>NC_051853.1:47412120-50368668 GCF_905115235.1 Hermetia illucens
AAGCCAACATCAATATTTTTTCTTAATATTCTTTGTTTCGTCAGCTGCTTTAGAATAATTTTATGAGAAAAATTTAAGGATGATATATTGCATGGGCAAATAGGTTTTAAAGCATTCTCGAAAGATGGAGCAAGTAACAATTAGGAGGTGAATTTGCAAATGGCAACACGAAAAAAAGCTGTTAAATCTGGGACGCGACGCTGTCGGGACGGACCAGTTTATTTAGTTGTGAATGAGCACCTGCCTTCAATCAGGGTAATGCTAACCACATTGCCTCCTAGTGTACTGTTACGGCCTTGAATGTCATAAATACGCTCAAGGCATAGATTCAAATTGGATTATTGCGCCATTGATTATTATTAGAAGAGAAGAAGTTATGGTCTGCCCCACCTTCAATGCTTTAGGACAAGCCGGGATGTTTGGAGTTCCTTACTAAGACAGGCCTAGGCCATACCGGTTGTTATGTTCTTGATGACGCGTTTAATGAAAAGAGGATATACTTAATAAAAGGAGCAGAACGGAAGCGAACTGAGAAGTATCTGTCGTGTCTACTGAAAATTACTTCTTCAGACCACTCTTTGTTTCGAAGCATTCTGACAGCTATTGGGGAAGCACTAACATACATTGGATAAATATGAAATTGGTTTATTCATTAAACCACTTCGAGATAACTAGATTTCTACATGTACTATATGGATCTGGGTAGTCGATTAATGTTATAACTTCTGTTGTACCAGTTTCTTCACTAGAAATCCCTTGAAATTTATTTATCCAGTCAAAACTTATAGAATTTAATGAAATGAAGCGCGGAATACATTGGGAAGTTTTTATTTTTTGAATTCAAGAAGGATCAAGGCAAGAATCGCGACTAATGCAGAGCTTGAAACAATGACATACTTACATGTTTGCTTCTGTCCGATTTCGATCCTTTTATATATACACTATAATAACATCTCAGATTCCTTTTTTACTATTAAGTCGCCCTAGGATTATTAACTAATATTTACATTGGCTTAAACAACCAGCTACAAAATGCGGTAGCTTTTAATAACTATGGATGATCTTCTCAATGTAGAGGCTCTTAGATGAAAAATCTAATCCAGATTCTGTTAAATTCGCAGCTGACTCAGCGCACTTACATAAACCATGACATTTCAGATATTTTTGGTAATGAGAGTGGCTCACTCGTTTGGCAACCCACCATTTCGAAACAATCTTTCACAAAGCACTACTCTGTAGTTACATTTCAAAAACTTGGAACGACAATCACAATAAAGTTCCTGCCCAACTACACTTTTCAAACTCCCTTAAATCTAAGATCACGTTGTGGAGTCACATAGTAGAAATTGGGCGGTCTATTGTTATTAGGAAAAGGTCTACTAGCGCCGTTATATTGAGGAAATCCCGACTGTGGTCTCTGAAAGAACTGCTGCTGCTGTTGGGGATCTCTATTCCCGAATTGGGGTTGGATAAGCTCACTGTCAGGATTTATTGGCGGAAGAGGCAGCTTGTAATTGACTAAAATATCTCCCTCTATATCAACAGGCTTTCGGTAGATGTTACTACCAGGTTCCTGTTGAGGTGAAGATAGAGGGGGTAACCGTTGTTGCTGGAACTGTTCTCGTCTCGGAGGAAGATTTATATACTCAGCATCAGGGTTTATGGTTTGACTAGGAAAGGTGTTGACGAAAGTGTCATTCTCCAGGCTTACAGGCTGCTGTTGCTGCTGGACTCGGTATTGATTCAGTTGGGTCTGTATTTCACCAACTTGTTTAGGAAAAGAAGGTTCGGGAAATTGTTGGAATCTGTGATTAGGGCGTTGCTGAGCGGGCTGAGTGTAATAGTACCCTTGGAACGGCGGAACTGGTTGCTGGTTTCTTGGGGCATTACGGATAAATCCTGTAATGCTTCTATTAATGTTGTTCTGATTGGAAGATCGGAAAGGGACAGGGTCATTTTGGGGAATTATTTCATGTACAACTTGTTTTTCAATAGAAACCCATGGTTGTCGCGGTCGTGCAGTGCTTTGTTGTGGAAGATACTGCGAAGACGGCTGCGCTATCCGTCCATTGAACTTCCTCTGATCTCGAGGTGTGCTTGCTGTCGGTTGAGGAGAGTTAAATAATGAAGGCCGATTATTCAGATTATCCCCAAATTGCACTTCAATTTGCAAGGGTTCTGTTCGGGGAGTTGATGAGTAGTATATATTTTGGCCTTGATTTGTTGCCAAACTATCAGTCCTGGGATAGGCGATTGCTTTGAAGCCGTTCGCGTCATTTACTGGACGACTATATTGTACCATTGGCTTGAATGGTTCGGAGTCGTAGTTCGAGGGTGGCGTGAAAGCTCCACTTGGATTATAGTTACCAGTCCCCGGTCCACTTCCATCAAAATTATATTCGTATAACGCTTTTGGTCTTGGGTTCCTCGAAAAATGGCCCTGTTTGACCTCTTGAGATTTAAAATATTGTAGTGTCTGTCGTATAGCGTCCACCTCCCGGTCGAAGCTAGACTGTAGTTTGAATGGGCGTTGAGGTGTTTGAGGGATGATATTGGTCGAAATTCCATTAGGGTATATTTCAGGTTTTGGAGTAATATAAAGGTAATCATTATAATTATAAGGCTTGGGTGCAGAACTGATTGGATTAATGCGCAAAGGTTTTTGTGTTTGGACTGTTGGTACAGGTCGTCTAAACGGCTGTGTTGTCTCTCTAAATATGGGTTTGGGAAATGTCTTCTGAGGTATATATGGTTTCGGTGAGGATGGTATCGGGCGTTGTGTCGTAGTGGGAAATGCTGCGTTGGTTCTGGTAATTTGTGGGAAGAATGCTCCTTGCGTTTGTGTTTGGGGTGCTTGAAATACCCCTGCTCCTGTTGGCACTTTCCTAGCATCAAAGTATTCGTAGTATATAGGTTTCCCAGTAGAGAATGAATCGGTTGGTGTCTGTGTTTGTGGTACAAATGAAATGATTTGTTGGGTAGGTGGTATTGGTGTCGTTGTAGTGGTTGTTGCTGGTGGTAACGGTGAAGTGAGAGGGACGGAATAAGGACGGGTTCTTGGTCTTACGTAGTACACCTCCTTAGTTCTGCTGGGTGGAGGAGGTTGTGTAGTGGTTATATAAGGTGTCGTTGTTAATTCAGTTGTCGTTGTTGTTGTAGTGGTTACAACTCTAGGCCTTTCTTCATTTATTTTATTCAGGATAGAGGTAAATGGAACCGTTTTGGATGGAGTATGTTGCTTTTTAGGTACAAGTCTGGCGAAAGCATTAGGTGGCGGAGGCAAGACAATACCAGGAACCAACGGGCCTGGTTTCACCGGATTAGAATAATTACTCTTATAAACAAATGTGTATGGAGGTGGATAGTATAACGAAGGATCATCTTCATCAATGTAATCAGTTCCACCATCGAATGGAGGAGCATCTTGTGGAGGCGGGGCAAAATTCAAAAATGGATTTTTAAATGACTCGTTGTTGAATAGCCATGGTGGATAGGCGGGCGGGTAGAGGTAGCGATCCTTATCGCTCGTAGCATTTTGAGACGATCCCGGCCCGGCAAGAATATCTTTTTCGTTGTTACGATCGGCTTCGGTCGGTTGGTAACCATTTTCGGGGAATAATGATAGAGATTTGTTCTCATTTTTCGAATAGAAGAACGGGAATTTATGATCTCCGATAAACTGTATCGGCCCATTGTCTTCGAATTGGACGGGAAATGGTGGTGGAACTTTTGGATTGGGAGGGATTTTAATTTGCCTACCCGGCGCTTCGTAGTCATCGATAGGTGCCCATGGTTCATCAATATCATCTTCATTAAGACCACCACCTTTCAGGACTAGCAAGTGATCCTCTGCTAGCCAGATATCGTCTTCTTTTAAACCACCGTAGTTTTTTGCATTATCATCTGGTACTTCCTTGTTAGGGAGATAACTGATAATTCCTGGCCTTTTGGGAACATTTTTGAAGAGTTCGTTTTCAATTAATCCATATTTTCCGTCCTTGACTTGATCGGCTAGTGTTTTTTTGCTGTCCTGCTTCTTTTTGCCTTTGGCGTTGGTCTCTTTCCCAGCTCCGGCACTTAGTCGTAAGATTCCATCATCCCAGTTTCCGATATCGTTGGTGTCTTCAAGGAGAGCAGAGTCTCGGTAGTCTAGCTCGTCGTTCGACGCAACAGATGGAGTAGCAGTTGACTTGACTCTTCGTAAGAAGGTGCTTCTTGTTGGTGTGAATTGAGTCTTTGTGATATTTGGCCTCCGTCTGAAGATCGCATTTGACCATTGATTTGAACTATTATTGTTAGAAAATTGAAGGTGTCCCGCTACTAAGCGTTGGATTGTACGAGACCTGAAAAGACAAAATGGTATTATTAATAAAGGTGATGAGTTTGGTGCGACTAGAATAAATATTAATGATATTTCATATCAGCTGACTGTGTGGATATTTGTGTTTATGACTCAGTTTGACTCCTTGTTCTGGAAATTAATAGTTATTAACGAGTTTGCACATGTAGTGCTTTTGATGGTTAATGGCGAAAGCCTTTCGTTTAAAATTGTGGAATAGAACATTTGACTACTAGAGATATCGATGCCAACGGAAAGGAGCTTGTTGTCGAAGGTACGGGGATGAAGAAAAAATTAAAGCAGGGAACAAATAATAAAGGGCTCATTATTGAGTCCACTTGAGGAAAAGAAATAGCAATGCAGAAAGCAACTATGGAGGACAGGAGAGAAGAATGATAGGAAGGTAAGAAATGAATGGAGATAAAGTCCGAGAGGTATAAAAAGTTGTATCTAGAGGCTCCCATAACCATAAATTAAAGTGTTTCCAAAAGGGGAATCGGAAAGGAATATGGATTGTCTCCGAATCGATACTGACGCATGTAGTAGATAATGCGAAGAGAGGGACTGAACAAAGGCAGCGTTTCCTTTAATCCAGCGAGTCCTTAAAGCAACGGTACATCAGAAAGAAGAAGAAGCTTTTTCATCGTGGAAACCGATCAACCGAAAATACGAAAGTCGGTATCATATCAGTGGCAGCTTCAAAATCGGCAGGAATAGAAGAATTATGAAAGCGAAAGTCTGAATACCGATTTAAGGGCTATAAAAGAAAAGAAGAGAAAGGGCGAAAAGAAAATCCCATCCAATCTATAGTAAGGCCTATCCAGAACTGATGCAATTGGGAAATAGTAGGAGTAGTATAAGACGAATACAGAACTGGAAATTGATGTTGTAATTAAATAGATCTAATGACGAGACAGCGGAGATTTTCTGCGGTCACTTCATGGGAAAATATCCTTGTTGCATTTCAAGATCATTTTAGACATTGATGATAATGATTTGCAACAAAGCGCGGTAAAGATCGTATGGAATGGCTATAACCAAACAAAGGCCACTATAGTTGGCTTGCTGGCGAGCCAACGATTAAAATAACAACTGGAGGCTAAGCTATATCCAGCCTTTTAGAGAGATGTTATAGATGCCATGAGTTGTCTATATTGGAATAACATTCACCACTAATGAAGGTAGGTCAAAAAGATGCAGAAAGTGCGGAGTGGTTACTTTGACCTATTTTCGTAATCTATTGATGATGAATCTATAGGTAACGTGAGGGTAATCTCTGAACCCTACCGAAATTATAGTAGTATAGTGAGAGATATATGGGGTAGCCTCTCGGTATAGCTATGAGAAAAACAGGCTATTCAAGAATCTATGTCGTTTCCGGAAGCTATTTTTTAAGACTTTCATTTGCTCAGCTGCTACTTTTGTCCTAGAAGAAAAATAACCTAATACGAGTATTTGGTGCTGGACGTAAAAGATTACAACCCTATAATAATTTTTGGTGGTTTTAATGAATGAGGCTTTGAAGAGTGCAGCCGGTTAACCAGCACCAAGGACCAAAAAATATAAGAAATCTTCGTCCAGGTAGATAAAGCCCGCTTTCCGAAAGTTGGCCTTGATTGTCAACGTAACGTCGTTGGCGAGGAGGATGAACCGGTGGATGAATGAACACTATGGCTACGGTATCCAGGCGATCCTTTTCGACAGATGCAAGATCTTTAAATTCAACTTCGATTAGGCAATTTCTCAGCCGCAAATAAGTTTCTTTCCTCAGTTGACTCGACCGGAGGCCATCAAAATTTAATATGCAACCAGGTTGTCTAGGCATTTTATAATTTTCTGTAGAAGCTCCTTAATTTCTTTGGTCCGGTTTCGTGTTCTAATCTGCGTAGATATCGGGTTTTACTCACAATAGAAGCAACGGAAAATGCGCGAAAAGTAGAAATAACCGTACTTCGTGCTGAGAATAGCGTAAGCGTCAAAGGGACCGCAGATAGTCCGTTGCAAAGCGAACTGGGGAAAAACGGAAAAAGGAAGACGAGGCGGAAGTAGTCTTCAGTGCTAAAAAAAGAAACAACAAATCACGCCGTTAGAAAACTATAGAACAAAAGAAAAAGACGAGGAAACGAAACGCGGCTAGACTGTCGGATCTTCTCATTAAGCTGACGAAAGACAAATCATTGCGGAGAGATCCGCTATTAGATCAAACCCGAAGACAGTGGAGTAAAAGTCTACGTCCTCGTTGAATAAGGTCCGAAGGCAGGAAACATTTGAACTTTCTTCAAGGCGGTCACGGGGCTCACTTCGAGAGGAGGCCCTGGTTTATAGTCTACAGCCTACGTGCTCTTTGGAAATCTGAGATCCTAACTATCCCACAGAAAACATCGAAATGGAAGACGTCATTAAGCGCGAATGTTCAGAGCTAACCAGTACCCGGAGAAGTATTATTTTTGCGAATTCTGCGAGCAATACGCGTGGAGCCTTCTGGATAGCGGGGAAATCAAAATTAGTTGGGTAGTATGTGGGCTCCAATGCGGATAGCCTCCACTAGCTGTTATAAATGCTTAGATTATGGGCACACGGTTATAACTGGCTGGAATCAGGCACCAAAAACTTGCAACGATAAGGAAAACTTTGCAGAAGAGTTGCACACACTGCTTACGAATTTCTAGCGCAGTTCGTTGCGGAGGTAAAACTGGCTTAATGCTAACCAGCGAGCAATAATAATAACAATAATAACCCGTGTTCAAAGTGGTTAACGATATTTGTCGGATTGCAAGAGCTCGGTGTTCTCCCTGGCAATTAACTTCACAAAGGTGAACATCGTAGCTTTTGGAACAAGCAGAACTGCCGTGGAGGTACTTCGGGGATGGTGGCGTTCTAGCTGAAACTGTTGTAAATTCAGTGATGAACCTGGCAACAACAACCTGCGCAGCCACAAGCCTTCTATATATTCAAGGATGGCGGAAATTTCCGATCTGTGGAAGGAGGCACGCACCACAATGACCGAGTGCAGATTAGCTCAAAATCAGAACTCGCTGAGTTGATAAGAAGAATGAAGACCCGTGGGGACTTGGTTATAAACTTGCCACCCGGAAAATCGGGCCTCTGCTAAAGTTCTGATGGACTATTCCCTTAATATCCCATACAGGTTGATGATAACAGTGTTGAAGCCACCGAGCAATGCCCGCTTTTCACCATGAAAGATCTCGAACATACATTTTTTACTGTGTGCAAAGTCCTGATGGTATCTTAGCAAAAGTATATAAACAAGTGTTTAACCATAGACCGGACCTATTGCTCGGTGCATTCAACACTTGCTTGAATAGAGATGTTGGAAGGTGGTGAAGAAAGTGCTCGAAAAATCCGTTGAAGCGATATGAGGCGTTGGGGAATGAAGTTCCTTTTTAAACTAAGGAGATCGACGGCGGATGCTGTTATGGGGGTCGTGGATGTGGTCCATGGAGCTCGTAACGCTTGATGTTAGAAACGTTTTCAATTCGATAGGTCAGATATGCTAGGCGGACTAAAAAAATCATTACACGTGCCGGGCTATTTCTTGCGGATATTGATGAATTATTTAAGGACCCGCTCCTTGCTCTATGAGACCACGTCGAGGGTAGCCCAGCAATCCATTAAAGGGCCAGACCTCTGAAAGGTTTTCTACGATAGTTTCCCACAAGAGTCGTGCCTGGTCGCTTATACGGATGATGTTGCGGCACTTGTTTTCTGCCGCACTGTTAAACAAGAGCAAAGCAGACTTGGCATATTAGTGCGACGGGTAAGTGGATCGATGAATGTTCAAAGCTTCAATTTGCACTGGAAGTAGCATTTTGACCAAAAGGAGAATCTCGAACCTGAACCTCATATCGATCTGCCAGTTGATTATGTAGTTAAAACCAACGGCCAAGTACATTGGGTTAATGCTCGACTTTAAGTTGGGCTTTTTCCAGTGAATCAAAGCAGCTGCGGACAAGGCTGCAGCTGGAGTTTCAGCCTTATGGCCCCTAAATGACGAACATTGGGGGTACACCTGCCAGGAAATGTCTTCTTATCAGTGTAATGCAGTCCATTCTGCTCTACGTCGCGGAGGCACGGACTGATACCGTTGGAAAAGAGATGTATCGTAAACGCTTTGCCTAAGTACAACGACCGGGAGCTTTGCCAGTGGCATCTGTCTGTTATATTATCTCAGAACTGGTTGTGATGACCGTCTATAAGCGTAAGGGAGAAGACTCAGGAGAAGTGATTGCTCGCCAAGAACGGCAACGTATACTAAATGAGTTGCAACTCTCTTGGCAAAATGAGCCGAGAGGCAGATAGACTGTGCGGCTCATTGACAATTTAATTTCGTGGCTGAGTCGAAAGCGTGTTAAGATGCATTACTTTGTGATTTTTTTGGAAAGTTAAGTTTTTCGACCCTATTCACGAAAGGCGCTATAACTCTGTAACGGTCAAAGATAGAATCTTCCCACTGTTGTTTAATGTATCAAGAATAACCAGCACGAGGAGGAAACCAATCGCAAATTAATGGGCTTGAAGGGGAACCAAATCAAAGCGTGAGACCAACTGTGCTCCGATTCGGTATTAGCGATCGCTTGTCAGACAAATTGAAATCACATCACAAGAATGCATACTTAGTTAGTTAGTTTAGTTTACTGGGAGGAGCCGCAGCTCTGAGCACTCAGGCCATTGTTTGGCTCATTGTACTATCTCCGTAAATCGCCTATTCCCGCCTACGGCGTCCGCAGGCTTCAGCGAATCTGGGAAGATTCCCCGGGGGAGAGAGTGTGCAGATTCTTCATTGAAGAAAACCTTGCCAAGGTGTGTTCGTCTGAGATATTAGGAGGCCGGACAGCTGCATAAAAGGTGCAGGGCCGTCTCCTCCTCCTCCTCACATTGGCTGCACATAGTCGAAACCACCACCCCAAACTTTTCCATACGCTAGTTTAAGGAGCAGTGTCCCGTTAAAACAGATTCGAATGGTGCCACCTCTTCCTTTTTTTCGCAGACATTCTTCTGTTGCAAATGAAATGGCATATGTATATCTCCGCCTGGAATATGATCGTCATTTTTCCGAGAGGTCGGGCCAGTTCTATAATCGGATTCCCCGAGAACACCCCTGCGTCCGATTTGCCCTCCATGACTGATCCGTCGGTGAAGATTATTAAGTCTGTAATATAAAAAGATTCATGGCCATTTGTCGACCATTCTTCTTTATCGGTGATTACGACAGTGCATGTCTTTTCAAAGACGAATCTGGAAACCATATCGGCATCAGGGCTACCGGATGTTTGTCAAGCAATGTCCAGATAGACCGTGTGATTGGCCGCCTTTCCACGCCGCAATGGTATCGAGTCTATATGCGTCATTGGCTGCTTTCCGTTTCACCTCCAAGTGAATTGGGGGTAAATTTAGGATAACTTCAAGTGCGCAGTCGGCATAGTAGTCATTGCTCCAGTAATACTTAGGCAACCAAGTCTCTGAATATGCATTAGCAGCTTCCTACTGTTAGTAAAATTCAGTCTCGGCCACCAGACGATGCATACATCAAAATGGGTTTTATTGTGGATGTATACATCCAGTGTATCTGCTTTGGTGAAAGTCTCTAGGTCTGACTTATCGTATTCCTACAGCACCAGAGCAATCTGCAGGATTTCTGATATTGTTCCTGAATATGGTGCTTCTACGTTAATTTGGAGTCGAACTGTACTCCTAAATACTTGACTGTTTGTGCCAGCTGGATTTCCGCCCCTGCTAAGGTGGGTAGCTTATTGCAGCCCCACCTGATGTTCCTAGTGAATATAACCAGTCCAGTCTTCCTAGCGTTCACCGTGAGTCCATTCCGGAGGCACCAATTATGGATTTCATGCAGAGTCATATACTGTGTCCGCAAATGCTTGCGTGAAGACTTCTTTGTCCTCCAGAAGCCACATCAGGGTACCCATTCCCAAGAGCCATAACAGTGGAGAGAGAACCCTTCCCTGTGGGCAGCCCCTAAGACCCCCGCCTTCAATGGACTTCTGGCCGACCGATATGTGGAATTTTCTCCACTCTAGCATGTGAAGGATTCACCTGATTAGCAGCGTTTCGATTCCATGCTGTCTTGCCGCTTCGCAAATTGCCGCGAATGAGGCATAATTGAAGGCACCTTCGATGTTCATGAATGCGCCTGAAGGCGTATCCTTTTTCGGACATCGCCTTTTAAATTTTTGCCCGTAAGTTCATGGAGTGCTGTCTCCGTGGATTTGCCTGGCCACTTAGGAATGTGTGTATCCTTTATCAACCGATCTATTAGTCTTTTTAGTACTTTAGTAGAAAAGACATTAGACTCATCAGTTGGAAGCTTTTTGCGTGTTGTATAGGTGGGTTTCCCTGGTTTGGGAATGAATAACACCCTTCAGATCACGGCAGGTAATTAGAATATAAACGTGTGCTAGGCATGTGCGATATATATTCCGAATAGTAGACCCCTGTATTACTAGCGCAGGAATGATGCCATCCGGACGTGCAGACTTGTATCTATGGAGCGAGTTAAATGCCCATTTTACACGTTCCAGTGATACTACTTTGCATGCCAGATTCTAGTCTCTCGGTTTGAGGGCTGTATATATCTGGTGGGCCCGAGATTCGAATTTGGATGCTGTCTGGGAAGTGCACTTCAAGCAAATGGTTTGCCGTTTCTTCATCGCTTTCTGTGGACCTCCCGTTCTGTAAACGTAAATAACCCACTTTCTGGCTACGTTCTTTAAGCAGAATCCGCTTCAGCTTTGAGGTAACCTAAAGAGAGTTAGTCTCTTCGCAAAAGCCGTCTCTATGATGATCGTTTAGCCGATTTTATGCTTTCTGTGCCTCTTTATAGCGATTCCAGCTAGTGTCTGAATCACGCTTCAGAGCACGATTTTATATATCACCCAATCTATCTTCCCGCGGATTCCGAAATGGAGTAGGTGGAGGTGGATCCATGCCCATTACGAATTCAATGCGTCTGTGATCCGAGAGCGTGATATCATTTGATACTCCCCACTCTGCAACCAAAGCCGCGATGTCAGGAGATGCCACCGTGATGTCGATGACCTCTCGTCTGACCACGTTGAAGAAAGTGGTTTCATTACACAAATTAAGGATCTGCAAATCGGTTCCTACTAGATACTCCAGTAGTTTCGATCATGTTGCATTGGATGTGGGAAATTTCCCAGCATATGTGGTGAGCGTTGACATCACATCCTGCTATTACTCCATGCTCTTACTTTTGGCATATTGGATAGCTCTGATGAATGTTCCACTGGGAACGTCTTCCGCATCGTAGAAAATATGCAGAGCACCATAGTACCTGTTTATCTCCCTATAACTTTTTATGGTTAGTTTAGCCGATGTGGTGTTGCCATCACATAGGTCATTAACCAAATTAGCCTGGAAGTCTTTTGAGACTACCATGCAGGAGCGGGTCGATCGCTTCCATTGACATATAACAGGTCAGCATGTTGGAAGTTTAGGCCCCCATACTACTCCACCAACAACCCACGGTTCTTGGATGAGGTATATAATGTCTTGCAGCTATTGATCCGACGACTGATAAGTGCAGTCGCCGCTTTATAATGGGTCAAATTTATTTGGGAAATGTGGCACCTCATCTACGATTCAGATGATGGTCCCTAGCCCGGAAGTAGAGTCGGGCAGCCCGATTGGGGGCACGGTTTAAGGCGGCTTACATGCGGGTTCCGCGGACGCCGATAGTGAGAAAACTTCCCGGCCTAATCGGCTCTCTCTCTTGTTTTGCTGCCTAGTAAGCAATCCAGGTGGAAGTGTTGAGGTATTCTGCACACCAAGTGGTTCCAGAACCCCAGCACCAGTCCGCTCTTCTTCAGGGAGCCAGAGGAAGCACTTTTTAAACGATGGTAGATCAGAGACCCTTACAACGAGGACCCAGTGTGTAAAGTAGGGAAACCTAGGGAATAGCTAGAGGTAAGGCTAAAGCACCTGGTCATTTGGAAAAAAATAAAGCTCGTTTTATTATTTGCATATATTGTGCTCCGGGAACAAACTTTTTTTCTAAATTTCAAATATGAGCTAACGTACTCCAAACTTCAACTACGATTCTAAAATTTCTGGTCGACTATGGGGGCTGATATACTACACTATAAGCACATGGAGCACAATATTTCTTTACGACGTAATGCAATCTCCCTTAATACTATTATTATTTAAATGGATAACGATCAACCGATCGATTGATTACTATGATTAGTTTGACTGATTTTATCTGAAGGTTTAACCGAGTGGAGACTAGCAAAATGCAAACATTTTCCGGTGAAAGCATATAAATGTCATGGCGGTCACCTGGAAGGAATTACTTTGCATGCAAAAACTGATTTTTTGCCCATCACCTCTCCAATTACTAACTATTCATTCGTAGAAAAATAACTCCATGAAACCAAATTCTTAACCATTCAGATATCATTTCTTTTTGAATTTCAATTAATCTTATTATGGCGATTGTCTCGGCAAAAAAAATGAACAACTTGGATGATGATCAGAAATTGAAACGATACAAACAGATAAATTATATAATTTGGTTTGATCAGTAGGCGAAATGGTCTCGCCTACATGACTTAATTGAAACCAAATCATGGCACAGGTGATTCGGTCAGTATCCATCTTTCAGTGGGAGATCTATTGTAGTATCTTCTGCGATTAGGTATTATTGCAAATAAGCCAGACTTAAGAGCACTTAACCTTAGGAGAATGTGGTGTAGTTCAATGAGGATGACACGAAAAGTTTGCAGTTCGATTGCGAAATTTTTATGAATGCCGCGGAATTTGGATAAAATTTTTGTCCCTTTTATCTACAGGTCAAAAACGATCCGCTTTCATTTTCGCGCTCTTTGGAAACACTCAGAAAGGAGACTAAACTAAAAGACCCAAGCTGTACGGCGTTGTAGGAACGGCATAGTCTCCGGGATCGTTGAGTGAAAGAAGATGTCGAGCTCAGCGAAGGGACTTCAGGAATGTCTGCACTACGTGTACTACGCAGTTGGCAGAACAGTTTATCAGGCAATTACGAAGTTTGACAAAGTTGCACACCAAGCTATCTTGGTCAACGACCAATGTGATGTCGACACCACAACGATCGAATTGACCATAAAAAGCCAACAGCGAGATAAGGAGATTCCATGGTGCTCTGTTTTTTTCCCTTATGACGTAGATGAAGTTCCAGTGGAACATTTATCAAAGCTAACCAATATGCCAAAAGGAAAGGCATGTGAATAATAGCAGGGTGTGATGTTAACGTCCACCGTATATGCTGGAGAAGTTTCAAAATCAACGTGAGAGGATCAAGACTACTGGAGGATTTGTTGGAATCGAATTGTAGATCCTCAGTTTGGATAATGAATCCACTTTCTTCAACGTGGTCAGGCGAGAGGACATCGACATCACGGTGACATCTCCTGACATCGCGGTTCTGGTCGAAGAGTGGAGAATATCAAACGATATCACGCTCTCGGATCACGGGTGCATTGATTTTGTAATGGGCATGGATCCACCTCCAGCTTCTCCATTTCAGAATCCACGTAAGACAGATTAGGCGACGTACAAAACAGAACTGAGCACCCGAATTACAATCCTTGAGGGACGCATTAAATCCATTGCTGGAATTGAAAAAAACAACCCAGGTGATCACAACCAGGATGAGGGAAGCTTGTGAAGAGGGCTGTCCACTTATGGTGCCAAAGAAGGGTAAAACAGCAGGGTGGAACTCGTATTTGGCGAAACAGGGGAGAAAGAGCTCTAAAGTTTGATTCAGCCGCTCGCTGGATTCGGTACAAAAAGGCTTAAAAAAGCTCTACAGAAGAGCATGAAGTCGGGCAAAATATCATCATGGAGACTTTTTTGCGAATCTCAAGCTAAAGCCGATCCTTGCTAAAGCACGTAGCCAGCAGTTGAATTATCTATATTCACAGAGCAGGACGTACACAGAAAGCGATGAGGAAACGGCAAACCATTTGCTAGAAGTGCACTCCCTAGGCAGCATCTAAAACCTCATCTCGACAGAGACATACAGCTGTCAACCGGAAGATTGGTCTCTGGCATGCAAAGTAGTTTCACGGGAACGAGCAATTTCACTCGTTTTATAGATACAAAGTCTACAGGCCCGGATTCCTGCTCTGGTAATAGAGGGAATGGATGCCCAGGGTCTACAGCCTAGTATACGCTTATGTCCCGACCAGCTGGTATGATGTGAAGTTAATATTTATTCTCGAACCAGTGAAATCCAGCTAGACAGGCACAACAAGTTTCCGACCGATCAGTCTAATTTCCTTTCTGCGAAAAGAACTGGAAAGACTAGTAGATTGGTTCATAGGGGATTCATATATCACTAAGTGGCCTCTTCACTGTAGGCAACATCCCTACCAGAAAAGTAAATCCACGCACACAGCACTCCATGAGCTAACGGCAAAAATTGAAAAAGCAATGTCCGATAAAGAATACGCCTTGGGTGCATTTCTGGACATCGAAGGCATCTTAAATTATTCATCATTCGCGGCGATTTGTAACGAGGCGGGACAATATGAATCGATCCGCTGTTAATCAGTTGGATCCTTCAGATGCTAGACTGGAGAAAGATCCACATATTGGTCGGACAGAAGTGGGAGGGGTTCTCTCCCCTCTGTTATGGCTCCTGCTAATGGACACCTTGCTATGTCTCCTGGGCATAAAGGTCTTCACACAAGCATTTTCGGACGTTCAAGCCGTAATAATTATCGGAAAGTCTCCACACACAGTATAACACCGCCTGAACGCAACACTGGATATAATCCGCAGTTACTGCCTCCATAATGGACTCACGGTGAATGCTAGGAAGACTGAACTAGTTATGTTCACTAGGAGCATCAGGTGGGGCACCAACAATACCAGAAGACCTGAAGATTGCTCGGTGCTGTAGGACTGCGATAGGTAAGACCTGGGGACTTACACCAAAACGGATTTATTGGATGTATGCATCCATAATAAAACCCATTCTGATGTATGCGTGCATCGTCTGGTGGCTGAGACTGAACTTTGCTAACAGCAGGAAGCTGCTGACGTAGATTCAGAGGTTTTGTTTGCCAGTGAGAGATTCAGAGGTTTTTGTTGCCATACCGATTGACAAGAAATATGATGAGAAGGTGGGAACTGTGAACGCCCAGGCATATCTTTCTACGTTGAGATTTAGGAGGGGTCCCCATGCATGCAAAAGGGGCTGTAACATTTTTTTTCACCGAATATAGTCAAGTTGGGTATTAAATGAAAGGTCTCGATTAGTACTTTTCGAAGCCGCTCTTAATTTTAACATTTGTTAGAAAGGCGGGGAGTCGGAGGGGTGGAAACTGATGATTTCTTTAACAGACTCATTCTCAGAAACTACCCAACTGAAAAATCTGAAAAAAATCATGGAGCTGGAAATTTTTTGTGAAGAACTGGATATAGATACAAATACGAATTTCTCACCATAGATTTACTAATATCTTGAGTGTGTATAGTAATTTTTCCACCCCGATCATATAGCTGGTTATTGAAATACAGAGCAATTTATACACCCATCTCCAAAAAAGGTGTTTTTGTGCTGACACACTAGAGGGCGCTGTGATCATCCTAACGTAAACGGCATTCTAACGTACAGATTTAACTACAGTCCGCAAACTAGGATTATTAAAAAATATTAAAAGCTAAATTTTTGGTGCCGTGTTAAACTTTTTTTTGTGAATTTTGGTGTTTTTTCACAGCTTCTTCAATGAATAAAAAAAACTACTGAACGAATGGCAATTATCCTAGTTTGTGGACCGTAGAAATATGCTCTGAATAAGTCCTGAAAATTTCAAAGAATTTCGTTGGATAGATTTTGGAGCTACGGTGGCAGCCGATTTTCAACATACAGTTTCGAGAAAAATGCGTTTAAAAAGTAGAATGCGATTTTTAGCCATAAAACCTTAACTGACCATTAATCTGCTATACCTAATCCATAAACCTTAGGTTCTTCAAGAAACACGTGTACAGCCTTGGCTTCAACTTTTGTCCTTTTAACGAAGTCATTCGAAACTCATTCGGATCAATAAATACGAGCTTTATTACGGCGATCGACATAAATCAGGCATGTTACTTATCACGTGTTTAGCACTATAATTTCCGAATGACTCTGAATATCAAAAAATCACTTTGTCCATATATTCTACACTATATCTAGATACAATTGATGCCAAAAAAGAAAATTCGATTCCACGAATCCGACACACGGGATGATCCCCTTAAGTTAATAATATTATATTACCATATTTTTGGGGAAATTGAGTAAAACCCCCCTTAAGTTTATCCCAGAGTTATAAAAGTTGGTAATAGTATAAAATGAAAGTATATTATCTCCAAGTTTGATCAAAATCATACCATTACTAACAAAGTTAAAGTAGCTCAAAGTTGACTTTACCGTGTAAATTTACTGCAACTAAATATCAATATCACACTGAAGTGAGTAGACTGACATGCTAAATTCATATACATAACGGGCTACGTACAAATGGGACAGTTCTGCACTCATACCTGAAGCGCCCAGCTTCCGGTTTCCCGACTTGTTATCGTTTGAGTATGTCATTCTTAAGTTAGTCTTAAGTCTTAAGGAAGCAATATTTTTAAGACATCTAGACCCGAAAGCAGTTGCAGCATTTCAAAGGAAAAAAGCACTCACAGTCGCTCCTTCATCACCTGCTTGATTATTGGCGATTATTATGTAAGACAAAATTTAGAAGGACCCTTAACGGCGAATAAAGTAATTTTAATTTTAATTCCTAGTAACTGTAGTTATTCATCAATTTTGAGCACACTCTAACGAATTCAGCCACATCCCTGTATTTTTATCTACTGCGTCCCTTTTGCTTGGAGACCTACCAAATATGGACCCTAAGGATTTTACCGCACTGGTAATAGCTTTGCGTGAGTACTCATAGTATGAACTTACCTCTGTACCATTTATGGATCCCTCTCTAAACTGACATTCATGACTCTTAACATTCACTCGATCCATTGTTTGATGAAATACCTCCAAACACCTTTCTGAATGCACCATGGCATTAAAACAGATTTCCGCCGGAGAGCTTAGCACTTAATCGGCAGATTAGCCTTTCATGATTCCGAATGAGCATTTATGCATCAATGAGGATCAATCATCGAATGAACAACAAAGATGGTCTGCACAAGGGGCAGGTAACTCACGTTTTTGCGTCTTTTCGATGCTGAGTGGTCTCGCTCGAGCTGGGACTTGATCTGGGGCCGCTTGCTATAAATCGCTCCCTGAATGGCGATGATGATGCTGTTGTTGAAGCTGGTGATGATGCGGTGGCTGATGATGAAGACGGCGACAAGCAAAAAGTCTGCAATTGATACTCGGCGCCTAGAATGAAGACCACGACCAAGTGCAAGGCAAACGACTTCATCTGTAAATAAATAAACAGGTTGGAGAAAACAGTTAAATTTTGTATGGTAGAGATACACATATCCAATTAGATTTGATGGGTAAAGTGAAATATGAAAGAAATTTCAGGTATGCGGCTCAGCGGTTGATTTTTGTACAAAGTGCATGACGGACTCGGAAGTGGTTGTTATTCATTACTTGTAATTGCTTTCGTTTGATTGCTGCAAGCAATCTGTGATTGTAAGTTTAGATAATGCTTAATCAGTATGAGCTTGAGGTAGTGTTACTGAAAGAAGCAGATACTATTCCATATGTTTCATTATGGAACCTTTGTTATATTTATTATTATATTTTTATTTATTGTGCATTCAACAACTTTTAAATTTGTACGAGTGTCGGGAACTTGCGTACTGCTAGAAGATTTACTGGAGGATCTATGAGAGACTCAGAGATAATATTGTGACGTCCTCAAATGCAAGGCTGATGAGGAGAACAAAAGGAGTTTAGGCAAAACAAATAGATTTGCCAACTTTTATTGTGGGTTTTAAAAAATTCGCTTCCGAATTCTTTCAGTCATGACCGACTGACATGAAATTTGGGATGGGGGTAGAGGGTGGTACAAGAAACAAAAGTTATATGGTGCCGATGATAATGAGTTATGGTCAGAATAATGCAATTATCTGAATTTTGGATATAAAAATCAATAGAAACAAAGTCTGGTTTCCTCATATAAATTGAAAGTTAGTCGAATCCTATGGGAATCTGCTGTATTCAACTCTTATCAATAAATTCTGAAAATTTCGTGGATATAGAGTGCGTAGTTTCAGAGAAGCGAAAAATTAATTTTTTTAAAAAATATCTAAAAAAATAAAAAAGAAATTGAAAAAATACTAAAATACAAAAATGTCGCCTTTTTCTTGTTTAAATATCAAATCAGCAATTTTTGCCACAATTTTTATTTTTTGAGGTATTTTTCAAAAAGGATTTTTTTTGGAAAAATAAAAAAAAAAAAATTGGGTAAATTACATTTTGTTCGAAACTATGCACTCTATATTCACTAAATTTTCAGAATTTATTGCAAGTGGTTAAATGCAGTAGATTCTCAAAGGATTGGACTTATTTTGAATTTATATGGGAAAACTAGGTTTTGTTTTTATTGATTTTTATATCAAAAATGCAGGTAATTGCATTATTTTGATCATTTTAAAGGCCTTTTAAAGCACTTTAAAAGCGCCTTCTGCTTCATATCATTTACATGAAATGCATAGTTTTCGAATTACTTGTGGAGAACCGTTGAACAATTTTTACTAACCATTTTTTGCTCAAAATCGGAAATTTAATCGATTTCTGTGATAATTTGAAAAAAATGGCTCCCCCCTCCGGAGGCGAGGCGCACGTCGTCGCTATCTAACTTTTGTTACTTCTGTCACCCTCTACCTCCACCCCAAATTTCATGTCAATCGGTCTTGACTGAAACAACTCGGTGGTCGCACCCGATTTTCGATTTTAATGACTGGACTAAATGGTTTTATTAGTAACGGCAGAGACAAATTCACCTTAGAATCACGGCCGAAGAAGTGACCCCGATTGTTTTTATGGAGAATGTTAGGAAGTCAGAAATTAAGCTTATTGACAGTGCACTGAATGAAACACAATTACGAAATATTATATTAACTTCACATGAATAGTAAAGAGAATAGGGAACAAAAGAAAGGAGTCTGGCGACGAAATGAGGAAAATTGAAGACAATTTAATGAGTAACATAAAGCAAACGTACAAAAAATGAAACCTCAAATGTGAAAAATCTAGCTAGTGACTACCAATTTGACGCCCGATGAAACGAAGGACGCACAATTATATGCAGGGCCGTAGAAAGGAAATCCGGGCTCGGGGTGAAAATTAAGCGAAAAACAGGGACTAGTGCGGAAATTATATTAGTCTGGGCCAAAAATTATCCGGCCCCCACATGACCCTGTTTTTTTTTATTGAAATGTCTATTCCGGCCCCACGAGCAAACTTTTTTTACCCTCGTTTCGTCAGGCCTGATGTCACCTACAATTATTAGGTCGGCAATTTTTTGGGGTTCAAGAACGGATGCCGCAGGAGTAGTCGAAAAGCATAATTTGCTCTATCCGCAAAGAAAGAGATAACTTGGAATGCAAGTATTACCTACGAATATTCTAACTATTCACATTCTAGAAAATATTACACAACACTAAAAGAACACTAAAGAAGTTTCCCGTTTGGAAAATTGAGTAACATTTTACTGTTAGCCATGTGCCACAAAAATACTGGAAGTCCAATATTTTTGTGAATCGAATATAAATAAATTATATACAAGTAAATCTGTACTGTAATTGTAAAAATAGTTGGCTTTGGAATTATCGTCTCCGTTTCGCGGACTGTCCACAGGGGATTCCAGTTATTCCTTCGCCTTGCCCCCTTTTTACATCGAAAAACATCCAGTAATTTTTAAACTTTTCCTTCAGAATAGCATGATTATGATTTTTAAATCCTCTACTGTCTACCAGAATCCACAATCAATCTCAGAAATGTTAATTATTTCATCTTATTTTCTTTTGTTATTGTTGTCATGCTTTTGCCGGCAGGAAGGGCAACAAGATGGAAGGATGGAAGGAATAACGGATCTCGCTAGCGGCTACATGAACAAGGAACGGTTGAATTACCAAGATAGACAGTTGAGGTAGGAAGAAGAAAATAAATGTCCGAGGATGTTATTTTAATTTTCTTCCGTGAAGAGCAAGGGTGATATGAGCCGGTAACTTTTCTCTCATTTTCCACGTTCACGAAAATGAATATGGTAGTTCGTTAATTTTTAATAATTTTGTCGAACTAGAAGAAAACATCATTGTGTCCTCTCCTCTGCCCGGGAGGGCTTTTGGATATCTATTAAAAGTTTCGTAAAAACGGGAAATTTGGAAGATAGGCCGTTTTGTGGAAGGCAATAGCTTGAGTGTATATTTGTCCCACTTCGATAGTGCTATTTAGCCTTAGATTGCAGTAAAGTGGTGCAAAAGACACAACTTTGACCTATTATAACTTTGGTAGTAGTATTGTAATTTGGTAATTGCATGCCCTATATTATAGCTTTCTTTATTACAATGGTGATTTTAGGATCAACCTAAGGGGGGTTTCTAGTCATTTTCTAAAAAAATGTAGTAATAATAAATATGGTAATATACTATTATCAACTTTATTTAAACAGACATCGGTAAGGAGGGTATTTTAAACTCTGGCCACCATATAGGGGTAGTTTCGTGATTTTTTTCAGATTTTTCGGTTGAGTAGTCTCTGAAAATGGGTTCGTGAGTATCCTTTATAACTGATGTCGAAACGAACACCGAGTTCAGAAAGTACTAATCGTCTTTCATTCGATATCCCACATAATTACATTCGGTGAAGAAGAAATAAAGCCCCCTTTCGCACGTGTGGAGACCCCTCCCTTAAGTTCAACTTAGAACGATGTTACTCACTGCATGAAAGGGGATTCGCAGTCCCCAACTTTAATAACATAGCGTACATAGCGAGGATATCTATCAGTGATATAAGCAGCGTTTGTTGTGAATAGAATCCGGTTGAATAGACTTCGGTGAATAGGTCATCTAATCTGCATTTTATCCAGCGCAAAAAGTTTATAGACGCAATATCTATTGTAAAAATAGAGGACACAGTAGACCTTGCCTTAGATGGAATGATGGCGTAGGCCAATATATTGCATTGATTTGGGACAAAATCAGAACCTTTTGGCTTCTACTGAAACAGCCCTAGATTGGATATAGATTGCTGAGCAGTTGATGATTATGATACTAGAAAACGTAGGCAACTTCGTATCTTTAGGTATGAAACCGGTTAACAAAGCTAACGAATTTAATCCATTCTACTCGAAGGTAAAACCTTTTATATATTACTAGTGAATGTATTCTATACATTACTAGTTGAATACACAATATTACATCATTCGCGGAAACCCTTTTAAGGGGGCCTTTTCATTTAGAAATTCAAAACAATCTATTCTCTGCATGTTTAGGTTTTAAGGAAGATGCCTGCAACAGGATTTTTCAAAATTCTATTTTTTTCTGAGTAAGAGGTTTTTTATGACTATTTATGAACTAAGCGTGTCTAACCGTAGCAAGTCGAAAGCATTATTTTGTCAAGGATTAGCGATTAATATAGTTATTTGGAAAATGTGCATAAACTTGCACGTGCAGTGTATGATGTTAAAATGAGGTTTTAACTCATTTTTCGGAGTTATTACACTTATTGGTAAATATAGCAAGAAAGTGATTGATACAATTGTAAAATGCCAATCGTGCAATTTATGGAAAGAAAAGAAAAAATCGGATATCCAATTATACAATAATTGATAAGAAGAGCATGAGGATTTTTGCATCAGCCATAAAGAGACATGGAGTCAAGTTTGCTAGATACTTCCGAGAGGGAGATTCAAAAACATTTAAAGGCGTTCTGGGCACAGGTCTATACGATAGTGATCCTGCGGTGATGAAGAAACAGTGCGTTGGCTATGTACAAAAATGGATGGGTTCTAGGTTACAAAAAGCTAAGAGGAATAATACGTTGATATCCTGAATCCCTTGATGATATGAAGAACAATGTATGGGCTATTTATTTCCATAAAGATTCTACTGATGAAAATCCGCAGCACCAGTATTGCCAAAGTGGTGAATCACCCTGGTGTAAATGACAAAAGGAAGCTACTGGGGATACTCTACACGACCTTTTTTACGAAAATTTAGCATGTGAGTGAAAGAGATTTGTCAGAAAACTTGCTGACAAAATATTTGAATTCAGAAACGTAAAAAATTGAAGTAAGTAGTACTTTGGCGGCCTCAACTTTTTTCAATTTTTTAGGTTTTTAAGGTTTTGTGTAAAACAAAACCTGATTAAAATCGATTTACTGTCGGTGTGTCTATTTGTCAGTCTGTCCGTCTGTTACATGCATTTTTCTCGAAGACGGTTATGGCGATTGACACCAAATTTGGTGAAAAGCTGGGAACGGTGAACGTTCACGCATACAATGTCTTAGTTTTGTTGAAAAGGAGAAGGAACCTACGCAACCGAAAAATGAGAAAGAATCAAGAGGCTACCACTTTGTGGTTTCCAGGCTCCAAAATACCCTCCATGCTGATATATGTTCAAATAAAGTTAATAATAGTATATATTATTATCATTTTTAGTAATTGGCTGCGAAATCTCCCTTAAGTTTATCCTAGCACCACGAAATTTTACAGCCAGGTTGTAACATAGAGCATGATCTTACCAAATTTGGTGGAAATCGCACTTTTCCTAACAAAGTTATACTAGGTCAAAGTTGTCGCTTCTTTGCAAATTCAAAACTTTGAATGCCAAAATCAAACTGGGCTTTCTCATGTAATATATCCATATATTACGTGCTACGTGCTAACATAATGGGAAAAATGCACACTCAAATGTTTTTATAAAAGAAATACACAAAACCTTTCAAACCTGAAGCGTCCGTTCTAAGAAAAATCATGGGGCGAAGCCTGATGGAAATTGATGTTTAATAGAATATTAACCCTTCCTTAAATGTATGGAATAGCCAGCAATGGAGTTACAGACCTTCCTTAATGCTTAATTTATCCAATGTCGCTTCTTTCTTTTAGTCAAGACTACTAAGGTTATTAGGCCCGTACACCGTCGTTGCCCCCTGGTGTAGATTCTGTCGGGACAGTTGACCCCATATAGCAACACAGAGAGAACGTCGGCTCGGAACAACATCTGGTAAGGGGATCATTCCGGGTGGCGAATCCGGGGAATCGAATTTCTTTTTTGAGGTCAATTGTATCTAGATATAGTGTCGAATATATGGGCAAAGTGATTTTTTGATATTCGGAGAAGTTCGGAAATTATAGTGTTAAACACGTGATAAGTCACATGCCAGATTTATGTCGATCGCCGTAATAAAGCTCGTATTTATCGGTCTGAATAACGTTCAAATGACTTCGCTAAAAGGAAAAGAATTGAACCCAAGGCTGTACATGTGTTTCCTGATGAAACCTAAGGTTTATGGACTAGATATAGCAGATTAATGGTCAGTTAAGGTTTTATGGCTAAAAATCGCATTATACTTTGTAAATGCGTTTTTCTCGAAACTACATATTGAAAATCGGCGGCCACCATAGCCCAAAATCTATCAACGAAATTCTTTGAAATTTTCACGACTTATTCAGAACATATTTCTACGGTTTGCAAACTAGGATAATTGCGATCCATTCAGTAGTTTTTTTTATTTATTGTAGAAACCGTGAAAAACACCAAAATCACAAAAACACGGCACAATTTAGCTTTTAATATTTTTTAATAATCCTAGTTTGCGGACTGGAGTTAAGTCTGTACGTTAAAATGCCGTTTACTCTTTTTCTTTAAGATGGTCGCAGCGCCCTCTAGCGTGGCAGCAGAAAAAACACCTTTCTTTGGAGGTGGGTGTATAAATTGCTCTGTGTTTCAATAACGAACTGTGCGATTGGGCTGGAAAAAATTACTACGCATACTCAAGATATTAATAAGTCTATGATCAAAAATTCGTATTTGTATCTTTCTCCAGTTCTTCACAAAAAAATTTCCAAAAAAAGCCAAAAAAAAACTGCCATCACACGGGATGACCAAAATCACATACCTTTTCCTTCCTGAAAGTGATACTTATTTCTGGCATATTTTTGTGTAAACATAGTTTAAATTGTATTATGGGGGAACTTGAAATACATTGACATATTCGATTCACTGGTCTTAATACGCTCTGCTTATCCTTTTGCGTAAATAAAGGACTTGAACATTTCATCATCATCATCAACGGCGCAACAACCGGTATCCGGTCTAGGCCTGCCTTAATAAGGAACTCCAGACATCCCGGTTTTGCGCCGAGGTCCACCAATTCGATATCCCTAAAAGCTCTCTGGCGTCCTGGCCCACGCCATCGCTCCATCTTAGGCAGGGTCTGCCTCGTCTTCTTTTCCTACCATAGATATTGCCCTTATAGACTTTCCGGGTGGGATCATCTTCATCCATACGGATTAAGTGACCCGCCCACCGTAACCTATTGAGTCGGATTTTATCCACAACCGGACGGTCATGGTATCGCTCATAGATTTCGTCATTGTGTAGGTTACGGAATCGTCCATCCTCATGTAGGGGGCCAAAAATTCTTCGGAGGATTCTTCTCTCGAACGCGGCCAAGAGTTCGCAATTTTTCTTGCTAAGAACCCAAGTTTCCGAGGAATACATGAGGACTGGCAAGATCATAGTCTTGTACAGTAAGAGCTTTGACCCTATGGTGAGACGTTTCGAGCGGAACAGTCTTTGTAAGCTGAAGTAGGCTCTGTTGGCTGACAACAACCGTGCGCGGATTTCATCATCGTAGTTGTTATCGGTTGTGATTTTCGACCCTAGATAGGAGAAATTCTCAACGGTCTCAAAGTTGTATTCCCCTATCCTTATTCTTGTTCGTGCTTGTGTTTGACCAGTGCGGTTTGATGTTGTTGGTTGATTCGTCTTCGGTGCTGACGTTGCCACCATGTATTTTGTCTTGCCTTCGTTGATGTGCAGCCCAAGATCTCGCGCCGCCTGCTCGATCTGGATGAAGGCAGTTTGAACGTCTCGGGTGGTTCTTCCCATGATGTCGATATCGTCAGCATAGGCCAGTAGTTGGGTGGACTTGAAGAGGATCGTACCTCTTGCATTCACCTCAGCATCACGGATCACTTTCTCGAGGGCCAGGTTAAAGAGGACGCATGATAGCGCATCCCCTTGTCGTAGACCGTTGTTGATGTCGAATGGTCTTGAGAGTGATCCTGCTGCTTTTATCTGGCCTCGCAATTGATCAGGATCAGCCTATTCAGTCTTATCAATTTCGTTGGAATACCGAATTCTCTCATGGCCGTGTAGGGTTTTACCCTGGCTATGCTGTCATAAGTGGCTTTAAAGTCGATGGAAAAATTGTGCAACTGATGTCCATATCTCAACAGTTTTTCCATCGCTTGCCGCAGAGAGAAAATCTGATCTGTTGCTGATTTGCCTGGAGTGAAGACTCTTTGGTATGGGCCAATGATTTTCTGGGCATATGGGGCTATCCGGCCTAGCAAGATAGCGGAGAATATCTTATAGATGGTACCCAGCAACGTGATACCTCTATAATTGCTGCACTGTGTGATATCTCCCTTTTTATGTATGAGACAGATTATGCATCGCTGCCAATCGTCAGGCATTGATTCGCTGTCCCATACCTTGAGCACAAGTTGATGAACCACTTGGTGTAACTGGTCGCCTCCATATTTAACCAATTCGGCTGTAATTCCATCGGCTGAATCATCGATGAATTGCACGGACTGTTTCTCCTAAACTTGGTGGTGGCAGTATTTGTCCGTCGTCTTCAGTTGGCGGGACCTCCAACTCGCTGATGTTCTGGTTGTTCAGTAGCTCATCAAAGTACTCAACCCACCGCTCTAATATGCCCATTCTGTCGGAAATCAGATTTCCCTCTTTGTCTCGGTAGGATGAGCATCGAGGTGTATAAGGCTTCATCCTGCTGATTTGTTGGTAAAACTTGCGCGCCTGGTGCGGTTGCTCCCTGTACTTTTCTAGTTCACAGACTCGTTGGTTCTCCCAGGCTTCCTTTTTCCGTCTGTGAAGTCGCTTCTCCGCTCGACGGAGTTCGTGATAAGTCTCTGCGCGTGCCCGCGTTCTTTGAGAATGCAACATTACTCGGTATGCGGCATTCTTCCGTTCCGTTGCTAGCTTACATTCATCGTCAAACCAGCCGTTCCGACTCCTTTTGCGGCTGGGGCCAAGTATATTTGTGGCCGTATCCATGATAACGTTCTTCAGGTGGTTGTGAAGATCATTAGTTGATGCTTCATCTCCAGGTCCTCTATTGACTGCGGTTATTGCGGCGTCCATTTCCCTCTTATAGGTGTCGCGGAGGGTTGTGTTGTGGATGGCTTCAGTGTTCACTCTCACCTGATTGTCAGAGGGGATTCTAGGTGGTATTGTTATTCGAGCTCGGAGCACCATGCCAATGAGATAGTGATCCGAGTCTATATTGGCCCCCCTATATGTTCTGACATTCATCAAGGCTGAGAGGTGGCGGCGTTCGATCAACACGTGGTCAATTTGGTTGAAAGTGGTCCCGTCTGGAGAGGCCCACGTATGTTTGTGGACCGCTTTCCGCGCGAACCAGGTACTTCCAACAACCATTTGGTGTGACCCTGCTAATTGAATAGTCCGCAGTCCGTTATCATTCGTTTTTTCGTGTAAGCTATGGGAGCCAACGTATCGCCTGAATACGGGCTCCTTCCCTACTTGGCTGTTAAAATCCCCAAGTATGATTTTGATATCATATCTGGGACAGGCTTCGAGGGTTCTTTCTACTGCCTCGTAGAAGGTATCCTTCTCCGACTCTGCAGTCTCCTCTGTAGGGGCGTGAACGTTTATGAGGCTTATATTTCTAAACTTGCCTCGGAAGCGCAGAGTGCATAGCCGTTCGCTTATACTTTCAAAGCCGATAACAGCAGGTTTCATTTTTTGGCTGACTAAGAAACCTACTCCGAGCACATGGTTTACTGGATGGCCGCTATAATATATGGTGTAGTGGCTCTTCTCCAGGAGACCGGTCCCTGTCCATCGCATCTCTTGCAACGCTGTTATATCAGCCCTATATTGGGACAGGGTATCGGCTAGCTGCTTATCAGCTTCATCTCTGTACAGGGAGCGCACGTTCCATGAGAAAATGCGCAAATCGTTGTTCCTTTGTCGTTGCCGGGTCCGTCGTTTTAAAATCCGTCCTATCCGAGGCTCCTGTTGTGGCTTCGTAACAGGTTGTTTTCCGTGTAGGGTTGTCAGCCCTTGAACATTTGGGGGTAGCTAAATGAGTGCCTCTAGTTGATTATTGCTAACCATGAGGAAGGAACTGTAATGCATTTTGGAAAAAAATGTGACTATTGTCTCTTTAGGTTCAGCGAAGTGCTCGTTGGGACACCCTAACATGTCATTAGACTAGCTAACACGGAATAGTATTTGAGGTCGTTTTTTTACGTGGTATTTATTTTTATTTCCGGCTCAACAGATCTTGTTACAGGATGGCCTTTGAAACGCAAATACCAACCGGCCAACGCCTACTTTTTTAACTGAAAATAATGTTGGAAATTTGGCTTTTAGTAACCATTTGAAACTCCTCTTAATTCGAGACCTGCTGCGAAATAGGAAGAAAGAAAGGGCCCTGACATTAGAAAGGGATTCTATCGAGAATATTCAAATCAAAATTTTTGGTGGATAAGTTCCAATGAGGTTATGCTTGGAAAATAACCAGGAATTAAGATTTTTATATATTATATCACTGATGGTTGAAAACAATCCTTCTTATGAAGATATCCTGTTCATATTAGAGATACAAAAGAATGTAAAGATTTTGAGTAACATTACCTAGTTAATCACCACCAGTGTAAAAGATGATTAATGTAAGTTATTTTTACGAGATTAGTATAATTTAACAAAATTTTGTGGACCTAGTTTAGTTGATTAAAGTTAATGAAAGTGACATTTTTTTTTGTTCATACTCATGTTAATTTGATATATATGTGTATGGTTGCCATAAACCAGTACCCGAGGATAGCATACCAAATAGGTTTAAGTGGTTTTTAGCAACGACTTGCAGCCCTCCTCTCCAAAAGATTTGCAAGGTGAAACCTCCATCTTTTCTCAACTGTTCTGCACTATACTCTACTCTCTATTCTAAGGTCCTCTCCTTTTGATCCTAAGGAACCATTGTCAAGGGACCTATTAAGGCAGTTATATCTGGTTATAAAGAGACCACCTCAATTAAACAGTGGTAAAAACATTAAATTTTTTTCAGAACTGCTCAAGATTGGCGAGTTTTATTTTTCTGTAGATGCATTTGACGCGAATGTCCGTACACTAGTCTCGGTGATTGATATTCAGTAAAGTTAGGAAAGAAACAGAGTTGGTGTCGAGTCAGTAAAATCTTTCATTTTTGTTCTTGGTTCTGTGCAGATTCTCATAATTCTTCTGCTTTTGCTGCAGCGTTTGTCCCGTTTAGAAGCGGGATCGGCTATGAAGATTTTCATGATCGTTTACATATTTAAAAGAAGGAGGTTTTTAAAGAATTGGCAATTTATTTTATAAAAAATTGGTTCAGTTGTGAATGTCCTCCCTTAAAATCTTTAGCCTTTCTTTATAAAATAATCATCTGACAACCTTAATTCTATTGCATGGTATAGTCTCCAATAAAGTTGTCGTTTTTTAAGACTTCGTTGAAAGCAAAACATTATTAAAATCGACTCTCTGTCTGTCTGTCCGTCTGTCTGTTACAAACACTTTCCTCAGAAATAGGTGCAATTATTGTAATGAAATTTGGTAGAAAAGTTGGAGCCGTGAACCCCCACAGATGTAGTGAATTACATTGTATCAGGTTGAGTATACACCTAAAAGAGGGGTGAAATTTATTTTTTCACCGAATATAGTCATGTGTATTATTAAATGAAGGGTATCGATTAATACTTTTTAAGGCAAGAGTTAGTTTTGACACTAGTTAAAAAGGGGGGAGTGCGCATGTCCGAAAGCATTAATTATTTAAAGGAGCCGTTTTCAGATACTACCGAATAGAAAATCTGAAAAAAAATATAGTAGTCCACCTGCATAGTATCTAGTCTTCAAAATACTCTTAGTTGCGATATCTGTCAAAATAAAGCTAACAATATTATATAATTATATAAAATTTACTGCGAATCTTCCTTATGTTCATCGCAGATCTGTAATATAGCTCCATAATATGAGGTATCATACCGGAAAGTTTGGTGAAAATTCTACTATTATTAACAAAGTTATAGTGGGTTAAAATTGCATCTTTCCGGTCAAATTATTATTATCTAAGAGATGTCAGTAACACAACGAATTGAATATCGAGTAGATTAGATACTACGAGCTATATAGAAATGAAATCACGGTGTACCCAAACATCCTTATATAAAAAATCAACAAAACCCTTCGTATCTGAAGCACCAGGTTTCCGGTTTCCGATCTCTGAATAAGTGTATCATTTTCGCTTTCTGATCTACGCAGGGACCTTTCCCTTACGCCGGCACAGTTCCTCGCTCGGAATTGTGTCGGGCCAGAGTACCTCGACGACGCGACTCAGACACGAGTTGAAACCATGAAGCTTCTTTGGCAACTGATATTAGAAAATTAAAATAATACAGTCTTTCAAGTGCAACTAATTTAAAACGCTAATGAAGACATTTTCAACTTTCTTAACTCCTAAGTGTTGGCTATATGAGCATATAATTTTCGGCCGAGCAATGTTTACCTTCGTGGAAACTTTCAGGTCATTTAACAACATTACACCAGATATTTAAATAATAAGCGTTCATGCTCAGACGGTAATGAAACCGCAAGTGAATTCTGAATGAATTGCTGAATAGAGCAATTGCTTTAATATAGGCAAAATATGGAAAAGTTAGGAAAATCCATAAAAACAATGATTATTTCCGTGAAAATTAAATATTCAAAAATGATAAAATTTTGTAATTTCCGAAATTTTTGTTCGACTCAAGCGCACACAGGTGTGACTTCTCATCTAGTGTCCATATATACGTATATATATATATATATGAGTATGGCACGTACTCGTATGTACGGATTTTTATGCGCACTTCGTAAGACAATGTTACAATAGAAGCACAGCATGCATTCCATATAGTGCGATCGTTGTAATAAAAGTAATGGAAAACTGCACACTAGAAAGTGACAGTGAGTCTGCTCTACATAAGCAGGTTGAGTTATGAATAGAAATAAAGCCTTTGTGTAAGCCTGCAAGCATGTTTTGCTTCACGGTCTAGGTGTTTTTAGTGGCAACAACAAAAGGTTATATTCATTCATGGAGTGTGTACACTTACGAGTACTTTGCTGACTGACACTTAAAACTTATTTGAATCACATTCTCACTATTCACCTTCAAATAATGTAAAATTGGTAGAAGTTTCTGGGCTGAAGTATTGACAAAACCATTGGTCAAGTATCGATCCCTTCATTGTCAGCCATCTACCTACTTTTATTTTTGCAATTAATTGTGGTGATGCTTGCTGACAAAGGGTAGTATAGGGCCCAGGGTGAAACGTGGATTGGTACTCCCGATGGAGCATAAAACCTGGGAAATGCCTGCTGAACCAACACCAACAGCTCTACTACCAAACCCTATTTCCACCTCCAAAAGCTGCAAACGGAGAAGGACGAAGGTGAGTCTCCCGCACCTAAAAACGGGACAAATTGTATCAACTGGTCCTCCAGGTTGGGGGTTGGGTAGGGACAACTCTACACGGAAAACAACTTGTTACGAAGCCACTACAGGAGCCTCGGACTGGACGGATCACACAACGACGAACCCGGCAACGACAACGGAATAACGATTTGCGCATTTTCTCATGGAATGCACACTCCCTGTATAGAGATGAAGCTGCTGAGCAGCTAGCCGATTCCCTGTCCCAATATAGGGTTAATGTAACAGCGTTACAGGAGATGCGTTGGACAGAGACCGATTTCCTGGAGAAGACCCGCTACACCATATCTTATAGCGGCCATCCAGTAAACCATGTGCTCGGAGTATGTTTCTTAGTCAAACAAAACATGAAACCTGCTGTTATCGGCTTTGAAAACATAAGCGAACGGCTATGCACTCTGCGCTTGCGAGGCAAGTTTAGAAATATAAGCCTCATAAACGTTCACGCCCCTACAGAGGAGACTGCAGAGTCGTAGAAGGATACCATCTACGAGGCAGTACAACGAACCCTCGAAGCCTGTCCCAGATGACTTTGAATGTAAGCTAGTAATGGAGCGGAAGAATGTCGCATACTGAGTAATGTTGTATTCTCAAAGCACGCGGGCACGCGCAGAGACTTATCACGAACTCCGTCGAGCGGAGAAGTGACTTTACAGACGGGAAAAAGAAGCCTGGGAGAACCAACAAGTCTGTGAACTAGAAAAGTACAGGGAGCAACCGTACCATCCGCGCACCTTGATGTTCATCCTGCCGAGAGAAAGAGGGAAATTTGATTTCCGACAGAATGGGCATATTGGATGGATGGGTTGAATACTTTGATGAGCTCCTGAACAACCAGAACATCGGCGAGTTGGAAGTCCCGCCAACTTAAAACGACGGTCAAATACTGCCACCACCAAATATAGGAGAAGCAGTCCGTGCAATTCATCGGTTAAAAAATCATAAGTCGCCAGGAGCCGATGGAATTACAGACGAACGGATTAAATATGGAGGTGGCCAACTACACCAAATGGTTCATCAACTAATGCTCAAAGTGTGGGACAGCGAATCAATGCCTGACTATCGGCAAAGAGGCATTATCTGTCTCATATATAAAAAGGGAGATATCACACAGTGCAGCAATTATAGAAGTATCCCGTTGCTGAGTACCATCTATAAGATATTCTCCGCTGTCTTGCTAGGTCCATGCGCCAAGAACATCATTGGCCCATACCAAAGAGGCTTCACTCCAGGCAAATCAGCAACAGATCAGACTTACTCTCTGCGGCAAGCCATGGAAAAACTGTTAGAATATGGACGCCAGTTGCACCATCTATTCATCGACTTTAAAGCCGCCTATGATAACATAGCCATGGTAAAACTGTACACGCCATGAGAGAAGTCGGTATCCCGACGAAATTAATAAGGCTGACTAGGCTGACCCTGACCAATGTGTGAGGCCAGATAAAAGCAGCAGGATCACTATGAAAACCATTCGACATCAACAACGGTCTACGACAAGGGGATGCCCTATCATGTGTCCTCTTTAACCTGGCTCTCGAGAAGGTGATCCGTGATGCTGAGGTAAATGCAAGAGGTACGATCCTCTTCAAGTCCACCCAACTACTGGTCTATGCTGACGATGTCGCCATAACGGGAAGAACGACCCGAGACGAACAACTGCCTTCATCCAGATCGAACAGACAGCGCGAGATCTTGGGCTGCACATCAATGAAGGCAAAACAAAGTACGTCAGCACCGAAAACCAACCAACCAACAACATCAAACCGCACTGGTCAAACAGGAAGAATAAATATAGGAGAATACAACTTTGAGATCGTTGATAATTTCTCCTATCTATGGTCGAAAATCACAACCGATAACAGCTACGATGATGAAATCCGCACACGGTTGTTGTCAGCCAACAGAGCCTATTTCAGCTTCCAAAAACTGTTTCGCTCGAAACGTCTCGCCATAGGGTCAAAGCTCTTACTGTACAATGATCTTGCCAGTCGTTATGTATTCCTCGGAAACTTGGGTTCTTAGCAAGAAGAATTGCGAACTCTTGGCCGCGTTCGAGAGAAGAATCCTCCGAAGAATTTTTGGCCCACTACATGAGGATGGACCAACCCGTATCCTACATAACGACGAAATCTATGAGCGATATCATGACCGTCAGGTTATGGATAACATCCGGCTTAATAGGTTACGGTGGGCGGGTCACTTAATCCGTATGGATAAGGATGATCCAACCCGGAAAGTCTATAAGGGCAATATCTACGGCAGAAAAAGAAGACGAGGAAGACCCTGCCTAAGATGGAGCGATGGCGTAGGTCAGGACGCCAGAGAGCTTTTAGGGATATCGAATTGGTGGACCTCAGCCCAAAATCGGGATGTCTGGAGTTCTTTATTAAGGCAGGCCTAGACCGGATACCGGTTGTTGCGCCGTTGATGATGATGAATCTCACGCGTAGCAGCATGTGTTATTGCAAAAATGGTTCTATTGCCCTCTGTATGAAGGAGTAAGAATGAATCCACGTGTAATTAATAGAAAATATCGAAGAACGGCAGGATAGGAGTCAAAGTACTGGCAATAACAAATCAGCTTAACATCATTTTCGCTGAAATATCCGGAAAGACTGGTTAAGCGTCACATTCGTGAGAAGGTGCTAAGGTCGCATCCACTAAATAAAAACCAACATGCTTATCAGCGTGGAAAGTCCAGTGAGTCTGGTTTTTCATGGACGTTTAGTGGGGGTGCTCTGTACGTCTTTCCAAAAGCTCTATTATGCTGCGAGAGAACGTGGTGTTGATGAAACTTTAATTAAGTGGGTCTATGCTATCCTAAGGAAGAGATGCTGTGTGCTGATGGGGATGTTGATCGTTACCTAACAACGGCAGCGATGAAAGGTGGATTTGAAAGAGGTGTACTATCGCTACTTCTGCTGGAGTATGTTGACCAAGTTACTACTATTCGAACTGGAAAATCTGCCAATACATACAAGCTTATACGGATGACGTGGTTTTGCTAGTTTCTGGCCGAGAGCTCGGAACGGTGTGTAGAAACATACAACGTGCCGTTGATTTGGTTGACAGTTGATGCCTCAGGCAAGGAGTTTGAGTAAATCTAAATAACAGCACAATACTATTATTTACAAAAAGAAGGAAACTGAATTTTTCTGACTTTCAAGTCTCCGAAGAAGTGAAATATCTGGGAATTATTCTAGACAAGGAGCTGAACTGTGAAGAACTGAAGAACTCTGTGTCTTCGTATTAATATAGACTAATTCGATTAAATCTGAGGGGAAATCATGAACGTAGGGCACAAACCATTGCAAGAGTTATTGGAAGAACTGCACCCTTCTGATTTTTAAATCCCCATACGTCTATTTGGTAGATGTGAAATGAAGAGAAAACTGATGTCTTCTACACCGATAGCTTAAAAACGATACAGGTTTCTGGAGCAGAAGTCTATCTGTCGATTTCGATGGTAAACGACCAAAAGACAGACCGAAACAACAGTGGCTTGATACGCTGGATGGGGATTTAAAAGCCTCGACATTGCATCCAGATCAGGCATTTGATGGGGCTAAATCACGATCACGACGAGCAGATCTCGCTTGTAAAAGGGACAAAGGCTGAAGAAAAAGAAGAGTCTATATCTTGAATAAAAATGAGAAGTGGGCTTTTCTTTTGGGACAATATGCAACGGTTTTCAGGCTGAAGTTTATGCGATTCTAAGGGCGGCAACTTGGATGGTTGACGAGCAGTTGAAGGACAGGCGCATCGTAATCTGTTGTGATAGCCAAGCTGCATTGAGGGCGTTGTCAGTAGCATTGGTCAATGCTGCCATCCTAAACTGGGAACAAGCTTCTGAGAATGATAGGTAGCAGAGCCCTATCGGGCATTTTTGGTGCTGATATGCTACAAATGCATCATATCCTAAGGAAAATCTTGCGATACATAAATCAATCCAGGATATTCCGTTAGACGGGGGAGTCGGATACAATGGACCACCACGGTCTGCGTGCCCAGAAGGTTTGCCTTTCCTCCACCTCAAAGACACAAAGTAGCGATAATGGTGGGGCAATTTGCAGAGGGGTCATTAGATCACCTTGTTCGGAGATAGATTTCTTGATAACACGGCAAAATTCACTACCACTTGATACAATTCCTGTCAGGGCAAGATTAGATGTACTGAATATGGTCCAAACAGGACCAGTAACCCAGAGCATGTCATATACTACTGCCTGCGATATTGCCTACAGGGAAGGAACTTGAAAGACTCTCTGAAAGTCAGCCAAAACCTGCAGACAATTTTTGGGGAAATGCTAAAATCAGAGGGAAACGGATGTGCACTATACTAGTAAAAAAAAAGAAAAACTTGTAACAATGAAGATACATTCGGACCTAGGCAAGGTGGAGTGGAGAAGGAAGGAGTAAAGGGTGGAAAGCTTGGTCGTTTAAAGCAAAGTCATCTTCGGACGGGTAGACTTGGGGAAATAGATAATTTAGAAAAAAGTCCCCGCAGAGGAAGTAGGGCGAGACAGGATTTCTAAGAGTAGTGAATCGTGAAAATTTCTGATAAGTGAAACTGGACAGTAACAACGGAAGTAGCCACAGGATATAATGAACGGGGCGTAGTTCGCAGGTGAAATACAAACAGTGAGAGACTCATAATGGTGGGCGCAAAAGGAAATAAGAGGAACAACAGGTATATGTTGGTTTGAGGCAATTAAGATTCTTATTCCTGCGGGTTTACCAGATGCCAGGATATCCCGTATATAGTGTAACCACCTCGAAGGTCCGCTTTAAGTATTTTAGAGTTATGCAAGCTTCAGTTATGTAATTGATGATGCATTCTAGATGGAGCAGAAATTCGAAACTCCAAAAGTTTGGTGCTCAGAAATCTAATATTTTGGTAAAATTGTGTAAATTCCTTCCGGAATTTTATGGCTAGAATCTTTAATGAAGATATCGAGGCGCCAAAACCGCGGAAGATTTAACCCTTTTAATCATCATGCGAGTATATGATTTTGAAAGGGGCTAAAATAAGGTTAGTATTGGCGTACTTCGTAAGTTTCGTATAAACAAAAGGAGAAGGCAAACGCTCCAGTTTTCATTCAGAGAAACAGATCTTTTGGGTCATAATAATGCAAGGGAGAAACTCTAATTTTGTGTATCTGCAATTATAATTAAGCCAGAGATGCAGAACCATTAGAAACAATGTACTGTAAGTTGGCAGTCTTTGGATGGAATTGTCCATAGGTATTATTATTATTTTGTTAAGGGAAAGTCGCACCGCGTCCTTGAAGAACTATTGTGCCCCTTTTACTGGTTATAGTGTACCTGTTGATCATAGTATCTCAAGCAGGCCAGTAACCGTTAGGAACTTTAGTATGTTCCCTGTCCATAGGTAACTTTTCTCCGGGAATTGTAGTGAAGGCTGAGTAGAAGCTGTATTGCTACTCTTCAACTCTTTATATTGGTTCTGACACATTAAGAGCGACTGAAATAGAAGAAATAGCGGGCATGCATTAAACTACCAGGGGGGTAGTTGTTACTGAAGTGTTTGTCAAGTTTATTTAACAAATTTTGATGTGGACTTTAATGAAATTAAAGTGCTGCTAAATATCACACTTCCCTCAATGTACTATAAAAGGTTTTGGATTTATAATTTTTTTCTATACCTTGTTTGAATTTAATGACGATTTATAAGGCAAATAATTCGTTAAATAGTTGCAAAACGGAAAGGACAAAGAACTACACTCATTTGGTCAACAACTGACAATGATTACTTCGGAGGAATTAGATTTCTTCCGTTTTACTGGTTACTAAATTTCTACTACTTTTTCAATTTTTATTTATGGTTTTGTGATATTGATTGACAAACCGTCAAGGATAAAACATCAAGGTTTCTTAAGATCTTTCACCTCATATTGTGGTGAGTTGTTAATAATTTTTCTGACTTTTCGGTAAACTTTTTAGTTTTAGAAATATGTCCACCACAATGGGATTGGGTTGCCTCCTAGTTTCAGCAAATATAACAATTATGGAACCACACACCAGAATACCAATTATAGTAGACATTTAATTATAAACTAATCAAACTGTCAGAAAATGATGGTAACATTAATCAAAGTGTCCGAGAGCTGTATTTCACTATGCTAAATAGTTAATCTAATCAAATCAGTTTCAGATTCCATAATGATTTTCATGTTAATTTGCAAATTTAAAACAAGTAGTTAACATTGATTCAGATGTTATTTTAATTTTTATTATGGACTATAATTGTCTTCCATTTTATTGTTTATGCTCATTACAAACTTGTGAGTATTCCAATTCCAAGATCTTGAAATCAATCGGAACCATATATAACTGACGTCCTTCAATTGGACTTTTGATTTTTATGCAATTGTATTTAATTGCGAAATGGTTTGCAAAGTATACACTTATTACCGGTGAACCTGCCAACATATCAACAAATACTGATCTTGTGCAATATTCTAGAATAAGTCAGGTGAATCGGATATGGCGTTTTGAATGAATTGGCGAACGCAGATATGACTTCATATTCATTGATATTCCATTACCTGTACTTAAAAAATTTCCAGTCGAAAGAGTCTCTTGAGTAACGCAGTAAACCAAACCAGCAATTCAGAAATATGGGGCAATTAGAGCAAATATTCATTTCTCGTTTTGTGGGAACATTTGCAAGTCTATAATCAAGAAACTGCTTGAAATATTCGTCCGAATAAACAGAGCGATGTGCATAATATTTGTTAATTATGCTTGTTTTAACGCTTTTTTTAACTTGATTATTCGAATATGCAGTTCACCTCCACGTTATGGGGACAAGGTCCTATTTACAATAAAAGAATACTCTTTGCTATGCGTGTTCCTGAATAGAAGCAAATGAGAAATTAGAAGAGGGAAAATTGAGAGTACACGGTCTCAAGACGAGAAAGTTCATTGGGACACAAAGTTAACGATTCAACGATTTAAACATATGCCGGACACTTTTAAAGTTCATTTTATGTGCTCCCTGGTGGAAAAACAGAAGTTATAATAATAAGTACAGGATTTACAGAAATGATAGAGAAGGCATTAAAGGTATGGATGCCTTAATATGAATTAAAAAAAAACATTAATAATAACAACCTTCTACAAATTCATAACGTCCATTATTAGTGGAAGGGTCAATGCGCACCTCGATACCAACAACATTCTGTCCGAGGAGCAGAAGGGCTGCCGAGTTTAGGTCAAGGGGTTGCAAAGAGCAACTCATTATCGACGCGGTGGTTGTAGGACAAGCAACTAAAGACCAAAGAAATTTCTTTAGTAGCTATATCGATTGTGCCAAGGCTTTTGATAGCGTTCCGCATACCTGGCTAATCGATATCCTACATCTGTATCGCATTGATCCGAAACTAATAAAGTTTTTGGTGACAGTCATGGAAGGGGGGCATATCACCTTATCAGTCCGTACATCGGAGGGTGCAAATACCTCAGAGCCCATCCGTATATGGAGGGGCATCTTCCAGGGGAATTCGTTGAGTCCCCTTTGGTTTTGTATGGCACTGAACCCCCTTTCATGGCTACTGAATAATGCTAGAGGGCATGGTTTTGCAATAAAGTATGGTCTACGTGCTAAGTGCGAACTGACATACTTGATGTACTTAGATGACCTCAAGCTGTATGCTGGTACTGACGACCTTCTTAGAAGTCTGCTGCGAATAATAGACATGTTCAACCGTGATATTCTGATGGAGTTTGGATTAGACAAGTGTCGAACCCAAGGCATCCGCAAAGGTCATCATGAGCCGCATGCCGGACATAGCATTGGTGACCTCCACATTGAAGCTATGACCGAGACAGACTTCTACAAGTACCTAGGAATTCTGCAAGGAACCCATGCTCGAGTTGGTGAACTGAAGGATGCTCTGCTGTCCGAGTTCCTCTGACGGGTAAAGCTGGTGCTGAAATCGCATCTCTCGGGGAAGAATAAAATAAGCCCATTGAATGTATTCGCTATCCCTTCACTGGCTTATGCATTTGGAATATTGTCGTGGACGAAGACCGATCTGGAAAACGTCCAGCGGCGGATACGGACAACTATGTCCAAATTCCGAATGCATCAACCAAACTCTACCGAGGAGCGGAAGAACCTGCCACGTGACATCGGTGGAAGGGGCGTTTCAGGTATGAACGGTTTTATCTATCGCTCATATAAGCAAATTTACAAATTCGTCGCATCTGTACCTAGTTTGTATTGTGACATTCAAAGGTGGCAATGCAAGAAATTTGAATTGAAATGACAACTCTACCTAATATAACTTTTAGTGATAGTGCAATTTCCACCAAACTTGGTAGTACCATCCTGGCCTGTATTACTGCAAAAGTTAATGATTCTAGTATAAGCTTAAGAGGGGTTCCCAGTCAACTCCTAAAAAAGGCGTTTATAATAAATATATACTCTGTTGTACAGGGATCGGTTTCCTGGGAAAGAGCAACTACACAATATATTATAGCGGCCATCCAGTGAAACATGTGGTAGGTTCCTTAGTCAGTCGAAGAAACCTACTCTTATTGGCTTTGAAAACATAAGCCTAAGGCCCTGCACTCTGCGCTTGCGAGGAAAATTTAGAAATATAAGCTTCATACCCCAACAGAGTAGACTGCAGAATCGGAAAAGGATACCTTCTACTAGGCAGTTGAGCGGACCCTCTAGGCCTATCCCAAGTATGATATCAAAATCATACTTGTTGATTTTAACAGTGAATACGTCGGTTTTCATAGCTTACATAAGGATACCAATGATAACAGACTGCGGATTATCCAGTTAGCAGTATCGCACGAAATGGTTGTTGAAAGTTCCTGGTTTGCGCGGAAAGCAGTGCAGAAACATACGTGTGCCTCTCCAAATGGGACCACTTTCAACGAAAGTGAGCATATGCAGAGTGAACGCCGCCTCCTCTTAGCCTTGATGAATGTGAGAACATATAGAGCGGCCAATATAGACTCGGAACACTATCTCGTTGGCATAGTGCTTCGGGCTCGAATTACAACACCGCCTACAATCCCCTCTGACAATCAGGTGAGAGTGAATATTGAAGCCATCTACAACACAGCCCTCCGTAGCATCTATAAGGGGGGAATCGATACCACAATAACCGCAGCTAATAGATATCCTGGAGTTGAATCATCCACAAATGATCTTCACAGCCACCATTGATACGGCTACAAATATACTTGGCCCCAACCGCAAGAAAAGTCGGAACGGTTGGTTTGACGATGAATGTAAGCGAACAACGGAATGGAAGAATGCCGCATACCGAGTAATGTTGCATCCTCAAAGAACGCGGACACGCACGGAGACTTATTACGAACTCCGTCGAGCCGAGGGCAACTTCATAGACGGAAAAATGAAGCCTGGGAGAACCAGCAGGTCTGTGAACTCCGAAAGTACAGGGAGCAACCCCACTAAGTGCGGAAGTCTTACCAACAAGTCAGCATGCTCATCCTGCCAAGGCAAAGAGAGAAATCTGAACGAAATGGGCATATGCGATGGGTTGAGTATTTTGAATTGCTCAGCAACCAAAATATCGGCGAGTTGGAGGTCCCGCCAACTAAATACGGCGGACAAACGCTGCCATCACCAATAATAGAAAAAACACTCCGTGTAATTACAGCTGATTGGGTTAAATATGGAGGCGACCAACTACACCAAGCGATTCATCAACTGATGATCAAAGTGTGGGACTGCGAATCAATGCCTGGCGATTATCAACGGGGTATTACCTGTCCCATTCATAAAAAGGGGGATATCACGTAGTGCAGCAATTATGGAGATATATTGTTGGGGAGTACCATCTAAAAGATATTTTCTGCTATCTTATTAGGTCGGATAGCCCTATACGCTCAGAGCATCATTGGCCCACAACAAAGAGGCTTCACTCCAGGCAAATCAGCAACAAATCAGATTTTATCTCTACGGAAGCAATGGAAAAAGTATTGTAATATAGTCATCAGTTTTTCACCTTTTCATCGACTTTAAAACCACCTATGACAGCATAGCCAGGGTAAAACTGTACACGGCCATGAGAGACGAAATTAATAAGACTGACTAGGCTGACCCTGATCAATGTGTGAGGCCAGATAAAAGCAGCAGGATCACTCTCGAGACCTTTCAATATCAACATGGGTCTAAGACAAGGGGATGCCCCATCATGCGTCGTCTTTAACTGCCCCTGGAGAAAGTGATTCGCGATTCAGATGTAAATGCGAGAGACACCATCCTCTTGATGTCCACCCAAGTACTGTTACGATGGGCGGGTCGCCTTATCCGTGTGGATGAGGATTATCCAGTCGGGAAAGTCTATAAGAGCAATACCTGTGGTAGAAAGAGAAGAAGAGGCACACCGTGCATTGAGCGATAGCGACAGTTTTTAAGGATATCGAATTGGTGCACCTAGGCGCAAAACTGGGGTGTCTGGGGTTGTTTACTAAGGTTTTCTAGGCTTAATTCATCTCCAGCAACTTCGCGAATTCTACTTCAAATCAATGATGAGATTATGTGTTGGCTGTGTCCTGATATGTAGCTGGTGTAACTGCGGCCACTTGTTTATTGCGGTGCAGTTGCGGGTGTGTGGTTGCGTGGTCAGAAGATTCGCTCTTTTGTTGTTTATTTGAGTGGCCGAAGAGATCCATCAGATCTGCTCGACTCAGTGAGGCAGAACATTGCTAGGCTGACTCAGAACAACACTGGCATTGACAGTAGACGGGTGAAGAACAAAGTGCAGAGAACTATGTCATACCCAATGAGACATCCGTTGTTGGAATTTTGGATGCACTCAAACAGAATCTTTCTCTCTCTCTACAACGAATCTCAAATGAACGTCCAGATAATGAAATTTTCGCTAATGGAAGTAAAAGAATATAGGGATAAGCTTGGGGGGTTACCCACCCAGTTTCATCGAAGTGACTCGTCATGCTACCGTTGCGGGCATGAATTTTGCGGGTGCTACCGATGAAAATGTTCGACAAGTCATAAACAGCTCGAAAAACTGGAGCGGCACTATGACGATGGTGTGCAGGATTTCTGATATCGGAACCGTACGTTGGTGTATAGCACTGTATAATTGTGATGCTTTTTAACCTGGACCATTTTCGGATGGCTCAAGTGATTAGAAGGCTGGGCTGTCATAGTGGAAGCTTGTGGTTCAAATTTGACTGGTGGCAGAGGGATTTGTTATTATGGCTGGATGTCGGATACCACTCGACCCAACTGTGAATGAGTACCTTAGCAAAATTATGGTAATAATCTCAGGCGAGTGCAATGCTGACCATATTACCTCCTACAGTGTACTCTAGTGTACCGTTAGAGACTTGAATGAAGTGGTCTAACACACTTCTAGGCCTTGATCCAATATGGATTGTTATGCCAACGATTATTATTATTATTAACCGTGGCCGGTATCTTGCAGTCAGAAACCGGGTTCCAGGTTAAGTGCCTTTCGGTAGATACCGGATGCGTGTCTGCTGCAACTTAGCTTTCCATAGTACTAAAGCGTATTGTCATTAATGTGGCGAGATGCAAAGGAGTACTTTCCGGAGTACCACCATCTTACTTCGCTCAGGCCCAGAATGTCCATCTTATATCGTTGGAATTTGCGAGTTAAAAAAAGTGAATCTTCTGGACCTAGAAACATAGACTTCAGTCTTTTTGGAACTAGTGTGAAACCATGAAAATCTCGTACATCAACTGAGAACTCGTTTATAACATAAATCACCTATAACTGTCGTAAACAAATTAAAAAAAAACATTATTGGAGCATTCTAACTGCTCTTCCTAAATAATTACTTTGGAATGCAGAACTGGTTCCATTTTATTTTACTTTCAAATTTGACTATTCTCTATCGTTTGCTCTATATTTATATTTAGAAAAGATCAATACCAGCTCACAAAACAAATTCAGATCCAAATTGACTTCATAAACTAATTTTCATTAATAAACATTTATAATAATTATGTCCATCAGGAAAACATCAGCATTTGTGCTTACATAACTTGATCATTTCGGCTTGTGTGTTTGAGAATTATTTAAATTTTGTTTGTACACCAAAAATTAGCATCAATTTCATTCTAACATCGCGGAAGGCAGCAATGTTTCTTTCCTCGGAATAAAACTAGGCTTGAGTTAATTTGTAATTCATATTGAGGCAATTAAGAGATTGAAGCTTCGGAAAAAAGTAGTCAGATTTTTTTCGATCACTTCTTTCGAAATATTCCAGTTATTAATCAATTGAAGGAATTTGAATGGACTCTGAAATTACATATTAGCATTGGATTTATTGGTGTCGATGAAATCGACCAATTATGGTATCAAGCAAACTAGAATTTGAAAATTTCCATTTTTATAGCTAAAATCTAAAGAAAAGCTTATATGCTTTGGTTGCGCTTTCGGGTAGCTATTCAAAATTGTGGGTCATAAAATAATTCTGTAACCTGAATAAATCGCAAACAACTTTGCGATCAAAACTAGGAAGTCCAATATATATTATATTACATATAAGCATAATGCACCTCGGAGCAAATGAGGTTCACATCATTGAAAATATTTTCGGCCACCCCTAGGCAAACAAAAAAATTAAAGAAATTGACATGCGCGCATGACCAGTGGTGAATTTCTCTTTTCACTTCTCAACTGGACCAAATAACCCACTTGCTTGCAGGAAAATCGCTGCAAGTGCATAATATTAACATAATTGTAAAATATAAAAATGCAGATTGTGCAATTGAATGCTCATCAAGACTATCCATTTCGATTTTTATGGGGCAAAGCGAGACCAATTCCAATTCCAATGATGAGATAGTAATGCGGTTCACCTCTCCTCAGGAATGCTAGCGAAATTTATGTTTTCTTAAAAAATTCAGTGCTTTGCATCACCAGCAACAGAGGTGATCCTGCTTCTTAATATGAACGTTTTTAGTGAATTCGGATAGATAGAGAGAATGGATAGAGACTGGAAATCAGATTGCTTTCCAAATAACAGCCAAAACAACTCTATTCATTTCAAGTAACTCAACCTAAAAGGATGAAACCCTTACATTTTTTGTACATTTTTAGAAATAGGACAAGTAAGTCGAGTATGGGTTCCTTGCAGAGTTCTTAGGTAATCGTGGAGGTGTGTCTCTATCCTAGCTTGACTATCATCATCATCAAAGGCGCAACAACGGGTATCTGGTCTAGGCTTGCCTTAATAAGGAACTCCAGACATCCCGGTTTTGCGCCGAGGTCCACCAATTCGGTATCCCTAAAAGCTGGCTAGCGTCCTGACCTACGCCATCGCTCCATCTTAGGCAGGGTCTGCCTCGTCTTCTTTTTCGACCATAGATATTGCCCTTATAGACTATCCGGGCTGAATCATCCTCACCCATACGGATTAAGTGACCCACCCACCGTAACCTATCGAGCCGGATTTTATTTGCAGCCTGACGGTCATGGTATCGGTCATAGATTTCGTCGTTATGTAGGCTACGGAATGGTCCATCCTCATGTAGTGGACCAAAAATTCTTCGGAGGATTCTTCTCTCGAACGCGGCCAAGAGTTCACAATTCTTCTTGCTAAGAACCCAAGTCTCCGAGGAATACATGAGGACTGGTAAAATCATTGTGTTGTACAGTAAGAGCTTTGACCCTATGGTGAGACGTTTCGAGCGAAACAGTTTTTGTAACCTGAAATAGGCCCTGTTGGCTACCAACAACCGAGTGCGAATTTAATCATCGTAGCTGTTATCGGTTGTGATTTTCGACCCCAGGTAGGAGAAATTATCAACGATCTCAAAGTTGTATTCTCCTATCTTTATTCTTCCTGTTTGACCAGTCCAGTTTGATGTTGTTGGTTGGTTGGTTTTCGGTGCTAACGTTGCCACCATATACTTTGTCTTGCCTTCATTGATGTGCAGCCCAAGATCTCGCACCAAACCTCGCCTGCTCGATCTGGATGAAGGCAGTTTGTACGTCTCGGATGGTTCTTCCCATGATGTCGATATCGTCAACATAGGTCAGTAGTTGGGTGGACTTAAAGAGGGTCGTGCCTGTTGCATTTACCTCAGCATCACGGATCACTGCCTCGAGGGCCAGGTTAAAGAGGACGCATGATAGGGCATCCCATTGTCTTAGACCGTTGTTGATGACGAATGGTCTTGAGAGTGATCCTGCTGCTTTTATCTGGCCTCGCACATTGGTCAGGGTCAGCCTAGTCAGTCTTATTAATTTCGTCGGGATATCGAATTCTCTCATGGCCGTGTACAGTTTTACCCTCGTTATGCTATCATAGGCGGCTTTAAAGTCGATGAATAGATGGTGCAATTGGTGTCCACATTCCAACAGTTTTTCCATCGCTTGCCGCTGAGAGAAAATCTGATCTGTTGCTGATTTGCTTGGAGTGAATCCTCTTTGGTATTGGCCAATGATGTTGTGGGCGTATGGGGCTATCCGGCCTAGCAAGATAGAGGAGAATATCTTATAGATGGTACTCACCAACGTGATACCTCTATAATTGCTGCACTGTGTGATATCTCCCTTTTTATATATGAGCCAGATAATGTCTCGTTGCCGATCGTCAGGCATTAATTCGCTGTCCCATACCTTGAACACAAGTTGATAAACCACTTGTTGTAATTTGTCGCCTCCATATTTAACCAATATGTCCATTCTGTCGGAAATCAGATTTCCCTCTTTGTCTCGGCAGGATGAACATCGAGGTATATAAGGCTTCATCCTGCTGACTTGTTGATAAAACTTCCGCGTCTGGTGCGGTTGCTCCCTGTACTTTTCTAGTTCACAAACTTGTTGGTTCTCCCAGGCATCCTTTTTCCGTCTGTGAAGTCGCTTATCCGCTCGACGGAGTTCGTGATAAGTATCTGCGCGTCCCCGCGTTCTTTGAGAATGCAGCATTACTCGGTATGCGGCATTCTTCCTTTTCGTAGCTAGCTTGCATTCATCGTCAAACCAACCATTCCGACTCCTTTTGCGGCTGTGGCCAAGTATCTTTGTGGCCGTATCAATGATAACGTTCTTCAGGTGGTTGTGAAGATCATTTGTTGATGCTTCATCTCCAGGTCCTCTGTTGACTGTGGTTATTGCGGCATCCATTTCTCTCTTATAGGTGTTGCGGAGGGCTGTGTTGTGGATTGCTTCAGATTCTCAGAAGGGATTCTGGGAGGTGTTGTTTTTCGCGCTCGAAGCACTATGCCAAGGAGGTAGTGATCTGAGTCTATATTCGCCACCCTATATGTTCTGACATTCATCAAGGCTGAGAGGTGGCGGCGTTCGATCAACACGTGGTCAATTTGGTTGAAAATGGTCCCGTCTGGAGAGGCCCTTGGATGTTTGTGGAACGCTTTCCGCGTAAACCAGGTACTTCCAACAACCATTTCGCGTGACACTGCTAATTGAATGATCCGCAGTCCGTTATCATTTGCATTTTGGTGTAAGCTATGGGAGCCAACGTATCGCCTGAATACGGGCTCCTTCCCTACTTGACTGTTAAAATCCCCAAATATGATTTTGGTATCATATCTGTGACAGGCTTCGAGGGTTCGTTCTACTTCCTCGTAGAAGATATCCTTCTCCGACTCGCCAGTCTCCTCTGTAGGGGTGTGAACGTTAATGAGACTTATATTTCTAAACTTGCCTCGCAAGCGCAGAGTTCATATCGGTTCCCTTATGTTTTCAAAGCCGATAACAGCAGGTTTAATTTTTTATCTGACTAAGAAACCCACTCCGAGCACATGGTTTACTGGATGGCCACTATGTAGTGTAGTGGCTCTTCTTCAGGAAAGCGGTCCCGATCCAACGCATCTCCTGTAACGCTGTTTGTGTTGGTTCAGCAGGCATTTCCCAGGTTTTATGCTCCATCGTGGGTACCAATCCACGTTTCGCCTTGGGACCTATACTGCACTTTGACCACCAACGATTAGCATACAACCCGATGTCATCTAAGTACATTGAGAGTATCAGCTTTCACTTATTCACTTATTTGATTACAAAACCATGCCCTTTAGCATCATTCAGTAGCCATGAAAAGGGGTTCAGTGCCTTATAAGACTTGAAAGCTGCCTCTCTGTATGCAGATGGGCTCTGAGGTGTTCGTACCCTCAGATATACGCACTGACAAAGTGGTATGTTACCCTTCCATGACTGTCGCTAAGATCTTTACTAGTTTCGGATTTTTGCGCAACAGACGTAAAGTATCGGTTAGCCGGTGTGCGAAACGCTGTCAAAAGCCTTGATCTAATCGGTATAGCAACTAAATTTCTTTGGCCTCCAGTTGCCTGTCTGATAATCACCGAGTTGACAATGAGTAGCTTTTGGCATCCCCTTGATTTAATTCGGCAGCCGACAGAGTATTGTTAGTATAGAGGTATGCATTGACCCTTACATTAAAAATATACGTTATGGGCTCGTAGAGAGTCGGTAAACAACCCAGCTCCTTTTAGGGGTAAGGTAGGTAATCCCCGCAGTGAGGAACTTGTAAATTCCTTAGTCCGACTAATGACCTGATTTATACTATGTGCAAACCGACCGTGAATACTGGTTAAATTTTTATACAGTGGAGAAAGATGCTTTCTACCAGCAATGTTTTCTACATGCAATTCAATATGACATGAGTGATCCTAATTCCAACGCCTTGTTCGAACATGTGATGGGGAAGCATCTTGGTCATAAATCTATTCAAACGAAATAAAGCCGCTCGATTCAATGCCCAATCGATGTTTCTTCTGCCTCAGATATTCAATGAGGCGCCTCCCATGGGGTTCCCGACCAATATTGGCATCCTCATATCATTACATTGGAGGATGTCCCTTTAAGATGGGAAGAAGGAGTCATTAAGTCAAAGATACAATATAATTCATGCATAATCAAAAATAAATAACGAAATAAATTAAATAGAAGAGAAAAGTAGCAATAATTTAATTTAAATTGTCACGAGGACGAACAAAACCAAAAAAAAAAAAGGAAAAAAAAATAAATAAACAGAAGAAAAAATAAAAAAGAAATACAGAAAAAAATAACATCAAAGAAGCAAAAAAACGACTAACGGTTTCGTCCGGGACAGAGGCAACTCATCAGACGCTTCCTCACCTCTGGCCGAAAGTGGCAACAGATGGAAATCGCTCCATTTTATACAATCGCAAGCACGATAAGGGTGTAAACTATATCCAACTTAAAACCGGCAGTACCTCAAGCCCAAGCCAGACCAAAGCTAATTTGGGATATGGAGGATCCAAAGTCCACATCTACTTGATGTTGGACCGGACGAGATGGAGAGCAACTTACTCTCACTTTTTTGGTCCATGGACTTCTTGTTTTGGGCATAGCACCAAAATATTCAAAAAAGCAAGAAAAGCTACCAACGGTTTGCTTTAGCCTGGCATGGGCTTAAAGTACTGGCGGTTTTAAGTTGGATATAATTCGCACCAATGTCCCCAAGCACGACATTGGTGCGAATTATATCCAACTTAAAAGCGAGAGATTTCCACCTATTGCCATTTTCTGTCATGCTGCTCCGAGCACGAGCAGAGGCGGAATCAGCGCCTGATGAGTTGCCTCTGCCCTGGACGAAACCGCCAATCACTTTTTAGTTAATGAATTTAACTTTTGGTGAACAACACAAGTTCTATTAGAATCGAGAATACTTGCATTTTGTATTGCGTTATTCGAAAAGCTGACCTCATTCAGGAGTCTTAACAATTCTATGCTTCCTGTCTAAGCCTTAGAATATCAAACGGAATATTATCTTCCATTGAAAGTCTTGAAAGTTGCTTTCCACGATCGTTTCCATGACAGTGCTGTGGTCACAGTAATCCAAAACTTAGTTCTGATTGCAGTACAGTCTGAGAAAGTGAATCCTAGACTGACTTCAAAAACAGAATTACTTTGCGGATCGTAGCTTTAGTTTTAATGCCAGGGTAATGTCTGCTAATGGCGGTGAAAACGGTGGTCGAAATTTTAAACATCACACCTACGTCCCGGTTTCCCGACGGAACGTTCGCATCGGAATTAGTCTTGTCGTCAATGGCCACTTCGCCACGCGTTATAGAACACTTTCAGGGGGTTTCTCAAAACATTGCGCTTGATTTGGTTGATGCTATTTCTTGGCACGCATCAACCCAGCGTTCTCTCTGCCCGGGGAATGTCGCAAAGGACATTAATCGATCGAGTAGGTGAAGCCTGCATGGAGAACACTTTGCAACATGATGGCGCTGCAGCTGGCACTGTCGTAAATTCAGTTACAGACCTGGTCACGCAATTCTGCAGGGCATCCGACCATGGCAAGCTTTCTATGGATTGCTGAACGACATACGATTGCCAACCTACGGAGGCGATGTCATCAGTTCCGTCCTTTCGTACAAAATTTGATCGATTGGGGCATGCTTGTGCCCTATAATGACGCGAAAAACAAAAAAGTAAAGCTCACTGTTGGCAGGAGCTAGTTATGAGGTAGTTTGTTACGAGGTATTCACCCCACGGATACCCGTGGGGTTATAAACCCAAAAAATCGGGCCCTACGGAAACCCTGTTTACTTAATACCGAACGAATGGGCCGAAATATGCCGACATTATTCCCTACGGCTTCCGTCCGTGTTGATCACAAAAGCACCGAAGACGCCTTCCCCGCTTTTCTATCTTGAAAGGCCTTCTCTATGAAAAATAAGGAGCTGTCGCCGAAACGATACATGGTGCCGGGGACTTATCTCCAAGATAGCTCGGTTTTATAGCTGATTCCTTCTAATTTATCTTAAGTTTATAAGTTTCAACTTTTGTTTTACGGACCAAATTAAAAATCCGCCATCCAATCCATACAATCACACATGCCTCCAAAAACTCTCTTCATCGCTCCAAATTCAACTCCCAAAATTAACAAATTCCCATTCGCCCCAGCCAGAAACAAAATGTTAGGATTGCATATAATAACATTTAGCCTGGATAAGTTTCTGTGCAAGCAGAGAGGTCGACGTTCATTTTGCAATATAAGGGAATGATTTTATTAAAATTTAAAACATTTAAATTGAAGTGGGTTTTAAAGTTTTGAGGAATGGTACCTGCCCAGAACTGAGCGATTTAAATACCTCAGGTCAATGTTATCAGCCAATGGAGAACTGCCTTAAGAAATTGATTCACGCATTAATGCAACCTGGATGAAGTGGCGTTTCATAACTGGTGTCCTTTGTGATTGACGTATCAACGAACATCTCAAATCTAAAATTTACCGCAATGTTGTCCGTCCTGTCGCGCTCTATGGTTCTGAGTGTTGGCTGACTATAAAAGGGAATGAAAGGTAACGGAGGAGAAGACGTTGCGTTGGACTATTGGCGTGATACGTTTTGATCATATTCGAAATGAGGATATCCGCGATCGTGGAAAAATTGCTAGAGAGGCGTCTTCGACGGTATGGCAGCGCAATTCACGCTAACGAGAATTCACTTGCCAAGATTGGTCTGAACATCGAAGTCGATGATAAACGACCAAAAGGCAGGCCGAAACAACGGTAGCTTGATACGCTGAATGGGGATTTCAAAGCCTCGTGATTATATCTAGACCAGGCTTTTGATAAAATAAAATAGCGAAACCAATCACGACGAGCCAACCCCGCTTGTGAACGGGACAAAGACTGAAGAAAAAGAAAAGGAAAGGTACACGGTGGTATGATTTTGTAAGCAAAATTATGAAAATGAAAATTGAAATGATCATTCAATTCAATTCAAATTAAATCTTTAATATTATATAATTGAACGCCAGAATGGGAATTTGGAAGGAGTGCATAGGAGCTAAGGGGTACTAAAACGTATGAAAAAGACGAAATGCTGCATATTAGCAAATGCATTCTTTCGTCTGATTGTCACTGGACATGGCAAATGAAATATTGCCCATGTGGCAAAGCCTCGAGTACTACAGGTTTTCAAGGGTATTTCCAACTGGAGTTGTTTGCAATTCATCTCTTCCAAGTTCATCTCCGCACTCATTTTTCCCACCGATTTCTAGTTTATCTGATTTTTAGCAGCCAGGGTTTCAAAATTTTGCTGGAATTCCAATACAAGTTGAGATCTATTTTGATATAATACGCCTTATTATTAGAAAGAATATCAACTTTAGAATATTCGTACTTCGTTCGTAGATTCTCCCTAACACCACTGTGGCCTGTCGGAGCTCGTCTTATGCCTTAGATTCATTTGTGAACCAGAATTTGTGATTGCTCAGATGGTTATTACCCTCGCGGTTCCAATCCTCCCTAATTATCATGTTTTCAACTTCAGAATCAAGTCAGTATTTTAGTGAGGCAAAATCATTAACTATCTCCAGGGTTGGATTTGTGATTATGTTGGTGATTCCGCTATACTTTAGTACTACAGATACCCACATGATATTTAGCTAAAGTCTGTCTGTTGCAATTGTTAGTTCTCGTTTTATTACGAGCTCCAAGGGCAAGAATTGGTGTGCTCTTCATGGTATCTGTGATGCAGAGGCAGGCAAGATTTTCGTGCGAAAACAATTCTTGATGGTTTCCAACTGCTCCACTTTTCACGGTCATAATAGTGTACTGAAGGTAAGTACGGGGTTTACTGCGAGTTGGTATATTCAGTGAACCATGTGTGATTTCAATTCGCAGCCTTTTAAGTGGGCAAAAATATTACATTTTGGGAATTCTCAGGTGGATGGTGTTAGCAGCAGAAGTCCAATAAAACCTTTTTAATATTATGTTGAAAGCAAAACCCTACTAAAATCGGTTTGCTGTCTGTCTGCGACACACACTTTTCTCAGAAAAGGTTACACCTATTCACACGAAATATGGTAGAAAGTTTAGAATTGTGAACCCCCTCACATGCGTGAATTAGATTGCTGAGCGTTGAATTCAAAGAGGGGGGGGGGGGCATCATGCACGTAAAAGAGGGGTGTATAATGTCTTGAAGGGTACTTTAGTTTTGATATTGGTTGCACCATAAAGGGGAGGAGTGCGGGAATCGGAAAAGGTCCAATCACTTCAAGGACCCGTTCTTCTTAATAAATTAAGGTGATTCATGTGCATGATATATAGGCTCAGAAATACTCTCCTTTACGATATCTCCTCAAATAGTCAATAATAATATAATACTTTATTTTGGAAATTTACTCTCCTTACTCCCTACTTCCCTTCAAGTGCACACCAGGTCCGTAAAATTGCATAATATAGATTTTAATATGAAGAGTAGCACTGGAAAGTTTAGTGGAAATCCTGCAATTATTAACAAAGTTATAGTAGGACAAAGTTGTCTCCTTCTCCAAATAACTAGTCCCTAAGAGATAAAATGTCAGTAATACATCACATCACAGGTAAATTCAACGTCTACGGCGCCTATAAGGGATAGAAATTTAGGGGGTGGCAACCTGAAAATTTCCAAATTTTACTGCTACCGAAACGTCAACAAAGCCTCGCATAAGGAATGACTAAAAGATGAAAACCTTCGGCAATCGGAAATAGACTCCTCGACAACGATATTGATAGGCCCCAAAAGCGCTCAATTTTTCCAACTCGAGCGGGAAATCCAACATAATAAGCTAACTTTTAAGGCCTAAGCGAAGTAAGATAGTAGGCTCTAGTGAATATTATCCTCCGTGTTGCCACGCAAATGGTACTGTGCATTTGTGCTCTTCACAGCCAAGTGGCAGCAGACGCGAATTCTTGGCCTAGAAGCCAGTTCCTGGTAGACTTTTGACTGCAAGATTCTAATTGTATAGTGCTATACACCTACGGAAATTTCTGTTATAGTGGAAAGGGATGATTTCTACAAGAAGCTATATGCGGTCCGGAAGAGGCGTCCTAAAGATGAGGTTGTGATGGCGATGGGTGATCCGAATGCTAAGGAAGGCTGTAACCTTGTACGGACATGTAATGGGGAAGCAATGTTTTTGGGGACTGTAACGATACTAGTGGGAGCTTTGTGGATCTCTGTAGCATCCATCGTCTCGTCATTGGTGGCACTTTGTTCGAGCACAGAGCCTGCAATAAGGTTGGGTTTCAACTGACTGACACCGCAGCAATGCCATCGATTAGTTTATAATCAGCGGTAGATTTGGCTAATAAGAAGTACAAGGTGGCAAGCCAAGAGAGCCTATTTCAGCTTACAAAAGCTGCTCTGCTCGAAACGAGCTCTTACTATCAAGACAATGGTCTTGGCAGCCCTTATGTATTCCTTGGACATTTGGGTCCTTAGCAAGAAAAATTGAAACTCTTGGCCGTGTTCAGGACATGACGGTGGACGATTCGGTGGCCTAAATAACGACGAAATTTATAAGCGGTAATACGATCCTTTGGTTCTGGATAAAATCAATAGGTTGTGGTGGGCGGTCCACTTAATCGCTATGGGTGAGGATGATCCAGGCCGGAAGTCTATAAAGGCAAGAAGAAATGGCAGATCATGGTTGAGATAGAGTGATGGCGTATGCCAGGACGCCAGGCAACTTTTAGGGATATCGAATTCGTGGACCTTCGTGAAAATTGGAATGTTTGGAAGTCATCGATAAACTAGGTCTGGACTGGATACCGATTGTCCCGCTGTTAATAATAATGATTAGTAGGTTGATAGGATGATGACTGTCGACTCTTCATCCACGATGACGATTAACTGAATAGATGGAAGGTATACTTCTTCACGGTTCTTAATCGTATCACATCCGGTGCAGTTCCTCCTCTTGTGGATGGAATGGTTACCGTAATATGTGGATGTGGACTGTTCCTTCAATATGAAGAAAAATTATTTCGACTATCAATGCACTCAAAAGGAGTAAAGCTGGTTGTCGGTTTCTCCGCAGAGTTATTTGTCTTTGCATCTGTAATCTCTGCAGATCTGCTATTTTCAATTGTACGCAAATCTTCGGAATCCGAGACTTTTCTCAGAGAGTGGAAGAGGGGGAGGATCGTTAAGTTTCCAGGACAACCGTCTTGGTTGTGGCAATTGGAAGGGTATCTGTGCATTCCCTGCCTTCGCAAAAATAATCCTGCAATGCATAAAAGAACATCTCGAAAGCTTGGTCGGCTGTTCCTGATTCTTCAGCATTGCTCACCTCAACACCTTCCATTTTAGAAAAGTGCGCGCAGTTGATATTTTCGTTTCACTTGCTCTTTATTGATTTCGAGAAATCTTTCGACAGTGTGAACACGGAGTGGATATGATGTGCTTTATGCAGGAGGGGCAACATATATTCGCACAAAATGTTATGTCAGAGGAATTTGAAATTCAATGTAGAGTCAACCAGGGTTGCATCTTGTCGCCTATATTATTTCTTCTTTTTCGGAGTACGCAATCCTGATAATATTACAAACGAAGAACTTGTTCGGGGCTTAGGCCTGGCACTCGTACGCGATGTGATCGGAAGGCGGAAGTGGCAGTATATACGTAACACATTAAGAAGGGGCGATAATTCCATTGTTGTCTAGGCCATGCAGTAGAATCCACTCTCCCAGGATGGGCGACGAGTGGGTTCCGCAAAGGGCACATGGAGCAAAACGGGGGAGAAGGAGCACGGGCGTCACGGGTAACCGCCAACTATCGCGTATATGTGTAGTTGACGAGCTATACCCCACCAAGGAGTAAATGACAATCATATGTTAACAAGAAAGAGGTTGAGGATTTCCATGTATCCTTGGTTGAGTCTCTCATGTGTGCCAATAGCTGTGTTTTCATTTCCCTAAAGAATCTCGTCCACACCGATTTCTTGGCTGTAGGGATCTCATTGTTATACTGGGTGCATATTTGGTTGTATTCCTTCCACCGTCGTCCTGTCCCTTTCGCTTTATGAAATATTTGACCTGTCTTCTGCCGAAGGTCAGCCACATTATAATCGCCCCAGCTTTACTTCACGTGCTGGGATTTCTTTGTTAGCTTACAGTTATTCTCACTTGATAATATTCTGAGTTTAGCATTGAATTGAAGTTAAAAAAAAAATGAACGGCAGAGCGGATAGTACAGGTAGATATTCAGATTACACAAAAACTAGCAGTCAACGTCGTCTACGAAACTCCGAGGGACAGTGTCAAAAAATCTATTGGATGAGCTCGAATTCAATTAAAGGACCATAGACAATACGATATAGTTCTTGGTCTTGCTTTGCTTATTTTCTGATTCAGCTAATATTCAGCTTCGTATAACACGCAAGGTCTAAGTCATTCACAAAGTCCAAAGTATTCCCACATATTCACATATTTCGACTAATCGAAAGACATATGATTATGATAGCATTAGCCCCAAAACCTGCTTCTCCAAAATTATGCATCGTTTTGTTTATAAATCTGAATTCAAGTTTTTGCCTTGAATCTTTTGCATCAGTTTATCTTTTGACAAAGGGAGCGTGAATTGCGATGCAATGTTAAAGATAAATATTATCTTAAAGCTTTCCCTATGTTGGTTTAAAAGTTTTGTACGCCCAGCCTATCTGAGTAGCTGAAAAGCGATGGCTGCTGATTATTGAAAATCAACTTAATTTTAGATATGCGAGCAAACCATATCTTTCAGTGAGTTTACACAATTTGCCAGTGTACAAATAAAAGTTCGGCGTAGGCAACCTTGAGAAATGTAGCTTGAACAAATAATAACAGTATTTGTAACATTTTTTTCTCTATCTCCGCATAGTTCAATGCCGTCAACCTTTCCTAATTTTTATTTGGAGATATGTTGAGTATCTACGTGAACAATTCGCATTAAGACTAACTACACCTTAGCCGAAGGCACGTTCGTTACTTAGAACGGTGCTGGGGAGCTCATATTGTTCAAGTGGTTGCTCTACAAAAATGTCGCAAGAACCCGCTCCCGAGGAAAAACAATGACTTCATGGTTAATCACTTTGGAATTTTCGGTTTGCTCGGAAAAGCCAAAGTCGAACATGATTTGAACATGAGATGAGGGCATAAGCGACCACGGTAAGATAAAGTTCATTACGATGTGAAGCGAGCTGCCGACTATTGGCTTTAGTAGAAAACGTTGGATATCTTATTATTCACGGCTCGTTGAATAAAACGACACGCAGTATCTAGCCCCCTTCAGATTTTTAGGCCCCTCAATTGGCAACACTATTGAGAGGGCGTAATGTATCTTTTCTTCAATTTGTACGATACTTGAGATCAAAGAAATAGCATAACTAGGTAGAATAACGTTTCATGCATGGCTAAGACCTGTAGAGCCTACGTACAGTCGATATCGCGGACGACAAAGAGGCTGTTCTCTGCTAAAGGTTTCTAATGCAATCATGGAAAGTCATTTTAATTTGACGCAAATCTAAATTGACACTCAATTCCTTTGATACATTTATAGTATTCAGTGGAAAAACGAAAACTCTCAAATGGCAACTAGTTGGGCTCGAAAAAGACCAAGTTGGGTGTAATTAGTCATGGGTGGTGTGTGTGGCCACGGTCTACAATTTATAGGTTCGCCCTTGATATGTTTCGCTATCTTGTGAATTACGTGAGAAATAAATTGAAAAGATTAATGTGCAGCGTATCAAGGTAGTGAACTCATCAGATATATTCAAACATAGCAATCACTTGTACTTATCTAAAATACGCATGAATATAATAGTGCATAGAGCTAACTAGGAAAAGAGTAATTATAGAAGAATATTTTTCAATAATATTTTTCAGTTTTAATATACAAAAAAACAACAATAAATAGAAATTCCAACCACTCATAGGAAGCTTCAAACAGACTTTAATTCTTGAAAGTAATAAATAAAATGCATTATCCTTCCCCATTGCAAGTATGCGGTGAATGTCATTGTTCTAGGTTAAGTTTAAGGAAGGTCCTCATACTTGCATTCATATATAAGAATATGCGATATCAAGATCCTGATTAGAACTTTCCGATGAATTTTTAGATCGATAGCTTACAGTTAGACGACACTGAACTATTTTTGTGGACCATCCACAAAAAGTTCTTGAACCAAAGATTGAGGTAGTAGTTTTCCACGTCCGTCTTTTTCAGCTGAGCCTTTTATCAAAGTGTATTTCTGGGTATTTCATTCCATTTGATTTAAGTACGGCGAGGGCACCTTTCATTTCGCAAAAACTATTTGAAGGTCTGCCTTCACCCAAGTTATTATAGTTTCATACTTCCCTTAGATTTCATCAATGGTAGTTGTTGTGAGGTTTCCAACAAAGTTCGCTAGAGTTCCAACTATACAATCTGGATCCAGAAATCTGAGATTTTTTCTATTGATTAGAAGAACGCGACGATCGCTAAAATACTGAAAAATAATACTCGATTTGAGGGTGACAATTAGAGGGATGCTTGTATGGTACTTTCACTGTGATCACAAAAATGAAAGTTAAAATCATTCCCCTGACATTAAAGCACATCTCGGAGACTTGATCGACATTGAGCAGGCTAATTCCCACTTTAAATCTTAACTCCATTACCAGCCCATGGATCATTAGGGCATTCGATGTAGGTGTGAAAACTGGAGGAGTATTTGTGTGTTTTCTGCTGCCCACCCGACAACTGCGGGAGTAGAAGTAGCTAACTAGCTATGCTCCACAATACTGAAATCAGGGTGGGATCCAACTTTGCAATCTGGGTTATATTTAGTTTAGATAATTTAATTTGATAACTTTGAACTCCGCCATTCATAGCATGCTAGTTCCAAGCCAAGGTAAAGGAGGAGGGTTTCAGGCAACGTACTTTGTACTATCCCCAGCGAAACACATAGTTATCGTCAGATTGATTCGGAATCATATAGTGCGATCTGCTTCGCATGGTGAGAACCCTTGGGTTTCGCAGCCGTTCTACCCAAATAATGGGTATTTCGAGAAAACTCTCACGACAGGCTTCATTCCTCCCGAAGCGTTCGTGTATCTTGATAGGAATGGTCTAATTCTTATGTATCTTCTTATGTATCATATACATAGACGGGCCACGGGCAAAAGGATAGAATACCCCCCGAATTTGACAGTGGGGGCTCCGGGATTCGACTGGAGATACTCCAGAGCGAGAGCAATTGATATTAAGCGGGATGAAAAAGAGAAATCTTGGTACTGATGGCTGCGGGATGCCGGTTAGCGGTGGCCGTGCTCAGTTCTGCCATTTGTTTCTTGGTGGGGCTTTGTAAATATGTACATATTGAACGGGTGCTGATTTTGTCTCCAGTTGTAACTTATAAATACATACGTTATTATTCTTTGTTTTTTTTTGTATGGATGTTATTGTAAAAAAAAAGAAAAAATGTATAATATAAAATATATAATTATGATAGTTTTAAGAACAATAATTTAAGTTAAAAGTATCTTTTGAAGCGATCAAATATTTATTATTACTTTTATATTTCTTTATTTGCCACTAAGGCCAAGTGAATTCTGTCCGGTTTTTGACCATTTCCCGACAACTTATTGTAAAATTAGATTTTTATTTCTTACTGTTTCTCTTCTCTGCCTGTAAATTGTTATTCGAAAACTTTGAGAGCCCACAGTGGCCATTAGATTTTAGTTATTTTTGTTATTTTAAAAGATGGTTTTTTATTGTTCATTTTTCTAATCTATATACTATTGTTACCTATTTCTTAAAAATAAAAATGATTTTAAAAACAATCCCCAGTGAAACAAAAATAAAATGCTGATATCAGGGAAAAAAATAAATAAAGTATAGTTGATATGATATCTCTTGGTGACGGGTCCGCCGACATGTCGACCAAGAAATGCATCAAATGCCGTTAAAAACAAAATGATCGCATTGAGTAACAATGAGCCATGGAGAAATACTAGGGCGGCACCTCAGTTGACGCGGTAGGAGGAGCCCCGGTTCTGTCGAGAAATGGGCAAGGGTTCTTGACGTAGGGATGGCGTAAGGAGGTAGGTAAGTTAGCCCCGGGCAAATCAAATACGTGTCTGCATGCTAAATATTGGTACCCTCACTGGAAAGAACGCAAAACTCGCAAGAGTCCCCTGGAAAAGGCACCTTGATATCTGCGCTCTACAAGAAACCCGATTGTCTAGTGCTATAAGCTGCGATATAGTACATGAACTTGGTAAAACTGGTTATAAACATCTCTATTTTGGTAGCCCACTCTCTCAATACGGTGTTGGCATTACCATCTCAGAGGGTTTCTGTGACGCCATAAAAGAAGTCGAACGATTTGATGACCAGCTGATGAAGCTCAACATTACATCAACTGATCGCACTATTCACTTCTTCACTGCGTATGCACCACGCGCAGACAGACACAGCAACTTCTCGATTGAAAAACCTGTAATGTGCCCGCTGATGACTCTATCATCATTGCAGGCGACCTTAATGGTCATGTGGGTGAAAAGGCAGGCTGCATCAGATGTCATGGAGGAAAGGGGTTTGGAGCGCGCAATGAGGGTGGCGAGGGTATAGTCGACTTTGCGGACACCCATGACCTTGTACTTATGAATCAATAGTTCATCAAATGATTATCTCATCTTCCTATATTTTATAGTGGGAATAGTAAAAAGCAAATCGACTATATTCTAATAAGACGTCGACATGTTACCACCGTCACTGATTGCAAAGCCGTTCCCTATGAGACCATCGTACCTCAACATCGGTCGTTGATTGCCGTCTTGCGAATTAAACCACCGATAAAACAGCGTGAGGAACGCACTGGCCCGCCGCGCATGAAATGATGGCGATTTCGTGAGAAGAAAGAAAAAATGATTTCACTTACGTGATTACTAGCCTTTACGAATGTTGAATAATCGTGGAATCAAATGAAAGACGCGATCCATAAAGCGGCTTCTGCAACCCTCGGGGTCACTAAGCCCGATAAGTGGTTCATTAACTGAGATACTTTGCTCTGGAATGACCATGTTCAAATGAAGGTCTGTGAAAAGAAACGCCTCTCATTTATAAGAGTGCCAACCGGGAAGCAAAGGAAGCAATCGCTGTCACTCGAGCGATCCATTACAAAAATCTTTACGATAAACTGGATACTCGGGATGGCAAGAGAGATCTGTATAGACTTGCCAAAAATCGACACGTACGCACAAAGCATATGGAACACTTCTGTTGCATTTATGTCAAAATGGTACTTTGCTTACCAACCGTCGAGCCGTGACGGGTAGATGCCGAGAATATTGCGAGCAGATTCCCACAGAAGAATAGTTTATCCTCCGCTTCTACAAGTATTGCCGACATTTGGAGCAATTCCACCTGTCAACGGTGAGGAAGACGGGCCGAGGAGAACCTCCATAGTGGTGGCACCGGGAGACGCTGTACTCACTTTGGTTTGCCGTCCGTGATGCAGTAAGCGAATGCTCCAAAGGCCTAATTAGGGCGATCAGATCCGAGTCTGCACGGGGACTCATCTGAAGTGGCAAATTGGTCACGAAACCTTACCAGGGGTATACTGGTACCATGGGAACCGGGATAGCCCCTGGACTCTCATACTTCGGGTGAACTCCTGTTGTATGTGAGTACAGCTCGGTTGTTTGCGGTTGGCCCCCTAGTGGGAATTTCATAGTGGTTGTGCTCAAGCGAGAAGAGACCTTCGGGCCTCGGCGTGGTGTTGTGTTTCAACACGGGTGCCGTACTCCTTAGTTCCGTAGAAATTTAGGTAATTCTTGCATCCACCAGTATGAATTCTAAGCCATGCACTTGGTATAGACTGGTACCGTTGTTGCTTGTCTCAGCGGGGCTCTGATTGTGGTTACAAAATCAATCCATGTCTGAAGAGGACCGTAGGATTAAGTCTCCGCGACAGGTACCTACGTTAAACACCCAAGTGTTTAACTGTCAGCGCAACTGACGTCGACGAAGCAATAAAACGAATGAAATCTGGGAAATTCATATGACCTAACGACATCGCATCTGACCTCTAGAAAGCGAAGGTTACTTTCCCACAGTATGAAGATTTTTGAACGCACTCTTCACAACCATATTCAGAGATCACTCAAAAAACTATGAATCCAGCTGGGTTTGTCAAGAACTGTGGAACTACTGGCATAATAGACTCTGCGCGGTTACTCATGGAGAAGCACTGTGAGAAACATCGCCCTCTTTCCATTGCATTTCTGCATCTGGAGATAGCGGTTGATCGTGTGCCACACGGACCCTCCTGCTATGCTCTACGGCAACATCTAATAACAGTGCGCTGGGTTAAATTGCTCTACCACGATCTCAAAAGTTCGAAGTGTGGCATGTATCTCTATTGGTGTTCACCACTCCTTTTGGTTCTTGTTATGGAAACTGTTCAACGTTCAGCATTAGTGCAGAAGCAATACAGCGGTGTATATGTAGCTTCTTGCAGATGATATTTTCCTAGCGTTTAAAAGCAAAAATGATCTCGAGCAGCCTGTCCAAAAATGGAATGATCACCTCATACAACAAATTGAATCTGTTAAAGCTGAATTTTTGACGACCAATCCCCATTAAACAGGCACTATCACTGTCAGCGGCACTGGCCTGCGCAGAACTGAGCGGGGTCAATTCAATCAGCCAATGGAGAATTGCGTTGTGAAATTACTTCACGCAACATGAATGGAGTGGCGTTCCACAACTAGTGTTCTTTGTGATCGACGTATCAATGAACGTCTTAAATCTAAAATTTACCGTAATGTCGAGTGTTTGCCGATTATAAAAGACAATGAACGGCGTCTTGCAGTAATGGAGACGAAGACTAGGGGCGTGACTCGTGTCGATTACATCCGAAATGAGGATATCCGCGGTCGATATGGGGTTGCACCGATCGTGGAAAAAATGCAAGAGAGGCGTCTCCGATGGTATGTTGACGTAATTAGCGCTAATAAGAATTCACTCGACAAGATTGGTCTGAATATCGAAGTCGATGGTAATCGACCAAAACGCCGGTCCAGACAACAGTGGCTGGATATGCTAGATGGGGATTTGAAAGCCTCGCGATTGCACCCGGGTTAGGCTTTTGATAAAACAAAATTTCGAAACCGATCACGACAAGCCGACCTCGCTTGTGAACGGGACAAAGACTGAAGAAAAAGAAGAAGATTTAGGTAACTTTGATGTCCTATGAGTTAGGATTTAAGAATATATTCAAAGTTGTCGTTCTTGTCGTGAAATTCCACTTCATCATCACCAACGGCGCAACAACCGATATCCGGTCTAGGCCTACCTTAATAAGGGACTCCAGACACGGTTTTGCGCTGAGGTCTGCCAATTCCCACTTAATAGGATAGAAATTGCTGGCCTAGCAACCTGCAAATTTTGAAACTTTATTGTTACCGAAAAGTCGACAACGCCTTGGATAGGGCTATGCATTTCGGCTATCGAAAATGGACGATGATTGGTTTTTGGAATGTGTGGACGCTTTTCGACCAAGTTAGCGAGGTTCCTCAGAATGCTATGTCAAACTTGAACGAGAATTCCGACGATGTACGCAGAGTTAAACGAAATAGGATGGTGGAGAGTATTCCTTTTTCCCCTGCGACAATGTGCTTTTGTATATTAGAAAGCCTAGAGGCAGCAGACGTGAATTCGGTGGCGGAATGCTAAATATGGCTGCCACAAGCTGCGCTCTCACCTGAGAGCGGTTTCTGACTCTGCAAAATTACGGCTCAATTGACCGTAGTTTAGTAGAGCCTTGCTAAAGATGTCATTGTGATCTTGATCGGTGATCTGAATAGCAAGGTGGGCTCCAACCACAGCTTGTTCGGATATGTGATGGAGAAACACCGTCTCCACTACCGAAACGATAATGGTTGAAGGTTCCGCTGACACATCATTGGTAGCACATTCTTCAATCACAGAACCTGCCATAAGGTCAGTTGGGTTACAATTCATAGACCTCGAAAGGTATCATTATCTGATGGCCTTTTTGTTCGTTTGTGTGTTGGGTTCGCCACTTCTGGCACAGTTGGAAGGCCGCGAGCCCCCGAGCTCATCTTCGACCGTTTCTATTATCCAGCTATTATTCGACAGTTGGTCAGTTATCTTGGTGACTACTGGTGACAGATGCCATGAGAAACTCATGTGGGATCGATGAGCATTGGGCCATCATAAAAAATGCTTTTTATCGGGTGCTACGCAAGCCGTCGGCCACATTCCGAAGTGGTATCGCATAATTTGGCTGACTGTGGAATCGTGAAAGCAGATTGATGAACGGAAGGGATTGAATATTCTATTGATCATTGCGAGTGATTGCGAGCGTGACTCGCTCGAACTTCGATAATGTGAAAAATCACAGGAAGACTACCCTGAACTTCCCCGTGCACAGTGACAAAAGGGAATTTGTTATTTGCTGCTGAGGCAAGTGGGATGTGCCGCAGGTCATAATGATTTTAGAAGTGTATACTGCATCACGAAAGAACTTGCATGTGCTTACAAACCTTTCGATGGTCTTGTGTTGGACGTTAACGGTCGACTCTTCATCGACAATGACGAACAACTGAAGAGGTGGAAGAAACAAGGTTCTTAACAACATAACATCCGGTGAATTTCCGCATCTGGGGTTTGAAATGACTAGTAGCAGTGAGATGTGGATACGCAGTATCATGCGGATGGTGCGATCATCTCGACCGGAGTAAAGCTGCTGCGTTATATAACGCTGTACCTACAGATCGGCTACTTCTACTCGTTCAGAAATTCTGGGAATCCGAAACTTTTCCCAGAGAGTGGAAGAAGGCGATGGTCATAACATTTCAAAGAGGGGCACCCGTTTTAAGTGTTGCGATGGATAACTAAAATGATTCTGTAACGCATCAAAGAACACTTTGAATGCTTGATCGACAAAGAACATGCTGATTTCCCCTCTCCATCCTCCTGCATTGATTATATAAACATCCTATGAACCATTGTGGAACAGTGCGCCAAGTTTAGATCTTCGTATCAGCTTCTCTTCATTGATTTCCAGAAAGCTTTCGACAGCTTGAACAGGGAGTGTATCTGTTGTGATCTATGCAGGAAGACATTCCGGAGAAAATAATAACTATTATCAGAGCAACATATGCATAGCGTCATAGTGTCAGAGTCGAGGTCCAAAGCCAGGGTTGCATCTTGTCACCGATATTAGTTATTCTTATTATCAGTAAAGTTCTTCATGCTGACTTGCTTGGAGCGCGTGGAAGGAATGGAGTATGATATCTTTCTTCAAACACCTCGACTACGTTGACAACACCTGTTTACTCCCTCGCCGTGTCATGGACCTTGGACAAATGATATTTGCAGCGCCACATTCGCTGTTAATAATGATAATAATCGTTGGCACAATAATCCATATTGGATCAGGGCCTTGAAGTGTGTTAGCGCACTTCCTACAAGACCGCAGCGGCACAGTGTAGGAAGCAATGTGGTCAGCATGGCGCTCGCCCGAAATTATTATCCCGATTTGACTCAGGCACTCATTCACAGTCGAGTGGTATCCGGAATGCAGCCACGGTAACAAATCCCTCTGCCACCAGTGAGATTTGAATCACGACCTTCTGCTGCGACAGCCCAACTCTCTAACGACTAGAGTTATCCCGACATGACACACTCGCTATTGCTGCCTAAAAATTTGGAAATGCAGCTATTTCCACAACAAGCCAAAGTTGAGACTGTTCTGTGCTAAAATTCTGTCCGTCTTTCTATATGACAGTACCACATGGAAAGTGACGTCCGTTGTTACTGGAAAGCAACATTTGTTTGCGATGTACCGTCGGGGTACGCTGGCCAAATACTATTTCGGACAAAGGCCAGTTACTCTTGGTCGGAAAGCGGCAATATATACATCATAAATTAAAGAGAGGCGACATTGCTACATCCTGCAGTGGAACCCACTGTTTTAAGTTGACCGACATTTGAGTCGCCCCAAGAGCACTTGACGCGGAACAGTAGACGTAGAGTGCGGATGTCTCGACAGGTCCTTGAAGGTAGGTGTTTTTGATTTACCAAGGGGTAAATAGCAACCATATATGATTGTGATATAAAATAGATGTAAAAGTGCTCTCCTCTTCTTTGTTATTAATTTTGTTTGATAAGATCAAGCCAATTAATTTTCTATTAAATGCAGGGTTAGCCATAAAAACCTGATCGAAAGGAGAAGGAGTATTCCCACGCAACTTTACGATCTAGTTTAGTCCAGACTGTAATCAGTTTTGGGATATGGAGTACACCACAAAGTACTTGTGACAGTGGCATTCATCATCCTGCCTGGATGTTTATGGACGAAAATATTGCAGCCTGGATGGAAGCCAAGGCATAATTACTAAGGATTTTGCATTTCCATTTAATGTGCATTAATGAGACAACATTAAACTCACTCCAGAAAGAAATCCTAGTGATATCTCCTGACGACTTTAATTGACCAGTGTAAACGCTGATCAGGGGTAGAGATATGCATATTGGGTATTGCTTGCGCAATGACAAGATTATGGATGCAGCATTCAATTTGCGCTCGTTTAGATAGAGCACTGCAATAGAAGCTCCAAGATAAATTCATTTAGATCCAAGAGGACACAGACCAATGCCAGAACTAGATGCATTTTGTGCACTTCCATCTGATTCTTGCATAGGAGATAAACAATTAGCCTCAAGAGCAGAGAAAGCTGGGCAGACCATGATCATGAGGGGCTATTTCCTGCCCCAGTCTTCTATATTGATGGCTCAAAAACAAAACAGGTTCTGGAGTAGAGTAGAGTTTCTTTAGGATAATATAAAACGATATAAAAACTGCTGAAGAGTTTGTTATCTTAAGAGTGACTACACGAGTGATGCTGCCGCCAAAAATTGGAAACGGCCTTCTTATAAGGACAAGCGGCAAAGACTAAATGGGCACACCAAACTCAGGTAAACCAGATCAACACACTGTAACATTTATCCTGTCGAAAAGCAGGAAGCTAGGCACGTATTGCAGATAGAAGTATCCCAAGCTATTATGTGTCTATTCTATATCGAGTACACGCAGCCCACGGAAAACTTCCTATGTGGGTGCTCCACTTATGGATCGCCTACAGATGCATTAGACATCGGATTTTTGCTGGTGGTGTAATATAGTTGCAGCGGGTAAAACCACATTCACTAATCCACTGTGGTTAATAAAAGAGTCTGGGATGCTCCATTAGACGGGGGAATCGAGTACAATACATCACTACGGTGTGACTTCTCAGGGACATATACACAACATAGCATCACGTCGGAAAAAATAGCAGATATTCGTAAACAACCATGCGTCACTAGGCACCGCAGAGGAAAAATTAGGTAAGTTGTTTGTATCATATTTGGAGCATATGATGCGTTAATGCCAAGACGTAGACGTAGCACCAAATGCCAGGGGAGAAGAATACTTGAGAAATGAGCATTATAATAATAATCGTTGGAGTGACAAACCTATTGGATCAGGGCCTTGAAATGTGTTACAGCACTTTATTCAAGACCGTGACGGTACACTACAGTAGCGTACTGCAGGAGGAGGAGAAGCCAATGCGGTCAGTATTGCGCACGCCCGGGATTATTACCCTAATTTGACTCAGGTACTCATTCATAGCTGAGTCGACTGGAATCCGTCATCCAGACAGGATAACGAGTCCCTCTGCCACCAGTGAGGTTTGATCCGTGACCTTCTGTCCAGTCCAGTGCTCTAATCACTTGAACCATCCGGACACCTTGATTTTTTGTATTGCCTTCTGGTTCTTGGATAGCCATATATCCCGGTGATAGGAAATAAAAAGTGTTGAGGTTCAGAGCAGAGAAAACCGGGATAGACCAGGATCATGTCAGGTAGGGAATACTGTGGACTTTTATATTGATGGCCCAAAAACAGAACAGGTTCTGGAACATAGGAGGAAACACTTGTCGGAAAGCTACGAAGGCTATACAAACTCCTCTCTATTTGTGCATACAGATGCAGCAAGGAGGGCAATCTTCAGGATGGCCGGGTGCATAGTGAGGCGGTACCCCGAATTATTGATACCAAGGGATAATATGACAACCAGATTTCACTTCATTGGAAAGTTTGAAATACGGTGCTGTAACAAAGCAAACTAAGAGAGCGTGGCTGTGACATACGGTATAAACCAGTTACTGATTATTTGGTACACTGAAGGATCTCGCACAGCATAGGGGGCGGGTGCCAGGATTATTGTCCCAGGAAAATATACTTGGAGCCAATGGATACATGGGCCAGAACCCTCCTGTGGAATCGGAAATGGGTGCAAGACTATGACATTAAAAAATGAAGAGGAGCGACTGGCGGAACTATAATGGACGAGCCTACCAAGAATGGAGCAGTTCAGGGTGCTTATTGGTGATACGAACTCAAGCGCACAAAGGACTGTTTAAACCTCACCAAAAAGAGCCTCCGAATCATAGTGGGAATTCTCACTGGTCACTGCCGACTAAACTATCACCACGGAAAACTAGGGATATCTATATATAGGCTTGGTTGATATACTATAGGTAATAGGTACACTGTAACCACTAAAAGGGGCACAATAGTTCTATAAGGATGCAGTGAAACATTCCGTAACAGAATAATAATAGGAGGGCACTCCCTAGTACAACCGAAAAGCCAGTTACAGTTTCCTAGTGGAGATAAGCAACCGGGAACCATCGTCACACCTTCCTATTTGATTAGTGGAAGATTTGGGTTCTACTAGTAAACTGAATTTAATGAGAACGAAATAGCAAAGAGCAACAGTCATACAGCGCTTGACTCTTAGTGTGGTTCCAGGATAATATTTGCACGTTCAGTCGATTAAGTAAATCGTGACCGTCAAAGCCTTTCTTCAATGTTAGCTTCATGCCGTTATGAGTTTAATAAGCTAATATACAGTTGAGCTAATTACAATCGCGGCACCTGCATTTGGAACATATAGAAATGTTAAACTTTTTTTGGAACCTTTCTAATTATAGTTCTGTTTCTTTTTAATTCTAATTTATGCCTCTGTTTATACTTTTTTTTCTATTCCACTCCCATGGTAATTTAATGGAACTCAAAGTAGCAACTATGAAGCGACTACAAACTAAATATAGAAAGAACCCGGTTACCATTCACCTACAGATTACAAGTCGGCACCCGTTAACCCTAGTTCCGTCAATTTGCATATAGGTGCTGACCAATATACGTATGTATATTACGTCTTTTAGGTCACCTTTCTAATTTAAGTTCATAGTTACTCATAATCTCAAAAAATGTTAAAATGTTTTTACTGATTCGTCAATTTTTTTTCGGGTTGTTGGCTTCAGTCTTTTATTTTAGATAACAGTTCGTTCGAGTTTCTGGCTCAAGTCTTTCATTTTACAGGCAGTGATGCATTGGAAGTTATCTTTGATAGTTCACAAACCAAAGCGAGTAGATCCTAAGAATAAATACGATTCTATAAAATTAAGCTTAGGATTCTTGATTTGCTGCTAAAATTTTATATCTTTGTAGGGCATTAACTTTGGGTACCATATCGAGATCGTTTGAAACCTTTAGAGATTTTATCTGTCTTACTTTCTTCTCAAGACTTGCCAAGAATCCTCTAATCTACTTTCCTCAAGCAAGCATCTACCCACGTTATCAAAACCATCATCCATGAGTGATGCGAACACAAGAAGTGATATCGTGTGCATTGTCTAAAACCGAAAGTTATTTACTTATCTTTCTGTCTCAAATCTTAGCGGAAAAAACCGTTTCAATGAATTAAACTAATGAAAGTCATCTTATTATCATACTACACTGCTTCAATTATTCTATTGTGGTGGCCTTCATTTCTTCTCGCTGGCATGGCGGTAAAGTTGAGAGCCCGCAAGAGCTAGCGATATGGAAAGTTTAAACGGTAGTTGCGTACGCTGCCTAGCGCCTATTCCGCTTCACTTGCGGCAGCATCTTAATGGACTAATTGAACTTTAATGTCAGATGAGAGCATCAAGTGTTGTAGATGGCCCGGATGGCTGAGCATGCCGCTGACTCTGGCGGTATGCCGCCGATTTACATTTGTTGGGTTGTTTCTTGTTTGTTTTCGTTTCGTCATTAATGGCGGCAATACGCTGCTGGCGCTCGTTCGCTGCTTGTAAATATTTGAACTATTCAATAAGAGCATAATTGATGGATCTTGGAGATTATAGAGTCGACAAGCAACATTTCAACTAATCGCCTTTTGTGATTAGGTTTGTTGAACATGCTCTCGGAGGATTAGTTTTGTTGCAGATGAGTGATTGATAACGGATGGAAAGATGTAAAATTTTAAGCAAAAGTATTTGGACCCATTAATCAATGGAGTTGAATGCAGCGTTTTGTATGAATTACACTGTCAGGGGCCAACGATGTTGAAGCAAAAGCTTGAAGTGTGAAAAATAGCTACAAGTTTTGGGTAGTAAAATGGCACGTGGATTAAGACTGTTATTATGTGGTAGGTGTATGTCTATATTTGGTGATAAATTGTCATCGATGAGGAGGTCAGGAATGCTTGAAATCTTTCAGTTGAGAACATCCAATACAATGTTCATTCATACCGCGATGTTACACCATCAGATAATTAATGATTCAACATATTCGGAAATATCGATATTACATTAGAGAAACTGTTGTAGTGAAACTTACCGTGACAAACTTTGCTTTCGATACACAAAGTGAAATACGAATCTCCTTAGATTGCGTTCAATCTATGTTGTTTACATAGTGGTCTGAAATGAAAAAGAATGGATATGAACGGGTTTTGAATATGCAAAGAAAAAAGGCAATTAAATATATTTATAAAGTACATTGTTCAGTGATACTGTCCAAATCTTTTCAGCCTGAGGAGCTAGATTGTTACCGTTGTTTAAACATTAGGTTAGTCATTTAATGAACAGTTGGTATGGTTTTAAGCAGATTTATTAAACTGTCCGGATAGCTGAGTGGTCAGAGCACAAGGGTGTTGTACGGAAGGTCGCGGTTCAAATCTCACTGGTGGCAATGGGATTTATACGTGATTTGACGTCGGATACCAGTCGACTCAGCTGTGAATGAGTACCTGAGTCAAATCAGAATAATAATCTCGGGCGAGCGCAATACTGACCACATTGCCTCCTATAGGGTACTGTAATCCTGTAATATACCGTTACCATCTTGAATGAAGTGCTTTAACACACTTCAAGGCCCTGATCCAACTGGATTATTGTGCCAACGATTATTGCATGGCTCAGTTTATTCATACTGGTGAATGCAAGACCTATGTACTGCACGGAGTACGACATCGGTGTTGAAACGCAATACCATGTTGGAGGCCCGAAGGTCTCTGTTCGGTTGAACGTAACGACAACCCTCATGAAGCTTCCACTAGGGGGCCTAATTAGGCCTTTGTGAATTCGCTTACTAAATCACCGCAGCAAACTATAGTGAGTATCCCGGTTCTAACACGTGGAGTTTCTCCTCGGCTAGTTGCTTTTGGTCCTGTCGACCGGACACACCGTCTTCCTAGCTACCACATCTGAGTACCAAATTATGTTTTGTATAATCCAGAGAAATCCAAAAAAAGTAATATTGTCTAGAATAGCGGCATAAGCTTGGCAAATCTACTTAGATAAAATGCTGCTCCCAAGCCCAGATAAAGGAAGAGGGTTTGAGGCAATACACTTAATAGTGTCTTTAGTAAAACAAAGAGTAGTATAGGTCTCAGGGCGAAACGTGGATTGGTACCCATGATGGAGCATAAAACCTGGGAAATGCCTGCTGAACCAACACCAACAGCTCTACTACCAAACCCTATCTCCACCTCCATGTGGTGACTACTGGGAGCTCTTTCATAACGAAAAGCTGCAGACGGAGAAGCATGAAGGCGAGTCTCCCGCGCCTAAAAACGGGATAAATTGTACCAACTGGTCCTCCAGCTTGGAGGTTGGGTAGGGCTGACAACCCTACACGGAAAACCAATGTTACGAAGCCACGAAAGGAGCCTCGGACAGGATGGAACTTACAACGACGAACCCGGCAACGACAATGGAATAACAATTTGCGCATTTTCTCATAGAACGTGCGCTCCCTGTACAGAGATAAAGCTGATGAGCAGCTAGCTGATACCCTGTCCCAATACAGGACTGATGTAACAGCGTTACAAGAGATACGATGGACAGGGACCGGTTTCCTGGAGAAGAGCCGTTACACCATATATTATAGCGGTCATCCAGTAAACCATGTGCTCGGAGTAGGTTTCTTAGTCAGCCAAAAAATGAAACCTGCTGTTATCGTCTTTGAAAACATAAGCGAACGGCTATGCACTCTGCGCTTGCGAGGCAAGTTTAGAAATATAAGCCTCATTAACGTTCACGCTCCTACAGAGGAGACTGCAGAGTCGGAGAAGGATACCTTCTACGAGGCAGTAGAACGAACCCTCGAAGCCTGTCCCAGATTTTGATATCATAAATCATACTTGGGGATTTTAACAGCCAAGTAGGGAAGGAGCCCGTATTCAGGCGATACGTTGGCTCCCATAGCTTACACGAAAATACAAATGATAACGGACTGCGGATTATTCAATTACCAGTGCCACACGAAATGGTTGTTGGAAGTACCTGGTTTGCGCGGAAAGCGGTCCACAAGCATACGTGGGCCTCTCCAGACGGGACCACTTTCAACAAAATTGACCACGTGCTGATCGAACGCCGCCACCTCTCAGCCTTGATGAATGTCAGAACATATAGGGGGGCCAATATAGACTCCGATCACTATCTCCTTGGCATGGTGCTCCGAGCTCGAATAACAATACCACCTAGAATCCCCTCTGACAATCAGGTGAGAATGAACACTGAAGCCATCCACAACACAACCCTCCGCGACACCTATAAGAGGGAAATGGATGCCGCAATAACCGCAGTCAACAGAGGACCTGGAGATGAAGCATCAACAAATGATCTTCACAACCACCTGAAGAACGTTATCATGGATACGGCCACAAATATACTTGGCCCCAGCCGCAAAAGGAGTCGGAACGGCTGGTTTGACGATGACTGTAAACTAGCAACGAAACGGAAGAATGCTGCATACCGAGTAATGTTGCATTCTCAAAGAACGCGGGCACGCGCAGAGACTTATCACGAACTCCGTCGAGCGGAGAAGCGACTTCACAGAAGGAAAAAGGATGCCTGGAAGAACCAACAAGTCTGTGAACTAGAAAAGTACAGGGAGCAACCGCACCAGGCGCGGAAGTTTTACCAACAAGTCAGCAGGATGAAGCCTTATACACCTCGATGCTCATCCTGCCGAGACAAAGAGGGAAATCTGATTTCCGACAGAATGGACATATTGGAGCGATGGGTTGAGTACTTTGATGAGCTACTGAACAACCAGAACATCGGCGAGTTGGAGGTCCCGCCAACTGAAGGCGACGGGCAAATACTGCCACCACCAAGCTTAGGAGAAACAGTCCGTGAAATTCATCGGCTAAAAAATCATAAGTCGCCAGGAGCCGATGGAGTTACGGCCGAATTGAATAAATATGGAGGCGACAAGTTACACCAAGTGGTTCATCAATTTGTGCTCAAGGTATGAGGCAGCGAATCAATGCCTGACGATTGGCAACGAGGCATTATCTGTCTCATACATAAAAAGGGAGATATCACACAGTGCAGCAATTATAGAGGTATCACGTTGCTGAGTACCTTCTATAAGATATTCTCCGCTATCTTGCTAGGCCGGATAGTCGCATACGCCTAAAACATCATTGGGCCATACCAAAGAGGCTTCACTCCAGGCAAATCAGCAACAGATCAGATTTTCTCTCTGCGGCAAGCGATGGAAAAACTGTTGGAATGTGGACAACAGTTGCACCATCTATTCATCGACTTTAAAGCCGCCTATGATAGCATAGCCAGGGTAAAACTGTACACGGGCATGAGAGAATTCGGCACACCGACGAAATTAATAAGACTGACTAGGCTGACCCTGACCAATGTGCGAGGCTAGATAAAAGCAGCAGGATCACTCTCAAGACCTTTTGACATCAACAACGGTCTACGACAAGGGGATGCACTATCATGCGTCCTCTTTAACCTGGCCCTCGAGAAAGTGATCCGTGATGCTGAGGTAAATGCAAGAGATACGATCCTCTTCAAGTCCACCTAATTACTGGCCTATGCTGACGATATCGACATTATGGGAAGAACCACCCGAGACGTACAAACTGCCTTCATCCAGATCGAGCAGGCGGCGATTGGTGCGAGATCTTGGGCTGCACATCAATGAAGGCAAGACGAAATATATGGTGGCAACGTCAGCACCGAAGACGAATCAACCAACAACATCAAACTGCACTGCTCAAACACAAACACGAACAAGAATAAGGATAGGAGAATACAACTTTGAGACCGTTGACAATTTCTCCTATCTAGGGTCGAAAATCACAACCGATAACAGTTACGATGATGAAATCCGCGCACGGTTGTTGTCAGCCAACAGAGCTTACAAAGACGGAAATATATACGATATAGTAGAAGATAATGCTTTCTGTGAATTCAGGGGAAGCTTCCTAAATATGACATTCTGATCGTGATAGGCGAAAGAAAAGGTAGCTCTGACAGTCCTTTGCCTGGACATGTGGATGGGGAAACTCGGTTTTGGTCATTGGTTGTATATTGTTCGAGTACAAAGCTGGCCCTGAAGTCGTGAATGACTGACACTAAACGAGCAATCAGATTGGCCACCTCGTGATCAGCAGTAGATTTAGCAGTTTTCTGAATCTGGGTGATAAAAGGGACTGATCAGCATTGGGAGCCATCAAAAATTTTCCCGGGTGCTACGCAGGTCGCCGGCTAGGTTTTGAAGGGGCGTCACAAGATTTTATTGACAGCGGAAGGATCAAAGAGGATCGACGAACAGAAGAGATTAAAGACTTTATTGATCGCTGCGAACAATGGTGGAGGTAACGGTGCACAATTCCAGGAAGCTTAACGTATTATTCGCCGTGATGAAAGGGAATTGTTATTACGCTGGTGAAAGAAGCGCTAGTTGCCGTAGATCTCAATGATTTCAGAAGTGTATAAGACATCAAGAAAGAACTTGCATGTGGTCGCAAATCTTTCGATGATCCTATGACGCGTATAACGGTCGACTTTTCGTCTACGATGGCGAGCAGTTGAAGGGATGGGAGAAACACTTTCGCCCTTTATGGATGACATAGCTAATCACTTCCAATCAGAAATAAAATCATCTTGGCCATCCATACACTTAAACGGAGTAAAACCGCTGGGTTTGACGCCCTCCCGCAGAGTTCTTCATCGTAGCACCTGCAGTGTTTGCAGATTTGCTACTTCTACTTGAGTGGAAAATCTGTGGATCTGAGACGTTTTCCAGAGAACTTAAATTAAAAAAAAAAATCTGTTCTTTATCGATTGCAAGGAAGCTTTTGGTAGTCAAAATGTGCGAAGTAAAATCTCAGAAGATGCTGTGATCTTAAGTGGATATGCGGTTATCTCAACAGTAAGATCAATTTGAGACTGTTTTGTGTTAGTGTTTCTTTTGTGTTGCTATATGCCCTACTACCCGGAGCCTTCGTAAAAAGTTGCCTATGACTCGTCATTGCGGTGTGCTGGCCAGTTAACAAAGAACTTGGTCGGGGCACAAACTCGTCACCGATGTCAACGATGTGACTGAAAGGCGAAAGTGTAACGGATAGATTACTTTATGTGTGAGATATGACAATTACATTGCTGGCGTAGGCATAGGTGCATAGACATGATCGACACGCTGTTTCACTAAGGCGTGAATGGCAGCGATATGTTATACACGTATGCACAATGACGTGGTCAACTCTCTTGCTGAAAATCATTAAGGGATTGACCCCTCCAGGTTTCCACTGGAATACGGCGCCATACCAAATAGGTTGCGTAAGCAAGGTGAGAAATCTAGACCAAGCATGTTCTTTTAGTTGTTCAAAGCGTGTACACCCGAGGAGATATTTCCTACAGCATGAGAGCCGCAGATACTATCGCTGCCACCATAGTCTAACAAACCACCAGATTAACCTTCCTCTTACAGACTCATTTGTCTCTTAAATACTACGAGGCAATTGTTGAAGCGACTAATTTACAATAAAATACTCCCAGTGGTTGGGAGGCAAAGAAAACTTTGAGATCAGCAATTTAGGCTCCATAAATCCAGATCAACTATTGATGCCATCAAATTCATTATTTTATTATTATTATTTAGCGCAAAGAAAGTTCTTGTGTGACACTGATGACAGACCCCAGGATTACGCTGACTCTGCAAGTGTCCCATAGCGCTATGTATTGGGCCCACTGCAATGAAATAGCGTGAACATTGGTATATTTATTATTTTCCTGTTACGGAGCAGGCTAGGTGGTAGGTAATACCGACAATATAGCGCTGGTTGCAATGGCATACTATCTAGAAGATACTGAGTTTTGCCCATGTGAAATAATCGGCCCCAAATATTTTGGAATGAGGATAGATACGTAGACAGGGAACTCAATTTTAAACAATACGTGCAGTATGCTTACTATAACGCAGCCAGAGCGAGTGTGGCTTTGGTAAGGAGGATGCCGCAGAATACTTACAGGCCACTTATTGCTAGGGTGGTGAAAGATGGCAGCAGCATTAAGAATACCCAGACGAGGCTCGTTGGACACACCCATTATTAGTGGCTAATTTGTACAATCAAGAATTATAATCTCACTCAGTTTCGCACAGGGCTGGGGGACAGTACTTCCCCAGGTTTAAATTGGACAATTTACTTCATTGTCCCGATTGCGATGATGTCCCAAAGGACTTAGAACATGGACAAGAGGAAACTGTATAATTGGAGAAGACCTGGCAAGCACGGTTACGCATATAGAAGGTGCGCGGTTTTAGTGGGTAATAATCATACACACTGGCGTGATAGGACCAGTATCTCTTAGATTTCCCTCTCTTTAAAAACAAAATGACTGACAGACAGAGGAGAAGTTAGTGTGCTGAGATTGTTGTTTTTTGTCAGCAAAAGGGTATATTTTTATTTAAATGTCAACAAACAACATAGCTATTATTATGTCGATGAAAATCTGCAGGCGAGAACTGAACAGGATCTGCGCTTAGAACGATCCACAGTGTAATGTCCAGTGGCAGAGTCATGACTGTTGAAAACTCAACTAGGTAATCATGTGTTTTTGGAGCGTATGAAGTCGTTGGATTCAAAATTTTCGATAAAGCCTCCGACACAATATTTTACCCAATATTTTCTGTCTTTTGTTGTTGTTTCGGACGCATTTCCGCCTACTAGCTTTGATGTTCGGCTCCTTAAGATATGCTTTAAAGGATCCAAGCCTTTTCTACTGAGTTTAATCTTTGATCCTCCAAAACCAGGTTGTTGAAAAGCCGGCACGATACTGTCATAGTCATATTAAATAGAGTCCTTCTAGTAGCACTTTCATCTAGAAAGTAGAGCATTCGATGTGATTGCATTAAAAGTTGTACACAACTAACGAAGGGAAGGGTTTTAGTTATTGTTCGAAATATTTGTTTAGTTAGGAAATAATGTATAACATACGATTAAATTAAAACGAAGCATCTAAACCATAGAATACTTTTTTTTGCTAAAGTACAAGGATTGCAAGATTACGAGGCCTCAATGTCCGTGCGAACTTTGGTGGAGCGCTCGTTATTCATTGGATTCACATAACAGTAAATTAGGACTAATGCTTGCCATATTTGTACGTCAGTGACATTAGGATGAGCGCATTTCTAAATAAACACAATATGTATCAATTCAGCATGCATTTACGACATAACATTCGCAGCATAAAAAGGCATCGTGTAATCATTAAATTAAGTCAAAGTCTTGATTGACTTCATTGTCCGAAAATTTTCGATTCGTTGTCCAAATTTCAGATCGCCGCAAAAGAGATCTGGCATATATTAAGATTTTTTTTCTTTACTGTAAAATGTAACCAAGATGAAGTAAGAGATGGATAATCTATTCAGGGTTCGATCATGGCTTATTTGTATTTCAGTTTCGCAGAAAAAAGTGAGAAAATAATTGATTGTTTCTCTTGGTACTGTAAAGGTTGATGTTTTTGTTTCTATTTTGAGTCTAATTTATTTTTGGTGATATTTAGATGAATGAGTAGATATTTCGTAATCCTTATGTGTTAAAACTCCGTCATTAGAAAGGAATTGAATCGATTTAATTAAATTATGTAGAAGTTTGCAGATATTATATAATCGATAGCGCAACAGTTAAATTTGAATATAGCCCTTCAAGCTGAAGTTCATTTTGAGACTGTAATAGCTAGGAGATAGTGTGGTTGTGATTGCGCTTTCCCCCGATTGTTGCCCTGTTTTACTTCAAAAGCGATTTAATGCTACTACTTAACGGATTCTAGATTAGCATAATGGAGTAGGGGGGGGGGGATAGTTAATTAGTATCTCTTGATAATGATCTGAAAAGGGAAAGACTGCTTTCAGGAATTCTGCTAAGAGGCAGACATTGACCCTTAAGGAGCTGCCTGGAGAGTTATGGCCGGATGGCTCGGAGGCCGAACATCTTCGAAGCGCACGTGCTCTCATCTTCTACTAAAAATCGTGCAACGGCTAATCCTCCACAAAGCGAGGAGTATTGGTCTACAAAGACCCCAAAGACGTTTGGATGAAATGACAACATCCACAGTAATCAGATACCAGCTGTTGGGAATTTCCTGTAGAATAGATAAGAAGAAGGCGTCGAGCCTGAACGGCATACCAAATAAGACATTTTGAGCTTATAACGGAGATATGTTCGAAGTGTGCATCATCATCATCATCGTGGCACTGCAGCTTGGCCGCCTCCAATTATTTCGGTCGCGTGACCGCGTCCTCCAATCTTGGAAGCCCAGTAGTTGCTCGGCGGCCGTACATATTGTGCTCTCCTACCATCCTCTCGGTCTTCCTCGTTGCCCCGTTCTGCCAACACCTCGTCCGTTCATAACCTTTTTAGGCATGCGGTCGTTGCTCAATCATTGAACATGCCCTGCCTACTGAAGGCATTGTAGTTTAACGAATTTTGAGCCTTCTAACTCATCGTGCAGTTCATATAACTCATGGTTGCACCAGATGCACCATCCATCACTGTCGCGAACTGCTCCGGAAATTCAAAGGGTTTCGCAGCCATAGCAGAGCACTGATCGTGTGATGGTTTTGTACACGCGGAGCGTCGTGTTTCTGTGCACATACTTCAATTTCCTTATGGGAAGGATCGAGAAGAAAGTCTAATTCGCTAGCTGTATTCTTCGCTTGACCTCGTCAGTCTCATTAACGTCCTTTGGCAGACTGTTATCACGATATATAAAGCTGTGTACAAATTCGATTTTGAGATCCTTTACGTTGACACTCGAATGAGCTGGTTGGTTGAAGAGTGTTGACGCCATTCCGCTGCTCTGCTTCAAACCAGTACGTGTTTCAAATGGATCAGCTAACCTGTTCTGGATCCTGACCTGTGAGATGGGGTTGGTCATAGTCATCTTCTTTAGTCGTACTAGTTTAGTTGGTATACCAATTCACAGCATTATGTAGTACAGTACTCCACTATCTATACTGTGCTGCTGCCTGCTTGAATTTGACAAAGATTTGATAAACGGTAACGTTGTATTCTCAGCAATTTTACGGGATTAGTTTAACGGTAAAAAGCCGGTTGATTGTAGAGCGACCCGACCTGAAACTGCTTTGGTACTCCCCAATGAGTCGTTCGGCGTATGGTGTTATTCTACTCTCCAGAATTTTCGTCATTATTTTATAGGACGAACAGACTAGTAAAATGCCTCTGTAGTTTTCATAACGCAATCTATCTCCCTTTTTTGTGGATGGGGCAGATGATTCCCCTACGCCAGTTGTCTGGGATTCCCGTTCTCCCAGATTCGCAGCAGTAATTGGTTATGCCATTTAGTAGACCCGTTCCACCGGATTTTCATAGCTCGGCTGAAATCTCGTCCGCACCCGGCGCTTTGTTTGATTTCGTCGAAATCAACTGCTTCTGATGTTGGAGGATGTGTAATGGGGCCAGGATCACCAATACCGTCATCAATTTCGACTATTTGGATGAGGGCGCCAGGTGTCGGATTTAGAAGCTCTTCAAAATTAGAGGGTCAGCGTTTGTTGATGCTGTTGGCGTCGTTGGTAATCTTTCCATCTTTGTCCTTGGAGGTGGTGGAGCCGTGTTGCCCATTACGTTCGGGCCCTTCTCGTTGCTAAGAAAATAGAACTCGACCGGTGGAGGAGCCGGATGGCAGGGGGTTCCTTGAACTGACAGTTCCTTTCCTCCTCTCTCCTCCCGTTGGTGAAAGGAATTCCCTGATTTGAATGCTCCGCAAGGCGGGAGAGTTCGGGGACTAGCCCGAAGTAATGTGACAAATGGTTCCAGGCTAGCTCTCTGACGATGGGGAGGTGTTTAGATGGTAGTCCGGCGACGTACCGAACCGGGAGTCCAACACTGTGTACGTAAATGCATTCACCTACCCTACCCCAAAAAAAGTCCTTGTCCTTTCAGCGGCTAGTCCTGGGTTGATAACCGTTCGTAATATACTAATCTAAATGCTTGTCTGGTGTTTCTATTAGCTAGGTCTTTATTACGTCTGATTATTCTATTCGAAATTCGCTGCAGTTCCTCATATTTTTCCCTTTTGGATCTGGTTGCACGTTTGATATATTGTCTGTAGACTTCATTTTTCGCACCAAGTGATATTTTGCATTAATTGTCAAACCAGTCAATTTGCGTTCGCTGGAATTTGCATCCCACAACCTTCTCTGCGATTTCTTTTATGGTGCCTTTAAGTTCTCCTCAGAACACGTGTACATCTATGTTGCTAATGTTGTGTAGCATAGGTGATAGTTTTTGCTCCAGAGCGGCTGTAGATCCCTGCGCTTTTGACAAGGCTGATTACCGATTGGTGCACTGTGGAAATTCAGCACTGATATATTGCCTTCACCAAGTCTGCAGTTTGCTTCTCGATAGGATCGTATATCCAATACACTGGACGCCGGTCTTTTACCAGTGAGGACATGGTCAACTTAGTTGACGGTATATGCATCTGGTGGTTTTCAGGTCTGTTTGTGAATGCACCGGTGCGGGAAGCATGCGGAGCTTACGACAAGATCTCTACTGCTGGCGAAGTCAATTAATCGTTGACTGTGATGATTGCATTCCTCATGGAGGCTGCCTCCTCCAGTGGTTCCCGATGCCAGTTTTCGTTTCCGATTTTCGCAATAAAATCCCCCAAGAATATTTTGACATTGTTTGTTGGAGTGAGGCAAACAGTGTCTCCAGGTGTGCATAAAACCCGTCTTTCCCCCCGTCTGCATATTCCTTGACTTCACCCTTGGTCTGCACGTTGATGAGTCAGATGTTGAAAAAACGAGACCTGATGCGAATCGCACAGAACTTTTTGTTGATAGGCTTGAAATCGATGACGTGCGGCCTGAGCTGTTTGCTCACTATAAATGGAACTCCAAACACCTTGTGACCCAACGGTTTGCCACTTTTGCAAATTATATACGAGTTCATATCGCGTATTTCGCTACCAATCCAAATTGTTTCCTGGACTGCAATCATGCGCACTTTGTAAATCTCGACTTCTTGAAGGAGGGCTTTGACGGCTTCAGGCCGATTTGCCCTAGTGTTGCATGAATAAAACTCCATCACAAGGGTTGAACGATCCCAAAAAATAACGAAATTGTCGTGAAGATCTGCCGCAACTGAGTGCAGTTCTATTGAACTGTGCCGTCGATATTTATTTTCACGGCTCTCTCACTCTCGTTAGGTGAGGAATTTATGGTAATGTGAATTTTTAGCGCCAAATGCAATATCGTTCCAGTTTAGATTGTATCCGGATAGTTCAATGGTTAGAGCACAGGGCTGTCGTACGGAAGATCGCCTTTCAAATCTCATTGGTGGCAGTGGGTAGAAGAAGATCATACTGAAACTGGCCCGCGGCATAGCTGATGAGATTATGATGAAGGAGACTATTTGGTGGAAATTGGTTTGGCAAGTTTCGATGATATTTGAAGGACAAGAGGATTCTCATTTGAGGGAATAACTGGAACACCTGAAAATGGATATATCTGCTATGTTTCGCCAAGAACAACAATTGTGGGGTTTGAGCAAATGCTACATAAAGTAGTGTTAGGCTGACCTTACACAATCAGTATTTCATCAGTCTGCTGTAAGTCAATACATCAAAAGTGGACTGATGAAATGATGGATGGGCTGACGTGTTTAGTATAAACAAAACGACAAAAAACCACTTTTGTTGCATGTATTGAAACTAGAAGTCTAGAAGTCAAGTTTCGGTTAGCAATTCAATGACAACTGCAGTATACTCAACTCATCATCACTCCAGCCAGTCTATTCCCATCTGTTCATCAGTGATTGCAATAAAAATACTCTAGATGATCAGTTTGCCATAATTTTATCATTCAGACTGACACCAGACTGATGAAATACTGGTCACCTAAGGTCAGCCTTAGACGTAAGAGTACGACGTTGAAATGTACCGCGGTGACGATGAGGTACGATCCAACGTATGGTCAAATAAGCGGAAGAGCACAACTTCAAACAATAGGGGGTGATATTGATGAAACATTTTCCTGGCTGCCCATTATCGCTGCTAATAATATAGTATAGTACCTGCACCTTCACAAAGGAAGTATAGGCTTAGTAGTCTTAATGTATTCTTGCGGTGTTTTAGCGATTATATTAGTTGAAATAATTCGACGGAGGTCCGCCGGAGTTAGTGGTCTTTACCTATTTAGAGTGGCCCTGTATTTTAGCGAAGTAAAAACTATGATAGTTGACGAGCTTATTGTTGTTTGTTCAAAGTTAGAAGCTACCAGAGCGAGCGGTTTGAAAGGAACACCCAACATGAAAGTGGCGATAAAGGGAAGGCCAGAATGGTTCATTTCCACTTGTAATAGCTGCTTGGAGGCGGGTATCTTTCCGAGTTTATATAAAAAACAAATTCTGGTGCTACTACCAAAGACAAACCATGTAGTGAGTTATCATCATGCCGCCCCAATTTTATACTAAACAGTAATGGAAAGATGTTGGAATGCAATAGGCTACTCCTAAGTGGGCATACCAAAGTAGCATTATCGCGCTGCCCGACCAGCAGTGGGTGACATCTACACAGTGGTCAGTCTGCTAGAGGAACCAATTGCAAGCACAGGCAGGGCGGTATGTCGTCACCTTCGATATGAAGAATACTCAACCTTACGTATTCGAAACATATTTAAGGATTGCTACAGCAGGCAGGTGCACCCACGTATGTTCAGCGAATCATTAGGGACTGCTTCGTGGATAACAAGCTCATCTATGACATTGACATAGATCCAGTTGAATAGTTGGTAACCAGCAGAGTGCCTCAAGGATCAATACTCTGTCCATTTTCCTGAAATGTGATGTGCGAGCATGTGCTGCGGAGGAAACTCCTGGGATACGTATTGCAGTAATAAACGTATTGTAGTAATAAACAAACATCTGGAGAATGTTGTATGAGCATGTGAAATTTCGGACAGACTGATCAACAAGTAATTGAGATCACAACGGGAATTCTAAGAACTCGGTTTATAAAATAGCTTGGTAAGATATTGGATCATCGATTAACTGTGAAAGGACAACTGACTTATGTGAACGAAAAAAGTTGTAGCTACCAAATGAGCCAGCGTTGGAGTATGTACAGCAAATCTACATCTATAATACTATACCCAGAATCATTTTTGATAAAAGCCCTTGGTGTTAAGGCGTACAAAATGAAACTACCAACCATTGATCGTTTGAGGGCATTAAGAGTTGGAAGCATTCCGAACAACGTCAGACGAAACAACCTTCGTGGTCGTTAGGAGATGTGAAGAAGGTACACGGTGACTATAATACTGAGATTTACTAACTAAAGGGAACAGCTTGAATTGCTTACGAGTGAAAACGGCCATTTCACAAATGCTTGATTCCTAAGGCATTATAGCTTATATTCAGGAGTTGCTTCGAAAGTTAGAGCACCGATGGAACCAGGAGCGACAGGAAACGAACAATTCTCACCATCGATGTAGGGCGATAGAGCCTTAGCTCGCACCACGATGTAATCTCTATAGATAGTTCCGCGGGGCATGGAGGGAGATAAGTGGTGGTTTGAGTGGGTTAAAGTCGCATGATGGATCCCTAGATATTTTCCACTTCTATAAAAAAATAGCAGATCATCAGTAAATCGATTTTAATGAAGGTTTGTTTAACAAATTACCACCAACATCGTTCCTACCGAATATCTAAAGTATCGAATTTGGAAAGTTTACTATGACCTCAAAGAATTCTCATTCAAATCTATGTTATTAGTAAACCAAACATAATCCCTAATACGTACACCAACATAATTACGTCAAACAAGCTTCTTAAATTGTAAGATATTTGCAAGAACATCCAATTCATCTTTTTCTGACACTATTGTGCAGCAACATTGATGCCTGCATCGAATATCTCCTGCGTCTTTATCGTGTTTTCTTTCGAAATTTCGTTTTCGGAAAATCCGCAGCTTTGCATGTGCGTCTGCGTATTTTACCACAATACTGCATACTTACAAGTTCATCAAACAACATTTATATTCAGAGATTATTTTCGAAATACCCGCGAAAGAAGGAAAAAAAAATATGGAAACAATAAAAAGGTGTCGAGAAATACCCTAGATATTCCCCCTGATAGGCTGATACGAACACCTAAGACATGAAAAATCTCTCATTATTATGGGAAAATTTCGAGTGAAATTCATATTGTGGGACCTTGAAAATGGCAATTTCATTGTGAAAATAATGGAAATGAGATCATGCTGGCTGTTCGGTGCATACTTAATGGCGGCTTGTAGCAAGTTTTTATTGTTACTTGCATCTGCGTCCACTCGGCTCAGTATCTCACATTATACATGTGAAAAATAACATCTCCTCCTTCGGTAGCTACAGTTCTTTGTTGCGAGCGCTGTTTCAAAGTGGGTTTGGAGAATTCGTGATGTCTTGTGAAAATGCATTCTGTCGTGAAATATTTCTAAAGATGTGATTTTTTCTCGCAACAGTTGCTTGGAGCGAGCTTTTTTCTAGATTTCAAGTACATTGTGAACATTAAATTTTGTCGGATTATAGGGTTGTGGAATATTATTTAAATTTCAACAGATGAAACCTTTATAAGGTCGTCTCAATTGGTATTTGATGTGAAGCACCACTTGGAAAGAAGGTCAAAGATGGAAAAGATCCAAAATTAATCAGGTTCATTGGACTGAAGATTTTCTGATCAGGTACAGTTGAACGAAGGTTTATATTGGTTGCGATAAAAGAATTAGTGGAGTTAAATACGTTGGAAGGGAACCCTCGTAAAAACGTGCTTTGGGTAGAGAAGTTGAGATCGCTTAGGATGAAGTGGACTAAGAAAATGAACTTCTTTATCATCCGCTCCTACTACGAAATATGGATACCACTCCTTGTTGCATTAGAAATTCGTGGAGCATTTTCAGCAGTACAAACACGTGAAAGAGCAGCGGGTCGCAGCCTACTACCGCTTTATATCTCGTAGGACACAACCCCGGGGATTATCAGCGAGCATGTTCGACTTGAGGTCATCGCGGAAACTGGTGACCAAGAGTTGATGAGGGCAGAGGCGACGGCATCGACAACACTACGCTGTATTGCCGGCAACAGTTTCAGTATCGTCGAATCACTTTTTTTCACTGTCCAGCTGAAGTATAAGGGGCTGACTACACTGAACTTGGAGGACCGATCTTTCAACCCTCTGAGTGGGATGAAGTCAGACCAGGGGCGGATCGATGAATAGAAGCAATGTACGGCAAACACGTGAATTGCCTTTGGTAGCCATTTGTCAAACAGATGACTGTGTGTTGGGGAGCTCTTTGCTGAGAAGGAAGGATTCATGTTTGCCGTTCAGGACGGGGTGGTCGTCTCCCGAGGTTATAGAAAGCTCATAATGAAAGAGCGGCGCATGACCGATTTACCGATATGAACCGAAGGCAGTAGTAAATAGTTCTGCTGAATTCGGACCGGCAAGTTCTAACTGATCACCACATTCCATACAACAAGCCTGTTGTGCTGTTAGTTGACAAGGCGAGTCGCTACACGTATATTATTGATTTTGCTATCCCCCATAATAGCAACATTCAACGCAAATATGAGGAGAAGAAGGTAAACTATGAGCCACTGGCTCGGGAAATCAGAGAAATTTTGTATCTCGAGCGGGCGCTTACAGTTACTAAAATTTTGTCAGCTACAAGTATTGTACCTGCATACCTCACAGCTTCCCTTGATGACCTGGGGCTCTCATACAGTCTGGTTCAAACCATGTAATGATACACCATTTTGCATACGTGTTCGATGTTGCAGGGTATTAGGTAAAATCCGGCATGCGTCGAGGTTGTGACAACCCGAAAATGAGACCAAAGGGAGAGAAAAATAAAATAAAGTTGGACTAACTCTATTATGCTAATCTCAGGAAAATACTCTAAATATTGGCACCTTCACTGGTGACACGTAGGAGCTTGCAAGATTCCATCAGAAAAGGTGCATCGATATCTACTCTCTACAAAAGTTTCGATGATTCGTTGCCAAAAGCTCGTGGACGCAGTAAAAATGTCAATAAACTTCTCTATTTTGGTGATCTACGCACTTAATATTGTGTGGACATTGCCACCTCTAAGGATTACTTGGACGCCATGGAAGAAGTTGAACAGCATGAGAGCCGGCACTTGAGCGCACGAGTACTGCTCCGTTGGTAAAATTGCTGGTTAAAAGTGCGAAGGCAAAGTGATTAGCGCAACCTGGAAGAAGTGGTGTTGTTTGTGATTGACTCATCAAGAAACGCCTTAAATCTAGAATCTACTATAAAGTCACTCGCCCGCCCTCTGTAATTCCAAGCGCTGACGGACTACCAAAGACAATACCTCGTTGGATGGAAATGAGGATATTCAAGATAGATGTGGGATTGTGCACATTGTGAAAAAAATGCGAAAAAGGCATCTCCGATGGTGGGGTCATGTAATTCATGTTAACTAGAGGTAGAAAACGACATTAATTTTTTCAAATCACCTGGCAAAAAGCTGGTTTACCAAACTTTCCAATCCTTTCAACAGAAAGGAAGTTAGATTGATCAGTAGCAAGTTTTTCACTTTCATGTATGTGGGTTTCGTCGCTTCCAAATAAATGTCACTTTCACACATCAGACATCTACGATCGTTGCTAAAAAGTAGTCTATCACAACAGCATCTTGATAATGAGACTTAGCATGCCGCCAAAAAGTAATATCCACAATGTAGGGTCCTACTGACTCTTCTTTGTAGAGAACAAAGCGAGATATCAGCCTTAACATATACTGATAACATTAACAAGAGCTCAGAAGAATTACTAGCACGTGCTTCCCAGACTCGTCTTCATTCTTCGTCTGGAAGTCGGAGGCCCTGTTTCAATTGCCTCCTCTACTCCTCCTCTAATAAAAGCAGAGAAAAATTTTGGGTTATACAAGCTTCAGTTGATCGGTTTGCGAATCCCTATGGAATACGAGCAGAGCAGAATTACTTTCACAATTGCAAACCAACCAAAGATTGAGATAACGATAATTGGGTTTGCCTGTTAAATCAGATACTGTTATATACAAATAGATTTAAAACAAAAACGGACTGAATCTTGAACACAGCTTGTCATTACATTAGATCAAGGAAGTGCAGATAATTGCCGTTTCATTCAGGAAAAAGGCGGCTCATCAATCGTTGGCTTACTTTTGCCCTGGGAGCAAACTTACCGGAGTGGTTCAGGGGTGGTTTTTGCTCACTTATATTAATTTTCAAACATAATTGAACCTTTTCAGGTCTAAGTGTCCCTGCGTGCGGATAAGGGAAAGCTCGGCGGATGCATTATGGGCATGTACACGTACGCATCAGGAAATGTTGCGGGCATGGTTATGCTTTTGCGCTGGCCGGGTAGGTGGGAGCAAACGCCCACTCGTGGATAAAAACTGGCTGTGGGAAGAATACCCAGAAATCTAACCAGTACCGGTGGTTTTCGGGAGTGGGCAAGCTGACTTCCGGACGTCAATATCCAGCAATCAGAGTGCCGCAGTAGTGAGAAGCTTGGCTACTTTAGCATCTAAGGCTACAAGAGATCTTAGTGGAATAGATATGAGAACCATACTGGATTCTTCTCGCAAAAACTCAAAACTTGGAAGGTCATCACCGAAGGCAACATAACCCCTAGTCAGTCGAGATTCGTCGCGGGGCTCGAAAAGGAACTTGTTGTAAATGGAGCAAACTGCAATAGCGATTTTTTTATTAAGAGAACGTATTAATGAACTCATCAAGGAGGGGCGGAATATCCACCAATATAAGGGCTCTGATGCGGGACATTAAGTTGTCCTATATGGTAGCAAGAAGCCGCAGAAAGAGAAGAAGAAGTTCCGCACCGAAATAAATAAATAAAATAATAAATAAATAATTATCTCCAAGAAAGGAAATATGTTCTACGCCGATATTTTTCGGAAAGTCAAATCCGATCTGGAATTGATAAACCTGGACGGCAGTGTGAGTCATATCAGACGTACGCAAAAAGGGGATCTAATGCTGGAGCTAAACAGGTTTTCCCGGCTAGGTGGAAAAGGTGCTAGGTGAGCAGCCAGAAGTGAAAGCTCGAAAGCAAGAGCTAGTAATCGAATTCAAATTCCTAGATGAAGTTTCATCACGAGACGATATCTGTGCTGGGGTAAGGGAACAATTCAACCTTAGCGGAATTGACGATAGCGCAATAAAGAGGATGAAAAAGGCGTATGGAGGTACATAGACCACTATTATTAGCTTGCCGATTGAATTAGTGATTAAACTGATTACCGCGGGCAGGGGAAGAATAGGTTGATCGTGCACCTCTCAAGAGATGCTTCATATGCATCGTTTCCGGCCACTTTGTAGCAGCATGTATTAGCGAGCACGATAAGTCGCGAAGGTGTAGGGAGTGTGGAGAAGAGGGCCATCTTATCAAAGATTGCACTGGGAATCCACGATGCATATTGTGCAAAGGGAAAAAGGGAGTGGACGACCCGCACGTTGCAAGTTGATACAAATCAATCTTAATCATTGTGGGGCAGCTCTAGACTTGTTCTCGCACACCATTCGAGAGTCGAACATGGACGTGGCGGTAATCTGCAAACCTTACCGAGATTACAGTTGTGCTACGTGGATGACTCATCAGGAAACGCGGCGACATGGGCATGCAGACGGCAAGACATTCAAGAGAAAATGGCTTTGTAAGGGCAAAAGTCAAAGGCGTGCATATTTACAGCTGTAATGTTCCTCCCAGTGCAACGTTAGCGTAATGTGAGGAGATGCTAAATGGCTTGGTGTTGAACGCTAGAGACGCACAAACCCAAAATTATTGATGGTGATTTCAGCGCATGGGCCGCTCACTGAGGAAGTAAAACCTTCGCGGAGCGTACTAGCCAATGTTGGATGCGTGCCCACCTTCCGAGGTAGAAGGCTCGATCATCGATATGACTTACCTCCGTACGTCGTTAGCGAGAGGGATGGTCGGGCAGGTGAGGGAACACTACACCTACAGTAACCACCAGGCCATCTTTCTTGACGTCAGAAACGGGGAAGGCGACAGTCAAATGAGCAACAGAAGTGGAATACCTAGCGTGCCTACTGGTGACGTGCCCGCGACATCCACAGCAGAAAGTATGATAAGTGGACCTCAGCCAACGATTTAACGAGATGTTTTCGCAATCCCTGGGATGACCGAGGAGGAACTATGATAGATCTGCGGACAAATTGGAGGTAACAAGGACGGGATTCCAAACAAAGCCTTAAAGTTGATTGCTAAAATCAGGTCCGCATGATTCATAAGCACATTTGAACTGTACATGGTGGAAGGAGTATTTCCCGTCCAGTGGAAAAGGCAAACGTTGGTTCTGCCACCGAAGCCCCAAAAACCATGTGGCGCACCCTCATCATATCGCCCTCTTTGTATTTTAGACACTATGTGATACACAATCGGATGTTTCCGATCGTCGAACTAGTGGGTGGTCTATCGGAGTGGTAGTCTGGGTTTCAGAGAGCGCGGTCTACGATCGATGCAATAGCAACGGTCGTTGACCTGACTCGAGAGGCAACGGCCGCTTCTAAATGAAGTGCGATGTAGACGCTGGATGTTAGGAATGCCTCCAGATCGGCCAATGGGGGTCGGATTAAAAGCATCCTGGCTAAGTTGCATGTCCTTGGTAACTTAGCGCGGATACTACAACGTTACTCCTTGAAAAGAATTCTTTGGTACGAGATGCACGACGTTTCGAAGGAATATTTCGTGGCAGCCCCCCAAGGCACCGTATTGGGGCCCTTGGCAGGTGTACCACACGGCTCCCTATTGGCGCCAGTGCTGTGGAACATAATGTATGACGGAGTGCTTGGCCTTCGCATGCCAAAGGGTGCGGTGTTGATTGGTTTTGCAGACAGCCTGGGGGTAGTACAGTGAAATCCCTATTTAGGAGACACTCTCGGTCCACGTCATTTTGTCCGTTATTCGGCGGCATCCGTTAAATGGGAGTGTGTTAAAAAACATATGTCTGGACCGGTGTAACAGATATTGTTCGGTCATAAGAGGGTTCCGGTAAATAGAGGTGTCCGTTGGAAGAGGTTTCACTGTAGATGCGAAACATCCCGAGGACGTGGAAATGTATGAAAGTGAAACAATTCATGCTATCAAAGCATGGCTACAAATGGTGAAACTGGACCTGGCGAACGACTTGATGGAGGGGGGTCCTTATTATCAATCGCTGGAGAAACAATACTGCCAAAATCCGGGTTGTTAATCATGAGGTCGTTTCAAAATAAATCACTAGATGCGTGGGGGTAATGATCGATGCCAAGTTGAGCTTCAAGGGGCATCTGGACTCTGTGCGTGAAAAGACAGCAAAGGCTAGCTCATCTCTAGTAAGGATGAAGTCTAGTATTGGGGGAGGGCTAAATTCTAGTCGCGGGCTGCTTATTGCAGGGGTGGTGAAATCCATCTTACTATACACGGCTCCTGTTTGGGCGGAAGCACTGAAAAACATGCTGAACCAGAGAAGGGTAAATTCGGCATACCGGCTAATCGCGCTGAAAGTATGTAGCGCATAAAGCACAATATCCAGTGAGCCAGTGTATGTCATGGCGGAAATGATTTCTTTGGAGCTTTTAGTGAATGAGGCACACTGTCTCTACCGGAGAAGGAGGGGGAATCCGTCCGAAGTGGCTGCGGGCTTTCGAAAAGGAAGGAGCTGTAAAGGCGAAGGCATCAACGGTGGGATACTTCGAAAAAGACCGCTGGACCTATGCACTGATCTCTTGTATTGAGAGATGGGTCGAGCGAAAACATGGAGAATCGAACTACCATCTAACGTAGGTGCTTGCGGGACACGGTAGATACAGAAAGTACTTGAATTGCTTCGGATTGGATAAGTCCCCACATTGTCCCGAATGCGCCGCTACATCTGGGTATCAGGAGAATATTATATTCCATTCTCCGAGATTCGCGATTGGAAGAGGGAGATTAAGCAACGTCCTCAACGCTGTTATCGGACCTCATAATCTCGTGGTGGAGATGCTGAGGTTGGGAGCAAATTGGAGTGCGGTAAATGAAGCAGTAACTGCAATACAAGAAAAGCTGCGGGAACTGAAACCAGTCCGGAAAGCGCGACGGACGCGTGATTTAGTTGTGCTGATGTAAACCAGAGCTCTCCTTGCCAAGTAAAGGTGGTCCCGCGGTGATATGCGCTGAGAAGTGGGGGTGGTTTTGCTTGGTGAGAATCCGACACACTGCTGCAACCTGGTGCTTTTGAAGATTTCCACCTCCACCCATATAAAAAGGAGTCAAAGCTAGCTTATTTCGGTTAAGAACTTATTGCAGTCATTATTATCTTTGAATATTTTACCCGTTTTTGAATATAAGAGTGTTAAAATTTACAATGTAAGAATTGGATTAATGGGAAAAAGATGTTCTTTTAATGTTTTTCCTACAAATATTTTTTTCTATTTTTCCATCATTGTTTGTCATTTGTGATAATTTCTTTGTGACCTTCAAACCCCTCTTAAATATGCAAAATTTCCTGGATAAGAATGTTTCAAGCCAAACTAAAAATTGAATAATTTCCTTTTTTGATTATATTTTTTTATGCTAAACTGAAATTTGTATTTCAATTATCAACTTTGGCTAAAAATTTGCATTTTTAATTTGATTCTAGGAAGATATAGATATAAACACTTGAAATGTGCATTCGTTTTTCTGCGGCTCGTTTCACATCTAAGTTGACTCTATTCGGCTAAGAACAGCGATTTGGGGAAGAAGTTTGCTTATTTTAGGCTCAAAAGTTTTTTGCTCTGTAAAATTTTGCAAAATTAATATCAAAAGAATTATTATAAACCGCAGAGTTGGGTTCTTTCCGACGCAATTTCTATCATAAATTACAAGCGTTAATTACGTCCGGGTTGGTGGAATCGCCCAATCATGATGTTCGTTACTTAACGCGTGGCCTTGGCAGTGTATTTAGAAGAAATGTTTTCAACGATTAATCCGGGTGTAACAGCCCATGGCAATCAGAAGTTCCATTAAATCTCATTATCGCCAATAAAGTGGAAACTAATTACGCTTAAGTGTAGTACGGTGGGGAATCACGACGTGTTTGTTTTCGTGATTAGAGAATTCCCTGTAATGTCGGGCGTAGGCTGGAACGTGTCTGTAAAATACTCATAAGTTTTTCAGGTCAGTTAATCATAGTGTTGCATACTTCTTGCGTGAGGTTGCACTTTGGTAATGGGCCACGATAACTAGTGCGCTTTTGAATTTAAAAGGTTGAGGCGTTGCTGTGGTAGCGTAGAATTGATGGCTGATTTCCGTGTATTGGAAATTGAATTGCACCTCTTATTTGCTAAAGGTTATTCGTGATTCATAATAGGAGATAAATTCCACGAAGAATGCGGTTTATTTCATATTCTATATTTCGCCTTTTTACCATAGAAACTAGTTGTTAAAAATTCAATTGGGTTGTACGGGTACCACTTACCCAATTACCGTTTTTCTTAATTGGCGCCCAACGTGGTCGACGCAGAGGCGGTCTCATATGTTACTATATGTATGGTATAAAAATATTTAAAAGACTGCGCCAGGATCTCGAATAGATTGCTTACTACTTTTAACAGCATTACAATTCATGTTGGAAAGGGAGAATCCAGAATTGACAAGTTTTAGCATCTTCTGCACCAGTATGCATAGAGCGCACGTTTTCCCTGTTCTTTATCGGCAATAAGAACGACAGAGTGAATTTGTCTCTAAGGTCCGGGTATAACATCAAAAACCTAACTCCTATGTTCCTTTCTAAATTCTTTCTTTCTCTTAACACAGATGCCTGCACTGGACACTCAACTGTCCCAAAAGGGTAATAGTTTTCCCTTAATACAGAACAAAACTCAAAATAAGCTCCCCTTTTATCCTCGTATCTTAAACCAATAAATAAATTCCCACACTACACGTGCACAAAACTGAACTTGAACACAATCTCCTTCTTCACAATCTTCACAATCTCCTGTTAGGAGCACGAAATGAAGTTCTGACTGGAATCATTATAGTGTTAACATAATCTGATGAACATTGACCGCTAGAGGATGCGTCAAGGTTTAAACCCGATTCACGATGTTTCCCAGTATTATCTACATGGCCCGCACTTACGAGATTTTTTATCATAACATTGGTAATGAAGACTATACTTACGCTACCACTTAGTAGAACCCTATTCCGAATTAACCTCACTCCTTTCAGCACAACACACTCCCGTACTTGTGAGATCATCACATTTCTCATTCTACGGTAGCTACTCCATCTTCTTACTCTCCTCGTCATAGTATACCACAACTTCCCCCATACTAAACTCATCCTTACATCACTCCTTAGAAAATAACTCCCCAAATGCAAAATACAAACCTAGTTAGTTCCATGGCCAGTGAACGTAACCGTGAGATGAAATCAGTTACAGAACGTTTTTTATTAATAATTGCCGGCCCTCTTTAATGTGTGACTTATTCACTGCCACTTCCATCTTCCAATTAAATCGTGTATGAGTGCCAGGCATCTGCGCCGACCAAGTTCTTCGTTTCAGATATCATCAAACCAGTGTAGTCAAGGTATTTGAAAAAGATATCATCGTCCATTGAATCTCTGCACGCATTCTGGACAAGGTAGCATTAAGAACGTCGCCGATAAGAAGAAGAGATAATATCGGTGACAGGATACAACACTGGCGAACTCCGCTTTCGACATCAAAATCCTGAGATTTCACTTCGGCGCAGCTCGTAACATCTTGCGCCATCACACTATATATCGCTCTGATATTAGCTATTAGTTTTTTCCGGAAGGCCTTTCCTGCGTAGAAAACTCCAGATATTCCTTGTTCACGCTATCGAAAGCTTTCTCGAAATAGGTGAAGTGCTGGAACAGCCAAGAACTAAACTCCGCGCACTCTTCCAAAAAGGTCCTTGGGATGTTGATGTGATCAAAAGCGGTAACCTTGTTTGTTATATTGACGATAATCCCCTTCTTCCATCCTCTGGGAAACGGGGACCAGCTATTTCAGCCAAAAAAAGGAGAAACTTTATCTTGCATGTAAAGTATTCCTTCCACCTCTTCAGTTGCTAAACATCGTAGATGAGAAGTCAACCGTAGACATCATTCATAGTATCGGAGTTCGAGCGTGTTACGCCCGCCATCACTCGCACCCGTCAATAGAACCTTCAGCTTCCTTTATTCATTGTTCCGTTACGACGATTTCGTAGTTAGCCATACCTTACGACCTGTGTAGCATTCGAGAAAGAGCATTTTTGATGGCAGCCCAATGCACATCAACATTCTCAGGCGGGTAACCCAGCGTCCGATCAGCAAGATAACTCTTCCACTGTCAGGCGACTGCTGGGTCATACAATGTGGAAGTTAGGGGGTCGCAGCTCCTCAACCCTGCGAGAAGTGGCGGACACAACACGCAAGTGAACGTAAGCGACTATTAGATGGTGATTCCTTTCCAGGCCGGTGTCAACACTTCTTTTGTTACGCACATTCAGAAAGCAACTCCTAAATCTACTGCTGATTGCGAAGTGGTCCATCTGACTGCTCGTACGGCGCCGATTAGTTTAAACCCCAATTGACTTTATGCAACAACAATGTGTGTTTATAGCCTATTTCGGGCCTTTATCCTTACAGGATTTACTTCCTTCAAACTTATCGATCTTATCGAGCAGTGATGCTCTGTCATCGTCGTCATCTGCCCAGCACTTCCGAAAGCCATCCGTACCGTGAGCGTAGCTTTTTTTGGAAACTTCGGGGTCGTGAAATATTTGATGAAATTCGTGGTTGTATCTGATACGCCATCGGTCATTTGCTCGTTTAGCTGGGTCCATGTTTCACATCCATAACATGAAACGTATTTTATTATCGATCTGCATACTCGGTGCTTTACTTTACTGTGTTTGCAAATCGGCATAACCAAGTAGGACTCACTGTTTACGAGCTGTTTTGGGCTTTTTATTTTTGTCTTCAAAGTTGCGTTTTCTGCGTTAAATTGGTATTCCCTGAGAGATAAAATGTCAGTATTGCATCGAATTGAATATCAAGTACGTTCAAAATATATATACTACAAGTTATGTATAAATGAAAGCATCGTGTCCCTGAATTTTATTGCATGACAGTTCAACAAAACATTTCATACTTGAAGCGCCGAGCTTCCAGATTCTCGAATTGAGACCTTCATAGAAGTGTGGTTAGACCAACCTGATAAAGCAGGCGCCTCTACGGAAAGATCCGTTCATCTGGCTCAATGCATCGCCAAAGTATGTGACGCGTCCACGCCTAGGAGGTGCTCATTCCCCAGTAGGAGACCAAACGACTGGTGGAATGATGAACTGACCGGTCTTCGATCAGCCTGCCACCGAGCCAGAAGAGCGGCTCAGAGGGCGGTAGGTAGAGTCGATCAGGGACAGAAAGAGTGCGCCTATAAGGCAGCCCGAAAAAACCCTTAAGCTCGCCATCCAGCGAAGCAAGAGGAAATGCTTTAAGGAGCTCTGCACAGAAGCGGACGTAAACCCGTGGGGGAGTGCTTATAGAATCATGATGGACGATTCATCTTCGCGGATCACGTGTCCTATCCTCTCGCTAAAAATCATCCAGGGATTATTTCCCCAGCAAGAGAGGGTACCAACACATTCCAACCACTTCTGAATGTGTCGGCAATTCCCCCAGTCACCAGAGACGAGCTGCTGGCGGACGAAGTACCGGACATGTTTGCTGAGTTATTCGAAGCGTGCATGTCCGAGGGAATATTTCCAGCGGTATGGAAGCGGCAGAAGTTGGTACTTCTGCCTAAGCCTGGTAAACCTCCAGGTGAACCCTCTTCATACCGACCCATATGTCTTTTGGACGCAATGGGAAAAATGTTAGAACGGGTAATCTATAAAAGATTATTCTCGGTTGTAGAGAGCCAAGGCGGCCTTTCAGATCGGCAGTATTTGTTCCGTAAAGCCACATCAACCATTGGTGCCGTCAAATTGGTTGCTGGCTTGGCCGAAGATGCAATCCACGGAAAGGGCAGTACCAGTCAATATTGCGTGGTAGTAACCCTGGACGTGAATAATGCATTCAATTCGGTCAATTGGAATCTAATACGGAAATTTCTAGGAAAGCAGCCTCTGGTATAACATTGATTAAGGACCTCTGGAGTACATTGTTTCCGCGGGTGTCCCGCAGGGCTCCGAATTGGACCCACTACTGTGGAACATCATGTACAACGATGTTCTTAATCTTCCCCTTTCGGAGGAAGCCACAATGGTGGGTTATGCTGACGACACGGCGCTGGTTGTTGTCGCAAAGCATCTTAAACTTAGCATCTTTAATACTCAAGCGAAGCAATCAGTGCTTTCAAAAGTTGGCTAAAGAACTCTGGTCTGACACTTGCGGAGGAAAAAACAGAAGCGGTTGTCATCACTAAACGTTTGGAGTTTGGAGGGAGGCGTTGCAGATATCAGTTAACGCTACCAAATTGAGTGCAGTCTACCAGTCTGCTTTCAGGACTGTCTCAGATGATGCAGCATTCGTCATCTCTGGAATGCTGCCGATTGACATCTTGGCAGATGAGATGGCGAATATATACAATGTGAAGCCAATTTCTCCCTTATCGCAGACGAAGAACGCTGAGAGGGAGAGATCCATAAATAGATAGCAAGAGCGGTCGGAACGTTCGGGAACGGGTCTGAGGACTCAAAGGTTTATTCCTGCCATCAAAGAGTGGTTGGGGAGACGACACGGTCAGATTAATTATAATCTTACTCAGTTTCCCACGGGGCATGAAGGATATCGCCGATACCCGCACAGGTTTAAATTGGACCCCTCACCCGACTGTCCAAATGGCGATGGAGTCCCAGAGGACCCAGAGCATATATTCTTCCACTGTCCGAGATTTGTGGAAGAAAGGAGGAATTTAGAGGAGACTCTAGGAGAGGTGCAGGTACCGGAAAATCTGGTGCCGAAAATGGTAGTACATCAAGAAAATTGGGATGCGGTCAACTCCATGATCGCATCTACTCAAGACAAACTGCGAAAGGCAGAGGAAAGGAGAAAAGCGCGGTCACGTGCGCCGCGTATAGAAGAAAGATGACTACGCTAGAATGAGCTGATTCCGCGGGGCAGGGAAGGAGTCGGGGGTGGTTTTAGTGGGTGGGAATCCCACACGCTGATGTGTTCAGACCAGTGTCTTTTGAAGATTTTCACCTCCTGACAAAAAAAAAGCCAGACAGACAGACATGAAACCGATTTTTGTTTGTTTTACACAAAATTTTAAAAAGTTGAGAAAGGAAAAGTAAAGCGTCCCCATGGAGCACACCGTTCTTCTAAGTTCACTTTATATGGCGATGACGTCATATACGTCTTGGCGAACAAGTATAAGGGGGGTTTCTGGGTAAATTTCTAAAATTTGATAATATACTATTACTAACTTTTTTGTGCCAATATTGGAACGGGATATCTTTAAGGTTTTGTGTAAAACAAAACCTTATTAAAATCGGTTTACCGTCTGTTTGTCTGTCTATCCGTCACACGCAGTTTTCTCGGAGACGGTTATATCGATTTACACCTAATTTAGTGGAAAGGTGGTAACTGTGAACGCCTACGCATACAGTGAGTTACATCTTTTTACGTCGAATTTAAGGGGTCCCTATACATGCAAAAGGAGGGTGTACATTTTTTTCCATCAAATATAGTCATGTGGGGTATCAAATGAAAGGTTTCGGTTAGTACTATCCAAAGCTGGTCTTAGTTTTGAAATTTATTGGACGCGTGGGGAGAGTGGGGGGTCGAAAGTGTTCATTTTTTAACGGGCCTATTCTTAGAAACTAGTCAACCGACGCATCTGAAAAAAATCAGGACTGCTCAGGCTCTGAAATAATCTTCATATCGATATCTTTTCAAATAAAGTTAATAATAGTATATTACTATAATTTTTAGTAAGTGGCTGCAGTTCATCCTAGCACCACGAAATTTCGTAATAATATAGACTATAACATAGGGAATGATCTTACCAAGTGTGCTGGAAATTACTAAGAAAGTTTTTATACCTCAAATTTGGCGCTTCTTTGCAAATTCAAGACTTTCAATGTCAATATCACCCGAAAGTGGATACTCTCAGATAATATATGCATGTATTACGTGCTACGTACTAATAGGACAAATGCACACTTAAATGTCTTCATGTAAGAAATACACAAAACCTTTCATACCTGAAGTGACCAGCTACCGGTTTCATGACTTGTTTTCAGATTTTTCGGTTGAATAAGTTCTGAGAACGAGATCTGTTTCATTTTTTGAAGTACATACCCGTACGTATCCCTCAAAGTCAACACAAAATGACACCACTCGCTGCATGTAAAGGGACACACAGACCCCATCCTTAGGAACATACATACATACTGGAAGTGCATTGCAATGTCGTCCGTCCTATCGCTCTCTATGGTTCTGAGTGTTGGCCAACTATAAAAGACAATGAACGGCGTCTTGCGATAATGGAGACGAAGATGTTCCGTTGGATTAGTGGCGTGACCCGTTTTAATGACATCCGAAATGAGGATATCCGCGATCGATATGGGTTGCACCTATCGTGGAAAAATTGGGTGAGAGGCGTCTTCGATAGTATGGTCACGCAATTCGTGCTAACGACAGTTGACTTGCCAAGATTGGTGTGAGCATCGAAGTCGATGGTAAACGACCAAAAGGCAGCCCGAAACCACGGTGGCTTGATACGCTGGATGGGAATTTAAAAGCCTCAAGATTGCATCCAGATCAGGCATTCGATAGAGCCAATTGGTGAAACCGATCACGACGAGACGACCCCGCTCGGGAACGGGATAAAGGCTGAGGAAAAAGAAAAGACTGGAAGTGCATATATTCTGTGGATGATTAGGCTGAAACCCCTGACGGTACGTTGAAATTCTTATAGACGACAAAACAACACCACGATAAGGCAATGTACATACTATCTTAGCGTTTTCAATTCTTTGGGAAAAATGTCCTGTTCAATTCCTGTGTTTTTGTATACCCTCTTTGACCATCATCAATCCAAATTTTTCAAGTTTGTATAAATTTAATTGCGTTACTTTCTTACATAGTTCTTTTTTCAAAATGTTATTGTTCGTAACAATGAACTCTGCACAGGTGCCACCGTGTGAATCAGTTCAACCTCTTGGAATGCGTTCCTCGTGTTTACAAATCGCAATACGACCTTGCTATAAAAAATTCCAATTAACAAGTTCATTTCTCAAATTTATTACATAGCCACATTACGTTTTAGTGGTCACTGGTCAGCACACTTTCTCCCATGAGAAATACTCATGAAAATATTTTCCAATCTTTGCTGCACCGCACTCGGCTTTTAATCTGGTGTAATTTGCGATGATGGAGGGTAATTGTGGATTAGGAAAGAGAATACGGTGGTAACCTGTAAGTTTAATAGTTTATTAATTAGATATCAAAACGGCCGGCATGGGGCCACTTTGCAGACAGCTGTTTCGCCCAGAAACTCGACCAGCAACCACTTTTCCACGGAAAGCGTGTTTGGCGAAAGTTTAACCTTTGGAAAGATGCCAGGCGGGCAAAGATAGATGGAACATGTTCGAATTAAATCGTGCAGGAAATTAAAGCTAATAGATGTCTAAACAAATTATGCGATAGTGTCAATTTTTGTCTGCATTATATAAGAACGTTTCTGCGATTATGAAATATGATTAATGGAAGTACATTGACAGGAAGTCTTTTCTTTTGGAGTATCTTGTTACACATGAATATGTTCATCCAACCATTGAGACCGGAGGTAAGAGAATTGATTCAACATTTTAATCAATTTTTTATTTGAGCTCCATTAGTAGTCAAATAAGTTCATTAATAAGTTTGTATTACCACCTTCTACCCGAAAAACGCCCAACTGGTGAATGAGTTGCATAAGCAACTCCGACAAATGATGCCATTAATTTCACAGCAACCGTGTTTTCATTTTGCAGAGCGATTTTTGCTTTAGTTTAGTTTCCTTATTTTTTACTTAGTCGTTATAATTACATTCTCTTACATCCTGGTACGCCCTGGATTCAGTCAAAACCCCATTGCATTGCACATTCAAATTGACAAATGGAGAACTTTCTTCGTTACGTCTTACAACCTCTCAATCATGCTAGGGCGGACAAATTCGAAATATTGTATTTTGTTTAGGGAAAAGTCTAGATGGAACAGAGTTAGTGCAAAATATCATCGTCATCAACGGCTCAACAACCGGTATCCGGTCTTGGCCTGCCTTAATAAGGAACTCCAGACATCCCAGTTTTGCGCCGAGGTCACCAATTCGATATCCCTAAAAGCTGTCTGGCGTCCTGACCTACGCCATCGCTCCATCTTAGGCAGGGTCTGCCTCGTCTTCTTTTTCTACCATAGATATTGCCCTTATAGACTTTCCGGGTTGGATCATCCTCATCCATACGGATTAATTGACCCGCCCACCGTAACACATTGAGCCGGATTTTATCCACAACCTGACGGTGTTGGTATCGCCATAGATTTCGTCGTTATGTAGGCTACGGGATCGTCCATCCTCATGTAGGAAGCCAAACATTTTTCAGAGGATTCTTCCCTCGAACGCGGCCAAGAGTAAGCTGAAATAGGCTCAGTTGGCTGACAACAACCGTGCGCGGATTTCATCATCGTAACTGTTATCGGTTGTGATGTTCGACCCTAGATAGGAGAAATTATCAACGGCCTCAAAGTTGTAGTCTCCTATCTTTATTCTTCCCGTTTGACCAGTGCGGTTTGATGTTGTTGGTTGGTTGGTTTTTGGAGTTGACGCTGCCACCATATATTTTGCCTTGCCTTCATTGATGTACAGCCCAAGATCTGGCACCGATAACCGCCTGCTCGATCTGGATGAAGGCAGTTCGTCGTGCAAAATATGAACCAACTAGATATCACTGCGAATATGTGACAAGTAAGAGTAATAGAAAGTCTCACTTATGAGACATGATCGGCGAAACATGTGTGGCATGGGAAACATAGTACAAGCATGTCTCTCGTTCACTCTTTTGTGGAGTACAATCCCAGTAGGCTCGCCTGTGTACTTCTCAATAAAAGCCACGCCGATTTAATCTAGGCACCACTACTACAATTGCGCGATCATAACTCTTAGACAAAACAAAATACGAGTCGTGAAAAGGCTGAGAGAAGCCTCCAGGTTTGGTAGCATCCAGTAGGTCAGTTAATGAAATGGAACCTGAAATTGAAAACGATATGAGCATGAGAAATACAAGGAGGACGACGTCAAGACGTTATTTACAACCAAGCCTATTAAACCCGATTGGTAGATCTCTTATGACGCCATTAGATCATAAGGCTGTGAGCTGAGCCATGCAAATACGAAAAAAGATGAGAATAATGGGGGGGGGGGGGGGGGGGGGGCGTTGTTGATTTGACAATACAGAGGGAAACTAGGAACTAGCGCTGAAGAGCTAGTCGTACTCTTAAGAGCTCAGCTTCAGTGGAGAGAAGCAAGGAAGGCTTTTAAAAAGTGGCTCAATAGTCAATCTGCAGTCGCTTTTACGAAGAGGTGAATCGTTTCGTAACCGGTCAACCTGCACTTGTCGATAAGGGAGCATAATGACCGTACACTTAAGGCGCATTTGCTGTAACCTCAGGGGTTAACAGCGTGGCGTGTGTTAAGATCCCCCCCTCCCCCCTTTGGGACCCTGGTCGGATAGTGTGCATTGAGCTGGTATTAGTAGACCGCGTTGCCCTGAGGGGGCGCTGATCCACATAGTGGTGTTGCACACACAGTGCCACACAATGGAAACTGATGAACTGATCAGATATCTTCCAATACAAGCCGATCGCAGTCGAATATCCTTGTGAAAGTTGAAGAGGAAAGGCTTACCAAGAAATGCTCGGCATTTGTGAAGCGCATGCAGTCTGTGACGTTCCTCCAGAAAAAACGTCAGCAAAGGGATGAAAAGGTGGCTGGTAAAGCTGGAGGAGCTCTTGGATAGAATTTCGTGTAAAGTAACAAAAGTTGAGCAATACCGAAGCAAGGATCAGACATATCAGGTACCGCTGCCATCTGGGTTCCGGATTGCACCCAGCTGAGTGTTTTTGCTCAAGGCCGAGGGGATGGCTTTGTCTGGATTGCGCGTTTAGGGGTAACGTTTCCCTAACACCAAATGAGATGATGCTAGATTTTCATAGGCTTCATGCTCTGAAGGACGCTACCTTGGGTACTTAGGGGCGGAGTCTGGTCGGATGTGACTTCAATACCAGAGCCCTTGAATGAAACATGTCTCACCCAGACTCCAGAGGGAAACGAACTCTCGAAATGGGAGCGAGAACAGGACAGGAGTTTTAAACACTGGATCCACCCCAATGTTTCCGCGCCCAGGCTGCGATGGAGGCATTCCCGACCAAACCTTTGCGTCGGAACCACTGGTGTCGCTAGTGGACGGGTGGCGAATTCTGGAACACTTCTTGGCAAGCGACCATAAATATATTATTGCCTTCGAAGTGATTGACACAAAGTCTAGCTCTGCGCACCCCGGCGGTTTTTCTGTGCGTAGAATGTTGCGAAGGTGAAGATTGGGTGATTTGTTGAAACTTTGATGAGGTGGGACTGCGCTGGAGGGCATTCCTGGGGGTAGTGGTGCTACGGCTGACACCGTCGTAAATTCATAATGACAATCTTCTTTTTCTTCAGCCTTTGTCCGGTATGAGCGAAACTTATTTCACCTTCAGGGGTAGATTCTACAAAACGACTTCAGGAGTTACAATGCAAACCTCCTCTCACCACTACTCAGCGAAATCTTTATAAAAAAAAGTGGAAGAAAGGCTGGAAAAAAAGGGAATAGCTCTTCCTTTTTGATGATGTCCTTGCCGTGGTCAAGAAGAAAGAATACACCCTCAGCACCGCTAAGATGAACGGCTACAAGGCAAAAACCGTAAAGTATTTAATGGGAAGAAAGGAAAGGCAATTGAAAAGGAGGGAACTAACGCACTTAAGCATACAACAATAAGAAAACTCAGTGGACAGCAGCAGATTTCCCTGCATCTACTCAAGGGCAACGGGTATGAAATTAATGGAGAAAATAAACCTGGTCCCGATACCTGCGAGCAACAGCCGAGATAATAACTAGGTTCCCCAAAAGACTACTTGCAGAAGAATGACATGAGCGGGATTTGTAAAATCGATTGTACGGAATGCGACCAGGTCTACGTTGGACAAACTAAAAGACTGGCAGCCACCAGGATTAGAGAACACACAGAGGAAGCATGGCTTGCATTGAAGAAAGGATGAGTAGCGAGCGAAATAAAATTGTCAGTGGCCAGTCATATGGTAAGCAGGAACATAACATCACTATAAACAACTTGGAGATGGTAAGAGGAACACCGTCATTGGACATCCTAGAAAGTCTAGAAATCTCGTTCCATTATGGCTCTTTAGTGTAATTTAGAGGAAAAAAAATCAGGACTAACCTTTAATTAATTAAAAACTCCGCATATGAAAATTGACAGACTAACTCCCAGTAAAAGAATCCGGACAATTTTTCAAATCCCAGGTCCCAAAATATCGATATCTGCAAACAAAAACAATAGGGTTGTCCCTAACATAAAAAAAAAATATTTTTCATTTTACTCATAACTACAGTCTGCGGAGCTTCCATGCCCAGGAGAGCATCGAGACGTCGCAAGCTTTCTATATATTGGTGGACGGCGGAAATTGCAGAGCTCCGGAAGGAGTGTCCCAAACTCCGCCGGTTGACACAACGTGTAAACGACAGAGTGCAGATCAGCCAAAAAGAAACTCCACAGTGCAATAAACAGGAGCAAAAAAAGCTCTCTACTGACCATGCTTCTTAGACCAGGTGAATGGGAACCTTTGGGGACACGGTTACACTTGGCAATCCGATAAATCTGGACTCTACGGAAATCCTGTTCACTTAAGCCCGAGCAGGTGGACTACATTGTACAGGCACTATTCCCGGCAAATTCCAGAAGAAAAAGGCGCCATCACCCGATGGTATTCCAGCAGATTACTGCTCGGCGCATCCAACGCTTCCCTGATCAGCAAAAGAAAAAGTGGCCGTCACCACATCGAGCACTTTGTATGCTTGACACTGCCGGGAAAGTTCTAAAAAAGCTTATCGGAAGTAGATTCGCTGAGCAATACGTACTAGCGGATAGTAAGGAAGATACACAGTTGATGCTGTTATGCAAGTCATCGAGGGGAGACACACAGTCGGCGGGTGTTGCTTTTTGTACTGCTTGACGTCAGAATTGCCTTTGATGCCGTAAGGTGGGAAGACATTCTAGGCCCACAAGACAAAGGAATAGAAAGTCTATAAGGGCAATATCTATGGTAGAAAAAGATCTGCCACACTTTTTCTTAGATGTAAAGATGGCGTAGGTCGAAACACCAGACAGCTTTTAGGGATATCGAAATGGTGGAACTCGGCACAAAATCGGGAAATCTCGAGTTCCATACTACAGCAGACCTAAACCAGATACCAGCTGTTGTGCCGTTGATGACGATGATGTTCTGGAAATGTTTAACCAAAATATCCAAGGTTTTATAAACTCATACCTGCGTCGTGTAGTAGGGATATTTTCGAAGTTGTTCGGCATTCAGGCCAGATGCCGAAGGACGTGTTGATAGGAAGGTGCAAGCAGTGGATAGATTTCGTAAGTAATACTTATCACTGAGGGGAGGAAGCATTCATTCACAGCCTGTAATAAAGTAATTACAGGTAATGCTCGATTAGAAGCTAAATTTAGAACTACATGTGGAGTGTGCAGCAACCCAAACATATAACACCGGGGAATTGATCATGAAGGTACTGTCAAAATGTTGGTAGCCGAAGACTGCGCCTACGTCTTCTTACCTCAAGGATGATTAGCTTAACCCTAGTATACAAATGCAAAATCAAACCTGTGCCTCTCTTGAGTGTACTTCCAACATTGTAGACCTTTCATTTGATACCCCACATGGCTATATTCGGTGAAAAAACCTGTACGTATACAGGAATCCCTTAAATTCAACGAGTAACAATATAATGCTCTGCGTATGCGAGGGTTAACAGTTATAGTCTTTCTATCAAATTTCGCAACAATACATAGGTGTTTCTGAGAAAAGTGCGTGTAACAGACAGACGTATAGGCAGATAGTGCACCGATTTTAATAAGGGTTGGTTTGTTTGCCCTGTGGATTGGAGCTTAAGAATACATTCAATGTATTCCTCTCTTGCCGTAGGAGCCGTCTAAAAGGATAGAAATTTGTGGGCTAGGAACCTACAAACTTTAAATCTTTATTGCTACCGGAACGCCAAAAACGCTTCGAATAGGGACTGACTTCCCGACAACGATCATTGGCTTTCGAAAACGGACTATGGTTGGTTTCTGGAATGACAACGGCCATTGGCTATCGAAAACGGACTATGATTGGTTTCTGGGATGGGCGCACGCTTCTCGACAATGGTGGTGAGGGTGCTCAGAATGCTCGCTTTCCCCAACTTGAGCGGGAATTCCAACGGTATAAACTCGAAATTCAGGGCCTAAGCGAAGTGAGGTGGTGAGACTCTGCTGCTCCCTCTTGCGACATTGTGTTCTTGTACTTTGGACAGCCACGTGGTAGAAGACGCGAATCCGGCGTCGGGTCGTTTCTGCCGACTACGACAAAGTGGGCTCTCTTCACACAATGCTACGCCCCAACGGAGTCTTCCGATATAGTGGAAGTGGAAGGGTGCTTTCTATGGGCAATTAAAGGCGGTTTAGGAGAGGTTTCCAAAAGGTGACATTATCATCGTGATGGGTGATCTGAATGCCAAGGTGGGATCTGACAATACCTTGTCCGGACATATGATATGTTGGTGGTCTTGGCGACCGCAACAGTACTGGCGGGAGGTTCGTGGATTTCTATAACTTCCGCCACCTCGTCATTGGTGGCACATGGACGCAGAGCCTGTCATAAGGTCAGTTGGGTTTCAACTGACCGACGCTATATGAGCAGTGAAATCGACCACTTCACGATCAGTAGTAGACTTAGGAAATGTCTACTGAATGTGCGTAAGAAGAGAGGCGCTGACATTGTCCCTGAAAGGGATCACCATCTGATGGTCATTTACGCTCGCTTGCATGTTACATCCGTCACTTCTTGCAGGGTTGGGGAGCTACGACCCCCACCTGTCTTTCGACAGTGGGAGAGCTATCGGCGAGTATACTAAGTAATGCGCCTGAAAATGTCAATGAACATTCGACCGCCATTAAAAATGCTCCTTTTTCGGGTACTACACAGGTCGTCGGCTACGTCCGAAAGGACCGTCATAAAATTTGGTTGACTAAGGAATCGTGGAAGCGAATCAATGAACGGTGATAGCGGGTGTAACGCGCCATATCACCGATACGGAGCGAAAGCCCGAGAAGTTCAGCGTAGTGTACGCCATAACAAGGGAGAATTTGTGATCAGAGAAGCTGAAGATGCCACAGATCAAAATGATTTCAGAATTGTATACCGCACCACGAAAGAGTTTGAATGTGGTCGTAAATCTCTCGTTGCTCCTGTGAAGGACGTCAACGGTCGACTTCTCATACACGATGATGGACAACTGCGGAGGTGAAAAGAACGCTTCACGATCATTCTTAATCGTGTTACATCCGGTGAGATTCCAGAGAGTGGAAAAAGGGGATGATCGCCAAGATGCCAAAGAAGATGACCCGATTTGAGTGAGATAATTGGAAGGGTATCTGCGTGCTTTCTGCTGTTGCGAAATAACACCTACAATAATTCTCGAACGCATCAAAGAACACATCGAAAGCTTAATCGACAGAGAGTAGGTTGATTTCCGCTCCAGATTCTCCTGCATTGCATCCACATCAACATTCTACGGATCATTTTGGAACAGTGTGTGGAAATTAGATCTTCGCTACACCTGCTCTTCATCGATTTCAAGAAAGCTTTCAATAGCGCGAACAGGGAGTGTATCTGAAGTGCTGCAGTAGGAGAGGCATCTCGGAGAAACTAATAGATATTGTCAGACCGACATATGATCGCACAAAATATCACGTGCTGCACCGAGGTAAAAACGAATGAATTTGAGGTTCAAAGTGGAGTCCGTCCGGGTGGCATACTTCACTAATATTATTTCTTCTTGTTATCGGTGACTTTCTTCATGCTGCCTTGTCCGGAGAACGTGGGGGAATTCAATGGACGATCACATTTTCCCTCAAACACCTCACAGGATCACGGATCTTGGCCAAATGGCTCTGTATTTGGAAACGGAGGCAAGTAGATTTAGACTGAAGACGAACACCAAGAAATTCAAGGTTCTCAGCTTCTTCAAGGTGAGTCATCACAGTCTCTTAGTATGTATTAATGGGCAAAGCATCGAAAGCGTCGACCAATTATACATCTAGGAAGAGTGGTTTCTACCGACGGCGGCACCGAAAAAGATGTTGCCTGACACATTAACAGCGCTAGATCCGTTTTCGCGAACCTGTCTAAAATCTGGAAATGCAGTTCCCCCAATACCTGTATCAAGTTGAGACTGTTCTGAGCTAGTGTTCTTCTGCCTTGCTATACGAGAGTAGCACATAGAAAAAGAACTCCACTGTTACTCAAAACCTCCAAGCTTTCGGCCATCCCTGTCTGCGTTGTATCATCGGAGTAGAGACTATCTATGACTATGAGACTATGACCTGACACTATCTCAAACGAAGAACTTGGTCGGCGCACAGGCCTTGGTCGGCGCACAGGCCTGGCACTCTACGCATTGTAATCGAAATACGGAAATGGCAGTGGATAGGTCCCACATTAAGGAGGGGCGACAATTGCATTGCGGGTTACGATGGTTGTCACGCTATACCCCTACTAGGGGTGAAGGGTGACCATTTATATATATATTCACCAAAACCTTAAAAAAATGCATTTACTAAAATTTATCAATTTATCAAATACGCCATGCAAATATTAAGTATTCATAAAGCAAATATTGATTCAACAAAAAATTACCATAATCAGTGTCTCATAAAAGAACTCGCAAGGGGATTACCTGAAAAAGAAAAACGGAAAAAATTAAACATCATCGCAATCAAATATCTGAGATCATTGTGAAGAGAAGAGGAGGCTACTCGTACATATCAATTTGTTGGCATTCCACTTGCGTCTGACCACTTAGCATTACTCATTCATCTGTTTGCATTTATCACTTCACAAAATATGACTCCGTACAATATGGAATCATGTGAAATTGCATGGATGATTTGTGATTTCGACCTCAGGCATTATTTACTACGTTTTCTGCACGTTCACTTACTACGAGTGGACTGCGTGCAGAAAATGCTGTTGGGGTCAAATGTTAAGCGGAGTGGAAGATCAGCTTCAGTTCAACGAGCTTTCTTTTGGACCAAATGAGGATTTAAAGTGTCTGGAGATGGTATCTTACTGCTTAGATTGAAATGGGCCGTTCGAAGTAAGTTTAGAAGTGATTTGTATTTTGTAAGTTTTCAGTCAAGGTGGAAGAAGACAAGAATGAATACGTATGTGGGTATATACAACTTTCACGAAGAATTTGCAAACAGACTAAGTAAATTGGCGAATGCCTATAGGAGAACTGAAGAGGAGATACCAGCACTACCGAAATTAAGAGTATTCTTCTGTTGAAAACACTTTGAGGATCATTAAGATTAGATGGACGTAACGTACTCGCGGTTACCTAATCTCTTACTTATAAACATCTCATTTGAATCGCATTTGACATAAAATCCGTACTCGGCCATCAAATATTCTCATCACGTAAAGAAAGCATTCGATCGGTGAAATTGCTCGTATGCAAACAACGAAAACTCTTACGCATTGTCATCGGTGCGGAACATTATCGATGAGTTTGGAAAAGCTAAAATGCGTGAAACACTTCCATTTTCATGTCTGCACTGCAGCTGGAACCTACCCCCGGCGGTAGTTTGCTGAGCTCATTATAAGGTGGAAGACATACAACCGAGTCGGTACTGGAGCATGCATACAGATGGGATCAACCTGGGCGCATGGTTAAAATGCTAAGTACTTCTTGTGTCATACTCGCGGCCAAACACAGTTTGAATTATATTATTATTGTATTATCACGATTGGGCTTTTATGTTTATTCCGATTTATAGGAAATTACATGCACTCGTAGACGGTTACGTTGACAAAGCGGCCCAAAGAGCACGTGATCTTATTTTTAAACTTTGGCGGTTTGGACAGAAGTACTTTCACTTTTATGGAGCGATCTGGAATGGATCACTTGAATCTTAATCAGTGGACAATGCTTTTACATAATTTTACTAGGGGCGACTGATGGATGTGTTGCTCTATTTTCCGGTGATAAATTTGGGTATTTAGTTATGTGAAGGTTTGATTTACTTTTTGGGCTGAATTTTTTTTTGGAGATTCCCTGAAGCATGCTTAGAAGCATTGTTATTTGACTTCTGAAAAAAAGATACTCTACTTATAAGACGCAGAGATGAAAAGCCAAGCGACACAAAAGTAACTCAAGGCGAAACTATTATTGCTTCAATAAGTTCAGTGATACTTCACCATTGTTTTTTTTACTTGAACAAATTAACCGTCGGAACGTATGTAAAATAAACTTAAATAGCTTTTGTGATTTTAAAATATTTTTTCTATATATCATACTAGAAGGTATTAGTGGCGAAGTTAACACAGAACCTACATGGGATCCTGTATATGCGCAAATAGAAAATACTGTACTTCCTTTGCATCAACCTTTCCGGTATTAGCTTTTATGCTAGAAAGTATGAGATAGACTGAATTGAATATTGGGTGCTAGAATATGTGATCCTGAAGCAAAACTGGAGCAACCGGTATACTCCTTTAGGATGCCATGTTGCAAAAAGGGGGTTTTTGCATCAAAACAGCTGACAGAGAGAGTGAATGTGAAATTTTCGCGTTATGAAGAGGAAAAACTACAAAGATCAAACTCCTGGAAGGGAGCTGGGGTTGTGCGTTGACAACAACCTCGAAGGGACTAGGTCGAAGGGAATAGGTCAACGACTTGGGTAATGGAAAATGGGTCAATGATTCTAGTTAACTCGAATAACTAAATACCTCATTATTGGGCGAAACACACCGACAATGAGGGACACAGCCAACATAACATCAGAATTGAGAGAATGAATTCGGACGACGTATACGAATAATAATAATAACTCCGCCGAAGCCGGTCCCAAGCCCGGTTGTGAAAGGAGGAGGGCTGGATAGCTTCAGTCTGAATGGCTGTACGCCACCGCAGCGTTTCAGGGGGTAGGTGAGGAAAGTGCAGGAACTTTGCAGTTTTGCAGATTACTCACTAAGGAAGCTATCTACACACCTGGCAGCTAGGGATAAAGTGCACCACCAAAAATGAGAAGAAGGAGGAATTTAAGGTCCGGTACGGATAACCAGCGGGAGTCGTCTGACTTGGTGACTGGGTCGGGCTCTCGTAATGGACAGCACGGCGTCGAAACCGCTAGTCATGGGGAGGTTCGACGTCTAGGCGCCACGACGACCAGGAACACAGCTCCGCCTGCTGCAGCTGTTTCACCACAATCTGTGGCGACCACTTCAGCAGGTTCGCGTAGGAAGCGGATGAAATGGACTGAAGAAATGAACCTCTTCATCATCCGCTCCTACTACGAAATAACAGCGGGGCCAGGTACAACATCTTACCGCCCCTTCTTGCACCAGAGATTCGTCGAGCGTTTCCCGCAATTCGCGCACGTGACTGTGCAGCGAGTCGCAGACCAGTACCGCTTCATTACTCGCAGCGACACAATCCCGGCCACCATCAGGGAACGTGTTCGACTTGAAGTCGTCGGGGAAACTGGTGACCGAGAGTCGATGGGGGCAGAGGCGGCGGCATCAACAACACCACGCCGCAGTGCAGGCAACAGGTTCAGTACTCGCCGAAGCACTCTTCTCCACCGTCCAGCTGAGGTTTCCGCGGAGGTCCGGGACGAATTCCAAAGAGCGTGTATAGAATTCTCGGATATGGATCCTTTGCATAGACCAGGTATTCCCAGGCTCTATGCATCTCTAGCAACTCCGGGAATTCTATCTCAAATCAATGATGAGATTGCATCTCGACTGTGTGCTGATATGTCGCTGCTGCAACTACAATCACTTGTGTATTGTGGTGCAGTTGCGGCTATTAGATTGCATGGTCAGAAGATTCGTTTTCGCGTTATTGGTTTGAGTCACAAAAGAGATCCACCATGGAGAATCCCAACAGAGCGCCCAGGCAATACAGTTCTCGGTGACGGAAGCGAAAGAGTATTGGGGTGGACTTTGGGGGTTACCTGCCCAGCATGCTGAGTGGATCACCGCCGAAGGCACCCGCCGTGCCAATACACCTGGCATGAATTTCGCGGATGTTACCGAAGAGGAAGTTCGAGGAGCCATAAACATCTCGAAGAACTGGAGGGGCCCAGGTCTGGATCGGGTGCAGAATTTCTGGTATAAGAAATTTACCAGCGTACACAGTCGGTTGGCACGCAGTATAAATGAGGTCATGAGTCGGCCGGAGGAATTTCCACCTTTCCTCACTGCGGGGATTACCTACCTTATCCCTAAGAAGGACACGGTGCAGGACCCCTCAGACACAAGACCGATCACTTGCTTACCAACTCTCTACAAATTCATCACGTCCATTATTAGTGGAAGGATCAATGCGCACCTCGAGACCAACAACATTCTGTCCGAGGAGCAGAAGGGCTGCCGAGTTGGGTCAAGGGGTTGCAAAGAGCAACTCATTATCGACTCGGTAGTTGTAGGACAAGCAACTAGAGGCCAGAGAAACCTCTTCAGTTGCTATATCGATTACGCCAAGGCTTTCGACAGCGTTCCGCATACCTGGCTAATCGATATCCTACATCTGTATCGCATTGATCCGAAACTAATAAAGTTTTTGGCGACAGTCATGGAAGGGTGGCATACCACCTTATCAGTCCGTACATCTGAGGGTGCAAATACCTCAGAGCCCATCCGTATACGGAGGGGCATCTTCCAGGGGGATTCATTGAGTCCCTTTTGGTTTTGTATGGCACTGAACCCCCTTTCATGGCTACTGAATGATGCTAGAGGGCATCGTTTTGCAATAAAGTATGACCTACGTGCTAAGTGCGAACTGACACACTTGATGTACTTAGACGACATCAAGCTGTATGCTGGTACTGACGACCATCTTAAAAGTCTGTTGCGAATAATAGACATGTTCAGCCGTGATATTCGGATGGAGTTTGGATTAGACAAGTGTCGAATCCAAGCCATCCGCAAAGGTCATCACGAGCCACATGCCGGACATAGCATTGGTGACCTCCACATCGACGCTATGACCGAGACAGACTTCTACAAGTACCTAGGAATTCTGCAAGGAACCCATGCTCGAGTTGGTGATCTGAAAGAAGCTCTGCTGTCCGAATTCCTGCGACGTGTAAAGCTGGTGTTGAAATGGCATCTCTCGGGGAAGAATAAAATAAGCGCGTTAAATGGATTCGCCATCCCTTCACTGGCTTATGCATTCGGAATATTGCCGTGGACGAAGACCGATCTGGAAAACGTCCAGCGGCGGATACGGACAACTATGTCCAGATTCCGAATGCATTACCCAAAGTCTGCCGTGGAGCGGATGAACCTGCCTCGTGACATCGGAGGTAGAGGCGTGGTTGACGTGGCGGCACAACATCATCGCCAAGTCGATTCGCTGCGCGCTTATTTTTACCGCAAAGAGCAGACGAGTCCCTTGCATGCGGCTGTCTGTAAGGCAGACTGTGGACTGACTCCACTTAACTTGAAGGATCGATCCTTCAATCCTCTGAGTGGGGTGAAGTCGGACCAAGAGCGGATCGATGAATGGAAGTCGAAGGCAATGCACGGTAAACACGTGAATTGTCTTTGGCAGCCATTTGTCGATTTGCATCTGTCGAACAGATGGCTGTGTGCTGGGGAGCTCTTTGCTGAGACGGAGGGGTTTATGTGTGCCATTCAGGATGGCGTGGTCGCCACCCGAGCTTATAAAAAGCTCATCATGAAAGAACGGGTGGAGAACGACCAGTGCAGAATGTGTGGTTCGGCGTTAGAGACGTTGGACCATCTCATTTCTGGCTGTACTGTTATGGCACCGGTGCAATACATCACCAGGCATAATGCTGTATGTAAGGTTATCCATCAAAACCTTGCATATAAGCATGGGCTGATCACGGGAACATGTCCGGTTTACCGATATGAGCCGCAAGCAATACTTGATAGTTCTGCTTACAGCATGTATTGGGACCGGCAAGTTCTGACTGATCACCATACCGCACACAACACGTACTGTTAGTTGACAAGACGGGTCGCTCCGCGTATATTATTGATGTTGCTATCCCCCATAATAGCAACATTGAACGGAAATACGTGGAGAAGAAGGTGAACTTTGAGCCATTGGCTCGGGAAATCAAAGAAATTTGGCGTCTCGAGCGGGTGGTTGTAGTTCCCATAATATTGTCAGCTACAGATATTGTACCTAAATCCCTGACGGCTTCCCTTGATGTCCTGGGACTTTCGCACAGTCTGGTTCAAACCATGCAGAAGTACACCATTCTGTATACGTGCTCGATGTTGCGGGGAGTACTCGACGGATTCTCCCACTGACCTACCACCGGCCACCACCACCAGTGCCTCTTTTAGTTTTTCAGTAGGTAGGATCGTCCGAGCCTAAATGTTTGGCACTTAGTGCTAGTATTAGGTAAAATCCGGCATCTGCCGAGATTGTGATAATTCGGAAAATAATAATAATCGTTGGCACAACAATCCATATTGGATCAGGGCCTTGAAGTGTGTTAGAGCACTTCATTCAAGACCGTAAGGTACTCTACAGCATTGCGCTCGCCCGAGATTATTACCCTGATTTAACTCAGGTACTCATTCACAGTTGAGTCGACTGGTATCCGACGTCATATCACGATACAAATCCCACTGTCACCAGCGAGATTTGAACCGCGACCTTCCGTACGACAGCCTTGTGCTCTAACCACTCAGCCCTCCGTATGCGAATACCTCGGCATATTACAAGCAACGAGTCCGACTGTGGCAATTATCAAGCCTAAGTTACTAGGAAAATTTGAACGGCGTCTGGATCTTGTCCAGAAAACCGAGTTGCTAGGGAAAAATAAAATCATGCTAATTAGCACCTTTGCCGTTCTCGTCCTTCTAAATTCGTTCGATGTGATACAGTGGAGCAGCACTGATTTATAAGCTCTTAAAAGGTGAGTAAGGGCATTTCTTGCAAACAACCGCATGCACAACAGAGCTGCCGAAAAGCCATCGAGGCGGAAGGGCTACTTGATTTAAAATCCTTGCACTACAATCAAGTGCATTCTCTTCGTAAGTTTTTTTTTTGAGAAACCATCCTCTCTCTATGTTGAAAGAGAAACCCATTCACAGAGGTCATATAAAGAATTTGTTGTTGCCAGGCATTGAAACCTCCAACAAATGGTTGACTAAAGATGTAGTATATTATGAAACCGAAGCATTCCTCACTTCGATTCAGAATGTTTCGCTCCCATTGAAAAATTATAAACGGTATATTCTTCACGACTCCGTAATTACCAACTCTAGCTGTAGGTTAGGTCAGAGGAACACATAACATCTGTATAGAGGATGCTGAGCAGTACCGAGTACACCAGCCATCATAGTGTCGTCGATTTTAGGGCTGAGCTATACATGGATATGCTACAAAGAGTCATCCTTGGAACCTGTGCTATAGTCAGAAGAGTTATGTCCGATAACAGTGCGCTCCACTCCAGATTCCTACTAAATTCAGTTCAATTCAATTCATCAACTTGTCTCTGCAGCTTAGAACCGCCTCGTCACTGCTTGCAGTGTTTGGGACTATCAGGCATATAGCAATACATTTTTGCCTGCACATACCTTGAAACGCATCATCGTTGTAATGCCGGCCTTTGGATGCCGCCTTAACCCATTCTTAGATTGGAGCGGAAGTGGATCTGTGGGCTTTTTTAATGTATGGAAGACATAAACCTTTATGTAGGGCGTAGCATGTGAACCACGCTAACGCTGTCGATTGCTGGCAATGCGCGTCAGCGCCCCCTCACCCACAATTTTCCGTGAAATTTACCATCTTTCTCCATTATTCTGCACCAGTTCAAGAGCAACCCATTTATCAGCCATCACGGAGTAGTGAGTTCCATACATTCCGAAATAGGACAAATAAGTGAAGCGGAGATCTGAACGGAAAACAGCCAGTTCTCTGTTACGGTAGAAAGTAAGCATGTACCCTCTCTGATTATTGCATTCAAGATGGGCTTCCTCAAAATTTTAATGAAGCTTCCCCACTTCTACTTCTTGCAATCACTAGAAAAGATCTCAATGTACATAAGTAGAAACTGCATGGACTGCAAGGTACAGTTTTGCTAGCTTTACTTTGTTTGAACGTGCTGATGGCAAAGATAATTTCACTTTTCCTGATACAAAAGTTAATTGTAGTGAAATGTTCCTTCCACCTCTTCAGTCGCTTATCATCGTGAATCACAAGCACAAAATTAACATCCCTTAATGAACGAAAGGCATACCTCATGCAAACTGTTTCGTGACGTGGTATTATTCCGCAATTAATCGGTGCAGTGCTTTTAGGGCATGGCAGTTCGTGGTGCATCAATGTGTCGTTCGCCCCCCTGGGCAACAACTGGATCCATTTCGAGGGTGCACATTCAAAATACAGTCAGCTGCTAATTGTAATTTGATCAATCTGATTAGAATTCCGTTCCTATTCTGTTGAAATCCATCTGCTCTTGTAGCAGACTCTGTGTTTAGACAATGTGTGCCCAACAACGACCCTTTAGCCTGATGCAAAATCTTGCAGTGAAGACTATGCCAGCAACCGGGCTTCTACGGCCACTAAGCTTTCCACGATAGAAAAGCACAATGCCGTAATAGGGAAAGAAGTATTCTGAAAGGTTCAAATATTATATCATGTGCTGCAGAATGCGCAACCGATATAGCCGGAAAGTGTCATTAGAGGAAACAAGCTTTCTGAGGCTGTCGATACAGTTAGTCAGGAGCGTCCGCGCATTTCAGAAACTATTATCAACCAATTTCGATTGTTGGAATTTCTATACAAAATATGCCAATATTCTATGATTTGAGCAGATACCGTATAGCAGATATAGCGTACTGGTTTTTTATGAGGAAACTGAGAAGGCGAACATCACAACTGACCTGCCTGAATCTTTTTATCGATAAAGTGGTAGCCCTCTTTCATTTACATAATGAAGATTGCAATAAATACAAGCCAGCGTCTGTCTTTTCACTACCTATGGTAACTGGAAAGGAACTTATGGAAATTTGTCAGAATGTCTAGGATAATACAGCTCCGAATAAAGCCTATAAGCTCGCTGTTAGCTCTGGCCGGTTTATCTGAGACAGATATAGTAGAATAAATCTTCCCCACTCGGTGGTAGGAGCAGAGACCAGTTTTGCTTCCAAAGGCCGGTAAGTAACCGGAAGACCCATTATTATACAGTCCCATTTTCATTATAAATATGAAATGGAAAATGAGTCATTTTTAACAGACTTTTCCCAATCAGACAATATTGGGTTGAAATATCGGAACGATAATTGGATTTTTGCAAAGCAAGTTCGAATCAGTTTCTATATTATGACTTCAAAGCCGATTTTTGAGTACTTAGCGATGATGATTGCCCGAAAGCCAATTGCAAGAAGGCGGCAATGATGCCTGATAATCGCAGATCTAGAACCAGCCGCAAATCACTCGTAGACGGAGAGGTTTACTCCACCGTTTAGACATGATATTAGTCTGCGATGAAGCACTGGCACATGAGAAAAATCGGGGAAGCGAGAAAATTTCCTTCTGCTAAAAGATTTGCGGCGCCTTCAGGGCAATTTCAGGAGAAGCAATATGTTGTCTTACAGGAGTGGTCCCGATTGACCAAATGAGAAGTGAATTCCGCTATCTGTTTGAGAAAAGAATAACGAATCTATTAGAATATATCGTATGCGAAGAAACCATAAGTGAAGAATCATTGGAAAAGTGATAATAAGGATTGGATGATTTGCATAAGTTTCTGAGTGTCTGAACCGATTTAGATTATATTTTCCTGAATGTGGTTGCAAGTCTCAATGTCCTTTGCAATTACTCGCAATTTCGTTTAGAGGGTAGGAGCTCAGAAGGCTAGCATATGTTTTCTAAAATTGTCGAAGAAGTCCGGAAGTCGGGGGAAACTATCAGGCAGTGAACTTTGTAATAACATGGGTTTAGCTGAAATTTGACAAGATGAGGTGCGCGAAGTGCAAAGTAATTATTTATGGTAGTTTCGAGGGGGATGGAAAAGAGGAGAGTGGGATCGGTTCAAGTAGGTAAGAATGACGCACTTTACTGCAACCAGGTGCATCAATGACTTTCTAAAATTTCAACTTCCAGCCATGGAAACAACAACAGCAGACAGATATATGGTTGGTTTTCAATGCTCGTAAAGTCTGGGGAATGTGATATCTACGTGCACCAGCAAAACGTTGCTCGTAACGCTGTACAGAATAATAATCGAACTAGAGATTCTAACAAAACTAGTCCGGTTAGCTGAAGCCAGAATGAATAAGGACGAATGCCATGAGATTATATAAAGCCAACTGGCACGAAACTTCCCAAAGGAATCAGAACTAAACCAAGAGGATGGCCTAACTTCTATTTTCACTGACTTGGTGCTTAAACTTGCCATCAGAAAGGTGGTTTCAGTTGATGCCATAGTTAGTTTATTGTTACTCATAAGGCATGGAGCTCGCTTCCGCAACTCAAATAGTGTTTTAAGACGAATAGTTCACTTTTTCGTTCAGACTCTAAACGTCAATATGGGAGTTTCATCTCAATAAGTGTAGCGATTTCCGAAAGAAGTGTATACGATGGACAAATAGGCAAAGAGATGGACAGTATTCCTTGGGGGCATTGTTGGATAGTCAAAATATCATCCCTGACTTAGATTTTGTTTACTATAAAGGGCAACATGTAACGCCGCCCAAAACTAAGTGGCACTCGTTTGGCGGTCCATTCTGAATTAGGTTTACCATTTCCATATAATAAATGAGCGCTGAAGATATAGAAGAACTAAGAGAAGAAATTGATCAGTAAGTCTATATTAAGAAAATCTATTGGGACGGTATTATCAAGCAAACTAGTAAAATACGACTACTAACAATTTAGTTTTCCGATTTTTTTTCCATAGCTAAACACTATCTTATAGATATATGATAAGTATTAATAGCAAATTGAGTAGCACCGAAGGAGATCGATGATACGCAACGATTTCTCCACTTACAACTTCTTGCAATACACCGGAAGACGAATCTCCTGTGTTTAGTCTTCTGCAGTTAACTACTTCCTTCGATTCCACCCCAGGTCCTCAAAATACCTTGAGAGTGTTATAGTACCTAATTTAGTAATACTCAACAAGGTTGTGGCTACTAATGGTTTATTTTTCACACCAATTTCATATGCTTTCCATTCAACCTTTAATAGGGCATAGTACCTCCACCACGTCTACGCGAAATCGTTCACGTTTTCCCGAAATACACTTTAGCTTCCTCCTGGACTTTATGAGATGCTTGCATCTCTCTTCCACTGTTCTGCACTATGTGCTCCTAAGGCGATCCATTCATCGACTACCTTGAGGTCATGAATTCCACTGTATAATGTGTGGTCATCCATTGCCAATTCCGCTCTCTGATCAACTCATCAACTCAGTTATTTGTTCAAAATTGCGTCATGCCAGCGTACTCTGATGATATGTCGCAGACAAGTGTTGACGGACATTTGAAACTTTTGAGTAGCGGTAGTTGTCACTCTCCATGTGCTGCCCCCATATAGCAACATGGAAAGAACATTAGCACGGAACAGTCTCAACTTCATTTTTCTGTTAGGTAAAATCATTCTCAGATTTTAGACAAGGCAACAGAGGCGGATCTAGTGCTGTTAATGCTTTAAACGATATCAAGCTCGGTGCCACCGTAGGCAAAAATGACGCTTCCTAAATTTTCAAATTGTTCAGCACCCTCGATGCTCTGCTCCCAGGAAGAGTGCGATGACCCTTTGACTGAGAACCTAGGCTTTATTGCCATCTTCTTGCCTATCTGTCAAAATTCAAAGCCATGTAGTCAAGGTCCATGACTAGGTGAGGAAACAAACAGATACCATCCGTTTATGCAAAGCCATCGTATGTCGATCGTGAAGTTCAGCGGCGTTAGTTCATTGGAGTGCATTGATAGCCGAGACAAATTCCCTAACTAACCCTATCAACGGGCACAATAGTTCTTCAAGGCCGCGACTTTCCCTTAACCTTGGAAAGCTATTATTTGTTAAAAACATTCGGTTTGTCGGCTCCAACGAAGGAACTATGGCAAACTGAAAAATATTAGAAAATAAATTTAGTATGCAGGGTCGAAATAGATGGTGTCCGATTTTTTTCCAGAATTACGGATCCCATTCAGAATTTACTACTAGCAGGTCATACCTCAGTAAGGAATGCAACAATTTGACTTAATTGCAGAGTAGAAAATTAACCGATCTCCAGACTTTCACTATTAAAAAGCAAAATCTGTTCAACAAATTTAAATTTTAAATCCAATTCCGGCCAATATCTAGGATTTCATTTTCACGAGCTAATTGTTACCGGAACGAGATCTAAACGGGGAAATCCACTTTCAGCAGTTGTTAGATCCTTTACTGGTAAGTTAGTGGATGAATCAGAAGAGACCAATTACTCAAATGAGTTGCATACCAAGACATATCCGATATCCGCCTGTGAACAGGATGTCTCCTCAAATTCCCAGGTTTTTTGAATCTTTCGAATCTTCCATATCAAATTGACGCACTTAATTCATTCGTACACAGTTATTTATTTTCGGGCACTGAATACTTTATGTAAATGGAATTCACCATTTAACCACGTATCCGAGGAATTTTCGTGCACGAAATAGTCGCCTTACATCATAGCGTCGCGTTTGAATGTTTCATGTTTAAAACCCAAATTTTTTTTTCGTTAAAATGCTACGTTAATGTTTGCTTTATTTTAGGCACCACAATCACGCTCGTGCCGTACATAATGTGTGTATTTACTTGCCCTCTAAAATCTGAAAGGTGAAACAATAGTTCAAAACATTATCTATTTTGACCCAACTTTATAATTTGAAATTTATAAATCAAAGTCAAAGGCTAGTCGCATTAGTTAGCAATGACTTAGCAAGTATTTCCCAGAAGTTTGGCTACTGGTTAATGGTGGAAATAGGCAATTGGGAGTTTCCCTGGGGTCTCATTGTTCTTCTGAAAATAGTTAAATTATTCATGTTAACCTGCGGAACATGGACTAGGGGCATAGTCTAAGAAGGTCTTGGGAGACTAATGCTAGGTTTTAATTTCATTTCAATTTTAGACGACCCCTTCGACGTGCGATGATGCCTATAAGCAGTCTTGAAAGCTTTTCAATCTGTACATATGCACTTGTTTCCACGTCTCCATTCCGTGGAAAATAATAGCTAAAGGATAAAACCCATAATTCAAAACCACCATAGAAGAAGAGAGGAAGAGAGGAGGATGAGATTTGTAATGCAAGAACTCAGAACTCCAGGGAGGGAGTGGGGAGTGACAAATAGACTCCAAATCGGCAATATCTCCTAATTATAGTGCCTCAATGATAGATATGTGGCATCTAATGATGAAACTAGTTCAGGAAAGAAGATATTTAAACGGAGTACGTTGACCTTTACATAATAGTAATAATAGTTGGCGCACCAATCCATATTGGATCAAGGGCCTTGAAGTGTGTTACAGCACTTCATTCAAGACGGTAACGGCACACTACAGCATTACAGACAGTACCCTGTAGGAGGCAATGTGATCAGCATTGCGCTCCCACGAGATAATTACTCTGATTTGACTCAGGTACTCATTCACAACTGATTCGATTGGTACCCAACGTCAAATCACGATACAAATTCCACTGCCACCAGTGAAAGTTGAAGCGCGATAAACTGGAAGCAAACGTAAAAAAGGATGCATCAAAAGAATATCTAGAGCCGGCCATTCAGAGTCAGGGAGGCTTTTCAGTCAAACCTGAACAGTCCACAGTTCATCCGGTCGCTGTTGGACTGAAAACTCCATCCGCGTATCGCTAAGTCAGGCGAAACCATGTGTTAAACTCAGGCAGTTTGAGCTCATTGCCTATACAGCCTGTGTGCGACGACCGTAGAGAGGGCGCATCAACGCACATATGTGCCGGTGTGCTTTATCTCCTTTTCATCTGGAAGGATGGCCGTATAGTTGTTCATTCGATTATTGACCGTCTGGACAGTTTAAACTGACAGGTTAGCTGCATCCTAGGGATATGTCGCGTACAATGCCAGGCGTAACTGGCAGCCCAATCTGATCGTAGAGAGTGTGACAAAATCTTGGTCACGCTGTGTAATGGAAAGGTTGGCCTGTATAGTGAACACAATGCCGGATACGGGTGGTGCCCTAAATTTAAGCTGGCATTCACTACACCGGAAATTTCTAAGTACATTCACATCAGCCTTACGGTCTCAGCCGCTTAGGATTTTCAATCTATTGGTGGCATCCGTAATGTAATAAAGGGACTCTCTAAAGACCGTAGTAACAATATATTGGCGGATGACTAGACAAGTGTAGTGGCCGGCCCTCTGGATGTCCGTTAAACATGCCATACAGGAAATATATCAGGCACCCTGCAATTAGTGGCTGGACCAAAATAGTACACCTTGAAGAGAGCCTCATCAATGTCGAAACGATATATATCCCACATAGAAGAAAACCATATGTTGACGGAATAGTGAATTCTCAGGCCCTGTCGAAATGAATCAATGTATCAGACGAGACATTTTGTGCAGAGGTAGACATAAAGTCAAGGAGAAATGCCTAGAAAGCTGTAAAAGTTGTATTAATCACCTGCTTCGATCTCCTTTCAAAGATTATTCAGAAAGACGGAAACGGCAGTAAACCTAGTATTGAGCCTCGATAAATTACCCAGCACTTGAGCTGGCTATTCAGTTGAGACGGAACTACTTCTTAGGTTATTTGAGACAAGGTTACAATAGGGAAAATGCTGTATCGAATAATCTGTAACACATTATTCCCTTTCGTAGAGTGTTTGGGATACGTGTCAGACCAACAATTCGAATTCAGCAGAGTTAAATCAACAGTTGACGTTATCGAATTGATTACTATAGTACACAGAAAGAATAATGCCAACAAGCATTGTGCAGGGATTTGTGAAATGGAGTCAATTCGGCAATCGAAACCCCTAGCGTCAGTCGATGTACCCAGTTGGCTCTTTGCACTTACCGGCAGCTACGTATTTGACACAGAAGGTTCTGCAAAGCGTTATAAGAAGATACCTGGCAGCATCAGAAACCAGTTAGGAGTAATGAAGGACGTTAAAGACTAAATTTCAAGCAACTCCTAAGAGAAGCAACATTCAACATTGTTCGAGCAAGAAAGCACTCTAGCTGATACAAAATGGGTGAGCATACCATTATCCAAAGACTTTTATAGAATAAAATACCTCCTAGGGAAATACAATATAAAAGTGGTCGGATCAAGCAGAGACGCAACCCTTAAAAGACAATTAGGGAGCGAAAAGGACGCATTAACGGAAGAGGAAAAAAGTGGGATTTACAAGATCAGTTGCAATGACTGCGAGATGGTCTACATTGGCCAGACAAAACGCCTCATCACGACTAGGTTCCAAGAACCCCTAAAGGAAGTAGAGAAGGGAGAAAGACGAGGAGCCAACACGGTGCGTTCTTGGGTTGCGATGCACGTCATAGAGGAGGGGCATTCTGTGACGAGGGCAAATCTCGAGCTGATACGACAAGTGAATAAGCCACACACCTTGGACACATGAGAGAACTTGGAAATATTGCGAAAGGATGCGGCAAAATTGATGAATACAGATGGAGGACGGGGGGGGGGGGGGGGGGGTTAGAGAGGCTAGCGACCACCTACAAAAACTTTTGTGATGCCGTATACAGTAGACGAGTAGTCGTTTTTTTGTAGTTTTAACTTCTATAACCAGCGCATTTATAGACCTCCTTTTGTCACGGCGTACTATACTCTGCATTTCTCGTACTTTCCTATGCTAACGGAGCCCGAGCGCTTCGACTTCATCCCCCATCCGTCAGCTCCTTAAGTACATCAATTTCGCAATCAAACATCCCTGTTGAGCATAAACGATAGCTTCACCCGTGCCAGAAGAAAGGGCACTTTTGGGTCTTGCGCCTAGGCAAGAGGGGTTTTCAATGCTGAAGGACAGTTAAATCGCAGAAATGGCGCCTTTTGGTCCCAGTTTTTGACCTTAGCACCGAACTTTTTACGTCTCTCCGAGCAAAGTTGTGATATGCCAGAAAAGATAAGCGAATATTGTGCCTCTGACGAGTAGATTAAATCATAGATAACTGCAAATATCTAATGGTTAATATTGCTGTCATCTAGACAATGTCCAATGTTCAATGTCATACCCTCCAAAGTATTTAAAAGGAATCCACGAATTTATGAAACAAGAGCTTAGACATGAATGGCAACAGGAGAATTCTTCTAATTCGAAAAGAATCTAGCGAAGGCTAGAAAAAGGAGGAGGAGGTAAAGATTTAAAATGCTTTCTCCCAACCACAAGTTAGCCTTTTCGGAGACTCGGATGGTTAGTCCTGATTAAAAACGCGTACTAGTTACTCCATAACTTCATTTAAAATACAAAGCGCTAATATACTAACTAGCATTGAAGTCAATACTGATTGAGGGTGCAGAAATTTTCCGCTATGGTCACATTCAAATAGTTTGTTCAAAAACACACAAAAGCCAGTACCATTTTCAGCGCTTCTTTGGGAAGTATAGGTCCCAGGGCGAAAACGTGGATTAGTACTTACGATGAAATATAATACCTGGGAAACGCCTGCTGAACCAATAGCTCTACTACCTTCATGTGATGATCGCTCGGGGTTCTTACTTGACGAAAAATTGCAGACGGAGAAGGACAAAGGCGAGTTTTTCGCACCTAAAAATGGGATAAATTATAGCAATTGGTTCTTTAGATTGGGGTTGGGTAGGGCTCATAAACATACATAAACAAGAATTTGTTAGGAGTTACCAAGCAACAATCCAACGACCTGCCCCAATATAAGGCTAATCTCACAGAGTTATTAGAGATATGCTGGACAGGGACCAGTTTCCTGGGGATAAGCGACTACACAACATATTATAGTGGTCTTCTAGTAAACCATGGGCTCGAAGCAGGCTTCTTGGTCAAAAAATGATACCTGCTGTTATCAATTTTCAAAACATAACCGAAAGGATACGCACTCTGCGCTTCCGAAACAAATTTCGAAATTCAAGCCTCATTCACGTTCACACCCGTACAGAGCCGACTGTAGAGTTGGAAATGGAGCCTGATCCTAGCGATATGCCGGCTCTCATAGTTTACATAAAAACACCAATGATAACGGACTGCGGATTATTCAATTAGCAGTGTCGCACGAAATGGTCATGGAAACTACCTGATCTGCGAGGAAAGCGTGGTTTTCTCCAGATGGGAACCAAATTGACCACGTATTAATTTAACTCCGCCACCGCTAAGCCTTGATGAAGATGTGAACATAAGGACGGGGCAACGCAGACTAGGATTACTGCCTCGTTGGCATGCCACTCGAGGCTCGAAGCTGAAGTCATCTAGGGCAAAGTCCTTTGTAACACCGCAGTAACCTAAGTTAACAAAAATCCTGAAGATGAAACATTGACAAACGAGGTCAAGGAATCCTCTTTCATCAGGTGATTCGTGATGCTCATGTAAATAGGATAAGCACCTCCTCAGTAGTTTTAGTTTCCTGTAAAAAAGGAGACCAGGAATGTCCACTCTGCATCGAGCTGCTAGTTGAACTACCAGAACTAAACCTTTGCAAACATCCACTGTGCAAGTCGAAGGGTCTGGCTCGGCTTGTTTATTTTGGGTTGGCCCTTGGAAAATTCTTGTAGGCTCACGTGTAAAGTCAAGCGGACAAAAACTAAGGACAATGAGTTAGGTTGTTGCAAATGAAATGGCCGTTTTGGTACTAAAATTTGAAATGACTGTAAAGCTTACAAAAATCTATTTATTTAATCAAAATAGGTTCCAGTCGATTCAAAATACTTCTCCCAGCGAGATTCAAGAGCATGTATGCCAGTTTCATAGAAGTCCAACTGTCGGGTGTGGATAAATTCGTCGAAGGCAATTTTGACAGCCTCTTCGTTCCTAAATTGTTTTTCCGTCACAAAATGATCCAAATGCTTAAAAAAGTGGTAGTCGGTTGGCGAAAGGTCCAGTGAATATGGTGGATGAGGCAGAGTCTCATACTGCAATTTTGAACCGTTGTTCTGGATACGTGAGGTCGTGCATTGTCGTGAAGGAGTATCACACCATCTCTGTCGACCAATCTCGGCCGTTGAATCCAGCTGTAGACCACCAAACAGTCACCATTACCTTCTTGGGATAGAGGCTCGGTTTCGGCATATGCTTCGGTGGCTCATCAGCATCCGGCCATTGTGCTGATCGGCGACGATTGCCGTATAATATTCACTTTTCATCACATGTCACTACTCTGTGCAAAAACGGATCGCTTCTGTTGCGGGAGAGTAAAGAACTGCAAATTTCCATTCAAAACCCCATATTCTGCTCCGTAAGGGCATGCGGAAACCATTTGCCCAGCTTTTTCACCTTTCCAAGTTGTTGCAAGTGCTGGGAAACTGTCGAATAGTGTACGCCCAGTTTCTCTGCAATGTCTCTCACAGACTGACGTGTGTCGGATTCGACTAGCAAACGCAGCTCGTCATTATCAGTCGATGGTCCTGGATGTCCACGTGGCACAATTTGATGATTTACGTCAGCTGACCGGAATTTTCCAAAACACCGCCGTGTGATTTGTTCGCTTACCAAATGCGCTGTTAATGTTCCTGGTCACCTCCGCTGCTTTATGATCGAGTTTCAGCTCATACAGAAAAAGTATACGTTCTTGGCTCTTTTCCATCCTTTTTTCCTTTTTATTCACTATTATCACAATGATGTTCAAAACCGGAATGACTCCTTGATTAAATGTAGGAGTATCTATACTTCATTATACGACACCAACAGTGCCAGCTGGTGGTGGTTTGATGCAGCAAAATCGCAACTAACTTCACTGATTGCCAAATCGGCCATTTCACGTGCAAAACCTAATAGATACATGATGGGCCAAATATCTACTGTTGTAGTTACTGGGAGCGCAGCCAATTTAATCCGCTAGACCTATCATCTTACTTGGTGAAGAAGATTATACTGATAAGAAGGGGATCTGGCTCTTATTCGCCTATAATCTGAGTAAATTTGTGTATGCCTTTTCGGCTTGTTGATGTATAGTACCTAGTATCAGATACTTTTATGGTTGATTTATTTTTAACATCATATTCTCATTTCTCCTAAGTATTCCATCATACCCGCAGCCTCCATGTCACTGGGCTTTTAGTTTATGGTGATTTTAATTATTGCATTGAACACTTGAGCGGATTTAATCTCTGAACAACCGCACGACAATGAATCAAACAAAAATTATTATTTCTTGAAAGATTTTATCTGCTTAGGAGTAGATTTATAGCCAGTGAACATAAAAGAGCGAGAAAATACATGAAATTCTTGAAATCATATAAAATTTATCATTAATTCAATTCGATAATTACTTTTTCACTGCGTTCGCATGACATTGATCAGACATAAATCATTCTCCGTAGAAATACCTAACTCCAATGCTGAATTGAATTGTATCTGAAACGATTGCTGAGATTCTGGAGAAACGTTTAATCTAAGATATTAAAATGTGTTTTTTTGTTTACTCTGCAGTTTAAAAACATTATGGTCTATGGAATGCTATGGAATTTTTTTCATTGACTTAGCTGAGTGAGACAATGCAAGGCAACCGCAGTTTAACAGCTCGGAATATTGTGGTAGACCAGATATCGTTTGAAGGAAAAAGCTGACCAAAGTTCCGTGTTCGATATAGTTACAGAAGAAGGTCGACCAACTAGACATTAACTGCTGTCCACGCCTGCTTTATTATAGCCCAGAGCCACCCTCTGTAGTTGTTACTTGGCGGTACCGTTAATTTAATTCATACAACGTTAAATTACCCACAGCGTGTCTTACGCTGTTGAACTCTGAAGGTTATCTGAAATTCACAGCCACTATGTTTGTCTTTTCACTAAATAACCGTGAACAGTCTGTAGAAGAAAGTAATTCGCATTCAGTTGAATCTGGGCAAGAACACGTTAATGGGAGGTACTTTTTCGGTGGTTTCAAGATAATAGGAAAGCTGTCGTTTCACTATGAATCACCTCAAATTGCTGGGATTTTTCTTTCCTTGTGACAAACCGTTCGTGGTATGAATTATCCTTCCTGCTTAGTTGACTTGCGTGCTGGGAAATGTTCCAAAGATTGCAAACCCAAAAAATGTTGCACATAACCTGATGAGAGAGTTAATTATTAACTGATATCCCGTAAAGTTTTCAATTTTGGCAAACTTTTGTACGACGTTTCCGGATTCAGGGCTGTTGGATTGCTGCAGATTTTGTAATGAATGTCGATATTGGGGTGGTCGAAGTGACCAGTCGATTCACTACGGTTGGCAGTGCAGGTCATAGTGGATAACGAAGAGTTTAAAGAAGTCGGGACTACGCAAAGCGGGAGCGGGAGAGAGACTCATTTTTCGGGCGTCGAAGGCCCAAATAGGTTCCTCAGACAAGCAAAACTTACACGTACGGATCTTAATTCACCACAAATCGCTGTTTCAACCCAGCCGTTCCAAAGAACCGTCGCGATTGTTAACTGTCTTCGGACGCGAAAAGTTCAAACTGGCAGATACCTTATTAGAATCGGTACAAATTGTCTCATCACCAGTCAGTCCAGCGTGTCTTATACAAAGAGCCACTTCGGTTAATCTCGGAGTCGAAAGTCGACCTCATGGTAATAGTTTATGCACATGAAGCCAAGCACACTCGAGTCGGGAATCAAATATACATCATCATCATCATCAACGGCGCGACAACCAGTATCCGGTCTAGGCCTGTCTTTATAAGGAACTCCAGACATCCCGGTTTTGCGCCGAGGTCCACCAATTCGATATCCCTAAAAGCTGTCTGGCGTCCTGACCTACGCCATCGCTCCATCTTGGGCAGGGTCTGTCTCGTCTTCTTTTTCTACCATAGATATTGCCCTTATAGATTTCCGGGTGGGATCATCCTCATCCATACGGATTAAGTGACCTGCGCACCGTAACCTATTGAGCCGGATTTTATCCACAACCAGACGGTCATGGTATCGCTCATAGATTAGATATGATTTTCGACCCTAGATAGGAGAAATTGTCAACGGTCTCAAAGTTGGATTCTCCTATCCTTATTCTTTTCCGTGTTTGTGTTTGACCAGTGCGGTTTGATGTTGTTGGTTGATTCGTCTTCGGTGCTGACGTTGCCACCATATATTTTGTCTTGCCTTCATTGATGTGCAGCCCAAGATCTCGCGCCAAACATCGCCTGCTCGAGCTAGATGAAGGCAGTTTGTTCGTCTCGGGTGGTTCTTCCCATGATGTCGATATCGTCAGCATAGGCCAGTAGCTGGGTGGACTTAAAGAGGATCGTACCTCTTGCATTTACATCAGCATCACGGATCACTTTCTCCAGGGCCAGGTTAAAGAGGACGCATGATAGGGCATCCCATTGTCGTAGACCGTTGTTTATGTCGAAAGGTCTTGAGAGTGATCCTGCTGTTTTTATCTGGCCTCGCACATTGGTCAGGGTCAACCTAGTCAGTCTTATTAACTTCGTCGGGATACCGAATGCTCTCATGGCCGTGTACAGTTTTACCCTAGCTATGCTATCATAGGCGGCTTTAAAGTCGATGAACAGATGGTGCAACTGTTGTCCATATTCCAACAGTTTTTCCATCGTTTGCCGCAAAGAGAAAATCTGATCTGTTGCTGATTTGCCTGGAGTGAAGCCTCTTTGGTATGGGCCAATGATGTTCTGGGCGTATGGGGCTATCCGGCCTAGCAAGATAGTGGAGAATATCTTATAGATGGTACTCAGCAACATGATACCTCTATAATTGCTGCACTGTGTAATATCTCCCTTTTTATGTATGAGACAGATAATGTCTCGTTGCCAATCGTCAGGCATTGATTCGCTGTCCCATACCTTAAGCACAAGTTAATGAGCCACTTGGTGTAACTGGTCGCCTCCATATTTAACCAATTCTGCTGTAATTTCATCGGCTCCTGGCGACTTATGATTCAAATATACACCAGAAGAAAAAAAGCCGGCATCTGAGAAGAAATTCGGTGATTACTGATCTCCACCAAATGAATAGCTACAAGGAAAAGAGTATCGTCCGACCATCACAAAACCATTAAAGAGTTGAAAGAGAAACCCGTTTTCTACGTACCAGCAGACAAAGGAAATGCAGTGGTCATCATGGACAAAGAAGCATACAACGACTTAATACGTAAAAAGTTAGAAGTAGGTTTGTCTCACCTTATCCGGAGGGATCCTCTGCCGGACTTCGTTAAAAGGGTGGAGAAGGCTTTGGCGGAATGTAAACCTATCATTAAGAAAGCAACCGAACTGAGAATGCCTAAGGCCCTTGTGCCTAGAATGAAATGCCTCCCCAAAATTCATAAAGAAGGCAACGATGTCAGAGAGATAATAGCAGCATCGAATTCACGGACCCAAAATATTGCAAAGCGGCCCTTGGAAGAAGTCAAAGGATTAGACCTTAAAATATGAAAAGTGGGAGACAGTAGGAAAGTTATTGCCAAACTCTAGGAGGCCGGGGGGATACAAAATGATGAAATATTTGAAATACTAGTATCCTTCGACGTAAAAGCGCTGCTTCCAAGCATGCCAATGGGGGAAGCCCTATACTTGTTCGAAGAATAGATCACGACACACGAAAGCTTACCCGAATGGAGGAAGAAGGCCAAACTGTATAGAAAACTGGCCTTCATATGCATATGTGAATCCTATTTCACATCAAGAAATAAGTTTTACAAAACAACCTCAACAATGGGCAATCCCCTCTCAGCGCTGCTATTTGATGTAATTATTGAGAATCTGGAGAATGAACTCGAGGAGGCTGGGGCACTCTCGAGATTCCGGATCAGGTATGTGGACGATGTATTAACAATCATCAAAAGGGAAGAAAAATTCAACCGGGCACACAGGGACATCGAATTCACCATGGAGGTCGAAAGGAAGGGGAGATACCGTTGCTGAACTTAAAAATAAACCGGGGAAGAGGGAATTTTGAATTCGACATTTACAGGAAACCAACCCACGCACAGCGAACCATCACGTCCACCTCCAACCACGATTCTCACCTCAAATCGCGGCATACAACTTTATGATTCACAGGATGGTCACAACACCGTTCAATGAGGGGAGAAGCAAAAAGCAAACGAATCACATCCTGAACACAGCCAAGAAAAACGGATACAACAGGAGTTTCATCGTAAATTGGATCAAAAAGAAAGTACGCCAAGAAACAAATACAAAACCAAGGCAATGGATAGTAGCAGTAGATGGTACTTACTGAGGACCCGGATACAATCAGTCAAGAATAAAAAGAGTGTACCGTAAAAACCCGCATTTATAACATTTCCTGCCCAGATTGCAACGTTAGTTATGTAGGGCAAACAAAACGGCTAGTCCACGCCACGATGTTAGAACACATGAATGTGTCCGAATCCGCTAAAACTAGGGACACCCCCACACCTAAACTCGTCGGTTGCCAGACATATAATAAAGAAGGGACACCCTTTTTCCGTTGCAGAATGCCAATATTTTAAAGTAAAGGACGCTAGGAAACTAGACTCCTACGATAGCCTTTACATTTCGAGCAGTTTATGGTACTTCGTTTGCACATAGAGCTTACCCCCTGTTCAGTTAGATTTCGAGTGACTGCCGATGAATTTCTAACGAGACCAACTAAATCGCGTACTTATAGGGCGGATAACTTTGACCTCTCTCAAGTTGAACATCGACCTGTTTATTGATCTAGCTGTCATTCAGTGAGAAGCACCGTGAAGTACGGAATGACGTGCATCTTGTCCTAAGGAATTTAATATTGCGTTAGCTACGGAAGCTAAGGATGCGGCAATAAACTTTCGTCACCATATACCACGCGACCATAAAATTTGTAGGCGGTTTCTAATCTTTCTCTGATGCAGGGGGAATGATGGTCTATTCTTTCACCATCAACGGTGCAACAACCGCTATACAGTCAAGGCCTGCTTCAAAAAGAAATTCCAGATATTGCTGTTTTGCACCGAGGTTCGTCAATTCGCTATCCCTAAAACCTGTCTGGCATCGTAGTCGACGCCATCGCTTCATCTTAGGCAGCAACTGCAGAGTCTCCTTTTTCTACCATAGATATTGCCCTTAGGGACTTTTCAGGCTGGATCATCGTCATAAATACGGATTAAGTGATCCATCAAACGCAACTTATTGGACTGTTTTGTCCACAAACTGACGGTCAGGGTATCGTTCATAGATTTCGTTGTTATATAGGCTAGGATATCGTCCATCTTTATGTAAGGGTCGAAAAATTCTTACGCGGATTATTCTCTCCAATGCGGCCAAAAATTTGCAATTTTTCTTGCTAAGAACCCAAGTCCTTGAAGAATACATGAGGACTGGCAAGATCATTGTCTTGTATAGTAAGAGCTTTAATTTGACGTCGTTCGTTCTTTGGTTTTTGGCATTAACTTTACCACCATGTACTTCGTCTTGCCCTTATTAATGTACAGTGAAAGAACTGGTGGTAACTGCCGCCTGGTTGATCTGGATGAAGTCAGTCTGTATATCACTTTTTCCAGAGCAAGGTTAGAAAAGGTGCCCAATAGGGCATCCTCTTGTCTTAGATCGTTGTTGATATCGAATGGTCTCCAAAATGACCCTGCTGCTTTTATCTGACCTCGTATATTGGTCACAGTCAGCCCAAGTAGTCTTATCAATTTCTTCGGTGTGTCGACTTCGCTCATAGCCGTGTACAGTTTTAGCCGTCTTTAAAGTCGATGGAAAGATGGTGCAACTGATAGCCATATTCCAACACTTTTTATATTGCTTGCCGCTGAGAGCAAATTTAATCTGTTGCTGATTTGCCTGTATTGAAGCCTCTTTTGTATGGACCAATGATGTTTTGGTCGCATGTGAATATCCCACATAGCGAGATAGCGAAGAATATCTTATAGATGGTGCTCAGCAACGTGGTAACTCTACAATTGCTGTATTGGGTGATATCTCCCTTTTTGTATGGGATAAATCCTGCCTCTTTATCAGTCATCAGGCATTGATTCGCTTGGTGTAATTGGTTGCTTTTATATGGCGACTTATGATTTTTAAGCCGATGGATTGCACGGACTGTTTCTTCTATGCTTTGTGCTGTCAGTATTTGTGCGTCGTCTTTAGTTGGCCAACTCACCGATATTTTGATTGTTGAGTATTTCATCAAAATCCCCATCGCCCCAATGTGCCCATTCGGTCGGAAATCAGATTTCCCTCTTTGCCCTGGCAGAGCTTCATATTACTAGTTAATTGGTAAGACTACGTCCTGTACTTGTGGAGTTCACAGACCTGTTAATTCTCCCACGCTTACTTTTTCTCTCTGTGAAGTCGTTTCTCCGCTGTACGAAGTTCGTGATAAGTCTCCGAATGTGTCCGCGTTTTTTGAGAATGTAACATTACACCGTGTGCAACATTCTTCCATCGGCAGCATTCTATAATTGTTCCGATTTTTTTTTTGCGACTGGGACCAAGTACATGTTTGACCGTATCACTCTTCAGGTGGTTGTGAAAATCATTTATTGATGCTTCATCACGTTAACTGCAATTATTGGGGCATCCATTTCCTCCTTATAGGTGTTACGGAGGACTTTATTGCGGATGGCTTCAGTGTTAACACTCACCTGATTATCAAAAGGGATTCTAGGCGGTGTTATTGTTCGTGCCCGGCGCACCATGCCAGCGAGATACTGATTCCAGCCTAAATTGGCTCCTCTGTCTTTTCTGAAATTCGTCAGGGCTAAAAGTTGACGGCGTTCGATTAGAATGTGGTCAATTTGGTTAAAAGTAGTCACTTCTGGAACAGCCCACCCTTGTTTGTGGACCACTTTCCGTGCAAAACAGATACTTTCAACAACCATTTCGTGAGATCATTGGTTTTTTTATGTAGGTTATGGGAACTAACAAATTGCCAGAATACGGGATCCGTACGTAATTGGCAGTTCAAATATCCAAGTATGATTTTGATAACCGTCCGTTTTCATTGTAAAATCCACCCAGCTTGAGTCCTTTCTTGGGTTCGTAACTTCGGTTTTCCATATAAGCTTGTAAATTCTACGCAGCCCCCGCTTTCATCCTTCTCAGCCTGCAGCGTTTCGTTAAGAAAGAAACTCTCAGCAGTCACCACGTAGAGGTATTGGCAGAGGGGATTAGTCTGAACTACCCCACATTGGGCGCCATTTATAATAACTGGGGAATAATTGATTGTAAGTGTAACAGGTGAGGTTGTGCGGTGTAAAATAACGGAGGTCATCCCCTCTGGAGTCCTGCGGATTATAATTAGCAGCCGGTCTCCAAAGTACTCTGTGAATAAGATAGGCAGATGCTATTTGGGATATATTAGCCATAATAATTTAATTTGTAATTTTTTTCAGGAAAAAAGAGGATCGACTGCCCATACTATACTAGGCGAGCTTATCAGACGCACATGTAAGTTAAACCAAAGTGGAAGTAGGATTTTTTTAACCTACCCGCAGTGGAGTTATAGTGAGAGTACTTATAGGTAAATCGAGACTAAACTACCTAGCTAAGCTGGGGACATCAGAGGACATTGTCTACAGATTTTTTGAAGAGAGCAGCAAAAGCTCTATATATACTGCAGGACTTTGTCCAGTACTTTTGCTGGAGGAAGACTTAATATCAGAGGCACTAAGAGTAAGAAACATCCTAAAATTTGCGCATTCAGTTATACGACCGATCGATATATTATAGTTATAATACGAGTAGGTACACTATAACTGTCAAAGGGATACAATAATTCATGACGTAGTGTAAAAATTTGTTGATATTAATTTAATAGAATTTCATTTAGCTTTATCTAGAAATGAAGTTGTTATAAAGTCGCAAATATATTTCTTCTGTAACCGATTTGCTAGTGGGAAATGCATTATTACAAAACCTGCATCCAATATGGCATCTGGTACTGCCGCTATCGTAAGAAGGCCATCAAAATTTGGAAATTGATAATCTTAGCCCCTTCAAGACTGTCTAGAAATTGAGGGAAGTTTCTTCAAAAAGTACATAAAATTCTAATGACTTTTTATGTCTTTTTTTCTTCAATCTTGATTGCCTACGTAGATATGCAGATTTTTTCGGAGACTGACGGTGCATTCCAGTTAAATCGTCGAAGCTATAAAAACTGAGTCTGTGAACCTTCAACGTTTAAAACCAGATTTTTTATGATTCACACTGTAAGCATCTATCCCAAAGTGTAGTCCAAAAAGTTACTCCATTACCGCTAATCTTATTAACCAGTTTTTCTTTCTGTTTGTTTCTGTGTAACGCGTTTTTTTACATTATCTCCACCGAACATTATGCAATGGCTTCATTAGATCACCTTTAAAATGTCTTGTGGTTTCTGAACACTCAAAGTAAGGTCAAAAGGTGGACAGGCGGCCGGAGTCAAATCCACTTTTGGTCAATGGATGCTGTTTCAGCGAAAACGGGCGGACAACTGGTCCACATTATGCTGTTCAGATGAAAAGGAAAAAATAAAAATTTGCATCGATCATTGATATTGACGGATTCCAGCCTTCTCTATGGCCCGAGCACTTGAGGTCCCATGCTACCGTGATACTCACTGGGGTTCGTCACCTGGTCGCAAACTAGTTTCAAGTGAAAGAAAAACTCGGCTCAATTCTGGTTTTGAACGAAAGTAAAACTGAGTTGCAACTGGGAAAAAAACTTTAATTGAAACGGTACCATGAGGCATAGTTACATGTTATATATTTAGATATCTTCGGAATTGTTTTGGTATCTGGGTTGCTAGCTGGGTTATCAGGAAATGGCCTAATAAAAAAGAACAATGGACTCTGGAGGTGTGGGTTCAAGAAATAATGGTTTTGGGCTATCTAGAATTGAGTCAACTTAAACCAGAAATCATTTACTTTTCAATCTAGTTTGAATGGGTCTAAGAAGCTCAGGCTTGTAGATACATACACTTCGGAGCATGTCTTTGAATGAACCAAATTGCTTTATTCACTGTAATGTAGCCATAAATTTGATTGCCCGTGAAGGAATACGGAAATGTTGAGAATTCGCCTACATACATAATGCAGAAAACTTTCAGTAGAATTTAGCCGTAGGAATTCGGAGCCCAAGTAAGATCAAGTTTCGAGCTACTTCTTGATTGAAGGTTCAAAACGCTTTCTCGGGAAGATGGATGGTGATGGGGTTGACAAAAAGTACTTTTGAAAGAAAAATCAAAGGAAATTTTGTACATTTGGGAGGAATTATTAAGGCGGATTCACACTAGAAAGTTTATTTTTACCGACTTTTTTGAGATTTTTTCCAATGGAAAGAATTAATTAGAATGCAATCTAATTATATATTACATTATATAAGTTATATTCCGGAAACTCTTGAGAATTCTTTTGAAAAATTTAAGTTAAAAATTAAAGAGTTACGCGACAATATTCCGATGAAGGCCAAAACTAGAGTTCTCCAACTGAGAGACGTGTAGCGACTCCAATTATTATCTAAAACCAGAAACATTTTATTTTTACATCACTATTTCAATTTTTAAGAATACGAACCTGAATGTACTTGAAAATAGTCAAAATCGAAAATTTTAAAGGTGTTCAAACAAAATATTTCAATTTTCAGAATTTTTTGTCACTAATTACGCAAAAAAAGGAAAGAATATGATTTAATCTCAAATGTTGATTGAAGTTTTTCGTAATTTGGTAAAGAATCATGCCTCCTGGGTGATCGAAGTTGATCCGATAATAGCTCGGTTCTGCGCCCATAAAGTGTAAAGAATCGCAAATTTCGCTTTAAAATCTCTGCAGCGTATTCTGTGACAGCTCTATGCAATAAAAAATTCGATTCTAAAAATTTCGTAATGTGCTTTCCCCCTTAAGTCTTCATATGCAACAATTTGAAAGTCTTCCGGAAGTGAAGATATTGACAAAAGCTGCAGATGACCGCAAGTGCTCGTGGTACAGTAGCGGCACATTGAAGGCATGGACCACGACTGCAGTGCCGTGGTGAATTCGAACGAGGCCGTTGCGATCAGACGTAATTTTAAGTAAAGAAAAATATATTTCTTTTGTCTTCTCCACATTCATTATAGGCAACGATATATCCCAGGCTATAGCCTGGGACTTGTGAATTCTCTAAAGGAGGCTTCTGACAGCTACTTTAGTGCGGGTGCAGACGATTCCGTGTGCGAATATCTCTTGTTGGAAACGAGCACCAAGCCGGGATATCTCTGGGTCCCGTAAGCAGCCTCTGGATCCCACTTTTATTATAGGGATGCATGTTATGTGATACTGGTGCTGAACAGTTGGTAAAAGATACTGGGCCTTGAGAAATAAAATTATAGTATAATTTTCAGTTCAAAAAACATTTGGTCAAATCTATATGACATGTTGCACGACTCTAGGAAAATACCATTGAAAGGACTTATTTGTAGCTCCTGAAATACATTAGAGAAGAAAGTTTGAAGTTGGATTATAAACTAGTAGTTAATGATTCTTTCAAAGATTTCTGCTGTTCTGCCAGTCTAATCCTGGATTTGACCTATCACTGCGTTCGCCAGATAGCCAGATAGGCATTGTTAAGAGACATGGGTTAACGTGGTGCTCCTACTGGCCAATATCCTTGCATTTTACCTGTCTAAAAGGATAGACATTGGCTCTTTGTTCATTAGTACTACCTGACTGGTTCACTATAGTTTTCACAAGAATTCCCCACAAGATTTTACGTTCCTATGCGTTAATAGACATAAGGTCATAAAGCTTCTGTTATGGTTTTGAGAATCAGCAACTACGGTCCTTCTTTTCGCCTAACCTAGCCACCTGAAGGTAACATTCAAAAGCTTAAAGCACAGTGATGATGCATTTTATTGCAAAGGTGTATATATATATACTCGTATATATATATATACCTGGCGTACCAGGTTTACCCTCACCTGAGTTGCAAACGCAGAGCCGCATGCGACCAGGCGCGTGTCATGGTTGCGGATAATGACATGACCCACCGGGTCAGCTACGAATATCGCAAGTTAATCTTGTAAATAAGTAGCCGCGGACAAGCAGAACGTTTCCCTTTGTGTTCGTCCTCCCTTACCGATTCTTCCCGTCCAGGGGGAGTAAACCTCCTTAACAAATCCGTAATCCGGGGTGAAGGGATCGACGCGCCTATCGGATGAATTGCAGTGACGTTACACTGTATTTCAGTGGCTCCCCTCCAAATACCTTCCCTACCTTTGGAGGTAACCATGGGGCATTGCAACATTGGGGCTCTGTTGCAGGGCTGACTGGTTCCCCATTACTCGTGGGAATAAAATTGGGGACTTTGGTTTAAATTCTTTAAATGGGACCCCAGGGACACGAAGACAGTACCCAACACGGTTAAGGGTCGTTCAACAACATCAGAGCGGCTCTTCGCCCTTGGATGTTTTGGCGGTTATGCCGTCAACCACCAGGGACGGGAGACCTAGGCGTCGTATGGTTTGGACAAACCAACTCAACGAATTTATCGTCCGCGCCTATTACCGTGTCACGGATTTGGAACGGAATCCATCAGGGTACAGACATCGACTACATGACGCGTTCATAACCCGATTTCCGGAGCTAAGTCATGTTCCGGAACAGAACGTCGTCAACCAGTACCGAGTGATCGTGAATAACAACCGAGTTGCCTTACCAACTAGGCAACAAATCTTCCAAGAGGTTTCACTTGAGCTCGGGCTGGAGTCATCAAATTACCGGACTAGTCAAAGGAGTAACACAAGTACTCCACCTGTAAGGCACTCCATGAATCCAGTAGTCAGGAGAAGCTTAGTAACTGGGGATGTCGACCCAATTTATAATGAGGCTTTGACCGCATTTCAGGTCGCATTCACAGAGTATGCTGAGATTCTCCCAGACGCTAGGCCAAAGATCCCAAAACTGAAGTTTACTTCGGCAACTACTAACATCATTGCTGCCGTTGACAGAATTTTGGCTGATCGTTTGGCTAGCGAGATTACTGCTACAGAGGTTCACAGCCTGATCTACGTTGCAGCTGCCACGGTTATTCGTCTCCATAACCAACATCTTAGAGCGAATAACAGAGGTATGCGCAGAAGGACTTTACCGTTCTGGGTGTTTCGACTCAACAAAAGAGTCGAAAAGTTGAGAAAGGAGATTGGTCGTGTGATGCAAGCACTCCTTGGAAATCCATCACCAAGAGTGCACAGATACGTTGCGAACATCATTGGAAACTACCATCTGTCCAATGATATGCCAATCGAAGAAATCCTTGAGGTGCTGAAGCAGAAACTTGCGGTATGCTCCAATCGCATCCGTAGGCATCAGAAAAGCTTTCAGCGAAGGACAGACAACACCTTGTTCTTCCAGAACCAACGAGGATTCTACAAAAATCTCATCAACTCAGGTAGGGAAAGTAACCTCAATCTGGATCAGGCAGAAGACTTCTGGAGAAGTGTTTGGAGCGAATCCAGTCGTTGCAATTTAGAAGCAGCGTGGCTCCCACACCTTATGCGTTCATGCGAGGCCCTCCCCGAAATGACCATGCCTGACGTAACTGAAGTCGACGTTAAAGCAGCCCTTGACAAGGCAGGTAACTGGAAGGCGCCAGGAGTTGACAAGATTCACAACTTCTGGCTGAAGCGGTTCAAGAGCACTCACAGTATATTGGCAAATCAATTTAATCAGATGATTGCCGATCCTGATTTAGTTCCACCATTTTTCACCAAGGGGATAACTTTCCTCATCCCCAAGGAACAGGGTGCCTCTTGCCCTTCAAAATGTCGACCAATTACTTGTCTTCCTACCATCTACAAGGTCTTCACTTCAGTTCTGTGCGCGAACATCTCAAAACATCTTGATGTTCATAAATTGATAGCTGAGGAGCAAAAAGGATGCGCAAAAGGCTCCCGAGGCTGCAAAGAACAGCTTATAATCGATACGGTAGCTGTAAAGCAGGCTGTCCACCAAAAACGAAACATCTCGACAGCCTACATCGATTATAAATCAGCCTTTGACTCCATATCACATTCGTGGTTACTACAAGTGTTACGCTTGTATAAAATCAACCCGAATGTCGTTCTTCTACTGAGAACAGTAATGAAGAATTGGAGCACGAAGCTATCGGTATCTTCGCAAACATCAGGAGAGATACCAATCAGGCGTGGCATTTTCCAAGGCGACTCTCTAAGCCCACTGTGGTTTTGTTTGGCTTTGAATCCGCTATCCCATCTTTTGCATGAAAGCAAATACGGGTTCCAAGTCAAGCATGGCATATTGTCGAAATGTACATTAAGCCATTTAATGTACATTGACGACATCAAATTGTATGCCAAAGACGAGAACCAACTTCGCTCCTTGCTGGACATCACCATCCAGTTCAGCAGGGATATCGGCATGCAGTTGGGTTTGGAGAAATGTCGCATAAAAACAATTGTTCGGGGGAAAACACACCGACAACGAAGGATACAGCCAAAATAACATCCGAATTGAGGGCATGGATTCGGACGACGTCTACAAATACCTCGGCATATTGCAAGCAACAACACCTGCTGTGGCAATAATTAAATCTAAGTTGCTGGGGGAATTTGAGCGGCGTCTGGATCTTGTCCTTAAAACTGAGCTGTACGGGAAAAATAAAATCATGGCAATCAACACCTTTGCCATTCCCGTCCTTCTATACACTTTCGGTGTGATACAGTGGAGTAATACTGATTTAGAATCTGTCAATAGACGGGTAAGGGTAGTTCTTGCAAACAACAACATGCACAATAGAGCTGCCGAAAAATTGAGGATCACTATCCCACGTCATCAGGGAGGAAGGGGGGTACTTGATTTAAAAACGATGCACTACAATCAAGTGCATTCTCTTCGTGAGTTTTTCTATGAGAAACAATCCTCTAGCCAAATACATCAGGCTACCGTCATGGCAAATAATAAATTATCTCCTTTGAACTTGAGAATGGGATCCCATGTCGAATGTTACTTCAGTCCAACAGAAGATCGACATGTGGAAAGAGAAACCCATTCACGGAGGTCATATAAAAAATTTGTTGTTGTCAGGCATTGACATCGAAGCCTCCAACAAATGGTTGACAAATGGTGTACTTTTCTATGAGACCGAAGCATTCCTAACTTCAATTCAGGATGCTTCGCTCCCAACAAAAAATTATAAACGGTACATTCTTCACGACTCCTCAATCACCAACTCCAGTTGTAGGTTATGCAACTGTGAAGAGGAGACCATCCAGCACATAACATCTGCGTGCAGGATGTTGAGCGGTACCGAGTACACCAATCGTCATAACTCCGTCTGCAAGATTCTCCATCAAAACCTTGCGTTGAAGTATAACTTAGTGGCAACCTACCATCCTTACTATAAGTATACTCCGCAGAGAATCTTGGAAAATGATCGGGTCAAACTACTGTGGGATCACACTATTGCCACCGACCACAGTGTTAATTGTAACAGACCCGATCTAGTTCTGCTTCTGAAGGAAGAACGAGCGTGCTTTATAATCGATGTAGCCGTACCGTTGGACCGGAACACTGTTGAAAAACAGCACGAAAAAATCCGGAACTACGGCCCCTTGGCAGACGATATGAAGCAGACTTGGAGACTACAAAAGATCGAAGTAGTCCCAGTAATAATTTCAGCGACGGGATTAGTCCCGCAGAACTTACATAAAGCGCTGAAAACGCTCGCTCTTAGGGCTGGACTATACATGGAGATGCAAAAAGCAGTTATCCTTGCAACCTGTGCTATAGTCCGAAGAGTCCTGTCCGGTAATAATCTGACCTAATGGGTTTCAGTCTTGATCCGCACTGTCTTCAATATAAGATTCATGTCTCTGTAGTTTAGAACCTCCGCGTCATTGGCTGAAGTGTTTGTGACAATCGGGATGTAGTAATATATTTTCGCATGGTCGCACACACTTTGCGTTAAAACGCATCATCGCTGTGATGCGGGCCTTTGGATGTTGCCTTCAGCCCATCCTTAGGTTGGTCGCCCCTCGGTCCGGTTGGGCGGGAAGAGGGTCCGTGGGCTTTTTGAACTATATATATATGTATAATATAAAACCAGTAAAACAGGGCCCATTAGGCCAGACGTCTAAAGTACAGGGTTTTTTTGTTCTTAGCATAAATTGCAAGGATAACATCGTTTTGCCTCTCTTTAGTCGATCGTTTCAACACCTTATGTGAATCTTTGGAATTACTCCTGGCCTTAAAATCACAACAGGGACTACTTGGATCTTATGACGTCTCCGGGATTTTTTTGCTGGTTTTCAAAGGTGTTCTGGTTTAACATTATGGTTAAATGTATTATCAAGTTCGCTCGTTCATTTTTGAGCAGTAAAATTAGATGTGTATGTTCCCGCAGTAGTGTGACCAGATGTTTCTCCAAGATTTTCCTAGGAGGTATACTTATAATAACAATAATATAATTTTCGGAGAGTCTTGTAGACGGCTGGTGCACTGGATGCTACTCAGCAACCTGCACGCATGATGTGCTTAATGGTCTTACTGGATTTAAGTGAGGAATGCTTCTCTTAAATCAGTACACTTTCAGTAAACCACTTGTTGCAGGTTGTGATATCAATACACAAAAACAAGTTTTTATGTCCCCACCATGAATGAATTTCGATATAGCATCCTACTCTATGCTTCTCAAGTTTATAGAAAATAAATTGTTATCTGCCATAAAGGTAGCCTTATTTTGAAGAGTGTTTTCCGTTGAAGAACTCACGAAAAAAATGCAGCTGATTGTAGCATAATGATTTGACATCAAGTACACCCCATGTTTCCCGAATGACGTGGAATATGGACCTTCAGCTTTCCGTTATCTATATTGAGCGTGTTATTTTTTCCAACCGACCTTATCCGCCTGTTGGCAGACTCTAAATTCGCGATACTCCACTATATCACTAAAAGGTATATAAAGCAGGATTGGTGTTGATTGCCTCGAATTTAGTTTCCCTGAGTAGCCCTTCTTTCAGGATAAGACCCAAATGCCGCTGAAATTTCTCCAGCAATTCAGGTGATATAAATCCAATGTGGATCCCATTTTCACAGTACCATTGTTCGTGTGCTTACTCCAAATAATTACTTTTATGCTAGATAGTTGTGAAACAAGGAACGAAGTTGATTCTGGTTTTTGTTATCAAATCTTATGTAAAGTATTGGATATTGGATTCAGTACTATACAAAAACACTGTAGACTTGGAGAGTTTACTTGGTAGATTCCAGGTCTGACGGAAATCTCTCATGATATTTGCGCAAATAGCGATAACCTTATGCTCCAATACTTCATCACTGTTCCATTTGGGTTGGTTTTTTGCTAACATAAGGTTTGTGGTAGCCCCTAGGTTGTCAAAATATTTTGTTTTTGGTAAACAATCTACCTTACTGCTACCGTATCTATTATAAGATTATGAGACAGAGTCAGAGCTCCAGCCTACTGAGCATCACAGTGGTAACACAGAAATTGCCACAGAGGCCTCCACATTCAACATTTAACCTTAACAGGGGTGAAACTTTTCACAGTCTAGAAGCGAAAGAAAATTATTGAACGAACGAGGACGCAGGCGACTTGCATCCAGACTCAGAGGACAAGTATAACCAATAATGAGCAATCGGTATGAGAGATACTTGTAAAGGAGAAGCTAAGCGTGTAAGTTTTAAAGCATCGGAAATGACAACTCTTCTAAGCATGGTATCCAACCAGAATTATTGTGACTAAAGAAAGCATTGGTAAGGAACAAGGAGAACATCAATTTCTTACAAAAATACAGGCGGGATCAAATAACGCCAAACTCACACCATATCTAGAAAAAGACATGGCGCAATATGAGCAGCGCGTCAAAAAATGGTTGGAAGTGCCCGCCTTCAGAGATACCATATTGGAACTATACGCACAAGAGGAGAAACAACAATTTAAAGCCTATACCGCTAAATGGGCTCGTCTGATACAGCATAATATGAACGAAAAGGACAGTGTACAACGCGTCAACATTCACCCCCATGAATTGACAATTTGAAACAATGGACTAGGGCATGGACTACACCCTTCAGAATCACTTGATGAAACCGTAGTCAACATTGAAGCAGGGATCAAAGGACTTAGCAACGAAACCAAAAATGAAATCCAGAGTGCGGTATCAAAAATCATTCGGAGTGAAAAGCAGCGAAAACGTAACTTCGATCGGGGTGTTATCTTAAAACCGACATCGTTATAATGGACAACACTGAGTCAGGACTGTGACTGTAAAATTAAAAACAGGAGGCTTTTTGAATTGCGGAAGGAGCCAATACTCGATTCAATTAAACGCGTTGATCAGGCCCTTAAAGAAGCGAGTAATATTTTCAAGAACGCAACTAAGCTGAGAATACCAAACCCATCGCTATCAAGGCTGAGATGTCAACCCAAGATACATAAGGAAGGTAACGAAAAGAGGGAAATAATCGCAGACTCCAACTCCCCAATATATCATCATCATCAACGACGCAACAACCGGTATCCGGTCTAGGCCTGCCTTAATAAGGAACTCCAGACATCCCGGTTTTGCAAAGAGGTCCACCAATTCGATATCCCTAAAAGCTGCCTGGCGTTCTGACCTACGCCATCGCTCCATCTCAGGCAGGGTCTGCCTCGTCTTCTTTTCTACTATAGATATTGCCCTTATAGACTTTCCGGCTGGATCATCCTCATCCATACGGATTAAGTGACCCGCCCACCGTAACCTATTGAGCCGGATTTTATCCACAACCTGACGGTCATGGTATTGCTCATAGATTTCATCGTTATGTAGGTTACAGAATCGTCCATCCTCATGTAGGGGGCCAAAAATTCTACGGAGGATTCTTCTCTCGAACGCGGCCAAGAGTTCGCAATTTTTGTTGCTGAGAACCCAAGTTTCCGAGGAATACATGAGGACTGGCAAAATAATTGTCTTGTACAGTAAGAGCTTTGACCCTATGTTTAGACGTTTCGGCCGAAACAGTTTTTGTAAGCTGAAATAGGCTCTGTTGGCTGACAACAACCGTGCACGGATTTCATCATCGTAGCTGTTATCGGTTGTGATTTTCGACCCTAGATAGGAGAAATTATCAACGGTCTCAAAGTTGTATTCTCCTATCCTTATTCTTCCTGTTTGACCAGTGCGGTTTGATTTTGTTTTTTGGTTCGTCTTCGGTACTGACGTTGCCACCATATATTTTGTCTTACCTTCATTGATGTGCAGCCCAAGATCTCGCGCCGCCTGCTCGATCTGGATGAAGGCAGTTTGTACGTCTCCCCAATATATAATATTGCAAAATGGTTAATCCGGGAATTTTACGAAAGTAGCAGATGTGTTCAGCAAACTCGCCCTAAGGAATATATCGGAACTAATTAAAAAACTCAAGAACCCCTCATTCCACACAGACTGGAATAGGACTTTAATACCTTTCGACGTTAAAGCACTATTCCTGAATATACTGGTGAAACAAACAATATGCTAGCTAAGCGCCTAGCCCGGCAAATGTGGCAATTTAGAAATTCTACAAAACTAAATCGGAGATGGCAATGGGAAATCCACTGTCACCATTCGCCCACCGAAATATTCATGGCATATATTGAATCAATAATTGAAGAATAATGTGATGAATATGGCTGGGATATGGCGACACCATATTCACCGTACTAAGTACTGTAGATAAAATTATGAACATTCCGACAGAAATCAACGAGATACATCCAAAAGTACCGATGTCGAACAATTTCCATAAAACAATAACTCTTATGGGAAAATTCAATATAAAAGTCATCATCACGGTTAAAAGAAGACTAGGCAGCGAAAAGAACCCATTAAAAAAGCTACATTGGACGGACCAAACGGCTCATCACGACGAGATTTCAGTAAAACGTCAAAAAAGCAAGATGCGGTCAAAGACGAGGATCCAACACGGTGAGATCAACAGTGGCCGTGCACATTACCAGTGACAGCCGACAACCTGGAACCCGCATGACATGTAAATAAGGCTCATACATTGGACACATGGGAGAGCCCAAATAAGCGACCCGGACATGGAACTTAACACCGACGAAAGAAACTGGCCATCATGGCTCAATGAGCTCCTAAAATTGGCACTAATAGAATAATAATTTAAGGGTTGATATATCTAACTATTAAAATTTTCTATAAAAATATAAGGACTCTCGCCAGAGATTGAGTAGCGAAGCACTGAAGCGAGGAGTAACAACAAACAAAAATTTACTTCTAAAGGACAATGCGTTTAAATCCTAAATCGGACACGATAACATGATACAACTAAGATACAGCTGGAATCAGGCACAAGTCGATAACCCGTTTAAAAACTCAGGGGCAAAGATGTCTCGGAGGCAAAACTTAGCGAATCAATGTAGGTCAATGAATCTAACCTCATTCCTTGTCGAGGCTTTGGAGAAGGTAGTTAAGGACCACCATTAAAAACTGAAATCTTTTGACAGCAAAAAGAACTACTTCTACTATCAAATTAGGCCAATTATCTGAATATTGAATTCAGAACAAACAAGCGATAAGTAGAGACAAGCTTTGGAGGTGTTGTAACTGGCATCCCTCGCTTTTCACACTTTATAAATTCCAAATAAATGGCATGTGGAAATCTACGGCATCGTGTGATGTGTGGGAAGTGATTTTTACTAAAGTTCTATCAAAATTGCAAAATAAAGACTTCAATGATTGGAGTTCCTGAAGAGATGGTCATCTGAAAAACCACGGTATAATGACTTTTGGGATAGAAATAGGTGCGTATGCAGTGAATTCGGAATAAAAAATTTGACCAACACACATTACCGTATTTCGGGAACATGTTTATGCGATAAACTTGCGTGTCAGAGAAAATCTAGGGAAGAGATACAGACGTGCTAAAATTCGTGCTCGCTCCGGCAACTAGCAGCCTGTCGCGCCAGTAAAACTTCAACACTCTCCCTGACACCTGAAAACAAAGGATGTTAAAATGGGTAAAAGGATATAAAAATATATACGACAATCAAAATCCAGGGTGCGGCAGCATAACTTCCTTTTCTCAAAACTCAATAAAAACTATTGTATGCATCGGAAAATATTTATTTATTTTTTATAATGTAGGTACATGTCTAAAGTTTTTATTTACATTGTTTTCAAGATCAAATCTGTTAGGTGACGTGGGCTTCATCGCTAAAAAAAACAATAGCACCCTCGGGAACGACATCAAAAAGAAGCTCACACGCGTTCATCCGAGAATTGAAGTCACGTTCTGAAAGTTCCTGCACTATCGCCATCTTATAGGAATGAAAATGAAGATCATCACGAAGAATTTTTCTCACAGAACCATCAGATAGGGGGCAGATGCGTGTTTGCGCGCAGAACGCCGTGGCGATCGCAACACTGACGCTCTCACTGCTTCAATGTTCTCAGGTGATCTAACGGGCCGAGGGACTCCAGTTCTTCCTTTTGTCGCACTTGCAGTTTGTCTGAATGTAGTGACCCATGTAACAATTGATTTGCGGTCTGGGACGGGAGCCAACGGGGCTAAATTAAAGCGATTCCGAAATGCACGCTGTGTTGCAATAACCGAACATCGGCTTGAAAAATAAACCTCAACGGCAAAGGCACGCTCCTCACTATTCCAACGCATGATGGCGACTGAACCGTGTCGGGACAAAACTTTACAGTATCCCCTCTTGAACGAGACCACTAGCGCTCCGCTATGACATCAACTAACTGAGTGGCGCGCATTTTAAAAATGGAAGTTATGCTGCCGCACCCTGTATGTAAAAAATGCAAAAAATGTAAAATGTAATCATTTGTAGGACTAGAATTTGCACGTCGAAGTAGCAAATGCGCAGCTGTGGGAACCACAAAAGACTGTAGGTACAGCAAATTGGTTCCACAGGATAGAAGGTGGATTAGAATGGCCGAAATCCTGGAGCTGAATAATCAAAATAGGACACTGTTAGGTGTAATAATCACCCACTCCTCTCTAGGAAGGAATCTTCACGCAATTATACTGGATACCAAACATGCCGGCTCTGAAATGAGTTCAACGTGGCGATTCTCATTATCATACTAGACTACCCAGCACTCGTATGCTGAAATAATGGACATTGCATAATGACTGCATCAGAACCCCCTCTCTTTCTCTCCATAATGATGTCAATGCTGAATTCAAGGGATATAATGTTTGTTTTGAAAGACTTTTAAACCGCGGGACGGGTTATATCTAAAGTTTAATAGTAGGGCAAATAACAGAAATATACTCATTTCCACTGCAGGTGTGGCAATGCTAACTTCGTGGAGGATGACTACACCATACATTTTCAGCGTGGGCATCCGCGGTAATGGTCTCATTATTACAGTTTCTGAAAGGCAAAAGAATCTTGACGGAAGCATTTCAAGAGGATCAAGCCGCAGCAACTATCACAAATTTGCGGACTCATTACACATGGATGGAATTCTGCAAATGACCAATAACTTATGCTTTTATGTGAATACCAAGAAACGAATTAGTTACTTTTACTAAAAACGTTAAGTAATATAACTACATGTTCTCTACTTCATTGATGTTGTAACTGACCGAATATTTGGGAACGCCCCTCGACACAATAGCAAAAGTGATGCAAATTGCTCTGGTGCTGTAAAACTTTCACCACAATGAGTTCACTGCATGTGACGATCCATTTGGATGTATTAACCTTTAACTCTACTGTGGAGCTAAATTTCGGTTGATTGGTTCTTACAGGAAATCTCTGAACAGATATTAGGAAGAATCATATGATTCTCAGACTTATCCTTGAGAGGATATACCCTTTCAATCATAAAAAAAGGGACGTGATCGTCAGAGAACGAAGTGCCTTTTGGGATTTTGGACATAACAACAACTTTCACCAACAGGTCAACCGTGGAATAGTAATTAGCCCCTGGGGTGTTTTTAGAAATAACTATAGAAGTGGCTGCAAATATTCCAGGAAGAATGTCTGTGGAAACAGTAACGAGATCACAACGTTCGAATCTCTTCAGCAGTACAAGGCGATATCATATGCAACCATTTGTTGTTAAACTACCAGCAGGTGGTTCTTAAATTTGGTCGACCAAACGAAATGTTTTTGACGTGGATGCTAGAGTACTCGAAGATGGTACACTCCTGGAGGGCCTTGAAGAGACGTTTCCGGACTAGTAAGAAAGTGTCAAGTCATCATCATCAACGGCGAAACAACCGGCATTCAGACATCTCAGTTTTGAGATGAGGTCCATAAATCCTTTTTCTTTTTCTTTAGCATATGTCCAATTCGTAAGCAGGGTTGGCACGACGTGAACGGTTGCGCTATTTTGCAGGCACGAGGCTTGCAAATCAACATCCAGCGTATCAAGCCGCCGTTGTTTCGACCGGCCTTTTGGTCGCTCATCATCGACTTTAATGTTCGGATCAATCTTGGCGAGTGAATTCTTGTTAGCGCGAATTACATATCTATACCATCGAAAACACTTCTATCGCTATTTTTCCACGATTTGTACAATCACATATCGATCGCGAATATGCTCATTTTCGATGGGATCAAAACGTGTTACATCACTAGTCATACTTAACATCTTCGTCTTCATTACCGCGAGGCGCCGTTCATTGTCTTTTATAGTCGTACAACACTCAAAACCATGGAGAATGACAACTAAGGTAAATTTTGAATTTGATACGTACTCTGAGACGGTTTTTCATACGTCGATCGCAATGAACGCCAGTTGTAGAATCCTTCTTCATCCAGGTCGCGCTAATGCGTGAAGGATTTTGGTGACTTAGTTCTCTATTGACTGACAGTGTTGACTTGAGATATTTAAATCGCTCAGTTCTGGGCAGGTTACTGCTACTGATAGTAATGGTGGCTCTTTAATGGGGGCTGGTCGACAAAAATTCTATTTTATTCAGATTCACAGAGTTGGGTCCCAGCTCTTCGCTTTTCAGAGCTCAGATGCGATGTAGTTAGAATGGAGAAGAAAAGTTCTTATCTATGCAAACCTTGCCAGGCTCTGCATGAACAAAAACTATTTTATGTTTCGGGGTAGATTCTACAAAACTACTTCGGGAGTAGCGATGGGGAACCGCCTCTCGCCTTTACTCACTGAAAGGTTCATGTCATCAATCGAAGAAGAAATTGAATCTAGGGGAATAATGCCTAAAGTATGGTTTAGGTATGTAGACGACGTATTTGCGATTATTAGAAGAGACGATATAGACATGGTCATCTCCTCTATAAACAAGATTCATCATAAAATCGAGTTTACACTAGAGGTAAAAAGGATGGGGCTCTACCCTTCCTAGATCTAAATATCGTCAATTATAGGGGGAAGCTTAAGTTCGAGATATACCGTAAACCTACAGCAACGCAGAGAACGATACCAGCAACTTCACACCTTACATTTTCCCATAAAAATGGCTGCCTATAATTGCATGATTCACCGACTAATCACATACCCTCTTTCAGAATACGGTTTCAATAAGGAACAACAGCATATTACTGACATCGCTATTAAGAATGGGTATTATAATTAATAAGAAAGAAGAATTAAACAGAAAATGAAAATTGAAAATAAAAAAACTTAAAAACTTAAACACAATTGTTTCAGTAGCTTTGTACTGATGAAGGGGGTAAGTTGCCCCCGAAATATATATATACACTGTAAAATAAAAATTTTAGTTTGGAGTAAGCTACTGGTCTATCAATTTGAGTTAGTTCCTATTCCTTCGTTTTATTGCTTCCTCGACTTCGGGTGCGTTGACAGGCAGAAATTCTCCAAATGTGGGCAATGCGTGTGGGAGTAAGAATGAACAAATTCTTCAGTTGAAATATTATCATCATCAACGGCGCAACAACCGATATCCGGTCTAGGCCTGCCTTAATATGGAACTCCAGACATCCCGGTTTTGCGCCGAGGTCCACCAATTCGATATCCCTAAAAGCTGTTTGGCGTCCTGACCTACGCTATCGCACCATCTTAGGCAGGGTCTGCCTCGTCTTCTTTTTCTACCATAGATATTGCCCTTATAGACTTTCCGGGTGGAATCATCCTCATCCATACAGATTAAGTGACCCGTCCACCGTAACCTATTGAGCAGGATTTTATCCACAACCTGACGGCCATTGTATCGCTCATAGATTGCGTCGTTATGTAGGCTACGGAATCGTCCATCCTGATGTAGGGGGCCAAAAATTCTTCTGAGGGTTCTTCTCTCGAACGCGGCCAAGAGTTTGCAAATTTTCTTGCTAAGAACCCAAGTCTATGAGGAATACATCAGGACTGGCAATTCATTGTCTTGTACAGTAAGAGCTTTGACTCTATGGTGAGACGTTTCGAGCGGAACAGTTTTTATAAGCTGAAATAGGCTCTGTTGGCTGATAACAACAGTGCGTTGATTTCCTCATCTTAGCTGTTATCGGTTGGGATTTTCGACCCTAGATAGGAGAAATTATCAACGATCTCAAAGTTGTATTCTCCTATGCTTATTCTTCCTGTTTGACCAGTGTGGTTTGATGTTGTTGGTTGTTGGTTTTCGATGCTGACGTTGCCACCATATACTTTGTCTTGTCTTCATTGATGTGCAACCCAAGATGAAGGCAGTTTGTACATCTCGGGCGGTTCTTCCCATGATGTCGATATCGTCAGCATAGGCCAGTAGTTGGGTGGACTTAAAGATGATGGTACGCATTTACCTCAGCATTACGGATCACTTTCTCGAGGGCCAGGTTAAAGAGTACGCATGATAGGGCATCCCCCTGTCTTAGACCGTTGTTGATGTCGAATGGTCTTGAAAGTGATCCTGCTGCTTTTATCTGGCTTCGCACATTGGTCAGGGTCAGCCTAATCAGTCTTATCAATTTCGTCGGGATAGCGAATTCTGATTTGCCTGGAGTGAAGCCTCTCTGGTATGGGCCAATGATGTTCTGGTCGTATAGGCTATCCGGCCTAGCAAAATAGTGGAAAATATCTTATAGATGGTACTCAGCAACGTGATACCTCTACAATTGCTGCACCGTGTGATATTTTATGTTTTGAGACAGATAATGCCTCGTTGCCAATCGCCAGGCATTGATTCGCTGTCCCATACCTTGAGCACAAGTTGATGAACCATTTGGTGCAACTGGTCGCCTCCATATTTAACCAATTCGGCTGTAATTCCATCGGCTCCTAGCGACTTATGTTTCTCCTTAGTGCTGCCAGTATTTCTCCGTCGTCCTCAGTTGGCGAGACCTCCAACTCGCCGATGTTCTGGTTGTTCACTAACTCATCAAAGTACTCAACCCATCGATCCAATATGTCCATTCTATCGGAAATCAGATTTTCCTCTTTGTCTCGGCAGGATGAGCATCGAGTTGTATAAGGCTTCATCCTGCTGATTTGTTGGTAAAACTTCCGCGCCTGATGCGGTTGCCCCCTGTACTTTTCGAGTTCACAGACTTCTTGGTTCTCCCTGGCTTCCTTTTTCCGTCTGTCAAGTCGCTTCTCCGCTCGACGGGAGTTCGTGATAAGTCTTTGCGCGTGCCCGCGTTCTTTGAGAATGCAACGTTACTCGCTATGCGGCATTCTTCCGTTCCGTTCCTAGCTTACATTCATCGTCAAACCAGTTATTCCGACTTTTTTTGCGGTTGAGGCCAAGTATGTTTGTGGCTGTATCAATGATAACGTTCTACAGGCGGTTGTGAAGATCATTTATTGGTGCTTCATCTCCAGGTCCTCTGTTAACTGCGGTTATTGCGGCATCCATTTCCCTCTTATAGGTGTCGGGGAGGGCTGTGTTGTGGATGGCTTCAGTATTCACTCTCACCTGATTATCAGAGGGGATTGTAGGTGGTGTCGTAATTCGAGCTCGGAGCACAATGCCAATGAAATAGTGGTCCGAGTCCGAGTCAGTTACTCTTCAGTCTAGATCTCCCCGCAGAGGTCTCCAAGCCCTTTAGAGACCCCAGGAGGATCGACTAGAGGAAGTTTGGTCAGGTAATTAAGAACAAACTCTCCGGTGCACAAATTGGTAGGATTGGCACGACAGACGAACTGGAGTCAAAGGTCGGGGCTCTGGAGAAGGCTTTTGATACCGCCTTCAAAGTCTCGTGCCCTGCTAAGTACAGCAAAAAGACCCTGCCACCGTGGTGGAACGAAGATCTCTCTAGTCTCAGGAAGCTGACCAGAGAAATCTTCAACATCTGCTATAGGCAAAAATACTGGCAGCCATACAAGGACTGCCTAAAGAAGTACAAGTTGGCTATCAGGACCGCCAAGAGGCGGCCTTGGCTAGACTATTGTCAGAACATTGAAAGCACTAGTGAATCCGCGAGGCTCAATAAGATTCTGTCCAAGGAACATAAGAGTCCATCCTTCCTTAAAAAGTCGGAAGGCTCGTGGACGGAATCTTCTAGTGAAACCTTGGAGCTGCTGGTTCAATGCACTTTCCCTCCAGCGAGGAGGACTGTGAGTCAGAACCTCGCTTGGAGGGTTTGCGGCAACCCCAGCTGTGCGAGACTATCAAATCGGTAATTACCGGGGATAGGATCGGCTGGGCTACAAACAGCTTCTCCGCATACAAATCTCCAGGCCCAGATGGCATAATGCCAGTTATACTACAGAAGCAGCAAGAAAGGGTTGTGCCGTGACTTGTTGAGATTTACCGGAGCTGCATCACTTTAGGATACGTACCGCAATCCTGGAGGCGCGAACGGGTGGTTTTCATACCGAAAGCGGGCAGGCGCGGTCATGAGTCCGCGAAGGACTTTCGGCCAATCAGCCTGACCTCTTTCGTGCTGAAGACCCTAGAACGCGTCCTGGACATTCACTTAAGGACGATTATGGCGAGAACGCCTTTCTCTAAGTCCCAGCATGCCTACCTCAAAGGAAAATCCACAGAAACCGCCCTCCACGAGGTAATTGGCACGGTTGAGCGGTCACTGCAGTACAAACAGTATACCCTTGCTGCCTTCTTGGATATAGAAGGAGCTTTCAACAACGTCAGTACCAACGCCATTAAGGAAGCCTTGACCGGTATTGGATTGGAGAGGTATCTCACGAATTGGATTATATCCATGCTGAGTACCAGGATAATCCAGTCCGATCTGGGAGGCAACCACTTGACCAGAGCTGTGAACAGAGGCACGCCCCAGGGTGGCGCTATCTCACCGGTGCTCTGGTTAATAGTAATGGACGGGGTGAAGGTGGTGGCGTATGCCGACAATTTGGTGATATTAGTATCAGGGATGTTTCTGTTCATTATGAGCGACATCATGGAAGGAGCGTTGCGAAAGGTGTGCCTGTGGGCCGCAAGAAGCGGACTCAGCATAAACCCAACCAAAACGCAACTGATGCTATTCACCACCAAGACAAGGATACCTGAATTCCATCTACCACGGCTGAATGAACAAAGATTGGTTCTTTCCTCTAATGTGAAGTATCTGGGTGTAATCCTGGATCCTAAGCTAAATTGGAGGTTAAACATAGAACTGAGGGTTAAGAAGGCCTGTAAAGCCTTCTATGCCTGTAAGAGAACCTTTGCCAAGAAATGGGGTCTCCGGCCGAGGATGGTTCTCTGGATGTACACCGCTGTAGTGCGTCCGATCCTGACGTACGGATCTATTGTATGGTGGCAGGCTTTGAAGAAGAAATACAATAGAACAAAGCTTAATAGGATTCAAAGAACCGCGTGTGCAGGTGCTACGGGGGCTCTGCAATCCTGCCCGGCAGATGCTCTCAATGCACTCCTGCATCTCCTCCCCCTTGACCTCCACATCAAATATGTTGCAGCGTGCAGTGCCGTCAGACTATGTGAGTCCGGATGCTGGGCAGCGAAGTCCTACGGCCACAGCAACATTCTAGATGAAATACCTCGAGAAATCTGGGCATCCCCCACGGACTATGTCACACGCAAGCTGAACTTCACGAGAAACTTTGCTGTGGACCTTCCAACCAGGGCAAAGTGGAAGACCGGCGGCGTGTTGCAAGACTATGACACGGTATTCTTTACGGACGGATCAAAGATGGCCTATGGAGTCGGCGCGGGGGTTTTCTCGAATACACACGGTGTATCCAAGTCGTATGGTCTCCCAGGTTTCACCAGTGTATTCCAGGCGGAAGTACTGGCGATATTGGAAATCTGTCGATGGCTGGAGCGTGATTCACCAGCCAAGCGGCCATCAAGGCCTTGTACTCAACGACGACATCTTCCCGGTTGGTGGGGCAGTGCAGAGACACGCTCAACCATCTGGGCGGCACGCTCAATATCACTCTCCTCTGGGTTCCCGAGCATAAGAACATAGAGGGGAATGAGCGGGCTGGCGGATTGGCCAGGCAAGGCTCTGCTCTTGGCAGTCCCTCGGGAAATACAGTCGGTGTTCTGCTGGCGGCTGTCGGGGGCGGAGTCTACTCGCACTACCTAGCAGCCGCGGGCCTGAGATGGCCAAGGCTTACAAGCTGTGCCAAATCAAGGAGAATTTGGCCCGCTTATAACATAGCCCGATCACGAGAGCTCCTGTGCCAGACGCGTGCAAATGCATTCAAGATTACGGCGGTCTGCACGGGGCACTGGCCCATAGGGGACCATGTCGCTAGGCTCGGCTTACCCTACAACTCGCATTCCCGAAGCTGCGGAGAAGGAAGGGAAACCCTCATGCACTTTCTCTGCGATTGCCCGGCTCTGGCTCGAGTCAGGCTGCGGACACTGGGTAAACCATTCTTTGGGGACCTCAGTGAGATTTCTAGTTACAGGGTCAGAGAGCTGCTTTCCTTCGTGAATGCTACGGGCTGGCTCTGAAGATCCAAGCCAGCTGGACTCTGCTTCCCTGTTCCTATAACAACAGTCACGGTCTAAGGAGTTTGTGGCATCAAAACGGCCCACCAAAGCGTTAATTGGGCTCCTCGGAGCGGCCACTGATACCTACCTACCTACCTACCCGAGTCAGTTGAAATCTGCTTGAAATATTCTCGATCCATCGCGGTTCGTCGGTCGATCAGTATGTAAAGTACTGATTTTGTCATTAATGCAACAGAAATGTTTTGACAAGTCGATCCAGATCTCTCTCGCCACCCCGAGTATCCAGTTTATCGTAAAGATCTTTGTAATGGGCTGCTCGGGTAATAGAGACCGCTTTCTTTGCTTTCTGGTGGCATTCTTAAAAAATTGCCAATTGGTCAGCGCTTCATGGTTGCGAAACTTTTGGTAGATCCGTTTCTTTTCACAGAACCTCATTTGGACTTTGTGATTTCAAAGCGAAGTATCTCGGTTTGGTGACCCCGAGGGTTGTATAGGCCGCTTTGTAGATCGTGTTTTCAATTTGGTTCCACGATTCTTCGTAATGCTTGGAAATGGCTTCCTTTTTATCCCGAAATCGAAGAAGGCAAGGACTTTGAAATTGGCTGTCAAGATTCTGTGATGTATGTAAAATGAAGAATAAACGTCCTCAGTTGGAAAAGAAAAGGATCCTCTTTCGTCAAGTTTGAAGTTTTATTGGATACAATCATGGAATTAAAGCTCGAATTGTTTGAACAGCCACGATATTCACCGGGTTTGGCTTCCAGTAACTTTTCTTATTGTCGAACTGAAAAAATGGAACAGACCACGACAAATGAGAAGGTCATGCTCAAAACAGATGCCCACTTTGTGAACCTTCCAAAATTTTGCTTTTTTGACCGCTTAAAAAACTTGGACCAACACTTGGAGAAGCGTGTAGAGCTGGGAGGAGATTATGTCAAAAAAATCTCCTAAAATATTTTTTTTTCTAACTTTCTATCCTATTTCGATGTGTAGGTGATAATAGATAACTTTGCGGAAAAAAGAGAACACACATTAATATGGAGGCTCGATTGCTGCGGTGCATCTAAATTATGAATTTAAATATTGTAATAACGAACGTTTGTGGACCGTGTCGGTAAGGGTCCGGTTTTTTATGTTCAAAAGTTATGAAATAAAAACTGTGTAGGTCATTCACTCAAAAGTTTCACGAAATTTGTCTAAATTGCAGAAAGGGGACTTTTCGCAATGGTCCAACGATAATATCTGTCCCCTCGTTCGTTCTAGATATTTCTTTCGTTTGAGAGCAGATGCAAGGCAGTGCAGCATGAAGCCTCAATCTAAAATTTAGATCTCTGAGTCATATCACTATCATTGCGGACGCAGTCACCTTGCATACAGCCATCTACCTGTGCAATAGTTACGCAAATTAATATAACACTCAGAAATGCAATTTTTTGGATGTCGTAAAGCAGATTGTCTGTCATGGATGATATTTGCAAATTCTTTCTGCAAGTAATGTACACATGTCCATATGTGTTCGTCATTGGAGGTATGAGGTAAGATCATAAACTTGTTCACGTTGAATTTCACGTTTTAAGATAAAAGCAACATTAAGTATTGAGGCACAAACTGGCCTTGAACTGAGGTGAAAATTCCATAAGATATTTGATAAAAATCAGAATTAGCATATTCTCGCTTCCAATAAAAGATACTCGATATCTACATAATAACAGGTTGAATCGTTTCAGAAAATTTGTTTTGTTTTTCCACATATTAATGAGGTTCGAGGTGGTATGCAAAGATTATTGGTCTTGAGGGATATCAACCTTTGATCGAGGAGACGTATTTACTGCCGGAACTATCAGTCTGAGTTGGGCGCCAAAGTTCGCGTTAAAAACATAATAACCTGGCAAATTTCGGTAGTTCAATGTTCGTTAAATTAAAAATAATTCCTTTCGTGGGGTGTATTCTTGGACGCGGATCAGGAAAAACTGGAGAATATACTGGAATGTGGATGGAGAACAGAGGGACATTCATATGCAAATTTGCACAATTCGTCATTGAGTCATTGGCCAACGACGTCCTGACCCGGACAACATATGTAGAGGATAACTAAAATGAATACCCTCATTTGCATATTTATGCGGAATGAGGCAATTACATATATTTCGGTTTTGTATTTGATGGCTTCATGGTCTCTTCTGCTTGGGTTCGACGATCCTCGGGTGCAAATTTAACTACGAAAGGAGCTTGTCCTTTTTTGATCACATAGGCAGTAAATTCGTTGGTTACTGTGCCTTTATTTCATTTCCATTTCAGTTCTTCTCTTACATCCATTTTATTTCCTTTTTTCATCGAACTTATCATCGCTCAGAATAGCAGCCCCAGAAAATGCTCCGGAGGACTTAGATCGTAAATCACAGTTCGCTTGTGGTATTGACTCGCTGTCTTTTTAATACTTGATATTTTCTTACTTCTGTTGTTCGACGAATGTATATAGTATTTCGCAAAGAATGCAGAAATGAAAGTCCAAGTCGATCTTTGTCTATATAAAGAAGTTTATGATGGTTCTCTTCATATATTTTGAATGACGCCTGTCGCTTTCAATTTTATACCTGTTTCTCGTGAGATGACATATCAGATCTGGTTCAATGTTCTGGTTTTCTATGATCTGGTTTTCTTAGTGTGGTATTTGCATCCAAATAAATCTTAAAGTGAAAAATACTTCTTGCATTTTTGGATAAACAAAGATGAAATGGCGTGTAAGTTGTTTGTTTTGTTGCTACAGAGGTATAGATCCTTTTGAATTACATTCAGACAATGTTTTGAAACTTTTAAGAAATCTTTAATCTAGCTGATTCTACTTCCACTTTTTTAAGAGATTAAAATCTATAAAAGAGTAACTACCGAAGTTAGATTCCGCTAAGGTTCTTACGCATTAATACCCACCTCCCGCTAAGCATCCACTGAGGTGAAACCCCATACAGCAGCTTCCCTTGTTTATTTTAACTTCTCATTTGCAGAAGGAATACCCTGTGGTCAATTACACCTTGGTTGGCTTTACTGTAGAACTGGCTGTTTCTCATAAGCTTTACTTTTTTAGCAGTGTGTCCTTCATGAGAGCAGATAGTTCAGCTTTATTCTTTTCAGTAATTTCGACAGACTTGCGATATTTCTTATTTTTTGGACTTCAATGTTCTCATGGGAACGTAACCACTGACTATGTTACACTGCATGCTCACTAACTATCTGTGTTCGCAGGACCTTACGCAAATCCTTATTTCCAATATACCACGAAGCTCCACCAGAATGTCCCAGTGGGATTTTCAGGGTGGAAAGCTATAGAGTGTCTGACCAGAGATCCTGCTCGGCTCACAATTGAATAATTTCCATTATGAGTCTCACTGTACAGATTTCTTACCCTTTCAGAGATCCCTGGAGAACCAACTAGAGGAAGTGCAACCACCCAGAATGAAATCAGCTAGGCTATTTGGGAATTTCGCCGCATATAAATCTCCCGGTTGAGACCAGATAATGCCAGCCATACTCAGGAAAGTGAAGGCAGACCCCGAACTCACTAATTTGGGAGACAACGTCAGCCGTATTAGACGGTCGCAGAAGGGAGATCTTATGTTGGAACTTAAGAAATCCAAGGATGTAACCGCGGACAAATTCTTAAGCCAAATCGGGAAGACTTTAGGGCAGGAAGCCGACATAAAAGCTAGCAGGCCATCTGCAAAGATATAGATGAAATCACGACGAAGGAGGAGGTTCGCGAAGCGTTGGAGAAACAGTTCGATCTTGCCGGACTACAAGAGTCAGCGGTGAAAACGCTAAGGAAAGCCTATGGGGGAACACAAACCGCCATCATCAGCCTACCAGTGGAGAACGCACTCAAACTGTTAGCAGCAGAGAGAGTGAGAATAGGCTGGGTTATGTGTCGCCTTAGGGAACAGGTGGCGTTAAAACGGTGCTTTAGATGCCTTGGCTTTGGTCACATTGCGAAGTCATGCACTAACCCAAATGACAGGTCAAAGCAATGCAGGAGATGCGGAGTGGAAGGCCACATCAGCAAGGACCGCGGAGCTGACCCAAATTGTCTACTGTGCAAAGGAGAGGAGGGTGTGGACCATCGGCACATTGCAGGCAGCAGCAGGTGCCCGGAATACAGGAGAGCCCTTAGCACAAATCGCAGATGAGGTTGATACAAATCAACCTCAACCACTGCGCGGCGGCGCTGGATCTACTCGCGCAAACCATCCGCGAGAAAAACATCGATGTGACCATACTAAGTGAACCATACCGAAACCGCGGTGGTAGCGTTTGGGTCAAAGACCAAACGGGCCAAGCAGCGCTGTGGACTTGTGGAGAACAAGCCTTCCAGGAAATAATGGAGCACCCGGAGGAGGGCTTCATCAGAGCGAAGGTGAAGGGCATCCACATCTACAGCTGCTATGCTCCACCCAGCGCTACACTCGTCGAGTATGAGCGGATGCTTGCTGCTCTTGTTTTGGATGCAAGAGGACGTTGGCCGATCATAATAGGAGGCGATTTCAATGCGTGGGCTCTTGAATGGGGCAGCCGGATAACTAATGTGAGGGGACGTGTTCTCCTCGAAGCATTCGCGGAGCTGGACGTGGTACTGGCGAATGTTTACACTTTCCGGGGAAGGGGCCTGGGGTCTATAGTGGACCTGACATACGTGAGTGCCACTTTAGCCAGTAGAATCGCTTGGCATGTCAGTGAGGACTATACTCACAGCGACCACCAGGCAATCTGCATAGAGATCAAGGGCGGATCGAGCTCGAAAAAGAGTTCTCGCAGAATGCCGGGTGGTATGCTTGGCTGGACAGTGAAAGCTTTCGAGCGGGACACGTTTTCCGCGGTGCTCAAATCCGACATATCCCTGAATGGTACGGCTGGAGAGAAAGCCACCCAGATCACTCGATGGGTGACGGAAGCATACGATGCTACTATGCCCAGAAGGCGATTGCTCCCCAGTAGGCAACCCAACTACTGGTGGAACATGAAATCGCAAGTTTGCGAGCCGCATGTTTTCGGGCAAGGAGGCTTTGCCAGAGGCTCAGGGGAAAACCCGGTAGCGACGGTCGAGAGGAGGCACACAAGCAATTGCGTGGCCGCCTAAAGGAAGCCATTCGGAGGAGCAAAAAGAACTGCTTTAAACAGCTGTGCGACCATGCCGACATAAACCCTTGGGGCGAGGCTTACAGAGTGGTGATGAAAAGGCTGCGGAAATCACCCAGGTGACCTGTCCGCGCCTCCTGAAACAGATTGTTACCACTCTGTTCCCTCACCACGAAAATAGGGGAAGGCAAGTTTTTGTCCAGCCAAATGACGGCATAATACCGCCTGTAACTGTGGAGGAGCTGCGGGAAATATGTGGTAGGTTCGGTGACAATAAGGCCCCAGGTTTGGATGGCATCCCCAACCGAGCTTTGAAACTGGCAGTGAAGACTAGGCCCGACCTTTTCGCCAACACCTTCGAGGCGTGCCTAAAAGAAGGAATATTCCTGCCCAGTGGAAAAAGCAAAAGTTGGTGTTGCTTCCGAAGCCTGGCAAGCAACCTGGAAACACAGCGTCGTATCGTCCTATCTGCCTGTTGGATAAAACGGGGAAGATGATGGAAAGACTCATCCACAACAGACTCCTGCCCATCGTCGAAGCCAGCAATGGTTTGTCGGAACGCCAGTTTGGTTTCCGAAGCGCCCACTCTACGGTGGACGCAATTGGCATGGTGGTAAACCTGGCAAAAGGTGCACTGATTTCTGGCGGCTGCTGTGCCGTGGTGGCGTTGGATGTCAAAAACGCATTCAACTCGGCCAACTGGAATAGAATTAAACGGGCGTTGGTTGACATAGGTGTCCCCGGATATTTAGCGAATTTGGTGGAAAACTACCGGAGGACTCTCTGGTACGGGACGGATGAGGGCCCCAAAGAGTACATTGTCACAGCCGGGGTACCCCAGGGACCGGTACTTGGTCCCCTGTTGTGGAATATCATGTATAATGGGGTGCTTGCTCTTCCCGTCCCAGAGGGGACTACGATTGTCGGCTTTGCTGATGACCTAGTTGTGGTTGTTGCAGCAAAACACCCAGAAGATGTGGAGGTTTACGCAACGGAAACAGTGAGAGCGGTAAAGTCCTGGCTAGAAAAGGCCGGGCTGACCTTGGCGGACGCGAAACGGAAGCGGTCTTGATAACGAAACGCAGGAAAAATAATACTGTAAAAGTGGAGATCGGTGGACATACGGTCGTATCAAAGCCGGCTATCAAATACCAGTGCCACCACGGCACTTGCAAAAATGTTGCCAAATATTGGTGGGCCGAAACATTGCCGGAGGTTGGTGCTAGCCGGAGTGGTCGCTCGATCCTGCTCTACTCGTCGCCTGTGTGGGCAGAGGCGCTTGTAAACTCTCAGAGACGGAAGCAGGTGAACTCGGTTTACCGGCGGATGGCTTTGAGGGTTTGCAGTGCTTTTAGAACCACATCCGGTGAGGCAGTATTGGTGGTGGCAGGCATGATCCCGGTTGACATTCTGGCCAAAGAAATGAGTGTCCTGCTACAATGCAAGACATATGGAGGGGCATGCACAGCGTAGAAATGCGGCAAGGTCAGAGTCGCTTGATCTCTGGCAACGCAGATGGGACGAGTCTGCGAAAGGTTGGTGGACGCACAGGCTCATTCCCAACATTAGGGTGTGGCTTGAGCGAAAACATGGGGATACCAACTACCACATTACCCAGTTTCTCACGGGACACGGTGGTTGCTACAGGCAGTATCTGCACCGCTTTGGGTTGGATGATTTTCCGAACTGTCCCAGATGCGATGGCATACCGGAGGATCCAGAGCATGTGATGTTTCACTGCCCACGGTTTGCGATGAACAGAAGGAGCTTAAACCAGGTGCTAGGCAGGAGCGGGACCCCGGAGAGCTTGGTTACTGAGATGCTGGAGTCCGAGGAGAAGTGGCTTGCGGTTGGCTCCGCAATCATCCAAATGCAGGAGGAGTTGCTGAAAGAACAAAGAAGGAGGAAAGCTGCAAATAGGAGAAGGATGAGTGCCTAAGAGCAAACCTACCCCGCGAAGTAATACCTCAATGGTGGTCCCGCGGGGCTGGGGCTGGAGAGACCGGGGGTAGTTTTTAGTGGGTGTGAATCCCACACGCGCCCGCTGTTGTTCCGCCGTTCGGGCGGCGGAGCTGCGGCGGGACGTGTCTTTCTAAGATTTTCCACATCCGTGTACGCACAAAAAAAAAAATACTATGGAAGCACCAAAAAGGGTTATGTCGTGGCTTATAAAGATTTTCGATAGATGTTTTCCGCATTCCCGAAAGCGAGTAGTGGATTAGCTTCGAGTTTTCGTATTGATGATTCTAGAGCGCGTCCTGGCTGGTTATAGAGAGGTCGTCCATCTCCAAATCTCAACAAACCGAGTACACGGAACAATCTACAGAAATTGCTCTTCATGAAGTAATTAGCATGGTTGAGCGGTCGTTACTTCACAAGCGACACAACTGAACAGCCTTCCCTCCATTGAACGACCTTAATACCAAAAACATCATGCGGGCTCTAACCAGAGTAAGATTAGTGGCCTGGGAGTAACCACTTGACCAGAGCTGTGAGTAGAGAAACACCCCAAGGTGGAGCCATCTCTGGTGCTTTGGCTATTAGGAACGAATTAAATTCTGCGGATATTGAACAGGTAGAGGGATATTCCGACTAGTTAGTGATATTGGTGGCAGGGATTCGCTCTGGTATGAGTGAAAGGCACGTTGCGGAACGTGCACCTGTGAACTATAAAATGCGGACTCGGCACAAATTCACCGAAAACGGAGCTGATGCTATTTACTACCTAGATAGGAGTGCCCGAATTTCACTTCCTGCGGCTAAATGGACAAAGATTTTCACTTCAATGTAAAATATCGTAGTGTAATGCTGGATCGTACGTTAAATTGGATGACAACTGCTAGGCTTTTGTAAGGAAATTGAGTCTCCTGCAAAGGATGGTTCATTGGCCATACTTTCTGCCATCCTAGGCAACGAATACAATAGAGCCAAGCTTAACAGGATCGAAAGAACCGCATGTGTGCCTGGAATACTGGGGCTTTGTAGTTCTGCCCGGAGGATACCCTTAATGTAATTCTACACCTCCTTCCACTGGACCGTTACTACACGCAAGCGAAGCTTCAAGAGAAATATTACCGAGGGCTTTGCAACCAGAAGGAAGTGGAAGATCGGCGATATATTGCTGCCTTACGACACAATGTTCTTTTCCAAAAGATCAAAAATTTTCTGCAGTTTGGATACGGGAGTATTCCCAGATACGGGCATGATCTGAACCTCAGTCGTAACATAGTTAATTTAACCAACAACCAACCCGCCTTTGAGTCTTTGTACTCAACAGCGACATCCTCCAAACTGGTCGGGCAGAGCTCTCTGTGTGACCAGTCATAGGAACCTAGAGGGGATTAAGCGGCCTGAAGGATGGAGTTCAACTTGATAGTTTCTCTCTGGGCACAGTTGGCGTCCCGCTAGCCACTCCAAATGGCGAAGGCTCGTTATCTGCGTTAATTCAAGCAGGGTTTGCCACAGAAACACATCAGTTGTAAATTTTTCCCAGTCAGAATACGGTTTTTCACATAATAACCAAACGAAGACTTCCAATAGAGAGGGCATGAAGCCTTCTATAGATAACTAAATGGAGTTCAAGGGAAGGACATTGCCATCATAATGGGCGGTCTGAATGCCGATATCAGCTCTGATAACATTTTTGTGTCCGGATAGCGGAGTGGTTAGAGTACAAGGATGTCGTACGGAAGGTCGCATTTCAAATCTCATTGGTGGCAGTGGAATTTGTATCGTGATTTGACGTCGGATACCAGTCGACTCAGCTGTGAATGAGTACCTGAGTCAAATCAGGGTAATAATCTCGGGCGAGCGCAATGCTGACCACATTGCCTCCTACAGTGCAACATAGTGCTGTAGTGTACCGTTACGATCTTCAATGAAGTGCTTTAACACATTTCAAGGCACTGATCCAAATGGATTGTTGCAACAACGATTATTATTATTATTATGTGAAGTGAAAACACGGTCTTGGAAGTTGGCTAATAAATTAAATACACCTTGTTCACTGGATATTCTGCGCTTTAAGCTATTTATGGTAAAAGTCAACGAGACCTTTACTAAATTACGAGCTGGGAATGGAAAAATGGAAAAAAAGCAATATCAGTCGGTGATCCGATTCTATTTTTGGAAGGAAAATCGCGCAGCGAAATCAGAGAGCGCTTGGATTCTATGTACGGTGGTTCTGCTCCTGCAATGGTGACCGTAAACAATTGGTTTAACGAGTTGCAAAGTGGTCGCACGTTGGTTTTTGAGGAGCCACGCCCAGGTATCTCGAAAACGGCTACCATGGGGGATAACGTGAGAAAAATCCAGGATCCCTTATTGACATCTCATCTAAAAAAAAACGCGTAGGTCACGTCAAATATCATATCAAGTGTTCTACATGAGAAATTTGCCAGCGCGATAAGTGCCGCGGACAACAAGCGCAACCGTGAAGCCAATTCAGAGTAGAATTTGACGCAATCCAAAGAAGTTTCTGCGTTGTTTCATGACCATCGACGAAACGTGGGTCCAGTGGTACATCAGAGCCCAGTCCGATGGAAACAATGGACTTCACCCGGCGAATGCGCTTCGAAGAAGACGAAAACTGGCCAATCGGCCGGAAAGGTTATGGCCACCATTTTCTCGAATTCACAAGGTGTAATCTGATTCGACCGCCTTTAAAAGGTCAAAAAGGTCAGATAGCTCTACTATGCCGAATTGCAGAAAAAAACCCCATTTTGCGAAGGAAAAGTGCTCTTCCACCATAACAACACACCTGCACACATCTCTGCCGCAGCCACGTCCAAATTGGTCGAATTGGGATACGAATTGTTACCCCATCAACCGAATTCTCCAGATTTGGCTCCATGCGTTTTCCTTTTGTTTCCAAATTTTAAAAAGTCGTATTGAATTTGCAAAGAAGCGACAAATTTGACCTATTATAACTTTGTTAGTAATAGGGCGATTTCCACCAAACTTGGTAAGATCGTCCTCTATGTTATGGCCAAGAGTGCTATATTTTATGATTGCAAGAAGAACTTAAGGGGGATTTTGCAGTAAATTCCTAAAAATTATGAGTCCGTTGAAGAAATTATCAGTTTCGAACCTGCTAAATGCTAAATGATATCTACGTGAAACGCTAAGAAAGGACGACTATTCCTCTGTGAGTTATGCCGTGCAGTGAAACATACTGCGCCAGCATAGCCAACGAGTGGGTCATCCTCGGATTACGTCGTGGAGAACAGAAGAAGAAAAGTAGAAACAAGCGATCTAGCTGTGGTTGGCTTGCTATGCACCATATAGAGGCTGATGTGGGGGCAGATAAACTGGTATTGCGATTGGACATTATTGTTGGATCTTTTTATACCGATCTCCTTCCATTCCAATCCTTGAAATAAATGGAATTCAAAATCAAAGGGCAATAAAAAATGTTTCGTAAAATTGGTGGACGAATTTGGTAAGTTCCGTTATTCCTGCAATATTTTTTCCATGATATTGTCCCGTGAAGGAAATAAAGTTGAAATTGATACACGGAATTTTTAGGCAACGCACATCTTTCCAAAAATCCAACTGTACTGATGACTCCATATATTTTAAGAGCGCCCCATAATTTCTTCAAAGCCGAATTCAAATAAAATTCAGAATTTAGCATTATATTATGTGTGCAGAATTTCCACAGGAATTTTATGCAGGAGAAGGTGAGATTTCTGACTAAATGCAAGTATGAGGGATAACGTACGATCATAGAACACCCATCCCCTGGAACACCATCTTCGAGCGGCGGTCGTAAGGATACTGGTGAAAGATATAGAGTTTCACTGTCCTGGCGGATTTTAGTACTTAGTTCACAAAGTCATTCGGATTTATAATATAAGGACACTATAAGCAAAATGAATGGCTCTCTCTCTAGCGAGAAATTGTAACTTTTAGCGTTTCAAAAATAATCCTGAAAAGGATTTGTAGAGGGAGAACGTGGCATCCACGATTATTTTCTCCTTAAACAAAGCGTTATATCCTACAGTGTGGAGGAGGCATAACGGACCATGCTGAATCGTTTTCAATAAGAAAATTAAAAAAAAACGCTTGAACATAAACTGTTCAGGCACCTGCTGTGACTGGAAAGTGTTCATAGTGAAGCAGAAACCTCAAGTTATAATAGTATCTTATAGGACCACTGAAAGAATACCAGCTGGCAAATACAATATTTATTTTCTTGGTAGGTCTGGGTCAGTGTCAATTTCGTACCTCAGCATCAATTCAGGGAAACATAAAAAAACCTGTTCGTTTATTTCAAGGCAGTTCGCTTTCCTCAAAGAGCATTTTTTAAGAAACTGCTCATTAACGCAATAAATTCCTTCCGCGTATGCATAATACCGATCTGAGTTAATATAAATACGCATTCGAAACTGGGTTAAGACATTCAATAAGCAACCAGCAAAGTACGAGTGCATTTTAACAGTGTGTGCCATGTACTCGTAGATATTACAATAGAAAAAGAAACCGTGAAAAAATTGCAACAATAATACGAGTATCTATAAGAGGTCAATGAAACCTAATTACTTGCGTTACATATTTCCATAAATAAAGATAAACATCAATTTACATATTATTGTGTAAAATGGCTTAAAATAATGTCAATATCATGATTTACCTTTCATAAAGACCAGAGCATGCCGTCCATATGCTATCATAGTTATAAGAGTTTAGTGCTCTGCGACCACCTATCTCAAAAAACTCGTTCACCCATTAAGTATCTGGTGGATATAAATCACAGATAAATGCACTTTGATTGATATCGAGTCAGTCAACTTCAAAGTGCAAAAAAGTTGTCAGCAGCCGCGCGTGAAGACTAATCTATTCACCGGAGAATGTCCATTTGAGGCAAGCAATAAACTGACTTATCCTTTTATGTTCAGGGTACAGGTAATTTCTGTATGACAGTATCATTATGTATTTTGAGATAAATTCAATATTTTCATCTTAAGTCAGCAGTTTGACATCAAAGAAGTCGGAAGCGGCGAATTAATACCGCGGAACTGAACACTTTGAAACGGGCGAAGTTGATAAGAAATATGTTCAGACAGACTAAACTCAATTTGGCTCAGTGGAGTTTTAAAGTGGTTCGCATGCAATGGAATACCGAGGTCTATTCCTCTCTCCGTGGAGGGGAATGAAGAAATACCAGTACTTCCACTACATCCTCAAAGAAAACTTGCGGTATCACCCTTAAAATGTTATCGCGCCTCAAAGTGAAATTTTTTTATATGAAATGAAGTAAATTTTCATTTTCAACCCTATCTCCAGGGAAAGGGAAGTGGGGGAACAGAGGAGAAAGAGGAAGGGCCCTACTCTCTTACTCCTTTCACCAATTGCGGCAACCACCTCTCTTTTAAAAGTTGTGGAGCATCAAATAGAGGTTATTTTCGTATGGAAAGGATTAGGATTACTTTTGTAGTCTATCCTAGCAGAGGGAAAAGCGGGACGTCCTCTATCACGCAATCTAGGTGACAAATTGCGGCCATTATCTTCCTTAAAAAAATTGGGTTTTAAAAAAGGTGTAAGAATGGTCTACAGAAGGAAGAGGAACGAATTTCCGTTCTAATCCTGCTAAAGACGCGCGGCGGTCATCTCCTTAGAATCCTATGGTACCCAAAAGGATATATTTTCATATCACTAATAAGCAGCCATCGCCGCAATGTGCGAGGGAAGTAGGAGATCGGATTCCCTTTAATCTCCAGTCCTTTCCACACGCGCAGGTGCGGAACTTTCTCTTCGATCTGAATACCTTCTTTATCCCTCCCCCTATTTACTGGTTGGCAAATCAAACTGCATCATGAAGATATCAATATATCCTTTTTTGAAGTATCATAGCTGCTTAAGGGGGAGTAACTGCTATGATTTTTTAATGAAGTTCTCTCTCCAAATCCTTTCTACCCCCTCCGAGGGTGAAATTGAAAACTAAACCCTACCTTTATGGCATTTCGAGGCGCCATAACTTTTTAATGGGAAGTCATTGTTTAAAGGAGGTAAGTAGGGGAACCTTTATTTTTATTCTGCATACTCTTTCCGTTCCCTCTCCATAAAAATTCAAAATAACTTTTAATTATAAAAAATAATAAGAATTAGGTACAAGCACTGAGGAAGGAGGCACGTGGTCTCCGAAACAATTGTATGCGGGGAAGAAATAAAAATATTTACAGGATAAGGAAAAAAACCTAGTTCTTTTTTCAGAAAATTTAGTTATTCAAATTCCAAGAACAAGTTGAAGCTGATCCGTGCTAGTGTTCTTTCTGTGTTGCTATATGAGAGTAGCACATGGAAAGTGACATCCACTGTCACTCGAAGGCTTCAATCCTTCGTCAATATTTATCTGTGTAGTATCATCGGAATACGCTGGCCTGATACTATCACAAACGGAGAACTTGGCATTCTCATAGGCCAAGTATGCGATGTGATCGGAAGGCAAAAGTGGCAATGGATAAGCGATCCATTAAGGAGAGGCGACAATTAGATTACTGCCTACATCAGGCAGTGGAATCCACGCTCCCAAGATGGCCGAAGTGTGGTTCGCCCTTACAGCGCTTGACGCAGAACAGCGACGGAATAGTACGAAAGTCTCGGGAATTCTTAAGGAAATTTGAAGCGCTTTTCAACAAACCGCGAGCGATGACTCATTGCGCTATACCCCACCAAGCGGTAAATGGCAACCATATACAAGCCACAACGATTCATAGAAATGTGGTCGGTACAGGAATACCCACTGCGGGTGTCTGCGCTAAGGCGATCAATTTCTCTAAGTGTTTTCTTGCGGCCACTATCCCTAACGTAGTTTTGCTACGGAGTCCTTAGTGTCAACGCAAAATTTGTCGAAGCATTCTCAAGAGGGATAAATCAGCGGCAAGAACTGAGCGCAAATAGAAGAGCTCCAACTGAATCGCTAGTTCATTCAACAATGAGTCTTATTACCGCAGTATCGACAACCAAAAAGAACCTGCTTCCCAGAATATTACCCGTACACTGGTGGACGGCTAAATTGCGAGTCTACAAAGGAATTGCCTGAGACTTCGGCGGATGCTCAGCGCGTAAGACGTTAAGACGAGGTGACGTTTAGAATCGCAGGGTATAAGAGTGGAAAAAGGAAACCCACCACGAAATCAACAGGCAGAAAGCACGCTGCTGGCAGGAGCTAATCAACAACATAAATAGGGAGACATGGGGCTTTGGGTATACGTTGGTTTCCGAAAGCACTGTGTGCAAAGGTCACGTGTTCTGTACAAACAGCGAAGATAGAAGAAACCGCGCAGGCTTTTTTGCCTGTCCACCCCATCCTAACTGACGCTACCGATGAAGAAGCGAGTGCCGAGGAATGCCCACTCTTCACCGCAAAGCAACTAGAGAAGGCGGTCCTACCATGAAGCACGATATTCCCAGGGAAGTGTTGAAACTCATACGTAAATATAAGCCGGACTTGCTACGCTGCTGATGTCCAAGTTCGTCCTCCTTTTCGATTCCGAAATATAGGCTGACTTGCTAAGTAAGGAAATGTACCGTTGGCTCCTAGTGCAAGTACACCGATGAGGACTTTGTGAGTTGTGTCCGCCTATCGTGCCGTCTCGGAGCCAGCAGTAATGGCCATAATGGAGGTTATTTCGATCGGTGTGCATGATGCCGAGCAAAGGCTTATATATCACAGGAAAGGCGAGGGAAATAAGGAAGCTGTCGCTGGTGGAGAGAGAGAGAGAGTCCGTATTCTCTGCGCATGGCAGCAATCTTGGAAAACAGAGACAGAGAAAAGACGTGCGGCCGTGTTTCAATCGAAAGCACCGTGAAGTTGACTATTAGCTAGCCTAGCTGCTCAGCGGAGACAGGTATTTTCAATCCTACCTGTACACAATGATGCCTGCCACACCTTTTTCTTCCGCAGAAGGTGCGCCATCGCCATCACCTTTCAATAGAAAGGAGGCCATGCTGCAGAGCGAAGACACGTTGATCCGTGCACAATTAAGGTATGCTTAAGGAGAAAGAAAGGGAGATGAGTAGGAGAGTTTTTTTTTCTTTGAGGAGGTGGAAATTTTCAAAAGACATTGGTCTGGACACACCAGCATGTGGGATTTTTACCCACTAAACCACCCCCGACTCCCTCCCTGCCCCGCGGAACCACCATATTACATCACGGGGCGGAGTCAGCTCACTCTAGCTTAATCCCATTTCTTCTATACGCGGCGCACGTGACCGCGTTTTTCTCCTTTCCTCTACCCTTCGCAGTTTATCTTGAATAGATGCGATCATGGAGTGACCGCATCCCAATTCTCTTGATGTGCTAGCATTTTCGGCACCAGATTTTCTGGTACCAGCACCTCTCCTAGAATCTCCTCTAGATTTCTCCTTTCTACCACAAATCTCGGATAGTGGAAGAGTACATGCTCTGGGTTCTCTGGGATTCCATCACAATTTGGTCAGTCGGGTGAGGTCTCCAATTTAAACCTGTGAAGGTATTGGAGATATCCTCCATGTCCCGTGAGAAACTGGGTAAGATTATAGTTAATCTCACCGTGTCGTCACTCCAACCACTCCTTGATGGCAGGAATGAGCTTGTGAGTCCTCAGACCCTTTCCCGAGCGTTCCCACCGCTCTTGCCATCTATTTATGGATCTCTCCCTCTCAGCGTTTTTCGTCTGCAATAAGAGAGAGATTGACTTCGCATTGTATATACTCGCCATCTCATCTGCCAAGATGTCAATCGGCATCATTCCAGAGATGGCGAATGCTGCGTCATCTGAGACAGTCCTGAAGGCAGAGCATACCTTCAGGGCTGTCCTTCTGTAGACTGCATTCAGTTTGCTAGTATTAACTGACATCCGCAACGCCTTGCTCCAAACTGGCTAAAGCAACCTAGAGGTATGCCGTGGCCCTCCCACGTTCAGCATCATCCTCGCCAGGGCCATACTAGCAGTGGATGATTTATCACAAACATACTGTACGTGTTGCTTATAGCTGAGCTTCCTGTCTATCACTAACCCCCAAGTATTTGATGGTCGGCTTGAAAGTGATGATATGATTCCCGATTCTAACACAGGCGTAATTTCTCTTCCGGCGCTTAGTGATGAGAACCGCACCTGTTTTTTCCTCCGCAAGCGTCAGACCAGAGCTCTCTAACCAGCATTTGACCGCACTGATTGCCTCGCTTGAGTATAACTCAGCATCTTTGAGATGCTTTGCGACAACAACCAGCGCTATGTCGTCAGCGTAACCCACCACTGTGGCTTCCTCCGGAAGGGGAAGATTAAGTACATCGTTGTGCATGATATTCCACAGTAGTGGGCCCAATACGGAGCCTTGCGGAACACCCGCGGAAACAACGTACTCCTGGGGTCCATCATCGGTGTCATACCAGAGCCTCCTTTCAGTTAATAACTATCGACAATTGCGACGAGGTAGGCGGGAATACCAACCTTCGCTAGGGATTTGCGTATTAGATTCCAATTGGCCGAATTGAATGCATTTTTCACGTCCAGGGTTACTACCACGCAATATTTGCTGGTAATACTCTTTCCGTGGATTGCATCTTCGGAGAAGTACCAGCTTCTGTCGCTTCCATGCCGCTGGAAATATTCCCCCGGACATGCACGCTTCGAACAACTCAGCGAACTAGATTTGACGGCAAGCTTAAGGGCCTTATTCGGTACTCCGTCCAGGGCCCGGCGCTTTATTGTCTGGAGAGCTGATAGGTTACTGGGGCTCCCTGAATCCACGAATAGACCTTGCCTGAGGTGATGTGTCAAACGGTTCCCGGTCAGAGTCCTAAATACTCTAGGGGATGTCTTAGCCGTAGTCCGCCTGAGACAGGAACCCGGCACTGTATTAGGAAACGCATTTCTCCTCCCTACCGCAAGAAAAAAAATATCTTACACTGGAAGAATTTGAGCAACGCGCGTATGTGCGTTTGGCGCGCTTCTTCACCTAAAAGTTTATGGTAACTCCATAATCCTAAAGAAATCTCAGTGCTTTTTTAGCCATTCGAGATTGACAAGGACATTACTGAGAAGAATAATTTATCTTTGGATTCAAGGGAACTATCGCCGCTATTTTCAAATCTCGGTCGTCAACCAATGCTCTGTTATAATATGGGTCTACCCAACGTAATTGTAACTACGTAATATTAAGCGAATCCGAGAGGGAAAAAGGAAAAAAGCTCCTACCTTACAATTGATAATCGAACAACAGCACTAACTACCCAATACATAACTCACTCTTGGATTTAGTGTTTCAGAAATTTTTATTGCAATTGCATGTGAATATCTTATATCTTAGATTTTGATATTTGCTCCAAGTGACCTGAGTCTGCGACTGTTCCAATTCTCCTCAAGAAAAAGTGGTCCACCAAATCTTAGATATATGCAAGAACTGCAAGTGGTCGTAATTTATTGCACTTTACCATGGACAGATTCAGATGTATCTGAAATCTGAATGATTCCGAGCTTGGAGTGTTTATTTCGAGCAGAACAGGTCTTTCGGGCTACAATGGCCATAGATCGGAGTCAGCCAAAGGAACGAATGATTGTTCACGTAATATGGGTGTGTCGGAACATTCGCCATTAGATGTGGAGTATAAAGTCATAGTGCCATACCAGACTTACCCTTCACGTAAGTCCGCATTTATACTTTACAATGTGAGTCGATTATGCATTTTGCAGTCATAAATTAGCTGTAAAATCAGTTGTCTAACGGTGCATTGCACTGAGCTTATATACGACAGCGTGATTCCATTGAAATTCCGTAGAAATTCGTACCTTTCCAAAGAAACTGCAAGTTCGAATGCATGCGCTCGTAATGGGACTATGCTGGAAGTAAATATTAAAGCACCTCATTGTATCGAAAACCTCCATTCTATTGCAGGGAGCGGGTTTGCTGGGATGCCAGGGAAAATTAAATTTTCAGATGATGGCAATCATTACGGGCATTCACGTTGGCGAGGTTTTCTTCAAGCTTCTTAAAAGCTGTCTCCTTACAAGACATTGTTTTGATATAATTAATATCAGCGAAAATCAAATGCTAGCAGCATGGCCTGGAGTGGCAATCAAAGCCATCTACAATGTACATTCCTGAGTGACTGCAATTATTTTCCTTTTAGTCTAATTAACGTACAGGTAAAATCGTGTACCTGTTCGAGTCGAAAACATTCAATTAAATTTTGATCAAGAGCAGCACCGAAGCCAGTCGAAAGCAAGTGCATATAACAAAACCGAATCAGCTATTAACCTGGTGTGGTCTCAATCTGAATCCAAATCTGAATGTGAATACTTTCGAATGGGATATAATTTTTCTCCTACGATTTATATCCGAGATAAAATGCTGAAATGAAATCAACCGAAATTCAAGCTAAAACTGAACCGAGCAATAGATATTTGGATTAATTAGCTCAGCATCATGGCGTGCCACGAAAACATGCATTAGATAACACCGATTTAATTTAGATTTAAAGACAAATTGAAATCTATTACGGTGACTCAATCTGCCAATAGCGTTTGATGCTTTAAGTCGAACACAATGAGATAACCTAGATTACGACGTTGGAACAAATTTCATTAAAATTATCTTAATTAACTGCAAAATACTGCGTTCAGTTTGCAGCCAGATTGTTTCAATGAAGTTGGAACCAAAGGTTTGCACGAATTTAGATTAGCAACAAATTATCTTTTTGCTTCATAGACTTCAATGAACAAGTGGCGCGAATTACCTAATACTGTCAGCAGCTCGATAGAAAATAGTAGGTTCGAATTGCAGGAAGCTTTCCACTTTTCAAATAGCGGCCATGTATTATTACGGATTATCTTCAGACACCAAACGAAAAAAAAGGAGGTGGTCTGCTTCGGAAGAGGCCTTTGGGTCTAGCGAGAAGGGAAGGACTCGGAGTGATCTGCCTTGAGCCTGAATTATCTCCCTACGGTGCAACTCGTTAATGAATACTTCACCAAAAACATACAAATGGGTATTGATTATTCCGTTCAAGCTAGAAGTTGTAGGGATGGGGCTCAGATTTCAAAGAAGTTCGACACGGTCTAAAATCCATGGGAGGGTTTACTTAATAACCACATTGCAGCTAGCGCCAAATACTCGGCACTGGGATTGGTTTCGGTTTCGAAGTTACCTGTTAAAAATGGGATCTTCAGCCGAGGATGATTTTCTGGATGTACACAGCCGTGGTTTGCCCCTTCCTAACATGCGGTGTGTGGTCGTAAACACTGAGCAAGAAATATAATAGAACTAAACTTAAGAAGATTCAAAGAACTGCATGTGCTGGTGCTAATGGGCCTTCTGTCCTAACCAGCAGATCCCCTCAAGCCTAAGCCTTGTACCTCCCCCCTAGGTTATTACATTAAATACCCTGTAGCGTGCACTGGTGTTAGACTTCGGAAGTCCGGATGTTCGACAGCGAAGTGACTCAAGAATTCGGGGCATTCCCAATGGACTACACAACACGGAAGCCGTGGCAGGACCATTGACGTACTCCAAGCCCATGACACAGTGCCCTTCACCGACGGATCAAAGATGGCCTGGAGTCATGCGAGTGTTTTGTTGGATACACGCAGAATAGCTAAGTAGTACTGTCTCCCAAGAACCGCCGAGAAATTTTTTAATACAACCGCCAAGGCGATGGGAGCGGTTAAGACGGGGTAGTTGATTTTTCGAGCTCCAAAGAGAAATTCGTGGACTATAAAAGAAAATCTAGGCGAATTGCCACGCAGCTACGAATACCGCCAAAAAGAAGAAACGAAACCTAGCAAGAGTCAACTAACAACGCCCGGAGATGTGAAAACTTATGGCTAGTAGGAAGGAAAAAGTTAAAAATCCCATTGGACTGAGGCTGGTATGCTGTCTTCCACTGACGTTTAAACCCCAACAGCTTTGCAAGTTCCGAGAAGAGAGTAGATTCAAATTGCATTCCATGGTCTATGATGATGACGGCGGGAACTCCGATGCGTGGAATCTACCCTCGAGAGAAGGCCTTAGCACATGACTGTGCTATTATGTCCTTCAGAGGTATTGTCTCACCGATTAATGATGTTGAGGCAATATTTGTAGCTTTGCGAGTCTCACTGAAGGAAGCGCCTTGTTGATTTAGGGAGTACACCTACATCCTTCCTAGCATGCCTAGTGACTTTAAACTTTTGGTATGCAATGCACTAAGTAGTACTGTCTCCCAAGAACCGCCTGTGTGTTCCAGGAGTACGTACTGGAGAAATTGTTGGGATACTGTCGATACCTGGGGAATGATCCGTACCCCAAGTTAACATAACCATTCTAACCGATAGCCAGGCGACTTCTGTACTCAGGGCTGACATCATACAGGCAGCTGGGGCAGAGGATGAACTCGTTGAAACATCTGAGCGGCCGCGTAAGGTGGCCTCCTCTAAGTTCCCGGTCATAGGAATATAGATGGGAATGAGCAGGCTGACTACTATTCGCACTACTTAACAGCCGCTGCCCCAAATACCGAAGGCTTACCACCTGCGCTAGACTCAAAACAGTCCATGCCGCAAGACTGGGCATAGCCTACAATTCGCATTACGGAAGCTTCGAGAAAGAACGAGAAACCCCCAGACACTTTACGATTGCCCAGTTCTAGCTAGAGCCGAGCTACAGGCGCTAGGCAAACAACTGTTTAGCTTCAGGAACTTCGACGAGATTTTTAGTTCCAAGGTGTGGAGCTACTATGTTCGTGAATGTTGGGCTCGCTCTGAACATCTCAGCCAGGCTCCCTTTGCTTCTCCAACAGCAGACATTTGTAGCATCAAAATAGTATTTGGGCTTCTCGGAGGAGACACTACCTATCTATTAATCTGTCTACTAATCACGTCCGAAATAATGCTACATGAATCTCTGCAGAAACTCAAGGAAGCGAGGTTAATTTTTAATTTTACGCAGTCGAACATGGTACTGGCTAAAAATACTGGTGTAGATACACACCAAGAGGGAGGATTTAGTTCAGTTGGGTGACTGATATTCCTTTGCACTGCGAAGGTGCAGGGACTGCCAGCTAATTTCTATATCGCAATGGAAGAAGCCTGTAGGAAATCTGCAAGGAAGGCTGTCAAGCATGCCAACCGAAACGGTAGCCCAAAAATGTTTGTACCCACAAAAATAGCTTTCTACATAATAAAATGCAACTCAATGTTGAGACGGTGCACGCTCCTAAGCAGACAACTTACATCCGGTAGGAAAGTGAACTGCTTGGTCATTACTCGGATCGCTTTCACTTCCTTCATTATATTACTATTGAGAAGGAAAGAAAAAGCCTGCAAAAATACCTAAAGAATCCTCAAGTGTCTGTTCAGAGACGAACATACATTTTTAGTGATCTTCTGAAGGATTATGATAGGATCGCTTGAAAACTGTAGGCACGATCATAAACACTGATTTCATCATCATTCAGGAATTATTCTCCAAGCAAGGGAGAAGTCGTGATTCCTATAAGAACATCCGCAGTAACTAGGAAAGAGTTATTGCATTGCAATATAGGAAGAAAAGCTTCGGGTCCAAAAGCAAGCCTAACAAAACGTTCAATCTCGCAATGATGACTAGTCTAGACACGTTTGTCAAGTTTGTAGAACATGGATTTCGGTAACGATCTAAGCAGTATTATGCAAGTGGCAGAAGTCAGCCTTGGTACCTAAACTTAGGAAACCTTCGGGCGAGTTATCATTTACTGTTTTATGAATCTTTTAAGCAGTATATAAACAAGTCGGAATACCGGAAGCTCGCGCTTCGGGTATAAAGGTTTTGTGTTCATCTTATGTGAGAAACTTCAACGCACATTTTTCTGTCCGTATATAGCTACAAATCCAACATAATCTTTCATATTTTTCCAAACTACGAGGACATATGTACATATTACAGCCATAGATATCACGCTCACCCTAACCAAACAAACTGCCTATTTGCGAATACCGTACACATATATGCACGTATATAAATTGATCCTACCTATATTTCCGATTTACTTCTTATATCTATTTGAATTAGGCACTACCCGCAAAGTTCATTAGCACGCATCTATTATATACCTACATACACACATGTCTGGCTGACAAATAACTAAAAAACTAAAACAAAATAATTCTCTGAGACCCAATTCATAAGAACTCATTTCGTTGTGGTATTGACGAATTGATATCTGATGATGACGTCATGCAGGTTGTAGAGTGCACGAAATTCACAAAAAATTGTAAAGTTTCACCCCCCATAACTTTGTTAATAATAGTTGGATTTTCTTCAGACTTGACCAAACTGTGCATTATGTTCTTCATTACACGCATGCCAAATTTTGTACTTCTGGGATGAACATAAGGGGGGTGCCGGGTAAATTTCTAAAATGTGGAAATATACTATTATTAACTTTATTTGTACAGATATCGGAACCGGATATATTTTGAGGCCTAGATTTCGTAGAGATGCACGACTGTGATTTTTTTCAGATTTTTCGGTTGGATAGGTTCTGAGAACGAGACCTGTTACACTTTTTGTGGGTCATATTTTCAACCCTCACTCCCCTATGTTTCATCTAATATCAAATATTGAACCAGATTCGAAAATTACTAATTGAGACCTTTCATTTGATACCCTACATGGCTACATTCTGTGAAAAAAAAATTTGCACCCTCCATTCACATGTATGGGGAGCCCCCCCTTAAACTTAACACAAGATGGCGCCACTTACTGCATGTAAAGGGATCACCAGATTATATATTCTCACCAATTTTCGTGACAATCGGTCTAGTCGTTTCCGAATAAATCGGGTGTGACAGACAGACAGACAGACAGAGAGTCGATCAAGGGCAGAAAGAGTGCGCCTATAAGGTAGCCCGCAAAACCCTCAAGCTCGCCATCCAGCGAAGCAAGAGGAAATGCTTTAGGGAGCTCTGCTCAGAAGCGGACGTAAATCCGTGGGGGAGAGCTTATGGAATCGTGATGGGACGATTTAGAGGCCGTTCGTCTCCGCAGATCACGTGCCCCGCCCTCTTGTTGAAAATCATCCAGGGGTTATTCCCCCAGCAAGAGGAGAACACCGACACATTCCAACCACCTCTGAATGTGACGGCAACCCCGCCAGTCACCAGAGACGAGCTCCTGGAGATCTGCGGAAGAATAGGAGACAATAAAGCACCGGGTCTGGACGGAGTACCGAATAAGGCCCTTAAGCTTGCCGTGAAATCCAGGCCGGACATGTTTGCTGAATTGTTCGAAACGTGCATGTCCGAGGGAATATTTCCAGCGGTATGGAAGCGGCAGAAGTTGGTGCTTCTGCCTAAGCCTGGTAAACCACCAGGTGAACCATCCTCATACCGACCCATATGTCTTTTGGACACGGTGGGGAAAATGCTAGAGCGGGTAATTTATAATAGATTACTCCCAGTAGTTGAGAGCCAAGGCGGCCTTTCAGATCGGCAGTATGGATTCCGTAAAGCCAGATCAACCATTGATGCCATCAAATTGGTTACTGGCTTGGCCGAAGATGCAATCCACGGAAAGGGTAGTACCAGCAAATATTGCGTGGTAGTAACCCTAGACGTGAAAAATGCATTCAATTCGGCCAATTGGAATCTAATCCGGAAATCCCTAGCGAAGGTTGGTATTCCCGCCTACCTCGCCGCAATTGTCGATAGTTATTTAACTGAAAGGAGGCTCTGGTACGACACTGATGACGGACCGCAGGAGTACGTCGTTTCCGCGGGTGTCCCGCAGGGCTCCGTATTGGGCCCACTACTGTGGAACATCATGTACAACGATGTACTTAATCTTCCCCTTCCGGAGGAAGTCACAGTGGTGGGTTACGCTGACGACATTGCACTGGTCGTTGTCGCAAAGCATCTTGAAGATGCTGAGTTATACTCAAGCGAGGCAATCAGTGCTGTCAAATGCTGGTTGGAGAGCTCTGGTCTGACGCTTGCGGAGGAAAAAACGGAAGCGGTCCTCATCACGAAGCGCCGGAAGAGAAATTACGCCTGTGTTAGAGTCGGGAATCATATCATCACTTCCAAGCCGGCCATCAAATACTTGGGGGTGGTGATAGACAGGAAGCTCAGCTATAAGCAACACTTACAGTATGTTTGTGATAAATCATCCAATGCCAGTATGGCCCTGGCCAGGATGATGCCGAACGTGGGAGGGCCACGGCATACCTCTAGGTTGCTTATAGCCAGGGTGGTGACCTCAATCATGCTCTATGCGACCCCAGTTTGGAGCGAGGCATTGCGGATGTCAGTTAACACTAGCAAACTGAATGCAGTCTACAGGAGGACAGCTCTGAGGGTATGCTCTGCCTTCAGGACTGTCTCAGATGATGCAGCATTCGTCATCTCTGGAATGATGCCCATTGACATCTTGGCAGATGAGATGGCGAATATATACCATGCGAAACCAACCTCTCCCTTATTGCAGACGAAGAAGGCTGAGAGGGAGAGATCCATAAATAGATGGCAAGGGCGGTGGGAACGCTCGGGAAAGGGTCGGTGGACTCACAGGCTCATTCCTGCCATCAAGGAGTGGTTGGAGAGACGACACGGTGAGATTAATTATAATCTCACCCAGTTTCTCACGGGACATGGAGGATATCTCCAATACCTTCACAGGTTTAAATTGGAGACCTCACCCGACTGTCCAAATTGCGATGGAGTCCCAGAGGAACCAGAGCATGTATTCTTCCACTGTCCGAGATTTGTGGAAGAAAGGAGTAACCTAGAGGAGACTCTAGGAGAGGTGCTGGTACCAGAAAATCTGGTGCCGAAAATGCTAGCACATCAAGAGAATTGGGATGCGGTCAACTCCATGATCGCATCAATTCAAGATAAATTGCGAAAGGCAGAGGAAAGAAGAAAAACGCGGTCACGTGCGCCGCGTATAGAAGAAATGGGATTAAGCTAGAGTGAGCTGACTCCGCCCCGTGATGTAATACCTGATGGTGGTTCCGCGGGGCAGGGAGGGAGTCGGGGGTGGTTTTAGTGGGTAAAAATCCCACACGCTGGTGTGTCCAGACCAGTGTCTTTTGAAGATTTCCACCTCCTCAAAAAAAAAAAAAAAAAGACAGACAGACAGACGGACAGACGGACAGACAGACACCGTCTCGATTCTAATAAGGTTTTGTTTCACACAAAACCTTAAAAACTGAATGAGCCTGGAAGCTTTTTAGATTGGCAATCTGACTTAAGCGAAGCAGTCTTTCTATTGAAACCGTAAAATTGGTTAACGAATGTGCTGAATGTGTGGATGTGAGAAATGCATCAGGCAATTAGAACCAAACCGCAAAATACTCAATGACGACTAATATTCCCAGTTACCTCAACTTTTTTTGTCAGCAACTTCCCGAAGGAGAAGCCACGTTGGTACGATGCTAATGGTGGGTATGTATTGTCTTGGCGGGTATTTCGCAAGGCTTTGTACTGCGAATTATTACCGAATATCACTTAGAAAGATCACTTAATACTAAAAATCAGAAAATTCACTTTGAAATTAGTCAATATGTGATAGTGACAATAAGCGGAACCTTCAGTTTGAATCAGTTCCTGTAGTATATTCGTTACGAAAATTCCGGTGACAATATTGCCTAGACGAGGAAAATGCCGAACGGAGGATGTATATAGAATGATTACAGGTTACTTTGGCCTGAGAAGAGGAGGTGCTCAGACTCCGAATTCCGAACAGAATATGTATATGGTTGCCATTTACCCCTTGGTGGGGTATAGCGCATCGACTACAACCACGCGGCATCGTTCAAGGTTATCTGAAATGCGCTTCAGCTCCCCTCACGATTTCCTGAGATACCTGCACTCTTTCTCCACTGTTCTACGCCAAGTGCCCTTGGGGCGACCCACCCGTCGGTCATCCACTGTACCACTGTATGTGTAGCCAGCAATGCAATTGACGGTCCTCCTTAATGTGGGCTAACCACTGACCCTACCGCCTTCCGATCGCATTGCGTATAAGTGACTGGCCAGCGCACCGACCCAGTTTTTCATTTATAATAGTAGTTGGGTTCAGAATAGAAGCACACAACAAAATAACTGGAGCTAAAAAGATAATAGAGTGGGCGCTAAACGATCTAATAGGGCACATCCGATAGACATTTTTAAATGGTTCACACCAGGGTTCACCATAAAAAAGAACTACACCGCCGTATCAATGTTATTCTCAGTTGACAGCATCAAAGTTGGACTTGGGAAAATTGAACTTAACTAATTTTCGCGCAGCCCTGGAGTTGAGCACATAAAGCACGTCTCGTATTCGGAGGTGGGTGAAAGTCGATTTTGACTTTCACTTTTAGCACAAATCCCTCACTGAGAAAACACTCGGCCAAATTGTAACCCCAAGGAGCGCATTTGACATTTTTGAAATTAGCACCAACCCCCACCGTCAACCAGAAAAACCACAGTAAGAAACGATGCCATCTCTATCTATTCCCATCGATGTTCATCGCGAAAACAAACACGTCACTCGTCATTGATGGTATCACGAAAGATATCCAATTCCCAGGTTCTTTGTGTTGCTATATGTGGATGATGTTTTCTTGGCCTTACGGAACAAGGCTAACTCTTTTAAATCTTGAATAACCGTCTCATACAATACGACTCACAAAAGTAGAGCTCGTGACGACTGTTTTCAATGACAATGGCGTCATCATTGCCAGTGTTCGCAACCTACCCAAAAATGCGTCGTTTTAATATGTATATCGGACTGGTACGCCGCGAATGACGATCGAAGCGTTAGGTGACAGTGTCAATCGATAATCTTCGGCGTATAGTGAACCCTGTAGTTTTTCATGGCCCGAATGTTTGATCACCACCCATTAACAAATCTATCAATTAAGATCCTTTATTTGACATTTGGCAAAAAAATGTATATCCTTTTGGCATATATTGGGACTCCCCTTTGAATTTAACATAACACAACCCCATTTGCTGCATATCATAGATCCGACATTTCTATCGAATTCCGTGCTGTTAAATATAATCGCTTCCAAGTTAACGAAGGAATCTCCTTTCATACAGTTTCCACAAAATTGTTTACTTGTCAGAAATCAAGGATAAGTATAACGTACAGCAAGCAATGAAAATCATAGCGTGACCCAAAGGAGTGCTATATGATAGGTCGCAGGAGAAGGAAACAGATCCCAAAGAAATACTCCGACCCTTATCAACGCTGCATTGGCGCGTAATGTGTCCTAGCGCCTTAGGGAGGCTAACCTTAACCTTGCAATTACTTTTAAACTATGCAGCCATAAGCACTCTTATGGCTAGAAATCCATATTTTCAAAACCAAAACCGAAGAGCACCTTAGGTTAGTCAGCAAAGCAATGACTGAACGAGCCTTCGTTGACGAGTGGGTACAGCTTAACGAAGCTAGCACCTCCACAAAGAAAGCACTTCGTATAATGCAGCGCATTGCAAAAGCTTACGATCTGTCCATGCTAGGGACTAAGAGGTTGACAAACCGTTAATCGGCTTGCAACCAAGCTCGAGAATAGGACGGAACTTCAGGACGGCATACCGAATAAGGCCCTTAAGCTCGCGATAAACCCTAGACGGGACATTTTTGCTGAATTGAAAGTGGCAAAAGATGATACCGTTACCTTAAAATTGGTAAAACCCACAAATCTAAAGAAAAAGCGTAAAGTGCTGTTAAAAAAAAGAGCAAGGCTTGGGGTATGTTAGGACCGTCTCAATCTGCCGTCATATTGCAAATGATTGACATTTTTGCGGAAAAGACGGCGAACATATGCTCATACATATATCGTAGGCGAAAAATATCAAATAAGAAATTTTTTAAAACAACGGCCAAGGCGATGGGAGCGGTTAAGACGGGGCAGGTGATTTTTCGAGCTCCAAAAAGAAATTTGTGGACTATAAAAGAAAATCTAGGCGAATTGCCACGCAGCTACGAATACCACCAAAAAAAGAAACGAAATCTAGCAAGAGTCAACTAGCAACGCCCGGAGATGTGATAACTTATGGTTAGTAGAAAGTAAAAAGTTAAAAATCCCATAGGACTGCGGGTGGTATGCTTTTCCACTAACGTTTAAATCCCAACAGCTTTCCGAGCTCCGAGAAGAGAGTAGATTTAAATTGTATTCCCTGGTCAATGATGATGACGGCGGGAACTCCGATGCGCAGAATCCAGAGATTCTCAGGATTCTTCTCTGTCGAGAGAAGGCCTCAGCACATGGCTGTGCTATTATGTCCTTCAGAGGTATTGTCTCACCGATTAATGACCTTGAGGCATTATTTGTAGCTGTGCGAGTTACACAAAAGGCCAATAATATCGAAATGTATAATGTGGAAGCGCCTTGTTGACTTAGAGAGTACACCTACATCCTTCCTAGCATGCCTAGTGACTTTAAACTTTTGGTATGCAATGCACTAAGTAGTACTGTCTCCCAAAAACCGCTTGTGTGTTCCAGGAGTACGTACTGGAGAAATTGTTAGGATACTCTCGATACCTGGGGAATGATCCGAACCCCAAGTTAACATAGTCATTCTCAAAGATAGCCTGGAGACTTTTGTACTTAGGGCTGACATCATACAGGCTGCTGGGGCAGTGGATGAACTCGTTTAAACATCTGAGCGGACGTGCAAAGGTGCCTTCGGCTAGGTTTCCGGTCATAGGAACATAGATCATCAGACCATTCCCAGTACTTAACAGCCGCTGCCCCAAATACCAAAGGCTTACCACCTGCGTCAGACTCAAGATAGCCCATGCCGCAAGACTGGGCATAGCCTACAATTCGCATTACGGAAGCTTCGAGGAAGAACGAGAAACCCCCAGACACTTCCCTTGCGATTGCCCAACTCCAGCTAGAACCAAGCTGCGGACTCTAGGTAAACAAATCTTTAGCTTTAGGAACCTCGACGAGATCTCTAGTCTCAAAGTAGAGGAGCTGCTATGTTCTTTGCCCTGTCCTGCCCTTCCTTCTCCAACAACAGACGTTTGTAGGATCAAAACAGTAATTGGGGCCCTCGGAAGGGCCACTGATACATAATTACCTACTAATCTGTTAGCCAACGGTTAAACAAGAGGAACAAATCCGGACGGAATTTTCCTTTATTGGTTAAATAGGTGATAGGCAAATTGGAATGGAAAAATTTAATTTTTGAAAACCACGCCCGAAATAATCTTACATGAATCCCTGGAATGATGTATGATTCACGCGTTTGACTGCTATAATCGTAAGATCCAGCGGCCGAAGCATACGGGAGCGTAACAGACAACATTGTGTTAGCTATAGTACACGACGCATATATTTATCAATATTATGCTCCTTGATAAAACTCGAGACCACGTGTGAGCGATGCTCGGAGCCGCTAATGGCAGCAGAGATAAGAAAAAAGCGAGGTTATTTTTTAATTTTACGGAGTCGAACATGGTACTGGCCAAATACAGCGGTATAAATACGCACCAAGAGGGAGAGTCTAGTTCAGTTGGGGCTGGCATTGTTTTGCACTGCGAAGGTGCAGTGACTGTCAGCTAACTATATCAGCAATGAAGGAAGCCTGTAGGAAATCTGCAAAGAAGGCTGTCAAGCTTGCCAACAAAAGCAGTAGCCCCAGAAAATTTTGTACACATAAAAATAGCTTTATACATAACAAGTTGGGAAACCGGAAGCTGGACGCTTCAGGTATGAACGTTTTTGTGTATTTCTCATAAAAAGATATTTGAGTGTGTATTCATTCACCAATGTGGCGTGTACCTAGCACGCAATATATCATCATCATCATCAACGGCGCAACAACCGGTATCCGGTCTAGGCCTGCCTTAATAAGGAATTCCAGACATCCCGGTTTTGCGCCGAGGTCCACCAATTCGATATCCCTAAAAGCTGTCTGGCGTGCTGACCTACGCCATCGCTCCATCTTAGGCAGGGTCTGTCTCGTCTTCTTTTTCTACCATAGATATTGCCCTTATAAACTTTCCGGGTGGGATCATCCTCATCCATACGGATTAAGTGACCCACCCAGCGTAACCTATTGAGCCGGATTTTATCCACAACCTGACGGTCATGGTATTGCTCATAGATTTCGTCATTGTGTAGGCTACGGAATCGTCCATCCTCATGTAGGGGGCCAAAAATTCTTCGGAGGATTCTTCTCTCGAACGCAGCCAAGAGTTCGCAATTTTTCTTGCTAAGAACCCAAGTTTCCGAGGAATACATGAGGACTGACAAGATCATAGTCTTGTACAGTAAGAGCTTTGACCCTATGGTGAGACGTTTCGAGCGGAGCAGTTTTTGTAAGCTGAAAAAGGCTCTGTTGGCTGACAACAACCGTGCGCGGATTTCATCATCATAGCTGTTATCGGTTGTGATTTTCGACCATAGATAGGAGAAATTGTCAACGGTCTCATATTTGTATTCTCCTATCCTTATTCTTCCTGTTTGACCAGTGCGGTTTTATGTTGTTGGTTGATTGGTTTTCGGTGCTGACGTTGCCACTATATACTTATATATTATGTGTGAGTATCCACTTTCGGGTTATATATTGACATACACAGGGTTGAATTTGGAAAGAAGCGGCAACTTTGACCTATTATAACTTTCTTAGTAATAGTGGGATTTCTGCTAAACTTGGTAGGTGCTTTATGTTATAGCCTAGTTAGAATGAACTTAAGGAGAGTTTTGCAGCCAATTACTAAAAATTATAGTAATATACTATTATTAACTTTATTTGAACAATTATCGCTATGACGGGTATTTTGGAGCATAGGCACCATATAGTGGCAGCCTCCTATTTTTTCGGAATTTTCCGTTTGTCAGTTTCTGAGAATGCGTCCGTGAAAGAAATGATCACTTTCGACCCCCCGCACTCCCCACCTCTCCAGCAAATGTCAAATCGGTCCTCGGCCACATGTTAAGGCCTATCCACTGCCCCTTCCACTTTCTGATCACATTGCGTATGAGTGCCAGCTCTGCGCGCCGACCCAGTTTTTTTATTTATAAAAGTAGTTGAGTTCAGAATAGAAGCACACAGCAAAATAACTGGAGCTAAAGGGATAATAGGGTGAGCCCTAAACGATCTAATATAGCACATCCGATAGACATTGTTAGATGGTTAAAACCAGGGTTCACCATGAAAAACAACTACACCACAGTATCAATGTTATTCTCAGTTGCGAAGATCAAACTAATTTTCGCGCAGCGCTGGAATTGGGTTCGGAGGTGGGTGATGGTCGATTCCGACTTTCTGGGATGTAGGGAAAAATATGAACAGGGAACGCCCGGGTTGGCTTAAAGGGATTAGACTGAGTGCGGTCTAAGAAATTAATGTGGTGTGAATTTGCAGGACAGAAGGAGTATTCAAAAAATCAGAGAGTAGGCCCAAAGAGTAGGTAGGCACATTAAAAAGAATTGGAAGAGAAGATGAATTCAGCGCCCCAGAGCCAATAGTCCTAGCTGATGCAACTCGGTCCTTATCACAGTCAAATATGAAGCATCCTTTGCAAGCTTGACACGAGGAAAAATACACCCCAATTACATGTAAAATCACAGATCCTCTTGTAAATTCGATAAGATGAAGTGTGGTAAAGAAATGTCAGGCGATCAGGTTAGTTAATTTAGATGAGATTGTTGTCCAAATACAGGGAGTAAGCCATTAATGTGCGAGTTTTTGACGTTGTCAAAATATTTTGGCAAAATGATCTCATTTGGTTGCTAGGACATATGCCAGAGTCAACGCAGTAAACTAAATGACACTGTTATAAGTAAAGGCTATCATTACCACCAACGGAAGCAACCGATTCTATCACTGAAGAGAAGAGGCATTTAAAATACAAAGCAACAGTTAGCCAATAAAGGAACTTGGAATCGAACCACGAATACACAATGCGCCAAACCAAGTAAGCCAAATGAAGTTACGTGGAGAAATTCACGTCTACCACAAATCCCTCGCTGAGAAAAGACTCGGCCATATTGTACCCCCAAGGAGGGCATTTGACATTTTTGAAATTAGCGCCAACCCACCGTCAACCAGAGAAACCACAGTAAGAAACATTGCCCTCTCTATCTATCCCCATCGATGTTCATCATGAACACAAACATGTCACTCGTCATTCACGGTGTCACGAAAAATATCCAATGCCCAGGTTCTTTGTGTTGCTCTATGTGGATGATGTTTTCTTGGCCTTACGGAACAAGGCTAACTGTTTTGAATTTTGAATAATCGTCTCATACAAGACTCACAAACGTAGAGCTCTTGACGACTGTTTACAGTGACAATAGCGTCATCATTGCCAGTGTCGCGACCTACCCAGAAATGCCTGATGTCCATGAATGTGCCTAAGACGAATTCTTTTTGGGAAATTTCCTTTTCAATTTTTGCCGTGGGTTCATGGAGTACTGTCTCCGTGGATTTACCTTTCTGGTAGCTGTGTTTCCTATGGTAAAGTGGCCATTCGGGAATGCGTGTATCCCTTATGAACCGATCTGACAGCCTTTCTAGTCCTTTTAGTAGAAAGGATGTTAGACTGATCGGTCGGAAGCTTTTTGCGTCTGTGTAGGTGGGTCTCCCTGGTTTGGTAATGAATAACACCTTCACATTACGCCAGTTAATTGGAATATAAGGCATGCATGTTATATATTCCGAATATGTAGACCCAGGACATCCATTTCCTCTATTACTAGGGAAGAAATGATGCCATTCGAACCTGCAGACTTGTATTTATGGAACGAGTTCAATGCCCATTTTACTCGCTCTAGTGATAGTACTTTGCATCTTAGCTTCCAATCTCTCAGTTGAGGGCTGTATGCACTTGTCAGCCCCGAGATTATATTTTGGATGCTGCCTGGGAAGTGCACTTCAAACAATTGGTTTCCCGTTTCTTCATCGCTTTCTGTGTACCTCCCGTTTGCACTCGAGAGGACATTTAATGGTAGGCCTTGCCAAGATCCAAGGACTAGAAAACATGACGGTTTGCTAATAGTCTTGGATGAGTGGAATGGGGTACCAATCCGGAATCGTCTGAGCATTCAGGCGTCTATAATCTCCACAAGGTCGCCGTTAGTCTTTGGAACCAGATTGAGTGGAGACGGTCACCTTCTGTTGGAAGGTTTGCATATACGCAACGACGAGCTTCTTCGGTGATAAAGCATGCACCTTTGAGAATATTGGGGAGTAGTATTGATGTAGTACTGAACATTATGCTTAACTGGCTCAGAAAGATTACGCTCGGTAGAATAGAATAGCAATAGAAAGAGTACTGGGTGAACAAGTTGAAATTTTCTCTCACGACCTAAGTAAAGTTGTAGGGTCTATCAGAAAGTCTGAGCCTAATATGGGGACACCGATGTCAGCCGAAATAAAGCGCCACGAAAACAGCGCCCAGACCTATGCGCCCGTATCTTCTAGATAAATGCGGGGGGTCGTACACTGTAAGACGATCGGCGTGTTGACAAGTGCGACTTGTCAAAGTACTTTTTAATAGGTAGCCGTGCAAGAGTCATTTTTTTTACGAACATTTGACGGGTTTGAAAGCCCGCTCACGACTTGCGCTTCTAGTAGGTCTTCAGACTGTCTGACTGCAGCTTCACCGACGACAATTCAATCAATTCCAGGTGAAATTTTTCATGGAACAAGTCATGTAAATTTTCATGAAGTCAGCTCTTAGACTATAGTCACACCTACAATTTAGAGAACTGCTTAAAGTGTCCCCCGTCAAAATTGATTACTATTACTTTGGGTCATACTAGTAGTAGTTACGCAGCAAACGTTAAATTAGCGGGCGAGCCATTTATAAACGCTTAGGACCTACTTTTTAGCCTAGGTAACCAGGTCTACACATTTCCCTTACGGAAGATTTTGCATCATAGCTCCAATTTTTTGTCGACTACAAGAAGAAAGATGCAGATACGGTATGGTGGGCGGTAGTCATCGTCAAGAAAATATCCGGCAAACTTTCTCTTAAAAAATTCGGCATGCTGGGAGGAGGAGCTGCCTAATAGAATAGAGGAGAGCCATGTTTCGTTTCAAGGCGCCAACATTCCAATAACAGAATTGAGTCAAATTTAGAAAATCTGGTGTCAAAACTAATTAAGGGCATTGAAAACGTATTCACTATTATTAATTAATCTTGCTGATGATGTCATTACACAGCCCAATCAGTCATACTGACTCACGATTTCTTATGTAACCTTAATAGCTTATAATTGCTCCCATCTGGCCGTGTCTCCGAACTTGTCCTTTAAAAAGTGCACGTTGCCTGCAGCCAGAGCTGGGAGCATGACTCCAAACAAAAAGCATTGATGAATCGAAGCTAATTTCATTGCTCGACTTGCATATCTCCGTACACATGAATACAATTACCAGAAAAAAAGTGTTTCTGAAGAACATCTCAAAGACGCGATTAGCGATAATTGTGGTAGTAAATAACTTCTTATTGAAACGCTGGACCGTATATCGTGCAGGAGCAAAAAGCAACTTACCCACCTTAGAGAATCGATTATTCCATAAATCAGAAGCAATAATTGCCTGTTGATTTGAATGATCTCACTTTTCACTATTCACTCTGTATCTGAACTTAATCCAATTACTTTGATGACCCTCAATTTGCGCGGAAAATTGCTTTGCTTTGTATCTGCTGTCGCTATTGTTACTTTTGCTATTTTTTACACTTTTTCTCGGCTGAATGGAAATGATCGAGGAAAACGCAGTTAATTGTTTTCTCTGTTGCTGGTTGAATGTTGTTGATAACTAATTTTGTTCGGATTCGGTACCACGTAGATTCGACGGGGTTACTTTGGACGTGGGGTGGCGCCGTTGCTTGTCGGTTCCAAAAATTATTATATTTACAACGCGCTTATGATCAGAACTAATTATCCATTGCGCTCGGTACGCCCGTGGATTGTTGCTTCAGCATCTGTAAATAAAAGCAAATTAGAATTTAAATCGCATATTGATTGATGATGTAATTAAGCATATATGAATGATTCTGCGCTTGAATTTTCTTTGTCTGGCTCCGAAACCTGTGATGAATGGCAACCTCAGTCTTTTAACATACAAACAATACTCAGTCATGTGCCCATTCATCTGAAATCTATATTTGTTATGTAACTGCCTGGATTTCCTTAGCTGTTCATCACAAATGACTTTAACAAACAATATAATGTTGCGCTGTACTGTTCATTAGGTTCGAGAAAAAAATCAATATCGAGTGCCAAGTCGATGCGCTTTTTAACTATAAAACGTCAATTGTTAAAGCTACTCTGTGATGATTTACACACCATGATCGATGGGAATATGCATTTAGCGCCGTGGAACCTCAATATTAGGACCCAAACACTTTCAAATCATATTCTTTCTCTCTAGCTTGTTAGTGGGGCGGAGTCATCTAGATCAGGTGGATGGAGTCAAGAAATTTTCAATCCACCATCAGACCATTGCTTGCCACAAATCAAAACGGGAACGGGGGAACGACTTTTTCCAAGAATCAAAATATTGATTTGATGGAAGATGATCATTCAGAGAGAGCTTCAATTTCAAAAACCAACTAAACTCTTCACCTCTTGGGAGGGGTATAGCCCGTCAACCACACCTATGCATCATCCCTCGCGGTTACCCGAAATATGCTTCAGCTCCCCTCAAGCTTGCACACCATCTGTACCAAGTGCCCTTGAGGCGACCCAGTCATAGGCCATCTTGGGAGAGTGGATTCCAGTGAATGGTGAAGCGCGCAATTGTCGCCACTCCTTAAAGTTTGACCTACCCACTGCCACTTCGGTCTTCCGTTCACAGTGCGTACGAGTGGCAGGCCTGAGTGCCGGCCAAGCTCCTCGATTAAGACAGTGTTAGGGCAGCGCACTTCGGTGACATGACCCAGACAGGTATTGATTAAAGCTTGGAGCTTCTGGGTAATAGTAAAGTTCATTGCATTTCCAGATTTTAGACAGGGTAGCGAAAGCGGATCCAGCGCTGTTAATGCATCGGGCAACATTCAGTTCGGTGCCGCTGTCCGCAGATATCACGCTTCGTAGGTATACAAATTTATCGACGCCCTCAGGAGATGCGAAGTGGAAACCAGCCTGACCTCTTTCGATCAAGCATTCGAGATGTTCTTTGATGCGTTTCAGGATTAGTTTAGATATTATTTTTACAACGGCAGGGAGCACGCAGATACCCCTCCAATTGTCACACTCAAGACGTTTGCTCTTTTTGAAATCTTAGCGATCACGCTTTCCCAAGATTTCTGCACGAGTGGAAGCAGCAAATCTACAGTAACTACAGGTGCAGCGGAAAATAACTCTGTGGGGAGACCGTCAGGCCCAACGGCTTTACTCCGCTTGTTTTTGCCTGGAGGAACAATTCGTACTCGCATATTACAATGACTAGTCATTTCATCCACAAGAGGAGCAACCTCACTGGATGTAATTAGGGTGGTCCAGTTGTTTATCATCATGTATGAGAAGTCGACCGTTGACATCCTTCACAGGACTATCGAAAGATTTTCGACCACATTCAAGCTCTTTCGTGATGTGGTACACAGTTCCAAATCATTCCGATCTGCGACATCTTCCGCTTCCCTGACCACCACAATAGCAAGTTCTCTTTTATCACGCGTACGCTACTTCTCGGAATTTCGCTCGGTATCGTACCTCGAGCGCGTCACGCCTGCCATCACTCACAGCAGTTAGTAGAGCATTCAACTCCTTCCGTTCATCGATCCACTTCCTCGATTCCGCATTCAGCCAGATCATATGACGCCCTTTCTAGACATGGCCGACGACCTGCGTAGCATCCGAGAAAGAAGCTCATCGACAATCTCAGGCGCATTACTCAGTAGATCTGCCGCTCGATCAGTAAAATAGCTCTCCCACTGTCGAGCGACAGCTGGGTCGTTCAAGTGGTCGATGCTGAACTTAGGGGGTCGCAGCTCCTCAACCCTGTGAGAAGTTTCAAACGAAATACGCAAGCGAGCGTAAACGGCCATCAGACGGCGATCCCTTTCGCTGATCGTGGATTGGTCGATCTGATTGCTCGCATGGCGTCGTTCAGTTTAAACCCAACTGACCTTATGGCAGGCTTTGTGCTCGAACAATGTGCCACCAATAGTGAGGTGGTGAAAGTTGCAGAAAACCACGAATGTCCACTATTAAAGTTACGATCACCAAGACCGAAAAATCGAGCAATTTGAAGACCCTCGTTATCGTTATCGAGGAACGTGCATACATTCCAGAAACCAATCATAGCCCGTTTTGGATAGTCAATGATCGTTGCCGAGAGGTCAGTCCCTACCCGAAAGTTTGCAGGATGCTACCCCACAAATTTCTACCCTCTTATTTGACCTCTTACGACAAGCAGGGTAGGCTTGCGTGTATTCTTAAGCCCCACCTCAAAGGGCTGTATCAAATTTTAACTGAAGATTTGCCCATGCCAAAGGTTTGTGCCAAACCTCACGATTAAGTTCAAGGATCATTAAAAAAATGTACGCCTTGATCTTCTTGACAAAATTGTCAATGACCACGAACCGAGTCATGAGGTAGAGTGGCAAAATCAGAAGTGCCCCACATGGACAACTACTCAGACGAGCATTTCCAAGATCATATCAATACTGATTTGGTTGTTTGACAAAAAGGATATTATTCACAAAACGTTATATTGCAAACACATAACCGCTTGATGGGGTCCACTATCGCCTCCTTCTGTCTCGACATTTTTGCTCTTGGAAAGCATCTCTTCCCTCCCCTTAGAAATTATCTCACCTCATTCTCCCCGGGGATATTTAAATGTCATAAATGGTACAGTAATTATAGATTCGATAACAGCTCGGTATACAAAGAGGAATCGAGGAAAGATACTTTGGGGGATACATCGAATGAAAAACCTGTTTAGATCCCTGGAGTAATCGCGGAGGTGACAGAGGTCGAGCATTGAGCAGGGAAGTGGAGAAGCTAAACATTCTGTACCTGGATATGCTTAGGCTTAAGACAGACAAGACAGCATACAGAGGATATATTCGTGGTCTACAAGGAGCAAGTATGCAGGCAATTTCGAATTACTCTCTCAAAAAATCGAAAGCTTGCTTCATTCTTAAATGCAATTTAAAGTATGGTATATCTCTTTCAGAGTTCCTGACTGAAGATCTGATAAATTTCTACGTTTCATTGGAAGCTGGCAAGAGAACTCAAGCGGCCGGTGTGGCATCGGACTTTACCTAAAGGACGGGACCAGGATACCACCGGAATTAGTCACGAAACTGGTGAAGTCCAGCGAGAGGTAAACGCTCCCACTTCTCCTTGCCTGTTATAATACTAAACACGATAAGATATGAAGAAGTGACATTAATCGAAGCAATAGAAATACATAATGTAGGGAACACATGACCAGCACCCGGCAAAAGGTACAAGACGTAATCCTAGAGAATACTCTTATGAATGGGCTGTTCAAGATTTGGACGAGGATGGATCAAACCTCTATGCGGGATCAGATGCGACATTGAATGCAGCTGTGAAGTAGAAAGAATAGTGAGGTATCCCAGAGTACCAGGCTGGGGTTCATATGAAAAAAAGGGAGAGTGGTGATATCAAAAACGATCTGAAATTGGAGACAGTGCTGAAAGATCTCAATAGAGTTGCTATTGACGCATATAAGGCCAGCTGAGTGCAACGTAGGGGAAATTCTATGAAGGAACTGGACAAATCACAAAAGCATCTAGGCTATACAAGGGTATTGCCAAGGATAGGGTAATATTTTCTATCAGTTGAGAAAAGCAATATGGAACATTTACCGAGAATGAGAAGGAAAGGGTGCAGCTGTTTTCAAAATCTCATTTCCCGAATCCTATCCCCCCTAACTTACTCTAGCAACAAGACAAATTTGAAGGTCGTGGCAGTGTCGTATGGCGTAAGCCAGCAGTTGATTATGTGGTACACTAACTGATCCTTCGCAACAGATAGAGGGGTATAAGGGTTATTGGTTTCTTAAGCCTTAACAAATTTGAAACAAATGAGTAAGCACACCAATATTTTTTAGGCAGAGGCCATGGACAGGTGCTCCTCCTTCAACCTCCAAAGGAAGTACATGGGCACAATATTGCTATTTTAACCGACAGCCAGACCGCTATCAAGACACTTAAGTCCAACCAGGTAACCTCCAAACTGGATCGAGCGATACTCCTGGGCTAAAAGGCAATGAGGTAGCCGTTGAGCTGACTAGGAAGAGAGGAGAAATGCCGCTAAATGGATCAAAACCCATCTATGAAGTCGGAAAGGGGTTCGTGGCCCCGACAGTAAAGAATGAAGAAGAATTGTTGAGTGTAGTACTGGACATTTACACTGGACAAAATTATCAGGAATGGAGTTTCTTTATTTATTTCTGCAATACTGTACTCAGTGAGAGAAGAAAGCAAAAACTTTAATGTATGCTTACAACTATTATAGGAAGAAGAATATAAGGAACAAGCTTTAGTGCGTTGTAACATCGACATATCTTTGAATCAGGAAATAGAAGTAGACTTCGGGCTCCCAGAAGGGCAATGTTAAAAATGGCAGCATTGCGTTTATTATAAAAGGCGGTGCAGAAGGTAATGTCCTTAGAAGGGTTCAGCAGACCCATAGAAAGACAGAACTACATAAATCGAAATAGATTCTACGTTGTTGTAGGTGGAGGTTAAGAGAGCGTAGGCGGGATAGGCATTTCTTACAGGAGAGGTTTTATTTTTAAGAAGAAGAAACATGTAAATTTGCTGGGCACGTTTTCAAGGGCAAGACAATTGCAGTTACGAAAGGATGACCAGATCACGGAGAAGTATTCGAGGATACTTCTAATGAGGGCGTTGAAGAGAGTTAAGCGGGATTGGTAGGAGTCCAGAGGAGGATCGACTGACCATTAGCAGAGTACCAGCGGAGGGTCTAGATTTGATTATAGGAAGACACACTCTATTGTCGACACTACAGCGGAAAACAGTTTAAGGTCGTTGGCATAGAGCAAACAGGGACAAGAAGCCCGGAAGATGTGAGTCCAGAATAGGGCCTTATGGGACACCAAAGGAAGGAGAAAAGAGGCGGAATGAGCAGCTACCAAAATAGTGGCACACAATCTGTTAGAAAAGTAAGAGGCACAAGTGATATGGAAAAGCTAAGAGGAGTGAGTTTGAGCAAAAGTATCTTGTGATTCGCAATGTTAAAGTCTTTAAAAAAATTAGTGTAGATAGTATGCACTTTCTGTGGAGAATTTAGACATTTTGCCACAAAGTTGGTGAAGTCGAGCAAGTCGGAGGCAGTAGACTCATGTCTAACAAAACTGTGTTGCTATTTTACTAGGAGGTGGCCAAAGCGGGAAGACAACTAATCGCTGACATACGTTTCCAAGATTTTGGAACAACAGGAGAGAGGCCACTGTTGGTTATTTTCGAGGCTCTTGTTTAAAATTATGGAGAAGGAAAGGGAACTGTACTGACCAGTAGAGGGAGAATGAACATAAACTGAGGAAAATCAAAAGATAGTTGGGTGGAGTTAATAGACGAATCAGAGAATTAGGGCGGGATTGCGGCAGTTGCGAATGTGAGTTCAGGCTTCAACACTGGTCAGATATTTCTTTTGTAGATTTAACTATCAGAGATGAAATAAAGTTAGCACGGTTTCCAGAAAACAGGAACTAGCAGCAAGTTTTTGACAAAGTTCCAGTGGTGAACTAGACTGGGAGAAGGGAAAGTAACAAGGAATGAGATCTGACGGAATAGTATAGAAATGCTTGGTCGCACATTAAGGGAGAAAGGAGAGGGACCTGGTTGACTGTTTCTGGGGTTGAGTTCAGGCCTTTGAAATTCACGCTACGAAAGTTAAAGTCGGTAGGATTGCGCATAACAGGGGATTGAATTCGAGTGATGAACACTTAACTTGAGAGCAGAATGATGGGCTTCAGGAGCAAGGTAGAAGGGAGCATAAGAAAGTTAGGAAACAAGGTGTTCACAGGATTTTTCAAACCTCATCAAGACGAGTCTTAGGATCATGATAGAAATCTGATAACTGATAACTGTAAATTATTAAACTATCACCTTCGGGAAACTAGGGATGTCTAAGGGCATTCTTTGCAGATTCTGTGGTAAGAGTGACTAAACCTTCTAACATATTCTGGAACAATGTCTAGTATTTGTGCAAATTAGGCTAAGTTACAGGGGAGAATACTTAGCAAGCAGATGCCAGGCAGAAACACCTGGAAGTAGAGCACATCTTAAAACTCTTATCGGCTATAATTTATACACTATAGTATGTATACTATAAATATTAACGGGGCGCAATAGTTCTTCTAGTATGCGGTGCAATTTCCCTTCGCAATATTTTTATTATTAATATTCATCATTTTTCCAAACTAAAACTAGTCTATCGTGAACGGATTACCGCCGGGAGCATGCACCATACCATCATCCCGGGCGTGACTTTTGCGGGACCTTACCAGAATAAGGTTCAACAAACTATTAATAGCCCGAAGAACTCGAAAGAGCCTGGCCATGATCGGGAGCAGAATTTCTGATACAAGTTCACTTGTATTCACAGTCGGTTGGTACTCACCATAAATCAAGTCATTAGTCGGCCGGAGGAATTTTCGCCATTCCTTACGCCGAGATCGTCCCTAAAAAGGAGCATCCATTGCGCTGCAGGATCCCGTGGAAAGAATACTTGCGTGTCAACCCTATACAAATTCATAACGTTCGTTATTAGTGAAAAAAATCAGTAGGCACCTCGAGACAAACGACGTTTTATTCGAGGTGTAGAAAAGCTAACTACTTAGATCCAGTGGTTCTGAAAAAGCAACTCATTATCGACTCGGTAGTTGTAGGACAGGGAACTAGAAGGAAAAGAAAATCTGTTTAATTGCTAGACCGATTACGTCATGGCTTTTGACAGCGCCTCGCACTCCTGACTTAAAACAGATGGGAGAACTCGATTTATGTACATCGTCAGTTGCACCCTGCGTAATTTTAGAAATTGAAAGATACGATCCCTCGACTGAGAGAAGTGGAAGTGAAAAATTGGAGAAGCTAGCATCGAAGCATGTAATGATATAGAAAAATGTAAAACTGAAGACTGAATCAGAAATGATTTTAGTATGGCATAGGATCTTTGCCAAGCTTGGAATTGATTAACATGAAGTATATTATACAATTGTAAAACTGTTTCCGCAGCTAGTGACGTGTTTTTTATTTTGCAAATAGCAGTATTTCGGGAAGAAATAGTCAATCACCATTGCAGTGATTTTTCCATTCTGTTAGTCAATTGTATTTATCAGCATTTAATGAATCAGCCAAGCCAAATTAGGCCAGTTGATGAAGAGCTATCATAACTCGATTGATTGAACGAAATATTTCTGATATGGATTCTTGAGGTTCGTCATGAATCAGGAGATTTTCGAATTACTTCGCATTCTTAACGACAAGTCCAGATCCAGCTTTGTTTGATGGGCAAGGTCGTTGAACATCAGCCACTTGAACTTTTTCGCGCAGGTTCGAATCTTGCTTGGTCATGGATTCTTGTGCTTGTCTTTGCGCTGTACGTCTATTTTAGGCCTATCATTTATGTGTAAAGTATAATGATAATGAAACTGAAGCACAGTCTCAAATAGAAAAAAAAACAATACGGAAAACAGACAAAGGTGTGACTGTTCTGAGGTGAGAGTCGGCGGAAATACTTGTTGTCGAATCAAGACATTGCTTTGATATGATTTCATGCAAGTAAGCCAATACCTTCAGCAAGAGTGTAGAGTTCAAAAACCCTTTTTATTGGCCTTTTAAGATGGAGGACATTAAAGGCCTATAAGCATTTTTAACGAGGCGCTGCCTCTTAAATCATATGCACTTTCCTGGATTCCTCTACCACGGAAAGTGATTTCTCAAGGGAGAATTTGCTTTTTTTCTGCCCTGGGAAGATCCATCTCAGTTTTTTACATTAATAATGATATATTTGCAGCACATACTCTCTTCGTCTATCATCATCGTTTAGGAAGAACAGGATTGCTGCTCTTAATTTATACACCAGTCGACCACTTTGCCTTATATGGGAACTATGGTCTATCCTTATTAGAGAACAGGCTTAATTATACCCTTGATCCCTAAAAAATTCATGGATTTGTTAAATGTGTTCCAATTGTAGTCCATGGTATCAGGTTCAGTCCCTCGTTATATGACTTAATGAATGGAAACCGGAAGCTTCTGTATCAGCGGACAACTTGAATACATTAAATTATTTATGTCAGCATGGCAGGGAAGAGCAGAAACGCCAACAATTTGACGATAATACCATTAATTACTCGAGTGACAATGAAAAATAAATACAGCACCTGACAGACTTTGAAGAAACCCATTCAGACTCTTCAAATACTGTTCAAATTACTGACGCATCATGTCCAATGTGACTGGCTGACAAATAACCAACACAATTTGTTCATGGCATTCCAAATGAGTAATTGATTTTCCTAAAAACACTTAATTGAAAAGATTTTTAATCTCATGCCGTAAATGACTGGAGCATTAGAGAATTACAGTGATTTACACTTTGAATGACGTTCATTAGCGCGTTGTAATGGAACCTACAATTTGGTAACGCGTTTCGTCTATATTTTGTCTATTTTGCTGAAGTTCGTTGGGTAGATGAGTGCACAGTATGGAAATAGCCATGCATGGTAGGTAGTCGCTTATGATCATGAAGATTTATGCTCGACTTTTTAATATAAATGGTAAACATTTGCAGACCATCGTTGTTTTGTAATTACTTAGCACTGGTCTGAGATTGCATTTGGTAGCCTTCTTCGGGTTTCTCCACCGTGAATTACTCTTTGCTTACTTAATAAACCATATCAATATTTTCTAACCCAGAGGTTATACTAACATAAAAAGGATTTGACTAAAAATTTGTTCGATATCCAAGGTCAGAAACACAACATTCGATAATGGATAGGAAACACTTGCTCAAAAAAAAAACCGAATTAGTAGGCTTGTACCTAACACTAGAATTGCATGCTCTATGTGTATAATGTGAGTGCTATTCTCGCTGTGTTGTGGATAAGTTTATAACAAGCTAGAAATTGACTCGACAACATTTCTATCGCCCTCATCTTTTCTCGTATAAGAATTTCAAAGGATCTAGTTCTTCCTGTAGATCCACCATGCTATTAACATAGAATACTAGTCCCAAGCCAGATAAAGAAGGAGGGTTCGAGGCAACGTTCTTTGTATTATCCTCAGTAAAACAAAAATGAAATGGTGAGCTCAGGGAAAGAAGTAAATAAAGTATAGTTGGAGTTATTCCACTATGCCAAATCCTACCTGATCTCTCTATGTGAAAAATGCTAGGGCGTCCACCTCAGTCGATGCGGCAGGACGGACCCTGGTCCTGTGGAGAAAGCTGCAAGGGTTCTTGACGCATGGACGGCATCAGGACGTAAGTAAATTAGTCCGAGCAAAAGCAAAACAAATACGTGTTTGCACGCTAAATGTTGGGACTCTAACTAGAAAGACCGAGAAATCGTAAGAGCTCTTCAGAAAAGGAGCACCGATATCTGCGCTCTGCAAGAAATCCGATAGTCTGACGACAAAAGTTGCGAACGCTTTAAAAATGGCCATAAACTTCATTTTTTTTTGTCCCACACACTCAGTACGGTGTTGGCATTGCCATCTCAGAGGATTGATGAAGCTCACCATTATATCACCTGTTCGCACTGTTCACTTCTTCACCGCATAGGCACCACCAAAAAAAAAATTGGGTTCTTAGCAAGAAAAATTGCGAACTCTTGGCCGCGTTCGAGAGAAGAATCCTCCGAAGAATTTTTGGCCCCCTACATGAGGATGGACGATTCCGTAGCCTACACAATGACGAAATCTATGAGCGATACCATGACCGTCCGGTTGTGGATAAAATCCGGCTCAATAGGTTACGTTGGGCGGGTCACTTAATCCGTATGGATGAAGATGATCCCACCCGGAAAGTCTATAAGGGCAATATCTATGGTAGGAAAAGAAGACGAGGCAGACCCTGCCTAAGATGGAGCGATGGCGTGGGCCAGGCCGCCAGACAGCTTTTAGGGATATCGAATTGGTGGACCTCGGCGCAAAACCGGGATGTCTGGAGTTCCTTATTAAGGCAGGCCTAGACCGGATACCGGTTGTTGCGCCGTTGATGATGATGATGATTAATGGTCATGTGGGTGAAAAAGCAGACAGTAACAGGGGGGAGAAAGGGGTTTCGAGCGCGTAATGAAGGTGGCGAACGGATAATCGATTTTGCGGACACCCATGACCTTGTACTTATAAATACATGGTTCATTAAACGTCTGTCTCACCATCCTACATTTTATAATGGGAACATTAAAACGCAAATCGACTATATTCTCATAAGACGCCGACATTTTACCACCATCACTGATTCCAAAGCCGTTCCCTATGAGACCATCGCACCTCAACATGGGCCGTTGATTGCCATCTTGCGAATTAAGCCACCGATAAAACACCGTGAGGAACGCACTGACCTGCCGCACATTAAATGGTGGCAATTTCGTGAGAAAAAAGAAGAAATGATCTCACTTGCACGGTTGCCAACCATTACGAATGTGGAAGAATCGTGGAACCGAATGAAAGACATGATCAACAAAGCGGCCTCTGCTACCCTCGGGGTCACCAAGCCGGGTAAGCGGTACATGAACCGAGATATTTGGCTTTGGAATGATGATGTTAAAAAAAGGTCCATGAAAAGAAATGCCCCTACCACAAGTCTCTCGACGCAAATAAAGCGCCAAAAGCCGACGCGAACGCATACAGGATATCGAACACTTATGTTGCGTTCGTGACAGGAACGGTACTTTGCTTACCAACCGTCGACCCGCCCTTATCCGTTAGGAACTTTAGTATGTTCCCCACTTCCAGATCTTTCAAGTTTGCATCTGGTATTAAGTGTTCTCCCAGATGTCTCGACCTACTTTGCACTGTTCCAGGACGTGTATAGAGGTTTAGTCGTCCTCCTCACAAAACCTGCAGCCAGTGTCCGTAGATATTCCTAACTTCCCTAGGTGATTGTTCAGCCGACAATGACCAGTGAGAATTCCCACTATGATTCGGAAGTTCTTTTTGGTGAGGTTTAAGCAATCCTTTGTGCGTATGGGTTCGTATCCCCCAATAAGCACCCTAGACTGCTCCATCCCTGGTAGGCCTGCCCAGTATAGTTCCCTCAACCGTTCCTCTTCATTTCTTAGATTCATAGCCATGAAACTTTTTTTCGATTCCACCGAAGGGTTCTGGCCGGTTTAAAGGCGTCCGTGCTCCCTTCTTGGCTAGTTCATCCGCTGCCTCGTTGCCTTCCAACCCAGCATGGCCTGGAACCCAAAGTATCCAGACCTTGTTGGACGAGCCGAGTATATTCAGTCTCTCAACGCATTCCTATACCAGTTTAGAGTCCACCTGTTTGGATCTAAGTGCCTTGATCGCTGTTTGGCTATCGGTGAGAATAGCTGTGTTCTACCCCCTGTAGTTCCTTTGCAGATTAAAGGAGGCACATTTGTGTAGGGCATATATTTCCGCCTGGAATATGCTAGTGTACCTGCCCATTGGCTCAAAGTAGATTTTTCTTGAATCAATGACATCGGCATACGCTCCCTCCGCTGTGAGGGATCCGTCAGCGTACCAAGTACTCAGTTGGTGGTTTAAGCCGTATGTCAATTAGAAACGATACATGAAAACCCAAAACTAAGATTAATTCGCCTAAGACGGTAACTGAACGGAGTACAGAGCTTTCCATATTTATGGCAAAAGTTGGAATATTATAAGATATTTTTATTTTCTTTCCTAATCAAATCAGAACCTAGTAAGGAGTTTCGGGTCTATACACAAATCTCGCAAATTCCTAAAAAGTAACTACGCTGCCTAAAGATAAAATAATACTGACGTGCGGATATAAGGATTTTGGGAATCAAATTAGATACAAGGATAAAACTGCGAAAAGTTAATGGAGAAACTAAGCAGCTTTACAATTCTACACGACCCAATATAAACCAAAACATTTAAGTGAAGTTATATTCAGGAACCCAAGGATTTAAACGGGGTGTTTCCAAGACGAGAAAAAAAGGACCGTTTTATAATTATTCTTTATTTCCCCGATCTATTCATTTACGATGGAAACAGAGTTTAATGAGAGTTCGCATAGGCTTTGTACAAGCCAATTGAAGTCTGAAAAATATCTTGAGCTCAAAGACTGATTTTTTTTTTTGCTTTTTTCGACATAATCGTGATGATTGATTACGATTAAATCTCTATCTGAAGTTGTTAAACGGAATTTTTCAAGGACTCAAGATTAGCGTTAGCAAAAGAATTTATACAGAACAAAAATATTCTATTGTTTCTACTATGCCAGGCGTACCCCTTCTTCCTTAGCCTTTGTCCCCTTTGGTAGCGAGGTCGGTGTACAGCTATCTTCAGCGGTTTTCAGTACATTCCGTAGCTATAATTTATGCTCTTGTTTTAACTTAATAATCAACTCAAGGCTTCCCAACACTACCATTCAAGTGCATTTCATGAACTATGTGAATAGCAGCGAGTGCGCACAGACGCGAATAATACGCTCACCGTTGAGATTATAATTACTTACTCATTTAATTGAAGTGGTTATGAACCAATTAATAATGATCAAAATTAATTCGATTAAAGTTATTTTCAGGAAGTAACATTCCAACGGACAAGGTTTTTCTCACGCATGGAACCTGGAATGAAAAGTCTGCATGCATTTGCTGCTTTCACACGACCGTAATTTGTTTTGTTTAAGACGATTTTATTTATGGGGGAGTGTTTGGTTCAACCAAGACAATTGGTCTACTTCCTAATTTCATTAATTATTTAGATCTTGAAAAACATGAAACAAACTTTTAGACAATAAACGCTACGGTAAAAAATATTCTTCCTAGTATTTGGGAGGGCTTCCGTGTATTTCTAATGTTTGGGAATAGAGAACTTATAACACATGACGTCATCAATGGTATCCACGTGAATTTCATTCATATCAATATTTTGTTCATAGGTATTAAGAAAAAATAGAAGTTAGTCTTCTTGTTTTTCAGCCTTTGTCCCGCATGAATGCCTGATCTGGTTGCAATCTTGAGGCTTTCAAATCCCCATCCAGCGTATCAAGCCACCGTTGTTTAGGTCTGCCTTTTGGTCGTTTACCATCGACTTCGATGTTCAGACCAATCTTGGCAAGTGAATTCTCGTTGGCACGCATTGCGTGACCATACCATCGAAGACGCCTCTCTCGCAACTTTTCCACGATCGGTGCAACCCCATAACGATCGCGGATATCCTCATTTCGGATGTGATCTAAACGTGTGACGCCACTAGTAAAACGTAGCATCTTCGTCTCCATTACCGCAAGACGTCGTTCATTGTCTTTTATAGTTGGCCAACACTCAGAACCATAGAGAGCGACTGGACGGACGTCATTGCGGTAAATTTTAGATTTGAGACGTTCGTTGATACGTCGATCACAAAGAACACCAGTTGTGGAACGCCACTTCATCCAGACCCGCGGAGAGAAAAAGTAGTATGCTCTGTCATCCTTTACATTAGTTACTTGTTTATCGTACCTTGCCTTTACCACGAGCTGGAAAACCTTATAAAATTTTCCTCCCGGACTTTTGGTTCTTTATATCGTACTGCGAATTTCCAGTAGCTCTTCTCTAATTCCTTACATCTCTCAACGCTCTGATGACAGTCACGATACCCAATTTGCTAAAGAAAAATCTCTAAATGGTTTGCAGCGGAAGATTAGTCCATGTGATCTGCGAATGCATGGCTTTTGAGTGCATAATGCGCAATGCGTAACATCTCTGAACTAAGATGGGACGGGATTATTCATTTGACCGGTTGATGAAGCTCACTGTTATCGTAACTGACAACACGAACTACGCCTTTTTTAAGGTTTTGTGTGAAACAAAACCTTATTAGAATCGAGACGGTGTCTGTCTGTCCGTCTGTCTGTCTGTCTGTCTGTCTGTCAGTCACACCCGATTTATTCGGAAACGGCTGGACCGATTGTCACGAAAATTGTTGAGAGTATGTAATCTGGTGATCCCTTTACATGCAGTAAGTGGCGCCATCTTATGTTAAGTTTAAGGGGGGCTCCCCATACATGTGAATGGAGGGTGCAAATTTTTTTTCACAGAATGTAGCCATGTAGGGTATCAAATGAAAGGTCTCAATTAGTACTTTTCGAATCTGGTTCAATATTTGATATTAGATGAAACATAGGGGAGTGAGGGTTCAAAATATGACCCACAAAAAGTGTAACAGGTCTCGTTCTCAGAACCTATCCAACCGAAAAATCTGAAAAAAATCACAGTGGTGCATCTCTACGAAATCTAGGCCTCAAAATATATCCGGTTCCAATATCTGCACAAATAAAGTTAATAATAGTATATTTCCACATTTAAGAAATTTACCCGGCACCTCCCCTTATGTTCATCCCAGAAGTACAAAATTTGGCATGCGTGTAATGAAGAATATGATGCACAGTTTGGTCAAGTTTGAAGAAAATCCAACTATTATTAACAAAGTTATAGGAGGTGAAACTTTAAAATTTTTTGTGAAATTCGTCCACTCTACAACCTGCATGACGTCATCATCACATATCAATTCGTCAATTCCACAACGAAATGAATTTTTATGAATTGGGTCACAGAGAATTATTTTGTTTTAGTTTTTTAGTTATTTGTCAACCAGACATATGTGTATGTAGGTATATAATATATGCGTGCTAATGAATTTTGCGGGTAGTGCCTAATTCAAATAGATATAAGAAGTAAATCGGAAATATGGGTACGATCAATTTATATACGTGTATATATGTGTACAGTATTCGGTAATAGGCAGTTTGTTTGTTTAGGGTGAGCGTGATATCTATGGCTGTAATATGTACGTATGTCTCGTAGTTTGGAAAAATGTGAAGGATTATGTTGGATTTGTAGCTATATACGGACAGAAAAATGTGCGTAAGTTTCTCACATAAGATGAACCCAAACCTTTATACCCGAAACGCGAGCTTCCGGTATTTCGACTTGTTGTAATACTCAACACAAAAATATGTAACATGCCTGCCGACAACTATATCGTCTTTGCGGATCATCTTAATGGTAATATCAGTGACAGGACAGACAGCAATCAATATCATGGAGGCAAAGGCTGTGGCACACGCAATGAGAGTGGCAAATATATTGTCAATTTTGCCGACATTTGTGACCTTTTGAATGCATAGTTTATGAAAGGATTGCCTCATCTTTCTACATTTGGTAATAGGAATAGTAAGCACAAATCGACTAATTTATACTTTCGGAAAGTATAGCATGGTAAAGATTGTACAGAGAAAATCGGGACCCGTAGTAAGTGCGGACTCTTCTGTATTATCGAACAAAGTTTCGAAATCTCTTTTCTGGACCTTTAAAAAATCTCTAGCCCCGGAATCAACCCTTGACCCTCCTACCTCGTCAAACCTTCACAAAGGACTAAACAGAAAAATATATTAGTTAGTTGTGAAGAGAAGCGTGAAAGTGGCAAAATATGTTTGCCAAGCAGCATTACGCCACAGATATTGTCAAACGAATAGTTACTATATATTCGCAACCCAAAATTAGCTCGTCTAAATCTCCAAAGGAAAGAAAATTTCACCAGAAAATATTATTTTGACAAATCAAAGGCTCTACAAGAAACCATGATACGAAGTTAACTGACATCTCGCAATATATGTCACATTTTTAGCAAAACCCATAGCAAAGTGGAATGACCTACAATATTATCAAATCTGGAAGCTAAAATTTTGTTTAAGAATTGAGAGATTCCTAAGTTCGGCATTCACTTAATGGCGGAGTGGACTAATTAGAAAGTAACATGCTGTCACGGTTGTGGACCACGGAATCCGCATCCTTGGGCATGCAGCCAAGTTGCAAACTATATGACTTGCGGTTTCGTCTAGGGCAGAGTTAACTCATCACACGCTGGAGAAGTAACCGCAAATGAAAGGATCTCGCCACCGTGTATCGAATCACGCATGCGCTTGCAAGTGACCGTATTCCTTTCGTTGGTCTAGGGAAGGGCAATAACGGTATGTACAAATAAAGCTTCACCTAAGATCTCAACCCTATAGCAACTTTAAACCTTTTGTAACTGAAATGACAAGCCCTCGTAACATCCGCACATGCACCCAAGCGGACTAAAACCGCAAATTTTTTCTTGAAGCCTTGCATTCTCAGCAGACCGGCTTTCACTTATTCGAATTCTTCTTCCTGAGAATCTGAAACCTTCTCGACAGGCAGGGACCCGAATTAAGGGCATGCTCTTTCAATGTGATAGCTGGAGGAATATAAGCATACGCCCTACTTTACAGAGATAGAAATTAAAATTATCCTGGAACGAATTAAAAAACTTTTGAAAAGTCTGATTGACAAAATGGAGATTATTTCCCGTTCTCGATCTTCTTGTACTGACCACATTAACATTCTTCGGATCATCATAAAGCAGTGCGGAGGAAGTGGTATAAATCTCCGCTCCGCCAGAGTCATTAGGGAGTATGCCTGAAGTGCTCTGGGCAAAACAGACATTCGGAATAGCTATTATCTATATAACTTTCGACGGCGAAAATGCTATATATACCTTTCATGCTAGCCTGACACATGAAAGGCTTCAGTAGATCACGACATATTTCCCCGAAAATCTCAACTACGCTGATGATATCTGTTTCCTTTTGCATCGAATCATGGACTTCAGCCTACTCTGAATTTGGAAAAGAATTCATACAAAGTCAGACTGCATTAGGCAGGGTTAGTACAGGTTGCCAAACAATTTGTATATCTGAGTAGGGTTGTTCCCGCGGACGATGTCACTTGATCCATTAACAGAAATAAAACGTGCAGGTACTTTCAAATCATCTTGAAATCGGCAGAAATGATCTCTGTGCTCTCATATGAAAGTTGACCTCCACTTTAACTCAAAAACGAGAAGCTCTCATCAGCACCTGGCCCGACACAATTTTGGACGAGCTACGTTAGCGAACGAGCCGTAAAGATTTTGATTAGAAGGTGGAAAAGAATATGTCAAATATTCGACGAGTCGGTCGCTTTAGAACAGTGTAGCAAAGAAAAAAGTAAGAGGGTCGTAGGATTCTCGGGAAATCCTAGAGAAAGATGAAACACTTTTTTAGAAATGCGCTACTTTGGCGCGTAAATGTGCTTGATTCTTCATCCCCACGTAAGGGTCAATGAGAACCATATACAACATACTTACTTTCACTTAGATATGCACTCAACATCGAAAGCAGGAGTTTACCCAGCGCAAAAAATCTTTCTGATGAGCTATGTGATCCATCCTAGGGCCGCACCTCTGGAACGCTTCCTACGATAGTCTGCTGAGACTCGATATGCCCGAAGAGTCGCGCCTGGTCGGTTATGCAGATGACGTTGCGGCACTTGTTGATGGATGACTGCTCACGATTTCAACCTTGCACTGGAAAAAACCGAAGTAGTCATCCTGACTAGAAGGAGAAGCCCGACCCTGCGCCGTATATCGATCGCCGAGTTAACTATAGAGCCAAAACCAGCGGTTCAATACATTGGTTTAATGCTCGACTCGAAGATGAGCTTCTTCGAGCAAATCAAAGCAGCAGCGAACAGGGCTGTAGCTGGAGTTGCGGCCTTGAGTCGACTAATGGCGAATCTCGCAGTCGGTTCTTCTCGATGGTGCGGAGGTATGGGCTGATGCCTTTGATAAGTAGTGCATCGTAAACGCCTTGCTCAAATGCAGAGGCGGGGAGTTTTGCGAGTGGCGTCTGCTTATCGCACCGTCTCCGAACCGGCTGTGATGGTGATCGCGGGAGTGATCCCCGTTTCCCTCCTTGCCAAGGAGTGCGATGCTATCTACCGCTGTAAGGGCGAAAACTTAAGAGAGGTGGTTGCCCGTGAAGAACGTCAACGCACCCTTACCTAGAGGCAACTTTCTTGGCAAAATGAACCAAGGGGCAGGTGGACTGCGCGGCTCATCGACAAATTAAATCCGTGGTTGAACAGAACGCACGGTCAGATTGATTACTTCCTTACCCAACTTCTAAGTGGGCATGGAGGTTTTCAGTCTTACCTGCACAAGATTGGGAAGGCGCGATCTCCTGATTGTGTGTTCTGCAATGGAGTGGCGGACGATGCTTGACACACCTTTTTCTCTTGCGAGAGGGTGGTGGGACGGCCTTCACCAGCAGCTTTATACAGACACAGAGGAGCTCTCTGCAGACAACATTGTCAGAGAGATGCTGAAGAGCGCTGGCAGCTGGAATCGTATTGCGCATTATGTTTGTGCTCTTCTTATTGCGAAGAAGATTGAACTCGACCGGCGGAAGAATCGGACAGTAAGGGGTTCCTTGAACTAACAACAACTCCCTTCCTCCCCTCCCCTTCCGTCGGTGAAAGGAATTCCCTGACTTAGGGGCTCCCAATGCCGGAAGAGCGGGGGGGGGGGGGCTAGCCCGAAGTAATGTGTCGAACGGTTCCAGACTAGTTCTCTGATAACAGGGAGGTGTTTAGTTGGTAGCCCGCCAGCGTGCTGTTGCGGGAGTCCAACACTCTGCGCGTAAACGCATTGACCTACCTTACTAAAAAAAAAATATTTTTTGGAGGAATTTGAGTCTCTTTTATAAATAAGATAAATGACTCTTTTGCACTAATCTTCCTACATAATTTGTTAAGACCCAACAATGCTTAGAGGCTCATGTTTCTGGACGTCTTAAATGCGTCTTCTTCGAGCATAGATGACGGGACAAATTCCTGCACGACCTGTGCTCCTTCAATTAGCGAAGACGCTACCCCCATCACTTACCATCTGGCATCTATGTTGTGCTTTAACGGGATAGTGGTCGCTCTCGTAGATTGCTCCGCGATATGAACGTACGTCAAGGATGTTACCTGCAGTTCTTTTCCCAATGAGGACGTGGTCAATCTGGTTGAAAATAATGTCATCTGGTGACGTCCACGTTCTTCTGGTAATTCTGCAGTGAATGATATAAGCTGATTAGTTTGCCTACTTCTGTTGCAACCGAAATCTATGAAGCTGCTTCCGTTCTCGTTAGTTTTATCGTGAGGACGACGACCCCAGCAATTTCGCGGAGGGTCAGACGTTTTCCGATCTTTAGGTTGAAGTCTACGAGTATTATCTTAACATCTTTCGAAGGTAACGATTCAAATACTGATTCAAGGCGGCTGTATAATTCGTCTTTCATTGAGTCGTCCTTGTCTACGTATACGTTGAGAAACTTAGGTTTCGCTTGAATTCTTTCATTGATTGGTGTGAAGTCTGTGATGTTGCGGGAGAAATTTTTGTGAAAAATTAAAGGTATTCTGCATTTTCGCGTGTCCGTTTGAAAGTCAAATACCGCAATATCTAAGAGTTTCGGTTATTGGACCGCCAACACATCCACTTTGCTTTTTTTGCCCTGTTGAATGAATGCCCTAAAGCCCACCATCCACAGACAGTTTGGCTTTTCTGTTACGCTGGAAGAGCCTGCAAAGCAACCGCCCACCAATTGAGCTGAATGCACCACCAAAGTACCGGCGAACGGCAACATCATTAGCTCCACTCTGGACACGGAAGGCGTTGAGATATTTTGCGTATGAGCAAAATGCCCATAAAATTCTCGTTCATATCCTAAACAAGTAAGAAATCCTCGCTCACAGACTTAACAAACATGTCTGCCCGGTTGGCCGAATCATTTTTTATTCGGTCACCGGCCAATGAAGAGTTCAAACTGACAGGCCTGTCAAATGCAGACTATTGAGGGTGAAATATACTGTACGTGGATGGCGGAGTTAAGAATGCCAGTTCTGATCAAGGAGCGCACGTTCCAGGTTTCAAACTCGTAGTCGATTTTCCGTTAAATCCCCGATCCGTTCTGAGGATCTGTTGGATTTCCAGGCAATATTATACTATGAAAAGGTTATTAGCCTGTTCCACTGCCGTCATCCTGGAAGACCAATTGAATCATCTCTGTTTTACGGGGTAGGTAACTACTCGTTCACCCCCTCTCGAATGCTGTTTTGCATTACCCAGGGTTTACCTGCGAGTAGGAGATGGTAGGTTGTACTACATATAATAGGTCTGTGGGTGTTAAACCAACGCGCATTCCTTACGTATGTGTTTAGGATTGCAATGTTGAATTTGCAAACCCCCTGAGTAACACCATTTTATATCACTAGCTGCTAGTTACCCATGGCAGTCGATATAATTTAATTGCAGATTTGATACCTAAAAACCAGATTCAAGCTTCTTGTACATGCACCATGCAAACCAGAAATCAGGTAATTAATAATTTTAATATATTCGGTTTTCAGCTACTGATCTCGTGTTGATATTCTAACGTTGGCCTTCTTGCCTATTTGCATTCATCTATATATTTGGGTCTCAGATTCACTGTGAGCACAGTTGCAACACAAGAAAATTTGAGCCACATTTCAACTGTCATCGTTTGAATATCATACGCTAACCACCAATCGTCACGTTGTTAAATATTCACCATCATTGAGTAACTGATTTGAATAAAACCATAACCCACACACCCAAGATCTTCTCAGCAGATACTGTTCCTATACGGTTTGACTACTCTCGTTTCATTGCAACACGGTTTTGAGTGAATTTTCGTTGGGTTACTGGTATTTAGACGTGCTGGCGGTCAATGTCTTGCCGAAATCGCAATCAATCATAGACTGAAGAAAATTGCCAAAGCGCTCGCGGAAACCCTTGAAAATCCAACTTCACAGCTTCATAATTAGACTATGTGAGAAGCCATGTTCGCATGTATGTACGCTCAAACGAACCTGTTGCAAGAAAACACTCGGGTGATCCAAAATGAGTGCAATTAGCAGCTCAAGGAGGGGTTCGCCTGATGATAAATCATGCATATCGGCAGTCGGAACAAAACCCGGCGAATTCCATGGGGCCGAGCTCAAAGGCCATCCAAATCCTCATGTGAATCTGAATTCGTACAAGTCTAGATCGCGATAATACCACACCGGCCGCCAAAAAAAAACAAGCTTAAAAAACGTTTCAAAACAGAGGGAAAACTTTGCGCCATCCCCGCTAGCCAAACTAGCGAAAAACTGTCGTCATAATCGGCTTTTGTACATATTTACGCATCTGTATCTTGAATGGAGTTTTGCAGTTCCTCCGCCAAGATCAGATATTCATTGATTAATCAGAAGCTTATGTAACAGGAAATAATCTATTTCTGTAACGACGGAAAATCGCTACTTGTGTTCAGTTTGTTAACTTGGAATTGTTATTATTGTTGGATTTATCTAAAATCCAATAAAGCTGATGGTTTCGTGTTGCAAAATGAGCCAGACGATGGAGCAAGTTAGCGCAAAATCGGCGCTCAGATACGGGAAGTGTCTGGCACACAGGTGGAAGCATTTCACTCTCGTTGCACAAAGTACTCGAAACGTGATTGGGAGTAGGAAAAATGACTGTTTATGACCATTGAACAGTCGTTCATGTTAATTTAGTTGCGGCTTTTTACTACCTCATTAGTGATAGTTATTTGAAAACAAATATTCTAATGAAACGTTGAAGTTGGTGTCCTCTATATAAGAAAAGCCATATTGGTTTCACCTTGATATGAACACAGTCATGGCCTCTCAATTGAAATTTGCAGAACAGGTTCTAGCTCCAGAAAACCCGACCAAATATGTAAACAGAATACTTATTATAACATAGCTGGCTCGATTTCCATCTGATTGTAACAGTTTGGAAGAATCAATAGCACAAAAATGATGAGGGATGGCGATCTAATATGAATGCATCTCACCTAGATCACACACAATGCCTAAGTAAGGAGCTCCAGACATTTCGGTTTTGAGCCGAGGTCCACCAATTTGATACCCCCAAAAACTGTCTGGCGTGCTGGCCTATGTCATTGCCCCATCTGAGGCAGGATCTTCTTCGTCTTCTTTTTCTACCATAGATATTCCGGGATCTTACTTACCCACATAGATTAAGCGACTCGCTTCACATATTTTTCAAGGTCAGCCTGGTCAGTCTTACCAAGCTGGTTGGGAAACCGAATTCTCTCATAGTCGTGTACAGTTTTACTCTCCCTATGCTATCACAGACGGCCTTGAAGGCGAAGAAAAGATGGTGCAACTGATGGCCACATTCCAACAGTTCGCCTGGAGTGAAACCTCTTTGAAATGAGCCGATGCTGTTCTAAGTGAATGGGGCTAATCGTCCTAGCAAAATAGTGGAGAATAGATGGTACTCAGCATCGTGATACCAATATAATTGCCGATATCTCCCTTTTTATCTAAGGGCCAAGTAATGGCCCGTTGCCCGTCGTCAAGCATTGATTCATTGTCTCACACCTTGAGCATAAGTTGATGAACCGCTTGACATAGTTATTATTTGATCAGTTCGACTGTAATTCTATCGGCTCCTGGCGACTTATGATTCTTAATCCGATGAACACGGACTGTTTCTTCTATGTTTAGTGGTGGCAACATTTGTGCGTTGTCTTCAGATGGTTGAACCTCCAAATCGCCGATATTTTAGTTGTTAAACAGTTCATTAAAATACTATATTCAACCCGTCGTTCGAATATGCCCATACTGTTGCAAAACGGATGCCTCCCTTCATCCTGCTGCCATCCTGCCAGTTTACGGACCTGTTGGTTCCCATAGGCTTCCTTTTTCCGTCTGTCAAGTCGCTTCTCCACTCGACGGAGTTCGTGAACACATGGTCAATTTGCTTGAAAATGGTCCCATCTGGTGAGGCCCACGTTTGTTTGTAGTCCGAACCACATACTTCCAGTCCGTTATCATCGGTATCCTTATGACTCCGACTCTGTAGTCTCTTCTGTAGGTGCGTGAATACTAAGTGGATAGCCTTTCACTTATGTATTCAAAGCCGATAACAGCAGGTTGCATTTTTTGTCTGACTAAGAAAACTACTCCGAGCACATAGTCTACGGACCACTATAATGTATGGTGCGGTGGCTCTTCTCTAGGAAACCGTTCCCTATCCAACGCATTTCTTAAAACGCCGTAACATCAGCCTTATGATGGGACAGGGTATCGGCGGCATTGGATCTGTACAGGGAGCGCACGTTTTATGAGAAAATACGCAAATCATCAGGCTGTTTTCTTTGCCAGGCTTGTCGTTGTAACCTCCATCCAGTCCGAGGCTCCTTTTGTGGCTCCATAGCAAGTAGTTTTCCATGTAGAGTTCTTAGCTCTACCGAACTCTCAGCCTGCAGGACCAGTTGAAATAAATTCTCCGTTTTTAGGCGCGGAAAGCCGCGAAAGAACTTCCAGCGATCACCACGTAGTAGTAGAGAGACGATTTGGTAGTAGAGCTGTTGGGATTGTTTTAGCAGGCGTTTCTCAGCTCCAAGGAACTACCGAGCTTTATTTTCGCCCTGGGACCTATATTACGGATGGTCACCTCAATAGTTAACCAATTCGGCTTTGATTTCATCGGCACTTAGCGACTTCTGATTCTTAAGCCGAACTGCCTGGACTGTTACTTCGATGGTTGGTAGTGGGAGTATTTATCCATCGTCTTCAGTTGGCGCAACCTTCGAATTGCTGATAGTTTGTTTATTGAGCAGTTCATCTAAGTACTCAACCCATCGCCCTTATATGCCCATACGATTGGAAATCATATTTCTCTTCTTTTTTCGACTGGATGAGCATCGATGTATATATTGCTCCGTCTTGCTCACCTTTTTGGTTTTGCGTACTTAGTACCGTTGCTCCCTGTACTTCTCGAGTTCACAGAACTGTTGGTTCTCCCAGGCTTAGTTCGTGATAGATCTCTGCGCATACCCGCGTTCTTTGAAATTACAACAGTGCCACTTGCAGCATTCTTTCCTTCCGCTGCTGGCTTACAATTCGCAGTTTATAACGTGAATGTAACCTTAAATAATTATTCGAGAACTTCGAAATCTATCCAAATCGAAACAGTAACCACTGAGGACGAGAATGCACAGTATATATTAGGACAAAACAGGCACAGAATGTCGCATATCAAAGCGATTAGTGAAAAGCAAAAAGAAATAATTTCAGGAAATTTTGTGAAGGAATACACTATCGAAGCATCCAGGCTATATAAGATTTCAGCCAAGGGTATAGCAATATCCTCCGTCTGTTTGAAGAAGACCATGGCACATGGACCTGACCAAGACAGCGCATTCCATATTATTACAAAACATTGACCGCCGTTGACAGCAAAACCGTTTCCTACAAAATCTTTACCCCTGGCCGTTGATTGCTGTCCTGCCAATCAAGTTCGAGAATCGAACGAATCGGCATCATTAATTGAATCGCATAAAAAGAGGCGAAATGATCTTACGTCTGCAACCTTTACATGCAACCAAAAATACGATAACAAGCGGTCTATGCAACCCTTGGAATCACCAAGCCTGGAGGGCGTTTCATCGACCGAGATACTCAGTTTTAGATGTCCAAATGAAGAAGAGAAACGCCCCTCTCATAAATTTTTCTTCGATAAAACGCCAATTGGTAAATGTGATCGACAGATAGAATACTTCGAGCAGATTTCCATGACAGAATCCGCATCCGACCGCTCCGCACTTCCAGGTATTCCACTTATCAGAGGCGAAGAGGTAAAAGGACGAATGAAGCCCGACAAAATAAAAATGTCGTGATAACATAGTAGCTGAGCTTTGGATGCAAAGAGTTGGGAGCCAACATTATGGCTCAGTAAGTTGTTTAATGGCATTACTGAAGAAGGTAGAACAAAAAGGGAAAATAAAGGTTTTCCAGCAGAATGATCAAATTACTATTCGATAAGATTTTTAGCCCCTACAATGAAGACTGAACGAACGAAGAAGCGGCTTTCAAGAATGCGATCAATTCTTGAAAGCCGCTTTCACTAAGCCGGTTAAATTACCGTGAATGAAGCCAGGTTTGCCAAGAACTGCGAAACAGTAACTCAAGAAGAAACACTAATTTCTACTAAATCTAAATGTAACGACTCATCCAAATGAAGCAGGCACTATTACTGTTAGTTACAGCAAGCTGTCGAGTACAAGTCGATTAAAGTATCTCAGAGCGTGGGGAACAGCCAACGATGGACTACGCTATGCAACTTTCTCACCCATCCGCGCAACTTTGATAAAGTGGCATTCCATAACTGGCGTTGTTTGTAATTGATGCATCAACGATCGCTTAAATCTACCACAGTGCCGCTAATTTTGTCATGGTTCTGGGTACTAGTCGACTAACAAAGACAATGAATGCTACCCCGCAATAAAGACAAAGATGTTGCGTTGGATTAGCGGCATAACATGCTATGATCACGTCCGAAATAAAGAGACTCGCGATCAAAATGGGTTTTTTCCCATCGATATGGGCGTTCGCCAATTGTATACAAATTGCGAGAGACATACTTCTCATATAAATATTTACCCATCGATTGATAGCATGGTCATGTAATCAAAGGAGATGAGAACTCAACTCAGTAATATTGACCAGATCATCAAAATCGTTGGTAAACGATGAAAAGGCTGGCTAAAATAGGGATTGCTTGATAAGCTAGATGTGCGATTTTAGTGCTTCGCGACTCTACACATACCAAGTCTATGATCGCAAAGAGTGGCGAATTCAATCCAGACGAGCTGATCCCACCAAACTGGACAAAAGCTAAAGAAGAAGAAGCTTAAGAGGTCTGCTCGGACTAGGATGGACACTCTATTCTACGGTCTATAGCTCTGCTATCAGATTGTTTTCTGTTCCTCACGTGGTAACCATCTGGACATTCATCTGAAACTTATAAGAGAGAGTGAACAGTGGATTCGCTGCATCGAAAAACAAGGTCCTATGCCAGGTCTGGTTGTAGGTATAAAAATCTTGGAGAAAGTCACCCTGAAGATAAACCTAAGAAAAGCAGCGTGCATGGCACACAATTCTGGACCACGAATTGGAACACGATTTGTCTGGCGTTTGCAAAACATGTTACCTGAGTATGTACCTAATGTAGAATCTTACCGAAGCGACTTTAATGCTGTAAATATCTCCGTTCTGCTGAAATCCTGGGAGACTTGAGTGCATGGCCCAGTTTATAATATAATACATAACCATAGAATATTGTATTGACTAAAAATTCGGGCGGGTTTAAGTGGAGAATCCAATCAATATTGATACATGTAACATAAATAATACCAGAACGAGAACAGAGGTCGGTGAACGAAACCCTGGGGAAATAGTTTAAAACTCCTGAGAATCATCCGACGCAAGCTCACAACAGAGTGCCAGCAAAAAAACGCCCAATTACTACTAGAAGAAGGCAATTTCCATAAACTTGATTAAATTAGGAAAATGGTGGAAATGCAGGAGGACAGAAAAAAATACTCCCTTCACCAACCAATGGTGATGCAGCTTAGAGTATTACAGCTCTATATTAATTGACAAAAACTGATTGGCGAGAAGACGAACAAAGTCGTTCGAAATAACTACTCCTTGCGAATACCTTCGAGATTAATCACTTCCACAGCAAAGAGGAAGAATACTCTGAATGGAGATTTCTCAAATCTGAAACGTAAGCCGCAAGTAACGCCGAATACAAGAACTGAGAATGCGATTATATAACAAACGCTACAAGCCAAAAACGAATGAACAACAGAGGAAGCTTATGGATGAAAGGGCCAACAGGCCAATGGCAAAGAAGAACAAAATACCGTGGTATGGCACGATTTTGATTAAAAAAATAAAATTCGTAGCACTCTATCCAGTGAGCGTCAAAAATGATGAGTTCAGTCCAAAATTGAAAGGACTCGGAATAGGTACATGTTACTTCAAATTAGTGAATCAGGAGAAAAGACAAATGAATTTTTAAAAACCATCGGCGAAGTCCGTGGCAAGCATGCAGGTTTCTAATCCTAAGTCTGTCCAATATTCGGGAGGACGTTGAATATTATAAAATCATCATGAAGGTACTGATAAATTTCAGTCACTGCGAGATAGTCCGAGACCAGTTATGACACCAGACCTAGTTGGACAGCAGATGAATTTTAGACAATGCTAGGTAATAAAGCGAGAGACGGAAAAGTAGAGGTCCGCATGACAACATCAGAGCTACTCTAAAAATGTACATCTTTGAATGTAGTGAATAACGGATCCAAAATAAAAGGATAATTTTTCTGATAAGGGTATGTTTCAGGATCGGCGGAAGCTTTAAAAACCTATGCAATGAAATGACATAAAACCCCGGTGTACAATCGACAGAGTGGTGATGTCTAAACCAAAGGGCAAGAAAGTACCGTCAATAACTTATGTGACAATACTGAAATCAATAGCAAAAACAACAAGCAATCGGAGATACCCATTCAGGGAGCATGCCTATGCCTCGTATTACAGAAGACGGATTGGTCAAACTATGCAAGGAAGTAAACTACAACAAGCCGCTTAGACCTAATGATATTACAAACAATAAAAGCTGATGCCCAGACAAGTCGTATTCCCTAAAAACTGGAAGAGCAAAGCTTGGTTTTGTTATCAAAAACAAACACATCACCATCATATCGCCCAATATGTTTTTTGAATACGGCAGACTTCCGGTAAAGTAGTTGTCTGTCAAAACGTCACTCATCAGAATGAATACTCAGCGCTATCTGAGGATAGCATAGTAACTAGCTACTTTACCGGCAAGGAGCTAAAATACGAGATTGGCAAGGGTACAAACTACTACCGTTTGTTAACCGACGATCCTCATGCGCGACGTACGATAAACTCTTACGCTTATTTCAAATAGAAGAAATAAAATTGGTTTGTTTCGCTACGATATTGCCAAGGCTACTGTGGCAAAACACATGCCCGCGTTTAAGAGTGCAGCGGGTGAAGCAATTGGGAATTATCAAAGCTGGCTTAACACTGGTGGGCTTTTACTCGTGGATCACAAGACGGAAACCGTTTTAATAAAAAGCCGAAGAGTTTGAAAGACATCAAAACACATGATTGACAACAAAACATAGGAATGGATAAAACAGTTAAATACTTGCGAATCATGCTCTACAATAGACTACAATTCAAATTCGCCTTCTCGCGAATGCTACCAAAATTCGGCCGACCAAGATATGCCACGAGAATGAATGGCAAATGGCAGACTCAGTGAAATAGATGGGCACATAATCTGTAGTTTCCATTTAACTTAGTTAGCTTTTCGTTACAGTGTCTACCGCAGATACCTACACAGGTTTGGGTATGACAATTTGCTAGGATGCCCAACGTGCCCAAGCCAGGACGAAGGCGCAAAGTATGCAATATTCATTTACAATCGCTTTGAACATATATTGGAATAGTTGGCATATGCCACATGAAGCGTGCCCTAATCTGAAAACCAGAGCGCAAAACATATTGAGCAAATTATCTCGACATTCATTTGGAAGATTTATGGTACATGGTAGAAGAACTGGGCGGCAGAAACTGCATACAAAATCAAACCTAAGAAACGTTATGTTGTAAGTTAAGAGACATCTGTATTCATACAGGTCCACTATTTTTGCAGTGATTACAACGGGTGAATTTCAGATAGTCTTCACATGTAACTTCAAATAAAAAGGAAGCAAAATTTCTTTCCCAACGATAGAAAAAAGGACCCGCTCTACACACATCGATCCTTTTAGGTGAAAGCAATGCCCATTAGAGTAAAATAGTTCACTTGGGAATGAAAGCCTTACATTTGATCAAACCTGAGCTTAACTCATGTTAAAAAACCTAATGCCCTCAGTTTCTCCTTTGCTCCAGTCAAACTCGAGATGCAGTTTTTTCTTTCACCCTAATTTGGCATTTCATCATTAACCATCAGTTTCATAATTTTTTTCAGATTTTTCGGTTGAGTGCTTTGAGAATGGGTGCATGAAAAAATAACCACTTTCCAGCCGCCACCCTTACCTATTTTCCATCAAATTTCAGAACTGAACAGAATTGAAAAGTATTAACCGAGGCCTTTCATTACCTCACATGACCATATTAGGTAAAAAAATTGCACACCCCCCTTTTGCAGGTATGGAGACCCTCTTAAAGTTCCCGTAGAACAATGTAACTCACTGTATGCGTGAACGTTCACAGTTTCCCCTTTCCACCAAATCTAATGCCAATCAGTAGAACCTGAGAAAAGTGCCGAAGATGCGAAAAAGAATGCTATGAGATAGTAACATCGACTATATTACAGGCAATTACAAATGTCCGGCGTTAAAGAAGGCGATTTCAGCTTTTCGTAAATGAATTTCCTACAACCAAATTTAAACCAGCTGCTGTGTCGAAGCGTGCCTGAAAATGAAATTGACATTGCCATCACAACACACACATGCACAAATATTACAAGACTTCCACGGTGGTGTTTTTGTATCGAACAGATCAGGACAATATGGGCCTGCGGAAACCGAGAGATCGAGAACATGAGCAATAGCCAAGCAATAGACGGATTGACACGAGCTAAAGTAGATGGCATTCACATATCCAGTTACTACGCTACGCCAAACCTCACATTAGGTGCATTCATATTGATGGTAGAAAGATTAACTTCCGAAACAAACCGCCACAACCGAGTAATAACAGCTGGCGACTTTAACGTTTGGACTAAGGATTGGACATTCGTGAGATAAACACGACAGACCGCATATTTCTCGAAGCATTTTCACGTCTGAATGTCGTTCTGACAAATACTCGCAGCGTCAGTACTTTTCGGAAACGGGTTATGGGATTGATGATTGACCTTACGTTTGCTAGCGACAGATTATCTAGAGGCCTCCAATCGCAGGTGAGCGAGGAATACACGCACAGAGATCAAAGCCATCATCTTCTAGATGGAGATAGGACAGGATCAAAACATATCAAGAAAACTGCAATAGCAGGTTGAACATCTAAGAAACTTGATAAGCAAATGTTTGAAGAAGTTCTATTGCAGGAGGCGATACTGCTGGGAAATGCAGAAGTAAAAGTTTTTGAAAGGGTGTAGATAGCAGGTGACGTTTCCATGCCACGTCGCACTATACCCAAGAAACGAATACCCAACACGCAGTTTGCCTAAAAGTCAGAGGCACAGTCAACGTAGCAGAAACTGATCTGAGTCCCAAGATTTGCACAACCCGTATAAAAGGAACTACAATCAGCCGTTTATAGATGTAAACCTAAATACTTTAAGAGGTTATGCAAGGAAGCAGACTCCGACCCATGGAAAGGTGCATACAAGGCAGTAATGGCATGAATCAAAGGTAAACGCTCACCACCAACCTGAGTTGTTGCGGGATATCATTAGTATTCTCTTTCCATAAAATTCAAGTGAATCGAACCTATCCACTCTCCACATAGATCTCAAAGAAATTCCCGATGTAACCACTAAAGAAGTCTTGGAAGCCCCGAAGAAGGTAGATGCATTCCGAATAAAGCTCTGGTAGTGGCCGCCAAACAGTTCCAAGGTAGCTCGCTGAAACATTTACGACGTGCTTCAAAGAAAGGATTTTTCCGGAAAAGAGGAGGAAATAAAAGCTTGTGTTAATCCCAAAGCCAAAAAATCCTTTGGGTGATCTTTCGTCTAATAGGACTATATGCCTACTAAACGCGTGGGAAACCTTCACAAGGGGTCATTTGCAATAGGCTTGTTCCGATCACAGAAAGGGAGACTGCTCTCAGATAGGTAATTCAGACTCCGAAAGGTAATACCTACTGTCAATGCAATAAGTACGGTGACGAAAATTGCGGAGTAAACAACAGAGGCCAATAAATCGTGTGCGATAGTTACTCTTGATATGAAGGATGGCTTTAGTGCTGCAAAATGGAGCAAAATAATTACAGTTTTAGCCAAATTAGACGCTCCCGAATACCTGGTGCACATAGTCACAGAATTCCTCCCGAAGAGGCTATTTTGTTGCAATGCGGACGATGAACCTTAGACGTATAGAACAACCACAAGGTTCTCGGTGCTCTCCTATAAATAATAATATATGAAGGAATTTTGAAGTTATAGCTACCCAGAGGAGTGACGACATCGGAGTCACTATCGTGGCACAAGATATTATAGACATCGAAGTCCTCACAAACGAGACAATTTTTGAAACCAAATCTTGGCAGAAAGACGCTGGTTTGGTGCTCGCAGAGCATAGAACCGTGGTATTTCTGACCACCAAGCGAAGGAAACAAACGTCGATAAAGATCAAGATTGACGAAGACATCATACGTCCGCAAACAACGCTTAAATACCTAGGAGTCATGACTGACAAAAAAATGAAATTCAAGTCGCATCTTAAAAATTTAGCAACGAACGCTTCCGGGGTTGCTCCATTGTTGGCAAAAATGGTATCGAATGTAGGTGGCCCTAAGCAAAGCCGTCGGCGTCTTATCTCGAGAGTTGTCAATTCCATACTGCTTTATGCAGCCCCAATCTGGGTGTCGACATTAAAGCTGGAAGCAGAAGCTAGAAGCGCTTACCGTACAGCATCATATCATACAATGCATGTAATGTCCCCATCGACATCTTGGCGAACGAGGGTCGATGCCTCTATGACCCAACCTATGCAACGGCGAGTCCTGTACCTACCGTCGACAATTAGCACGAAGTGAAGCTATGTAGCAAAAAATATAGGATAATTAACGTAAACGACGATGGACTCACAGGATTATCCCATATGTCTCAAAATGCACCAAGCGAAGGCACCGTGAAGTTAGCTACGACCTAATTAATTTCCTAAGCGGACACGGAGAGTACTGTTTACCTTTATCCCTTCGGGCGTGATGACTACCCATATTGCCCGACATGCGTGATGATTCCTGAGGATGCAGTGGTTATTGTTTTTAAATTCCTGAAGTTCGCCGCAAGGCGGAGGTGGAAATTGACTTCGTGGACTACAAGCTAGCCTCTGAAAGAAGCTGGAAGGTAGTAGAGAAATTAATTAAGGCGATCCAGAATCTGTTGAGGAACGAGGAGCTTCGGAGGAAACTAGTAAATAACTGCACCAACCGCAGTTCGTAACTGATCCTGCCCCCTAAAGTAATACCGAATTGACAGTCCCAGGGGTAAGCGAAGGAGAAGGAGTGGTTTTAGTGAGTAAATGCCTCACATTACCGTATGGTAAGAAGTTCTAAACCGTTCCTTTTCCCAACGACCAAAAATAAAAAGACAGAGCAACAACCCTTACACAAAACCCTAAAAATAATTACTTTTGGAAAGTTTTTCACGCGGCTGATACAGCTAGCCCGAAATATTGAATTTTGACCCGAAATCTATATTGAAACTAACTTGCCTTTATTTCAAGATGTGAAAGTCTTTCTTGTAATTTAGATTATTTAGATCTGAGCTCAAAATTGGATGCCCTTTGATACCAATGAACGCAAAAGGTATCAATTCCCTTATTGTTATCATCATCATCATCATCATCAACGGCGCAACAACCGGTATCCGGTCTAGGCCTGCCTTAATAAGGAACTCCAGACATCCCGGTTTTGCGCCGAGGTCCACCAATTCGATATCCCTAAAAGCTGTCTGGCGTCCTGGCCCACGCCATCGCTCCATCTTAGGTAGGGTCTGCCTCGTCTTCTTTTCCTACCATAGATATTGCCCTTATAGACTTTCCGGGTGGGATCATCTTCATCCATACGGATTAAGTGACCCGCCCACCGTAACCTATTGAGCCGGATTTTATCCACAACCGGACGGTCATGGTATCGCTCATAGATTTCGTCATTGTGTAGGCTACGGAATCGTCCATCCTCATGTAGGGGGCCAAAAATTCTTCGGAGGATTCTTCTCTCGAACGCGGCCAAGAGTTCGCAATTTTTCTTGCTAAGAACCCAAGTTTCCGAGGAATACATGAGGACTGGCAAGATCATAGTCTTGTACAGTAAGAGCTTTGACCCTATGGTGAGACGTTTCGAGCGGAACAGTCTTTGTAAGCTGAAGTAGGCTCTGTTGGCTGACAACAACCGTGCGCGGATTTCATCATCGTAGTTGTTATCGGTTGTGATTTTCGACCCTAGATAGGAGAAATTGTCAACGGTCTCAAAGTTGTATTCCCCTATCCTTATTCTTGTTCGTGCTTGTGTTTGACCAGTGCGCTTTGATGTTGTTGGTTGATTCGTCTTCGGTGCTGACGTTGCCACCATGTATTTTGTCTTGCCTTCATTGATGTGCAGCCCAAGATCTCGCGCCGCCTGCTCGATCTGGATGAAGGCAGTTTGAACGTCTCGGGTGGTTCTTCCCATGATGTCGATATCGTCAGCATAGGCCAGTAGTTGGGTGGACTTGAAGAGGATCGTACCTCTTGCATTCACCTCAGCATCACGGATCACCTTCTCGAGGGCCAGGTTAAAGAGGACGCATGATAGGGCATCCCCTTGTCGTAGACCGTTGTTGATGTCAAATGGTCTTGAGAGTGATCCTGCTGCTTTTATCTGGCCTCGCACATTGGTCAGGGTCAGCCTAGTCAGTCTTATTAATTTCGTCGGGATACCGAATTCCCTCATGGCCGTGTACAGTTTTACCCTGGCTATGCTATCATAGGCGGCTTTAAAGTCGATGAACAGATGGTGCAACTGTTGTCCATATTCCAACAGTTTTTCCATCGCTTGCCGCAGAGAGAAAATCTGATCTGTTGCTGATTTGCCTGGAGTGAAGCCTCTTTGGTATGGGCCAATGATGTTCTGGGCGTATGGGGCTATCCGGCCTAGCAAGATAGTGGAGAATATCTTATAGATGGTACTCAGCAACGTGATACCTCTATAATTGCTGCACTGTGTGATATCTCCCTTTTTATGTATGAGACAGATTATGCCTCGCTGCCAATCGTCAGGCATTGATTCGCTGTCCCATACCTTGAGCACAAGTTGATGAACCACTTGGTGTAACTGGTCGCCTCCATATTTAACCAATTCGGCTGTAATTCCATCGGCTCCTGGCGACTTATGATTTTTTAGCCGATGAATTGCACGGACTGTTTCTCCTAAACTTGGTGGTGGCAGTATTTGTCCGTCGTCTTCAGTTGGCGGGACCTCCAACTCGCCGATGTTCTGGTTGTTCAGTAGCTCATCAAAGTACTCAACCCATCGCTCTAATATGCCCATTCTGTCGGAAATCAGATTTCCCTCTTTGTCTCGGCAGGATGAGCATCGAGGTGTATAAGGCTTCATCCTGCTGACTTGTTGGTAAAACTTCCGCGCCTGGTGCGGTTGCTCCCTGTACTTTTCTAGTTCACAGACTTGTTGGTTCTCCCAGGCTTCCTTTTTCCGTCTGTGAAGTCGCTTCTCCGCTCGACGGAGTTCGTGATAAGTCTCTGCGCGTGCCCGCGTTCTTTGAGAATGCAACATTACTCGGTATGCGGCATTCTTACGTTCCGTTGCTAGCTTACATTCATCGTCAAACCAGCCGTTCCGACTCCTTTTGCGGCTGGGGCCAAGTATATTTGTGGCCGTATCCATGATAACGTTCTTCAGGTGGTTGTGAAGATCATTAGTTGATGTTTCATCTCCAGGTCCTCTATTGACTGCGGTTATTGCGGCATCCATTTCCCTCTTATAGGTGTCGCGGAGGGTTGTGTTGTGGATGGCTTCAGTGTTCACTCTCACCTGATTTTCAGAGGGGATTCTAGGTGGTATTGTTATTCGAGCTCGGAGCACCATGCCAACGAGATAGTGATCCGAGTCTATATTGGCCCCCCTATATGTTCTGACATTCATCAAGGCTGAGAGGTGGCGGCGTTCGATCAACACGTGGTCAATTTGGTTGAAAGTGGTCCCGTCTGGAGAGGCCCACGTATGTTTGTGGACCGCTTTCCGCGCAAACCAGGTACTTCCAACAACCATTTCGTGTGACCCTGCTAATTGAATAGTCCGCAGTCCGTTATCATTTGTTTTTTCGTGTAAGCTATGGGAGCCAACGTATCGCCTGAATACGGGCTCCTTCCCTACTTGGCTGTTAAAATCCCCAAGTATGATTTTGATATCATATCTGGGACAGGCTTCGAGGGTTCTTTCTACTGCCTCGTAGAAGGTATCCTTCTCCGACTCTGCAGTCTCCTCTGTAGGGGCGTGAACGTTTATGAGGCTTATATTTCTAAACTTGCCTCGCAAGCGCAGAGTGCATAGCCGTTCGCTTATACTTTCAAAGCCGATAACAGCAGGTTTCATTTTTTGGCTGACTAAGAAACCTACTCCGAGCACATGGTTTACTGGATGGCCGCTATAATATATGGTGTAGTGGCTCTTCTCCAGGAAACCGGTCCCTGTCCATCGCATCTCTTGCAACGCTGTTACATCAGCCCTATATTGGGACAGGGTATCGGCTAGCTGCTTATCAGCTTCATCTCTGTACAGGGAGCGCACGTTCCATGAGAAAATGCGCAAATCGTTGTTCCTTATTGTTATAGGAAAACTAAAGGTAAATCAGAGATTGTTATCATGAAAATTCCAATAGAAATCTCACCTTATCGTTACCACCATTAAGTTCTTCACATGAGAGGAAATAAAGGCACAACAGGTACCGCAGATATTAACCATAATTACTTGTGAGGAAATCTTGTTTGTATTCATATTTTGAAATCTCACAGTCAACTTACCAATTCTCATGCAACGCGTATTGAATTATAAGCAAACGTTTCCAACGCAAGCACATGTGCACACTCGGCCAGATCAAACTATTCGTTGGCACACTAAACTCTTGAATAATTTGTCACAACTGCGAAAACTCTGTATCTTCCGACAAAATAATAGAATTCACAATCAATCAATAAGCAGACAATAAGCCACCTACACTTCCATTACCGACAAGCAGGCGCTCCGCAGAGCACCGCCCTAGTGCCGCACTTGCTTGCAAAATTATTTTATTCACTTATCTTTTCTGGGTGCGGAAAATCTAAACTTTGAAACTCAAAGGAAAATTAAGCACTTAGGTAGCTACGAGTGTATCACTTAGGAGCCAAATGGAGGGTCGATTGGTTGTTTCTTTGTCAAGGATTGATTACTTAGCTATCCTTTTATCAGAGAAAAGGTTCCAAAAGCTTATCGCAAGCCTGTGAGAGAAGCCAAAGGTACGAGTAACATCGATCGTTTCAATCTTAATTAAGACCCGGTAGTGCTGGAGCAAGAACGTCGAGCATTCGCAGTCAACGTTAGACTGATTTGATAAATTGAAACTGGCTTGATATTAGCATTACGCCGTGACTTACAAGACTCCACCAAGGTACATGCACTTCTATTGTTAGAGCGGCTTCAGTTAGTGAAAAGTACTGAGCAAAGGAATGCGCTACACCGGAGTACACCTTAGCGCGCGATCGCGGACTTCCACAAACTGAACCGTTTTCCTAGTGCAGAAATCGCGTGCTGTTGATCGCTGCCGCACGACCAAAATGCGCTCTTTGAGCAGCAGCTGATCGACCAAATTTAAGATACTCAAAAAACCATGAACACGTTTGACTCCATTGAGACAGCGGACTTGCTTCAGGTAGTATCTAAGACGCCGGTAGATTACTACCTAGTCATTGGCATGCCTGATACAGAAAGATAGTAAGAGTATGTAAGTAAGTTGAGTTGAAGCTATCATGCCCAACTGCGTCATTTTGTGTTGCAATTTTGAGATACAGATACGAGCAGACCAATGTTGATATCTTTGCTTGTAAATTTAATATCATGATCACATTATAAAGACCAGTTGGAGCATGTAGAAACTAAAAAGGATTATCCTTCAAGCAGACGTTCTAAAAGAAAATTTCCTTGTATTTAAATACAAAATTATAAACTCCCAAAATCCTTTATAATTTAACCGCCCACGGTTTACTGCTCGTCGTTTATTGTACCCTGCTGGTTCCCAAATCCCCAGATAAAATTTATCATCTGAGATCCAACAGGTAGAGTGACTAAGGTGTGAACAGTAGCTGCCATAAATAACACACAAATTTCTCAAGAAATACGAACATTATCAAATGAAAACATGGATATCAGGCGGCAGTAGGCAAGGGCGACTAAATACAACTTGGGGTCAATGCAGAACAAGTTCTCTAAAAATGAGCAAACCACTCGTTATACATATCTATCACTGGGTCAAAGAATTGCGTAGGCAGCTGGTTACAAATGAGTTAGATTGGGACTTTACTCGGTACAAGTATTAAAGCGAATCTGAAGTTGGAAATAGCTCCATAAAGACCCAAAACAGTATCAAATCTTGTTTAAAATGGTCTGTGGGAACAGTTCCTTAAAGACCTTCCAGTCCTTGAAGCTCATATAAATCAGCTTCACTGTATAGAGTTCGGTAAGTAATGCGAACAGGTAGGTAGGTATCAGTGGCCCAATTAGCGTTGTGGTGCGTCGTTTTGATACAACAAACTCCTAAAGCCGTGATTGCTGTTATGAGAGCAGGGAGGAAGAGTCAAGCCGGTTCGGATCTTCAGAGCCAGCCCGTAGCATTCACAAAGGAAAGCAGCCCTCCCACCTTGCAGCTAGAAATCTCTCTGAAGTCCCCGAAGACTGGCTTACCCAGTGTCCGTAGCCTGACTCTAGCTAGAGCTAGGCATACATACTCTAGGTCTGCCCTTATTAGCGTCTCCTGTGTTGTGGAATAAATTAAAATATTTACTTTGGAGTCCTTTGATGGTTCGACCGCCTCGGACCAAGGGTGCTATATTAGTGCGATGTCGATGTCTTCCTCTATGAGGAAGACAAGCAGATTAGCCGAGACGCACTTCGAGTGCTGCAGGTTCATCTGCGTTACCCTCAGCATGATCTGCTTGCGTAGGGGGCTCGTCAGTCCCCGTCTGACCGTCGATCGTCATCTCCTCCAACAGCTCGTTGGCGATTGGGTCTAGGTCGTCGTCCGGTTTTGCAGAGCGAAACACTTTCACCTTTGCGTTCCTGGCTCCGAACCGCACTTTATAGTCGACCTTTTCCGGTGCCTCCAGGCACTCTTCATTTATACGGAGTAGGAAAGGTTGGTTGTTTATCTAGGGTTCCTCTTCTTGATAACTACACCTTCGTCCATGGGAATACTGAGGTTTTGAAAGCGCAAGGGTTGGACGAGCTTGTCCTTATTCATGCGGATCTTCAGCAACCAGATGCGAGCCACCGCTCTCCTGGGAATCTCGTTGTAAAGGGGCCCTCCCAGGCGTCGCTGATCTTGGCGACGCGCGAACCCACGGACCACCTGAGAGGTATCAAAGCAGGGAATGAATACCGTGTGTTTGCCTTCGGTCTCCAGGAGATGCTCAATAGCCATCTCCCATAGCCTGGCCTCAACACTGGTCCACACCTTTGGCGCTAGTTTGCCGCTAGCGGAATTACCATCCATTAGCGCCACATGTAAGTGGCTCCTGGCCACGTCACTGAAGGGTTTCGGAGTTCGTGGTCTGTCGGCTGACTGTTGCTGCGTATTTTTCTTCATATGTTGCTTAGCGTCTGAGCTCTTGCCCACTCTTCTCCGCTTGTGATCCTACTCAACCTCGTCTTGAAATCGATTGCATTTCAGAGCGATAGGCTTCGCCTTCTGCTCGCCTGCCAGGCATTTGCTGCTGTATTCCTCAAAAATCGCCTGGTATTTAACGAGGTCTTTTTCATCCCGCTCATCGACAGTACCGGTCTCCTTATTCTTAGCAATCTTACTGGGAATATGCATGGCCTTCTGGTACTAGCTCTTGAGCAGGAAGAAAGTGCACCTTCGCTTCTTAGTCGGTTTCCGGCGACCGACGCTCTTGTCGGCCTTCACTTTTGAGGGATCCCCCGACGTCGAGGGTTTCGGGTTAGGAGTACTATGTCTATGTCTGCCGCCTCGCTCCGGGAGGTCCCAACGGTTGGTTTCAGCACAGCGCTGCTACGGTTGGCACCGAGTGTACTGCTCTCGACGGCTACCGTCTCGCGGCTGGATGCCAAAATCTCGTCCTTTGATGATGCAACTGGTATCACCCCCTCTTCTTTTATAGTGGTTCTTTTATTTTTAAAATTGGGGGGCAGAGAGCACGATCCCCGGGCTGTTGCTTCGGTTCATCCCCCCACCAGATTCACTTGCCTCTAATACATAACCAGCAGACAAGCTGATCCTCGTCAGTTGGAAGAGCCTACTCCCAGCCCGGCCCTACACACTCTTGACCCGCCGGAGACGGTTTCCAGCGGCTACCACGAGGAGGTCGTATGAGGACTTGCCAAATTATGCAACCTTAACCTGAAGTATAATCAGACCAGGCCGCTAATGCGAACAAATTGATAAAAAAATAAATCAATCGAAAATTAGTAAAAAATCTTCAAGTTCAAAAAAGTAACTCTTACGTTAACATTTTTCTGGTGGCCATCTAGGCCTCCTAGGGATCCTGAGAGGACTGCAAGTAGAAAAAGAAATCCTAGACTAAGATTATGTCCCTCCGATAGTGCGAGATTCTTATTTTCAGTCTTTGAGGCCCCTCCACTTCTATACGAAACCTTCCGTATTTTCATAGCACTACAGCATTTTCATGTCCTTTTGTTCATCGGACAACATTTACTGAACCATTTTGGCCAATATTTTTTCGATGTTCAAATTTTCAATTACACCGAAATGAAGGGTTGCTTTCATTACATTTATTCTATCAAGGCTCAAGCGGTCGTCGGTGTTCAAATGCTAATTATGTCATTGAAGAATTTGTGACTCGAACAAACAGGCATTCTCAGAGATCTCTTATGTAAATGAAAGCGTTTCTATGCCAGATTCCCAAGTGTCATGCAAAATTCGATAACGAGTTATCATGGGAACATACTGACGTGACGTTCAGGCAACTCGGAAACGGCTGAGACTAGACGCGTGTTGAGGTTACATTCCCCTTTCCCCTTCTGCTCTATAGTAGACGGCAAAGCAAAGCTATATAGTCGCGCCAAGAAAAAATTGGTTGCATTAATCAAGAATTTGACTCCATTTCGTGGAATAAAAGGCATTCTTCAAGTGTAGTCATTGCACAGCATTCATCCACTTCGAGTGCGTCTTTAAATACGTTCACTCATTATTCAGAAGGCCCATAGCCTTGCAGAACGAAGGTTTATCCAAAAGTTTGTTTGGGCTGGGAATGAGTATTACCTTCTGCTTTTTACACTGTATGGGAAATGCTTTAAGACATACGATCCCACTGCCACCAGTGAGATTTGAACTACGACATTCCTCTGCGAGAGCCCAGCGTTCTATCCAAAGTGAGTAGATACTTCCATCTGTGATCGCCCTGATGTAAGCGAACTCTGAAATTGGGATTGTCATCAATCTCTAATGCAATCTCCTTCAAAAATCCCATCCCATCTACGTCAATATCAAACCAAAAGGAATCCGATTACCACCCAATTTCTTCTTTATATTCTTCTATTCTCCCTAGACAAACCCACGGACTTCTTCCACAACTCAATTGTTGATTATCTTCCTGCACTCTAGGTGCATCTGTCAAAGGAATTTAGAATTAGTGAAATATCCAGTTCTACACTTTTTGTTTCCCAAAATTCGCAAAATTTCATCGAGATCTGATAATAAAATACTACAATTTTAAATATGGTCACTTGTCACTAGGTAGTAAAGTAACTGCCAGTACTCATATCCTACATATTACCCACCCAATTTTGATTCCCGTTGTTAAGGAACTTTCTGGAATATTGTTCATCGACTTCCACGCCAGCGAGTTTCGATCTCCAGAATTTGCAACGATAATACCCATATGGGTATTGGTTGCTTCTTGGCATTCACACCTGATGACCTCTTCCACTTCATTCTTTTCTACAAGGGAGTCAAAATCTCGGATTTCGAAAGAGCGCATAGATTGCAGTCTAAAAAGCAAACCCTTCGCTCCTAGTAGCCTCCCAGAATGTTCCTTTCTAGGTTGGCTGGCGGTCTAAGCCTTCTTGGTTTCTTCGCTCTCTGTTTTGTTGCTCCGCCCTTCGTATACGCTTTTACTTTAGGCGGCAACCTGGCGATAGTCAAGCTGCATTGAGGACGTTAAGCAATTCATTGATCACTTCAAAAATTGTTCAGGAATATGAAAACCGATTGAACTCGGTTTCTAGAGTCAATACGTCAATAGAACTACTTTCAGTACCCAGTCATTGTGGTATAGAGGGAAATGAAAGATGCTTTAACAAAAGAGGGTTCAATTTTCCCTGTATCCGGACCAGAATCAGCAACTGGAGTGTCAGTAGCACTGGCTAATGCTGCTATCTAAAACTACTAGCAAGCTTCCCATAATGACTGGCGGCTGAGCCTTAATGCTGTTAAATACACCCAACTTTTCCCGCCAGAACCAAACAAAGATACTGCAAAGTTTATCCTGTCGAAAAGCAGGAAGACTTGCTGAAGTGTTGCAGGCAATAATTCACCAGTTGGGCATATGTTTAGAATAGGAATTCTCCATGATAATACATGTCTATCCTATAATGAGGAAGTGGAATTCCTGGGACATTTTCTATGTGAGTGCAAAATCGGGTCCTTTGGTGTTGTTGGGGTGGGATTTCGCGGAATTGATGCATAAAAATTGAAGAGACGCCCTTTGCTCATTTGACTTTGGCACGGTCCATAGGATGCCGTATTGGAGGAAGCTTACTGTAAAGGAAAACTATCAACAGATGGATATCCTCTTTATTTGCTAGCAAGCTAGCAGTTCGAGCCCAACATTTTTTTAAAGCGAAATATGTACTTTTTCCTTATCCACAAGAGGTCGCAAGAAGTAATTCAGTAATTCAAGCCTTGACGGTCCAGGTTGATTCACTTACCCTCCCGAAGCATTGCAGAGGTGAATTTATGAGCTCAATATTTCTCCTTTTTGATATTAATCCAATTATTATAACTCACGTAAAATGAAAACAATTTCAGAAAAATGCACGAGGTTAAAGCTTTAGATTAGAAAGTCAAGTGGAAACGTAAGAAAATCTGAGGCGCGGTGAACCGCCGACTGCAAACCTCATTGCATGTAGTACTCCCAACCCATGAGGCAGTTCCGACGCGATATAATTACCTACATGTTAGGTACACAAGGTATATGTGGTTGCAGCAGCGGCAGACCCTTGTTTCGCTCCGAATGCTGTTCTCCTTTTGATTATTTTGCTGGAATGTGCACGGACTTATGCTTATACGTATGTAAAGTAGGTTTGCAGATATTTTTTTCCGATATCAAAGTTACAATCAAACTCAAAGAATAAGTGATCAGAATGCATGTGTTCATTGTGGGTACATCGGGTGAGCAATAATTTCTCCGACATTAGGAAGACATCGACCAGTAACACTTGGCGTAAGTATTCCAAAAAATGGAGTCCTTCACATTTTTCGGTATTTTACATTTCGATTCAAATTGATCGTCCAATGCCAAGCCATAAATAGAGTTATCGGGATGCAGTGCAGGCTACGGTGGCTGACCACATATTGGGCAAAACGTGCAGACTTAGCCTCTCTTTGAATACATTTGAATGCTACCCAGCACCCTGTTTCGTGGACCCAGAGGATTAGAGCTCCATTTAGCGCTGCACGACAGGTTTATGTAACCGAACACTAACTAATCAGTGCTCTAAATTTCAACTGCAACTTTGTGCAACAAAAGACAACGCCAGTCCACCATTATGTCCACCGCGGCTCTGGCCAGCAGACCCTCGGCGATATTGGTAACAACGTGATCATTTTCACTGAAAAAAGTTGTAATTGCATTACATGAGTACAAAGCTCCTCAATGGAAATTCTTGAAGACTGATCGCGCCTCCAGACCGCAATCTGCCCACAACATCGTTAACTTTTACTATTGAACCATAATGTCCCACATTTTTTCCAGCCCCGGCTCTTTCACACTGAATTCATCGTCAATCCAAATGCGACGGCCAGATTGGTACCCAAAGGTTCACAGTTTTGAAACGTAAGAAGTGTAAAGGCGACCTTGGGCTTTTTTATGAAAACTTCATTGAGTGATTCGAATTATGATATTAGCTGGGAATAAATTAAGACCAGTTGTGCCATGAATGCGAATTCCATAAGTTTATGCAAACTTATGGGAATATATGATATTTTACGCAAAAAATTATATTAGTTGAAATCGTGAGAAATTGTAATTAAGTTTTATATGGACTCAAAAATGTTTGAATATGACTCACGCTGAATTGATTGAAAGCAGGAAATTAGAAGCGAACAAAGCCAGGAAAACATCAGACAGCTGCATAGCTCCCAGATTAAATAATATCTAGTAATTATTCTTTGCTGCATGTTCTAGTAGTTCTCAATATGTCAAGAAAGCGTTCAGACAACCCCGCTTGCACAGTAATCAAATAGTTATGTCTTATCAAAGCATTATAAGGTTCAAACATATAAATCCAGTTTAATACGCACTGTCCACCTCATAATGATGTCTCCTTTCCCTCCTTTTTCCCATTCATTGAACCAGGTTCCAGAGCATAGCATATGCCCCCAATCGATTACTACGAGGGTAGTTCAATAAGTCCTTAGAATGACCAACGGATGGCGCGCGAATCGCCCTAAATCATCTGTTTTTAGTCAGCGCCACTCCCGACTAGATATATGGTGCAGTCCACATCTTCTGAGTTTACGTGTTTTTATAATCAACTGAAAAAAAAATTGATTGTTAAAAAAAAATGGAATAAAACTAGTTCAGAGCGGTAATAAAACATTTTCATTTAAAGGGCTTAACTCCATATGAGATAAAAAATGAATTAGACTCGGTTCATGGCACATCTGCCCCGCCTTAGCAACGGTTTATAATTGGGTAAATGAATTTAAGCGTGGTCGTAAATCAACAAGTGACGAACCACGTTCAGGAAGGCCCGTAGAAGTGACTACTCCCGAAATCATCAATAAAATCCACGATATGGTGTTTAAGGATAGAAGATTAAAAGTGCGCGAGTTAGCTGTGGCCACAGGGATATCAATAGGTACAGTTTTTTCAATTATACATGAAAAATTAGGCATGAGAAAGCTGTCAGTAAGATCGGTGCTGCGTTTGCTCTCAGCTGAGAATAAACGAAATAGAGTGGTCACCTCTGAGAATTCTTTTGGCGCGCATAAGTCGGAATCCTGAGGAATTTTTTCGTCGGTTTGTGACTGTGGATCAAACATGGATACACCACTACACTCCTGAGACGAAGGAACAGTCAAAACAGTGGATCGGCATCAGCGCCAAAGAAGGCGGAGACCATAAAGTGTTAAGGTTATGGCTACAGTTTTTTGGGATGCCCGTGGAATTATCCTTATTGACTACTTGGAAAAGGGTAAAACAATTACTGGTGAGTATTATGCATCATTATTAGGGCAGCTGAAAGAAGAAATTAAAAAAAACTACCACATTTGGCGAAAAAAAAATTCTTTTTCATCAAGACAACGCCCGAGTTCACACGTGCTTCGTTTCAAAGGCTAAAATTGGAAAATTTAAATTTGAATTGGTCGAACACCCACCGTATTCACCAGATTTAGCCCCAGTGACTTTTTCTTATTTCCAAACTTGAAAAAATGGCTCGGTGGACAGAGATTTACGGACAATGAAGACGTCATTGCCTCTGTAAGTGTTTATTTTGAGGAACTTCCGAAAACACACTATTCCGGAGGATTAAAAAAACTTGAAAAACGATTGACCAAAGGTATAGAGCTCCAAGGAGGTTATGTTGAAAAATTAAAAAAAAAATTCAAAAAAATTGTTTTTACACTTTAAAGACTTACTGAACTACCCTCGTACTACCGCCTTTCAATCACATGGTGCATCAGAAGAAAATATTCACTATAAACCGCTGAGCCTTTTCATGTCCTGCTTCAATATTCTTGTATAGCAGTACAACGTAGTGAAAGGGATCCAAACTCCCTATGATAACAGGAACAAATCCTTCTCAACATATTTAAAATTCTTTAAGGAATTGTAGAACTTGTCACAACGAAAACGCTATGGAGATAACGAGGTAACGGGCATACGTAACCTATGTATGCACGGCCATCAGGAGCGTCTACTCAGATAAAGGAATTCTTGGCAGGTGCATAGGCTCATGCAGGGATTTAGAAGTTTTGCGTTTATTCCAGGACACTTGGTAAGAGGAGAACAGCCGTCCGTGATCAAAACTGGTGAAACAAGGACACTCAAAACAAGAGACCAATGTGGAGAAGAGAGGGAATAAGAAAGGCTTCGAAAATCACGCACTAACAGTTTTTATGAGTTGTCAAGCTAGCTCCAGATATTCAATAGTCATAATTACGTAGTAGTAGCTACTGTATCATCTGATGCTACATGAAAAACTGAAAGTTGAAACTGGATCAATTTGAAAGAAGCGGCGGCATCTCTACTACATTAGCTGGTTTTGATAAGAGGTATAAAGTTATCTTGCATGAAGGAACTGGCCAATCAATCGGAAAATATATTTGGTTGCCATGTATCCCTATCAGCGTAGTCGAGGTGTTTATCCATTGAATTCCTCTATGTCCGCAGCACAAGGCAGCATGAAGAACGTCACCGATAACAAGAAAAAATAATAGCGGCGACAAGATGCAACTTCAGCCGACTTCGCTTTGGACTTCAAAATCCTTTGAGATTTTACCTCGATGCAGCACATGACATATGATGCTACGCTCTGATAATCGTTATTAATTTCTCCAGAGTGCACTCCTGCGTAGACTCTGCCAGATACACTCTCTGTTTACACTATCGAAAACTTTCTCAAGATCAATGAAGTGAGTACGAAACAAAGATCTAAACTCCGCGCACTGTTCCAAAATGATTCGTGGGATGTTGATGTCGTCTATGCACAAGGATGCCAAGTGGAAACCAGCCTCCGCTCTGTCGATCCCGGTTTTGCACCGAGGTCACCCATTCGATATTCCTAAAATCTGTTTGGCGTCCTGGCATATGCCATCGCTCCATCTTAAGCAGGGTCTGCCTCGTCTTCTTTTTCTACCATAGATATTGCCCTTATAGACTTTGCGGGTGGGATCATCCCCATCCATACGGATTAAGTAACCCGCCCACTGTAACCTATTGAGCCGGATTTTATCCACAACCGGACGGTCATGGTATCGCTCGAAGATTTCGTCATTGTGTAGGCTACGGAATCGTCCATCCTCATGTAGGGGGCCAAAAATTCTCCGGAGGATTCTTCTCTCGAACGCGGCCAAGAGGTCGCAATTTTTCTTGCTAAGAACCCAAGTCTCCGAGGAATACATGAGGACTGGCAAGATCATTGTCTCGTACAGTAAGAGCTTTGACCCAATGGTTCGTTTCGAGCGGAACAGTTTTTGTAAGCTGAAATGGGCTGAATGGGCCGTGCGCGGATTTCATCATCGTAGCTGTTATCGGTTGTGATTTTCGACTCTAGATAGGAGAAATTGTCAACTGTCTCAAAGTTGTATTCTCCTATCCTTATTCTTCCTGTTTGACCAGTGCGGTTTGATGTTGTTGTTTGGTTGGTTTGGTGCTGAAGTGGCCACCATACATTTTGTCTTGCCTTCATTGATGTGCAGCCCAAGATCTCGCGCTAATCGCCGCCTGCTCGATCTGGATGAAGGCAGTTTGTACGTGTCGGGTTGTTCTTCCCATTGTGTCGATATCGTAAGCATAGGCCAGTAGTTGAGTGGACTTAAAGAGGATCGTACCTCTTGCATTTACTTCGGTATCACGGATCACTTTTTCAAGGGCCAGGTAAAAGAGGACTCATGATAGCGCATCCCCTTGTCGTAGACCGTTGTTGATGTTGATTGGTCTTGCAAGTGATCCTGCTGCTTTTATCTGGCCTCGCACATTGGTCAGGGTCAGTCTTATTAATTTCGTCGGGATTCCGAATTCCCTCATGGCCGTGTACAGTTTTACCCTGGCTATGCTATCATAGCCGGCTTTAAAGTCAGTGAATAGATGGTGCAACTGTTGTCCATATTCCAACAGTTTTTCCATCGCCTGCCGCAGAGAGAAAATCTGATCTGTTGCTGATTTGCCTGGAGTGAAGCTTCTTTGGTATGGGCCAATGATGTTCTGGGCGTATGGGGCTATCCGGCCTAGCAAGATAGTGCAGAATATCTTGTAGATGGTACTCAGCAACGTGATACCTCTACAATTGCTGCACTGTGTGATATCTCCCTTTTATGTATGAGACAGATAATGCCTCGTGGCCAATCGTCAGGCATTGATTCGCTGTCCCATACCTTGACCACAAGTTGATGAACCACTTGGTGTAATTGGTCGCCTCTATATTTAACCAATTCGGCTGTAATTTCATCGGCTCCTGGCGACTTATGATTTTTTTAGCCGATGAATTGCACGGACTATTTCTCCTAAACTTGGTGGTGGCAGTATGTGTCCGTCGTCTTCAGTTGGGGGGACCTCCAACTCGCCGATGTTCTGGTTGTTCAGTAGCTCATCAAAGTACTCAACCTATCGCTCCAATATGCTCATTCTGTGGGAAATCAGATTTCCCTCTTTGTCTCGGCAGGATGAGCATCGAGGTGTATAAGGCTTCATCCTGGTGACTTGTTGGTAAAACTTCCGCGCCTGGTGCGCTTGCTCCCTGTACTTTTCTAGTTCACAGACTTGTTGGTTCTCGCTGGCTTCCTTTTTCCGTCTGCGAAGTCGCTTCTTCGCTCGCCGGACTTCGTGATAAGTCTCTGCGGGTGCTCGCGTTCTTTGAGAATGCAACATTACTCGGTATGCGGCATTTTTTCGTTCCGTTGCTAGCTTACATTCATCGTCAAATCTGCCGTTCCGACTCCTTTTGCTTCAGGGGTCAAGTATGTTTGTGGCCGTATCAATGATAACGTTTTTAAGGTTGTTGTGAAGATCATTTGTTGATGCTTCATCTTCAGGTCCTCTGTTGACTGCGGTTATTGCGGCATCCATTTCCTTCTTATAGGCGTCGCGGAGGGCTGTGTTGTGGATGGCATCAGTATTCACTCTCACCTGATTGTCAGAGGGGATTCTAGGTGGCGTTGTTATTCGAGCTCGGAGCACTATGCCAACGAGATAGTGGTTCGAGTCTATAGCGTATAGGGGCGTGAACGTTAATGAGGCTTATATTTCTAAATTTACCTCGCAAGTGCAGAGTGCATAGCCGTTCTCTTATATTTTCAAAGCCGATAACAACAGGTTTCATTTTTTGGGTGACTAAGAAACCTTCTCCGAGCGCATGGTTTACTGGATGGCCACTATAATATATGGTGTAGCGGCTCTCCTCCAGGAAACCGGTTCTTGTCCAACGCATCTCCTGTAACGCTGTTACATCAGCCCTATATTGGGGAACATATACTGAGGAAAAGTGGCGACAAAGTAAATCAAAAGATAGTTGGGGAGTTAGCTGAGAAGCCAGAAAGTTTAATAGAAGGGAGGGATAGCAAGGCAGGACAGCGGAAATTGCGAGTGGACCAGAAAGGTTTAGGGTTTCCGGACTTCAGTGAGTCGCCAACACTGGTCAGATATTCCCTTCTGGACATATATATTATTTGATCTGCTGAGGCAGGGAATATATACTCCGGATTTGATAAAGGGGCATTCGTTTGGCGGAATGACTCGTACAGTGAGAGAATCGTAGGAGGAGGAGGTTCAGTGGTGGCGGGCGTCGATGATGGGCAGGAAGAAACGTACGGTGGCGCCCATGCAGCGGCAGTTGGACGATTGTCAGTGCTGCGTAGCGCAGCTGACGCTTGGAGTCCGGACACCACGTGCAGTCTACTCAGATTGACGTTTTGATTCTGTTGCGAAATAATAGGGCCATGTTTTGTCAATTGTCACACATTGATGCATAAATTCGAGTTTATTAGGGAGCTTCAAACAATATGCGGAATCGTCAATTCGTTATTGCTTTTGGTCGATTGTGAGCTAGCGGGGCACCCATTTTGAACCGAGCTTTCGCATACCCAAACATTCATGCACGACATATCCAACATGCCCATTTGATATCTTTAGAGCTTCAACTGTCTCGATCAACTTCACTTTGCGATCATCCAAAATTATTTTGTGAACATTTTTCTTGGTTTCGGTGCTTATTTCGCTTAGCAAACCACTTCTCCACTTTTCCTGGTGCAAAGTCCGAGTAATGTTTATCAAGCCAATCCTTGGCTTCAATAGTATTTTTTTCGCCAAAAAGCAAGGCTATCCATTTCCTTCAAACTAACAAACGTTGTTTCCCTCAAAATGCTCTATCTAACAAACTAATAGTCCGAAAGCTGTCAAATTTGTACAAAATCATATGGATTTAATACTAATGTCTGTGTGCTGGCCCACGAACTACTGTTCAACCCACCTGGTATTTGGTGCTATATGATTGTCTTCTTCTTCTTTTCTTCATTCTTTTTCCCGGTCACAAGCAGGGTCGGCTGGAGGTGATGGGTTTGGCCATTTGGCTCTATCGAATGCCTGATCTGGATGCAACCTCGAGGCTTTTAAATCCCCATCCAGAGTATCAAGCCACCGTTGTTTCAGTCTGCTTTTGGTCGTTTACCATCGACTTCGATGTTCAGACCAATCTTGGCAAGTGAATTCTCGTCAGCACGAATTACATGACCATACCATCGAAGACGCCTCTCTCGCAACTTTTTCAAGATCGGTGCATTTCGGATCTGATCAAAACGTGTGACGCCAATAATCCAACGTAACATCTTCGTCTCCATTACCGCAAGAGGTCGTTCATTGTCTTTTATAGTTGGCAAACACTCAGAACCATAAAGAACGACAGGACGGACGACATTGCGGTAAATTTTAGATTTAAGATGCTATATGATTGTGATTTTCTTTATTCGGAATTAAACACAATAGCGAGATTCAAGAGTAAGTTTAATAGCGGAGGCGCAATCTAATATGGGGCGGTGTTAAACGAATGCAGATTTTACTTGCTTACACCCAGAATATCTTTCCAATTCTGGTGAAATTCACACTCGAATTTGGGCAAGCGAGCATATTATGAACTCTCAAGGGGAGATAAATTTTAAATTTACGGGTTTCAAGGCCAAATCAGGAAAAGGAGGGAGGGTATATTTTACAATCCGAATTTGAATTACCTCAAATATTTATAAAATTCTATATTTCGAAAAACGGAAATTGAACTCGATTCCAGCTTGTTGGAATTCAACGTACTAGGTTAATTAGTTAATTATTTTACAAATTACAAAGGGTTGTATAACGTATTGTTCGGGGATTGGGGGAACGATTATAAAAACAAAACTGAACCGCTGATGTCATTTGAACAAGTAGAATGTAGGTAACCACATCATAATCGGAGTCGTTGAACTGCTTTTTCGTGGTCAATGATGTCGAATTTCTATTTTTGAATTATAAACAAAACAAATGAGCAGAATGGAAAGCGACATTGCTTTCATTGTTCTCTACATTGTATTAGCGGAAGCATCAAAAAACGAGTTTATCGCTGCATCAAATGATATGACGGTGGATCAAATTAAAATATGGGTCACCTGCGCTGCATCCGAATAAATACCCACACTTGGGAGGTGAGCTAGAAGCAGCACGAACCCCGCGGAACAAAAGCCACTCAAAATTAGAAATTTTTGTTTTGAACTTCCTCCGGCATCGTAGCCAACACAATGGAAGCAGTTCTAGTTCGCATGGTAAGAGTGCAAATGGAAATTACATTATTTAGCATGATCTCGTATAATAACGCAACATCTAACACATGAGTGCAGATCATGTATAGAAGGCGGGTCCCGCTCCCATTTTACCGCGGTTACCCTGTGACTTTCGTCCATCCGAACTGCGTCCAATTCGATTGTGCTGTGCCTCATTCACAGATAGAAATTTATTTCGCCATTGTTTCGTTGTTCCATTCGAAGCCAATGATCCACTTTGATTTGGATTCGACACCAGCAGTTGCTGGCGGTATTGGATAATTTGCGGTGCCAAAGCTTGCGGAATTCAATTGCTCGAATGGCGCATGGATTGCTCTTGCATTACCTCAATGTCTTACATATTGTCAGCTCGGACCACAATAAACAGGACAACTTCCGGGCGATATTACGTGCCTGGTTGAATTGGTACTGCGAGTAATTGAGCTCATTTGAATAGCGCATTCAGAAATTATAGTATGAGGGAACGCAAGAAAGTTCCAGCCAACTCGTGTGCGCATATTTATGTAGACAGTAGAAGTGCTTTGGTCAATTATCTTATGAAGAGGGAATTTCTTTTCTGCGCATCCAAGCCTACGAATGCCGTGGCTTCTATTTGACTCATTGGCTTCCATAAATTTACTAAATGAGCTTTTCTCCCGTTAGTTTTTACGATACCATCGGGGGTATATGTCTTCTAATGACCTTTTCACGTTTTAGCATTGTCCCTAACAAGGTAGCATAGATATCACCAACCTTAGTCCTCCCCCAGGCACAAAAACCATTAACTCCATTAAAATATATCTTCTACTAATCCAAACACTAGATTCAATTTAAATAAAATTCTGTTCACAAGTATGGGATCTACATAGTAATATAACGTATCTGTTACCATATAGAACCAAACCCAATCGTAGGGTCCGGATCGCGCCATCAATAAAAAATACACCAATTCAGTGCAAAATACCGATTAGAGCTGATAAGTGAACCTAACGTTGATGGAAGCTAGTCGCTTTAGGTATGAAAGGTTTTGAAGGGAGTTCTTCAATGATATCAGGAAGGTGTAGGCAATTGGATGGGCTGACAAGTACCAACTCTGTTGTCATGAACACTACTTAAGTTGGTCATAAGGATGGCACTATCTGAATCCAAAGAGGACTACGAATCACTAGTTCCTGGTGCAGGAAGGCGGGGCTGCGCATCAATCTAGCCCAGGCCAATATAGTACCATTCACTAGGAAGCGTCAGTGTCATTCCCTGGGAGCCATTAAATTACCTAGATTGGGCGTTAAACGGAAACAGAGGTCTAATATTTGGGGATCGCAATAGATCAAAAACTACTCCGGAAGACACATGTTGGGAACATATGTCGGAGAGCTACCTACATGCCGTGGACTCAGCACAAAGACTGGCTTGTGGTTTTGTCAGGAGGCAACGTGGACATGCCCAGCGGCATTCCTAAAGATCGTTCTAGGATTGACTACTCTCCATCATTACATGCAGATGCAGGGAAGGAGGGCAATCTTCAGAATGTCGGAGAGTATCAGCATGCTGAAACCAACTGCAGGGACCTCCCGGATGGAAGGCGGCGGACGAACTAGTCGTTTCCAACCTAGAATTCACTACCGTCAAGTGGGGTGTAGCGAGTACCGCACATAGTACTCCTAGCCCGACACCCTCGACACAGTGTATCCGAGTCGTATGATCCCCCAGTTTTCGCCAGTTTATTCCAAGCGAAAGTACTGGCGATACTGGAAGTCTGTCGATGGCTGGAACATGATCCGAGCCCCAAAGCGTAACAGAGCTCAGCGACGACATCCTCCAGACTGGTGGGGCAGTGCAGAAACGCGCTGAACCGTCTGGGTGGCACGCTCAAGGCCACCCTCCTTTGGGTTCCCGATCATAAGAACATAAAGGGGAATGAGCGGTTGACGGATTGGCCAGACGGGGCTATGCTCTCAGCAATCTTCGGCGGGTATAGTCGGTGTCTCGCAGGCGACTATCAAGGGCAGAATCTACTCGCACTACTTAGCATCCACGAGCCTCAGATGGCGAAGGCTTACCACCAGTGCCAAGTCAGGAAGGGTTTAGCCCGCTTATAACAAAACTCGGTCACCAGAGCTCCTGTGCCAGACGCGTGCAAATGCATACAAGTTTATGGCGATTTACACGGGGCACTGGCCCGTATGAAACCATTGCGCCAGGCTCAATATACCCTACAATTCGCATTGCCGAAGCTGCGGAGAAGAGAGAAAAACCCTCAGGCACTTTATCTGCAATTGCCCAGCTCTAGCTAGAATCAGACTACGGCCATTAGATAAAATACTCTTTGGCGACCTCAGGGAGCTTTCCTTCGTGAATGCTACGGGCTGGCTCTGAAGATCTGAGCCGGCCGGACTCTTCCTCCCTGCTTTCATAATAGCAGTCAGGGTGCTAGGAGTTTGTGGCATCAAAACAGCTCACCATAGCGCTAATTGGGCTTCTCGGACCGGCCACTGATACCTACCTACCATCAGCGAGGAGAAGAGCATACTAAATTACCCTTAACCGATCACGATCACTCCCTTCTTCCACTTACTTGGAAAGGTTTTGGGAATTCCAATATTGCCGTATGAGCGAAATCAGCAGACTTACAGAATCTGAAGGTGCAGCGCCTAAGTACACCGATAGCCGAAATGACTTCTCTTCTACTTGGAAGAACAGTCGGTATCCGCATCTGGATGTGATACAATTAAAAACCGGGGTGAAGTGTTCCTTCCACATTTGCAGGTGGCCGTTATCGTGGATAAGGTCTCAATCCCTAACGTCCTTCACAAGACCATCAAAAGATTTGCGACCATATGCAAGTCCATTCGGCGGTATGACTTCTGAAATCATTGCGATCAGCAGCATCTTCCGTTTCCCTGACCAGTGCAATAACAAATTCCCTGTTGTCACTGCTCATAATACCCTGATCTTCTCGGGATTTCGTCGATATTGGAGTTTTACCCGCCATAACTCGCACTCACCCCCAAACTCTACCACCACTCGCAATGGTCAATAGAGCACCGACCCTTTTCCGTTGATCGATCCGCTTCCATGATGCTGCAGTCAGTAAGATCTTATGACTCCTCTTCGGGATATGGCCGACACCCTGTGCCACATCCGAATAGGAGCATTTATCATGGCGACCCATAGTAATCTCACTGGTGGCAGGAATTTGGATTGGATGTCATATATCAGTCGACTCTGCTGTGAATAAGTACCTGAGGCAAATCAGAGTAATAATCTTGGGCGAGTGCAATGCTCATCACATTGCGTCCTACAATGTACTGTAGTGTAAAATTAACGTCTTGAATGAAGTGCTTTAACACACTTCAAGGCCCTAATCCAATTGGATTATTGCGCCAACGAATATTATTTATTATGGTAGCGACTCAATGTTTATCGATATTCTCAATCACTACCGAGCGGCAGCTGGATCATACAAACGATCGCTGCAGAACCTTGGGCGTCGAAACTGTTAAAACCTACGAGAAGTGTACCGATGACAGCGCCTCTTTTGTTATGCATCTCCACGAGGAAACTCCAAAATCTATTGTTGATTGCAAAGAGGTCGATCTGATTGCTCGTACGGTGTCGGCCAACTCACACCCAGCTGATCTTATGGCCGACTCTGTGCTCGACCAATTTACCACCATTGACGAGGCTATGAAAATTGTAGAAAGCCATAAACCCACCACCGTTATCATTGCGTTCGCCGAAACTATGCTTCCCCATCACTTGATGGAGCCCACTTGACGTTCAGATCATCCATCACAATCACCATATGACCTATAGAAAGCCTCCACTGTTTGTAATTGCTCGTAGAAAGCATTCTTCCTCACTGTATCACAAGTCTCCGTTGGTGCATAGCACTGAGCAATTGTGATGTTCCTTAACCTGAACCGAAATATTGCGGTCGGAAGTCAGGCAGAAACCAACTCCCAAGTCAAGCCTCGGGGAAACCGTTAGAAGGATTAGGGTCTGCTACCACCTGGCTTTCAAGAGCTCAAAAGCACGTTACTATCAGTGTGGCAAGATGGAGAGGAATAATTTCCAGAATCTCACCATCTTACTTTGCTTAGACCCAGAATATCAAGTTGAAGGAAGCGATAATTCTGGGGACCTTCGTTATCGTTATTGGCAACGAAAACGAATAACGATTTGCGCATTTTCTTATGAAACGTGCGCTCTAGCTAGCCGATACCCTGCCCTAATGTAAGGTTAATATAACAGCGTTGCAAAAGATGCGCTGGACAAGGACCGGTTTCCAGGAAAACAACCACTACACCATATATTATAGTGGCTATCCAGTAAATCATGTGCTTGGAGTAGGTTTCCTAGTCAGCCAAAAAATGAAACCTGCTGTTATCGGCTTTGAAAATATTTCTGCTACGCACTTTAAGAGACAAATTTATAAATATAAGCCCCATTAACATTCACATCCCCACAGAGGAGACTGCAGAGTCGGAGAAGGATACCAAAATTATACTTGAAGATTTCATAGTCAAGTAGGAACGGAGCCCGTATTCAAGCGAAACGTCGGCTCCCACAGCTTACATAAGGATACCAATGATAACGGACTGCGGATGCGTGGAAAGCGGTCCACAAACAAACGTGGGCCTCTCCAGACCGGACCACTTTCAACCAAATTGACCACGGGCTCATTGAACGCCGCCACCTCTCAGCCTTGATGAATGTTAAAATATATAGAGGAGCCAGTCCGTGCAATCCACCGGCTTCAAAACCATAAGTCGACAGCAACCGATGGAATTACAGCCGAATTGGTTAAATATGGAGGCGACCAACTACACCAAATCGTTCATCAACTGATGCTCAAGGTGTGGGACAACGAATCAATGCCTGACGACTGGCAAAGAGGCGTTATCTGTCCCATACATAAATAGGGAGATATCCAATAGTGCAGCAATTATAGAGGTATCACGTTGTTCAGACCATCTATAAGATATTCTCCACTATCTTGCTAGGTCAGATAGTCCCATATGCCCAGAACATCATTGGGTCCACTCAAATCAGCAACAGATCAAATTTTCTCTAAGTGGTGAGCTATAGAAAAACTGCTGGAATATGGACATTAGTTGCACCATCATTACATCGACTTCAAAGCCGCCTATGACAGCATAGCCCGGGAAAAACTGTACACAGCCATGAGAGAATTCGGTATCCCGGCGAAATTGATAAGACTAACTAGGCGGACCCTGACCAATGTGCAAAGCCAGCTAAAAGCAGCAGGATCATTCTGGAGACCATTCAATACGAACAATGATCTAAGGCAAGGGGATGCCCTATCATGGGTCCTCTTGAACCTGGCCCTTGAAAAAGTGATCCGTGAAGCTGAGGTAAATGCGAGGGGTACGATCCTCTTTAAGTCCACCCAACTACTGGCCTATGCTGACGATATCGACATCATGGGAAGAACCACCCGAGACGTACAAACTGCCTTCATCCAGATCGAGCAGGCGGCGCGAGATCTTGGACTGTACATTAATGAAGGCAGGACGAAGTACATGGTGATGTGGCGCGGCAGGATCCGCAGCATTCGAAATTTATTTCGGATGCGGACGGGTAGATGGCGCGGAACTCTCCACTCACTTTAGAACTCGCCACGAGAGTGGAGAATTAGCGGTGAGAAAGAGCCGTTGGTTGGGACAGAAAGGACCGCATGGAAATAAGCCGGTCTCTTCTGTCGCAACCACCGGGAGACACACGCGGCTTCTCTCCCGGCCCATCGAGTAAAACCTTCCACCGTTCACCATAATAAAGTTTCTAAATTGAATAATAACAATAATAATGTTATAAAGTAGCGTTAATTAATATTAGGAACATGAAATGTGGAAAATGATTATAACGGAATATATTGAAAACCCATTTTTACACAAGTGATAGTAAGTAACGCTAAAGTGACAACGTCAGCGCCAAAAACCAAAACACCAACAATATCGAATGTCACTGGTCGAACGATAAAGATACGAAATTATAACTTTGAGACCGTTTAAACTTTCTCCCACTTAGGGTGGAAAATCACAACCGATAACAGCTACGACGATGAAATCCCCGCACGGTTATTGGCTGACAACAGAGCCTATTTCAGGTTAGAAAATTTGTGTCGTTCCAAATGTCCAACCATAGGGTCAAAGCTCTTACTGTACAAGACGATGGTTTTTCCAGACCTTATGTATTCCTCGGAAACTTGGGTTCTTAGCAAGAAACATTGCGAACTCTTGGGTGCGTTCGAGAGAAGAATTTTTGCCCCACACATGAGGGTGGACGATTTTGTAGCCTACATAACGACGAAATCTATGAGCGATACCATGGCCATTTGGTTGTGCATCATATCCGGCTCAATAGATTGCGATGGGCGGGTCGCTTAATCCGCATGAGTGAGGATGATCTAGCCCGAAAAGTCTATAAGGCCAATATCTTTGGTAGAAAAAGAAGACGAGATGTCTGGAGCTTCTTTTTATGGCGGGCCTAGATCGGATATCGGCTGTTGGGCCATTGACGATGATAATAATGTTAATATACTATTGTAAGTTTGTTTGAGCAGATATCGGAATGAGACATACTTTGAGGCCTAGATTTCATCTAAGCGCATCTTCCTATTTTTTTTGGATTTTTGAGTTGGGGAGTTTGCGAAAATGAGTCTCACTTTAGGTGTGCACATTTTGACTTCTAACTGATATTAGATTCGGAAAGTACTAATTGAGACCTTTCATTTAATATTCCACATGATTATATTCGATGAAAAAAAATTGTACGTCCCTTTTACATGCATGGCCCCGTTTACACTGCACGCAAATCTATGTCACTCACTGTACTCCTCCGATTTCATAGTTTCCGTATGTCCACCAAATTTCGTTCGGATCGGTTCATCCGTTATTTGAGAGAAGTGCGTGTTACAGACAGCCAGACAGACAGTGAATTAATTTTAATAAGGTTTTGCTTTCCACAAAACGTGGTTTTGAGAAAAGCACGTTCAAAGTTTTTAGTTTCGTTGAAACCCAGTGGAGAGGGTCAAAAAATTTGCTTTAAAACTCGTTTTAAAATTTGATTTTTTAAGAGTGCCTTAAGGGTGGTGACCTTCCTCTTCTCACGGGGTAGGGTTGAAAATTCAAACTTGACCATGATGACCAACTTCAACTTTTGATCATATTTTAACCTATTCAATGTCTCCAAGAACAATAAAACTTCCAATACATGTGTATGCGCTCTATGTCCTCGCATATTTGACATATTTTCCCAGATTGGAGCAGGAAACAAGAATGTTCGAATTCCAAGAAACACCATACAAAATTACAATGTAATGAAACATGCCTGCTCGCCACCGCGCCTTCGACTTTATGGCAAAACACTTGATACCTGTCGCGAATAAAAATGAAAGTAACCATGTACACAAGTCCGAGTACTAGCGCATAAATAGATACAATCTGCATAATTCGATACGTGAAATATGCGCCAGAAGTGAATGTTCTTTGGTCTAATGAGCACCTTAATGAATGGATAATGTAAGTGGCCTCATGTTGGTCAATCGGTTTATCCAATTCACTGAACAGCAGTAAGATTTTGGGTTCTCTTGCATATGCCCACAGCTTGCCACCGCGGACATGTACTCCGCACCCAACCCAGGGTGGATGTCATAACGCAAATACCATGTGCTCCACCGGCTAGTCATTATGAAGTCATAAATGTCAGTTAGAAACACAGCAAAGGAAACATATTACTCAATTTGCAACAGCAGCTCAAGTATCGGAAATAGGGACCTTTCCCAAGTGTTTTCGCTTCGGGACCTTGAAATCCATGGGCGATTATCGGTGACCTCCCACAATTTAGCAGGTGCGAAAACAGAATTTGGTTCAAGTTTGAACGGATAAAGCTGGGATGACTATGCAAAATTCTACTGGTTAAGCGAATAATTGATATTTTGGATCTAGGTCGAAATTAGACTTAGGTTTGGTCGTGCCTCCGGGTAGTAATCACACTTCAATGGAATGAAGTGTACTTTGTTGCCTTAAATAATCTGCATGACTTGCTGCAATTTTTGCTACCAATGACAAACACTTTGTAGTTGGATGTATTTCTTTAGATGCGGAACGAGACCAATTTCAGATCCCGCCCTTGTGCGTATAGTAGTTCTTGAAGAAATGACATAAAACACAAATGAGAAGAAGTGCGCATGCTCAGCAGGTTCTCATAGCCCCATAAAATATAAAGCGTGATTACGACTTCACTCATTTGGAACATGAGTGAAGTCGTGGAGCAGAACCCAGTTAATTAGATACAATTCAAAATTCGCTAAAATTGAATGGATTTCCATAATTGAAGTCTTCTTGAGGTTCTGAAATTTAAAACCGAAAGCGAAATAAATACTTTTGGCCCCCTGCACCCACCTCAGCATCCAAAAAGGGTTCATTCTTACTATTGATGTGATCCGATAGTGCCATCAGCAACAATATGAAACCACAAAGAGTTCGAGGTGCAATAAATAGGCAATCAGTCTTATACGCATTACTGAAAGCTGCTTCCATGTAGCCCGTCGGATCATATGTATGAATGGAGAACGTTGGAACACAAGCACTATGTGGTTTTTCGCTGAAATCGATATTCTTAGCAGCTGCCCGGTTTCAAAATTTCATGGCATAGAAAGAAAGTTGGGCTAAATTGCATACTTGAATGAAAACATTGATATGCTTCGAAAATTGCTCATGGGTAAGTGGTAAAGGCTATTTTTGTGACCACAAATCATTGCGATGGGCGTTCTTATCTGCAGGAGAAAAGCAAAATTTCTACTACAAAAACTTATTATTTTCCAAAATTGAATCAGTTGACCTCTGCATCTAATTTGTTAGTTATAGAATCAAATATTATAATACAAAAGTAGCCTAGGGAAAGTGAAAGCCATGGATTGTTTAAAATTTCAAATTACAGAGGTAAAACCTAACTATTCAGTTCACCTAACTCCTTGGAAAATGTTTCCGTCCCTGTGTTTCTCTCTATCATGGCACTCTCAGGATAGATGTAGAAAAGCGATTGGGAATACTAGGAGACATGAATTAGCTTCCAGGTTTGTCCGGCACAATATCCCAACAACAGATTAGTAAATAGCTTAATGGTGGACAGAATGGATGGGAATACACGGATATTTGCAAGGATGACAGAAAAAGATACTGAAAATTGTCGGCGAATGAAGACTACACATGGCTCTAAATTTAGCTGTGAACAAGTCGAGAAACCGGAAGCTAGACGCTTCAGGTATGAAAGGTTTTGTGTATTTTGCAGCCAATTACTAGAAATTGTAGTAATGTACTATTATTAACTTTATTTGAACAGGTATCGGTATTTTGGGGCCTAGGTACGATACAATGACAGCCTATTGACTTTTTTCAGATTTTTCGGTTAAGCAGTTTCTGAGAATGGGTCCGTTAAAGAAATGATCATTTTCAACCCCCTGCACTCCCCACCTTTCAAACATATGTCAAAACTAAGACCGGGTTCGAAAAGTACTAATGGAGACCTTTAATTTGACACCCAACATGACTATATTTGATGAAAAATAATTACACCCCCTTTTGGATATAATTCGACTATATGCGTGAGCGTTCACAATTCCCACCTTTCTAACAAATTTGGTGTCAATTGCTGTAACTCTTTCCGAGAAAAATACGTGTGACCGACGGACAGATAGACAGACAGAGATAGAGACGGACATTAAACTGATTTTACTCAGGTTTTGTGTAAAAGAGGAGAAGGATACCTTCTACGAGGCAGTAGAACGAACCCTCGAAGCCTGTTCCAGATATGATATCAAAATCATACTTGGCGATTTTAACAGCCAAGTAGGACCACTTTCAACCAAATTGACCACGTGTTGATCGAACACCGCCACCTCTCAACCTTGATGAATGTCAGAACATATAGGGGGGCCGCTATAGACTCGCATCACTATCTCGTTAGCATGGTGCTCCCAGCTCGAATAACAATACCACCTAGAATCCCCTCTGACAATCAGGTGAGAGTTAACACTGAAGCCATCCACAACACAGCCCTCCGCGACACCTATAAGAGGGAAATAGATGCCGCAATAACCGCAGTCAACAGAGAACCTGGAGATGAAGCATCTACAAATGATCTTCACAACCACTTGAAGAATGTTACCATTGATACGGCCACAAACATACTTGGCCCCAGCCACAAAAGGAGTCGGAACGGCTGGTTTGACGATGAGCGTAAGCTAGCAACGGAATGGAAAAATGCCGCATACCGAGTAATGTGGCATTCTCAAAGAACGCGGGCACGCGCAGAGACTTATCAAGAACTCCGTCGAGTGGAGAAACGACTTCTCAGACATAAAAAGGAAGCCTGGGAGAACTAACAAATCTGTGAACTAGAAAAGTACAGGGAGCAACTGCACCATGCGCGGAAGTTTTACCAACAAGTCAGCAGGATGAAGACTTATACACCTCGATGCTCATGCTGCCGAGACAAAGAGGGAAATCTGATTTCCGACAGAATGGGTATATTGAAGAGACGGGTTGAGTACTTTGATGAGTTACTGAACAACCAGAACATCAGCTTATTGGAGGTCCCGCCAAGTGAAGACGACGGACAAACACTGCCACCACCAAGTTTAGGAGAAACAGTCAGTGTCAGTGCAATTCATCGGCTTAAAAAACCAAAGTCATCAGGAGCCGATGGAATTACAGTCGAATTGGTTAAATATGGAGGCGACCAGTTACACCAAGTGGTTCATCAACTTGTGGTCAAGGTATGGGACAGCGAATCAATGCCTGACGATTGGCAATGAGGCATTATCTGTCCCATACACAAAAAGGGAGATATCCAATAGTGCAGCAATTATAGAGGTATCACGTTGCTGAGTACCATCTATAAGATATTCTCCACTATCTTGCTAGGCCGGATAGCCCCATACGCTCAGAATATTATTGGCCCATACCAAAGAGGCTTCAGCTTCAGCTATTGGAATATGGACATCAGTTGCATCATCTATTCAGCGAATTTAAAGCCGCCTATGATAGCATAGCCAGGGTAAAACTGTCCACGGCCATGAGAGAATTCGATACCCCGACGAAACTAATAAGACTGACTAGACTGACCCTGACCAATGTGCGAGGCCCGATAAAAGCAGCAGGATCACTCTCAAGACCATTCAACATCAACAACGGTCTACGAAAAGGGGATGTCCCATCATGCGTCCTCTTTAACCTAGCCCTCGAGAAAGTGATCCGTGATGCTGATCTAAATGCAAGAGGTACGATCCTCTTTAAGTCCACCCAACTACTGGCCTATGCTGACGATATCGACATCATGGGAAGAACGACACAAGAGGTACAAACTGCCTTCATCCATTTCGAGCAGGCGCCGATTAGCGCGAGATCTTGGGCTGCACATCAATGAAGGCAAGACAAAATATATGGTGGCCAGGTCAGCACCGAAGATGAATCAACCAACAACATCAAACCGCACTAGTCAAACAGGAAGAATAAAAATAGAAGAATACAACTTTGAGACAGTTGACAATTTCTCCTCCATCCCTACGATGATGAAATCCGCGCACGGTTGTTGTCAGCCAACAGAGCCTATTTCAGCTTACAAAAACTGTTCCGCTCGAAACGTCTCACCATAGGGTCAAAGCTCTTACTGTACAAGACAATGATCTTGCCAGTCCTCATGTATTCCTCGGAGACTTGGGTTCTTAGCAAGAAGAATTGCGAACTCTTGGTCGCGTTCGAGAGAAGAATCCTCCGAAGAATTTTTGTCCCCTTACATGAGGATGGATGATTCCGTAGCCTACACAATGACGAAATGTATGAGCGATACCATGACCGTCAAGTTGTGTATAAAATCCGGCTCAATATGTGGGCGGGTCACTTAGTCCGTATGGATGAGAATGATCTCACCCGGAAAGTCTATAAGGGCAATATCTATGGTAGAAAAAGAAGACGAGGCAGACCCTGCCTAAGATGGAGCGATGGCGTAGGCCAGGACGCCATACATCTGGACCGCGGCGCAAAACCGGGATGTCTGGAGTTCCTTATTAAGGCAGGCCTAGACCGAATACCGGTTGTTACGGGTTGGGTACATATCCTCCGCTTTGATTCACCCCAAGTGGTCCGTGAATTCTTCAATTCTCTTCTCGTTTCGTGTATTACTAAGATCAGCCACACTTTAGAGGGCGCAAGGCTCAAAGTCGCCTCGTACGACGAGATTCAGGGGAGAACTGGAGCTGCTAGTTCAGATACACTTCCCGCCAGCGATCCAGTCTTGTGAGATTACTAAATCGGTAATTACTTGATCTCTTGAATTATAATAAGCTAGGCTATAAAAGGTTCATCCGCATATAAATGTCCAGGTCCAGGTGGAATAATTCCACAAAAACAGCAAGAATGGATTGTTCCGTGGTTTGGAGAGATTTACTGGAGTTGCATTTTTTTCGGAGACGTACTGCACTTTTGGATACGCGTAACCATGGGTTTCGTGCCGAAAGTGAACAGGTGCTGTCATGAATCTTCGAAGAACATCCGACCAATTAGCTTCAACTCTTTTGTGTTGAAGATCCTAGAGCGTGTCCTGGACATCCACTTAAAGACGATAATGAAGACGGCGCCCCTCTCCAAATTTCAGTATCATCATCATCATCAACGGCACAACAACCGGTATCCGGTCTAGGCCTGCCTTAATAAGGAACACCAGACATCCCGGTTTTGCGCCGAGGTCCACCAATTCGATATCCCTAAAAGCTGTCTGGCGTCCTGACCTAAGTCATTGCTCCATCTCAGGCAGGGTCTGCCTCGTCTTCTTCTTCTATTATAGATATTGCCCTTATAGACTTTCCGGGCTGGATCATCCTCATCCACACGGATTAAGTGACCCGCTCACCGTCACCTATTGAGCCGGATTTTATCCGCAACTTGAGGTTCCGTCGTTATGTAGGCTACGGAATCGTTCATCTTCATGTAGGAGGATTCTTCTTTCGAACGCGGCCAAGAGTTCGCAACTCTTCTTGCTAAGAACCCAAGCCTCCGAGGAATATATAAGGACTGGCAAGATCACTGTCTTGTACAGTAACAGTTTTGACCCCATGGTGAGACTTTCCGAGCGAACAGTTTTTGTAAGCTGAAATAGGCTCGTCGTAGCTGTTATCGGTTTTGATTTTCGACCTTAGATAGGAGAAATTATCAACGGTCTCAAAGTTGCAGTTTCCTATCCTTATTCTTCCTGTTTGACCAGTGCGGTTTGATGTTGTTGATTGGTTGGTTTTCGGTGCTCGCGTTGCCACAATATATTTTGTCTTGCCTTCATTGATGTGAAGCCAACATTCTCGCACCGCCTGCTTGATCTGGATGAAGCAGTTGGTACGAGTCGGGTCGTTCTTCCCATGATGTCGATATCGTCAGCATAGGCCAGTATTTGGGTGGACTTAAAGAGAATCGTACCTCTTGCATTTACCTCAGCGTCACGGATCACTTTCTCGAGGGCCAGGTTGAAGAGGACACATGATAGCGCATCCCTTTGTCTTAGACCGTTGTTGACGTTGATTGGTGTCGGGAGGGATTCTGCTGCTTTGATCTGGCCTCGCACATTGGTCAGGGTCAGCTTAATCAGTATTATTAATTTCGTCGGGATACCGAATTCTCTCATCGCTGTGTACAGTTTTACCCTAGCTATGCCATCATAGGCGACTGTAAAGTCGATGAAGTGATGATGCAACTGATGTCCATATTCCAACAGTTTTTTCATCGCTTGCCGCACAGACAGATAATGCCTCTTAGCCAGTCATCAAGCATTGATTCGCTGTCCCATACCTTGAGCACAAGTTGATGGACCATTTCGTGTAACTGGTCGCCTCCATATTTAACCAATTCGACTGTAATTCCATCGGCTCCTGATGACTTTGGTTTTTTAAGCCGATGAATTGCACGGACTGTTTCTCCTATACTTGGTGGCGGCATTATTTGTCCATCTTCTTCACTTGGCGGGACCTCCAACTCGCCGATGTTCTGGTTGTTCAGTAGTTCATCAACGTACTCAACCCATCGCTGCAATATGCCCATTCTGTCGGAAGTCAGATTTCCCTCTTTGTCTCGGCAGGATGAACATCGAGGTATATAAGGCTTCATCCTGCTGACTTGTTGGTAAAACTTCCGCGCCTGGTGCAGTTTCTCCCTGTACTTTTCTAGTTCACAAATTTGTTGGTTCTCCCAGGCTTCCTTTTTCCGTCTGTGAAGTCGCTTCTCCTTGCCCGCGTTCTTTGAGAATGCAATATTACTCGGTATGCAGCATTCTTCCGTTTCGCAGCTAGCTTACATTCATCGCCAAACCAGCCGTTCCGATTGTTTTTGTGGCTGGGGCCAAGTATCTTTCGGGCCATATCAATGATAAAGTTCTTGAGGTGATTGTGAAGATCATTTATTGATGCTTCATCTCCAGGATCTCTGTTGACTGCGGTTATTGCGGCTTCCATTTCCCCCTTATAGGTGTTGCGGAGGGTGGCTGGTTGATAGTGAGGATAAAATTCGACGAATATTGGACATGGGCGGGATGAAGGTGGTAGCATATGTCAACGATTTGGTAATATTGGAGGTAAGGATGCTTGCCTTCATTTTCAGTGAAATCTGAAGAGCGCGTTCGGAGACGTCTGTCCATAGTATGCAAGATAAATTCCACCAAAACAGAAGTGATGCCGTATACCACCATGGTAAAAGTATTCGAATTCTACCTCCCACGGCTAAACAAACAAAGATTGGATCTTTCCTTCAATTTAAAGTATCTGGGTATGTTCCTGGATCCTAAGTGGAATTGAGGACTCTGAATCGTCCCATCATGATCCTATAACAGAGCTCTTTAAAACGTTCCCTGTTAGTCCGTTGGATGCCGAGCTTAAGGGTTTTTGGGTGCTTTCTTATAGGGGCGCTCCTTTTGCTCTGATCCATTCTATCTACTTCCCTCTGAGCTGACCCGGTGACAGGGTGAACGGAGGCTGGTCAGTTCACTACTCCACTAGTAGTTGGACCTTCTACTAGGGAATGAGCAGTCATGGACATGTCTGATGCTTTGGCGATCGATTGGATCACATGGTCAAGTCTTTCCATAGAGGCGCTCTTTTATTAGATTGGTTTAGCTACACATCTATGAAGGTCTGCTTAACCAAAGATTTTGTAGACCAGCCTACGATCTTTCTTGGTTTCGAGCATGGTGGTTCTCTGCCTTCTGGCTCCACTCATATCACAAAAAATATTGCCTGGTGATCGCTGTGGGTGTACTCCTCGATTACGCACTAGGACATACCACGCGCCAGTGCAGGACAGACAAAAGTTAGTTGTACGATTGTCTGCCTGTCTGTTTGTCACGTGCACTTTTCTTATAAACGACTATTAACATTTGGCATGCCAAATATATAGATATAAGAAACAAACAGGTATGAACGGTTTCCTGAAACGCCGAGCTTCCGGTGTTCGAACGGAATAAGAGGCCTAGATTTTGCATAGGGACACGATCATAATTTTTTGGTTGCACAGTTTCAGAGAATGAAACCTATTTCATCTCAAGTTTGTACTTTTCAATTACTTACTGCTCGATTTCGCAACTATTATACTAATTAAGACCATTTTTGATAACCCTTCGGGTTAAAATTCACACCCCTCTCTTCGCTTGTATGAAGATCTGCCTAAAGCTTTCTATAAATTCGTGCTATTCTCTATATGCGTGGGTTTTTTTCATAGTCCGTATATACCTACCAAACTTCGTCTTAACAGGGAATTCCTTTCACCAACGTTAGGGGAGGGTAGGAAGGGAGTTGTTAGTTCAGGGAACGCCTTTTCATCCGATCCTTCCGCCAGTCGAATTCAATCCTCTTCGCAATAAGAAGAGCTCGAACATAATGTGCAATACGATTCCAGCTACCAGCGCTCTTCAGCATCTCTCTGACAATGTTGTATGGGGAGAGCTCCCCGGTGTCTGCATAAAGCTGCTGACGAAAGCCGTCCCACCTTTCGCAAGAGAAAATAGTGTGGTTAGCGTCGTACACCACTCCATTGCAGAACACACAATCAGGAGATCGCGCCTTCCCAATCTTGTGCAGGTAAGACTGAAAACCTCCATGCCCACTTACAACTTGGGTAAGGAAATAATCAATCTCACCGTGCGTTCGGTTCAACCACGAGTCTAAATTGCCGATGAGCCACGCAGTCCATCAGCCCCTTGGCTTATTTTGCCAAGAAAGTTGCCACTCGGTAAGTGTGTGTTGACGTTCTTCGAGGGCAACCACCTCTCTCTCGCCCTTACGGCGGTAGATAGCTTTGCGCTCCTTGGCAAGAAGGGCAACGAGGATCATTTCCGCGATCACCATCACAGCCGGTTCGGAGACGGTGCGATAAGCAGACGTCACTCGCAAAGCTCCTCACTTGAGCAAGACGCTTACGATGCACCTCTTTGTCAAGGGCATCAGCCCATACCTCGGCACCATAGAGCAGAACCGACTGCGTTCCTCCCATAAGGAGACGCCTTCTAGTAGATATAGGGCCCCCAATATATTAGCCGACTCAAAGCCGCAACTCCAGTTGCAGTCTTGTCCGCTGCTGCTTTCATTTGCTCGAAGAAGCTCATTTTTGAGTCGAGCATTAAACCAATGTATTTAACCGCTGTTTTTGACTCTATACCATAGTCAAGTTACCAATCCATATGGGACGCAGGGTCGGGATTCTCCTTCTAGTCAAGACGACTACTTCGGCTGAAAATGTAAGCAGTCATCCATCCGCTTATCCGTCGCATCAATATGCCAGTTTGCTTTGCGCCTGTTCAACAGTGCCACCGGCAACAAGTGCCGCAACGTCGTCTGAATAACCGACCAGGCGCGACTCTTCGGGCATATCGAGTCTCAGCAAACTATCATAGGAAGTGTTCCAGAGGTCCGGCCCTAGGATGGATTCCCCTCAACAGATGGTTGCTTTTCCGGAGAATTACTAAGCCGATTTCATTAAGATTTTATTTCTACACAAAACCTTAAAAAAGCGAATATTCAAGTATAAAATGCAGTTTGTTTGATCATTGTTGATGTAATTCTCGACACCCTTGAATATAAAAATGGCTGACCTCCTCCTCATTAAATCACTAAATTTCACGAAGCCACAACTCATAATTTTATTGAGTCGTGATCGAAACAAGAAAATTAATAAACCTCTTCGATCTAGGAAATACAGTGTCGGAATCCGTCACGCCCTCAAGCTCTAATTCACACAGATTAAGTGACTCGCCACAGCTAGCGATACTTTCCATTAAATTAAATGCTCAAATGCCCAAGCGGTGCTACTTGAATTTCTCATTCCTCATATAAATCTGCCAAACAAGGCGTGAAATTACAATTCTATTCGCTGTCTTGCACCCAAGTCGAAAGGCATATCAAGGACGAAATTCAGTGCTTGATGGAACCCACCTAGCAAGCACTCAAATGCTAGAACCAAATTCGAATTGAGCTCAATTGAGTAACTTATCGGCTCAGGCTGGAATGCTATTGACGCCCTGTTCAGTTTTAATGGACCACGTCGATGGCCTCTTTTTGGACAAATTGAAGCTATAATAGCTAAACCGTGGTTTAATGTGCTCTTAGGGGGCTGCAGCAATCCCGCAACTCTACCTTTGGTGATCAGGTGAAAGGTATTCATATACCGTGCTAAGAACTGCAACTGAGTAGTGTTGCAAATCATGCGAATTTTCCAGAAGGCCGCTGGGGTTTTCGAGGTAACTCCTTTGACATTCTCCCTATATGCTCTGGGCCATATTTCAGAAGTGTCGGTATTTAAGGACACACTGGAAAATATATTACTTCCTAATGTAAAAGCTTTTAGTGGCGTTTTCATTCTGCTAATTTCTCGGATTATCGCTTCATGGCTTGCATATTTGTATTGCAGTTCGTATGAAGATAGATAGATACGCGATATGACCTGCAGTAAAGTCAATTGATGGATTCTTCGACAGATTCGCAATGACTATTGGAGCCAACCTTGATATTGACTGCTTGCTGGCATTTGTATTTTGATTTGTCCTACAACTTCGACTTAGGAATATCTTAGCCATAACAAGCAGCTATAAATCTATAATGCTACATTTTCAGAAAAGTATTTATCCATCTACAGCCAGCAACACCGTAACCAGTAACATTTGGACTTGCTATTAACTACGGCATAAATTTAATTGCTGGAGAATAAAGTTGTTGGCAGCTCTTTGTCTCCTTCATGCGGAATTACTTTCGGTACCACCTGCAGAATGGACGTACATACTTTTGCCATTCCATGCCTGCAACTTGAGTTTATCGATACTAGATGGATACCGGTGATATCATTGTCGGAATCCAATTCGATTTTGGCCGGAACATTTCATTATTGCTGGAGTTCAGAGTCCGCTCACGTCTTTCTTCTAAGCGTCTTGACCTTTTGCACGACCACAGAAAGCCAAACTATGACCTTAGAATGGAGTCTTGAATGGGAGTTATTGTTTATTGCCTTGGTCCTCGAAATATAGTGCAGATTGCGCAAGTATCTTAATCTAAATTAACTTGCCTTTCGTTGTTGATTTTGCGGCCGTTACTTTATATGCGTGCCTCTGGTTTACGATTCGATCAATGTTGGTCTAATGCGGAATGGTGGCGTAAAACTTGGAGCATCTCCAGTTACAAAAACTTTATTCTTGGACTAATGCTATGAAGTAACACCCGCGTTTGCAGTCAAGTGGTTTCTAGATCAAATTAACATTGTGTCATGTTGTTGACAAATATTGGATAATAATAGAAAGTAACAAGGATTTATGCAATATGCAGTACAGCTTTTTAGACCGAAGTGAACTTGTTGGCTAGTTCCCTGCTGACAAGAACACTTTTTGATAATTTAGAGAGCCTCTAAGAAATCGAGCCAATTAAACAATTGTTTACACCGCTATTTCTGTAGGGGTCTGAATTGGAAAGAAAATAAGGTTCGTTTGTCATCTTATATGTGATGCAATTCATTGGCTGCCTCCACCCTTCTGAGAATGTCTCCTTATGGCCGTTCACTTCGTTTAGAGATGATGATTGTCTCCAGTTATATCATCATCATCATCAACGGCGCAACAACCGGTATCCGGTCTAGGCCTGCCTTAATAAGGAACTCCAGACATCCTGGTTTTGCGCCGAGGTCCACCAATTCGATATCCCTAAAAGCTGTCTGGCGTCCTGGCCTACGCCATCGGTCCATCTTAGGCAGGGTCTGCCTCGTCTTCCTTTATTACCATAGATATTACCCTTATAGACTTTCCGGGTGGGATCATCCTCATCCATACGGATTAAGTGACCAGCTCACCGTAACTTATTGAGCTGGATTTTATCCACAACCGGACGGTCATGGTATCGCTCATAGATTTCGTCATTGTGTAGGCTACGGAATCGTCCATCCTCATGTAGGGGGCGGCCAAGAGTTCGCAATTTTTCTTGCTAGGAACCCAACTCTCAGAGGAATACATGAGGACTGGCAAGATCATTGTCTTGTACAGTAAGAGCTTTGACCCTATGGTGAGACGTTTCGAGCGGAACAGTTTTTGTAAGCTGAAATAGGCTCTGTTGGCTGACAACAACCATGCGCGGATTTCATCATCGTAGCTGTTATCGGTTGTGATTTTCGACCCTAGATAGGAGAAATTCTCAACGGTCTCAAAGTTGTATTCTCCTGTCCTTATTCTTCCTATTTGACCAGTGCGGTTTGATGTTGTTGGTTGGTTCGCCTTCGGTGCTGACGTTGCAGCCCAAGATCTCGCGCCGCCTACTTGATCTGGATGAAGGCAGTTTGTACGTCTCGGGTGGTTCTACCCATGATGTCGATATCGTCAGCATAGGCCAGTAGTTGGGTGGACTTAAAGAGGATCGTACCTCTTGCAATTACATCAGCATCACGGATCACTTCCTCGAGGGCCAGGTTAAAGAGCAGGCATGATAGAGCATCCCCTTGTCGTAGACCGTTGTTGATGTTGAATGGTCTTGAGAGTGATCCTGCTGCTTTTATCTGGCCTCGCATATTGGTCAGAGTGAGCCTAGTCAATCTTATTAGTTTCGTCGGGATACCGAATTCTCCCATGGCCGTGTACAGTTTTACCCTGGCTATGCTATCATAGCCGGCTTTAAAGTCGCTGAACAGGTGGTGCAACTGATGTCCATATTCCAACAGTTTTTCACTTGCCGGAGAAGGAAAATCTGATCTGTTGCTGATTTGCCTGGAGTGAAGCGTCTTTGGGGTATGGGCCAATGATGTTCTAGGCGTATGGGACATATAGATGGTACTCAGCAACGTGATACCTCTATAATTGTTGCACTGTGTGATATCTCCCTTTTTATGTATGAGGCAGATAATGCCTCATTGCCAATCGTCAGAAATTGATTCGCTGTCCCATACCTTGACCACAAGTTGACGAACCACTTGGTGTAATTGGTCGCCTCCATATTTAACCAATTCGGCTGTAATTCCATCGACTCCTGGCGACTTATGATTTTTTAGCCGATGATTTGCACGGACTGTTTCTCCTAAGCTTGGTGGTGGCAGTATTTGTCCGTCGTCTTCAGTTGGCGGGACCTTCAACTCGCCGATATTCTGGTTGTTCAGTAGCTTATCAAAGTACTCAACCCATCGCTCCAATATGCCTATTCTGTCGGAAATCAGATTTCCCTCTTTGTCTCGGCAGGATGAGCATCGAGGTGTATAAGGCTTCATCCTGCTGACTTGTTGGTTCTCCCAGGGTTCCTTTTTCCGTCTGTAAAGTCGCTTCTCCGCTCGACGGAGTTCGTGATAAGTCTCTGCGCGTGCCCTCGTTCTTTGAGAATGGAACATTACTGGGTATGCGGCATTCTTCCGTTCCGTTGCTAGCTTACATTCATCGTCAAACCAGCCGTTCCGACTCCTTTTGCGGCTGGGGCCAAGTATGTATGTGGCCGTATCCATGATAACGTTCTTCAGGTGGTGGTGAAGATCATTTGCTGATGCTTCAATTCCAGGTCCTCTGTCGACTGCGGTTATTGCGGCATCCATTTCCCTCTTATAGATGTCGCGGAGGGCTGTGTTGAGGATGGCTTCAGTGTTAACTCTCACCTGATTGTCAGAGGGGATTCTAGGTGGTATTGTTATTCGAGCTCGGAGCACCATGCCAACGAGATAGTGATCCGAGTCTATATTGGCCCCCTTATATGCTCTGACATTCATCAAGGCTGAGAGGTGGCGGTGTTCGATCAACACGCGGTCAATTTGGTTGAAAGTGGTCCCGTCTGGAGGTGCCCACGTATGTTTGTGGACCGCTTTCCACGCAAACCAGGTACTTCCAACAACCATTTCGTGTGACCCTGCTGATTAAATAACCTGCAATCCGTTATCATTTGTGTTTTCGTGTAAGCGTAAATCCCCAAGTATGATTTTGATATCATATCTGGGACAGGCTTCGAGGGTTCGTTCTACTGCCTCGTAGAAGGTATCCTTCTCCGACTCTGCAGTCTCCTCTGTAGGGGCGTGAACGTTAATGAGGTTTATATTTCTAAACTTGCCTCGCAAGCGCAGAGTGCATAGCTTATGTTTTCAAAGCCGATAACAGTAGGTTTCATTTTTTGGCTGACTAAGAAACCGACCCCGAGCACATGGTTTACTGGATGGCCACTGTAATATATGGTGTAGCGGTTCTTCTCCAGGAAACCGGTCTCTGTCCATCGCATCTCCTGTAACACTGTTACATCAGCCCTATATTGGGACAGGATATCGGCTAGCTGCTTATCACCTTCATCTCTGTACAGGGAGCGCACATTCCATGAGAAAATGGGCAAATCGTTATTCCGTTGTCGTTGCCGGGTTCGTCGTTGTGTAATCCGTCCAGTCCGAGGCTGCTTTTGTGGCTTCGTAACAATTTGTTTTCCGTGTAGGGTTGTCACCCCTACCCAAACCCTAACCTGGAGGACCAGTTAGTACAATTTGTCCCGTTTTTAGGCGCGGGAGATTCGGCTTCATCCTTCTCCGTCTGCAGCTTTTCGTTAAGAAAGAGCTCCCAGCGCTCACCACATGGAGGTGGAGATAGGGTTTGGTAGTAGAGCTGTTGGCGTCGGTTCAGCAGGCATTTCCCAGGCTTTATGCTCCATAATGGGTACCAATCCACGTTTCGCCCTGGGACCTATACTACCCTTTGACCAGTTATATTATCCTTCTATCTCTGCCTTTCAGAGGTACCTTCATTCTCTTCCTTTTCCCTTCACCTGCTCCATTTTTGTGGAAGCCCCTTTTCTTAAGCGCGCCATCCACGTTCAGTTCGCCCTACCAGCTACGCCTGAAGAATCCGCATTTGACCGGCGGCCGTGACGTGTATGAGATGTAGTTGATCTGCCAGTGTTGACTGTTCAGGCGGTCGGTGATTGAATGAAAAATGATTCGGACGGCCGGCGAGACATGTTTGTTTAGGCTGTGAGCAAGGATTTCATGTTTGTTTAGGTTCTGAGCGAGAATTTTATGGACACCTTTATCGCTGGTGAACACACCAATGCAAATTCTCATCTCAAGGCCTCCCACATCCAGAATTGAGCTAATGATATTGCGGTTTACTAGTATGTGGATGGTGGATTCAATTCGATTCAACTGGCGGCCGGGTGCATTGCGGGCTCCTCCGACGTAACCGACAGGGCGAGCTGAACGTTGATGCCGGACTTTAGGCGTTTGCTGTTTTGTTAGTTCGTTCAGTCGTCAAGTAACCTCTTCCTCAGTTTCTCCTGTCCTGTATTTTAAAAGGAAATAGCCAAAATGAATTACACTCCAAAAGTTTTATCCTGAAATCAAATGAAAATGGTAGGTTTTACTGCAACCTAAGTCAACCACTTCAGGCTACACTGAGTCAATTCGTTTGGAAAAATTATCTCATACTGTTAAAGGCAATTATATGTGTGTAGACATGATGGATCCCATAATTGGTTTGACATGTCTATAATGACATGTTTTTATGAAGAGCCGGCGGAGGTTATAGAAGGCCACTTCATGAAGATTGTGAGAATGGACGGTGTACCTCATATATCAATAACAACTTCCCCTTGTCGTTTTTTCGTTTGTTGACGTATGACTGCTGGTTCTTTGTGGAATAGCTAGATAATCCAGCAAAATCAAAATAATCGTAAAATTTAGTATAAACTTCTTCTGCCTGTAAAAATGATCATAGATCAAAACACGAAGCTAGGTGGTTCACAAATGAAAGGTTTTGTACATATTTTATGTAAGGATATTCCAGTGGACGACGGTTTCATTTGTATTTAGTTCTTGGTTTGTCGAGCTATAAAAAAAAACCTGAAAATGGCAAAAATTGTCCTTACAGGCGTAGAACCGGAGGCACGAGGCACAGGAGAGAGAAGTCACAATGGAACATATCTTATCGAATACTGAATATTTTTTCAACCTAAGGTATCGAGCGATCTCCCGCCTAAGTCTTCAGCTTGGGGCTTGAGAATATATTCAAAGTTTTCCCTGCTTGTCCTAAAAGGTGACTAAAAGAAATCGAAATTTTTGGTGTTAGCAACCCGCAATTTGCTACCTCACGCCCAAGACTTTTGACTATCGAAAACGGACTATGATTGGTTTTGGGAATGCGCGCATGCTCCTTGACAACAGTATCGAGAGTTCCCAGAATGCTTGCTTTCTCCAACTCAAGCAAAAATCCCAGCGATATAAACTGGACATTCTGGGCAGAACCGAAGTAAGATATTGGGACTCTGGAGAGTACTGCCCCCCTCTTGACACACTAATGGCAATCAGCTTTTGTACTCTGGAAAACCGAATGAAAGAAGACGCGAATATGGTGCCAGATTGACAATTGTACAGTGCTATGCACCAACGGAGACTTTCCATATAGTGAAGAGGTATGCTTTCTGTGATCAATTACACATAGTTCAGCAGAAGCTGAACACCTTGCGTGGACATGTGAAATAGGAACATGTCTGTAGCTTCCACCGCTTCGTCATTGAGCACAGAGCCTGCCCTAAGAGTTTCAATTGAGTGACACTATACGAGCAATCAGATTCACCACATTGCGATCAGCAATTGATAACTCCTAAATCGGCTGCAAGTATGTAACAAGGGAGGCATTGAAATCGGCCTCGCAAAAGATCACCATCTGATGACCACTTTTTACTTGTGTGCCACGTCCCCCACTTCTCGCAGGGTTGAAAACTTGCGAAATCCCGAGAAGTTCAGCGTAGTGTGCGCGCTGGCAAAAAAGAATTTGTTATTGTGCTGATCGTTAAATAGGAAAATACGGCAGAACGCAATCATTTCAGAAGTGTATACTGCATCACGAAAGAACTTGCAGAATTTACGATGGTCCTGTGGAGGGCATTGACAGTCGACTTCTCATTCATGATCCAGTAACTGAAAAGGTAGAAAAAACATTTCACGGCGGTTCTTAGCCGTATCACAACCGGTGAAGTGGCTCTTCTTGTAGATAATGTGGCTAATGACCGTAACATGCGGATACGGACTGTTCCTCCAAGCAAAAGAGAAATCATTTCGGGCATCAATGCACTCAAACGAAGTAAACCCGCTGGCCTTGACGGTTTCCTCGCAACCAAAGTTGTTTACCACTGCACCTGCAGTTACTGCATATCTGCTACTTCCACTCGTATGGGAAGGGTATCTGCGTGCTCTCTGCCGTTGTAATGATATTGACTAAAATAATCCTAATAATAATCATGGAACATCACGGAGGCTTAGTTGGCAGATGGAACATCAACATGGATCTGAATTGACCACATCAATACCCTGCGAAGATTTTGGAACAGCGCCCGGAGTTTACATACTCGCTTCACCTGCTCGTCATCGATTTCCAACTTTTGACAACGTGAACTGGAAGTGCACCATATCTGACGTACTCTACACGGGAGAAGCATTCCAGAAAAACTAATAGCTATTATCGGAGCGACATATGATGGCGCAAAATGTCATGTGCTACAACAAGGTAAAATCTCAGAGAATTTTAAGGTCCAAAACAGAATCCGCCAGAGTTGCACCCTACCACTAATCTTCATGCTGTCTTGTCTGGAGGATATGGAGGAATTTGTTGAACTATGACATCTTTCCTCAATCATTTCGACTACGGCACGGAAATCTATTTATTCTCTCACCGGATAATGGAATTTCACCAAAGAGGCAAGTTGAGTTGGACTGAAAATTAACACCAACAAAACCAAAATTCTCAGTCTGACGAGTTATTAAACTCTCCCTATCCGCATTAATGGACAGAGCGTGGGTCATTGAACTCCCCCTATCCGCATTAAAGGGCAGAATGTCGAAGGCGTCGATCAATTTTTATATCTAGGAGGCGTAATTTCTGCTGACGATGGGACCGACTTGATGTTGCCCACAGCATTAACAACGCTAGGTCCGCTTTCGCTGCCCTGTCTAAAATCCGGAAATGCAGTTATCTCAACACCAAAATCAAGTTGAGACTGTTCTTTGCTAGTGTTCTTTCTATATTGCTATATGGGAGTAGCGCATGGAAACTGATCACCACTATCACTCAAAAGCTCTAAACCTTCGTGAACACCTATCTGCGTCCCATCAGCCCGGTACGCTGGTCTGATAGCATTTCAAACGAATAACCTAGTCGGCTCATAGGTTTATCACCCGCACGCAATGGGATTCGAAGGCGGAAGTGGCAGTGGATAAGTAACCCAGGAGGTAGGACGACAATTACATTCCTCTCTATTCCATGCAGTAGAACCCACTATCCCAAGAAAGCCGATTATACGGTCACCCCAATGACGCTTGGGGTGGAACAGCGGAGGGGAAGTACCGCCATCTCGAAAAGTTCTTTAGGGAGTTCAAGAGCGTTGAGCAATTATGTATGCAACTACAGTCGTGAGAAAACGATGGAAAATGGAAATTTATTGAGTCACATTGAGGGGGATTTCGTTCCCAGCTTTCTACAACGCCTTCCAGAAATCATTTTTTGAAGAAAAGTGCCATTTATGAACTTGGATTTCGTGTAAATACTGCAGATGTTCAAGCGGGTTAAGGTGTCATCAGCATGAATTTTCAGAGGCGTATTTAAGAAAAGTGTTCGCAACTTAATCGCCACCAACACTCTCCTGCTTGACAGTTAATACTGATACTGCACATGGCTATAATTGGTGCCATTTACTGTAAAAAATGAGGAGGGATGTGCGATATTTTAAAATATTTTTAACGAAATTGAAATTTAAAATAAAGATCCGCAACCTTTTCTTCTCAGCTTACTCAGTACTAATGTTCGAATGAGGAAAGAAATGTGAGATGGTTGTATTTATATTTCTTACCTCAACATTTTTTTTTATTATTTTAACTATCATCGCTTTACTCAAACACTCTATGTATATTTTGCTGAGAAATTGGAAATAATGTTAAAATTTGAAAGTTGTTTTTGAAGCACATTTCACCCGATCCAGTAGCTAGCGCATTGAACGTGGCAGATGCAAAAGAATTGTTTCAGATATTTAGTATGAGACTATTGATACGATCCGACAGCAGGCGTTCCGTCTCCAGCAATGAGAATGTCAGACATGATATCTTAGAAGTAAGAGAGAAAATAAAATTATTGTGCATCATTCCGCGCATCCCATTGAGACTTTGTGCAAGTATTTTATTCTTGCATCAATGATTTCATCAATGTAACTACCGGTTTCCTGTATGGCATTGTAATCCTTAGTTGATTTATCCAAGCTGATGATAAATTCACAGCTGAAAAGGGAAAAAATTTAGTCGCAACACTACTCTGTTCGCGAAATTACAAATCAAAGAGAAGTTTGCATTGGATTCTACACATGAATATATTGCGAAAATTATGTTTAAATTCTTGAGAGGTACATGTTGATGTAGATTAGCCTTCGACCAAACAATTCCTGAAAAAAACTCATGTGCATTCCTTCGCTTCTTCGCTTCAAATGGAATAGCTACTGGGATACCTTCCACGGGGGGACCATTCTTTTCAAGAATTCTGACTTGTGCGGATCCGGAACGCTTACTGCTGGATGAATGGTGAATACTCTCATAGTAAATGTATGGATCAATTCTTTCGTGTCTGACACGTTCAGTGCTCCACACGCTAGCTGCTGGATCGTATGAATAGAGCCGGTGATTCAACAAAAAATAAATAAGCAAACTGAGCTTTTGGCTATTTTTTTTTTAATTTTATTATATATGCTAGAATCAAAGACTCTGGGCATGTACCATATGTAGAGTAAAATAGGAACTTGATGCATTTGACGAAAGCAGTAAGGCATTCTAGATTATAACAATTAGTTTGGGAAACTTAAGCGAAGGAAACTTAAAGAAGGATCAAAATATCAAAAATCTCACAATCTCGCCGTCATTCGAAATAAGAATGCCGCGAATCCTGCCGCGCCACACTATTATTAAATTTACTTGAGCAGATATCGTAATGGGATGTATTTTGAGCCCTAGATTTCGTGTAGATGCACCACTACGATTTTGTTAAGATTTTTCGGTTGAAAAGAAGACCTGTTTCACTTTTTGGGGTACACACTCCTTACTATTATATTTACTTACTTACTCCTGCTCCTTAAACCCAACATAAAATGGTGCAACTTGTTGCACGTATGGCGGTTCACAGACCACATATTCTCACCAAATTTTGTGATGAAAGCTCCAGGAGTTTGGAGCAAATCCCGTGTGACAGGCGGACAGACAAATATACATTGAATCGATTTTAATAAGGCTTTGTTTCACAGAAAACTGAAAAAGTTTGGGGAAAATTCCACTCTTGGCTAAATTTTTTTTCTTGAGAACTTTGCAACTCTCCCTTTAATCAATCTGGTTATCATAAACCCTTATGTGGAGCATTGCGTGTCAACCAAGTCTACGCAGGACCTATGACACTTCCAGTCAAGGGATTGTACTTCAGCCTCCCCTCCAAGCCTCCTCGAAACGATTATAATCTTGCTCCACCATTCTGGGCAATGTATTCTAGCTCTAGAGCGGCACATTTTTCAGCTACTGAGAGATAGCTACCTCTATTGCATGACTTAATCCCCAATAAAACTGTCGCCTTTTCTCAATGTGTGACCTACTCACTGTGACTTCCACTTTATGATCAACGGATATCTTTTCAGTACACCGACGCAGATCTACGTTTGGTAATCTTTAAAGACGGAGTACCTCAATGATACCACCCAGCCGTGAATTGATTCCCCAAGGGAGTAAAAAGAAGCCAGGTTAATTACTAGTTATTATAAAATATTTATGAGCTGGTTAGACTTTTCTCATAAAGTCCCAGATATATGTTTATCCAGTAGTAAGAAAATTAATATAAATAATAAAAATATTGAGAAAATTCCGATTTTTAAAAATTCTGAAATTAGTTGGAAAATTCTAAAATTAATGAATTAAAAAGTAACACCCGGGTGTATACCCGTGCACTGAAGATAGAAATAAGTTTGATCCCGAAATATCGATATATGATGAACAATAATCACTACTTGCCACGGAGACGGCGTAACGTTTCAATTCCTTAAACCTTTTCGTTAAAAACTCCACGAACACACATTAATTCTAAAAATAGTTTTGCGAATTCTTAATTTGAAGGAGGGAGTTCTTAATTTGTTTTTTGAGACCTATATTTATGTTTCTGTATATATACACTATAGTGTTTTCGAGACTAATTTTAATTCCTGAAATTCTACATCAAATCATACAATTATTTTAAATTAGATAAATCACATTTTGGGTATTCTGAGCCCACTACACTCCGTATCCGTTAAAGCTGCATATACTGCTTCAGCTAAGAGCACATCCTCACAAGCCATACCTGAAAATACAAAACTTAAAGATTACAAAAAAAATATTGAAAATGAAGTATTACCCATTGACTGGAAAATCGTTATACCATTCTTGGGAGTAGGCTTGAAACCGTTGATGACTTCTCCGACTTCGCCAATAATTTCAGCATTCAACCCTTTGAGTTCGATTTTAGCCCCGGTCATTGTGTCAACATATAATTGTCCTTTCAAATATAATTCACTATCTAATTCCGAGAAGTGATTGATACCAGCTCCAATTGCTAAAAAAGGTAAAACAGGACAAAAAAAATGAAAGGCGAAATCAAATTGTTAATCAAATATTCTGCCAATTCCCTTAAAGCCAAAATATTACATTTTGACAGATAGAATACTTTCACTGAAAGTAGGAAGGGAGAGTTAGAATAATGATAAATAGTAGCAAAACAGAATATCTCAGTTTGACGGACCATTGCACTCCTGCTATTTGCATCAAGGGATGGGAATTGAAGGCGTCGATTAATTTGTTTATACGAGGTCGTTATTTCTGACAATTCTGACTCCTTGTTCGATGCCATTCAAAGCATGAAACTGATTCTGTTCCAAGGTATTGTGGGAAACCAGGCAGGCAAAAGAGTGAGAGGCGGGAACTGAGGCAAATTTGACAACAGTAGGCAAACTAGTGGTAGTCCAAACGAGCATTCCACAAGTTTGCAATATCTCGATCGTTTTATATGAAACCATAACAGTTTGCAATTAAATAGTATCCAACCTAATGCAACGTAGCATTCAAATCTAAAAAACTTGGAAATTGTTGGCTACCCATTGATCCTCTTTAAGATTATTTTTTAGCAAAATTTTTCAAGAGCACAAAGCTGTAAGGTCATGAGTACGCAAAGCGACTTTCCCCGTGAGATTATCTTGCGATTCCTACCACAAAGTTGCCCATAAATAGGGTGCGTTCCTTCTATAACAAAAGGCGAATAATGGATTCGTCCATGATAGACTTAGCCTAAAAACGAGATGCAAGGACCAAACAAGTCGGGAAACCGGAAGCTGGACACTTCAGGTATGAGAGGTTTTGTGTATTTCTTATATAAATATATTTGAGTGTGAATTTGCCCTATTAGTACGTAGGACGTTATATATGCCTATATTATGTGAGCGTATTCACTTTCGAGTGATATTGACATTCATAGTCTTGAATTTGCAAAGAAACGACAACTTTGACCTATTATAACTTTATTACTAATAGTGCGATTTCCACTAAACTTGGTAGGATTCTGCTTTATATCATAGCCTACATTACTGTGTGGTAATAAGATAAACTTGAGGGGGGTTGTGCAGCCAATTGCTAATAATTATAATAATATATTATATATATTAACTTTATTTGAAAGAATATCGTTATGGAAGGTATTTCAGAGCCTAGTTATGATATGGTGGCAGCCTCTTCATTTTTTTTTCAGATTTTTCCGTTGAGAGTTTCTGAGAATGGGCCCATTAAAGAAATGATAACTTTCGACCTCCCGCACTCCCCACCATTCAAACAAATGTCAAAACTAGCTTCGAAAAGTACTAACCGAGACCTTTCATTTGATACCCCACATGACTATATTGGACGAAAAAAAATGTACACCCAACTTTTGCATGGATATAACTCACTGTTCCCACTTTTCCAACAAATTTGATATCAATCGCCATAACCGCCTCCCAGAAAAATGCGTGTGACGGATAGACAGACAAACATTTTCTATTCGTCAAAAATTACAGGTTATTATTTTCACAAATACCATGGAATGCAGTGTAACGGTAGGTAACTAGCTTGATTTGATTAGTAGACGTAAATTATTTGAGCGAACAATGGAAGGTGAATATAATCAACCCGGAGAAGAAATATCCGTCCGAACGTCGGATGGCAGCACGACATCCAGCCCCACAGTTCCCACTAGCAAGAGTTTCGGCGAGAAGACGTCACTGGTAAATATTGGAAGTGACCCATTTAAGAAGCAGTGATAAAGTAATGCGATCCCCGACAGCAAAGCCTGATAATGCTGACAAAATTAGCAAACGCGCCTCGGTGAAGGATGCGAGCAATGAGCCTGAGGGGATGACAAAGTTAGGGACGACATAATGTTAATCACGCAATTAAAGACCAAGTGCGTGCTATTAGAGCTGCGTATCTTTTGAAGTACGAGAGGGATTAAAAGAAAGTAAAGAAAGTAGTAAAGGTAAGAAATAGGGAGAAGCTGCAGCACTGCAGTCAACGGTAAGAGTGCTCCAATCTAGGGGCAGCCCCTTCACCATTATGGATGCAGCAACACAACGTACACTGGGCACAAAGGAAACTCCGGAGTTCCGTAAAAGACTGAGAGAGTCCAATGGAGAAGCGGAATCTCCTCAACGCAGCCAAAAGTGCAAAATGGACTAAGGTGAAATTGAAGAAAAAGCTACAGAAGAGAAGCTGGCCCGATGCGCTAATAATACCAAAAAAAGTGAACTTACGAACGCTGACATTCTACCCAGACACCTCGTTAATAGAGTTTGGTGAATGTGTGAACCGCATAAGGCGAACGCAGAGGGGCGACCTATTGCTGGAATTTAAATCAGGCGAAAACAAGTCAGAATCGAGTCGTCACTGGATGAGGCAGCAGAAGTGAAGCTCAGTAAAAATCTCGCAGTTATTAAGTGTAAAGACTTGGACGAGATTACAACGAAGGAAGAAACTTGTCAAGCCCTACGATCCCAACTGGGCGTACAGTCGGTCCAGGAGCGAGATATTCTACGGCTAAGGAAGGCATATGGCGGCACACAAACTGCGTCCATAAATCTAACACTTGAAGCGGCCAAAAGTGCTATCACTGCCAGTAAAGTTCGGATTGGTTCGGTCGTCTGCTGACTACGAAACCAGATAACTCTGAAAAGATGCTTCAGGTGCTTGGAAGAAGAAAGAAATGTACTAGCGCACACAATAGGTCCGGCCTGTGTCGTAAATGCGAAAAAAGGTCACATTGCAAAACTTTGCAAAGAAAAACCCAATTGTCTGTTCTGCAGGCAAATAAACGATATTGACAGCGTCCATATCACAGGCAACAGCACGTGTCCAGTATATAGGAAGGTGATCGGCACTATGCGCAAATGAGGTTCCTACAGCTAAACCTTTGCCAAGCGGCTCAGGACCTCCTCTCCCAGACTTTATTGGAAAACAAAATTGACGTTGCTATTATTTGCGAGGAGTACAAAAATCTAGACAGGTTGCGGATAAGAGCGAAAAAGCAGCGATATGGACATGTGGAAATGGAGCAATAGAAAGAACCACGAAAATTCTCAAGAATGGTTTCACTAGAGCAAAAATAGGCGAAATATCAACATATTTGAATTCATGCATAGTACACGAATGTAATTGTCCCGGACGAGAGCTGAAAAATTGGTAGCTAATAGCAGATTTTCGAAGAAGTTCTGCAGCAAAATACAGCGCTTGAAGGAACCGCAAATAGAGCTTTACAGGTGGGCGAAAAGTTGCAGCTGGCATGTGACGTCTCCATGCCAAGTTGTGGTGTATCCCAGCAGCGAGTTCCGAACTTTAGATGGAACTCTGAAATCAGAGAATACCGCAAGGCCTGCCTCAAGACCAGAAGGCGCAGTCAGCGAAATAGAAACCCACCTGGATACAAGCAGCTAGATGAAGAATACAAAAACACTCAGAACAAACTACATGTGGCCATAATAAAAAGTAAAAGCGAACATTTTAAGCGACTCACACGGATCCCTGGGATGGCGTCTATCAGGCAAACGCTCCCACCAATTTCTTGCCCTACTCCGCCTAATGGAATAGTAATGGATCTTTTCCCACAGATTGTGCTAACCTTCCCACTGTGGAGATAAACACTGCCGAAGTTCCCATGGTAAGTGAAGAGGAGATCCTCGAAGCTGCGGAAAAAATAGTTGGAACTGAAGCACTTGACTTGGATGGCATCCCCAAGAAAAAACTCGCAAGGCAGCAATGAAAATAGCTCCAAATATGTTTGCCGAAGTGTTCACCACATGCCTTAAAGAAGGAGCATTTCCCACACAATGGAAGAAGCAGAAATTAATATTAGTCCCCAAGCCATATAACCTTTGCGGGAAGCTTCATCCTACAGGCCAATATGCCTTCCACATAATACTGCCACACTGTTCGAACGAGTAACCTAGAAAAGATTACTTCCAATTGTCGAAAAGGATGGCGGTCTCTCCGAGAATCAGTTCTATTTTCGACAGGGGAGGTCTACAGACCATTCGACATCAACTACGGTCTACGACAAGGGGATGCCCTATCATGCGTCCTCTTTAACCTGGCTCTCGAGAAAGTGATCCGTGATGCTAAGGTAAATGCAAGAGGTACGATCCTCTTTAAGTCCACCCAACTACTGGCCTATGCTGACGATATCGACATCATGGGAAGAACCACCCGAGACGTACAAACTGCCTTCATCCAGATCGAGCAGGCGGCGATTAGCGCGAGATCTTGGACTGCACATCAATGAAGGCAAGACAAAATATATGGTGGCAACGTCAGCACCAAGACGAATCAACCAACAACACCAAACCGCACTGGTCAAACGGGAAGAATAAGGATAGGAGAATACAACTTTGAGACCGTTGACAATTTCTCCTATCTAGGGTCGAAAATCACAACCGATAACAGTTACGATGATGAAATCCGCGCACGGTTGTTGTCAGCCAACAGAGCCTATTTCAGCTTACAAAGACTATTCCGCTCGAAACGTCTCACCATAGGGTCAAAGCTCTTGCTGTACAAGACTATTATCTTGCCAGTCTCCATGTTTTCCTCGGAAACTTGGGTTCTTAGCAAGAAAAATTGCGAACTCTTGGCCGCGTTCGAGGGAAGAATCCTCCGAAGAATTTTTGGCCCCCTGCATGAGGATGGACGATTCGTAGCCTACATAACGACGAAATCTATGAGCGATACCATGACCGTCCGGTTGTGGATAAAATCCGGCTCAATTGGTTACGGTGGGCGGGTTACTTAATCCGTATGGATGAGCGTGATCCCACCCGGAAAGTCTATAAGGGCAATATCTATGGTAGAAAAAGAAGACGAGGCAAACCCTGCCTAAGGTGGAGCGATGGCGTAGGTCAGGATGCCAGACAGCTTTTAGGGATATCGAATTGGTGGACCTCGGTCCAAAACCGGGATGTCTGGAGTTCCTTATTAAGGCAGGCCTAGACCGGATACCGGTTGTTGCGCCGTTGATGATGATGAGGTCTACAACGGATACAGTCCGAGGGCCACTCTTGTGAATTATTATGTATAACGGAGTACTGCCGCTAGACCTTCCTAGTGGTGTGGCCTCCATTGGTTTCGCGGACGATATTGGTGTGACGACTGTTGTACGCCTTCTCGAAGAAGTCGAGCTTTATGCAAATGAAGCAGTCTGAGATTAAATCCTTGTTAGAGAATGCCGGTCTACGGTTCGCAGAGCATAAAAAGGAAGTAGTACGTATTACCAAGCGGAGAAAGTGCACTTTCATGGAGATCAAAGTTGGAACGCAAGCATTTCATTCCAAGTCTGCGCTTAAGTACTTAGGCATAATGATTGGCCAGAGGTTAAACTTCAGATTGCATGCGGAGGATGCAGCAACCACGGCATATAACATGAGAGCGCTGGTTGGAACTGCGTATCGCATAAGTGTACTCCGAACATGTTGCACTTCCAGAGCAATATCAAATGAAGCAGCTTGTGTGATAGCAGGAATGGTCCCGATTGAGATTTGGCGAAAGAAAGACAATGGCTTTACGATCGAGCGTATTTCATCGGAGAATCTCCTACCCGTCAGCGACTATCGTGAAACTATCGCGGAATGACAGGAGAAATGGGATGAGTCAGACAAAGGCCGTTGGACTCACAGAATCATATGGGATATCCGAAAATGGATGAAGTAACCCCACGGTGAGGTAGGTTTCGACCTAACTCAATCCTTGAACAGGCACGGACGCTATCGGCCACATCTGTATCGTTGGGCGTGATGATTCGCCATATTGCCCAAAGTGCCCAAATATTGCAAAGGATACAGAACACGTTTTTTTCCATTGCCCGTTTTGCACAAAGCCTTAAGAAGGGTGGAAGAAAGTTACTCTTCAATTGGTCCATTCCTGCATCAAGTGGATGCGAACTCAGGACCTCTCAATGCTTAAACAAGAAAAAAATCTTCTATCCAGCCTGAACACAGTTATATTATAAATAACAGACAAAATAGTGCCTGCCTTGTCTTGAAATATGAATTAAGGATCAACAAGGTTGGAATAACATCGACATTTACCATCAAAGATTGCTAAACTTACCATTAACATGTGCATTCTTTTTGAGTGATTTGTACGATAGAACTGGAGAATCGGCAAACGTGGCAGTGACGACGATATCTGCAGTTGTAGCACAAGTTTCTGATAATTCGAAGATTGATATCTTAACGTTTGTATTTTGGAACGTATTTCTTAGATTTTCCAACTCAATTTTCAAACTTTCAGCCTTACTCTTGGTTCTGTTCCAAAGATGTACTTCTGATATGCCAAACGTAGAGCACATACCTATTGCATGATATCTTCCCTAGAATATAAAGAAAAGCATTTAATTTTGAAAAGCAATATGTGTTATTATATTCACTTTATCATTTTCATTATTTAAATATCTTTTAAAGAACAAAGATAAAAGTGTTCCTGAAAAATGCTGCTTCCGAGCCAGGTTACAAGGACGGGTTGGCAAAGAATGCACCCAGTGGTAGTAAATGGAGTGGAGTTTCATAGAAAGCAATACAAAATGCATGTTCTACCACAACATTGCCCGAAAAAAATTATTTCGAAACTAAGAAAATACGATAGGCTAATTAAGTAACTTTATGCGGATAAGATTGTGAACCCCAAATAACCACTAGGGTAAAACATTCATTTTTATTATTTCGACCAAAATGGATGTTAAAACACCTTAAAACTAAGATCCTCTTGAAGTTGCTCTGGCGGAATGTCCTCTCCGTGCTGCTATACCGACGAAAACCTTGGGCGCGTTTATTATCAGGCAAAAACAACAGTGGCTAGGTAACAGGGAGATCTACAGTGGATGCTGTTATGGGGGATGTAGATGCGGCTCATTGAGCCAAGGCACACAGCCGCCGATCTCGACGGATAGTGCTCCTCATAACGCTTGATGTCAGAAATGCCTTTAATTCCGTAAGATGAACAGATATGCTAGGCACACTAGAAAACCCATTTCACGTGCCAAGCTGCGGATATTGAGGGATTATCTGAAGGACCGCTCCCTGCTCTATGAGACGCTAGAGGGCCAAAGGAGGATGGAAATCACGCCATGAGTAGCACAGGGATCCATCCTAGGGCCGGACCTCTGGAACGCTTCTTATGATAGACTGTTGAGACTCGATATGCCTGAACGGTCGTGCCTGGTCGGTTATGCAGACGACGTTGCGGCACTTGTTGTCGGATGCACTGTTGAACAGGCGCAAAGCAGACTTGGCATATTGATGCGACGAGTAAGTGGATGGATGACTGCTCACGGTTTCAGCCTTGCGCTGGAAGAAACCGAAGTAGTCATCTTGACCAGAAGGAGAATCCCAACCATGCGTCCCATATCGATTGGCGAGTTGATTATTGAGTCAAAACTAGCGGTTAAATACATTCGTGTAATGCTCGACTGGAAGATGAGCTTCTTTGAGCAAATCAAAGCAGTAGCGGACAAGGCTGCAGCTGGAGTCGTAGCTTTGAGTCGGCTAATGGCGAATGTCAGGGGCCCTATATCAACTAGGAGACGTCTCCTTATGGGAACAACGCAGCCGGTTCTGCTCTATGGTGCGGAGGTATGGACTGATGCCCTTGACAAGGAGGTGCATCGTAAACGCCTTGCTGAAGTGCAGAGGCGGGGAGCTTTGCGAGTGGCGTCTGCTTATCGCACCGTCTCCGTACTGGCTGTGATGGTGCTCGCGCGAGTGATCCCCGTTGCCCTCCTTGCCAAGGAGCGCAAAACTATCTGCCGCTGTAAAGGCGAAAACTTAAGAGAGGTGGTTGCCCATGAAGAACGTCAACGCACCCTTACCAAAATCAGCCAAGGGGCAGTTGGACTGCGAGGCTCATCGAAAAATTAGACCCATGGTTGAGCAGGACGCACGGTGAGATTGATTACTTCCCTACCCAGGAGCTCAGAGGTGGCGGGGAGGAAGGTGGCCGAGGAGAACCTCCGCGTGGTGGCACTGGGAAACGCTGTATCGCATTTGCTTTGCCGGCCGTGATGCAGTAGGCGAATGCTCCAAGGCTAAATTAAGGCGATCAGTCCCGAATCTGCACGGGGACTCATCTGAAGTGGCTTTGGCCACGAAACCTTACCAGGGGTATACTGTTCCCATGGGCACCGGGGTGGCCCCTGGACTCATATACTTCGGGAGAATTCCTGTCGTGAAACAGCAGCTGATAGATCACCACAAGTTGAATCACTCCGTTGTAACTGGAGGTGAAATTCTAGTTGCTCACTATATATCTTAAAAGACTGTCTATCTATCAGTATCTTTTTCAATTTCTATCAAAAAAATCTAAACCACAATTTTAGCTCAAAAAGCCATGGAATTCGTGGTTTGGGACCATACATTTTGATTTAATATATGCATCAGGGGGAGACCATCAACGTTTCAAAAGTACTGCTAGATCCTTATAAAATTGAAAAGGACAATTGAGGATAAAATTCGGATCATGCTGAAAAAGGAAGCCTGCCCGCTGCGCAACAATGCTGGATCTTATATGCCCAAAGACACGAACTAACTACTGGACTCGTCTAAGGGTACTTACGCGGTATTTCTAGCGATTAAATTATTTCAAATAATAAAAACTTGCTTTTTCTATTCGCTAGTGTTAATTTATTGGTCTTGCAAATACTGATATTTCGGGAACCACTTGTACCCTTTATCTGTGCTAACAAGTCTGCTCATCAGTGGGCTTATTAACTATTTTTATACTAATCTAACTGGACTCGTTTGGGCTGGATGCTTTAAACCATACCCTGTATTCCCCTGACCTGGTTGGTTCCAAAATAACATCTGCTCATTTCCTTGAAAATGATTTTAGATAGACAAAAAAGTGAAAGGGGAGGTGGAGAAAGGGGCGACGCAGCTGGTGGGAAACTTTTTCAAAGCAGACGCCAATAAATTGATCCTCCGAGAGGTCGAAGGCCTGACAGTTGGACTTTTGGTGGGTGGATGAGCAGCGTGAATTGAAGCGGAATCGTTACGATGAATTAGTTAAGTTAACTTAAAGACAATGTCAGTCTCAGAGATAAAATAGTGAAATAATCCCAAACTTGTTACAGATAAAGCAGATTGTCAAATGTGTGTGCTTGGTTGAGTTTTTCATTGAAAGTTTTTCCAATGTCTAGCGAAGAAGCAACCAAGAAACGAGAAAATGAAATCATTTTGCCAGAAATTGATCCGTATACAAAGTAAAACTGCTGTCCAGAGTCTGAGGGGGATCTTTTTGGACATCCGCAAAGATATGGGGTACGTTGGAGCAGAGGAAGTGATCGGTTCAACACCAATGCTGATATCGATCGCGATTTGACTTCGGGCATTGTGGACAATTGCCTATTATAAACCTTATAAACTCGTTTGTATCAATTGCCACAAAAGTGCTAAAATCCAAAGGAAAGGACTAACATCGTCGTCTCTCCGGTGTTTCAATTTTGGATATTGTCCTTGCTCATAGGTTCATTTCGGATTCATGTAAAGTGGATGTGAATACCGTTGTTATTCCGGTGATCGATGGACATTCTGAAGTTACAATTGTTCCGGTGATACTACAATGTAAACCAAAAGTGTCATTTTCGCAGCCCGATCTTGAAAATTTCCGCACGCAGCATATGTAGAAGCAACCGACCTCTAAAAGACTTTTAAAAAAAAAAAACAAAAACGACAAATGAAATAGTAAAGTGTAAAATTTTATTTTGTAAATTTAACTTGTTCTGAATATTTTCTTTTTAGCGCAGAATCAACATCAACCAGGCAGCTAGGAGTATTTACATGTGTAAGTTTTAAAAATTTCTTTTGAGTGGAGTCTTTCTTCTAGTTTTTTTTATTATTTTTCTTCTTTCTTTGATTTTAATTAATTTTTTTTTCTTTCCACTATTTTATATTATTATTTAAAATTTTTCTTTTATTTTTATATATTTGTTTTTTTTTTGTTGGTGTAAGTAATATACCATGAATTTTGAATAATTTTGATTGATTTGAGGACTTCCTCCTTCTCTCTCTCCTTGATCCCGCAAAACCTATAACCTATATATCCTCTAAAAGACGAAATTGCCTGAGGATGTCAAGGAAGGGTGGGAACCTCAGGGTCCGCGCCTCAGTCACGATCTGAGGCAGAAGAGGCAATAATCGGGATTGTGATCCGCTGTGGATATATCCCCCCCCCCCCCCCGCGGATCGCGGCACTCGGGTCCGGATATTTACGGCTTCACGCGACCGCATGCGCCGTTTCTTTTTTAATTTTTCAATTTTCGCTCGCGTTCTGGTTGTTATTTGTTAAGCCGTCGCGAATTCTTTGTGTTATCTATCTTTAAATCCGGGGCGGACCCACGCATCGGTATAGACACGTTGATTTTGTATTTGCTGTTGTAATTAAGAACATTATATTTATTTGCAATATAATTGTAACTAAGAACGAATACAGCTTGTTAATTAATTATTCCTTAAGATTCCCAGTCCCAACTAGACATTTTTTTAGTCTTCACTTTTTTCTACTTAAAATATGACATCTTTCGTCACCTACATGGCACTCTGCTCTTCACTCTTGTAGCGAGGTCTAAACTGAGTGGAGAGCGCTGGTGACGTCATCCGTCCGCTGGTAACATTCGAAATAAATTTCGAATGCGGCGAATCCTGCCGCGCCACATCATTAACCCGGAGCTGTGGTTCGTGCATTTGGAAGCACAGTTCCAGATGTCCGGGATCACAGCGGGCGCGACCCGTTTCAATCACGCGGTGGTCGGCCTGGACGAGGAGTCCATCGTGCAGGTGTCCGACGTAGTGAAATCGGCTTCGTACTCACTGTTCTAGACCGAATTAATCAGGCGCCTATCAGTAAGTGAGTCAGCAAAACTGGATCACTTACTGGCAGACCTAACGTTGGGAGATCGAACTCCCAGCCTATTGCTGCGCGAAATGAAGCAATTGGGTGGGAGTTAGATCGACGACGAGTTGATGAAGTCCTTTTGGCTGCGTCGGCTCTCGGAAGGCACCCAGGCGGTCCTCGCGTGCGTCTCAGGTTCCTTGGAGGCACTGGCAGCTGCGGTCGACAAAGTGCACGAGGTGCACGTACGCCCAATTATAGCGGCCGTTCAACAGCCATCGGACGAGGTGGGCGACTTCAAGCGCGAAATAGCCGTCTTAACAGCCAGTGTGGCCGAGATGCGGGTGAAGCTGGTCGCTCAGCGTTCGGGCGCCAGATCACGAGCTCACTCGCGGTCTGCCATTCGAAAAGGCGATCAGGTAGCAGGTTGTCAGGACAGTCCACGGACCGAGGGATTTGCTGGTACCACCGCAGATTCGGCGATAAAGCCACTAAATGTACAATCCCTTGTGAATTCACGCCGGCCGCAAAAAACTAGGTCCGCGGTGGGTCCTCTCGTATCAACACCTACGGGTATAGGCAAGTGGACGTGAGTCTTGGCTTACATAGGATATTGCAAAACAAGTCTCTTATAGATTCCACGACCAACCTTAATTCGTTGGGACAAATGGTATCTCACCCAGGCAATAATCTTTTCGTTCTTTTAGAAGACATTACCGACTCTCGTGTTCGGGCACTTCTCCAAAAGTTCAGCCAGATTACTACCGAGTGTAGTGTCTCCAAACCAGTGAAGCACAATGTGCAGCACCACATTAACACTACTGGTTCCCCGATCTTCTCGAAAGTGCGTCCTCTACCATCCCAGAAACTGGCTATTGCGCGGAAAGAGTTTGAACAACTCGTCCAACAGGGTAGATACCCTCAAACAGCTGTTGGACTTCTCCACTGAATATGGTCCCTAAGCCAAACTGCGAATGGCGCCCAAGTGGGGATTACAGAGGGCTAAATGCACAAACTGTTCCTGACCGATATCCAATTCCACTCATCCACGACTGTGCGCATCACCTCGCGAATTGCCGCATCTTTTCGACCTTGGACTTAACCAAGGCTTATCATCAAATTCCTGTAGCTCCAGAAAACATTCCAAGGACGGCAATATGCACACCCTTTGAACTCTTCGAGTTCACCCAGATGACTTTCGGATTGTGAAATGCGGCGCAAACTTTTCAAAGGTTCATCCACTCGGTCCTGCGAAACCTCGACCTCTGTTTCGTTTATTTGGATGATGTTTTGGTCGCTTCTTCTTCAGAGTCTGAGCACTTAGCTCATCTCGAGTGCATTTTTCAACGTCTCCTTGAGGCCGGGTTAGTTCTAAACGTTGAGAAATGTAAGTTCCTTCAAACACAGGTGAGATTCCTCGGCCACTCCATCAAAGAGCTCAAAGGACCCCCCACATTCCCGAGCCTGCTAGCACAGAGGCGTGCAAGAAGGTGTCGAGCGATCACTTTGATGGAGCTTCAATCTTTGCGGGCGGACCTTCACGGCCAATTTCACCAACTTTTGAACTTTCTGGAATAGCTCTGCCCTCTAGGTCGTTGCCGGCTACTTAGGATGATCGTCTGATCCTCCTATTTCCCATAATCTCATTACTATATGTACAAATGTAACCATCCAATTTCTCATTAGGTGTAAAATAGCGCACTCTATAGTATAATATAGAACTTGAATATAGGATACTAGAGTCTCAGGTCATAGTACTAATCCGTTTAGCGAGAATCTTCGAAGCTGAACTACCAGAATCACATCAATGTTCTTATGCCCTTAAGAAGAACTTAGCTCCGATTGTACGAAAAACCACTCTTTTTTTAAAAATTGATAACAATTTTCATCAAATCGTTTAAGCTAAAAAAAAAAATATGATCACAATTTGATATAGTCATTGGCTTTGTATGATATATCATTTTTAAGAAAGAACAGGTTGATTCTAAACAACTACCGTAATTTCTTCTCATTAGAACGCCGGTATGCGTATGATTCCAAAGTTTCCTAAAAGGTTTTGCGAATTCAGAAATCCGTAATGTTTTATAGGTTTGGGAAAAATATAAGAATAATATATCAGGAAGAAAATGATAAAGTTTCAAAAATTGTATTGTGCTTTCTATTGGCTAGCAATCATGATCATGTTGGAAATAAGCTACTTTTCTAATACCTTCTAATCTGTCCCGTCAATACGAGATTACAGTAGATGCGACACAGTCAGCGAGAAATATTTCTATCTTTACAAGCGAGCACAATCCGTTTCGTTGAACATGAGTAAGCAGATAGAGGTAATTATAAGTTAATTTTGAAGATAAGAGTGGGAACACTACCAATTAACTCAATGTCCAATTTGAATTTAAACAATTTGGCTACTGAAATTTGGAAAAGAATAATACGTACTTCAACTCCACATCCAATAATGGCTAAAACTGCACCCTCAGGAGCTTGGAATCCCGGTCGTTCATAGTATAAATATTTGGTAGCGTTCAGTGAAGCGGCTGTGGTCCTCCATGCAGTAATCTCAGTGCCTTCCATAATACACTTCAACTGTCCCGTGCTGGTGTCCATAAGGAAAATGTTGGCAAGTATATTTGGAAGCGGTTGGGCCAATTGCAAGTTTTTCGGGAATGCGGTCACCAGCTTGCAACCTAAGCTATCACTCTTTTTATTGCCGATACTGTAATTGCCCACATAGCCGGGCATCGATAATAGAACCCCTTTCCTTTCCGCCGTCCGAGTAAAACTCCTTGCAGGCTGGTCCACTGTAGGCAAACTGCCATTCTTTTCACTGCTGTTACTCACTGCACTTAATGCCTGCTTGGTGGCTTCAATGGCCATGGGCCAAGTAAGAATTTTACGCACTGTTTGTTCTTCTACGTAAATAGGCGCTTGCGACATGGTAACAGCCGAAACCACTTGTTTACTTCTCAACTTCCAAAATTCAACTATCTCGAAGAGACCGGTTAGTGCTTTATCTGGCTAAGTCTTCGGGAAAGATTGAGTTTATATATTAGATTAGAAAAGATTGCGTGGTTTCAACCATTCATGTGAACACTGGTATGGTTGGAGCCTGATATGCGCTAGCTTCGTTGAGTCAAAGTATGTTGCTGAGGTTTTTCATCGCTGAGTGCCCGACGATACTTGGGACTACAACCTAGTGATAATCAGAACTTGTGGAATTTAAAAGTTACCATGATCCGGGAGTGTGTCTGAGTAGTTGCTTAGAAAAGCCCACATTTTAGTGAAACTACGATTGGTCTCTTTTCATTTGGCACCTCAACATAGCCTACAATGAGGAACTTTGATGTTTTTTTCGATCTTTCATATGTTAATAAGTACTTAAATAAGCATAACAAAGTCGCACAACATGGAAATAATTAAAAATTGTAAATGAAAATACACAAACTTTAATTTCAGCCCATACATGCACGGTAATGGAAAGCTGCAGACCGAGTAATTGAATATAATGACACAGTCGTTGTAGGTGGTAAATTTTATTCCGTTTTCTAAAATGATAATACAGGTGAGCCGTCAAAATATCTTGGAAACAATAAAAACTTGTTTTTCCTATTAGAAAAACAAGTTTTTACTATTCCAAATAATTTAATCTCTAGAAATGCGGCGTAATTACACTCAGGTCAGAATATCATCAACATACTTCAACTCACCTCAATCCTGCAATCATGCTCCCCAGGTGACCTTATATACACATTATAGTTTTAATTGTCAGCATTCAAAATATGAGTGAAATTTTTCAACGTGTAGTGACCGCGGCTTCGCGTCAGGAGCGAAATCTCATTCGTCTCTTTCTGAATTAACTTGCTCAAATAATAAATAATAAATAATCACCCTAATGTTCGCCGCAGATTGCACATTATTGAATGCATTCGGCCGGATTAATCTTGACGGAGGGGAGGGCATGTTGCTGCAACATGAACTCAAGAGAGTTCAAGGCGAAAGTACCGGCATGGGAGGAACGAACAGGTGGACTGGTGGGTCGAGAAGGAGAGTTTCTTTGAACGGTGGCGAGGAACGAACAGCTGGACGGGTGGGTCGAGAGGGAGAGCTTCTTTGGACGGTGGCAAGGAACGAACAGCTGTACTGGTGGAGGACGAAGAAGAGCACATCGTTCTGGCCTTGGAACAAAGCGGAGTTGAAGGAGGAAACGAAGAACGGAGCAGCGCGCAATAGTGCGATTTCTCGAGTACTTGTGAACTACTTCCACCAGCTGTGAAAAAATTCGCGGTAAATATTCCTCTTTACCCTGGCCCTGGAGAAAGTGATCCGTGATGCTGATGTAAATGCAAGAGATACGATCCTCTTCAACTACTGGTCTAGCTGACGATATCGACATCATGGGAAGAACCACCCGAGACGTACAAACTGCCTTCATCCAGATCGAGCAGGCGGCGATTAGCGCGAGATCTTGGGCTGCACATCAATGAAGGCAAGACAAAATATATGGTTGGAACGTCAGCACCGAAGACGAACCAACCAACAACATCAAACCGCATTGGTCAAACACAAACACGAACAAGAATAAGGATAGGAGAATACAACTTTGAGACCGTTGACAATTTCTCCTATCTAGGGTCGAAAATCACAACCGATAACAGCTACGATGATGAACTCCGCACACGGTTGTTGTCAGCCAACAGAGCCTTTTTCAGTTTACAAAAACTGCTCCGCTCGAAACGTCTCACCATAGGATCAAAGCTCTTACTGTACAAGACTATGATCTTGCCAGTTCTCATGTACTCCTCGGAGACTTGGGTTCTTAGCAAGAGGAATTGCGAACTTTTGGCCACGTTTGAGAGAAGAATCCTCCGAAGAATTTTTGGCCCCCTACATGAGGATGGACGATTCCGTAGCCTATACAATGACGAAATCTATGAGCGATACCATGACCGTCCGGTTGTGGATAAAATCCGGCTCAATAGGTTACGGTGGGCGGGTCACTTAATCCGTATGGATGAGGTTGATCCCACCCGGAAAGTCTATAAGAGCAATATCTATGGTTGAAAAAGAAGACGAGGCAGACCCTGCCTAAGATGGAACGATGGCGTAGGTCAGGACGCCAGACAGCTTTTAGGGATATCGAATTGGTGGGCCTCGACGCAAAACCGGGATGTCTGGAGTTCCTTATTAAGACAGGCCTAGACCGGATACCGGTTGTTGCGCCGTTGATGATGATGATTATAATAGATATTGGTTTGATTTCGAGTAAGAAACGGACCTTCACATTTTAAGCGACAAAATTTTTTAACAGAAAAAGGATCAAAAACCCACATAGCAGTATAGATAAAGGATACAGCTCCTCTAAAAAGAAGAGGCAGAAGCAAGTTATTAATTTAGAAGCAAAAATGAAAATAATTAGAGCTGCGCAAATTGCTGTTTCCTTAGGATTGAAGACATGTGCTACCAGACAGATAAAAAGGAATGCAGAAAAAATTCTCGAGCATATTAAGGCGGGCATTTCTTCACCAGGAAGTGTCATAATAACAAAACACCGACCCTTTGTATTAGACAAAACGGAAAAATTGCTATATGCCTGGATTCTCATTCATGAACCAGAGAAACATACCAATTTCAACTGCATTCAAGAAAAGGCGAAGAGTTTATTCAATACCATCAGAACTTAAAAAGGAAGCCTTCGAATTTAATTCAAGCCGAGGGTGGTTCGGCAAGTTCAAATCAAGATTGAGTCTGCATAATCTAAAATTGACTGGAGAAGCGGCTAATGCTGATTATGAAGAAATGGAAAAATTTCCCGAGATGCTTAAAAGTATTATTGATGAAGGCGGTTACAGCCCGAGACAACTTTTTAATGTCGATGAGGCAGGAATTTACTGGAAGCGTTTACCATCACATACATTTAATTCAAAGCAAGAAGCTAAAACATCAGGCTTCAAAGTCTCCAAAGACAGGCTTACAGTTGCTTTGGGCGGAAATGCCGCTGGTGATTTCAAACTGAAGCCTCTACTGATGTGGCATCCGAAAAATCCAACGGGCTTTAAAATATATTTGGAAAGCCACGCTGCTAGTTATTTGGAGACATAATAAAAAGGCTTGGGTAACTTCAGCGTTATTTGCTTAATGGTTTAGAAATGAATTTTGTCCCGGAGTCAAAGAATACTGTAGGAAGAACAACTTCTCGCACAAGGTTTTGCTTTTAGTCGATTATGCTCCTGGACATCCTGCAACTTTCAACCAAAGCGATGAAAATATGAAAGTGGTCTTCCTACCGCCAATACACCACACCCATGAACCAAGGCGTAATTCCCACCTCATCTCGTCGAACGACGATTAGACGACAATTACCAATTAAAGAAATCTGGAAATATTTTGATAATCTCAAGCCTGTTGAAAATATCGAAGGTTCTTGGAAACAGGTAACTAGTGGCCCAATAAATAAGGCCAGAAGCGGTTGAGTCTCCTTCTGACATTGAAATCGACAGCGATCCAGAAATCAACTGAGAAATTCTTGAGATTGCGAAAACTATAGGTTTTGACGAAATCGATGAAGAGGATATATTTGACGTAATTAATACTCCTGAAGTGTCACTTTCCAACGAAAAAATGTTGAACATTGTAACAGATGACAAATCGAGAAAGCGTAAAGCAAGTCAGACAACTTTAACTAAATTTTTTAAACCGTCAACATCTGGGACAGTTCTCAACTGCAAACCTCAGCAGGGATTCATCGTGATTTGCCATCAAGTGATGAGGAGTGACTCATCAATTTTCATATTTATATTATTATTATTCTGTTAAGGGAAAGTCGCACCGCGTCCTTGAAGAACTATTGTGCCCCTTTTACTGGTTATAGTGTACCTATTGATCATAGTATCTCAAGCAGGCCTATAACCGTTAGGAACTTTTGTATGTTCCCTACTTCCAGATCTTTCAGCTTTGCATCTGGTATTTAGTGTTCTCCCAGATGCCTCGACCTACTTTGCACAAGTGCCGGACACTGTCCCAGGACGTGTATAGAGGTTTCGTCCTCCTCCTCACAAAACCTGCAAGCAGTGTCCGTAGATATCCCTAGCCTCCCTAGATGACAGTTCAGCCGACAATGACCAGTGAGAATTCCCACTATGATTCGGAGGTTCTCTTTGGTGAGGTTTAAGCAATCCTTTGTGCGCATGGGTTCGTATCCCCCAATAAGCATCCTGGACTGCTCCATCCCTGGTAGGCCCGCCCAGTATAGTTCCCTCAACCGTTCCTCTTCATTTCTTAGATTCATAGCCATGAAACCGTTTCCGATTCCACAGAAGGGTTCTGGCCCGTGTAAAGGCTCCCCTGCTCCCTTCTTGGCTAGTTTGTCCGCTGCCTCGTTGCCTTCCAACCCAGCATGGCATGGAACCCAAAGTAACCAGATCTTGTTGGACGAGTCGAATGTATTCAGTCTCTCAAGGCATTCCCATACCAGTTTAGAGTTCACCTGGTTGGACCTAAGTGCCTTGATCGCTGCTTGGCTATCGGTGAGAATAGTTATGTTCTGCCCTCTGTAGTTCCTTTGCAGATGAAAGGAGGCACATTTGTCTGTGGCGTGTATTTCTGCCTGGAATACGCTAGTGTCCCTGCCCATTGGCTCAAAGTATATTTTCCTTGGACCAATGACACCAGCACCCGCTCCCTCTGCTGTGAGGGATCCGTCAGTGTACCAAGTAATCAGTTGCTGGTTTAATCCAAATGTCGCAGCCACGCTCTCCCAGTTTGCTTTGTTACTCCAACGTGTTTCAAACTTCTTATCGAAGTGAAACCTCGTTGTCATGTTATCCCTTGGTATCAGTAGTACGGGATACTGCCTAGCAAGAATATCAATCTTTCTCCGATTTAGGCAGCTCCCGGCCTCACTCATACTACTGGCCATCCTGAATATTGATCTCCTTGCCAGCATCTGTATGTGCAGACGGAGAGGGGTTAGTCCCAGAAGGCCCTCCAGGGATGCCGTTGGGTATGTCCTTATTGCCCCACTGATACACACGCAAGCCAGCCTTTGGAGTTTATGTAATTCCCTGGCTTGTGTGCTGAGTTCGGTTCTTTCTGCCCAGATTACCGTTCCATAGGTAATCATTGGCCTTACTATTGCAGTATATATCCAAAGTAGTATCTTCAGACTGGAACCCCAATTTTTTCCTGCTATGGATCTGCAAGTCATCAGAGCCCTCGTGGCTTTCCGACAAGTGTTTCCGACATGTGTCTTCCAGAGTAATTTTTGGTCTAGCGTAATTCCAAAATATTTGACCTCTGTTTCTCGCTTCACCTCCATATCATGTGATGTTATGGCTCTCTCCTAGTGAATGGTACTATGGTGGTTTTGGTTGGGTTGATCCGCAGTCCCACCTTCCTGCACCAGGCACTAGTAACCCTTAGTCCAGTTTGGATTCTATCACATATGGTATCTTCATATTTGCCCCCACAGAATAAAACAATGTCGTCCGCGTAACCCTGGACTTGTATTCCAGTATTTGTTAACATGTCCAGGTGTTCATCCCCTACCATACTCCACATCAGCGGCGATAGTACCCCACCCTGTGGACAGCCTTGATTGGTGTTCATGATAATAGAATTTGTACCTATCGGTACCTGGGTGCCAGGGTGTTTCCCACTCCTTTGCGGCTCAGGGCATCTTGTATCTCTGTATGCGATGTGTGGTTAAATGCTCCTTCGATATCCAAAAACGCGCACAGTGCAATTTCTTTTGTTTCTATTGCATCCCGTAGTACCTCTGTCAGCTGATACAGAACAGTTTCAGTTGACCGTCCTGCCCGGTAAACGTGCTGACAGTGATGTAGGGGATTACATTTTAGAACGTTGGTTCTAATATAGTTGGCTATGACCTTCTCCACCGTTTTGAGTACGAACGATGTTATGCGAATTGGTCTGAAAGATTTAGGGTGAAAAGGATCCTCTTTACCTGCTTTCGGAATAAAGACCACTTTTGCCCGTCTCCATGCCCTTGGTATGTAACGCAGTGCTATGCTCCCCCTTACCACCCTCAGAAGAGACTCTAAGATAATTCCTAGGCCTCTCTGGATAAGTGCTGGAAAAATCTACTCCGGTAGATTTCAAGTGTTTAAAAGTTCTCACTGCCCATCTTAGCCTAGCTTCGGAACATACCTCTTTTGCTAGTTTCCAGCTCTCCTTCATTCCCCTTTTATTCGTTGTTGGGGTGTCAGGCAGACTGTTGTCGCCTGCCACCGAGCGGTAGGACCCCGGGAAATGAGTTCTGAGAAGCAGGTGTACCCTGTCCTCCTCATTCTCGGTAAATGTCCCATCTTCCTTTTTCAAGCAGACAGAGGATATTCCCCCGTTTTTGACTACAGCCTTGTACAGCCTGGTTGCTTCTGTGATATTTAGATACATGCCTACTTTTAAAATCATGTGTACTTTTATAATATTTTCTAATAAATCCTCTTTATTTTGATAGTATAAACTAAAAACGTTTACATTTTTGTATGTATTTTGAATTGATTCTCAATAGGTGCTACATGCGAAATGTTAGTTTTGATACTTCGTAAGCAACAAGCGACAATTAACGAAGAATTCTACTCTTCTTTACCCTATGCACACGAGCATGTATTTCTTACGCTTTGACTTATCACATTTTCGACTTATAACGCACTTTCATGGAACCAATTAACGTGATAAGTCGAGGAATGCCTGTATTCAGAATAGAAGTCAGTGGCTACGTTACATAGGAGATGTTCTTAAACTTCTGGCACTGTCTGTTCTTCCTCCTTATCAAAATAGCATGGGCGCATGTGCACCAAAAAAGCTCCATTCGAAACTGAGAGATGTGGAGCTTCATTTCAGTTCCTCTTCAGCTGAATAATATTCATCTAGATTGGACGTAAATTTGTTTGGCGACAAGGCAACTTACAAGAGAGACACTGGCTGAGGCCCCACTCAAACCACTGAAACCGATTAGCCTCTAGAAAATATCTTGCAATGCTAACTTAAAGCGAGTATTGCTAATCTCTTAAAGTCGGTCGCTTAGTGACTACCATCTTTTTGAGTCGCGAGGTTGGATTCCGGTAGACGTTGCTAAGAAAATTCTGTTCGTTTGCCCAAGAGTATCTCTGGTGGAGCAAATCGGGGATATGTATCTTATTTAGTCGCCAGATACTATTCGAGTTTTTGACGCTGTAATTGTTTGAAGTTTGTGTGGTGAAATCTTACGTGGCACAATAAATCATCGGCTCCAGGCTTGCTTCTAGAATTTGGTTTCGTGAGTAATTACTGCACTTAAATTATTGTTTTTCAATGGCCTCATGTGACTCATTTGTGTTTTCCTGAGTTTCTGCGTGGATTAAAACCTTGTATGCTTGGTAATTTTGACGTCATTGAGTGAATACCAATCGCCTTCCATGTGTGGAAAATTTTATTGGAGAAACCAGATGCTTCATATAATTGTGCCCGCACTTTTAGTTGGAACATATTTTTAGCTTTCACTGAAGTTTGTAGTGCGTATGTCCCATGAACCCAAACCTTGAGGGCTTGCCTATTTGCATATACTCAGTACTCCCAAGACCCTCTTGCAGTTGCATGAGTGAGGAATTCCGTGAAAGCGGTGAGTGTATAGTGTTAAAATTGGGAACTAGATTCACTTGCTGGCTTGGAGCCAAAGCCGGGAAGCACTCTCAATTGTTGTTTCTTGGAATTCGACGCGATAATAGTCTCTACTACTTGGATATGTGGAGATAAATAGGGAGCATATGAGGAAGCAAGACGTTCAGCGCCGGCAGAAAAGTTCTAGCTGCTGTGGCAGCCTCTCCACTTAAGTGCTCTTTGCCCAAGATAAGGTGTTATTCTGCGCTGATAATATCATAAAAATGAATAACTATTAGTGCGGATGTTGTAGGCGAGTGAAATCTTAGTAGTTTTGGTAGCGGAGTCAGATACGTATTTAATTTTGGGAGTATTCCATTTTGGAAGCAGACAACGTTAATACTATCTAATTGCCTAATTCAAGTAAGGTTCGCCTACAAATTATCGATTTGTGTATGTTGCAATAGTGGATAAGTGTGACTGGTGCTATCCCATTCAACAGGTGTTCGTCAGGTGGGATTTCGTGTATAGTGCTATCTACAAAAATTTGCCATTAACCTTAATAGCAAATAAATAGTAAGTTGTGTGTACTGCGGTGCTAATTACCATCATTCCTTGTATAATGCATACCCCAGCGTATTCATTACGCGGCCTGGTAGTTATTTTATGGTTATTTTCACGCTCTAAATTCTGCCCGATATGCCACTGTTGTGCACAGTGGTCACCAATGCAATTCGCACTTGTCATATTCAATCCCATCGAGAGTGTTAGCTTTCAGTTATCAAAATAATTGATATTGATTGTCGACTTAAAATTTGGCTAATTGTTCCGAGTGGTTATCTGGGTAGAATATCATAGATAATTTGATAACATAGACAACAAGGTGTGTTTTTACGTAAACTGAGTTCCATTGTACTTGATTCAAATTCTCTCCTATGTTGCCATTCATTAGAACCAATAATAGAATACTTCTAAAATATTCGAAGAAATTACTATTTCATCATGGTAAGCGATTAATTCAGGAATTTCAAAGTGGTAATTTCGTATTTCACTGAACAAAAGTGAGTAATTGGGGTAATTGAGGTATGAATTCACCACACCAATTCCCCCGACGATGCTGCCTCATAGTATTCCTTTTTGATAATTATTTGCAAATTTATATGAGTCATCTTGTCCTGAAGTTCATATTTTCATCATCATCATCATCAACGGCACAACAACCGGTATTCGGTCTAGGCCTGCCTTAATAAGGAACTCCAGACATCCCAGTTTTGCACCAAGGTCCACCAATTCGATATCCCTAAAAGCTGTCTGGCGTCCTGGCCTACGCCATCGCTCCATCTTAGGCAGGCTCTGCCCCGTCTTCTTTTTCTACCATAGATATTGCCCTTATAGACTTTCCGGGTGGGATCATCCTCATCAATACGGATTAAGTGACCCGCCCACCGTAACCTATTGAGCCGGATTTTATTCACGACCGGACCGGTCATGGTATCGCTCATAAATTTCGTCATTGTGTAGGCTACGGAATCGTCCATCCTCATGTAGGGGGTCAAAAATTCTTCGGAGGATTCTTCTCTCGAACGCGGCGAAAAGTTCGCAATTTTTCTTGCTAAGAACCCAAGTTTCCGAGGAATACATGATGACTGGCAAGATCATAGCCTTCTACAGTAAGAGCTTTGACCCTGTGGTGAGACGTTTCGAGCGGAACAGTCTTTATAAGCTGAAATAGGCTCTGTTGGCTGGCAACAACCGTGCGCAGATTTCATCATCCTAGGTACCCTAGATAGGAAAAATTGTCAACGGTCTCAAAGTTGTATTCTCCTATCCTTATTTTTCCTGTTTGACCAGTGCGGTTTGATGTTGTTGGTTGGTTGGTTTTCGATGCTGACGTTGCCACCATATACTTTGTCTTGCCTTCATTGATGTGCAGCCCAAGATCTCGCGCCGCCTGCTCGGTCTGGATGAAGGCAGCTTGTACGTCTCGGTGGTTCTTCCCATGATGTCGATATCGTCAGCATTGGCCAGTAGTTGGGTGGACTTAAAGAGGATCGCACCTCTTGTATTTACCTCAGCATCACGGATCACTTTCTCGAGGGCCAAGTTAAAGAGGACGCATGGTAGGGCATCCCCCTTTCGTAGACCGTTGTTGATGTCGAATGGTCTTGAGAGTGATCCTGCTGCTTTTATCTAGCCCCGCACATTGGTCAGTGTCAGCCTAGTCAGTCCTATTAATTTCGTCAGTTCGACGAAACAGTTTTTCCATCGCTTGCCGTAGAGAGAAAATCTGATCTGTTGCTGATTTGCCTGGAGTGAAGGCTCTTTGGTATGGGCCAATGATGTTCTGGGCGTATGGGGCTATCCGGCCTAGCAAGATAGCGGAGAATATCTTATAGGTGGTACTCAGCAACGTGATACCTCTATAATTGCTGCACTGTGTGATATCTCCCTTTTTATGTATGAGACAGATGCCAATCGTCAGGCATTGATTCGCTGTCCCATACCTTGAGCACAAGTTGATGAACCACTTGGTGTACCTGGTCGCCTTCATGTTTAACCAATTCGGCTGTAATTCCATCGGCTCCTGGCGGCTTATGATTTTTTAGCCGATGAATTGCACGGACTGTTTCTCCTAAACTTGGTGGTAGCAGTATTTGTCCGTCGTCTTCAGTTGGCGGGACTTCCAACTCGCCGATGTTCTGGTTGTTCAGTAGCTCATCAAAGTACTCAACCTATCGCTCCAATATACCCATTCTGTCGGAAATCAGATTTCCCTCTTTGTTTCGGCAGGATGAGCATCGAGGTGTATAAAGCTTCATCCTGCTGACTAGTTGGTAAAACTTGCGCGCCTGGTGCAGTTGCTCCCTGTACTTTTCTAGATCACAGACTTGTTGGTTCTCCCAGGCTTCCTTTTCCGTCTGTGAAGTCGCTTCTCCGCTCGACGGAGTTCTTGATAAATCTCTACCTGTGCCCGCGTTCTTTGAGAATGCAACATTACTCGGTATGCGGCATTCTTCCGTTCCGTTGCTAGCTTACATTCATCGTCAAACCAGCCGTTTCGACTACTTGTGCGGCTGAGGCCAAGTATGTTTGTGGCCGTATCCATGATAACGTTCTTCAGGTGATTGTGAAGATCATTTGTTGATGCTTCATCTCCAGGTCCCAAAAGTGAGTAATTGAGGTAATTGAGGTATGAATTCACCACACCAATTCCCCCGAAGATGCTGCCTCATAGTTATTCCTCTTCAATATTTATTTGCAAATTCATATGAATCATCTTGTCCTCAATATTTCACTCATTCATATTTTCCTAAAGTAAACTCAAGATCCGTTGCACCTAATCTTTAAATGCTCCATTAAGTTCGCCATATATAGCGTTCCATGTCGATTTATCTCGTATTTCTTAGATATCATTAGGTATGACGAAAAATAATAAATGGTACAGTAAAATCATGAGCCTTTTCCTCCGGTGTGGTCCTACAAATGGCCCCCATCTCCAATGGTTCTCTTAACTGCTCATTCCTCAGGGGTTTGCATGGAGGACGCTTTTCCTAGATTCTCTTGACCAGTTTGCCTTCGTTTATTTATTGATCGTAATAGTATCGGCTAATTATGCCGTCTTTACACTTTGTGACGACTAAACCTAACTTCTGCCTAAGTTATGGTTCTATGTATGATGCATATCTAGTGAGCATTCCACGGACGTGGAACTTTTGCTTGTTTTTGTTGCTGTTTCGTTTGTGGTCTTTATCGCAAAAACAATGGTTTTTATCGGCGTTCGTCTTTAACTGCGTTTCATGGTTGCATTTTTCAGATTTTCTTTAGCGTTATCGCTCCGGTTCAGAACGCGAAAGCGATAAAAATGGCTTCCAACATCTTTTTTTCGGTAGTTCCCGCAAACAATATGATATTCCCATCCCTGAGGGTTTCCGTGATATCATTAAAGAAATCGAGCGATTTGATGACCGATTGCTATTATGTCAGCTGACCCTACGATTCATTTCTTCACCGCATACTCACCACAGCCAGGTCGACTTGATGTCAAGAAAGATGCCTTCTGGCAACTAATTGACACAAAGACCTGAAATGTGCCTGCCGATGACTATATCGGCATTAAGGGCGATCTTAACGGTCATATGGGTGAAAAAGCAGACGGTAATAGGTGACATGGAGGAATAAGCTTTGTAGCTCACAATGAGAGTGACGACCGTAGAGTCGATTTTACGGACACTCGTGACCTTAATGAATACATAGTTTATCAAACGATTGCCATATCTTCCTACAGTTTATAGTGAGAAAATGAAGGACCGCGAGAAGATACGCCTCTACCATAAGTTTCTCGTCCACAAAACCCCGGCAAATTTAAAAGAATACCAACCAGGAAGCAAAGCAAACGATCGCTGTTTCCCGAACGGTCCGTGTATCCACCTTTTAAAAGCCAACACTAACGCTCATAGGATATCGAACACTTCTGTTGCGTTAATGACAAGAATGGCAATTTGCTTACCAATTGCTTGGCCGCGACGTTCAGATGGAGAGAATATTTTGAACAGATTTCAACAGAAGAATTTGTTCATCCTCCACATTTGAAGTAATTCCGCTTGCCGGTGCCACTGGTTGTCAGCGAGGAAGCAATTAAACGGATGAAATCGGGGAAAGCAACAGAACCTAAAGACATCGCATCTGAGCTCTGGAAAGCGAAGAACTGGGACCCAATCCTATGGCTCTGTGAGTTCTTCAATCAGATTATTTAGGCAGGTGGAATACGATCTGACAGCCAAGGAAGCACGACCGTCGCAAATTACCGTTCGCTCCGGTTGCTGACCCATGAAGATCTTTAAACGCATTTTTCTCAACTATTCAGGGCATCATTCAAGTAACTGTGAATCAAGGGTTTGTCAAGAACTGCGTAATATACGCTGTTGGTTATGGGAAAACACCTTGAGAAACATCGCCCCCATTACATTTCATTCCTGGATCTAGAGAAACCATTTGATCGTGTGTCTACGAACTTATCTGTTATGCTCTATGACAACTTTTAGTACCAGAAGAACTCATGTGCTGGGTTTAATTGCTCTACCACGATCCGAAAAGTAAAGTTCGTAATGTGACGGCCGTATCCAAACTGCTTCGTGCATCTGCCGGTATTCATCAAGAAAGCGCCCTTTGACCACTCCTCTTTGTTCTTCTTATAGGCACTGTCACACGGGACATCCAACATCCAGCGCCTTATACCCTTATGCAGATGATGCCTTCCTAGCGCTTTAAACATCTCAGGTCAATGAGTGGAATGCGTTATGAAATTGCCTCACGCATGAACGCAACTTGAATGAAGTGGCGTTCCAGAACTGGTGTTCCTTGTGATTGTCGTACTCAAATCCATAATTTATTACAGTAATGTCCCTGTCGAACTCTATCGTTCTGGTGTTAGCCGACTTTGCAGGACAATGAAGAATGCACTGCGGAAATCATCATCGTGGCACTACAGCCCGACATCGGACCCTGGCCGCCTGGATGTAATGCTACCCGCTGAAGTTGTGGTATATCAGCACCAAAAATCTGATGTCTCATGCGTCCATAGGCGGGGCACTCACATATCATCACGTATCATCTTGGAGAATTCCTATTCTGAACATATACCCAGCTAGTGAATTATGGCCAATCAGAATACCCATAATACTTCTGCAAGTCGTCCTGCTTGCCGACAGGATAAACTCTGCAGTATGTTTGTTTGGCTATGAAAAGTTTAGTGTGTTGTTGATAACAGCATTAGTCAATGCTACTGACACTCCAATTGCTGGTTCCGGTCAGGGCATGGGGTAATTGAACCCTCTTTTGCTAAAGCATCCGAGATTTCATTTCCCTGCCACCACAATAACCAGGTACCCAGAATAATTCCATTGTATTGAATCTTGAAACAGAGTTCAATCGATTTCTACATTCCTGAACGATTGAATATCACTACAAATTGCGATGCGTCTGCCCTTCAACTGTTCGTCAATCACCCAGGTTGCTACCTTTAGGATCACATAGAAATCAGTCTGAAAGACCATTGTATATTATCCCAAGGGAAAAACCCGCTTCTCGTTTTTATTCGAGAGGTAAACTCCTGCTCCAGAGCCCTGTTCTGTTCTTGAATCATCAGTATAGAAGACGTCAGTATATCGTGACACACATTCTTCTGGTTCGTCCCAATTTTCTCTTCGTTTCAAGATAACATCATATCTTCTATCAAACAGATGTACGAGGATCCGAGAATCAGAAGGCATTACAAAAACTAAATTCAGTTCTCCCAATGACTCCTCCAATGTTCTGTGCCCACATTCATTATTTCCCCGTAGGTCTAATCGAATTATTCTATGAGCTGCTCTCATTGCGGCGCTCTGAATAAGCAAATCCAAGGGCTGCAAATTAAGTAATGTATTCAAAGCTGCACCGGATGTCGTGCTCATGGCACCGGTGATACCCAGACACACAGTTCTTTGCAGTGTGGCTAGTTTACAGCGTTTCACCTTAGCGCACCACACTATGGATGCATAAGCGAACATGTGTTCACCACCACCTTATAATATAAGCACGACATGAGTATAAATTATATTCAGGACGAAAACCGCATAGAAAAAAAAAATCCGCAAGTCAAGCCAAACCTCTTTTTTTTAGGAATCGAGTGAACCATCAGTTTTTTTTGAAAAATGGGCTAACTCAAAACAGTGAGACAATTCTTTTTACGGAATAAAAAGCCTCCCTCGTTCCCGAGAAACTGCCATTAGGTACCACATCAAGGAAGGAACTTAGTTTAATGTAGCTGGGACTCCTTTCTTCTATGCGCTTTCTGCAGTTTACCCTGGATCGATCTGATAATCGCATCGCGTCCTGTTCGCATATTAGCATTCTCCGCACAACATTTTTCGGTAATAGCATTTCACCTGGAATTTCCTCTAGTCTAGCCTAGTCCTTTCTTCCACGAATTTTGAGCATTATTAGAATACGTTTGGACAATCAGAAAAGAGTCCAATTTAAACCCGCACAGGTACTGTCGGTATCGCGCATGCCCCGTAAGAGATTATAATTGATCTCCCCATGCTTTCTCTTCAGCCACTCCCCAATGGCCGAAATCAACCTGCTCAACGAGCCTTTCTAAGTGGTCCCATCGCATTTGTTATCTACTTACAAATTTCTCCGGTTTGACTTTTCTAACCTACGATAAAAGAAAGATGAACTTGACGTTATATATGTACTTCATCTCCATTCCCAAAACGACAAAGGATTCCCCGCTTCAGGAATGTTTGTTCATTCATCGCTTTTGCAAACCAACCTACTTTATTTTTAGTTTTGGCTTTGGACGTGGGGATCTATCTCCTCGTCTGAGCCTCCCTCTATAGTTCAAAGTGGTTGCCTGGTGGACGCTATACCTAAAGTCCTCCTGACTTGCCAATCCATATTACACACCAGCGCAGAGTTGACAAAAGTCAGATCTACAATTGGCCCAAACCGGTCTTCGCGGTCAGCGTTTACATAAGCTTCGCTGATCAGTACTATATCTAAATTCTTCTAATAAACTGAGCTCTCGTCTATTAGCCCCTCTGCTCCCCCACTAAAAAGATCTAGCAAGCCTTCAAATTCAGACAGTTCGAGCTTTTTAGGACATAGCAGCTGTCCACACAACACCGCTTATTTTTCTTCAAATAGAATTAGTAACCCGTTCCACTAGTCGAATCTGTGACCTTTACACCACCGACAAGGTTTCTGTTGAGTTCACTTAGTTTGACGCGCAAATAAATTCTGGCCGATCCTGCAATGATTGAGGTTTACTCGAACAAACCTCATTTTCTCATTGTAGTTAACGTCTTCTAAAATTTCGATTATTTATCAAGTCTGGCTATATAGCAATTATTCCATCCCGCTTTTTCTTCGCATAAAATAGATGGGGTCCCTACTGCATTCCTCGGCAACATGTACTTTGTCTCCACATCTTCTGCATTGATATGACCAATCAATGCCGCTGGTACATGCCTTTGCGAATTGTAAAAACATGACGATAATAACGTCTGCACTGCCTGCATTGTGGACGTTTCAGAACCTCTATAGAGTTTTCTGAGATTGATAATTGATTCTTCTTCGAGCTTAAATGGTTGCTTCAAGGCAGTGTTTTTCTGTCTGTTCGTCTGTCACACCTATTGACACGAAATTTGGCGGGAAGGTTGAAACTCCGAATCCCCACGCATGTAGTAAGTAGCATCGTTTACACTAAGTTTAAAGGAAGGCCTCACACATGCAAAATGGAAGTGAAAATAGTTTCGGCACCAAATATAGGCATGTAGGGTATTACATCTCGATTAGTACTTTCTGAAACTTGTTCAGTAGAATCCCAATAATTCAAATAATCTGGGGACTGACGATTGGGTACGAAATACCGGGATTACCAATTATCGGGAGTACCTTCCGACAAATTTGTAGCCGGAAAAAGAATAATCGATGTATGATTTGCAAAGTGAACATTTATTTCATGGGGCCATTCTTAAAAACAACCCAACCAAAAAATCTGAAAAAAAATCGTGAAGCAGCCTCTATATATATAAGTCTATATCTAAGTCACAAAATATCCTCTATACCGATGCCATCTCTTCTAGAATCAAATCAATGCTGTAATGTAGATTATGATATAAAGCATGATACAGCGAAGTTTGGTGAAAATCCTACTATTTTTAGCAAAGTTGTAGTAACCCAAAATTGTTTCTTTTGTGCATATCTCACTGAAGTAAATAGTCTGACATGTTTACCACATACACATACATTACAGACTACGCGCGAATGAATCAGTTCTGCATTCAAATATTTCAAAGTCGCTTCGCAGGCAATACACAGAACCTTTCATACCTGCAGTGCCACCCGTCTGACTTTCGTCTTGTACCATATAGTAACACTGTTGTAGTTTAGCCAATCAGGTTGCCCTGCGTTCTCCTTAATGCCACGAAACTGTGCATTAAAACAAAGTTTGGAATTGAATTCTTTCTCTGCTAAAAGAGCACCGCACGAAATTTGGAAGCGCTACCAATGGCTGAAATAGGTCTCGTTTTGATTCCCTGCTTTCAGTTTAAAACTTCAATGGACGTTAGAGGTGTACTGGTCAGTATTGGTCACTAGCTACGAACAGAAGAGCTTCCTGATCGCTCCCTTCGTCTTGTGTGACAACATCGGATTAAACGTAGTAGGGCATAGCATAGCTCGTACGCCAGAGAGCATCTACTACCTCATTGTCCATTTCTTGCCAACTTAAAAGCTACTTGGTGCCACGGGATGTAGTCTAGCTAGCGCGCTTAGATGTGCGAGGCCTTGCCTGAGCGTTGTTGGACGATGTAGACTAGTGATTATTGGCGACCTTCGAGAAAGCGGTGGAAACGTTTGATGATTGAAGAAACATCTCACTATTCAATGGTTTTTTGGAGAAAAAAAAAACATGAACCAGTGTTATCAGGCCGTTGCTATTTTGCTGCTTCGGAATGCATATAAACTAAGCTAAACTGAACTAATATGCCAGGGTCCCTCTTAATGAAACGACAGCAGAAACTAAGCAGAAGCCGACTGAGTTCGGTAACTACCTCCGGCCTTTGAAAATCCTTGATGGCTTGGATCTTGCGTGAAAAAATCTGATACCCTCTAAAGATATAGTATTTCAGAGATCAATTTCCTCCTGTAGCAAATCTTCGATGATAGATAACAAGTAATAGTCGGGAGTCGTCCAGGCTTCAGACGCCTGCGTTCGGCGGAGCTTCGCCATATACCGTCTGCCTATAAGACGTTCGTCGCTATTTTTACTTACGATATTTCTTGTTGGCAGCTTCGAGGCGAAGCCCTTCGAGCCTGGCTGGATGGTCCGTTGTTGCGTGGAGCTCATGATACACTGGTAGCTATGTTTTTTGGACAGTCGACTTAAATGCCTTGTAGTAGGGCCACGTAATCACATCCGAGTTCTTCGGAAGGTGTAGCAACTTCCGAAATGATTAAAATACTGCAGATGGCTTCCACACTGCCGTATGAGGGAAGTCAACGAATCGCGTAGCTTCTAATCTTGGATAAGCGTCTTGAAGCGTCAACGATGATCATAGCTAATTGCACATTTAGACAGTGAACTGTCACGAGTACAGACATCACAGGCCAAAATTCATTGCCATGATTCGCGTACTAAACGTAGCGACCGGCGAGGTTTTAGTTGTGTAGAGAGGACGAGGCTGGCGCTGGAGCTGCTTCCTCTTGATGACGACCTATGTAATCAGCGAGACGACGGACGCCGAGTCCATCGGGAACCTAATTTGAATATTAATAAGTGCACAGGAAAAGTAGCACTGATAGTAAAGGCAAGTTAAGAAGAACCTGGAAGCCTTGCAATGGTATTGTTAAAACTCAACCGCACGCAATATGCGATATGCCCCCCCCCCCCCCCCCCTCCCCTTATGTTATGGCGCCCTAACATGGGGAATATTTTAATTTCATCACTCCCGAAGCTATAGCTTCTCCCCCACCATACACACAGTAAAATTGTTACCCCTGCTTCTAGACGGAAAATGAGTTTGAACAACTCGCTTTCAGTGTCCTTTTCATAAAATTAAACTAAAGGAAAAGTGGGAAATGTCGATTTCAGAAGATCCTTAGAAGTTACTTTGTTTAAAATCTTTCTACTTAAAAGGCTGGTAGCTTAGACTTCCCTGATAGCAAGGGAGTCTCCGGAGTTGCGCCACCAACGTTGATTTCCTCCAAAGTGTGTAGCATTTACTTGTATACTGAATATTGCCTTACAAGCCACTATTAAATTTGCCTCAATCTTTTTTGTCTCCTGAATTCTATATTTCACAGAACAAAGGGTAAGAAGAGTATAAACTTTTTGGAGTATTCGAGTAGCAACCACAGTACGTTAGCCGTATGTATGTATGTATGTGCGTATTGATAGCCAAAACTGATATGTACTTATGCAAATCTATACTATGCGTAGTTTATTTGAGCAGCTGTAGAAGATATTCATTGTTTCCATAATAGATAGACGCTAAATGCGGCTGTTTACTGGATGCTCTCACATTTTTTAAAAGTTAATAACTGACAAAACTATAAAAAAAACTATATACTCTGCGGATATTTTAGGAAATGAAAAAAGTAAAACCACAAGCAATTTCATTGACAATACATAGCCGCAACTCTTTCTCTCGAGAAGCTGCCCTGGACCAGCTGCATTGTAGCTAAACATGAGAGCTAAACGTAAATCGCCCACCACATAACGTCACACCACAAGATACAAAACGTCTCTCACAAACTTTAAATTGTTAACAATAAACTCATTTATCAGCGTAAATTGCTGTGATGCAGTTAGCCATCTTAATATTGATGGTACTGTCCCATTCAGTTAGCTGGAACGCATACATGCTTATCAATAGATTTCTTACTAAGGCTTACCGGTTTTGTGGTGGAAAAGTTATTGGAAATTGCTAAACATTTAGTATCGTAGCTTACACGTCAGCTATAGCTATGCATGTAGAATATAATGGAACATTTAATGTACTCGATATCATTGAACAGAGGCCAATGTTGAATAGTCACGACAGCGCTTCATAGAAATGAGGAAAAACTAAACCTGACCACAAATCACTGCAATAAAATCAAATAAAGAAAGATCGTCTCGCTTAATAATATAGTAACTATTGCAAAAACATGACAATCAAGAACTATATTCTGATTATATAATAATGTTACTCACTATGTTATATCTACATAGGTATGTATATAGATTAGCTTCGAAATCTAGTTTGAGGCTTCGTTCATTTTGAACCCATAAATCTGAGTCATCCCAAGCAGGCATTTACTTTTCTTTTTATCATCAAGAAAGTGAATCTACATCTCTGGCAATTTGGCTAACAAATAGTGTTTTCAATTCCCATTAGCGAGGCCGTTTGCTATTGCGAAAATTCACTCACAGTTGCCCTTATTTTTCGTAGGAAATGGCTTTTCTGTGTACGTTCGGAAAGATATGGAAGATAAAGGATTATGTCTTCTTCTCCAACCCTATTGAAATTTCTCGGTTTTCCCTCTCCCCTAAAAAGTGATGGCGTCCTAAAATAGGAATATTTTAATTTCATCCTGTTGTAGTGTGAATTCCCAATCCCACTCCCGAATAGACCGAGGGTATACAATAGAAAAGAAGAAGTCTCTTCCCCTCTCTCCAACCTTAAAAAGCTGTGGCGCCCAACATGCGAATATTTTGATATCATTAATAAGGCAAGGGCAGCTTATCAGACCCTGCCTCACCTCTGCGCCGTGAGTAGCCTGACTGAGAATGGTTGCCAGGTGTTGTTTCTTCTTTATAGGCTCCAATATATGTCTTAAATTGTGTTTTCCTTGTAGAGAATAAAACATGTTTGGTCTAGTATAATGGATTACCTCACTAGTTGCCTAACCATGATACCACGATGAAGAAATTGAGTTTCATAAACTATCCAAACGAAAAAAAACATGACACCTCTATAGAACGTTTAAGCCTCAAAATACTATCCACGCCGATATGTCCAAATAAAGTTCAAAAATAGAAAAAAAGGATAACTAACGATTTCGTCCAGGGCAAAGGAAACCCAACAGGCGCTATCTCACCTCTCCCCTGGGAGCAACAGAATTTGAATGAAAGCGGTGAGATCTGTGAGTAGACTCACTCTTCTACCGAGTAACTGCTCTACTTAATCCTATAGGAATTAGCTAATTTTTAGAGAGTAGATCACTTCGGTCGAAAAGAGAGTTTCTAATGCCAGACAAGTGTCTGGAAGTAATTGGCACCGCCACAGCACTCCCCTGCCAGTGATTGAGTGCAAGCTAGCCGTGTCGTGACACCAGCTGTGAATCTGTGGTATTGTTATTATTAAATTATTGGCGGCCTGCCTGGTAACGATCAAGGAATCTAACCTGCCTGCCAGATTTCTTGAGTTTGCCACTTCAGGTTGTTGAACGGGAACCTGAAGTTCAACAGAACAGTTGCCGGATTGTATACTGTACTCTGATGTGGTTTGCACCAATCAGGTTGCTGAATTCTTGGAGGAACCTCGACTCAAACTGTTTTCCTTGATCTGTGGTGATCCGAAGTGGCACCCCGAACATGGAGGTCCTTGTGTCAAGGAACGCTTTGGCAAATGTGATGGTGTCTTGATCGGGGATTGGTATTACTTCCGGCCAACGTGAGAAGCAATCCACCATGGTCAGGCAGTAGCGTTGCTCCTCGCAATAATGGATTACGATAAGATCCAGATGGACGTGCTCGAATCTAGATAATGGTGGCACAAACTGGACTGGACTGGTGCACTCACATGACGAGTCACTTTTAATCGCTTACAAATATTGCAACCATGCGTTCAATTCCTGCAATTGGTTTTGATAGATGACCAAACATACGTCTGTGTTACCAGTTTAACGGTGGCGTTTGTTCCTGTGTGGGATAAGTAGTGTTAGCTGTTGCAAAGAGTTTTTGGGAATGGTTGAGTGATGGAAAGTCGGAGTACCTGTGAATGCATCACACCATAGCTTGCAGCTGACCTCCGAAACCTCTAATTGCTTTAGTCGAACTCGGTACTTGTCTCGTTACAGGACATAGGCAAGGGTACAGCCCACAGACTATTTGATGGACGCGCTAAACCTAGCTGGATCATGGTCAAGGTATTGAATGCCTTCTTCGCGATGTTTGGCTTGGCCAAAGCTAATCGCCTGGGAACCGCAACTGGTGGTCCTGATTAGTTCGGTAACGCGCCATGTTTCCAGTTCCATGCGGATGAGTTATTTTCGGAAACTCATGTAGGATATCATGATAAGGAGTTCCTCCAGTGGTTATTGCGATGGGCGGGATTATACATTCTGCCATCTGTCCTTAACAGGAAAGGTGAGTTGTTGAATCGCGAAGACCACCGTGCTGTTTGACGGTGTATAGCTCCGTTCGCTGCTCTGCAAGCTGACTTGATAATTGCTGGACTAGTTTCTTTAAACTGGTTACCGCTGCTGAAGACGAGGTTGATGTTTCAACGATACTTGACGATAGTATGGCATAGACCTTATCAGCTATATCCGTTGCAGTTTGTAATGGCTGGTCATCAGTTGTCACGATAATCGGTTGAAGAGTAGATGGTAGGCGTCTTACCCAGGGACTACGCATTAGCGACTCTGGAGCTGCGGTAACGCCGAGACAGGTGGCGGAGAAACTGGGAGGGTTTCTCGTCACCCATGGAAGTGCTCTTCATGCCTTGTTTTCTCCTGGTGCACAACCGCTTTATTAATTCCTCGTGTAAGCGGTTATATGAGCTGCCTGCCACGGACTGTTTAATTATGACACGGACTTTGGCGATATATCGCGATGACAGCATTGCTATATTGGTGTTGTTGGTCTTTTATATTATACCTCACAAAGCTTACCTCCATGCAGCTTCTGACTAATAACTTTTTTGGTAATGTGATCGAAACAATTGCTGCTTGCCGTAATGGATATAAGAGAATTCTCTCTAAACTCCATTCAAAACAAATTCCCCCCTGTTGGATTTAGCCATTGCCCCATTGCCGATGAGAGATGAAGGTATGCGTGATCTTGGGTAGGGAAGTACAAAGCGCACGCGAATAGCTATTGCGTAATCCCAGAAAGTCAGATAATCTCCCTTGTTTAAGAAAACAACTTTGAAATACGGATAATAACGGTCAAAAACAGAGAATTTATGTCCTTGTTCCTGCACCAATAAGACTACACACAGGACATCCGTCTCCCGTCTCATTGTTTGAATTTATGTGGTGAAAGAAAATCGCTACACATGTTCGACTGTTTCCATCACTTGTGCGTGGAAAATTTCCCATACTCTGATGTCAGTGCTATGTATGTGATACAGTATATTGACGTGCGACCAACGGGTTGCGAGCCAGTTAACTACCTCGTGCCTATCCCGCGAATACGACATTCATTGCCTCCTAGAAACTTGATTTGCGCCTCCTGTGTCTAGTCTTCTTGACTTGCACAATCAAACTCAGAGTACCTCTGTTGAAATTAGCTTGCACGTTCTATTGAAAATAATGGAGAATGGACAAGTTGCTAGCAGAGGCGGTGCCAGGTCCATATACATACGGGGGGACATTAATATTGTGCGTGCAAACCCAGTTTGTTGTACGGACGTGCAAAAACCGGCTTTCTCCAAGTCTGTACGTAGACTAGTCTGTAACACTACATATGTATCTTGAGTATTCCTTGGTTAACCGCGGGTGGGAGGGAGAGAGACGGGTTTCCCACCGGATCCGGCGCATTCTCATTCTCAGCGGAGCTTGTTGTGGGCGTAATGCGTGAAATTGCACATTCTAACTCCAGGTTGTAACTTCTAATTGGTATTAGATTGACCTTGTATCCACTGATAAGAATACTAGCCTCAGTATGGGCGGCGCCGTTGTGATAACTATGGCGATGTTCACGACAAGAGCTAATACTATTAAATATTTACACTTCCAAACTCTCTCAAGTTCTTAGGACGGGTTTTCCAACATATCTGTCAATATAATTCGCCCGCCACTGCAGGCCAGCCGAATCTAATAATAGTTAAGTCTAACCCCATCTAACCTTTTCTCATGCACTTTACGATGTGGTGCCAATTATAAGTAAAAATCCACAAACCTGTCACCAACACCGATATCTAAGGAGAAATAGTTTGCACAAAGCTACTTAGGAGCTGGTAACTTCAGTCTGGTCATTCACTGTGTTATATTGATGTTTTATATCAACACATTCAAATAACTGAAACGATAACACCACAGTTACAGATTTCTTCTGTTCGGAACAACCCCCGTCATATATTCGGGGAGTCTTACCCTCAGATTCAACTGGATAATTTGCACGAAAACCAGGCGATTTTACGGCCACTATGCGCCGCATATGAGTTTGGGCTCTTGAAAGCGGTGGTTATTATCCAAGCGGACTAAATCAGACTGCATCAAGGTGATAATGTTAAAGACGAAGTTTGAGAAAAGTATAATATTTAGAGAGTCTCTCTTGTACTACATTGACTTTTTCGAATCAGAAGCCTTTGTTAATGTCTGGGACAATGCTATTGCTACGAGAGATGCACCAAGCATAAACTTACTAGGCGGTGTAATATCACATCACTTTTACGAAGAAAGTAATATCACAAATATTATTCACCAGGAATAATGTAATGTATCGAATGATACATTACAGTATCACTTGGTGACGTTTTGTAATGTGATGTCACACCGTCACGGGCATCACAAAGCATAATATGTCACAATAATATCATCACTTTTCTACAGGTTGGTGATACGATGATATTGTGATGTTAAGCATGTTGGGTGACGTATGGATCGCGTTCAGTGATGTGATATTACACTTTAATGTGATATCGCTTTTGAGCCAGGAATCGCAAGAATTCTGTATGAAATAAATTCCCAAGTGATGCGACGTTGTTCGTATCAATTCAACTTACTTTCGTCAAATTTGTATTTCAGTCAATAAGAAAATAAACTAATAACATTTCTTCTCCCATTTCAGATTAACGATTTAAACAGAGCAGAAAAATGTATCCATTCGTAAGTATTTCATTTGAACTTAGCAACAGCTTTACTGTTAGTGAACATACATATGTACATACAATAGAAATACCTTGATCTATTACTCACTACTGACTGTTGTGAATGTAGCGCTAACTTTCATGAAATCCACAAAGTATGTCACACAAAACATGATTGATTATTTTTTCCCTAATTTATTATACATCTTAAATGGTTTTTTTATGCATGCAATTTTCTCACCATCCACCCATATCTTTATACCTAATTAACAAAGTTTTGATTTAAGGTTTGGGTTTGCTACAAATGAAAGATAGAGAGATCTACATTAAGCATAATTTCCTAAGTGAATTACACTGGGGAGACACCATTTCAGATATAACTAAGCCTGTACCGCCGGTAAAAATACAACCTATAGAATAGTTGGAGCGTCTCGATGTACCTTGAACCTTTAATCGTGCCCTGAGAAGCTTTGAAATGGGCTTCCATTTGATGCAAACATTGCCTCCTATCTTTGGAAGATGTGACAAGTACGATGTTCTAGCTAAGGTTCTAGATACTCACTTTTCTCTCTGCTCAATTGTACAAAATACTTCAAATCCTTTTGAAAATTAGATATTGGATATTGCCATGCTTGCAATACATACAAAGAACTCAAAAAACTCCCTTTTTCTGGTAAGGGAAGGGTGCCGAATTTTATTTCATGCATTAAGCATAAAAGCAAGGGGTGGAGATTTCGATGTGAAAAGCTTATCAGTTTAGGTCATATAGATCCATATTAGTAAGGACCTTGAAAAAACAATGTTCGTAAGCCTCAAATCCTCCAAAGAGAAGAGTGGGACTCAGCTAACATTACGTTCTTTTCGCAAATCTGCAGTCATTTCCGTAGAAAGGTATTAAACTGTCAATGGAGCTAAAACTAGAGGGTAGAAATAGGAAAGGTGTTGCCTTATCTTCAATTTGACAAAGATTGCAACTAGCTTTATAGCGTCGCAAGAGTACAGACTTCTCAGAAAGTCCCGGAATGAAATAAAACACATTTCAGAAAACCGACAACGATAGGACGAAAGCATGGGTGATGCATTTTTCCCACCTATGAAACAGAGTAGGTAGACTATTTTCCCACTAGTCTTCCCCGAGATAATTATGAAAGAGACTAGCACCTGGTTCAAAATCGATTTTCAAAATTGGCCATGCCTGCCTCACATCCATATTTCCGAATATTCACGTGCTGAATCTTTTGGCGCGAGCTTCAAAACTGCGGAAAGATTCATTTTCTTTTGTTAGAACCATTTGTAGGTTCTGTTTCGGCCAATATTGCTGAATGTCCAGGTTTGAGCTAGAAGTTTTTGGTCATTTGGTAGTGAAATTTTCTTCGTTAACATTGCCCTTTATTGACCTGATTGATACTTCTTAATTAATCAATTATCATGTAAAGCAATTTTGTTTTAATTTGTTGTAGCTAAAGTAATGTTGCTTGTTTGTTTGTTGTTTCCTTTATCCTTCAATATTTACATCACGGGTACGATCCCTAGTTCCTCTCATTCAAAAATTTCAATTACTTTCAATCTTCAGGCGGATAGAAGGCTCACATTCATCAAATCATTTCTATTGTATATGTACAAACACTCTTCATTGAATACCAAAATTATATCAAATATACATACAAAAATATTACTGAAACAAAATTGTAACATACACCTACTATCTTTGTAGGGATCAGGAGCGCCTCATGCACCACCTAACAACTCTTCATCATCAATGTATCCACAAAATGTGCCATTCGGTGCAGGATTTTACGCGCCACCACAAAACCAATCGCCCTATCCGCCTCAAGCACCCTACCCTGCTCAAAGTGCACCATATCCTACATCGGGAGGATCACCTTATCCGCCACAGCAACAAATGCCACCCTATCCGACAGCAACAAGCAGCAGCAATGTGAGCTACCCTGCCTTTGGTGCCGGCCTTCAGGCTCCTCGTCAGCAATCTCATAGCCCAAAGCCAAGCTATCCTTTTGGTAGCCAAGCTCCTTACCCTGTTTCCAGTCCGCCTGGTCAACATTGTCCCTATCCGACAGGGAATGCGCCCTATCCTCCACAAGCACAATCCTCAGCTCCTTATCCTTGCATGCAAGGATCACCTTACCCAGCACAACCATATGGGGGCTGCAGTACACCCAACACGAACATGGCAAATTGTTTCTCTGAGATGAAAAGTAGCATGTATGGCACGAAGTCCAGTCCACGATCTAAGGTTTGTTTTTGATTCAAAAATTGTATTGTTTGTATTTATTATGAATGGTTTTGTTGTGATTTGTCTTTTAAAAATGATGAAAGGAGCAACCTGAAGCCTACTAGACCGGTTATCAATATTTTAAAATTTGATTCAAACTAACTCACCCCCCACACTTCATTAGTGATCTAAATTTTCAAAATTGTCGACATAACCAAGAACTTAGGTAGATGGAAAGTCGCTTACCTGACATTCGGTTGTTCTGAATGCTTTTCCTAACGTTTGCCAGGAAACTCGGTGAAAAACGGATCGGTTCAGAAGATTTACCAATAGACTGAATGTGTGAAGTTCCTCCTGAAAACTGCAATTCATTCAACAGGAATAGTGACTAATTTGAGCCAATAAAGGAAACCCCTCCTCAATCTATTACTTTATAACCACCATTGGATGTGAGTCCTAATCAGCACTTCTCCGGTCTTTGGATTTCGCTAGCCGTTTGAAAGAAAATGGAATTTCATGAAGAGTTTAACGAAATTATCTCTGCGAATTGGGAGTTCCTCCAAAACCAACCCTTTAACAAGAGCCCAACCGCAAATAACCCAGCAGGAAGATAACATTAGAAAAAATACACTTCCCAAGGGCTATGCTAACTCCCTTGGTAGCAATGCGGGGACAAATTCGGCAAATAAGTTTTATATAACACAACGAAAAATGTACAGTGAATCTAGTACTAGTATAGCGCAGTTCACCATGTAACCTTCGATGGTTCCGAGTGCTGGTCGGCCACTAAAAGCAATGCAACAATGAACGCCACTTTGCGCTAATGGATTGATGGAATTATCGAGTAATTTGCGCTAATGAGAACTCATTAGCTAAGTTTGACTTCAACATCGAAGTTGATGGGAATCAGACCAAAAGCCGACCGAAACAACGACGGCTTCATACGATAGATATTGATTTGACTTCACCCGGAACAAACCTATCACCGAGAAACGTGGCACATCCAATCAATAAAACGTAAAATAACATGAGGACCGCAAACTTGGTTACTATTACGATGAAGATAGAGAGGAGTAAAGGGCAGCATTCTATTGTTCATTGCAACTTAATCAACCTGGTAGACTAGACTAATGGGGGAATCTTGATGAATACTATCTTCAACAATCCCATTCTATCGTCCATCAAAAGAAAAGACCAAGGGTCCGGCAGCAACCTCTGATTTCATGGTAGAGTTGCTGGCATATACCAAATGCACACCAATATAAGACCAGCCTGATCGAAATAGAGTAGTCTGGTTTCCGCTCTGGACCTACAGATAATTTCAGAACGGAGTCCGGAGTTTAGATTTCCGATTCACCTGCTTTTCATTGAGAGAATTTTCGAGACTGTAACCAGAGAGTCTATCTGGAATGCCTTACACAGAAGGGGCATGCCGGAGAAGGCTTTCAAACCCAAAGTGGAGTCCAGAGTAACATCTCTGCTACTTTTTCTTTTGGTTACCAGTGACGTTTTTCATGCTGTCTTGACTGGAGGATGCGGTGTGGTTCAATGGAGTATGTCATCTTTCCTCAAACGCCTCCATTAAGCTGATGGCATATGTCTGTTCTCTCATCGAGTAATGGACTTTGACTAATGGCTCTGGATTTGCAATAGGAGACAAACAGATTCAGATTAAGGAAAGACACCAACAAAACTAAAGTTCTTGCTCTTATTGGTCATCTTCACTCTTCCTTTCTGCATTGAAGACGTTAATCAATTTGCATATCCAGGAAACGTTGTTGTACCCGACAGCAAAACCGAACTCAAAATTGTCCAACGCATTAACAGCGCTAAACTTGCCTTCGCTGCTTTGCCCGAAGCTAACAAACTTCCCAATAAGTGGTGGATGGAGTTGAAACACACTTCAGCAAACTGTCAACAATGGCTCCCATTTATGAGAAACTGGCAATCGTATAATAGTATTATATGAAATATTTACCCTAGAAGAACATCTGAATAAAGTATTGTTTGGGATATAAGGGATCCTAGGTCCACATCAACTTGATGCTGAAGCGGACTAAATGAAGAACTTATTTTCTTTTTTTGGTTCATGGACTCCTCGTTTTAAGCTTAGCACCCAAGTATTCAAAACAGACAACTAACGCTTTCGTGAAGGGCAGAGGCAACTCACCAGACCTCACCTCTACCCTGGGTGCAGCGTGGCCGAAAGCAGCAACAAATATGTGTTTTCGATTATATAAAAGATAGCAATTTCCGCCTGTTGTCGCATTCAATCACATTACTCCCAGGGCAGAGGTGAGACAGCGTCTGATGAGTAGCCTCTATTCTGGAAGAAACCGTTAGCCGTCTGATTCGATCTTAATATAGGAATTTACGAAGAATAGACTAGAATTGAGACAAACAGATGCCCCTATTTTTTAGAATAAAATCTTTCCAAAAAAAATGTAGTCATGTAAGGCTACAAGGTTACAAAAACTATACATCTTTTTTATCTGGTGCTTTCAACAAGCGTACACGTAACTCTACTTAGAACTAAAAGTAATACAAGTACGCAAGGTAGTACAATATTTAGAAGAACGTATATTATTCTTGTAGGGAAGAACGTTCTGTATAGATTAGATTAATCGTTGGAATTCCTCTGAATCCTACTTTCGCAAAATATGGCAAAGGCAGTTAGCTGCCACTTGAAACTTCGTGAAATTCGGAATAGATCCCAAAAAAAAGACAAAATCCGCTGCAAATTGTACTGTAAATACAAAGTTACAAAGTATACTGAGAGTCGGTTAGGAAATTAACTTTTTTTTTTCAACGATATCGACAAACCTAAAATTTCATTCCTCAAATTACTACCCTTTTCTCAAAACCATGCTTTGTTATGACCATAGTCCCAAAAGAACAAATCCTACACTCCATCGCCGGTGATCAAACGATGCCCCAAAACTGCACTTGACTCATCAGAGCAACGATACGAGCTGTCCCTTATGCATTCGACGAAGTGCACCGGATATTCGGCAATTACATAATTTACAATGTTACATTAATAAATATTTCCTTAATGCCCGGGGTGACCTGCTTAGGCAAAAATTCATTTGATTGTGCGCTAGCAGGGAAATGTACATAGCATTGCAATGGTAAATTATAACAGAAAGGGTAAATTATGATTTTCTTTTTATATTATGTAATTATTAAATTTAGGATTTTACTGTTGAAGGATTTGAAGTCAAAACCCTTGCAAAGTAATTATGATAAGTTAAGATAATATTGAAGATGTTAATTTTTAAATTTGTGGTTTCGTAAAAAGATACCGAAAATTTAAAATAAAATGACGGAAAACATAAATATATGGTAAGGAAAGGGAAATGTGGCGGACAATCAAATGAATTTTTCCAGCCCAGAACAAAAAATAAGGAAACGAAACGATTTGCAATTTTGCAAAACTAGTAGATACCACCAAGAGCTACGACAATTTACAACCCTCAAGTTCATGAGCGGGTTGATTAGGAGATTGGAGCGGCAGTGGACCAGATAATATTATATAAGGAATCAGAGAGAATTTGTCCTTGAAAAATTGGATGCCCTTCTTGAGTATGGGAGCAGACTTTATAGTAACGAAAATGACTACAAGGCTGCTCCAATTGCAGATGGGCCAGGTAGTTTAATATTAGATAGAAAATATTCCAATCCTAAACTTTAGTCTGGCTCAAGCAGCAGAAGCCGTTCATTCACTGCATGCGTCTTTCAACAGATTCAAGAGATTTGACTGTACAGAGAGAATTAGTTTCTTCCAAAGACACGAGAATTGTGGTTCTTTGCTCGCCATGTTCCAATCAAAAGAGAGTCTAGTCTGTACTTGGCATAGGCCGAGTTTAGGTTTACTGCGTAAAAGTAAAGAATTAATCCTACCAAGCAAAAAATTCCGAATAAAACACTAGAAGAATCATGGAAATAAATTTAAAAATTGGTACAACAAAGATTAAAAAAGGTACTGCCAAAGACGAAGACGCTTTGGTGAAAACAACCTTTAATAAGGCAATATACATGTGGTTGTTTGCTTCTTACAAAAAATAGTGAGTCTCTCAAAATCGTCGCATTCGTTCTGCGTCTTATGGAACTGGGTTACGGTACCATCAACTTCAGCAAATGCTGTGCTGTAACTATAGTATTTCTAGGGACATTCAACATGAAAAAAACACTTGATTCGCCCAACTTGTGTTTGGGCTCTTATTAAAAATTATATTTCGGGCAGAACCTTTCCTTTCTTGCACAATGACAACCATGCTACTAAGTCTTTACTGGATTATCAAACCAACCGCGAAGGGAGCTACTATTCCCTCGGCTCCTATCACTTACTATCTCTAAGCGTAATCTCGCAGTGTTTCTTGCGATTCAATTATTTGAAATAATTAAGACTTGCCTTCTCTTTTCGCTACCAATATTTATTAACCTTGCAAATACCGCTATTTCAGGAACCACTTATTCCCTATCAGTATCAATACTGATGAAGGGAACAAGTGGTTTCTGAAATATCGGTATTTGCAAGGTTGATAAATACTACTAGCTCAATTTCAATGTTGTCACTTCTATCCATGCTTTCTAATAGAATCTAAATAAAATACAATTGATTTTTTCCTGAAACGGGATACATATCCAGTATTTAGATACTACTAACTCGTTAAAACCACCCAATCATGGTTCCAATTTAGCGACCGCGTCGTAATTAGTAGTTCATTTCCTTCGGTTATATACTTAAGGGGGTATTATAGTTTAGACGGCCGAATTTTAGGTGTATTTACAGGCGCAATAAAAAGCTGTAAAAATTTTTAGTATCGGTTATTTTATCAGCTTTTTGTTGACTTAAGTATGTAAAGTATTAATTGTTGAAAAAAAAACAACAAAAAACTTCCAAAATTGAAGAAGTAGACGCCGCCAAAGTAGGGACTCAAAAAAAGTCGCCCCACGGCTGAGATGACTCCAATCTTTTCGGTGATCTGAAACAACAAATTTTGCTGAATGCTTAAAGGGTAAGGATGCCATTTTCGTTTGACGAAAACGATTCAAGGAAAAAATTAATAATAGCAGTCATGTGAAAAAAAAGTAATTTATTTCCTGGTTTTTTTTAGTTTTCGAAATTTCTTAAAAGTAATAAAATAAGTACTTCGAAAAATCTCTTGTCAAATTAATTTTGAATATATTAACAAGCTCTATGCGAGATTCGAAATAAATTGGTTCAGTAGAATTTGGGTGTTCATGTCAGCCGTTTCAGAAAACATAGTTTCGAGAAGAACACGGTAAAAGATTTGGAGCACAGTTTCGCAGCAGCCACATTTGTAAAACTTGTATCTTGTTCCATGATATGGAGATTGCACCGAGCTTTTTTCTATTAGGAAGACAAGTACTAACTCTTTTATTTTTTCCATCCATTTAAGGGAGCCTTTGTTTCCTCAATCTGCCCAATAATTAGGCATAGTAAACCCTTGTGACCGTATTTCCCTAGGTAATCGATGCAGATCACACCTTGTGAATCCCAGAAAATGATGACCATCACCTTTCTGGCCGATAGAACAGTTTTCACTTTCTTCGAAAGACGTTCGCTGGATAAAGTCCACTGTTTCGACTATTCCTTAGTTTTTGGCGTGTACCAGTGAAGTTATGTTTCGTCGACGGTCACGAAACTATACAGAAGCTCCTTCGGATTGCGCTTAAATAGCGTCAAATACTGCTCTGAGGTAGTCTCACGAATGCACTTCTTGTCTGAAGTGAGCAAACGCGGCACCCATCGCGCGGATTGCTTTCTTATACCCAAATACCCATGCGGTCTTTTGAGATGCCTCCTGCCTTAGTTATCTCGAGCACCTTCTATCGGCGGTTTACCAATACAAGATCGTGGATTTTAGCCACGTTATCCTCCGTGGCAATCATTTTCTGGGCATCTGAGCGTGGCTCATAAGAAAGCGACGTGCGACCATTTTGAAACTCGTTAAACCAATTTTTTACGGTCGCCATCGCAGGAGTAGAGTCACCGTACACAGCATCCAAGCACTCTGCGCTCTACAGACACGCCTGCTTCCATCGGGCGGTGAGATTAAGTACTTATCGGATCGCTCTAGTAATATGAGTAGGGCAATGCTGGAAGGGGTAGCATTTGTCATCATTGGCATCAATCTTAAGGTTATCACGACCACATCGAATCGACTATCGGGTATAATCAACGTAAATACACTACGAGTTATACATATATATATGATAGATGGAATTATCGTGTTTTCAAATATACTTTTCATAACTGAAGCGCCAAACTTTCGGTTTCTCGACCTTTTTATATAATATTGGAACACGGAACTCAATTTTTTCTTTTAAGTTTATTCTTTCTGTTTTTTGTCAATCAAATATTTATTTTGGTTTATACCTTTCACAGGGAACACCAACAGTAGTGCCTGCAGCAAGCTTCGATCCCGTCAAAGATGCCAACGATCTTCGTAAAGCGATGAAAGGTTTCGGAACAGACGAGGATACCCTAATCAACATAATCTGTCGCCGAAGCAATGAGCAACGTCAAGAAATCCATCGTCAGTACAAAACGCACTTTGGGAAGGATCTAATCGAAGATGTCAAATCTGAGACGAGTGGGAATTTTGAGAAACTTTTGGTTGCCTTGTTGCGTCCTATTGTGGAGTTCTATGTAGCGGAGTTGAATGCAGCCATGGCAGGCATCGGAACTGATGAGGATGTACTTATTGAAATTCTATGCACGCTATCAAATGCAGAAATCCACACAATCAAAAATGCTTACTTAAGATCATATGGAGCTCATCTGGAGTCGGAATTAAAGTCTGAGACTTCGGGAAATTTCAAGAGATTGCTGGTATCTCTCTGCAATGGAAACCGTGACGAAAGTGGTAGAACCGACGTGACAGCTGCTCAACAAGATGCCAGGGAACTGCTCAAAGCTGGCGAATTGCGTGTTGGAACCGATGAGAGCACATTTAATATGATCCTTTGTCAAAGAAATTATCAGCAATTGAGATTGGTTAGTATCCTCCTTGCAATAGCTTCTTAAAGCGGACTTTCTAGATACAGCCTCGTCACGTATAATGCTCATTCATATATTCCTCTTACTTTCTTTCCATAGATCTTTGCTGAATATGAAAAGATGACTGGTCATACCCTAGAGCACGCTATCAGAAATGAATTTTCAGGCGACATCATGGATGGACTGATCGCCATATACAAATGTGTTACCAACAAGTCAGAATATTTCGCGTCCCGTCTTCATAAGAGTATGGCAGGTATCGGAACAAACGATAACCAATTGATCCGTGTTATTGTATCGAGATGTGAGGTATGTATGTGGAAATTATGGTCGTGGAATGTTATACTGAATTTACTAAATATTTTTCAGATTGACATGCATGACATCAAGGTTGCATTTGAAAGACTTTATGGAAAGAGTCTTAGAAGTTGGATTAAGGTATGTATATCGCCTATACTTGAATTTCTTCAAATTTATTTGTATTTCTCTACGTAATCTCCTCGAAATACACCTCCCCCAGCGATGCTTCTACTCCTTAACGAGTGCAAATAGTACGTGGCGTCTTCTACCACTGAGAAGCTTTCTCATTAGAAGGAAATCTTTGAAAATCTCTCTCATGACAATCGCTTAGGTGAGGCGGCGTATTTTCTTGGTAGATCGATTTTCTTCCAAATGCGGCCGTTTTCCCGCAATCGTGATCCTCAGTTTATGAAGCGATAACACATAGTATGATCATTGTAATGAGTCAAGTGCATTGCGATGACCAAACGACCATCCTGAATGGCCGGAGACTTCCTAGAGGGAAGAGCTATCCTAAATACCTACAAAAATGCCTAAATTGATTCCCTGCAAATTCTGAAGCTACATCGAAGTGTTCCGTGAACACGTCACACGTTTCACAATTACGGATATAGTCCTTGACCTGGGAAACCATTTTAGGCTAATAAAAACACCCGCTCAAAGTTTAACAACCCCTCGTTTTCAGAGCGTCGAAGACCATGATGACTTCCTCATTCCAGTAAAGTTAACGCTTCTTCTGAAGCATGTTTGTCAACGATGTAGTCAGCGAATCTTCATTTGACACAAATAGCTGATACCACCCACACATTCCATGAAATCGCCGTAGTTGTTTGACAATTTTCGGCCGCGGAAAATTTTTGATGGCGCACACCTTGTCGGGATCGGTGCAAATCGTCCCATTACCGATGATGTGCCCCAGATATCGAATCTCCAATGTCAGGCCAGCGCGTCTCATATGTTTAAGGTCGCAGATCCCTGCGGTAAGCAGCAAGTCATATAAATATATGAAAACTTGATGGCGGAAGTGGACAGGGATGACTTTGTCCATCAGTCGCTGCGTGGTTTGGGGTGCATTTCAGAACCCAGCATTGTCACGAAATGATAAAATGGTCGCCATGGAGCTGTGAAGGCAGTCTAATCCTTGGAGGCGTGATCCAGTGGAATATTCCAGAACGCATCTTTCAGATCTAGACTCGTAACAAATCTAGCCTGTAGGAGACGACTGAAAATCCCCTCGATAAGGAGTAAAGGATAAACGTCCTTCACGGTGACACTGTTGCACGTGCATCAAGGCAAAGCTACACTTTTCCAAGTTTCACCACAAAGGTAACTGGCAAAAACCAGGTGCTTCGCGATTCCTCGATTAATCCTAAACCCATCATCCAGTCTATCTTTTCGTAAAGAAGCTTTTCGGAGACGGAAGAGACAGAAAAGTATGTTTGTTCGATAGATTTATTATTCCCGACATCAATGACGTGTGTCGTTAGACTTGTACCTACGCCTAAGCACTCGAGTCTTGCTCGCTGGTGGGTCGTCAACTGGCTTTGGTTGACGTTCTCGGCATTTTCAATGAAACGTACAGAAGGTTCAAATAAGTCCTATGCGAGTCCAAGGTATAAATTTTGGGTTAACGCGGGATAAATAGGACTGTCGAGTGGCTAGTCCCGTCGGCTGTCCTGCGGTCGATGCATAATCTCTCCCACTTGTACCGATCGTCGTTAACAATTTTACGGGCGAAATCCGAGGCCAAAAAACTTACAATGGCTCCAGTATCAAACAGTCCCGAAACACGTTCACCCAGACTGGCATCCGCATACGGACGAATATCATTAACGGGCCAACTAGTGAGAACGATAGAGTAGTAGAGACACCGTTGCGCATTATTCGCCGCCAAAACTAACGTAAGCGAAGGGTTGAGCGCGTAGGCTTTCTCGTCGCCATCCGGCTAATTCAAAAATCCATTCTCTGACCGCATGTTATTGTCGCAATATCACTTTTGTCATTACATCCTGTAATGGTTTTCCCTTTTAATCTGTGTCTATAAAAAAGGATGCTACCTATGATAGTAAGTCCTTTTTAACGGACAGTCTATAACTGTGAAATTGCTACACAAATTCTGATTCAACTTCCAGGGCAGATACAATGTGAAATGAAACATTTCGAAAAGTCGTAATAGTTGAAGATAAATCTTCAAACAAGAGGACAAAACATTACTTGCATCACATTCCCCATCCATAAATCTTAACGCGCAAAATCAAACGAGAATTCTGATTGTATGAAATTTAGCCCATAAGAGCCATGAACCCTCTAAACCCTCTAAAGAAATAATTTACAATCAATCGCGGTTTTTCCTGGAGAAGAGCTGCTAACGACACTTTACACCAACTATTCTTCGCAGTAGAAGTATTCATACTGAAGCAAAGGACAACTGGTTCCCAAGATTCAGATCTTGCGGAATTAAGTACCTAATCCTAAAATGGAAAGTGGTCTTTACTTTCTCCAGTTATGGAGCAATAATTTTGAAATTTCATTCTCCTTTTATATGGTTTTATGAATGTATCTTTTCATCTATAATTGCATATCTAAACCAATATTTTTTTATACTTACAGGGTGACACTTCAGGACATTACAAGCATGCATTATATGCCCTGATCGGAGAACAGCGTTCCTCATAAACGCCTTAGCAGGTCATTGGCTGCAAAACTGTCAATTCCTCCAGACAATGCCTTGTTAGGAAGTTATCTAAGTTTGTTGATGCTTTCTTTGTACTATACCTTTAAGTGATTCATTTGTATTTTCTATCGCACATTTACTTTTGCATTAGCAATTTAGTGAGTATTTTATTATGGATTAATGTAAAACTATAAGAACTTCCTGTCAGAATAAGTTGATGCTTACATACAAATTTTATACAGAATATTGTAATCTGTTTTACCTCGAATATACAAAAACAAATACCAGAAAAGATTTCCGTATGACAACATATATTTTATAAACTTATATATTTAAAGTTATACGTGTCGAATATTCTCTAAATGTTAAAATATATATAAAACTAAACAGCATTTGATATTTTATTCTTTTTCTGTACTACTTCAGACCAATTTTGAGATCCTTCCTAGCTGACTAGGTTTTCCGGACTGGATCATCCTCATCCATACGGATTAAGTGACGCGTGTACCGCAACCTGTTTAGTCGGATTTTATCCACAACCATACGGTCGTGGTATTGCTCATAGACTTCATCGTTATGTAGGCTACGAAACATCCATCCTCACGTAGGAGGCCAAAAATTCTTCCTCTCGCAGGCGGCCAAGAGTTCGCAATTTTTCTTGCCCAGAACCCAGGTTTCCACGGTATACGTAAGGACTAGTAGGATCACAGTAATACAGTAAGAGCTTTGACTCTATGGTGAGACGTTTCGAGCGAAACAGTTTTTGTGAGTTGAAATATGCTCTGTTGGCTGCCAACAACCGTGCACGGATTTCATCGTCATTACGGTCTCAAAGTTGTAGTTTCCTTTGTTTATTGTTTTCGTTTGACCAGTGCGATTCGATATTGTTCATTCTTTGGTTTTTGGCGCTGACGTTACCACCATGTACTATGTCTTGCCTTAATTAATGTGCAGCCCGAGATCTCGCGCCGCCTGGGTGATCTGGGTGAAGGTAGACTGTACATCTCGGGTTGCTCTTCCCACGATGTCAATATCATCAGCGCAGCCCAGTCGTTGGGTGGATTTGAAGAGGATGGTGTCTCTCGCATTTACATCTGCATCGTGAATCGCTTTCTCCAGGGCCACGTTCAAGAGGACTCATGATAGGGCATCCCCTTGCCTTAGAGCGCTGTTGATGTTGAATGGTCTCGAGAGTGATCCTGCTGCTTTTATCTGGCCTCGCACATTGGTCAGGGTGAGCCCAGTCAGTCTTATTAATTTTGTCGGGATACCGAATTCTCTCATGGCCGTGTACAGTTCTACCCTGGCGGCTTTCAAGTCGATAAAAAGATGGTGCAACTGATGTCCATATTCCAACAGTTTTTCCATCGCTTCCACACAGAGAAAATCTGATCTGCTGCTGATTTGCTTGCAGTGAAGCCTCTTTGGTATGGGCCAATGATGTTCTGGGCGTATGGGGCTATCCGGCTTAACAAGATAGAGGAGAATATCTTATAGATGGTACTCAGCAACGTGATACCTCTATAATTGCTGCACTGTGTGAAATCTCCCTTTTTATGTATGGAACAGATAATGCCTCGTTGCCAGTCGTCAGGCATTGATTCACTGTCCCACACCTTGAGCATCAGGTGATGAGCCACTTGGTGTAATTGGTCGACTCCGTATTTAACCAATTCGGCTGTAATTCCATCGGCTACTGGCGACTTATGGTTCTTAAGCCGGTCGATTGCACGGACTGTTTCTTCCATGCATGGTGGTGGCAGCTTTTGTCCGTCGCCTTCAGCTGGTGGGCCTTCCAACACGCCGATATTTTGGGTGTTGAGCAATTCATCAAAATACTCAACCCATCGCTCCAATATGCCCATTCTGTCAGAAAGCAGTTTTCCCTTTTTGTCTCGGCAGGGTGAGCATCGAGGTGTATAAGGTTTCATCCTGCTGACTTACGCGCCTGGTGCGGTTGCTCCCTGTACTTTTCCAGTTCACAGACCTGTTGGTTCTCCCCGGCTTCCTTCTTCCGAATGTGAAGTCGTTTCTCCCTCCATTCGACGGAGTTCTTGGTAGGTCTCTGCACGTGCCGCAAATTGTTATTCCGTTGTCGTGGCCGGGTTCGTCGTTGTAAAGTCCATCCTGTCCGAGGCTTCGTAACGTTGGTTTTCCGGGTAGGGTTGTCAGCCCTACCCAACCCCCAACCTGGAAGACCAGTTGGTACAATTTGTCCCGTTTTTGGGCGCGGCAGACTCGCCTTCATCCTTCTCCGTCTGCAGCTTTTCGTTAAGGAAGAGCTCCCAGCGTTCACCCTGTGGAGGTGGAGATAGAGTTTTGTAGTAGAGCTGTTGGTGTTGGTTCAGCAGGCGTTTCCCAGGTTTTCTGCTCCACATTTCGCCCTGGGACCTATACTACCCTCTGACCACCATATTTTGCATATTTGGTTTTAAAAATACAGTTAATCAGATGCAACTCCTGTTGCGTGATTTAACTTTAAGCACGGAACCGTGGAGCCTACAATACTCTCAGAATTTCTCGGTACTTATTTGGAACAGTTCCAGGATATTTTGATCCGGATCTACACTATCGTTTTGACGGTTTGAACAAATTATTCTAATTCATTTGCGTACAAATCAAAATTTAAACTGCCACCACTTTCTGCTCACACGCAGTCGAAGAAACGATAGATTTGCACAAAGTTGTCGCGTGAATGAATTTGGAATCAAATTAAAATACCGACTTTACGCACAATTTTTGATGATTTCGCAAATCGCCATCGCACGCTATCTCCCTCCCATCTCCATCGTCCGGCTTCTGTGTTGAAGAAAAGTCCAATTCCATTTTGACTATTCCGGTAAACCCAGCATTTAAAATTCAATGTTGGAGTTCTTGCTTACCAACTTCATCTACGACTTTTTGCCTGCATTCGTTTTCCATAGATGCAAGTTTGCAGGTCCGGGATGGCATCATTCTTGCGCTAGTAATCGAGGGGTCGATGTCCTGGGTCTACATATTCGGAATATATATCGTGCATGTCTAACATACGCTTATATTCTAATTAATTGGCGTGATGTGAAGGTGATATTTATTTCAAACCAGGAAACCAACCTACACGGACGCAAAAAGCTTTCGACCGATCAGTCTAACATCCTATCTACTAAAAGGACTAGAAAGACTAGATCGGTTCATAACGGATATACACATTCCTAAGTGGCCACATCACCATAGGCAACACGACTACCAGAAAGGCAAAGATGGCACTCCATGAACTCACGGCAAAAATTGAAAAGGCGATGTCCGAAAAAGAATACACCTTAGGCACATTCATGGATATCGAAGGTACCTTCAATTATGCCTCATTCGCGGCAATTTGTGATGCGGCAAGAATGCGGAATCACATGCTAGAGTGGTGAAAAATCCACATATTGGTCGGCCAGAAGTCTATTGAGGCAGAATGTCTTAGGGGCTGCCCACAGGAAGAAGTTCTCTCTCTGCTGTTACGGCTCTTGGTAATGGATACCCCGCTGTGGCTCCTGGATGATAAAAAAGTCTTCGCGCAAGCATTTGCGAACGATCTAGCCGTAGGCAAGTTTGCGAAAACAGTTATGTTCATTAGGAACGTCGGGTGGGGCAGCTATAAGCTACCCACGTTACCAGTGGGAATGCGATAAGTAAGACTTGGGGACTTTCACCGAAACGGATACACTGGATGTATCCATCCATAATAAAACTCATTTTGATGTATGCATGCATCGTCTGGCCGAGACTGGACTTTGCTAACAGCAGGAAGCTGCTATCACAGATTCAGGGGCTTAGTTGCCTAAGTATTACTGAAGCAATGAGTACTACGCCGACTGCGGCACTTGAAGCTATCCTAAATTTACCCCCCATTCACTTGGAGGTGAGACGGAAAGCGGCCAATGATGCATATAGACTCGATACCATTGGAGCATGGAAAGGCGGCCAATAATACGGTCATGCGTCTATCTGGAAATTCCTTGACAAACATCCGGTAGCTTTGATGCCGGCTAATCATATGGTTTCCAGATGACTTTGGAAAGACATATGATACATTGTCGTAACCACTAAAAGAGAAGGATGGTCGATAAATGGCTATTAGTCTTTTTAGGTTACAGACTTAATAATCATCATCAGTCCGTCATAGATCGGGCGCAGGGGTGATCTCGGGGAATCCGATTATATAACTGGCCCGACGCCTCGGAAAAATGACGACCATATTCCAGGCGGAGACATATGCCATTTCATTAGCAATAGAATGATGTCAGCGACAAAAATGGAGTGGAGAAATTCGAACTCTTGCCGGCAGGCGAGAATCCTTGTCAAAGAACCTGGGGTTTTTTGTTGTCCCTTAAGAAATGGGACATTAAAACTCTAGTAGGGCTTTTGACAGGACACTGCTCCTTAAACTACCATATGGAAAAGATTGAAGTGGTGGTTTGGCCTATGTGCAGCCAATGTGAGTAGGAAACGGCCCTGCACTTTTTATGCACCTGACAGCTCCTCAGATCTCAGACGAAGACACCTTGGTAAAATTTTCTTCAACGGAGAATCTGCACATTCTCTGCCATTGGAGAGAACATTTTCTTTCGCTTTTTTGGGATTTTTTTTTTTATTTGAAGAACTGAATGAAAATTCAAATGTCAATTTTTCCCATATATTTATTAATATCTTGAGCATACGTAACAATTTTCACACCGATATCTTCGCTTATTATTAAAGTACATGGTAACTTGCCCACCCATCTTCAAAAAAAAGTTTTCGGGTGTTACACTAGAGGTCGTCCTGTTCTTCTTAAAGAAATAAAACCTAACCTAACCCCGCAAACTAGGATTATTAAAAAATATCAAGGAGTAAAATTTTTGTTAGCTTATTAAACTTTTTTTTTTGAAAATTTTGGTGTTTTTCCACGCCTTCTTTAATAATATAATATATATATATAATATATAATCATCATCATCAACGGCGCAACAACCGGTATCCGGTCTAGGCCTGCCTTAATAAGGAACTCCAGACATCCCGGTTTTGCGCTGAGGTCCACCAATTCGATATCCCTAAAAGCTGTCTGGCGTCCTGACCTACGCCATCGCTCCATCTTAGACAGGGTCTGCCTCGTCTTCTTTTTCTACCATAGATATTGCCCTTATAGACTTTCCTGGTGGGATCATCCTCATCCATACGGATTAAGTGACCCGCCCACCGTAACCTATTGAGCCGGATTTTATCCACAACGGGACGGTCATGGAATCGCCCATAGATTTCGTCATTGTGTAGGCTACGGAATCGTCCATACTCATGTAGGGGGCCAAAAATTCTTCGGAGGATTCTTCTCTCGAATGCGTCCAAGAGTTCGCAATTTTTCTTGCTAAGAACCCAAGTTTCCGAGGAATACATGAGGACTGGCAAGAGCATAGTCTTGTACAGTAGGAGCTTTGACCCTATGGTGAGACGTTTCGAGCGGAACAGTTTTTGTAAGTTGAAATAGGCTCTGTTGGCTGACAACAACCGTGCGCGGATTTCATCATAGTAGCTGTTATCGGTTGTGATTTTCGACCCTGGATAGGAGAAATTGGCAACGGTCTCAAAGTTGTATTCCAATATCTTTATTCTTCCTGTTTGACCAATGCGGTTTGCTGTTGTTGGTCGATTCGTCTTCGGTGCTGACGTTGCCACCATATATTTTGTCTTGCCTTCATTGATGTGCAGCCCAAGATCTCGCGCCGCCTGCTCGATCTGAATGAAGGCAGTTTGTTGTTGGGTGGACTTGAAGAGGATCGTACCACTTGCATTTACCTCAGCATCACGGATCACTTTCTCGAGGGCCAGGTTAAAGAGGACGCATGATAGCGCATCCCCTTGTCGTAGACCATAATATATAATATAATATAAAAAATTGCAATTATCCTAGTTAGCGAACCGTAAAAATATCTTCTGAATAAGTCCTGAAAATCTCAAAGAATTTTCCGATTTTTAACATGCACTTTCAGGAAAAACGCATTTAAAAATGGAAATGTGGTTATGAACCGTAAAACCTCATCTGACCATTCATCTGGTGTACTTGATCCATAAACCTTCGGTTTCTACAAAAAAGACACGTAAGGCCTTGGCTTGAATTCTAGCCCTTTTAGCGAAGTCATTCGAACATGTTTGGACGAGTAAAATTTCAACAAAACCTTAAAAGGATGCATCTTCTAACCCGTAAACTCCCCTTAAAAATGGTTAAAATATTCACGTCAATATCGTTTTTCGACGTTTGGCTCCTGACCTGTTAATTTTACCAGCAGCAAGCGTCAATGTTACGATTTTAACTACTCCTATCAGTAAACAATTGGAGTCTGTTCGGTGGAGACTGGGAAGTAACCGTCTCGGAAAATTTAGGGCCATAATTTGTGCTTTCGAATAAATCTAAGTGCAAAGATGAGGAACGTAGCGATTTTAACTTTTAGAGTACTTTTTTCCGCTTTACTTGCTAAAGGTGTGTTGTGTGAAATTATTCAAGTTTATACGGAAAATGAATTCGATCAAACTGTTGTTGACGAGGTTAACGAAGAAGATATCCAGCACGAAATTTTGAGCGCGCTGGGTTTACCGGAATTCGAGAAACAGAATTGGACGCGGTATCCGTTAAAGTACGTATGTTATGAATTTTAACTGAAAATGAATTATAAAACATTTGTTGTGTTATTATTTTCGGAGCCAAATTAAATATTCACCAATTTAAGTTTCGCCCCTGACAATGAAATTGATTTCCAATTTCGAAATGGAAATTTTGTTTCGAAATTAATTTCTGGGTAACGTGCAGATTTCAGAATAGAACAAAGTACAAAAAAGATAGTATCATTAATATAATAAAACAAGTTTAAAAATAAAGCGGTAAAATGCTGCAACCTGTATGCATCACTTGAAGACTGTCATCGCTGCTATCTAGGGAAACTATCGTTTTAAACAAAACATGTTTAAAGCTATTGGGCTAAGCCCTATTAAAATCGATAAAGACAAAATTTAGCAAAAAAGCTAGAACTCTAAGCCCCGTGACACACAGGGGCAACAAAGGGAGGTGTGAACTTTTTTACCGAATAACACCAGTGAAATATCAATTGATTATTACTTTTTTAAACCATTTTGACCTTAATCGTAAAGGGGGAATCGGAAGGGAGGGGAATAGAAAGTGCTCACTTAAATAAAGGGTCCATTCTCAGAAACCACCCAACCGAAAAATCTGAGACTTCTTCTTCAGCCTTTTCCGTGTTCAGAAGTGGGGTCGGCTTGTCTTGGTCGCAAGGATATCAAATGACCATCTAGCCTATCAAACCACCGTTGCTTCGGCTGGCCTCTTGGTCTCTACCCATCGACTTCAATGTTAGCGCGAATTACGTGACCATACCATCGAAGACGCCTCTCTCGCAATTTTTCCACGATCGGTGGAAAACCCCTTAAGTGTACCTTAGCTTCACAAAATATTGCAGTAATATACATACATAGGTCAATGCATGAAACACAATGCTGGAAAGTTTGGAGAATATCTTATTACCATTAGCAAAGTTATAGCAAGTTAAAGTTGCCTCTTTATTGTGACTTAATTGCAACTCAAGATATCATTTGCAGAATGTTATTTTGGCAGTGGCCAGGTTAGGTTGATAGTAGAAGTTGAATGATAGTCGTATTTCCAAATTTTATATCTTTATTTAAATCATGGGAAGAACCACCCGAGACGTACAAACTGCCTTCATCAAGATCGAGCAGGCGGCGCGAGATCTTGGGCTGCACATCAATGAAGGCAAGACAAAATATATGGTGGCAACGTCAGCACCGAAGACGAATCGAACAACAACAGGAAGAATAAGGATAGGGGAATACAACTTTGAGACCGTTGACAATTTCTCCTATGTAGGGTCGAAAATCACAACCGATAACAGCTACTATGATGAAATCCGCGCACGGTTGTTGTCAGCCAACAGAGCCTATTTCAACTTACAAAAACTGTTCCGCTCGAAACGTCTCACCATAGGGTCAAAGCTCCTACTGTACAAGACTATGCTCTTGCCAGTCCTCATGTATTCCTCGGAAACTTGGGTTCTTAGCAAGAAAAATTGCGAACTCTTGGACGCATTCGAGAGAAGAATCCTCCGAAGAATTTTTGGCCCCCCTACATGAGTATGGACGATTCCGTAGCCTACACAATGACGAAATCTATGGGCGATTCCATGACCGTCCCGTTGTGGATAAAATCCGGCTCAATAGGTTACGGTGGGCGGGTCACTTAATCCGTATGGATGAGGATGATCCCACCAGGAAAGTCTATAAGGGCAATATCTATGGTAGAAAAAGAAGACGAGGCAGACCCTGCCTAAGATGGAGCGATGGCGTAGGTCAGGACGCCAGACAGCTTTTAGGGATATCGAATTGGTGGACCTCGGCGCAAAACCGGGATGTCTGGAGTTCCTTATTAAAGCAAGCCTAGACCGAATACCGGTTGTTGCGCCGTTGATGATGATGATCTTTATTTAAATCCAATATCGATCCTACTTCTCATTGTAGTGTTCACAAAGTGAGAGCTGCGAGTAGACTACCTCTTCTACCGAGTGACTGCTCTATTTAGCCCTGTAGCAATTAGCTAACTTTTAGGGAGTAGATCACTTCGGTAGAAGAGAAAGGTAATTTAAAATTCTAATACCAACCAGTGTTTGGAAGTATTTATCAGCGCCACAACACTCCTCTGCCACTGAAATTAAGATAATTCAGTTGGCCTTGCCATGACGCCAGCTAAGATTTTGTTATTGTTATTGTTGAACTGCTGGTCAAATTACTGAAGTCCTACTTAGTAACAATCAGCAAATCTAACTCGTCTCTTAGATTTCGTTGAGATTACTAATGTTAGTTATTGGACGGAAATTTTCGCCCGTTTTCAAGATGTCTCCCTGGGGAGCGTATATTGTCACGATGGTTTCCTCGTGTTCGTTCGAGATCGGGCTTTTTTAGATGTCGTTGGCCAGCGCATGGGCGGATTCGTGTCGATCGATGTTATTAATAGATGCGCTGGTCATTGCCGCAGAAGCACAGTCTAGCAAACTCAAGACAGCAGCACTGTTGGTGAATTCATCTTACCATCTGCTGTGTTAGATCGGTTACTGAGATATTGACGCCACTGCTTGCAAGTCTTGGTCACGTTATCGTTGCGGAGTTTCCGGTTGCTGATGCTGTTAGCTTCACCTGACTGCCTTGAAACGTCCCTTTTTATATACTTGCGATATAATGCTTATATCAGCGCCTGTACTTTTCCTTATTTTGGTTGGACATACATAAGTGTCAGGAAGGGGATGGAAAGGGGCCATTCGCATTCACTGAAGTTCAATTAGATAATATGACTTCGTACATTTGATGGCTTCGAAATTGAAACTCCAGTGGTGCCAACAACACCCTCGGGGTGAAGATTATTGGAGTAGCGCTGTGTACGCGACCTGGACCGAGAACGTTGTGATTTCCGTCTGGATGAATTCACAGAGGGAAGCTGCTGTTTAACTGCGCGTATCTCCGCGAGTTGGCTTAATAATTCCTGAACTAGCTGCGCTAAGCGTGTTTCTGCTTCTAAAGGTAATGGTGTTTGTATAGCTGACGTCGGTTCCACTATGTGCGACATAGACGTTGTCACCTTTCATTAAGGCTCAGGAACTTTCGTGCCGCCGAGATATTGCAGGCGGAGGAGGAACTGGGAGGGTTTCGCGACACCCATGGAAGTACTATCCATGAGCTGCCTTGTTTTCCTCCCCTGGCTGGAACTCAGCCAGCACATTGGTCAGGGTCAGTCTAGTCAGTCTTATCAATTTTGTCAGGATACCGAATTTTCTCATGGCGTTGTACAGTTTTACTCTGGCTATGTTATCATAGGCGGCTTTACAGTGGATGAAAAGCTGGTGCAACTGGTGTCCATATTCCAACAGTTTTTCCATCGCTTGCCTCACAGAGAAAATCTGATCTGTTGCTGATTTGCCTGAAGTGTAGCCTTTTTGGGGCCAATGATGTTCTGGGCGTATGGAGCTATCCGGCCGGAGAGTATCTTATCGATGGTATTCAGCAACGTGATACCTCTATAATTGCTGCACTGTGTGATATCTCCTTTTTATGTATGAGTCAGATAATGCTTCGTTGCCAATCATCACGCATTGATTCGCTGTCCCACACTTTGAGCACAATTTGATGAAGCACTGGGTGTAATTGATCGCCTCCATATTTAACCAATTCGGCTGTAATTGCATCGGCTGCTGGCGACTTATGAGCACCATGCAAACGAGATAGTGATCCGAGTCTATATTGGCCTCCCTATATATTCTGACATTCATCACGGCTGAGAGGTGGCGGCGCTCAATCAACACGTGATCAATTTGGTTGAAAGTGGTCCCGTCTGAAGAGGCCCACGTATGTTTGTGGACCGCTTTCCGCGCAAACCAGGTACTTCCAACAACCATTTCGTGCGATTCTGCCAACTGAATAATCCGCAGTCCGTTATCATTGATATCCCTATGTAAGCTATGGGAGCCGATGTATCGCCTGAATACGGGCTCCTTCCCTACTTGGCTGTTAAAATCCCCAAGTATGATTTTGATATCATATCTGGGGCAGGCTTCGAGGGTTCATTCTACTGCCTCGTAGAAAGTCTTCTACTGCCTCGTTGCAGTCTCCTCTGTATGGGCTTAATGAAGCTTATATTTCTAAACTTGCGTCGCAAGCGCAGAGTGCATAGTCGTTCGCTTATGTTTTCAAAGCCGATAACAGTAGGTTTCATTTTTTGGCTGACTAAGAAACCTACTCCGAGCACATGGTTTATTGGATGGCCACTATAATATATGGTGTAGTGGCTCTTCTCCAGGAAACCGGTCCCTGTCCAACGCATCTCCTGCAACGCTGTTACATCAGCCCTATATTGGGACAGGGTATCGACTAGCTGCTCCGCAGCTTCATCTCTGTACAGGGAGCGCACGTTCCATGAGAAAATGGGCAAATCGTTATTCCTTTGTCGTTGCCGGGTTCGTCGTTGTGTAATCAGTCCAGTCCGAGGCTCCTGCTGTGGCTTCGTAAAAAGTGGTTTTCCGTATAAGGTTGTCAGTCCTACACAACCCCCAACCTGGAGGACCAGGTGGTACAATTTGTCCCGTTTTTAAGCGCGGAAGACTCGCCTCCTTCTCCTTCTCCGTCTGCAGCGTTTCGTTAAAAAAAGAGCTCCCAGCGGTCACCACGTGGAGGTGGAGATAGCGTTTGGTAGTAGAGCTGTTGGTGTCGGTTCGGCAGGTATTTTCCAGGTTTTATGCTCCATCGTGGGTACCAATCCACTTTTCGCCCTGGGACCTCTACTACCCTTTGACCACCGAGTTTTGCTTGGGTCTTCACTATTGTCGAACGTAAGCTTGAACAGTGGGTGTCCTCGCTCAGTGATTATTGATTCTCCATTTTCAATATATTCACAGCGTCTAAGATCTTAAAACCCTGTTTAGCACGTTGGGTGGAGTTCCCTAGGACCTTGAGAAGCCTATTGTTTTTGTCTTCATGCGTGTACCGTTGGATTTTTTCCATGTGCAGCTTCTTCGAGATGACTCTGCAGTCATTTGCATTTACAGTATGTACTTTCCAAACATAGTTGTTTAGAGCAACTATTGAGTAGTCCTTTATTATGGCTGCCGAAAGGAGGGTTTTAACTTTTTGGTGCGTATCGATCTCGCTAATATTAATCGACAGAGGAAGCTTCATTTTCAATTTCGTTAGATTTTTCACTTTATCGCATTTCGCGGAACTTTGTCTAATGATTTTCAGGGTTGAGTCTGCCTTTCTTTTCTTAAACGCTCTTCTTGTTATGATCCAGTCAGTTTCTCAGGCCAATTCTTCTTCATTTGTATGGTATCTTTTTAGTTACTTACGGCACTTCACTCACTTTTGCGCGAGTTTTCATTTTCCATTTCCTGAAGTGTTTTCGCTGCATTACTAGTTGGTTTTATCATTATAGGTTTTCCTTCCTTTGGTGTTAGTGATAGTTTTTTGGTTAATTGGGTTACGTTTTTGATCGATGGTGGTGATCCTGTAACTCTCGAACTCCTAGTAAAAGGATCGATCAAATGCAATAAAAGGTCCTCCCCAGAATCCGTAGGACCGACCTCCAAAGACTGTGGATTTTCCAGTACAACTGGTCTGCCACCTTGGGTATATACTCCATTGGAAGTGCGTGGGTGCAATTTATACCTCTTGCCAGGTTCAGCGGTAGTCTAATGGTTATCCAGGGTTACCACTAGGAGGTATGAGTCGACTTGATCCAGATACGGACAAGGATCATCACTAACCTTTGCCGAGTTAAAGACGATTAGGAACTTTACCTTGTGTAACTGAACCCATTCAACCCCGCTTTCATCCTTGATGATTATTATTGAACATAATATAATTTTTCATCTAAACTTTACAGAAAGCAACATTTTTTATGTTCGTGTCCATACCCTCGTCGTACATCGTGACAATAGGTTCTACCATTTTAGAACAAATTGCAAGCAGTCCTTAAAAGATACTTTTATTCCCACATTTTTATTATTTAGTCAAGCTGCATCCGAATTCATCCTGCAAATGTATGATAAATTGAATGAGGAAGATGCATACCAGAGGAGGGGACCGGGTTCTCGAAAACGAAGGTGGGCAGACTATGAAGACATAGACAACCTGATTTCACCCTTGGACGAACTAAAACTTCACGAAAGTGACAATGTAATGACTTTCATGATAAGCAGTACGTAAATGATATTTATTCAGTTTATGAATAGGAAATTCTATTAAACATTTTCCTCTAGGTATACCTAAATTCCTTCAACCTTGCGCTAGAAAGCGACCAAATCACGTTCTTTGGTTCAACACATCACAAATCCCGGGCAATGTCAGCCTAGCCAATGCGCAGTTGAAGATTTACAAACACAGGATCCCGGAAATGGGAAAAATTTATGAAATTATGTTGTACTCGATCAGCATCCATGGAAGGAACAAATTTAGACTTAGTTATCTAACTTCTACAGAGACTAGATCAAGTTATGAAGGATGGCTTGAACTGAATGTAACCAAAATGCTCGCTAAGTGGCACTTGAAGCCAGCCAGCAACAAAGGACTTTATGTGGAAGTCAATTATTGGAAAAACATTTGGAAGGAGGAGGTTGAAATTGCAAATGCCGGATTGGCTGGTATGACAAGTGTGGACAGCGAGAAGCCTTTCATGGTTGGATATTTCAGAAATAAAGAGGTAATTCTATAAATAAATGGCAGGATCTCTTGGTAATTAGGGGCAGATGATCCCTCTTAAAATTGCAATCAAGCAGATACCCTAAAAGCGCATCTCATATTAATATATTTCGCCCTCCACCAGGGTGCTTCTCCCTTACAAATAGGAGCTATACCTTACGTGCGCCGAAAACGCCGTTTGTCGAAATCGGAACTATATCAACTCACTAGAAATCAAAGGTGCGAGAAAATGCGCTTCTCTGTTGATTTCAAAAAGTTAAACTGGATGGTAAGGACGCAAATATTAAATTATTTAGAAACGTAACTCATTATTGCGTTGGACTTTTTCAGAACTGGATTGTAGCCCCTGATAAATTTGAGAGTTCATACTGCGGTGGAGATTGCAGCTTTCCTTTGAACGGCTTGGATGCAACGAATCATGCAATCATTCAGACTCTGGTTCATCTGAAAAATCCAAAGATACCGAAACCTTGTTGTGTTCCAACAGAACTAGCGTCCATTATGTTAATTTATCGTGTCAGCCAAGATTTAGTTAATATGAAGAAGTACAATAATATGGCCGTGAAATCTTGTGGATGTTTGTGATGAGAAGTCCTCCGTTTTTAGTACAACGTTACACAGTGGCTGTATGAGAAATTTGTTCGCGCTCGTCTAAATATCTTATTATATATTGCAATTATATAACTTAGGAGTTATTTCAACGTTTTATTCTGTAAAATCAAATAATATATGTGTAACGAAAAACCCTTGCTATTCGTTTATTTATGGATAATGGTGTCCTTTAAGGTAGACCTCTGTTACCTATGTGTTCCTTCGAACTCTCACAGATTTATCTGAATGTTTCGGATTTGAGAAGCCCAAACAACATGTTGGCAAGCGTAACATATTCGCTCTTGCAAAAAAGTGTTCCTCTCATGTGTATTCACTCTCCACTCGTTTCTCATTTGAATACTGTTAAACGAGTACCAAAAAATTCCCTGGGTCGAAATCCACATGTATAGGCAAAGGTCCTCCTGCACAGCTCATAAACTGTGAAAACTCGTTCAACCTTTGCCTCTAGATTATCTGATTATAGATTACTTATCTAAAATAACTTTCACTTCATCAAAGAGTTAAAGTTAAGCGGGAAACACAGTTACGAGGCGTGCGGAATGCAGAAGAGAGAAGCTGTGAATCGTACACAGCTTCAATGTACAATGAAGATTTCAGGTCGGCAAAGTTCGCTCCACGTCGGCAAGGTTCATTCTGAAAGGAAGCTACGGAACTAATGCAAGTGACATTAATAATTAGCATTTGCAACGCAAATAGTGCCTTCCGCAGTTCTCAAAACGAATTCAATTAAATTAATTACATTCAACAATAACTGTCGAAAACGAAAAGCGCCGCCATATTGCAAATGACGCAACAAACTATTATCTGTCACACATCGCAAAAGTTCAATTTTCCGAATTTTTTTTTGTGTGCCACATTGCGCATCGGACTTGTTGTATATTGCCTCATACAAGTCCATGTAATGAACTTCACTTGACAGCTCCCTCATCCACACACACGCAGTCACTCAGCTGCTGTGTGTGAGCCTTTTTAGTTAGTCCCTTAATCTTTGTAAAGCAACGTTATCATTGATACGGCCGCGCAAATATCCATCACAAACACCTTTGAGCGGAGCAACAACTTTACAGGCGAGGAAGGAGAAAGTCTGTTCTACATGAAGCAATCGCACCAGGCGCGGAAGTTTTACCAACTAATCAGCAGAATGTAGCCTTATACACCTCGATGATCATCCTGCGGATACAAAGAGGGACATATAAGTGGCTCATCAACTTATGCTGAAGGTGTGGGACAACGAATCAATGCCTGGCAAGGGGGCATTATCTGTACCATACATAAAAAGGGGGATATCACGCAGTGCAGCAATTATAGAGGCATCGCGTTCCTCAGTCCAATCTATAAATTATCCTCCAAAGCCGGATAGCCCCATACGCCCAGAACATCATCAGCCCACATCAAAGAAGCTTCATTCCAGACAGACCAGATTTTCTCTCCGCGGCAAATGATAGAAAAACTGTTAGAATATGGAGTGAAACAGTTGCAACATCTTTTCATCGAGTTCAAGGCCGCTTATGATACCTTAGCCAGGGTAAAACTGTACACGGCCATGAGAAAACTTGGTATCCCGAAGAAATTGACAAGACTGACTAGGCTGACCTTGATCAACATGCAAAGTCAGATAAAAGGAGCCGTATCACTATCGAGAGACTTCGACATCAGCAATACTCTAGGACATGGGCGTTTTTTTTCAACCTGGCCTTGGAAAAAGTGATCCGTGAAACTGAAGTCCACCCAACGGCTGGTTTATTATGAGGAAATCGATATTATGTGAAAAACAACTAGATAGGTACAAATTGCCTTCATCCAGATCGAGCAGCGATTGGCTCGAGATCTTGGGCAGCAGGTTAATGAATGCAAAATGAAATATATGGTGGCAATGTCAACACCAAAAACCACAGAGGTAACAACATCAAATGGCACTGATAAAATAAGAACAATAAACTTACGAGGCTACAACTAGACTACTATGATAAGAAAAATTGGGAGCTCTTAGTCGCGTTCGAGTGTAAAATTCCCCGATGAATTTTCGGCACCCTACAAGAGGATGGACAATTCCGTAGCCTATATAACGACGCAAAGTATGGACGATACCAGGATAAAATCCGATTCAATAATTTGCGCCGTCAGAGAACTGGCCTAGAATCGTTTGTCACATTAATTCACTTCCACCTTCAATCCAGCGAACTACTTTCACCAACGTGAGCGAAAAGAAGAAAGGGAACTGCTAGTTCAAGAGACCCCCTGCCACCCAGATACTTTACTTTCGAAGAAAGAACCAATCTTTATTCATTTAGCCGCCAAAGGAGGAATTTGGGTATCTTTGTCATGGTGATGAATAGCACCAGCTCCCTTTTGGCTGGATTTATGCCAATCCTGCATTTTACGACCCACACGCACATCTTTCCCTCCCCTTCCCCTCCAGGATTTCACTTATAATTTTACGCATATTGGAAAAGAGTGGGATGAAGGTGGAGACGTATGTCGATGACTTGGTGAAATTGGTGTTAGGAATGCTTTTCTCCTAACACAAATTCCATCAAGTCATCGACGTACGCCACTACCTTCATCCCGCTCCTGTTCAATATGCGTAAAATTTCATCCATCACTATCAACCAGATCACCGGAGAGATAGCGCTATCCTGGGGCGTGCCTCTACACATAACTCTGGTCAAGTGGCTACTTCCCAGATCAGACAGAAATATATGGATATGGACATTATACAATATGTAAAATACCACTTCGATCCTATACTTCCTTGATGGCTTTGAAATTAACGTTGTTGAATGTTTCCTCTATATTCAGGAGGGCAGCTAGAGTATAATGCTTGTACTGTATTGACATCTCAACCGTGCTAATTACCTCGTGGAGAGTAGTTTCTGTGGATTTGCCTTTGATGCCTCTATAATCGTCCTTAATTAGCTGAGCGGTTAGAGCACAAGGCTGTTATATGGAAGGTCGCGGTTCAAATCTCATTGGTGACGTGGTTTGACGTCGGATACCAGTCTAATCTCAGACGAGCGCGATACTGACCACATTGCCTCCTACAGGCTATCCTGTAGTGTACCGTTACGGTCTTGAATGAAGTACTCTAACACACTTCAAGGCCCTGATCCAATTGGATTGTTGCACCAACGAAAAAGGCTGATTGGCCGAAAATTTTTCGAGGAGTCATGACTGCGCTTACCCGCTATCGGTATCAAAACCAAGCGTAGACGTCTCCAAGCGTTTGGTACTATCCAAAAGAGGTATAGCTCCGGTAAATCTCAACAAGCCACGTCAACCCTTTCGTGCTGTTTCTGTAACATGAGTGGCATTATGCCATCTGGGCTAGACGATTTATATGCGGAGAAGCTGTCTATAGCTTCGCCAATTTGACCTTCGATAATTACCAATTTGAAAGTCTCAGAGTCCTCCTCGCTGGCGGGTAGTATCTTGCTGAGTCTCGTAGATTTGCTGATACATTCAATGCTCTGACAATAGGGCGGCCACTTGGCAGTCTTGATGGCCGGCTTGTACTTCTTTAGGCAGACCTTGTCCTCGCTGGTTAGCTTCCTAAGCTTGGAGAGATCTTCATTCTACCACGGTGGCAATTTCTTTTTGCTATATTTAGCAGGGCACGATACTTTGAAGGCGGTTTCGAATGACTTTTTCAAAGCCCCGACTCCAGTTTGTCTATCGTGCCAATCTTACCAATTTGCACACCAGAGAATTCGCTCTTCATAATTTGACTAAACTTCCTCCATTCGTTTATTCTGATATCTCTGAACAGGTTGGAGACCTTTGCAATAAGATTTAGACTGACAAGCATCCAACTGTGATCTAAGAAGGATCTGTGGTTAGAAAGTCTCCAGTTCTCCACCCTAAGAATCTCATAGTCGATCATATAAAGGACCTCCTCCTCAAGGGTGTGGAAGTTTGATTTACTACCCCTATTGCACATTGATGAGATTATCTCAATATTAAAGTCAAAGTGTATGCCTTGCATTGGCGTAGCAACCTATCAGCAGGTTGGCTTTCATTGGTGCAATGGAGAACGTCAAATGTTGCAGTTCTTCTTGCAAAACTGATCGGTGATGAGCCATGTAAGCCAAGGAAATATATACATTCTCCATTAACGCCTGTTGTATGATAGTTTGACCACGGTTATGTTGCTGCAACTCAAGTCCGGATACAGAAAAGATTGCATGCTCAGAATATACGCTCTAAGTCTGTACCGATCAGTATCTCTTGTACTGTGGAATAAATTGTAATATCTGGTTTGGAGCCTTTTGATAGTTGGGCTTTCTCTGATCCAGGGTTCCTATATTAGTGCGGTGTTGATGTCTTCCTCTAGGAGGAGTACCAACAGGTTAGCTGATGCACACTTCGAGTGCTGCCCTGCCCTCAGCATGATCTACTTGCGTAGGGAATTCATCAGTCCGGACCGTCGATTTTCTTTAGCCGCTCGTTGGTCATCGTCCAATTTGCCGTGACTCCGAACCGCATCTTACAATTCGCTTTTTCCAGTGCCTGCAGTCACTTTCCACTTAGGCAGAGCATTGCTGTTCGGCTAGGATTTTTTTCCGTTGATAATAATTGACAATCGTCCATGGGAATCTTGGAGTTTTAAAAGCGCAAGGATTGGATAAGCTAGGCCTTATTCATTCGGATAATCGGCAACCAGATGCGAGTGACCTGGTGATCTTGTCGTCTGAGATGACCTTGAGCTTTAGGTCCTCCCGAGCGTTACTGATCTTAGCGACGCACGAACCAAGAAAGCCATTGAAGAATTGTTCCTCACATGCTACAACATGAAGCCCGCGGACCACCCGATAGGAATGAAAACAGGGATTGAATCCCCCCTGTTCCCCCGTGCAGAAGATGTTCGATGACCATCTCCGAAAGCCTGGCCTCAACCCTAGTCCACACATTCGACGCCAGTTTGCTGTTGATAGAATTACCATCCGCCAGCGCCACACGTGATTTCAGGCCACGTTCCTAAACTGTTTCGCAGTTCGTGGGTCGCCAGGCGGAGGTTGCTGCTCACCTCTTTGCAGAGGTTGTTTTGCGTTCGGGCCCTTCCACTCTCTCCGCCTTCTTCTGATTTCCCAAGCATTTGTCCTTCTCATTCCGCTCGTCGACAGTACCGGCCTCCTTATTCTTCGCATTCTTGCTCAGAATATACTTACAGCGGCCCAAAAAAGTATTCGACCTGTTTTTGTGTTAGAAATATCCTTTAAAATATCAAAAACTAAATGCAGCAATAAAACAAGTCGGGAAACCGGAAGCTGGACGCTTCAGATACGAAAGGTTTTGTGTATTTCTCAGTACGTAGCACGTAATATATGTATATGGCCACTTTCGGGTGGTAATGACATTGATAGTCTTCAATTTTCAAAAAAGCAACAACTTCGACGTATTATAAATTTGTTAGTAATAGTGCGATTCCCATCAAACTTGGTGTGATCATGCTCTACATTATAGCCTACATCACTGCAGAATTTCGTGCCGCTAGGATGAATTTAAGGGGGGTTTCCAGTCAATTACAAAAAATTATTGTAATATACTATTATTAACTTTCTTTCAACAGATATCGGTATGAAAGGTATTTCGGAGCCAAGGCACCATATAGTGGCAGCCTTCTGATTTTTTTCAGATTTTTCGGTTTGGTAGTTTCTGAGAATGGCCCCCTTAAAGAAATGATCACTTTCAACCCCCCGCACTCCCCACATTTCCAAGAAGTGTCAAAACTAAGATCGGCTTCGAAAAGTACTAATCGAGACCTTTAATTTGATACCCTACATGACTATATTTGATGAAAAAAAAATTTACACCCCCCTTTTGCATGTATGGGGACCCCCCCTTAAATTCAACGTAAAAGGATGTAACTCACTGTATGTATGAGCGTTCACAGTTCCCACCTTTCTACCAAATTTGGTGTCAATCGCTATAACCGTCTCCGAGAAAAATGCGTGCGACGGACAGACAGACAGACAGACAGACGGACAGACGGACAGACGGACAGACGGACAGACGGACAGACGGACAGACGGACAGACGGACAGACGGACAGACGGACAGACGGACAGACGGACAGACGGACAGACAGACAGACAGACAGACGGACGGTAAACCGATTTTAATAAGGTTTTGTGTTTACACAAAATCTTAAAAATGCGTGTCGATTTGTCATAAGCCATGGCTTAAAACAAAATACCATATATTTTTTAAGAATCGAGGGGTCCTAAGTCCCCATCCACTTGATGACGGGCCGGTCCAAATAGGGGGAACTTACTCTCTCATTTTTTTATCCATGCACCTGACGTTTAGAGCTTAGCACCCAAACTTCCAACATGTTAGGCGTTCACGACTTTCGGTTTCGCGATTCTTAAAAATATATGTCCAGCTCTGGCCAAGCTTTGGTCTAAAGTATGGGTGGATTTACGCTCAATATAATTCGTAGCCATGTTGTGTTCTGCGAATTATATAAAGGAACACTTAACATCCGTAAGGTCGTCATCGCCTAACTTTTTGAAAATACCATAGCAAAGGAACCGTTATTATTTGCATATGTAGATCAGCGAGCAATACAATATTCGATATCGCTAAGTTGTTAGAATTTTAGAAAACAAAAACACAAAGTACCGTTAGGTGGAATTTCACATTTTGAAGGCTAGAAGTGTTGAATTTTTATAAACGCATTAATCCTAGTTTGGTTTTGATTTTGAGCGAGATGGGTCGCAAAGGACAGCAGTTGTCCGTTAAAGTGAAAAATTTAATTATCAATCATTATAAACGTGGTCTGTCTGAGATCAAAATATCGAAAATAGTGAATAGACCGAGAACAACTGCGCATTTTATAATTAAAAAGTTTAAAGAAGGAAATCCAGTTGGCAACACACTTAGATCTGGTCGACCAAAAAAAAATGACTGAGACTGCAGCGCGTTGGCTGGTAAGGGAAAAAAGGGTCAAAAGACGAATGCCGGAAAATTAGCGAAAGCTACCAAGGAACATTTAGACATAGTGGTTATACTCCAAACCATCAAAAATCACTTACTTTCAAATAGCTATAAAGCCAGGTCAACCAAGCCATATATATCCAAAAAGAACCGCAAGGAAAGGCTTCATTTTGCTCGGAAATACGGAAACAGGCCCGCAAGGTCTTGGTTTGATTTTATTTTTACAGATGAAAGCAAATACAAGCTTTTTGGATGCGATGGAGGAGTAATTGTGTACAGAAAGCCAAATACTGAGTTGGAAGAACAAAATTTGCTTTCCACTGTGAAGCATGGCGAAGGTGGTTTGATGGTTTGGGGGTGTATGGCGGCGTCGGGGAGGAAAATATAGTGCCAATCAAAGGGACTATGGACTAGCGACACTATATTAACATTTTAAAAGAAAAATTGCGCGGCTACTAACTCGGAATCGAATGAAGCTATAAATTTTATCAGGATAACGATCCAAAGCACACAACTCACAACACAACGCTTTGGCTTCTTTACAATTGCCCAAATGTCATTAAAACACCAGCGCAAAGCCCCGATCTCAACCCAATTGGACATGTATGGAGTATTTTGGAAAAAAATACTAAGAGACCGCCACTTCACTAATGTTAACCAGATGGAGGAAATCCTGAAAGAAGACTGGCTGAAAATCGACGCAGAAACGACAAAAAAATTTGATGCAATAGATGCCACGATGACTGCAAGAAGCTCTTTGTCGTAAGGCAAGAACAACAAGATATTAACTTTTTTCTATTGAATTAGATTATTGTACTTTTCTTTTATGCCAAATATTTTTTTTGCTTTAAAATGGCCTACGAAGATAAAAATGGCTTCTTTTGTGTAACTCAAAAAAGTGTTTTAATAAAAACTGAAGTATTTTATGTTTCAAAATAGCAAACCTTATTTCTTTGTTGAATTTAGTTTTTAATATTTTGTAGGATATTTGCAACAGTAGTCACATGTCGAACACTTTTTTGGGCCGCAAGGTTCTCTGGTACTGGCTCTTAAGCAAGATTTCAGTGAAACTCTGTTTCTTTGCTGGTTTCCGGTGGCCGACATTTTGTCAGCCATTGCATTTGGGTGGACCCCCGACGTCGACGGTTTCGAGGTGGGAGTACTATGGATGGTACTCGCTACACCCAGCTCGACGTCAGCGGTTTCGAAGCTCGAAACAACTAGTCCTTCTGTCGTCTAGTTGCTGGTTTCAGTCAAGCGATGCAACGGCTAGCATGGACTGTATAGTTCGTCCCCCGATAGTACGTATATCACCACCATCTCTTCTTCGTCTATCCTTAGTTTTTTAATGTCTTAATTTGGAATCCTCTAGATCCTACGAATAATCCACGCAAGGGTTTTATTTAAAACTGGAGGTGCCCAATGTATTCAGGCTCTGCATATTAAAGACCAAGCTCCCCATCGGGCACGAAGCCTCCGGCGTTTGCTGTTTTACTTTGGCTTGGGGTCCTGTTTGCCTCGTTTCCAGTGAAGGGAGAACGATGCCCGGACTGTTGCTTTGGTTCATCCCCCCAGCAAATCCGCTTGCCCAATTGGATAAGCCTACATTCTTGGTCCGTTCGAAGACCGTGTCAGCGGCCACCGCGAGTAGATCATGTGAAAAATTACCGAATTATGCAACCTAAACCAAATGAGGCCGCCACGATGCTTTCTTATTGCCCGACCACATCCGTCTTCACGAGAAGGTCAAAAATCAAACGAAAATATTAAAATATAAAAACTAATTTATTCCTTAACGTTTATTTAATACAACTCAAAACTCCATACTCTCCACTTGCGATATGTCGAAATCATCATCCCATTCGCTCTTCACCGTTTCCGCTGCTTTTTTCTGGGTCATCTCATTTTCTTGTGTCTCCGCGATGTTCCACAATTCGTCGTCGTCTCCCTCCAAAAGCGTAGAATTCACTTCTTTCTTCACGACTTTGCGAACGTTTTTATTAGCCGGGGTGCCGCCTTTTTGCTCGCGACTGCCCATCACAGCCTGGCTGAGTTCAAAATATTGGTTTGGATGCTGTATTCCCTGATCGAGCTTCGTGTCGTGGATAACTTCGAAATAACGATCACAGGCAAGCTGATAATGTCCTTTGGTTGCAAAAGTAGCTACCTCTTGCACGTGCATGGGGCTCAGGCCATAACTAGTAAGTTTCGATTTGAGCGCCACCGGGTCTAGAGTCTTGAAAGGGCAGCCATGCGTATCCTGTGGTCCAACTGCTTGCATTATGATCTTCATGCAGGAGAATGGGGAATATTTGACCATGGAACCCTCCTTTCCATAGCTGTGTCGAATATTGTAAGCATAGCCCTTTTCAAACCGTTCCAAATCCATCGTTTTTGTAAACTCCTCACGGAAAAATCTCAATGCGTCCTCGAGTAACACCCCGATTCCCTTTAGGAACAGCGTGTACTGGAGTCGACCGAAATGCTTGAGGTGATGCTTGCTGCGGAGGATTTCGTGACATGACCGCATACACAGAGGGAATGATTTGATGGAAAGCTGATCGAGACATTCAATTGGGACGCTCTCACCCTTGTCGATTGAGTAATCTTTTCCTGTGTATGATGTGTGGATTCCTTTCAAGACTGATACCAGCCGTTCGTCGTTCTCTGACTCTGGTAAACCTCTTTGAGCTACTTGCAGGCCTCGTTCTAGTTCGCTTTGATATTTCGTAGCGATAATGGACACAAAGTCGCTGCTATTCACGTAAGCAAAGCCGTTTTTGAGGAAGCATCGACGACCTTTTACTAAATCCAGAACTTCCGTGAAATGAACCTTGTAAAAGTCCAGCAATTCGATTTTGCTCGCGCTCTGTCCCATCGTGCTCTCGTACAGCCCATCTTTGACCTCGTTTTTCTGCTCTTCAGTTAAAGGAGTGTAGTCCAGCTTGTTAATTTCAAGGAACTCCTTCACTTGGGACGCCGTCAATAACGAGAATTTGTAGCGAAACATTTCCATTTCTCTGGCAGTAAACCATCTGCGAATTTAAAGACCTGTTTTACGACATGCGCTGCAAGGAGCCGGACTATATAAATACCTCTGTAGGTCTTGCGACCTGCTGTAAGCCACTCTGAGTATGAAGTGAGAGATGGTGTCCCGGCGGCGCGCCTGCAGGTCTGACTCTTTGACCGAGCCACTGTTGTGGAACAGCCTCGCATATCCTTTTAAGCCCTCTCTATTAATTTCGGAAGTTATGTGTTCTTTCCACTCATCTGATAGGAACCGCAAGTTCCTCGAACCAGCCTGTTCGAATATTCTAAGCAATTTCAATCGCTCCAAAGCCAAATCTTCGAACTCCTGCAAAGTGATGTCTTCTGTTGGAGGAAGTCGATACAAAGTCACGTTGTGCGGATAGAGTTGCTCTAAGTTGACAACGGCCGAGGTTTTCTCAACCTTTACTCGAGGTTTGCGGATAAAATCCATGGAGATGTCGACTTTCGTTCAACGCTCTTGAGGAGTACATGCACTGGTTATTGTTTGTTGAATTTCCCGCCGGATTGATTGTCAAAACCATTTTGACAGCGACATTGACATTTAGTGATCCTAAACTTGTTATTGTGAATGCAGTGGGTGCGTTCTGAATCAATGCCTGCAACCAGTACTTGACTTCAATTTGCGAATTATGAATTTCAAAATTTATCAGAATGCATGTAAGCTGGACTAATGGAGTTGGCGAGGAATCTACAGCAGGTTTCAACCGATTGTTTGCTGCTTTGGCAACATTTATGTGCTTGCATATTCTGAACAATTTTTGCCTAATTAGAGAATGCAGCTGCAAAGTTCTCCTAATTTGAAAAGTACCAAAGTTGTGTGAGACTCCAACCGCGGTTTCGGTTGAGCTGCTAGGATGGCGGACCTTCTTTAAGGCGGACCACATTAAGAGATTGGAAGTTCATATTCTTAGAAAGTAAAATAGTAAAATAAAATTAAAACCTTTTTATTTCAAATGAAAATTGCCGTTATTACACGTTCCGCAATTGGAGGACTTTAGTTACGACCTGCAGCAGACTAATTCTGCATAACTTTGTTTTATTTTGGCTTAAATTATTCAACAAAATTTGTCAATTAATACGTCCCATTAAGAAAAAGTCTAATAAACCTCCGTCAAAATAAGCCCTCCAAGGGCTATATCTGCTTACTAAACTTTTTCTTCATTTCACTTCACTTCACTTATTTGTTCACGATACGCTAAAACATCGCTAGAATCGTAATCACTGACGATTTTTTATATATTCTGAAGCAACTCCCAAGTCGAAAACGCTTAGCAGCCTATTTATAATATGGCAAAAAAGCTGGCCTTAGGATTACATTGGCCAGAGAAAAACCGGAGGAGCAAGTTACAGTTATGGAAAGGCAATTACATTGTGCAGGAATAGCAGAGTGAAGTTAAAAAATTTTATGAACCATACTATTATGATTTCGAGAATTTACGGCATTTCCAAATCAAACGCGTTATCCTCGAAACCTTGTTTTTAAGAATACACTGAAAGTCATCCCTGCCTGTCATAAAACGCCAGTAAAAGGGATATTTTCAGCTAGGAAACTGCAAATTTCGAAACTTTACTGCTATCGAAACGCCAACAACGCCTCAATAGGGACTGATCTCATGACCACGACCTTGGACAATCGAAAACGGGCTATGATTGATTTTTGGAATGTGCGCACGCTTCTGGACAACGGTATCGATGGTATCCAGAATGCTGGTTTTCTCCAGCTCGAGCGAGAATTCTAACAAGATTAGATTTTTGTCTGCTATTTGTAGTCTAGCCTAAAATTAATAGACAAGGGGTAGCTTCCTCCCAATTACAATTTTTAATTTTAAGGGAGGGGGGGGGGGTAAGTTGTTCCCGATATATATATTTACATTCAAAATTGTAGTTTGGAGGAAGCTATCCCTTGTCTATCAATTTAAGAATTCCAAGGATATAAACTGGACATTCTGGGTCTGTGTAAGTGAAATAAGATGATGAGATTCTGGAGAGTACTAATCTTCCGCAAGAGGAAGCGAATGTGCTTTTGTACTCTGGAAAGCCAAATGGTGGTATACGTGAATCCGTTGTCTGATTGTTTCGGAAGGCTACCACAAGGCGCGCTCTATTGACCTAGGAGCGATTTCGACTCACATGACTCCGATCCAGATTAACGAGCATCGCAGAAGCTTTCGATATATTGGAGAAGGAGACTTTCTACGAGCAATTACACACAGTTTTGGAGAAGCTTCTTAAAGGTGGCATTGTAATCGTGATGGGTGATTTGAATGTGAAGATGAGCTCTTCCAACACCTTGCTCGGACATGCAATGGCGAGCATGGTCTTCGCGGCCTTAACGATAATGTTGGGAGGGGATGATCGGGGATGTGGCAATTAGAGCGGTATCTACGCGCTTCCTATCATTACAAAGATAGTAGCTAACATGATCTTGGAACGCATTAAGAACATTTCGAAAGCTTGATCAATATCTAGATTCTCCTGCATTGACCACATCAACGTCCTGTGGACGCACTTAGAGCAGTGCGCGGAGATTAAATCTCTGCTTCACTTGCTCTTCATCGATTTCGAGAAGACTCACGGTCTTTCCGGAGAAACTAAAAAATATTATTACACATGTAATGGTAAAATCTCACATGCTGCATCGAGATATAGCTTTGAATTGGGGAAGCCCAGAGTCCATCATCCACTTGACGGCGGACCGGATCAATTGGAAAGAAATGTTCGCCCACTTTTCTGGTCCATGGGTTCTTTTTTCAGGGTTAACTCCCAAAATTCAAGAACATACAGTCGAATACGGTTTCGTTTGAATTCAATTGAGCTCGGCTTCCTCAATTCCAAGCAAAAAATATTTCAGAAATACTAGGCGGTTCTTCTTATGGATATAATCGCACTCATGACGTGCTTTTCAATTGATATAAGGGAGCGAACAACATCTGATAATCACTTTGGTCACGCGGCAGAGGCAAAGGAAGCATCTGATGCATCCTGCCCAGGATGAAACCATGGTGGTCTATATATTTCTTTTGTTATTGGTGGGATTCTTCATGCTGCCCTGTCCTAAGGACATGGTGGAGCAGGCAAATGGAGCACAACCCTGTCGTCCGAATCAAGTAGTCGAGGAGAACCTCCACGTGTCGCCATCGAGAAGCGCTTTAGTCACATTGACTGGCTGGTTGTGATGCAGTAGGTGAACGCTTCTAGGCCTTGAGTGATCAGACTCGAGTCTGAACGGGATTTATCTGATGTGGCTTTGGCTTGGCGTTAATTAGTTGTGGATTTTGGCTTAAAGGCGTACTCACAGGAAAATCTTGAAAAATACCTTTTTTGGGACTCCAAACATATGTAACCCCTAAATGGTTGAGAGATCTTGATTCCGCATTCACTGAATGTCCGACCGGGTTAGTCGGAGAGCAACTTACTCACACCCCAGTTTTTCAAAAAAACAGCGACGACTTGCGGTTTTTGAGGGGCAACCCATCAACTGTTGCCTCAACTCTGCCCTACAGAGAAAACCGTCGGTTTGAAACCTTAGTTGGCCCGGGACTAGATGGTAACTTTTCTTTCGATTAAGGATAGAACGATCTCGAGTCCGTCTTACATTTGATGGCGAAACGCACTAATTTTGAGGAGTGATTTACTCCTCCTTTCTAGTGCATGGACTACTCTTCAGTAGTGGGAAAACTTTCTTAACGACACCAACTTTAGACAACCCGCAGGAATATATTCCAAAAAGACGTAATAAGATCTGGCAGGAGGATTGATGAATGTAAGAAGCTAAGAACTTTATTGTTGGCTACAACCGTAGATGGGCGCGATCGGCTGGAATTCCTTTAACGTCTGAAAGTAGAAGAAGTTCAGCGTGGTATACGTCGCGGCAAAAGGAAATGGAAGCAAAAGCTGCCGTAAATAGTAACGATTTCGACACCATATACCATAGTAGGAAAGAACTTATAAATGATTGTCAGCTTTGGCAGACTTCACATCCACGATGTTGCACAACTGAGGAGGTGGAAGGAGTATTTCACCACAATTCTAAATTACATAACATCAGGTTAAGTTTCACCTCTTCTGGATAATATAGCAGGTCACCGTAATATGCAGATACGGACTGCTCCTCCAAACAGAATCGAAATGATCGCTGCCATCAACGCATGACGGGGAAGAAGACAGGGCAGCAACTCTGTTGGCCGAAACAAAAGCAAGTGGTCGAGGAGAACCTCCACGTGGTGCCATCGGGAAACGGTTTACTCAGTTTAATTTGCTCGTCGCGATGCAGTAGGCGAATGTTCCAAGGCTTATATAGGCGATCAGACCCGTGTCTGCACGGGGACTCATCTGAAATGGCTTTGGCCATGAAACCTCACCAGATGTATACTGGTACCTGGCACCCTCTGAATTTACAGTGCTCAGGGAGATTCCAGGTCCATGTACTTCCTGCTCGGTTATTAGCGGATGGCTCTTTTGTGGTGTATCATGGGTTTGTGGTTAGGTTCAAGCAAACAAAGAGACTTTCGGTCCTCAAACGTAGAGTTGGGTTTTAACTCGGGTGGCATACTTCTTATTTCGGTAGAGATTTGGGTAGGTCTTGAATCCACCGGTATGAATTCTGAGCCATGAATTCGGTATAGATTACTGATTACTGTTATTGCTTGGCACAGAAGGGTTCTGATTGTGATCACAAAATCAATCCATGTCTTAAGAAGACCATAGGGTTACACCTAAATTGCGAGTATTCACATTAAACCGCCAGGACGTATTTGTCCAAAGGACATGGAGGAGTTCAATGGGCGATGACATCTTGCCTCAAATACTTCGACTATGCTGATGATATCTGTTTGCTCTCTGTCCAAGTCATTAAACTTACCCACATAGCTCTGAATTTGGAAAGTGAGGCAAGTAGAGTTGTACTGAAGATAAACACCAACAAAATTAAAGCTCTCAGTTTGACGGGTCATTGTACTCTCCCTATCTGCATTAATCGGCCGAGCATCGAAGGTGTCGACTTCTGCCGACGATGGCACCGAACTGCCATTAACAGCACTAAATCCGAAAGAGACCCCCACTGTCGTTTAACTCAAACAAAGAACTTCGTCGGCGCACAAGCCTGTCACTCGTGGACTTGGTGAGTTTTTCTTTGAGAAACAATTCTCTAGCCAATTACATCAGGCTACCGTCTTAATAATAATTGTTGGCGCAATAATCCAACTGGATCAAGTGAAGTGTATTAGAGTACTTCACTCAAGACCGTAACGGTACACTGCAGGATTATAGTACCCTATAAGAGGCAATGTGGTCAGCATTGCGTCCGCCGGAGATTATTACCATGATTTGACTCAGGTATTCATTCACAGCTGAGTCGACAGATATCCGACGGCAAATCACGATACAAATTCCGCTGCCACCAGTAAAACTTTCGTGACTTTCCGTACGACAGCCTTGTGCTCTAGCTACTCAGCTATCGGGACACAGGCTACCGTCATGACAGATAATAAATTGTTTCCTTTTATCTTGAAAAGTAGAGAATGAGATCGCATGTCGAATGCAACTTCAGTTTAGCAGAAAATCGGCATTTGCAAAGAAAATCCCACTCACGGAGGTCATATTAAAAATTGGTTATTGCCAGGCATTGACATTGAAGCCTCCAGCAAATAGCATTCCTCACTTCAATGTAGAATGCTTCGTTCCCAACAAAAAATTATAAACGATACATAATTTATAACTCCTCAATCACCGCCTCCAATTGTGTAGAGGAGCCCATGCAGTACATAGAATCTGAGTGCAGGATCTTGAGCAGCAAAGAGTACACCAATCGTCATACCTCCGTCTGCAAGATTCCCCATCAAAAACTTGCGTTGAAGTATAACTTAGTGGGAAACTACCACTCTTATTATCAGTATATTCTCCAGAGAATCTTGGAAAATGGTCGGGCCAAATTACTGTGTGATTACACTATTACCACAAATCACAGGGTTAGTAACAATAGACCCGATCTAGTTCTGCTTCTCAAGGGATTAAGACCGTGCTTCATAATCGATGTGATCATGCCATAGTACCAAAACACTATTGAAGAACGCATCATCGCTGTAATGCGGGCTTTTGGCTGTTATCTTCAACCCATCCTTAGGTCGGTTGCCCTCGGTCTGGTTGGACGAAATGAGGGTTCGTGGGCTTGTTTTTCGATTATATATAACGCCATTTGGAGGCGATAAACCGGGCTCACAGCACTCTTTAGCCTCTTGTTTTCATTTAGGATCATGGTGGTAGATTCAAGTCTCATCCATAGTGGTGAAGCGATGCACAAAATCTTTTTAGTATTTCTAAAATGTTGCTGTGAAGTTCACATTAGTATGTCCTATTGTTAGTGAATGCACACAGATTTTTGGAACGTCAACCAAAATAAATATTGCTCACACTGCCTAATGACAAAAACAACAAGATTATAGCGGTAGGAGCGTTATAGGATTCTTTGTTTGCTGCTTATAACATATCAGGTCTGATCAAAAAGCTCCAGGACTTTTGCGCGCCTTCACGTTGACGTCGGCTGGTTCGGCGCTCATTTTCTAGCGGGAACTTTCCCGAGTGATCTCCGCTGTGTTTTGTTTCTCTAACCTTCTCCAAACCGATTGTTCATCTGTTTTAGTGAAGTCTGTTTTTCGTGTTCCGCATTTTTTTGTCATGGACGTCAAGGGGGAGCAAATTGTTTGCGTGAAACTTTGCGCTAAATTGGGCAAATCTTCACGGAAACTTTTCAAATGCTGCAGAAAACCTTTCGTGATGAAGTGATAAGTCGTTCACGGTGTCACGAATGGTTTAAACGTTTCAAGGAAGCCAGAGAATCAACGCCCTCGTTCAAGAAGGCCTTCAACCTCAAAGCCAAAGTTAACACCCTTGTGCATTTCAATCGTCGTTTGACGATTCGAGAGATGGCGGAGGAGTGCAGCATCTCATTTGGGTCATGTCAGGAGATTTTGACCCAAAAATTAGAGATGAGAAGGGTTGCAGCCAAGTTCATTCCACGACTGATGACAGAGAAACAAAAAGCCCATCACCTGGAGGTTTACCAGGAGCTCTTCTGGTTGGCCAATGCCAATGGAAACTTCTTGAAAACCATCATAACATGTGACGAGTCTTGGGTTTATGGATACGATGTGGAAACCAAGGTTCAGTCATCCCAGTGGAAGTCAAAAAATTCACCAAAACCAAAAAAAGCTCACCAGGTCTTTTCTTCGATTCAAAGGGTGTCATCCATCATGAATGCCTCCCACGAGGTAAAGCAATCAATTCTTATCGATACATCCAAACCTTGAAAACTTTACGCCAAAAGATTCGTCAGAAGAGGCCAGAATTGTGGGAAACAGGGGAGTGTTTTTTTCACCACGAGAATCCTTCCCCCTCTATTCTCCTGATCTGGATTCCTAAAACTCAAGTAGCCAATAAGAGGATCGCGGTTTCAGATCGCAAACAGCATCCATGAAACAGTTTTACAGATTGATTGAGAACTTTACGCCAAAAGATTCAACGGAAGAGGCCAGAATTGTGTGAAACAGGCGAGTGGTTTTTCACCACGACAACGCGTTTTTTGCCAAAAAATCGATGACAATCCTTCCCCATCCATGCAATCCTTCCCCATTATCTCTATTCTCCTGATCGCAGTTTCAGACGATAGAGGAGATCAAGGAAAAAACACTGGAACAGCTGAACAGCATCCACGAAACAGTTTTCCAGATTCATGGAACAGTGGAAACGCCGGTAGGAGAAGTGTATTCGCTTCCAAGGGAAGTATTGTGAAGAGGCTAAATTAGAACAATTGTAAATATTTGTAATAAAGAGTTATTGAGAAAGTTCTGGAACTTTTTGATCAGACCTCGTATACTTTGACTAAGCTGCCCGAACATAAGCGTTTGGAATTCTCCTTTGTTTCAACAAATGTACATTAACTCCGGCATAAAAAAATGATTCCGGAGCATTGTAACTTCGAAAGGACAACTGCTACCCGACAAATATAAGTCAATTTTCATGTATTAATTAACGATGAGGCATTAGTCTCGAGACCTTTCCTTCCTAGTTTCCGTACTACAACTGTATACTGCTGCAAACCTAGAATTAATCGAGTTTGCCTTGGAGACGTTTGTTCACAATGCGCCCCTTAGGTGAAGGGCTTGTTTACCTTCGTATTTCCATGTAGAAATAAAGGTGAAACATCGGAGTGCTTTCTCGCAGTGGCATTCGCTTGATTACCAAAAGGAGCCACTGCGCTGAAGAATTCTGGCAACACATCAACTTAATAAAACAAAGGAATTTATTTATAATAAAAATATATTAAAGAAAACTTGTTTCGAAATCATGAATCATCATTTAAAGAGTTAGAGCTGCTCGAGCAATTCATATTCACTTCTCAACGTTCTCGTCGAAGTTTCAAATATGAATTAATTTACACTACAAATCACTTGCGAATAAAATTCAGAATAACATGAACACTATTCTCTAAGTACAAATAAAACGTGTATCCTCTTTTGACAATTTCAATTTTTCCCCGTTTCAATAAATATCATTTGTAATTGTACTATAATCAATAATTGAAATATTTCGCTACCGGTTTTCACTATGTTTAATAATTTTATTCCATTCGTTTTAAAGTTAAATCTCTTGTATGAGTGTAAGGTGATTTATTTACAATCGGTTTCTATACAGATGGTAGTATTTATATAAATTTTCATTAATATGATACAATTCGAACACCAAAACTAGAGAAATTGACATAAATTAGCGGTAAAATAAGGAAAAACGATTCACTACGTTAACGTAATCGAAAAGTGAGAATATCTCTCAGACGGAAAGGAATTATCTCGCCACTCACACAGGACCTCGTTCGTTCACACTTTAATTTATTATTAAGATTAAGATAAATTCCATAACTTTCAATATTTAACGCTTATATAAAATATTATTACGTTCTCGTTACATCTCTAATATCCCTTAACTCATTGGATTTCCCTACATCATGCAACTACAATAGTATAAAATTATTTCGTTTCACTTTAAATAGATTCTTCCCTTTCAGGTTTCTTACACGCAAGGAATAAAGTCTTGTTAGAAGTAAGTTCCAAGTTTTCATGTACATTCATTTTCTCATTATTCGCTAGAAATGGATAAAATTGATTTTGGTGTTTGTTATTGCAACAAATTATCCACAATGAACGGAAGAAATCAATCGTTAGTAAGAGGAATGGAATAAAAAAAACTATTAACACAACATTTATAAAAAATATTAGTTAAATCAAACACAACAAATGAAATAAGTTTGAAGATTTCCTTAAGGTAGCGATGAAGGCACAGCTGCCATACGATAATGTAAGTTAGCGCCTCTTATTGGTAGCGGATGCGCTTCCGTGTTGAATACCCACTCGTCAAGGGGAAGTAGTGAGTCGTCAGAGAAGAGAAGGTACAAATACTGAAATTGAAAAGATAGGAAACTTGATATAGGTGAATATTTTTCAGGAGTAAATGAGCAAAACTGCAAACCAGCACTAGAATATCCAATAAATTTGCAAATACAAGCGTCACCTCAAATTGATTTATTTCTCAAATTATTATTGGTTCTACGGTGATTAAGATTTCGCACCCCACCGTCCTTGGAGTTCGCCCCCCAAATATCGCCTTCATTAATCCTATATTATGAACACAGTATTATTCTACTAAACTCATCAGAATAACTAAGCCCCAACACTACGTTTTAGCAACGAGCATATAAAAAAGAATAGACACTTGCTCCTGATCTAAATTCCAAAAATAGACGACGGTTCCGTCCGGGGCAGGGACCAATTATCACCAAGTGACAAGTATGCAGCAGCGGAACAATAGAAAGATGAACACAAACAAACATAACGAAGCAGGGTTCGAACCCAGGCCAACGGGATCAAGAGGCTGAGGCTCAACCAACTCGGTTATCGCACTGTTGTCATAAAGGACGTCTTCACTATTAGGGAGAAATCGTCAAATCTTTCGCAATCACGAAACGCCATCGACTACAAGATGTTACTACCTGTGCTAACACACACTAACAGTTTGTTAAGTTTCTATACATTATTCCTCAGAAATAAAATAAAGTAAAACGTGCTTGCTCAAAGAAACGGAAAAGTTCATCTTTGACACATCATTCAAATGACCAGGAGAAGCCATACTCCAGAATGATATAATAGAATCAGGTCAGCTGAAAGGAGACTACACAGCGCGATAAAAAAGCAAAACTCATTGCTGATCTGGATGGGAATCCATGAGGATTTGGTTATAAAATCCAGAAAAGAACAGACTGGTAGTATCGTACGTGTAATATTCCCTGCGGATGAGATTCAGGTTGATATCAACAGCGTGAACGGCATCAAGGTTTGGCTGTTTTTCACCATGAAGGAGCTGGAGATGGCAGTCCCCCCTTCGAAAAATAAGAAGACGCCAGGATCCAGCGGTGTATAAACTCGTGTTTCACACAATTAGCTGGACCTTCTGCTTGACCCTTTTCAAAGCTTACCGTACGCTCGTACTGTTTAGCGAAAGCGAAGGAGATCCTGACTTGCCGTCTGCACACTGAGTGCATTTGACCCAGCCGACAAGGTGTTCGAAAAGCTCATCAAGAGTAGAGTCGTCAAAAAGATTCATGCTTGGGAGACTTATCCCCAAGACAGTTTAGTTTTAGAGCAGAGTTACATTAAATGTTGTCATGGAGGTCGCAAACAGGCTTTGCCGAGCTGTGGCATACAACCCTCAATATCAGCGAACAAAGCTGCTCGTAACGCTTAATTTTAAAAAAGCTTTCAATTCCGCACTTTTTTATTTTATTATCTGAAAGATAGTTGGATATATGGAATGCTTCCCACGACATTCTGTTAAGGCTCAACAAGCCAAAAAAGTTCCAATCACGGACAGAAATGATAACTATATAATTAAAATCACCCACACAAAACCCAGCAGGTCGCTGACATTTTAAAAAATAAATACACCCCGAGTTATAAAGCACAACTCTACACGCAAGGTGATCACAATCAGCATGAACATATTACGAAGGGGCAAACCGCAAATAACCGAAACGAAATACATTCTTCAGGAATTCTTGTTGAAAATATATTCTGAAAGGGGCAATTGTGGCGGCACATCGGACCTTGGTGACCCCGATGCCGAGAATATATCCCGCGCTTTGGTGTACTAGCCGTGATGATCACGCACTAGGGAATGCTGTGTGAGCCTGCTCTTTTCTCGGAGTTAGGCAAGCTCTTGGATTCCAAATGCCGGAGGACCACTACATACCATCAGCAGTCCAATGGAATGCTGAAACTTTGGCACCGGGCACCAAAGGCCGTGACGATCCGTCGTGGTCGCAGTGCTTGCCTTTCGTTCTCCCTGACCTTCACACAACTCATCGAGAGGAGTTCACGGCCAACCCCACGGGGATGGTGTACGAGAGAGTCTGTGACTCCCTCCTGACCCTGTATTGGATATCAGAGCAAGGGTAAGTGACTCAAGGATGTTGCGTCTGCTTGGGGACGCGGTTCCGAAACTGCGGCCGACTCTACCTTCCCGACATACGACGCGGAAGGTTGACACCCCCAGAGACCTCGAGACATGCTCGTAGGTTCTCTTTAGGGTGGACGCTCTTCGAAGGCCGCTCCACCCACCATAGGAGGGCAATTTTAAAGTCCTAGAGCGACGGGAGCACCCTTTCAAGTTCGGTGTTCGGGGCGGGCTGAAGGCCTTCGCTGAAGCGGGAGACGCTCCAAAAAAGCGTCCGCCAAGCATCAGGTTAGCCCGGTAACCCCATTGACGGAATCACGCCCCGGGTTCCTCCCCGCGCGGTTTCAGTTGGGGGCGGAGTGATGTGACGGCACGTCGGAGGCAGTGAGATCACCTCCGCCGATGACCTGAACTGCTGCCGACGCAGCTGGCGGCCTGTCACGAGGCGGGCGTCCACGCTTCCTTTTCCTTCTTTTCCTGACCACCGGAGAGTGCGGACGCTGGCCACTTGTAAAAGTCAATAAGTGAATAAGTCCTGATAAAGTGAATAATCCCTAAAGGACCACCAAGCCCAAGAAGAGGACAAGTCATCAGGAAAACTAAGTTCCCATGTTGTTCAATTGTAAAATTTTGAAATAGATCTTATTACATACTCATTACTTTTTTATTACAAAATGGGACTGTGCAACTTATGAAAATGGCCAAAATACTGTAGAATTGCCCACTACAAAGCATGTGATCAATAAGGTCATTAGGGAATGTAATTTAGTTAATCGTCTTCAGTAAAAAATAAATAATTCCTAAACGATCCCGATCATCATGGTACCAGATACCCTCCGGCTAAACTTTGTGGCAAGAATCATTTCAGGTGAGTTCCTTGCAGACTCGGATCTAATCACGCAACGTAGGAATGAAGAAACTGATACTAAACAGAAAGGCAACACGAGGTTAAAAATAACGGCTACCAACATCTACTTTTTTAATATGTAGCAGCTAACATGGATTTACATTACCCCGGGCTATAAACATGAATTTACACCCTTTTCTTTGATGCTAACAGGCAAAAACAACCTTTGAACTGAGATGCAATACTCTTCAATCAACCACATCAAAATTAAATCATTGGAAATTGCTCTGATGATTGAAAAGATCCCAATAACATAAGATGACGAGAAACTTTCATTTGATTTCGTTAAATATTACTGCATCAAATGCAATTGTTTCATACGCCAATGCACCTAAGGCAGGGTCTGTTACATTTTCTTTTTTACCATTTTTTACCCTTATAGGTTTTGTTGGCTGGATCATACTCCACATACGGGTTAGGTGGCCCACCCAGAATTGCATATTGAACGTGAATTGAGTTTTGTAAGATTAAATATATTCTGAGCTCCTCAAAAAACCTACAGCCCCAGTAACCTACAGCATCATCTTCGCCTGAGCCATACTGCCGCTGGATATTTTATAAACGCTAATGACATCTGTTTGCTCTCTCTTCAGGTCATGGACCTTTGCTAAATGGTTTTGGACTTGGAAGGAGAGGACTGAAGATGAATACCAACAACACCAAGGTTCTCAGCCCAACTGGTCATTGTACTCTCCTTGACAGCATTAATGGGGAAAGCATCGAAGGCGTCTATCAATTTGTATATCTAGGAAAATTACTTCCACTGCCCCCGAAAGCTTCAAACCTACCCCTATCTGAGTCGTATCATCGAAGTACGCTGTCCTGATGTTATTACAAACGAACTTGGTCTGTGTACAGGCTTGGCATACGTGATGTGATTGGAAGATGGAAGTGGCAGTGGATATGACACAGGAGAGGTGACAACGCTGTGCAGCAGAATACACTCTCCCAAGATGGTTGACGAATGTGTCACCTCAAGAGCATTTGACGCAAAATAGTAAAGGAGGAGTGCAGACATCTCGAGAAGCTCTTAGGGTTACTTAAGCGCATTTCAGTGAATCGATGGCGCTTGGGTGGTTACCCACCCCCTGAAAGTTTTCAAGGTCATCGCCCAGAGCAACCATTACCTGCTTCAGTACGTTATCCATAGTGTCTAATGAACAGCACAGTAAAAAGATAACTCGCCTGGAGGTTTACATATTTAGGATACTAACATAAGCTGCTAACACTCATATAATCTATAAAAAATCTTCTTTTCCATGCAGGACCCGGACGACCTCTTTACCGTGAACTTGAAAGCGTTAATACATTTGCTTTCTAGGCTTTTTCTCCATATCTTCCAGATGCTCTTCTCTGCTGTCGTGCTGAACCAACTATTATCTTCAAGCTCAGCAGTTCAGGACTCCTCACTTATTGAGGGAATAATCCCTAAACGAAACATTTAGAGAGATTATTGCACGTGATCCACGATAATTTCTAGCTTTTGAGTAGCTCCATCACAACCTCCTAGCGGCTCATCAAAAGTTTATGTTCGACCTTGAGCTTCCCAACTAATTTGAAGTTTCTTCAGGTTCCTTGGTCGATTTATTCTTTCTTTCTGAATCAATTTTATCTACCGCCCTTAGGGCAATCATTTGGCTCGGTGGACACCCTGAGCGAAGATTAGGTGAGATTAGATATTGTCTGCTATTTGTAGTTTAGCCTAAAATTGATAGACCAGTAGTTTCCTCCAAACTACAAAGCTTTGTACTGATGGAGGGGGTTGCTCCCGAAATATACATCTACCCTGAAAAATAAAAATTGTAGTTTGGAGGAATTTACTATTCCAGCAGTAATCAGGCTTCCTGCTAACAAATGTAAATCATCATCATCAATGGCTCAACAACCGGTATCCGGTCTAGGCCTGCCTTAATAAGGAACTCCCGACAATGCAACTCCTGAGTTTTAGTTGAGTTCAAATGAACTTTGTTTCTCTGTTCTAGTAAAACGTAACTCAGTTCTGAACGCTCGCTGCAATATGATTATTATTATTGTTGTTTCCTTCATAACTTTTGCCTTTCATCCCCATACCTTCTACATCAAACGGACCAATCAACAACCTTGAAAATTTTTTCACAAAGTATTTATACAGGATTGTAGAGAGAAAATTCGGCGCCAAAGTTAGTACGGTCCAATCAATATTATCAAAAAGTCCGTGCTTGACACCCAAGGAGCTACTGTATAGTAGCCTTCATCCGATGCAGAATAATTAAAAACTAGATTTGATTCTTACACGTCAGTAATGAGATACAATAGTTAAAAGTTTTAATTTCGTTCCAACTTCTCCACTTCATTATTCCCCGTTTCTATAGAAAGGACCAATATTGACAGAGGATCGACATTTGTGAACTTTACCATATATAATAAACAATACAAGAACTTTTGAGGCACGATATTAGCTGTCTTGTTTTTATTGGTTACCTAGAGACTTGTCCGATTTTCCAATAGCAATATGACTGAAAGAAAGAAGAGCTCGAAATTTAGTGCAATAACACTAAGGCCAGGATTGACTATTCTGAACCTTTTTCATTTGTATAAACAATAATAATGAAAGGATCATTGCAAACGCTTATTTCACTGCCACAAGCACGAATCCAGGCACAGATTAAGTCAATAGAACAATGTAGCAGCATTCATAGTGCATAGCGTATGGAACTCGTATGTTGGATGATAATTACAGAAAATTTCATTGATATTTTAATAAATTACCTTTAAAGTTTCCGCTAAAAAGAAACTTTGTTGTACGTCATCCTTTTGTGGTTTATCTAAATATACATTTCTAATGCCCGAATAACCGTGATCTGTCCGACAGTATTTCTCCAAAGCCTGGACAGCATCCCAGCCCCAGTCTCGATATTTTTGATCATGTGTTAATCTCCATAACACAAAATAACTCTCAAATGTCTCTGGTCGAAGAATATAATATTTTTCTTGAGATTTTAATGCTCTCGCTTCAACCGGTTCACTTGCTTGAGCATCTGAAAATCTGATTAGAAAGGAAAACATTTAATCAAAAATCAATTGTTTTTGTGGTTTCTTTTGTTTACCTGAAAGCTTCTGGTCCCAAATGTGTACGCGCTCGAATATAACTTTCATGGCATGTGTTCGTTATACCTTTGCCGATTTCCATGAATTTATCGCTATTTTCATTTTGTTTTGTATGCGCGCCAAGACTAAAGAGTCCGCCTAAATATAATTTCAAGACTTGGTCATTTTGCTTAGTAAACAGGTGGTTAGATATTATTTACCCGCGAAGCAAGCTAGGTGGTCCATTTTGTGTTCTAATCTATCGAACTTCATATCTGAAACATATGTTAATCCACCCGGACTTGTCCGAATCATCTTATCTATAATTGCTACCATTGCATCTTCAAACAGTTCGCGAGCTTCAATATCTGTCTGCCCTGATTGTATCCATGCTTTGAGTAAATATTCGTAAAAACTATCGCCAAGTGCTCCCAGCGACATGTGTTCTGAAATAGTGGATTAGTTTTGTTTATGTGAATGTTTTCCAATGAAAATATACAAAAAGTTCATTTGCAAACGACATTTAGTGGCAAATTAAATCAAACAGACTCAGTTCTATTCATAGCTTTTATGCAAACGGACATGTCGACATATAGAATATTGTCCATGTGATGTTCACTGTAATCTCGAGATAACTTGGTGTTTAGCTATGCATCAATACTTGATCTAATTAGCAGGTTCAAACAATACTTACGTTGCCCCCATTTGCCAGTCTTTGGATTCAAATAATTAGGATACAACCCTTTGGGTTTATCTAATTCTTTCAATACTTGTCGAATATTTTGAACACGTTCCTTATATAATGGATTCCCGGTAATATCGCTAAGATATGAGAATTCCAAATGTAAAGTGCCAAATTCAGACAATATACTGCTACCGCCGCTAGCCCAGCCGTAGTTTTTACTTGTCTAAAAAATATGAATTGTACACATAATTATTCAATCTGACAAAGTCCACAAAAACCGATAGGATACTAACCCCTGTCTTAACATTAACAAGTGAATAGGGAATGCCCGTTGGAGTCTGGAAAGCTGGCAGTAACTTATCAGCCACATGTTGTGCCTTCTCTTTGAACATTGGATCACCCGTGAATGCATATAATGTTAAAAGGCCTCCAACGAATCGAATATTTGTTTCGAAAACTGATAATTCAGCCGAAACATTATCTAAACTGAAGCGTCGTGCTATCCAGTCACGTCCTTCTTCGAATTCTTTGGTTAAGCCCATGATGTACAGTGTATCCAGCCCGTCAACAATTGTAGCTCCTAAATCGTATGCGCCGAATATACTGCCGGAATGTGCCTGTCGACTTATGGGTCTTAGTTCGTTCTTACCCCAGGCATAGAGTTTGTAGTTCTCCCAGGCATGAATCATCATCTGAAAAGAAAATGTAAAGTGTTTGTAGTTTCTTTGAATCAGTTTTGGGACATAGTTTTTTTAAACTGAAAGTCGTCTTTGATTAAGCTTATTTTCTAATCCTGTGAGATGATTCGGATGAATAAATTTTTAAAGAGTACAATTATGACTTGTTTAGAATTGGTCTCTGGTTTAGGATATATTTGTCTAACCAAAAAAAAAACTGTGTATTCTTGCAACATGCGAGCATTATTAATCTTTTTGAAGGTTCAAATACATTCAGGATGAGAGTTACCGAGATTATGTTGGCAGACTGACAAAAATAAGAGTCAGATTTTGAGTTTATGTTCAATTCAAAAGAACCAATTCAGGAATTGGAAATCGCCATTAGTGCTCTAACATAATCATCAACCAAGGCTTAGACACTTAAGTCGAACTGGAGAAAATAAACATGTGAACGTAGGACAGTAAATTTTCCAAACACTGCACAGTATAATCTGGTTTTATTTTCTCCAGAACAAAGTAAGCTAGATAAACTGCATTCGAAACTTAAATACCGTGGAAAAACTTATTGGCACGTACTCTACGCCTTTATAAATTTCCTTGGATCCGTCAAAAGCTGTGAGTCTTTCTACATGCCTTTCTGTATTTCGAAAAAGTCCTTTGGATCTGGTAAAGACTGCGAGCGGCGCAAGCAATAGTGCAACCAGGACCATGAGGGCCAAAATAGCGTATAATCTAACAAAGGCTGTATGCCTCCTGTTCACTCCATTTCGGAGTATGGGGCATCCGCATAGTCTTTTCTCTACTCCGTATTCATATTTGCGGCCATAGAAATCTATATATCAAAAGTCGACACCTACGCATACAGGATATCGAATACTTCGTTGCGTGAATGACAAGAGCGGTAGAATTTGTTCATCTTCCACTTCCACAAGCACTGCTGATATTTGGAGCAATTCCACCTGTCAGTGCCACCCGGTGCTCAGAGGTGGCGGCGAGGAACATGGGGCGGCAACCCTATCGGCCAAACCAAAACCAAGTGGCCGAGGAGAACCTCCAATTGTGGCACCGGGAGACGCTGTAATCACTTTGGTTTGCCGACCGTGATTCAGTAGGCGAATGCTCCAAAGGCCTAATCAGGGCGATCAGACCCAAGTCTGCACGGGGACTCATCTGAAGGGGCAAATTGGTCACGAAACCTTACCAGGGGTATACTGGTACCATGGGGACCGGGAAAGCCCCTGGACTCACATACTTCGGGTGAACTCCTGTTGTATGTGAGGACAGCTCGGTTATTTGCGGTTGGCCCCCCTACTGGGAGTTTCATGGTGGTTGTGATTATGCTCAAGTGAGAAGAGACCTTCGGGCCTCGACGTGGTGTTGCGTATCAACACGGGTGCCGTACTCTATAGTTCGGTAGAGATTTAGGTAATTCTTGCATCCACCAGTATGAATGCTAAGCCATGCACTTGCTATAGACTGGTACCGTTGTTGCTTGTCTCAGCGGGGCTCTGATTGTGGTCACAAATTCAATCCGTGTCTTAAGAGGACCGTAGGGTTAAGTCTCACGACAGGTACCTACGTAAAACACCATGGGCTTCACTGTCAGTGCCACCGAAGCCGAGGAAGCAATAAAACGAATGAAATCGGAGAAAGCAACAGGACCTAACGACATCGCATCTGGGCTCTGGAAAGTGAAGAGCTGGAATCCAAGACTGTGGCTCAGTGAGTTTTTCTGGTTCTGAGTGTTGGTCGACTATAAAAGACAAGGCCTCGCGGTAATGGAGACGAAAATGTAGCGTTGGACTAGTGGTGTAACACGACATGGTCATATCCGCGATCGATATGGGGTTGCACCGATCGTGGAAAAATTGCGAAAGAGGCGTCTTTAATGGTATGGTCACATTATTCGCGCTAACGAAAATTCATTTGCCAAAATTGATCTAAACATTGAGGTAGATGGGAAATGGCCAAAAGGTCGGCCGAAACAATGGTTGCTCGAAATGCTGGATGGTGAAGCCTAGCGATTTTTTTTATAATGAATTTTCAGGTTTGGTAGTTTCTGAAAATGGCTCCGTGAAATAAGCGAGGTAAGACCTTTCATTTGATACCTCACATGTCTATATTTGGTGAAAAAATTTACACAATGCTTTGTATTTATGGCATTTGAATTCCATGTGAAGTGATGCTACTCACTACATACATGGGTGCGTTCACCGCTACGACCATCCCACCAAATTTAGTGTCACTAAGTATAACCGTTCCTAACAAAATTGCGTGTGAGAAACAGACAGAAAGATAGATAAAATCTTAAAAAAGAAACTAGTGAACGGATCTTTAATGTTGTTTGTTCACCTTCCGCATATGGCTATTAGAAAGACTACTTTATCCATCCTAGCTTTCAAAGATTTCAAAGCGTTACCATTTCAAGCACAGGAAGGGATTCCGAAAAATTACAATACAAGACATTTCCAGAAAGTAAATCTCAATTTCAAAGTATAGTAAGAAAAGTATCACAAAAAAAAAGAAACTACACGGTTACATTTATACATATTAAAGTTATTTTTCAACATAGGTGAGCGACTCCTGTCATTGTCGTGCAGTAGGTAGATTCTCTTTATAAGCAAGGCCCTTTTATTCTTCTATTATTTTTTGGGATCTTCTAATATCTTGCTGCGCTAATGATTACACCCTGAGCCAGTTAAACAATCAAAATTATGCTTTATGGTCTCAAAACAAAGAAGCCATGACTTCCATGGCTGAAATTGTGGTTCCGATTTTCTTGGCGGAGGCTGAAAAAATGTGACACCACTGTTGAGGCAACCTTTTGGTTCCAAGCGTATAGTGGACAATCCAAGTTTCATCTCCAGTAGCGAGTGGAGAAAATCATCGCCTTCGGTCCCACAAACTCCTTGGAGATCTCCACTCGATTTTACTCAAATTGTTTTGGGCCATCCGGCAGACAGTTTCCGATATTTGAGGGTTTCGGTTATTGTTTTGCACAGCAAAGATCTGGAGATTTGCGGAAACATCGAAGAAAGTTCACTCAACGTCAATCAGTAATTGCCACGAACTGTATCCTCATTTTTTCCCATAAGGTCTGCAGTCACAACCGAAGGCCTTCTGCTCCTCGGACTGTTATGCACGAAAGTACAACCTTTTTTGACACCACTTGTACAATTCGTGACTCGACGGCTATAAACAGTTTTAAACATATTAAAAATCCCAAATGAAATTTTTCCTCTCAGAATGAACGTCCGTCCGTCCGTTCCGAACTTTATGGGAGATTGGATTGACATTTTTCGCATGAGATATTCCTGGATCAAGAGTTTTCAAGGTAATCTCGAATTCGGACTATCCGGCACCAGTAGCACTTTCTATTATATATCTTTCTATATCTAATTTGTATAACAAGAATTGGAAGAGCCCTCATAGTATAATGCCAATTTTTAAATATTAGACGCCACTCATTTAAGCATTGTTTTTTTCTCAGTAATATAATATCGTCAACCGAAAATCTACCACCACTATATGGTGCCTAGGCCCCGAAATACTCTACATACCGATATCTATTCAAAAAAAGTTAAGTACATTGCTTTAATTTTTAGTAATTGGCTGGAAAACCTCCCCTTAACTTCATCCTTGTACCGTGAAATTTTGCAAAGCAATTTAGGCTAAAACAGAGCATGATTCTACAAGTTTGGTTCAAATCGCACTATTATTAACAAAGCTATAATAGGTCAAAGTTGTCGCTTCTGCGCAGATTCAAGACTTTGAATGTCAGTTCCACCTGAAAGTGGATATTCTCATATATTATGTGCTACACGTACTAATGGAACAAATGCACGCTCAAATGTTTTTATGAAAGAAGTACATAAAACCTTTCGTACCTGAACCGTCCAGCTTCCGGTTTCCCGACTTGTTTGCATTATTGGGGATTCTAAACGAAAAGGTGACGTTTCCGCTAAGAAGTCCTAACATATAGATAGAGACATCTACTTAAATGATAGACCTGAGATACAATGTCAATACCTGAGGCAGATTGAAGCATCTAATGAGGATGTGATCCATCGATAGGGATCGTAAATTTTCTAGCGCCACGCATCATGAAGTCGTTATTCAATTTTCTTCCCCTTTAACTTCGCATTAGGAATTGTTATTCTTAATGACCTTTGAATCCAGATTAATTCAGATGCAGGTTCCCAACTACACCTCATTTTAGATACGTGAATTTTTTGTAGATGACACTGACAAGACTGAAGTGTTCAAAGGACTAACCTGGACGATCAAATATCTACGAATTTTTGGGGCAGCTCTGCTCTCGTTACTGGCTCTAGTCAGCTCGACTTAATATCAGAACATGGACTTTATGGGCCATCCACTAGAAACTCATGATTAGGCACGGAATGGTTTTTCTTTCTTCCAGCGAAATTAGGAATCTGCATATTTTTCTAATGAAGAAGCTCTGGGATTGCTTTATTCACATGAACCCTCAACCTGTGATCAAAAACTGCTTTTTCAATTTGTTACACCATTTGTGTTGCGGATTCCGTATAGTAATTGCTTTTCGGATTCACAATCTCATCTCTATTGGTAACATCGTACTGCTTTTGCACCTCCCAATAACTTTTAATCCCTTCAAATAATCGCCTTTTGGTTGTCCTATTCTTGTCATGTGTGTGTTAATCTCGGTTGAACAATTGAATGTATTTGTTCATTGTACCAGGTCGATTCAAACAAATGTAAAAAGGATATATTGAATATTACTATGGATTTGGCGGAAAATTACAATTACACCTAGTACCTACGCAAAAGGCGGGTTCTCGGAAAACAGGAAATGAACGAATGACCCAGTTAGTTCAGGAGTGATAATTCAAGCATCATGACATCTAGGTCTCAAAAGAAAGTTAATAACAGTGCAATATATAACCTTATTTTGTAAATTTACAATAACTATAATACAGGGCACTATACTGGAAAGCTTGGTGGAAATCCTACTTTTATAACTAAAGTTAGAGAAAAGTGTCATCAGATTTTCGGTTAGATATTGTCGCGGTCCATAAGTTTTTTCACCTAAAATACGGATTCAGATGCTGTTCAGAAACATGAACAACGATTTTCTTTTGACCCAGAAGAGAATGATGAATGATTCCGATTTTTTGCGCCAGCCTTATTAGATTGGTCAACTACACCGCCATGCTGGAGAAGATTCACACAGCTTACTGATTTATAGAGACATTGCTGGTGATTGTTGGGTATTTCTTGGATGATTCATTAACTACAGCATGGATTGCGGTGTATGTATCTCATCGCGGTTCTGCTGAGTCAGAAAGTACACGACATTGTACGTATTAACGTTTTCATATTGCTAATCATCAAAATAAGGTATTATTTCATTTATTTGCAATGATATTTATAATTTCTGAAATTTCCATAAATTTATTTGACCGAATAAAAGAAAGAAAGAAAAAGAAGCAAAAGCAAGGATTTGAACAAACAACCAATTAGCGCTATTTTGACGCCACAAACTTCAAAGGAAATGATTGCTGTCGAGAGGACAAGACGAGCAGAATATCACCGACTCAGATTTTCAGAGCCAGCCCGTAGTGGTCACGAATGAATGCATGTCTCCCATCCTACAATGAGGGATTTCTTTAAGGTCGTCAGAGAATTACGATACAATTTACAATACGTTTTGTAGGGTATCCGGTGCCCTGTCTAAATCGCCGCAATCTTATATGCGTTTATGCGTGTCTCAGGAAAAAGTTCTCGTGACGGCGTATAAGGACCAGATCTTCCTTAACTTTCACCATCTGGAATTAACCGTTGACAAGTAGTGTGGGTAAAGTTAACCCTTTCCAATCACCAGCGAGGCGCAGATTACGCCCACCGAGAAATTGTCAAGAGTGGAGTCCTGGCTGGCCCGTCCTTCGGCTTGCTCATTCCTATTTATGTTCCTACGATGAGAAAACAGAGTAGGGTGTCTTTGAACGTGTTGCCAAGACTGTTCAGCGAGTCTCTGCACTGCTTCACTAGCCTGGATGATGTTCCCACCAAGTAGACTGCCTTAATTACGCCACATCTTCAATATCGTCAGCATCTCCGCTTGGAATACAGTGGTTTATCTTGGAAGAGCCTACGAGTCGGATACACGGTAGGTATACGCTAAGGGCACCTCACAGGTAGGGTTGCAAAGCCCCAGTAACGTCTGTATATGCGGTTCTTAGGATCCTTTTAGCGCAACAATGCAATTGTATCTAGGCATTGAAGTGTGGTGGTCAAAGGGTAGTATAAGTCCCGGGGCGAAACGTGGATTGGTACCCACGATGGAGCATAACACCTGGGAAGTGCCTGCTGAACCAACACCAACAGCTCTACTACCAAACCCTATCTCCACCTCCACGTGGTGACCGCTGGGAGCTCTTTCTTGACGAAAAGCTGCAGACGGAGAAGGATGAAGGCGAGTCTCCCGCGCCTAAAAACGGGACAAATTGTACCACCTGGTCCTCCAGGTTGGGGGTTGGGTAGGGCTGACAACCCTACACGGAAAACAACTTGTTACGAAGCCACAACAGGAGCCTCGGATAGGACGGATTTTAAAACGACGGACCCGGCAACGACAAAGGAACAACGATTTGCGCATTTTCTCATGGAACGTGCGCTCGCTGTACAGAGATGAAGCTGATAAGCAGCTAGCCGATACCCTGTCCCAATATAGGGCTGATGTAACAGCGTGGCAAGAGATGCGATGGACCCGGTTTCCTGGAGAAGAGCCACTACACCATATATTATAGCGGTCATCCAGTAAACCATGTGCTCGGAGTAGGTTTCTTAGTCAGCCAAAAAATGAAACCTGCTGTTATCGGCTTTGAAAGCATATGCGAACGGCTATGCACTCTGCGCTTGCGAGGCAAGTTTAGAAATATAAGCCTCATAAACGTTCACGCCCCTACAGAGGAGACTGCAGAGTCGGAGAAGGATACCTTCTACGAGGCAGTAGAAAGAACCCTCGAAGCCTGTGATATGATATCAAAATCATACTTGGGGATTTTAACAGCCAAGTAGGGAAGGAGCCCGTATTCAGGCGATATGTTGGCTCCCATAGCTTACACGATAAAACAAATGATAACGGACTGCGGACTATTCAATTAGCAGGGTCACACGAAATGGTTGTTGGAAGTACCTGGTTTGCGCGGAAAGCGGTCCACAAACATACGTGGGCCTCTCCAGACGGGACCACTTTCAACCAAATTGACCACGTGTTGATCGAACGCCGCCACCTCTCAGCCTTGATGAATGTCAGAACATATAGGGGGGCCAATATAGACTCGGATCACTATCTCGTTGGCATGGTGCTCCGAGCTCGAATAACAATACCACCTAGAATCCCCTCTGACAATCAGGTGAGAGTGAACACTGAAGCCATCCACAACACAACCCTCCGCGACACCTATAAGAGGGAAATGGATGCCGCAATAACCGCAGTCAATAGAGGACCTGGAGATGAAGCATCAACTAATGATCTTCACAACCACCTGAAGAACGTTATCATGGATACGGCCACAAATATACTTGGCCCCAGCCGCAAAAGGAGTCGGAACGGCTGGTTTGACGATGAATGTAAGCTAGCAACGGAACGGAAGAATGCCGCATACCGAGTAATGTTGCATTCTCAAAGAACGCGGGCACGCGCAGAGACTTATCACGAACTCCGTCGAGCGGAGAAGCGACTTCACAGACGGAAAAAGGAAGCCTGGGAGAACCGACAAGTCTGTGAACTAGAAAAGTACAGGGAGCAACCGCACCAGGCGCGCAAGTTTTACCAACAAGTCAGCAGGATGAAGCCTTATACACCTCGATGCTCATCCTGCCGATACAAAGAGGAAAATCTGATTTCCGACAGAATGAGCATATTGGAGCGATAGGTTGAGTACTTTGATGAGCTACTCAACAACCAGAACATCGGCGAGTTGGAGGTCCCGCCAACTAAAGACGACGGACAAATACTGCCACCACCAAGTTTAGGAGAAAAAGTCCGTGCAATTCATCGGCTAAAAAATCATAAGTCGCCAGGAGCCGATGAAATTACAGCCGAATTGGTTAAATATGGAGGCGACCAGTTACACCAAGTGGTTCATCAACTTGTGCTCAAGGTATGGGACAGCGAATCAATGCCTGACGATTGGCAACGAGGCATAATCTGTCTCATACATAAAAAGGGAGATATCACACAGTGCAGCAATTATAGAGGTATCTTGCTAGGCCGGATAGCCCCATACGCCCAGAACATCATTGGCCCATACCAAAGAGGCTTCACTCCAGGCAAATCAGCAACAGATCAGATTTTCTTTCTGCGGCAGGCGATGGAAAAACTGTTGGAATATGGACAACAGTTGCACCATCTGTTCATCGACTTTAAAGCCGCCTATGATAGCATAGCCTGGGTAAAACTGTACACGGCCATGAGAGAATTCGGTATCCCGACGAAATTAATAAGACTGACTAGGCTGACCCTGACCAATATGCGAGGCCAGATAAAAGCAGCAGGATCACTCTCAAGACCATTCGACATCAACAACGGTCTACGACAAGGGGATGCGCTATCATGCGTCCTCTTTAACGTGGCCCTCGAGAAAGTGATCCGTGATGCTGAGGTGAATGCAAGAGGTGCGATCTTCTTCAAGTCCACCCAACTACTGGCCTATGCTGACGATATCGACATCATGGGAAGAACGACCCGAGACGTACAAACTGCCTTCATCCAGATCGAGCAGGCGGCGCGAGATCTTGGGCTGCACATCAATGAAGGCAAGACAAAATATATGGTGGCAACGTCAGCACCGAAGACGAATCAACCAACAACATCAAACCGCACTGTTCAAACACAAACACGAACAAGAATAAGGATAGGAGAATACAACTTTGAGACCATTGACAATTTCTCCTATCTAGGGTCGAAAATCACAACCGATAACAACTACGATGATGAAATCCGCGCACGGTTGTTGTCAGCCAACAGAGCCTATTTCAGCTTACAAAGACTGTTCCGCTCGAAATTTCTCACCATAGAGTCAAAGCTCTTACTGTACAAGACTATGATCTTGCCAGTCCTCATGTATTCCTCGGAAACTTGGGTTCTTAGCAAGAAAAATTGCGAACTCTTAGCCGCGTTCGAGAGAAGAATCCTCCGAAGAATTTTTGGCCCCCTACATGAGGATGGACGATTCCGTAGCCTACACAATGACGAAATCTATGAGCGATACCATGACCGTCCGGTTATGGATAAAATCCGGCTCAATAGGTTACGGTGGGCGGGTCACTTAATCCGTATGGATGAAGATGATCCCACCCGGAAAGTCTATAAGAGCAATATCTATGGTAGGAAAAGAAGACGAGGCAGACCCTGCCTAAGATGGAGCGATGGCGTGGGCCAGGATGCCAGACAGCTTTTAGGGATATCGAATTGGTGGACCTCGGCGCAAAACCGGGATGTCTGGAGTTCCTTATTAAGGCAGGCCTAGACCGGATACCGGTTGTTGCGCCGTTGATGATGATGATTGAAGTGTGTTTAAGCACTACATTCAAGACCATAATGATACACTAGGAGGCAATTCACAGCCGAGTCGACTGATATCCGCTTTCCAGTCATAATACAAATCTTTCTGCCACCAATGAAATTTGAATCAGAACCTTCGATTGCGGCAGCGCCACTGAGCTATTCGGACACCTATTAAGTTTGTAATGTTTGTAATGTATCTTCTGCTCAGCGTCGGGAACCATACAATAAAGCCGTACAATGTTTACTACACTAGGCACGAGATATTATCCTAAAAACTTTTCGAGCAAAGAGTTTTTCCATTACTTTAAAACTCATTTTCCTAGTCCTATTGGCTCTAATGATTAAGGATGAAAAATGAAACTAAAACTAAGTCCTCTACTTATATGAAGCTTAATCATACGAAAAATTTGTACAATAATCATATTTTTATAAATTGTTTGGATAAAAGCAAATAACTGTGATGGGGTGTTTGGATATTTTCCAAGTTTACCATTTCTACTGCCAACACATTACTATGCAGTGCATATCCATGTTTACATGGAAGAAGACAATGAAAGTGCTGAAAAGGTACATATTGACCACTTGGCTCTAAACTCAATAATGAATTGCGAATCGATGGACGATTCTCCCCAGCTCCAATGTGTGCTACCTCATCACGGGGTCTTATCTTTTTTTCAACCAGAATTCTGACTAATATTCACACCAGATAGCAGATCTTGGACAGCATCTAAATGCATAACACAAAACAAGATTTTGTAAACATTCTGTGTCTTTTATAATTGCTGATTGAAGTATATTTTCAACGCAGTAGAATTTTTTAATTAGTGCTTTCCAAGGCAGGCTACGATCATTTTTGCTTTCTTGGAGCAATTAAATTTTTGGTTGGCATACTTTTTATATGGATGGAATGTTTGGCAAATACATGGGGAACAGATGATGTCACATATCGTTACAAAAGCAACTAACTTCAAAGTCGAAAACGCTTTTTTATTAAGACCAAATTGCTCCTAACAATTAGAACAATTTAATAATTCCACGCGTAAGATTCCGAGACTCGTTGTAGTTGTAACGCTTTTATCTTTTATGATTTATTATTGAATAGTTATTTGGTTGAAAGAATGCGGGTTACCCGTTTGCCTGAATTTTTGAGTACCCTTACATTGTATGCTTTTTTAAAAACGAAAATCCCGTGCCCTCGCAATAATCTAAACTGATACTTTAAGATACAGTGGTCTTCAAAGATTCGAAGATGGTTCAATCTGTGAAGTTCCAAGTTTGTAACAACAACAAAAGGAAAGCAATTTCGTTAAAAGCGACCGGAATATTTATCCAAGAGAAAAGGAAGATGCTGTGAATGAATCAGGACACCTCTTAGTGTGTGATTAGTTTGGGAGCTTATTGCATACAACTACTTTGACCATATTTTCGCGGATTTAATTATGACTTTCAAAACTCCCATTTCCGGTCAAACTTTTTCATTAGTTTGTTCTATTCCAAGTAATAGACTCAATTGACGGATGATGTAGCTTGCATGATTTATAATCCTATTTTCATCCATTTACAAGGATGTAAACATACTCCTTCAATACACGTCGACATTGACGGATAGTCTGAACATGAATGGAAGAACTAAAGCTCCATTAAACGGCACAAAGGTGAAATCAGAGTTGACAACGGCAGCGTAAATTAATCCTCGTCTGGGCATTTAGAAAGGAGAGCACGACAAAGAGAAGCTAATGAGGGAAATGGTCGTGAAATATATAATAGAATACAGAATTAAACCATAAACATACCATCCCACATACGAAACCTATTTAGTATATGTATGTACACAAACGCGTGCCTATTATTATCTCTCTATAAATTTCTATGGCCATGTTTGGCGAGTAAATATAGCTGAAGTATTGCGTTAAAAGGCTTTGACCTCCCTTAATTTTGGAATGTTCCTACTGTGTATCAGAACGAAAGGAATTGTTTACTTTCAACGATATATTCACGCTGGTTAAGTTAAATTGGGGACATTGGAGGAGTCGTTAGTACTTTTTAAGGTTTCGTGAAAAACAAAAACTTATTTCTCGGAAACGGTTATAGCGATAGACACCAAATTTGATGGAAAGTGAGAACTGTCAATGCTCACGGGTACTTCAAATTTAAAGGAGGGGTCCATGCAAAAGGGGTGTGTAATTTTTTTCACCAAATATAGCCATATGGGGTATCAAATGAAAGGTCTCGGTTATTACTTCTAGAAACCGGTCTTAGTTTTGACATTGTTGGAACGTCGGGGAGTGCAGGGTATCGAAACTGATCGTTTCTTTCACGGACCCATTCTAAGAAAATACCTAACCGAAAAATCTGAAAAAAATCAGGAGGCTGCCGTTATATGGTGTCTAGGGTCCGAAATACCCTCCATACCGATATTTACTCAAATAAAATTAATGATAGTATATGACTATAATTTTTGGTAATTGACTGCAAAATCCCCCGAGAATGTGTTTCAACTCCGTTTTCTGAGTAGTTTGCGCTACTTTTCCACTGCTCTAGGCTATATAGATCAAGGGCGACTGACTTGTTGACCATCGTGGAAGATTGGGTTCCACTGCACGACATCACGTCTAATGGAGTTATCGTCCTTATACAATGTGTGACCCATCGATTGCCACTTCCAGTTTCCGATCAACACTTAAACTTTCGAATAACAGGGTTGGTGCTGTTTCCACATAGCAGCACAGGGAGAAAGTGTTCTGGAACATCCTCATCTTGATGTTGTGTTGAGATACCTGGATTTTCAAATTTTGTACAAAACAGCGAAGGCGTATTTAGTATTGTTAATAAATCGAGCGACATCAAGAGTTACCCTCCCATCGATGGAAATAACGCTAGATATAGGAAATGTTCGTACTCTTCGATTCTCTGTTCGTTAATGGAAACAGGCAACCTTAAAGTAGGATAAATCGAATCTGAAATTTTTCTTGGCGATACTATATGTGTATAGCAATCCTGTACGTGATTTATTGTACCAAATATCTTCCTCTAACCGTTTACCTTAGCACCTTCCCAAAGTCCGATAGAAAAATATCTTCTATCCATCTTCGCTTAATATCGCTTATTATCTGACTAATAGTATGAAATTCAATTCAACAGAAAATAAGAAAATCTGAAACTTAAACTACTCTTAACTCCTGTTATGCATTCAACAGGTTCATTATTGCAATCACATCTTAAAAAGATTAGAAAATTCGTCTCTAGGCTATTTGATTTTGCTTGGTTAGATTAGCCATGGTCTGATCTTTTCGAATTCGAAAGGTTCAAGTGAATTTGTACCTCTCCATGCCACTTCATACGAAACATTTCATTGGATTACTGTCAAATTAAATGGACCCATCATTTTAAAACGCATTCACGCATAACGTACATGCGCCGACTGAAGAAAAAGATGACGTAATTAATGGACGCAACAGTCTAAAAAGACGTCACAGTCGGTTGCAAGGAGAAACATAGAAGAACAACCGGAAGACATAGTCTCCATGACATGTAGAATGACAACAGCCAGAGTATCACCAAACAAACAAAAACAACCTGCCAGTAACAGAAGACTAGTTAGAAAACCGGCGTACTTCTTCCCACACAACAGCCAAAAGAAACATTATAAATTCTGAATTAAATGAATTAAAAAAAAATCCCCTGTAAAAGGAAGAATTCGGAAACCGGAAGCTCGCTCTTCAAGTATGAAAGGTTTTGTTGACGCTTAATATAAAAATACTTGGCTAGACGATGATTCTATTTATATAAAGCTCGTAGTGTATATACTTTGAATAAACCCAATGCGAAAGGGGCAAATTGGATCTACAATAAATTTGCTAATAATGGTAGGATTTCCACCAAACTCCGCCATGCTATTAACATAGTATGCTGGTCCCAAGCCCAGGTAAAGGAGGAGGGTTTGAGGCAACGTACTCTGTACTATCCTCAGTAAAACAAAAATATGATAAAATGCTGAGATCAGGGAAAGAGATAAATAGAGTATAGTTGGATTTATTCTACTATGCAAAATCCTACCTGATCTCTCTTGGTGACAGGCCCCGCGACAGGTCGACCAAGAAAATGCATAGAATGTCGCTACAAACATGATGATCGGATTAAGTCAGAGGCCTCGGAGAAATGCTAGGGTGTCCACCTCAGTCGACGCGGCAGGACGGGCCCCGGTCCTGTCGAGAAATGGGCAAGGGTTCTTGACGCATGGACGGCGTCAGGACGTAAGCAAGTTAGTCCGCACACAACGAACAAAACAAATACGTGTCTGCACGCTAAATGTTGGTACCCTAACTGGAAAGACCGAGGAACTCGCAAGAGCCCTTCGGAAAAGGTGCATTGACATCTGCGCTCTGCAAGAAACCCGATGGTCTGGTGCCAAAAGCTGCGACATTGAACGCGAACGCGGTAAAAATGGCTACAAACTTCTCTATTTTGGTAACCCACACACTCAATATGGTGTTGGCATTGCCATCTCAGAGGGTTTCCGTGATGCCATTAAAGAAGTCGAACGATTTGATGATCGGCTGATGAAGCTCACCATTATATCAGCTGATCGCACTATTCACTTCTTCACCGCGTATGCACCACAGACAGGTCGACCTGATGCCGAGAAAGATGCCTTCTGGCAACTTCTCGATGAAAAGACTTGTCACGTGCCTGCTGATGATTACATAATCATTGGCAGGCAGACGGTAGCAGGTGCCATGGGGGAAAGGGGTTCGGAGCGCGCAATGAAGGTGGCGAACGTATAATCGATTTTGCGGACACCCATGACCTTGTACTTATGAATACATGGTTCATCAAACGATTGTCTCATCTTCCCACATTTTATAGTGGGAACAATAAAACGCAAATCGACTATATTCTCATAAGACGCCAACATTTTACCACTGTCACTGATTGCAAAGTCGTTCCCTATGAGACCATCGCACCTCAACATCCGCCGTTGATTGCTGTCCTGCGAATTAAGCCACCGATAAAACGGCGTGAGGAACGCACTGGCCCGCCGCGCATCAAATGGTGGCGATTTGGTGAGAAGAACGAAGAAACGGTCTCACTCATACGATTGCCAACCATTACGAATGTGGAAGAATCATGGAACCAAATGAAAGACACGATCCACAAAGCGGCCTCTGCAACCCTCGGGGTCACCAAGCCGGGTAAGCGGTACATCAACCGAGATACTTGGCTTTGGAATGATGATGTTGAAATGAAGGTCCGTGAAAAGAAACGCCTCTACCACAAATTTCTCGACGATAAAACGCCTGCTAATTGGCAAATTTATAAGAATGCCAACCGGGAAGCAAAGAAAGCGGTCGCTGTCACCCGAGCGAACCATTTCAAAAATCTTTACGATAAACTGGACACTCGGGATGGCGAGAGAGATCTGTACCGACTTGCTAAAAGCCGTGATGAACGCACACAGGATATCGAACACTTCTGTTGTGTTAATGACAAGAACGGTACTTTGCTTACTGATCGTCGAGCCGCGACGGATAGATGGCGAGAATACTTCGAGCAGATTTCAACTGAAGAATTTGCTCATCCTCCACTTCCACAATCATTGCCGACATTTGGAGCAGTTCCACCAGTCAGCGCAACTGAAGTCGAGGAGGTAATAAAACAAATGAAATCGGAGAAAGCAACAGGACCTGACGACATCGCATCTGAGCTCTGGAAAGCAAAGAGCTGGGACCCAACACCGTGGCTCAGTGAATTCTTTAACCGGGTTATTCAGGAAGGAAGAACACCATCTGACTGGCAAGAAAGTACCAATGTTCCAATATGGAAAAAGAAAGGTAGCCCAGCAGAATGTTCAAATTACCGTCCGATCCGGTTACTTTCCCATACCATGAAGATTTTTGAACGCATTCTTGACAACCGTATTCGCGAAATCGTTGAAATAACCGTGAATCAAGCCGGATTTGTCAAGAACTGCGGAACTACTGACGCAATACACACTGCGCGGTTACTCATGGAGAAACACCGTGAGAAGCATCGCCCTCTTTACATTGTCTTTCTGGATCTTGAGAAAGCGTTTGACCGTGTGCCACACGAACTCATCTGGTATGCTTTACGACAACACTTCGTGCCAGAAGAACTCGTGCGCTGGGTTCAATTGCTGTACCACGATCCGAAAAGTAAAGTTCGAAGTATGGCGGGTGTATCAAAACCGCTTCGTGTCTCTGTTGGAGTTCATCAAGGAAGTGCCCTCTCACCACTCCTCTTTGTCCTTGTTATGGACACCGTCACACGGGATATCCAACGTCCAGCGCCCTACACACTGCTTTATGCAGATGATGTTTTCCTAGCATCTGATAGCAAAAATGATCTCGAGCAACTTGTTCAAAAATGGAATGATCGCCTCATGCAACACGGTCTCAGATTGAATTTAAACAAAACTGAATTTTTGACGACCGATCCCCATGAAACAGACACAATCACTGTCAGCGGCAGTGATCTGCCCAGAACTGAGCGATTTAAATACCTCGGGTCAACGCTATCAGCCAATGGAGAGCTGCGTTATGAAATTGCTTCACGCATTAACGCAACCTGGATGAAGTGGCGTTCCACAACTGGTGTCCTTTGTGATCGACGTATCAACGAACGTCTCAAATCTAAAATTTACCGCAATGTCGTCCGTCCAGTCGCTCCTATGGTTCTGAGTGTTGGCCGACCATAAAAGACAATGAACGGCGTCTTGCGGTAATGGAGACGAAGATGCTACGTTGGACTAGTGGCGTCACACGTTTAGATCACATCCGAAATGAGGATATCCGCGATCGTTATGGGGTTGCACCGATCGTGGAAAAGTTGCGAGAGAGGCGTCTTTGATGGTATGGTCACGCAATTCGTGCAAACGAGAATTCACTTGCCAAGATTGGTCTGAACATCGAAGTCGATGGTAAACGACCAAAAGGCAGACCTAAGCAACGGTGGCTTGATACGCTGGACGGGGATTTGAAAGCCTCGAGAATGCACCCAGATCAGGCATTCGATAGAGCCAAATGGCGAAGCCGATCACGACGAGCCGACCCCGCTTGTGAACGGGACAAAGGCTGAAGAAAAAGAAGGTAGGATTTCCACCAAACTTTCCAGTATGATGCTCCCAATTAAAGTCTACCTCACTGCGACATTTTACGGATCTAGGATGAACTTAAAGGGGGTTTGCAATAAATTTGTAAAATATAATATACTATTACTGATTTTGTTTTAGCAGATATCCTAACGGAGGTATTTTTATGCCTAGATACCATGTGCAGGCACGACCATGATTTTGTTCTGATATTTAGGTTAGTTTTTGAAACGGGTCCTTGAAATAATTGACCCCTTGTGGTCCTCCGCATTCCTCCCCTTTGCAACCATAAAACTAACATCTGCTTCACAAAGTGCAAATTGATGCCCCACATGGTTATATTCTGTGAAACGAACAATGTGCACTCATCTTTTACTAATATGGGAACCATTTTTCCTTAAGTACAACATGCAACAATGTAATTCATCACGTGTGTAAGCGTTTCCACTATGCCACTAAATCTATAGTCGTATCTGAGGAAAGTTGGTTTGACAGATAGGCAAAAAAGCAGACAGACAGACAGAGAGGCAGACAGACAATGAATTGATTTTAATAAGGTATTACAGTAGAATTCCAATAATTCGTATCGTTAAGGGACTTCCGATTTGGTACGAAATATCGGCATTATCAATTACCGGAAGTGCAAAATAAAGAAAATTAAATCTACGAACCGGCAAATTTGTATGAATTAGCCGGAAATACGAATAATCGATCCAATACGTCAAAAATAGAAAATATTCGACGAAGTGGAATCAACTATTAAGGCCCAAAAAATAGATAAAGCGGCAAACATTGAAAATTCCAGGAAAACTTGTATTTTATCCAAAAGTAGGATTTTTGGACCGAAAAAAGTAGGAAACAATTCCTCTTTAGTTGTTCGGGTCTGCTATCTCATGATTCTTCATTGCAAAATAAAATCATCTTTGGTTCGGTTAGTTAAATTTGTGCTAGGCGGTTTTCGTCTCAATATCATTTGCCTTTACGCATTACGCATTTACGAATGAATATGAGGGCAATCAACATCTGGCGACCACTGATATTTGAAATAATTAAAACTTGCTTTTTTCTATTCGCTAGGGATATTCGTCACTACTTCATCAGTGAGCACTGAAGGGAAATAGTGCTTCCTGAAATATCGGAATTCACAAGACCAATAAATATCACTAGCAAATAGAAAAAAGCAAGTCTTAATTACACTTAGACCACTGAGTTACGATGCTTCCAGGGCAGATATTAGGTAGCAACTGAGGAGTTGTGAACTGGACAAGACATTTTTAAAAAACTGACTCGATAGCACAGACACCATGGGGCGGGGTTCCTACGCCCTACACATGCAGTTAGGTCCATAACATTTTTCGCAGCTAAGCAGTGAATGCCAGTTCCCATTTCATTTTGTGTATTTTGTGAAACACACCTCGCCATTTGCATCAACACTTACAAGTAAATAAACCTGGTTTGGAAGAACCCCATTTCTTCCATAAACCGTGTACTTGAAAAGTATGCACACTAGAAAAATATCTTGGTAAGTGTGACGGTGCGGTGGCCGAATTGGTTGAGTGTCGATTTTGCAGTCCTAAGTATAAAACCCAATTTGACATGAATGCGATGATCCTCTAAAATCTCTGCCCAAATTCTAACCAATCACGCTCTATAAAATTCCCTCATCTTATACACTCCATTAAGGACTTACTCTCCGATCAGATTCAACTGAATTCACATTTAAATTAAGTAGTATTAGCAAACTTGGTCTCAACTGTCTTCGAAAAAACGAAGGGAACGAGCCCCAATATCACTAGAAATCTATGATACTCCCATTTCTCTTTTAAAAGGAGAACGAAAACCGATCCATATTTTCAGTCAACTTCTTTATGATTTCTGCCGAAGGAGTCGTATCGACGCTGCTCCAAATAAATAGCTTATTAGAACATTCTGGTTAAAGGTTAGTCGCATAGTCGTAGAAAGAACATTACATGCTTTGCAAGTGATATGCTTTCAATAGCGGAACAAACACAAAGAAAAATGTAACCAGTTATAATCGGTGCCAGATTTCGAACTTGGAGTACGAGAGCAAGATGTTTACTAACTAACTCGGGCATTGAACCTTCAACTATTTTAAGCCCATTCAAAGTCGAATCAGTGTGACTTTAAATTGAATAAATCAAACAAAAGGTATATTTTTACTTTCGTTAATATAATTTTATTAGATTGCCAGTTCGCTTTCCCCCTTAAACGCTGGATATGATTTCGTCGTCGTCCTATATTTCCTAACTGTTCTATGACATGTAACCCCAGGACAACCCTCTCACCTTGTTGGAATTGGATTATTTTCATGCCATCATGGGACTTTTTAAACAATTATGTTGAATAACAATTCTTCTCATGAGTTTGAAATTTTCTAATAGTTTTAAATAAAAATCTCAAGAGCGTCTCGTGTGTAGAGGCGCACACTATATACATCAAACTTTCATTAAGTTGATTGACTAATTCGTTAACTAATTGGAAATTGCGCATATCATTTCCCATACGTAGTAATATTGCCAAAAACCAGGTTCGATCTAGCACCGAGTACTTTGGTAGTTCCATTGGCAGAGAAGTATATCCAATATTTCATAACAAATATCTAACAAATAGTAACAATCCAATAAAATAAAATATTATTCTTTCATCAATTTCAGTACAGATTTTTCAAACCATTCAATTGGGGACAAATTAATCGTGAGGCGTCAAAAGTGGTTACGCAATTTTATGATACTAGTGTAGCTATTCTTTATGAAATGTATATTTTCATTAGAATGAATATGGGAACCGTATTTTTTGCACAGTTTTTTTTGTGACATATCTTAGTACCTAAGAAATCAATTTAGCTCAATGGTTGTCCCCAGTTCGTCTGTCTGGTTTGAATCACTTCGAAAAAAACTAAAGGTATATTTTTTGCATTTCTTTGAAACTATAGAGGATACTATAAATTAAATTATCAATTCGTCCGGCAGCCCGATAGGATCACCACCAATAATTAAAAAGTGATTCGCAATGCATAAACCAATGGTAACGAGTCTTTCTCGTTTTTGAATGACAAAATTCTTCAATGGATTTGACGATGTGAAAAGGGAACTATAATTCGTTTGGGGCGCTATATGCATATATCCTCCTATTGTTTCTTATTTTCAGTTTTAGTGTCACACCATCTAGTGATATTTTGTTATTTTAAGATTTGATCGCCAAGTCGTTCAGAGAGACTTTAGAAGACATCTTCAGTTGCATTCTCTGTTGGATAATTCCAGTAAATCAGCATCTACCGCTTCTACCACTGAATATTTACAGGCTCCCCGATATACCGAATCGGTCTTCGTAAAAATCCAAAACCCACAAACAAAGCAAATATCGTGAAATGGATTTAAACTTACAAAAACTAGCCGACGCTGTACAGAATATTGCTAGTCTGGAGAACGATTACACCAAATTGCACTCCACTATTAAATAAATGGCTGCGGCAATTCCTAACTTTCGGCAGATACATATTGATACAGATAATCTGTTAGTGGTGGAAGCATCCACACCAAAAGTGTAAACCAGTAAGGATCGATACATCACGATCACAGGCACGAACGAAGTCTAAAGTTAGCTCCCAAGTCAAATTGATTCTAAACGTTATCAACCGAAACAAAAAACCGCGAAACCCACATAATGTGTTATAGGAGCTGTGACTGGTTAGTACACTAAATCAAGCATTAAAAATCCACATAACTGAAAAGTTCTGATACAATCCCACATCCGCCAATAATCTGGACATCCTACTAAGTAGCTTTGTAGTGATGAAGGGAGTAAGTTGCTCCCGAAATATATATACATAATAAAATAAAATTGTAGTTTGGAGTAAGCTACTGGTCTATCAATTTTAGACTTAACTACAAATAGAAAACAATATCTTACATCCTAGAACCTGGACATATCAAAACACATTTGAGGTTAGACAATTGAGTAATGAGATTGATTCCGTATATTTAAAAATTATTCTACAACTCTGCCACCCCCTTCAAAGTAGTCCCCTTGGGGAGCTATACAGTGTTTTCCACTCTTCGTAACATTTCCGGAACGCTTCTACTGGGATGTCCGTGACTACCCTCATCGCGGCCGCTTGGCTGTCGTTATTAACTCAAAATGGGTTCCTTTGAGTACCGATTTTGTTCTAGGGAACAAAAAAAAGTCACAGGGTGACATATCGGGCGAATAAGGCGGCTATTGCAACACGGCGATATCTTCAGAGGCTAAATACTGGGACACGCTGAGGGCGGTGTGGCACGGCGCGTTGTTATGATGAAGAATCTAATTGCGAGCGATGCCTGGGCGCACCCTGTTGACTCGTTTTCGCAATTGTTCGAGTATTTGGGGATAGTAGACATGATTTACGGTTTGCCCCGGTGGAACAAATTCATTGTGGACGATTCCCCGGCTATCAAAAAAGGTAATAATCATCGCTTTCACCTTCGGCTTGCTCACTCCAATTTTTTTCGGGCAGGGAGCTTGCGGAGACAACTGCTGTGAGCTTGCCGTTTGATTGGCACCGTATTGGAAAAACCAACTGTCATCGCCTGTAATAGCTCGATCAAGCAGCGTGGGATCGTTTTGCACTTGTTCTAAATAGTCTTCTGCGACGGTCATTCGATGCTGCTTTTGCTCCTGAGAAAGGTTCTTTGGAACCATCTCCGCGCACAACTTTTTCATCCCGAAATCGCCTGTTAAAATTTGTTTGACTGTTTCACAGTTCATACCCAGTTCTGAGGCCAACATCCGAACTGTTAAACGCCGATCTTTACGCCATTGAAACATTTGGGCACGACTAAGAGCACTATCACCATGCACTTTTACAAGCGCACGTTTCCGAAGCTGTTTCGCGCAACCTGCCGCAAATTTTTATTGCAACGCGTTGCTCCAGATTTCGTTCCTACATTTTCGAGCACCACCAACACACGTCTACTCAAAACGACACAGCAGGCTAACTAAATAAGTTAGAGCGATGGTGAATATATCAATGGAGAGGAGAAGGACGCCGGAGAAGGGGAAGGGAATTTGAAAGTTGCAGGTTTACCACAAGCGCGGCAATAAATTCAGTCTCATTATTTAATTCTCTAACCTCGTACATAGCTTATTTACGGCGATTTACATAAGAAAAAAGAATTTCAAGTAAAAATGATCCCCAGCGAAGAAATGCAGTAACTATGGAGACAATCTCGCAGCAAATTTCAAGGGCCGTCCTGTATACACTGACATTTGGCAAACCCTCATTCCACTACTTAGGTCGTAAGTAAGCATATCTAGTTAATAGCAGTTTCTATTCAAGCGTAGCAAATGTACAGCAACCTCCCTTTACTGCTCAACAAGAGACTTTGCTGACATTGTAAAAAGGCTCTTTGCAGCATCATCATCATCAACGGCGCAACAACCGTTATCCGGTCTAGGCCTGCCTTAATAAAGAACTCCAGATACCCCGGTTTTGCGCCGAGATCAACGGTAGGGTTAACTCTTCGAAGAATTTCGTAGACTATGTTGCACGGATTCCAAAATATCTTTTTAAAAGCTTTACTATAAAAATTATTTTGTATAGATGCCTTATCCTTAAATTTCTGCTGAATTCTGCGAAGAATTCGGCCATACAGTCGAAAAGTAGATGCAGATCGACATGATGATTGCTGAAAAAAATGTCTTACAGCAGCCACATTTTCTAGCTCAGTTACAATTCGAACACTCACGTAAAAAGTATTCTCTTTTCAGTTGTGGGATGGATCTCGTCGACGAAGCGCGGAATGAATGCGTAAGGCATATTACATTGGGGTCTGCAATTGGCAATTTAAAAAAAAAATCGTCACTACAAAAGCATGGTGTTTTGTTGAAAATATCAAAGAAGTCGAAAACCGGAAGCTCGGCGTTTCAGGTATGAAAGGTTTTGTTGATCTTCCATGTAAGAATATTTGAATACATGACGGTTCCATTTATACATAGCCGGTAGTGTATTCACTTTGAATCATTATCGACAACGGTGCATCAACCGATATCCGGTCTAGGCCTGCCTTAATAAGGAACTCCAGACATCCCGATTTTGCGCCGAGGTCCATCAATTCGATATCCCTAAAAGCTGTCTGGCGTCCTGACCTACGCCATCGCTCCATCTCAGGCAGGGTCTGCCTCGGGTTCTTTTGCTACCATAGATATTGTCCTTATAGACTTTCCGGGCTGAATCATCCTCATCCATACGGATTAAGTGACGCGCCCACCGCAATCTATTGAGCCGGATTTTATCCACAACCTGACGGTCACGGTACCGCTCATAGATTTCATCGTTATGTAGGCCACGGAATTCACTTTGAATACATACGATATTTAATTCGATTTGTTACTGCCATTTTATTTTTAGGGAGCAGAAAGTTAACACGAAAGAGGCATCTTTGATTTACTATAACTTTGTTAGTAATAATAGGATTTCCACCAAAGTTTCCAGTATGATGCGTATTAAATTTATTTGAGCAGATATAATAACGGAGAGTATTTCTAAGCCTAGATACCACGTACATGAAGCACCATAATCTTTTTGAAATTTTTCGGTAGGTAGTTTCTGAGAACGGGTTCCTGATATAATTGAGCCCTATAGAACAACCAATGGTGAAAGGGTTTTGCCGAGAAAATATCATCCATAAACTATGAAGTTTATTTGCTGAATTAATTGCTCTTTGTACACACAGATATTATCTAGGAGTCCATCTCGACACCATATTAATGTGGAAGCACCATATTTAGCAACAATATCAGATTGCTCTGCTGTATTACTGCGATAGGTAAGACCTCGGCATTTTCATCACAATGGATTCATTGGGTGTATAATAATAATAATCGTTGGCACAACAATCCATATTGGATCAGGGCCTTGAAGTGTGTTAGAGCACTTCATTCAAGACCGTAACGGTACACTAGGAGGCAATGTGGTCAGCATTGCGCTCGCCCGAGATTATTACCCTGATTTGACTCAGGTACTAATTCACAGCTGAGTCGACTGGTATCCGACGTCAAATCACGATACAAATTCTACTGTCACCAGTGAGATTTTTCCGTACGACAGCCTTGTGCTCTAACCACTCAGCTATCCGGACACACTTTTTCGTGTTAATGACACTATCCAATTAAAGACAATTATAGAGACATCAAAGGCAAATCCACAGAAACTACTCTCTACGAGGTAATTAGCACGGTTGAGATGTCGATACAGTACAAGCATTATGCTCTAGCTGAGGAAACATTCAACAACGTTAATTTCGACGCTATCAAGGAAGTATAGGATCGAAGCGGTATTTTACATATTGTATAATGTCCATGTCCATATCCATATAATTCTGTCTGATCTGGGAAGTAACCACTTGACCAGAGTCTGGTGCTCGAGACTGAACTTTGTAAACGGAAGGCGCAGACTTAAAGGCTCGGTTGTGTAAGTATTACTGACGCCGACTGAGACACTCGAAGTTATCATAAATCCGCCTTCCATTCATTTGGAAGTGAAACATAAAGCAGCTAAAAACGTAAATAGACTCGATATCATTCGCGCCTGGAAAGGCGACTCATCTGGATATTCCTTGACAAACATCAGATGACTGTGATGCCTGCCGATCAAATCATATGGTTTCCAGATTCGTCTTTCACTAAAAGTCACCGTTATCACTAAAAGTGAAGAATGGTCGATAAATGGACACGAGTCTTTTGGGATTATAGAGTTCCAAATCTTCACCGACGGGTCATCATGAAAGATGGATTGAGCGCAGGCATGTTCTCGTGAAATCCGAATATGGAACAGGTTCGACTCCTCAGAAAAATGACGACCATATTCCAGGCGGAGATATATGCCATTTCATTAGAAGTAGAAAAATGCATACAACATAAATGGTGGGGTCGCACCATTCGAATCTGTTCCGACAGTCGGGTAGCGTTATCAGCATTAAATAGCAACAACATATCAAACCAGTTGATGTGGAGTTGGCACCAGTTGTTGCTGAAAACTGCTGCTGCAAAATAAACAAAAGATTCCTGATGTCGGTGCCAAGGCACTCAAACATCACTGATAATGAGGAAACTGATAGGCTTGCTCACCAAGGGTCTGGATTCACAATGGTGGGGGCACAGCCAGCTTTTGACATCCGGCTATCCACTGTGAGTCTACTCTGAAGGATGAAATGGAAACTTTTATGAAAGAATCCGGGGCCGCTAGAGCGGCATTTTTATTGTCCCTTAAGAAGTGAGTCATGAAAATCCTAGTAGGACCTGGGATATTGGTACTTAAACTACCTTAGAGAGAAAATGGAGGTGGTGGTTTTGCTATAACCAGCCAATGAGAGGAGGAGAGGGAGACACCTTAAGGTAAGATTTTCTTCAACGAAGAATCTGCGTACTCTCTGCCTCTGGAGAATATTCTCAGAATTGCGGAAGGCTTTTGAATGGGGGATTTTTGGGGATAGTTTAATAGGGCTAACAAAGACTTGAATGTTCGAAGCAGCGGCTCACTCCACTAAACTAAATACACAAATATGTTCCAAAAATTTGAAATTTCTTTTGATGTCAATAATAAATCTCCAAAAGTGTCGCATTGAACTGTTAATGATTCCTGAAAATTATATTATGACATATTTTTAATGGATCTAAGATATGGAAATGTTGGAAATATTTGACTGAGGGAATAGTTTAACAAAATTATATGTATATATACTACAAGTATGAAACGCTCAGGGCGCTTAGGAAAATTGAGGTATTGAAACAACATCAACAAAATGTACAGAAGCCTTTGAAGAATCTCTAATAACTAGGAAACTATGAAAATTGCTCAGAGAAGATACGTATTTTCGAAAATTTCCACAGAACTTTCCTAATTATTGAGAAAGTTTGGAAAGTGGAAAAATTTCTTCTGTTAAAAATGTTATAATAAGCTTTCTGCTGCTAATTAAGCATTATTCGTTGTTTGCTGGGAATTAATATTCTGATAGCGCATGCATAATAGTTAATTGCAGTATTTTATTTGCAACAAAAAGTCAGGAACAATTACGAAAACGACCTGTTTATATCATATGACCGGATAGCAAATGTTTATCTTAGTTGAAATTGTAGAAGTCGATTAGCAGAACAGCAACAACAACATCAGTAATTATAATAAGGGGAATTACTTGCAGCACTTTGAAAAAAAAAAGTGATTCACTTCACTCACTAATTTATCCATGTACTCAGTGGAAATGATGTTTTTTCAACTGAAATTATAGATACATCTTTTTCCGTAGTACAGATGAACACTGGAAAATATGATATTAAGCTAACGAACATGATTTTTGTTGACATCACATCTGAGAAGCAATTGTCTTTGAAAATATACATGGAATGGTTTCCAGGAGCCCTGATACAAATACAGCTAGTTCTTACTTCTAGTTACTTGTTGTGGGGAGACTTCTGGCGACAGAATGGACACTTCCAGAATGTTTGGCATTTAATCAAAAGTTTCAAAAACCCCTGGGTATTTTCTGATAGTTTAAAGAGCAACTTCATGAATTTTATGGTTGATATATAGTATATGGATTTGTTCATCAATGAATTATCCAAATTTGGTGATAATTCCATGGAACTAAGCCAGCAAAAAACAGGCGAGTTATAAATGCCAAAGTCAGAGTCGAGATAAAATATACAAATGCAAATATATAAACTGAAAAATATTTTCAAACAAAATGTAAACAAGTTGGGAAAGCGGACGCGTCACGTATAAAAGGCTTTGTGTTTCCCTTTGTGAGGAGCATACCGCAGTTCTCCGTTGATTGATAGCATTGACTCGAGATATTTAAATTGCTCAGTTCTGTTAGCTGCAGTAACCTGCCCAGAACTGAGTGAATTAAATATCTCGGGTCAATGCTATCGACCAATGGAGAACTGCATAATGCAATTATTTCACGCATTAATGCGACCTGGATGAAGTGGCATTCCACAACTGGTGTTCTTTGTGATCGACGTATCAATGAACGTTTCAAATCTAAAATTTACCGCAATGTCGTCCGTCTACCGCTCTCGATAGTTCGGAGTGGTGACCAACTATAAAAGACAATGAACGGCGTTTTGCGGTAATGGAGACGCAGATGTTGCATTGGACTGGTGGCGTGACACGTTTTGATTACATTCGAAATGAGGATATCCGCGATCGATATAGGGTTGCACCGATCGCGGAGGAACTCAGAGGAATTCGTCTTCGATGGTATCGTCACGTAATTCGCGTTAACGAGAATTCACTTATTAAAATTGCTCTGAACATCGAAGTCAATGATAAACGACCAGAGCCCAGCCGAAACAATGGTGGCTTGATACGCCGGATGGGCATTTAAAGGCCTCAAAATTGCATATATATCAGGCATTTGATAAAATGAAATGGCAAAACCGATCACGACGAGCCGACCCCGCTTGACAACGGGAAAGAGGCTGAAGAAAAAGAAGAAGATGTGAGAAGCGACGAGTGCATGACAGCTCCATGTCACATAGTTAAAAATTCCATTGCCCTCCAGTTTTTAGAAAGCGATTTAAAGAAATCATTTGATGGAAAGCCCTGTATTGACATTAGTCAACCACATACGCTTCACACTCTGAGTTTAATATTATTAGCAGAATTTAACCTACAACAGATACAAACAAGTCGGGAAACTGGAAGCTGGACGCTTCAGGTACGAAAGGTTTTGTGTATTTCTTAGTACGTAGCACGTAATATATCCATATATTATATGAGAATATCCACTTTCGGATGATATTGACATTCATAGTCTTGAATTTGCAAGGAAGCGACAAATTTGACGTATGATAACTTTGTTAATAATAGTGCTATTCCGACCAAACTTGGTGAAATCATGCTCAATGTTATACCCTATATTATTGCGAAATTTCATGGTGCCAACATGAACTTAAGGGGGGTTTTTCTGCCAATTACTAAAAATTATGGTAATATACTATTATTAACTTTATTTGTACAGATATCAGTATGGAAGGTATTTCGGAGCCTAGGCACCATATAGTGGCAGCCTCCTGATTTTTTTCAGATTTTTCGGTTGAGTAGTTTCTGAGAATGGCCCCCTTAAAGGAATGGTCACTTTCAACCCCCCGCACTCCCCACCTTTCCAACAAATGTCAAAACTAAGACCGGCTTCGAAAAGTACTAACCGAGACCTTTAATTTGATATCCCACATGAGTATATTTGGTGAAAAAAAAATTTACACCTCCCTTTTGCATGTATGGGGACCCCCCCCCTTAAATTCGGCGTAACAGGATGTAACTCACTGTATGCGTGAGCGTTCACAGTTCCCACCTTTCCACCAAATTTGGTGTCAATCGCTATAACCGTTTCCGAGAAAAATGCGTGTGACGGACAGACAGACAGACAGACAGACGGTAAACCGATTTTAATAAGGTTTTGTGTTTACACAAAACCTTAAAAAGAGCTAAAGAGAAGTAGATTCTTCATGAATGGAATTCTAATATTTCATTCGACTGTCAATTATTCTCGCTAATTATGACGTCAGCATCTCATTTTAATGGCTTAGGCTGCGGTAAATTCGCAGGGAATTGATAAGTTTGAACTGCTATAACTTTGGCGTTAATGGCCAGATTTCCATGAAGTGAATCTGTATGCGAAATATGGTCCTCTATGCTGGCGCGAAATTTGGTAGGATGAATTAAAGGCCGGTTTTTACAGTAAATTTCTAAAAGTTGGTAATTTACTATTAGTAAGTTTATTTGACCAGATATGGGGATGAGACCTATTTTGAGGCCTAGATTTCATCTAAGCGCACCCACTTGATTTTTTCGGATTTTTGGGTTGGGTAGTTTCCGAAAATGAGTCCTGCCTCACTTTAAGTGCGTACATTTAGAGTCGTTACTCGCGCACTTTGTAATTCACGCCGTCAGTTTCGGAAAGTATTATACTAATCGAGACCTTTCATTTGATACCCTACATGACTATATCCGGTGAAATTTTTTTTTAATCCCCCCTTTCGACGTATGGGGAGCCTCCCTTTAAACTCCACCTAAATTTATGTCACTCGCTGTATGCGGTTTTGTTTTACACAAAACCTTAAAAAATTGGCTTTTTATTGAATTAGGCAAGTACTAAATTTCGGGGATCAACTGCTCCTTTATCAGAGAGAGAACACATTGATGAAAAGGCAGTTGGCTCCTGAAATACAGTAATTGAATAATTTCAATAAAAATGTTTAGCCAAGAATAGCCATTTTTTAAAAATTTTTCCTTTTGTAAAATCATTGGTCAACATACGTATATCCTCTGAATTTCAACCGTCTTTCAATCGCTTTCACTTTGAAAAGAACACTGGACATAGTAAAGACAATATAATGGTCGTTTTTATAGGAAAAACAATTCCTAGAGGATTTAATGGAAACTTTGTACTCGAGAGCAGCAATCTTTTCGTAGGAGACCTTTTCTTTTTAAAAAAAAAAGAAGTCACCTCAGGCGGTTTCAAAAGAGAATAAACAGGTTACGTATGACTCATTCATCGAAATTGAGATCAAAGATCTTAGGTCCAAAAAATTACATTTATGAATGTAGCCCTGATGTACTCCATAAAGGCACAGAGGTTTTGTGGACATCTTAATGGTACATTACAGAGAAACAAACAAGGTGATATCCAGCTATAAAATTAAAATATTATAAAAATGATTTTATCTGAAATATATTTTTTCGCATTTTTAATTTATAAGCTTCCGAAAAATATAATCATTTCTAACAATCAAATTTTCCTGAGGTGCTCGTAAATTCCTTTACCCCGAAATCAACTCATCTGTGATAATAAAATTCTCTCAAAACAAGTTTCCCACCCTGTTTTTTATTTTTCCAACATTTCACTGCCCAGGAAGAAGGTGCTCTGTTAAACACAGATCATACAGAGAGATTTTGTAATTCCAATATACATAATTAAGAGAGGTTTATGGAATTCAGGATAAAATAATAAAAAGATTCATGGGGACATTAATTAAGCTTTTATATTTATGATTTGGTAAAGTTAAATGGACTGCAGACTACTTACATGTATAACCAAAAATCTCAATTCAATTAACGCTTCCAACTCGACACAAAATGATGTAACCTTTTGTGCAAGAATCTTCTTTTGAATGTCATTGGTCGCCGAATTTATATCAGGAGGAAATACCATCAGTTATTTAGTGTGTGACGATTTCAATCCATCGACTTCATTTGTCAATTATTCTGTGGGTTTAATACCCCGTACATTTGCTTCTAGCAAATATATGAACTGCCACTGATTTTAACAGGCTCAGAATAGTTTTCCAGGTCTTCTTGCACCATCAAAGTTGAATTTTCCGGCTCAATCATTGGATATCTATTCCATTTGTTTAAGAGGTTCTTGTGCAGTCTCAATAGATTATTTTATTAAAAATAAATAATGTGAACCTATGTAAAACTAGGTGAAAGAAATACGATACAGATTTTTGATGATTTGAAAGTCTATACTACAGACAGATAGACAGATAGAGTCCTACATGGATTGGAGACATCATCCATGTAGGACTTCGGAAAGCCCTCAAAGAGTATTCTCTTACTCCTCCTTCACTCAGTTGAATTGAAAACGACTTTATCATAAAATTTTGGTGGAAATATTTGGTTTATGTAAACCTTTATATGCAAGGGTCCATATATGCGAAAGATGAATGTCATTTTTTCTAGAATCCACCTATGTGAAGTATCAAACGATAGGGTCCAATTAGTACTTTTTGGAGCTAGCATTTGGTTGGGAAATAGGGGCACTAGAGATGAAAATGTGCACATCATAAAGTGAAATGGGACGAAGAGCGTCAGTCTTCCAATCTCGCTGTTGTGGGTTCGAATCCCAGTCGTCATGGTTGTCTGTGTTTGTCTCACTGCGGTTAGCACTACTTGCACAGCGTTAAGTGTGATGATAGTGAACGTGAAGCACAATCTGACTGTGTGGATGCCCTACACTCTACCAAGGAGTGAACAGGAAACACTATAAATTAAAACAGGTTTCATTCTCAGAACCTATTCAAGTGAAAATTTTCAAAAAAATGCCGGATTCCTTTCTATAAAATCTGGGAAAATATAACCTACCCCGATATTTTTTTTTATATGATAGTTCCAAAGCTAAGGGGATGCTCTTTGATGCTATAAAGCTATAGCACAGCCTTGGCGAGGAGGAAGGAAATTAGGGGTTAGAATGGGGAAGGGGTTGAGCGTGAAGGAAGTGGCGATGCACTCCTTGCCTAAACATCTGTACATTGTAGTCAGACGGGAAGGCGATGGTAATCTGTTCCACATTCGTATAGTTCGAGATAGGCTCTACAAGGGATAAAACCTGATATATCCTGGGAGCAGTGACTGTTATAATAACGATAGAGGAGTGAAAGACATCCGATATTTCGTCCGTGCTCAAGGGGCTCCATTTGTGATGTAATGCTCACATCACCGATGAGTTTAAAAGCTCTTCGTTGAACTTTATCAAGAGCTGACAGTGCAGTTACACCTGCACCTGCCCAAATGTGAGAGTTGTATTCAAGTTAAGGGTCTCACGTGAGTCTTGTAGATCTGCGCTAGGTCGAATAGTGAAATATATTTTTTGCAACAATTCAGAAACCCCAAACATTTCATCGAAGATGTGGTCGGTCCACCTAAGCTTACTAGAGATGTTAATACCCAGTATGTGGAGTGAGGATGAGTCGGAAGTATTCAAAGGAGCACATAGTTTATTCGAAATGAGACAGCATTGGATTTTAGAAGCATTGAACCGAAGACGATTTGCTTTGCCCCAAGCAATAATAGACAATATGTCCTCATTCAATGACTCAAACATGCGCTTCCAGATGAAACGCAATGTACTACGACGAGAGTCAGCCAGCGAATTAAATGAATACGCGAAGTCAAGGGTACTGTTATCAGTAAAGCTTTGGATTGGATTGAAAGTGCTACTTAAGATGAGATGTAGATGAGAAAGAGGGTTGGGACAGAACAATACCTTGAGATACACCGGCATTTTGGATATGAAGTTCTGATTCAACACCGTTAAATAGAACTCGAATGGAACAGCCATTGAGGAAGTTTTCAATCCATTTGACGAGCTTGTCATCAAGACCAAGTGCGCCAAGTTTGGCTAGCAGGGCAGGCTGCTATACTCCGTCAAAAACCTTCGAAATATCAAGGGCAACAAATTTGGTGATTATGAAGAAAATGATTCAATTTTTCCATAAGAGATGTCATCAAGTCACTGGTCGAGCGCATAGAACGAAATCAGTATTGCTTGTCGTTGATAAGGTGGTTTGAGTCAAGATAGGTCATTAATTTAGAGTTGATAACTTTTTGCAGAATTGAAGCTAGTGCTATTGGTCGGTAGTTAGAGGGACCACCTCTCTTTTTAAGGTTTTGTGTAAACACAAAACCTTATTAAAATCGGTTTACTGTTTGTCTGTCTGTCTGTCTGTCCGTCACACGCATTTTTCTCGGAGACGATTATAGCGATTGACACCAAATGTTGTAGAAAGGTGGGAACTGTGAAATATAGTCATATGGGGTATCAAATTAAAGGTCTCGGTTAGTACTTTTCGAAGCCGGTCTTAGTTTTGACTTTTGTTGAAAAGGTGGGGAGTGCAGGGGGTCATTTTTTTAACGAACCCATTTTCAGAAATTACCCAACCGAAAAATCTGAAAAAAATCACGGGGCTGCCACTACATGGTGCCTAGGCTCCGAAATACCCTCCATAGCGATACCTATTTAAATAAAGTTAATTCTAGTACATTACTATTATTTTTAGTAATTGACAGGAAAACCCCCCCTTAAGTTCACCCTGGAATCACAAAATTTTGCAACAATATAGGCTATAGCATAGAGCATGCTCTCCAAATTCAAGACTATGAATGTCAGTATCACTTGAAAGTGGATATTTTCACATAATATATGCATATTTTACGTGCTACATACTAATGGGAAAAATTTACAATCAAATCTCTTTATAAAAGAAATACACAAAACCTTTCATACCTGAAGCGTCTAGCTTCCGGTTTCCCGACTTGTTTAGGTATAGGCTGGACATGAGTCATTCTCCAGGCCGATGGAAAGATACCCTAAGCGTAAGACCGTTGAAAAAGTTTGCGCAGAGGTCTAGTCAGAGAAAAAACGCAGCTTTTTAGGACCATGCTTAAATAAAGTTAATACGAGTAAATTTTTATAATTTGGAAGTTTACTGTTAGTTCATCCAAAGAGTACAAACTTTTTGAGAAATATGAATAATAAAGTAGGACATGATAATTGTAGGTTGTCGAAGATGTCATTTTTTTTTGTGTGAACCTATAATGTGGTGCCAGTATCACATTAAAGTGTAAAGTCTGACATACTAACTATCTTGATCAAAAAGTTCACGGAATCATCACCGTGTAGAACTCCTACTGTTTCAATTTAAGTTTGTTTTTTGTTGTTGCCAGGCTGCAACATCTGTTACTAATATTCGCTCCAAATTTTAATGTCATAGCACAATAGTTATGAAAGTTCACAAAAGATATTATTTTAGTGACTGAATCCGAACCAATATTTATCAAATGAATTATTTGAAGACAAGACAAGGGTTTATGCAGACAGACGTTCGTTCGTTGTAAATTTCAAAATATCTAAAAATATTCGGTTATTAACTTGGGTTGGGCAGTTTCTGAGGATGGGTCCTTGAAGTAATTGTCCCTTTTCGAACTGCCGCACTCCTCCCCTTTGCAACCAATGTCAAAACTAATATCTGATTCAAAAAGTATTAATCAAGACCTTTCATTTGATAAACCACACGATTATATTCAGTTTAAAAAATGTTGCACCCTCTTTTAAGTATATGGGGGCACCCCCCCCCCCAACTCTTAAGTTGCACGTGTTGCAATGTAATTCACCACATGCGTGAGGGTTCACACTTCCCACCTTCCCTTTTCAACAAAACCTTAAAAAGGCGATTTTGACGGATTTCTTCGATTACAACAATATTGTGCATCATGGGTTTCCGCCTGAAGGTGAAACAGTGAACAAGGTAATTTATTTGGGCGTTATGAGACGTTTGCGCAAAAGCAATTCGTTGAAAACGAAAGGACTTATGTGCAAACACCTCGGAAATCTTGCACCACGATACCACATGTCACATAATCCATCATTATCCGCCACGTTTTGACCAAACGCATTAAATATCAACAGATCCCCTTCCAATCTTATTTTGATTCCGGGACATTTGTGATCAAGACAGAGAAACGAATTTTGAAGTTGAAAAGGTGTATGTAACTCGTATCAGCCGAGCTAGGCTTATGGGATCGAGGGTAAGCTCTCGAGATGGTGGTTTCATCTTACATGGGGACAGTTGACATCATAGTGTGGAGGATTCTGTATCCCCGTTAAAAAAGTGCTAAGCTTTCTTGGTGAAGGCAGATAATGTAATGCAGTCGGATTATTTCCGAAATAGACCTCTGCAAAATGAAATTGTTGAGAGAAACGGTCTTGAAACCCAGAACACAATTCAAATTTTAATTATGTATAAATAGATAAAAGTTGTACAGTAGAAGTATTAAATTGCATAAAAGATACTATACACAAAGCCTTTAATACCTGAAACATTCAGCTTCTGGTTTCTTAACTTGTTTCTTTTATTTTTACAAACAAACGCTTATTGAAATCGGTTCAATGTCTGTTCGTCTGTCTAACTGTCACATGCACTTTTTTCGGAAATGGCTCTACCGATTGACACGTTTTGTGGGAAGGTGGAAATTGTGCAGTGCTACATCTTTTTACATTGTGTTTAAGGGGCTGGATGTCCTCTCATGTTTGGTATCAAATGAAAGTTCTCGATTTATACCCTCCAAAACCAGTTAAAAACAGGTCATTTATTGGAACTATTAGAGAGCAAATGGAATAAATTAAAATTTGTTTTACAAAAAAATCTTAAGGGGGGGGGTAAGGTATTTAATTTTTTTTTTCATTTTTTTTTATTTTCGAAATTCAATCCGTAATATCTGAAGAATATTGCGTTAAATTTTCAAGTCAATTGGAGCAAAATTGACGAAGTTATGAGTATTTTTATACCTGCCGGATTTTTGTACCTATACCCGAACCAACCCCAACGCCCCGACCCGAGCGCGCTATTGTTACCCGGCAGATATTTCACTCTCTATTAATGTAGTACCTTACCTCCCCGTTCCATCTATCGAAATTTCAAGGCAAGGACAAACGGGTTTATACCTGATCTGTATACTTTGTCAGTGTGGTGTACAAAATTCAGTTAGCAGAAAATATCCTATCGAGTAGACGTATCCACGTGTTCTTATTTTCGCAAAATTTCACCTCCGTTTTCATTCATTTTTGTTGCTAAATTATTACAAAAATGCCCAAATAAATTGGAAGATCTGATAGACAATCAACTGGTTCGAGATTATATCGACCCAAAAAAATTTTACCTCCCCACAAACGGAAAAGCGAAGACATTACGACAAGAAGCGCGTCAGCTAAAAAAATAAAAATGACCGTTGAAGATCAAATTAGGGAGGATCTTGAACGACATTATAGGGTAATTGATTTTTTATTGGTCTTTGCAACAATTGCTACGCTAGCGAAGTGTGTGAAGTGTGATGGAAAAGTAAATTTTCATTCGACTAAGAAAGAAGGTCTTGGATTTCACATCAAAGTGTCGTGCGAAAGTTGTAAACAAATTACAAACGTTCCGTCTAGTGCTCGAATAAACTCTGGTATTTACGAAGTGAATTATCGGTTTGTCTTCGTGATGAGGATATTAGGCCTTGGATTAGTTGGCTGTGATAAGTTCTGCGGCTTGATGGATTTGTCTAGTTCATTTTTATCAAGACCGACTTACAATAATTACGTGACGAAAATGTGCTCGACTATAAGAGAAGAAGCGAATCGGTTTTTTTCATCTGCTACAAAAGAAGAAAGAGCAGCAACAGCCGAAGAAAAAAAAACTGACGATGCCGACGAACTCAGTGTATCAGGCGACGGAACATGGAAAAAAGAGGCTACTCATCTTTATTCGGCGTCACCGGTTACTTTACTGGTAAAGTGGTTGACATTCTCGTCAAAAGTCCATACTGCCACGAATGTAAAATTTGGGAACACAAATTGAACTCTGCCGAATACGAAGAATGGCATGAAGCTCATGTAGATACTGGAAACTGTCAGGCAAATCATCCTGGAATCATCTGAAAATATGGAGGTCGAAGCGATAAAAACAATGTTTCAACGCTCGGTAAATAATGGTGTACGATATCGCAACTATATCGGCGACGGTGACTCCAAAGCTTACTCCGGGTTAGTGAATTCTAAACCTTATGGTGATGATTTTTCAATAGTAAAAAAAGAATGTGTAGGGCATGTTCAAAAAAGAATGGGCACTCGTCTACGTGAAATAGTCAAAAAGACCGTTGTAGATACCGAAACTAAGGCTGGAAAGAAAATCAAAAGAAAGAGTCTGTCTGGTAAAGGGAAGCTTACGGCCAAAATTATCGATAAATTGACGGTATACTACGGATTGGCTATAAGACGTCACTCTGAACGCTATCTGGGCAACGTTCTATCACTACAGTTCGACGGACGAGAATCCACAGCACGAAAAATGCCCGAGCGGCGCGGACTCCTGGTGCGAATGGCAAAAAGCTGCAGCTGCTAATGCATTGGATTCGTTCAAACACACGTATTGTGCCCAAGGATGTTTTGGATGCAATCAAGCCTATCTACGAAGATCTGAGCAAAGATGCCCTCCTGGAACGATGTGTCGGAGGCTTCACGCAGAACAACAATGAGAGTTTGAACCAACTTATTTGGAAAATCTCACCGAAGCACTTGAGTGGAACCTCTGTCGTCGTTGAAATTGCAGCTTATGTGGCAGCCAGTGTCTTCAATGAAGGTTCGTTTGCTTTACTCACCTTCATGCAAGACATGGAAATCAGTTATGGATCAAGCGCTCATGACTGGGCGCGATCCACTGACTCCATACGCATAAGCCGAGCAGAGCAGGAAGCTGAACGACAAACCAAAAAAGGCAGGATTCTTCGTAGGCAGGAGCAAAAAGATGCATTAGATATCATCGATGATAGCAACATCCTCTATGGACCTGGCATTGATGACTCAGTGTGAGGTATGTCGATAAAATTCGCTTATAAACGTTTTAACTAGATTTTTTTGTGATTAAAACTTTAAAGCGTTTTTCCCACAACTCACGTTTTCAAAGTCGGTGCCCCTGATAACTCCAATGCACCGATCCTTTTGAAATTTTAAACACTATTTCTGTACATCATTTACGAGGTAACGCTGTCGAGTTTTTTTTTTTTTATTCATAATTTTGATTCTGCAATAACAAATTAGCCGATTTTTTCCACAAAATTGTGTTTTTCACTTTAAAGTGTTCGAAAAAATGAAAAAAATTTGGGAAAAAAAAAACTCGACAGCGTTACCTGGGGAAAACTATTATCTAACGAATGAACTTTTTTTGATTTCAGATGATCCAGCACCAAGTTATGAGGGGCACCGCAATTCAACTTTTTTTCGAGACACGTCCGAAAAATTGCTGCCATTGCCGTATTTTTTAATATTTCTTTGTAAAAATTTGATGAAACATTCTTCGAATGTCATACTTTAATGTACCATTGGTTGAGTAAGTAAATTTTAACTGTGTCGTTAGAAAAAAAATCACAAAAACATGGCTTTTTTTTGTACGATTTGACCTTACCCCCCCCCCCCCCCCCTTAAAAGGGCTCACTTTGTTGATTGGAGTCAACATTGCTGGGTTATTTTCGATAAATAAATTACCTGCCCGTCAATTATATGGCAAACAGATCGTCGTGGATGACAGGGCATATATCTACAAGTTGGTTGACACCAAGGGATATAGGAATCATTCAAAATGCATCACCAGAAACGTAGCTTAAAGAAAATTCTGGAACGCTTGGAGAATCAAATAGGCTTTGAGTCCGTACTCAAGATATCATGCTTAGGATAATTACAATTTTTTTTTAAGAACACAGACGATCACCGTTTCATCCAGGGCAGAGCTATCTCATCCGACGCTAACCTCTACTCTGAGAACAGCAGAGATCAATACAGGAGGACCTCGAGCGGAAACGAGCCTGCCCTCCGTCGATCAAGTTTTCAAGTTACTCCTTGATGGCGTATCCGCATGTCACGGTAACCACAAAAAGCGGAACATGAACGGATGTGGTACAGTTAAGAACCGTGATGAGGTGTTCTTTCCACCTCGCCCGTTGCTCGTCATCGTGGATGAGAAGTCGACCGTTAACATCCTTCAGAGAACCATCGAAAGATTACCCTCAAGCCGTTGCAGTAGATGGTGATTTTGGCTATGTGGAACCAATATGAGGAAGACATTATACAGGAGCCCTCAGACTTGAAACGAAAATATCCCGTAAGTCTTTTTCAACCGAGAATCTGTATAATCTCTGGCTTTAGGACACATCCTTAGAGTATCGAAACTGGGAAATGGTTTGACAGATGTTTTAGATAGTAGTATGTATAATAGACCTAATATATGAGCCCTCAATATTTGAAGCTGCACCTCCCCAAATTTCCTTAATTAACTTAATTTCCTGCCAAAATGGCCTGTGCCAAATTTTACTACACTATCGGATTGTCTTGACCTAAGATAATCATAAACTAAGAACTATGATAATGTGGTTGTTGGTGGACAAGTTAATGAATGAAAGTGGCCAGGGGTAGTTGAAAAAGTGACATTTTTTATGAGAGCCTTGAACTGCTCTAGAACTATTCCTCATTCCATTATATTCCTATATTCAATAATTTTTATGCTAATTGTCTGAATAATTTCATTTGACGATAAACTACTTCTAGAGCGAAATATTGAAAAATATAATAAATCACAAAAGCACATAAATGAATTCAAAATATTTATTTATTGCATGATAGGACAAAAGCTAGCTCGATTTCAAATTCAGCGACTAGATTAATTACATATACCACTGGACAGTGTGGATTACTCTTTAATACAATATTTTCTACTTTGGAGCTCTCGAGCTATGCATTACCCGCTTTTAGCTTAATGAAAGAACGTTGCAGGATAAAAAATGTATATTGTTTTCCCAGCTTGCAATGTGCTTTCTTCCTTTATGTGCAGCATTCGCGCATATTGAGCGTTTTCTGCCCCATTGATTTACTGCTGCATCTTGCAACAGAAATGAATTGAAATGACAATAGCCCATCCCATTTAGTATCTTTACTTATAGCCCACATTGCACAGCACATACGCTGAAAAAACATGCGGATTTCAGTATCTGACAAAAAATTAATAATCCCAAATCAATCAAAGTATAACTTGAAATATTTGTTCGTCGTAAGACCTATTTAGATTTAGGCTAACGATTTACGTCCTTCAACGCATAATTCTAAATGACATAGTCACAATTGGGTACCGCAATCCATTCGCACATAGGAATGCATGACCAATTTAACGATGTTGAAGGAACAAGTCGCGGATGTAATTTTAATTACGCAGACCATACAATTTGTTATTTTATTATTGTGTGAATAAATCTATTTATAAATGTACAAAATGCCGCACATAAAACTAATTTTGACTTCATTTTAGAAAGCGGCGGATTTGCTGAACAATTTTTCCTTTCGGTGTATTTTTAATGAGATGGAATTCAAAAGATATCAAAGGCAAACGAATACACAAAACAAGGCTTTATCCGACAGGATGGAAATTTTCGCAATCCAATATATAAACTGGGATGTGAGTACCTTCCGCATATGTGACACTGACATATGGCATTTTGCAAATATCACCGCAGCCGATTCGACCTGGAGACAACTTTTTCGAAAAACTACGAGTGGATTTCTGTGTTTTCTATGCGAAGCATCTGGGAATATTTAATAATCGAATGAAGTGCAATCGTTGAAAATGCATTACTGTAAATTTTTGAAGAGAAAGGATGATGTGAGCTTTGGAGTCACATACGTTACATTTGAGGATTTTATAAAGTTTTGTCGGTCTTTCAACTGCCGACTACAAATAAATGGATAGTGACGCAGTTTCTCGGAATTCTATTTCATATTCGATTTGAAAGAATTCATATTTGATTTACATACGACCTTTTTTCAACAATGTTTCTCGAATTTACTGAAATTTTACAACTGCAACAGGTTTATTTTTTGGCCTCAATAGAAGGATTCCCTGTAAATGTGTAGATATGTAAGCCGACCATTAGAGAAGCTAAAATACAATCCTTATTAGCCTCTTTTCGTTCAATTTTGATTGTTAGTGTTTCGAGTGATCAAAAGGCTATGTCCATAATCTCCAAGTGAAGACCTGGAGCTTACTAAATGATAATCGATCCCACCCAAGCCGAAGCTTAACAAGTATTTAGCGATCTAGGGTTTTCTTCCTGACCATAAACCGTGTGGTTTTTTATTACAAGAATTATACGGGAAATCAGAACTTAACGAAGGACTTCAGAACGATAAGACTCTTTTCAATCTTCATCTTTTAATGAGCAAGTGCAATCTCATACGTTACGTGCTTTTGTCGATTTGATAAAATAGCAGACTTTCGCGCGGTTTCCGCAAACAAGGAACTCCATAATGCATAAGCTGCCCTTATCAAAAATTCGAATGTAGTCTACCAGCCGCCGTGTCCGCTGTTGCCAAACAAATCACTTTTATATATATACGGTTGCTATTTAACCCTAGGTGGGGTATAGTACGTCAAACACATCTACGCGCCATCGTCCGCGGCCACCTGAAATGCTTCGGCTCCCACCACAAATTCCCGAGATGCTTGCACTCCTCCTCTACTGCTCTGCGCTAAGTGCCCTTGAGGCGACCGACTCGTTGGCCTCCCGACCACATAACGTGTTGGTTCCAGACATTTTTGGGCCTTAATTTTGTAGTTAATAGTCTGAATTTCTTTGCAAAATCCGCAAGGAATATACCGAGCATTTTAAAGTACAATTGGACGGTATTTAGCAAAAAATCTTTGTCTAAGATGTGGAATCACTGAGTCATCATTACAAATTACAACAAAGACAGGACAACGTTGCAGGGAGAATCTATGGAATTCCAGAAATGGTGCTTAACCCACGGGCGTATCGTAGAGTACAGTTTTTTCGATTTTGCAAGATGGTTGATGTGGTTCACTCTGCAGCAATTTTGGCGTTTTCCGTCGCAATCGTAATGAGTTTTTGCGTCGATGTATGTATACTGTCAAGCGTGGATATACAATTACACTCCAGAAACCAAGGAGCAGTGAGTGTTTAATGGCGAATGGTTTCCGAAGAAGGCAAAGATAATGAAATCAATCGTTTCACCACAACATCCACTATATTCACCGGATTGGCCTCCCAGTGCCTTTTTTTGTTTCTAAACTGATATCTATTTTGAAGACCTTCCAAAATCTTCCGTTTTAGACGGCTTAAAAAAGTTGTGCAGAGCTAAAACGAAATTATGTTGAAAAACAAAAAAACAAAAATGCCAAAAAATGTTGTTTTTGTATCCTTTTCTAAGGAATTATTCAAAACCTTCGTACTTTCAAAGAACTCCTCCGGTCGGATGTTATGACACTAAACCTCCGATCGTGTATCAATTAAGTTGGGTGGGTAGATTCTTTCGTTGTGATCCGCCATTGTGATGCCACCCCCAAGACATGGCCAAGCAGGGAGAAGAAGTAAAATTTGGCGGGTTCTGAATGTTAGATTCAGTTCGCCGGGTTTACGAAAGATAACAACCCTCTTATCGTATAGTTAGAATTTGTTTTATGTCGCCTAAGAACGGTTTACCTAGCCTCTGTTGTATGGTCCCCTTTTGGGCAAATGTTCCGTGTAGATCACTATGGTCCTGTAAGCATTCACACATGTTTGGTTCATGAGCTCCCATATTCTGGTTTGGTTTCAGGTTGGCCGAATTCTCCTCGATTTTGCACCAGATAGTTGAGACTGCGTGACAAATGGGGTGATAAGATTCCGTTAATCTTTAGAGATAGTGGGGTGCAGAGTGCGCCCGTTTAGCCCGTTTAGTCTGATGGAGATGCCCACAGTCGATTTGCTAGCAGGTCTTTATTGTCGTAAGATCTTGCTGTCCAATATTCTAATTACTTCAACCTGGCAGCGCTGCATGATATAATGTATTTGACTGAGAGTATAAAGGGATGCAGGCATATGTTAAGAGCATCTGTTTGGGGTCTACAGCCCTAGAAATTCCCACAGCTCCTGTTCTTTGGATTCCGATGAGTTTCGTCCGATTGTACAACTAGAAGCTATTACGGATGTGTGCACTATAGAATTAATGTTGAGCAGCATAAGATCAATTCTGGGAGAATTTTTGCCAAGTCCGAATACTGCGGCCTACTTTTTCCAGCGCTTCGTGCAAATTTTGCCGATAACAGCGGGAAACATCTTTGATGTCAATATCGGTATTTAGTTATCAGTTGCTGTCACTTTCATTCCGCTCTTGCTGAATTTAATTATGATTTCATTCATGACTATTACCCAGACCGCCGGAGAGATATTGTCGCTCCTAGGCGTCCCCCTCCTCATGGCACTGGTTAATTAGCTGTATCCCAGATCTGATTTGATTATGTTGGTTCCTAGCATATATAATATCCAATGGCTAAGACATTCATCTAACTCTATTTTGATTCCCCTTAGATGGATTGATAAAAATATTGTCGAATACTCCTTCTATGTTGAAAAGGCAGATACGGTGTACTGTGTGTGGCATGTCTGCCTAATCGTACTGATTACCTTCGTGAAGTCTTCACAAATTTCCCTTTCACCCAAATATGTGGAGAATTGGAAAGACGTGAACTTTGCATAATTATTCTGAAATGGCATAAAACGTTCATGAACTCATGACCACGTCTGCTTGTTGTAAAACATATCCGTACGCAAGCCAGTAGACCTGCACCACACATGCATAACTATGCTGACGGTTCGTTGAGATGTTCTTTGACTCCCTGCAGATCTTCCCGAGAAACTTGCACTCCTCCTTGACTGTTCTGCACCATGGTCCCAGTGATCTAAACTGCAAAACCTCCAGATGGGATTCTAGCCCACAATAATCCTATTTTGCGGGAAAGTGTGTCTGAACCAGTAGCTCTAAAGGATTTTCCCAAGCTATTCAAATTTTTTAATTTTCTTTGTGCATTGGCCAGAATCTTGCTGAGATTGGTAGAATTTCTGATGTGTTCAATACTTTAGCAATAGTCCAGCCAGGATTGTATCTTAGCAGTCTTGATGGCAATCTTCTACAACTTTACGGGCTTGTATGGCTGTCAGTTTTATGCTTGAAGTAGATATTGAAGAAACCTCTAGTCATCACCCTAAGATTAAGCAGATTTTAATTCCACCACGGGATGACCTCCATGACCTTCTTTAAAAGCTCAACCTCAGACGTACTTCTAATGCTGGAGGTAATTTGAGTAACACGCAGATTGTGCCGAAGAAGAGGTTTGGTGGTAGATTAAAAAGTAGCAATAATAACTGATGTTGGTACTTGAATACTCAAAGCAAATAGTGTTGTTTTCTTAGTATTATACTCTACCCCAGAGTTTAGAAGAACCATCGGCTGCTTTTCTCGGTATTGTTCCGGTAATGCACTATGCGGGGGTGGGAGAAGTCAAAGCAGCTAATCACAGTGCCGAAGATAAGAATGATTACTTTTTTTTGGGTTCATTTAGCTACCTTCATGACAGTTCTGGATTTGATTGAACTAGGAAAAATCTTCAAAATATGTAACAATTACTTCTGAAGCACACCATTGATAGTTGAAGGTGGAAAGTCAAATGGAAATGGCGAAAAAAGTCACAGCAAGGTGAAGTCTTCGTCAAATTCAAAGTTCAAAGCGGAGTTTGTCAGTATCGCAATCTATTAGCGATACTATCTCCTTTTAATTGGTGGCATTTTCCATGTTACTTTGGTCAATGAACGTGAAGGAGTTTGATGGAGTATGACATCATTCCTCAAAAACCTCAACCAAATGACTCTTGATGTAAGAAGAATTGCTTTGAAAAAAATGCATAAACCTAAATTTTTAGTCTGACGGGTCATCGCACTGTTTGTAACTGAGCCAAAGATAGAACATCGAAATCTTTGAACAATGGGCATACTGGGTAGGTGGTTTCTATCGACGGTGGCACCAAGCTCGATGTCGCTCGACATCCTCCCGACTCTGTCGTTTCGTCCAAAATTTGGAAATGCCGATATCTCACAATCAAGATCAACTGATGCTATTCGCGCTGCTTCATGTGAGTAACATACGATAAGGGTCCACCACTGTTGCTCGAAATTTAGATGATACCGATAGACACGATTATTAGAAGGAATAGAGGTGATTCTACCATGAACGGCGAACGCGCTATGTCCCATAAAGGGTTCAGTAGGCAATATATAGGAATAGTGTCTAATATGCAAACCTTAGTTATTTTACAGCAGTTCCGAAGTAACGAATCTTTGAACGCAGACGCAAATTGTACAACTTTTAGTTGATATGCTGAACCGCGGTGAGAGACAATATTGATAATTGTTGGGATTCATATTGGATTAAGGCCTTGAAGTATGTTAGAGCACTTCATTCAAGACCATAATGGTCGTCAGCATTGCGCTCACCCGAGATTATTACCCTGATTTGACTCAGGTACTCAGTCCCAGCTGAGTCGACTGTTATCCGACATCCAGTCACGATAACAAATCCCTCTGCCACCAGTCAGATTTGAACCGTGACTTTCCGCTATGACAGCCCAGCGCTCTAACCACTCGAGCCATCCGGACACATAGGAACAATATTCCTTCTTTAAAAAGAAAAGAGATAAAGTCTCTCTTTTAATTCAAATTATAAAGGAGCAGTTGAAGAGGATTTGACATCTGAATTTACATGGGATAACCCTGTTTTAGTTTCTTCGTCGGCGATTTCCAGTCTTAATATTCCTGGCTAATTTGATTTGCAAGTGAGCTTTTTTGACGCGAAACTAGCCTTTAATATGGATCACTCCATTTCAACCATGAAAGTCAGCCGTACATACAGTCAAGAAACTATCGCCTAATGAAACTGGGTAGGACTTTTACCCGTATATTAGTTCTGCCAGAACGTCAAATACCATTCAGTACATTTTCTGATACGCGTTGACTGTTGTTGGTTATACTTTAAGGAGGATCAACAATTGCATTGCGAGCTATGCCATGCAGTGGAATTCATCCTCCCAAGATGGCCGATGAGTGCGTCGCCCAATGAGCACTTGGCGAAGAACAAGAGAGGAGGAGTGCGGGCGTCTCGGGAAGTCGTGGAGGGAACTGAAGCCCATTTCAGCTAATCGTGACCGATGGCGCGTAGGTTCACCACCGGGGTGAATGGCAACCATATATGTATATAATAACTGTTGAAACTGAATTCTTTCTCAATTTTGAAGTAAGACTATTGAATACAGTCAAGACATCGGAGAATATTTAGGACTCGTCTCATCGTCAATTTCCTGATTAAGAAAATCGAAATAATAATTGGTTGCAAACTGCTTTACTGTCAGTGGAAGGAGATTTCATGAGTAGTATTTTAGTGCTAAAAAGAAGAAAATTCAAAGCTCGGCGCTCCAGATATAAAAGGTTTTGTATGTTTCTTGGGAATATATGCGCGTACGACAAGCCCGTTTGTACTTTGCTCGTAAGCATTAAATATGTCATAATATATGGTAATGCGATATTGACATCTACGCGGAAAAGGCAAATTTCACCTATTATAATTTTGTAAATAATAGTAAGGTTTTCACCAAACTTTTCGGTATTATGTCCCCATATAGGGACATCATCACGGCTTCTTTCAAATTTTTCGGTTAGGTAATTTTTGAGAATGAGTCCTTGATTTAAATGTGCACTTTTTAGCTGTCCACATCCTTTTCTGCTATTTAGTACCAATACGTATAATCGTTTCCAGATAGACAAACGGACGAGCAGACAAACAATTAACAAATTTTATTAAGATATTTTTACATTAAATCTTAAAAATGCAATAAAGACTCACACATACAAGATATATCGACGGAGCTGTAGAAAGGAATGCACATCTTTAAATGGATGTGCATCATAGACTTCATACATAGTTCAAATTACCGAAAGTTGGTACCTTTTATAGCTATACTTCTATAATGGACTAGATATTCTTCGAAAGGTAAAAATTAAAAATCCACGTGTGTTCGCTACTAAGAACACCACGTTAATTATTATTTCTGCTCAGGTGGTAAGTACACGAATGGCATAACCGTCACATCACGTTATCACGTAAAATATCTTGGATGAGAAAGCTGTTCATTAGTATGACAACAACAAGAGAAGTTCGTTTTGAGGATGTCGGAGACAAAACGGAATTTTCATCTCAAAAACCACGTAACAAACCAGCAAGTGCACGTCTGATTATGGAAAGCTATAATATTGAATGCTTGGATGCATGTACTAACCTTGGAAGATTACGAAAGATGGTAACGAAGTGGAAGAGATCTAGTGGCGAATAAGCCCAGCAAATAAGATTGCACACAGGAGTTAGTGCAAAAGCGCATCTCCACCAAAATCCCCACATGTACACTGGAGAGCAGAAATCAAGGACCGGCCAACTTCAGAACTCAAATAAAGCAGGCAGTACTTTCTTCGAAAAGGTCCAAATTGGAGGATGTAGGGATAATTGGATTGAAATAGTAGAATACAAACTAAAGGCAAAGGAAAGAACCACGCGGACAGGATCTCCCTGCATTTCAAACAGGAGACTAATGCTCAAAAAAAGGATTGATGTTTAAAGCATATCCTGCAATTTAGATCTTATGCATATCTACAAACCTATTCCAAGCCCACTAATGTAAAACAATTATCATAATAGGAACGACACTATGCGCTCGTACAACTCGATTGAAACTTTTTGCGTCAATTTGCCTCAGATGGAGATGAGGAAGAACTCAATTTCGTGCAATCCAATGAAGACAAATGCATTTCCTTTACGGCAATAAAGGATATACGAGTGTGTATAAAAGCTCTTCAACGTATACGATATATCCCGCTGAACATCTAGCATTTTGTTTAAATATGTATCCACAACATGCTAACTTTCAGTTTCGAACTCAACTTAGTTTGAAGTCTGGACCACGCTCTCTCGAAATTGTATCTAACGACAAAGTCTTCCTAGGATATTATGCAACTTGCCTGAATCTAAATTAATTTCAGTTTTCAATTAAGCATTTACGTATTTACATACTGGATTTTCTGACTCGTTTTTAAGTTAATCAAAGAAGATATTTCCAGGGGATTTTACACGAGGTCTAGAGCGATTATAATGTGAACTCTGAACTAGCCAGAGATCAAACACTGGATGCTCAAAGTATGTTCATAGGAGAACTGCAATCTGGTGTTTGAGAAACTTTTTGGGCATGCACGTAATCAGAAATTTTTTGGTATGTCATTAAATCTAATTTAGTATAATGTTGTCATTTTCTGATGTTTTCAAGTGGAATAAATTTAGCAAGGAGATAAGAAATGTAGAAAGTTTCTGAACCCTCAGATAATACTTGGCCTATTAGAAGCTAATTATTTTATCACTGTTAAAAATGGCTAATCGATGGAGGTGCTAGATAGAATATTTCTGTTTGTAAGCCTCGCATTATTTGTAATGAAGTTAGAGTGAAGGATGCTCAAAATGAGCATTCTAGTTGGCTATTATCAACCATGAAAGGTAGAGCAAAGACAAACTGAAAAAATAGTATGTGTTGTAACGCCGAATTAACGCCCATCAACAGGTGTTTTTCACCCCTTTGGTAGCCATTTTGGAAAGGTAGTTCCTCTTTATTATAACTTCCTTAGATTTCCTTAGACTTTTAATATGTTTACATCCTCCACGAATAGCTTATAAATTCCCCCAAAAAAATACTTTCGATATATTTCCTCCTCCCGTGTGTACTTATAGTTCCTCCGGTTTACATTCCATAGTACATGAAAGTCCTGGGGGGGTTTAACGTAAGTACCTGCTGTGTAGGCATAATCCCACGGTCCTCTTCGGACACGGATTGATTTTGGGACCACAATCAGAGCCCTGCCATGCATGCACAGCGGTACTGGTTTATACTGAGTGCAGGCTCAGCATTCATACCAGTGGATACGAGGCCTATCTGACACCTCTGCCGCAACTAAGGGATACGGCACCCGAGTTGTACAGCGCAACTCCACGCTTGAGCTCCGAGGAGCTCTGCCCGCGATGTAGGCATAACCACAATCATCATGAAACTCCCACTAGGGGGCCAACCGCAAATAACCGGGCCGAAAACATATCCTCCAGGAATTCTCCTGGAGCATATGCTTTCAGAAGGCCATCCCGGTTCCCATGGTACCAGATAACCTCCGGTGAGGCTTCGTGGCAGGGCCACTTCAGATGAGTCCCTTGCAAACTCGGGTTTAATCGTCCTCTTCGAGTACGTGAGGACGGAACTCCGCAACGGATTAACTGGAACATTCCATAGTAAAGTGGAAATTGCATTCGCATACTTCTCCCCAAACCTTGCAAGATGCAGGCACGCCATTCTACAATGTGGAAGAGTTGGTGCTGCAGAAACTGGAACTTAGAGTTGACTCCCAGGCTGCAGACCATGTTGTCAAATTAATAATCACAATTGCTATCGCTATCTCGTTTTCTATCCTCCGTTGCTACCAAGCTCTTTTTCTATAACTTTCGTCTCGTTTGATAAAGGGGCCGGCTCGTCTAGATCAAATTTTCCACTATTCTTGGCCATAAAGTTGGTCTGGGTAGAGTTAAGAGGCTCCCAAATCATCAAATGTGACCAAGGACTGGAAAAGTTGAGTGTCCCTTCTTGCCTATTAGCTTGGAGTATTTTTTATCATTCGGCATTTCGAACAATGATGACAACTGATATTCGAACCCTGCTTTCCGTCTTAAGAATCCACTGCTTCCTATTCCCATGCTACATCCCATAAAAGTCTGTTGCAGCTATAAAAAATTAAATATGGCTAATGTGTCTTCCGAATTTGTCTGGTACTTCCTCCGCATCACAAATGTGCTACCAGAAGGATGGTCACTACTTTCTTTATCGTAGTTCTTACCTTCATCAATTCTCCTTCCTTACTTATAGGCGATATTTTTCTCGGGATTGGGAGTGAACATCTAAATAAATTAAGAGTTAACTCCAAAGCAGGAAAAAGAATGAGAAACCTTTGGTTTACTTCAGAGCATTCCAAAAGAATTACCATAATTGGTGAGAATTGCACACATGAATATGAACAAAAACAAGAAAGTGCAATCGAACTTGTGATTACTATCCCTGAGTTGATCTTTTTCAATTAAATTGGCAAAACTGGAACTCAAGTCGATAGGGTAGTCTGGAAAGATTCACGTTTCTGCAAAATTAAACTCAGGGACGAGCGGTCTCACATAATCATCATTCACCACTTTCAATACGAGTTCCAGCTCTGTTTTGGTAGTTAACAAAAGTCAAATAAGTAATGGTTAATTTGGCCAACCGCACAAACAATATTCGTTGCAAATAGCGTCCAAAAACTTTTGGCTACACACATCCAATGTACAAACAAAAGTTAAGGCTCATGAAAAACAAAAATTACTCTAACTTCAAACCTCGATCTGTACCATCGGATTGTGATAACAATTAAATGCTCAAAACTTCATTCCGGGGTTAGCTCTACGAAAAACTCGTGAATGTCAAGCAGGAAAGAGTTCCGGAATCCATTATAATATCACTGGAAGCAGGACAAATAGGAAGGAAAATTCAGAGATATTAAAATCGTTCCCATTGACGTACCACACAGGCTGATTATTACCTGAATTGACTCAGCTACTCATTCACAGCTGAGTCGACGTCAATTCACGATACAAATCCCACTGCCGCTAGCGAGATTTGAACCGCGACCTTCCGTACGACAGCCTTGTGCTCTAACCACTCAGCTATCCGGACACTTAAGACATTTAGGTTACCGATAAAAAATCGGAGTTTAGAATCAGTTTCCCTAGTATTCAATTAGGAATAAATCCAATTTGGACCCACGGCTTAACATATCCATCATGAGATACGAAACTTCAATCGGCGCCATTTAGTAAGACCAAGTTTTTCCACGGGTAAGGATCTTGCCCGGGTAACAAAACCTTGCACCCCTTATGTCAAAATTGACATACACCACCCACACTTGATTTTGAAGCGAAGCTTCAAAAAACTGCGCCTAAATGTACTAAGTTCAACTTTCACAAAGCTAACTTTGACGATCTCAACTCAACTTTAGTGTCAATCAACTGGGATTACATATTATCCAACTTAACGTTTGGTCAAGCTCTTAGCACCTTTTAAAATACCCTGTCCGATCTCCTCTCATGTTATTCTCTTTTTCTCCTACTGGTCTAGGTTCTTATCCAACTTGGTTGACCAAAGTGGTCCTCAAGTACATCCGCCTGGAATATATATTGCGGAAGAAGTTTCGGGTTTCTAGGAATGACGCCGACTTTGCTCATTTTAAGGCTATGCGCTCCACTGTGAAGTACATGATTAAAAAATCGCATAAAAGATACTTGTTGAGCGTCGAGGCCGCCTTTGCCCGCGGTAACTTGGTCCCACACTCGCCATTCTCGTAACCTCACTCAATTTGTCCCTTCTTGCATCAGTTTTGCTGACTCCACTGCTAACTCCCCACGAGAATCCTGCGACTTCTTATGTTCTTGCTTTACTTCCGTTTTTACTCCCTGGATCATTGCGCCCACTACGGCAGATGCAGACTGTTCTGAATATCTGGCAATTACTCTCTTTACGCCTTCCTCAGTTGAATTCCTCATTTTTAATCTTGATACAAATGTTGGCCCTCACTTGTCTTGAAAAATGCTACTTCCCCCATCCCTGGAAAGAGATCCTTATCATCAAGAGCGGATATCTTCGTCTAGCTGTGACCTGCCGTACTATTTCTTTTCTCTCCCCTTGATCCAAAATCCTCGAAAGATACGCCAATAACTGGCTGATCACGCACTTCCATCACCTCATTGTTGAAGAGAAGCATTGTGTCGTGAAAGATCGATCTACTACTTTAAACCTTTGGTCTTTGCAAACTTTGTTGCTAAATACCTTAATTCACGACAGGAGATACACGCTATTTATATCAATTTCTCCAAAGCCTTTGACACCATTGACCACAACATTCTGTTTCCCAAACAATCTCTATTCAACTTCCCCACTCAATCTTTTGGTTTTCCTCCTACCACTCATACCGTTCCAGCGCACATAGCGTTCCATGGTTACTCGATCTCGTACCTTTTCTCCTTTCTCTGGTGTTCCCCAAGGCACTATACTTGGCCCCTACTATTCCTGTTTTTTATCAATCAATCAATTCTCTTCCATCTTCACCTACCCGTGTTTGCTTTATGCTGTCAAGTTTCAGTTCTTTGCCTCTGCTTCGTCTCTGCTGGACTGTGCCTTCTTGCAGCCCAACTTAGATGCTTTGGTCCATTGGTGGTCGAATAACACTGAATATCAGCGACTGAATGTGTATTCACTTAAACCCTCCTCAATATCTTTTTCCTTCTCTCTTGGTGGACATCCCCTTCCACTACGAATTTCCTTTCAAGACCTAGGAGTATATCATTAATCGAGCTTCCAAAATGTGTGGCTTTATCCTTCCTCCTCCGAATTTACTTCAATCTAGCCCTCCTTAACGCTTTTCAACGCCCTTGTCATCCTTGAATATGGCTGTGCAGTTTGGTTTAACTTCCGCAACCATAACTTCCGCGCTCTTGAAGCTGTACAAGGCAAATTCACCCAGATCCTCTTTTTAAAAAAAAAACTCTCAGCGTGAGGACTATCCGCCACGACTCCGCACCCTCATTTTCCCTTCCATGCAACAACGCCGCATTTTCCTTGATATGGGTATCCTTTTCAAACTCTGTGATTGCCTGATGGACTGCTCTGTTAACTCCGATATTATTTTCCGCATCGCCGCTCATACTGCACGTAGTGCGGATATTTTCGGGATCCCTTCGCAGAGCTTGACAACTACTTTCACCTGATCCCGAGACTATGCCGGTTTGGGTCCTTTAGCCCTGTTTATTTCCCGAGTTTTAAGCGTTTTAAGTTAAGCCACTTACTTGCTCATCCCTCTGAGGACAATGTATAAGTAGAAATTTACTTTCTGTGTATGGACATTAATAAAATAAATAAATAATAAAATAACAAACGCGTACCCCATGCCTGCCTAATAATAAATAATTTAATTTAATTGATTTTCAGACTATACCAAGACTGCAGGGAAGAGGATAAATCAAAACGGCAGCGGTTTTCTCATCGTCTAACTCGTTCACCCAAGTGGCAGCAAGGAGAGATTGACCAGCATTTGCATTCAAGGATATCGAAGTCGATGGATTGGTTTTGAATGAAGACACCAGTCCATCGGATTAGGATAATGAATGGTGCGAACAGCTTAAGATCTCCCAAACTACGACACCTTCACCTAAAGTAACAAGGGAGATCACTGTACATACGTGCTTGTTCTGCGTATTGATCCTACAATGAGAGCAGACTTGTTAGCCGAACAGTATAAAATCTATGCAAGAGTAAAGGCATGGACCTGGAGTTAGCAGGCTGAGAGGTCAACATATTTATTGGGCGGGTTTCAACATTAACAAGCGAGATTCCAAATGCTAGAATATCTGAGAAGGCAGAAGGGAACTGCGACCCCAACTTGGACAATAAGGCCACTTCCATAAATATGGGTAAGCGAGAAGTAATCGATATAAAGTTAGCGGCGGATTGATTTCATCACCGCTACATTTCAAAATCTCCCGAGGACTAATTAAGCGAAATACAAACTGCCACTGAAAGCCCAAGTTGCGATCGCTGAAAGACACAGCAAATCTATTGCATAGAATCGATCGGCTGTTAAATGGATTTTACGCTTCTTGGAGAGAAAGAAGATCCACATTTTGTTTGGAAGGATGTCGATTAAAGCAAGATATCTCAGAAGCTGTCCAGAAAGCGAGGTGGTCTGTCCTTTATTACCCTTGGTAAATGACATCTTCTTATGACTTCTGGGGGATCAAAAATTAGTTGGGCAAATATTTGCAGACATAGCTATTAGCAAATTTACGAACAAAGTATGTGGTCACATCAGTGTAATTTTGAAGGTGATCCTAAACTGTTGTCTTTGCAGTGGGCTCACGATGAACTCTAACGAGGCTTTAATAGTTGCGGTTAATAGGAACAAAAAGTAGGGCATCTACGCGCTACTCAGTTTGCAGATGCCTCTTCCTTTGGAGCGGTAGGAATACAACAAGCAGGACTTCGGAGCATTTATCACAATAAATTCATTGGATGTATACACCCACAATAAAGCTTATTTTTTGAGTGTAAGTCCGAGGTCATGAAGTTAGAACTTGGCTGTCCGTGACTTTGGGATCTGTAAATCTACCACCATTAACTAATAAGTGAAATTTAAAGCAACCAACGATGCACACAGACTTGGTACCATTGGCGCATAGAAAGAAGCTAATTGTTCGTGTTCATTTTCAAACGCCCGGGCATCTACAGATGATATGCTGCAATTAAGTCCTCACACGGCCATAGGCCCCTTAGGATAATGGACATATTAATCTTCATCGACGAGTCAATCGTTGAAGGAGGATCAGATTCAGGATGTATGTGTAGAATACGATTATAGAACTAAAATGACGACCATATTATTGGTGGAAACATTCGCCATTTTATTAGTAACAAGGAAAGAATTGTAAACACCGCTTATTCAGACACCTTGCACTGAAGAAGGCAACAAGTTACTTGCCTACAATTGTATTTAGTTTCTCTAGAACCACCGAAACTTCACACAAGTAACAAAGAAAATGTTTGCGACAAAATTGATGAGATCATTCGAATATGTTCCAACAATAAATTGAATTCATCAACACCAAATGGAAATTTCATACCAAAAAAATTTACTGACGGTTTCGTCCAGGGCAAAGATAACTCATCAAACGCTGTCTCACCTGTGCCTCAGCGTGACCAAAAGCGGTGACAGGTGGTAAATCGTCTCATAAGACCTCCAAATCAACTTCCCCAGCGTCGATTATCAGGCTCTGACTAATTAAGATTTTGTGTGAAACAAAACCTTATTAGAATCGATTTGATGTCTGTCTGTCCGTCTGTCTGTCTGTCCGTCTGTCTGTCTGTCTGCCTGTCACAGCCGATTTATTCGGAAACGGCTGAACCGATTGTCATGAAAATTGGTAGGAGTATGTGATCTACCGTTCCCTTTACATGCAGCGACTGACGCCATTTTGTGTTAAGTTTGAGGGGGGCTCCCCATACATGTGAAAGGAGGGTGCACATTTTTTTTTCATAAAATGTGGCCATGTGGAGTATCAAATGAAAGGTCTCAATTAGTACTTTTCGAAACTGGTTCAATATTTGATACTGGGTGAAACATAGGGGAGTGAGGGCTCAAAATATGACCATCCAAAAGTGTAACAGGTCTCGTTCTCAGAACCTATCCAACCGAAAAATCTGAAAAAAATGTGTATCTTTACGAAATCTAGGCCTCAAAATATATCCGGTTCCGATATCTGCACAAATAAAATTAATAATAGTATATTTCCACATTTTAGAAATTTACCTGGCACCCCCCTTATGTTCATCCCAGAAGTACAAAATTTGGCATGCGTATAATGAAGAATATAATGCACAATTTGGTCAAGTTTGAAGAAAATCCAACTATTATTAACAAAGTTATAGGGGGTAAAAGTTTAGAATTTTTTGTGAATTTCGGGCACTCCTGCACTGCACTGCAACCTGATGACGTCATCATCACACATCAATTCGTCAATACCACAATGAAATGAGTTCTTAGGAATTGGGTCGCAGAGAATTATTTTGTTTTTGGTTTTATTCCGGTAATGCTGAAGATAGGGAAAATTTTATAGTCTTACGCTCGACTATGAAAGTTCTAATTAAAAACGCAGATTCCTAGCATTTAAAGAACATCGAAAGTGCGCTTGAATGAGGAGAATTCAAATCCTTCTTCTCGTTACACATTCACAATTCCCGGTTCGTGTTCACTTCTTCCGGTGTTAACATAAAGTTCGCTGATCGTACTTATTTTCCAAATTCAGCTTATGACCTTCTTTGGGAAATTTTTCCACGGTTTTTACTCAAATTCACTCATCTCCCTATTCTTCCGAGCCAGAATGGTTTCTAGACAATGCTGGCGATAATGGCGGTTGCAGTCCCGATAGCATTACTAAGCTCTTCCTAAAAAAATCCCCTTACTATCATTTATGACAAAAGCTTGTCTGAACGTATTTTTCCGGATGTGACATTACGCTGGCCGACAACTACTATCTTATATTTACCCTTGTGAAATGGGCATTTAACTCGTTTCATAGATACAAGTCTGCAGGTCCGGATGGCATCATCTCTGCGCTAGCAATGGATGCCCTGGGAATATCTATCGTGCATGCCTAGCACACGCTTATATTCCAATTAAATGGCGGGATGTGAAGGTGTTGTTCCCAAACCAGGGAAATCCACCTACACAGACGCAAAAAGCTTTCGACCGATCAGCCTAACGTCCTTTCTGCTAAAAGGACTAGAAAGACTAGTAGATCGGTTCATAAGGGATACACACATTCCTAAGTGGCCGCTTCACCATAGGCAACACGCCTACCAGAAAGGCAAATCCACGGAGACAGCACCCCATGAACTTACGGCAAAAATTGAAAAGGCGGTGTCCGAAAAAGAATACGCCTTAGGCGCATTCATGGACATCAAAGGTGCCTTCAATTATGCCTCATTTGCGGCAATTTGTGATGCGGCAAGAGAGCATGGAATCGAACCGCTGCTACTCAGTTGGATCCTTCACATGCTAGAGTGGAGAAAAATCCACATATCGGTCGGCCAGAAGTCTACTGAAGCAGGATGTCTCAGGGGCTGCCCACAGGGAGGGGTTCTCTCTCCACTGTATGGCTCTTGGTGATGTATACCCTGTTGTGGCTCCTGGAGGACAAAAAAGTCTTCGCGCAGGCATTTGCGGACGACCTAGCCGTAATAATTACCGGCAAGTTTGCGGACACAGTACGTGACCTCTTGAATGCAACTCTGCTTGTAATCCACTGCTGGTGCCTCCGCAATGGACTCACGGTGAACGCTAGGAAGACTGGACTAGTTATGTTCACTAGGAACGTCAGGTGGGGCAGCTATACGCTACCCACCCTAGCAGGGGCGGAAATCCAGCTGGCACAAACAGTCAAGTACTTAGGAGTACATTTAGACTTCAAGTTAACGTGGAAGCATCATATCCAGGAACAATATCAGAAATCCTGCAGATTGCTCTGGTGCTGTAGGAATGCGATAGGTAAGACCTGGGGACTTTCATCTAAACGGATATACTGGATGTATACATCCATAATAAAGCAAATTTTGATGTATGCATGCATCGTCTGGTGGCTAAGACCGAACTTTGCTAACAGCAGGAAGCTGCTAACGCAGATTCAGAGACTTGGTTGCCTAAGTATTACTGGAGCAATGAGTACTACGCCGGCTGCGGCACTTGAAGCTATCTTAAATTTACCCCCCATTCACTTGGAAGTGAAATGGAAAGCGGCCAACGACGCATATAGGTTCGATACCATTGGGGCGTGAAAAGGCGGCCAATCAAACGGGCATGCGTCTATCTGGAAATTCCTTGAAAAACATCCGGTAGCCCTGATGCCGACCGATCATATGGTTTCCAGATTCGTCTTTGAAAAGACATACACTATCGTAATCACCGAAAGAGAAGAATGGTCGACAAGTGGCCATGAGTCTTTTCAGATTACAGACATAATAATTTTCACCGACGGGTCAGTCATGGAGGATGGATCGGGTGCAGGGGTGTTCTCGGAGAATCCGATTATAGAACTAGCCCGACCCCTCGGAAAAATAACGACCATATTCCAGGCGGAGATATATGCCATTTCATTGGAAGCAGAAGAATGTCTGCGACAAAAATGGAGGGGTCGCACCATTCGAATCTGTTCCGATAGTCGGATGGCATTATCAGCGCTAAATAGCAACAACATATCAAGCCAGTTGGTGTGGAGTTGTCATCAGGTGCTGCTGAAACTTGGCCGACTGAACGAAACATTCCTGATGTGGGTGCCGGGGCACTCTAACATCGCCGGTAATGAGGAGGCTGACAGACTGGCTCGTCGAGGGTCTGGATCCACAATGGTGGGGCCAGAACCAGCTCTTGGAATCCGACCATCCACTGTCAAGTCGACTCTTAAGGGTGAAATTGCAAGGATTCACGCAACCGAGTGGAGATATTTGGACTCTTGCCGACAAGCGAAAATCCTTGTGAAGGAGCCTAGGGCCACTAGAGCGGCATTTTTGTTGTCCCTTAAGAAGTGGGACACGAAAACCCTAGTAGGGCTTTTGAGGGGACACTGCCCCTTAAACTACCATATGGAAACGATTGGGGCAGTGGTTTCGGCTGTGTGCAGCCAATGTGAGGAGGAGACGGCCTTGCACTTTTTATGCAGCTGCCCGGCATCCTCAGATCTCAGACGAAGACACCTTGGCAATGTTTTCTTCAATGAAGAATCTGCACATTCTCTGCCTCTGGAAACTGTTCTCAGATTCGCTAAAGCCTGTGAACACCGTAGGCGAGAAGCCATTGAATAGGCAACTTACGGGGATAGTACAATGGGCCTAATAATGGCCTGAGTGCTCGGAGCTCCGGCTCCCCCCCGTTAACTAAACTAAACTAAAATTCATATCGTTCGATAGTTATCATGAGGTATAGCCTCAACCGTCTGGTGAATCGAATAGTACATTCCTTAACAAAAAACCAAAGTCGATACGTTGTGGATTGAAACCAAACATACATTTTCCTTTTTCCGGCTAGAATGGATTACAAGGTATTCACGTTAGTGAAACAGGGAAAAAATTTGGAAAAAAGTCCGAGTTCAAACGCATTACAGAAATTTCACATATTCACTATGGCTTGGTATCTACGATTGATTCATTCAGTTTCTTTTATTGGAAAATGTCCGGAATCTGGTGTATGTTCGAGCTTCCGAGGATTTGGAATGTAAAACCATTTCAATGGCAATATTCCTAAGTGAATTAAGCATTTTTCGCAATTATTCCATTGGCAAGGACAACTGGACAGTCTGAAATCGCCCAAATTTACTCTCTGACTATTAGGAGAAATTGTCCCTATCCAGCGCGATCTCATGCGATATTAACAAGAATCCTTTAACAATCCTTACCAGTTCTGGAGAATGGCAAATTAGAAAACAGATAAAATTGCAAATGCATGCAAATGCGGTATACTTCCCTCACAGGCAGCGTGGGATGCATTTGACAATTACCATAATTCAATAATTTTGGTGCCAATATTCCTGAGCACAATGACCAACTTCAAAACGAAACTTCTCTTGTAAACTAATCAAAGTCTGGATTATTAATATCGTTGAACAATTTTGTAAGATTTTTGTCCCTGTGAACTGGTCTAAGGGCAACGTGAACCCGGAAACTGCAATTGCTTATTTCGCTAATTAAATGACTAAAAAGATACTATGGCTACATCATATGTATATACGTGCAAACTATCTACAATAAAACATGTAAGCATTGCTTAAACTGTAAGAACTAATAAAAAGATTAACCTCTTTGACATGGTCTCTCTTGTCATAGTCTATGGCGGATGAATTTCCATCTACGATTTTCAATTTAATTACATTTCCACCCGCCCTGGCTGATTGGCTGTCTGGCGGTTGCAATGGTAGGCTCATTACACGCTTCGATGTAGTCGTTGATTCTGCTGTCGTCATTGTTGGTTCACTGGAACTATCTACGCCAATTCCCCCGGTTTCATCACTTTCTGAACTATTGGACACGACTCGATCTTCATTAAGAACACTTTTAAATTCTGCCACTTGTGGAAATTCAGTGTGCGACGAGTGCTTCCAATAAATATTGCGCGGATGGTAGTTGGTCTCATAATCACTGGTTTCGTCGGTATCCTCGCGATTGATATCCATCGAATTGGGCCCGTGCTCATTTAAACGAATCATTTTTGAATCATTCAAGCGAATCGATAGTGTGACACCGGTGATAGCAACCAGGGCAATTATCGCTAATATCCCGACGATAAGTAAAGTGGGAACTTTGAAATATTTCGCGCACATTATCACGGTTGTAGGCTTTCCACCATTAAAAAGTCCTGTAGCTCGGATGAAAGCCGAGTCCTTGACACACTTCTTACCGAGATTCTTGTTTTCGGCTTATGTTGGTAGATATGTATGTATATCAGGCGACACTTGACGTAATAATTATTGTCAATTAATGTGCTACATGGAGAAGTATGAGAATAAGTGCCTTGGCGCGATTCAGAGGCGAAAGCTAAGAGATTTTTACGTACTGAATGGCGCAAACAAATTAACAAGCTCGAGCCGGAGCAAAGTGAAACAATAAACAACGGCATTGGATGCCCAATACAATAGACTCGCTTGACTTCAGCCTGTATTCAGTTTTCGAGCATACGAAAATTCTTCCCAGGTCCAAATGTTCAACTTCGAGAATATCCCTCTCACAAGAAATTGTGATTCTAACTGAAACTATATTTATTGAGCATATCTGAGAAAGGTTATCATTGTTATGCTTGGAGGCTTTTTCATTGCGGTAGAAGATTCTTTCTGGAGCAAGAGAAATGTGACAACTTCCATGAATTGAAGAATCTGAGGTCACTAGCATGAAAAAAATAGGCCAAGCACGCTTCGCACGAATGATTTGAGGCAATGACGCAATTTGTAATAGTTTCGCTTACTATATAAACAGAAAAGCGAAAAACAGCTTCAAGCCCTAAGGAAAGGAAAGAGGAAGAATCACTTTCGTAGAAAAGACCAAAGGAAATTTACACAACCCAGAGACAGTAAAGTGCCAAAGCAAAGCAAATGGAATATGCTATTCTACTTTCAAATGCCATGCCCTGCTATACTCTACCAAAATTTCTTCCGGTAAAGTAAATCCAAGGTCCCTCTTATCTTAGAAGCCAACATCAGGTATTTGGGAATTCCGGATCCGAGGGCAAAATAATGTGAATCTCCATACTTATCATTTATTTTATGAAAAACTATTCCGAACTTCCGAAAACTATGGGCCTGGGTGGAATCCCACCTTTCTCCCCCACTCTATCGTCAGGCCTGACTAAATTGTCAAGAATTGGCTGACAATTCCGACGAAATTTAAACAAAGGTTTCTGGCATCTATTCAGGGTTACTGGATTGCGTCGTAAAGGTCATTTGGTGTTAGCAATATCGGAAAAATGTAGATTTATAAAGAGATAATTCAAGAGAAAGAAAATGTTCAAAATAACAAAATATTCAAGCGAGATGTTGTCTAACAACAGTTGGATCTATTTCTTTCCGTAGAAAACAAATATTTAATAACTCATTAGAGAATATGACTAATGAGCAGTAGCAGGCATCGAAAGATGACTTCCATGCGAATTAGGTGTTTAGGTATCTCACAAAACTTGATCTACTGTGAACGCCAAGAGGCGATTCGATGGACAAAATCAGACCTGAAGATTCGGATCCCTACAAAGACTGTAGGTCATACGCGCTGAAAAACTTATCTGTTGCTACCAATATTGAGCCACTTAAAAAGGTGAAGGGAATATACGCAATGTTTCCATTTGAATTCGCTTTATATCTTACACTGAAGCTCCATTCGTGATGGTTGATTGCGACAATATTCAACAACAATCAGCGAAATCGTTTAGAACGTTGTTGCTATCAAGGGGAACAAAACCGCGGGGATTGACAAGTTTTCTCAAAAGTTAAAGAAGACGGTATATTACTAAAATATCGAAAAATTGCCTATTACAATAATTGTAATGGGAACATAGTAGTGAAATCAGTCTTGCTTTTGATTGATTTCAAAAGGTATCTTGATAAAATTCATACAAAGCAGGCCTCACGTGTTCTGCACTGATGGAATATTTGGAAAAAAGCAGTGCTGTTGAGAGAAAATCTGGGTTTGGGAATGCGGAAAACTTGGGCCTGAAATTATTCCCTTTATTTCGTAAAGTCTCTATTCCGGGGCCTCAAACAAATCCCAGGCTCGGTGGATCATATCCATTTCCCCTCATCAGGCCGGAGAAAAGGACATTGCTATAAACATAGCAATAAAATGCATATAAATGCGTACAAAATAACGCGTGATAAGGTAAAATTCAAATTCAGAGTCTAAAAAGAATTCTACCAAAGCGATATGGTAGAACCTATATGCACTATTTGTTATGGAACGTCATTCACACTGTCTAAATTTTGGGCAACCTTTAATGTGTTTATGAGTGCTCCAATATTCAAAAATCAAGTTCAAACCAATGTACTGTATTGTTTATAACTTAATTTATGCCTTTCGCTAAGAGATGCCGCAACTTGATTATTCCAATATTCCAAACATGTGTTGGAAAGCTATTGTCATTGTACGTCTCTTTCAGTATTTGTCATTCATTTAAAGTAAAAACAACAATATTTTTTTTTAACTCAAATATGTCGAACTTTGTGCCTGGAAAAGTTTTTTTGCGGAGAATTCTTCTTCATTACTTTTATATGAGGAAAACTGCTGCCGAAAGTCATCGTATTTTGGTGGAAGTTCATGGTGAACAATTGATTTAAAAGTGATGATTTTGACTTGGAAGACGAAGAAAGTTCTGGGCAGAAGAATTGGAAGCATTGCTCGATGAAGATTATTGCCAAACGCAAGAAGAGCTTGCAGGGTCTTTGGGAGTCAGTCAAGCAGCCATTTCAAAACGTTTAAAAGCAAGCGGACACATTCGAAAGCAAGGAAGTTAGGTACCACATGAACTGAAGTCGAGGAACGCTGAAAGGCGATTTTGCATGTTCGAGATGGTGGTGATGAAAAATGGATTCATTATGATAATTCCAAGCGCAAAAAATTATATGTGAAAACCGGACAACCAGTCAATTCAACGGCAAAGCCGAATATCCGTGAAGCGAAGGTAATGCTCTGTATTTGCTGGGATCTGAAGGGTGTGCTGTGTTATGAGCTGCTAAAATCAGGTTAAACCATAAATGGAGAACGCTACCGAACACAATTCATCCGTTTGAAGAGAGCAATAGCCGAAAAACGCCCGGAATATGCGACCAGACATGAGTCCATAATTTTCCATCATGACAACACTCGGTCTCACTATTTGGAAAACAGCGGCTGGGAAGTTTTGGCTCACCTGCCTTATAGAACACACAATGCCCCGTTCGACTAGTATTTATTCCGTTCGATGAAGAACGTTCTCACTGGAATACGGTTCACACCAGAATAGAATATCAAAAATTTGTTTGATTGATTCTTGCCCGCCAAGCCGGCGCAGTTCTTTTAGGATGGAATTCGCAAATTACCAGAAAGATGGGAGAAAGTCATAGATTCAGATGGACCATACTTTGAATAATACTATTGTACATGTCTTTCTTAAATAAACATTCAAATTTTGAAAAAAAACGGCACGAATTAAGTCGTACATCTAATAGGATCATAAAATGGTGCTGGATACTACTGTAACCATTCGGATCACTACTGCACAACAGAGAGTACTTTTCGGTTGGGTGTTTTCGAGAACCCTTTCCCAAGCTTCACATTCCTGACCTTTACAACCAATGTCAAAACTAGGACTTGTTTTAAAAAGTGTTAATCTAAACCTTTCATTTGATGGCTATTTTCGGCGAAAAAATGCTGCATCCATCTTTGACCGGTATTGGGACCCCCAGAGTCCAGCATGGAACAATGTATGGGGGTTCACAGTTCCAAACTTTCTACCAAACTTCGCGACAAATGGTATAGTGCGTGTGGCAGACAGACAAACAGTGAACCGATTTTAATAAGATTTTGTTATCAACAACAACGTTTGAGACTGTACATCACCGAAAGCAAGGCCAGCAATGGTGGCGGTATCAGCCGCGAAAGCAGCGATGGTCACTAACATTAGGAAAATACAACTTCGAAAAAGTTAAATCCTAGGAGGCTTCAGATGGGAATCTGGAATCAAAACCCATAACCACTAGCAACATAAACAAAAAAATCCTTGCTCAGCTGTTGGCAGTCAACAGAGCCTATTTCGGTCTACCATTGAAAATGTCTCTCGATAGGGTCCAAGTTCTTACACTAGTACACTTCCATCAAAAGACGTGAAAACATGGTTTGATATATACCGACCCTACAAACCACTTCCGAATATCACAAGCAAAAAAAAAAGAAGGAACTTTTAAAAATTCTATAACATTGGGCCAAGAAAGTCCTCCAAAATGACTAGCGTGATCTGATGTTTTGATATATACTGACCCTACAAACCACTTCCGAATATCACAAGCAAAAAAAAAAGAAGGAACTTTTAAAAATTCTATAACATTGGGCCAAGAAAGTCCTCCAAAATGACTAGCGTGATCTGAGCGCTGAAAAAAGATTATGACCATCTTAACAATCCAATACATAAACAACCTTCGACAAAGCTAACAAGGAGAAGAAAAGGATTCTGAAAATTGTAGAATCATTATGAAAGAGGCTGGTGATGAAGCATGTAGCAGTAAAAACTACATCGTCTACGTTCGAGAATTGCTTAATCAAGTCAAAAACAATCCAGAACTTCTTAACATCGAATTGTCTTCATGGAAACCGCCTCAAGAGCCGTAGGCAAAAAGTTCAGATTGCTTGACAGACAAGAGTTTTCATTCCACTTATAGTGCTCAGGCTCAATAGTCAGTTTAATCAAATAATCGCTACCATGTTAAAGTATTGAAAATGCTATGATAAAATATACTACATTCGGTAAATACTATACTCATAGCAAGGACCAGGCAATTCCAAATCCAATTAAAAACGCAAAATCGTTGCTGGAGTGCCAAGGTGGCTTTTGGCATTTTTGAGAATTGTTTTTGAAACCTACCCCCCAGACTACAGGAAAGACAATATGGATAACAAAATGCATAGCAAACGAGGATGCACTCGTAGATATTTACAGGAAAATCGAGAATAACAAAGCTTGCGGCTTAGATACAGTTTCTAACAACGCCTTCGAGTCCGTTGCCAAGACTACACCGGACTGGTTTATTAGCTTGCAGAAGGTATGTATAGTGCTCTCCCGCAGGAGTGAAAAGATTTTGATGCCAAGAGGCAACAAACAACCAGCAAAGCGATCAACAAATCGTTCAATCTACTCCATGTCTATTGGCTATTGAGGTGACAATTTAAATTTCGTCATAGGAGTTGTATTATATTAAACTCGATAATGAAAATTTTGTGCCCTGATGACGGATGGATGGATTTGATTAAATCCACTTGATTAAGACCCCATTGGCTACAATCTTTCTAGCTATTTGAAACCTGTCCGAAAAGACATAAAACATCTTGCAGCAGCACCTAGTGCTGGAGTTAATTTGCTCTATTGTAATTCGAAGGGTAAAGTTCGAGGCGTGGCAGGTATATCAAAACTGCTTTGTGTTTTTCTGATTGTAATTATGCGGTATTTCCAACGATTAATTATTTGAAATAATAAAAAACTTGTTTCTTTTTCGCTGGTGTAGATATTTATTCTTCATTATCATTATTCTGCATGTTCCCTTCATCAGTGTTAACAAGTCTGACACTACAAGTTTTTTATATTTCAAATGCTTTGTGTTTCTGTTGGTGTTCATCAAGGAAGCGCCAATCCTCTTTGTTTTTGTTATGGAGATTATCACACGGGAGATCTATCGTCCAGTGCCCTACACACTGCTCTATGTAGATCATGTCGATCACTGTTGGATCTCGTAAAAACACACGGTTGGTCATGGTTTGGGGTGGAATTTGTACTAGTACGAAGACCTCTGGTTTTCGTGGATCAAAATGTCAAAATAAGTTGTTGCGACATTCACGAAACTCTCACACTTCTGTGGGTCTAATAGCACTTTGATAGTAGTGCGAATTAGAATACTTGGCAATGGACTACAGCGTGTGGCCCATTTTCGAGGACAGGATCTGTGATAAAACCCATGCGAATTTGGAGTCCTCCGAAAATGAAGCAAAACCTTACGAGATTAATTGCGTGAATGTGCCAACAGTGTTCCAGCATGAAGGTCTGTATCGCTACTGGAGGAGATCAGTTCCAAACTAGCTTGGTGGCCCATGTTACCATTATTCGTGGCTAATTTTTCCAAGTTCAATGAGATAAAATTTTTATGGTGAAAATCATTGATAACTGTGTTTTGTTCCACCCGCAGCATTTCATTCGAAATATGCACTCACTATGCCTTTTTATCAATCTACTATAAATTAGATAAAAGTTCACATTGATACAAACGTTTCAAAGCCGGTCGTGAAGATGTTGAAGATGATCACCGTCCACGATGATCTAACACATCTGCAGCTGACAAAAATATTGAACAAGTGACGAATATGATTTTGAAAAATCGCTGAATCACTACCAGTATGAAACGGAGATTGTAATAAATGAAAGTAAAATAACCCTTTAGAACTTTTCAAAGCAAACACTCAATTGTTTAGATTTCTTCAAGGACCTCATGCTTGGTGGCGCAACAAAGGTGTTAAATTTAGCTCGGACCTAGAAATGTACCGTGATAACGTTTTACGCCGAAAATGCCCTCAAATCGGCCAACTGCAGGTGGATTAGGATCTCATTGACTGAAACTCGGCCCTAGTTATTTGACTAAGTTAATTGAGAGTTACCTTTCCAAAATACACCATAGTATGATACGGATGGAGGATCTAAGCCGTATCTCGTCACGGAAAGAGTTGACTCCTTTATGCAGGAATCATGATATACAATGGAGTTTTCTCTCTTCCTGGGACGATAAATGTTGCGATAATCGCCTTCGCAAAGATGCAGACAACGAATATAGTTATTAATCGGGTCAGTGGCCACACAATTGCTTCGTCTACTCTAGAGATGTCAGGATTTCTAGATACATCAGCAGAAGCCGAACTTCAACGTGAAAAGACATAATAATGCAGACTACTCATGTGCATATGTAGTCATGCCAAAGTTCTATCCCCCCAATATTTATGAGTGACACTTACGCGTTGTGTTTTGCTTAATATATATACATAAGTCAATGTTGATGGCACCCTTTTCAACACAACACGTTGCCATGTATGAGGAATCACATCGATGGGATCGCCTTACAGAATACACCGAAAACTCCGATAGAAAATTTTAAAATCCTAAAGCCCTCAAAGATAACAAAGAAAATTATTTACCGAGGCATTAAATGGTATAATGAGATTTCCTCTGTCGAAAATAAACCTAGAATCTGTCTTCCACGTGTGATACTGACCTAAGCAAAATTTTGTTTAGGAATTGTGGGATTCCTAAGTCCGCAATCGACTTAATGGTGGACACCTAAGCAGAAATCAAGTAGTTGTCGAGAAATTTTGCAAAAATCCCCTCAGTAAAAAGAAAATTATAGCTCGAGAGATGAAAATTACACCCAGCACTATGCCGTTCATCATAAGAGATGAGCTTAAGCTCGGAGCTTAGCGAAGAAGTACTGGGCATCATTCGACAGTGGCATGGAGGAAAATAAAAGCTATGAAAGCAAGGCAGTTACTTCAGCGACATGCGGACAGCAGTTACCAACAAATTCTCTTCACATATAAGAAAATTTTTATGTAAAAATTTAAAATTGAACTGTCAAAATGATAGGATGCATGCACACAGTTCTTGGGAAGTTAGAGTAAAAATTCCCAACGTGGAACGGACATCATCCGGCTCCCGTGAGGGTTTGGTAGGGAGTGTCTTATGCAGGAGCCATTGAACCCATCAATTTTGAGTTTCAGAAAAGAAATGTATTGAACAAAGGTGCTGGTAGCCGAAATACTGCGCCTGCATTTTAACTCTCGACGACGAAATGAGAATATACCCACCTGAAAATGACAATAATCAAAGGGATAATTCGTGGAATGGTCAGTAGGCCCACATGCTGATTCCCCGTATTTGAGAGTGGAATCGGCGACGATACGGTCAAATTAACTACCAGCTGACATAGGCGTGAAGTAACGTGGTAGTTACAGGGAGTATTTGAAACTGCCGGTTCAGATTGGATGATTCTTCCTAATTAGCTGAATGCCCGACGACATAGAACCTACCTACTTCCCGGGAGTTTACTTAGAGGAATTTGAAAGAAGCTCTTCGGATTATCATAGCTCATCAGAATATTATCGGCGAGATCCTGAAATTGGAAAAAACTAGTACGTAATAAACTCCAGAAAGAATTAATGTGGAGATTGAAAAAACAGAACACGCAATGGAAGGATGAAGAATACTACTTAAGGTAATGTTACACGGTCAGTTTCGTGTTAAAAAAGGGGGAAAAAAGTACTATTTTAGTGGATGGGAATTTTCCACATTGCTGCAATTTAATATAGCAATCCCTTCGCAAGATTTCCTCCTGTAACCATTGAAAAAATGACAGACAAACCACAAAACCATGAAAAACCAGGAGGGAGGAAGGCTTTTCCGATAATCTACCACTTTCCGGGAATCAGGCCAGCGAATGGAGTTCTATAGCGTTGTGCAAATTGAAGGCTAATTCGGCCTCTCTCTTTATAATCTCATCAGTATTTAAACCGGAGATAGACTGACCACCACCCAACGGAAGCAGTATTCTGTTACAAATATATGGTAACGGTTCATGCCTTCAAAACAACCAGATGAATAAGGTTGTTGTACCGTAAAAGTGTACGTAAATTCATCCAAGATTTAAGACTGTATCGAATCAAATGGAACTAAAATGAGGGTAACAAGTTCTTTGTTTAAGGACAAGATGAGGTAGCGTCTAAAGAGTTGAATCTCCCCGAAGACGAAAACGTCAGCAATTTTTGAAAGTTAAGGTTATACCGATAAGAACTGCCATCTTAATTCCAATGCACCAACCTGCAAAAATAACAAAGAAACAATAATAGTAAGCTCAGAAGTAACTGCGAACAAGAATCTAATTCCTTCACAATGGTTCACGACCTATCTATCAAATGTAAATTACAAATAATCTACACACAATTTTGGCTAACGGCCACACTAATCTACTTCCAAATTCTGTGTGAAAAAGTATTTGCATGAATCCTGATATATGTTGACTTTCCAAGGTCCAACGGAATGTACCCTTTTCAATTATGGTCTGTTGTTGGATAGTGTTATTCTCCAATATTTACAGTTTCCAATTTTCTTGAAAAAGGACCTGTATATGATAATAACTGGACTATTGACTGTTTTATAAGAGTGAGCACTAATCCCCTGCTGTATCTACGAGAATGAACCGAAGACAATCGAAATCCATAAGAATATAATGATTCCAAAGGGAAAAAAAGGAAAATTGGGACATTTTTGTTATTTGTTAAAACACTACCCTCTGCAAGCAACAAAATGGCTGCTGAGTTCACCCCATGAGCTATTCACTTATACATAATTCTCCCGAGTTTTTTTCTAAGAACAATAAAACTCTGTTGGAACACAACATTTAAAAATAAATAGCCCAAGGGCCATCAGGACTCGAGCGCTTCTACATTTAACCTAGCTTCCTAACTATTTTATAGACGAACAAAATTACTCTTGGGTGTAGTATATGCCAGCACAGTATTTTTTTTTCACTGGACCTTTGAACGTAGGTTTCTATGTACGTACGAGTACGAGTTATCAGTGAAAGGTTATTGCAAACGTAACATGGAAACTGAACTTGGAACTTCTTCGGGAAATCCAAACTTTCCAGTGCTCGGTTGTCTAGTCAGAAGTGTAGTTTCAATCCTGATAATCCAGAACTTTGTGGCCAATCTGAATAGTTTGCTCCAAACACGACTATCCGTTAACCCAATGAAAATACATCCTTTGCTGGTGTAAATAGCCTCCCACGAAAGGAGGAAGTAAAGTTCGTTCAGCTACTTAAGCCTTAATTACAACGCATCCCCATTTCAGGTGAACCGCATCGCTAAATCGTCTTGTTGACTTACTTTCCAAACAACGGCATTTGATAAAAGAAATGAAGCGTAGCAAGGAAACTGTAGTCTAGAATGCCAGTGAAAGGACTATCGCGTGATGTGCACTACCTACACACCAACAAGGACTAGTTGACTTGTTCACTTTGCACTCACAGCTCGCTCGTTTTCTACTCGTGAATAATTGAAACAGGTACGTGAGGGTGAAATGAACACAGAAAGGATGCTAACGACTTGTTTATCCTCAAGGCGAGTTCCGAACGGGAATTTACGATATACATTTGGTTATTGAATCCTCTCACAAAGACAGTTATTTACGGGAGATATTGGTCGTGGCAGATCAAAGATTTAATGCACATTATGATGTTACGGAAAGGGTAAAGTTCAGTTCTAATAATCACTTCCCGGGACTATCACCAACATTGCACTCTCCACGCGCGAAATTCCAACGAATACTACCACTGGGCGCGAAGTCGCACATTATGCATTTGTACCGTTTGCGATACGTACGAAAGCTTCTACTCCACAGACCATTCGCTAGATTGAATTCTGGCGTGCGCCAGTTTCGCCTTGGCGTCCATGACTAGATCTTCAACGTTCTACAGAAGGTATCTGGGGCTCTAGATAGGGATTTCCATCTCGGTGCACATAAGAACCCAACACGCTCCCCGGCGCTCTGACTACATCCGTATCCGAACTTTTCCTGTTCTCGTTGACTTCAACAATGCTTCTTGTAACGTGCTAGATTCCGCCTGTAGCTTCGATGCGATTCAGTTGGAGTCGATCCTTCGCATCGAGGTTTTCCGACTCTTTACCACGATTCAGTGGAAATCTGCTTCCCATAGAGCCAGGCATGTCATAAGAAACATTCTATGTTGGGCATATATACGTAGCCATAAGCAGACTATCTCTGATCAGAGGTTGGAAATCGGACACGTACGGAACGATGGATGGATAGTTGGGAACATAAAATAATAGTAAAAGGATATTTGACCACTTTTCATAATGTGAAAACGGAGGTAATCTCTTCATAGTAGAGTAAAATAAATTAAAAAGATTGAGATATAATCATGTAAGATATTTACAGGTTTACTATGATGAAAGGTTTTGTCTTTGAGAAATGGATAATCTAGAACGGAACTCGGTGATGTGAAAGTCCTGTGGGCAAAATAACTTCTTGATTTACATGAATGTTTGAATCCTAGGCTTGGTCTTGGGTGTATACGTTTAGCTCTTTGTTTACCTGCCATTGTGGGCGATGACGGAGAAAGATATTTTTCGTTCTAAAGTTCATAAGCTAAACGTTATACTGTGTAATGGGGCACTTTAGATTTGGCAGCAGCATTAATTGAATGCCTAAATGCTATGTAGCCACGCATGCAGTATGTGTTACATAGGAATATTCTAGTGGTTCACTACCTTTTGTTGCAGTTGGCATCTTATGTTTTGTCCCCCTATATAGATAGAGGAGGAGATATGAACGGCAATTTAATTGTTTCATTCATTTCGCAGGGAAACTATTATCATTCTTTTTATGAGTGTCATATTATTACCAGGATGACACCCAACTGACATCTTTAACGTTCACTCACTCATCATTCGCATTTAAACCTAGTTGTCACCAACCTTAAATCAGGCATTAAGAAAGTATTTCCAAAAGTCTGCAGTAAGTCTCCTATAATCAAAAGCAAGACCAAGATGTAATTGTGAAGTGTAATCGGAAGAACTTAGCGACAACTGCTTTGACTACATCGTAGGGATATGTTATCCTAACTAAAGAATATCATCACATCCTGCGGGAGAAAAATTTGAGGAGAAATGCATCAAACGTCGCAACCCTTCTAAAAAGGAAATACTTACACTCTGGGAGTACAACTAAAAAGTTTAACCCTAAAATCATCCCATGGCCAATCGCACCCTGGTTGCACCGCTGAACCGATATCACTGCTAAGTTACAACACATACAGGATTATGACGGTCTGCATGGGACACTGGCCTATGGGAGAGGTTGCCGAATGGAGGGAGAAAAATTCAGGCACTTCAAGTTAGAGCCAAGCTGCGTACACTAAGTAATTCTTCGAGGACCTCAAAGAGAGCTCAAAAGGCATGAGCCGACTGGATTATGCCTCACAGCAATCATGTTCTTAGGAGCTTGTGGTATCAAAACGGCGCACCACAACGCTAATTCAGCTCCTCGTACTAGATAGCTACGATACCCACACAGCTTGTTAACAGGGAACAATATTCTAGTGAGTAGGAGACCTTATAAGGAACTTTACGGCACTAAACTTTGAACTCTAATAGTATCAACATCCTGAACTAGTACCATCATATAGCTGGGCAATAAATTCCCTCTGTATAGAGTGATTACTCTGATATTAGCTGACTGGATGCTTTTGGTCTCTTGTGAATTTGCCATTGATTGCGATACCGAGTATCCGCCAAGGAATCGTTTAATAGTTGAGTTCCCATGCTTATCCCGGTGTTAATTTCAATAATCCATACTTAAGGCATATGATTTTTGGTAATGGCATGTAGAAAAATGAAGTACCAAGAGCCCAACCAACCTCGCCGAACTGCCTAGTAAAAGGTAAACGAAAAGTGCTTAAATCAAGCTGCCCTTAGATGCTGGTGAACCTGAACAGTCAAATTTTATCATTTTTCCAGCTGCAGGTAAAAACCCCAGTCAACCTGCATGAACGATATCTCTTATATCGAAAACACAAATACACATTTTTGGTTTGACTTGTCATCCTTTCGGTTTGATTTTTTCATCTCAACATCATAACCGTTAAGCTATGATTCCTGTAATGATTTTGGAAGGAAGTTTATGATACATTAAGCCTCTACGCGGCCTTCCATTCACTGCGCAGTCAGAGATCAAGGTCTGAATTTACTAGTTGCCAACTAAATCGTCCATCAAAATTTACTGAACTGAATTCAAAATCACTTCCCAGAACTCTACAACATCATCATCAACTCATCGGCGATTATCCCAGATCATTTGCTGAAATTTTCGACACATTTGTTGATTTGGACTGGCATCCAAAAAATTTATTTGGCAGCTTGATCACATACTGTGGCAGCAAGAATGGTCGACGAGTGGCTCATTCTAGTGATACATCATGTCGAATAGTGAGGACAAATGCAAGCTTCTAGTAAAGTTTTGAGGGAAGATAAAGTCCATTGCCCGAAAGCCGATAACAACTGCACCTAGCTGAGTGGACAGCAAGTTGCTCTCCATTTGGTCCGGCCCGACATCAAGTAGATTTGGAATTAGGATCTCTCATATCCCAAACAAAAAACTTCGCTTTGGCCTAGCTTGGGCCTTAATTACTCGCGGTTTTAGATTGGATATAATCCCCACCCACGTCGTGTTCCATCTGTTGCCACTTTCAGTCACGCTGCCCCCAGGGCAAAGGTCAGGCAGTGTCCGATGTCTTGCCTCGCCCTGAACGAAACTGTTAGTTGTCTTTTTTACTCCTTGGAAAACATTGACGTTGTTCGAATTACGTGAATGCATTGCAGAACTCATTTGGATCCAACTTTTCGCAACACAGCGGATTAACATAGGCAATTTGTCGTGGTACTCTATCATTTTTAGATGGTATGGTACTCTATAATTTATAGTCCATGGCCTAATATCTGCTCGAAGGAATGCTCTCCTCAAATGCCAATATGTGTTAGAATACCATGATGTTAGTCTCCACTGATGAGAAAGGATAGCGTTAACACTGTACTTTGGACAATTTCAGACATTCCAGCACGATAATATAATAGATCAAAGTCCAAAACTGGGGTGTAGAGTAGGCGATGTATGTAATATCATTAAAGTGATATCACTTTAAAGTGCAATATCATATTGCCATTACCGAACGGAATCCCAGCTCAAAATCACCCAATACAACCGCGTTACCTAACATTACCGCAAAATCTAACTGATATCATATATCAAAACATTACCTAACATTATCATTCTTCACAGTACAAGAGGCTCTATCTATCTATCGTGCGCTGAATTTCCAGGCAGCTTCTCTATATCTTTCTATCTAATTTCAATCAGCCAAACAACTTTTTAGTTAGTTCTTTTTAGACTAGTGGATACTAGTATTTGGAAAGTTCAAATAAAGAATGTAAAAGGACCTAAAACTACAAAGTTTTAAAGCTACCAAACAAAAATCTTAGATATGAACAAATTTTCAAACAGAATTTTTACCTATTAAGCATTTACAAGAACTATTTTCCGAAATGCAAAGGGTAATTCCAAGTATAAGCTAAATATTCCGGCTTCCAGCGAGGCAAAGTTACCACTGGGGAGATCTTCCTTCCAGAAATCGTCAACTACGCACACTTTACCTTACTATTGGCTCGTTTCAGATAGGATTCTGAGAACGAGACTGATGTCAGCCTGATAATAATCTCTGGCAAAGACTATGGCTGGATACTGGGGTATCTAAAATATTTTCCACACTTTTCATGCGACACTAGTTCTACACATGCGAACTGGGACTGTCCGGATGGATATGCTTAAAATATAATTTGGCGTTCTTGCGGCTATGAACACTTTGGTGATACCGTTCCACCATACAGATTGATGCCAAGAACGGACTATTTCTCTTCATTGCAGGTTTTGGATTTTTTTAGCTAGTATGTACTCTGTGTGACAAGTAAGTGTTCTAATAACTGCACTATCCGGACAACAGTCCCAGAAACATATTTATTATATTCAAAATCTACTTTTGCCTTGGTATACTTTTCTCATAGACAGTCACCAGCTTTAATACCCTGCTTACAGTGAAAACCAAGCACCTCAAAATAGTCACCCACTCCTCTTTCAACTGATGACAAATTTTTCAATATCGAAACATTTTTTTTATTTATTTATTCCTCGAGACATCGATTGTTCCATTGTAAGCAAATGGGACACCTACCAAGTGTAATGTTTTTTATGTCAAAATGGTTGGGAAATACGCGATGTTTACTAAGTAATGCTCTTTCAATCGACAGTCATTTAATACCGTTTGCTGTGCTTTCATCACTTCCTGCGGGATGAACTCATTTGGTTGGTTAATGTGATGTTCGCCTTACCAGTTCATACGACTTCTTTTAAACGACATATTTCACTTTAGGAAACCACGGACCCAACCTCTCAGAGTAACTAACTTAGCTTCAACATTGATTGATTTCAAATAGCAATCTTGCATTTCATGACAATGAAAAATTTTTCTTAATATTTATAGATTCAATGAGACTGCCCGTTGTTGAAGACTGCTAGAAAAAAAAAAACTCAATAATGTCTGTGTGTCTTCAAACTTCAGACAATAGCAACTTTTTCAAACAACACCAGGTTACGTTGGGGATGTCAAGCGCCAAAAAACAGAGTTCGGTAGGTACCCGCTTGCCATGTTTGGCAAATGCAGTGGCTGCTAAAACATAAAAAGCGAGGAGAGAGAGATAGAGAGACGGCCTCAAAATTGTAGTAGATAATTTCTTCGTGTCGTAGCATCCTGATTTCCGGATAATTTGTACAACAGATATTATATTATATTATTATATTATCTTTTTATCCACTTCAAGCCCGCCTGTGATAGTATAGCCAGGGTAAAATTGTACACGACCGTGAGAGGATTAGATATCCTGACCAAATTGATAAAACTGACAAGGCTGACCAATGTGTGAGGTCAGATAAAAGCAGCAGGATCACTCTCGAGACTATCAAACATCAACAACGGTCTAAGACAAAGGGATGCGCTATCATGTATCCTTTTCAAACTGGTCCTGGCAAAAAATACCGAAGACTGTTCCGCTCGAAGCGTCTCTTTATAGGGTCAAAGCTCTTAATGTACAAGCCAATGATCTTGGCAGTCGTCATGTATTCGTCGGAGACATGATTTCAGTTGAAAATGTATATATGACGAAAATGATATATAATGACGAAATCTATGAAAGATACCAAGACCGTCTGATCGTGGATAAAGTCCGGCTCAATAGGTTGCAGTTGGCGGATTAGTTAATCCGAATGGGTGAGGATGATCCAGCCCGGAAAGTCTATACGGGCAATCTATGATAAAAAAGAAAACCTGGCAAGCCCTGCGTCAGATGAAGAAAAGGTGCAGGCGTTAGTATGGTAAATAGCTTTGAGGGATATCGAATTGGTGGAGATCGGCGCAAAATCGGGATGTCTAAATTTCTTACTAAAGTTGGGCTAGATCGGATACCTGTTGTTGAACTTATGAAAAAACCATTAATTTTTGTGCAAAAAATTCTGATTAATTGATGAAAACCTGGGAAAATTTTTCCTACTACCGTTAGGAAACTCATCAATACTTCTATATTAGCCTTGTCATAACTTCAAATAGAGAACTATGTCAAACGGCAATACTTTCGAATTGAAAACAAAAATGGGGGAGGATACCCAACACCGAAAGCTTCACTCCTTGGTGGAGTATAGGGCATCCATACAGTCAGACTGTGGTTCAGTTTCACTATCATCACACTTAACACTGTGCAAATGATAAGCTCATAGCAGCGGGGCAAACACAAGATGGATCGGATCCAAATTAAAAAATTACACAGGAAAACTGCACCAGAGGTGAAATTTGTACGAGCTCCATATTATCTCTTTTTAAGGTTTTGTGCCAAACAAAACTTTATTAAAATCGGTTCACTGTCTGTCTGTCACACGCGTTTTTCTCAGAATGACACCAAATTTGGTGGGAAGGTGGAAATTGTCAACGCTTACGCATACACGCATAAATTTAAAGGGAGATTCCCATACATGCAAAACGGGGGTGTAGTCAGGAAAGGTCTCGATGGGTACTTTTCAATACTGGTTTCAGTTCTTTTTCTTCAGCCTTTGTCGCGTTGACAAGCACGGTCGACTTGTCGTGATCGGTTCCGCCATTTGGTTCTATCAAGTGCCTGATATTTGGACGCAGTCGCGAGGCTTCTAAATCCCCTTTCAGCGTGTCAAGTCACTGTTGTTTTGGCCGCTCTTTTGGTCGCTTACTATCGACTTCGACCCTCAGTTTTCACCCGTCTCTAATCAGGCCTGACAGTAAACTATGCGCTTAATTCATTCATTTACATTTTGCATGTAGAAAAAACTTAAGTCTACCTAGTTCAACAATATATACGTTCCACTAAAAATAGGTAAAACAAACTAGAAAAGTATCTGGAAAATTTGACCCATTCAGTCTTGCTTGGGATGGCATCGAGCTCTATGCTGTATTCATACTTATGAGAACATAGCTTAACAGAGTCAAAGTATTCATATTTACCAGAACGCAACATAAACGACACGTATCGTAGCAGATACATCGTAGAGAAAAGAGAACAATACAGCAACGTACAACCATCCACAAACGCGACTTTTACAAGTGCACTTAACGTGCGGTATAAATATCCTTTCCGTACGTATAATGTTATTTAGGTGTGCTATCAACAAGCTTAAAAATTATATTTACAGAGTTTGTGAAAGTGGATAGATTCAAGTTTCAAATTTGCACGGAAAAGACAAATTTGAGCTACTGTAACTTTATCGAGTTAATACGATTTGGATCAAAATTGGGGATATCACGCTTCATGATATAGTGTATAGTACTGCAAGAAACTCTAGGACAACTTTGGCGGGGGGTGGTTTCTAGTCAATTTTCGGAAACATAGTAATACACATAATATTATTAACTTAATTTGAGCAGATAACAATGTGGAGAGTATTTTGAGTAGTGGACACCGTATAAAGGCAGCTTCATGATTTTTTTTGAGACTTTTCGATGAGAGAGAGAATGACTCCGTTGAAGATATCATCACTTTCGTCTCCCCGAACTCCTCCACTTCCAACAAATGTCAAAACTACTAGGAACTAGACCTTTCATTTGATACCCACCATGACTATATTCTGTGAAAACAAAAAGATGTGCACTCCCCTTTTGCATGTACGACGACCCCACCCCCTAAACTTAACGTAGAAATATGGAACCTGTTGCATGTGTCAATTGGTATAGCCGTCTCGAAGAATACTGCGTGTGGTAGACAGATACTGGTTTTTGTTTTACAAACAAATCCTTAACAAGTCGGTGTTGTGTTGTGTGAGAATGTCCACTTTCGGGTTATATTCACATTCAAAATCTTGAATTTCCAAAGAAGTGACAACTTTGATCTATTATAACTTTGTTAGTAATAGTGCAATTTCCACCGAACTTGGTAGGATCAAGCTCTATATTATAGCCTATATTGCTGCTCATGGAGCTAGGATGAACTTAAGGGGGTTCTGCGGTCAATTACTTAAAATTATAGTAATATACTATGAGGTTGTTGCACATGAAATGTCCGATTTGGCAATTTAGTGAAATTAGTTGCGATTTTGCTGTATCAAGCCACCACCAGTTGGCGCAGTTGGTGTCAGATAATGAAGTATAAATACTCCTACATTTAATCAAGGAGTCATTTCAGTTTTGACCATCGTTGTGATAACAGTGAATAGAAAGGAAAAAAGGATGGAAAAGAGCCAAGAACGTATACTTTTTCTGTATCAGTTCAAACTCGATCATAAAGCAGCGGAGGCAACCAAGAACATTAACAACGCATTTGGAGGTGATGCGGTAAGCGAACGAACCACACGGCGGCGGTTCAAAAAATTCCGGTCACGCGACGTAAATCTTCAAAGTGAGCTATATGGACATCCAGGACCATCGATTGACAACGACGAGCTGCGTTTGCTAGTCGAATGCCAGCCAGTATGAGACTCTGCCTCATCCACCATATTCACCGGACCTTTCGCCAACCGAGTACCAGTTTTTTAAGCATTTGGATAATTTTTTGACGGAAAAACCATTTAGGAATGAAGAGGCCATCAAAATTGCCTTCGACGAGTTTATTAACACCTCTCGCTGGGTGAATCGACTGGCACTTATTTTGATTAAATATAGAAATTTTTGTAAGCTTTATAGTCGTTTCAAATTTTAGTACCAAAACGGCCATTTCATTTTTAACAACCTAATATTAATCACTTTATTTGAAGGGATATCGGAGTGAAAGGTATTTCGGAGCCTAGCCGCCATATAGTGGCAGTTTCTTGATTTTTTTTAGATTTTTCGGTTATGAAGTTTCTGAGAATGGCCCCGTTAAATAAGTGATCACTTTACAATAAATGTCGAAACTAAGACCAGCCTCGAAAAGTACTAACCGAGACTTTTCGTTTCATACCACTATATTGACTATATTTGGTGGAAAAAAAAAATTTACACCCTCCTTTTGAATGTATGGGTACCTCCCCTTAAATTCGACGTAAAAGGATGTAACTCACTGTATGCGTGAGCGTTTACAGTTTCCACCTTTCCACCAAATTTGGTGTCAATCACTGCTACAGTCTTCGAGAAAAATGCGGGTGACGGACAGACAGACAGACAGACAGTAAACCGATTTTAATAAGATTTTGTTTTACGCAGAACCTTAAAAATGGTTTGATGACAATGTCCTAAAATTACTAGAAAGATGGCAGTAATGTATAGGTAGCGATAAGCGATACTTTGAGTAAAGAATATGTGTTTCTTACAATTGCTGAACTTTCTTTTTGTCAAAAAAAGCGAAGATAACTTATTGGTACCCTTGATAGTATGAGCAGACAATCTGGGTAGAAAACGGAGATGGCAGCAAATTATTTTGCTCTCAATACGAATTGGCCACCAAAAAGCTACATCTGAATCTTATCGAACGAATTACGGTGTTTCCCATACTCTATTAAAAATGATCATGGAGACTCGAAGTCTGACAATGGCAGGATTTGCTTCTAATATTTCACAATTGGAAGCCACAGATAAGATCGAATAGAAGTTCTGCATCTTGAAAGCAACGACAAAACTTGAGATGTCCCACCTTGAAGAAGGACGATGTTCGATAAGTGCAAGTCATGTAGTGCAAAATATCCATTGACGGATTTATCAAGAGTTGCCACCCAAGCTGTTTTGTTGTATTTTAACCAAACTATTACATGTCTGCAATCTATAGGAGTGACAGTAGCTGCTTACATTTGATCAGCTAGACAAGCAATAATCGAGATTCACTTTACATTTTTCGTTTTAAAAAAGCCCTCAGCAGGATTGAACGGAGGGGAAATTTTGTGATTGGAACGCCCACCCAGTAAGCTCATCAATCTACCCTTCAGATACTATTATCTATCTTACTGCAGAAAGTATTATATGAAACGACTGTTTTACGCCCATTATTTGTCTAGCATCGTCAAGCGGAGAAATGGCAACTGATGAGTACTAGATACAATCGCCAATCGTACAAATAACATTGAACAATGTAGATGGGCTCATGAGATACTTTTGCATTTTCGTAAGAAGTATAGTAAAAGCGTACTGCATCGAATTCTTAATTTTCTGCGGCTAATCCACGAAATCACACCGGGGCCATGTTAACAACCACTGAATAGTGCACGCTATTGAATTTTTCAGAGCTTTATGAGTCAAATGAGTCTTCAACAGTCGCATCGCAATTAATGGAAAACATAGCCCGTAGTAAGTGAAGATACTTTATGAAATTCTAAAGCACGGGCAAAAGCTCAGAACGTAACACACAACATTCAGAGCTTGTGAATGGGAGGAAATCTCAAATGAATTTCCTTTTATTTTCTGAAGAATTTGCATCGCGTCCCACCTCATGCATAAAACAAAACGGAACGCTCCAACTTTCAGTGCAGGCAAAGTGCATATTCGATACTGCGCCAAGACATCACTACATCCTTCGCAAAAAAATGCAGGTAGAGCATAGTGGGCTGTGTTTGTTTGTATGTTTGCCGATGTTTGTAGGCTTTCTTTACAAGCAAGTACAGCAGGAACACAAGGTTGTGGTTGGGTTTTTCTGGGATGATGGGGGCTGCAATTTGCGATCCAGCTTGTTTATAAGTTGATATTGTGGGCTTGAGCACCCGGGCCGGGGGGATAATTAATGCAGCTAAGTCTGAGAACATGCCGCTATGCAGGTCACTAGATTTGGTCTCAAGATTACTTTGGTAAGACCCGATGCCCAGCAATGCCTTCAAGGGAAAGTGAGAGATAGCAATTAGCGAACTTTCTGTTTGACCCGGACAGACCTGAATAGCCAATGCAGGGCCGGCTGACTTAGCAGACGCTAAAAATAACTCTCCTGATTGTTTCCTCTCTTGTGGAATGCACCCCGGGGATAATGGTACCAGCGCTGTTGCACATCTAGTCGATATCAATTAATTCATTCCCATCAACTTTCATCGTGAATATTAATTTCTGCACACAAACATTTGCATAATATTCGTTTCGCTCCAATAAATTTCGCGATAGAATTTCCAACGCTCATTCGAAGTTATTTGAAAATATTTTAAGTGTTTGAATATGCGCTCGTAAACACGTGCGATTTATGTCTCCCGTGCTTCATGGCTGCCGTGATTCAACCTCAAATGGATAATCTCCACCATAGTCCATGGTCGCCTTTTCAGAACAGACACTGTCCGCTGGGGTGCCGGCATTGCAACAAAAGATAATGCTATCAAGAGATTGGCGCTTGGCGCAATTATCAAGGAGCAACGGTGGAGCACAATGGCAGCATGGCGCTAGGGCGCTACAGGCACTACGGCAGGAAGTAGTGTATTACTGTGTCGCGTCGTCCCTGGGTACGTTCAGTCTGGATGTAGTTTTAATTTATGTGGTGATGGAAGCCCATACTTTTAATTACTGGCGTCTTGTTGAAAAACCCACTCCCACCGCGTAGCCATTCCGTCGGAGAAATTCATTATTGTATCGACGTACCTCTGCCTTTATTCCTTTGAAAAGGACATGGCAAATGCACACGAGAATGGAACTATTGAGTGGTTTTGGGACTTTGGATCAGATGGTTTTCTTTCATGTATCGAGCATTCTATTTAAAGCTCAACCGCAATTTAATGGGGAATTGAAGCATTGAAAATGGAATCCCCACTGGAAATGGAATAAATTAGATTTCCCTCAACTTGGATTGACCAATCGACTGTGTTTTCTCTGTACTATGTGAACTGTAAATAGATGCGTATTACTGTCTTTTGTTGTTTGAACTCCGATGTGCCTAGCGGCGTAGAAATGACTCAAATTGTCTGGGAAATTTGTGTAATATCGGAGCACACACAGGCGTTCTGTGCCCTGATCACGTTCTCGCTTAGACTCCAACGTTCTAGCTCAATGTCTGCTCTATCGCTTTCTATAAATGCATTCTTGCTGCACCATAATGAATATGCAGATAAATTCATCGAGGCATGAGATTGATTCATTCCGGTGCCGAAATTCTCCAAAGTTTTTGTGCTGGTTGATCACCACCTAAGTAATCATTCCATTCCGATGTTGATAATTAAACCAACTGTGTAATAGGTTTACTGAATAAATTTCCACTGAAGTATGTAAACATCGTCAGTCTGGCATACTTATGGGACTGAAAAAAGGAAAGGTCTGCAACGTATTGGGTCGGTCGCAGAAGTAACCGTGAATAATGGGAAATCGAAAACGCCCTTGTAGCCTGTCCAAATAAGGGCGTGGAACACGTCAATGACACTGGACAATGGACAGGATTCCCGTAGAAAATATACCGGAACCGGATTGTGCATGCTGTTGGTGGAAGTAAATGTGATGAAAGAAATACCAGAAGTGATCAAAGCTATATTACTTTAAAAGAATTGCATGATTCTCTATTTGTAAATGACGTTGAAATACTGCTTCGTATTCCCAATATTCATATAGGAAATGAGGAAAGAAATCGAAGAAATACGCTCGACAAGCAAAAATATACCAATCGCTTCGTCAAGGCGTGCGATTACAAGTCTTCTACACGAAATGCAAACGAAGGAAAACAAAGTTCCATATTTCTAATATAGACGTGAAACGTTTTTGACCTGAAAGTGAAGTAAGAGCATTAACTTAGGCTTTTCAAAATCTCATTAACACATCCCTAGGAGAAATGCAAAAAAAGAGTTGCATGACAATCTAGTGGGAATTTTTTATTGATAGTCTAGGAGGAGAATCATTAGTATCAAAGCGGTAATTTGCCCAGTAACTGGTAAGGGAGTACTATTTACACTGAGAATGCTGCACTTAACTTTAACTCGAACGATTGCAGATAACATATATTCAAGAAACCAAGACCCGAAACAAACCAACGGAGAAGCTAGAGACCCAGAATAATTACTGGAAATGTATAGTAACTTAGCTCTTTCTTGGGTTTCCCTAGACGCCTTCACTCATCTTTAACTGCTCTGTGCCAAACACCTTAAGTAACAAACGGAAACATGCATCATTGCGAATCAGCCTCACCTTCAATATTCACGTGATCGTACCTAGGAAGAGACAAAAACATCCGACTTTGTTCGATGTTCGGTCCAACTTTCCTAAAATTATCCAAGAACAGAACCAAAAACCAAAATTCAATGGAGAATGAAGCAGATATCATCTAAAGGTCTTCAAAAAAAGGCAACACCAGATGAGGGAAGACCACGGCTACGAGATGCATGATGAGAGTGGATAGAGAGTGATTGAATTGGTAAACAAATCGGGAAGCTGGACGCTTCAGGTATGAAAGGTTTTGTGTATTTCTTTTATAAAGCCATTGGAGTGTGCATTTGTCCCATTAGAACCTAGCACGTAATATATACATATATTATGTGAGAATATCCACTTTCGTGTGAAATTGACATTCACAGTCTTAAATTAGCACAGAAGCGGAAATTTTGACCTGTTATAATTTTATTAGTTATAGTACGATTTTCATCAAACTTAGCAGGATCATACTCCATATTATATCCTACATTGCTGCAATGCATTTGCATTTCATGATAGTAGGATGAACTTAAGGGGAATTTCGCAGCCAATTACTAAAAATGATAGTAATATACTATTATTAACTTTATTTGAAAAGATATCGGTATGGAGGGTATTTCCGAGCCCAGACACCATATAGTGGCAGCCTCTTGATTTTTTCAGATTTTTTGGTTGAGTAGTTTCGGAGAATGGGTCGGCTAAAGAAAGGATCACTTTCGACCCCCTGCACTCCCCACCTTTCCAGCAAATGTCAAAACTAGGCCAGGCTTCGGAAAGTACTAACCAAGACCTTTCATTTGATACCCCACATGACTATATTTGGTGAAAAAAATGTAAACCCTCCTAGAAGAATGTAACTTACTGTATGCGTGAGCGTTTACAGTTTCCACTTTTCCACCAAATTTGGTGTCAATCGCTATAGCCGTCTCCGAAGAAAATGCGTGTGACGGACAGATAGACAGATAGTAAACTGATTTTAATAAGGTTTTGTTTTACAGAAAGACGAAAAGGCACCGTTGAGTAAATTACAGCCAGGGCTAACAGAACTGAAAGCACTGAAATTCATCAACAAGGACAACACAGATAAGGGAAACAACAAAGTCAAGAACATAAACAACGTCATCACGTCCAAGGATAATTTTTCAGAGAACTTAGCACTTTTCGACCACGATTTTAAGGAGAAGAGACTTCCAAATCAAGACGTAATCGCGGGCATTCAAGAAGCCCTTCATCATCACAAAACAGAGGAAAAGGAAATTGTAAGAAAAGGCTGAACCAAAATTATACTAGACGATAAAAAAATAACAAGGAGTAAAAAACAGCCATATTCAAAAGGCTCAGTCTACATGAATGCAGATAAGGGACAAGCGATTGCCATCATGGACAAGTACGGCAAAGCAGTCATGGATATTCAACACCGTCGGGAAGCAGTCAACGGTAAGAATGCTTAATGCAACCCTTCCAAGGATCAGATGTCTCCCAAAAATCTATAAATCTGGCAGCCAAATGAGATAATCATCGCAACAACCTCGCCAACCGAGAAAAATGCCAAATGGCTAGTAAAAAAGCTAAGTACTCTAAGACTTGAAAGCAAATACACAGTGAAATACAGAGAAGACTTCATTGGAGGAATCCGCGAAAATATTGCAGAGATATCAAACGAGAAGATGCTGGTACCTTTCAATGAGTAAGCCCTTTTCCCCGAAATCCCGGCAAAAAAGAACTACTAAAGAGGAAAGAAAGCTCGACTAAGTGAAAGAAAGAAGACTGGATTGAATGGAAGAAAAGAGGTCAGTCGATATATAAAATTAACGTCCCTGTGCATGAGCGAAGCCTATTTCACATTCAGAGTGAAATTTTACAAGATAAACTCAGTAGTCGCAATGAACAACCTTCTTGCTGAAAGTGAAAGTGAATATGGAGAGAAAATAATTCCATTATATTTTGGGTCCGATGCGTAGATAGTGGCCTTGACGTTGTCAAGAGGCAAAATGCAAACTCCATTTTTGCAGGTCTTAAAAATTTCCAAAAGGGAACTGACTTCACAATACTGAGGGAAGATAAGCCATAAAAAGCGGCAATTGAGGAGTAGGGAGCCAAGGCACCTAAGCGGGCAACGGGAAGACCTGAAAAACAAGAATTGATTCCCTTGCATCTACTCAAGGGTAACACATAGGACTGAAAAACTAATGCTGAAAACTAACCTAACCCCGCATCCATAAGCAAGAAACTCCCTGCAAAAGAACGACAAGAATGGTATCTACTGAACTAATTGTCCAAAATATGATCAGGTCTGAACAAAGAACAAAAATTAGTGATAACCAAGATTAAAGAACACAAGCACTGAGGAGGGGTATCCTCATTAAAAAGCACAAAACCTTTAATATCAGAACCGTTCAACTTTCTTCCATGAGAGTCTCTGAGCATATAGCTTCTGACTTCCTCCAGACGAAGAGCTACCCCATAAGCCAAAGTTAATCTACACCGTTTAATGATTCACAGGAAATGCTATGGTGGAACCCAATCAACACCATATGCAAATGGAACAATTTCAAAAATTGCCTGACGTAAAAAAATAAATCATACCCACTGAAAAGGGTTGGGGTAGCAACGGTTGCACAAACATCTTACTTATGTCCGTTAAAATTAGACTTAAGGAAGGAGAAATTTGAGGCATTTGAAAATCTAGGAGATGAACTTGCTGAATTCTTAGACTTCCTACTATTCACTGTAAAAGTCTTTGTTGTAGTTGTTTCTGTCTCGTTCGTGGCATATGATATTCTTCTTCTTGATATTCTTTATTTTTGGTGGTCCGATGTGTTTCCACTCCATATTTTGGCGTTTTGATTTTAGCTCATATTGGTAAATATATGCTTTAGCTGTTGAAACGGTCGAATAAACATCGGTTGATTTAATATCAACCAATCAATCAATGTCTATCTGCCTGTTATATGCACCACCAGTATCGTTATGCTAGTCACAGTGGACCTCTGATTGGGGTCGCAAATCAATCCACATCCAAAAGGGACTGAAGGATTATGCCTACACGGCAGTTATTGACGTTAAAATCCCCAGGAGCTTAATATTCCTTTTGGGTTTATGCTATCACTGACAGAATGCAACTGAAGTTGTCGGATATAAACGGCCCAAGAAATTACTACTCTAGTACCAAATGTATGTATATATGTGGGCATGAGCGAAAAGACCGTAGGAGTCCTAAAGTGTGAGGAAAGTATAGATAAATGTTGACTGTTCTTGGTAGAAATGAAGTTGATAATTTTCTTCAAGGAGAAATACAAATTACGAACAGGTCCAATAGTATTGCGGATAGGATATTGCCTCGGTAGAAAACACATCAGATTTCCTACTGAAGTCTACCTCGAAGCAACCTGTGGAATTTTACGCCGTCATTTTTAATCTTTATCTATAATACTAATGATGGTTGACACAACAATCCAATTCTATCAGCGCCTTAAAATGTATTAGAACACTTCATTCAGGACCGAACAGTACACTACAGTACCCTATAGGGGGCAATGTGGTCAGCATTGTGCTCGCCAGGGATTATTATCCTAATTTGACTCAGGTGCAGGTACAGCTAAGTCGACTAATATCCGACGTCAAGTCACGATACAAATCCCACTGTCACCAGTGAGATGTGAACCGCCACCTTCCGTACGACAGCTTAGTGCTCTAACCACTGAGCTATCCAGACACTCTTTATCTATAATGCTATTATTTTTGACGTTGTCGCTGTGACATTTAGAGTTTAAAACAGTTTCCAAAAAGTTGGTACAATGCTCTACCGGGAATCTTCGGAACGAAGGAAAAACCTGTATTAGAGGGGGCGGCAACAGATAAGAGAGGTATACTTGTCACCGTTCCTGTTAGCTATGAGCCATCTCGCATCTTCATCACATTTGGTCATCAGTTTTAGTCGCAATTGTTACAAAGTCCTTTTCTCTTATAAACACAACGTTTGATTCATCCCTTCAAATCCAACTTTTCCGTTTCTTCTTTTCTTTTCATTTAACATAATTGCTATAAACCACTTAGAATTATGTTATTTTTTCGAAAACGTGATCAAATAGTAAATACTCTGATTCCCGGCCATAAACACTCAAATTTTCTTCCCCAAATTACTAACGCATTCAGTTGGTGTTGTGCCGCGTGGCGTTTATTTACATTCACGAGGGTAACATACATATGTGTGATTTGGAACAAAGTCAAATTAGCGCATCGTGTGATTGAACGGCCCCAGGAATAGAAAATTGGGTGCACTGACATTGCTTTGTTTTACAACTTATATCGGTTTAGGCGGAAAACAAATTGGGTGATTACAGGAAAGGGACGGTTGCTTTGAAATCTCGGAGGAAATCTAATTTCAAGCGAATTACCTACCGAACAGGGAATGTCTATTATTACAACAAACACTTTTTCGATTATGGATTCCCAGATTTTCTCGTTGAAGGTGTCGTCGTTCTCCGATACTCTACCCAGATGTATTTAGAGAAAAACAAGTCAGGAAACCGGAAGCTGAACGCTTCAGATATGAAAGATTATGTGCATTTCTTTTAGAGAAAAATTTGGGTGGACATTTATCCTATTAAAACCTAGCACGTAATATATGCATATATTATGTGAGAACTATAAATATATATCTATAAGATATTCTCCTGTACCTTGCTAGGCCGGATAGCCCCATACGCTCAGGACATCATTGGCCCATATCAAAGAGGCTTCATTCCACGCAAATCAGCAACAGATTAGATTTCCTCCTCTTCTCTCTGCGGCAAGCGATGGAAAAACTGTTGAAATATGGACATCAGTTCCACCATCTTTTCATCGACTTTAAAGCCGCCTATGGTAGCATAGCCAAGGTAAAACTGTACACGGCCATGAGAGAATTCGGTATACCAACGGAATTGATAAGACTGACTAGGCTGACCCTGACTAATGTGCGAAGCCAGATAAAAGCAGCAGGATCACTCTCAAGACCATTCGACATCAAAAACAGTCTACGACAAGGGGATGCCCTATCATGCGTCCTCTTTAACCTGGCCCTCGAGAAAGTGATCCGTGATGCTAAGGTAAATGCAAGAGGATCCTCTTTAAGTCCACCCGACTACTGGCCTATGCTGACGATATCGACATCATGGGAAGAACCACCCGAGACGTACAAACTGCCTTCATCCAGATCGAGCAGGCGGCGATTGGAGCGAGATCTTGGGCTGCACATCAATGAAGACAAGACAAAATATATGGTGGGAACGTCAGCACCAAAAGCCAACCAACCAACAACATCAAACCGCACTGGTCAAATGGGAAGAATAAAGATAGGAGACTACAACTTTGACCCCGTTAATAACTTCTCCTATCTAGGGTCGAAAATCACAACCGATAACAGCTACGATGATGAAATCCGCGCACGATTGTTGGTAGCCAACAGAGCCTGTTTCAGCTTACAAAAACTGTTCCGCTCGAAACGTCTCACCATAGGGTCAAAGCTCTTACTGTACAAGAGTATGATCTTGCCAGTCCTCATGTATTCCTCGAAGACTAGGGTTCTTAGCAAGAAAAATTGCAAACTCTTGGCCGCGTTCGAGAGAAGAATCCTCCGGAGAATTTTTGGTCCCCTACATGAAGATGGACGATTCCGTAGCCAACATAATGACGAAATCTATGAACGATACCATGGCCGTCCGGTTGTGGATAAAATCCGCCTCAATAGGTTACGGTGGGCGGGTCACTTAATTCGTATGGATGATCCCACCCGGTAGGTCTATAAGGGCAATAGCTATGATAGAAAAAGAAGACGAGGCAGATCCTGCCTGAGATGGAGCGATGGCTTTTAGGGATATTGAATTGGTGGACCTTGGCGCAAAACCCGGGATGTCTGGAGTTCCTTATTAAGGCAGTCCTAGACCGAATACCGGTTGTTGCGCCGTTGATGATGATGATTCTGTGGGAATATTCACTTTTGCGTGATACTGACATTCGAAGTCTTGAATTTGCACAGAAGCGACAACTTTGACCTATTATAACTTTGTTAATAATAGTGCGATTTCCCCCAGACTTGGTAGGATCATGTTCTATGCCATAGCCATTTCGTGATTTTAGGATGAACTTAAGGGAGATTTTGCAGTCAATAACTAAACATTATAATAATGTACTATTATTAACATTATTTGAACAGATATCCGGTATTTCGGAGCCTAGGCATCATATAATGACGATTTTTTTCAAATTTTTCTGTTGGGTATTCTCCTAGAATGGATCCGTGAAAGACATGATCAACTTCGACTCCCCGCAATCCCAACCTTTGCAACAATTGTCAAAACTAAGCCAGGCTTCAGAAAGTACTAACCGAGACCTTCCATTTAATACCCCGCATGACCATATTTGGCAAGAAAAAATGTACATCCCCCTTTCAATTCGACGTAGAATGATGTAACTCACTGCATGCGTGAGCGCTCACAGTTCCCACCTTCCTTCCAAATTTTGTGTGGTTCGCTGCAATCGTTTTGGAGAAAAATGCATGTGACAGACAGACAGGCAGTAAGCCCATTTCGATAAGGTTTTGTTTTTCAAAGCATCTTAAAAAAATTTTTAAAGATAGCTTGCCTGGAAAACTTTTCATGAGGCAAGTACCAGCTATAACAAATATTATAATTCTCAACTTAAACGAGTTCAAATCCTTTTAACTTTGCTTTGGAACATGTAAAGAAAAAAAACATTGACTGCCCAACAAAATGGAATAACTAGCCAGAAAAGGAAATATCTTTTTAAGATTTTGTGTAAAAAATCTATTCAATGTCTATCTGTCTGTTGTAACCAATTCACTCGAAAACAGTTAAGCCTAACTATGGTCAAGGGGGGTGTCAAATGGAAAGAATTAGTTAGTACTTTTTGACATAAACCTGACTTTTTATGCAGATATATCGTTTCGAACAAAGGAGAGTCGTGCATATACCATAATCCAACTAAAAAAATTATGACCGTGATGCTATATGAAATCTAACCCTAAATCTTTTCGCGACATCTGCTCAAATAAAAATTAAGTTTATAGTAGGATATTATTATATTTTAGTTCTTTCTGTTTTGAAAATATAATACTTAATTTAATTTTTATGTTAACAGGAATCTGGCAATATAGGATATGGTCTGAACAACAACGAAATTTATAGCATGCTTTTCCTAATCCAAGATTAAAGAGCAAGGTTTGAGGTAATGTACTAATACTATCTTCAGTAAAATAAAAGCAAAATGCTGAGGTCGGGAAAACATATCAATAAAGTATACATAGTTGGAGTTACTTCATTATACTAAATGCTACCTAATTTCTCCTGGTGACAGATCCCTGTGATAGACAGACCAAGAAAATGAATTGGTTGTTGTTTAACACAAAAAAGACCAGGCTTGATACAGTGATGATTTGACATTCTCTCGATTCGACCCACAGATGGATAAAAAATCCAGACGAGATCCAGACGAACCGAATGGGGTAAAAACCAAAGATAGTCCAAATGATTTCCCCCAGCTCCATAATCGAACGGAAAGGACTTTTCTAGAAATCAATAATTGTATTGATATGAAATGTAACATGTTGTCTTTTTCGTATGCTTGCTTCAAATCGCTATCAAGGGTATACACCTATGTGCCATCGTTGGCGGACGCCGAACATATACTTCAACTCCGCCACGATTTTCCAAGAAGTTTGTAGTCCGCCTCCACTGTTCTGTGTCGCATAGTCTGAATTGGAATTGTCGTCCTTCATTAATTAAGTTTAATCATAATAATTTTCCGTGAGAATCCCAATAGCTCGGAGTTATTTCATTAAACTGTTTTTCACTTACTTAAGTATTTAGTTTTATTACTAATGCCAGAAATGCAATGCCATTGGAACCCTTACCTGAAATAAAAAAATATCGTCGTTAAGAAAGATCGTACGCTTACTGCTTCATTAGTAAATTTATTTAATCAACCTAAATAAATCGCCATACAGTTTCCAAGACTTTTCTTTATAATTCCTTATGCTACCATACCGTGCAGATTTCTAGACTATTATAATGATAGATTAGGAACATCTAACTTTAGAGGAAGTGAAACTATTGATTGGGTAGATAAGCGAATTATTATCATCTTATCAACTGTAAGGATTCAATAAAACGTAACATGAACAAAACACCAGAAGAACACATGTTGATCCTTTCGTCTACTTCCTTTATTCGACAAGTTGCAAATTCAATATCTTAAAAGCCATTTCAATGTGTATGTCACAATCAACTGATAATTGAATAAGAAGGTTTGAGCAGAACATATGTGCAGAAGCAGTAAAAGAATGCAGCCTTGTATTGACGTGGATAAGAACCCGAACCACGAATGAGCTGCAACGTATCGATGCCACTGTCAATCGTTAAACTGACATTGAACATTCAATTCCGAACCAAGCAAGAATGGAAAAATAAATAAGAGAAAAAAGGGTTATTCGGCTTTAATTCCTTCTCTAAAAATAGAAACGACAATAGCCCCTGGTAATTTAGACATAGTAAGCCTTGAATAATGTTGCTTTCAACCAGAAAAAAATGGAATTGAGAACACAAGCTTTGCAAAGTTCAAGGCGGTGTTTCTGAAATGCCATGAATGACGCCTTTCAAGTAAATAGTCACGGAAAAGTTCGCAAAAATATCGTAAATAACTTGGGGAGAGTAGTTTTGATAAGTTTAAGACTTTTATCCTTGATAATGACAAAATATTGCAATCCTCCTCTCATAAACGTAATACTATAGATTTTATTTTATAAACACTTCTATTTTTATAATTGAGAATGTAAGGAATGAAAGCTGAAATAGATTCTAAAATTCAGAGGCCCCAGCAACTTATTAGATGCTTTCTTACCTCTATAGGTAGGTACTAGGTACAAAGATAGTATGGTTATAGGTTCTGTCAAATAGTTAATATAAAATACGCTAAAATTATTGTAATGACTATTCGAAATCAATCCCCTCCTCTCTTTGTCTTATACAGCGCCTGAGATGAGATTCATACAGCTTTTTAAGGGAAATTGCCGCACCACTTTACCGATAGCTTTCCTTAATGAATCTAAATTGGGGTGTCTAGACTTGCAGACGAACATTTCCAACTAAGTCAGAGCCGGTTTGTAATGATTTAGTTGAGTTGGGCGAAAGGTTTGGGGAGGTCGGGACTGTGAAGAGAGACTCGTTTTCAGAGCGTCGAAGGCAGAGTTCGCTTGTTCAGATCAATAAAACTGACACTTCTCCTGAAGCATGTATGTCATTGGTTGCAGTCAGCGAAGTGTAGTTTGGCAAAAATCGCTGATACCACATATCTATTCCAAGGAATCGCCGTAGCTGTTTGACGGTTTTCGGATGCGGTAAATCTGCGAAGGCACGTACCTTGTTAGGATCGGTACAAATTGTCCCAATGTATCCCAAGTGACAAGTTTCCTTCATAATAAATTTGCTGCACAAAGCCAATTCGATAAAGAGCAAATGCTGGTCGAAGGTAAGCAGTGAGAGTCATCCAAATATACGAAAATTCAATGGTGCAAGTGAGCAGGGATGACATCGTCCATCAGCCGCTGCATGGTCGAGGTGCATTGCGCAGCTCAAAAGGTGTGGTTACGAACTAATAACAGTGAAGGCATTCCAAATTCTGAACGATTCATCCAGTGAAATTTTCCAAAAGCACATCCTTCAGATCTAGACTTGTAATATATCTAGCCTTTGGAAGGCGACTGAAAATCACCTCATTCAAAAAGTAAAGGGTACGCATCCTTCACGGTGAAACTGTTCGCCTTATGTATATCAAGGCAAATATCGACTTTGCCAGGTTTCATCACAAAGATGATGGGCGAAGACTAGGCACTTTATGACTGCTCGGTGACTCAAAAAGCCCACATTGAATCAATCTATGTATACAGGAGCCTCTCGGTGGCTAGAGACTGAAAAGTGTTTCTGTTTAATCGATATTAACGACGTGTGTCGCGAGACCTATACGTCTTAAGCCCTCCGCATCGAAATACGCAAAATTGCCAATGACAACATCGAGTCTTGCTCGCTGGTGTGTCATCAACTGGTGTTGGTTGACATTTTCCATATTTTCTATTTAACAAAGTGAATGTCCAAATAAGACCTGTGCAACTTTGAACGTAGGCATAAAATCAGCACCACGGTACAAGTTTTCCGAGGGCGACATTTCGTCTGATCGCGAAACGTGATGTCAGTCGACACTCTGACTACTGTCGCGTGGTTACTACCGTCGACCGTCCTGACAGCGACGGACAATCCCTGCATTTTATACCGAAAGTTGTTAATGATTTTCCGAGGGAAATCCAAAGTCAAATTATGGTGACTCCGCTGTCAATTAATCCTAAGGCACATTCACTCAAGACCGCGAGATTCGCAAATGAATATCAAGACTGGACCAACTGGGGAAAACGGCCAATACTGACGTAAGCAAAGGGTAAACCGGTATTCGCGTCGCTAATTCTAAGATTCATGCTCTGGGCGTTTGGTATTGTTGCAATCTTACACGAAATGACATTAGAACTGAAAGCGTGGGTTTGCTACAAAATATAGATGGTGATGTCAAAGCCCTCGCAGTCATGTAGGCCTGGAACTCGACTTGAAGGTGTTCGCAAAATCATAGCAGAAGGGTGTTGGATCTTCTAAAGAGTCCCCGTACATACGTTCAATTTGACAACCAACAATTGTAGCAGATCTAATCAAAAACTTGATTCTAAGACTGAATATTTCCTAAGATGCACTGCATATTTACCTCCTCTCCAGATTCAGCAGAATAACCATTTAGAGGTTAGAGAGCGTGCTTTCTCTAATTTTTCACTCCGCTGCATTAACTTAGGCAGTTCGCGACCACCTACCCGGAATGCGGGAAAGTTGCTTCAGAACTTCGGGACTTAGCCCACGACGTACGAACTCTACCAATTTGACTTCTATTAAGGAATTTTCTAGCCGATAGGCTATCAAACGCCCCGTTTAAAGTAACTGCCGAAATTCCTGCCTGGGCCTTGAATTCGGTCTCGTTTTAGTTGAGTGATACCCCAGTCGTATAATGGGTGCTTAACTACTGGCGAAAATACTCACGAAAAGAGGTCCACTCGATTCGTTCGAAAGACTGATGGTAATCCCAACTCAAATCTGCTGCGTTACCTCTGAAAAGGGTGTACATGAGTACATACAGACGAAATCCCCCTGTAAGGTTGAATGGATCAGTGCATCCATGCGAAACAGAAACCGATTTATTAACGAAGTTTTGCATAGGTTTTGCGAGTCCTATTCAGAATTTTCCAAACCAATTCAGAATTTTCCCAACTGGTTTCAGAAATTTCCAAACTAACTTCAGACTTTTGCAGGTCAGTTTCAAAATTTTCCAATTCAAATTTCCATTTCCAATTCAGAATTATTTCAATATCTTTCCAGAAAATTTTATATCAACTTTCTACCACTAGATAAAGATGGAGTTGGAATTTTTTTAAAAAAATCTGGGCTGCCCATCATTATTTGCTTAATGAACCGGTCTAAGAGCAACGCCACAATTCAAACGCTTAGTACTTGGGTAGTCCTCTGGGTTGTCAGTGGACATGAGTGAGGTTCTACAGGAAGCGGCCAAATGACTTGCAGTCACAAGCACACGGTTTTATATCTCCATCCTTATTCAGTGGTAAAAAGTTGATATAGTAGTAGAATATTGAAAAAAATCTGAAATGTAAAAATCTGAATTGGAAATGGAAAATTCTGAAATTGACTGGCAAAATTAAGAATCAGACTTGCAAAATCTATATACATGATCCGTTAAGATGGTGTTAAGCCGTGAGTCGTCATTAAGTCGTTAAGTGCATACAAGCTATCGGATCCGGGCCTATCGTCAAATCCGTAAAAATTATTCGTATTCCGTTCATAGTCATGTTTGTCATTTAAATGTGCGCACGAGTGGAGGCAGACTAATATTGTAAGGCCTAATACACTTGGTGCGCATTTGGATTCGAGCACCGGAGTGAAGCTCCTTTATTTCATTCATTCTGTCATTTTGATGGTTAAATTATTCTTCCATGGAGAACACTTTTTCACCTGGAGTAAATTCGATGATGGCCATTTTTTACAAACCATTTTAACGAAGTTCCGCACCATTTTAGATGCTTTTTTTAACTTTATTGGTTAATGAATAACTGATACACCTACGATAAGGGCCTAAACGTAAATAGTTACATAAAATACGATTTACAACACATTTCGATACGCTCAATTCGACCGCTATAAAATCGTATCCGAAAGGAAATTACGAACTTTCGGCATGAGCATAGAGTGAAGTCGCCCTCCCTCGATTCGTCAACTACATCGTTAGTCCTGAAGTATTGTTTGGGTGTTTGTAATACCACTATTACGTCGGGAATACACTGAATTTCATCGTGCGATTGTTCACATTCTCCTGAGTGGTTTGATACCATAATCTTCAAGCGAACTACCAAATAAATGATATTATACCATTAACACTTTGATACTACCTACGCTATCTAAATCTCGTAGTTCGACAAACAAATATATCATTCAGTTAATAATACCTTCTTCCTTTCGAAGTTCGAGTCTTTACTCACGATCAACGGGATAGCCTCCACTATCATCGTTCTCAAACTTCAAAGTTCTTTAACTTTTAGCAGGATTATCTACTCCAATTTTGAAAAAAAAGTCGTCGCCTGCGGAGGCCCTTCAACTAGCAAGAGTGCTGAAGGGAAGTCACCAATGGCACGACCCGAAAATCAATTTCGAAAAACATGACTGTAACAAGATTACTAATAAGGACATGTAACAAAAACGATGAACCGAATCAAGAATTTTACTCTCCATAAGCAAATTAGAGTCACAATGCGGAAAGCGAAATAGACGGAAACGTAATGTAGTTAGTAGTCCCCCGCCACAAGGTGTGCGGGGTGATCAAGGATCAAATACGAGCTATAAGGGCTACTTCCTAAGTTGTTGCGAAAAATTCAGAGACAGCAACCGAAACGTAGATATAGTGATAACTACAGACCGTGCACATCTCAAACAATATAGAAATACAAAGACGGTGAAAATAGAACGGCACATATGAGAAGGGTGACTTGGATTCATGGACCAATGTATATTAGGCTGTTATGTCGAAATTAAGGACAAACGCTTCCTACCGACCACCTGTCCTGCACTGATATACGATATAATTAATGGATCAAATCCCGCAAAATTCCAACGACGAAAACTTTTCCGCTTAATTCCGTTTAATTCTGTGTGATAGAGTCGAATAAATAATCAAACTAAGGGTCCTAAATTTCCAAGGACTTTGCAGTTCAAAGCGGAGTCCGGCCAGATACATTCTGTCGTTCTTCTTATTATCCATAATGCTTCGGTTGGAGGACGTGAAAGAATTTCATGGAACATGTTATCTTTCTTCGAACACCTTGACGAGGCTGTGAGCATATGTTTGCTCAATCACTGAGTCACCGGCGTTAGCCAAGCAACTCTGGATTTAGAAAGAGAGACAAGCAGAGTCGAACTGGAGATAAACCAAGATTCTCAGTTTGAATGTAGGGGCGCAGTGACATACCTTCGGTTGGCGTGGGCTGGTAACCTTCCCAAGCTCACCGTGCCCCGGTTGTATGGATCGCTTCGTACACACTTTTTATTAGACCAGTTGCGTTCGCGGTTCTAGCTTCCTGTACTTCCGCTCTTTCTGGTAGAGGCGGAAAAGAAGGGTATAACACACAAAATTTCCCCTGTAGTCCCGTCTCTTTTGGGCTCAAGCTTCCTTCTGCCGAGTCTTCCTCTTTTCTGCAAGAATTGGGTGACGGTGCAGCCGACAGACCGACCGAAATCAGATATCTAGTTTCGCTCATTAGCTGTTGTACTCGCATTTTTGGCTGACCACACCGTAGACACTGAGTGCAAGCTTTCCACTGAAGGGGAGAGTACGTCTTGCATAGATTTCTCCGGTGAATTTGAAGTCCCTGACTTACTACTTCGAGGATTAACACCCATTGCTTCCACACCACGACAAGGTGGCGTCAACGAAAAACATTTTCATTTGATTTGGCTAACCTACGAAGTCGTTGAACTTAGGTATAAGATTCCCGGGGCAATTTCAGACAAGAGCGCTAGACCAAGTGGTATAACAAAATGTTCCCGTGTCATTGAATAAACAGGGAAAATTTTCATTGGGGGAAGTCGGAAAAATACAGCTTGGATATCAGTAAAGATGTGGCCAATCGTAGTAAGTAACTAGCCGAGCCCCCAAAGATTTCATTCCCAAAAACGCTGAGGATGGATATCCTACGTGCCATGCATTGACCCAATTTGCATTACTTCTTCTATTTATTTACAAAAATAAACTGTACATTGCGACAATATAAACTCAACTAAAAGAATTATGATAAATTCAAGTGTCGCTGACCCAGGTCATTGATACGCTATTGTCTTGACGCAATTTACCAAAAAGTCTTAAAATGCCGCGCAAGTCTTAATTTAAAAGAATTAAAGTCTTTTATCCAAATACGATAGAGGCAATTGTCAAAATTGCCAATTAGCGTGACTCTGCTTTTTATCTTTTTCTACATTGAGATAAATGTGATTGACCTCGATACAATATGCGTGCATTTTCAAGATATAAAGCACAAAATCATCACATGATTCATATTGAACGTCATGTAATGAACGTACCATTTGGAATGAAAAGTCTGAACGCTATGGGACTGTGATGAATAAAATTCTGCACGAATGCAAATTAACATGGGAGAAAAACCTTCCACAAGCCGATATGAATGGGACCGTTTAACCAGGAGCCGGGTTGTGAGCCGGTTTTAAAATTGTTTTTGCGAATTTGGGAGCTTTATGAAATTTAAATTATAGTCCGAGTCGGAGTCCTCGTTGAAAGGATTTCCGGGTATACGAATCAATACGCAAAGTGAAAGAAAAATTTAGAGTACTTAGTGAAAGAGGAGGAAAAGGCCGCCTTAATCAAAAATTCTACTTTATGAATCAAAGGTTCCAGTGCCCGTCTATAATTTCATTCGTACAAGCATTTTTCTGTTTTTAAATAAAACTAAATCAGAACCTTGATATTCATAATATGATGTCGTTTGTGATGCACTTCATGGGTAATATGGTATAAAGCCAGGGACTTTACCTTGAAAATAATGTCATTATGTTGCGAATTTTCCGCGGATGCAGATGACATTATTTTTAACACAGCAGGTGCAGAATTTCAGCTGGATTTATCTGTCCATTTCGGAACAAATAACGATAATAAAATGATTTTTGGAAAACCAACCTCCAGTGGCCTACAGCAGCAGTTATATAATACAATACAATATAGGTGCATGCGAACCTCAATTTTAGATCCTAAACGATGAAAACTTCTAGCGTGACAAGAAAAACACAAGTCGAGAAACCGGAATCTAGGCCTTTCAAGTATGAAGGATTTTGTTTGTTTCTTCTGTGAGTATATTTGAGTGCAGAACTATCCCATTTGTACGTAGCCCGTTATGTGTAAGCATTTAACATGTCAGACTACTCACTTTAGTGTGATATTGATATTTAGTACTTTGGGTTGCAGTAAATTTACACGTAAAGGTAATTTTGAGCTACTGTAACTTGGTTAGTAATAGTATGATTTTGATCAAAATTGAGGATAACATCTTCCATGCTAAATCTAAATCACTACAAATTTTCATAACTCCTGGATAAACCTAAGAGAGGTTTTTACTCAATTTTGCCAAAAATATAGTAATATACTATTATTAACTTAATTTGAGTAGATATCGATATGGAGAGTATTTTCAACCCTATGCACCGTGTGCAGCTTCATGATTTTTTTCAGATTTTTGGATTGGATAGTTTCCGAAAAGGGGTCCGTTAAAGAAATCGTCCCTTCCGATTCCTCCCACTCCTTGCCTCTCAAACAAATGTCAAAAACAAGGCCGACATTGAAAAGTACTAATCAAGATCTTTAATTTGATATCCAACATGACTATATCCGGTGAAAAAAAATTTTACACCCCCTTCTGCATGTATAATGACTCCCCCTTCATCTCAAGGTAGAAAGATATCACTCACTATATATCTAAGCGTTCGCATTTTCCACCTTCTCAACAAATTTCATATCAATCGATATAGCCGTTTCTGAGGAAAGTGCTCTCTGATGCACATTAATGAAGAAATTAGTTCCCAAAATATAGTATTGGTATTACTTCAACGAGAAAAGCTGAGGCAAAAGCGGACATTTTCTTGAAATTTGTTTCTTTTGTTGGACCACTGGCTAACAAATAAGCTTGAAGCTTCAATTATGTGGTAATTAGAAGTTATCATTAAATTTTAAAGTTCTCTTTCAGGAAATTTAAAAGTTACATACTATGTATAAGCCTTTCGAAGGTAGCCTTATTAAGTTAGTTTAGTTAACTGGGGGGAGCCACAGCTCCGAGCACTCAGGCCATTGTACTATCCCCGTAAGTTGCCTATTCAATGGCTTTCCGCCTACGGTGTTCGCAGGCTTTAGCGAATCTTAGAAGATTCTTCATTGAAGAAAACCTTGCCAAGGTGTCTTCGTCTGAGATCTGAGGATGCCGGGCAGCTGCATAAAAAGTGCAGGGCCGTCTCCTCCTCACATTGGCTGCACACCGCCGAAACCACTACCCCAATCTTTTCCATATGGTAGTTTAAGGGACAGTGTCCCGTGAAAAGCCCTACTAGGGTTTTCATGTCCCACTTCTTAAGGGACAACAAAAATGCCGCTCTAGTGGTCCTAGGCTCCTTCACAAGGATTTTCGCTTGCCGACAAGAGTCCAAATGGTGCGACCCATCCATTCGAATGGTGCGACCCATCCATTTCTGTCGCAGACATTCTTCTCCTGCCAACGAAATGGCATATATCTCCGCCTGGTTTATGGTTGTCATTTTTCCGAGGAGTCGGGCCAGTTCTATAATCGGATTCTCCGAGAATACCCCTGCGCCCGATCCATCCTCCATGACTGAGCCGTCGGTGAAGATTATTAGGTCTGTAATCTGAAAAGACTCATGGCCACTTGTCGACCATTCTTCTCTTTCGGTGATTACGACAGTGTATGTCTTTTCAAAGACGAATTTGGAAACCATATGATCGGTCGGCATCAGGGCTACCGGATGTTTTTCAAGGAATTTCCAGATAGACGTATGACCGTTTGATTGGCCGCCTTTCCATGCCCCAATGGTATCGAGCCTATGTGCGTCGTTGGCTGCTTTCTGTTTCACCTCCAAGTGAATCAGCTTTATTAATATATATTAATGAAATATGAAAGAAGATATTGTGGGAATATCCCATACTCCACAAAGTCGTTTAACGAACAAACTGTAAAATGATATGGTAGACTGTTATTTTGAAATTCATTTCTTGGGGCAGTGACTACATTCTAGCATTGTCCAGTGAATTTTCCATTATTTCCTTTCTGGAGGCTTATGGATATAGGACCTCGTCTCAGTGTAACTAGTATCGGAGAAAAGTTGGGTATTCGCCCAAACAAGATTGAATGTAGAAGAAAATAGTAAGTCGCACCTCAAAATTAGTTTCGCCCGCCAATAAAAGCAAATCATATTTTACAAGGCAATAAACTTATTAGTATTTCTGGGAATATACAATTAGTTGAGAATTCTTTATTCTTCTTCTTCTTTATTCTTCTTTATTATTAAGTCTTTATTTTCGAGTCGTCTTGTGAGGCTGCAAGATGTTCCCAACTTCTCCCCGGAACATTGGTTTTTCGAGCCGGATCGGCAAGTAGATACAAGCGGACAAATTCTAACTCCTACTTTTTAAGCAGAAAGAATAATTTCGGAGCTGCAAGAACTCAACTTCAAGCCGGTATAACGCATCATAATAGATTACAGGAAGGACAATGAGCCACGCCATAGCTTGGCGTACTTCGAGACCAGTTTGGAAAAATTGAAGGAAACTTAGGTCAAGTGCGGAAACCAACACCCTACAACACATAAGAAATTGGCAAAAGCGTGATACGTTTTGATCACATCCGAAATGAGGATATCCGCGATCGTTATGGAGTTGTACCGATCGTGGAAAAATTGCGAAAGAGGCGTCATTCGATGGTATGGTCACGCAATTCGTGCTAACGAGAATTCATTTGCCAAGATTGGTCTGAACATCGAAGTCGATGGTAAACGACCCAAAAGGCAGGTCGAAACAACGGTGGCTTGACACCCTAGATGGGGATTTAAAAGCCTCGAAATTGCACCCAGATCAGGCATTCGATAGAGCCAAATGACCAAACCGATCCCGACGAGCCGACCCCGCTTGTGAACGAGACAAAGGCTGAAGAAAAAAGAAGGAGTATACGGGGGAGTATGATGCTCGGCTCTTCAACAATATTCCGGGAAAAGATGAACATTCTTCTGTCAGAAGTCGCATCAACAACTGTCAGCAGTTCAAAAGCTGGAAAGAATTAAGATTGCATCATTTAATGCGACCTACATTCATTGATTTGCCTTCCGGAAGCTCTTTAAAAACATGGCGAATGAGAACGTTAGTTTCATCCCTGTTCAAAAAATGCAAAAACTACTGGCCAGTATCAAAACATAACATTCAAAGTCGAACTAGTGGACTTATTGTTAGTCTACATGCTCAGCCTGAAACTAGACACAAAGGTTCTTAAGAAATGGCACAAATACTACCAATAGCTCAACCGCAATTCTACCATTGTCATAGTTTGTAAGATACAGGTACAATAAACAGCGGTTGACGATATTCGGCCCTTCGGCCACTAATTGTCACAAATTGTTTGATTGTAAGAATTTCAAGCAATGGACAGTACAAGCTCGGCTAGATTTCGTGAAATAAAAAAAAAAGTGCCTTATTTGTCTTATCAAAAATCATAGAGCTAATAAGTGTTTCAATTTATTCAGGTTGCGACAAATAATTAGAGTCTCATTGCACCTGCTGAAATCTCAGAAAGCCAGGTATTATTAGCTACCGCGCAGATTCAAATCATTAAACCAGAAAGTGGAGCCATAATTTTACGTTCACCGTTAGATACTGGTGCTCAGCAGTCAATCATCAGTGAGTCGGTAATACAACTACCCCAGAAAGGTTGCAATCATGTAAAAGTTAAGTTAAAAAATCACAGTGGACAAACTGGACAATTGGTTTTCAATCCTCTAATTTTAAAGTCTAACGATACCATTACAGTTGATTTATACTCCCCTGAATATACCAAATGGACTCACTAACGCAGATCTAGCAGATCCTACATACATACCATCTAAGGTAGGCATTTTGATCCAAGGAGATGTATACTATTACCTGAATTTCTACCTGAGAACCCATGTGCCCAGCGTACCAAAATCAACAACCAATTCATGGACAAACCATCCAGGCAATGGTGTCATATGGACAGTTAGAAAAGATATTACGGAAATTCTGGGCGACTGAAGAACCATCGTCAACTAGTCCATGAACAATTCCGGACAATGAAACTGAAATCTTACATCCAGACTGGCGCAAACAAGTTGGAGGAATTGCTTAAACGACAAAAACAACTCTAGCAGCTACTAAAGAGAAGAGGTTTTCACTTACATAAGTGGACATAAAATCACCCTAAGCTAGTGGAGCGCATGCCAGATCGAGAAATCCACCTCCTTTAAACATTGTCCTCATCGAAAACCTGAAAACACTAGGCATTCAATAGCACCTGGCAACAGACAAAATTTCTTTCACGATAGATGTAAGCTACAGCCAAGAGCAATCAAATCAAAACGTTCCATATTGGTCGAAATTGTCGAACGGTTGGATCCACCATACAACTATGCTTGACAGTATTCAGCTATCCAACTAGCGTATCAACTTCGGAAATCCAAGACAATATCTTCTTCCAATCCTTTTGAGGTTACCTTGAATTGATGCTGAGGGTGGGAAAAGAAATTAAGCATCCTGCGATCTTACAAAGGAGCTCACCTTCAAAAACTACGTGGTAGTGTACAAATAACTTTGACCACATTGTGACTGAAATACTGGACAATAGAAGGGCATTCGCTGGTACGAAAAACTATACACGAGTGCCTAACTTGTTTGAAAATGATCACGAGACCCAAAAAACAATTAATGGAAGCCTTACCTCCTGCGCGAGTTCGATTGGACAAACCCTTCATGGAAACGAGGATTGATTACACCGGTCCACACTATCAAATGTAATTGAGGGTGTGGACCTAAAACTATTTCATTTAAAGCTTGCATTAGATTTATCCACAACAGCTTGCCTTGCAGTAGTTCGGAAATTTATTTCTCAACGTGGAAAATGCCCAACAACCTACAGCGACTGTGGTAGCAATTTTTGGATCCCAACAAACAGTTGCAAAAGGAATACAGACAAGCACTACAGATTAGCGGTGCCGAGTTAGCTAATGAAGGCCTAAAGTGGAAATTCGTACCTCCGCTGGCTCTGTTGGTACAAATAGAGGCTTGTTTGCATTCACGGCCACTTACGGAAATCTTAATCTTTAACAGGCAACTTATTTTTGCGAAGTGATACCAATGAAAAAAGTAAAACTTTTATAAAGAGGTGGAAATTAGTACAATCCATGAAGCATTAATTCTCGCCCGATGAAGCCAATAGTATTTACATCGGCTTCAAAAGAGGCCAAAGTTGCTGAACAAAGAGGAGAAGGAGGAGAACTTATGCTAGTTAAGACAGATCATATTCCATCCATGCAGTGGCCACTAGCAAGAATATTAGTCCGTGATGCCATTAGAGAAGTCGAACGATGACCGGCTGAAGAAGCTCACTATTATATCACCTGGTCGCACTATTAAATTCCTCAATAGTCATGCGGGTGGAAATGCAGACGACAACTGGTGCCAAGGAGGAAGAAGGATTTAGAGCGCGCCATGAGTGTGGCGAAGTTATAGTCAATTTTACGAACATTTATCACCTTGTGTTTGTGAATACATGGTTCATCAAACGATTGTCTAATTTTCCTATAACATATTTTATAGTGGAAACAGTATAAGACGAATCGACTAAATTATCATAAGATGGCGCTGCAAAGGCGTTCCCTATGATACTAACGCACTTTAATATCGACCATGGATTGCTGTCTCGCGAATCAAGACACTGATAAAGCAGCGTGAGGAATGCACTGGCCAGCCGTGAATAAAGTAGTAGAGAGTTCGTAAGGAAAAAAAGAAGAGAAGAAAGGGTCTTACTTACGGGAATGCAAACCATTACGAATATGGAAGAATCGTGGAATCACAAGAAAAACATGATGCATGGTCCACAAAGTGGAAAATGCAGTTCAACCGATATAACTGGCTTTCGAAAAACGATGTCCAAACGAAAATCCGTGAAAAGAAACGCCTCTACCATAAGTTCCTCGTCGATAAAATGCTGGCCAATTGGCAAATTTACAAGAATGTCAATCGGAAAGTAAAGAAAGCGATCGCTGTTATCCGAGCGGTACATTTTTGTAGTGATCTTTACCATAAATCGAACACTTGGGACACTAAGAAAGATCTGTATCGATTTGTCAAAAGCCGACACCAACGCACACAGGACATTGAACAGTTCGAACACCAATCGACGAGCCGCGACGGATAGATGGCAAGAATATTTCGAGCAGATTTCGAAGGATGAATTTGTTCCGGTCCAGCACTTTTGACATTTGGAGCAATTCCACTTGTCAGCGCCACTAATGTCGAAGGAGGAATAAAGCGAATGAAATCGTGGAAAGCAACAGGACCTAACGACATCTCATCTAAGCTCTGGAAAGCGAAAAGCTGGGACCCAACAATGTAGCTGAGTGAGTTCTTCAATCAAGTTATTCAGAAAGGTAGAACAGCATCTGACTTGCAACAAGGCACCACCATTTCAATATGGAAAAATAACGGTAGTCCAGAAGAATGTTCAAATTACCCTCCGATCCGGTTACTGCCTCATATCATGAAGATTTTTGAACGCATTCGCGACATCGTTCAAACAATAGCGAATAAAGCCGGGTTTGTCAAGAACTGTGGAACTACTACTACTACGTTATGCGATTACTCATGGAGAAACATCATGAGAAGCATCGACTCTTTATATTACATTTTTGGATCGAGAGAAGACGTGAGCCACTAGAACTCATCTGGTATACTCTGCGGCATAGTACCAGAAGAACTCGTGCGCTGGGTTCAGTTGGTCTACCATGATCCGAAAAGTATACGTCGAAGTGTGGCGGGTGTCTCAAAATCGCGTCGTGTCTCTATCGGAGCTTATCAAAGAAGTGCCCTCCCACCACTACTCTTTGTTCTTGTTATGGACACTCAGTCCAACGCTCTATATACTGCTTTATGCAACTGATCTCGAGCAACTTCTTTAAGAATGCAACACTATCTCAGATAAAATCTGATTAAAACAGAATTTTTGACGACCGATTCTAATGAAATAGGCACTATCATTATAATTGGTAGTGACCTGCTCAGAAGGGAGCGATTTAAATATGTCGGATCAATGCTACCAGCCAATGGTGAACTGCCTTTTGAAATTGATTCACGAGGTGGGCAACCTAAATGCACAACGAGTATTCTTTATGATCGACACAACAACGAACATCTCAAGTCGAAAATTTACCGCAATGTCGTCGGCCCTGTCGTCCTCTATGGTTCTCAGGTTTGGCCGACTATAAAAAACAATGAATGGCGTCTCGCGATAATGAAGACGAAGATGTTGCGTTGGACTAGTGGCGTGATACGACTTGATCACATCGGAAATGAGGATATTCGCGATCAAATCGGATTGTACCGATCGTGGAAAAATTGTAAGAGAGGCGTCTTCGAACGTATGATCATGTAATTCGCATTAACGAGAATCTATTTGCCAAGATTGGTCTGTATATCCAAGTTGTTGGTAAAGGACCAAAAGGCCAGGCGAAATAACGATGGTTTGATATGATGAAGCTGATTTGAAAGCCTCGCGGCTCCATCCAGATCAGGCCGGATGAGTGGGAAAAATGGCGTAACGGATCAAGACGAGCCGACAACGCTTCTGAACGGCACGAAGGCTGAAGAAGCAGAGTAGTAGGGCAAAAGTATTTCCAATTCCAAAATGATATAATATATACTGCACAGTGCCAATAGGAAAATGTCGTTGTTTCCGTGAGAACAGTACAGCATTACATATGTACACAACAAATGAAATGCGCGTCAAAATTTTTCTATTGGGACCGTGGATGTAGTTATATAATTGTAAATGAAATTACCTTTTCATCCAATTATGCGTGCAAAACTAATGCCTCACGACAGTTTCGAAGAGAGGTTGGTGTTTTTAGTAAACAAAGCTTAGAGACAAGATTATTCGGAGAAAAATTATTTCAAAAAAGTTAATATTTCTTTTATTTTCCTGGCTTTTTTCATCATTTGCGGATCTCATTTGCAAGTCAACTCTCTAGCTATTGCTTTTTATTCAGTCCTATCTATATATGTATATATCTAATCCACATCAATATTTCAGCTAAGATGTAGTTTGTTGACACTTCACGCTTTCAAATCGGTTCACACCATATTGTGGTTTACACGATCTGAGCTAAAAGCTCAGCGTCTTGAAACTAACTAGCAACTTGAAGGTAAGCATGTCAAGAGGACTGACTTTGCATATAATATAAATTTTTATTATAAAAATTTTCAATTGACATAAAGCCTCAGAAGGCAAGTAGGTTACTCCCCTTTCTAACTTATAATTTATTACTTTTTAAGACATATGGCGAGATTCGCCTATGCATAGAGAGGCATCGAGTGCAGATAGAAGAGAAAATATTATCTGGATGGTGATGAGTCTTGGTGGTTACACTCAAAGCATAGTAGGATTGAAGCCATGTTAGTCAGTGCAGTTTACCGAAACTGTCAGCTCATTGAAAAAAGAATGCTTTCGAAAAAATATAAAAGACGACTCCCGAATTTCGGAATTTGCCAACAGTGGTTCCTGGTAAAATAGGGCAATCTAAATCGAATAACAGCGGCAACCAAAGTAGTCGATGTTTCTGTTGTAAAGAAAATCTAACGTTGCCTTGAAGCAAGTGTAAACAGGACCCTATAAAGTGAATTACAAAGGGACCAGTGGAGACTTGTATTTGGATCCATGCTAAAATCATACACTCTTCTTCTCTTCTTATATTTTAAAAATGGAATTTGAATCTTTTTAACCTGATTTCCAAAAACGCAATCCCAAAAAATAAAAATTTCGAAGGATCATTTGAGACACTTCACTATCATAAAGTGGCTGGAAGGATGCAAGAAATCATTGCACAAAGTGGATTATATAATATAAATTACTAAAGTTTTTTCATATTGCAATCCGGGGCTGCTATTTTACTAACTAATTTTATGCTAATTTCTAAGAGACTTCAGATTTAAACAAGTAAAACCGGAAGCTGGGCTCTTCAGGTATGAAAGGTTGACAATTCTCGCTGGCATTGTGCAAGAATGTCGAGTGAAAATTTAACATTATATGGCTCTGAAAGAGACGAAATAATAGACATGAATACAATTTCAATTGGAAATCTCCTACTGCAATTTATTGAGATCGATGAAAATATCTATCATGGCATGACAGTTAAACGCAATGCCATTAAACCCATTCCATTTGAACTGTCAATCAAAACACCCGCAAGCTAGTAAAACGCAAACAACCGTGGACAAGAGCATGAATATTGTGAGCGACAAGTGGAACAAGCTCCTGCGTTATTTGCCTTTATAACGAAAATTTAGTATTATTTACCAGGTACACAGAAGTACAACTAAAAAAGTTACCAAACACGAAATGGCAAAAGGTTGATACTTTATTTATTGTTAATTATTATAAATGCTAGGAAAGTGAAAATGAAATGAAATGTTCTCCTTCCTAAAAAAGTACCAACCATTCCCAACATCGGTTAACCTCGATGATCAGACGAGGACCAGTTTGGTCTTGCAGTCTTTTTAAGTAATTGTTAATGTAATATTAGCTAATTGGTACTTTTTACATCGCTTAATGAGTGAACTTCACTTAATCCGAGTTCAAGGGTAACTGTCTAGTAGTTAGCTAGCAAAATACTCTTGCCTCATATGTGGATCTTTAGTACAGTGTAGGATAAACTATTCGGTTTTATATGATATTCACATGCGATGCAGCAAGTTCACACGAAGAATATAATTTGGTCCACTATACCTTCATCCCTTCATACCACGACGGTGGGCGGGTCACTTAATCGGTATGGGTGAGGATGATCCCACCCGGAAAGGCCATATCTATGGTAGAAAAAGAAAACGAGGCAGACCCTGCCTAAGATGGAGCGATGACGTAGGTCAGGACGCCAGACAGCTTTTAGGGATATCGAATAGGTGGACCTCGGCGCAAAACCGGGATGTCTGGAGTTCCTTATTAAGGCAGGCTTAGACCGGATACCGGTTGTTCCGCCGTTGATGATGATGATGATACCTTCATTAATAATGGTAGGATTTCAACACCACTTGTTTTTTATTTATTTATTTTGTGCTATGTTATGAATCAATTTTTCAATTTCCGAATGAAAATAAAAAAAAACTGAAACATAATTTTCGAATAGTCCCCCATCTAAGCACCAACCACTTCCTACAATGCTTAACTTCGATTATCGGCCGTACAGCTCGGCTAACTGCAGTTGCAAGTTCTAATGGTAAAAATTTATTTCTTAATATGATTCTATTTAGAATTCCTTTAATAATTGTTTGGCAACATAGTGTCATTATGGGCTCCTGTTCACTCTCTTGTAGATAATTTACGAACACAAACTTTTTCTCAGATTGTTATTTTGCTTCCGTATTTTGATTTTCAAAGAGACTGTGGTAAACTTACAGCAGTGAAACAATAAAAAGACGAACCCAGACATACATGATGAACTGGGATTCGAGCACGATGCAACAAGGTTGAGATACTGATGCGCTACCAACTCGGTCATCGTAACGTTTAAATAATATCACATGTGCAAATATTTGTTAATTCTCACATTGGTTGGTAAATGAGTTTTACTGGAGTGGGGCGATCGTCAAATAATTTGACGCTAGCGAGAATAATAACGTCATATACATATGTATATATGGAGGTTCAGTATATAAACTTCCCACTATAATTTGATACTGACGTCCTCTAATACCCTAGAGTGCAGTGTATTCACACGAAAATGACAATTTTGACCAGTTTCTACAGTGGTGTTAATTGTAGGATGAGGTGATATGCAACACGACGTGATGTGCGGCGTTGTTGGCTTCTGGCCTGCACATTATCATTCAGAATCGCATAACACCATCTAATTTTGAAATATGTAACATAAGATTAACTTCTACTAATTCCTACTAATGGTTCAAAATTCCTAGCTACTGCAAAATTGTATTGCTCTTCAAAAAAGTTAAGGAGGGGTGTTTGCTGTACGTTTCGAAAATAAATTATTCACCAAACTCCGTACCGCCTCAGAAACAATGAACAACCGAACCTATATATCATGCTCGTGAAGTACAATAATTGCTGCAAATCCTGAAGGACTGCTGTGTCCATTCCCTTTTTGACCGTTTGGTGCGGATCAAGTTAGTCCTCTATATTGTCCACGAAACAAATTTGGATGAGTTTATGCTGTACATCTTCAAATGGCTACAAAGTTCTAATTCCAATGTTGAATTTGATGTTGGGACTGTCAAATCGAAGGCGAATCAGAATTACAAATTTATGATCACCGAAAAACCCGATGGTTGGGGTGATAGAGGTTTGTTTGTCTCGCTGCTGTTAGCATATTCCTTACACAACATTAAGTGTGATATTAGTGGAACTAGAACACAATCTCACCGAAAATGAAAGGACAAACAATAGCAACAAAGGGACTGTGTGGATGCCCTAGAGAACATAAAGAGTGAACACAAGAGATACGGCAAAAGTAAATAAAGGTGTACCAGTTCGGGCAAAAATCACCTTGAATGTCGGATTGAATCTGCCTTCTCCGGTAATGTCTACCCCACATGTAGTCACTTGGAAACATCCGTCGAATTTTTGACCATTCGATAGAAAATGTTCGATTCTCATGTTTCACCATCAAGAACTGAATTCAATGGCTCAGATGGCGAAAGCAATAATAGAAATTGCACGTTGTCACTGAGACAGCAGGCGTACCTCCAGCGAATTTCAACGTACCAGGGTCCAAACTGTAGTAAATTGTCAAATCGTAGTAAAGCGCAGCTCCATTCAAATCAACACTTGAAGCATTTCTTGTTGCACGTCCAAGATTACACCGTTGTTGAATTGTGTAATAGGCTCCACTAATTCTCGTTGCAAACCAAGCCGTTTGACGTACTGTATCTCTTTGATCTTGTGATTGTGAAACACGAAATCGGACCATACTAACACCTCCCTCGTCCCATGCGATTTCTTGTTCATCCGCAGTGGACTGATTATATTTTCTAGCTCACGACATTGTAAATCACACCGGAAAATTAATCACACAATTCGTAGTCATATAATGAAGCAATTATCGATGCGCTCACAATCACAAATGCCAAAACTTCACAAAGTGAATATTTTCGAAGACAACTTACTTTGAGATAATAAAAACTTTCTATTCGCTAGTGTTAATTATTGGTCTTGCAAATACCGACATTTCGGAAACCACTTGTTCCCTTCATCTGTGCTAACACGTCTTGACTTGGTTCCCGAAATATCGGTATCGGTATCCCTGCTCCGGTCAATTTAAAAACAATTTGGACAGCATCAAAATTTATGAGAGGCGATCATCCACTGTCACTATGGAGCAACAGTGACTTCTCAACTGTAACAACGCAGCCGGTGAGCAAGGCTTCTTAGAGAAATAAAATCTGTTGGATATGCAAATGGGAGGGGCTGGAAAGTAATACCCAATTTTGTTTCCTGAAGATTTTTACTAAGTTCACTTCGACTTCGGAGGGCAAGCCGTTATTGTTGATCATGGACAATCGCGTGTTTCGATTGTTGTCATCGAACTGTGTTTTAGAGATAGGTATGTGATGTATATAATATCACACAAATGATATAACGTTAAAGTACAATATCACATCACTACCATTTAGCGTGAACTACACATTACAACATCACTTAATATCACTGGATTACCAAAATGGTGATAATGTTACTGTTGTGATAAATAACATAAGTGGCGGTCGCGAATATCCAGTCCCAAGCCGATGACGAGTGTTACTTGGGAATCTAGTAGTGTCAGACTGTAATTGAAAATTTAGAATTATTTCAGGCTTATGTGTGAAAACTTTTAGCTGTAACAATTCCTTGCTTACACACAATGCCGAGTAAAGCATCCAAAAATGCATATATTTCCAACTGTTCGTTCGTAAGGCTTTACATAACATAGTATTATATATGGAATCTTTTGATTTTTCTTCTTTCATGCTAGTGATAAGTAATATTTGATAATATCGGCTGTCAAATGTTAATAATTAATGTTGGTGATATGTACGGTTCGGGTAATGAAAGATCATCCCCGGGACTATTAATATCTCTTTTTTCAAAAGGTGATGTGAGTAATGTGACATTACCTACTGAAGATATACTTCTCCGATCTTTACTGTGTATTCAAAATGGCATTACTATGTTGTCGTTGCCGCCTTATTAGAGTTGTCACATGAAGCCATTGAATGTTCTATTTCATCTCGTCAAGTTTATGAATGGTGTCTAAGTAATGCCGAGCAAAAGTGCAAGATAATTTTACTGGGACGTTTAACAGCAACATCAACAAGTATCCTTCGCGTAACCGCCGAAAAACTAAATAAAAAGATGTGCGCAATATGTTTATCCTAAGCAATAATATGATATTGGCCGCACTAAAAATGTGCCAACAGCAGAGCTAGATATTCCTTGAATGATCATGCCCTATATTGTTGCAAAATGTGGTATTTCTGAAGCGAATTTAGGGGTAGTTGGTTTCCAGTAAATTTCCAAAGTGTAGTGACTTACTATTATCCACTTTATTTAAACACACATTGGAACGCGTTTGTGTTTGTTGGGGTTTGCATAAAATCTGAAAACGAGGCCTGTTCCACGTTTTTCATGACACATTTTAATTTCCAACTCTCCTATTCCCAATCGTTGGAATTAGTCGTCATTGATGCATATAAGACCAACTGTCCGACTAAGACAGTTAAGTCATCAGGTGATGTACCCTGGTGGGACAGGAACCTAGCCAGAATGGTGCGAAAACTCTTCAACCGAGCAAAACAAACCGGGGACTGGCAGAGGTACGAAAACCCACTGACTGCGTATAGCAACGCGATCAGAGAGGCAAAAGGGAACAGCTTCAGGGAATTCTGTGGAGGGATCGAACCAATCACAGAAGCAATCAGGCTCTACAAAGCTGTAGCCAAAGACGAGGTAATATCTTCTGTCTGTTTGAAGAAGAAAGATGGGACATTTACCGAGAATGAAGAGGACAGATTATACCTGTTTCTCAGATCTCGTTTCCCGGGGCCCTACTCCACGGCGGCATGCGACAACATTCTGCCTGGTACCCCAAAAACGAATAAATGGGAAAAAAGGAGAACTGAAAACTAGAAAAAAAAGGTATGCTCGGAAGCTAGTGTAAGGTGGGGTGGGAACTTTTAAACTACTGAAATCACCTGGAGTAGATGGCATCTTCCCTGCACTAATCCAGAGAGGCCTAGAAATCATCTTAGAGTCTCTTCTGAGGGTGGTAAGGGCCAACATAGCCTTGGGATATAAACCAAGGCCATTGAGGCGGGCAGAAGGGGTCTTTATTCTGAAAACGGGTAAAAAGGATCATTTTCACCCTACATCTTTCAGACTAATGTGCCTAACATCGTTCGTACCTAAAACGGTGGAGAAGGTCATAGACAACTACTACAACTAACATTCTAAACCGTAATCCCCTACATCAGTGTCAACACGCTTCCCGGGCAGGACAGTCAACCGAAATTGCTCTATATCAGGTTACGGATGTACTACAGGATGCAATAGAAACAAAATAAAATAGCACTGTGTGCGTTTTTGGATATCAAAGGAGCATTCTACAACACATCGCACACAGAAATACAAGATGCCCTGAGCCACATGGAAGTGGGAAACATCCTGGCTTTTTGGGTAGACAAAATGCTATAGAGTAGGCAAGTAGAAGTACCGATGGTATGAATTCTATTGTCATGAATACTATTCAAGGTTGTCCACAGGGCGGGGTACTAACGTCGCTTATGTGGAGTATGGTAGTGGCAAATCTCTTGGACGTGCTAACAAATACTGGATTATGCGGACGACATTGTTTGAATTTGGATTAAGAGTTACTAGTGCCTGGTGCAGGAAGATTGGACTGCGTATCATTCCAGCCAAAACCACCATAGTACCATTCACTAGAAAATGTAAGCTTGATCAACCGAGAGCCATAAGGTCACATGATATGGGGGTGAAACGAGAAATAGAGATTGAATATTTGTGAGGCCAAAAATTACTCTGGAAGACATATGTCGGAAACACTTGTAGGAAAGCTACGAGGGCTGTGATGACTTGTAGGTCCATAGCAGGAAAAAAATGGGATTCCAGCTGGGAAGTTACTACTTTGGATATACATTGCATATAGTAAGGCCACTGATTACCTATGGGGCACAAACTCGAAAGATTGGCTTACGTGTGTATCGGTGGGGTAAAGAGGACATGCCCAACGGCCACCCTGGAGATCCTTCTGGGATTAACCCTTCTCCATCTGTACATACTGATGGAGGCAAAGAGGGCAATCGTTAGGATGGCCGGGAGTATCAGTGAGGCGGGAAGCAGGCTAAATCGAAGGAAGATTGATATTCTTTCTAGGCGATACCCAGAATTATTGATACCGAGGGATAAGTTTCAAACACGATGAATAAACAAAGTAAACCAGCAACTGATTACTTGGTACACTGACATATCCTCACAGCAGAGAGAACGGGTGCCGGGGTGATTGGTTCTAGCATATTTCAGGCGGCAATATACGCCATAGACAGATGTGCATCTTTTAATCTCCAAAGGAAATACAGGGAGCGAAACATTGCTATTCTGAGTGAGAGCCAAGCGGCGATCAAGGCATTTAGGTCCAACCAAGTGAACTCTAAACTGGCATGCGAATGCCTTAAGAGACTGAATATGCTCGGCTCGTTCAAGGGGCGGTTTAGTCAGTTTCTAAACGTTGATAATATACTATTTGCAGGTTTATTTGAGCAGATATCCGAACGGGACATATTTTGAGGCTTAGATTTCGTATAAACACTACCCTGATTTTTTTCAGATTTTTGGGTTGGATAGTTCCCGAAAATGTGTCCTGTCTCACTTTAAATGTGTACATTTTGGCACACTTTATAATGCACGTCAAAACTAATATTCGATTCGAAAAGTACCTTCATTTAATATCCCACATGACTATATTCGAAGGGAAAAAATTTTACACCCCCTTTACATGTGTAAGGAGCCCCCTTTAAACTCCACCGAAATTTATATAACTCACCGTATGTGTGGGATTTCACAGTTCCCATATGTCCACCAAATGTCGTTTTAATCGGTGTAGTTGCTTTGGAGAAAAGTGCGTGTGGCAGACAGACAGACAGTGAATCGATTTTAATAAGGTTTTGATTTACACAATACACTTTAATGCAATACTGATGTTTCTTTCTTAGGTTGTGTAATTTCACGCGTAAAAGATAACTTTAACCTATCGTAACTTTGCAAAAATGGTAGGATTTCCACCAAATTTCTAGTATGATGTTTCAAATCAGGGCCTATATTATCTGAAAATTTCATGATTTTAGAATAAACTTAAGGAGGGTTTCACAGTGAATTTATAAAATATAAAAGTATGCTTCGGAAAATACTTCACATGACTAGAACACATAAAATCAATAAAAGCATTTTGCTAATAATTGGAATTTGACACCCCTTAAATAACTATATATCTACAGCTACGTATATGTGTATTTCCTGGTATGCGGTAGACACTTCCTACATTGCTGACAAATTTTATTAGAATAGAATTAACCGCTACATAATAAACTGTGTCAAGCGAACAGAATCGATTTCAAATTTTCCACGTAACCGCAGAATAAGTAGCATCTAGCAGGTGAGGTGTCTGACTGCATCTAACTACTTGCCTTGACTAATGTGTACACAGAAGGCTAAGTTTGTTACAACTATCGTTCGAATGCCCGACGCACGAAAGGAAAATTAAATTAAACACGCTGAAACTAAGCATAACATTGAGAAAATATGGCATAACATATTATGGGGGATGAAATCGTTCTTGAACTGTTTTGTTACCCCTCACGCAGTACAAAAAAAGCCGACTTTTTGGAGTCGCGTTGAATACGTTAGAGGCGAAAATCGATATCTTTAATTTTGTTTGGAATTGTGTTTCACTGAGTTTAAGTTTAGAATTGTATTTGATTCTTGACATCCCAACATTTAAAACGAATGCAAAGGCGAAAGTTCTTTAATTTAATCATATCATATTGCTGCCTGCTGGGCCTATGTGCATTAGATGTTTGTGAACTGCAATTTCGAAATCGGGAAATGAAATGAAGTTGAGAAACGACTCAAGTCAAAAGTCGGCCCAAACAAAGGAGATGAAGTAATCGACATCAATGAATCAAATTAGGATTAATGTTGCGACAGGGCTAGATCTTAGTTTCGACATCAAAGGCCTAAACAAGGATTACATGTTCCATAGTAAAATCTAATCTAATCTAAAACGCATTTTCTTGACAATAATATCAGCTGAAATAGGGAAAATGAATGGCGAAAATAGTTGAGGAAGAGCTGCTAATCAGGTGGCATCTATTTCTGCGAAACTATATATGCACCGCTCATCTACCACCAATAAATTCCTCAAATTATTTGAGAGAATGATGAGTCAAGGTTACTCAGTAAATCCTGTTCGAAATTGTTGCTATACTACAGATTTATTTTGCTGAATAGAAGCAAATGCTCTGATCACAGCCATTTGCTTTCAAAAAACCTTCAAACATTGCAAGCTATCTCTACTTGATCAACTTTTAAAATATAATTGCAACTATCAGTCATGCTCCAGTAAAATTAGAGATTAATCACCAAAGTAATTTCGAGCACATGGTGGTCAATGATGTTCCATACTAATTATTTCCGCAACATAAAATTTTGCTTTCGCTTTTAATGATAGAACTATTTACAACAATAAGATAAAACTAAATGTGTCAGACATTTATCTTTCAAGCTAAGCGAATATGATTAATGTTTTTAGAATAAACAGCTCATTCTCGATAGCGGTTAACAGAAACCCAGTCAATCGTAAACCTCGTTCCCCAGCATCATGATCGTCTAGTCACTAGCGGTTGCTTCATTATCTAAAACGCAGATATTGATATAAATTCAGATTTCATGTCTTCCTCATTCAAAATCTTAATCCGTGGGAAAAGCCTATTGTCTCGAAATGAATGAATACAGCAAGATCTGAATGAAATAACTCTGCGGGAAGATTTTCAAATCCAACGAGTTTCTACCACTTGAGTAGGCTGATTATGAATTCAGTTTCGTTAATAAGCTCCATAAGGAAGATGATCAGGGAACCTAAAGGAAAAACCCGAAACTAAGCTATAACTACACCCTAAACCCAGACGAAGCTAGTTTGGCTGCCGTACAGAAGGCTAACACAGGCGATAAGATGTGGTCGCGAATGGCGAATTCGATATCGAATCACCTCCAATTCAACAAGCCTTGCCTCCCCACAACCATTGCCTTCAAAAGCCTAACACTAAAATTCTTCACTTATTCTATTGGAAACCAAGCTAATTGGGACGTAGTCGAACGGGCGAACCAAAGTTGGCCTAAGCCTCAAGAGGATCTCCAAGTTGCCAACTTTTAATGAGTGCTTCCTCAGGCCGCCAGATAAGGATCGTGATGGCGCTAAGGGTCTGGAAAAATTTGGTGTCCAGAAGAAGCTCAATAACAGTACTGGATGATATTAACAAGCAGAACAGGTGAAAGAACTGAACGGTCGGGGGCTTACCTTACTATCGGAGTTCTTAAACCGGACGTTCAGACTTAAAGAGTTGAGTTAGGAACCATTACACTACAGATGTTGGCTCCTAAGGCCAGCGAAGGGGAGGCGCAACCATCCGCATAAATAATTGCAATATTTCTCAAACACATCTGCAATATTGTAAAATGGTCACTGCATTACCCAGTCGTTGGGTCAATTGCTGCGAGACATTTATTCAACTCATATAAGAACCATAGACTATTGGTGAGAAAATTATGGGCTCAAATTTACTACATGTTGATCTATTATATACCAACGGAAGCGCTAGATTACTTTTTTGTATGTCCTTTGTAAAAGTTCTTCAGGCTATCTGAATGTCGACACCACGATCAAACAAAACAACCGTAAAAAGTCCCGTACGGACACTCAGCTTCCTTGTAAAACATTCAGATAAGCCATCTAATATGCCAAGATTAAAGGCATGTACGGTGCGATAGTTGCGGGGGTAGAACGTCACCCTCTCAATCTCGACTTCAAACCCCAATCGTCATGGGTGTTTATATTTCTCTTGTGTTTGGTTCGCTGCTTTGAGTATGTCACTTGTACAGTATTAGGTGCGGTAATAATAAAACTGAAACATTGTCCAATTGAATACCGAGAACAAAAAACGATAACAACAAAGAGACAGTGTGGATTTATACTCAACTAAGGATTGAACAGAAAACACTAAGGGCATGGAGAAAGGGAGAGTGGGAGCTTTCAACATAAATAGAACCTCCTTTTGTCTATCAAGATATCTAATAGAGACCTTTCTTGGCTAATGAATACCCTTCTTTCAATGCAACCAGGAAGAAGTCATCGATATCATGATGGTATCACCTGGCGTAATGGCACGAGATCACTCTCTCAGACCACAGGTGCATTGATTTCATAATTGGTATGGAACCACTTCCTATGGCTCCAATCCGCGGCAAAAAGACAGGACGACATACAAACTGATAATGAGCACCCAATTCACGATCCTTGGGAGGTGCAAATATATTGCCGGAAATGGAAAAACTATTCCAACTGATTACAATTGTTAAAAGAGTTCTCGGAGAGAAATATATGCTTAGTATACCAAAGAAGAATAAAACACAATGGTTGAACTAGAATTTGACAAAAAAGGGCACTCCTCAAACTAACTCTAAAATTTTATTCAGCAATCTTTGAAGAATAGAATAAGATCGACCAAGCAATCATTATGGAGACGCTTTTGTCAATAGACTAACTCCCTCGAGGTGACCTCGAAGGTGAAGCGGATCCTTGTCAAACAACGTAGACAGAAGCTTACTAACATATGTTCGCAGAGCGGGAAGTATATTATACAATGAGGAAACGGCGAATCATCTTATTGCAATGACCTTCCTATGTATACTCAGGCCTCAACCTAAAGACCGAATTTCTGCATACAAAATATATACCGATTTTACGTCAGCTGTGAATGAATACCTGAGTCACTGCTGACTACATTGCCTCCTATAGAGTACTATAATCCTGTAGTGTACCGTTACGGGCTTGAATGAAGTGCTCTAACACACTTCATTATTCATTATTAAAATATATGCCAAACATGATCCAATCATCAATATAACTTTTCATCTAAAAGAATCAGGAAGACTAGTGTAAGCGTTCGTTAGAGATATAAACATTCAACAGGTAACCGTTTCACTGCAGTCAATACTCTTACGTTTGGAGATATTTATGAGCATCGAAAGTGCCTTCAAATACGCCTCTCTCGCAGCGATTCGTTACACAGCACGGCATTATAGTGTCAATCCACATCGTAATTGAACGGTGGCATATTGAGGCAAGACGTCTTAGGATTTCTGATAATGGACGCCTTGCTATAGCTCCTGGAGAACCGAAAATTCTTTACGCAAGCATTACGGTAAGGTAAGTTTAGAAACACAATGTGTAACGGATCGGAAGTTTATCTGAAGTAAGAAAATCTCTTTTCTTCACGTAAAAAATGTGCGATGGTTGTTTTAGCCTACGAACCATATTTACCGGACCAACATACCGCCATTTATCCCTTTCTGCAAGCCATTGTAAAACATTTACAAGACAAATGATTCTTCTCTAATAACCTTCGTTTGTTGATAGCAAAGTGATTCACGTAATAGTGGCTTTCAGAGCCATAGGGAAGTTGTCAAATCAGGGGGAAAGGATTCACGAGGTGATAACCCACCCAACAGTGAGTGCGACATCGTGGACTGTATGTGTTCTGGTCCAAAAACTAAAGATTCTCGTGTGACTGAATGGACTGTTTTCAATCTTGAAAGCTACAGTTTTGGTTAGATCCCTTCTTTTCGTTTTCTGTCAAGCCAATGTACCTTTAACTTTATTGGTGAATGCCCAGAAAAGGCGGTAAGTACTGCTATCTATTAAAATGTTATCAATACTGGTCACCGTTGAGATTTGAATCAAAACACTTGCATTCAGTTCGACATTTTTGCTTTAAAATAAAATCCGGACAGAGTATCTCCTCGTCAACTTACATGCTTGATAATATAACTATCTAGTTCACATCTGGCATTTGAGACTATAACGTTGTTAGATATGATTCGTCAAGAGTTTCTAAGATTAACATCCCAGAAACGCAAAAGAAGGACCAAGTTCTGCAGAGTTATGTGACCAATTCCAGAAACAAATTCCTGGAATTTCCACGCGAACTTGGCTGAAATTCTCAAATATTTTGTGAGATATCAACGACCGAAAAGTACATCGCGAAGATGGTTGGAGTGTCAAATCACCATCTACCATATTAGACTATCAGATCAACGGTGTTCGATCAGCCTTTACATCCCTTTCTATCGATTTGGATGTTCTGATCAATCTTAGGTTGAGAGTTTTCATCAGCAAGAATTACATAACCAGAACTTCAGCATGATAGGCGCATATCGATCAGGCATACCCTTTGAACATAATCGCATCGAGCTAAAGTTAACTATCTCGATCATTTAAGGCCCCTTAGATATCCTTTTAAGCCAGTATTACTGTAAATTCTTTACTATTAAACATTTAACAAATTTATTGAAAAATCTCCGCACGTCTATCCTAGAAAGACAAAATCTCATAATGTAAATGTGTCCCATATCCCCACGTGTAAATTCACACCCTTTCAATAACGCAATCAAATGAATAATTTAAGCTATATGTATGTGGGGAAGGTGTCCCGATAGCTGAGTGGTTAGAGCACAAGGCTATCATACGAAAGTTCAAATCTCAGTGTGGCAGTGGGATTTATATCGTGATTTGACGCCGGTTACTAGTCGACTCAGCTGTAAATGAGTACCTGAGTAAAATCAAAGTAAAAATCTTGGGCGAGCGCAATGCTGATCACATTACCTCCTACAGTGTACCGTTACGGTCTTGAATGAAGTGCTCTAACACACTTCAAGGTCCTGATCCAATATGGATTGTTGCGCCAACGGTTATTATTATAATAGCGATTCATGGTACACGACCACCTCGTCTAACTGAATATCCCAGAAGCGTATCGAAGGAAGTATCCGTGGGCTCCGGTTCCTCCTTACAGAATAAACGCATTTCATCTTGTAGAATTTCTATTTTAAACAAATGAACAGCCTGCGAATAATTTGCTAATCTGAATGCCAGCAATATTTCTGAATATCTTCCTTTTTTTCGACGGAATATTTTCTCCAGTTTGCTAAGTTCTAATCGAAAAAGGTTAGTGTCTCCCGCGGCATTTGGACTATGCCACTTGCCTTTGCTTTTCCGCAGTTTTCGATATTTTCCGCCGCGCCTGGCAATCCAATTGCTGGTTTCTATCCCGGAAGAAATTGAACCCACTTTTGCTACACTACAATGTTCAGATACTCAGAGTGGTTCCCCTATATTGAAGCTAGATATAAAATTCGACCGAGTTCCACATTCTTGATGGGTTTTCGAGGTGATCGAAGGACTGGTCAACACCATCAGGGCTGTTTGGCTAGGCCGCGTCGTTTAGTCTATCCTTCAATTGCTCATCAATTATAATACAAACGACAGGAACTAAGTTCAGTTCTAATATCTTTACAAACGCTCTGTCCAACACATGGCATTTATTTCTTCAAAGACTTATACGGATCAGTTTGTGAGCTGCTCTCATTACAGTGCTCTGAATACTAATATTCAAGAATTGTAAATTGAGTGGTGTACCTAGAGCTACGTCACATGTGGTGCTCATCGCTCTCATAATATCTACATAGACATACAGTTTTTGTAGTCAGTCATATGTCTCACCATAACCCATCACACTACAGATGCCTATTACCACATAAAACGGAGTCAACATGAGAGGAAAGGCCCGTCTACATGGCCTATAAGCTGTAAAAGTCGAGTTGGAGTGTTATTTTCCTCATCTTTAGGGGCAGGTTTCCTCCTTTTTGTCAATGCTAGCACTACGGCTTTACATATTTGGATTTTCTGGAAGCCCATGCCCAAGACACTAACTGTCAAACAAATCAATGCCACGATGTAAATCTCTTTACACCGTTTTGAGACCTCAGCAACAGCAGCTAGCACAGCCACGTCATCCGCATAAACGCAAAGTCCTTTGATGTCCGCCTTTTAAAGTTGCATCTTCGGTCTTGGAAATCACGGAATGGAGAGCAGACTTGCAAGACTATCCACGCTGAAAAGTATTTTAGCATTCATTCTTCATTGTACCCGCTGCAACCTTAGCGCCTTGTCGTAAGTATCACGATCGGCCAGGCTCTCTGGAAATATTAAGCGGAAGATAATAAACTAATTAGCCTGAAGTTCTTGAGTTTGAATAGTCCTTCCTTCTCAGGCTTTCGTGTGGAGACTACCGTTACCTTCTGCCAAGAGGTAGGCGGGTAGTCCAGAGCAAGTAAAATGACAGAATCACATTTTAAGTGTATGCATAAGTTTTCCGGTTTTCTCAAGTTGCTAGCGCGATGGGGTCTAGCCGTAGTCTCAGACATAAACCCCACTTGTAACTTTGAAAAAAATCGATTTTTTATTGCATTATTTTATTGTTCAAGTATGACTATCTGAGAATACGTCCTTAAAATTTCAAGTTAATCCGAATAAAGTTTGCAGAGATATGATCGCTGAAATGAACGAGCTGGAATCGGTGACCGAAATTACTCGAAAACTACTGAAGCGATCCTTTTGAAACCTGGCAGGCTTATTCAATATATAAAAATGTTCGTGTTATAACCAGAACCAAAAATGGGCCATTTTTCAGTGGAAAATCGAACCATTAATTTCGACTACCCGACATTTTGTGGAAAATACACATTTTTTTAAATCCTTCGATAAAACACTAACTACTACTGCTATTTAACTAAAACCATCGACATTTTTGGTTCATTTGCCATAATTTTGGTCACCGCAAAACATAAAACTGAAAATATATTTTTTGATGGTCATTTGTTAAATAACTGTAACGTAAATAAAAAGAAATACTGAAAGTTGTTCAATGTATGCACTTTAGGATAATATAATGGTCGTTCAAAAAGGTTTCGTAATTCGTAAAAATTACCTATCTTTTTGCGCAACAAGTGGGGTTAACCCCTTAAATGGAGTGCGTCGTCTTCGACTTTCAAGGATGTTCAGTTTATACATTGTACATCACCATAAAAATGAGAACCCAAACCTGGGTTCTGTTGTGAAATTTGATTCTTGGATTTCCTATGAGTCTTTCCTCCGGAACAAAGAAAACCGTCAAAACCATTGCGTTTCACAGCTGATATGAGTCGAGTCTTTGATATGAGTCTTTTCTTTTGATCACTGAGAATGGGGAATGGGTTCTTTACAAATCTGCTAAAAGCCGCAGAACCGTTTGTTAGAAGAATGAAACAACTCAATCGACATCAAAAGCTGAATTTCGCCCACGCAAAGTTTTATTGTGTGTTTGGTAAGATATTCAAGAAATTATTCATCGGGAAACGTTACTATGCAACCAAACCCTGACAACGAAAGTATGCTGTAGCCTCAAGGAAGCTTTGAAGGAAAAAAACGTTTCTATCTGGTGAATAGAAGTAACGTCACATTTAAGCATGACAGCACTACGACTCACACTGCAGAACACCTTCAGAGAAAAGTTCCGAGGTTAGGTTGGCAACAATGGGTCTAACCCCCGTGCCACCTGAACTTACCACATCACAAATTTTACTGCTTTCGGTCTTTGGACAATTGTTTGAAAGGAAATAAATTTTTTAATAAAGCCGCCCCGAAAACCGGACTTGTGGATTTTTTCTCTTTTAAGTCATCTTAATTGACAGTATATAATAGGCCATGGAGGAAACTATCTACCAGATTCAAAATGGAGAAAAAAAAGCTTATACATACACCCAATAGCCTCTATTCTCTACGGTTGCATTTGCTATTTAATAGCATTGATGAAGGGAACAAGTGGCTCCTGAAATATCGGTATTTGCAAGGTTAGTAAATATTACTAGCGGAAAGAAAAGGCAACTCTTAAGGGGGTCATCCCGTGTGTCGGGTTGGAGAAATCAATTTTTTTTTTGCATGAATTGTATATAGATAGTGGAGAATATGTGGGCAAAGGGATCTCCCGATATTCCGAGTCGTTCAGAACTTACAGTGTTAAACAGGTAAGGAGTTTGCAGCCGCGACTAGAGTACTCGATGAGAAAGAGCATCGAATCTTTTTTTACCTGTTAGTTTTTTACCTGAGCCGTATGATTTCTAACACAGGTATAAATATAAAAAGATGGAAAATCAATCAATTGGGTAAACTTATTTGCTGTTTGGAATAAAAAGGATAATCCCGTCTAGAGTGAGCACTGAAAGGCTTTCAAGCTATACTCACTTATATTTTGTTGTAAGTATTGTGCTGTTTGTGTGTTCAGTGATTTTTTTAAATGGATCGTATGAAGGGAGATCACTTTAACGTTCAACGTCATGCTTGCACTAAAAAACGAGTATTTCATGGGAATCGATACTTATCGAAAAGAAAAAGGACTTCGCATCAGCATCAGCAAAGAAACTTTTAGAAAGCATGAACATGGATGTTCCAATTGCGACAAGTTTTATATATTGTATATTGCATTTTGCTGGAGTTTTCTCCGATATTTCTGCAAATTTCTGCAAATAATAAAATATACGTAGTAGTAAAAAAGGAATGCATAGGACATGTCGAGAAAAGAATGGGAACGCGGCTTAGAAATGCAAAGAAGAATCACAAAGGCATTGGTGGAAAAGGGGCTGGAAAACTTACTGATAAAGTTGTTAACGACCTCACTACATTTTTTTGGTTAGCTATTCGTCGACACGCAAATTCGATAGAAGGAATGAAGCAAGAAATTTGGGCAACTTTCTTCCATAAATGTTCTGCAGACGAAAATCCTCAGCGTCAAAATTGTGCAGCAGGCGAGGACAGTTGGTGCAAATGGAGCAAAGCGGAAGCTAAAGGAGAACTGCATAGTTTCCACCATGAGAAGGCACCTTTGACTGAGAAGTTCAAACAGTCATCAAACCAATCTACGAAGATTTGTCACGAGATGATCTCTTGAACAGATGTTTAGGAGCAGAGACCCAGGATAACAATGAGTCGTTAAATTCATTGATCTGAACTTTCGCTCCTAAACACCTTCATTCTGGGGCCAAGGTCGTAGAAATAGCCACTTTTCTGGCTATAATTATTTTCAATGAAGGATTCAATAGCATTCTCAAAATCCTAGTGACAATGGGTATCAAGTTAGTCACATATGTCAGATTTAAGTTGACCGCCGTAATGAAGCGCGAATTTGGCGGTCCAACGACGCTGAAAGAGCCAGAATTGAAACCAGAGAACAACAATCGGCCTTACAAGACTTTTTTGAAGAAACAGAGGGTGCTCTCTGTGGACCAGGTATAGCAGATTAATGGTGAGTTGAAATTTTACTGTTGATAATCACATTTAAATTTTCAAATGCGTTTTTCTTGAAACTACATCTTGAAAATCGGCGGCCACCATAGCTCAAAATCTACCAACCAAATTCTTTGAAATTTTCACGATTTCTTTAATACATATTTCTACGGTCCGCAAACTAGGATAATTGCAATCGGACGGGTCGTTTTTTTTATTCATAAAAAAAGCCGTAAAAAAGGACCAAAATTCAAAAAATTAAGTTTAAAAGCCCACCAAAAATTTACCTTTTAATATTTTCTAATTATCCTAGTTTGCGAACCGTGGAATACAGTGCCCTCCAGCGTGGCAGCAGAAAAACACCTTTTTTTGAAGATGGGTGCATAAATTGACACGTATTCCAAAAACTAGCTACGATATCAAGCTGAAAAATGTATCACATATACTAGAGATATCAATAAATATATGGTGAAAAAATCAAAACGGCCTTCACACGGGATGACCCCCTTAATTATGTCAAATATGTTTCGTGTTCGCATTGCAACCTATTAGGGATTCAAGGCACACATACGTTAGGGGACCCTTGAGATCTTGCGTCGGATCTTACCATCCTTAACTGATCAAATATCACAAACTTTGCTAGATCGAACCCATCGCTTTTGTACCAAGGCCGATCTGCAACCTTATCATCCTTGCTGGCAGTAGAATGGAAAGGGTTTTGGTATGCTGCAGGTCGATCGGCCAACCTTTCGACTTTTTCGACATAAGCATAGTTTTATATGTAATGGAAAATAGAAGCGTATGGAGCGGTCAGTTTGGATCTCACCGATTTCCTCTCTTCGTCTCTTTACGACCGATGGCTATGAAAATTACCTCATTTGGCAGTATAGCAGCACCCATAATCCCATTTACAAAAGAGTTCCGTGTTTTCAAACAAAGCATACTTCAGTTTTCGTTTCGGCTCGTTGACTGGTTCACGGTGTCCAGGCAACACAGATCAAATCCCACAAAATGAACCTTCCGCTTCCTCCCTTAAAGATTTGTGCGAAAGTTTTAACAAGAGGAGGATTAGCCCGTAGTCCTTTCACCATACAATGCGCCATACGAGGGTTCATCTTAATAGAGTGAAGGTGAATAATATCGTGTAAACTAGTGGATAAAATGGTCGCTAAAATAAACAGTTATTTCGGAAAAAGCCCTTCAAATTTTCAGGCAAATGTGCGAACTCTGAACAGTATTCAATGGATCAACCACAATGCAATACAGATCATATGCATTTGCTGATTATGATTTACAGTGGAAAAATTTCAAATTAAAAGCAGTCCACAAACTATTTCCAGATTCTTTACGCATTTTTAAAAAAAACTCAAACAAAGATTTCCCCCTCACTTTGACCGAATTGTGCAGTAAAAAATAACCTAATAATTGATAACAATTCCCTAAAACCTCGCATTTCATATTCTAAATAGCAAATTTTGCTCAAAACTGTTTTGATATCACTCCAAACGGACCGGACAACATTCATCCACGGTTGAAGTCCGTTGTTCCGGTGATAAGACATATATCACGCTTACGTAATATAAAATTATTATAAATATTGCGTGAGTAAAAAAAATTAACAGAAACTAAAAATCCACTTATGTCAGCTATTCATGCTCATTTAGCTGGCCTCGTGACCGTGAAAATATATCACAAAACAGCAGCACAATGTAATGCTATAAACAATCACTCAGCATGCTGAGTATTCATAATATAAAATATGCAAGCCATTGTGAGGGTTCATGATTTTATCGCCCATGGTAGATGCACGAAGTTCACATCACTCCACATCTTCTGGAGGAACTTGCCAATCAGCTGCAAATGGATGTTGAAATTGAATTGAAGGAGCAAAAGCTATCAAAACAGCAAATAATGCAGTTTGATACTGCAAAGCAAGAAGCAAGAGGTACCGGCTTCATTCGCTATAGCAACACCTTTTCACCACGTGGAACCTGCCATACATGTTGCTTTTCACTCGGCATTTTTGCTTAACAATCGCGGATTAATTGATACAAGTTGCTGATAACCATTATTAATGACGAAGAATAATAATGATCGCTACTTTTAATGAAATCGATAACAGGGTTACTAAACTTGATAGCTGATAGGCGATACCGGCGATGGGTTTCTTGGAAATTGTTAGATTTTAGCTGCAAATATTAGATGTCGATTTCAAGAGATATTAGATAAATCAAATTAAATCATAGCAAGAAGTGAAAAAAAGATGTTGAAGTAACACGCGCCGTGTTGAAGTAACAATTTCGCGTAACTTCAATCCACTATGAATCAATAATATCACATGATAAATGCCTATGAAAAGAAGACCTTTAGTTTTGCTTTTAATATTTACCTTTCGGTTAGAGAAGTTATTTCATATCAAAGGTCAGTTAAATATGAATGAATTAATCTCCAGTTTTGTGAATACCAAATCGAAATTAGCAATTGGCCTTAACTTTAAATACCAACCAGAATCTGCATTATTCAATGGCTAGACAAAATATCCTACTTTTTAAGGTTTTGTGTAAAACAAAATCTTATTAAAACCGGTTTACTGTCTGTCTGTCACACGCATTTTTCTCGGAGACGGTTGTAGCGATTGACACCAAATGTGGTGGAAAGGTGGGAACTGTGAACGATCACGCATACCGTGAGTTACATCAATTGGGGTCAAATTTAAGGGGGTTCCCATACATGCAAAAGGGGAGTGTAATTTTTTTTTTCACCAAATGTGGGGTATAAAATAAAAGGTACTCTCCGAAGCGGGTCTTAATTTTGATATTTACTGACAAGGTAGAAGGTTTGAAAGTGATCGTTTCTTTAACGGGGCCATTCTTAGAAACTACTCAACCGAAAACTCTGAAAAAAATCAAGAGGCCGCCACTATATGGTGCCTAGTCTCCGAAATACCCTCCATACCGATATCTGTTCAAATAAAGTTAATAATACTTTAATTTTCGATAATTTGCTGCAGAACCGCTTAAGTTCATCCTGATGGTATAGAGCATGATCCTACCCACTTTGGTGAGAATCGCTCTATTACTAACAAAGTTGTAATAGGTCAAAATTGTCATTTCTTTTCAAATTCAAGACTTTGAATGTCAATATCACTTGAAAGTGGATTTTCTCACATAATATATGCATATGTTAGTGCTACGTAGTAATAGGGCAAATACACAATGTCTTTATAAAAGAAATACACAAAACCTTTCATACCTGAAACTGAAACTTCCCAACTTGTTAAGTAAAATTTTATTCAAAAAAAATCATGGGAAAACCTCCCTTCAAAAGCATTCAGAGATAAAAGGTACCAACGTTGATTGAAGTGTGAACGTACTTATCACAGAAGCAATGTAGTAAAGCAATGATAGTGCAATGATGAGTTTTAAAAAATAAAAACATTATCAACTTCAAAACTGAGACGACTCCCCAAAGCAATAAAGGATACGAGTGTCGACGCAACAACCACTAATAATATAAACTTTCAAGTAAAACTCACTCAGTTGACTTTGTGCACTGTGTCAAAAGGTCTCTTGACACATCGCATTAAGGACCCCCACGAGTCCTTGAATATGCACAAGTACTTCAGAATATTTGAAAATCATAGAATGGAAACATTTATGGGATTTGTTCAACGTGGATGTGCATACCGTGGCACACTTTTTTCTTATGCCGACGCTCATTTTCACCGACATTCATGTTATTGCTTTTTCTACGTTGCTCCTGAACACTATCATCCGGGTCTCGAATTTAATGCTCAGATTACCCCACTCCACTCTCCTGTTTTACGCAAGCCAAACATTCACCATTTTCTATATAATTCTGCCAAATCTACTTCCTTGTTACGCACCCTCCTTTCCAAAGACCCTAGGCTTCTACCCAGTTTGAAGAACTGAAGCCCATATGTTTCTCCATTATTTTTAACAAGAGCCTCGAAGAGAACCATTTTCCTAACCTTTGGAAAGATCATCATTCCCATTCACACAAGTGGCAATCCCTCAGAATTACCGCCCCATTTCGCTCATCTTCTGCTGTTCCAAAATCTTGGTAAGATATGTCAGCCGCTAGTTGTTCGCGTACTTTAACCACCTCATAGTGAAAGAGCAATATGGCTTGTTAAACGTGGGTCTACTGCCTCCAACCTGTTTAAATTCACCAACTTTGTGGCCAAAAATGTCTAAGTTCTCGGCGCCTACACTGATTTTGCTAAAGCCTTCAACACTGAAAATTACAACACACTACTCTCACAGTTCCCGTATCACTTATAACAGGGTTTGTCTCTTACCTTTCTAATCGATCCTGTCGCATCTCTTTTCAAGGCTGCACATCTCGCTCCTTTTGCCCCTCCCCTAGCATCCCACAAGGCTCTATTCTAGGCTCTTTATTGCTTTTAGTCTTTATCAACGACCGCCCTCTTCTCCTCCCTACTTCTACCCGCTCCCTCTATGCCAATGCTTTAAGCTGCTTTACACTATACCGTCGCCTATGAACTGTTTCTCCTTTCAATCAAATCTGAACACTGATTCGCTGGTGCTCCGGTAATGAATTAGCGCTAAACATCAGCAAATGTCACTCTATGTGCTACTCGCTCAAATGCTCAACCACCTCCTGTTCCTACTCTCATGACGGATATTTCTTATTAAATCACTGCCTAGAAGACACGCGCTGCAAAATTGTCGGGCCTTATATTACGCTCCTCCTCTGGTTTTGACTTCTTCCAAACCCCCTTAACTCTTCAACTCCCTTGTTAGAAGTATCCTCCAGAACTGCTCCATGATCTGCTCATTTTGCCGTAACTAGGATTGTCTTACCTTAGAAAAGGTGCGACTTAAATTCACCCTTTCCTTCTTTCCACGTGAAGACTATCCCTCCCGCCTCTCCTTCCTACAACAACGTAGAACTGATCTCGATTTGTGTACATTTTTCAAACTTTATATGGGTTCGATGGACTGCTCCATCTCTAACGCCATCACACACGCCGCGCCGCCTCTTAAAATACACGCAACGCAAGCATTTTCGCCGTACCCTTCGCGCAACTCGAAATCTATTTCCAGTCCCCAATTCCAAGACTAAGTCGATGATACAACGAACGACATCTTGATCCCTTAAACTTAGCTTCCTTCAGTAGTTTCAACCATAGATCGAGGTTCTTTTTTTCTCCTCCTTCTCAGGACAATAAATAATTGCAATTTACTCTGTTTACTGTTCTTTAAATAAATAAATAGCAGGTAATAAGAGATTTTGATTCTAGAGCTGCTATCCTTCAAGTACGCTCTGGCTCTAACCCGGCTAGATTCTGCTCCCCTTGTCCTTCTCACAGCAGTCACGGTCTTAGGAGTTAGTGACATCAAAATACGGCACCAAGCATTAATTAGGCTACTCGGGGCGGCCACTTACGAGGGGGGCGCAAAAGTAACGCGCATTAGCTTGCGTTGGAGAGACGGTGGGGAACCCCTTTGTTGGACCAGGTGTCCGTTTGGATCAGCCTACTTGAGTCAGTGTGCGTAGTTGTGCCACTTTGAATGCGTCGATTAGTCTGTGAGAGTGTTTTTAATAAAACAACTTTGTCTACTTCGCTGAAAACGTGGTGGCAGATTGCCGAGGGCAACGCGCGGCTGTTAAATTTTGTTTTCTTTTGAGAAAATCTACCGCGGAAACTATTGTAATGCTTAGTGGTTTTCATGGTTCTCCGAGTGGTTTTCACGTTTTCAAAATAGAGAAAAATCAGTTGAAGACCAACCCCGTGTAGGATGCCCTCAACGTCAAGAAGTACCGAAAATGGCAAAATTAAGTAAATTGATCAACCCTGTGAGTTCGATATCCCTAAAAGCATCCTGACCTACGCTATCGCTCCATCTTAGGCAGGGTCTGCCTCGTCTTCTTTTTCTACCATAGATATTGCCCTTATGGACTTTCTGGACTGGATCATCCTCATCCATACGGATTAAGTGACCGTAACCTATTGAGCCGGGTTTTATCCACAATCAGACGGCCATGGTATCGCTCATAGATTTCGTCGTTATGTAGGCTACGGAATCGTCCATCCTCATGTAGGTGGCCAAAAATTCTTCGAAGGATTCTTCTCTCGGACGCGGCCAAGAGTTCCCAATTTTTCTTGCTAAGAACCCAAGCCTCCGAGGAATACATGAGGACTGGCAAGATCATCGTCTTGTACAGTAAGAGCTGTTATCGGTTGTCATTTTCGACCCAAGATAGGAGAAATTATCAACGGTCTCAAAGTTGTATTTATATCAAAAATTGAAAAGTTTCAAACTGGTACAATCTTTTTTCGATTGGCAAATGGAAACTGAACAAGAAATGATAAAGACAAAGCCTTGGCTCAATAGCTATGAAACAGCTTCCAGCTCAGCTCACCAGAAACGATCTTCCGTCCACAAGGGTTTCCGCAAAAAAAAAATAACAAACAAAATACCTGGTATGACACGTGCTTATTAGAAACCGTCTAAACTCCAGGAAGTCATCTGGAGAAAACCAAATCCCTCCAATTTGGCATTTAACTCAACTAATCTCTCTAAAGGATATGCTTCGATAAAGTTATTATCTTAATGCTGGGAAGATGTTGCCGATTGTCTGACTCAAGCTTTGACACTAAGAATGCATTCGTTCCAAAATCCTCGGTTCGCTTACACAATCTTCCAGTTGCCAATCCTAACAGCGATCTGTTGTAGCCGTATATCGTTTCCTTTTATCTCTTCTTCACTATCGTGATTTCCATGAGTTCCTGTGTCTCGAGTTTCACCCTTCAGCGCGCGCTTAAGGATTCTTGCGTCAACCACATGCTCCTCATAGTTATCCCACTGCAGCTTGCGAAGTTTGACTAGAATGAATACTGGTGGATCTTGATAGATTTCATACGTTCTGCGTTGTACTCGATTCTCCAGTCTGACTCCTAGCGCACCTGACTAAGTATGTGCGGCAGGACTCGACTTAACGCTGCTTTTATCAAGGTTCAAGTTTCAAGTCAAACAGTAATACAAATCTAATGATAGTCCTACATAGGATAAGGAAAAAAACCTAGTTCTCATTTTTCAACTTGTCTTAAGTTGTTACAGAACATAATAGGTTGAGGAAAAGTCATTGCGTATTTTTTGTGTTTTATTTAAGTCCGATTTCCGGCAGTTCTCTTGCGAATAAATTGGTCGACCCTTCCTGTTCCACCGCACGGAGAGCTTAATTTTTCTTTGATGAAGTTGTGCTTTTGAAGTCCTTAATAAATTTAAGTCGTGACCAAGACCGTTTGTGTTCCATAAATAATCCACTTCCCCAGTCAGTCTTTTCAAAAAAAGGTCGTTTTTTCAACTTTCAGTTGCATATCGCAGCTATATGAAACTTGCTTACGTATCCAAGCTTTTCTAGGTGGAATTGAAAATCTTTTGAAATGGTCTTCAGTGTTTTTGCAAACTTTCGTGTTGTGCAATCTGAGTTTGAAGTGATGAAGCTCTCTATTTTGTCATCTTCTACATCAATAGACCCTTCTGATCGAATAGCAAATCAAAAGGGGCAGAACGAAATTTTTTGGACCAGTGATGGCACTGACATTTTTGTAGAGCATCGTTGGCGTAAACTTGATGCACTTTTTCACGAGCTTGCCGCACATTCTTCGCTTTGCGAAAGTGAAACAGTAAAATATGACGAAAGTACACCTTTCCATCTTAAGTTTGTTGTTAAATTTCCAAAATTCAAACACTTTTGTTAAAGAAAGAAGCGTTATATATAGGAAAGAAAAGAAATTCGCTGAAAATTATTATCCTGGGATCAAATGGAAGCCCGAATAAATCTCTGAAAGAAAAGGCAATCAGGATACCGCTAAATAGGTATGTTTGCCCAAGTTTTGAAACCACAACGATAAGCGGTCGCAAGCCTGTTTATGAAAAGAACAAAGGACCCTATAGTCTAAGTGACTGTGAACAACCAGGCGCCTCAGGATGCAGATGTACCTCATCTCCTTTCACCCAGGCTAACAGTCTTGAGTATTAACTTAATGCCCCGCTGAGGTAGTGTTTCCTCTGTAAAAAGGATGAAGGTTTGCTTCCGACAACGTTTTAAGATTCGATTGTGGGATGTGTGAACGCTCCCCGACGACAGCACCAAGGCTCCCCAGAATGATCGCTTGGTTCCAACTTCAGCGGCACTTCATTTCATTTTGGGATTACTCAGGGAGATGTGATGGGGTTCAGGGACGGACTTCTCCTTCTTCTTACGACACTATGTTATTGCACTCTGATAAGCCATCTGGGAGAAACCGTGAATCTAATCTCGAATTAATGTTTACTGCATACATACGGCGCACCCTCATGTCCCGAGAACACACAAAATATTGACTGCCGAATTCCAAAATTACCATCGTCAAAATTTTTCTTTAACATATAAGAAAAATTTGAAAAACAAAACTTATCGACTCCAAAATAGACAAGGAGTATCTACCTACATAAATTGAATGCACCCAACAGACAAACAATTAGTTGATTGGAAAAACCATAAAACCCAGAAAATCTGGATAAAGAACCACGCATAAGTTAGATCGATTATGTGATGCACCTACCAATGGATGCCACTTTTACTTCTGCTGCTTATGGTGAGGTGAGCACTTAGTATTAAATCAACAGAAGTACCGCGCAAGACCCCATGAAATTTAAATAGCTAAGCAAGGCGGGAACAACGTATTTTCTTAACTCGACCGGTGAATCGATTTACTCATCAATCATACGATACTTTGACTACATTTAATTATACAAGGCAATGTCAATTAGTTCATATGATGACATCGATACTGGGAATTAAGCAATATCTATTGAATTATTTATTCTTTTTGATATGGCTCAATATTACTTCGTGATTTTCCCGCATTATTTGGCTAGAACAGTAATGAATACATGACATCTTCCCCCCCCCCCCCTTTAGGTTTTGTGTAAAACAAAACCTTATTAAAATCGGTTTACTGTCTTTCTGTCCGTCTGCCGGTCTATATGTCTGTGACACCTTATGTCTCAGAAACGGTTACTCCTGTTGATACGAAATTCGGTAGAAAGGTGGGACCTGTGAATCTCATTACATACAGAGAGTTACATCGTTCCACGTTGAGTTTAAGGGGGGTATTTTTTTTAACCGGGTACAGTCGAGTAAGGTATCAAATGAAAGTTCTCAATTAGTACTTTACGAAGCTGGTTGCAAAGGGGAGGAGGGCAGAGGACCGAAATGGATCAATTTCTTCAATGACCCGTTCTCAGAAACTACCCAACCCAACTATCTGAAAAAATAGCCTGGTCCATACACACGGTATCTAGACCTCAAAATACTCTCCATACCGATACCTATTTCAATAAAATTAATAACCCTTTGACCAGCTACTATTAGTAAGTTTATTTGAGCAAATATCGGAACGGGACATATTTTGAGGCCTAGATTTCATATAAGCGCACCACCTTGATTATTTTAATTTTTTTTCTGAGTAGTTTCCAATAATGAGTCCCGTCTCACTTTAAATATGCATACCTTGACTCTTTACTGGTGCACTTTACAATTCACTTTAAAACTAATATCAGTTTCGGAAAGTATTAATAGAAAACTTTCATTTGATACCCCATATGACCAAATTCCCCTTTGTATGTATGGGGAGCCCCCCTCCAAACTCCACGTAAATTTGTCACTCACTGCATGCATGGGATTTCATAGTTCCCATATGTCCACCAAATTTTCTTCAAATCGAAGTACCTATTTTGCAGGAAGGAGTGGGTGACGGACAGACAGACACAACTTCATCTTCCTAATAGTGATAACCCTTCCTCTAGCAGAGATCAGATCAGAGATACTGTTTTCCTTTCTTATGGAGGTTTCAAAATTATCCAGAAACACCAGGCGATTTCGAGGCACATATTTGCATAAATCCGCCGAAAATCTCCAATGCATACAAACTGAAGCGCCCTTGATAAACTGTAATATGAGGGTTTGGAGAAGCTTTTGGGAGTTATCTTTCAGGTTCCTTTTTTTGTGAAAGGTGTCAAGAAAAGGTTTAATCGTAGTAAGGCGAGTGGGTTCAGAATTCTTGAAAGTGACAGGAAATATCTTGACCTTACTTAAAAGAAGTCTTTAAAATCTTAGAAAGTTTTCTAGACTTTCACTTAAGCCAAAGAAGTCAAGATTAGACTGTGTGTTTGCATATGGATGGACGATTCCGTAGCCTACACAATGACGAAATCTATGAGCGATACCATGACCGTCCGGTTGTGGATAAAATCCGGCCCAATAGGTTGTGGTGGGCGGGTCATTTAATCCGTATGGATGAGGATGATCCCACCCGGAAAATCTGTAATGGCAATATCTATCTATGGTAGAAAAAGGAGACGAGGCAGACCCTGCCTAAGATGGAGCAATGGCGTAGGTCAGGACGCCAGACTGCTTGGGTGCAGGGATATCGAATTGGTGGACCTCGGCGCAAAACCGGGATGTCTGGAGTTCCTTATTAAGGCAGGCCTAGACCGGATACCGGTTGTTGCGCCGTTGATGATGATAATGATGATGTTTGCATATAACCTGAAAGTCTTTGCAAGGAAAACTACTGAGTGTGTGATACGGTGTATCATGGTTGGAAGTTAAATATTAACATCTTTCCAAACATGAAGATCACTCTGAGGGCCTTTGAACCCTCTTCTGCATATTCTTGGTTATGAGGCCAATGCCGGAACCAACTATAAAAATTTCAGCCAAAGAAGAAGCAGGCCTCCTATGAGCAAGTCAACGGGATCCAGGAGACGCTTCGGAGAGATGTCATTTCAAACGTGATACCTCTGAGTATGCCTCTGCTCACCGAGGAAAAAGCTCAACACTCGAAACTCAACACCGACCTCTTGCGTTCGGCAATTGAAGAGCTACCTTTCTGACCGGACGGCACAAATTTTGAATAACTCGAATATAATATAAATATAAATAAAAAATATTAATGGGCATTTGGCTGGCATAAAGAGCGCTCTTTTTTCTGCCATTTCCCGGAGGGACATCATAAGATCCGCGAATATTGATGATTTCAGTGCCACGAAATAGGTTGCAGATAGTCGAAAGTATTTCGGTGGTCTACAAGCAGGCTGTTTCCCACTCTGGGCCTTCCTGTATTATGGAATAGTGTACAGACTTTGACGCCTGTCAACGTCCTTCCCAGGACCATCGAAATATTTGCGATCAGAATGTACGAACAATGTACCTCCAATGACGAGGCGATCGAAGCTATCGAAATCCACAAACCTCCCACCATTATCGTCACGGTACCCAAGAGCGTGGTCTCCCATCATATCGCACAGAGCCCACCTTGGCATTCAGATCACCCATCACGATCACAATGTCACGTTTAGGAAGCCCCCCGTGAACTGCGCGTAATTGGTCGTAGGAAGCGCTTTTTCCACTATATCGATCTCCGTTAGTAAGACCTGACGAAAGGGGAGTGGAGAGGGGAGTGCATAGGGTAATTAAAATGGATTAGGACAAGGGAAATAGATCTCTACATATCGAATCTTTTACACATACATAATCATTAGGAGTCGGGAAATCAGGATTAAAGTTGAATCGGCCAGTCACCTCTCTTGCGTGCGCCGTTTTTTTCTTTCGGTTATCTTTTTCTATTGCTTATATCTCATTGGCTATATTTGTGTACGCCCCGATATTGTAGGCGTATCATTCGCATGGTGTTAAGTGTGTTGATGACAAAACTGAAGCACAATCTCATTGAAAATGAAAGTAGAAGAAAATAATAGAAAAAAGTCGGAATATCGGAACCTCGGGCTTCGGGTATAAAGGTTTTGTATTCATCTTGTGTGAGAAATTTCTACGCACATTGTTCTATCCGTATATAACTACTAACCCAACATATTCCTACATATTTGCCAAACTACAAGACATACGTATATATTACAGTCATAGATATTATCCTCACCCTAAACAAACAAACTGCCTATTTCCGAATACTATACATATACATGCACGTATATTAATTGATCGTACCCATATTTCCGATTTACTTCGTGCACAAAAGCATACATATGTATATATGTAGTACGCCGGCTTAATGTACAAATATATTTAACTGAATTAGACCGCAAACTTCATTAGCATATATTACATACCTACATACAGACATGTCTGCTTGGAGTACTTGATATTCATATACAAATGACTAAAAAACTAAAACAAAATAATTCTTTACGACCCCATTCATATGAATTGATTTCGTTGTGGTATTGACGAATTGATATGTGATGATGACGTCATACACGTTGTAAAATGGCCCAAATTCACACAAAGTAGCAAAGTTTCACCCCCTATAATTTTATTAATAATAGTTCAATTTTCTTCAAACTTGACCAAATTGTGCATTATGTTATCTCTTACCCCCATGCCAAATTCTGAGCTTCTGGGATAGACATAAGAGGGATTGCCGGATAAATTTCTAAAATGTGGAAATATACTAATATTAACTTTATTTGTGCAGATACCGGAAAGGGATGTATTTTGAGGCCTAGATTTCATAGAGATAGATCACTGTGATTTTTCAGATTTTTCGGTTGGATAGGTTCTGAAAATGAGACCTGTTATACTTTTTGATGGTCATCATTTGAGCCCTCACTCCGCTACCTTTCACCCAATATCAAATATGGGACCAATTTGGAAAATTATTGATTCTCATAAGGTTTTGTTTCACACAAACCCTTAAAGAGAGACACATGCCCCACACCCCACAACGGAGTAAACAGAAGGGTTTAAAAAACATTTAGACATTGTTACCTGCTCCTTGAATGTCAATCAGAATTTATGTAATCAATCGGCGCGTTTGAATGTTTGCTATCAAGAATCGCTACCTTTTGAAATGTAGTATGACCTCGTTCAATTGAGTATGATCTGCAAACTCTTCAACTTCTAATCAATTGATCAAATCAATGATTTCTACGTAATCAGTTCAAGCTAAATTATATGATAGATATCGCAAGCTGTTTAAATATTATTGTAATATGTTGCCAAGTTTGATAAGCTTCCATGGAAATTACTGTTTGAAAATAGTAAGTGCTCTGAGCCCATAGCATTGTGATACGCTCGCATTGCTCTTAACTATACCTTCATGGCGCTGGTTAGTAAGTTGTCATTATTATTGCTGCCGCAACAACTTAAGCTGTTTGGAAATAAGGAAATAATTTGTTCACCTAGAACGGAACAAGAAATAAAAACAGAGTACAGTGGATTAAATATGGTATCTACATCCTATCTCTTAAGTGAAAATGAAAAAATGTTAAAAGTTTTAGCGGGAATATTTTGAATACACTGAATTCCTAGAGTTGACACCGCATTAGAAATCATGTTTCAAAAAAAAAGACCTAGTGATAAAATTAAAGTGGCCTTATCAGAACTGAAACATTTATACTCAACACTATCGCAAGACGTTCCGATTTCGAATTCAAACTGAGCAAGCAGGTTAGGTTTCACTACTGTTTACAAATAAGACTTGGAGTAGCGAAAATTCATCCTCAACCCCAACTAGACAAATCTAGCTGTCTCTACTTGAAATAATCGTGAGATGACTCCAACTAAACGATCAGTTATATTACCCAATCACATTTTCGTCGTACTGGAATGAACAACTGTTCAATCGTGGTAACAAGAAACAGATAAAATTACCGACGTAGCTTACAAGCACGACCGCCAGTAAACTTGATAACTGATCGTCGCAGGCAATTTATTTGTAACTGGTACCAATTTGGTAACAAATGGGAATTGTTTATGTACTCATATCGATTAGTAGCTCGAGCACATATTGACAAATGGATAGTATATTGCGCAGAAATGGAGCAAGACGAAAAGTCAGTTTCTTTTCTCGGTGGTTTCGCATCTTTGAAATTGAATTTTGGGCAGAGATACTCATACCATCGTAGTCAAGTATAAGTAGCAACAAAACGTTATTTCCAGTAGCCATGCCGGATTTGATAGTTGACTTGTCCGGCAGCCCATAGAACATAATCCTACTTTAGCACATTAATTAATGATTGATCGCACTTAATCAATCATTATTCAATGAACCATGGGCTGAATCATCTGGTAAACTGACACCGTATTTCATAATCATTTGTATTCTAGTATGACAACAAAATTTGCGGAAATATTAAAACTTACGGAGAACCTCATCAATTTCCCAATAATTAAAAAGCAATGGATTTTGGGTTAATCATTCTGTTTTCTAAAATTCATCCCTTGCAGTCCACATCTACGTCATTAAGGATATTAAAGTAACCATTCAAGCTTGCATTATGGTGTATTATGTGCATTTAAGCTCAATGTGATTGAATTAACTGCAGATGCCAAATAGTCATTTTATAAAGGTAGGTCCTCTCGAGCAACCAACATTTAATGGCAGGAATGATTACGTTTGCTGCGGATTCGTGAAGTTCTATAGGCTAACACCAATTTCTAACTTGAGTATAATTCTGCACTGACTTCTATGATCAGCTAGCTTGCACTAAGGTAGGAAGCAAGCGCGAATCCTAACATTGGCTATTAGAAGATCCCTAATTTCAACTAAACCTATCTTCATAAAAAAGCGGCTCTCCCAAAATCGAGCTTTTATTTTAAACAAAGAAACTTCGATACTAGCAACAAACCCTGAGTGAGTGAACAACGATAGAGAATTAGAGCCCCACTTTCAAATTCTCCAAAAAAATCAATTGACACTCAGCCCTTAACGAACCAGCCAAAGGAAATTCGACACTGTTGACACGATGCTTCAATAAAGGTTAGCTGCGGAAGCCAAGCTTTTACCCACGGATAAGGATCTACTTCCAAGATGAATATGATATTCGGCCAAAACCCCTCTAGGCAATACGCCTTTAAATAAGTCACTTTCTGGCAAACCACCTGGAATTATAGGATTGCACCAAGAGGGAGAGAATCCTCTGAGGAATGTTCGGCTAAGGCTAAATGGAAGCGGAAGTGGTCTTCTATAGATCTCAAATGGTCAATTCAAACGGCAGCAAATAAGGTCCGACTGGTAACGAAGCAGCAATGCATTCGATCTCGATTTCACTGTGACCCCTGTGGGCTGAAGATGATGCACCGAGCAAATGAGGGCTACAACAATGAAGCAAAAAACATCAGTATAGATCTGAAAGATGATATTTCCGATCTCTAAGAGCATTTTGACATCATTCATTATTGTCGAAAATCATTGGCAGAAATAGAGAACAAAGCAATCCCCAATACTCAATACGGAGGTTGCACAGGAGACATCCACTACACGCCCGAAAAGTCCGGTCTCTAGCTCTATGGATACCGGTGCTAACAAAAATGCCAAGGAAAAAGAACCCGAAAAGTAACAAAAGACGTTTAGGAAAGGGAAGCCCATAAAAATATCGAAAGTAACTAAAGAAACAAGAAAGGAAAAAAACAAAGAAAAATCCTCCTAAAAAAGTGAAAGATAGAAGGCGACATATAGTAGAACAGAAACAATGCTTACCTAATCCAAGAAAGAACATGATTACGCTGAAATCTTAACAAATCTGAAGAGTAAAATTTAACCTGGCTAGGATGAAAAGATTGATCTCTACTCTGATCTTTCAGGAAAACAAGGACTGACGTCTTACTTCTACACTTTGAAGTAAGAGAAAAGGTCAATTTCTGCAATAACTAAGAACGGCAATGCGTTAAAGAGCTAAAACTAACGGCTTCGACTTAGATACCTCACTATTAAACAAGAAGTGAAAAAAAGTAGGCACTGGACAACTCCTTTGAGAAAATCAAAGCTAAAATTACATCGCCAAAAAAACAGAAAGAGAACGAGAGTGCCACCAACCAGTAAGAGGGCCAAGGGATAAAAATCGCCTAAGCCAGAATTATAATGTGCCTCTGTCCGAAAAAGAAGAGATGCAATGAATGTCTCGATCTAGACCATCTAGGGATGGGTGGTGGTGAAGAAATTGAGGGCTCTGTTGACCGCTGCGAATGATGCCTTCAACGTAGTGTGCGCCGTGACAGAAGGAAATTTGTTATTGCGCTGGTCAGAGAAGGAGAAGATGCCGCCGGCATTCCGGAGCAGCTAATAGCTATCATCAGAGCGACTTATGGTGACGCAAAATGTCACACACTGCATCGAGGTAAAATAACACGGGGCTTTGAGGTCCAAAGCGGAGTCCATCAGGGGAGCTTCTTGCCAACGATATTGCTTCTTCTTGTTATCGGTGACGAATTTCATGTTACCCTGTCCACCGAAAAAGATAAAGTTATAGGTCTGATGGGTCATCACATTCTTTCTAACTGCATTAATAGGCAGAGCATCGAAAGCGTCGATCAATTTGTATATGCAGGAAGTGTGGTTTCTACCGATGATGATACCGAACTGGTTGTCGCCCGTAGTTTATAAAGCCCGGTCCTGTCAAAAACCGAGCAAGTTTTTTTGACGCATGAAAACCCTCAGGACGTAGATAAATTAATACGAACAAAACAAATACGCATTTGCACGTTAATTATTAGCAGGCCTCACTGGTAAGACCGAGGAACTCGTAATAGCTCTTCGGAAGAAGCACACTGATATTTGCGCTCTACAAGAAAGCGAAAGCAACAAAAGTAGCCCACACACTCAATATGGTGTTGACTTTGCCACCGCTGATTGATTCGGTGATGCCATTAAACAAGTTAAGCGATTTGAGAACGAGCGAGCGATGATGCTCACTATTATATCAGCTGAGCCGATTCACTTCTTCATCGCATAAGTACCACAGGCAGGTCAACCGGATACCGAGAAAGATAATAATAATAATAATCGTTTGCGTCACAATCCAATTAGATTAGGGCCTTGAAGTGTGTTACAGCACTTCACTCAAGACCGTAATGGTACACTACAGGACTATAGTGCCCTATAGGAGGCAATATGGTCAGCACTGCGCTCGCCCGAGATTATTACCCTGACTTGACTCAGGTACTTATTCACAGTTGAATCGACTGGTATCCGACGTCAAACCACGATACAAATCCTATTGCCACTAATGAGATTTGAACCGCGGACCTTCCATATGACAGCCTTGTGCTCTAACCACTCAGCTATCTTAAACACCGAGAAAGATGCCTTTTGATAACTTCTCGATATAAAGACCTGTAGTGTACCTACCGATGACTATATCATCATTGTCATGAGGGGAAATTGTTAGGAGCCCGGAATGATTGTGGCGAGCGATATTTAATTTTACTGCGCAGTCAGCCCTACTGAAACACCTGAAGAACTCATACGCTAACTCAAATTGCTCTACCATATTTCGAAAAGTAAAGTTCGAAGCGTGGCGGACATATCAAAACCGCAACGTATCTTTATTGGTGTTCATAACGGAAGCGGCCCCTCACTACTCCACTTTGGTCCTGTTATTGTAGCGCCCTACACACTGATTTATGCAGATGATGTTTTCCTAGCGTCTCATATCAAAGATGATCTTGAGCAATTTTTCCAAAAAAGGAATGATCAGACAATCAGACAATTTTGGGTATTCCGGATCATCTAGGGGTGTACCTTGAGGGGTTGTTTTGAAATTCGTACCCATATACGTATCTACAAGCGTGTTGGCAACAAATCTAAATTGCGAATTGAGATGCGCACAAATATAGGTTTGTACTGAACTGGACTATTTCCTTTTTAGAAACTTAATTATTTATATATGCCTACTTGGTAAATAGCAATTGTTTATATGCACGTACTGTGTGAGTCAGACGGAACCATCTGATTGCTTCAAACATGCCATCTATCTGCCCGTTGTCTGATACACACTGTCTGATGCCTCAGGCAGAACCATGCGTTTGTCTGATACAGAAGCAGACTTTAGTTTAGGTAAGTATAATGGGGGGAGCAGCAGCTCCGATCACTCGGGCCTTTGTTAGACCTATTGTACTATCCCCGTAAATCGCGCATTCAATGGCTTCCCGCCTATGGCATTCACAGGCTTTTGCGAATTTGAGAACCTTTTCCAGAGGCAGGAAGGGTGCAGATTCTTCATTGAAGAAGGGCGAGGTGTCTTCGTCTGAGACCTGAGGAGACCGGGTAGCTGCTTATGGAGTGCAGGGCTGTTTCTTTCTTCTCCTCACATTGGTTGCATAAAGCCGAAACCACCTTGAGAGACCCAGGTTCTTTTATAAGGATTTTCACCTGCCGTCAAGAGTTCAAATTTCTCCATTTCGCTACATGAATTGTTGTAATTTCACCCTTTAAAGTAGACCTGACAATGGATGACAGAATGCCCAAAGCTGATTCTGGCCTCATAATTTTGGGTCCAAACCCTTGGCGAGCCAGTCAGCCTTCCAGCAATGTTTGAGTTTCCCGGCATCCAGATTAGGAATGTTTCGTTCAGCAGCACCTGGTGACAACTCCATTCCAATTGGCTAGATATGTCGTTGCTGTTTAGTGCTGATAATACTGATCGACTGTCTGAACAGATTCGAATGGTTCGACCCTTCCATTTTTGTCACAATCATTCTTCTGCTATCAATAAAATTGCATACATCTCCGCCTGGATTATGGTAGTCATTTTTCCGATGGGTCGGGCCAGTCCCATAATCGGATTACCCGAGAACACTCCTACGTCCGATCCGTCTTCCATGACCCACTCTTCTTTGCAGATTATTAAGTATATTATCTGAAAAGACTCATGGTCATTTATTGAACATTGTTTTCTTTTGGTAATTACGACAGGGCATATCTTTTCAAAGACGAATCTGGAAACCATATGATCGTCAGGCATCACATCGACCGGATGTTTGTCAAGGAATTTCCGGATAGAAGCATGACCATGATTGGCCGCTCTAGTGATATCGAGTCTGTATGCATCGTTGGTGCTTATCGTTTAGGATTTGCGCATTTTCTCATGAAACGTGCGCTCCTGAATGCTGCTTAGAAGCTAGCCGATACCCTATCCCAATATAAGGCAGATGTAACAGCGCAAGAATACTTTCTGGAGATTTTAACAGTCAAGTAGGGACGAACCCCGTATTCAGGCGATACGGTGGCTCCCATAGCTTATATAAGGATAATAATAAGTTGGCGCAGCAATCCAATTGGATGTGTTAGAGCACTTCATTCATGATCGCAACGGTACCCTACAGCGCACTGTAGAAAGCAATGTGGTCGGCATTGCGCTCGCCCGAGATTATTACACTGATTTGACTCAGGTACTCATTCACAGCTGCGTCGACTGGTATCCGACGTCATGACACAAAGCCCACTGCCACCAATGGGAATTGAACCGCGGCCTCGCGTACGACAGTGCCACACGCAATGGTTGTTGGAAGTATCTGCTTTGCGCGGAAAGCGGCGAACAAACATACATGGTCCTCTCCAGACGGGACCACTTTCAACCAAATTGAGCACGTGTTGATCGAACGCCGGCAATTCTCAGCCTTGATGAATGCCAGGATATATATAGGGGGTCAATATAGACTCGGATCACTATCTCGTTGGCATAGTGCAGGCAATCAGGCGAGAGTTAACACTGAAGCCATTCACATCACAGCCTTCCGCGACACCTAAGAGGAAAATAAATGCCGTAATGACCGCAGTCAACAAAGGACCTGGAGATGAAGCATTAACAAATGATCTTCACAACCACCTGAAGAACGTTATCTTTGATACGGCTACAAATATACTTGGCCCCAGCCGCAAAAAAAGTCGGAACTGCTGGTTAGACAATGAATGTAAGCTAGCAACGGAACGGAAGAATGCCGCATACCGAGTAATGTTGCATCTTCAAAGGACGCGGGCACGCGCGGAAACTTATCACGAACTCCGGCGAGCGGAGAAGCAACTTCACAGACGGAAAAAGGAAGCCTGGGAGAACCAATAAATCTGTGAACTCGAAAAGTGCAAGGAGCAACCGCACCAGGCGCGGAAGTTTTACCAAAAAGTCAGCAGGATGAAACCTTATACACCTCGATGCTCATCCTGCCGAGACAAAGAGGGAAATCTGATTTCAGACCGAATGGGAATTAGCTGAATTGGCTAAATATGGAGGCGGCCAATTGCATCAACCGGTTTATTAACTTATGCTCAATGTGTGGGATGGTGAATCAATGCATGATGACTGGTAACGAGGCATTATCTGTCCCATGCATAAAAAGGGAACTACACAGTGCAGCAATTAAAAAGGTACCACGTTGCTGAGTACCATCTATAAGATATTCTCCATTATCTTGTTAGGTTGGATATGGCCAGATTTTCTCCCTGCGGTAACTGATGGAAAAAGTCCATCCAACTACTGGTCTATGCTGACGTTATCGACATAATGGGACCTGACCCTTCATCGTGATCGAGCAGGCGGCGTGAGATCTTGGGCTGTACATCAATGAAGACACGACGAAATATATAGTGGTAACGTCTTTTCTTCAGCCTTTGTCCCGTTTACAAGCGGGGTCGGCGGCAACGTCAGTACCAAAAACAAACCAACCAACCAACAACATCAAATCGCGGAGACTACAACTTTGAGGCCGTTGATAATCAATGAAAATCACAACGGATAACAGCTATGACGATGAAATCCGTGCACGGTTATTGGCGGCCAGAACAGCTTATTTCAGCTTACAAAAGCTGTTCCGCTCGAAACGTCTCACCATAGCATCAAAGCTCTTACTATACAAAACAATGGTCTTGGCAGCCCTCATGTATTTCTCAGCGACCTGAGTTCTTAACAACTCTTGGCCGTGTTCGAAAGAAGAATCCGTCGAAGAATTTTTGACCCCTACATGAGGCTGAACGATTCCGGAGCCTACATAACGACGAAATCTATGAGCGATAGCATAACCGTCTGGATCCGGTTCGCTGGAATTGCGATGGGCAGGTCACTTAATCCATATGGATGAGGATGATTCAGCGGGAAAAGTCTATAAGGGCAATATCTATTGTAAAAAAAAGACGTGGCAGACCGTGCCTCAGATGGAGCGATGGCGTAGGTGAGGACGCCAGACAGCTTTTAAGAATATCGAATTGGTTTGCCCCGGCGCAAAACCGGTATGTCTGAAGTTCCTTATTGACGCTGGCCTAGACCGGGTACCCAAGATTATGGAGGAACAGTCCATATGTTCTACGATAATCTGTAGGGAAATTACATAATCAATTAAATTTAAAGGATTTAACCAAGCTTTAAGAGCCTTGACGGGGAGCGTAGGCCAAGCATTGACTAGGTTAAAATGGAAAGTCATAGTAGGCCTAAGGTCCACCAGTTGGGGATGGAAGTGTATTAAGGTGTAACCTTGTACATCAAGCATTTCACGTACTCTACAAATGAGTATAAGGAAAAAATCACATAATTGAAAAATAGATTGTGATCTGAAAATTGGAACAATCAAGGCGCCAAAAACATGGGAAAGCCCGAATAGAAAGAGGTCAAAATTTCATGACTAATGTTTTGTGTTATCTATTTTCATTCCTTTATTCTTCTTTTTGGTAATTACCAATAATTAAAAGCCTGTAAAGTGACGATAAATAAATGATATCTCCTTTTAGCTTATGTTCACCAGCTAATTTGATTATTCATTATCACCTCCCACGTCAAGAGAGGCTACGAAGCTAAAATCCCGGAGAAAAACGTGCGTTTCTTGAATTTTTAGTGAAAAAAACTTTCCGAAATCAATCCAAACTGAGGCAACCATAAGTATCAAAGTGACCATAATGAGCGCTACTAACCGCCCTTAACCATGCGAAACCGAAAAAACACCCCCAGAGCAAAGCGTTATCACACTTGCCACTTAGTGCGACACGCTCAAAGAGAAATTTCGTCAACTGTGCTTAGCACTTCCATGGATGTTTGTACAATTTACCAAAGCAAATTTCGTTTCACAACCACGGTATCGTCATCATCGTGGTCGGTATGGAGTCTCGCTAGGAACGTGGACGAATTCTAGCGACGGCGGTTAAGCAATGCGTCACAGAGCTAGCGTTTTATCGCAATTTCTGAATCCAACTGCAACGAGCACGACAAATCGCAAAAACAAAACCAATAGAACTTATTTTTTATGCTTCAGGTGATCGTTCAGCAACAAAGCGAAGAATAAGCGAAAGACAAAACCCGAGAGAAGGTAATGCTTACAGTTACATGGCCGTGCATGAGTTGTATTGGAGCTGCGTTGGGTGCCTTTGGGAGGTTGGAAGTGTCTAGACCGGGGGCTTAAAGGAATATACCACTGAGTGCAATTACCTCGAATTGGTACCATCTTTTTGGTGCATGGAAAGAAAGTGCTCATGCAGCAGTAACCGGTAGATCTCATTTGAAACAATGGAAGTATTTTTAGAATGTAGAACAAAGATAAATCCAGAGGAAAGATCTTATCATATTTCGGCAGAATTTTAACCAGTCCTCACTAGATAGTGGCTTCAACTTACCTCTTTAACCTTTTCCCTCTTTTCTCTCACTTCTGGATCAGGATCCTGCCCGCTGGGCTTGAACAGCAGTGGCGCGGCCTCCTGCGGTTCCGTAGATTTAACCGGCGGACCCGGGATCGGGGGTTGTTGCTGTTCGCTATCTCCATGCTTCACGGTCTCCGGTCTGTCGAATATGTCCCCCAGTTCCTCCTTAATCTTGGCTTGCAGCTTGGCTCGATCCCCAACGATATGCGGATCCTCCTCGTTGCTGTTCAGTCCGTGGGGGGCAATTGGCGGTGCGGGGATGAAGATCTCCGGACCGGCTTTCTGGAACTGCTTGTACACTTTGATGACTCGCTCGCTATTGAAATTGTCCGGCAGCAGAAAGAAGCCCCCGAAGCATAGCAGGAAAAGAGTGAACAGGACCAAGGCGATGAGGCATTTCTCCCGCGAATGGAAGGACTTTCGCTGTGGTGTATTGCGGGTATGTAGGGGAAGCATCGTCACTATGGCTTCCTGGCTAAATCACAGAGATTCGCACACAGCCTCGGTTGAACCTAAACTTATAACTTAGAATAGAGTCGCGAGGAACTTTGCAGGGAACGGAAGACACTCGCGCGGCGTTTCAATGCTAGTTGCTGCCTGGGATCGCGACGGCCACGGCGATGACGTTTCGTCTCGAGGCGCCGCACAACTTCATTTAGCGACTTTTCCGACAAGCGAGAGCGAGCGCAACGCACAGAAAACAAGCGGAGCTGAGGCGACCCTTTTCCCGGCACTAGATCAACATTTCCTGAATGGACGTTTTACTGAAAAGCCACAATTGCATCAAGAATCACAGCACGTCGCCACATTCACAGTCCACCTCGCGTCAACGACGAGCGCAATGGTGTTTTCCTCGCTTTTCTCTGCGACGTCTTACACTTGACACTACACCGAATGGAAGTTCTGACGTTCCGGGATTTTAGTGCGCCTAGTCCCCGGGAGATGTCACTGGAAATACCAAAACTAGAATGCAAAAGGATACCTTGATATGAAAGCCAAACGGTCAAAGGAAAGAGAAAATTCAGTCGAGCCTTGAAATACGGACCATCCAAAGAGGTCCAAAGTGGCGAACAACAGTTCCTTCTTTCACTATATGCAGTGCAAGTTGCTAGAAACCTCGCTTTTCTTACGTGTTTGTCTTTATACAGGCAAACTCCATTTTATTCCTCTGTAATAAAACTACAACAAACAATACAACATCAACTGAAATAAGGAAGCAAAAACCGAGAGTAATCAGCTGCGGTACTGAATGTGAGTAATTTGCATATACAGTGAAAAAACTGATGAGTTAGACAAAGGGTTAATCGCGTTGCGGCAACTTAAAAGAAAATAAGTCGGGAAACCGGAAACTCGGCGGTTCAGATATGAAAGGTTTTGTTTGCTTCTTCTGTGAGTATATTTGAGTGCAAAACTATCCCATTTGTACGTAGCCCCCTATGTATTTGCATTTAGCATGTAAGACTACTCACTTGAATGCGATACTGATGTTTAGTACTTTGGGTTAGTAAATTTACACGGTAAAGACGACTTTGAGCTCTTGTAACTTTGTTAGTAATGGTAAAATTTCGATCAAACTTGGGGATAACATGCTTCATACTATAATCTATATTCATCATCACCATCAACGGTGCAACAACCGGTATCCGGTCTAAACCTGCCTTAATAAGGAACTCCAGACATCCCGGTTTTGCGCGGGGTTCAAAGCTGTCTGGCATCCTGACCTACACCATCGCTCCATCTCAAGCAGAGTCTGCATCGTCTTTTTCTTCTAGCATAGATATTGCCCTTATAGACTTTCCGGCCTGGATCATCCTCATCCATACGGATTAAGTGACCCGCTCACCGAAACCTATTGAACCGGATTTTATCCACAACCGAACAGTCATGGTATCGCTCATAGATTTCGTCGTTATGTAGACTACGGAATCATCCATCCTCATGTTAGGGGCCAACAGTTCTTCGGAGGAGTCTTCTCTCGAAAGCGGCCAAGAGTTCGCAATTTTTCTTGTTAAGAACCCAAGTCTCCGAAGAATACATGAGGACTGGCAAGATCATTGACTTGTATAGTAAGAGTTTTGACCCTATGGTTAGTTTTTGTAAGCTGAAATAGGCTCTGTTGGCTGTCAACAATCGTGCGAGGATTTCATCGTTTTAGCTGTTATCGGTTGTAATTTTCGACTCTAGATAGGAGAAATTATCAACGGTCTCAAAGTTGTAGTCTCGTATCTTTATTCTTCCAGTGCAGTTTGATGTGGTTGGTTGGTTAGTTTTCATTGCTGACGTTGCCACCATATATTTTGTCTTACCTTCATTGATCGCCGCCTGCTCGATCTGAATGAAGGCAGTTTGTACGTCTCGGGTCGTTCTTCCCATGATGTCGATATCGTCAGCATAGGCCAATAGTTGGGTAGACTTGAAGAGGATCATACCTCTTGTATTTACCTCAGCATCACGGATCACTTTCTCCAGGGCCAGGTTAAAGAGGACGCATGATAGGGCATCCCCTTGTCGTAGACCGTTGTTGATGTCGAATGGTCTTGAGAATGATCCTGCTTCTTTTATCTGGCCTCGCACATTTGTCAGGGTCAGCCTAGTCAGACTTATTAATTTCGTCGGGATACCAAATTTTCTCATGGCCGTGTACAGTTTTACACTGGCTATACTATCATAGACGGCTTTAAAATCGATGAATAGATGGTGCAACTGTTGTCCATATTCAAACAGTTTTTCCATCGCTTGCTGCAGAGAGAAAATCTGATCTGCTGCTGATTTGCCTGCAGTGAAGCCTCTTTGGTATGGGCCAATGATGCCCTGGGCGCATGGGGCTATCTGGTCTAGCAAGATAGCGGAGAATATCTTATAAATGGTACTCAGTAACGTGATACCTCTGTAATTGCTGCAATGTGTGATGTATGAGACAGATAATGCCTCGTTGCCAGTCGTCAGGCATTGATTCGTTGTCCCGTACCTTGAGCAAAAGTTGATGAACCACTTGGTGTAATTGGTCGCCTCCACATTTAACCAATTCGGCTGTAATTCCATCGGCTCCTGGCGACCTATGATTTTTAAGCCGATGAATTGCACGGACTGTTTCTCCTATACTTGGTGGTGGCAGCATTTGTCCGTCATCTTCAGTTGGCGGGACCTCCAACCCGCCGATATTTTGGTTCATCAAAATACTCAATCCATCGCTCCAATATGCCCATTCTATCGGAAATCAGATTTCCCTCTTTGTCTCGGCAGGATGAGCATCGATGTGTATAAAGCTTCATCCTTCTGATTTGTTGGTAAAACTTCCGCGCCTGGTGCGATTCCTCCCTGTACTTTTCTAATTCACAGACTCGTTGGTTCTCCCAAGCTTCCTTTTTCTCTCTGTGAAATCACTTCTCTGCTCGACGGAGTTCGTGATAAGTCTTTACGCGTGCCCGCGTTCTTTTAAAATGGAACATTACTCGGTATGCGGCATTCTTTCATTCCATAGCTAGCTTACATTCATCGTGAAACCACCCGTTCCGACATTTTTTGCGGCTGGGGCCAAGTATCTTTGCGGCCGTATTAATGATAACGTACTTCAGGTGGTTGTGAAGATCATTTGTTGATGCTTCATCTCCAGGATCTCTGTTAACTGCGGTTATTGCGGTATCCATTTCGCCCTTATAGGGAGCCCTTATGCGGAGGGCTTCAGTATTAACCCTCACCTTATTGTCAGAAGGGATTCTTGGTCTTTTTCTTCAGCTTTTGTCCCGTTCACAAGCGGGGTCGGCTCGTTGTGATCAGTTTCGTCATTTAGCTCTATCGAATGCCTGATCTGGGTGCAACCTCGAAGCTTTTAAATCCCCATCCAGCGTATCGAGCCACTGTTGTTTCGGCCGGCCTTTTGGTCGTTTACCATCGACTTCGATGTTCAGACCAATCTTGCCATGTGAATTCTCGTTAGCACGAATTAGATGACCATACCATTGTAGACGCCCCTCTCGCAATTTTTCCACGATCGGTGCAACCCCATAACGATCGCGGATATCCTCATTTCGGATGTGATCAAACCAGGTCACTCCACTAGTCCAACGCAACATCTTCGTCTCCATTACCGCAAGACGCCGTTCATTGTCTTTTATAGTTGGAAAACACTCTGAAGCATAGAGAGCGACAGGACGGACGACATTGCGGTAGATTTTAGATTAGAGACGTTCGTTGATACGTCGATCACAAAGAACACCAGTTGTAGAGCACCACTTCATCCAGGTTGCGTTAATGTGTGAAGCAATTTCATAACGCAGCTCTCCATCGACTGATAACGTTGACCTGAGGTATTTAAATCGCTCAGTTCTGGGCAGATCATTGCTGCTGACAGTGATTGTGCCTGTTTCATGGGAATCGGTCGTCAAAAATTCAGTTTTGTTTAGATTGATAGGAATTAGGTACTAGCACTGAGGAAGCAGGCACGTGGTCTCCGAAACGATTGTATGCGGGGAAAAAATAAAAATATTTACAGGATAAGGAAAAAAACCTAGTTCTTTTTTCAACTTATATACTAACTGCTAAAAAACATGGACACTAATTTCAACTCACTTCTTTATAGCAGTGATTGCTACGGATGAATATAATTCCACATCTGCCAGATCTTTTGCAACAACAATCACCACTATGTTATCAGCGTAATCCACTATCGGGGCATCGCTAGTAACTGGGACGTTGAGAACATCATTAAACATGATGTTTCTCAATAGCGGTCCCAGCACAAAACCCTGTGGAATACCCGCGGGGACAATGTATTTTTTGATTCCATTGTCTGTGTTATACTAGAGGTTTTTATCTGTTAAGTAGCTGTCGATTAGCGCAGTTAAGTAACTGGGTACACCAACCCCAGCCAATGGAAAGATCCCATCCATCAGGCATGCTTCAAACAACTCTACGAATATGTCTTCGACTTAACGGCCAACTTAAGGGCTTTGTTTGGTATGTCGTCGAGGCCGGGCGCTTTGTTGTCTCCTAGCCTACCGCATATCTCCAGTACTTCTTTCGTCGTTACAGGGGGTATTACAGCCACATTTAAAGATGTTTGTAGACTGTAACCCCATGTGCTCCTGAGGGAATAAACCCTGAACGATTTTCAGTAGGTGATCGGGATATGTAATTTACGGAGCTGCCTGATCTCTAAATCCCCCCATCACAACCGTGTAGGCGATTCCTCATGGGTCTATATCCGCCTCTGCGCAGAGTTGCTTGAAACAGTCCCTCTTGCTTCGCTGTATAGGCAGTTTCAGGCTTCTTCGGCGTTCTTTGTAAGTTCGCTGTTTCACCTCCTGGTCATTCTTACCCATTGCTCTCTGAGCCGCTCGTCCGATGACACGCCGACCGAAGAGCAGACAATTCACTATTCCGCCAGCAGTTAGGACATATCGCGAGCTAGTGAAGGACTAACACAAATCAGATCCACAACCGAACCGGACCCTCCTAACTGCGAGAAAGTTTCCAAAAGATAATGCCCTCTTGCATTCGTCATCAACGGCGATGACTTTTGCTTTCCATCCTTATGTATCCAAAATCAATCTGTTCGACATGTCCTTGAATTCGGCCAATGTCAGGCTTGGAGGAGCATGGCAGCTGTAGACGTATATGCCGTCTATTTTTGCCCATAGGAAACCATTTGTGGACTGGCTTATGCATTCCTGTATAGCTCTTTTCATCACATAACATGCATTTGGGATCCTTGTTACAATCCCGAGCAATGTGACCTGTCTCCCCACAACGTCTACTTCGGCTAGACCGATCAATCTCACTTGTGCACACTGTCGCTAGATGTCCGTACGAGAGACACTTGAAACATTTCTTTAATGAGATTTGCTCTCTAAGGCGACAGACTACCCATCCAATACGGACCTTCCCAACATCCAGCAGTTTGCGCGCTGCTTCTGCTGGCAGCCGGGTGGTCGCTGTCTGTTTATCTCCATACGCCTTTCTAAGGCTTACAATGAATACCTTCTGCAAGTCGTGCAGCTTTAACTGCTCCGCTAAGGCAGTGCAGATTTCCGCCTTAAAAGTGGCCTCATCTAGGACCTTGCACTGTAGAGCGATCTCATGGTTTTGAGCTGCGAAAGCTTTCGGCATTGCTCTCTTCGGACCTTTTCAGTTCCAGCATGACATCTCCCTTTTGGTTTCTCCGGATCCCGCTTACATTCCCCGACAACTCAACAATTTTCGTTCCAAACAAAATGAAGGATGACTATTCCAAGTCGGATTTCTGTTCTAAAGCATTCTTGTTTCCGCATATTTTCTGGCATTAACGGGATTCCTGTGGCCCAGGTCTTTTCTGCCTTGGATATTGGGGGAGATCTCATAATTGTTAAGCATCTCCTAAACGGTCCCGGCTCTCGATACTGAGGAACCTCCCATAAGTCTTTATGCTCGGATGCGGTTGGTATAACTGTGGCTTTTAACGGCCAACGTTCTCCCTTGGGCACATCCATCGCGTTTGCTAAGGAATCTTAACAAATGAGTTTTTATCAGTGCGAATTACATGTCCATACCATCGAAAACACCTCTCAATTTCTCCACGATTGTTACAAATCCATTTCGATAGCGAATCTCCTCATTTCAAATGTGATCATGGTGTCTTATGTTGCTTGGTCCAAAGCAACATCTTTATCTCTGTTACCGCAAAACGCCGTATATTCTCTTTGAAGGTCGGCCAGCATTTAGAACTATAGAGGATGACAGGTTCAGTTCACTGATGTGTAAATCGCAAAGAATGTCAGTAGTGGAACGCCACTTCATCCTATTTGCGCTGATGCGCGAGAAAATTTCTTAATGCGCTTGGCTGAAAACATGATTCGAGATGTTAAAATAACCCAGTTTTCGGCAGGTTGCTGCCACTTCAAGTGATATTGCCTGTTTTACCGGGGTCGGTCATCCTAAAATTCTGTCCTGCGATGAGGCTATCATTCTATAATATTTTTTGGGGATCAGCTTTGTTGTGAGACCCTGCGTAAAACAGTGAATTTGGCAGTGGCGTTTGGATCTCCGTGTGACAGTATTCATAAGCAAAGAGATGATGAGAAGGTCCTTTATTAAGGGGTTATATACAGTTAGAATTTTCATAAAAACGATTTTTTTTTTATTTTATATTCTTAATGTACATATATTTAAGAATACACACAGAAAATTTCATATCGTTCCGGTGAGTATTTTCGAAGTTACATGCAAATTTTAAAAGGCGTTTCAGAGCGGTTGGAAGCATAAGGCCGGAGCGGCAGCGCTTACCTGGAACGCTGTCCCTTTTGTGCACCTACCTATTCTAAATGTTCCCTTCTAATGTATTGAGATGGGTAAAACATCAGTGTGTTATTGTCGTTTTTATACCTGAAAGGTAAATTTTAATTTTGCTCTCCCCAAACTGGAAAATATTTAAGAGTGGTAGTCAGTATAAGCAGCTAAGCCAAGCAGTAAACTTGTGAGTTCGTTAAAATTCCATTTGTAATTTGAAAATGAAGGCTTCTAGAGAAATGAGAAAATCTCTTAATATACATAAGTCGAGACCAAAAAAAGCGAAAAAATGTTTTTAATCCAAAAACAGCCGAAACGGATGAAAGTAGTTTCAGTGCCTCGGCAAAAAAATTTAAACAACAAGAGGAAATCTCAGTTCTGCGTGAACCGTCTGTTGAGTATCGCATTTTACATTTTATAACAATGTTTGCAGCAATTTCTGAATATGTGAAATGTAAGACCTGTGACGGAAATGTGAAGTTTCAAACTGCTTCTGGACGAGGACTTGGTTTTAAAATTATTTTGCTGTGTGATAAGTGTGCAGATCGTAACATAAATTCTAGTCCTTTTGTCGCGCACTCTTATGTAATAAATCGACGATTTTTATTTGTCATGAGAGTCCTCGGATTAGGGTTAAAAGGTGCAGCAAAATTTTGTGGATTAAGGAATAGCATCACTATTATATTATATGAAGGCAATAGGAATCACACTTGGACCCAAGCGCATTCATATGCTGAAAAAGAAGATGAGCAGCGCGTGACCATTTCCGATATCAGAGCGCGTGAGGGCACCCGAGATGGAAGAATGGCTCGCAGACAACATCACCTCGAGTTATTAGAAGCTGCCGAAACGACGGAGGGTTTATTATATGGTCCTGGAATAGACAACTCCATGTAAGTTGAAAAAAAAAAATTTCATCTTATGTAAAGTGCTTTTCAAACTTTAAATGCGTTTTTCTCAAAATGGTGTTTTCAAAGTCGGTGACCAACATTACTCAAAAACGGCTAAACCGATTGATCTCAAATTTTGACACAAGCTTCTTAAATATATTGTTTAGTAATTGATCGAAGATTTTATCTTACCGATTAATACTTTTTTTTTATAAACAATTTAAGGCCGAAATTTTGGCCGAAAATCAATTTTTTTTTTCTAGAAACCACCATTTTGTCAAAAAAAATTATTTTGCTTATTCCTTCGATTAATTACTAGATTTAACATTACTTTAACGAAATCTGTTTGGTTTTTTAATTTCAGAGGTTCCAGTTCAGTGATATAGTGGTCACCGCAAAACGTCTTTTTTGAGAGGAGCTTCCGGAGATCAGCTGTAGCTCCTGTCCAAATAAATATTTTTACTAGTTTTAAGTCTGAAAATATTGTTAAAAGATATCATAATATATGTCCAAATATTTAGATCAATAACTTTAAAAGGTTTCTCAAAAAAAATTCTGGAAAATTCGCTTTTTTTCCGCCTTCTAACTGTATATAACCCCTTAAGGGGGGAAACAACATTAGAACACTTTCTTTCACGTACTTTTTGAAGACCTTTTTAGTGGGAAGTATTATTCGGAATTCAATCGAAATTGGACATTACATTAGCTATATTCCGAAAAACTTTTCGAGAACTGTTTTTGAAAAGTTTAAGTCAGAAATAAGAGTTACGCGACAATATTCCGCTGAAGTTCTCCAACTGCGGGACGTGTAGCAATTCTAGTTTTTATCTAAAACCAAAAAGCTACTAATTTTACATCAGTAGCTTATTTTTCTAAATATATTTTGGTTCATATTCTGAGTATTTTTTTAAAGAACCACACTCCAAATTTGATATTGACTGATTTATTACTTTTTGAGCTAGAATTCCCGCAAATGTGAAAAACATCGTATTGAGAAAAACACGTTCGAAAAAAAATTGCTTAAAAAATCCCCTCTCTGATATGAAGACATTTATTACTGTTAATTACGAACAAAATACAGTTACAACAAATACAAATGCAGTCGAACAAGGGACTGACACCAAGCATTTATGAATACCCTATTTACATAACGCTACCAAATTTCGAAAGGACATAAAGCGGGGGTGGCCGGTGTACCTTGAGTCTGTACCCAATAATCGCTCGCTTCTACCCTTATAAAATCCAAAGGACCACGAATTTCGCTTTGAAATTTCTGCAGCGTATTTTGGAATAGCTAAGCTAATGATCTTAGCAATATGAAATGAGATTCTGAAAATCTCCAAATGTAGTTTCCTCCCTTAATGAACACCTGCAGAGACACGAAGCGGTCTTAATATACCTACCACTTTTCCAAATTTACTTTTCGAATCACAGTAGAACAATTTAACCCAGCGCATGAGTTCCTCTAGCACAAAGTGTTGCCGCAGAGTGTGCCAGATGAGTTTCTGCATTACTCGGTCAAATGCCTTCTCCAGATCTAGAAATGCAATGTAGAGAGGGGATAATTCTCACGATATTACTCCATGGGTAACCCCGTTATCGATCTAGTTCACCATTATTTGAATAATTTCGCAAATATGGTTACCAACAATGCTTTCAAAAATGTTCATGATTTGGGAGAGCAACCAAATAGGCTTTCAGTGATGTGTTCGCTTTCCGATCATCGAGGATGTGTCTTCCAGATTAGAGAATTATAAATGGTCGAGCAATCTCAAAATGTATCCTCAAAAATGTGGTGTCGTTGGGTTCATATGAAAAATGTGATATTTTGTATTTTCTTGTTAGATAGTGACATGTATAATGATTTTTGAGACTGTATTCTATCGAATTAGAAAATAAAAAAAAATGATGGCAGTGAAAAGTCCCCTTAACTCTTTCAGGCATGGTGGTTAAAATTTTGAAGCAACTTGTTGGTACTTATGCCTGCAAGATGGTTCAAAATTGCTCCTAGAAATGAAAAGAAATAGAAATATTGAAATAGGCTAAGAGTTTCTAAAAAGTAGACTAGATACCAGTTTAGTATAATTCTTTAATTCTTACGTGTAACCCAATAAAGCGGAAATAAAAACCCAAATACAAAGAAAAAATAATTTATTTTAATGAAACCTGAACATCAGAAATAAACTATTCATCGTTTTCCACTTGTAGTTTCGCAAGTCTTTGCAATGACTTCACAGCAGCGGTATGAATGTTAGGGTCAATTTTATCTGTAAAAACAAATATAGCAGCTATAACAGTGATCAGAAGCGATATCCCATAGAACATACAAATTTTATGGCTCCCCTTGATGGGAAAACGAATTGGAAGTTCCTGTGGGTCAGTACAAATAAAAACGAAAGGACTTTCCGACTCCCCTTCAGGATAAACTTTCCTATATTCTTCTTGTGGCAGACAATCCTGCACGGAAACGCAACCCAGAAGGCAACCTGATGGATATTGTGTCGGGAATTTGATGTTATCATCTATGGGAAGAGATGAAGATCCTATTTATTACCCCAACATTCGGCAAAAATAAATATGTATTAAAGTGCGTTACTTATTCTTACCTTTGTAGATAACACGATAGAAATTCTCCATACGTTTAACCTCTTCCATGTCCACCGGCTTTGCTGTTGCTGCTATCCATAAGCGTCCACGATGCGCAGTGTACCATGATCGGCCTTCATGTCTTTGAAGATAAGGTAAATTAAAATTCGAAATTCTATGTAGCCACATAATTACTTTTTAATTCCTGCAACTAAAAGCGAAGCCCACGGCTGATGCATAGAAAGACAGTGTCTTTGATCCTGGATCTCCAAAAGTTCTTTATCTTGAACACGATTGTATACACCATCGTACTTTTGTCCATTTTCCTTGTCGTTATTAGATTGTGGGTAAACTGGAATGAAAACTGGCAGGGGACCATCATAGGCTGGGTGAATATCATCAGAAATTTCGTTTGGTCCACTGTTTGATTTAATGTTTGCATATGTTCCTTCCGAACATGACTTTGCAATTTCTTGGAATATCTTATCTTCATAGTCAACTGTAACCTGAGGCTCTTCTACAATTTGGCGACCTCCAAAGTCCAAGGTTACTTTTCGATTTAGCCGACTTGCGTGTTTTTTCTCTCGCATCTCTTCTTCGAGACGTTCTAGCTTCTTCCTTTCTGCATCGGATAACCAAACTGAGTTTGACTGCAATAAGATACATATAATAATAATAAGAAAATATAAAGATGCCGAAGCCGGTCCCAAGCCCGGTTGTGAAAGGAGGAGGGATGGATAGCTTCAGTCTGAATGGCTGTACGCCACCGCAGCGTCTCAGGGGGTAGGTGAGGAAAGTGCAGGAACTTTGCAGTCTTGCAGATTACTCACTAAGGAAGCTATCTACACACCTGGCAGCTAGGGATAAAATGCACCACCAAAAAATGAGAAGAAGGAAAAATTTAAGGTCCGGTACGGATAACCGGCGGGAGTCGTCTGACTTGGTGACTGGGTCGGGCTCTCGTAATGGACAGCACGGCGTCGAAACCGCTAGTCGTGGGGCGGTTCGACGTCTAGGCGCCACGACGACCAGGAGCACAGCTCCGCCTGCTGCAGCTGTTTCGCCACAATCTATGGCGACCACTTCAGCAGGTTCGCGTAGGAAGCGGATGAAATGGACTGAAGAAATGAACCTCTTCATCATCCGCTCCTACTACGAAATAACGGCGGGGGCGGGTACAACATCTTACCGCCCCTTGTTGCACCAGAGATTCGTCGAGCGTTTCCCGCAATTCGCGCACGTGACTGTGCAGCGAGTCGCAGACCAGTACCGCTTCATCACTCGCAGTGACACAATCCCGGCCACCATCAGGGAACGTGTTCGACTTGAAGTCATCGGGGAAACTGGTGACCGAGAGTCGATGGGGGCAGAGGCGGCGGCATCAACAACACCACGCCGCACTGCAGGCAACAGGTTCAGTACTCGCCGAAGCACTCTTCTCCACCGTCCAGCTGAGGTTTCCGCTGAAGTTCGGGACGAATTCCAAAGAGCGTGTATAGAATTCTCGGATATGGATCCTTTGCATAGACCAGGTATTCCCAGGCTCTATGCATCTCCAGCAACTCCGGGAATTCTATCTCAAATCAATGATGAGATTGCGTCTCGACTGTGTGCTGATATGTCGCTGCTGCAACTACAATCACTTGTGTATTGTGGTGCAGTTGCGGCTATCAGATTGCACGGTCAGAAGATTCGCTTTCGCGTTATTGGTTTGAGTGACAAAAGAGATTCACCATGGAAAATTCGTCTGGAACGTCGGCGGGACTCACTAAGGCAGGACATTGCTAGACTGATTCAGATCAGCACTGGCAATGCCAGCCGACGGGTGAGAAATAAAGTGCAGAGGGTTTACCGGAACTATGCCATCCCCTTTGAGACACCCGTAGTTGAAATTCTGGACACACTAAAACAGAAACTTTCTGTCATATGCAGTCGGTTACGACGGTATGGCGAAAGTTATTCCAGACGTGTCCAGAATGCAACATACGCGAGGAACCAGCGGAGCTTTTTCAGATCTCTCAACGAATCCCAACAGAGCGCCCAGACAATATAGTTCTCGGTGACGGAAGCGAAAGAGTATTGGGGTGGACTTTGGGGGTTACCTGCTCAGCATGCTGAGCATGCTGAGTGGATCACCGCCGAAGGCACCCGCCGTGCCAATACACCTGGCATGAATTTCGCGGATGTTACCGAAGAGGAAGTTCGACGAGCCATAAACATCTCGAAGAACTGGAGGGGCCCAGGTCTGGATCGGGTGCAGAATTTCTGGTATAAGAAATTTACCAGCGTACACAGTCGGTTGGCACGCAGTATAAATGAGGTCATGAGTCGGCCGGAGGAATTTCCACCTTTCCTCACTGCGGGGATTACCTACCTTATCCCTAAGAAGGACACGGTGCAGGACCCCGCAGACACAAGACCGATCACTTGCTTACCAACCCTCTACAAATTCATAACGTCCATTATTAGTGGAAGGATCAATGCGCACCTCGAGACCAACAACATTCTGTCCGAGGAGCAGAAGGGCTGCCGAGTTGGGTCAAGGGGTTGCAAAGAGCAACTCATTATCGACTCGGTAGTTGTAGGACAAGCAACTAGAGGCCAAAGAAACCTCTTCAGTTGCTATATCGATTATGCCAAGGCTTTTGATAGCGTTCCGCATACCTGGCTAATCGAAATCCTACATCTGTATCGCATTGATCCGAAACTAATAAAGTTTTTGGTGACAGTCATGGAAGGGTGGCATACCACCTTGTCAGTCCGTACATCTGAGGGTGCTAATACCTCAGAGCCCATCCGTATTCGGAGGGGCATCTTCCAGGGGGATTCATTGAGTCCTCTTTGGTTTTGTATGGCACTGAACCCCCTTTCATGGCTACTGAATGATGCTAGAGGGCATGGTTTTGCAATAAAATATGGCCTACATGCTAAGTGCGAACTGACACACTTGATGTACCTAGATGACATCAAGCTGTATGCTGGTACTGACAACCATCTTAGAAGTCTGTTGCGAATAATAGACATGTTCAGCCGTGATATTCGGATGGAGTTTGGATTAGACAAATGTCGAATCCAAGCCATTCGCAAAGGTCATCACGAGCCGCATGCCGGACATAGCATTGGTGACCTCCACATCGAAGCTATGACCGAGACAGACTTCTACAAGTACCTAGGAATTCTGCAAGGAACCCATGCTCGAGTTGGTGATCTGAAGGAAGCTCTGCTGTCCGAATTCCTGCGACGTGTGAAGCTGGTGCTGAAATCGCATCTCTCGGGGAAGAATAAAATAAGCGCGTTGAATGTATTCGCTATCCCTTCACTGGCTTATGCATTCGGAATATTGCCGTGGACGAAGACCGACCTGGAAAGCGTCCAGCGGCGGATACGGACAACTATGTCCAAATTCCGAATGCATCACCCAAAGTCTGCCGTGGAGCGGATGAACCTGCCTCGTGACATCGGAGGTAGGGGCGTGGTTGACGTGGCGGCACAACATCATCGCCAAGTCGACTCGCTGCGCGCTTATTTTTACAGTAAAGAGCAGGCGAGCCCCTTGCATGCGGCTGTCTGTAAGGCAGACTGTGGACTGACTCCACTTAACTTGAAGGATCGATCTTTCAATCCTCTGAGTGGGGTGAAGTCGGACCAAGAGCGGATCGAGGAATGGAAGTCGAAGGCAATGCACGGTAAACACGTGAATTGTCTTTGGCAGCCATTTGTCGATTTGCATCTGTCGAACAGATGGCTGTGTGCTGGGGAGCTCTTTGCTGAGACGGAGGGGTTCATGTGTGCCATTCAGGATGGCGTGGTCGCCACCCGAGCTTATAAAAAGCTCATCATGAAAGAACGGGTGGAGAACGACCAGTGCAGAATGTGTGGTTCGGCGTTAGAGACGTTGGACCATCTCATTTCTGGCTGTACTGTTATGGCACCGGTGCAATACATCACCAGGCATAATGCTGTATGTAAGGTTATCCATCAAAACCTTGCATATAAGCATGGGCTGATCACGGGGACATATCCGGTTTACCGATATGAGCCGCAAGCAGTACTTGATAGTTCTGCTTACAGCATGTATTGGGACCGGCAAGTTCTGACTGATCGCCATACCGCACACAACAAGCCTGACGTACTGCTAGTTGACAAGACGGGTCGCTCCGCGTATATTATTGATGTTGCTATTCCCCATAATAGCAACATTGAACGGAAATACGTGGAGAAGAAGGTGAACTATGAGCCATTGGCTCGGGAAATCAAAGAAATTTGGCGTCTCGAGCGGGTGGTTGTAGTTCCCATAATATTGTCAGCTACAGGTATTGTACCTAAATCCCTCACGGCTTCCCTTGATGTCTTGGGACTTTCGCACAGTCTGGTTCAAACCATGCAGAAGTACACCATTCTGCATACGTGCTCGATGTTGCGGGGAGTACTCGACGGATTCTCCCACTGACCTACCACCGGCCACCACCACCAGTGCCCCTTTTAGTTTTTAAGTAGGCAGGATCGTCCGAGCCTAAATGCTTGGCACTTAGTGCTAGTATTAGGTAAAATCCGGCATCTGCCGAGATTGTGATAACTCGGAAATAATAAATGAACATATAAAATATAAATCGATTCAACGTCTGTCTGCCTGTCTGCCACACCCGATTTACTCAGAAACCACTGAATCGATTGTTACAAAATTTGGTGAGAACATGTGTCCCTTTACATGCAGCGAGTGCCGCCATTTTGTGTTGAATTTTAAGGGGGCTCCCCATACATGCGAAAGGACGGTGTACATTTTCTCTCCACAGAACATGGTCATGTGGGCTATCGAATGAAAGGGCACCATTAGTACTTTTCGAAACTGATCCTTTTTCTGATATTGGGTGAAACATAGGGGAGATAGGGCAGAAAATGTGTGCCCGAAAAAGTGAAACAGGTCTCGTTCTAAGAACCTAACCAATCGAAAAATCTGAAAAAAATGAAAGTGATGCAACTAAATCATATGTAGACCTCAAAATACATCCAATTCCGATAACTGTCCAAATAAACTTAATAATAGCATATTACCATGTTTTAGAAATTTAGCGGAAAGCCCCCTTGAATCCATCCCAGGAGTACAACATTTGACGATAAACGATAATATAGGACATAGTCCCGAAAAGTCTGAAAGCAATCCGACTATTATTAGCAAAGTTATAGAAGGTCAAATTTTCCCATTTCAGGTAAATTTATGGCATCCAAGGCGTGTATGACGTCATCATCATATAAAGTGAACTTATATGAACGGCGGGGTCGATGGGAACGTTTTAGTATTCCTTTTATGTCTTTTTTTAAGGTTTTGTTTGCATTTTCCTTGGACCAATGACACCGGCACCCGCTCCCTCTGCTGTGAGGGATCCGTCAGTGTACCAAGTAATCAGTTGCTGGTTTAAGCCGTATGTCGCAGCCACGCTCTCCCAGTTTGCCTTGTTACTCCAACGTGTTTCAAACTTCTTATCGAAATGAAACCTCGTTGTCATGTTATCCCTTGGTATCAGTAATTCGGGATACCGCCTAGAAAGAATATCAATCTTCCTTCGATTTAGGCAGCTCCCCGCCTCACTCATATTACCGGCCATCCTGAATATTGATCTCCTTGTCTGCATCTGTATGTGCAGATAGAGAAGGGTTAATCCCAGAAGGACCTCCAGGGATGCCGTTGGGCATGTCCTCATTGCCCCACTGATACACACGCAAGCCAGCCTTTGGAGCTTATGAGCTGACATTTAACTAAAGCAGTCATTTGTCTGTCTGATGTCTGAGGAAGATTCAAACATTTGCCTAACACAAGCACAGATGTTTTTTTGAAACAATTATTTTTTCAGATATTCGTCTGAAGAAGATACGTCAGACAGATAGTCTGAATCATACAGCCGGGAGACGTTTACCTACACCAGATATAAGTTAATAATACTGTTTTGAGTATGTACATATGTCTTTCAAATATACCAGGGACATTCTGTCGTGTCGTTCAAGGTGGGCGTTAGCCAATCTGTCATGTCCTATCGTTCCCAGGGAGTGCAAACCTTAATACGAATGTAATTTCGCTTAAGACGTTTGGCAATGAGGACCCCTTCCGTCCTTTCCTTCGCAGGTGTTAATGCAGCGCTGTCTAATTAGACTTTAACAGCATTGATTGCTTCGCATGAGTATAACTCAGCATCTTCCTGATACTTTGTGACTACAACCAATGCTATATCATTGGGGCAACTCACCATCGTTGCCTCTTCGGAATCAGAATATTAAATACATACATTGCACATGATGTTCTCCAGTATTGAACCCAATACGGGACTCTAAGACTCTCGCGGGGAAAACATACTCCTGGAGTCGGTCATCGGTGTCATACCAAACCTTCCCTCCGCTAAATAGCTATCGACAATAGCAGCGAGATAGGTGAAAACCATAATTGAATTGAATTGAATGTATTTCTGACGTCCAGGGTTACTCTCACGCAGTGCTTGCGAGTATTACTTTTTTCTTGAATCGCACTCTCGACCATGCCGGTAACCAATTTGACGACATTAATGGTTGATTTAGCTTTACAGAACTCATAGTGGCAATATGCACTGGCTCTCATCAACCGACTCAACAGATCACCCGCTCTAATACTTTACCCATAGTGTCTAGAATATACATAGGAAGAAGGGTTACCTGGAGGTTCACCAGCCTTAGGCAGCAATACCAGCTTCTATCCTCGGATAACTCAATGAACATGTCTGGCCTATATTTCACTACCTATCTCATATTGGGAGAGTGGGTTCAACTGCATGGGGAGCCGGCCTTTTCTCATGCGCAACCTACCACTTCCACCTTCCGATCACATCACGTATGGGTGACAGGTCTGCGCCGCCCAAGCTTTTCGTTCGAAATAATAACAAGTATGTTGTAAACAGGTAGGTATTCGCGAGGGCTTGGAGTTTTCTAGTGACAGTGGTGGTCACTTTGTATGTGCTACTAACATATAGTGACACAGAAAGAACGCTAGTACAGAACAATCTCTACTTGCAGTGTTGTGATAAGTGCATTTCCAGCGAAAGTGGATCTAGCACTGTTAATGCGTCGAGCGACATCCAGTTCTGTCGGCAGAAAGCAAGTTTCTATACATATATACACAGTAGAATCCCGTTGATTCATATGATCAAGGGGCTGATGATTTCATAAAAAATATGGGGATTCCCAATTATCAGTAATGGCAAAATAAAGAAAATTAAATTTGTACGAATAATCGATATACGAATTATCGGGATTCTACTGTATATAAGTTGATTAATGCCTTCGCTGCTCTTCCCATTAAAGGAGTTAGAGAGATTGCGATGATCCGTCACACTGAGACCCTTGGTTTGGTTGGTATTTATCTTCGATTTAACTCTACTTGCCTCTCTTTCCAAATCTAGAGCCAGTTGTCAAGGTTCATGGCCCCATGAGAGCAAACAGATGTTATCAGCGCAGTCGAGGTATTTGAGGAAAAGTGTCTTAGTCCATTGAACTTCTGCACATCTTCCGAACAAGGGAGCATGAACAGCCTCACCGATGGCAATAAGAATTAATATCGGTGTCAAGAGAAATTCCTCTGAGATTTTAATAGTATTTTTGGAATGCCCCTCCTGGGTAGAGCACGGCAAATACATTCCGTGTTCCCGCTCTCGAAAGTTTTCTAGAAATCAATGCAGAGCAGATGAAGTGAAAATCTAAACTCTGCGCACTGTTTCCAAATGATCCGTAAGCTGTTGATGTGGTCACTACACGAGGATAGAAAGCGGAAACCAGCCTTAATTAAGCTTTCGAGATGTTCTTTGATGCGTTCTAGGATCATTTTACCTATTACCTTCGCGCTGCCGAGTAGCACGCAGATACCCCTCCAATTCTCACAGCCAAACGGAATCTTTGGAATCTTAACGATCAACCCCTTTTTCCACTCTCTGGGGAAAGTCTTGGATACCCAGGATTGGAAGTAGCAGATCTGGTGGTGTAGCGATAAATAACTCTGTGGAGTTTGTCAAATCCAGCGGTTCTACTTCATTTGGGTGCATTGATGGCAGAAATGGTTTCTCTTCTGTTTGGAGAAATAGTTCATATTCGCATGTTACGATGACTAAACATTTTACCCATAAAATGCGGAATTTAACCGGATGTGATACGGTTAAGAACCGTGATGAAGTGTTCTTTCCTCTTCAACTGCTCGTCATCGTGGATGAGGAGTCGACCGTCAACGTCCTTCACAGGAACATCGAAAGATTTTTGCAACAATTGTGTTTTGCGATATCTTCCGCTTTCCTGACCAGCGCAAAAGTAAATTTCCTCTTGCAACGTGCACAATACGCTGAACTCCCCAGGATTCGCTCGAAATCGGACCTCAAACACGTCACGGCAGGCACCATTTGCAGCGGTGAGTAGAACCTTCGATCCCTTCGTTTCATCGATCCGCTTTTATGATTCCACAGCCAATCATAACTTGTGCAGCCTCTTCATGGCCAACTACCTGCCTAGCAACTGAGAAAAGAGTATTTTTGATGGCGGATCAATTCTCAGCTGGGTTACTCAGTGTATTTGCCATCCGATCCGCAAGATAGCTCCCCCACTGTCGAACAACGGCTGGATCATACAAACGGCCGCTGTTGAACTTGTAGGATCGTAGCCCTCCAGCCTTGTGAGAAGTGGCGGGCGCAAATCAGATGGTGTTCCCTTTCGCGGCCGGTGTCAGTGCCATCTTTGTTACGCAAATCCTAAATCTATTGACAAAGTGGTCAATCTGGTTGTCCGTATGATATCGTTCAGTTGAAACTCAACTGATCTTATGGCAAGCTCTGTATTCGAATAATGTGCCACCAATGACGAGGCGGTGGGATCTGCAGAAATCCACAAACCCCCTGCATTATCGTTACGATTGCTAAGACCATGCTTGGCCATCACATGAGTTGTCAAAGCCAACCTTGACATTCAGATCACCCATCACGATCACAATGTTACCTATAGGAAGCTTCTCCCGAGCTGCATGTAATTGCTCATAGAAAGCATCCTTCCCCATTTTATTGGAAGCTTTCGTTGGTGCTTAGCACTCTACAATTGTAATGCACCTTAATCTGGACCGGAATCATACTGTCAACATCCTGTTGGAAGACAGCGCGCCTTGCGGTAGTCAGTAACAATTTGACACTTGGCTGTCCAGAATACAAAAGCATATTGCTTCAAGAGGCAGAGAAGTATTCTCCAGAGTTCCACCATATTATTTCACTTAGGCATGGAATGTCCAGTTTATATCGTTGGAGATTGAGTTGGTGAAAGCGAGCACTCCTGAGGGACTTCGCTACCGTTGTTCAGTAGCGTGCATACATTCCAGAAATCAAGCATAGTCCGCTTTCGGTAGCTAAAGGTCCTTGTCGTGAGGTAAACCACTATCCGAGGCATTGTTGACGTTTCAGTAGCGACAAAATTTCAAAATTTGCTGGTTGCTAGCCAGAAATTTCAATCCCCTTTAGTCGCCTCTTATGACAAGCAGAAAAGACTTTGAGTGAATTCTTAACCCCCAACTCACAGGGCTCATACATTCAGTAATAATAGAGATATTAAGCTAATGAGTACCATCTATAAGACATTTTCCGCTATCTTGCCGGGCCTGATAATCCCATACGCCCAGAATATCATCGGCTCATACCACACTTCACTCAAGGCAAATCAGCGACAGATCAAATTTTCTCTCTGCAGCAAGCGATGGAGAACTGGAATATGGACATCAGTTGCCCCATGTTGTCATCGAATTTAAGGTCGTCTATGATAACATAGCTAGGATAAAACTGTACACGGCTATGAGAGAATCATTATCCAGACCAAATTGATAAGACTGACTAGGCTGACCCTGAGCAATGTGCAAGGCCAAATAAAAGTAGCAGAATCACCCTTGTGACCATTCAACATCAGCAACGATCTAAGACAAGGAAATGCTCTTTCGTGTACCCCCAAATATACAAATTGCTTTCTTCCAAATCGACCAGACGACGCGAGATCTTGGGCTGCACATTAATGCAGGCAAAACGAAGAACATGGTGGCAACATCAGCACTAAAAAACAAAGAAGCAACAGCAACAAATGGCACTGGTCAAGCGAGAAAAATAAAGATAGGACTACAACTTTGATACCGTTAAAAATCTCTCCTATGTAGGGTCGAAAATCACAACCGATAACAGCTATGACGATAAAATCCGCGCATGGTTGTTGGTAGCCAACCGAGCCTATTTCAGCTTACAAAATCTGCTCCGTTCAAAACGTCTCACCATTCAATCAAAGTTCTTACTGCTCAAGACAATAATATTGCCGTCATGTATTCCTCGGAGCAAGAAACATGGTGAACTCCTAACTACGTGCGAGAGAAGAATCCTCCGAAGAATTTTTGGCCCCCTACATGAGGATGGACGATTCCGTAGCCTACATAACGACGAAATCTATGAGCGATACCACGACCGTCAGGTTGTAGATAAAATCCGGCTCAATAGGTTGCGGTGAGTAAGTTGTTTAATCCGTATGGGCGAGGATGGTCCAGCCTGGGAAGTCTATAAGGACATCTATGGTAGAAAAAGAAGACATGGCAGACCCTGCTTCAATGGAGCGATGGCGTAGGCCAAGGCGCCAGAGAGCTTTTAGGAATATCAAATCGAGGGGCCTCGGCAAAAAACTGGGATGTCTGGAGCTCCTTATTAAAGCAGCCGAGACTAAGTACCCGCTGTTGCGCCGCTGATGATGATGAATTAATGATAGTTAATTATGGTGGGAACCCAATAGGCAGCGCCTCAGAAACATTTGAAGCAGGAGGAGCGTAGAGGGAGAATGTGATCGGTCATGGATCTTCTTCTTCGATCGCGGCATTTTCATGGCTAGTGCAGAGACGTGTAAACGCGTGTCGATGGAATATCAGTGCAATATTTACCGGCGGGGCTTCAGAGTCAATTTCGCCGACATTTTAGATTTTTGGAATAGTTCTTCCTTTTACGTTGACTCCGACCAACTGTGTTGGTTTTTGGTCGATATTTAGTCCAATTGTATTGACTTGTTCTTCCATTTCTTCAGCCTTTGTCCCGTTCACAAGCGGGGTCGGCTCGTTGTGATCGGTTTCGCCATTTGGCTCTATCGAATGCCTGATCTAGGTGCAAACTTGCCACCGTTGTTTCGGCCGGCCTTTTGGTCGTTTACCATCGACTTCGATGTTCAGACCAATCTTGGCAAGTGGATTTTCGTTAGCACGAATTGCGTGACCATACGATCGAAGACGCCTATCTTACAAGTTTTCCACGATCGATGCAACCCCATAACGAATAAATATGTCACAAAGAACTTCTCTACGATATAGACAATAACTTATCGATGGTGAGTGTCCTCATTTCGGACATGATCATACCGAGCCTGTAAACGATACCGTTTGTTGTCTTTGATACCTTATTATTTTCAATGAAAACGCCATCTCAACTCTAATTAAACAATCAAAGAAAGATTATTTTTAGAAGTATAAAATTGGCGGTTCGCAGTTGGGTTAGTAAGTAGACTTCGATCAACAAAATTTAACCCACTTCGAGGAGACGTTTGGCTCAGTCGCCAGTGAGAGCATTATCGGCACAGGCATTAGCCTCGCTTTACGCAAAAGTATTCAAATGGTGCTTGCCCCGGTCAGATGTACCAATGAGCAGTAGAATAAGCCTATTGTGGCTCGGAAACAGATTATCACTCTTTTAACCTAAGCAGTTTACGGAGGTTTATCTCAGATTATAAAAAATCATCGTAGAAATCGTAAAGCGACTTAAAAATGTTCCATCCAAAATTGAAGAAAGTATTTCTTCAATGTTCTGCAACTGTACTTGTGTTTTTACTTCACACGCTGCAAACCCAGTCTCCTCTAGACCTGATAAGCAACCAGAAAGTAGCTACTAACCTGAAAGTAGTCCGACTCATCATCAATAACCGTTGTTCGTTTTTCGCTGCTCCTATCATATTCAAGCAATCTATTTCGCTGCGCCAGCGCTTCCTCCCAACCTTTAGGACGATTTTGCTCCATGAGACTCTTCTTCAGGTTTTCACCCTTTTTCGTGGACGATCGTATCATTTTCTTCTCTTCTTCGGTACACACGAGGTTTCCGCAGAACAAACAAGGCCCGCTTCCTTCCTGTTCACAAATTATACGTCCACATCGCAGGCAGTTGTTAATCAATTGATGCTTCCGAGCTTGACACTCGCATCGATGTCGACCCTTGAGGAGTACTGTGTCGTTCAGATTCCCGTCTTTGGTGTAGAGACTCACAAATTTCTTCTTTTTCTTGCCGTCGTCCTTCGGCGGAGGTTCATTCTGCGGAAAGTATAAAGTTGTGAAATACCACCAAATTCCAGTGCCACTTTGTGATAAGACCCACCCTCTCAGGCTTCCTTGCATTCGAATTCAAGTTAGTTTTTTTGATGGTTTCCCTGCGTCCTGTGCCCCTGCTCCCATTCTGACCAATATTTTTACCTAAACAAGAGAGTATTCATACAAATGCACGCAATCAACAGATTACCTACCAAATAATCTCTGCTTGAAGTCATTGATGAAAACTCGATGTTCCTGCAATTCGTAGTTTAGTAATGTTTGGAAATATTCATCAACTTCTTCGGATGATTTCATTCCCAGAATGAAAGAAATCATCTCGTCCGGAATCTCGAAATCTAGGCAGAGTGATAAACGCTCCTTGAGCCACTTGTCCATTGCGGAATTACAGAAACTTTCCAAATTGCAACGAAGAAAACCCACTTGTCAACGATGGTCCCGGTAACGTAGAACTGGAAATGACAATCAGCTGTTATAAAACATTCATTGACCAGGGGCGTAGAGATTTACACATGGGCATGGGGTAATGCTGAAAATTTCAACCAAACAGTTTGCGCTGCAGGGAAAGGTGAAAAATGGATTTTGAAAGTGCTTATGACCACGGTAATGAATGGAAGAAGAAATCTCATAATATTACTAAAAGGACGCATTGTGGTCTTCGAAGTACTTTGGTTTAGGGGTTAGGTTTTTTCATTTTATTAAATAATCCAATTGGATCAGGGCCTTGAAGTATGTTTGAACACTCATTCAAGATCGTAACGGTATACTGTAGGAAGCAAGCATTGCATTCCCCGGTGATTATCTTGATTTGACTGAGTTATTCATTCAAAGCTGAGTTCACTGGTATCCGACATGCAGTCACGATGCAAATCCCACTGACACCAATGAAATTTAAACCGCTGCTTTCCATACGACAGCCTAGTGTTCTAGCCACTGAGGCATTCGCATAACCTTTATTAAGGGGGTAATTCCGTGTGTCGGATTCGCGGAATTGAATTTTTTTTGGCATCAATTGTATCTAGATATAGTGTAGAATATATGGGTAAAGTGATTTTTTGATATTCGTAGTCGTTCGGAAATTACAGTGTTTAACACGTGAGAAGTCACATGCCAGATTTATGTCAATCGCGTAATAAAACTCGTATTTATTGGTCCGAATGCCAACTTTTCTAAGTGCCCCCGTAGGCTGGAATCTATCCAGCGCAAAGAAAGAGCAAAAATTATCCCGCACTCTCGATCTGCTTCGTTCTTCCCCCATCTTGACAGACCCTTGCCTGTTCGTGTCCCGCAGCCTAACACTCTGCCTCATGCCAACTGGACCACAAATCGCGCATCCACTCTAATGTTGGAAAGTGAACTCTGCCTTCGAAACTACAATCGGAAATCACGCTCCAGTTAAAGAACCTGGTCACTATAAATACGGGTGCCTTTCCCCCTCAACTCTCCTCTTAGTCCGCGATAGAAACTAACTACTGCAGCGCAGGAAACGTGTATTTCACCGGTCACGGAACAGATGCAACGCTGAATACCGTCTCCTCTACGAGGTCATCAAAGACCTGTCCAGCAAAATCAATGGAGCTATTCGGTCCGAACTAAATGCATCTTACAAGAAACTCCTCAAATCCCTCAAACCCGGCCCACAAGTTTTCTCAGTATTTAATCGATTGGCCGGAAGAAAAAGATATACTAACTTCAACCAAACCCCGATAAAAATAGGTAACCTCCAGTGTCACTCCCCTGAGGAAAAAATATCCGCCTGCGTAGACTATTTCAGTCACTTATTCAGAGCCAAATCACCAGCGAACCCCATCTGGAGCTCGGTGGTCGCCAATGCTGTCAGCGATAAAAGGTTGAGCTTGGAAGGGTCTTACCTTTGCCCCTTTTCTCCCAGATGCCCGGCTGATACAGTCAGAACAGCCCCGTTCGCCTCCTTCTTTACCTCCCTAGAAGAAGTCAAACTTGCAATCTCCCGACGCAAGAATAAAAAATGTTCGGGCCCCGATGGCATCCCTAATTTTGTTCTGCGGAAGTGTGCGCTTACCATCAGTGAACGTCTCGCCATCCTCTTCAACAACTGCCTGAACAACGGCCACTTTCTGGTATCTTGGAAGTCAGCCCTCTTCATACCTATCCCTAAGAAGAGGTGCTCGGGCGATCTCAAAGATATGAGGCTCATCTCCCTTCTTTCCAATATTGGAAAAATCTTCGAACGTATCCCACTAAGTCACCTCAATAGACACTACTCCGCCATCATTCCACTTAATCAATTCGGCTTCGAAAACCTCAGATCCATCGAGCCGGCAATCCTGTACCTGCAAGACCATATCTTCAATCAACTGGAAAACAGGCATTGCATCATTGCCTGCGCCTTAGACCTTGAAAACTTATCCCCCACGACAACGGCAACTCAGGCAGTCCTTCTCCCGGCCTCTTCCCCAAACGACAATGGTCTTCCCGCGTCAGGAGGGATCCTCTTCGCTGATGACACCATCCTATATGCGAGTGGTCTCAGGCCTTCAATAGCCTCCCTCTCTCAACATCCTAACCAACAAGGTCATCGCTTATTTCAACCGGTGGACACTTACCGTTAATTCCCTTAAGTCTGAGGTTATTTGCTTTAGAAACCCCAGTGGGAAGTGTCACTGGCGCACAGTACCAGAAAGCAAAAACCTGCATTTACGTATTGTTAACCACACACTCAAGCCGAAATCAAACATTAAATACCTGGGAATCTCCCTCAACAACAAACTCAAATCCAACCCTCACGTCAGATCTGCTATTGCCAATGCCTCTAAGGCCTCTGCTGCCTTAAAAAACCTCCTCTCATCCCGGGCCCTGTTTCCTGCCACCAAAACCCTTTTATACAAAACTCTTATTCGTCCAATCCTGACCTACGGTTTCCCAGCATGGGCTACCATGTTCTGGCAGTCAATCCCCGCGCAGGTGTAGATCACCTTTTATTATTTTTCTTTACTTAGTCCAGATTAAGACAATAGACATTAATTAGCCTGTACAATAGCAATAGCATTAACTTCTTCCCTAAATGAAGGTCCCTCCTTCTACCAATTAGACTCCACAATACATGCCCCGCAATCCCACAGTCCTCTTCATCCCTCCCGCCTTGGATCACTGTCCTCGCACAGGTCCAAATCGAATAAAAGGTAGACCTTTCTCAGAATGCTACCACCATTGAGAAAGGACTGCGCTTTACTCCAATTCCGTCGATCAATCCTGTCCACCGGTGGAGTACTATTTTGTGTTATGTTTGTTTAGTTGTAAGTTATAAATTATTCTTAGGTTTAAGCACATGTTATGTCAAATGAGCACTGACATGCACCACCTTTTCACTTTATCACATGTAACCGGCTAGCCCGGATATTTCCGTAGGTTAGCGTTACATACTTAATTAGTCACGCTTGAGCTTTTAAGTTATTATTCTTTTTGTACCGCACATGTATTTTTTTTCTTTGCTCAATAAATAAATCTGAAATCTGAAGCGATACGGCGATCTCCCCGGCAGTTTCGTTTTAGAGCAGGGAGATCGACAATTGATGCTGTCCTGCAAGTCGTGGCCGCCGTTCGACGAGCAGAGGCATATAGCAGCCGAACTCGACGGGTGGTGCTCCTCATAATACTTGACGTCAGAAACGTCTTTAATTTCGTCAGATGGAAAGACATTCCAGGCACACTAGACAATACGTTCAACGTGTCGAACTATCTCTTACGGATATTGAGGGACTATCTGAGGAACCGCTTCCTGCTCTATGAAACACTAGAGGGTCAAAGGTGGATGGAGGTCACGTCGGGAGTAGCACAGGGATCCATCCTAGGGCCGGATCGCTGGAACGCTACTTATGACTCTTGACTCAAAGATGAGCTTTTCTGAGCAAATCAAAGCAGCAGCGAACAAGGCTGCGGCTGGAGTTTCGGCGTTAAGTAGGCTAATGGCAAACATTGGGGGTCCTACGTCTAGCAGGCGACGTCTTCTGATGAGTTCAACGCAGTCTGTCCTGCTCTACGGCGCAGAGGTATGGGCTGGCGCCCTTAACGAGGAGGTATATCGTAAACGCCTCGCGCAGGTACAGAGACGGGGAGCTTTGCGAGTGGCGTTTGCGTACCGCACTGTCTCTGAACCGGCCGTGATGGTGATCGCGGGAGTGATCCCCGTTGCTCTTCTTGCTAAGGAGCGTCAGGCCATATACAAGCGCAATGGAGATGAGCCAAGGGAGGTAGTTGCTCGCGAAGAACGGCAACGCACTCTAGACGAGTGGCAGCTCTCGTGGCATAATTAAACTAGAGGCAGATGGACTGCGCGGCTCATCGGCAACTTAGGTGCGTGGCTGAATCGGAAGCATAGTGAGACTGACTATTTCCTTACCTGATTTTTAAGTGAACATGGAAGTTTTCAGTCTTACCTGCACAAGATTGGAAAGGCGCGTTCTCCGGATTGTGTGTTTTGCAATGGAGTGGTGGACGACGCCCAACACACTTTTTTTTCTTGTGGAAGGTGGGACGGGGTTCGTCAGCAGCTCTATTACATACAGGGGATCTCTCTCCAGACAACATTGTCGAAGAGATGTTAAGGACTGCTGACATGTGAAACCGTGTTGCCCATTACGTTCGGGCCCTTCTCGTTGCTAAGAAGATAGAACTCGACCGGTGGAGGAGCCGGATGGCAGGGGGTTCCTTGAACTGACAGTTCCCTTCCTCCTCTCCCCTTCCGTTGGTGAAAGGAATTCCTTGATTTGAAGGCTCCGCAAGGCGGGAGAGTTCGGGGACTAGCCCGAAGTAATGTGACAAACGGTTCCAGGCTAGCTCTCTGACGATGGGGAGGTGTTTAGTTGGTAGTCCGACGGCGTACCGAATCGGGAGTCCAAGACTGTGTGTGTAAATACATTCACCTACCCTACCCCAAAAAACAAAAAAAAATTGGCCGGCTTATCCCTTTTAAGGACTCTGCACAGTCTTGAAGACTTTATTTTGCCTTCCAGTTCCTCACAGAACGTTGTAAAACAGTTTCGTTTTTTTCGGTTCAACCAAGGAACCGTTTTACCGCTTTGGCCTCGGGAAATAGGACGAGCCTCTTCATAGCACTCAATAGGTGTGCAAGTCAGAAAGTTCAATTCATCTTCTAGCGTCAAAGGTATCCGTAGTCGCCTAGGGGGCTGCACTTTATTGCCAAGAAGTTCATTGAACTTTGCCCAATCCGTCTTCCTGAGATTCCATCGTTGTATCACAGACTGTTCGCAATAGGGAGAGCAGTGCTCCCCACCTTACTTAGCTTACCTCAAGAGTATCCAGCCCGGATGGCTGAAGTTAGAATAAGCGAACATTCTAAGCAAGCAACCGTTGACCATAGCAATAGGTCGTGACCGAAAGATCAGTTCGAGTCCGAGGCATGGTAGCGGCTTCCGAAGTATATAAGAAATTCGTGAACTGCAGGTTGCTAGTCCTTGAATCTGTATCCTTTTTAGTCCCCTTCTACGATAGGCAGGGAATGTTTTCAGTGCATTCCGAAACTACAACTCAAACGGAGTAGTAAGGTTGTAACGAGATCATAAGTTTCATATATGCAGATTTTTGAATCATGAACCTATTGAGAAGACCCACAACAACCGATGTTGGTTGCCATTGTTCCTTGTACAATTCTCGTGGATGTTGGGCCACATTTGATCGTTTATAACCATGCTATGTAACCACTCTAGTGGAAAATAGTCTACATACATTGTAATCGGAATCTGTTGTGGTCTGCATTAGCTCAATTAAAACATAGATTGAATTGAACGCTTGCGTTCCGTGGAAGAAAGGCAAATTTGTTTATTACAATGTTTCCAAGTAAATTGAATCATGAAATTAACTCAATATACATATTCAATTCGTAATGCACGTGGAGCTGGCTGCAGTCAGTAACAATAAAATGTTAATTAAAATCAAAAATATGCCTTGGAACGCTTTTTGTATTGATTCTTATCTGAAGATAAATGAATTAAACCAGCACCTGCTACTTTGGAAGTACCACTAGGCTGATGAGGTGAAACCCAAAATGATATACTATTTGAAATTTTCATTTTGGTGGAAAATGATGGTTTGAAAAAAGCTGGAGACACTCTTCAAAGAAACCACTGTCGTCGAATTGAACTTAGCGAGTACCGGCCACAGTACTCCTACTCGCTCGACGCTAGGGTAGCGATGGTAGCGCAGATAAGTCTACAACACTCGATATGCTCCTCAGTTAACTGACAATGTCTTAGTCCCAAAACGTCGTACTAATAAGGAGCTCTGGATCGGAGAAGGGCGAACCATCAAAGCATTCCAGAGCAAATATTACAATTTATTCTACAGCACAAGGGACACTGATCAGGACAGGCCTAGAGCATGTATCCTTGACAGAAAGAGCTTGCAATCTTATCTAAATCCGGACTTGGTTTACAGTGTACATCTCCTCGGCTTACATGGCTCATGACCGATCAGCTCCACCAGAAGGATTACGAAATTTGATCGTTATTATCGCAGCAAAAAAGGCCAACTTGTTGGTAGATTGTGACGCCAAGGCATACGCTTTGAGTCCGCTCGCAAGTCAGCGAAAGAGGTGAGTCCCTCTTTGACTTTATTATCTCTTGCAACAGGGGCAGTACACCAGTCTTCCATTTTCTCAGCTCAGGGAACTGTGACGGTTGGAGAAGATTCTTTATATCACTCTAGTAACCGACAATGGGACTTTCAGGGTGGGGAACTGGAAAGTGTCTGACCAGAAATCCTTTTTAGATCACAGTTCGATACTTTCCGGTTAAACATCGCTGTAGAGGTTTCCTACCTTCTCAGAGATTCCTGGTAGATCGACTGGAGAAAGTTTGATCAAGTTATCAAGAACTTTCCAGTGCGCAAATTGGTAATACTGGCACGACAGACGAACTGGCGCTGGAAAAGGCATCTGAAACCGTCTTCTAAGTCCCAAAGAGAAAGCTCGTCAGGGTGGTCTTTAACATAAGTTACAAGCACAAAGCAGCCATACAAGGACTGCCTAAATAGGTAGAAGTCCTCCATCAGGACTGAGGAGGAAAAGGAGGAGAAAGTGGTCCTCGCTGATCTATTTTCAGAACATTGACAGCACCAGCCAGTTTGCTAGTCTCAGTAAGATTTTAGCAGAGGAACGTAGTAGTCCTTCCTTTCTTAAGAAAATGGAAAACTCCTGGACGGAATCAGCCCCAGCCTTATGAAATTATCAAATCAAAAATCACTAAGAATGAAATCAGCTTGGCTATAAAAAGCTTCTCTGGATATAAATCTTTGGGCCTAGATGGCATAAAGTCAATCATGCCCCAAAAGCAAGAAAGGGTTACACCAGGGCTTGTATAGATTTACCGAAGTTTCATTTCGATAGCCAGCAGACGAGGCCATGAATGTGACAAGGATTTTCGTTAAATCAGCCTTACCTCGTTCGTGTTGAAGACTCTAGAGAATTCCTGGCGACCTGCTTAAGGTTGATCAAGGAGAGGATGCTCTTTTTCAAGCCTCGGCATAACTACTTCAAAGACAAATCCACAGACACCGCTCTTGCCGAGGCAATTGGCATGGTTTGGCGTTCTCTACAAGTAATATGTGCTAGCTGCCTTCTTGGATGTAATAGCTACAACTTTCTCTGCTTGCTCACCAGCCTACGTCGAGTGTTTTTTCGCCATACCGATTGGCATGGAATTTGCTTTAAATGTCGTAACGAATATCTGCGCATCAAACATCTTTGAATTACACGAATCTCCTGCTTTCCTTTGCACTAAAAAGTATACCTTCGTGATCACTATGTGTATAATTTTCACTAATTTGCCAGGTAATTTCGCTCATCATCGTACTGCTTACAAAGGTACTGTCTATTCCCGGAGACGCCGACAACTCTTTGCCGACGTCGATGTGGTGATCTGAGCTTAGCTCTGCCAAGGTAGTAGTCCGGTGTATTAGGAGCCAGCCCTTTTTGGGACCCTGGTCGGGTAGTGTGCATTGAACCCGTATTAATAGACTGCGTTGCTCCAAGCGAGCTCTAATCCGCCTGTGAGTTTCACGATCAGCTAAGCATAGGTCAGGTCTCAAAAAACTGGGTTAGGGGCTTTGTCCTCGAAGGTACACGCATTCCTAACTGTTGAGGCTCGCTCCCTTGCACGGGTTGCACAGGTGAAACTTTTGTGGAACAGAAAAATTATGAAACTGAGGAGATAGGAATGGAGGAGGAGTTGGCTGCGATTGTGAGCCATATAAAACTGCGCAGCGCATATCAAAGGAGACAGCAAGGTCTGAAATACCCAACAATACATCGGGATGCTTACAACCAAATAAAGAAGACTCGCAAAATGATGCGACATCCGGCGCGGGGACAGCAACCACAGTATCATGCAGTGCTGCTGTTAAGAAAAAAGGCACAGAGGAAACCGCTGAAACTAAGCAGATGGCTTCGAATGTAAACCTAGTAGGAGTGCAGTCGAATGTCTTCTCGAAAGTCAAAGAGGCTGATGTTATCAAAAATGCTCTCGGGAGATTAGTCGAAGCTCTTGGGGCAATTGGAGCCATGCTGAAGAGCACTCCTGGGGATGGTGGCGCTGCAGCTGTCACCATCATAGATTCAGTTAAGAACCTGATAACGGCAGCCTGCGGAGTTTCCATGCCCAGGGGACATTGAGACCTTGCAAACTTTTTATGTATATATTGGAAGATGACAGAAGTTTCCGAGCTTGGGAAGGAGTATCGTCTGCCGAGCGATTAACGGGAGGAAAGCTTGTTGCTGTCAGCACATAGTCGACGAGGTGGAGGGTGGGTGGAGACCCGATTTCAAATTGATAACCCGAAAAATTGGCGTTCTGTGGAACCCTTGCCCACTTAAGGTTCTGAAATCAGCCTGGAAAATTCTAAATCAGACTTGCAAAATCTCTATATTTTGTCGAATGTCCTGTCCGCCATCGAAATAACCACCAGTAGCATTCTTGTTTGACGATAATCATAATAATCGTTGGTGCGATAATCTAATTGGATTAAGGCCTCGACTTGTTTAGAGCATTCAAGACCGTAACGACAGACTACAGAGACTCCAGGAGAAAATGTGATCAGCATTGTCTTCGTCTGTGATGATAACCCTGATTTGACTTATAACTCCCTTATACACCTCGATGCTCATTCTGCCGAATCAAAGAGGGAAATCTGATTTCCACCACCAAACATGGTAGAGATAATCCGCCTAATTCATCGGCTTAAAAGCCATAAATCGCCCGGAGCCGATGAAATTTCAGCCAAATTGGTTAAATATGGAGGCGTCCAACTACTCAGAGCGGTTCATCAACTGATCCTAAAGGTGTGGGACAGTGAATCAATGCCTGATGACGGGCAGCGGGGAGATATCATCATGCAGCAATTATAGAGTGCCGCCTATAAGGTATTTTCAGCTATCTTGGCGGATAGCCCCATACGCCCAGAACCACAGTTAGATACTAGACAGCTACCTCACTCCCCCTTGCCCCTCAAGGGAGGAAATCAGTGCGAGTACACACGATTTCAAATTGTTTTGCCCTTGAGCATGAGCGAGATGTACCGAAAACCCGATCAGCTGTGTTTGACATACCGCCCGGACTTGCCAATGTATTGGTGAGATCCGCAAGTTTTTGCTTATGTATAAGTGAATACGTGAAAAAACTTTTTGATATGTGGGTGAGCACGCCGTAGTACCAGAATAGCAAAAGCTCACCGATCTCTCTCTTACCAATACGATTTGACGAAGATTATGCCTTTTCCTTGTTTAGCGTCTCTGATGTGTACAGATAAGCTTCTGCAAGCATATTTGCAAGTGGGGTCATTTTTGTAAGGGTACTGCCTATAGTAGATCTACTGTGCCCAGAACATCATTGACCCATACCAAAGAGTCTTCACTGCAAATAAATCAGCAACAGATCAGATTTTCTCTTTTCGGCTAGCGATGGAAAAACTATTGGAATATGACCATCAGGTGCACCATTTTTTCATCGATTTTAAGGCCGCCTATGATAGCATAGCCAGGATAAAACTTTACACGGTCATGAGAGAATTCAGTATACCCACGAAATTGATAAGATTATGACCAATGTGCGAGGTCAGATATAATAAAAACAGGAGGATCAATCAATCAACATCAATAACGGTCTAAGACAAGGGGATGCCCTATCGGGCGTCTTCTTTAACCTGGCCCTGAAGAAAGTGATTCGCGATGCAGATGTCAATCGCAGAGGCACCATCCTTTTCAAGTCCACCATACAACTACTGACCTACACTGACGATATTGACATTATGGGAAGAACAACCCGAAATGGACAGTCTACCTTCATGCAAATCGAGCAGGCGGCGCGAGATCTTGGGCTGCACATTAATGAATGCAAGACGATGGTGACAACGTCAGCACCAAAAAGCAAGCAGCTAACAACATCAAATCGCACTGGTCAAACAAAAGCAATAAAAATAGGAGACCGCTGAAACCTTCTCTATCTAGGATTGAAAATCATAACCGATAATAGCTATAAAGATGAAATCTGCACACGGTTGTTGGCTTCCAATAGAGTCTATTTCAGCTTACAAAAACTATTCCGCTCGAAACATCTCACCATAAGGTGAAAGCATTTACTGTACAAGACTATGATCTAGCCAGTCCTCATGTATTCCTCGGAGACTTGGGTTCTTAGCAGGAAAAATTGCGAACTCCTGGCCGCGTTCGAGAGAAGAATCCTCCGAAGAATTTTTGCTCCACCTACATGAGGATAGACGATTCCCGAGTCTACATAATGACGAAATATATGAGCGATACCACGACCATTTGTTTGTGGATAAGATCCAGCTCAATAGGTTGGGGTGGACGGGTCACCTTATCCGTATAGAAGAGGATGATCATAGCCAGAAAGTTTATAAGAGAAATATCTATGGTGGAAAAAGGAGACGAGGCAGACCCTGACTGAGATGGAGCGATGATATAGGTCAGACAGCGTTTAGGGATATCGAATTCTCCTCAGCGCAAAACCGGGGTGTCTGGAGTTCCTTACTAAGGCCGACCGGACGGGATACTGGTTATAGCATCGTTGATGATGATGTTGATGGGTCAGGTACCCATTTATAGCTGAGTCGACTGGTAACCAACATCCACTCATGATACAAATCTATTTACCATCAGTGAGATTTGAATCGCCTCCTTCCCCTGAGCTATGCGGACGATCCTTCAACTTAAGTGAAGTCAACACACTATCTAACTTACAAACAGCCGCAAGCAAGAGACTCGCCTGCTTGTTGTAAAAACAAGCGTGTCGAGTCGACTTGGTGGTGATATTTTACCGCAACGTCAATAACGCCCCTGCCTCCGACGTCACGAGGCAAATTCATCGGCTCCACCGCAGAATTTGGATGACGCATTCTGAATTTGGACATAGTAGTCCATATCCGCCGTTGGAAGTTTTATTGATAGCGTATACATTCAGTGCGCTTATTTTATACTTCCCTGAGAAATGCGATTTCAACACCAGCTTTACAGGTCGCAGGAATTCGGTTAGTAGGAGATGCCCCAACTCGAGCATGGGTTCCTTACAGAATTCCTAGGTAATAATCTCGGGCGAGCGCAATGCTGACCACATTGCCTCCTGCGGTGTACTACTATAGTGTACCGTTACGGTTTTAACACACTTCAAGTCCTAAGTCAATATAAAGGGGCGCTGGTGGTAGGTCAATGGGAGAATCCGTCGAGTACTCCCCGCAACATCAAGCACGTATGCAAAATGGTGTACTTCTGCGTGGTTTGAACCAGGCTGTGCGAAAGTCCCAGGACATCAAGAGAAGCCTTGAGGAATTTAGGTACAATACCTAAAGCTGACAATATTATAGGAACTACAACCACCCGCTCGAGACGCCAAATTTTTTGATTTCCCTCATAGTTCACCTTCTCCACATATTTCCGTTCAATGTTGCTATTATGGGGGATAGCAACATCAATAATATACGCGGAGCGGCCTGTCTTGTCAACTAACAGTACGTCAGGCTTGTTGTGTGGAGTATGGCGACCAGTCAGAACTTGCCGGTCCCAATACATGCTGTAAGCAGAACTATCAAGTACTGCTTGCGGCTCATATCGGTAAACCGGACATGTTCCCGGGATTAACCCATGCTTGTATGCAAGGTTTTGATGGATAACCTTACATACAGTATTATGCCTGGTAAAGTATTGCACCGGTGCCATAACAGTACAGCTAGAAATGAGATGGTCCAACGTCTCTAGCGCCGATCCACACATTCTGCACTGGTCGTTCTCCACCCGTTCTTTCATGATGAGCTTTTTATAAGCTCGGGTGGCAACCACGCCATCCCGAATGACACCCATGAATCCCTCCGTCTCAGCAAAGAGCTCCCCAGCGCACAGCCATTTGTCCGGCAATTCACGTGTTTACCGTGCATTGCCTTCGACTTGCATTCATCGATCCACTCTTGGCCCAACTTCAGCCCAGCCAGAGGATTGAAAGATTGATCCTTAAAGTTCAGTGGGGTGAGCCCACAGTCTGCCTTATAGACAGCCGCATGCAAGGGACTCGCCCTGCTCTTTGCGGTAAAAATAAGCGCGCAGCGAGTCGACATGGCGGTGATGTTGTGCCGACACGTCAACCATGCCCGTACCTCCGATGTCACGAAGTAGGTTCATCCGCTCCACGGCAGACGATAGATGCGATTCCAGTACTGGCTTTACCCGTCGCAGGAATTCGGACAGCAGAGCATCCTTCAGATCAACAATCGAGCATGTGTTCCTTACAGAATTCCTAGGTATTTGAAAAAGTCTGTCTCGGTCATAGCTTGGATGTGGAGGTCACCAATGCTTTGCCCGGTATGTGCCTCGTGATGACCTTTACGAATGGCTTGGATTCGACACTTCTCTAATCCCAATTCCATCCGAATATCACGAGTAAACATGTCTACTATTCGCAACAGACTTTTAAGGTGGTCGTCAGTACAAGGATACAGCTTGATGTCACCCAAATATTATACATCAAGGGTGTCAGCTGACAATTAGCACGTTGTGGCCATATTTGATTGCGAAACCATGCCCTCTAGCATCATTCAATAACCATGAAAAAAGGTTCAGTGCCATGCCAAACCAAAGGGGACTCAACGAATTCCCCTGGAAGATGCCTCTCCGTATACGGATGGGCTCTGAGGTATTAGCACCCTCAGATGTACGCACTGATAAGGTGGTATGCCACCCTTCCATGGCTGCTGCCAAGAGCTTTATTAGTTTGGGATCAATGCGATACAGATGTAGAACATTAGCTAAGTATGCGGTACGCTGTAGAAAGCCTTGGCATAATCGATATAGCAACTAAAGAGGTTTCTTTGGCCTCTAGTTGCTTGTCCTACAACTACCGAGTCGATAATGGGTTGCTCTTTGTAACCCCTTGACTCAACTCGGCAGCCTTTCTGCTCCTCTGACAGAATGTTGTTGGTCTCGAGGTGCCCATTGACCTTTCCACTAATAATGGACGTTATGAATTTGTAGAGGGTTAGTAAGCAAGTAATCGGTCTCGTGTCCGCGGGGCCCTGCACCGTGTCCTTCGTAAGGATAAGGTAGGTAATGGGATTCGTTGAGAGATCTAAAAAAACTCCGCCGGTTCCTCGGGTATGTTGCATTCTGAAAACGTCTGGAATAACTTTCGCCATACCGTCGTAACCGACTGCATATAACAGAAAATTTCTGCTTTAGTGTGTCCAAAATTTCAACTACGGGCGTCTCACTGGGGATGACATAGTTCCGGTAAACCCTCTCCACTTTATTCTTCACTCGTCTGCTAGTATTGCCAGTGCTGATCTGAATCAGTCTAGTAATGTCCTGCCTTAGTGAGTTCCGCCGACGTTCCAGACGGATTTTCCATGGTGGATCTCTTTGGTCACTCAAGCCAAAAACATGAAAGCGAATTTTCTGACCGTGCAATCTGATAGGCGCAACTACACCATAATATGCAATCTCATCATTGATTTGAGATAGGAGTTGCTGGAGATGCATAGAGCCTGGGAATACCTGGTCTATGCAAAGGATCCATATTTAAGAATTCTATACACGCTCTTTGGAATTCGTCCCAAACCTCAGCGGAAACCTCAGCTGGACGGTGGAGAAGAGTGCTTCGGTGAGTACTGAAACTGTTGCCTGCAGTGCAGCGTGGTGTTGTTGATGCCGCCGCCTCTACCCCCATCGACTCTCGGTCACCAGTTTCCCCGATGACTTCAAGTCGAACACGTTCCTTGATGGTGACCGGGATTTTGTCGCTGCGAGTAATAAAGCGGCACTGGTCTGCGACTCGCTGCACAGTCACGTGCGCGAATTGCGGGAAACGCTCGACGAACCTGTGGTGCAACAACAGGTGGTGTGTTGTAGCCGCCCCCACTGTTATTTCGTAGTAGGAGCGGATGATGAAGACGTTCATTTCTTCAGTCCATTTCATCCGCTGCCTAAGCGATCCTGCTGTAATGGTCACCAAAAATTGTGACGAAACAGCTGCAGCAGACGGAGCAATGCTCCTGGTCGTCGTGGCGCCTAGACGTCGAACGGCCCCACGACTAGCGGTTTCGATGCCGTGCTGTCCATTACAAGAGCCCGACCCAGTCACCAAGTCAGACGACTCCCGCCGGTTATCCGTACCAGACTTCAAATTTCTTCTTCTTCTCATTTTCGTTGGTGCATTTTATTCCTAGCTGCCAGGTGTGGGGATAGCTTCCTTAGTGATTAATCTGCAAGACTGCAAAGTTCCTGCACTTTCTTAAACTACCCCCTGAAATACTGCGGTGGCGTACAGCCATTCAGACTGAAGCTATCCATCCCTCCTCCTTTTACAACCGGGCTTGGGACCGGCTACGGCTATTTATTATTATTTCTAGAAGTATGTCGCGATCATAGTTTGGAAGTGGAGGTCATCAATTCTATGTATGGCATGCCGCTCGTGATGACTGGATGTCCTTCTTTATCCCCTTCCACCTGCAAAACCTTCTGATACTAGTGCTAGTGCCAGAGTGGCCTCCAAACCACGAGTGCTGGTAGTCAAATGACTAACTGCATGTCCTCCGGACTCCTTATTTCTTGAACATTGTGCTACTCTAACAGCTCAGGCTGCCTCAGTTCTTCATCTTCAGGCGACTTGTTTCCAATGCCGCTTCCATCATTTACCTTCGGACCTCTGACCATGTTACCACTAAGCAATTAGATCTCGCCAATGCTGACTCTCCCTGCTGAATCATTCTACTCAAAACATCCGCGTTCCCTATCAGACGACCAGGCCTATATACTATATATATAGTAATTCGTGACCATATGATCTGATAATTCGGGAAAAGGCAGCTGGACCTATACACTTATCTCCAGTATTGAGAGGTGATCAAACAACAACATGAAGAATTGGTTCACCAATGAACGCTATTGCTATTGGGAGACGGAGGCTTTAAGAAGGATTGGAATGAATGCGCCCAAGATCCCAGAGTAAGCTATGTTCCGTGGATGAAGGAAGGTAATTGAACTATGCTTCCAGTGTAGTTATAGGGCTGAATGCTGGATGCTGAAGTCGAAAGCAAATTGGATCACGACACGCGTACCAGCAATCGCAGTAAAAGAGAAGCTCCAGAAGCTAGATCAAACCTAGAAAGCGCGGCAGTGCCGCGGGGATATGAGCAAAGGGGTGGGGATAGTTTTAGTGAGTGCGAGCTCCATACACTGCTGTAACCTGAAATTTCCAACTCTATGGCGTTCTGCCCACACAGAGTTTCAAGAAGATGCAAATAAATAAGTTTGTAGTAACAAAGACAATTCATTATTACGATTTCAGAAATTTAATTCATTTCTTGATAATATATTTCAACTTACAATTACGCAGTATAAACCTTTAAGGTACATTTCAGAAATTTAGCCCTCAAGGCTTTAACCTTAATTTTAACTCGTTTTGAGCAAAACTTGACTTTGTGTATGGAGTTGCATTTAGAATCTTGTCTGCAAACAATTTCAGCATACGTTATAGGAGATAGCACCTCAGGTTCTTCTTCAGGGAAGTCAAAGGTGAGACTAATAGTCTTACATTTCTTACAATGTCGTTCAAGCCTCCGTGTGGCTATTAAACATTCACCTAAAAAGTATTCAAATGTAAAGATATATATTAAGAAAATTTAGCATTTTTTCTTTCAGTGAAAAATGTTTTTTCTTTGAACTTAGGTAGGACTTCCTACTATTCCTTAAGGAGAGCTGCATATTGTTGATAAAGTGCAAAAAAAATTAATTGAATTACATGGAACATGCATAGGCATTGCAGGTAGCCTATGGGGCGTACAATATATTTGATGTCAGTTGGGAATGATAGATAAATAAATAAAACGCGGTGGAAGTAAACCTCTATTTCGAAAAATACGTAAACAGGAATTTTTTAGCATTACTTAATAATAACCTCAAATAAAAGATATCCCTGTAACTTATCGTAACGGTTTTAATCACTATTTCCCAAACAAGAGGTTATTAATGTAGAATTCATATCACTTACTGCATACTTGTGTTCCATAACATTTTTTGAATGCGTGGGTTCCTTTATGTAACTCTGGTACCAGCTCTGTTGAAGAATCTTGCGCCTCCAAGACCGTGATATTATTCGCAACCAATTTCTCAACTAAGATTTCATCTGTTGAGTTATCACCTGTGGGGTAGGAAGCTGCAACAGCTAGCAAGGCGATGAAAACTGCAACGGCTGTGACAAAACGAATCATTTTAGCGCGACTAAGAAGGGGACTTGATTGAAGCTAGTAATTGCGAATAGATGCAGTCTATATATACTGAGGACCGTTCCAAATATTAGTCGATCGACATTTTATCAAACCGTCATTAAAATCGATAACGCCTGCTTTTACTGGAACAGCTACCTTCATTTAATGGGGGCGTTGTAACGATATGTATTATACTAACTTCAATACTTCATCAACCCACCCACTTTAATAATACCTTCCCATGCCTTTGGCAGGAATTAAAAATTATCTGATCCAACATCTCGTACCTTTTACTGGAGAGAATTTATGGAATGTATCGAAAACAAGTGGGAAATAGCTTTTGTATGTCATTCATCTTTATTCATCTTTCATTTATGAGACCTCTCAGAAGTGATCATTAATTTGCTGCATGAGTAACGCTATCATTGTGCTCAGATGTGTTAGAAGTAGGGCCACAATTGCATGAACTTGCCCTCAGGAGTCGTCAACGATCCTTAACGGGTCGCTTACGATACGGGGAGTGGTGTCCCCGAGGTACCCGAGCAAGTAGTTCTGACCCCCTAGCTGGCATAATACCTGCGCCCTATGTATGTGTGTGTGTGTGTCTGAGGTGGGGGAAAGGCAAAGCCTCTGAGCACTCAGACCTTAGTGGTCATTGTAATCGATTCCCTCGTCTAACGGAATATCCCGGATTCGTTTACGTATCGCAGGATTTCCGTTAGTGGATGTGATGCTATCCGCTGCAGTTGGAGCACATCAGCACCAAAAATCTGATGTCTGATGCGTCCGTAAGCGGGGCATTCACATAGAAAATGTTCCGTGGATTCCGCTTCCTCATTACAGAATGGACACGTATCATCTTGGATAATTCCTATTCTGAACATATGCCGAGCAAGTGAAATATGGCCAGTCTGAATGCCCTTAATACTTCTGCAAGTCTTCCTGCTTTTCGACAGGATAAACTTTGCAGTATGTTTGTTTGGTTCTGACAGGAAGAGTTTGGTCTGTCTAGCAGCATTAAGGCTTCGCCACCTGTCATTATGGGAAACTTGCTCCCAGTTTTTGATAGCAGTATCATCCAATGCTACCGACACCCCAGTTGCTGGTACCGGTCCGGGCATGGGAAAAGTTGAAGCCTCTTTTGCTAACGCATCCGAGATTTCATTTCCCTCTACACCACAATGACCAGGTACCCAGAGTAAATTCACCATATTGAATCTATAAACAGAATTCAACCGGTTTTTACATTCCTGAATGATTTTCGAAGTGATCAAAGTACTACTCAACGCCCTTAATGCAGCTTAACTATCGCTACAGACTGCGATGCGCCTGCCCTTCAACCGCTCGCCAATCATCCAGGTTGCAGCCTTTAGGATCGCATTCACTTCAACCTGAAAGAAGGTTGTAAATTGTCCCAAAGGAAAAGGCCACTTTTCGTTTTTATTCAAGAGGTAGGTCTTTGAGCCATCGGTGTAGAAGACATCAATATATCCTAACACGCATTCTTCTAGTTCGTCCCAGTTTTCTCTCCGTTTCAAGATAACATCATATTTTCTACCAAACAGATGTATGGGGATCCAAGAATCAGAAGACATTGCGAAAACTGGATTCAATTGTCCCAATATCTCTTCCAAAGTTCTGTGCCTCCCCCCTCTCATGTCCATTATTTACCCATAGATCTAATCGAATTAGTCTATGAACTGCTCTCATTGCAGTGCTCTGAATAAACGAATCCAAGGGCTACAAATTGAGTAATGCATTCAGAGCTGCGCTGTATGTGTTGCTCATGGTGATATACCGGTGATACCCGGACACACAGTTCTTTGCAGTGTGGCTAGTTTACAGCGAAAAATCTTTTGTTTCATCTTAACCCACCACAGTACGGATGCATAAGCGAACACACAATGTTAGCAACATATATCCACATTACTACCTGAGGCCTAAGTCACTATGCCGATGCAAAGATCCGCCTACACAGCCCATAAGCTGTGAGAGCTCGTTTCATCTTTACCTCTAAATGTTTATTCCAAAGAAGCTTCTTGTCTAGAATAACTCCCAGATATTTCACTTCTTCGGAGAGTTGAAGGGTTGTATCCCTCATCTCTGGAAGGCAAAGACCATTCAGTTTCTTCCTTTTTGTAAATAATACCATTGTGGTTTTATTTGGATTTACTGAAAGTCCATGCCTGAAACACCAACTGTCAATCAAATCAACGGCCCGTTGTGTATTTCTACACACCATTTCGAGATCCCGACCAACAGCCAGTACAGCCACGTCATCACATCCACTTCAGCACACAATCATCTCTCCGTGGGCGTAGCGTAGATTCACTCTATTAGAGTTTCGTCAACACCATGCTCTCTGGCGGCATCACAGAGATTTTGAAGGGCGCCCAGTCAAAAGCCCCTTCAATGTCCACAAACACCCCCATCGCGTACTCACCCTTCAGAGTTGCATCCTCTGTCTTTGAAACCAAAGAATGAAGAGTAGACTCACAGGACTTTCCACGTTGCATCCTCTGTCTTTGAAACCAAAGAATGAAGAGCAGACTCACTGGACTTTCCACGTTGGTAAGTATGTTGGTTTTTATTTAGTTGGTGCGACTTTAGCGCCTTGTCACGAATGGGACGCTCAACCAGTCTCTCCAGACATTTCAGCGAAAATGATGTTAGGCTGATTTGCCTGAAGTTTTTTGGATTAGAATAGTCATCTTTCCCAGGCTTTGGTATGAAGTCTACCTTCACCTTCTACCAAGAGTAAGACACGTAGCCCAGAGCAACACATCCTCGAAAAATATTTATTAGAAGTTTCTCTAAGTGCTTTATGCCCTCTTTTAGCATCGCTGGATAGATGCCATCCATAGCAGGTGCTTTGAAATGGTCAAATGATATATAGCAGCACTCGCTTTTTCATTGGTAGCAACCGCTCTCGCAGTGTCCCAATTCCCCTTGCAACACCTTCGTGTTGAAGGGTTTGCAGTAACCGCCAATTCTCTTCTTCCCACTTCTGAGACCTGGTGTACTTCCAAGAGAGTCTATGTAGACTCAACTCTGGAGTTTGTGAAAGTACCATCCGGTTTTCTAAGAGAGTCCAACTTGGCCGACTCATCCTTATTAAGGACTCTGCACAACCTGGAAGTCTCCCTTTCACCTTCCAGTTCCTCACAGTATGCTCTAAAAGAGTTTCGTTTCGAACGTTTTACGAGCCTCTTATATTCACGCTGTGAGTTCCGGAAATTTAATCAGTCTTCATCTTTATTGCTTTTCCAAGCGCGATTTAGAAGTCGCCTGGTTGATTTCCTGTATCTCTGCAGTTCTCGGTTCCACCATAGAACCGTTTTACCACTTTGGCCTCGGGAAACAGGACAAGCCTCTTCAAAGCACTCTAAAAATGTTCGATTCATAGTTTTCAATTGATCTTCTGTCGCCAAAAGTGTCCTTAGTCGCCTAGGGAGCTCAATTTTCTCGCCAAGAAGTTCATTGAACTTTGTCAAATTCGTTTTCCTAGGATTCCGTCTTTGTATTACAGGCGAACAGCCTGTTACACTAAATTCTAAGTAACGGTGATCTGAGAGTGAGACTTCATCTAGTACTCGCCAGGTCAATTAATTCACTTCTTCTTGGTCCCACGAACGTAGGGGCGTACCCTACGTTCGCGGTCATTAGACCAGCTGAAGTGATAAAATCAAATCTCTAGGATTGCATTTGCTACTGCCCCAACAAATATGCTGAGCGTTCGCATCACAACCTATTAAAAGCTCAAGGCCACTTGATTCTGCACACACTACTAGATCCCTTAGTTCTTGCGTCGGCGGAAGGCACAAAGAATCATAGGGTAAGTAGGCAGAGGCAACTATAACGTTTCTCCTTTTGTCATTAATTATTGTAAGTTGATCGCAGCAAGGTCCTGTGAACAAAGTTGTCTCAGCATGGTTGCCTCTAAGAATTTTGACATCAGAACGCAGGCAGGTTATATTGAGAAAGGACGACAATTCCATTGGGGGTTGCGTCAATGGAAGCGACTATCGCAGGACGGTTGACGGGTGGATGGCCCTCAAACTATGTTGCCCTCAACGGCGGGGGAAGAGTGGAAGTTTGTCAGAAAATTGAGGATGGACTTGAAGCACATTGCCAAAAATCAACAACGATGCCGCGAAATATGGTTGATGCAGTGTGCCCAACTAGGGATTTATGATTTATAACTATTCTTCCGCAACAAGATAAAATAAGACTTGGCTATCCGTTCAACAGGCCGTCTTGCCGATCCCGTATAGGAACGTATTGGGGATAAGAAGGCTCTAGGATTGGACGGATGGAGACTGCAGAGTCGGAGAAGGATATCTTCAACGAGGCAGTTGAACAGACCCTCGAAACCTGTCCCAAGTATGATATCAAAATGATGCTTGGAGATTTTAACAGTCAAGTAGCGATGGAGCCCGTTTTCAGGCGATACATTCGCTCCCATAATTTACATGAGGATATCAATAATAACAGACTGCAGATTATTCAATTAGCACGAAATATATGTTGGAAGTACCCGGTTTGCGTGGAAAGCAATCCACAAACATACGTGGTCCTCTCCAGACGCCGCCACCTCTCACATATCACGCACTGCAGTAAATATAGGCGTATCACGGTGCCGAGTACTATCTATAAGATATTCTCCGCTATTTTGCTAGGTCGGATAGCCTCATAGGCCCAGAACATTATCGGTCCGTACCAAAGAGGCTTCACTCCAGGCAAATCAGCAACAAATCAGATCTTCTCTCTGCAGCAAGTGATGGAAAACTGTTGGAATATGGGCATTAGTTATACCATCTTTTCATCGACTTTAAGGCCGCCTATGATAGCATAACCACGGCAAAACTGAACACGACTATGAGAGAGTTCGGTATTAGTAAATTAATAAGACCGACTAGGCTGACCCTGACCCATATACGAGGCCAAATAAAAGCAGCAGGATCACTCACCAAACCATTCAACATCAACGATGGTCTAAGACAAGAGGATGTCCTATCGTGCAGCTTCTTTAACCTGCCCTTGGAAAAAATTATTTGCAATGCAGATGTTAATACACGAGGCACTATCGTCTTCAAGTCCACTCAACTAGTGGCCTATGCTGATATCGGCATTATGGGAAAACCAAGCTGAGATGTACAGTATACCTTCATCCAGATGGAGCAGGCGGCAAAAGATTTTGGCTTGCACATTAATGAAGTACGAAGTACACGTCAGCGCCAAAAACTAAAGAACGAACAACATTAAATTGCACTAGTCAAACGAAAACAATAAAGATGGCAGACTACAACTTTGAGATCGTTAAAAACTTCCCTATTTCAGCTTACGAAAACTGTTTCGCTCGAAATGCCTCACCATAGTGTCAAGATTTTTACTGTACTATGATCTTGCCAGTCCTCATGTATTCCTCGTGGGTTCTTAACAAGAAAAATTGCGAACTTTTGGCCGCGTCCGGGAGAAGAATCCTCTGAAGAATTTTTAGCCCCCTACATGAGGATGGATGATTCCGCAGCCTCTATAACGACGATATTTATATATACGATACCACGACCATCAAACCGGAAAGTTTTTAGGAATATCAAATTGTTGGACCTCGGTGCAAAATCGGATGTTTGGGGTTCCTTACTAAGGCAGGCCTAGACCCGATATTGCTTATTAAGCCGTTGATTATGTGGAAAAGACCAGAGTTCGTTCCACTAGCGAAACATCAACAACTACCCGGTGTGTCCTCTTCATATCTCCCTATCCGTCTTTTAGATATTATGGAGAATTGAAGAATGAATATTCTTTACTTGATATCAACTGATTCCCAGGGTTCCGTATTGGGACTCCTGATGTAGAACATAATGCGTCTGGGATGCGTATCAGAGTCGGCAACGCTAGTTGACTTTGCGGACTTGGAACTTAAGGAGCAAGCAAGAAAAACAATGCAGTTGGTATTCAGAAGTCGTTTCAAAGCCAATTATTAGATACCTAGCGATTATGATCAAAACCAAGTTGAATTTGTCTAATATCGGTGTGTCATTGTGGGAAACGTGGTATCTGCCAACGGTGACACCGAACTGGATGTCGCCCGACCCATTAACACAACAAGATCCGCTTTCGCTGCCCTGTCTAAAATCTGGGAATGCACTTATCTAAACACCAAGATCAAACTGAGAATATTATGTGCAAGTGTGGGAGTAAAACATGAATGGTGGCAACCACTGTCACTTGAAGGCTCCAAGCCTTCGTTAACGCCTACCTGAGAGGTATCATCGGAGACGAAGAACTTAGACTTATCACTGGTACGTGATGCGATCAGAAAACGGAAGTGGCATTGGATAGGTCACACAGTAAAAAAGGGCTCAGTGGTATTCCACACCCCCAAGATAGCCAATGAATGGTCGCCCGAGCGGCACTTGACGCAGAATAATGGAAGAAGAGCGCGGACATCTCGGGATGCCCTGGGGCAGCTGAAGCGTGTACGATAGCGCGTATGTGGGATTGCTTTGCTATAAAAGGTAAATAGCAATCATAGATAGATTGCGAGAATGGCTCCTCTGGATCTCGCCGCCGCGCTATCTCTACCGAAGAAGCAGGGCTAATCCGTCCCAGGTGACAGCAGACTTTCGAAAAGCCACTAAAAAAGGCTTTGCTACGGAAGCAACGGTGGCATAATTCCGCTGGAAATACCTTTAAAAATATGGATCGAACGAAAACACGGGAAATTGAATTATCAACGCACACAGTGGTTGTAGGAGGAACATATTTGTATCGAGTTCGATCGGACTAATCTTCCGACTACCTTGAAGGCGCCCAAGAATTTGGAGCATGTTACGTTACACTCTCCGTAAATGAAAGAGGTGGATCGAGCGACATAGTTTTCGGACCCTATAATCTCATTCGGACGTCGCATGGCGTTCTGTACACATTCAGTTTCAAGAGGATGGAAATAAAAAAGTTTGTTGGAACAAAAAATCACTGTTATGATTCCAGAAGTTTAATTCGTATCTAGATAATACAATTTATCTTACAATTAGACGCAATTAGAGTAAACCTTTAATACACATTTAACATGTGTTACTCTCCAGGCTTCAACGTAAATTTTAACTTCTTCTTTGGTAAACTTGACTTCGCGCATGTAGTTGCAAGCAGTATTTTTTTGCCAGCAAGTGACTTCAGCATACACTATAGGATTATGTTTTTTATAATCTCCATGGGGCGGATACTCAAGGTTAAACTGAATAGTCTCAGGAGTACCAGAGTCCCGCTTAATTGTCTGTTTGCCTACATAAGTTTTGCCTGGAAAGTATTCAAATTAATTAGAAGTAAATTAGGAAAATTCAGTATTTTTTTCCTTTGAGTGAAAAATTTTTCCTTTGATAAATTATTGAACTACCCCAAAGATATCCCTCCAACTTATCGTAACGGTCCTGATCACTACTTCCCCAAAAAAGCTTAATAATTTAGAAATCATATTACTTACCGCACTTTTCTGATCCAAAACGGCGTACGATTTTGTGAGTTCGCCTACCCTTATGTAACTCTGGTGTCAACTCGGTTGAATTATGTCCCGATTCCTCGACCGTGATATTATCCGCAACTATTTCATTGTTATCAGTAACGGTTGAGTTATCATCTGCTGGGGAGCAAGCGGCAACAGCTAGCAAGGCGATGAAAACTGCAACGGCTGTGACGAAACGAATCATTTTGGCGCAACTACGAAGGGAACTTGATTGAAGTTAGTGATGGCGAATAAATGCAGTCTATATATACTGAAAGCGAGCATCCCAAATATTACCCCCTCTACTGATTACATTCGATAAAGTCGTCATTGAAATCGATAAGGCGCGGTTTTGCGGAAGCGTATACCTTCATTTGATGGGGGCGTTGTTATAACCACTCTTTATCAACCCGCCCATTTCTATTTTCCCATGCCTTTGGTTGGGCTAAGAATTATCTGAATCAACATCGTGTACCTTCCATTCAAGGGGATTTATCGGATATATGGAAAGCAACTGAGAAATAGGTTTTGCAAGTTATTCATCTATGAGACCTTTCAGAGTGATCAATAATTTGGTGCATGAGTAACGCTGACATTGTCCTATAGATAAAATCTGAAGTGCGAGACGTAAGGTCCTAATTGCATGATTGTAAGCCACAAGGATCTTACAAAAGAAGAAAGGTTCGCTTTGTAATGTCAAATACTGAATCACGAGGACTGAGTCTTCATTATCATGTCCTGAACTATGAACTATGAACCATGATATCATCATCATCAACGGCGCAACAACCGGTATTCGGTCTAGGCCTACCTTAATAAGGAACTCCAGACATCCCGGTTTTGCGGCGAGGTCTACCAATTCGATATCCATAAAAGCTGTCTGGCGTCCTGACCTACGCCATTGCTCCATCTCAGGCAGGGTCTGCCTCGTCTTTTTTTTCTACCATAGATATTGTCCTTATAGACTTTCCGGGCTGGATCATCCTCATCCATACGGATTAAGTGACCCGCCTACCATAACCGATTGAGTAGGATTTAATCCACAACTTGATGGTCGTGGTATCGCTCATAGATTTCGTCGTTATGTAGACTACGGAATCGTCCATCCTGATGTAAGGGGTCAACAATTCTTCGGAGGTTTCTTCTCTCGAACGCGGCGAACAGTTAGGGGGCTTGCCAGAACCCAAGTCTCCGAGGAATACATGAGGACTGGCAAGATCATTGACTTGTATAGTAAGAGCTTCGACCCTATGGTGAGATGTTTCGAGCGCAACAGTTTTTTTAAGCTGAAATATGCTCTGTTGGCTGCCAAGAACAGTGCGCGGATTTCATCATCGTAGCTGTTATCGGTTGTGATTTTCGATCCCAGATAGGAGAACTTATCAACGGTCTCAAAGTTGTAGTCTCCTATCCTTATTCTTCCCGTTTTACCAGTACGGTTTGATATTGTTGGTTTCTGGTGCTGACGTTGCCACCATATACTTTGTCTTGCCTTCATTGATGTGCAGCTCACGATCTCGCACCAATCGCCGCCTGCTGGATCTGGATGATGGCAGTTTGTACATCTCGGGTCGTTCTTCCCATGATGTCGGTATCGTCAGCATAGGTCAGTAGTTGGGTGGAATTAAAGAGGATCGTACTTCTTGCATTTATGTTAGCATCACGGATCACTTTCTCCAGGGCCAGGTTAAAGAGGACGCATGATAGGTCATCCCCGGCGGTAGACCGTTGTTGGTTTCAAATAGTCTCGAAAGTGATCCTATTGCTTTTATCTGACCTCGCACATTGGTCAGAATCAGCCCAGCCAGTCTTATCAATTTCGTCGAGATGCCGAATTCTCTTTTACACTTGGCTATGCTATCACCCTTTTACCCTGGCTATGCTATCACCCTTTTACCCTGGCTATGCTATCATAGGCGACTTTAAAGTCGATGGAGATGGTGAAACTGATGTCCGTATTCCAACAGTTTTTCATCGCTCGCCGCACAGAGAAAATCTGATCTGTTGCCGATTTGCCTGGGTCTGATTTGGTATGGGTCAATGATGTTCTGGGCGAATGGGGCTATTCGGCCTAGCAAGATAGCGGAGAATATCTTATAGATGGTACTCAGCAACGTGATACCTCTATAATTGCTGCACTGTGTGATATCTCCCATTTTGCCAGTCGCCAGGCATTGATTCGCTGTCCTACACCTTGAGCATAAGTTGATGAATCATTTGGTGTAATTGGTCGCTTCCATATTTAACCAATTGGGCTGTGATTCCATCGGCTCCTGCCAACTTATGATTTTTAAGCCGATGAATTACACGGACTGTTTCTTGTAAACTTGGTGGTGGCAATATTTGTTCGTCGTCTTCAGTTGGCAGGACCTCCAACTCGTCGGTGTTCTTGTTGTTCAGTACTGTCGGAAATCAGATTTCCCTCTTTGTTTCGGCAGCATGAATATCGAGGTGTATAAGGCTTCTTCTGATGCGGTTGCTCCCTGTACTTTTCTAGCTCACAGACTTGTTGGTTCTCCCAAGCTTCCTTTTTCCGTGAAGTCACTTCTCCGCTCGACGGGGTTCGTGATAAGTCTTTGCGCGTGCCCGCGTTCTTTGAGAATGTAACATTACTCGGTGTGCAGCATTTTTCCTTTCCGTTGCTAGCTTACATTCATCGTCTAACCAGCCATTCCCACTCTGTTTGCGGCTGGTGTCAAGTATGTTTGCGGCCGTATTTATGATAACATTCTTCAGGTGATTGTGAAGATCATTTGTTGATGCTTCATCTCCAGGATCTCTGTAGACTGCGGTTGTTGCGGCATCCATTTCCCTCTTGTAGGCGTTGCGGAGGACTGTGTTTTGGATGGCTTCAGTGTTAACCCTCACCTGATTGTCAGAGATGATTCTGGGTGGTTTTGTTATTCAAGCTCGAAGCACCATGCCAACGAAATAGTGATCCGGGCCTATATTGGTCCCCAAATATGTTTTGACATCTATCAAGGCTGAGAGATGGCGGCGTTCGATCAACACGTGGTCAATTTGATTAAAATTGGTCCCGTCTGGAGAGGCCCACGTATGTTTGTGGACCGCTTTCTGCGCAAACCAGGTACTTCCAACAACCATTTCGTGTGACACTGCAAATTGAATGATCCGCAGTCCGTTATCATTTGCATTTTGATGTAAGCTATGGGCGCCAACGTATCGCCTGAATACTGGCTCCTTCCCTACTTGGCTGTTAAAATCCCCAAGTATGATTTTGATATCATATCTGGGACAGGGTGCGAGGGTTCGCTCTATTGCCTCGCATAAGGTATCCTTCTCCGACTTTGCAGTCTCCTCTGTAGGGGCGTGAACGTTAACGAGGCTTATATTTTTAAATTTGCCTCGCAAGCGCAGAGTGCATAGCGGTTCGCCCATGTTTTTAAAGCCGACAACAGCAGATTTCATTTTTTGGCTAACTAAGAAACCTACTCCGAGCACAACCATACTGCTACAAAATGTGGCCCTTTTTTGTAGAAATATAAGAGGAGTTAGCCAGTAAATTTTTAAAATATCGAAATGAACTTTTACCAACTTTGAGCAGATATGGAGATCGCATCTGGAATGGATGAATATGTGGGCCCATATTCCAATATTTTCACTTATTGTATGTTCATCGAAAATTTACCTAAGTGGATAGTTTGCCAGCCACTCTATATGCCAGGCGGGGGTTTAAGATTCCCCTCAAAGGACTCCTGGCTCGCTTATCGAAAAAGCGGAGTTGTGGAAAAAAAATAATAATTCAATTTAATAATTTCATTTATCAAAACCTACCACTTGCTACCTCTCCCTACAACTTCAAAAACTCATTTATATATTTATATACAAATTGTCAATTTGTACAGAATAACAATGTTCAAACATTACATGACCGGTTAAAGGGGAACATTGACCTCGGGCTTAAACTTAACTTTCGGAATGCAGGCCCAACGGTTGATCTGGTTGAGGCAATTTAAATCGTGTTTTGCATAGGGATTAGCCGGACTGGGACCGGCTGGTTGATGGATAGCGGAACAGTTGAACCGGGGAGTTGACGACAGTGAAGTAATTAAAGGATTTTTTTTTCCCCAGAATCATGTCCCAAGATAAAAAGGACTTAAGTTGAGAGAACGATGGCGTACTTATGGATGCAGACTCATGCAGCGGACAGCCCTTTTGCCTAAGTAGGAGCAAGGCATCTCGAAATTCAGTGAAAGTTTTCAAAATTGCTGCGGAAAGACAAGGAAAACTGCATAATATTCAAGTGGGCGATTCTAGTAAGACAACAATTTGTGGCGGAGAAAGAAGCGTCCAATGATTCAGACGTTTCAAAACGAATATTATCGGAACGAGTGATTAGTGATGCGTTTTGTCAGAAGTCAGAGGAAAAAAGTATGGTGTTATTAGAAAGCCATAACAGACATGAGGTTTCATCAAACAAATCCGGATTTGCTTATTTCAGGCTTAACCGATGGTTTAGTGAATGTTTTTCATATCTCCAAGGAAAACAAGGATGATGCATTGCGTGCAGTTATCAATACATAGAGTAGCGTACACAAATTGCACTGTCATGAAAGCGACATTGGGATCCTCATACCAAGACCACCTCTTACTCAACGCCTGCATTGATAAGTAGGGTTGCAGCTACGACCGCCACTTTATTCGATCCCAGAACTTCCTGATGGCGTTGCGAAACTTATTTTTTTATTATGCTGTATTTGTTTATTTTGCTGATTAATCGGACCGCAATCGACACATCTCAGAAGACGTAATGTTTTATGAATTAAATTCCAAATATGCATTAGTGGATTAGACCGCGCTGTACTCGCTGTTGGGTATGGCCCCATTATTGAGGCAAAAATGATGTTGACATGTAATAATAATTGCGGCGTTATGACAACTCTTACTATTATTTGCATGTACGGGCGTAGGTTTTAATAAGTTTTTTTAATAGACTTTATTCAGGAGAAATAATTAGAAGACATTTTGTGAAGAAAGACAAGCTAAATAAATAAAGAAGGAGAAAAGCGAGGGTGAGTAGTATAGATTCCGGTGCTGGCTTCCGTTCATCCGCGATTATTGAAAAAAGTTACGATTGCAATAATTTTTCTTCTCCTTGCCTTTGCTCTTTTTGCGAAAGGGTGGAGGGCTTCGGATTTTGTAAGGACGACTTCCTTTCACCTATTCCTTTCTACCCCTGCTAAACTCATCTAGACAAGGGTCATCCTCAAATATCATGGCCTGAGAATGTCAAGGTAGGCTGGAAACCTCAGAGGCTGCGCCTCACAACACACGTGAGGCAAGGGAAACAGATCGAGAATGTGATCCGTCGAGGATCCCCCTTTTAGATTGTGACACTCGGGTTCGGAGTTTTACGGCTCCACGCGTGCTGTCGACCCGGTCTTTTTTTATTTCATTTCCAGGTTTAACTTGCGTGTTGGTATTGCGCCAAGTGTGCGCGAATTCCTATGTTTGCGTTTATTTTGTAGGATCCGTGGACCCACCCACCGGAGACACGCGAATTTTGTGCAATGGCGCGAGAGGGATCGAAGTGCTCAAAATTACCCCTCACATTATGAGCCTGGTTAGTACAGAAGCATGGAAACACGTGTTGACGGAACATTGTAGTTTCAATGTTTGCTGGCGGACTTGACAGTCAATTTCACCATCTTTTTAGGTTTTTTCAGATATCTCTCCCCTCTTGGATATCTCCGGTCACTTAGGATGATCTTTTGACTATCGACAGTCTATTCTTGCCTTTCCCATCTGGAGTCAGTGCTGTGAAGTAGTGCGAATAGATTCTCACATTCACAGTTTTCAGCGGCATACCGAGTGCGCGGCTGAACGGAATTGTGAAAAGCGAGATTTCGCGCTGCCACTGCCTCATAAACTACAGATTTGTCAGCATATCTGTCGACGTTCACAGATACGTCGAACGATACATCGGAGCCTACCGAGATCCCCGAAAAAATCGCGGAGACCATACAAGCTGGAAGGGTAGTATCGGGCAGGAAAGTGGACCTGCTGCCCACAGAAGAGGAAAAGGACTACCTAGACCTTGACCTTTTAGGGTTCAAGTCGGACAGCGAAACGCAAGGAAACGGTCGAATTTGATCCTTCCTAAAAATATCGATTTATGTTAAATCCCCTTTTTGGGCCCTAACCTTCTTTGCGCTTAGCGTTTTTCTTCCCGCCAACTTTGGTCCATGTTTCCCTAGTCCCATCTGGGTCTCCCTTGGGTTCATTAAAGCCGGCATCACTACTTCACAATTTTAATTATTTTGTTGGCCTTTCGCTTTACCCTTGAGTGGCTCTTTTGCTTTTTAGCGTCCTGCGAGGAACCAAAAGAATCGTTCGCTCCATCTTTACTCCTCTTTTCTATTTCTCTCTGAGTAGGACGAATGATGATTCGTCGGTATTCAGACACTGTTCCTCTGCTTGGTTTTCCCAGTATGCAGATCCGTATTTATAAGCGGAAGGCTCCCTGATTTCCATCCTTCACTGTCGCTGACGTTGAGGGAGATCACAGAGCCATTGAACTTCTCCTAAATGGATAAAGCGAGATTTCAGAACCAGGTATAGTCACCTGACCGTGAGGTGACGAATGCCTAGTCTGCAAAGTATCTTTTCGTATCTTCGGCGTGATTTTTTCAATCCACCCGAACTGCACATAGACATGACCATCGACGCTCACTTGCAAGAGCTTACAAATGCATGTTCATACGTATCTGCTGAACATGCTCTTATCTGCACCAAGGGATATCTGGCAACTGCGCGTAGATCTGCCTGTCATAAGCACTTTTCTCAGAAACGTTTATATGATAATAATCGTTGGCGCAACAATCCATATTGGATCAGGGCCTTGAAGTGTGTTAAAGCACTTCATTCAAGACCGAAACGGTGCACCACAGTAACACTGTAGGAGGCAATGTGGTCAGCATTGCGCTCGCCCGAGATTATTACCTTGATTTGACTCAGGTACTCATTCACAGCTGAGTCGACTGGTATCCGACATCCAGTCACGATAGCCACCAGTGAGATTTGAACCGCGACCTTCCGATACGAAAGCCCAGCACTTTAATCACTCGAGCCATCCAGGCACAGAAACATTTATACCGATTGGTATGGAATTCGATGAGAAGGTGTAAACTGTGAGCGCCTACGCATGCAGTGTGGTACATCATTCTACATCGAGTTTACATACATGCAAAATACATCGTAGACATGTATTTTATACCCTTGATGGGATATAGCACGTCAACCACACCTACGCGCTATCGTTCGCCATTGAAATGCCCTTCAGCACCCTACGATTTCCCGAGACGTACGCACTCTTTCTCTACTGTTCTGTGCCAAGTGTCATTGGGGCGGTGGATACCACTCAGTGGGCAGTGGGGGTTACACTCCTTGTGCAACTCCCATATGGCAACACAGAAAAAACACTAGCACAGAACAGTCTCAATTTGGGCTTGGTGTTGAGATAACTTCATTTCCAGATTTATTAACGCGTCGGGCAACATCCGGTCCGGTGCCACCGTCCGCAGAAACCACGTTTCCCAGATATACAAATTGATCAACGCCTTCGATGCTCTCCTCACTTGTTCAAATTGAGAGAGTGAAATGATCTGTCAGATTTAGAACTTGCCTCTGTTGGTGTTCCTCTTTAGTTCAATTCTACTTGCCTCTCTTTTCAAATCCAGAACCATTTGGCAAAAGTTCATGACCTGGTGAGAGAGCAAACAGATGTCATTATCGTAGTCAAAATGTTTGAGGATAGATGTCATCGTCCATTGAATTATACGCCCTCTGAAGAAGGCAGCATGAAAACCTTCACCGATAACAAGAAGAAATAATATCGGTGATAAGATGCGACCCCGGCGAACTCCACTTTGAAGCTCAAAATCGGCTGAGATACACATCCTGTCTATGCTGTTAAATACTTTCTCGAAATCGATGCGGGAGAGCAGGTGCAGCGAAGATCTAAACTCGGCGCATTATTCCAAAATGATGACATAGCAAATATTGTCATCAAAAACCTCCCTAGGGCATCAATGAATTTCCTTCTTACAGTCTTCAACAACTGCATCAATAATGGTTACTTTCCCACTACTTGGAAAGTAGCAAAGATAATCGCCATTAAAAAAAGGCTGCCCCCGCGAACCACAAAACTTCAAGCCTCTCTCTCTCCTCTCCGACTTGGGCAAGCTCTCCGAAAAAGCATGGACAGTGGGATTAGTCCAACATTGCGATCGGAAAAACTTTATTTCGAAACATCAATTCGGGTTCCGGACAAAGCACGGGATCCAACACGCACTAAGCTACCTTCATGATTCGGTGAGTAGCAGACTTAACGTCAATTCCGTTTGGGTCACCGGACTCATCTTCAAATTAGTCAGCCTTGATTTTCCTATCCCGGTGACCAGACTTATAATAAGTTTCTTCGAAGATAGGCATTTTTACGTCAGCGTGAGAAATGATTATTCGGATCTCCTATCGGTCACTTCTGGAGTACCGGAGGGATCCATTTCAGGACCTACACTCTACAACATTTTCACGGCCGTAGCTCCAATCTCAGAGAGCGGCACAGAACTATTACAGTTCGCTGACGACACGCTTATCTTCTCGTCGAGCCTCCGACCCGGTAAGGCAGCTAATGCTATAGAGAAATACTTAACAGATCTCTGCAAGTACTACCAGACCTGGAGGCTAAAAATCAACAAGGCCAAAACACAGGTTATTACTTGGGATCTAGATCTATCCATTGAAAAGCTAAACGCTTAAAAGTACGCATCGGGAATAGCGTAGTAAACAGTTCACAAAAAATGAAATACTTGGGAATGCTATTTCATGAATGCTTACGATTCGACCTCCACCTTAATCGTGCTCTCAGTAGAGCACGCGGTGTACTAAGTAAAATCTACTCTATTCTTCGTTAAAGAGTAGGACTTTGCACTAAATCTAAACTGAATCTATACAAAGTCCTCATAAGACCGATTCTTTGCTACGGAGCCCCTACATGGATCTCTTGCTCAACCAAAGCTATGAAGAAGTGCGAGTCCTTCGAGCGCAGAATTTTGAGACACTGTGTCGGCTTTTCGTACAATTAGAAAACCTAGAAGTGCGGTCGAAATGCAAAATTGTAATAGCCACCCGTTTTTAAGGTTTAGTGTAAAACAAAAAAGTAAAGTAAAGTAAATAAAGTAAAATCGATTCAATGTCTGTCTGTCTGTCTTTTTTTTTTTTTTTTAAGGAGGTGGAAATTTTCAAAAGACTCTGGCCTGGGCACGCCAGAGTGTGAGATTTTTACCCACTAAAACCACCCCCGACTCCCCCTACCCCGTGGAACCACCTTTAGGTATTACATCATGGGGCGGAGTTAGCTTACTTTAGCTAGGTCTCCTTCCGTCTTCCCGCGGGGTTCGTAATCGCGCTTTCCCCACTTCTTCTGCTTTTTGCAGTTTCTCCTGGATCATTGCGATCATGAAATTGATCGCATCCCAGTCTTCCTGGCAAGCTGCCATTCTCCGGACAAAATTTTCCGGTGATAGCACTTCACCTAGGGTTTCCTCTAGGTTCCTTCTTTCTTCCACGAACCTAGGACAATGGAAGAATACGTGCACTGGGTCCTCTGGGATCCCGTCGCAGTTTGGACAATTAGGCGAGGTGTCCAATTTAAACCTGTACAGGTATTGACGGTATCCTCCATGGCCAGTGAAAAACTGGGTGAGATTAAAATTGATCTCCCCATGCTTTCTCTCCAGCCACTCCCTGATAGAAGGGATCAACCTGTAAGTCCAACGACCCTTTTCTGACAGGTGCCATCGCTGTTGCCATCTGCTTATGGATCTCTCTCTTTCGGCTTTTTCACCTGTGATAAGGGAGAGATGGACCTGGTGTTATAAGTGTTCATCATTTCGGTTGCCAGGATGTCAATTGGCATCATTCCCGAGATGATGAACGCTGCATCGTCTGAAACGGTCCTGAAGGCAGAACACACCCTTAAGGCTATTCTTCTGTAAACCGTACTCAGTTTATATGTGTTTCCCCAAACTGGGACTGCATACAGCATGATAGAACTCACCACCCTGGCTATGAGCAGCTTGCAAGTATGCCGCGGTCCTCCAACGTTCGGCATCATCCTTGCCAGAGCCATACTCGTGGTGGATACTTTTTTACAAGTATGCTCTAAGTGCTGCTTAAAATTGAGTTTTCCGTCTATCATCACCCCCAAGTATTTGATGGCCGGCTTGGAAGTGATGACACGATTCCCGGTTCTGACGCAGGCGTAATTTCTTTTGCGGCGCTTAGTGATGAGCACCGCTTCCGTCTTTTGCTCAGCGAGTGCCAGTCCAGCACTCTCTAGCCAAGCCTTAACAACACTGATTGCTTCGCTTGAGTACAACTCAGCATCCTCGAGATGCTTTGCGACCACAACCAGTGCTATGTCATCGGCGTAACCCACCACCGTGGCCCCCTCCGGAACCGGAAGGTTAAGCACATCATTGTACATGATGTTCCACAGTAGTGGGCCCAGTACATAGCCCTGTGGGACACCCGCAGAGACAACGTACTCTTTGGGTCCATCATCGGTATTATACCACAATGTTCGCTCATGCAAATAGCTATCTATAATAGCGGCGAGGTAGGTTGGAACACCAATCGTCGGCAAAGACTTTCGTATAAGGTTCCAATTGGTCGAGTTGCAGGGTGACCACCACACAATATTTGCTGGTAGAACCCCTTCCGTGAATTGCATTTTCGGCCAAGCCAGTAACCATTTTGATGGCATCAATGGTTGATCTGGCTTTGCGGAACCTATATTGCCTATCTGAAAGGCCGCCTTGGCTCTCGACGACTGGGAGCAGCCTATTATAAATAACCCGCTCCAAGATTTTCCCCATAGCGTCTAGAAGACATATGGGTCTATAGGAGGACGATTCCCCTGGCGGTTTGTCAGCCTTAGGCAGCAACACCAGCTTCTGCCGCTTCCACGTCACTGGAAAGATACCCTCGGCCATGCACGTTTCGAACAGTTCCGCAAACATATCCGGTCTACATTTGACGGCAAGTTTGAGCGCCTTATCCGGTATGCCGTTCAGACCCGGGGCCTTGCTGTCACCTATTCGACTGCAGATCTCCAGCAGCTCGTCCCTGGTGACTGGTGGAATCGGCGTCACATTCAGGGGACGCTGGAAAGTGTTAGAGCATAGGGCACGTCATTTGCGGAGATGATCGGCCTCTGAATCGTCCTGTCACGATTTTATAGGCGCTACCCCACGAATTTATGTCCGCTTCCAAACAGAGCTCCTTGAAACATTCCCTCTTACTCCGCTGGATGGCGAGCTTGAGGTTCTTGCGGGCTTGCCTATAGGCATGCTTCTTTTGCCCTTGATCGATCCTATCTATTGCCCTCTGAGCCGTTCGTCTGGCTCTGTGGCAAATCGGTCGAAGACTTCCACCAATAATTGGGTCTTCTAGTGGAGAATGAGCATCTCCTAGGCATCGACGCGTCACATGCCTTGAAGATGCTTTATATAACATGGAAAGCTCTATCCGTGGAGGTGCCTGGTTTGCTAGGCAGGTCTAGCCACACTTCCATGAATGTTTGCTCATCCATCGCTTTTGCAGACCATCCTGGTGTTCTTTTGGATTTCGTCTTCCGGGTTGCGCGTCTCCTGCCTTGTAGCTCCGTCCTTAGTTCAAAGGTGATTGCCTGGTGGTTGCTGTACGTGAAGTCCTCGCTGACTTGCCAGAACATGCCACGTGCCAGCGCAGGGCTGAAAAAAGTCAGATCTACAATTGAACCAGTTCCCCCTTTCCGATAAGTGTTTACATCGCCTTCGTTGGCCAGAACTACATCTAACTGAGCAAACGCTTCTAATAAGCAAACGCCTAAACCGATCCGAACGAAATTTGGTGGGCAGATGGGAAGTATGAAATCCCACGCATACAGCGAGTGGCATACATTTTGGTGGAGTTTAAAGGGGGGCTCTTCATACATGCAAAGGGGGGATTCACAAATTTTTTTCACTGGATATAGTCGTGTATCAAATGATAGGTCTCGATTTGTACTTTCCAGAATAGATATTAGTTTTGGCATGAATTGCAAAGTGAGTGAGTAAGGAGTCAAAATGTACGCACTTAAAGTGAGACAGGACTCATTTTCGGAAACTACCCAACCTAAAAATCCGAAAAAAATCAGGGTGTAGCGCTTAGATGAAATCTAGGCCCCAAAATATGTCCCATTCCGATATCTGCCCAAATAAATTAATAATAGTATATTACCAATTTTTAGAAATTTACAGAAACACCCCCTTAAATGCATCCTAGGAATTCCGAATTTTGTACCAATATAAAGGACAACATTTCGTATATACGTGCTAAATTTCGTGGAAATTTGGCCATTAACGCCAAAGTTATAGCAGTTCAAAATTAGCAATTTCGCGTGAATTAACTGCTTACAAAGCCATGCAAATAAGATGCTGACGTCATAATTAACGGGAATAATTGACATTCGAGTGAAATATTAAAATTCCATTCAAGAAGAATCTAGTTCACCCAAGCCCTTTTTAAGATTTTGTTTGTAAAACAAAACCTTATTAAAATCAGTTCAATGTCTGTCTGTCTTTTTTTTTCGTCGTTGGAAGGTGGAAAGGTTCAAAACCTACTACTGGCTCCTGCCATACAATTATGTGAGACTTCTACTCACTAAAACCACCTGCCTCTTCTTCCACTCTCTCCACGGGACTGCTATAAGTATTGCATCGTGGGGCTGGATCAGTTCTTAACTGCGGTGCATTATTGTTCGCTCCCTTTCTTGCTTTCTTCGCAGTTCTTAATGCCTTAGCTGTTGATGAATCATTTTCAGCTCAATTACCACTTGATTCCAAGCCTCCGTTGATTCCAACATAAACTCCGCTGTATTTCCAGGTGTTAAGCGCCTGCCTGCGATCGCCTCCAGCCTAGTTCGGTGTACTGTAAACCTTGGGCACTCAAATACAACATGCTCCGCATTTTCAGCCACGTTACCACATCTTGGGCACCATGGTGACTCGTCGTGTCCAAATCGATAAAGATAAGTCCGATAACCTCCATGTCCACTTAAAAACTGTGTTAACTCGTAGCTTAGCTCCCCGTGATCCCTTTCCATCCATCTTCGAATGTGTGGAATGATACGGTAGGTCCAACGGCCAGTTTGTGCCTCGTTCCATCTCTTTTGCCATTTTGCGATGGATTCCCGCCGTGCTAGTTGCCGTCGAAGTACAATAGACTCACCGATTTCATACATATTGTCGTAGAGACGCCGACCTTTATCCGCCAAGATGTCTATGGGAATTGTCCTTGCCAGTACATATGCTGCTTCTCCTGATGTCGTTCGATAAGCACTGCATACCCAGAGTGCACTTAATCGATACGCCATTTCTAGTTTTCCGCAGTTTGATTTGTTTTCCAGAACGGTTGCCCAAACTGGAGCTGCGTAGAGTAGCACGGAACTAACTACTCTTGAAATAAGACGACGTCGACTTTGTCTTGGTCCACCAATGTTCGGTAGTATCCTCGAGATCGTTGCAGCGATGGAAGATGCTTTAGTTGCAGCGCACTCAATGTGTTTTTTAAAATTGAGTCTTTTGTCAATCATTACTCCCAAATATTTAAGCGACTCTTGGGAGTAAATTGTTTTTTCACCAACTTTAATTTTCACGGTCGTGTCTTTCCTTCTTTTGCTAATTAGCACTCCAACACTCCAACCTTCAACCAGGAATTGATCTCCCATATCGCTTCATTTGCATAGATTTCGATCTCGTCTAAGCGTTTTGCCACTATTGTTACCCCGATATCGTCCACAAAGCCAATAGTTGTCACGCCGTTAGGAAGGCGTAGCGTCAGCACTCCATTGCACATAATTAACCACAGTAAGGGACCTAAGACAGACCCCTGTGGTACGCCGCACGTCATTGGGAATAATTTCTCTCCATCGTCCGAGTCGCAATATAATCTTCTTCCAAGAAGAGATGCAACAACTATGCGTACAATGTACTTTGGGGCCTGTAGTTTGGTTAGAGCCTTTACGATTTTCGTCCACTTTGCAGTGTTGAATGCATTTTTTACATCGAGTGTCACCACAGCGCAGCATTTGTCATCTTGTATTGCAGCGCGAGCCAGGCCAGTCACCATGCTGATTGTATCGATGGTTGATCTCCCCTTACGAAACCCGAATTACTTGTCGGATAGGCCTCCTTCCTTTTCCGCAACAGCGAGCAGCCTGTTGTATAATACTCGTTCAAATAGTTTACCAATGGTATTGACCAAATATATCGGTCGATATGAGGAGGGGTCTCCCAATGGTTTACCTGGCTTCGGAATAAGTATTAACTTTTGCAGCTTCCATTGCTCGGGGAATTCTCCTTCTCTAAGGCATGCCGTAAACACTTTGGCAAATATACCTGGCGCTGACCTGGCTGCCACTTACAGGGCGATATTCGGGATTCCATCTGGCCCTGGGGTCTTATTTTCAGCGAATTTCCTGGCTGCATCGAACATTTCCTCTTCTACCACTTCAAGAATTTCGTCGGGGTTTACATGCACTTTAGGCAGATTTGTATAGTTCACATCCTCTAGGAAGAGAGTGTCCACTATGTTTTGTAGTAATTTTGGACAGGTAATCGGTGGGGAGCGCTTGCCTTTCAGTGATGACATTACAGACATGTAGGCGCCACCCCATGGATCAGAATCAGCTTCGGAATATATCCGCTTGAAATGTTCGGATTTGCTCTTCGTGATAGCTACTTGCAATTTTTTCCTCGCGTTCTTGTATTGCATGTGCCGCTCGACGAATTCAGGTTGATTTCTTCTATGCTGGGAGCATCTCCTAGCTCTGGGGCAATTTTTCCGACATTCCTCAATTTCTGAATCCCACCAGAAATTGGGATTTCGTCTTCGGAAAGCGCTACGCCGTGGCATAGAGGCATCGCATGCCTGCTGTAATTTTTCCGCGACCTGCAAAGCTTTTTCTTGTGCGCTTCCCGCTAATAATGTGTCATCTAGAAGTACCTCCTTGAACATTTCTTCATCGAATTTGTTACTTACCCAGCTCATCGTTATTCTTTTTGGTGGCTTCATATAATTCCTATGCGAGGTTTGGAAGACAGTAGCCTGATGATCGCTGTGTGTGTACTCTTCGCTAACATGCCACTGCAAGTCTTTGATAAGGGTGTCACTGACGAAAGTGAGGTCTACTACCGATTGTAATTCTCCCCTCTGGTATGTGTTGACTCCCCCAGAGTTCGCAAGTACGACATTTAGACGCGAGAATGTCTCCAGCAGTATTTGCCCCTTTGCATTTGTCTTTCTGCTTCCCCATTCTTCTGCCCATGAGTTGAAATCACTGGCAATTATTTTGGGATTATAGCGCCTGGCATCAAAAGATAGTTTCTCAAGCAACAAAGTGAATTCCTCCAGCGTGAGGGGGCTGCGTAACAACTATATATACCTCCTATCTTGGCACGTGTAAATCCGTTCTCTGGATGTTTTTTTACATCTTCAAGATTTTCACAAGATTTTCATATTGTTCGCATACAATAGCTACGTCGACAATATTTTCAAACCCGCTCTGGGAGAGCAGGTCTTGGGCTGCTCGACAGTGGTTCAGATTTAGTTGCATAAACTTCATTTGTACTTATTTATGAACGCCTTTCTGAATACTGGGCATTTACTGCTTCCTGCAATGGGGGCGGTGTCGCTATTTTTCATTTCAAATTTCACAGAACACGCATTTGGGCTTTCCGTTGCAATCCTTCGCAAAATGGCCTTGCTCTCCGCACTTGCGGCACAGACTAGATCTGTCTTGTGAGCTAGTATAGGCTTTCGCAATGTGTCTGTCTGTCTGTCACAGGCACTTTTCTCAGAAACAGCTATACCCATTGACACGAAATTCGGGGAGAAGGTGGGAACTGTGGAACCCCAGACATGCAGTGAGTAATATCCTCCTACGTTGAGATTTAGGGGTTTTAGTTTTAGTTTTAGTTTAGTTTTGAGATTTGTTAAAAAGGCGGGGAGTGAGAGGGGTGCAAAGTGATGATTTCTTTAACGGAGCCATTCTCAGAAACTACCCAACCGAATAATCTGAAAAAATCGTGAAGCTGCCTCTATACGGTACCCAGGCCTCAAAATACCTCGATACCTGTTCAAATTAAGTTAATAATAGTATATTACCATATTTTTGGGAAAATTGAGTAAACCCCCCTTAAGTTTATGTCAGAGTTATAATAGTTGGTAATAGTATAAAATATAATATGAAGCATATTATCTCTAAGTTTGATCGAAATCATACTATTAGTAACAAAGTTACAGTAGCTCAAAGTTGCCTTACCGTGTAAATTTACAACCCGAAGTACTAAATCTGATATGCTAAATGCATATTCTTAACGGGCTACGTACAAATGGGATAGTTCTACACTCAAATATACTCACACAAGAAACAAACAAAACCTTTCATACCTGAAGCACCCAGCTTCCGGTTTCCCGACTTGTTTATATTTGATGTTGGTTAAATTCTTGACATTTGCTAATAATATTAAACTCAGAATGTGAAGCGTATGAGGTTGATTATTATCAATACAGGGCTTTCCATCAAATGATTTATTTAAATCGATTTCTAGAAAATAGAGGTCAATGGAATCTCTCACATCTCTTTCTTTTTCTTCAGCCTTCAGTTCACAAGTTGGGTCGGTTCGTCGTGATCGGTTTCGTCATTTTATTTTATCAAATGCCTGATCAGGATGTAATCTCGAGACCTTTAAATCCCCATCCAGCGTATCAAGCCACCATTGTTTTGGCCGGCTTTTTGGTTGCTTACCATTGCTTTCGATGTTCTGACCAATACTGGTTGTTGAATTCTCGTTAGCGTGAATTACGTGACCACATCATCGAAAACGCCTCTCTTGCAGTTTTGCCACGATCGGTGCAAACCCATATCGATCGCGGATATTCTCATTTCAGACGTAATTAAAACGTGTCACGCCACCAGTGCAATGCAACATCTTCGTCCCCATTGCCGCAAGACGTCGTTCATTGTCCTTTATAGTCGGCCAACACTCAGAACTATAGAGAGCGGCAGACGGACGACATTGCAGTAAATTTTAAATATCGGACGTGCGCTGATACGTCGATCACAAAGAACACCAGTTGGAGCATGCCACTTCATCCAGGTTGTGTTAATGCGTGAAACAATTTCATTACGCAGTTCTCCATTGGCTGATAGCGTTGACTCGAGATATTTAAATCGCTCAATTCTGGCAATGGCAGTAGCCTGCCCAGAACTGAGCGATTTCAATATCTCGGGTCAATGCTATAAGCCAATGGAGAACTACGTCATGCTCCTCACATAGGGAAACACAAAACCTTTTATACCTGAAGTGTCAAGCTTCCGGTTTTCTGACTTGTTTAATATTTAATTATGATACATAACCCACATTTAGGCTAGAACCTATGGGGAGACTGGAAGGAGAAGGAGGCGGTTTAAGTGAGTAATAATATCACTGTTTTTCAGGAGCCTGGAGTCGGTTTTGAACTTTTTCAGCTTTCAACGATGCACAAAAAAGAAACAAAGACAGGCTGAGAATAAATCCATTTTATTACTTCCAATTCAATTCAATTATTTCACATAAAACCTTTCAAAAAGATGGAAATAAACAAGTTTGTTGGACTAAAAAAATTCACAATATATATATTCATAATATAATCCGTCCTTCAGTTATACGCAAGAAGTGTAGACTTTTAGTTTACATTTCAGAAATTTTGTCCTCCAGGCTTCAACATGAATTTTAATTTCTTCTCGGTTAAACTTGATTTCTTCTATGTGGTTGCATTTAGAATTTTGCCAGCAATAAACTTCAGCATACGTTAAAGGAGGAATCGTCTTAGCCTCTATGGGGTAGTGAAGCGTGAGATAAACGCTCTCCTCACCATTAGAAAAATGCTCAACTCTCCGTTGGTCTACATAACGTTTACCTGGAAAGTAATCAAATCAATTAAATTAGGAAAATCTAGTATTTTTTTCATCTTCTCTTTGATTGCTTATTGAACTTGGTGGATGCGTAGGGCTACCCCCTAATCCTTAAGGAGGGCCCCGTATTTCTGCTAAAGTGCAATGAAATTCCCTTAACTAACTTACATAGAACATATGTAGACATTACAGGTAGCATACGAGGGTGCAAATCGTAACAGTTTGAAATCATAGATACATAAATAAGTCAAATAAGTCTCCATTTTGAAAAATATATACACGGAAATCACAAAAAGTACAATTTTAAGGATAATCTGTTTTTACCTTTATTGCATGTTAATCTCCAATGAAAATCATCCCTCCAACTTACCAATTACGGTTTTAATCCCTATTCGCAAACAAGAGTTTAATAATGCAGAATTCATATTACTTACCGCACCCTTTTGATCCAAATGTTTTTTTGAATTTGACGCTGTGCAAGAGAATCTCTGACGAATCTAATGCCGAGTCTAGTGACAACTCTGCTGGGGTATTATTCGCAATTGTTGCATTGTTATCAGTAACGGTATTATTCGCAACTGTTGCATTGTTATCAGTAACGGTATTATTCGCAACTGTTGCATTGTTATCAGTAACGGTTGAGTTATCATCTGCTGGGGAGCAAGCGGCAACAGCTAGCAAGGCGATGAAAACTGCAACGGCTGTGACAAAACGAATCATTTTGGCGCAACTACGAAGGGAACTTGATTGAAGTTAGTGATGGCGAATAAATGCAGTCTATATATACTGAAAGCGAGCGTCCCAAATATTACCCCCTCTACTGATTACATTCGATAAAGTCGTCATTGAAATCGATAAGGCGCGGTTTTGCGGAAGCGTATACCTTCATTTGATGGGGGCGTTGTTATAACCACTCTTTATCAACCCGCCCATTTCTATTTTGCCATGCCTTTGGTTGGGGCTAAGAATTATCTGAATCAACATCGTGTACCTTCCGTTCAAGGGGATTTATTGGATATATGGAAAGCGACTGAGAAATAGGTTTTGTAAGTCATTCATCTATGAGACCTTTCAGAGTGATCATTAATTCGGTGCATGAGTAACGCTGACATTGTCCTGTAGATAAAATCCGAAGTGTGAGACGTAAGGTCCTAATTGCATGATTGTAAGCCACAAGGATCTTACAAAAGTACAATGGTTGCCTTTGTAATGAAAATTTGTGAATCACTAGGGCTAAGTCTTCATTATCATGTCCTGAACTATGAACTATACTGCAAGGAAATATGGCGCTTTTTTTTAGAAATATAAGAGGATTTAGCTAGTCATCATCATCGTCAACGGCGCAACAACCGGTATCCGATCTAGGCCTGCCTTAATAAGGAAATCCAGACATCCCGGTTTTGCGCCGAGGTCCACCAATTCGATATCCCTAAAAGCTGTCTGGCGTCCTGGCCTACACTATCGCTCCATCTTAGGCAGGGTCTGCCTCGTCTTCTTTTTCTACCATAGATATTGCCCTTATAGACTTTCCAGGTGGGATCATCCTCATCCATACGGATTAAGTGACCCACCCACCGTATCCTATTGAGCCGGATTTTATCCACATAGATTTCATAGATTTCGTTATTGTGTAGGCTACGGAATCGTCCATCCTCATGTAGGGGGCCAAAAATTCTTCGGAGGATTCTTTTCTCGAACGCGGCCAAGAGTTGTATTCTCCTATCCTTATTCTTCTTCGTGTTTGACCAGTGCGGTTTGATGTTGTTGGTTGATTCGTCTTCGGGGTTGACGTTGCCACCATATATTTTGTCGTGCCTTCATTGATGTGCAGCCCAAGATCTCGCGCCAATTACTGCCTGCTCGATCTGGATGAAGGCAGTTTGTACGTCTCGGGTGGTTCTTCGCATGATGTCGATATCGTCAGCATAGGCCAGTAGTTGGGTGGACTTGAAGAGGATCGTACCTCTTGCATTTACCTCAGCATCACGGATCACTTTCTCGAGGGCCAGGTTAAAGAGGACGCATGATAGGGTATCCCCTGGTCGTAGACCGTTGTTGATGTCGAATGGTCTTGAGAATGATCCTGCTGTTTTCATCTGGACTCGCACATTGGTCAGCGTCAGCCTAGTCAGTCTTATTAATTTCATCGGGATACCGAATTCTCTCATGGCCGTGTACAGTTTTACCTGGCTATGCTATCATAGGCGGCTTTAAAGTTGATGAACAGATGGTGCAACTGTTGTCCATATTCCAACAGTTTTTCCATCGCTTGCCGCACAGAGAAAATCTGATCTGTTGCTGATTTGCCAGGAGTGAAGCCTCTTTGGTATGAGCCAATGATGTTCTGGGCGTATGGGGCTATCCGACCTAGCAAGATAATGGAGAATATCTTATAGATGGTACTCAGCAACGTGATACCTCTATAATTGCTGTAGTGTGTGATATCTCCCTTTTTATGTATGAGACAGATAATGCCTCGTTGCCAATCGTCAGGCATTGATTCGCTGTCCCAAACCTTGAGCACAAGTTGATGAACCACTTGGTGTAATTGGTCGCCTCTATATTTAACCAATTCGGCTGTAATTCCATCGGCCCCTGGCAACTTATGATTTTTTTGCCGATGAATTGCACGAACTCGCCGATCTTCTGGTTGTTGAGTAGCTCATCAAAGTACTCAACCCATCGCTCCAATATGCCCACTCTGTCTGAAATCAGATTTCCCTTTTGCCTCGGCAGGATGAGCATCGAGGTGTATAAGGCTTCATCCTGCTGACTTGTTGGTAAAACTTGCGTGACTGGTGCGGTTGCTCTCTGTATTTTTCTAGCGCACAGACTTTTTGGTTCTCTCCTTTTTCCGTCTGTGAAGTCGTTTCTCCGCTCGACGGAGTTCGTGATAAGTCTCTGTGCGTGCCCACGTTCTTTGAGAATGCAACGTTACTCGGTATGCGGCATTCTTCCGTTCCGTTGCTAGCTTACATTCATCGTCAAACCAGCTGTTCCGACTCCTTTTGTGGCGGGTCCAGGTCTGTTTGTGGCCGTATCCATGATAACGTTCTTCAGGTGGTTGCGAAGATCATTTGTAGATGCTTCGTCTCCAGGTCCTCTGTTGACTGCGGTTATTGCGGCATCCATTTCCCTCTTATAGGTGTTGCGAAGGGCTGTGTTGTGGATGGCTTCAGTGTTAACTCTCACCTGATTGTCAGAGGGGATTTTAGGTGATTCGAGTCAATATTGGCCCCCCCATATGTTCTGACATCTATCAAGGCTGAGAGGTGGCGGCGTTCGATCAATACGTGGTCAATTTGATTCAAATTGGTCCCGTCTGGAGAGGCCCACGTATATTTGTGGACCGCTTTCTGCGCAAACCAGGTACTTCGAACAACCATTTCGTGTGACACTGCAAATTGAATGATCCGCAGTCCGTTATCATTTGTATTTTGATGTAAGCTGTGGGAGCCAACGTATCCCTACTTGGCTGTTAAAATCCCCAAGTGTGATTTTGATATCATATCTGGGACAGGCTTCGAGGGTTCGTTCTACTGCCTCGTAGAAGTATCCTTCTCGGGATCTGCAGTCTCATCTGTAGGGGCGTGAACGTTAATGAGGCGCAGAGTGCATAGCTATTCGCTTATGTTTTCAAAGCCGATAACAGAAGGTTTCATTTTTTGGCTGACTAAGAAACCTACTCCGAGCACATGGTTTACTGGATGGCCACTATAGTATATGGTGTAGCGGCTCTTCTCCAGGAAACTGGTCCCTGTCCATCGCATTTCTTGTAACGCTGTCATATCAGCCCTATATTGGAACAGGATATCGGCTAGCTGCTTATCAGTCGTTGTAAAATCCGTCCAGTCCGGGGCTCCTGTTGTGACTTCGTAACAAGTTGTTTTCCTTGTAGGGTTGTCAGCCCTACCCAACCCCCAACCTGGAGGAACAGTTGGTACAATTTGTCTCGTTTTTAGTCACGGGAGACTCGCCTTCATCCTTCTCCGTCTGCAGCTTTTCGTTAAGAAAGAGCTCCCAGCAGTCACCACGTGGAGGTGGAGATAGGGTTTGGTAGTAGAGCTGTTGGTGTTGGTTCAGCAGGCGTTGCCCAGGTTTTATGCTCCATTGTGGGTACCAATCCACGTTTCGCCCTGGGACCTATACTACCCTTTGACTACCAACACTCAAAGTATCCTCCCCTTGACGAAAAAGGCAGCTAAAAGGAGTAGACGTTTTCATGGTAGCAACTGTTGTGGAAAGACAAGGGGGCAAAATGTAACGACCCAGATTTAAAGTTGAAATTAAATTAACTTTTCAATCAATAATATAAAAAGACATTTATATTACTTAATTAATAAAATTTAATTTAAAACTTAATTGAAACTAATTTACTTCTGATTTGTTTCTAAGTTACTTTTTCCCCAAAAAAAATTTGAGAAAAAATTCGTTTTTTTGGCGTGTGTTGTTGACAGGAATGAGCGACGAGCCGCCGACGGGTAGCGGACCAGACCGGCCCCCCACCATAAAGCTTAGGGGCACTCGGATCGGTCGTGGAGTCCATAACGAGGAGGATCCAGACTTGAAAAGAGCCAAGGATAGCCAATCTTGAAACAAGAAATGGCGAGTTGGCGAAGACACTCGAAAATCTGAAAAATTACATTATTGATCAAGGAAAATGGAAAGCTTACGGGGCAGCTAATGGCTGGGAAGGTGGACTCGCCGTCTCCAAAGGTAGCCAGGAAAAAAGTGAAACTTTCTACGACTACTTCTGCAGCCATGGAAGAGCCGGGCTGCCTTAAGGGCGAACAAGTTTTCGGTAGCGAATCCGTCTGTATGGAGGACATAGAAAACAATCAAGCTGACGATACCAGAGACAGCGACAACGGTGGCGATGGAAATGTCTCAGGCAAGTTGTAGTAGTAAAGTGGGAAAATTGGGTGATATTTTTCTCTATATTTCTAAAAAATTAAAAAAGAAAAACAAAATTGAAGAAAAAATGTTAATTAATGTAAAAAATAATACAAGTACGATTGAAAATTTAAAAAATTGTCCGACCGGGAATACAAATAGCACCCAAAATAAAGAAAAGGGAGAAAGGGTGCCCCCCATTAATGTTTATGAATTAGGTGGTAGAGATTTAGCCATTCTACTTCATGGAAGCGTGGGGCTCTCGAATTTTGTTATTAAAGAGACGCGGGCCGAGAGAGTCCATGTCAAATGTAACGAAATAGCAGATTACAAGAAAGCACGGGAGGTCCTCGAGCGAGTAAAGGCTCCTCACTTCACCTACACTCCAAAGGAAGAGAAGGTGCAAACCTTCCTTCTGAAAGGCTTGGATGCGGAGGAGGAACCCGATGAGGTGCTCAAAATGCGGATGCCCCGGGAGACGGGAGCTGAGGTCAACTTCCTCTCAGTGTCATGCTTTATTCGTTTTGGAAAAACGAATCTTGCCGAATTTCCTCGTGCAGATAAGTCCGGAGAGTCGGAGAAATGATCTGATCGGCATCAGCTCGCTTAATTACCAGGCCATTCGTTTTGAGCACCTGCTGAGGGGCGAAATAGTCCAGTGCCGAAGATGCCAGCGCTATGGTCACTCGCCAGTGAACTGTCGAATGAGCTTACGATGTGTAAAGTACGGGAAAGGCCATACCCTAGCCGAATGTTCGCTGACTGCAGCAGAGAGCAAGGAAAAAACTCTCTGTGTCAACTGTGGACGCGGAGGGCATCCGGCTTCGTACCATGGAGGTCCTGCATACCGCAATGTTAAGGTCATAAGGCAGTAGGTGTCAAAATCGGCCCAAAGGGCGAAGGTATCAGCGTTGTTGAACGGTACCGTCCCTTCGGCACCAATCGTCTCGGGGATCCTATTGCAGAAATAATTCGACAAGGGGGAGCTAAGAAGACTCAATAAAATGCAAGTGGCGGAATGAACACCATCCACAATAAAATATTAACCATATGTGAAAACACTTTAACATATGCTACACGTACACAATACAAGAATAAACAGTATAACAGAATATTTACACAAACAGCATGCCCGCTGCTAAGTCTGCAGTCACAGCGGTACTACTGGACGGTCTCCGGATCATCGCGATTAATGTGAATTCCATCGTAGGAATCCTTCGAATTTGAAACCTTTGAATGTATCGAAGTCTCTTGTATTCTGTTTTCACTGCCTAGAGGAGGGAATTTATACCTTCTGTCAGTCTATTCAGTGGGAAACAACCGAGCCAAGTTCAAGGAGGAATTCCATTCTCCGTTTACGGTACTCGAATTGAACAGGCTTCATAGTTGTTTTATTATAGCTGGCGACTTGAATGTTAAGGATACCTCGTGGCTAAACGCCACAAACAATCCCAGAGGGTTATTCCTCAAATCTTGGATAGAGCAATACCAGATAGAGTATAAATGCGAATTATATGGGTCAGAGAGTCCAACCTGGCCCAGGGCAAATTCCCATCTGGATTTGTGCATTGCGGACGCGCGCTTGAACTTTAATTTTAGGAATCCTCAACGGAAACTACAGACTCTTCCTTATGATAGCGACCATAACGCTATTCTTATTGAAGTTCTGTTTGATGGACGAAGGCCGTACTTTAAACACACAGATTGGAAGAAATTCCAAGAGAGGTTTATTCGGGGATATCGAGAGGAATGCCCACCTCTTGATGGGGAAAACGATGGGACGATTGCCCCAGGTGACAGGAACTTGAGCAACGAGGAAATACTTCAGTATTTTCTCAACCCGGAGAACTGGATACAATTGAACAAGTCGTCCCTAAGATTAAACCTCGCAATAATATGGAAGGATATGAAACTGCAGCCATGAAACGTTTTTCAACCGTTGTGGAAAGCCTTCTGCTCACTCGCGTCAACAAAATCTATCGGAGATATGGGGACTATCATCATCCCATGTTGGTTGAGTTCAAATCACTTCTAAAGATCGCGCGGGATCTTATCCGTCAATATTACGTAAATGAAGTGAATTCCCAATGGCGGGAGAAGTTAGAGATTATTTCACCAAGCGATTCAGATTCCATGTTTACAAAGATAAATACGTTATTCCGGAAGAAGTCACGAGTAACTGTGCCGAGAAGTAAAGTCAGTCGCAGATAGATACAACACCTTATTGACTCAGGTATAGACACCAATAGTGTAACTGCTGATGGGCAAGGCAATTACATCTTGATGGATGATGCTCTGAAACTCAAACTTATACGGGAGCACTTGGAATCGGTGCATTGGCCCAGAATGGACTTAGAGCCAACGTGACTTTCAGAAATTGTAGAGAGAGATGTCCACAATTTCAAATATAGCCTGAACGGCACCACAATTCTTCAGTTTAGCTCTGCGTTGCAGTTGCGGGTGATAATCTGCTTCATTACTTTGTGTGGAGTTAACCTCCATATTTAGAAGGGTAAACAATAAGAGATTATCCGGTATGAATGGCATTCCCAACGTGGTCCTCAGGCATTGCTGCCTAACATCAGCAAGGTGTTTGAGGTTTTGGTATTGAAAGCCTTGAACGGGCATATCAAGAAGAAGAAATCATTGCCGAATGCGCAATTCGGATTTCGATCTGGACATTCGACAATACATGCAATAACGAAGGTAACGTCTGATATTTGCTGGCGGATTAACAATGGTGAGTGCGTAGGTGCTTGCCTTACAGACGTGGAGAAGGCCTTTAATACCGTCTGGTTGGATGGACTGATTTTCAGGCTTCTGAAGGATGAGTTTCCCAGCCACCTCGTAGCGATGATGTGTAGTATGCTGTATAACAAGTGCTTTTTAATTACGGACGGAAATCTCACTACTAGCAGAGAATTTCATGTTCTGAATGGATTACAGGAAGGGACAGTGACTGCGCCTACACTTTTTGCGGTATTTGCCGGCGAATTACTCAACTCTTTCGAGTTTAATAAATATTCTAAGTGATCGTTGGTTGTCTTTGGTGACGATCTGATAGCCAACACGGCACACAAGAAGGTAACTGAGGTGCAAGTTGAACTTCAGAAAATGTTCAATGATATTAAGTTCTTCACGAACAGTTGGCGGATGAAAATCAATGCGCGAAATTGTGAAACGAATCTGTTTCGAAATCCCTTGACGTACGCCAGTTGGAACTTGAAAAGGAATTGGAGAGATTTCCACATTGTAACGAACGAGAATAGTTCTGAGCGCATTCCTCATAAGAAGTGTGTTAGATTCCTGGGTGTGCGTCTTGATGAGCGTCTCCAATTCAACGAGCACGTTAAAGTCGCGCTAGAAAGCGCTCGCAAGGTATTCATGTCTCTTCGAACACTCTTTTATGCTTCACATCTTAGCCGGAAGGTTAAGAGTATTCGCTATCTTACTTTAGTTAGACCGGTGCTCACCTACGGGTGTGCTATCTGGTTCAATTTGAGTGCTGGCCAAATGGAGAAAATAAGGATCTTTGAAAGGAAATGTCGAGTGCTTGCACGGGGCTTAATAGGACTGCTTCGTCAAACTGTGAGTGCTATGTAACTAATGAAGTGATGTATGCAACTGCTGCTGTTCCGAGAATCGACACAGTTATCGTCAGACTGGGTTTCGCAGCCGTTCTATCGAAATGATGAGTATTTTAAAAAAAATCTCACGACAGGCTTCATTCCTCCCGAAGCGTTCGTGTATCTTGACAGGAATAGTCTAATTCTTGATTCTACTGGTGATCCACTAGATCCACCTTGACTGAACACAGGTGGGGAGCCTTTCCCATCTGAAGTCAGTGGCTGTAAAGTAGTGCGAATATATTCCCCCTTTCACTGTCGTCAGCAGTATAAAGACTGTGCCACCGAACGGAACTGTGAAAAGTGTGACCCCACCTAGACCGTTAGGCCTCTCTCTGCATTATCCCACTAGCTTAAAGTGTATCGGATAGGGGAAGACTATGGATCCCTGGAAGCAATTAACCGGCGTAATTGCCTCATCAACTACGGATTTATCAGCATTCCTGTGCACTTCCACGGATACTTCGCAGAATATATCGGGTATGAAACTCCAGAGATTCCCGAAAGAATCGCGGAGACTGAAGCGTAGAACCGGGCAGGGAAGTAGACTTGCTGTCCACAGAAGAGAAGAAGCTGGACTTTCTAGACCTACACCTTCTAGGGTTCAAGTCAGACAGCGAAAAGCAAGGAAGCGCTACATCGAATTATGTTAAAAGGACTTAGAAGCCTGTTGGTTGTAGGGTTCAATGTTCCTCGATGGGGTGTTGACTAATGATTTATATGCCAATCACAGCGACTCCTAAAAAAATATGAATTGAATAATTACCACGCAATGCCGTCGTCATTCATGCCTCGATCGATCGATTTTGCGGTCATCCATGATCTTTTACTTCTAAACACTTTTTTTTACAGGTGGAAATCTTCAAAAGACTAACCTCAAGGTTCACGACCCTTGAGAGTGTAGGATTTTTACCCGCTAAAACCACCTTCCGACAAGCTACGACTGAGATCTCCCCATCCAGCAGCTTTCTTTGCATATTTAGATTTTGTTTTTATTGGGAGAAGACCCTGTGATCCACCCCAGCACTATGGTTAGTTTCACTTAGCAGCGTATATCTTTAGACATCCTTTTTTAAGTCGTTTGGCATTACTTTTTTCAGTCGTCTCACTATAACAGCAATATCAATCAATTTTCGTACTTCATTATTCTGGCTATGCTTAATTGCTTGGTCCTTAATGAAAGAAGTCTTTCACGTTCCCATGCAAATTCTCGTTATGAAAGTGTGGCGCGTCAGGATTCGCGGCATTCGAAATTTATTTCGACGAAGGACGTTCTCCACTCAGTTTAGACCAGGAGTGGAGAGCAGAGTGCCATGACTTGACGGCAGGACGTCAAAGAAAAGAATAGAGAGTCTTCTATCTTCGAGATTGGCTATTGCGTGGAAACAGTTTGAACAACTCGTTCAACAAGGTATCTGCAGGCTCTCAAACAGCTGTTGGTTTTCCCTACTGCATATGGTCCCTAAGCCAAACGGCGAATGGCGCCCATATGGGGATTACAGAAAACTAAATGCACAGACTGCTCCTAACCGATATCCAATTCCACTCATCCACGACTTTGCGCATCACCTCGCGAATTGCCGCATCTTTTCGACCTTGGACTTAACCAAGGCTTATCATCAAATCCCTGTAGCTCCAGAGGACATTCCAAAGACGGCAATATGCACACCCTTTTGACTCTTCGAGTTCACCCGGATGACTTTCGGATTGTGCAATGCGATGCAAACCTTTCAAAGGTTCATCCACTCGGTCCTCCGAAACCTCGATTTCCGTTTCGTGTATTTGGATGATATTTTGGTCGCTTCTTCCTCAGAGTCAGAGCATTTAGCCTATCTCGAGTGCATTTTTCAACGTCTCCTTGAGGCCGGGTTAGTTCTAAACGTTGATAAATGCAAGTTTCTCCAAACACAAGTGAGATTCCTCCGCCACTCCATTTCCCCTGACAGAATACAGCCCGACCCAGGCAAGGTGCAAGCGATTACAAGTTTCCCGCGTCCGAAAACTGTGAAGGAGTTGAGGAGGTTCTTGAGCATGCTAAACTTCTACCGTCGTTTCCTGCCCAAGGTGGCCCAACACCAGTCCGTTTTGAACGCGTACCTGTCTGGCCCCAAAACTAAGGACACACGAGAGATTGTGTAGTCTGAAGAGGCTATCCGCGCGTTTGACAAATCCCGTCAACAACTGGCCTACGCTACACTCTTGGCATTTGCTCTGCAAGATGAACCCCTAGCCGTTTTTGTTGATGCCTCTGACATCGCAGTAGGTGCTGCTCTTCACCAAAACGTGGATCGAATCTGGCAGCCGTTGAGCTTCTTCTCTAAGCAGTTGAATCCCGCTCAACGGAACTACAGTACTTACGATCGCGAACTGCTCGCCGCGTACTTGAGCATTAAATACTTCCGTTTCTCCCTAGAAGGCAGGCCGTTCACAGTGTTCACGGACCATAAGCCTCTCTCATATGCTTTGGAACAAAAGCCCGACAAAGCGTCGCCTCGTCAGCTTCAACATCTGAGCTTTATAAGCCAGTTTCCGTCAGACATACAGCATGTGTCCGGCAAGGACAACATAGTTGCTGACGCTTTGTCTCGTATCTCCGAGGTTAACATCCCCGCCTCACTCGACTTCTCGGCTATCTCCAAGACGCAGGAGGATGACGCAGCACTTCAGAGCCTCAAATCCAACCCCAAATACAAATTTCGGGAGTTGCCCATCTTCGGCTCGAACCTCTCTCTCTGCTGCGAAGACTCGGAAAAAAGACCTCAGCCATACATCCCGGCCACCTTTCGCAAGGAAGTGTTCCACACGGTTCACGACTTAGCGCATACAGGCATCAGGACAACAAATCGGCTAGTCACCGAGAAATACTTCTGGCCCTCCATGGACAAGGATGTCAATTCCTGGGCCAGAGAGTGCATCGCATTCCAGAAGTGTAAAGTCTCCAGGCATGTAAGGAAAGAAGTGGGCTCATTCCCCCGCTCTACCAAGCGGTTCCACAACATACACCTCGACATAGTAGGACCTTTGCGAGACTCGCACGGTATTGCCTCACAATCATCGACAGGTTTACGCGGTGGCCTGAGGCAATACCTCTGAAAGACATTACGGCGCAATCTTGTGCTGAAGCCATCTGCCGAGAGTGGATACCTCGATTTGACGTCCTTGCAGTAGTCATCACTGATCAGGGAATGCAATTTGAGTCCACCCTTTTCTCGGAGTTAGGCAAACTCTTGGGGTTTAAACGCCAGCGGGCTACGGCATACCACCCGCAATCCAATGGGATGCTAGAACGTTGGCACCGGACGCTGAAAACTGCTATTATAGCACGCGACGATCCGTCCTGGACCCAAGTCTTGCCTCTCGTTCTACTCGGCCTACGTACAACACGCCGAGAGGAATTTGCTGCCAGCCCCACGGAGTTGGTATACGGGGAGAACCCAAGACTCCCAAGCGATCCGGTCTTCGACAAGAGATCGGGTCTCACAGAGTCGGGGTTGGTGCGTCCAGACCACCCACCCGACACTCGTCTGCACCTGCCTGTGCGCCCAAGGAACTGGACACGTGCACGCACGTCCTGGTCAGGATGGATGCTGTCCGGAAGCCGCTGCAGCCTCCATATGACGGCCTGTACCGCATTCTCGAGCGGGGAGAACATTTCTTCCAGCTCGAGATCGGTGGACACAAAAAGGCGGTCTCCCTGTCCAGGCTGAAGTGCGTGTGCACCCCAAAACAACGGCGCGTTCAACGGTCGCTTCAAGAACTGATGGGGAACACAGTTCCGAATTCAGTCGTTAAAACCCCTCGGTTTCATCTGGGGGCGGAGTGATGTGGCGCGGCAGGATTCGCGGCATTCGAAATTTATTTCGAATGTTGCGAATGCGAGCGGACAGATGACGTCACCGGCGCTCTCCACTCAGTTTAGACCTCGCCACAGGAGTGGAGAGCAGAGTGCCATAACTTGACGGCAGGACGTCAAAGAAAAGAATAGAGAGTCTTCTGTCTTCGAGATTGGCTATTGCGGCAATTAATATTAATTTAATTTCATGTTGTATATAATTAAGTGCTAAATATTATATCATTTAATATCATAAAAAGATAAAGTATTTAGCTCTTAAAAAAGAACCCGGGGGCTCAGCCCCAGCTTGTTGTCGATGGTCAGCTGGGAATTCTACCCCAATAGTCAGTACATCTATCTGTATCTGACGTTTAGCTCGTCCTCCTTTCTTAGGGTGTGTTTTTTTCCAGCTGAGCTTAATATCGAGTGTCATACCTAATTATTTGATCTCACCCGCCTGTGGCACATCTCGTCCGTTTATGATGACATTAATTGGGTCCTCTTTTTTGTTTGTGAAGTTAATGTACGTTGATTTGCTTTCATTCCTGTCAAAAGCTATTTGTAACTTTATTTTTGCTTCTTCCATTGTTTTACCCGTGGTAAGAATGGCAGTGTCGTCCGCGAAAGTCGCTATTTTGGCTTTTTCATAGCAAGAAATATCATTGGCATACAGGAGAAACAGCGTAGAGCCCAAGACACTGCCCTACGGTACACCAGCTGCAACTTTTTTCAGTTCAGAGTAGGTTCCTTGGTATTTCACTCTGAGTAGACGCTCTCATATATATCAAAGCGAAAAAAACTTGCTCTTTTTCCAATGCATTTTATATTGGATTCGTGATCCTGTGCACCTGTTGGATTGTGGAATGGTTTTCGCTCCAATCTCTTAAGGAGAAGCCTTTCAAATAGTCTGGATGTAGTAGGGAGTAGTAATATTGGTCGATACGATTCGATTCTATTTGACTCCTTCCCTGGTTTGGGTACCATTAGAAATTCCGCCAATTTCGGCCACTATCCATTTTAATCTAAAAGATGCATTAATTAATTGTAATAATTTGACAAGACCCTTTTCTGGCAATTTTTTTACTATTCTCCCTGTAATAAGTTCACAGTCAGGAACTTTGTTAGGAGGCAGTTTGTTTTAATTTCTGTCCTCAGTTCATTTAGTTTTATGCGGCGTATTGGGTAATAGTCGACTTTACTGGCTGGTGTTAAGCATGTGGACGCTTGTGTAGGGGCTAGAAGGTACTTTCTATATGCTTCGCGAACAGATCTGCGTTATACTGTGTAGAACGAACCCATTGCCCGTTTCTCCGCTTGTCTAATAGTTGTCTAATAGTTATCTAGGTCTGTCCCTGGGAGATGTGAGTAGACTTGATCCAGACATGGACAAGGGTCATCATTGGCCTTTGCCGAGTTAAAAGCGATCAGGAACTTTACCTTGTTTAAGAGACCCCATTCATCCCACTTGTGAATATATATTGTTCATCAAACGATTGTCTCATCTTCCTTTATTTTGCAGTGGCAACAGAGCCGCTTCCTGGAATCGATACAAAGAGGCTCAAAACGCTCTAAAGAAGATCATTAGGTCGACTAAACCATCATCATGAAAACGCATTTACGAAGAAACGAGGTAACCTACCTAACACACGCTTACATTCAATTAACTGGCGTGTTGTGTCCCAAACCAGGGAAACCCGCCTACAGCGATGCAAAAATCCTCCGAGTAATCAATTTAACTTCCTTTCTTCTAAAAGGACTAGAAAAACTAGTACATCGGCTCATATTCCTAAGTGGCCACTTCACCATGGGAAACATGCCTACCAGAAAGGCAATCCACGGAGGCAGCACCCCATGAGCTCACAGCGAAAAAAAATATGCGTTAGGCGCGTTCATGGACATCGACGGTGCCTTCAACTATGTCTTATTAGCGGCGATTCGATTTTGATTGGTTTGATTCTTCACATGCTGGAGTGTAGAAAGATCCGCATACCGCTCGAATGTCTTAGCGGTATCCCAAGGAAGGGGTTCTCTCTCCTGTGTTATCGCTCCTAGTAATAGATAGACACAGTCGGCGTATGTGACCGCCTGAATGCAACTCTGCATGTAATCCATAGTTAGTTGCTACTGAAACTTGGCCGACTGAATGAAACATTGCTGATGTGCGTGATAGGCACCTCGTATATCGCTGGTAATAAGGAAGCTGACAAATTGGCTCGCCAAAGATCTAGAACCACAATGATGGGGCTAGAGCCAGTTTTTAACGTGGGACCATCCAGTGTAGATTCTACTCTGTCCACTGCTTTGAACTTGCTCGAACTTGCTGTCGCTAAATGTCTACATTCAGAGCAGGAAGTGTATACTGTTTCACTTCTAAGGCTTTCGACAGCGTAAATCAAAAGATACTTGTATCCAAACACTCGTTTCTAAGCGTTCCCAGACCACTTGTTTTATGGCTTGCCTCTCACCTTTCCAACCGATCCTGTCGCGTCTCTTTTGACGACAGCACATCCCACTCCTTCTTACCCGTCTCTTGGATCCCGCAGGGATCTATTCTGGGTCCTTTATTATTTTTACCTTTTTATCAACGGTCTGCCTTAAGCTATTTTCCGCTATATTGTCCCCAATGGACTGTGTTTCTCTTCAATCTAACCTAAACACACTTATGCGTTGGTGCCCTGCTAATGGTCACTCACTTCCTTCTCCTGCTCTCTCTTAATCAAACCTAAATTCCACCTGTGACCTCGGAGTCACTTTCGACAATAAGCTTCGTTTCGACACCCATTGACTCGAAGTCACCAATTGAACGACAAAATTGTCAGACTTTATACTTCGTCCTACTTTAATCATCTCATTTTGACTCCATCCTACCCTCCTTAGCTCTCTTCAATTCCCTCGTGAGGAATACCCTCGAGTACTGCTCCATGATCGGTCACCTTCCCGTAACTGTAATTGTCTTGCCCTTGAAAATGTGCAACGTAAAATCGACCGTTCCCTCTTCTTTAAGAAAAACTTCTCTCGTGTGGACTACTCCTCCCGCCTCCACTTTCTAAACCTCCTCGTGCTACAAAAGCGAGGATCCTATCTGTATTTATGCACACTTTTTAAACTTAAACGGGTCTGATGGACTACTCGGACTCTAACGACATCACCTGCCGTCCTGCGTCTTATAACACACGTAACGCCGACATTTTCAACGTGCCCTCCGCAAAGCTCGAAGTCTACTTCCATTCCCCGATTCCTAGACTTTGCCGAAGTTACAATGCACTACAGCTTGGTCCTTTAAACTTTTCTTTTCTAAGTAATTTTAGGCATAGGATAAGATTATTGCTTTCTCCTCCTCCTGAGGGGAGTAAGTAATTGGAGTTTACTCTGTTTATTGTCCGTTAAATAAATAAATACTCTGAAGGGTGAAATTGAAAGGATTCATGCAGACGAATGGAGAAATTTGAAGTCAGATCCCAAACGAAGACACCTCGGTAACGTTTTCTTCAATGAAAAATCTGCGCAGTCTCTGCTTCTGGAGAATGATTCGGAAAAGCCTCGGAACGTCGCAGGCGGAAATTCGAGCGGACTGGGAATTAAAAAAAAACCATTTACAGGATTCACCATCATCAGTTAGAGACACACATTCCGTTTGTGTTATTTTGGTCAAACAAGAGTATCGCTAGTCTTCAGACGGTTTCCTACCTTTCTGACAACACCTTGCTCGAGATGGGGTTGAACGTTCGTGGATTTCTGCAACTTCTACCGCCTCGTCATTCGTAGTACGTTGCTCAAGCATAGAACACAGAATCTGCCATAAGGTCAGTTGGGTTCAAACCGACCGAAACCGTATGGGCAATCATATGGACCACTTCGTGATTAGCAGTAGATTTAGGAGCTGTCTCCTGTATGTGCACAACAAGAGAGGTGCAGGTTGGAGAGTTATATTGCTAATTGAACAGCAAATATACTGAGTAACCCGCCTAAGAATACCGATGAACAATGGGCCGCCATCAAAAATGCTCTTCGCTCGGGCACTACACAGGTCATCCATCACCGCTGGAAGGGGCGTCGTAAGGTCTGGCTGACTACGGAGTCGCGGAAGCGAATCGATCAGCGGATGAGCTTTAAGACTCTATTGACCGCAGCGAGTGATGGCGGACATGACCCACTCGAACTTCGTTGCTGGGGAAGGTTCAGCGTAGTGTACGCCATAACAAGAGAGTATTTGCAATTACGCTGGTCAGGGTAACGGAAGATATTACAGAAGGCAATGATTTTAGAAATGAATATCGCATCACGAAAGAGCTTACATGTTTTGGCAAATCTTTCGTTGGTCCTGTGAAGGACGTTAACAGTCGACTGTTCATCCACGCAGACGAGCAACTGAAGAAGTGGAAAGAACACTGCACTACTGTTCTTAACCGTATCAGATCCGATGAGGTTCCTCCTCTTGCGGATGATATAAACAGTCCAAGCAACATGCGAGCAGAAGAGCAATCATTTATGCCATCAATGCACTCAAATGAAGTAAAGCCGCTGGGATTTACGGTCTCCTCGCAGAGTTATTTGTCGCTGGGAATCCAAAAGCTTTCCCAGAGAGTAGAAGAGGAAGATGATCCTTAAAATTCCAAAAAAGGGTATTCGTTGTGAACACGATAATTACACATTATGGATTATTTTGGAATAGTGTGCGGAGTTTGGATGTTCTCTGTACCTGCTCCAGAATGTATCTGGCATCCTCTGCGCAGTAAGGGCATCCCGGAGAAACTAGAGGCTATTATCAGATGATGGCGCAGCATGTCATGTGCTACACCGAGGTAAAATCTTAGAGAATGGCATTCTCCATGAATAGGCGATTTCCGCGGATAGTACAATGGCAACAAAGACCTGAGTGCTTGGAGTTGCGGCTTCCCCTGTAAACTAAAAACTAAAAACTACGACGATAAACAGGGTGGGCCTTCTACATTCGGGTCTCAACTGTTTTGTGAAAGCGCGTGTTTGGCGACTGTTGAGTCTTTTATCTTTTATTAACTTCGTTTAACGGTGCGGTTCAGTTCCCTCTTGAACGCCGGGCACCTGCCTCTACCACGAGCCGGTCATCCCCAACCCCTTTTCCTTACACAATGTGCACTCTGGGTCTCTGGAACTGCAAGTACGTCCAAAGTTATCATATCATTATATTGGCAGCAGAGGTTTAGTTGAGATTGACTCCTGATTGGTGTCAAATTCCCGCTCCTGCTCGCATAGATAACCACGGGGATCATTTAGGGCGACTTTCTAGTGAAGAAAGCGGGGACCCATAATTCAATGGCAACAACAGCAGTTACGACGACACAACCGGCAATAGTCGAAATTTTTAGAAGGAGCGGCAATACACCGCTCTCATTGCTTGGTAATTAAAATGGGAGATTCTAATACAAATTCTTTTGCAAGAAGCGAACGTAGAAATGTCCACACTAATAGTGAGAGAAGGAAGAGCACCATGGAAAGAGAAGTTCTATTGACATGGCATAAAGGATTTGGATCCTGGACCTCATTATATACCAGCGAAACTCCTGGAAGATTATCGAAGAGAAACTGAGAAAAAATAGATTACCAGGATAGCCTATAGCTTCGCAAAAAGCGATGCCTTCATCCCACAAGGCGTAGCAAGTAAAATTCCGCGAAATAGTAATCAAACGGACCAAGTAGCGTCAAGGCAAGGTCAAAATACAACGACAAAAACTTAAGTTTGATAGCGACGGCAGTGACTCCGCAGTCGACCGCGACGCCAACATCAGCGTCAAATAAAAGGGGTAAACCATGATCAGATCTTCCGCGGAAGTTCTTCGAGAAATCTGCAATAATTCCAAATCATTAGACGTCAAATCTATCCCACGAACTTAAATAGGCGATATATTTGTCCAACTTGGGTCGAATACTATCAAGGAAAGTAGGTTCTGCGAAATGATCCGTTCTAGGGACGAAAACAGTAGGGTCCAGCTTAGAACCCACGTATCCCTTCAAAATAAGGGTTCTGGACTACCTCGCTAGCAAAGAAAAGGTGGCAAATGCCACAAGAAGGGATTACCCAGGGCTGAATAACATGAAGATGGGAGTTATATCTACAAACTCCTTACGACAAAAATTGGCCATTGTCACTGTTCCTGAGACGACAACGTGTAAACTATTTCATTGTGGAAAAACAAAGATCGCGTGGATCATTTGCACGATAAGGCGAAGGACAGTTCCAACCCGCTGCTTTAAGTGCTGGGTTTCCGGGCACATGGCTAAGGTTTGTTAGCAAAGGGCAAGACCAAAGCGCTTTGTGTTATAATGTGGGCATGACGAGACGGCTTGCGCGTCGGAAACATGTTGTGTTCTTACAAGGACCGCGGTTCGCAGAATAACGACGTGGCTCTGGTCCTCATCCCAGGCGGTACTGAGTATTCAAAGAAAAGTCGCAAAAAGTGAAGAGTGAGGCCCCACGAACAACATCCTGCCCTGATGGGGCAGATGTGCAAGAAAGAATGGCTGACTTGTTGTCCATCAGCGAGCAATAGTAGATGAAAGTTCACCATCCTAGTATGTCGATATATCTGGCACTGCTTCCATCTGGGTGACAGATACTTGGCGGTCAACTTGCGAATGCAGGGCACTGGTCGAGGAGGCTGCTTCGTTTGGTTTTGTTGTATAGAAATGATTTTTTCAGCGTTTACCCTGCACCGAACGATTCTATTTGCCCCTTTTGTAATAGCCTCGGCATCTTGGAAAGTGATATTCGAAACGCGGAAAGAGGAGTTCTAGTTGGAGAAGACTTTAACCAGAGCCCTCGAGTGGGACATAGCTCAGTCAAATTCTCGGAGCACACACATTTTGGACATGGCCGCTGAGACAGGGATTATTGTCCTAAATATCAGTAGCACTCCGACATTCTGACGCCTTGATTGGCACGTGATGTGACTTTTGCTACGGAGTCCATAGTGTCAGCTTTGCAGCGATGGAAGGTACTGGAAGATTTCAGTACATTTGCTATAAAATGACAAACGGCTCTCTCAAGAGGAGGATACCTTTTTCCGATACTGAAGGACTATTTAAATGACCGCCCTCTTCTCTATGAGACCTTGCAAGGACTCACTTCGGAGCCAGCTCTGGAAAGCCTCATACGATACTCTGCTAGGACTGCAAATACCTGATGCGGATGGGTAGATGATGTTGCGGCAATGGGAAAATTGGGAGCGGTGATGCGGCAAACAACTAGAAGACCGAAATGTTCGTCTTGGCTAAGGAGAGCGTTATACAGTCCTCCCTATTCAAGTTGGCTTGCATCGTCTTCTCAAAGCCGACGGTGAAACACCTCGGCAATATGGTAAACATGAAGATGAGCTTTTCCGAGCAATTTCGTAACACCATCGACGAGGCTGCAACTGCCGAATGGCAGGTTACATTCAAGGCATTCCTAAAGCGAACTATAGGGACGTTAAAGGGTAGTATAGGTCCCAGGGCGAAACGTGGATTGGTACCCACGATGAAGCATAAAACCTGGGAAACGCCTACTGAACCAACACCAACAGCTCTACTACCAAATCTTATCTCCACCTCCACGTGGTGACTGCTGGGAGCTCTTTCTTAACGAAAAGCTGCAGACAGAGAAAGATGAAGGCGAGTCTCCCGCGCCTAAAAACGGGACAAATTGTGCCAACTGGTCCTCCAGGTTGGGGGTTGGGTAGGGCTGACCTACACGGAAAATAACTTGTTACGAAGCCACAATAGGAGCCTCGGACTGGACGGATTACACAACGACGAACCCGGAAATGACGAAGGAATAACAATTTGCGCATTTTCTCATGGAACGTGTGCTCCCTGCACAGAGATAGAGCTAGCCGATACCCTCTCCTAACATAGGGCTAATGTAACACACATGGTCAAACGGGAAGAATAAAGATAGGAGATTACAACTTTGGGACCGTTGATAATTTCTCCTATCTAGGGTCGAAAATCACAACCGATAACAGCTACGACGATGAAAGGCAGACCCTGCCTGAGATGGGGCGATGGCGTGGGTCAGGACGCCAGACAGCTTTTAGGGATTTTGAATTGATGGACCTCCGCGTAAAACCGGGATATCTGGAGTTCCTTTTTAAGGCAGGCCTAGACCGGATACCGGTTGTTGCGCCGTTGATGATGATGATGATGATAGGCAAGTTAACAGGAGCTCCCTGAACTAGGACGTCGTGCTCATGCGTGCTCATGTGTCAAACGGCTCCGGGTTAGTGTTGTATACGCAATAAGATGTGTTTAAACCGATAGTCTATCTGAGACAGGAGCCGAGAACATTGTGTACCAAAAAAACCGTTCTGCTTCCACAACATGCGCGTGGGCCTCCAATGCAATCCTTGATGAGGTAACCCCCTTCCCCGCACATTCTAAACTTTCTTGCCCTGTCATGTGGGCTGGTGCATGCTCCTACAATGTAGTTGAAATCTAATATTAGTAACCTAAAATAGTTTGTCAAGAACGATATATTATGAATAAATGCAACCTAAACCTATTTGGATCTTTGGTCAAATTGTTGCTGATCACCCTGTTATAATAGCGAAAGTAAAAATGTTGCTCCCTAAATAATCGAAAATCTCATCGATTCCAATGGCTATTTTTTCGAAGATTGTGAGCGACTGGACGTCATACTTGAAGGGGTTCTCTTTGGTATATATAGTCTGCACTGATTCGAAGATTTTAGTTTCAATCATATATTGTTCTGCTCTGTGGGAAAATGGCCAGCTTAGTAAAAGCTGTTACGATCTTGTCGGCTGTCCTGGCCGTGGGAGTTTCGTGTCCAAATGGAAACAACCCAGATGTTATTGATAAAGTTGTGATTGGGGTGAGAGGGGTAAATAACACTAAGGACTGCCTATTAGATGCTCCTTTGACTCGAGTGATTTCAAATTTGCATAATCATTCTTTGGGATGTCCTGATCATGAATGGGGATGTATAGTTAACTACAAGTTTGGAAGCAGAGTCCCCAGTAAGTGATATGAATTCTCTATTGTTAAACTTGTGAGTTTTTTCCCAATTGGAGTGATATCCTTCATTTATATAATAGTTAATATAGAGGAAGAGATACTATACGATATCCTTCCTAAAGGAGGCTTATTCGTGCCCAGTATCTTCATTAACTCTAAATTGCACCGAACGAATGAAAGGATTTTTTTTCAATTTGCTTTCAATATTTTTCAGACGATTATTTGCTAGCACGTTCTGAAATCTGTAAAAAGGTTAAGGATCGCCAGGACATTTACGTGAATGTAATTTACCCGCAAGCAGGATGTGGAAAAACTGTTTCGTATGTTGAGATTAATGCCGTACAGGGTCGGAAGAGTGGACATGCTAAAATAGTGGAAGGAGGCATTGGTAAACGTTATATTAAAATTGAAGTTCTGGCGGAACAGACAAAATATTTTAAACTTGAGGCAGCCATTTATGGCAAATAATCGTTGTGACTCGTAATTGTAAGACAAGGTATAATATCTGAAAATGAAACAAATTTCACAAACTGCAGCGGTCATGTGAATTTATGAAATGAAATTAGTTTTGCTAATAAAGATAATTTTATTGGCTGAACAAAATTCTTAATGAATTACAAAAAACTTTCCGATACGATGTCAGCGCAGATAAAAGAGGAGGCACTAAGGCATACAATAAAAGATTGAGATTAAGAAAAGAGTCAAGGTATAGTTGGGGTTACTCCATGCTAAATCCCAACCACGAATATCCATTGAAATGTCGTTACAAAGAAAAACTATAATGTGACTTAAGTAGCTTCGGAAAAGCATAAGCGCATCTAGATACAAACTTCGTAAATATCACTCGTTCTGCGAGCAGCAGTCAACAGAAAAGGTCGTGTTATCTCTAAGTAAGATAGATTTACTCAAGGTATTTAACTTTTAGTGATAAGCTTTCCCGGAAAATTGTCCCGCCCCTCAGCCATGCAACGCTGACACAGCACCAGGAAATTTGAGGTATTGTAATAGCTGAATGGATTGACCGATGGTCAAAGGGCATCCCGGGTTTTCGGAATCGATCTAGAAGGAAGAGCTGTACCAAAAAACTAAAGAGTTAACGATAGCGATAGTTAGTGATCATGATGGGTGTCCTGAGAGCCAAAGTGGACTCTGACAGCACATTGCTGGGATATGCCAATGTGTAGTCACGGCCTGGGCAACCGTAAAGATAGTGGTGGGATATCTCCGGCCTTCTGCAGCTTGCATCGGCTGCTATGGTCGCACATAATTCTAGCATAGAGCTTGCTATAAGGTAAGTTGGTTTTCGACTAACTGGTTACGAACATTGAATCAGGTCGACCAAATTGCAACCAGTGATTAATTTAATAATTGACAGGACTCATTTGATGGTCGTTTACCTTCGGTTGCGGGCCGCTCAACTACCAAAATATCGGCGAGTTGGAGGTCCCGCTAGCTGAAAACGGCGAAACCACCAAGTATGGAAGAAACAGAACGTGCAATTCATCGGCTTATAAATTATAAGTCGCTAGCAGTCTATGGAGTTACAACCTCATCATCACCAACGGCGCAACAACCGGTATCTGGTCTAGGCCCGCCTTAATAAGGAGCTCCAGACATCCCGGTTTTGCGTCGAGGTCCACCAATTCGCTATCTCTAAAAGCTGTCTCGCGTCGCGACCTACGGCATCGCTCCATCTCAGGCGAAGTCTGCATCGTCTTGTTTTTCTACCATAAATATTGCCCTTATAGACTTTCCGGGATGGATCATCCTCATCCATAAGGATTAAGTGACCCGCCCACCGCAACCTGTTAAGGCGGATTTTATCCACAACCAGACGGTCATGGTATCGCTCATAGATTTCGTCGTTATGTAGGCTACAGAATCGTCCACCCTCATGTGGGGGTCAAAAATTCTTTGGGGGAGGATCCTTCTCTCCATCACGACCAAGAGTTTGCATTTTTCTGCTAAGAACCCAGGTTTCCGCAGAATACATAAGGACTGACAAGATCATAGTCTTGTACAGTAAGACCGTTGACCCTATGGTGAGACGTTTCGAGCGGAACAGTTTTTGTAAGATGAAATAGGCTCTGTTGGCTGTCAACAACCATGCGCGGATTTCATCGTTATAGCTGTCATCGCTTATGATTACCTTTATTATTTTCGTTTGATCAGTGCGGCTTGATGTTGTTGGTTCGTTGGTTTTCGGTGCTGACGTTGCCACCATATATTTTGTCTTGCCTTAGTCATAGTCGATGAAGCAGATGCCAACCATCTGCAATTCAATAGATAACAATGTCTGTAGTCCTTCCTGGAATAACATCCCATTAGATAAATAAATCCCCGACCTTCCTGGAATAATATCCCATTAGATAAATAATTCCCCGACCTTCCAGGAACATTATCACCATGGGTAATAAAAGTCTGAACCCATATAGTAATTAAGATCACAGGTCATAGGGAAACATGTTTTGTATAGTTTCCCTGTGTTAAAGATAAGAACCATGGGTCACAAGAAAATATGTGTTGTATATTTCCCTGTCGACTCATTAGTAAATAAGACGTAGTATTTAAGGAGGTGTAGAAAACGGAGATCAGCAGTTCCTCGAGTACTACCAGAGCGTAAGCACTCTGGCCCTCGTGAATGAATAAAAAAGTATAAAACAAATATCGTTTCATTTGTTAACCCATTTGTTAACTGTTATTTGTTAACTCCTTCATTAATGTGCAGCCAAGATCTCACGCCACCTGTTCGATCTGGATGAAGGCAGTTTGTACGTTTCGGGCCGTTTTTCCCATGATGTCGATATCGTCAGCATAGGCCAGTAGTTAGTTGGACTTAAAGAGGATGGTACCTCTCGCATTAACCTTGGCATCACGAATCACTTTCTTCAGGGCAAGGTTAAAGGGGACGCATAATAGGGCATCCCCTTGTCGTAGACCGTTGTTGATGTCGAATGGTCTTCAAAGTGATCCTGCTGCTTTCATCTGGCCTCGAACATTGGTTAAAGTCAGCCTAGTCAGTCTTACCGATTTCGTCGGGATACCGAATTCTCATTTGGCCGTGTACAGTTTTATTCTGACTATGCTATCATAGGCGGCTTTAAAGTCGATGAAAACATGGTGCAACTGACGTCCATATTCCAACAGTTTTGCATCGCTCGCCGCAGAGAGAAAATCTGATCTGTTGCTGAGATGCCTGGAGTGAAGCCTGTTTGATATGGGCTAATGATGTTCTGAGCGTATGGGGCTATCCAGTCTAGCAAGACTGCGCATAATATCTTATAGATGGTACTCAACAACATGAAACTTCTATAATTGCTGCACTGTGTGATATCTCCCTTTTTATTTATGGGACAGATAATGCCTCTTTGCCAGGCGTCAGGCATTGATTCGCTGCCCCATACCTTGAACGTCAGTTTATGAACCACTTCGTGTAATTAGTCGCCTCCATATTTAACCAATTTGGCTGTGATTCCATCGGCCCCAGGCGACTTATGTTTTTTAAGCCGGTGGATTGCGCGGACTGTTTCTTCTATACTTGGTGGTGGCAGCATTTGTCCGTCGTCTTCAGCTGGAAGGACCTCCAAATCGCCGATATTTTGGTTGTTGAGGAGTTCATCAAAATACTCAACCCATCGCTCCAATATGCCCATTCTGTCGGAAATCAGATTTGCCTCTTTGTCTCGGCAGGATGACCATCGAGGTGTAAAAAGCTTCACCCTGCTGACTTGTTGGTAAAACTTGCGTGCCTGGTGCGGTTGCTCCCTGTACTTTTCAAGTTGACAGACCTTTTGGTTCTCCCAGGCTTCCTTTTTCTGTTTGTGAGGTCGCCTCTCCGTTCGACCGAGTTCTTGGTAGGTCACTGCGAGCGCTCCCGTTCTTTGAGAATGCAACATTACTCGGTATGCAGCATTCGTCCGTTCCATAGCTAGCTTACATTCATCGTCAAACCAGCCGTTCCGACTCCTTTTGCGGTTGGGGCCAAGTATGTTTGTGGCCGTACCAATGATAACGTTCTTCAGGTGGTTGTGAAGATCATTTGCTGATACTTCATCTCCAGGACCTCTGTTGACTGCGGTAATTGCGGCATCCTCTCCCTCTTATAGGTGCCGCGGAGGGCTGAGTTGTGGATGGATTCAGTGTTAACTCTCACCTGATTGTCAGTGACTCCATACCAGCATAAATTCGCGGTTTTCCAGAGCATGATAATTAAATATTAGTTGTCACGTTAATTAGTTTAATAGGTTAGGGTAGAGTTAAGTGAAATAAATTGTTAAAAAACCAGCATTGAAGAAGGACCCATGTTGTGTCCAAAACACGTGTCTGCAATCCTTAAAGAAAATCTATAGTTAAACTGGAAACTTTTCCATTTAATAGTTTTACTTAAAAAGAACTATAGGAAATAAAGGAATTACTTTTATAAAACTTATCAAATTAAAATTTGCGGGTAATAGGCAAGGAAGGAAAGGTTCTTCCTCACTCCGTACAACTTCATCATCCGGCGAAAAAAACAAGCTGAAATGAGAAGGCTAGTACCTTCTACAATTATAAATATGCAGGGCACGATAGTATCTCTTTATCCCCCTGCTGACTTCTTATGGTTAGTTTAGCCGATGTGATGTCGCCATCAAATAGGTCGTTAACCAAATTAGCCTAGAAGTCTTTTGAGATTAACATGCAGGAGCGGGGTCAATCACTTTCGTTGGCATACAACAGGTCAGCATGTTGGAAGTTTTGGCTCCTCATTACCCCGCCAACAACCCACGGTTCTTGTATGGGGTATATAATTGTTTTGCAGCTATTGATCCGACCATTGATAAGTGCAGTTGCGGCTTTACAATACTCAAGGCAAAGCTTAATGCCTTGCGAGGATACAGTCCTTACAGCCAGTCGAACGATCCTCTCCCTTCAAACTTGGCACAACTCATGGGTTGTGAGTTGCCCGAAGGCGGTTTGCCCGGAGGCGGTTTGCCCGGAGGCGGTTTGCCCGGAGGCGGCTTGCTGTCCGTGGACAGGTGCTTACCCATGGGCAACCTCAGCAGGTGGCGTCGTTGGAGCCTGGGGTCAGGAGTGCTGACAGAAGTGGCCTGCTTCGGCTCGTCCCTTAAGGACTGGGTCCCACTTAAATTGGTTCCCACCAGAGTAAGTGGAGAATCTCTCTCTCTCTCTCTCTCTAGGCTCAGGTTCTCCATCGATGACCCCACTCGGAGTTGGATCGTCACGATCGAGATTTAATTGCAGTTTCTGAAAGGTTTTTGTTTTTGTTTTCTCATAATTGACTGCCGTGGCCTCAGTTTTCTCCAGGAAACAACGCTAGTTGAAACTGGGGGTCGCCTGGTACCCGGAGTTCACTATTTGAGGCCACATCTTAACCCTTGTGACCATTCTAGCTTGGCTTCAGGTGCCACCTCTCGTTTCCTGAAGGTTTTTCCTTATTGAGCTCCCACACCCCGACAAGGTAGGTAATCGTCGAGGGAGATGCTGCTGCAAAGTGGCTGAAATCTAATATTTGTCAAAATCAATATCCTCTTCTTTTTCTTTAGCCTTTATCCCATTCACAAACGGGGACGGATCATCAATGGGATCATTTGCTTTTAAACAACATTGGGTGCATTTTCTTGGTCGGCTTGTCGCGGCATCTGTCACCAAGAGAGACCAAGTAGGATTTAATACAGTGGAATAACCCCAACCGTACTTTGTTCATTTCCTTCCTCATCTCAGCATTTTATTTTTGTTGTACTGAGGATAGCACAGAGTATGTTGCCTCCTGCTATATATAAACCTATTTAGATCGTTGGCACAACAATCCATATTGGATCAGGGCCTTCAAGTGTGTTAGAGCACTTCATTCAAGACCGTAACGGTACACTACAGTAGTACACTGTAGGAGGTAATATGGTCAGCTTTATGCTCGCCCGAGATTATTACCCGGATTTGACTCAGGTACTCAGTCACAGCTGAGTCGACTGGTATCCGACGTCAGGTCACGATTCAAATCTCACTGCCACCAGTAAGATTTGAACTGGGAGCTTCCGATCGCAGCCTTGTGCTCTAATAATGTAAATATGTCAGAACAAATTAAACGTTTGCCAAGTTGTTTCTGATCACCCTACAATAACAGCGAAAGCAAAAATGTTGCACCCTAAACAATCGTAAATCTTATCGATTCCAACGACTATTTTATCGAAGATGGTGACCGGCTGGACGTCATACTTGAAGGGGAGGTTACATATTGGCTAGCTTTGGTATATATAGCCTGCACTGATTCGTAGTTTTTAGTTTCTATCAAATATTGATCTGGTTTGTGCGAAAATGACCACTTTAATAACAGCTGTTGCGGCTTTGTCCGCTGTCCTCGTGGTTGGAGCTTCGTGTCCAAACGGAAGCACCCCACATGGTGTTGATAACGTTGCAGTTGAATTTAAAGGGATGAATACAACGACGGACTCCCTATTGGAAAATTCTTTAGCTGAGGTGATTTTAAATTTGCGTAATCAGTCTTTGGGATGTTGTCCATTCGGATATACATGTTACTACACTTTTGGAAGTAGAGTTCCAGGTAAGTGATATGAATTCTTTATTGTTAAGCTTGCGAGGGGTAGAGACCAAAAAATTCATTTCCGTTTAATATAGAAGAGAAGATACTATAGGGTGTCCTTCCTTAAGATTCTTTTCATGAGCTCCAAATTGGACCTAAACAATAAAAGGATTTTTTTTCAATTTACTTTCAATATTTTCCAGGCGATTATATAGTAGGACACGCTGACACCCGCAGATCAGTTATCTTTCCGCAGGACATTACCGTGGATGTATTTTACCCGGAATCAGGATGTGGGAAAATGATTTCGTACGTTGAAATTAAGACTAGACAGAGTTTGAGGTCTGGAGATGCTTACATAGCGGGTGGAGGCATTGGTCAACGTTTTATTACAGTTAGAGTTGTGGCGAGACTAACATTCTTTATAGACCTTGTGGCAGCAATTTATGGTTATTGATTATTGTCACTAGACAAGATATAATACCTGAAAATGAAATATATTTCACTAGCTGCAACGGTCACGTGAGTTAATGAAATGATATTAGTTTTGGTAATAAAGATAATTTTATTGACTCAAAAAATTGCTAATTTAGTGGAAAACAAAAGAGAAAATCGGCGTGGAAGCAACCCTTTTTGGTAGGATGTTATGTTGAGATTTTTTATGTGAAAGATATAGTGTTCGCGAAGCTTGCTGATAGAGGAGGAAGGTTTAAGGTAATGCACTTATTATAATACTATCACCAAATAATAAAATAAAATATTGTGATGGGGGAAAGGGACATGTAAATAAAGCATCGTTGGAGTTACTCCACTATGCTAAATTCTACCTGATCTTTCTCTTGGTCCCGCGGCAGGAAAACTAAGAAAATACATTGAAGAAAAATGATCATGTGAGGCGGGAAATTTTTCCTCTTTATTCGATGCTAATCAATTTTATGCGATAAGTTCCTGGCGAAGCTACTTGGATGTGAAGCTTCAGCTGATTAATTTCGTCGTTTATTTGAAAGATCCCCAAGTCACGGTGGATATTATAGTTCATGATGTACCACGGTGCGGAAGCAATCGTTCTCAATACTTTAGAATGCATTCTTTGAAGGATTTCGATGTCGGATATGCGAGCAGATCCCCAAAGTTGTGCACCATAAGTCTAGTTTGGCTTTATGCAGATGCAGGTTTTTGAATCTTAGGTTGACCTGAGTTTTTCGGCCTCAATATATTTTTTCTAAGTAAGTCTTCTATCTGGATCGGGAATGAATCCTAAGTCCTATTTTACCCCCTGGTGGCCTGGTCAGATTATGTTAAAGTTGCACAATTCGGCAAGTCCTCACACGACTTCCTCGTGGTGGCCGCTGTAAACCGTCTTCGGGCGGGCTTAGAGTGTGTAGGTCCGGGCTGGGAGTAGGCTCATCCAACTGACGAGAATCTGCTTGTCAGTCATGTGTTAGGGGCAAGTAGATCTGGCGGGGGGATGCAATGAAGCAACATCCCGGGGATCGTCCTCCCTGCACCGGAGAAGGTGCTAATAGGACCCCAAGCCAAGGTGGAACAGCATACACCGAGGGCTGCGTGGCCAATGGGGAGCTTGGTCTTTAGTATGCGAACTCTGAATACCTTGGGCACCTTCAGTTTTAAATAAGACCCTTACCCTGGTGGCCGGACCGGGTGAGTCATTCTTTGATTTTATTATTACTTCAAATCTATCGGTGTGTACACCAACCTTCCATTTCCCCTGTTGGGAGAACTGTGACGGTTGGGAGGAGGTCCTTGATATCACCCTAATAACCGACAATGGGATTCTTAGGGCGGAGGACTGGAGAGTGTCTGCCAGAGATCCACAGTTGGATACTCTTCAGTCTAGATCTCGCCGCAGAGGTCTCCAAGCCCTTTGGAGACCCCAGGAGGATCGACTGGAGAAAGTTTGGTCAGGTAATTAAGAACAAATTCTCCGATGCGCAAATTGGTAAGATTGGCACGACAGACGCACTTGAGTCAAAGGTCGGGGCTCTGGGGAAGGCATTCGATACCGCCTTTAAAGTGTTGCGCCCTACTAAGTATAGCAAAAAGAGCCTGCCAACGTGGTGGAATGAAGATCTCTCCAGCCTCAGGAAGCTGACCAGAGAAATTTTCAACATCTGCTACAGGCAAAAATACTGGCAGCCATACAAGGACTGCCTGAAGAAGTACAAGTCGGCCATCAGGACCGCCAAGAGGCGGTCTATGTTTAACTATTGTGAGAACATTGAAAGCACAAGTGAATCCGCGAGGCTCAGTAAGATTCTGTCCAATCAATATAAGAGCCCATCCTTTCTTAAAAAGTCGGAAAGTTCCTGGACGGAATCTTCTAGCGAACCCCTGCGGCTGCTGGTTCAAACACACTTTCCCACCAACGAGGAGGACGGTGAGTCAGAACCTTGCTTGGAGGGTTTGCGGCAACCCCAGCTGTGCGAGACTATTAAATCGGTAATTACCGAGGATAGGATCGGCTGGGCAATAAGACCTGAAGACCTGAAGACCCTAGAATGCGTCCTGGACATTCACTTAAGGATGATTATGGAGAGAACGCCTTTCTCTAAGTCCCAACATGCCTACCTCAAAGGAAAATAATTGTCAGGGTTGAGCGGTCGCTGCAGTACAAGCAGTATACCCTTGCTACCTTCCAAGGAGCTGGACATGTGCACCCACGTCCTGGCCAGGACGGATGCTGTCCGGAAGCCGCTACAGCCTCCATACGAAGACCCCGTACCGTGTTCTCGAGCGGGGAGATCATTTCGTCTAGCTCGAGATCGGGGGACATAAAAAGGCTGTCTCCTTATCCAGGCTGAAGCCCGTTTGCACGCCAAATCAACGCAGTTCCAAGTTCAGTCGCTGAAACCCCTAGGTTGCATCTGAGGGCGGAGTAATGTAGCGCAGCGTGGTTAACAACATTCGAAATTTATTTCGAAATTTATTTCGAATGTTGTTAATACGATTGACAGTGGCCACCACCGATGTTTTCCGTGGCGAAGTAGACCGTGATTTTTGAAATAATAATTGAATTTAGGAAATTAATATTGACCTTTCGAAAATTCAATTAAGAAAAGAGATGATAAAAAGTTGTGTAGTTTTTCGTTGTCTTTATGTTAATAAAATTATTTGATTGCCTTCACGTTGTGTTCTTGCTAGTATCGATGCGACAAAATTAGTCTCGGCCGACACGAGGAAAAAAAATGTATTTTCTCAAATTGCGGAGGACTCAGACGAAGAATCGAGCGCAATATTAGTAACCTAGTTTGTCAAATTTGGATCTTTGGTCACGATGCGTCTTCCTTTTCTACCATAAATACTGCCCTTGTAGACTTTCCGGGATGGATCATCCTCATCCATAAGGTTTAAGTGAGGCTACGGAATCCTCCACCCTCATGTGGGGGTCAAAAATTCTTCGGGGGAGGATCCTTCTCTCCATCACGACCACGAGTTTGCATTTTTTTTGCTAAGAACCCAGGTTTCCGCAGAATACATAAGGACTGTACAGTAAGAGCGTTGACCCTATGGCGAGACGTTTCGAGCGGAACAGTTTTTGTAAGATGAAATAGGCTCTGTTGGCTGCCAACAACCATGCGCGTATTTTATCGTTATAGCTGTCATCGCTTGTGATTTTCGACCTGCTGCTTCGTGTTGCTTTTATCTGGCCTGGCACGTTTGTCAGGGTCAGCCTAGTTAGTCTTATTAATTTCGTCGGATTAACGAATTATCTCATGGCCGTGTACAGTTTTACCCTGCCTATGTTGTCTAATCATTATCATCAACGGCGCAACAACCGGTATCCGGTCTAGGCCTGCCTTAATAAGGAAATCCAGACATCCCGGTTTTACGCCGAGGTCCACCAATTCGATATCTCTAAAAGCTGTCTGGCGTCCTGACCTGCGCCATCGCTCCATCTTAAGCAGCGTGTGCCTCGTCTTCTTTTTCTACCATAGATATTGCCCTTATAGACTTTCCGGATGCGATCATCTTCATCCATACGGATTAAGTGACCCGCCCACCATAACCTATTGAGCCGGATTTTATCCACGACCTGACGGTTATGGTATCGCTCGTAGATTTCGTCGTTGTGTAGGCTACGGAATTGTCCATCCTCATGTAGTTCACAATTTGTCTTGCTAAGAACCCAAGTCTCCGAGGAATACATGAGAACTGGCAAGATCATTGTCTTGTACCGTAAGAGCTTTGACTCTATGGTGAAACGTTTGGAGCGGTACAGTTTTTGTAAGATGAAATAGGCTCTGTTGGCTGCCAACAACCACTTGGTGTAATTGCTCACCTCCATATTTAACCAATTTGGCTGTAATTCCATCGGCCCCTGGCGACTAATAATTTTTTAGCCGATGAATTGCACGGACTGTTTCTCCTATACTTGGTGGTGGCAGTATTTGGCCGTCGTCTTCAGTTGGTGGGACCTCCAACTCGCCGATGTTCTGGTTGTTCAGTAGCTCATCAAAGTACTCAACCCATCGCATCAATATACCCATTCTGTCGGAAATCAGATTTGCCTCTTTGTCTCGGCAGGATGACCATTGAAGTGTAAAAAGCGTCACCCTGCTGACTTGTTGGTAAAACTTGCGCGCCTGATGCGATTCCTCCCGGTACTTTTCAAGTTGACAGACCTTTTGGTTCTCCCAGGCTTCCTTTTTCTGTTTGTGAGGTCGCCTCTCCGTTCGACCGAGTTCTTGGTAGGTCTCTGCGAGTGCTCCCGTTCTTTGAGAATGCAACATTACTCGGTATGCAGCATTCGTCCGTTCCATAGCTAGCTTACATTCATCGTCAAACCAGCCGTTCCGACTCCTTTTGCGGTTGGGGCCAAGTATGTTTGTGGCCGTACCAATGATAACGTTCTTCAGGTGGTTGTGAAGATCATTTGCTGATACTTCATCTCCAGGACCTCTGTTGACTGCGGTAATTGCGGCATCCTCTCCCTCTTATAGGTGCCGCGGAGGGCTGAGTTGTGGATGGATTCAGTGTTAACTCTCACCTGATTGTCAGTGACTCCATACCAGCATAAATTCGCGGTTTTCCAGAGCATGATAATTAAATATTAGTTGTCACGTTAATTAGTTTAATAGGTTAGGGTAGAGTTAAGTGAAATAAATTGTTAAAAAACCAGCATTGAAGAAGGACCCATGTTGTGTCCAAAACACGTGTCTGCAATCCTTAAAGAAAATCTATAGTTAAACTGGAAACTTTTCCATTTAATAGTTTTACTTAAAAAGAACTATAGGAAATAAAGGAATTACTTTTATAAAACTTATCAAATTAAAATTTGCGGGTAATAGGCAAGGAAGGAAAGGTTCTTCCTCACTCCGTACAACTTCATCATCCGGCGAAAAAAACAAGCTGAAATGGGAAGGCTAGTACCTCCTACAATTATAAATATGCAGGGCACGATAGTATCTCTTGATCTCCCTGCTGAATTCTTATGGTTAGTTTAGCCGATGTGATGTCGCCATCAAATAGGTCGTTAACCAAATTAGCCTAGAAGTCTTTTGAGATTAACATGCAGGAGCGAGGTCGATCACTTTCATTGGCATACAACAGGTCAGCATGTTGGAAGTTTAGGCCCCTCACTACCCCACCAACAACCCACGGTTCTTGTATGGGGTATATAATTGTTTTGCAGCTATTGATCCGACCACTGATAAGTGCAGTTGCGGCTTTACAATACTGAAAATTTATTTGCGAAATGTGCCACCTCATCTGCGCTTCAGATGAAGATGCCGAGGGCTGCACGTCCCCTTCAATGAATTTGGAAGCCGACACTTGTAACGTAGCGGTCCCTAGCCCGTAGTAGAGCCGGCAGCCGAACCTTCTTAACATCGGATTCGGGAACGCTCTCTTTTCTATTTTTTTGCCTACCAGCAACCAGGTGAAGATGTTGAGGTTATTCTGTACACCAAGTTGTTGCAAAACCCCAGCACCCCAGCGCCATTCCGCTCTTCTTGTGGAAGCCAGAGGAAGCATTTTTTAACGATGGCAGCTCAGAGACCCTTTTCAGAGTTAGTCGCGCACCCTCCCACACCTCGTTGAGGGAGGAGCATTACTACCTGAGCCACTCGTTCGTGTCTTCGTCGGCAAAGTTTAGCCGTAGCATTTTACGGTATACACCTACTGACTCAAGGCAAAGCTTAATGCCTTGTGAGGATACAGTCCTTACAGCTAGGAGGAGTTTCCTCTTAAAGTGTTCGCACTGCTCAGTATCGTAACCGAATGAATTAGGGTCGTCATACAAGATCCATCCATCGACTTCGATAGCCTTGGCTGCAAATGAAGGACTAGCCTTTGCCGGCCGAGCCTTCTTTGCTGCCTTTTTTGTCAAAGAGTTGGGATCGTCCAAGGACCGTTGCTGCTTTGGTTTCTCCTTAGCCGCAGGTTCGTCGAACGATCCTCTACCCTCAAACTTGGCACAACTCGTGGGTTGTGAGTTGCCCGAAGGCGGTTTGCCAACAGGCGGTTTGCTGTCCGTGGACAGGTGCTTACCCATGGGCAGCCTCAGCAGGTGGCGTCGATTGGAGCCTGGGGTCAGGAGTGCTAACAGAAGGGGCCTACTTCGGCTCGTCCCTTAAGGACTGGGTCCCAATTAAATTGGTTCCCACCTGAGTAAGTGGAGAATCTCTCTCTCTCTAGGCTCAGGTTCTCCATCGATGACCTCATTCGTAGTTGGATCGTCACGATCGAGATTTAATTGCAGTTTTTGAAATATCTATATCTTCTTCTTTTTCTTTAGCCTTTATCCCATTCACAAACGGGGACAGATCATCAATGCGATCATTTGCTTTTAAACAACATTGAGTGCATTTTCTTGGTCGGCTTGTCGCGGCATCTGTCACCAAGAGAGACCAAGTAGGATTTAATACAGTGGAATAACCCCAACCGTACTTTGTTCATTTCCTTCCTTGATCTCAGCATTTTATTTTTGTTGTACTGAGGATATCACAGAGTACGTTGCCTCCTGCTATATATAAACCTATTTAGATCGTTGGCACAACAATCCATATTGGATCAGGGCCTTTGCTTTATGCTCGCCCGAGATTATTACCCGGATTTGACTCAGGTACTCAGTCACAGCTGAGTCGACTGGTATCCGACGTCAGGTCATGATTCAAATCAGTAAGATTTGAACTGGGAGCTTCCGTACGACAGCCTTGTGCTCTAATAATGTAAATATTGTCAGAACGTTTGCCAAGTTGTTTCTGATCACCCTACAATAACAGCGAAAGCAAAAATGTTTCACCCTAAACAATCGTAAATCTTATCGATTCCAACGACTATTTTATCGAAGATGGTGACCGGCTGGACGTCATACTTGAAAGGGAGGTTACATATTGGCTAGCTTTGGTATATATAGCCTGCACTGATTCGTAGTTTTTAGTTTCTATCAAATATTGATCTGGTTTGTGCGAAAATGACCACTTTATTAACAGCTGTTGCGGCTTTGTCCGCTGTCCTCGTGGTTGGAGCTTCGTGTCCAAACGGAAGCACCCCACATGGTGTCGATAACGTTGCAGTTGAATTTAAAGGGATGAATACAACGACGGACTCCCTATTGGAAAATTCTTTAGCTGAGGTGATTTTAAATTTGCGTAATCTGTCTTTGGGATGTTGGCCATTCGGATGTAAACGTACCTACACTTTTGGAAGCAGAGTTCCAGGTAAGTGATATGAATTCTTTATTGTTAAGCTTGTGAGGGGTAGAGACCAGAAAATTCATTTCCGTTCAATATAGAAGAGAAGATACTATAGGGTGTGCTTCCTTAAGATTCTTTCCATGAGCTCCAAATTGAACCTAAACAATAAAAGGATTTTTTTTCAATTTACTTTCAATATTTTCCAGGCGATTATATAGTAGGACACGCTGACACCCGCAGAGCAGTTATCTTTCCGCAGGACATTACCGTGATCGTATTGTACCCGGAATCAGGGGAATGTGGGAAAACAATTTCGTACGTTGAAATTCAGACTGCACAGATTTCCAGGTCTGGAGCTGCTTACATATTGGATGGAGGCATTGGTCAACGTCATATTAAAATTAGAGTTGTGGCGAAACTAACAATCTTTATAGACCTTGTGGCAGTCATTTATGGTAATTGATTATTGTCACTAGACAAGATATAATACCTGAAAATGAAATATATTTCACTAGCTGCAACGGTCACGTGAGTTAATGAAATGATATTAGTTTTGGTAATAAAGATAATTTTATTGACTCAAAAAATTGCTAATTTAGTGGAAAACAAAATCGAAAATCGGTATGGAAGCAACCCTTTTTGGTAGGATGTTATGTTGAGATATTTTATGTAAAAGATATTGTGTTCGCGAAGCTTGCTGATAGAGGAGGAGGGTCCAAGGTAATGCACTTATTACTATCCCCAGCAAATAATAAAATAAAATATTGTGATGGGGGAAAAGGACATGTAAATAAAGCATCGTTGGAGTTACTCCACTATGCTAAATTCTACCTGATCTTTCTCTTGGTCCCGCGGCAGGAAAACGAAGAAAATACATTGAAGAAAAATGATCATGTGAGGCGGGAAATTTTTCCTCTTTATTCGATGGTAATCAATTTTATGCGATAAGTTCCTGGCGAAGCTACTTGGATGTGAAGCTTCAGCTGATTAATTTCGTCGTTTATTTGAAAGATCCCCAAGTAACGGTGGATATTATAGTTCATGATGTACCACGGTGCGGAAGTAATCGTTCTCAATACTTTAGAGTGCATTCTTTGAAGGATTTCGATGTCAGATATGCGAGCAGATCCCCAAAGTTGTGCACCATAAGTCTAGTTTAGCTTTATGCAGATGCAGGTTTTTGAATCTTAGGTTGACCTGAGTTTTTCGGCCTCAATACATTTTTTCTAAGTAAGTCTTCTATCTGGAAAAGGAATGAATCCTAAGTCCTATTTTACCCCCTGGTGGCCTGGTCAGATTATGTTAAAGTTACATAATTCGGCAAGTCCTCACACGACTTCCTCGTGATGGCCGCTGTAAACCGTCTTCGGGCGGGCTTAGAGTGTGTAGGTCCGGGCTGGGAGTAGGCTCATCCAACTGACGAGAATCTGCTTGTCAGTCATGTGTTAGGGGCAAGTAGATCTGGCGGGGAGATACCACTGAAGCAACATCCCGGAGATCGTCCTCCCTGCACCGGAGAAGGTGCTAGTTTTAAATAAGACCCTTACCCTGGTGGCCGGGCCAGCCAGGGTGGACATTCTTCCCAGACTACTCGTGGGACCAAGACGTGGACTCAATTATCAAAAAATAAAAACAAATAATGACGATAGAAGAAGAGGGAGTGATGCCAGGTGCATCATCGGAGGATGAGCTGCTGGCCTCCAGCCAGGAGACAGTAGTCGTCGAGAGCAGTACACTCGATGTCAGCCGTAGCACCGTCGTGCTGAAACCAACCGCACTGACTTCCCGGAGTGAGGAACCAGACGGACTAGTGGCTTCCAGCCTGGAATCTACTGCCGTCAAGCTGGGTGTAGCGAGTATCAGACATAGTACTTCTAACCCCAAGCGCCGGGGGATCCCTCGAAAACGAAAACCGACAAGAATGTCGGTCGCCGGAAACCGGCTGAGAAGCGAAGGTCCACTGGTGTCCTGCTCAAGAGCCAGTACCAGAAGGTCATGCATATTTTCGGCAAGATTGCTAAGAATAAGAAGGCCGGTACTGTCGACGAGCGGGATGAAAAAGACCTCACTATATACCAGGCGATTGTTGATGAATACAATAGCAAACGCCTGGCTGACGAGCAGAAGGTGAAGCCCATCGCTCTAAAATGCAATCGATCTCAAGATGAGGCCGAGCAAGATAAGAAACGGAGCAGAGTTGGCAAGAGCGTAGACGCTAAGCAATATCTGAAGGAAATTGCGCAGCAATCGTCAGCCGACGGACCACGAACTGCGAAGCCCTTCAGCGACGTGGCCAGGAGCCACTTACGTGTGGCACTGGCGGATGGCAATTCTGCTAGCGGCAAACTAGCGCTGGAGGTGTGGACCAATGTTGAGGCCAGGCTATCGGGCATGGTCTATGAGCATCTCCTGGACACCGGAAGCAAACACGAGGAACTCATCCCCCACTTTGATTCATCTCAGGTGGTCCGTGGGTTCCACGTAATAGCTTGCAAGGACCAGTTCTCTAAGGACTTTCTCGGTTCGTGTGTCGCCAAGATCAGCGACGCCTAGGAGGGCGTTAAGCTCAAAAACATCCCTTACGCGGAAGATCCCATGGGAAGAACAAGCTCGTCCAATTCCTGCCCCTTTACAACCCCGGGATTCTCATGGACGGCTGGGTTGTTATCAAGGAGGAGGAACCTAAGACAAACAGTCAGCCTGTACTACTCCGTATAAACGAGGAGTACCTGGAGGCACTAAAAAAGGCCGATTATAAAGTGTGGTTCGGAGTCAGGAATGCAAAGGCAAAAGACCCAATCGACGCCGCCAACGAGCTATTGGACTGACGAACCCGCCTGCAGCGTTCGAAGTGCGCCTCTGCTAATCTGCTTGTCTTCCTCTTAGAGGAAGACATCGACATCGCATTAATACAGGAGCCCTGAGTCGGAAGCGAACGAACCATCAAAGGGCTCCAAAGCAAATATTTTAACTTATTCCACAGCACAGGAGATGCTGATCAGGATAGACCTAGAGCATGTATTCTTGCGAGGGAGAGTCTGCTCCCTTTCCTGTGCCGGACCTGAGTTCCAGCGACCTAGTCGTGGTCAAGCTGGAGCAGGCGGGGGTAGAGAATGTGTATATTTCCTCGGCTTATATGGCTCACGACCGATCAGCTCCGCCAGAAGAACTACAACATCTGACGAACACCATAACAACAAAAATAGGCTGCGACGCTAATGCAAGGCATACGCTTTGGGGCAGCTCCGAAATCAACGAAAGGGGTGAGTCATTCTTTGATTTTATTATTACTTCTATCTATCTATCTATCTATATTCTTCTATCTAATCTATCGGTGTGTACACAAACCTTCCATTTCCCCTGTTCGGAGAACTGTGACGGTTGGGAGGAGGTCCTTGATATCACCCTAATAACCGAGAACGGGATTCTTAGGGCGGAGGACTGGAGAGTGTCTGCCAGAGATCCTTCTCTGATCACAGTTGGATACTCTTCAGTCTAGATCTCGCCGCAGAGGTCTCCAAGCCCTTTGGAGACCCCAGGAGGATCGACTGGAGAAAGTTTGGTCAGGTAATTAAGAACAAACTCTCCGATGCGCAAATTGGTAAGATTGGCATGACAGATGCACTGGAGTCAAAGGTCGGGGCTCTGGGGAAGGCATTCGATACCGCCTTTAAAGTGTTGTGCCCTACTAAGTATAGCAAAAAGAGCCTGCCAGCGTGGTGGAATGAAGATCTCTCCAGCCTCAGGAAGCTGACCAGAGAAATTTTCAACATCTGCTACAGGCAAAAATACTGGCAGCCATACAAGGACTGCCTGAAGAAGTACAAGTCGGCCATCAGGACCGCCAAGAGGCGGTCTATGTTTAACTATGGTGAGAACATTGAAAGCATAAGTGAATCCGCGAGGCTCAGTAAGATTCTGTCCAAGCAATATAAGAGCCCATCCTTTCTTAAAAAGTCGGAAGGTTCCTGGACGGAATCTTCTAGCGAACCCCTGCGGCTGCTGGTTCAAACACACTTTCCCTCCAACGAGGAGGACGGTGAGTCAGAACCTTGCTTGGAGGGTTTGCGGCAACCCCAGCTGTGCGAGACTATTAAATCGGTAATTACCGAGGATAGGATCGGCTGGGCAATAAGACCTGAAGACCTGAAGACCTGAAGACCCTAGAACGCGTCCTGGACATTCACTTAAGGATGATTATGGAGAGAACGCCTTTCTCTAAGTCCCAACATGCCTACCTCAAAGTACAAGCAGTATACCCTTGCTACCTTCTTGGATATAGAGGGAGCTTTTAACAACGTCAGTACCAACGTCATCAAGGAAGCCTTGACCGGTATTGGATTAGAGCGGTATCTCACGCATTGGATTATATCCAAGCTAAGTACCAGGATAATCCAGTCGGATCTGGGCACCAACCACTTGACCAGAGCTGTGAACAGAGGCACACCCCAGGGTTGGCGCCATCTCACCGGTGCTCTGGTTAATAGCAATGGACAAAATTTTAAGTACATTGGACAGCAGCGGGGTGAAGGTGGTGACGTATGCCGACAACTTGCTGATATTAGTATCAGGGAAGTTTCTGTCCATTATAAGCGACATCATGGAAGGAGCATTGCGAAAGGTGTGTCTGTGGGCCACAAGATGCGGACTGAGCATAAACCCGGCCAAAACGCAACTGATGCTATTCACCACCAAGACAAGGATACCTGAATTCCATCTACCACGGCTGAATGAACAAAGATTGGTTCTTTCCTCTAATGTAAAGTATCTGGCTGTAATCCTGGATCCTAAGCTAAATTGGAAATTGAACAGAGAACTGGGGGTTAAGGATTCCTGTGTAGCCTTCTATGCCTGCAAAAGAACCTTCGCAAAGAAATGGGCTCTCCGGTCGAGGATCGTTCTCTGGATATACACCGCTGTAGTGCGTTCGATCTTGACGTACCGCTCTATTGTGTGGTGGCAGGCTTTGAAGAAAAAATACAATAGAACTAAACTTAATAGGATTCAAAGAACCGTGTATGCGGGTGCTACTGGGGCTCTGCAGTCCTGCTCTCAATGTACTCCTGCATCTCCCCTCCCTAGACCTCTACATTAAATATGTTGCAGCGTGCAGTGCCGTCAGACTACGTGAGTCCGGATGCTGGGCAGCCAAGTCCTACGGCCACAGTAACATCCTAGATGCCATACCTCGGGAAATCTGGGCATCCCCCACGGACTATGTCACACGCAAGCTGAACTTCACGAGAAACTTTGCTGTGGACCTTGCAACCAGGGCAAAGTGGAAGACCGGCGGCGTATTGCAAGACTATGATACAGTATTCTTTACGGACGGACCAAAGATGGCCGATGGAGTCGGCGCAGGGGTTTTCTCGAATACACACGGTGTATCCAAGTCGTATGGTCTCCCAGGTTTCGCCAGTGCATTCCAGGTGAAAGTATTGGCGATATTGGAAGCCTGTCGATGGCTGGAGCGAGATTCGAGCCCTAAGCGTAACACAGCCATTCTGACCGACGCCAAGCGGTCATCAAGGCCTTGTACTCAACGACGACATCTTCCCGGCTGGTGGGGCAGTGCAGAGACGCGCTTAACCGTGTGGGCGGCATGCTCAAGGTCACTCTCCTCTGGGTTCCCGGGCATAGGAACATAGAGGGGAATGAGCGGGCTGATTTTCTCGTATGACGAAATATTGTATATGAATTTGAAAGAACATTGGACCCTTATCTTCGTAGTGAAGTGTTTCCTCTGTCGAATAAATTCTCCTCGACAGTGAGAGGATAGTGGCCGTTATTTTTACAGTAGCAGGACAACGGTTTGGTCAGTAACGGTGTGGTGTGGACTCGTTTGTGTCTGAAATTGACTTTTGTCGCAAAACGCAGCATCAGAAGTCAACCGGACAATATTTGCTGGGCAGATTCATTATTCAGCTTCAATGCTGATCAATTAGTTAAGGAACACAGAGCAGAAAGTAGGCATGTAATGAAAAAAACAAGTTGCAGATTATTTCAAATAACCAAAATTGCCCGAGGAATGCAAAGAACTTGAGGACAAGCAAGTCCAACCAACTTCAGCTTCCCCATTTTAGGTACAGACTTCTTGTGTCACTATGGGTTGCTAGTAGACTTGCAGCACAACCAATCTTAATTCGTCAGGCAAAATTTCATCACACCCCAACAACAATCTTTCCGTACTTTTGGAGGACATTACTGACTTTCTTGTTCGGGCACTCCTCCAAAAGTTCAGCCAGATTACTACCGAATGTAGTCTGTCAAAACCAGTGAAGCACAATATGCAGCATTACATCAACACCTCTGGTTCCCCTATATTCTCAAAACTGCATCCTCTACCACCCCAGTAGCTGGCTATTGCACGGAAAGAATTCCAGCAACTTATCCAACAGGGTATATGCAGACCTTCAGACAGCTGTAGGTCTTCCCCACTCCATATGGTCCCTAAGCCAAACGGCCAATGGTGTCCCTGTGGGGATTAGAGAAGGCTAAACGCACAGACTGTTCCTGACCGATATCCCATTCCATTCATCCACGACTTTGCGCATCATCTCGCAAACTGCCGCATCGTTTCGACCTTGGATGTAACCAAGGCGTATCACCAAATCCCTGTAGCTCCAGAAGACATTCCAAAGACGGCAATATCCACACCCTTCGGACTCTGCGAATTCACACGGATGACTTCCGGATTGTACCATGCGACGCAAACCTTTCAAAGGTTCATCCACTCGGTCCTGCGAAACCTCAATTTCTGTTCCGTGTATTTGGGTGATATTTTGGTCGCTTCTTACTCAGAGTCTGCGAATTTAGCCCATCTCGAGTGCATTTTCCAACGTCTCCTTGAGGCCGGGTTAGTCCTAAACGTTGATAAATGCAAGTTTCTCCAAACACAAGTGAGATTCCTCGGCCACTCCATTTCCCCTGACAGAATACAGCCCGACCCAGGCAAGGTACAAGCGATCACAAGTTTCCCGCGGCCGAAAACTGTGAAGGAGTTGAGGAGGTTCTTGGGCATGCGAAACTTCTATCGTTGTTTCCTGCCCAAGGCCACCCAACACCAATTCGTTTTGAACGCTTACTTGTCTGGCCCCAAAACAAAAGATACACGAGAGATTGTGTGGTCTGAAGAGGCTGTTCACGCGTTTGACAAATCCTGACAATAACTGGCTGATGCTACACTCACATTTCCGCTCAACGGAACTACAGCACCTACGATTGAGAACTTCTCGCCGCGTACTGAAGCATTAAATACTTCCGCTTCTCCCTAGAAGGCAGGCCGTTCACAGTGTTCACGGACCATAAGCCTCTCTCATATGCTTTGGAACAAAAGCCTGACAAAGCGTGCCCTCGTCAGTTTCGACACCTGAGCTTGATAAGCCAGTTCACGTCCGACATACAGCACGTGTCCGGTAAGGACAACATAGTTGCTAACGCTTTGTCTCGTGTCTCCGAGGTAAACATCTCCGTATCACTCGACTTCTCGGCTATCTCCAAGACGCAGGAGGATAACACAATGCTTCAGGGCCTCAAATCCAACCCCAAATACAAATTTCGAGAATTGCTCATCTTCGCCTGGAACCACTCTCTCTGCTGCGAGTGCTCGGAAACGGGACCCCGGCCATACATTCCGGCCACCTTTTGCAAGGAAGTGTTCCACGCGGTTCACGACTTAGCGCATACAGGCATTAGGACGACAAATCGGTTAGTCACCGAGAAATACTTCTGGCCCTCCATGAATAAGGACGTCAACTCCCGGGCCAGAGAGTGCATCGCATGCCAGAAGTGTAAGGTCACCAGGGCATGTAAGAAAGGAAGTGGGCTCATTCCCACGCGCTACCAAGTGATTCCACACTATGCACCTCGACATCGTAGGCCCTTTGCGAGACTCGCACAGTTTCAAGAATTGCCTCACAATCATCGACAGATTTACGCGGTGGCCTGAAGCAATATATCTGAAAGACATTAAGGGCAAACTTATGCCGAAGCCTTCTGTCTAGAGTAAACCAGCAGGGACGCCCTCGCTTTGGTGTCCCTGCAGTGGTTACAACTGACCAGGGAATGCAATTTGAGTCCACCCTTTTCTCGGAGTTAGGAAAACTCCTGGGATTCAAACGCCAGCGAACTACAGCTTACCACACACAATTCAATGGGATGCTAGAGCGTTGGCACCGGACGCTGGAAGCCGCCATTATGGCTCGCGATAATCCGTCCTGGACTCAGGTCTTATTCTCGTCTTACTCGGCCTCCGAACAATCCGCCGAAAAGAATTTGCTGCCAGCCCCGCGGAGCTGGTATACGGGAAGAACCCAAGGCTCCCAAGTGATCCGGTCTTCGACAAGAGATCCGGTTTCACAGATTTGGAACTGCTGCGCCTGCTGAAAGACAACCTTCGCCACACCTGCCACCAGACACTCGTGCACACCTGCCTACGCTTCCAAGGAGCTGGACATGTGCACCCACGTCCTGGTCAGGATGGATGCTGTCCTTAAGCCGCTGCAGCCTCCATACGAAGGCCCGTACCGTGTTCTCGAGCGGGGAGAGCATTTCGTCTAGCTCGAGATCGGGGGACATAAAAAGGCTTTCTCCTTATCCAGGTTGAAGCCCGTTTGCACGCCAAATCAACGCAGTTCCGAGTTCAGTCGCTGAAACCCCTAGTTTTCATCTGGGGGCGGAGTAATGTAGCGCAGCGTGGTTAACAACATTCGAAATTTATTTCGAAATTTATTGTTTTCCGTGCCGAAGTAGGTCGTGATTTTTGAAATAATAATTGAATTTAGGAAATTAATATCGACCTTTCGAAAATTCAATTAAGAAAAGAGATGATAAAAAGTTGTGTAGTTTTTCGTTAACTTTATGTTAATAAAATTATTTGATTGCCTTCACGTTGTGTTCTTGCTAGTATCGATGCGACAAAATTAGGCTCGGCCGACACGAGGAAAAAAATTGTGTTTTCTCAAATTACGGAGGACTCAGACGAAGAATCGAGCGCAGCACAACGCTATTAAGTTATTTAACCGTTTAGTGCAACTTTGACGATATTGGAAGACATATCAAGACTTAATATTGACATTTTGAAAATTCACGGCCTACTCCGCCACGGAGAACACCGGTGGTGGCAACTGTCAATCGAATTAACAACATTCGAAATAAATTTTGAATTTTGCATATATTTGGAAGTGTACAGTATGATTTGGTGTGTCCGAACTCTTGATAGTTAAAGCATATTATCCTCCGATGTAAAAGGTAACCCAAATTATAAATGGGATGCGTTTCACCTTGGCTGAGTTTGTTAAGTTCCGGCTCTGGCTCGACTTTAAATAGAGGCTGTGGTACTCTGGATCGGTTCTTAATGTTATATACCGATTTAATCTTAAAGCGTTTTTCTAAGAGCACTTCAGGGTTTTCAGTGGGGTCAACTTCAGGTTCAATGCTTTAATTACTACTACTAGCCCTTTACTATTTTTAAGCTGGCATGTGTAGTAATTTTTCACTGTCACATCAAAGTTTTTTATTTTCCTTGTTAGACCTAAGCCTTCTCAAGCGATTGGAAGTGACTAGGATGTACCTATCTAATCCTGTCTGTACTTTTTTCGGGTGGTTTCAGCCAAAATTTATTTGCGTGCTCGGTAAAGATTCAATACTGAATTATTATTGGCTTTTCAATTGCCATTGGCGCTGGATGTCGACATATGTTGAATGGTATGGTCTTCTTCGACTATGTGCGCTGCAACTCATGATCTTATGCACGAGTTTTGTTTCCGAACACTACTTACCGCTCCCTTGATCTGTTCATTAAATCTAGTCGTTATCAGGCGTTTAGTCTGTCCTATGTATATCGCTGCACGTTTTTCAGTAGATCCCGCTTTTTTCCAAAGGATCCTTGACGTTTCCCAGTAAATTCCGCAAGGTGGACGATCGACTCCAACTAGAAACTAGAAGATTTTAGGGGCAGATAGGAACATAAAATGGGAAAAAATCGTCTGTCTCCTCACAAAACACAAATTGGGTTAGATAAAAAATTATGTGGCTTGCACGGAAAAGGGGAAAAATGCCATTATTTCAAATGAGAAAAAAAAATCTAGGCGAACCCGCTGGATATAGCTGCTACTGGCAAGATCTTCGCGCAAATGACGCCTCAAAACTGAATCGCAACTTCGCAGGTGCGTCATTAGTTATTATTACGGAGAACTGCAATGGTATTTTATAACAAACAAAATGAAGGCAGAGAGATTTATTGCGATCTTTAACGATGTTCTAATCAGCTATTCAAAAGATAAATAATAGCATAGAATTCATATTTCAGTAGGATAATGGCAGTATTTATGTAACTGACTTGTTGGTAAAACTTGCGTGCCTGGTGCGGTTGCTCCCTGTACTTTTCTAGTTCACAGACTTGTTGGTTCTCCCAGGCTTCCTTTTTCTGTTTGTGAGGTCGCCTCTCCGTTCGACCGAGTTCTTGGTAGGTCTCTGCGAGTGCTTCCGTTCTTTGAGAATGCAACATTACTCGGTATGCAGCATTCGTCCGTTCCATAGCTAGCTTACATTCATCGTCAAACCAGCCGTTCCGACTCCTTTTGCGGTTGGGGCCAAGTATGTTTGTGGCCGTACCAATGATAACGTTCTTCAGGTGGTTGTGAAGATCATTTGCTGATACTTCATCTCCAGGACCTCTGTTGACTGCGGTAATTGCGGCATCCTCTCCCTCTTATAGGTGCCGCGGAGGGCTGAGTTGTGGATGGATTCAGTGTTAACTCTCACCTGATTGTCAGTGACTCCATACCAGCATAAATTCGCGGTTTTCCAGAGCATGATAATTAAATATCAGTTGTCACGTTAATTAGTTTAATAGGTTAGGGTAGAGTTAAGTGAAATAAATTGTTAAAAAACCAGCATTGAAGAAGGACCCATGTTGTGTCCAAAACACGTGTCTGCAATCCTTAAATAAAATCTATAGTTAAACTGGAAACTTTTCCTTTTAATAGTTTTACTTAAAAAGAACTATAGGAAATAAAGGAATTACTTTTATAAAACTTATCAAATTAAAATTTTCGGGTAATTGGTAAGGGGAGGAAAGGTTCTTCCTCACTCCGTACAACTTCATCATCCGGCGAAAAAAACAAGCTGAAATGGGAAGGCTAGTACCTCCTACAATTATAAATATGCAGAGCACCATAGTATCTCTTTATCCCCCTGCTGACTTCTTATGGTTAGTTTAGCCGATGTGATGTCGCCATCAAATAGGTCGTTAACCAAATTAGCCTAGAAGTCTTTTGAGATTAACATGCAGGAGCGGGGTCAATCACTTTCATTGGCATACAACAGGTCAGCATGTTGGAAGCTTTGGCCCCTCACTACCCCACCAACAACCCACGGTTCTTGTATGGGGTATATAATTGTTTTGCAGCTATTGATCCGACCACTGATAAGTGCAGTTGCGGCTTTACAATACTGAAAATTTATTTGCGAAATGTGCCACCTCATCTGCGCTTCAGATGAAGATGCCGAGGGCTGCACGTCCCCTTCAATGAATTTGGAAGCCGACACTTGTAACGTAGCGGTCCCTAGCCCGTAGTAGAGCCGGCAGCCGAACCTTCTTAACATCGGATTCGGGAACGCTCTCTTTTCTGTTTTGTTGCCTACCAGCAACCAGGTGAAGATGTTGAGGTTATTCTGTACACCAAGTTGTTCCAAAACCCCAGCACCCCAGCGCTATTCCGCTCTTCTTGTAGAAGCCAGAGGAAGCATTTTTTAACGATGGCAGCTCAGAGACTCTTTTCAGGGTTAGTCGCGCACCCTCCCACACCTCGTTGAGAGAGGAGCATTACTACCTGAGCCACTCGTTCGTGTCTTCGTCGGCAAAGTTTAGCCGTAGCATTTTACGGTATGCACCTACTGACTCAAGGCAAAGCTTAATGCCTTGCGAGGATACAGTCCTTACAGCCAGGAGGAGTTTCCTCTTAAAGTCTTCGCAATGCTCGGTATCGTAACCGCATGAATTAGGGTCGTCATACAAGACCCATCCATCGACTTCGATAGCCTTGGCTGCAAATGAAGGACTAGCCGTTGCCGGCCGAGCCTACTTTGCTGCCTTTTTGTCAAAGAGTTGGGATCGTCCAAGGACCGTTGCTGCTTTGGTTTCTCCTTAGCCGCAGGTTCGTCGAACGAGCCTCTACCCTCAAACTTGGCACAACTCGTGGGTTGTGAGTTGCTCGAAGGCGGTTTGCTGTCCGTGGACAGGTGCTTACCCATGGGCAGCCTCAGCAGGTGGCGTCGATTGGAGCCTGGGGTCAGGAGTGCTAACAGAAGGGGCCTGCTTCGGCTCGTCCCTTAAGGACTGGGTCCCAATTAAATTGGTTCCCACCTGAGTAAGTGGAGAATCTCTCTCTCTCTCTCTCTCTCTCTCTCTCTCTCTAGGCTCAGGTTCTCCATCGATGACCCCACTCGGAGTTGGATCGTCACGATCGAGATTTAATTGCAGTTTTTGACAGGTTTTTGTTTTTGTTTTCTCATAATTGACTGCCGTGGCCTCAGTTTTCTCCAGGAAACTAAGTGATCTCGACAGAACCCCTTTTTGCCGAAACAACGCTAGTTGAAACTGGGGGTCGCCTGGTACCCGGAGTTCACTATTTGAGGCCACATCTTAACCCTTGTAACTATTCTAGCTTGGCTTCAGGTGCCACCTCTCGTTTCCTGGAGGTTTTTCCTTATTGAGCTCCCACACCCCGACAAGGTAGGTAATCGTCGAGGGAGATGCTGCTACAAAGTGGCTGAAATCTAATATTTGTCAAAATCTATATCTTCTTCTTTTTCTTTAGCCTTTATCCTATTCACAAACGGGGACGGATCATCAATGCGTTCATTTGCTTTTAAACATTGGGTGCATTTTCTTGGTCGGCTTGTCGCGGCATCTGTCACCAAGAGAGACCAAGTAGGATTTAATACAGTGGAATAACCCCAACCGTACTTTGTTCATTTCCTTCCTTGATCTCAGCATTTTATTTTTGTTGTACTGAGGATATCACAGAGTACGTTGCCTCCTGCTATATATAAACCTATTTAGATCGTTGGCACAACAATCCATATTGGATCAGGGCCTTCAAGTGTGTTAGAGCACTTCATTCAAGACCGTAACGGTACACTACAGTAGTACACTGTAGGAGGTAATATGGTCAGCTTTATGCTCGCCCGAGATTATTACCCGGATTTGACTCAGGTACTCAGTCACAGCTGAGTCGACTGGTATCCGACGTCAGGTCACGATTCAAATCTCACTGCCACCAGTAAGATTTGAACTGGGAGCTTCCGATCGCAGCCTTGTGCTCTAATAATGTAAATATTGTCAGAACAAATTAAACGTTTGCCAAGTTGTTTCTGATCACCCTACAATAACAGCGAAAGCAAAAATGTTGCACCCTAAACAATCGTAAATCTTATCGATTCCAACGACTATTTTATCGAAGATGGTGACCGGCTGGACGTCATACTTGAAGGGGAGGTTACATATTGGCTAGCTTTGGTATATATAGCCTGCACTGATTCGTAGTTTTTAGTTTCTATCAAATATTGATCTGGTTTGTGCGAAAATGACCACTTTAATAACAGCTGTTGCGGCTTTGTCCGCTGTCCTCGTGGTTGGAGCTTCGTGTCCAAACGGAAGCACCCCACATGGTGTCGATAACGTTGCACTTGAATTTAAAGGGATGAATACAACGATGAACTCCCTATTGGAAAATTCTTTAGCTGAGGTGATTTCAAATTTGCGTAATCAGTCCTTGGGATGTTGGCCATTCGGATGTAAACGTACCTACACTTTTGGAAGCAGAGTTCCAGGTAAGTGATATGAATTCTTTATTGTTAAGCTTGTGAGGGGTAGAGACCAGAAAATTCATTTCCGTTTAATATAGAAGAGAAGATACTATAAGGTGTGCTTCCTTAAGATTCTTTCCATGAGCTCCAAATTGCACCTAAACAATAAAAGGATTTTTTTTCAATTTACTTTCAATATTTTTCAGGCGATTATATGGTAGGACACGGTGAAGCCCGCAGAGCAGCTATCATTCCGCAGGACATTACCGTGATCGTATTGTACCCGGAATCAGGGGAATGTGGGAAAACAATTTCGTACGTTGAAATTCAGGCTACACAGCTTTTCAGGTTTGGAGGTGCTGACATATTGGATGGAGGCATTGGTCAACGTCATATTAAAATTAGAGTTGTGGCGAAACTAACAATCTTTATAGACGTTGTGGCATCCATTTATGGTTATTGATTATTGTCACTAGACAAGATATAATACCTGAAAATGAAATATATTTCACTAGCTGCAACGGTCACGTGAGTTAATGAAATGATATTAGTTGTGGTAATAAAGATAATTTTATTGACTCAAAAAATTGCTAATTTAGTGGAAAACAAAATTGAAAATCGGCGTGGAAGCAACCCTTTTTGGTAGGATGTTATGTTGAGATATTTTATGTGAAAAATATAGTGTTCGCGAAGCTTGCTGATAGAGGAGGAAGGTTTAAGGTAATGCACTTATTACTATCACCAAATAATAAAATAAAATATTGTGATGGGGGCATCGTTGGAGTTACTCCACTATGCTAAATTCTACCTGATCTTTCTCTTGGTCCCGCGGCAGGAAAACGAAGAAAATACATTGAAGAAAAATGATCATGTGAGGCGAGAAATTTTTCCTCTTTATTCGATGCTAATCAATTTTATGCGATAAGTTCCTGGCGAAGCTACTTGGATGTGAAGCTTCAGCTGATTAATTTCGTCGTTTATTTGAAAGATCCCCAAGTCACGGTGGATATTATAGTTCATGATGTACCACGGTGCGGAAGTAATCGTTCTCAATACTTTAGAATGCATTCTTTGAAGGATTTCGATGTCGGATATGCGAGCAGATCCCCAAAGTTGTGCACCATAAGTCTAGTTTAGCTTTATGCAGATGCAGGTTTTTGAATCTTAGGTTGACCTGAGTTTTTCGGCCTCAATATATTTTTTCTAAGTAAGCCTTCTATCTGGAAAAGGAATGAATCCTAAGTCCTGTTTTACCCCCTGGTGGTCTGGTCAGATTATGTTAAAGTTGCTAATAGGACCCCTAGGTAGAACAGCATACGCCGAGGGCTGCGTGGTCAATGGGGAGCTTGGTCTTTAGTATGCGAACTCTGAATACCTTGGGCACCTACGGTTTTAAATAAGACCCTTACCCTGGTGGCCGGGCCAGCCAGAGTGGACATTCTTCCCAGACTACTCATGGGACCAAGACGTGGACTCAATTATCAAAAAATAAAAACAAATAAAGACGATAGAGGCGTCAGACGGACTAGTGGCTTCCAGCCTGGAATCTACTACCGTCAAGCTAGATGTAGCGAGTACCAGACATAGTACTTCTAACCCCAAGCGCCGGGGGATCCCTCGAAAACGAAAACCGACAAGAATGTCGGTCGCCGGAAACCGGCTGAGAAGCGAAGGTCCACTGGTGTCCTGCTCAAGAGCCAGTACCAGAAGGCCATGCATATTTTCGGCAAGATTGTTAAGAATAAGAAGGCCGGTACTGTCGATGAGCGGGATGAAAAAGACCTCACTAAATACCAGGCGATTGTTGATGAATACAATAGCAAACGCCTGGCTGACGAGCAGAAGGTGAAGCCCATCGCTCTAAAATGCAATCGGTCTCAAGATGAGGCCGAGCGAGATAAGAAACGGAGTAGAGTTGGCAAGAGCGCAGACGCTAAGCAACATCTGAAGGAAATTGCGCAGCAACCGTCAGCCGACGGACCACGAACTGCGAAGCCCTTCAGCGACGTGGCCAGGAGCCACTTACGTGTGGCGCTGGCGGATGGCAATTCTGCTAGCGGCAAACTAGCGCTGGAGGTGTGGACCAGTGTTGAGGCCAGGCTATCGGGCATGGTCTATGAGCATCTCCTGGACACCGGAAGCAAACACGAGGAACTCATCCCCCACTTTGATTCATCTCAGGTGGTCCGTGGGTCCCACGTAATAGCTTGCATGGACCAGTTCTCTAAGGACTTTCTCGGTTCGTGTGTCGCCAAGATCAGCGACGCCTGGGAGGGTGTTAAGCTCAAAAACATCCCTTACGCGGAAGATCCCATGGAAAGAACAAGCTCGTCCAATTCCTGCCCCTTTACAACCCCGGGATTCTCATGGACGGCTGTGTTGTTATCAAGGAGGAGGAACCTAAGACAAACAGTCAGCCTGTACTACTCCTTATAAACGAGGAGTACCTGGAGGCACTAAAAAAGGCCGATTATAAAGTGTGGTTCGGAGTCAGGAATGCAAAGGCAAAAGTGTCCTGCTCTGTAAAACCGGACGACGAGCTAGACCCAATCGACGCCGCCAACGAGCTATTGGACTGACGAACCCGCCTGCAGCGTTCGAAGTGCGCCTCTGCTAATCTGCTTGTCTTCCTCTTAGAGGAAGACATCGACATCGCATTAATACAGGAGCCCTGAGTCGGAAGCGAACGAACCATCAAAGGGCTCCAAAGCAAATATTTTAACTTATTCCACAGCACAGGAGATGCTGATCAGGATAGACCTAGAGCATGTATTCTTGCGAGGGAGAGTCTGCTCCCTTTCCTGTGCCGGACCTGAGTTCCAGCGACCTAGTCGTGGTCAAGCTGGAGCAGGCGGGGGTAGAGAATGTGTATATTTCCTCGGCTTATATGGCTCACGACCGATCAGCTCCGCCAGAAGAACTACAACATCTGACGAACACCATAACAACAAAAATAGGCTGCGACGCTAATGCAAGGCATACGCTTTGGGGCAGCTCCGAAATCAACGAAAGGGGTGAGTCATTCTTTGATTTTATTATTACTTCTATCTATCTATCTATCTATATTCTTCTATCTAATCTATCGGTGTGTACACAAACCTTCCATTTCCCCTGTTCGGAGAACTGTGACGGTTGGGAGGAGGTCCTTGATATCACCCTAATAACCGAGAATGGGATTCTTAGGGCGGAGGACTGGAGAGTGTCTGCCAGAGATCCTTCTCTGATCACAGTTGGATACTCTTCAGTCTAGATCTCGCCGCAGAGGTCTCCAAGCCCTTTGGAGACCCCAGGAGGATCGACTGGAGAAAGTTTGGTCAGGTAATTAAGAACAAACTCTCCGATGCGCAAATTGGTAAGATTGGCATGACAGAAGCACTGGAGTCAAAGGTCGGGGCTCTGGGGAAGGCATTCGATACCGCCTTTAAAGTGTTGCGCCCTACTAAGTATAGCAAAAAGAGCCTGCCACCGTGGTGGAATGAAGACCTCTCCAGCCTCAGGAAGCTGACCAGAGAAATTTTCAACATCTGCTACAGGCAAAAATACTAGCAGCCATACAAGGACTGCCTGAAGAAGTACAAGTCGGCCATCAGGACCGCCAAGAGGCGGTCTATGTTTAACTATTGTGAGAACATTGAAAGCACAAGTGAATCCGCGAGGCTCAGTAAGATTCTGTCCAAGCAATATAAGAGCCCATCCTTTCTTAAAAAGTCGGAAGGTTCCTGGACGGAATCTTCTAGCGAACCCCTGCGGCTGCTGGTTCTAACACACTTTCCCTCCAACGAGGAGGACGGTGAGTCAGAACCTTGCTTGGAGGGTTTGCGGCAACCCCAGCTGTGTGAGACTATTAAATCGGTAATTACCGAGGATAGGATCGGCTGGGCAATAAGACCTGAAGACCTGAAGACCTGAAGACCCTAGAACGCGTCCTGGACATTCACTTAAGGATGATTATGGAGAGAACGCCTTTCTCTAAGTCCCAACATGCCTACCTCAAAGGAAAATAATTGTCACGGTTGAGCGGTCGCTGCAGTACAAGCAGTATACCCTTGCTGCCTTCTTGGATATAGAGGGAGCTTTTAACAACGTCAGTCCCAACGTCATCAAGGAAGCCTTTACCGGTATCGGATTAGAGCGGTATCTCACGCATTGGATTATATCCAAGCTAAGTACCAGGATAATCCAGTCGGATCTGGGCACCAACCACTTGACCAGAGCTGTGAACAGAGGCACACCCCAGGGTTGGCGCCATCTCACCGGTGCTCTGGTTAATATCAATGGACAAAATTTTAAGTACACAACGCAACTGATGCTATTCACCACCAAGACAAGGATACCTGAATTCCATCTACCACGGCTGAATGAACAAAGATTGGTTCTTTCCTCTCATGTAAAGTATCTGGCTGTAATCCTGGATCCTAAGCTAAATTGGAAATTGAACAGAGAACTGGGGGTTAAGGATTCCTGTGTAGCCTTCTATGCCTGCAAAAGAACCTTCGCAAAGAAATGGGCTCTCCGGTCGAGGATCGTTCTCTGGATATACACCGCTGTAGTGCGTTCGATCCTGACGTACCGCTCTATTGTGTGGTGGCAGGCTTTGAAGAAAAAATACAATAGAACGAAACTTAATAGAATTCAAAGAACCGCGTATGCGGGTGCTACTGGGGCTCTGCAGTCCTGCCCGGCAGATGCTCTCAATGTACTCCTGCATCTCCCCTCCCTAGACCTCTACATTAAATATGTTGCAGCGTGCAGTGCCGTCAGACTACGTGAGTCCGGATGCTGGGCAGCCAAGTCCTACGGCCACAGTAACATCCTAGATGCCATACCTCGGGAAATCTGGGCATCCCCCACGGACTATGTCACACGCAAGCTGAACTTCACGAGAAACTTTGCTGTGGACCTTGCAACCAGGGCAAAGTGGAAGACCGGCGGCGTATTGCAAGACTATGATACAGTATTCTTTACGGACGGACCAAAGATGGCCTATGAAGTCGGCGCAGGGGTTTTTATCGAATACACACGGTGTATCCAAGTCGTATGGTCTCCCAGGTTTCGCCAGTGCATTCCAGGTGAAAGTATTGGCGATATTGGAAGCCTGTCGATGGCTGGAGCGAGATTCGAGCCCTAAGCGTAACACAGCCATTCTGACCGACGCCGAGGGGCCATCAAGGCCTTGTACTCAACGACGACATTTTCCCGGCTGGTGGGGCAGTGCAGAGACGCGCTTAACCGTGTGGGCGGCACGCTCAAGGTCACTCTCCTCTGGGTTCCCGGGCATAGGAACATAGAGGGGAATGAGCAGGCCAACTTTCTCGTATGACGAAATATTGTATATGAATTTGAAAGAACATTGGACCCTACAAGCAATAGGCTTCGAAACTGGTGAACCCGAACTCGACACCCTCGAAATTTTATTCCCTCATCTTCGCAGTGAAGTGAGAGGATAGTGGCCGTTATTTTTACAGTAGCAGGACAACGGCTTAATTAGTAACGGTGTGGTGTGGACTCGTTTGTGTCTGAAATTGACTGAAATTGACGCAGCATCAGAAATCAACCGGAGAATATTTGCTGGGCAGATTCATTATTCAGCTCCAATACTGATCAATTAGTTAAGGAACACAGAGCAGAAGGCAAGCATGTAATGAAAAAAACAAATTGCAGATGATTTCAAATAACCAAAATTGCCCGAAGAATACAAAGAACTTGAGGACAAGCAAGAGTTCCGCAGTCGTACTTCTACAAAATCTCCAACCAACTTCAGCTTCACCATTTTAGGTGTAGACTTCTTGTGTCACTATGGGTTGCTAGTAGACTTGCAGCACAACCAATCTTAATTCGTCAGGCAAAATTTATCACACCCCAACAACAATCTTTCCGTACTTTTGGATGACATTACTGACTCTCGTGTTCCTCCTCCTCCAAAAGTTCAGCCAGATTACTACCGAATGTAGCCTGTCAAAACCAGTGAAGCACAATATGCAGCATCACATTAACACCTCTGGTTCCCCTATCTTCCCAAAGGTGCGTCCTCTACCACCCCAGAAGCTGGCTATTGCACGGAAAGAATTCGAGCAGCTTATCCAACAGGGTATATGCAGACCTTCAGACAACTGTAGGTCTTCCCCACTCCATATGGTCCCTAAGCGAAACGGCGAATGGTGTCCCTATGGGGATTAGAGAAGTCTAAACGCACTGACTGATATCCCATGCCATTCATCCACGACTTTGCGCATCATCTCGCAAACTGCCGCATCTTTCGACCTTGGATTTAACCAAGACGTATCACCAAATCCCTGAAGCTCCAGAAGACATTCCGAAGACGCCAATATCCACACCCTTCGGACTCTGCGAATTCACACGGATGACTTTCTGGTTGTACAACGCGGCGCAAACCTTTCAAAAGTTCATCCACTCGGTCCTGCGAAACCTCGATTTCTGTTCCGTGTATTTGGATGATATTTTGGTCGCTTCTTCCTCAGAGTCTGAGAATTTAGCCCATATCGAGTGCATTTTCTAACGTCTCCTTGAGGCCGAATTAGTCCTAAACGTTGATAAATGCAAGTTTCTCCAAACACAAGTGAGATTCCTCGGCCACTCCATTTCCCTTGACAGAATACAGCCCGACCCAGGTAAGGTGCCAGCGATCACAAATTTCCCGCGTCCGAAAACTGTGAAGGAGTTGAGGAGGCTCTTGCGCATGCTAAACTTCTATCGTCGTTTCCTGCCCAAGGCTTACTTGTCTGACCCCAAAACTAAAGACACACGAGAGATTGTGTGGTCTGCAGAGGCTGTTCACGCGTTTGACAAATCCTGACAATAACTGGCTGATGCTACACTCTTGACATTTCCGCTCAACGAAACTACAGCACCTACGATTGTGAACTTCTCGCCGCGTACTTAAGCATTAAATACTTCAGTTTCTCCCTAGAAGGCAGGCCGTTCACAGTGTTCACGGACCATAACCCTTTCTCATATGGTTTGAAATAAAAGCCCGACAAAGCGTGCCCTCGTCAGTTTCGACACCTGAGCTTTATAAGCCCGTTCACGTCCGACATACAGCACGTGTCTGGCAAGGACAACATAGTTGCTGACGCTTTGTCACGTGCCTCCGAGGTAAACACCCCCGCATCACTCGGCTATCTCTAAGACGCAGGAGGATGACACAGTGCTTCAAAACCTCAAATCCAACCCCAAATACCAATTTGCAAGAATAAATATCTACACCAATGAAAAAGAAACAACAAGTTTTTTATAATTTCAGATAATTAATCGTTGGAAATACCGCATAATTACGTTCGGTTATTGGAGCGTTTGAAGGATGAAATCGGGGAAAAATGAGCCCATTTGAAGAAAAAGAAAGTGCGGCTGTTCCGTGTCACAAATCAATGAAAACAATGGCAAAATTACATGAATTGGGCTTCCAATTGCTTCAGCATTCACCGTATTCTCCAGATCTGGCCCCTAGCGTAATTTGCATGTTCTCATATGATATCAAAATCATACTTGGAAATTTCAAAAGCCAAGTAGGAACGGAGCCCATATACAGATGATACGTTGACTCCCATAGTTTACATAAAACTACTAATGACAACGGAGTGCATATTATCCAACTAACATTGTCGCACGAAATGGTTGTTTGAAGCACCTGGTTTGCGTCAAAAGCGGTCCACAAACATACGATACATGGGCCTCTCCAATAGGGACTACTTTCAACCAAATTTACCATGTCCCCTAACCTTGCCACCTTTCAGCCATGATGAATGTCAAAACATATAGGGAGAGATCATACAGACTCAGATTACTACCTTATTTGCACGGTGTCCAGAGCTCGAATAACAATACCACCTCTAATCCCCTCTGACAACATCTGTAACCGCACTTATCAGAGACCCTGGATATGAAGCATCAACAAATTATCTTCACAACTACCTGAAGAACGTTATTATTGGTACGGTCACAAACATACTTGGCCTGAGTCAGCTCCCTCGACGATGCCCTACCTTGTCGTGGTGAGGAAACTCAGCAAGGAAGATCCTCCACGAAACGAAAAGTGACACCTGAAGCCAAGCGGTAATCAAAACCTCAAGCCAAGGTGTGACTACCATGCCGAAGGTCGAATGGTCACAGGGGTTAAGAACAGGCCGTAAACGGTGAACTCTGGGTACCATGGGACCCCCAGTTTCAACTAGCCTTGTCTCGGCCAAAAGGGGCCTCTGCCGAGATTGACTTACTTTCCCCGATAAAACTGAGACCATGGCAGCCAATTATTAAAAAAAAAAAAAATCTGTTAAACAAACACAATTAAACCTCGATCGTGACGATCCAACCACGAGTGAAGGAGCAAGTTCATCAATGGAGAACCTGAGTCTAGACTAGACTAGATTCTCCACTTACTCAGGTGGAAACCAATCTAATTGGGGCCCAGTCTTTAACGGGCGAGTCGAAGCAGGCCGCTTCTGTCAGCACTCTTGACCCCAGGCTCCAATCGGCCCCACTTGCAACTTGGTGTGCAGAATACCCGCAGCAGGCGCGGAAATTTTACCAATAAGTCAATAGGATGAAGCTTTATGCATCTCGATGCCCATCGTATCAAGACAAAGAGGGAAATCTGATTTGCGAGAGAAGGGCATATTGGAGCGATGGGTTGAGTACTTTGATGAACTGCTCAATAACCAAAATATCAGCAACAAATTAGATTTTCTCTGTACGGCAAGCGAGGGAAGAAACTCTTGGAATATGGCCATCAGTTGCATCACCACCATTCATTGACTTCAAGGCATCCCGACGAAGTTGATAAGACCGACTAGACCATGACCAACGTGCGAAACCAGATAAAATCAGCAGGATCACTCTCGAGACCATCCAATATCAGCAATGATCTAAGACAAGGAGATGTCCTATCATGCATCTTCTTTAACCTGGTCAACTGCGAAGAAGACAGAGGGATCTGTTATCGTGACCAGATGAATGAAGTGCTCAAATACACTTCAACAGAGCCTATTTCAGCCTACAAAAACGGTTCCGCTTTAAACGTCTCACCATAGGTTTAAAGTTCTTCTGTGCAAGACAGTGCTTATGTATTCTTCGGAGGCTTGGGCTCTTAGCAAGAAAAATTGGGAACTCTTAGCCGTCTTTGAGAGTGGTAGAAAAAGACGATATGGTTGACCTTGGCTCAGACGGAACGATAACGTAGCCCGTGACGCCGAACAGCTTTTAGAGATATCGAATTGGTGGACCTCGGCCCAGAACCGGAATTTCTGGAGTTCCTTACTAAGGTAGGCCTAGACTGAATACCGGTTGTTGCGGGGTTGATGATGATTTGGATTTATTTTAATATGTTTCCAGGAGGTATTGCATTTTGTTCAAGTTATTTCTGATCACCCAGCAATAACAACGAAAGTAAAAATGTTGCTCCCTAAGCAATCAATCATCGATTTTAGTGACCATTTTATCGGAGATGGTGAGCGGCTGCACGTCATACTTGAAGGGATGTTATATATTGGTTACCTTTGGTATATACAGTTTGCACTGATTCGAATTTGTTAGTTTCAATCCGATATTGTTCTGGTTTGAATACAAATGCCCAGTTTAATAAAAGCTTTGGCGATTTTGTGCGCTGTCCTATCCGTTAGAGCTTTCTGCTCAAACGGAAACAAAGCAGGGGGTTCCCAAAAAATTGTAATTGAGATGAAGGGGTTGAATAAAACTAGGGACTGTCAATTGGGAGATCCTTTAACTCCGGAGATTTCAAATTTGCTTGATGGCGCCTTTGCACGCGTAGTTAGGTACAGATTTGGAAGAAGAGTTCCAAGTAATTTTTTTTTTAATAGAACTTTAATAAGATTATGGAAGCATTAGATGTAACAATATATCTCTATCATGCATTATTTCGACCCTTAGCCCACTAAAAAATATTTCTCCTTCGCCGGTGCACTTGGAATTTGGTTGCTGGTTGCTGATTAACGCAAAATCAAGCGTGTTGTTGATTGTTGAGCGATTTTTATGGAGTGTTTAACACCAGATCAAGATTGTTGATTGTTGAGGGGAGCGTTGAAATTGTTGTTTTACATACATACTGTTGATTAATGCGGAAAGGTGTTGGTTGAAAGTCTGAAGGGTACTGATTGGTGGTATTGGAGAGTGTCGAAAGACGAAAGGCACGGGGTTTACTGATGTTATTGTTTAGGATTTGTCGCTTGATATCGTGTACTTCTTGTTTCGGCTTCGTTTGTAATTCTTGTACAGCTGCACAATGGTCACGAGAACAGTTAATGTAGTTTGAAGTTGCAGTGACTCAATGTCCACTAGACTAATAATAATCGAGCTAACGACTTTGCTAGTGGTTTCTACTTTTTTACCGGAAGATCCACCCATGGTTATAGGTTAACTCCATTGGCTTAGTTCTCTTTAGTCTTTTATATTTGCACCACATAATGATTCTCCTTGCAGTAGTATTACATGACTTCGCAATCTTTTCACACATCGTTCAGAAAATGAGTACACAAAGCCTTTCATACCTGAAGTGTCCAGTTTCCGGTTTCCCGACTTGTTTCTCATTTATGTATTTTAAGCTTCGTTGTCGCCGTGTAGAATTTTGAGGCAGTGAGACGGTTTTTGTTGCTGAACAAAATGGCTATGTCGTCGGTAAAAGTGGCGGTGTTAATTTCATTGCCTGTTGGTAGATCAGCCGTGCATATTAGGAAGACAATTGGATCAAGGACACTTCCTTGCGGTACTTCCACATGGATATAGTAAAGTTTACTTTTGTGACCATTGTAGGATACTTTGAAGCTGTTGTGATCTAGGTAGTTGAATAACATATTCACCGATAGCAAGAAGAAGTATTATCGGTGACAGGATGCAGTTGTGGCGGACACCCCCTTTGGACATCAGTCCAGTACCTGACATTTGGCCCCATTATATGTTGCTCTGATGACAGATGTTAGTTTCTCCGGAATGTTCCTCCTCCTCAATGTGGCAAGTCAACATATTCCTACCCAGCCTATCTCCTATTTCTGATTTATCAAACACCTCAAATTCCTAAGTCTCAAGCTAGCATTATATTGCTTACAAAATTTTGTATCCACTTCAAATTCATCATCATCATAAACGGCGCAACAACCAGTATTCGGTCTAGGCCATAAAAAGCTGTCTGGCGTCCTGACCTACGCCATCGCTCCATCTCAGGCAGGGTCTGCCTCGTCTTCTTTTTCTACCATAGATATTGCCCATATAGACTTTCTGGGTTGGATCATCCTCATCCATACGGATTAAGTGACCCGCCCATCGTAACCTATTGAGCCGGATTTTATCCACAACCGGACGGTCATGGTACCGCTCATGGATTTCGACGTTATGTAGACTACGGAATCGTTCATCCTCATGTAGGTGGCCAAACATTTTTCGGAGGATTCTTCTCTCGAACGCGGCCAAGAGTTCGCAATCTTTTTTGCTAAGAACCCAAGTCTCCGAGGAATATATGAAGACTGGCAAGATCTTTGTCTTGTACAGTAAGAGCTGAGTAAGTAAGCTGAAATAGGCTCTGTTGGCTGACAACAACCGTGGGCGAATTTCATCGTCGTATCTGTTATCGGTTGTGATTTTCGACCCTAGATAGGAGAAATTATCAACGGTCTCAAAGTTGTATTCTCCTATCCTTATTCTTCCCGTTTGGTTGTTTAGTTTTTGGTGCTGACGTTGCCACCATATATTTTGTCTTCTCTTCATTGATGTGCAGCCCAAGATCTCGTGCCGCCTGCTCGATCTGGGTGAAGGCAGTTTGTACGTCTCGGGTCGCTCTTCCCATGATGTCGATATCGTCTGCATAGGCCAGTAGTTGGGTGGACTTAAAGAGGATCGTATCCCTTGCATTTACTTCAGCATCACGGATCACTTTCTCCAGGGCAAGTTTAAAAAGGACGCATGATAGGGCATCCTCTTGCCGTAGACCGCTATTGATGTCGAATGGTCTTGAAAGTGATCCTTCTGCTTTTATCTGACCTCGCACATTGGTCAGGGTCAGCCTAGTCAGTCTTATCACTTTCGTCGGGATACTGAATTCTCTCATGGCCGTGTACAGTTTTACTTTGCTATCAGGCTGCTATCAGGCCTAGCAAGATAGTGGAGAATATCTTATAGGTGGTACTCTGCAACATGATACCTCTATAATTGCTATACTGTGTGATATCTCCCTTTTATGTATGAGACAGATAACGCCTCGCTGCCAGTCGTCAGGCATTGATTCGACTTATGGTTTTTAAACCGATGAATTGCAAGAACTGTTTCTTCTATACGTGGTGGTGGCATTATTTGTCCGTCGTCATCAGTTGGGGACCTGCAACTCGCCGATGATCTGGATGTACAGTAGCTCATCAAAGTACTCAACTCATCGCTCCAATATGCCCATTCTGTCAGAAATGAGATTTCCCTTTGTCTCGACAGGATGAACATCGAGGTGTGTAAGGCTTCATCCTGCTGACTTGTTGGTAAAACTTGCGCGTCTGGTGCGGCTGCTCCCTGCACTTTTCTAGTTCACAGACTTATTGGTTATCCAAGGCTTCCTTTTTCCGTCTGTGAAGTCGCTTCTCCGGTCGCCAGAGTTCGTGATAAGTCTCTGCGCCTGCCCGCGTCCTTTGAGAATGCAAAATTTACTCGGTATGCAGCATTCTTCCGTTCTGTTGCTAGCTTACATTCATCGTCAAACCAGCCGTTTCAACTCTTTTTGCGGCTGGGGCCAAATATGTTTGTAGCCGTATTTATGATGACGTTCTTCAGGTAATTGTGAGGATCATTTGTTGATGCTTCATCTCCAGGATCTCTGTTGACTGCGGTTATTGCGGCATCCATTTCCCTCCCCCCGCTTCACATTTGAAATCTAAGAAAGATTATATTTTAACCCAAACAAACTACTATTTCCATATGTATATATTTACATCAAGAAAGCAACCGCAACTTTCAGATTCGCCTCATGGCGTCAAGGTGTATAACATTTTGTTTTAGGATAAATGACTTTGTATAAATAGACGTAGGATAAGAGTTGCAGGCCAGAATTAACTTGGAGACAGTCAAGATTAAACCGTGTTTTTGTTCTTCCAAACACTACAACTCGAAGGTTGTAATCGAGTATTAGTAATTCTGTAATTTTAGGATTACAGAAAGATAAGCTTTGTGACAAAGCTCTGTAATTCAAGGATTACAGACAGACAGTTCCAATTTGATCCGCAGGGTGTTCAATGCATTAGGATTCAGAGCAGAAAGCAGCATGCTCCCTGACGATCAAGCTTTGGAATCTTACGGATCAGCCTCTTCTTCCACTCTCTGGGAAAAGACCCGGAATTCCAAAATTTGCAGTAACTGCAGATGCAGCGATAAATAACTCTGCGGGGGGACTGTCAAGACTAGGGGTTTTACTCCATTTGACTGCATTAATGGCCGAAAGGATTTCTCTTGTGCTTGGAGAAACAGTCCATATACGCATGTTACGGTAACAAGCCATTTCAACCACAAAAGGAGGCACGTCACCGGATGTGATAAGATTAAGAACCGTGGTGAAGTGTCCTTTCCGCTTTTTCAGCTGCTGGTCATCGTGGATGAGAAGTCGACCATTAAGACCTTGACAGGACCATCAAAGCTCTTTCGTGATGCGGTATACACTTCTGAAATCTTCGTGTTCTGCAGCATCTTCCGCATCTCTGACCAGCGCAGTAGCAAATTGTATCTTGTCGCGGCGTACACTATGCTGTACTTTTCGGAATTCCGCTCCGTATCGGAGTACGAGCGCGCCTGCCATCGCTCACAGCAGTCAATAGAACTTTCAATCCCTTCCGTTCTTCGCTCCGCTTCTACGATTCCGCAGTCAGCCAGACTCTCCCTTCGGGACGTGGCCATAGCACCCTGTATAACACCCGAGAAAAGGGCATTTTTTAAGGTTTTGTTTGTAAAACATTGCAGCAATGTAGGCTACAGTATAGATCATGATCCTGTCAAATTTGGTGAAAATCGCACTATTACTAAAAAAGTTATACTAGGTCAAATCTGCACTCCTCTGCAAATTCAAGACTATGAATGTCAATATCACTTGAAAGTGGCTATTTTCACATAATATATGCATATTTTACGTGCTACATGCTAATGGGACAAATGCACACCCAAATCTCTTTATAAAAGAAATACACAAAACCTTTCATACCTGAAGCGTCTAGCTTCCGGTTTCCCGACTTGTTATATTTTCCAAATGCTCATCAATATCCTCAAATGGGCTACTCAGTATATCTACGTCCGATCAACAAAATAGCTCTCAAATTGTTGAGCGACAGTTGAATCATGCAAGCGGTCGCTATTGAATTTAGGCGGACGCAGTTCTCCAAACCTGCGAGAAGTGGCGAATGCAAGACGCAAGAGAACGTATGCGACCATCAGATGGTGATCTCTTTCGAAGCGGATGTCAGCGCCACTCTTGTTACGCACTTCCAGGAAAGAACTCCTAAATATATTGCTGATCACGAAGTGGTCGATCTGATTGTTCGTACGGTGTCGGTCAGTTGAAACTCAACTGACCTTATGACAGGCTATGTGCTCGAACAATGTGCCCCCAATGACGAGGCGGTGGAAGTTACACAAATCCACAAATTTCCCACCATTATCATTCCGGTGACCAAGCCCGTGCTTCCCCATCACATGTCCAAGCAAGGTGTTGTCCGAGCCCACCTTGGCATTCCACCACGATCACAATGTAACCTTTAGGAAGCCTTCCCTAAATTGCGTGCAATTGCTGGTAGAAAGCATCCTTCTTTATTATATCGGAAGTTTCCGTTGGTGCGTAGCGTTGTACAATTATGATGCTCTTGAACCTGGACCGGAATCTCGCAGTCAAAATCCTGTCAGAAACCGGCTTTACGGCAGCCGTCAAAAACAACCCGGTACCGGATTCGCCTCTGATACCACTCGACTTTTCAGAGTACAAAAGGACGTTGCTGGAAGTGGGTGAGGAATACTCTCCAGAGTTCCACCATCTTACTTTGCTTAGGCCCAAAATGATCAGTTTATATCACTTCAATTCTCGCTCAAGTTGAAGAAACCAGACATTCTGAGGACCCTCGCTAACGTTGTCGAAGAAGTCGCACATTCCAGTCCCCTTCCATAGTCCCTTTTCAATAGCCAAAGGTCTTCGTGAGGTCAGTCCCTATTCGCGGAAAGATTTACACTTCGGTAGAAACAAAGTTTCAAAAATTGCAGGTTGATAGCTCACAAATTTCTATTCCTCTTAGGCGCCTCTCACGATAAGCAGAGAAGATTTTGAGTGTATTTTTAAGCACCAACTCACGGGGGCAAGTTAATTAGATCAGGCATTTTTCAATGAGCAGCTACTGGCTAGCTGGTTTGGAACCTGATAAACAGGATTAGGAAAGGAAGAATTGTTTGCCCTTGGAGTATATTAGATGGGATCCCAGTACGGCACCCTTTCTGCATCGCATCGCCTCCGGGTTCTTTTTGCTTTTATCACACTCTTTTGACTGATGAACATCCTCCCAGATTACACGTAGGCTCCCTCGGCAATACATTTCGTGTGCCCAAATTCCGGGTCATTTAGGAATTGGATAAGGGAACCTCTTTTGAAGGACGTTTCAACTGCGTTTTTACGATGCAGGACGTATTTAGGGTGTGTTTTTTCCTTTTGCTGCTTTACTGGATTCTGATGCTGATTTTCTGGTGTCAATTGTGGTCGATCCCTTTGATTACCACTCTGAGTTCCTTGCAACTCCCGGCTTGACAGACATAAAAGCTTTTTCTTAAGGTGTTCAAGCCAGTTTACCACCTGACAGCAGTGTACTTATTGTGCAGGTTGGAGTCTTGTTTCACTGATGATGGCCTTTTTTTAGGTCGACTGTATAGAAGCCATCAGAGCCTATAAGTTTTTTGGTCCAGTTACAAGTTCTTTGCTTGCTTCTCTTATGTAAATTGGTGGGGGTTTAAAGTGAACCTTAGCTTACTTTATTTTACGCTATCCTTCCTAAAGAAGGGTTATTTAGGCCCAGTATTTTTTTATAATTCTAAATTACACCTAAGGAATAAAAGGAAATTTTTTTGGTAATATTTTCCAGACGATTACTTAATAGTACGTAATGAAACCTGTAAAAAAGTTGACCAACGCCAGGACATCCACGCGAATGTAATTTTCCCGGAAACCGAATGTCGGAAAACTATTTCGTACGTTGAAATTATTGCCGCGCAGAGTAGGGAATATGGACATGCTGAATTGGTGCATGGAGGCATTGGCAAATGTTACATTTCAATTGAAGTTGTGGCGAGAGATGCAAAATATTTGACGCTTACGGTAGCCATTTATGGCAGATGATTTTTGTGACCAGGAATTGTAAAACAAATTATAATATCTGAAGACGGAACTAATTTCACAAGTCGCAAAGGTCATATGTGTTATTGAATTCAAATTTGTTTTGGTAATAAAGGGAATTTTATTGGCTCAAAAAATTGTTAATTCGGCGGAAAACATAAAATCAAAAGTCTGAGTAAGAGTAACTTAATGGCAGAAAAACTTTCTGACAGAATATTATGCTGCAATTGGAAATGAAGTGTTTACATAGCATGCAATTTTCCAGCCCAGATAAAGGAAGAAGGCTTGAGGTAAAGTACTTATTACTACCCTCAGTAAAATATGCAAGCAATTTACGAAACGAACGCACTCGATTTTAATTGAACGCCCTGGAAACAACACAGATCAGCATAACTCCAGAATCTGATTATTTTGTTACCTTCGGCATCGAAACATAAATTAAAATATTTTTCAATAATAAAAATATAAATTAAGTTGACATACAGCATTAAAAATCAGTAATATATGATTAATAAGAATTTGTTTCGTAAATTGCTTACTCCTCCAGAGCACATCACCCCCAGCTGAAAAGTGGTTTCAGCGTGGAACCAGACACATCATTTCTTCAGCTCGTTTTTTGTAAGTCGTAAAAACAGATGCGACCCTTTTCCTGGCTGTACTTTGTTCCGAGAGGAAAAGCTTTAGCCAGGTCAGAGAGAGTGTTGGCCCCGCGGGAGGATCTGGTAAGGGCCCTCGAAAGATGGATGTAGCGGTTTCCGGGATTCGCTTGTCCTAATTAGGACGTGAATTATTTTTCGAAGATCTCTTGCTTTGGACCACGTGCCTACCTGTTGGCAGGCCTGGGAAAGATGACTATTCAAATCGGAAAAAATTAAGACAAATCAGCTTAACATCATTTTTCCTGAAATGTCTGGTCAGACTGGTTGAGCGTCACATTCGTGAGAAGGCGCTAAGGTCGCACTCACTAAATGAAAACCATCATGCTTACAAGCTTGGAAAGTCCTGTGAGTCTACTCAAAGATAGAGGACGCAATTCTGAACGACGAGTACGCAATGGGGGTGTTCGTGAACATTAAAGGGGCTTTTGACTTTACGCCTTTCCAGAAGCTCTGTGATGCCGCCTGAGAGCATGGTGTTAGTAAAACTTTAATTAAGTGGATCAATGCTATGCTAACGCAGAGATTACTGTGCGTTGAAGTGGGTGTTGTTTGCTACCAAGCAACGGAAACGACAAAAGGCTGCCCTCCAAGTGGTGTACTGTCGCCACTTCTGTGCAGTATGTTGATCGACTTATTAATATACGAACTGCAAAATCCTATAATACACGCTCAAATTTATGTGGATGCTGAAAACCAGGAAGGCTGGTATTGCATTGTAGTATTGTAGGCATTTTGACTAGCCGTAATTCACTAGCTAGGCATAAAAATTCTTCAAGATGACATGTGCCTATCATGTAATGAGAAAGCGGGGTCCACCGAACACTTTCTATGTGAGTTTCACTCCCGGCATGGGATACATCGTCTGACTGGACTGGCTGTGCATAAGTCAGAAATATTTTGCGGTGACTAACCGCTTTGTTGTCCCGATGTCTGGGTGCGCTTGATTGTGACCTCCTTATGAAAATCGGCTGGAACCCTTTGCCGGACGTCTCGCAGTATACATATACTAGACGTAGAACCGAAGAAAGGAAATTCCCTAAACAAGTATTTGGAGTTGGTCCTAAGGCTCTGAAAACTGAAAACTAACTGCACTTTCCTTCTACACCTCCACGATTGCCGGAAAATTGACGGTGGCGGGGATACTGACCTGTGAAATACATAACAAAGCGTCAGCGACTAAGTTATCCTTTCCAGACAAGTGTTGAATGTTGGAAATGTACTGGCTGATAAACATCAGGTGCAGAAGCTTGCAAGTGCACGCTTTGTAGGGCTACTGTTTCAAAACAAAGGTTAAGCTTATGATTTGTGAACACTAGCAACGGCCTGCTTTCGGGGGAATACCTGAAGTAGTTTGTTGTTATCGTAGCAGAAAGTTGCGGTTCAAATCTCAGTGACAATAAACGGATTTTTATCGTGGCTGGATATCGGATACTAGTCAACCCTACAAATCAAGATTATAATTACGGGCCAACGCAATTCTCATCACAATGCCTCCTACAGTGTGCGGTAGTATACGGCTGGTGTCTCATATGGGGGTTATGGCCCCAACGATTATTACTATTTTGTTGCTAGATACGTGACTAATAACTCACAATCGTAGCTCTTGCAGACGCGTTGGGGGGGCCAGTGGGAAATGGATCCCAACGGCTGCATCGACAGCAATGTCTGATGCATCGATGAAAAAGGCTAAGGAGACATCTTGCTGAGAGAATGTTGGAAGTATAGATTCCAACAACTAATACTTGGTGATCTCCAACTCCTGGCAACCTCTGGGAACCACACAATCAGACAGGTAAAGGTTAAGGATGGATTGATGGGCAGCCTTGGGCAAGAAATGATGGTAGAATTTTAACATGCTCAAGAACCTTCTCAGATTCTTAACTGCTTTCTGCAACGGAAAGTTCAAAACCGCTTACACTTTGACTGGGACTAGTTGGATGTCTTCAGCTTTTATAGGGTGGCCGAAGAATCTCATCTGCGATTGTAAAAAACGTTGAGCACTAGCTCAGTCTCAGGGAGACGTTGGAAAACGCACACAGGGTGGCCTAAATGCACTGACACAGACGAGAAGGCGACCAGAACATCATCTATTTGGAAATGGAAGTGGAGGTTTCGAAGCACAGGTCTTCCAGAGCTACAAGAATTTGGCGATATGCCCTGACTAAGTCTATTGCAGTCTGCAATAGAGTGCACAAAATCGTGGAGTCTAGAAACGTCTGGGCTTTTAGACAACTGGAATCGTCACAAGGTCTCTATTCGCCATTGGGTTTAGGGACCATATCAAGTGGCGAAGAGAAACAGCTGTCTGAAGGTCTGCAAAAATCCTGTCTAAGAAATTCTTCGGACTCTTTCCACTCAGTTGTGAACTTTTGCCGGGGTAATTGTCGCACCTTAGAAAATATAGAGGAACCAGTAATGTTGATGTGGTGCAGAATATCATGCTTAACTTCCCCAAGGAAGTAGTGATGTTGCAACGTCAACGTCTTCAAAAATGGTGGGAATAGTGTTGGGTATCCAGATTGAGACTCTTCCTGATGACCTAAGGGAGGTCGATGAGGGATCTGTTGTGTAGATTAATTAGCAATTTTTTGTGGCACAGGAAGTCTGCGCTTAAGATGGGCATCTTGATATACCCAATAATGAAAGGCAGAGAAAACATTCAACGCCATATAATAATAATCGTTGGCGCAACAATCCATATTGGATCTAGGCCTTGAAGTGTGTTAGAGCACTTCATTCAAGACCGTAACGGTACACTACAGTAGACTGTAGGAGGCAATGTGGTCAGCATTGCGCTCGCCCGAGATTATTACCCTGATTTGACTCAGGTACTCATTCACAGCTGAGTCGACTGGTATCCGACGTCAAATCACGATTCAAATTCCACTGTCACCAGTGAGATTTGAACCGTGACCTTCCGTACGGTAGCCTAGTGCTCTAACCACTCAGCTACCCGGACACGCCATAAGGGCAGAGTTTACTGCCTCGAGTTTTAACGATTGTTAAATTATAATTCCGATATTTGGGGAGAACTGAGACTTGAGCGCCCATATCGGTCTGATAGTGGGCCCGGCTCAAGGGGTCGTAAATTGACAGTCGACATGGTTCTGTGTTTCGGCTGGCTGTCATCAGAACCCCCGGTAATTTTTTGTGGTAGAAGTCCAGTGGTGGATATATTTTGTGGTCTTTTCGTGTACCTTCGGTGGTACCAGCAAGCTCCGGCAATTTTCGAGGGGCCCGACATAACCCGGTCGCCTTTTTCGGGGCGAATGTAGACCGTGATCTAGTGCTACTTCCTGAATGCGAAGACCTGGCTGCTCCCGCCAATATAGAAAGCGTGGCTGTAACTGCTGCCGCCGTCTGGTGCAGCTGGGTCACCTACTTTGACACCACGCGACGCTCCATCAATCACGGGCCGCACGTGGACGTTATGAATTTAATCGGCAGTGGCAACGTACTCGGTGGAAACGCCGCTGGTTTTCTTGGAAAGAAACATAAAGACTAATGTCTCCAGCTATCTGTAGCAGGTTTTAACGGACTCATGCTTTAAAGTAGTGGACGTCGACGCATGCAGCCCCATTTACAATTTCTGTCTGCCAAGATCTGTTTCCGATATTTTGGGATAAGGACATTTAGCTGCCAAACTCACCGGATCTCAGTCCGTCTGACCCATCCTCGAAGAAAAGTCTCGGCTACAAGGTACGCAATCTTGGCACGATAAAAACCTAATGATCGACAGAAAAAAAATTGAGATTGCTAAAATTACTATTTATTTTTTGTAACTTGACCCTAAGTAGAAGAGAACGTCTGGGGGCTCGGCTGGTTGATTAGCGAAAGAGGAAAAGCTTTTGCGGACACCGCTTTCACAACGCAAGGTAGAAAACTGTGCGCGGTATCCGTTGTTAGGTGGCGCCGAAAAACGGGAGAGTGAGTCGGGCTAGGCAGGGACCTGGAGGCAACTCAAACGCTGAATTAGTCTATGCAGGATGACAGCCCTCACCCAGTGTGATATTCGCCTGTGATTGATACATGAGGTAGTCAGCGGTGTAGTATCCTGGAACAAGCAGTTTTGTTGGAATGGTGATAGATCTGCCGTCAATATCGATGAGGTAGCGATGGTTGTCTAACCTTTGGATTACCCTGTGTGGACCTGTATAAGGATGTGTTAGCGAGGGTTTCACGGCGGGGATGCGCTTGAGAAAAATTATGAAAAAATTCGCCCTGCTATGATGTGTTGTTGCACTCTGACTACGACGAGTTGCAATAACGCCGTGTTCTTAGCGTTTCTAGCCTTGAGTTTCGCGCGGAAAAGTCGGTAGGTGCCTAGTGAAACTGGCGGGTTTGCTGTTACAATGTGGTGTTGTATTGAAACTGCTGACCCGGTGATGCGCCCTTCGTTGGCTAAAAATCATTTGAAATAGTACGCGACCACTGCTTCAACTTCCTTTTTCTGATACTGACTTGATTTTTCTTCTGCGGTTTATAGCGAGACACTTGAGGACGGAGAGGTTGCTGCTTCGGGCCTGGCCAAGCAGCAACTTTATTAGTTTCCCGAATGTTATTGATTACGGTGTTGACTGGGCTAGTAATAACACACATCGTTCGTATGCGGTCATACCCATGCGATACCTCCTTTTTTTGGGAAATTTGACTAGCACATCGAAGCTGGCGTTGTAAATATGCATTGAGCTCATCGATGTGGGTTAGAACATCCATCGACACCGAAATAAGCCGCCCAAAAAGGTTTTTTTTACTTCAGTATCTATAGCAGCGCGGTTTTGAACTACGGGCAATTGAAGCGCTGCGTTGACGGCATATGGCGATACGGGCATCGGCATTTAAATGATGACGTCTGTTCCTTCGAGAGTCCTGGTTGCTTTTCATTTTGAGGATTTTTAAAATATTGCCCACGTTGTATGGAAGCAAAACTTACCATTTGACTTTGAGAAGTTCTTCCGAAGCATTGAAACCTGCGAGGTGCCTATACAGCTGGGATGTTTTTTTGTTGCCCAGTTCCAGTCAGTTTACCATAGTGTTCAGCGTCTTCTCCTCTGAGTCACCGTAACGCTAGAGGAGCCGAGCTTTCAGCGCAAAATATCTGTTATCAACAGACGGCGAGCTGGGTGTACCTGCTATGTGCTCTAGAGATTGCCAGTACAGCACACCTACGGTTAAAGAAAGACGTGAGTTATCTTTTTTTTATCTAGTTTACCTGGCTTCCACTTGATAGAACCACAAATATAACTTGTCGCTCTAGAAGAGTAGGAGTTTGTGTGGAGATTGGTTGCTGTTGCCGGCCGAACACGCGAACTATAGCGACCAAACTGGCTTCCAGCATCTACTAATCGTAAAAGACGATTCATATGTAAATATTACTTTGCCCCAATCTAGGCCGAAATTTTGGATAGCCTAGCTTTTTCGAAATGTTTCATTGATAGTTCAGGTTTTCTCGTCGTATTCTTCTGAAAAACGCGGATTCTCAGTCTGTTTGATGACAACTTATTGTTCTTTTCAGTAATCCAAAAAGAATGTTGGAAATTCGATGGTGGTATTATCCTCTACTTTATTGGGACTTCTATTTGATCCCTCCCAAGTATATCTTCAACTTTGTTATGGCTCTCAATCCTACTAATGTATTTTGCTACGAATGACTTAGAATCTTTTAGGCCCCTTTTATAATAGGCGAGAAATACCTTTTTGGAAGCGTTTCTGGTATTCGTCTTTTTAAACATTTAACTAATTCTAATTTAGCACGGATTGCAACGAAAATGCAATTGTGCTCTTATTTTTATGCTCAGGATTCAAATTGTCATTGCCTGAATTTTGCACCTATATATAAGGATGCAATGGCGTATACGTTCTTTCGTCTTTCTTACGAGCTTTTAGGGAGAGTTTTTCTTTGTTTTTTATGGTTAATTATATTATAATTTTGTTTCCATATGCAGGCAAGGAGATCAATATTCAGGATGGCCGGTAGTATGAATAAGGCGGGGAGCTGCCTAAATCGAAGGAAGATTGATATTCTTTCTAGGCGGTATCCCGAATTACTGATACCGAGGGATAACATGACATCGAGGTTTCACTTCGATAAGAAGTTTGAAACACGTTGGAGTAACAAGGCAAACTGGGAGAGCGTGGCTGCAACATACGGCTTAAACCAGCAACTGATTACTCGGTACACTGACGGATCCCTCATAGCAGAGGGAGCGGGTGCCGGTGTCATTGGTCCAAGGGAAATGTACTTTGAGCCAATGGGTAGGTATACCTACCATATTCCAGGCGGAAATATACGCCATAGACAAATGTGCCTCCTTTAATCTGAAAAGGAACTACAGGGGGTAGAACATAGCTATTCTCACCGATAGCCAAGCAGCGATCAAGGCACTTAGGTCCAACCAGGTGAACTCTAAACTGGTATGGGAATGCCTTGAGAGACTGAATACCCTCGGCTCGTTCAACAAGGTCTAGATACTTTGGGTTCCAGGCCATGCTGGGTTGGAAGGCAACGCGGCAGCGGGCGAACTAGCCAAGAAGGGAGCAGGGACGCCTTTACACGGACCAGAACCCTTCTCTGGAATCGGAAACGGTTTTATGGCTATGAATCTAAGAAATGAAGAGGAACGGTTGAGGGAACTATACTGGGCGGGCCTACCAGGGATGGAGCAGTGCAGGGTGCTTACCGGGGGATACGAACCCATGCGCACAAATGATTGCTTAAACCTCACCAAAAAAAACCTCCGAATCATAGTGGGAGTTCTCACTGGTCATTGTCGGCTGAACTATCACCTAGGGAAGCTAGGGATACCTACGGACACTGCCTGCAGGTTTTGTGAGGAGGAGGACGAAACCTCTATACACGTCCTGGGACAGTGTCCGGCACTTGTGCAAAGTAGGTCGAGACATCTGGGAGAACACTTAATACCAGATGCAAAGCTGAAACATCTGGAAGTGGGGAACATACTAAAGTTCCTAACGGTTACAGGTCTGCTTGCGATACTATGATCAATAGGTACACTATAACCAGTAATTATTATTATTTATGTGTTCGATTTGAATTTATCCTGTCACAGTCTGTACAACGCATTTTGGAAAGGTTCGATATACAACTGGCACCAAATAGGTATCAACGATCTGCAAGTGTTAAAACAGATAAAAAAATCAACCAACTTGACGCCTACAAAGTTACTAGAGAAGCCACGGGCACTGTGCTTCGTCTCTTCTACGTCATCCCAAAAAATGGAAAGGTTAGCAGCGATTGAAAGAGGCTACTTTGTGCTGTTGAGCATCGTTATCGGCAGCACTCCGAACCAAGTTCATCAGCAGAAACTCGCCCCCCGGGGGGAATAGCTTCCAAATTTAACGACACGGTTTGGACGACGCTTTCAGCAATAGGAATAGCCAGTTAAAAAACCTTCTAGAATCGATCGGGCCCTTAGTCGATTCGAGAAGGGTTCGGATCGAATGGCCAAGTCTGGCATATAGGCAATTTCCTGCGCAGATTGCAGAAAAGTATATATTGAACAAACCAGAAGGAATGTAGAAACACATCTTGAAGAGCACTTGAAGGAATCAGATTTGACGGAAGAAAAAGAGTGTGATAGTTTTCAGATAACATATCTTAAACGACTATCATACATTGCTTCCAAGGAGAACATGAGATTGGTAAAATAGGTAAGGAATGCAAGGAATGTGGCCAAAAGTCTAGAAATTTATAGAACCCGTGAAAAGGCACTTCTCAAGATGGATAAAGCAAACGAATACTCCTGGCAAATTGATCAGGAGACCGGCAATTATAAAATATGTTCCATCGACCAGAGAAATAATCGGTAGGAAGAAATGAATTAGGATTTACGGCATGGATTGTTACTCACGGTGGAACATGAAACCCGGGAAGCGGCTGCTGAACCAACATCAACAGCTATTTTACCAAACTTTATCTATACCTTAACGTGGTTATGGAAAACTGAAGGAAGAGAGACGTTCCCTACTCAATCAAAAAATGAAACCTGCTGTTATCCTCTTTGAAAACAAGCGAACGGTTAAGCACTCTGCGTTTGCGAGCCGAATTTCCAAATACAAGGCTCATTAACGAAGCAATGGTTGAGGGGGTAGAGCATCAGCCTCCCAATCTCGTGGCTCTGGGTTTGAATCCTAGTCGTCATGTTCTTATACAACGGGATGGCTTTGTTCCCATACTATTAGAAAGTCTACTTTCAAGTGCTATAGGAGCAGTTATTTAAAAGTAAATATGCAGGGAAACAATGTTTTTAACAAAATGCTATTATTAACACCCGAAGTATACGAAAACCTCAAAGACGTTATTGAAGAATCAAACAATCGGACTTTGTGAGATAAGGCTATAAGTAAAATACTGAAGAGTAAAAACCTTCCTGATATGAAGTGGTATAGCTACAGAAATGAGCTAATAAAATTTTTAAACAATTTTTAAAAGCCGATTTTCCAGCAGCTAGTAGAAGTTTGAGCAAAAAGGAAAGTTTTCGAGACAATCAGACCCCGACAAGATTGATTTTTAAAGAAGATTTATCGACCCAGACATTACCAGAAAGGAAATCGTTCTTGACGGAAGAGAAATATTTTGAAACGGAGGCTGAAGAACTAACCCCACCCAGAAAATTCCTTTCACCTGCAGCTAAACGACGTTTATCGGCAAGTAGTAGTGCAAAAGACATTTATAATAATAATAATAATCGTTGGCGCAACAATCCATATTGGATCTAGGCCTTGAAGTGTGTTAGAGCACTTCATTCAAGACCGTAACGGTACACCACAGTACACTGTGGGAGGCAATGTGGTCAGCATTGCGCTCGCCCGAGATTTTTACCCTGATTTGACTCAGGTACTCATTCACAGCTGAGTCGACTGGTGTCCGACATCCAATCACGATAACAAATTCCTCTGCCCCCAGCGAGATTTGAACCGCGACCTTCCGCTACGATAGCCCAGCGCTCTAACCACTTGAGCCATCCGGACACTTTAGACATTTAGCAACCGAAAATGCAGAAAACTAGCACATTTAGGACAGGTACGGATGATTATAGGATAATAGCAGCTGATGATGGTATAACTCAATACACATTACCAATGACAACTTGTGGATTATTCGGCTAGCAGTGCTACACGAAATGATCGTTTGAGGTAGATGAACGTCACAACACTGGAGCCATCCATAACACCTATAAGAAGGAAATGGATGTTACAATAATTGCAACTAACAAAAGTCCTGGAGATTAAGCATCGACAAATGATCTTTGCCTAAACGTTATCACTGGTACAGTCACAAATATATTTGACCCGAATTGTAAAATAAGTGAGAACGACCGGTTCGATCGTAAATGTAAGCTAGTAACAGAAGGGCAGAATGCTGCATGTCGGCCTATGCTAAAATGTCAAATCCACCACGAACTTCCTTGAGGGAGAACCGAATTTGCAGACAGAAGAAGAAAGCCTGGGAGAGCCAGCCGGTCTGTGAACTGCCGAAGTACACGTAGTAACCCCACCAGGCGCCCAAATTTCATAAATAAGACAGCAGTATGAGGCCACATACATCTCCCGACTGTATGGGCATATTGGAGCGATGGGTTCAGTATATTGATGAACTACGTGCATGCTATGCCACTGAAGACAATGGGCAACTGCTACTTACACCAACCATGAAAAAAACAATTCATGTAGTTCATCGCGTTAAGAATCACAAGTCACTAGAAGTCGATGTAATTACAGCCAAATTGGTTTAATATGGAGGCATCATCAACTTATGCTCAAGGTTTGGAACAGCCAATCAATCGCTGATGACTGGCAACGAAGCATTATCTGTCTTAGAAATAAAACGGGGGAATATCACACAGTCCAGCAATTATTAGAGATATGTGTTGTCGTGCACCATTTATAAGATATGCTTCGCTATCTTGCTAGATCTAATAATTCCATAATCCCAGAACATCATCAGCAAATACCAACGAGGCTTCACTCCAGCTGAATCAGCATCAGATCAGATTTTCTCTCTGTACCAAGCGATGCAAAAATTGTTGGAATATGGTCGTCAATTGGACCATCTTTTCATTCACCAGCATAGCCAGGGTAAAAATGTACAGGACCACGAGAAAATTCGATATCCCGACCAAATGTAAGACTGACCATGACCAATGTGGGAAGCGATAAAAGCAGTAGGATCACTCTCAAGAAAAAATGATGCGTGATGCTAAAGCACTATCCTCCTCGATTCCAACTATTACTGACCTGTGCCAATATTGGCATAATAAGATCGAACAGGCGGCAATTGATGTGAGATCATGAGCTACACATCCATGAAGGCAAGACGAAATACATGATCGCAACGTCAGCATCAAAAATTAAAAAAACAACATCAAACAGCATTGGTCAACTGAGAATAATAAAGATAGGAGAATAAAACTTTGACACCGTTAATAGTTTCTCCCACCTGGTGTGAAACGCGTGCGCAGTTGTTAGCAGTCAACAGAGTCTATTTCAGTTTACAAAATTCTTCCACTCAAAACGTCTCATCATAGGGTCAAAACTCTTACTGTACAAGACTATGATCTTGCCAGTCCTCATGTATTCCTCGGAGAGTTCTTAGTAAGAAAAATTGGGAACTCTTGGCCACGTTCGAGAGAAGAATCGTTCGAAGAATTTTTGGCTCCCTACACGATGGACGATTCTGTAGTCTATATAATGACGAAATTTATGGGCGATACGCCGACAATCTCGTTGCGCTGGGCACGTAATTTAATCCATATGGGTGAGGATGATCCAGTCCGGGTCTTATAAGGGTCTACAATGTCTACAGTATAAAAAGAAGACGTGGTAGACCCTACCTGAGATGGAGCGATAGCATAGACCAGGAAATCAGCTTTTAGGGATTTCGGGACTTCGGCACAAAACCTGGATGTGTGGAATGTATTACTAGGACGGACCTAGACCGAATACCAGTTGCTGCGCCGGTGATGAAATTCGGAGTCATATTTCCAATTTTTATTTTAGATGCAAAGAGCAATTTTTGAAAAATCTAAAAACATATTAATGTGCCATAAAAGATTTAGTTTTATAAGCACAAACTCCAATGCGAGTAAACCTTTTTATTACTTCGAACTATTCAGAAAACCCTACTCCATGCACTCAAGGTGGTATTGCCTCTTAACCTTTCCGGGATATTTAAAAAAACAATCAAGTGAAAAGTATTATCCAAACGAAATAAAACACCATTATTATTTTTAATCTGCTTGAATATATCTTTATAGTTCTTAACATAGGAAGTAGCAAATTTGCATATTCTGCGTATATGGAAATTGTGAAAATACGGTCAAGTAACTTGTAGCAGCCATTGTAGGCTGTAAATTATCGGATTCCACTCAAACTGACTTGTTAACAATATTACCAATTCACTTATCGCAATGATTTTGTACATAGAATATAATAATAATGCAATTCTGTTTCGTGAAAAAAAGTATGTCCTTGTATGAGAAATTATAGTAAAAATGCAAAAAAGATACTAAAATAAGAAGCAAAGTATTAAGCATCCCCGCGAATGCGCGTTCTAAATGACAATTTCAAGCTTAACCCAAAACTCAACTAATTACTTCAATCCAGTTGGCAATCTATCGTGGCTTATTTCTCGTTACTATAAAAACGCTCCTAATTTAATGTAAGTTTCATGTTTTTTCATAATATTAATCCTTGACAAGCCATAGGGGTTTTCCAATATCATTCGTTTGAGTTTCTTCGTTATTTTAAAGTAAGGTAGCTTTGCAAAGTTTAAGTTTTTACATGTACGAATATATATAAAAAGTAGAAAGAATTCATTATCATTATGCAATGCGTGAATGATTGTTCTCAACAGAAAAACGATTTAAGAACTTATATATTTTCCATTTTATTAGAATCATGAATATATTGTTAAGACCCAGAGCCGGCTAATCGGCCATTCTTTGTTATGCAATTCTTTTGTGGTGGTTGGGTCACATTTTATCGTCCAAATGCATGCTGCGTTCTCAACTACATACTCGTCTAAGCTCTCGGTATATACATTTCACGAAAAGACAATATATTCGCGGTTTAGTGAATTCAGGTTTATTTTATGTATATAACTCATGGAGGGAAACAACACGCATGCACAGCGACGGAAATCCGTTTTGGTATGTGTCGGTTTAGTCACGAAGTGGAATCGTTTGCGGTTTAATATGGCCACCGTCTCCTTCGGAGACAAAACGTTTACGTCCCCTGAAATAAACAAAAAAATATTTATTATAAAATTGTCAATCACCATTCAAGATTTATGACTTATTGAGTAACGAAATTAAATCAATGTATTTAAAAAGTTTAAAAATAGATGTGATAACAACAAAGTTGCTTTCGAATCCAACAGAAAGGGGTCTGCTGTTTGGGGGCAGATATTTTATTGGTTTTTATCTGAAATAAATTACGCTTTACAGGCATAGCAGCAAACACAAAAACCTTAATTAGTGGCGGTACCATTACCCCTTTTTTTTGATTATGGTTGTTTAGGTCACCTTTGGTCATTACCGCCAAAGATTTTGCTTATTGCCTCTCCCCACATATAATTTTTTTGCAAGCAACGAACTTTTCCATGCAACGGTCTCTCCGATGAATGCATTGGAGGCGTTCCTACGACCCGGGTTAACAGTATCGAAAGCTTCCAAAATGTTCGCCTTCTCCTAGTTGAGTAAGAACCCTGGTGATATAAGCTGGACATTCTAGCCCCAATTGAAAACAAATGATAGGACTTTGGAGAATACTCATTATGGATAACATCCTGCACGCTGACTTAATTGGAGGACATGGAAGAATTCAATGGACGGTCCCTTTATCCTCAAGTACCTGGTTTGCGCTAATGGCATCTACTTGTTTTCTTAGCGCATCATGACTTTTGGCAAAGTAGCTCCGAATTGTGAGGAGCAAACCACAAATATCAACAAGACCAGGATTCTCAGTGCAAATGATCATCGGACTCTTCCTTCTTTAGCAGCGTTAAATTTGCCTTCGTTGTTGAGGCTCTATGGGAGTAGCACGTGGAAAGTGACTGCATTGCTATTCGAAAGCTCGAAACTTTCACCAACTTATATCTTCGTCACGGCCAGATAGCCGTAGATGTGTTGGATTGGAAGGCAGAAGTCACAAATAACATATTGTGAAAGGGCGACAACATTCCAGGATAGCCGAAAAGTGAGTCGTCCTAGAACGTGGCCCACAACCTTGTAAGCTTCCTGGAAAGACTAGACGTCTGGAGAAAGCAAGAAGCTCAATTAGCGTTGTGCCACAGACTCCCAAGATCATTACTGCTGTTATGATACCAAGGAAGCAGAATTCACGAAGGAAAGCAGCTCTCCCATCTTCCAACTAGAGATCTCTACCTTTACCTAGTGTCGAGTTTCCGCCTCTTCGCAATACGAATTGGCCTATAGGCCAGTGCCCCGTGCAGACCGTCGTGATCTTATTTGCATTTGCATGTGTCTGGCACAAGAGCTCACGCGATCTGGTTTCGTTATAAGCGGACCAAATCCTCCTTGATTTAGCACCTTCGCCATCAGAGGTCCACAGCTGCTAAGTAGTACACGTAGATTATAGACTGTACCGCCGACGGACTGCGAAAAGCAGAGACCAGTCTGGCTAGTCCGTCAGTCCGCTCATTCGACTCGTATATTTCTATGACCGGGAACCCAGAGGAGGGTGACGTTGAATGTGCCACCCAGACCATTCAGTGCGTTTCTGCACTACCCTACCAGCCTGGAGGATGTCGACACTGGGTACGAGGCCTTAATGGTCGCTGGGCTGTCAGTCAGATTGACTATGTTACGCTAGCGACTAGGATCATGTCCCAGCCACCTGCAGGCTTCCAGTGTCGCCAGTACTTTCGCTTGGAATACACTGGGGAAACTTGCGAGACCCGACGACTCGGATACACTGTGTGTATTCGAGAAAACTCCCGCATCGACTTCACAGACCATCTTTGATCTGTCGGTGAAGAAGACTGTGTCATAGCTATGCAACACGTCACCGGTCTTCCGCAGCAGAGATTCTCGTGAATTTCAATTAGCGTGTGACGTAGTCCATGGGGAATACTGAAATTTCCTGAAATACTTTGTCTAGGATATTACTATGGCCTCCGCTCGCTGTCTAGCATCCAGACTCAAGCGACGGCCCAGCAATGATGTCGTTAGAGGCGGAGCAGTCGCTGATAAAGGATAAAAATAACAAAGAACCCAAATTACAGCTTTGGGTTACACCAGAAGAGGAAGAAAAGGAACAAGATCGGATGGAAAGATACGAAACAAGCCATGTTAGAAGTACTATAGGAACATCAAAAGAAGTGAGTTTGGACAAAAGTATCTTCTAATTAACAGTACCGAAGGCTTTAATAAAATCGGTGCAGCGGTTTGAAGGTAGTAGACCATGTAAAAGCCATGATACAGCGACTAACAGAATTGATCGTGTTCGATTTGGTTAAGCTTTTTATTTAATGTTGCAGTTCCAACGTGCACCAATCTACAAATCGTATTTCATTGCTTACTGTTTGAACCTCCATTATCAACATATTTCTGGGTCTAGCAAGAACTAACGGTGTACTAATTTTTAATTGAGTGACAAATTACCACGTGATAAATTCTTTAAATTTCAATGGAAGTTGTGGTCTCTGTTGGCTTTGTAAGCAAAATCCATCAACAAATTTCGGATTTACACGCGAAAAACAGGACGGGCCACAAGTCCAGAAACGCCAAAGCCCAGTATAAATACGCACAACCTTCAACACACTGAGAAACTAATTGTAGAAACTGTTCAACAAACGTTAAAGGACACAAACAAAAACCGTCGAAGAGTTAATACCAAAATCGATAAAAACGAAATTATGGAATTATAAACGCCTCTACTTAAAAGAAAAATGTTTGCCAAAAACATGAATAGCAGCTTGGTAATTGTACGCTGAGGCAAAGACTCTAAGCTGGACCGAAAATGTACTGAAAATGAACATCACGAAGGATGTCCATCCACGTCCTTCACTGCAGAGAACTTGAAAAAAGAATCGAAGATGTGGCAGCTCGAAGAGTAACTATTAAAGTGACCACATATGACAGCGTTCAAATGATCCTTCTAAATGAATTGCACACGGAAAAGATCTTCCCACGTTGGATACCGAAAAGTCGAAATATCGGAAGCTGGCGCTTCGAGTATAAAGGTTTTGTGTCCATCTTATGTGAAGAACTTTCTACGCACATTTTTCCAGTTTTATATGGTTAAAACCCCAAAATATTCATTCATATTTTTTCAAACTACAAGAAATACGTACATATTACAGACGTTAAATAAACAAACATTGCCTATTACCAGGTACATGAATCGTACACATATTTCCCATTTACTTCGTGCATAAAAGTATACATTTGGTATGTATGTTCAATGTACAAATATATCTAGCTGAATTAGGCACTACCAAAACCTTCATCCACATATACATATCGTCTCGAGTAATTGATATTGATATATAAATGATTAAACAAGTCGGGAAACCGGAAGCTAGACGCTTCAGGTATGAAAGGTTTTGTGTATTGCTTTTATGAAGAGATTTGAGTATGCATTTGCCCCATTAGCATGTAGCACGTAAAATATGCATATATTATGTGAAAATAGCCACTTTCAAGTGATATTGACATTCATAGTCTTGAATTTGCAGAGGAGCGACAGTTTTGACCTAGTATAACTTTGTTAGTAATAGTACGATTTTCATTAAATTTGGCAGGATCATGCTCTATATTACTGCAAAATTCTGTGATTCTAGGGTGAATTAAGGGGGGTTTTCCTGTTAATTACTGAAAATTATAGTAATGTAATATTATTAACTTTATTCGAACAGCTATCGATATGGAGGGTATTTCGGAGCCTAGAGACCATATAGCGGCAGCCCCCTGATTTTTTTCATATTTTCCGGTTTGGTAGTTTCTGAGAATGGGTTCGTTAAAAAATGACCAATTTCAACCCCCCGCACTCCCCACCTTTTCAACAAAAGTCAAAACTAAGACCGGCTTCGAAAAGTACTAATCGAGACCTTTAATTTGATACCCCACATGACTATATTTGATGAAAAAAAATTTACACACCCCTTTTGCACGTATGGGGACCTCCCCTTAAATTCGTCGTAAAAGGATGTAACTCACTATATGTGTGAGCGTTCACAGTTCCCACCCTTCTACCAAATTTGGTGTCAATCGCTATAACCATCTCCGAGAAAAATGCGTGTGACGGACAGACAGACAGACAAACAGTAAACCGATTTTTGTGTAAACACAAAACCTTAAAAACGAAAACTAAATGTTTTCCTGCGATCTTGCATTCACGCGAGCTCACTTTGATGTGGTATTGACGAATTGATATGTTATAATGACATCATACAGGTTTTAGAATGCATGAAATTCACACAAAATGTAAAGCTTTCACCTTCTATAACTTCGTTAATAATAGTTGAATTTATTTCAAACTTCCCAAAGTTATCCCTTATTCAAGGGCCTTAAGGAAGGGTTTCCAGCGAAATTTCAAAAATATGCTGATATAATATTATTAACTTTATTTGAATAAATATTGGAACGGGATATACTTTGAGGCCCAGATTTCGTAGAGATGCATCACTGTGATTTTTTTCAGATTTTTCATTTGGATAGGTTCTAAAAACGAGACCAGTCACAATTTTAGGGGGTCATATTTTGAGCACTCACTCGATATGGGGTCAGTTTCAAAAAGGACTAATTGAGCTCTTTCATTTGATATTCCACATGGTCACATTTTGTGAAAAACAAAATTTGGACCCTCCATTGACATGTATGGGGAGCCCCCATTAAATTTAACCCAAAACGACACCACTTTTTGTATATAAAGAGAACAGCAGACCACATACTCCCACCAATTTTCGTGACAATCGATCCGGCCGTTTCCGTTTCGGATGTGACAGACAAACAGACATCCACTTGATTCTAACAAGGTGTTGTTTCACACAAAACCTTAAAAACGAGTCTACATTTGGGAGGCGAATTTCGATTCCAAGCGGATCAGAAAAATTTTTTGTCAAGTTTTTTGATTACCGATGTCATTCGTCGGGAATGATTATGGCATCAGTTGTCTGGGATGCTAAAAGAATAATTATGATGGAATATTTCAAAAAGGAAACATGCGTGCTGGAGTGGTGTTTCACGAAAACAATACTTCCGCTTACAAAGCCGTGGTTTCGATGGCTACATTCGATGGATGGATCATCATGATTTTTTGGTTGACCAGCTACACTACTCCTCCAGCAGATATTGGAAGTTGGCCCAGTTTTAAAAAGCACTAATTGAGCAATCCAAATTTGAAGTTCAGCATATCATTGAAGAGTATTCCAGCATTCTCTTTTCAGAAACTGGGGCTTTTTTGCAATAGCTTGAATCGTCATCATCAATGGCGCAACAATCGGTATCCGGTCTAGGCCTGCCTTAATAAGGAACTCCAGACATCCCGATTTTGCGCCGAGGTCCAACAATTCGATTTCCCTAATAGCTGTCTGGCGTCCTGACCTACGCCACTGCTCCATCTCGAGCAGGGTGTGCCCCGTCTTCTTTTCCAACCATAGATATTGCCTTTATAGACTTTCCGGGCTGGATTATCCTCATCCATACAGATTAAGTGACCCGCCCACCGTAACCTATTGAGCCGGATTTTATCCACAACTTGAAGGTCATGGTATCGCTCACAGATTTCGTCGTTATGTAGGCTACGGAATCGTTCATCCCCATGTAGGGGGCCAAAAATTCTTCGGAGGATTCTTCTCTCGAACGCGGCCAAGAATTCGCTATTTAGCTTGAATAGGATACCATTAACCGCCAAAATAATTTTACCATAGGGTGAAAATAGGTAAACGTAATGTAATAAATGAAGATAGCACTGAGTGAGAACTTGGAAGTGAAGTCAAACCCTTTCTATGATTTGCGTAAGCCACAATTTTCTAATACACTAGATGGGAAGGATTTCACCCATCCCATACACCAAATTGACACCCATGACAATAGGCGCAGCTACTTTCGAGTGAATTGTATGTTACAGATAAATATACAGACTGAATCAATTTCAATGACTTTCTGTTTTACAAACAACTTCTAAAAAGGTCACGATGACTAATTAATCGTTTTCCATTCAAGTAGTTGAACCTAATTTGTTGCAGGCGTTCTGATAAATAACACGTTATATATTATGCTTTGTTATTATTCCTTTTCTGTTGATACTCCAAATATGTTTGCCTTTAAATATTGATTGGAAGATCGAAAATCCCAGCATTAAATAAGCTTCCGATCTTTTGATGAAAAGATTTGAAGCGGATATGACAGTATTGAGTAAATTATGCCTTAATTGGCTCACCAAAATGAAGCATGCTATGTCACTATTTTAGGCATCTACTTGACTAAAAACCCACTCGCACATCCAAATTAAACTTTCCATTCTAAAAATAATAACATTCTTGACCAACTCAATACTTATTCATGAGCTTTGCAAGCTACTTGTAATTATTACATTACATTATAGACATGATATACTCAAGAGCTATCTGGCATTTTCTCAATATTGAAAGTGAAAATCGTCAGATCTTAATTTATGATCGTAGTATTGGCTCAGTGTGTGACAACATTGTTTACTTATTGCGCAATTGAAATTGTTGTTTACACTTATTTTTTCATCTTGAAGGTTATTTTTACGCTGATAATAAGGTATGTATAATTGATTACAAAATGCTTTTTTATATATTGCATTTCACACGCTTCAAAACACGTTGCAGATAAACAAAAGTTAGAAATTGTTCGTGCCTCGTAGTTAACAATAACATCGATAAAATGTTAAGTTTATTATTTGAGGGCAATTGTATCTTTTAGAGGCTATTTTTTTTGTTTATTGGAAATGCTATTAACTAGAATTATTTATGTTAGAAAGCAGCACCGGTTGTAAATGTGCACCGAGCAATTTGAATGAAATATGTTGAGTGGTGTTCAGAATAGATAACTAATAAAAGAGTTTGGCAGCGAAAGAATTTTGCCTGAGTTATGGAATGGATAAGCGCCGGGAGAGGTCTTAGGGCAATGACATCGATGATCCGGCATACAATAACTGCTATTATACAGCGACCACCGGGTCATTTCTTTCCATATTAGATTCTGGTTGATCAATGGAATAGAAAGTATAATTGAGAGAATAGTAGTGTTATAGTAAACTTATATCAAAATGGCTTTGAGCTACCGATTGACAACTAAATTATCATTAAGAACCGAAGGACTCTGCTTGGAAATCATAGAGAAACCAAATTTCGATCAACGCTTATGAGCGCTCAACTAAATGATAAATCTTTAGGAAATGCATCTGAATGTCATTGGGGTTCAAAGACCCTTTCAACTTGATCAATAATTGAAGATCTAGCTTATTGTATAAAATGACTCCCTAATTCGAATCATGAATTTCACAAGGTTTGATACTCTTTTGCTAAAGTAAGCTACCGAAAGAATCTTTTGAATCGTGGCAATTATAACATTATCAACACAATATATTAGGAAAGATTTAGTACCCAAATTCGGTATGCAGTGAACTTCCATAATAGTGAAGATGAGGCCTATAGAGAAAAATCGTAAACTAAAAGAAGTAAAGAGGACGATTTGATGTTTTGATACACAGCGTAACTATACAGGATAATATTTCCAAGCCCTATTTGACGACCTAATGCTTTGTAGTAGATTCACCAATTTGTTTTTAATGAAAAGGCTGAGATCACAGGACTTATTCCACCAGAATTTCACTAAACATTTCCACTTCCACCCGTTAACGAAAAAAGAGGGAAATCCTCGAAATGATTCTGAAAACGAATGCAGAGTAGAGGCTGCCTCACCTTTGTCCTGAGAGCAGCGTGACCAAAAGTGGCTACAGGTGGTAATCGCTCTTTTATGTATAAGGGAAATTATGTTGTTTGAGGATTGGGGGAGCCCTAAGTCCGTATCCAGTGTACGGCGGACCAGATCTATTGGGAAGAAACTTTCTTCCACTACTTTCTACGATTCTGAACAGCACCAGAATTGGACAATCGGACAGAAACTTATACGGTAAAATCTCTCTAAGTCGAATTCCGATTGACTAAGAACACTTTGACTGTCAAAAAAATTGTGCAAAGCATGCTACTGCGCAATAATTTGTCAATGTATGGGCGTGTTTGATGCGTTGCTCAAACCCTTGACGAGTTTCAAACATGTTTGAAATCTTTCGCGCAACGGAAACGTTTCCGCATTGCGTTATGCTGTGTATGGGTTGTGTTGCGCTTCGTTGCACAATATTTTTCAGATGACAACTGAATTATACTTTTGGTAACGGTTGACTTTTTAACCCCATCCTCGCAGGGCAAGAAAAGTTTATGTAAAGAAAAGGGGAGGTGGCTCCTCTTCAAACCCGACGGAAACTGGTAGCTGCCACTCCGCCTTTAAAAGTAATGGCCCCTCAAAGGGAACTCTTTTGATATCACCATGGTGAAGTTTCAATTTTCAACCCTACCCCGAAGAGAAAAGACCCACTTTTTGATTCCGTTCAAGTGGTGTGGTGGTCACCCATTCATAAAGCGCGATGGCTGTTCAAAGTGAAGCTATTTTCATATCAAAACTCTAGGGTTTAATTTTGAACCCTATTCGCAGAGGGTAAAGGACAGCATGAAGGGACAAACGAGCGGTCCTCTCTCTAAACTCCCATTGAAAATCGTGGCGGTCAACTCTCTTGAAAACTGGCTCAAATGGGAGGATTTTTAAGGAGTGAACGCCACAAATTTTCATTGGGTTTGAAATGGGGGCACCTCCCAGTCCACGTTGAAAACTCAACCTTTGCCATAATTTTTCCTACTGTTTAGCCGGCAATTACTGTTTCAAAATTTAAGGCTTCATATATACATAAGTCCAAATACCAGATATCGTAAAGTAGCAAACAATCTTTGCTTAGGAAATATTGCGTCTCTTAATTGTGTATTTCGTTTATATATGTATATGCGGATACACTATTTGTAAAAAATATCCGAAAGTATTTGGGTCCATCCTCAAGCAATTTTTGTAAGAGGGCAAGATATATGGAATTCCCAAATTAGACTAGCTAAGAGTCACCCTTATCTTTAGCCATTCAATTTAGCATTAAAATTCTGTTTGGTAAGCATTTGTAAACAAGTTGGGAAATCGGAAGCTAGACGCTTCAGGTATGAAAGGTTTTGTGTATTTCTTTTGTAACGAGATTTGAGTGTGCATTTGTACGTAGCACGTAATATATGCATATATTATGTGAAAATGTCCACTTTCAAGTGATATTGACATTCAAAGTCTTGAATTTGCACAGAAGCGACAGCTTTGACCTATTTTAACTTTGTTAGTAATAGAGCGATTTTCACCAAATTTGGTAGGATGATGCTCTTCTATATTGTAGCCTACATTGCTGCAAAATTGCATTATTGTAGGATGAACTTAAGGGGGGTTTCCCTGCCAATTACTAAAAATTATATTAATGTTCTATTATTAACTTCATTTGAACAGATATCGGTATGGAAGATATTTCTGAGCCTAGCCACGATATAGGGGCAGACTCCTGATTTTTTTCAGATTTTTCGGTTGAGTAGTTTCTGAGAATGGATCCGCACTCCCAACCTTTCCAACAAATGTAAAAACTAAGACCGGCTAATCGAGAACTTTCATTTGATACCCCACTATATTTTATGAAAAAAAATTTCGCCCTCCTTTTGCATGTATGGGGACTCATTTTTGCATCACAATTGAAGCTTTTCGTCATAGTGCGCTTTTCTTCAACATTGGCTCGCCTATGAGACGATTGCTTCCTCTCGTTAAATTGAACCATTGGAAAAGAGCTTTATCAACTGTTTGATTTTTGCATGCTCTATTTCTTTTAACATTTTCAGTAAAACTACCATTTCCAAACCTCCAATAAACTGTCGAAATGGTAGATAAAGTGCTATGGAGAATTTGAAATTAGACTGCCAATTTTTTAATATTTTCCCAATTTCCGCAATCAGTCGTACTTTGTAGAAAGAGCTAAATTTTTCAATCCCGTAAAAATAAAATGGAGATTGTGTATATAGATATTTTGGATAAAATTACTCTAAATAGGCACTTTATGCAAAAAATTTCGTACACCGAGAGATCCAGGACGATAGAGGTGGATTTCGGGACCGGAGTGAAAATCATGTACAAAACTCGGCCTGGGATGAAAATTGTGGGGACCCCACTATTATCCCTTTTTCCATTGAAATTTCTATGCCTCACGTCGATTTGTGAGTATACACCTACCTACATAAATATGGAAAGATTTGTAATTTTCATTGTAAAATCGACTCCCCCGATTTCGAATTAGTAATGTAATTGTAATAATTGCAATGTATGAAATATTTCCCGAAAGTTACAAAACATGCTTTGACTAAGAGGAATTCGACTTATAGGCTTAGTTTTATGTAGGAAATTGACGGGAACGCCAATGAAAGGTCAAAAAGTTCGAGAGAGAGACTGATACAGTACGACTGTAACTTAATATATGTTACAGTCGTACTGTATAGTGGATACTGTATCTAATTATTTTTGCGACTACGTAATGAAATTGTTAATGTTTAAAATTTATTTGAAAAGTTTTTATGCGGAGCGCCCCCATTTATGGAATGGACTTTTCAAGTCAAAAACTCCTAAAAGACTTAAATCCTTAGGGGCTTTTGCACATGTGGTAAATGTCAAGACGAGTTAAGATAACAGCCGAAGATGATAGGCAATGCCTACAGAATAGGAAACAGGACTCGAAACCAAAAAGGTAGTCGATGGTCATATGCTAAACCACACAATAACTATAAACGCCCTTAAAGGCATACTATAGCATTTCGTTTTCAATACCGTACTTCATTTGATACTTTCATCGATGAAATTTTAAGATTACAAGTCCAGACATAGTTTCCTTCAATAGAAGTCGATATTGAAGTTTAAATAATGCGGTTTATAAGGGCGTTTTCACACCATCTAATTTATCACAGAATATGAAAACCATTGCAAAGAATAGACCATTTCAAAACAAACAAATCAGTAGGTAAGTTACAATTGCCGAGTCATCTGCGAAAATCTTTCCACATATCCCTCTGCTTTCCTACCTTTTGATACTTTGCAGGAAGAGGAAGTCAGATACAGGCACTACGTGAAAGCAGATATTCGAAAAGAACAGTTGAAATTGTGACAAAGTAAAAACTTTAATGTTGCCGGGACACTCCAGAAATCTAAATCCTATTGAGAATTATACAAGGACTTTTCGAGATATTTAAGTGAACTTTGGAGAAAAGTTCAAAGTTAGTGAAATAAAATTGATGCGCTATTCTTGAAATTAACTGTAAGAATGTCTCAATATGTAAATGATACCAGGAAGTTGAACCCAAAATTATAAAAAAAATATTGAAATAAAAAATGATACAAAGAAATACTTACAAGAGCAGATTAGTAAACTACCTGTGTTTCCTCAGAAATTGTTGCAGTTAGAAACATATTTTGTGAGCATTATTTAATAGCAATTAAAAGCTCACTTTTATAAACTTCTCATTCAAGGGAGGGCCTATGTGAGGATGTCCCAAATTCAGAACATTACACTCAATAGATTGGAGTGGAATGGAATGAGTGCTGCACACGCAAGGTGGAAGGAACTCCATGCTTGTATTACGTTGCAAATAAATGAATTGGCCTATGCGAGTATTAAAAGATGCGTAGAATAGTTTCTGGATCGGCACAATCTGAATCTATCACTTGATGACGAAGTTCATCAACTAAACTCCATATATGTACGGATAAGCCGTTATATTGGATAGGAACTTGGTATTGGACAACATATTGATTTTACTGCCGACTAGGTGGTGTTGAACGAAAATTAGGGTTCCATACAATCTTGCTTAATATTACCCTACCCTACAGCACAGCTCCCTTACTCCTGTTAACCATACTTTTCAGAACTGAGTGATAATCGCAATTGATGTGCGAATTGCGAAATAAGTCGCTTCAATATGAATTTCATTAGAGTACGGTAGATTCGATTATTCCAGTTTGTCAGCATGCTCCGAAATTTCTATGTTTTAATAGGTGTTCTTGCGTTTTGGAGAATGGGTGGAATTGCTTCCTTTTCCATAACAAATCAATATTGAAGATTTTATCGTTAATGTACAAAAGCAAATTGCCTTCTAATTATAGGAACTTATTCCTGTATTTCGTCTTTATTAGTCACAACGCTGAAAACCTTTCCCACATATAGATACGAAGTTGGGAGAGTGTAACTAAACTTTGTTAAAAGATTATTCAATCCTCTGAAAAAAAAATTGTAATGTAAAGTATTTTCCTCAAACATCTCTATCAGTTCATTGAAGGATGGGAAGGAAGGGAAGGTTGCTGCAGCGATCACACTCTCATCGAAGTTTGAACAACCCCCAATTTCCAGAAAAGTCAAAAAGAATTTTTTGGAAAATACCAGCTACAATAGCTGTTTTGAACTTGCGAAAATGTATTAAAAGTTGAGTTTGTATCTTCAACCTCATCTTCGATATACTTTGAAATTAACGGAATTGCATTAAAATTCTTTGTATTTATCCTTATACTTCACATATCCACTGTTCTAATGAAAACATAGATATTGTGGTTCATGGCCAATATTGTGTTACTGTAGCCAAGTAGGTGGTTGTCTTGAAAAAAGTTTTTAAGGTAAAATTGTCTTGTAAAAATGATTTTAATTCCGCCCGAAATTTGAGTAACCTTATCAAGACTGCCGGATAACCATTTTACTTCCGTGTAGAAAATAACCGTATCATATTCGTCTGCCATTTCATTGCAAAAGAACTGCAATTATTCGGGACGCGATGGTCAGCTTTTATTAGCATTCTTAATGCTTTTTGTTCTTATTGCGTTGCGATAAAGAAAACATCGACATCACAGTTCTCTTGCGCCATCGCTCCAATCTAAACCGCTATTAATAACAGCTTCATTAAAAACCTCAACCAGTCCTTGCCCTTTTGCATATTCCTGCACTGTTTTACAGAGATTTTACTCCCACACCTTATGAAGGATAAAAATCGAGGCATATTTGTAATATTTGTCGATTTAACGAAGTGAATTACGAAAAATTCACTTTATATTGTAACAACTAAATTTGCCCCTTTAGATTTTCAGTTATCATTTATCTTCCTAATTAGGTATTTTAAAAAAAAAAAAAAAAATTGTTTCAAGTTCATTACCTTCTCCTGGTCCTATTAAAATGCTAACCATATCTATTGCAGGACGCAATATCAAATCTTCTTCTAGTAAGGGCTTTGCCCGCTCTTACATTCCTCAGTGATATCGTTCGAAATCGAAGTGGGTTTTAATATGATATTTTCGCTGTTTTCACAGACATTCAGGTTGTTTTCTAAATGACTCCAGGGGTTAAAAGAAAGGATATTTGATCCCTACATAGTGAATAAATTTCAACGGCTTCATGCTCTCAGAACTTGCCAGCAGATAATATTCCTACACTGTTGTTTTCCATCAGGCGATAATAACTCTTAAATACTTTTCATTTAACGATCTCGATTCTTTTTTTCGTCCCATTATCCGATGTTAATACAATATTACTTTTATGAAAAGTAATTCAACGAAAACCAATGGGCCTCTCGGCAGTACTTTTTTTCTTTTTTCTTGTAGGAGTTGTACTCCACTTTATAGTTATACACCCACCAATTCTGTCCATGGTATGATAAAAGGAAATTTACTATTTGCCATTGGTAATTTTAGAGATTACTTTCTACGTTCAACCTAGGCAAGACTCGACAACGGAATGGGCAACCTCATAACCGCCAGCGCTCTTTTCCGCTGGATTGTTGACGTGTCCGCCGAACGCGTTTGGAAGACAACAACTTAGAGAAGTAGCTGACACGAATTCCATGCATTTCCGGAATCGGCGAGCGATTTAGGATTTTTTCATTTACTACTTGGTTCTAAAATTCGACGGTGTAGAAATTTTCATCATCAACGGTGCAACAACCGGTATTCGATCTGGGCCTGCCTTAATAAGGAACTCCAGATATCCCGGTTTTGTGCCGAGGTCCACCAATTCGATATCCCTAAAAGCTGTCTGGCGTCCTGGCTAACGCCATCGCTCCATCTTAGGCAGGGTCTGCTTCGTCTTCTTTTTCTACCATAGATATTGCCCTTGTAGACTTTCCAGGTAGGATCATCCTCATCCATTCGGATTAAGTGACCCGCCCACCGTAACCTAATGAGCCGGATTTTATTTACAACCGGAAGGTCATGGTATCGCTCATAGATTTCGTCATTGTGGAGAATACGGAATCGTATATCCTCATGTAGGGGGCCAAAAATTCTCCGGAGGATTCTTCTCTCGAACGTGGCCAAAAGTTCGCAATTTTTCTTGCTAAGAACCCAAGTTTCCGAGGAATACATCAGGACTGGCAAGATCATAGTCTAGTACAGTAAGAGCTTTTGACCCTATGGTGAGACGTTTCGAGCGGAGCAGTTTTTGTAAGCTGAAATAGGCTCTGTTGGCTGACAACAACCGTGCGCGGATTTCATCATCGTAGCTGTTATCGGTTGTGATTTTCGACTCTAGATAGGAGAAATTGTCAACGGCCTCAAAGTGCGGTTTGATGTTGTTGATTGGTTCGTCTTCGGTGCTGACGTTGCCACCATATATTTTGTCTTGCCTTCATTGATGTGCAGCCCAAGATCTCGCGCCGCCTGCTCGATCTAGATAAAGGCAGTTTGTACGTCTCGGGTGGTTCTTCCCATGATGTCGATATCGTCAGCATAGGCCAGTAGTTGAGTGAACCTAAAGAGGATCGTACCTCTTGCATTTACATCAGCATCACGGATCACTTTCTCGAGGGCCAGGTTAAAGAGGACGCATGATAGGGCATCCCCTTGTCGTAAACAAGAAATTTTCATATTCTGCTCAAATACTTCAATATAGTTTGTTGAAGAGGGTTGTAATAAGTTCTCTGTTCCTCAAAGACGCTTTAGGGACTATGATTGCGTCATAATATACAAATCTTTACCTTAGAACTTAGAAGGGTAATCATAAATTCAAACACTCGCGTTTTTATTATCCCAAGATGTTGATGAATGAATATTGTATGGTGTGCTCCTAAAAATACCGGGCCCAAAATCGTTCCGGCTGACATTTTGGTTTTTGATGACTTTGAGCAGCTTATACCGGCTTCTAACCACTCAACTGTTTGATTCAGGAGTTTAGTTATGGATATATTCCTCTCCAATAGCTGAATCGTCGACGCGTTGTCACTTTTGATCGACTGTGAACAAACGCATTATGACAATGACTTTTTCAGATGTTTGTGTTCTATTCACATTTTCCAATGTTTGCTTTATCACGAAATTTTTACTTTCCGATTGACTTTTTTGGTGCTTTCCTGATTGCCGCCTAAAGCTTATCGGTGTTTGTGCGACTGCACTTAAATTCAGCAACCCAATCCATAATTGTTAATTTTTTGAAGAGTAAATTATCGCTGTCGCGCGTACGGCCAAAAAACGCATGCGACGCAAATTTTGAGCAGACTGTCTCCAAACTCAATGAGAATAGTTTGTGCAACTGCGCATCTGTTGATTCTGAGGCAGACGATGATACCCGCGGTTAGCCTGGAGTACGTGTCCACCTCCGGGGACAGTGGATATTATCCGACACGTCAGAGACCGTATCAAAGTCCGAGGTGGAACTTACCAGGTGTTAGGAAGCTTGTGGCATCGCTGGAAAAATATAGAAATTGAATGGCACTCAACTTCAGAAGGATAATATTCTACGATGAATCCAAATTCAATTTGTTTGGATTTGATGGAAAGACGAGTGTGAGTCGTAGATCGAGCGAAATCCTTTCGAAGAATTGCGTTGAGAGAATCATTAAGAAAGGATGCAACCAAATGATTGTTTGTTTTACCTATTATGATGTTGCATAATTGACACTGATAGATCGATAAACGGCAATGCTTACAAAATCTTCTATAATAGTTACAAAGGGGAGGAATGCGGCGGTCCAAAAAAGGAAAATTCTGAAAAATTATGGTGGTCCATATAAACGATACCTGAAAATACCCTCCGTTGCGTTATCTGCTCAAATAAAATTAAAAGTTTATTATCATGTTAATCTGATACGAAACCCCTCACATTAAGCTCTTTCTAGATCCGGAAAATTTGGCAATAGCGTGGATTTTGATTTCAAGCATTATGCTGGAAAGTTAGATGGAAACCCTACTCTTACTAACAAAATTATACCAGGCCCACAAAGGTCCGTTTCGCGTCAAATTATTACTCCGTAAGCGACAAAATATCAGAATTGAATTCCGGCTATATTCAACGTATGAGCTGTGTATAAATGAAATGTTATGTATCCAAATATTCTTACAAACAAAATCAATAAAACCGTTTATACCAAAAAAATATAATACAATCAAAAGAAAAGTAGATATCAATATAATAGTTTACATAGTTATTGTTGAACATATTAAAATCGCAAAAAAAAAATGTTGAACACTAGAGTGGCCCGTTAAGCCTTGTTTGGCTTCTTACCAATTTAGAAGGCTGGCGTTGTACACAACACAAAAAACAGGGCGTGGGGAAAATTCCTCGAATTTTTTAAGTAAAATCAAATGAATTTTAAAGCATAGTTAATCGAATGAAATGTTTTCTGGCACAAAAAATTGATGTTGCTAAATAACCAAGGATATTTGCTCTGCTAAATAATGGAACTTCATAACTAATTTATTTAATAATCATCTCGCCCCCCCCCCCCCCTAACTCCTTGATAATCGTACTACTTGCATATATATTGGGTTGGGGAAAAAGTAAATCGTATTTGTGATCGAATTTTAACATACTTAGAATTATCCGATTTAAGTCAACTATGCGCCGTTCTGTTGTTGCCATTTTGAGGGCACATCCATTATCCACCTCCTTATTTGCAAAAAAACTCAGACAGCCAGTTTTTGCAAGCCTCTTTTGAGGCGACCTTAGTAGCACCAAGAGCGTTTTGCATGGACCGGAACAGCTGGTAATCACTTGGTGCCAGGTCCGAACTATACGGTGGGTGCGATAGGACATCCCATCCGAACTCCCGTAGCTTCTGGTGGGTCATCAAAGATGTGTGAGGCCGAGCGTTGTCCTGGTGGAACAGAACACCATTCCTATTAACCAATCCTGGCCGCTTCTGGTCAATCGCCTGCTTCAAACGGTCGAGTTGCTCACAATAGAGGACCGAATTGAGGATCTGACCATAGTTGAGCAGCTCATAGTGGATGAGTCCCTTCCAATCCCAACAAACACATAGCAAAACCTTCCTGGTCATTAATCGGGGCTTGGCGATGGTTGGGGCCGGCTTGTCGCGCTTCAACCACGATGTTTCTCCCTTGAGATTTTCGTACATCCATTACACCAGAACGAAATCAATCGAACCAACGCTGTGCTGTGCGAATCGTTACAGTATCGGACCCATAAACTTCACAAATTTTTTTGGCCGCCTTCATTGCACTTTTACCTCTCAGGTAGTAAAAATGTGAAATATGACGAGTTTCTTCCTTGGTGGACTCCATCTTTGACGCGCTATAACTTGGGACTGAAACGTACGATCATAAAATTGTCAAAAAGACACCGGTAGCCCAGATTGTCGTCTTCAAATCGTCGTATAGTATTACCCGATGCGATAAATACAACACAAGATATGTTTAGGTGTTGCCATCTATTGATAAAATACGACATTACTTTTTCCCCAACCTAATATTTTCATTGGCATTTTCAGAAATGCGTTAGCTCATTCGAGGCGTATTTTTCGCATCAAAATTCCCTAACTTCAACATATCCCGGATTTCTCCACATATCTATTTGGCAACTTAAGTAATTTGTAATAAGTTGACAGAATGATATATTACCTTCATATGAAACGTTCTCTAAAATGCCACCTTCCTTTTTTCAACAAGTGCTCATTCAAAACAAACAAAAAAATTATCAAAAATAATGGACTCCAAACAGATTTATCATCAAAATATAAAAACCATTTTTTCCCATAATCTAATAATAAAAATTCTTTTTGAATTTGCTCCTCGGATGCTAATTTTGGTTGAGATTGATTTTTCGAGTTTGGAATCTATTTAGTAGATATTGTAGTGAAGTTTGAAATGTAATCATTTTTTTAACGCTGAGTTATTTCACAACGCATAGACTAATAATCTGCCATCAGGAAGGACAGTGGGTCAATAGCGTCACGAAAAGAACCCTCTAAGTATGATTAGAAATTCCTTTCCAATGAATATAGCGGGGTGAGGACTTGAGTGAAATCCTTTCTTACATCCACTTGACATATTTATGTTAAATAGTCAAGTCAACGACTGGCATACATTTTGTTGTTGATGAAATTGGCTGTCTATGTCTTCACTACGACCAGTTTAAAGACTTTCCTGGCATTGATAACACTACTGCCAGCGACTAAGCTGATTACATAGATTTGCTTCAACAAATGGACTGTTATCATGAGAAAATGGTATTCTGAATAATTTATTTTGAAATTGATGATTGATTTCGTTCTAATACAAAGCCTTTTGAAAAGAACATTAAAAAGGGTGCTAGTTTTGGTCGAAAGTAAGTCTAAGTAAAAAGCCCTAAATTAAATTTCGCACTCATACTCTTCCCAAATATCTCTTGATGGTAGATACTTCAATAAAGAATTAAATATTCCCACTTAAGAACCCCAACAACTAATTGCCAGCCCAGCTGCTATTGTCTTGTCTAGTCTTATGATTACCTCTCGATTTAAAACTGATCGGTTCATTCACCTGGTCGTCGCAGAGCAAGTGCATTTTCATGTTTCGTTGTTCATGCGCAACGACATTTATTATGAACATTGAGTAACAACATTGATTTAATGCACCTCAGATGCTTGTAGTTTTCTATCCGTCCGTTCCAATATGCAAACCCATATTGCATTGGTCGCTAGTATAAAACAATATAATTCTATCCATGCAAAAGTACCTCATTTTCATGGATTGCAGACGGTGATATTATCAATAGCATAAGAAAATGAGATACTTTGGCTAGAGTTTACCTATGAGAATCAATCAAGTTGAAAGAAATATACAACTATTTAATTGGATGATTAATAGAGGTTAAATTGAAATTAGTTTTTAATTTCTCAAAGAAAGTTTTAATTGAGCTGAATTTTCATTTTTTCTCGACGATTGCGGCGATTTCTTCAGATTTCAAACTTAAATTCGAAAAAAACTCGTTTAACATTTAACCATTCAATAAAACTAAGTAAATATGCTTCCATCGATTCTACCTCCATTATTTGCATATTATCCCACATTGAGTTTTGCAGCCAAGAATTCTTTTGGTCGGCAGAAATGCTTGTTTTATCGCATGCACAATCATATGGAGCGGCATAGGTGCATAGACCTAATGCAATTAGAAACGAGACTTTTATTCAAATGAAAAACATGCCCAAGAAACCAAGAACATTCGGACAGTGCACTGTTAAATATTCAATTTACTATATCGAGTTAGATGTATGGGAAGGAATGCATCAGCTGCACGTTGTGCATTAGACATTCGAGTGGCTTAGCATTGAACGAATGCACACCGATAGTTTTTGAATGGAGACATCGGTCTACCTTCAACTTAGAAGTGAATGTATTTTGTTTATGCCGAATGAAATTTATGCACGCTGCTGATTGAAGGTGAAATATGTTTTGTTTTCTAATATACGAACATTGTGTGTTGCACCATGTTGTACCAACAGCTTTGCCATAATAGTTGCTTTCGGGGCTGATTATTGCTGTAGCTTGTATAGGTTGAAAAACAATAAAAATTTACTATAAATTTCGTATATGCATGCAATAAGGAAACTACAAAATGACAATAAGTTGAAGTAGATTTTACTAGCTTTATATTAGTTAATAATATAGCCAGGCTAGCAATAGGTAATAACTCTTTCCTAGGAGAAATACATGATACCTATTGAGAAGGTAGGTAGCGCTACGCTGTGACGAAATCAAGCCCCTACAAAGAACCTTGAGATAACAGATTTCTTCGATTACTGTGAATAAATAGGAACACAGCCCCTTTTTCGTGTAACTTTTCTTCTTTTTACATGCATCCTCAATTAATTTTTTTTATTAAACTATTGCAAATGGAAAGAATCCCTTTTATGTTGGTGCTAAGTATACCACTGCAACCAACATCTTGAACCCATACTTCATCCATAATTTTTAAGAGTTGGGGGAGCGCGCCTAACTTCCAGTAGTCTCTTTTATAAGTTCAAAATTAAATGATTGATACTTGAATTATAATTGATCGCTTGAGTTGTCCCCAGAAGTGAGACGTTGTTCAGACAGGACATCGACCAAAACGAGTGCTAAAGAGGCGGGTAAGGTCAAATTTTCAATTTCAACGCTTCCAATACGATTTTAAAGCATTTTCTCTTATATCCCCATCTAAAACGTTTCAGTTCGAACTAAACCCTCCCCCGTGAACGTTTCTTTCGATTTGCGAATAAACTACTATGACTCCACCAAACAGAGTGAACCTGAATTTGTGGATATTTGATTTTTTTCATCGATGTTGATGGTTGCTCAAGTTTCCACCACAGGACTTCCTTTGCTTTGGTTTATCAAAATGGTTCTATTTTTGATCATAAGCCAAAATGCGATGTAAAACCCCTTCCTATTTCGACATTGTTGGCACATGAAATACTCCTTTTTTTTTTGAACGCATGAGGCCCACCTCCTTGCTTTGGGATGTTTTCAAAGGTTTAGAAAGAGTTTGCTGAGTGATTCACAATGTTTAACAAGACTCATCATTGAATAACACATCCAATTATGCATGTCCGAAGGAGTTTGGGATTCCAGAGCACTAAAAGAATCTCAACAAAGCACAGCACGTTGTTTCACTAGTATAAACTTCATCATAAGTTTTTACAAATATTCAGATGCAGATTCTTTTTCAATGTCAATACAAGTATGACTAAAAAGTTCTAGAAATTTATTAATATAAGTTTATTCATCAGACTCCCTATTGTCCCTTTCAACATATTTCCTATCGACTCAAATAAACTTGTGCCAGGGGTTAATCCAATATTGAAAACATTTTTCATATTCGATTTCCGGTATGACCAGCTGGGTCCTTTTTTCATTTTTCCCACTATCTCTTCTCAGTAGCTAAAACGTGTCACCCGGAGCGGTTTCTTGGCTTCGTCTAACAGGAATTCACACGGAGTCAGTTCATTTAAGTGAATTCGGTGATTATTGGATGTCATTGGCGAAATGTAATGAATAATAATGACAATGTTCGCATAAAAACTACGAATTCCTAACAAATCAGTTCTATTTGAAGGAATTGTTTCTGGATGCATTCAATGAGTTTCTGTCTAACTCATACATTCAGATTTCGTTTCTTTATGAATCACTTGATTTAACTCGGCGAATGATCGAGTTCAGTCTCGCGAATATTGAATAATCTGAAAAGTCATGTCGTATTTTGCTAACAGATGACATTAGTTTATTTTTTAGAATACAACTGATTTTTGTAAATTGCAGACTGGAACATTTAAATCGCACGAGTGAATCGAATCAGTATCTTTTTGTCTAGGTTGGTACAACTTTCTTTGCCATTCGTGGGCTATTTGACTTTCTCCGTTTCGATTGAGGTAATAAAAAGAAATCCACAGGAACTAAAGGCTATCACTGCCAACCAGCCCAGATCACTTGGATCAGATGGTCTACGAAAGGGTATCGAAAAAAAATATTTTTTTCTACAAAAGAAAAAATGCGCTTCATTACCACCCCTCCCCTGGAAATAAAAAAAAAGTCAAACGGTTCCAGGTCATGCGAGGAAGGCACCATGCCATTTTTAGCCAAAAACTACTATACAGAGATGAATGTATGTGTGCAGGTACATTTTGGTAGTGTAAAAACTTGTCTACTGTCTGCCACAAACTGGGACTTTTTTTATGAACATTGTTACGCAATCTTCTTATAGCTTTCATTAAAAAATGTTGATTGACTCTCTGATCTAGGAAAACAAACTCTCAATGAAATACACCCTTGGGAAGGAAATCCGCAATATCTTGATGTTTGATTTGGCTTAATCACTTTTTTGGACGGGGTGACAATGGCGCCTTCCATTGACATGGGGTTTCTGGGTCATAATAATAACCACCATAACTCATCATCAGTATTGACCTTTGACAGAAAATTTGAATTGGAGTTTCAAGCTGTTATTCCAAAGCACGACATGCTTCAACTTGATACTGTTTTTGATTGTTAGTGAGAGTTCAAGGAACAAACCTGGCAGCATTTTCATCCCCAACTCTTCTAGTAAAATTCGCTAAATCGAGCTCCGAGATAACTCATTACTCACTGACAGTTGATCATTTATGAGTCGACGGTCTGTGAGCAGAAGCTCTTAAATTTTTTCAAACCTTTTATCGTTTCGAACATTTGACGTCTAGAAGATTTGTCATCAACCTGCATATCGCTATTTGTTTTTCTCATAGCGTCATCTTCGTGAGCTTCAGCTTCAGGTCACGTAATCATATTGATAAATTACTTTTATAAAATTAATTCGCGGTAAAGTTTGTTTTTGTCGCGAAATCTGCTATCGCGTGTTATCTTGCATTTAGGATTTGTTGTCAACAATGAATTATGTTTTGTTCTCGACCAAAATTTCCATTGTTGCTGCATATATAACATGAAGCGCATGAAATGATCGCAGGGTGAAGGGTAATTCGAATTAGAAATGCACATAATTGATCCGAAAGAAAAAGAAGATTACCGTCATGCAGTGAGACTGTACTTCAACCATAATATTTAATTTTGTGAAGGTACGATGGTTGCGTTACTTTCGAATTCAGATCCTGGTCTTCATATAAATTCATATGTGTTTATATTTGTTGTTATCTCGCTCTCTTGGGATTATCACTTGCCCGATATTAAGTGTGATGATGAAACCGAAATACAGTTTCACTGAAATTAATATGGTGGCAAAATAACAATAAACAAGAAAAGAAGGAACATAAAGAGATACGGCTGAGGCAGGTGCACTCAGCAAGCCTACCAGGAATGGTGCAGTCCAGGGTGCTCATGAGATACGAACCCAAGCGATCAAAGGATTACTGAAACTTTACCAAGGAGAGCCCTCGGATCTATCTCCTGGGGTAGCTAGGGATATATACAGGCACTATCTGCCGAGTCTATACGGAGAGTGACGAAACCTCAATACTTGTTCTGGGACAGTGTCGGTTACTTGTGCAAAATAGGTTGAGGCGCCACGAGGACTACGTAATGCCAGATGCCAAATTAAAGTATTTGGGAGTAGGGAATATATTGAAATTCCTATCGGTTATAAGCTTCGTTGATATACTATAGTTAATAGGTATATTATAACCAACCAGTAAAGGAGCACAATAGTTCATCTAGGGCGCACTGCAACTTCCTTCAACGGTTTTACTACTATAAGAGAAGGATGTCCTACATTTCACATGCTGCGTACATTCCATGAATGGATGAACCACTTTCAAGGGCCAAAGGACGTAACCGTGTAATCGGCCCCTATCTGAAACTGAAGCTGTTGATGTTTTAATAACAAGGAAAATTTTGAAATTTGCAAGCTGGCATCCCACAATTTTCCGTCCTTTTTAATTGCCTCTTACGACAATTAGAGTATACTAATAGAGATGACACCTTGAAGTTTCTGCTCCACATTAAGGCCAATATTATACAATTTTATGCTTTGGAAAGTACTACATAGAGTGATAAGTCTGTGGACTGGAATATAAATTTCGGTCCAAGAAACAATTCCATGTTTTCAAATGATACGAACCTTCAGAAATTTCCTTGTAAAATTTGTCAGCAATGTGTTGACTGATTTCAAAGTGACACTCCTTTGGGGGCGTCACTTTGGTTGGGTCACTTGGAGTTTTTTGTGATTTTAATGGGGCAAGATACTGTTTAAATCAAAAAATGGCTTGAAAAGTATTAAAGGGTCTGGTCCTTCGCAGAAAATGATTTGTAAGTGATTCAGTAATTTGTACTTGTAACAGTACATGCACCAATGATACCGAACGTTGTGGAAGGACGAGGAAGGCCATCAGGTCACAATTTCAAGAAACGTCGACGAAATCCATTAAATTATTTTAAACAGGCGAAAAATGAAAGTGCATGAGATAGGCGACTTACTAAAGATGTGGGTAGATGTATGAATATTTTCATATGAAAAAAATTGTGCTCACTGATCGCCATATTTTCTATGAACCCATCGAAAACAACGAAGTGCAGATGGTTTTAAGCATTGCTTACAGCGTAATTTTAGAAAATTCGGAGGACTGTATATGATAACGGACGAGACGATTCAGTAAGGTCCAGTAAACAATCTAAGCAGTGGTTAGAACAAGGCGGAAACCCCTCCAAACCAAACGAAGGGGAAAAACACTGAAAGGCAGTACGTAGAGCCCTGCCTGATAAGTCTACCAGCCCGCTCAATCCCTCAATGTTTCTATGATCGGGAAACCAGACGAAGCTGACATTGAGCGTGCCATCCAAATTATTCAGTGCGTTTCTGCACTGCCTGCAGGATGTCGCCGATGAATACAGAGCCTTAATGGCCGCTTGGCTGTCGGTCAGAATGGCAACTTACGCTGGAGGCTTGGATCATGTCCCAGCAATCGATAGGCTTCCAGTATCGCCGCATACGCTGTCTGTATCTGAGAAAACCCCCGCACCGACTCCACAGACCATTTTTGATCCGCCGGTGAAGAATACTATGTTATACCCTTGCGACATGCTGCCAGCCTTCCACTCTGCCCTAGTTAGAAAGTCCACAGCAAAGTTCGGCTTGTGTGTAATGAAGGAGATTTGCATTTTCCAAATTGCTACCACTGGACATTGTTTAGATTCAAAATGGTATAAAAACAGAGACGAACTAATACCTGCGGCGAAAATCAAACTGAAAACGAAGAATGCTACAACCACCGGAACCCTACAGACACAGCTGAATTCGTTAGTAATATATATCACGTTTTCTGAAAAATATATAAAATATCCAACAATTTCAACTATAGAAAGATCCCTTAGAATGAAGATTCTCAAATAAAAGCGAAAATTATTTTAAACCAATTAAGGCAAGTTGATGTTATGAATCGGAAATCGCCTAAATAGTTGGTAACTGTTAATGTCATTGTAAATATTGAGGCAATTGTCGCTAAAAAACAATCTTAAATAGGAAACTTTTCACATACCTTGAGGGCATATTTCTGATAACTTTATCAGCGAGAAAACCGGCATGGCTGCATCGCTCAACAAAACGATCCAATACAATATAAGCGAGTGGAACGTCCAAGACAATGTCAGCCATATCGTCATATACTCTCTGGAAACCCTGTTGAAAATAGAAAGAAAGCAAAAAAGTAAATGAAATGTTCTACAATACACATTGTGCGTGTTTGAGACATGCATTCACTATTTGATGCACTTATTCATTTGATAATACACTTCACATGCAAAGATATTCACTTAAGGCTCTGGAAATGTATTGAATCCTCTAATCAAAAATAATCCCTATACGGCTAGTGGCTACATTTTCACAGTAAATATGAAGAAAGATTCAATTCCGCAATAAAAATACGTGCGGAACACACCGCTCCCGTTACAGTTTAATCAGTGAATTAATTTGCAGTTCCGAGGTAGAATGCCAGTCAAGCTCTAAAGCAATTTGCTGTACATAAAAAGGTAATTTGCAAAAACTGGGGTGTGCGGGCATCCAGCAGTTAGTTACGCGTAATTTCTAGTTATTTCAACTCGGTAGCAAATTAAAATACTTGAAATTGTGGCACTGAATTGAATTAGTGCGGTGATGATGAATTCAGAATGTTCGCTAGGCATCAAGCTACAATTTCCATATAATTCGATCCAACTGTTAATTATACTGACCTGCTCCATCATTGCTGGTGACACAATGCAAGCTTCGTCCAAAGATTTTAGGAGATCACAAATTGCTTCTTCAGCACTCTGACTGATTGACTCAAGTGCCATTACGACAGCCTAAATAAAAGAGAAATAAAAAGAAGTATAAGCGACGAAGTTCTCACAAAACCCAAAATAAAGGAAGACACAGTTTCCCTTGATAAGCTTCATATTAAGTGAGATTCCAGGCTTCATAAATTTTAACACACGGTAACTCGATGATATACTGAACAATTTTTGTTATAAACATGAAAACTGTGTCTTTCATGTTTTTGTTTAAAATGCATTCAACTGAGCTTTTTTTTAAATGAATTGTTTAATAATAAAGTGGGTAATTACTTCGTAAACCAGTTCATGTTGAAAATGCGGCACTTCCAACGCTCGGATGCAACGATGCGCTTCCTGCACATCACGAGATGAAAGATACTCCTTCAACAAGAGCGTCATTTGCTTGGTGATGAATTTAACCGGCCGCAATGGACCGCCCATTCCCCAAACATTATCCAGATGCGCCCAGCCATGCTTCATTGAAAGCAATGTATCGGCACGTTTGAGCGCGACTAGAGCGTGCTCGTTGAGTGTATCAACTTCATCAGGGCGCGTTACATATTTTGGCGGAATACAATCATCAGCCACTGCCCGAGCCAGAAAGTTACCTATGAAATTTACGAGAGAAAGTAATTATTCCAAGCCTGAACTTTACACATATCATAACCACGGCAAATTCAATTCTAACATGTTTAGTAAACTCAGCATAAAATTAATTTAATTCAAATGCGAATGCAATCCAACGCAACATTAAGACCATATTCACAATGGAATTGCCAACGTGTCCCGTTTCGCTCCACTTACCTAGTAACGTCGCTGCTTCCGGGGTATCTAGTATTAAATCAGGAAGATTTTCCAAAAGAATGCCGAATCCTTTTTCGATGTCCCTGCCAGTTATCACACGTCCATACAAATCGGATATGAGTAAAGAAGTCATTTCGCGTTGCGAATCTTTATGGTCGAAAGATATCTCAACTGCGACACTGGTGACGTAAGGCCTCAAATTGCCTGTTAGTATCTCGTCCAATCCAACCGCAACTTCGTGGGTATGGCCGTGTTCATAATACTCTAAAATTATTGGCTCAGCTAACTTAAAGAATTCTTCCGGTGTCATCTCGGGAATGACTTCTTTCAACTCGATGTTTTTGTCATTGCATTCACTATCGTAGTTGGGGTCATTCTGATCTTCATAAGTTTCTTCCAGTAGCTCAGAACCGGGTAGACCCCATACTCCTTTACCACCAGCTCCGCCCTTCTTTGGTAAGCCACGTCCGTAACCATTTCGTGAACGCCGACTATTTTTCCATCTTCTCTGCGGCACTACATAGCTTGTAATGCCATTCACATGAGGATGTGGCACACCCTCTCGGCTGTTTTGTTTACTTAAGCGCTTTGCGCGCTTCTTGATCCTCTCAGTTCCTTCTGGTGGGAGTGGCTTTTTGATGCCATCCAATGAGGATGTCGAGGCATTGCTCACAGTACCATTAAGTTCACGTTCCACCGAACTATCGCGAGATTCAACGTCATTTGGTCGATTTTCAACATCCATGATGCCTGCTACGGGAGTTGTTGAAGATCAACTAAAACCCTGGCTGTTGTAACCGAACGACCGAAAATTCGGTGACTGTTACTCCTTTCACAGGGCTTTGGTGAATATTGTCTGCAAAAGAAATTTTTTCGATTATGAAAGTTGTATTGTTTAAAAAAAGATTGTGGAAAATAAGGCGTTAAATACAAGATATAATTGAAACATATTCGTCAGTACCATAGTAACGGCTGAATTAGATGTAAATATTGTAAAAATTGCGAACTTTTACTGAAAGATTCCGAATTTTTGCATAAATCCAATCAACTGCGTAACTCCTCACACTTTGTATGTCTAAAGGCAGATGATTGAGACTTTTGCGTGATAGATGCCGGGCATGATAATGATATGGACTGATTACAGTTTAGAGTAGATTTATTATTTATTCCCTGATTAACATCTGTATTTGGTTGTTACTAAGTGTCATCTATTGCGACCGTTCGTTTTAGGACCCGTTAGAATTCCAATACACTACGAATCAACGGAATGTATCAAGTCACCCTCAATCCGTCCCATAATCTGTTTATGTATCAAATTTTTTGAACCCAGAGACATTGAGAATAAAGACCAAATGCACTTTTTATCCCATTCGTACTAATTGGGCACAGTGCAGCTCACATAACTAGTAAAGGAAAAGACAGTCTTTTATTTTGTAAAAGCAATTTTTTACCGTTGACACAAGGTTCAAATTAGACCTCGACAATGGTAACTTTGAATTAATTTGTTTATCAAATTTGTGCTTGGTCGCGAATCGTCGGCTTCTAGGCACACCCTCAATCAGATGAACAACCGATCGTCTGAAATAAAGAATCAACCAATCTTCCCCTAAAACGATCGACCGAGCAATCTGGGCTTCTGCGCACAATATCAAAGGGCCTGGCTGCACTTCCCTGTATGCAAATAGGACAACGTACCCTTGATCATTTCATAACACTACATATATGAATATTTCCATTTGGTCTGAGCGGGCTTTTATGAAAAATGCATTTAATTGCGGGTTAACCTAGAATTGTACACGGCTTCAAATGTATACAATGGTATTATTAAATAGGCTTTGGGATTGCGGGAAATGTAAGGTCGACGGGTTTAGTGTAAGGGTTTAAAAAGAAAGTTAATATGATCATTCAAAAGAACGTTTAAAGGGGGTTGATTTTTAATAACGGGAAGGAACACAAGGCTTTGGAAATTTGATGAAGAAGATCATAAAAAGTGCTGTGTAGTATGAAAAGGGAAATGCTGCGAGTAATCAATTTCGCCGCCAGCTCGGCACAAGAAAGTAAAGAAACAAAGAAGAAAAAGAAGCTTGAAACGCGTTGCCGCCCGAATACTTCCGAAGGTTCATTATGAAGCAATTCCTAGTCAAAAATTCGACAAATATCATTGAAAACCCATTGAATTCATATGATATGGCTGCGGGTGACTTCGAAGCACACGTTTTTATTCGATAGAAGAGATAAAAGCCGAATCTCACAAATGTGTGCACAATATTTTAACGATTGAATTATCCGTTGGCCAAAGTTTGTTATTTAGGAAGGGCTTTCTTTGAGGGTGATGCAATGAGTTTGATTGAATACTTGTAGAAAATATTTTGTTTCATTGGCCATTTCCCGATATTTTTGACAAATGACATCTTCAATGATCTACACTTTGATCCGATTTCTGTTTGCGGTTGGATGCACTTCATCACTACTTCTTCAAAAGAGAACGTTTATTTAACTCAGCGAGATGCGGTTTCCTACCCAACTGTCTTATACAATTACGAGCAATATCGGAGGCCAGTGAGTAAGTGACTTATCTGGAGACCGCCATGAACACTTCGCTCTAGCACTGAAACGTGTAAACGGCACTTTCCGCTAATTCTTATTGTTCGTTACTAGTCAATTGTACAGAAAGAGAAATGTTATAATCTATCCATAAAGTTCCTTATCGTCTTCGATTTTATAACGCTCTCCAGCCTCAAATCCAGAAACTCTGCCTTAAATGAACTGCTCTAACACGTTTCAAGACGCTGATCCAATTGGATTATGGCGCCAACGATTTTTATTATAGACTGCAGTGTCGAAATTTATCTCCACAACCGCTAGTCGCCTCAGGCAATTATATACCCGTCTGATAGTAATAGTTTTCTCGATGAAACAGAGGTAAACCTTCTTTCAAGTTCTTTTCGTCTCACTTTCCATTCCGAGGAATCTTACCCGCATTTGAGAGACATTCTCATACCTTTATGTCGCCAGTCAAAATTAGTGCAATCCTGTCGTTTTTGAAAACTAATATCCGATCCCGTGATCTTAGAGCGTCCTTGACCTCGTCACTGCAAAAACTATCACAAACGCCTTTGTGATAGCAGTTGGCTTAGATTAAAAGAAATGTTTTTCGTGTTATGTTGCCTGTTTTTTTGGAAATCACGTTCGAAAATAAACGACAGACTTATGGTTCCTAGAGTGACGATGTTTCAAAAAAGATAAACTCGGACGTAAGGTTGCTGATCAAAGGCTACCACTTCTAATGTGGATAAGTTTACTGTTATGGCCAGCAGGCGGAATATTCACCTAACCAGCTCCTGACATCCGAGCGAAATCAATAAATTTCGGCTCAAACTAGTTTCGGTTACTCCCACCCAAAAGACGATTTCGAAGTCCCAATTTATTTAATAACACTGCTGTCTTTTTGTTAAGGCCACAAAACGAAAAGAAACGAATGCAATGGGCACTTACACATCAAGTATCCACAAAAAAACTTTTAAAAGGCTCTTTGGAGTGACGAATTGATTGAATTAGAACTATTTGATTCGACGCAGCGCTGAAGAAAATATAATGCTAGATTGTGTGATCCTAACCAGCCATACCAGCCTACCCATGGAAAAAAAAAGACATAGAAGGGGAGTTGAAAACATGGTATGGCCTCCGCAGAGTCCCTATCTCAAACTCTTAGGGCTTGTGAGAAGAGCTCGATCGGAATGGTTGTGGTCGTTGTATTCATTCATATCAGGGTATGTAGAAGGCTTTACAAAAAAGTGAAAGAATATCTTAGAAGAGAGAATAAATAGATAAAGGTAAATCTTGATTATTTTTTTTTTCAGATTTTGATTAGAACTATCGATAATGACGTATATTTTGATGTGATGTAATGTCACAATATTTACAAATCTTCGCCAAGGAGTTGCTTTTCGCTTGTTAACAATAGAAGATTAAATCCTTCTTAGTCTAATCATTAAAGCTTTCAACCTCTGAATTTTGCCAGTCAAAACCGATTGACATGAAATTTGGGGTGGGGGTAAAGGTGGCATAAGAAATAAGTTATATAACCTCGTTGTGCGACTCCTCCGGAAGTGTGGAATTTTTTTCTTTCGATTAAATGGTCGATTTAAAACAAAAAATGTTTAGTGAAAAATTTTCGTACAAGTAGTAGTTTTCGAGTTATTCATGTCAAACATCGACATTTTTCCATGGAAAAAAGCAACGCTTTTTCACAAATAACTCGAAAACCATGCATTTCATGTAAAAAAAAGAATGGACCTGTTGTTTTCGTATGTGCTTGTCAATCAATTTCCGTCATTTTGTTCGCAGGACAAAAGTGGGGCAGCATTTGATGCATTGCCTCTGTCCTGACCCAAGTTGTCATTTCCCATCGTAATTCCGCCCAATGCTGACATGATGACATCATCATTTCCACTTCTATGGTCTTTCCAATTTTCGGTCGCTTTGAATTCTCTTACCAAATGTAGTCTCCTAAAGTATGTTTTTTAAGATTTTGTGTTAAACAAAACCTTTTTAAAATCGATTTACTGGCTGTCTGTCACACGCATTTTTCTCAGAAACAGTTATATTGACACCAAATGTCATAGGAAGGTGAGAATTGTGAACGCTCACGCATAGAGTGAATTACATCGTTCTACGTGAAATTTAGGGATCCCTCTATACATGCAAAAGGGGCGTTTAAATTTTTCACCGACCTATTCTTTGGACCTATCCAATCGAAAAATTTGAAAAAAATCAAGAAGGTGCCACTATATTCTGTACATCCCCTCCACAACGATATCTGTTCAAATAAAGTTAATAACAGTACATTACTATAATTGACGGCAAAACCCCCTTATGTTCAGGATCATGATCATGCAGTAATATGGGCTATAATATAAAGCATGATCCCACCAAGTTTGGTAAAAATCGCACCATTACTAACAAAGTTATAATAGGTCAAGGTTTCCGTATCAGTGCAAATTCTAAAACTTTGAATGTCAGTAGCACGCGGAATTGAATATTCTGACATAATTTATGCACAGACAATACGTGCTAGGATCCCGCTTCCCCGACTTGTTTGGCTCATGATGGCTTCTAACAACTTGAAATCATATACTTGTTTTTTTTGTTGAATTTGTTGTTTGGTTCTAAGATTTTTCAAAGCCTAGATCAAATTGGATTGTTGTTCTACCGATTATCTGTTCTCTGCATGTTGACATTACCACTTTCAGATGTCTTCTGGAACAGCGCTGCCATTCGTACTGTTTGATATTGCTTCTTGAGATATCGATTTATCTAAGTCATATGAGAGTGGGTTCTACTCTAACATATTGTACTGAAAGAACCAATTTGCATTTTAGCCCACTAGGTGTCCTTATTCTCTGCAACAGTCAACTTCAAAAAGTGTATTTACATTCCATCACATTGAAATGATTACCTTGATTCATTCGCACCCTTTTTCTTATCTCCAACCATGTGACAAGCATAACCTTAACCAACATGCGTAAATATCGTCGCCTCGATAAAATTCAACAATAGACAAACATCCATAAAAAGACAGACTAAATGACAGCCACTCGCTTGCCAAAAGAAACATTCTCTGAAGCACATGTTGTTGCGTAACACAGGTCCCAGCCACTTCGTTTATTTTTAATAATTCATTATTCCATAAACACCCGCGGAGTGGCGATCAAATTCTAGTATGTGTTTATCTCAAAATCCCCACGAATATCTACAGCAAAGTTGTTTATATCTACATAGTGTGTACGAGATTGGTGTCGGGGCCCATCATCGTGTAGGTTAGAAACTTTCGGAAGTATATTGAGTAAATTATGATCATCATATTTGGAAACCGGCTTCTGTCCGGGCTAGAAATGGATTATGATGTGTCTATTTTCTGCAGTTTCGAGTGATGCTAGCCGAACCGGTTGAATGGAAATTCACAAACATTATCCTTGAAGTGTATCACACTAAGCTTGGATCTAGCACTCAATAAAGCAGCGCAATTTAATGGTTGTTCGTTGCTTCAAGGTTACAGCACCCTACATGAAACCCAGTTGGAGTGCGACGACGTGCCCACAGTCAAATCGAGAGCAAGACTCGGAACTGATAACGCTAAAAACACAATGATGAGGACTGTAAATCTCCAACTTCTAAAGCAACAATATATTAGGTAAATATGCGATAGGAGTCCCCAACAAATATACAAATGGAAAGCACACCACGAAGCGCTACGAATTTGTGGAATTGCGTCTTATCAGAAATAAAAGCCAAGTTGATCTCTACGAAAATATAAACAGCAGCAAATGTTGAATTCGCTTTGGAGAACAGTCAGATCGGTTGATGAATTTTTTGTAAACTGGCTGCGAGTCAGCGATTCGGAACCTTTAAATAGACTCCAGGATCGTTATGGAGCTAGTTGATTGTGTCTGTACTAATGGATCAGAATACGAAATCAAGTTTGGAAATTCTTCTCCTTGATTGCATGACATTGCACAAAAACTCAGGACTAGACCATGGAAAAAACAAATATACATTTCTAGAAGAATTCAGAAGAAAACCAGTCGGGAAACCGAAAGCTGCGCGCTTCATTATTTCTTTTATAAAAAGATTTGAGTGGACGTTTGTCCCATTAGTACCTAGCACGTAATATATACATATATTATGTGAGAATATCCACTTTCGCACTATTGTATGACCCCCGCCCCCCCCCCTCCACCCTAAAATTCAAAGAAAATGATGTTATCCACTATATGTAGTAGCGTTCAGTTCCCACCCTTTCCTTAAATTTGGTGTCAATCGATATAACCGTTTCCGAGAAAAAAAAAAACGTATGACAGGCAGAGACAGACAGTAAACCGATTTCAATAAGATTTTGTTTTACACAAAACTTTAAACAAGTCGGGAAACCGGAAGTTCAGCGCTTCAAGTACGAAAGGTTTTGTGTATTTCTTTTATAAAGAGATTTGAGTGTTCATTTCTCCCATTAGTATGTAGCACGTAATATATGAATATATGGATTGGGGAAAAAGAAATGTCGTATTTTGTCAATAGATGGCGACACTTAAACATGTTTTGTGTTGTACATATCGCATCGGGTCATACTATACGACAGTCTGTGCTACAGGTGTCTCTTTGACAGTATTGTGATCGTACGTTCCAGTCTCAAGTTATAACGCATCAAAAATGGAGTCCACCAAGCAAGAAATTCGTCATATTTTACTACCTGAGAGGTAAACGAAGGCGGCCGAAAAAAATTGTGAAGTTTATGGGGCCAATACTGTAACGATTCGCGCGGGACACCGTCGGTTCGATAGATTTCGTTCTGGTGTAGTGGATGTCGATACTGGTAGGCGAATCGTCGTAGAAACCGATAAAATCGTCGAAATAATCTAAGTTCGATTGGCCAGGAACTGGGTATTGATCATAAAATCGTTTGGAACCATTTGAAGAAGATTGGATTCCAAAAAAAGTTGGATGTTTGGGTGCCACACCAGTTGACGCAAAAAAATCTCTTGGGCCGAATCAACGCCTGCGATGCACTGCTGAAACGGATCGAATTCGACCCATTTTTGAAGCGGATGGTGACTGGTGATGAAAAGTGGATCACCTACGACTACTCAATTTCCCCCAAAATATGATAATATACTATTATTAACTTAATTTGAACGGATATCGATATGGAGAGTATTTTGAGGCCTCGGCACCATATAGAGGCAGCTTCATGATTTTTTTCAGATTGTTCGGTTAGGTAGTTTCTGAGAATGGATCCGTTAAAGAAATCATCATTTTCGACCCCTCCCACTCCCCGCCTTTCTAATAAATCTCAAAGCTAAAAGTGGCTTCGAAAAGTACTAATCGAGACCTTTCATTTGATACCCCCCATGACCATATTCGGTGAAAAAATTTTTTACACTCCCCTTTTATATGTATGGGGACCCCCCCCCCAAATCTCAACGTAGAAGGATATCACTCACTGCATGTCTGGGCGTCCACAGTTCCCACCATTTCCCCAAATTTTGTGCTAATCTAGCTGTTTCTGAAAAAAGTGCATGTGACAGACAGACAGACATTGAACCGATTTTAATAAGGTTTTGTTTTGGAAACAAAACCTTAAAAATGGTGGTCGAGCCGGCCCAAGCCGGGACGACCGGGAAGGTTTTGCTGTGTGTTTGGTGGGATTGGAAGGGAATCAACCGTTATGAGCTGCTCAGCTATGGCCAGACCCTGAATTCGGTCTTCCATTGTGAGCAACTCGACCGTTTGAAGCAGGCGATTGATCAGAAGCGGCCAGCATTGGTCAATAGGAATGGTGTTGTGTACCATCAGGGCAACGCTCGGCCTCATACATCTTTGATGACCCGCCAGAAGCAACGGGAGCTCGGATGAGATGTGCTATCCCACTGTATAGTCTGGACCTAGCACCAAGTGATTACCACCTTTTTCGGGCCATGCAAAACGTTGGCCTCAAGAGGCTTGCGAAAACTGGCTGTTTGATTTTTTTGCAAATAAGGAGTGGGGGTTTTACAAGGGGGGATAATGAAGTTGCCTTCTAAATGGCAAATTTGCGAACAAAAAGGCGCATATTTGACTTAAAACAGATAATTCTAAATACGTTAAATAAAGCGTCAAATTTCGATCACAAACACGACATTTATTTTTCCCCAACCCAATATTATGAGAAAATATCCACTTAAGTGATATTGACATTCATAGTCTTGAATTTGCACAGAAGCGACAGCTTTGACCTAGTATAACTTTGTTATTAACGGTGCGATTTTCACCAAATTTGGCAAGATCATGCTCTATGCTGCAGCTTGCATTGTTGCAATTTCGTGATCCTAGGGTGAACTTAAGAGAAGTTTTCAAGTCAATTACTAAAAATTATAGTAAGGTACTATTATTAACTTTATTTGAACCGATATCGATATGGAGGGTATTTCGGAGCCTAGGCACCATACAGTGGCAGCCGCTTGATCTTTCTCAGATTTTTCGGTTGAGTAGCTTCTAAGGATGGGTTGAATGAATGAATGTTGAATGATCACTTTCAACCTCCCGCGCTCCCCACCTTTCCGGCCGGTACCGGCTTTCAAAAGTACTAATTGAGACCTTTAATTTGATATCCCACATGACTATATTTGATGAAAAAAAAATGTAGACCCCCTTTTGCATGTATGGCGTCCCCCCCTAAATTCGACGTAAAAGGAGGTAACTCACTATATGCGTGAGCGTTCACAGTTCCCATCTTGCTATGAAATTTGGTGTCAATCGCTACAACCGTCCCCGAGGAAAATGCGCGTGACGGACAAACTGACAGACAGACAGTAAACCGTGTTTACACAAAACCTTAAAAAGAGCATTTCATATGAGGAGCTGATTCCTCTTTACACATTTATTTATCCTTTGCACTGAACTGTAACATGGACTACCCACACAATTTTTTTTTGCATGAGACTGTTCAAATTTCATTATGATCACAGTTAATGCGCTGCGGAGTAGGGACAAGCACAATGCAAACAAAAGCTATCGTGATATAAACAGGATTTGAACCCGGAGCACGAGGTTAAGAGGCTGACACACAACTACCTCGGTCATCGCACCAAACCAAAAATGCCGATACACTTTCGTTTTGAATTATTGATTTCAAATAATTGAGAGGTTATTGAACAAACACTTCCCATGCTACTGAAACTCTTTTTATTGATCTACCTTTTCAAAAGAAATTGAAGCCTTACAAAAGCAAACATTCAAACTTCCGAATCTTTTCATAAATATTCGAAATTCCGAGCCTAGGGGCACATCTACCGGTTGCTGAATAGTTTTAAAATAGATTGAGTACCACCGACACGAGAAAATTTTGTCGAAAATTTCACAATCCTATAACAGAATGAAAACAATAATTTTTCTTTATCTTTTGTTGTTGTTTACATTCTACAATTCTAAATTATTTCACAAATACATTGAGTCATATAGATAGGTGCCCGCTCCACAAAGTCACTCGGGAAAAAGTGAAATCGTGAAAACTAGAATTCACATGAATCTTATCTACTATTTCGCGTGTATTTGTACATTTTCAGATTGAACGTTGGATGAAATAATTGCTTCGCGTGGTGGTGATTATGTAACAGATCAGTGACCTACAAAGTGAAAATAGAAGCAACAAAATAAATGGGCGTACTTCGACATTTTAAAGCACGGAATATCTATGGGAGAAATAAATGCAGTTTACAAAGGCAAAAGAACATACAAATCGAGCATTACTTCGTAGGAATATCAAAGCTATTTCACTGTAATCCACCCAACCTTAGGGGAGTGGGTCCTTCAATTGGTCCTGAAGATATTTTGGAACCAATTTTCAAAGATAAGAAGTAAGGACAAGTCGCGAAGCCAAGCAAACTGAAGGCAATTTCGGCTGAAAATACTACCATTTTGTATTGAGCACCATCTTAAGAGATCATAAGCGTGAAATTCAGATAGAAAATGTTTGTTTCACTCGTGAAAAGAAGGCTTATCGCCTGTAATGGCATGGAAATTCACAGGGAAAAAATTAACTTTATTGGTAAAATCAAGATATTGCCTATATCATAGATACAAAGATACCATGAAAATATTTGCCTCAGGGACATCCATTTTGAACCATTGGAAAATGGACATTTCCTAAGTAATATCCTTTTTACGGGTAATCAATCAGTCTTTCTCTTCCTCATATGTATTAGGTTGTTGCAAATGAAATGTCGGATTTTTCAATGAAGTTAGTTATGATTTTAATGTTTAAAACTGCCGCAAGGTGACTCTCGTGGTATGGGATAATTGAGTATAAATAGTCGTTCGTTCGATCAAGGAGTCATTTCAGTTTCAATCGTCATTGAAGTTCCAAGTAAAACTCAAAGAAAAAAGCATGGAAGGGAGTCAAAAACGTCTACTTTTTCTATATGAATTTCACAACGCAGCGGAGGCAACCAGAAACATTTGCAGAGCATTTGGAGCTGACGCAGCAAACGAACGAACGACACAGCGGTGGTTCGAAAAATTCCGATCAGGCGACATGACCCTCCAAAGTGAACCTCGTGGACACCCAGGACCATCGATCGACAACGACGAGTTGCGTTTGATAGTGGAATCTGATCCCCGATCATCGATTCGTGACATTGCAGAGAAAATAGGCGTACACTATTCGACAGTATCTCGGCACTTACAACAGCTTGGAAAGGTGAAGAAGCTTGATAAGTGGGTTCCGCATGAACTCAACGAGCAAAACATGGCGCTGCGAATGGAAATATCCAGTTCTCTACTCAACCGCAACAGGAACAATCCCTTTTTGCGCAGAATAGTGACATGCGATGAAAAGTGGATATTGTACGACAACCGTCGCAGATCAGCGCAATGACTAGATGCCGATCAGCCTCCACAACACATGCCAAAACCGAGCCTTCACCCGAAGAAGGTAACTGTTTGGTGGTCTGCATCTGGAATTATTCATTATTCGTTTTTGGAGCGTGGTGAAACAATTAATGCAGAGAAATATTGTGCCCAACTTGATGAAATGCACGAGAAATTACGTGTTCAGCGGCCTAGATTGATTAACAGAGATGGAGTGATACTGCTCCATGATAACGCCCGACCTCATGTTTCCAGAATGACGGTCCAAAAATTAAATGAATTACGATATGAGACTCTTCCTCATCCACCATATTCACCCGACCTCTCGCCAACCGACTACCACTTTTTTAAGCATTTGGATCACTTTTTGGCGGGGAAACAATTCAGCAATGAAGTAGCTGTCAAAAGTGCCTATGAAGAATTTCTTAGCTCTAGAAACCCAGACTTTTACGAAACTGGAATAAATGCCCTTGTATCTCGTTGGGAGAAGTGCATTGAAGCTGCTGGTTCTTATTTTGACTAATAAAATTAATTTTCATAAAAGTTATAGTTTTTTGAAATTTTACTCAAATATCCGACATTTCATTTGCAACAACCTAATATATTGGTTTACAACAAATTGCAATCTCAATTGATTCCGACTTTTGTGTGTCTGGATGCCTAACCGGTTTCAGTACGTAATCGCTTCTTCATAAAAACGGAGGATTGTATTCCAGGCCATCGAAAATTTACAAGAAACACTTTCAAAGGTAGAGCCAGACCAAGGGGCAATATCACACTTGTTGCGAAATTTCAAAAATTGAAGTTCAATTCAGAAGATAGGCCCCAAAAAAGAAGACCTTCAAATATTGATGACATAGGGGTGTGACCTAAGTGATGGAGAATCCATTGATAAATACGCAAGAGGTGAGAATATTACACCCAGCAATCGATAAAGGCATTACAAATCCTAATTCTGCGTTGAAATTAAATTAATCGAAAAGAACTTGGCGCACGACGATGGGTGAAGTTCAGCCTGGTTGCCTGTTCGCCTTTAAATAAATAATAATAACAATTTCCCCACATAAGAAACACCCGAAGCCTTTCAACCCGAAACTGTTCTCTTTTCCTATATTAAGGTCTTTTATCAGCATATTTCAGCGACTACTTGTTTCTGTTCTTCAATGCTTAAATTCGGTTGGGAAAAGAAATAAAAAATTATCCTATTAATACGCCGTACGTATCGAACGGGTCATTAAACCCTCATTTACTTTTTCCACCTGATTGGGTCATATAAAGTCTCTGCGATTTTTTGCACTAAGTGAGATATCGGAAGATATACGCTATTTTACTAAAAACACTACAAAAACACGCCGAGAAATTTGTAAAGTATACGATGAGAATGCTGGTCGGTCAATTACTTGACAAATCGATGAAAGAATAAAATTGCTTGAGTAAAACCGGCATCAAGAAAACTATACACAGGAGATTCAACTCTCAGCACATTCTATTAAATTTTATAGAGACAGAAAAGTCTTGCACACGCTCGACTGCGACGGGAATTGCCCGAGCAAAATTCCGCGCATAAGGGCTGGTGTTAGTGCCGTGTATGTGATGCAGAACATTGGTGTGCGCTCATGTAATTGCGAGCACAGTACATCTAATAAGTTGCACTCAATGCACCGGACTTACGAATATATTGGGGAAGCTTATTCGTACACAAGATAGGCGCTAAACCAAATGTAGATACTGCTAGATGTTTGGGCCTATGACATGTGCACATGCTTCTCCAATGCATTCGCAACTCCGGGACCATTGAATGTGGGTACTGGCTATTAGATCTACTTTAGTTGCGGCTGCATCTTTCATAACACTAGATATTGCACAGCTGTTTATAGCTTGAAACATCCCAGTGGGAACCAAAGGGCTTCCTTAACGATTCATTTCCGATTATTGTTAATGAATCTTAATGAAATCAGTGAGCGAATGATGCTCGAAAATTGTAAAGTGGACGAGTAAGGAGTCAAAAGGCACACATTTAAAGTGAGACAGAACTCATTTTCCGAAACTACCCAGCCCAAAAATCTGAGAAAAATCAAGGGGTGTTCTTGTTTTGTATCTGTTGTAGGTTAGTTTCTTCACATATGCTAATAATATTGAACTCCTAGTGTGAAGTGTATGAGGTTGATTGCGCTCCCTGTACAGACCGAATGCTGCTGAGCAGCTAGCCGATATCCTTTCCAATATAAGGCGGATGTAACAGCGGTGCAAGAGTTGCGGTGAACAAGGACCGGCTTTCTGGAGAAGAGCCACTACACGATATATTATAGTGGCCATCCAGTATAACATGTGCTCCTCTGCGTACTTCTCAGCCTTGATGAATATCAGAGCATATAGACTCGGATCACTGCCAACGAGATGCTCGAATAACAACACCACCCAGAATCCCCTCTGACAATCAGGAGAGAGTTAACACTGAAGCCATCCACAGCACAACACTCCACAACATCTATAAGGGGGAAATTGATGCTGCACCGTAATCAACAGAGGTCCTGGAGATGAAGCATCAACAAATGATCTTCACAACCATCTGAAAAACGTTATCATTGATACGGTCACAAACATAATTGGCCCCAGCCGCAAGAGGAGTCGGAACGGCTGGTTTGACGATGAATGTAAGCTAGCAACGGAACGGAAGAATGCCGCATACCGTCGAGCGGTGAAGCGACTTCACAGATGGGAAAAGGAAGCCTATGAGAACCAACAAATCGGTGAACTCGGAAAAGTACAGGGAGCAACTGTACCAAGCGCGGAAGTTTTACCAACAAATCAGCAGGATGAAGCCTTATGCAACTCGATGCTCATACTGCCGCAACAAGGAGGGAAATCTAAAAATTTCCCACAGAAGAGAGGATCTTAATGAACAATCAGACGACGGACAAATACTGCCACCACCAAGTATAGAAGAAACAGTCCGTGCAATTCATCGGCTAAAAAATCATAAGTCGCCAGGAGCCGATGGAATTACAGCAGAATCGGTTAAATATGTAGGCGACCGATTACACGAAGTGGTTCACCAACTTATGCTTAAGGTGTGGGACAGCGAATCAATGCCTGATGACTGACGAGGTAGAGGTGTCACATTGCTGAGTACCATCTATAAGATATCTTGCTAGGTCGGCTAGCCCCATACATCCAGATAACGGTACACTATAGTACACTGTAGGAGGCAATGTGGTCAGCATTGCGTTCGCCCGAGATTATTACCCTGATTTGACTCAGGTACTCATTCAGAGTTGAGTCGACTGGTATCCGACGTCAAATAACGACACAAATCCCACTGCTACCAGTGAGATTTGAACCGCGACCTTCTGTACGACAGCCTTGTGCTCTAACCACTCAGCTATCCGGACAATGGAAATGACATTCCTAATTGGCACTTGCAATTCAATTAGCCCTTCCACAGTTCTCAAAACGAATTCATGTAAGTTAATTATATTCACAAGTAACAGCCGAAAACGAAAAGCGCGGGTGGACCCAACTTTGCTGACCTGTACCTTCATTGTACATTGAAACTGCGTGCGGTCCGCGACTTCTCTACTCCGTCTTCCGCACGCATCGTAATTGAGTTTGGATCTAATAAACCTGGTATGTGACATTTTACTTGTTTAACACTGTTAATTTCCGAACGACTCCGAATATCAAAAAATCGCTTTGCCCATATATTCTACATTATATTTAGATACAATTGATGGCAAAAAAAAATCGATTCCTCAGATACGACACACGAGATGACCCCCTTAAATAATCTAGAGGGACGTATTCAAACGTATTCTTGGGAGAAAAACAGAAAACGTTATGTCAGTCGAGAATTTCCGAGTTTTCTGAAGAATGTAATGTACATAGTATAGCCATAAGTTCTGTCAGTCGATGCGTATAGCGAGAAATGTTAGGCCGCCGGAACTGGTAACACTGCACTACGGATAGTACCTAATCCTCACTTCCGTCTGACTTTTAGGTTCCGAAGTTCAGTAGCGAGTGAACGACGACACGATGAAGTTCATTAACGACAAAAGAGTGGTGATTATTGCGTTTCACCAATGTGGGAATATGCCGAACAAGATTTATAGTTTGTTAAAAAAGCTGCCAGCAAACGAAAGATTCGTCCTTAGGACATAAGCTGATGTGGAAAGCCAAAATTGGCGTTTCAATTCGAAGTATGAGTCATATTTTATGAGATTTCGGTCTCGGTGCGTACCGGCGGCGCGTTAGCCACATGTTAACGCCAAAACTGAAGGAAATACGGTGAACTTATTATTATTATTCTGTTAAAGGAAAGTCGCACCGCGTCCTTGAAGAACTATTGTGCCCCTTTTACTGGTTATAGTGTACCTATTGATCATAGTATCTCAAGCAGGCCTATAACCGTTAGGAACTTTAGTATGTTCCCTAGTTCCAGATCTTTCAGCTTTGCATCTGGTATTAAGTGTTCTCCCAGATGCCTCGACCTATTTTGCACAAGTGTCGGACACTGTCCCAGGACGTGTATAGAGGTTTCGTCCTCTTCCTCACAAAACCTGCAGGCAGTGTCCTTAGATATCTTTTGCTTCCCTAGGTGATAGTTCAGCCGACAATGACCAGTTAGAATTCTCACTATGATTCGGAAGTTCTTTTTGGCGAGATTTAAGCAAGCCTTTGTGCGCATGGGTTCGTATCCCCCAATAAGCACCCTGGCCTGCTCCATTCCTGGTAGGCCCGCCCAAAATAGTTCCCTCAACCGTTCCTCTTCATTTCTTAGTAATAGCCATGAAACCGTTTCCGATTCCACAGAAGGGTTCTGGTCCGTGTAAAGACGTCCCTGCTCCCTTCTTGGCTAGTTCGTCCGCTGCCTCGTTGCCTTCCAACCCAACATGGCCTGGAACCCAAAGTATCCAGACCTTGTTGGTCGAGCCGAGTGCATTCAGTCTCTCAAGGCATTCCCACACCAGCTATCGGAAAGAATAGCTATGTTTTGCCCCTGTAGGCGGTGAACTTGGTGTACTGCTCTTCTGCAACGGTTCCTCGGTAAAAAAAAATTGCAAAATTCTATTTTCTGATGAAAAAATTTTTACCATCGAGGAAAAATTCAACCGACGAAATGATCGAGTATATGCTCACAATTGCTAGGAAGTCAAAGAAAATACTCAGCGAATCCAATGTCGTCACCATGACTTCTGTCATGGTATGATGGGGCGTCTCATCTCACGGCGTAACTGATATTTATTTCTACGAGGTCGGCGTCAAAACCAATGCGAGATTGTACGAAAAAATGTTAGAGGATGTAGTCGAATCTTTATTCGCTGGAAAACCATGGAGCTTCCAGCAGGACTTGACCCCCGCTCACAAAGCCAACGTAGTTCAACAGTGGTTATCGGCGCATGTTCCTGGATTCATAACCACGGATGAGTGGGCCTCAGGCAGCCCAGATTTGAATCTTTTGGGCTAACTTAGAGGAGACTGCCTGCGATCGAACTTACACCAATTTGGAGAATTTGATAGCCAGCATCGCGCGTGCAGCTCGAGAAATGCCGCTTTATATCGTGCGTGAAGCGATCGATGCATGGCCTCACAGACTTCGGGCCTGAATAACTGTTAGCGGCGACCATTTTAAATATTTTTTTCTTCGTTTGAAAGCTCTATGTTTCCCTTTTGTAATGTACTTTTCGATTGATTTGGTTTATTACTTCGTGAGAAATAATTTTGTTTGACTGACAGAACTTATGGCTATATTGAATAAATCTTTAGTTTAAGTTCTGCCTGGGAAAGAATGAAATAAAAATTTTGTCATATCTTTAGAAAGTGCATTTATTTGCTTACAAACCTGACCTTGGACAGAATTTCTTCAAAAAATTATATTATTCCTCTTTATGGACGAACATCCCTCTTGCCCGGATAAAAATTGTTCGGCGGTTGGTGTCCGACTATGAGAGATTTCATAGTATGTTCTTGGGACTCAGGAGATAAAAACAACCCTTAAACACCAAGCATTGGTCACGCCGAAATCAAGGACTGCTGTTAAGCAAATTCGACAAGAACTCGAGCAGTTTCTTCAGATTTGCCAAAGCTCTAAGGATTTTCACATTACTCTGATGCAACCCTTATTTAATTGTAAATAGGTCAGTTCCGAACCCCAAAAAGCACTGAGAAATGTACAGCCCGGAGGTTAGATTGCTGGTCGCTGGCTGGTGGCGGACCAGGACAGTAACAATTTCCAATACGAGTAATTAATGGACCAAAGTCAAATCTTCCAGAACAGAAATTTCACCATCTCAAATTGGATTGCCTCCCACGTTTCTTACTGTAAATTTATGACCAATTCCGAGCAGACGCCCCTTTCCCTTGCAGTGCACCCCTGTTTACCGCTCAAAGGAATTTTCCACTAAGCAAGAGATGTCCCACCGAGAAACGCGCCCAAAATACAGGAATTACTTAACGACCACATCCACGGCGCGTCAAAGTCCATTCCAAGAAAACTTTCGATTTCATTTTGAAATTGCGCCAACATGATCCGCGCCCCAAATGTGGCAATAGCGAATTGCGTTGTTTTTGTTTTGCTTCTGAGCGCCGCGATCTGTTGACGTGGAAGACCGGTCGGTTGTTTGCCCGGTGCCAGACGACGCACGCACACATACCCAATGTGCATCGTCCCCTGCTCGCGAAATGCACTTGAATTTTCCGATTGCAATTTGGAGCGTGAAGCCGTCGCGGCTCAATGCAAATGGCGAAACGATTCCTGTCGGAATGGACGCCGATTCGGGCGAAACCATGGCAGCGCCGCAATCAGTTTCGCACGGAAGCGTCCGTGCGACAGCAGAGAAGGCAGTAGGGCAGTGCGGTCCTCTGGCGGCCTTGAATCCGGGCCGTTCCAACGAAATCTGCTTCCGTTGCATCCAACTCAGAAGCGCTGGCAGAATCCTGACCCACCCTGGCGCCGGGGGACAGCCCCGGGGAGGCAGTCAGCACACCCGTCCACATGCACCATGTGATGGAAACCAAAAATGCTGGAAAATTCGGCGACGCGCCGCTGCTGTTATTGTTTTCGTTCGCCTGCACGTATGCCACTCCTCGCACGCACACACTCGCCGCCGACTTGTTTTGACTCGGAAAATGAAAACAACTTCGCTTCGTTTCGCTCTGACTTACCTGCAGGCGCTGCTCCCTCTCGTTCCTTCGGCAACTGTGCACTATCCACACGCAACTCTCGCTCCTGCGGATGCACTAGTTTCGAGTCGCGCTCGATATCGTCCCTGAGGCTGTCCTCCTCGCTCACTTGTCACTCTTTCACTCTGGCCCGTGGAACGCTAATTGCGTATTGGGAAAAATTTTGTTCCAACTGAAATGGGATCGCGGACTTTTCGCCGGATTTCCGGGCAATTTGCAGCAGCTCAGCGGCGGCTCGGCGCAAAACGGGACTGTCGCTCGCGGCTCTCGTCTACGCTGCGGGTCAGCTGCGCTGTTTCGCCCTGAGGCCGAGGAAGTTCCACTGCGATCCGCACACGCGGTTTTCACCAGGCTCACGGCCGCTCGGGTCTCGATTCGGGAGCTGTTTCACGGGGCAACGGGATGACTGCGAACACGGGCACCGGGTTTCCGACACTTTAGGAAAATTATTCGCAATCGACACGGATTTTTCGCGGAGATAACCACAAACCGTCTTCTTCGCACGGACACAAGTCATCAACAGAACGTGGACGTGACGAGCTGAACGCGATGAAGTGTGCGCGGCCGAAACACGCACACACCCAGGGCGAACCGGCTTACAGGCGGATGTAGTGGTGGCCCGGTGCTTAATGGCTGTGTGTGCGTGATGTGTTTACCAACGGCCAGTCCAATTAGGGCTGCCAAAGTGCCAGAAGATGATGTAAAATTGCATAATATTTCCCGAATTTGTCGAGCAACCCAAACAGGGTTGAGCTGAGTCTCAAAGATTTGTGTTTGTGATTGTTGGGTACTCCAAAGTCTATCCCCTTTGCCTCTTGTATTTAGTCAATCTTCAATTGAAATGTTTGGTAACTTTAGCTTCGCAGATCGATGTCTGCCATTTTACCGGCAGCATATTTTCTAACCAAAATCGCTTCTATTCTACAATTTACCCGACTTTGAATGGATAGAAGAAGGCAGCATGTACAAAGTGAAAGTTGGTCTGAAGCTCAACTAACATCGCAGCCGCGCCATCTGTTTTTCAAATGTGTAATGAAACGTGTAAATAACTTGGGTCACGTTTACAGTTTTTTACAGTATGTCATGAAAATATAGGATATCACATAAACTCACAAGTTTTGGTTTACTTTGATGTTTAGCGTGTGACAGATGGTGCATTACATTTTGAAGTTAAATATCTCGAAAGTCAAATTACATTGCTAAGGTTTTGTGTAAAACAAAACCTTATTAAAATCGATTCAATGTTCGTATGACTGTGCGTCTGTCTGTCACACGCACTTTTCTCCTAAACGGCTAAACCGATCCGAACAAAATTTGGTGGACAGATGGGAACAATGAAATCCCACGCATACAGCGAGTGACATAAATTTAGGTGGGGTTTGAAGGGGGACTTCCTATATATGCAAAGGGGGAATTTAAAAAGAAATTTGACCAGATATAGTCGTGTAGGGTATCAAATGAAAGGTCTCGATTTGTACTTTCCGCAACTGATATTAGTTTGAGACTGACATTAGAATGAGACAGGACTCATTTTCGGAAACAACCCATCCCAAAAATCCGAAAAAAATCAGGAAAGTGCGCCTAGATGAAATCTAGGCCTCAACATATGTCTCATTCCGATATTTGCTCAAATAAACTCACTAATAGTATATCACCAACTTTTGGAAATTGGCTGAAAAACTCCCCTTAAGTTCATCCTAGGAGTACTAAATTTTGCATAGGCAGTATCGTGCATATGCATGCCAACTTTCATGAAAATCCAACTATTAGTGTCAACGTTACAGCAGTTCAAACTTATCAATTTGGAATTAACAGCATCCTAAGCTATACAAATAATATGATGACGTCATAATTAACGAGAATAATTGACATTCGAGTGAAATATTAAAATTCCATTTATGAAGAATCTATTTCTCCCCAGACCTTTTTAAGGTTTTGTTTACAAAACAAAATCTTATTAAAATCGGTTATATATATCTGTCTGTCTTTTTTTTGTTTTTTTTTTATTTAAGGAGGTGGAAATCTTCAAAAGACTTCAAAAGAAGTGTGGGATTTTATACCCACTAAAACCATCTCCGACTCCGTCGGTGAGGTGTCCAATTTAAACCTGTACAGGTATTGACGGTACCCTCCATGGCCGGTGAGAAACTGGGTGAGATTATAATTGATCTCCCCATGCTTTCTCTCCAGCCACTCCCTGATGGAAGGGATCAACCTATAAGTCCAACGACTCTTATGGATCTCTCTCTCTTTCGGCTTTTTTCAACTGCGATAAGGGAGAGATGGACCTGGTTTTATAAATGTTCATCATTTCGGTTGCCAGGATGTCAATCGACACCATTCCCGCGATGTAGAACGCTGCATCGTCTGAGACGGTCCTTGTCTTCTGTAAACCGTACTCAGTTTATATGCATTGCCTAAAACCTGCAGCGCATTTCCCCAAACTGGAACTGCATACAGCATGATAGAACTCACCAACCTGGCTATGAGCAACCTGCAACTATGCCGCGGTCCTCCTACGTTCGGCATCATCCTTGCGAGAACCATACTCGTAGCGGATACTTTTTTGCAAGTATGCTCTATGTGCTGCTTAGAATTGAGTTTTCCGTCTATCATCACTCCCAAGTATTTGATGGCCGACTTGGAAGTGATGATACGATTCCCGATTCTAATGCAGGCGTAATTTCTTTTGCAGCGCTTAGTGATGAGGACCGCTTCCGTCTTTTCCTCAGCGAGTGCCAGTCCAGCACTCTCTAACCAAGCCTTAACAACACTGATTGCTTCGCTTGAGTTTAACTCAGCATCCTCGAGATGCTTTGCGACCACAACCAGGACTATATCATGGGCGTAACCAACCACCGTGGCCTCTTCCGGAACCGGAAGGTTAAGCACATCATTATACATGATGTTCCACAGTAGTGGGCTCAGTACAGAGCCCTGTGCGACACCCACGGAGACAACGTACTTCTTGCGTCCATCATCGGTATTATACTAGAGTGTTCGCTCATGCAAACAGCTATCTATAATAGCGGCGAGTTGAATGCATTCGTCACATCCAGGGTGACCACCACACAATATTTGCTGGTACAACCCCTTCCGTGAATTGCATTTTCGGCCAAGCCAGTAACCACACATTTGACGGCAAGTTTGAGGGCCTTATTCGGCATGCCGTCCAGACCCGGGGCTTTGCTGTCGCCTATTCGACTGCAGATCTCCAGCAGCTCGTCCCTGGTGACTGGTGGAACCGGCGTCACATTCAGGGTACGCTGGAAAGTGTTAGTACCCCGCTCTTGTTGGGGCAATAACCCCTCGATTATTTTCAACAAGAGCATAGGGCACGTGATTTGCGGAGATGATCGGCCTCTGAATCGCCCTGTCACGATTTTATAGGCGCTACCCCAGGAATTTATGTCCGCTTCCAAACAGAGCTCCTTGAAACGTTCCCTCTTACTCCGCTGGATGGCGAGCTTGAGGTTCTTGCGGGCTTGCCTATAGGCATGCTCCTTTTGCCCTTGATCGATCCTATCTATTGCCCTCTGAGCCGTTCGTCTGGCTTTGTGGCAAATCGGTCGAAGACTTCCACCAATAATTGGGTCTTTTAGTGGAGAATGAGCATCTCCTAGGCACACTTCCATGAATGTTTGCTCATCCATCGCTTTTGCAGACCATCCTGGTGTTCTTTTGGATTTCGTCTTCCGGGTTGCGCGTCCTTAGTTCAAAGGTGATTGCCTGGTGGTCGCTGTACGTGAAGTCCTCGCTAACTTGCAAGGACATGTCAGATCTACAATTGAACCAGCTCCCCCTTTCCGATGTCTGTCTGTCTGTCCGTCTGTCACAGGCAGTTTTCTCAGAAACGGCTATACCGATTAACGATTATACCCGCTATACCGATTTGGTGAGAATGTGGGAACTGTGAACGCCCAGACATGCAGTGAGTGATATCCTTCTACGTTGAGATTAAGGGGGGGGAGGGGGGTACCCATGTATCCAAAAGGAGGTGTAAATTTTTTTTTCACCGAATATAGTCATGCTGGGTATCAAATGAAAGGTCTCGTTTAGTACTTTTCGAAACCGGTCTTAGTTTTGACATTTGCTGGCAACGCGGGAAGTGGGGGTGGAAAATGATGATTTCTTGAACGAACCCATTCCCAGAAACTACCCAACCAAAAATTTATATATTAAATCTATATATTACCATATTTTTGGGGAAGTTGAGTAGAAACGCTCTTTAAGTTTATCTTAGAGTTATAAAAATATGTAGTAATAGATTATAGTATGAAGCATGTTATCCCAAGTTTGATCAAAATCATATTATTACTACGCGGTTAGCCTCTGTGAAAGTCCGGGGAGGAGCTTTGATAAAAGAAGAGGATGATAGAGGGAGGAGAGGCGTTAGAAGCATTGGCAATAGCAGATCTAACGTGTGGGTTGGATTTAACTTTATTGTTGAGAGAGATTCCCAGGTATTTAATGTTTACTTTCGGTTTGAGCGTGTGGTTGGCAATGCGTAAATAGAGGTTTTTACTTTCTAGTGGCGCTTCCCGCTGGGGTTTCTGAATCAAATAACCTCAGACTCAAGGGAGTTAACGGTGAGGGCGCACCAGTTGAAATACGCGATGACCATATTGGTTAGGAGTTTGAAAGAGAGAGGCTAGTGAGCGTCTGAGTCCGCTTCTATTTAGGATGGTGTCATCAGCGAAGAGTATCCCTCCTGATGTAGGAGGACCATTGTCATTGGGAGAAAAGGGCGGGTGAGGGGCTACCTGAGTTGACGTGGGGGATAAGTTTACGGGAGGGAGGGGAATATCGTGGAGGAAAATGTTAAAAAGTTTGGGGCCTAGAATAGATTCCTAAGGGACGGCTGAGTTTATCGGGAAGTCGATGGAGCGAAGTCCATCGAAGCGCACGTGACAAGTTCTGTTTGAGGTGAAATCTCCGAGGATTCTGAATAAGGGGAGGGCCCTCTTTCCCAACTGAATTGAATGCATTTTCGAGGTCTAAGGCGAAGGCTACGATGCAATGCATATTTTCCAGGTTATTGATGATAAGGTCTTGCAAATACAGGATTGCCTGCTCGATGGATCTGAGGTTTTCGAATGATAGGGGAGTAGTGTCTATTGAGGTGAACTAGTAGGATATCTTTCTTAGGGATAGGTATAAGGAGGGCTGATTTCCATAATACCGGGAAGTGTCCGTCGTTCAGGCAGTTGTTGATGAGGATGGCGAGACGTTCACAGGGCGTAGGCGCACACTTCCGCTGGACAAATTTAGAGGTTCCGTCGGGGCCCGAAGATTTTTTATTGTTGGACCGGGTGATTGCAAGTTCGACTTCTTCTAGGGAGGTAAAGAAGGAAGTGAACGGACTTATTCTGACTATATCAGCCGGGCCGCTGGGACAAAAGGGGCAAAGGTGAGACCCTTCCAAGCTCAGCCTTTTATCGTTGACAGTAGTGGCGACCGTTGAGTTTCAGATAGGTACCGCTGGCGATTTGGCTCTGAATAAATGGCTGAAGTGGTCTACGCAAACGGATATTTTTTTCTGAGGGGAGTGAAACTCTTGTCGCCCATTTTTACGGGTAGTAGTTGACGTTAAGAGAAGATTTTTTCTTCCAGCTAATCGATTAATGATTGAGAAAACTTGTGGGCCAGGTTTGAGAGATTTGAGGAGTTTCTTGTAAGATGCATTCATTTCGGACCGAATAGCTCCATCGATTTTGCTGCACAGGTCTTTAATGATCTCGGAGAGGAGACGGTAGTCAGCGTTACACCTGTTCCGTAACCAGTGAAATAATCGTTTCCTGCACTGCAGTAATATGTTTTTATCGCGGACTAAGAGGAGGGTTGACGGGGAAAGGCACCCGTATTTGTAGCAACCAGGCTCTTTAACTGGAGTGTGTTTCTCAAATGTGGGCAGAGTTTACTTTCCAAATGTATGTATTTAGTTCAACATTAGAGTGGATGCGCGATTTGTCCAGGGGAGGACCCATTGTACTGAATAAGTCGCGTTGGAAATCATTGCAGTTTGTCAGATTGAAAGATCGGCATTTATGCCGATGCTGGAGTGAAGGGAGAATTTGCTGTAGATGCAGGGAGAGACTGAGGGCATGATGACCGGAGTGGGCTGCCAAAGAGGAGCAGTTAGTGACACATGCTGAGAGATTGGAAGAAATTATAAAGCCGTCTAGAAAAGAAGACCCACGAAGAAAGATGGCACTCCAGCGCAAATGATGTCCGCGCTAAGGACTGGCCCTGACTGAAACCAATCGAAGAGCACTTTGCCGTTTTCGTTGTTAACTAAGTGGCCCCAAGATACATGGCTCACGTTGAGGTCACTGCCGAGGATGAAGGCATCGAAACTGACCGCGATTTCCCAGAGTTCGGAAAGAATGGGACTGAGGTTACGACCTGGGCCGCCCGGGAAGTAGAGAGAGCTGATTAGGACTCAGAAGACGCCTCTACCCCCTAACAGGAAGTCTGACTACTGCTAATAGGCAGTTTGATGCCAGTGCAGTCGACGGCAAGATTGTGCATAAAGTAGTGGATGAGTGGTATAGGATAGCGGTCTGGAATGGTCCGAACATTCAGACGTCTGTAATTGCCACATGGTCTCCAATCGTGTTGGACTTTGGGACCATGTGTAGTGGAAAAGGTCAAAGGCTTAACTGACTGCAAAGACGACTTTCGGTAGTTATGTTGCTATACTTTTTTAAGAAGCGCACGAATGCGAGGTTTGGCTACCTCTTCAACAACGATAAAAAGACAGACAGTAGAGTAGATGGCAAGTTTTCCTGAAGTCTTAAGTGAAATTACGGGATCTATAAGAAACCTATTCTGCAGATCAACTAACAATCCATAGTAGCCTAGAAAGTCTGCGCCTAATATGGCAGAGAACCCAGACGGCTGCGCCCGTGTCGATCAGGTAATAGCGCTTATTCAAAGGATCGAATATTGCTTTGACACTCACTGCTTCGAATTCACCAATCGAGCAGCAAAATTATCATGCTTTATACTCCGCTCCTCTTCTGAGTTTGACTCCATTCAACCCTCCTTAGCTCTCTTCAATTCCTTCGTGAGTAATACCGTCGAGTACTGCTCCGTGATCTGGTCACCTTCCCGTAATTATGATTGCCTTGCCCTCGAAAATGTGCAACGTAAATTCACTTGTTCCCTCTTCTTTACGAAAAGCTTCTCTCGTGTGGGCTACTCCCCCCGCCTCCGCTTTCTGAACCACCACTTCCTACAACAGCATAGATCCTATCATTTTTATGCTCATTTTTAAAGTTTTGTGTGAAACAAAACCTTATTAGAATCGAGACGGTGTCTGTCTGTCTGTCACACCCGATTTATTCGAAAACGGCTGGACCGATTGTCATGAAAATTAGTGAAAGTATGTAATCTGGTGTTCCTTTTCCATGCAGTAAGTGGCGCCATCTTGTGTTGCGTTTAAGGGGGGCTCCCCATACATGTGAATGGAGGGTGCAAATTTTTTTTTCATAGAATGTAGCCATGTGGGGTATCAAATGAAAGGTCACAATTAGTACTTTTCGAAACTGGTTAAATATTTGATATGGAGTGAAGCTCAAAATATGACCCCCAAAAAGTGCAACATGTCTCGTTCTCAGAACCTATCCAATCGAAAAATCTGAAAAAAATCACAGTGGTGCATCTCTACGAAATCTAGGCCTTAAAATACATCCCTTTCCGATATCTGCATAAATAAAGTTGATAATAGTATATTTCCACATTTTGGAAATTTACCCGGCACCCTCCTTATGTTCATCCCAGAAGTACAAAACTTTTCATGCGTGCAATGAAGAACATAATGCACAGTTTGGTCAAGTTTGAAGAAAATCCAACTATTATTTACAAAGTTATAGGAGGTGAAACTTTAAAATTTTTTGTGAATTTCGTCCACTATACAACCTGCATGACGTCATCATCACATATCAATTCGTCAATTCCACAACGAAATGAGTTTTTATGAATTGGGTCGCAGAAAATTATTTTGTTTTAGTTTTTTAGTTATTTGTCAACCAGACATATGTGTATGTAGGTATATAATATATGCGTGCTAATGAACTTTGCGGGTAGTGCCTAATTCAGATAGATATAAGAAGTAAAGCGGAAATATGGGTACGATCAATTTATATACGTGCATATATGTGTACAATATTCGGAAATAGGCAGTTTGTTTGTTTAGGGTGAGCACCCATAGATATTAGGCTGTAATATGTACGTATGTCTCGTAATTTGGAAAAATATGAAGGACTATGTTGGATTTGTAGCTATATACGGATAGAAAAATATGCGTTGAAATTTCTTACATAAGATGAACACAAAATCTTTATACCCGAAGCCCGAGCTTCCGGTGTTCCGACTTGTTTAAACCCTTGGGCCTGATGGACTGCTCCGCCGCTGTGACATCACCTGCCGTCCTGCGTTTTATAACAAACGTAACGCAGACATTTTCAACGTGCCCTTCACAGAGCTCAAAGTCTACTTCAATTCCCCGATTCCTAGATTTTGAGGAAGTTACAAGGCACAAGAGTTTGGCCCTTTAAACTTCTCTTCTATAAATAGTTTCAAGCATAGGATATGATTATTGCTTTCTCCTCTCCTGAAGACAATAAGTAATTGGAGTTTACTCTGTTTCATCATTATCAACGGCGCAACAACTGGTATCCGGTCTAGGCCTTCCTTAAAAAGGAACTCCAGACATCCCGGTTTTGCGCCGAGGTCCACCAATTCGATATCCCTAAAAGCTGTCTGGCGTCCTGACCTGCCATGCTCCATCTCAGGCAGGGTCTGCCTCGTCTTCTTTTTCTACCATAGATATTGCCCTTATAGACTTTCCGGGCTGGATCATCCTGATCCATACGGATTAAGCGACCCGCCCAAAGTATTGAGCCGGATTTTATCCACAACCTGGCAGTCATGGTATCGCTCATAGATTTCGTCGTTATGTAGGCTACGGAATCGTACATCTACGGGCTAAGAACCCAAATCCCCGAGGAATACATGAGGACTGGCAAAATCATTGTCGTGTACAGTAAGAGTTGAGTAAGTAAGCTAAAATAGGCTCTGTTGGCTGACAACGACCGTGCGCGGATTTCATCATCGTATCATCGGTTGTGATTTTCGACCCTAGATAGGAGAAATTATCAACGGTCTCAAAGATGTATTCTCCTATCTTTATTCTTCCCGTTTGACCAGTGCGGTTTGATGTTGTCAGTTGGTTGGTTTTCGGTGCTGACGTTGCCACCAGATACTTTGTCTTGCTTTCATTGATGTGCAGGCCAAGAATTCGTGCCGCTTGCTCGATCTGGATGAAGGCAGTTTGTACGTCTCGGGTGGTTTTTCCCATGATGTCGATATCGTCAGCATAGGCCAGTAGTTGGGTGGACTTAAAGAGGATCGTACCTCTTGCATTTACTTCAGCATCACGGATCATTTTCTCGAGGGCCAGGTTAAAGAGGACGCATGATAGGGCATCCCTTTGTCGTAGACCGTTGTTGATGTCGAATGGTTTTGAAAGTGATTCTGCTGCTTTTATCTGGCCTCGCACATTGGTCAGGGTCAGCCTAGTCGGTCTTATCAATTTCGTCGGGATACCGAATTCTCTCATTGTCGTGTACAGTTTTACCCTGGCTATGCTATCATAGGCGGCTTTAAAGTCGATGAATAGATGGTGCAACTGGTGCCCATATTCCAGCAGTTTCCAGCAGAGAGAAAATCTGATCTGTTGTTGATTTGCCTGGAGTGAAGCCTCAACGTATCGCCTGAATACGGGCTCGCTCCCTACTTGGCTGTTAAAATCCCCAAGTATGATTTTGATATCATGTCTGGGACAGGCTTCTAGGGTTCGTTCTACTACCTCGTAGAAGCTATCTTTCTCCGACTCTGCAGCCTAATCTGTAGGGGCGTGATTGTTAATGAGGCTTATATTTTTAAACTTGCCTCGCAGCAACAGGTTTCATTTTTTGACTGACTAAGAAACCTACTTCGAGCACATGGTTTACTGGATGCTCAGCAGCTTCATCTCGTAACATCGGTTCGGGTAGGGTTGTCAGCCATACCCAACCCCCAACCTGGAGGACCAGTTGGTACAATTTGTCCTTTTTTTGGCGCGGGAGACTCGCCTTCATCCTTCTCCTTCTCCAGCTTTTCGTTAAGAAAGAGCTCCCAGCGGTCACCACGTGGAGGTGGAGATAGGGTTTGGTAGTAGAGCTATTGGTGTTGGTTCAGCAGGCGTTTCCCAGGTTTTATGCTCCATCGTGGGTAGCAATCCACGTTTCGCCTTGCGACCTATACTATCCTTTGACCACTCTGTTTGGTGTCCGTTAAATAAATAAACGTTATCAGAGAGATGCGGAGGAACACTGGTAGATGGAGTCATGTTGCACATTACGTTCCGCTTCTTTTTGTTTCGATGAAAATTGGGATCGGCCGATGGAGGACTCGATGGCAAGTGGTCCCTTGAAATAACAACTTCCTTTTCTCCCCACCAACGGGAGGAATTCACTTACTTGAAGGCTCCATACGCAAGGAGAGCAGGAAGACTAGCCCGAAGTGATATGTCAAACGGTTCCAGGTTAGTTCTCTGCTGGTGGGAAGGTGTTTAGTTGGTAGTCCGTCTTACCCTTGGGGTTCACATTACCGCTTAGCTTCTGTTTTCACCTTTTGTTCTTAAAACATCGTCCTTACTGAGCTCCCTAACAATGACAGGGTAGATAATCATCGAGAGGGTAAGTTAGTTAGTTTTAATGATTAAATTAAAAGTGCATTTTTCCTCAGGACAGATAATCAGTTTCAAAAGATGCTGTGGCTAAGCTCGGCTCATATATTACCCTCCTCAGAAGCACTTTTTTGGGTGCACTACAGCAGAACTGCACGTAGTCAGAGGCTATTGAACTCCTCAACCCGATCAACTAGAAATTTATATAGTCAGTGTGCAGTTTTTTATTCTTATCTCTATTTTTAGATTGTGCAAAGTGTGTGATTTGAGGCCCTGTCCCCATTATCATTATCCATTAATATCGTTTTATTGTCTCTTTTTTCTGACCTTCGGTATCCTCGTTTTCATATCTACTCGGAACTAGTCTATGCAGTCTAGAAGAGGGTGGAACAACCAGAAAACAATAAATAAAAATATTTACATACTGAGTATAAGTGGCAATAAAGAGAAGCTCTAGATTCTGTGACTGAATATCAATAGGACAACAATAAACCAGTTATAAGTTCGTAAGTTTCCATTGCTTTTGCCATGTATATACGGTGAAGTATGCGCATCAACTCACGTCCCAGATGAATATTTCCAAAGAAATTCACTAATTTGCATGTGATATAAAAAAAAATCCCCCGGCTCATTGCTATTTAGCGACGGCTAAATAAACTTGTTTAAACGTACAGAGACTTAAGGTTTCGTACCTTGTCTCGGTATCTAGCCTCAGTATGTAAAGCGCGTATCTATTTTCGCGGCCATAGTGCAAAATAACCGCAGTATCTTCTGAACTGAAGATTTTTCACTTGGACTAAAGTGACTGAAAGCCAATATTGTTCTTCCCTTGACAATCGAATAGAACTAACTTTCTATCAAAATCTCTGCGGTTTCGTCAAGAGGGGTTAACATAACTTAGGCTGCATCTTTTATTAACAGATGTTTAAAATAATATAAAAATTATCGTTATATGCCGCAAAAAGTAACACTCATTTGGCAACTTACCCTACAACCCCAAGAGGAAAAAAAACTGATAATAAATTCTTAGACCACATCGTATTACTCAGAAACAAGCTCAATCAACAGATGCATCTGTGACTGTAATATCAACAAAGCTTTAGCTTATTGCGTGCGGGAGTAAATTGCGAATTCATACATATGTACATCAGATGAGTGTACATTCAGGTTCTATGTAGAGGTCTATTTGAAAGTTCTGGAACTACAAGGTTTCTCAAAGTTCCTACAGAATTTCATCAAACCCCTATCCCTGCTCCAACACTACAGATGGACTAACAGATTTATGACCCTTTGTCGCCTCCAGTGAAAGTGGTAACTTAGTATTAATACTAGAAATAAGCTTGGGATTTTCTTGCTTGTTTACTTAGTTGTTGATGGGGTCAAGTGGCTTGACCCTCGTCGATGAACCCCATGAGTTTCTCTCTGTAAAAAGATACGAATAATTCAATTTTTGTTTCTTCTTGGAAAAAGATCTATCACTGCATTCGAAAGCAATTATCTAATAAAATAATGGTTTAATTTATAAAACATGTAACAAGCATGATTACCCTCAAAAACCCATGGAAATCCCGACCCATTTGACGAACTTAGGAAAGATAGCTCTTGACCCCAGTCAATTTCCAATGTCAGTGATAATGCGATCAGATACAATTTCCGCAATTGTAGCTGCAGAACAACTGCTCATTGCAATTATTAATTTGTTTTCGCTTGAAAAAGGTGATTTACCCTAAAATTCACTTTTATTTCGTATCAAAGCCAAGAAAACTAGGTTGTTACCCTCTCGAAATGTGTTAATTGAATTTGCTCGTTTTCGGTACCAAAGCAACTGCCGATAATTTTGTTTGTTTGTTGCTAAAATTTCGCTATGAATGGAAAAATTGGGTGAAATTGAATTTCTGAAGGATCGTCTTTGAGTATAATAGGCTATTTAATTAATCTATAAACAAGAATAGAAATACTAGGAAAATGAGCATTATAGCAATAAATAGAATGATAATTGGGCACTTTATGGTCACAAATAACGTCGCTTTCAGGAAGACTGGTAAAGCCATGTATTATATTTAGGTGAGGAAAATGCGCATCTTTGAATCAAAATATTGGGAGGGAATATGTCTAATAATAAATTTAAGGTGGAAAATGGGGAGATACCTGAGTCCATAACGTAGGGCTTTCTAATTCGAGAGAGCTGATTTCTCGTCATCCTTAAAGCGTACGCTGGAAAAAGCACCCTGTCATATTAGTCTTAACATCTTAAGTGAAGGCAAGACCGAATATAAGAGATCAGAAGTTAGGAGACAGATCCTATTAAAGAAGGAGCCGAGGACAGCTTAATTGAAAATATTTCCTTCCCAAAAATATCTGTGGGCTAGTAATCTGCAAATTTCGAAACTTTATTGCTACCAAAACGTCAACAACGCTTCGGATAGAGACTCACCTCACGTCGATGACCCTTGGCTAGCGATTGCAAACTCTGCGATCTGTAATTGGTTTCTGGAATGAGTGCACGCTCTTCGACAACGGCATCGGGGGCTCTCACAATGTTCCCTTCCTCGAACTCGACCGAGAATTCCAACGATATTGGCTGGACATCCAAGTAAGGTGGTTGGATTCTGGAGAGTTCTCCTTTGTTCCGATGGATCAAAAATGGCGCGGGGGTTTTCTCGAATATACACAGTGTATCCAAGTCGTATAGTCTCCCAGGTTTCGTCAGTGTATTCCAAGCGGAAGTACTGGCGATATTGGAAGTCTGTCGATTGCTGGAGCGAGATTCGAGCCCCAAACCTACCTACCCTACTCCTTTTCCGCTCGCGGCAATTCACTTTTGTAGTCTGGAAAGCGAAACGGTAGCAGACGCGAATCCGGTTGTTTTTGACAGTTACCGCAAGGCGCGCTCTCCTGACCTGGTAACTAAGATTCCGGGCTGGGTTAATAATAATAATTATAATCGTTGGCGCAACAATCCATATTGGATCAGGGCCTTGAAGTGTGTTAGAGCACTTCATTCAAGACCGTAACGGTACACTACACGATTAGAGTATCCTGTAGGAGGCAATGTGGTCAGCATTGCGCTCGCCCGAGATTATTACTCTGATTTGACTCAGGTACTCATTCACAGCTGAGTTGACTGGTATCCCACATCCAGTCACGATAACAAATCCCTCTGCCACCAGTGAGATTTGAATCGCGGTCTTCAAATACGGCAGCCCAGTGTTCTAGCCACTTGAGCTATCTGGACATGTAAGGCAGTGATAATGCAACGTTGCCAGTCGTCAGGCATTGATTCGTTGTCCCATACTTTGAGCATCACTTGATGAACCGCTTGGTGTAATTGGTTGCTTCCATATTTAAGCAGTTCGGCTGTAATTCCATGGGTTCCTCGCGACTTATGGTTTTTAAGCTGATGAATCGCACCGACTGTTTCTTCTATGCTTAGTGGTAGCAGCATTTGTCCGTCGTCGCCGCAAGGATAGTAGCAAAAATAATGCCCTTCATTGATTTCGGGAAAGCTTTCGACAGTATCAAGAGAGAGTGTATCTGGTATACTCGTAGCAAGAGAAGAATAATTCGAGAGAAACTGATAGCTGGTATCAAGGCGACATATGGTACTTTGTCAAGGTGAAATTTCAGAGGAATGTGAGGTCGAAAGTGGAGTTCGCCAGAGTTGAATGTGGTCACCGATATTATTCCTTCTTGTTATCCGTGGTCTTCTTCATGTTGCTTTGTCCGTGGCACGTGTAGGAGTTCAATGAACCATGACATTTTTCCTCAAATACCTCGACTACGCTGATGACATATGTTTGTTTTTCTATTTGGCGAGAGAAACAAGCAGGGTTGGAGAGAGAAAAACACCAACGAAGCCAAGGTTCTTAGTTTGACGGATCATCGATCTGTCCTTGTCTACATTTATGGGTAGAGTATCGAAGCCGTCGATCGATTTGTATATCTAGGAAACGTGGTTACAGCCGACGGCGGCACTGAACTGCATGTTCCCTGACGCATTGGCAGCGTTAGATCCTTGGTGCATAGGAAGATGGTTGAGATTAAAATTGATCTGACCACGCTTTCTCTAAAACCACTCTACTATATAGTAGGGATCAACTTGTATTCCCAGTACATACCATCCTGTCAGATCTGCTACGTTTCCTCCTCTTCTAAGTCCCTGCCCTCTTACTCAGTCTGGTTTACCACTGAAGTCAAAAAATTACTACAGGGAAAAAGTCTTCCGGAAACCGTGCTAATTTCGTTTCACCGGAGCGCGGAATCATCAAACTACTCTGGTCTCACATTCACAAATTCCTGGGGACCGCTCGTCTACATTACTTCTTTATCATTTGTGATCAATACTTTACCGTTACATTTTCTGTAGAGTTCACTTAGAATGCCAATTTCTATCTCGGACTAGTAAGTGCTCTGCGCAAGCAAATCTCGCAATTTCCTAAACTCGAGTATTTCTCACTTCCGGCAGTATGCCTTTTATCAAGTCCTTCTTATCTTTGGCATGCGCATTTCGGGTCTCTTTTCCAATATGTCCTTTCTCATCATCGCTTCGGTATCGACCAGGCTGATCAATGTTGATAGTTCATGACTTTGTGAAGTACCCAAAAATGAGGTATTTGAAACACTTCCTTGATGAGGCCTGCTCTCTTAGACAAACTACCCATTCAATTCGAGTTTTTACGGCTACCAACAACTTCTGCCTTGTCTCCGCTGGTAATCAAATTGTAAACTTAGGACTTTATCAAACTCATAATAGATTCTTCGCCAAGTACCTTCAATTTAAATTGTTAATTTGACGAAAGGTGATATTCTCCTATGCACGCCTTTTCATTGAAGTCCTCATAGGGTATATAGACCTTATGTTTTTCGGCACGTACTGCGATATTCTCCTCAAGTGAGATTTTAATTTGGTTACATAAATTTTGGTAAAGATGAATTTTTCAGTATAAACATGAGATCCCATTTCTGAGTTCTTCGGATTATGTTGACGATTTTGCCCAGGTCTTTTAGGTCGGAATGAGCTATGACCTTTTTGAGAATTTTCTCATACAATGGATTGCCTTTGTTAAAAATAACAATTGCCTCTGGGCAAATTTGTCTGTTTTGGTTTCTTGTTCGTCCTTTTATTCGTAATCTTGGTTCATCCTTTATTGAATGGCTTCAGCTTTGCATCGCTTGCCAATCTTGCACTTGTAGCACCTTCTCTTCGTCTTCCCAACCTTTAGTTCAATTTCTTCGAACTGCCAGTGTGCCTTTTCCTGCCTGCTTTGTACCTAAAGAATCCCCCTTTTTTCATTTACTTTTTTTTCCTTCTTTTATGAACCATTCTGGAGGCCCTGAACACCTTTGGTAACAAGAAACTTTCAGGTTACTAGTCCATATATTCATATCTTTTTACGACGGTTGGGGATACTTTGAATGTATTCTTAAATTCCAGGACAATTAGCAGTGGAGCCAGCAAATTTGATGTTAGTGGAGAAGTACACAGCAGCTTATGTGAAACCAGAGCAGTTTAACATTTTCGAGCTCTATAGCGTCCTTGATGCTACCCTAATATTATTTGAGACAATTTACCAAACATTTCACGCAAGAGTCTGGAGCCTTGATGGTGTTAATCACATGCTTAGTAACCTAAGATGCATTTCCAGTTGATTATTGGTAATGTTAAGTTGGGGTCATCGAAGTGTAGCGTAGACAGGCTATAAAAGAAAAGACGATGAGATCTACTATCTTCAAGAATGAAAGGAAAGTCAGACTGACAACTTTGTGAGATGCTTTTGCACACCTGTGGATATGCTCATTCGGAGAAGGAAGTGACAGGAAAGGACTACCTTCTCTTAGCGGGTTAAATGAGGGAATCTTTCCATGGACATCTTGGGAAGAACATGCTGCTAGAGACTTAGTGCGCAGGTGTGATTATTCACTTCCTCAGGAAGAGTGGCCTTCTGAATGTGTGATAATGTTAAATTTCGACCTTTTGGCTGTTATATGAGACATTCAACGTAAGGAAATTGAATGTGCAAATGTGAATCCAAGGTACATCCTGAGCCAAAAAATAAAGGTTTCGTTCAAAAGTAAGGTCAGTTGACTCGTTTCTTCTTCGTTTTCTTGAGCCCTTGTCCCGTTCACAAGCGGGTTGGCTCATCGTGATCAGTGTCGCAATTTTATTTTATTAAAGAATTGATGTGGATGTGGTCGTGAGGCCTTCAAATCACCATCCATCGTATCAAGCCACGCTTGTTTTGGCCGGCCTTTTGATCGCTTACCATCGACTTCGATGTTCAGACCAATCTTGGCAAGTGAATTCTCGTTAGCAGGAATTGTGCGACCATACCATTGAAGACGCCTCTCTCGCAATTTTTCCACGATCGATGCAAGCCCATAACGAGCGCGGATATCCTCATTTCGGATGTGATCAAAACATGTCACGCCACTAGTCCAATGCAACACCTTCGTCATACATTGTCCTTTATAGTCGGCGAACACTCAGAAACATAAAGGGCGACAGGACGGACGACATTGTGATAAATTTTAAATATGAGACGTCTGTTGATACGTCGATCACAAAGAACACCAGTTGTTGACCGCCACTTTATCTAGGTTGCGTTAATGCTTGAAGCAATTTCATATTCCAATTCTCCATTGACTGATAGCATTGATCCGAGATATTTAAATCGCTCAGTTCTGGGTAAGTCACTACCGCTGACAGTGATTGTACCTGTTTCATGGGGTTCGGTCGTCAAAAATTCAGTTTTATTCAGATTCAATCTGAGACCGTGTTGCATGAGGCGATCATTCCATTTTTGGACAAGTTGTTCGACATCATTTTCATCATCATCGCTAGGAACACATCATCTGCATAAAGCAGTTATAGGGCGCTGGACGTTGGATGTTCTGTGTGACAGTGTCCATAACCAGAATAAAGAAGACTGGTGAGAGGGTGTTTCCTTGATGATCATCGACTGATGGACTACCTTTCTTTTTCCATATTGGAACTGTGGTATTTTGTGGCCAGTCAGACAGTGCTCTACCTTCCTCAATAACTCGATTGAAGAATCTACTGAGCCACGGTGTTCGACCCCAGCTCTTCGCTTTCCAGACCTCAGATGCGACGTCGTCAGGTCCTGTTGCTTTCCCCAATTTCATTCGTGTTATTGCTTCCTCGACTTCAGTGGCGCAAGCAGGTGAAATTGCTCCAAATCTTGGCAATGCTTGTCATTTTTAGTTGACTCGTTCGAATCGTTTTATTTTTCAAAATGTTTAAAATTCAATTTCTAACACTACTGCATCTACCATTTGTCATTGGAATCTTAGTATACAGTCATTATATTTTCTATATTATGTGATGAGGAGGTGGCGTTAACTTAATGCAAGTGTAGATATGAATATAAAAACCTTAAGTTTAGCAAAATATATGGGAAATAATAGATATTACTATATAAATAAGATATTTAAACTGGATCTACTTTAAATGCATAGCGCATGAAATGATTTGAATATTCAATGGAGCCGACTTAATATTTTTGCATAAATACGTACGTGCAATAATTATCAGAGTCTTCCTAGATCGAGCTATTGTGGTTACTTTCAGCTTAAGATGCTCCTTGAGATCTATAATATTATGTACATTTCAATTCTAGTGAAATAAACATTTTTTATTCGGTACAGGTATTAATTGTGACTAACTATAATATATTAAGTAAAATTATCCTTGAGAGCCAATACTTACACCGTTTTGGAGGAGCCTATTTAGTACGATTTATTTGACAAAATGTGGTGAGTGGAATTGTCCTTTATTAGGAAAAATGAACTTCAAAGGTTGCAAGTTCAGAAGATTTTTTTGTTAACGACAAATTTATTTTATTGGATCCACATTCTAGAATATTCATTTTTTTCAATCGAGTGACACTAGGCTGTTGTAGCAGTCTGATTGTTAAGGGGTTAGGATGGGAAGCTAGTCTCCCTTTATTTTTCGCCTCCTGCAACGAAATCTCCTGTCATATTGTAATTTTAAGGTTTAAATTTAGGTAAAATGTTTTCATTTTTCATACACCAAGGTCCAGATAAAGCACTCTGGACTGGGCTATCTGTAGCAATTCGACATTAGATGTGCACGCTGAATTCCGTAAACCCATTTTGACATGGTGACGGCTTCATAGATCAGGCTCGGGGGCCAGCTCAGAGTTTTTATTTAGAAGCCAATAAATATTGTTTGTTCTCAGCTTCATTTGCAATGCTTTCATCTCAATGGGCTTTCTCCATTTTAATCGTTTATCCAGATGCAAACCGAGGTACTTTACCTCGTTCTGTTGAAAGAAAATTACACCATTGATTGAGACCTTAGTGCAGTTTTGTCGGTTTAAAGTGAAAGTGACGTGACAGCATTTGGTTTCGCTCACGCGGATTTTACATTTTATGAGCCACTTTTTAATTCATTTTAAGTGGCATTGTAAGTTTTTTGAACCTGACAATCGGTGTGGATACTTAAAGTGGCAGAATCATCTGCAAAAATTGAGGCTATAAGGTTAGGGTCAGGTCCGAGGTGTAGCTGAGTTGGAGTGTTGGGCCAAAGACGCTGCCTTGAAGGCCTCCAGCTTGGATATTATAGCTTCTTTATTTTGATGATCAAACCTTCATACCACACTTTGTCGAAGGCTTACACTACATCCAAGAAGACCGCTGAACAACACTCTCTATCATCCAGTGCACTCCGTATCTCAGAGACGATTCCGTAGCCTCAATAACGACCAAATTTATGAGCGATACTATGGTCGTTAGGTTGTGGATAAAATCCGGCTCAATAGGTTACGGTGGGCGGGTCACTTAATCGATATGGATGAGGATGATCCAGCCCGGAAAATCTATAAGGGCAATATTTATGGTAGAAAAAGAAGATCAGGCAGATCCTGCCTGAGATGGAGCAATGGCGTAGGTCAGGATGCCAGACAGCTTTTAGGGATATTGAATTGGTGGACCTCGACACAAAACCGGGATGTCTGGAGTTCCTTATTAATGCTTCTCTCGAAAGCCAAAATAGCGCTGAGCAGACTTATGGGCCTGTAGGATGAAACCTGCGTTTGGTCCTTCCCACATTTACCGATCATTGTAATTTTTAAAAATTTCCGAGTCTTGGGGAAATAGGTCAGACGTAGGATTGCGTTGAATACGTGAGTCACGTGAGTGATTGCAATTCCTGGAAGTTCCTTCAACGCTATTCCCGTGATTAGTCTCATATCTTTGAACTTTCTTTGGATCCACTTGTTCTATAAAGGCTCGAGAATTTTGTTTAGTTTCGAATGAGAAGCTTCCCTTCAACGTTACCATAGGTATTTTTGGTAGTGTTGACTTCATCGGCGGTAAATCAGGGAGGAATACTTTTGCCAAGTGTTTTGCGAATTCCGCCTCATTTTCGACATTACTTCTTGTCGATCTGCCGTCAGCTAATCTCCGTGTAGCTTCCAGCTCCTCGTAAGTAACTGTTCCCGTTTATGCTTAACGGTTTCATGGAGCGTTCGACTTGCTTTGGCTAATTGTTTTTATCGGTCAGGAGATTTGTTAGCCTGTCATTGTATTCTCAATTTGTGTTTTGTTTGGACCAGCGGCGTACTATTTTTTGGGAAATTTCGATACATGAGCGTGGGGTAGAGAGCGGTAGAGAGGTACAGAGCGCTTATAAGGAAATTCAATCAGCTCGTTGATTTGGTTGTTGATTTCCTATTGTGTTGCCTGTTATGGGAGGTACGCTCGCAAGTGTGACAATGACGGGCGAGTGGTCTGAAAGCAGTTCATAGCAGGGTTTGCTCATTATCAGTTCCCGCCTCACGTTTTTAGCAACACTCAAGTCAATCAGGTCCGCGATTTTACGTCGATTTGCTGGCCAATAAGTGGACTGTCCAGATGAGACGACGTCAAGTCTGGTGTTTTGAGTTAGCATATTCCACAACTGTGCACCGTTGGGTGTGATCAATCTGGATCCCTAATTAATGTGTTTAGCATTAAAATCTTCAGGGCAAGAAATCTGTTTCTCAGTGTGTGTTCTTCGAATACTTGGAAAGTCAGTTTAAACTTTGGAGGATAATAGATGATAGTGATGGTTATTTCGCCGGTCCATTCCAGTAGTCGGATTAAAGCTGCTTGGAGTTAATCTTTGCAATAATTTTCTAAAAGGTAGTGTTTATTGCGGCACTCATCAGAGTATTCCAGTACCGTCATGGGTTTTCCCTTCTGTATGCTTAGTGTCATAGAAGCCGTACCCACCAATCTGAAAATTGTTTTTGTGAGTCAGATGCGTTTTGGATACAAGCATTATGTCGATTTTTTTGTCAAACAGGAAGTGTCGCATTCCCAATTTATCACTGGAATGCAAACGGCGTCAGCTAGGCCGTTTGCATTCCAGTGACATATTTTTGTCTCTCCCTTCCAGATTGGGGTATGGGACACTTGTTTTTTCTTGGTTTTGAGGCGCTAGCATAGGCCACCACTCTCCAATCTGATCTACTAAGGAATCATTAGCCAGAAAATGTCCCTTGTGGTTTAAGATCTTAACCGGCAAAATGGCGATTCCACCTTCTTAACTTCTATTATGGGGGAGTACTTTAAAGGGTTTTCGAGTCTCCCAGGAGTAATTTTGAACAACGTTCTCTGGTACTCGATTTCAAAATTAAATTGTAGGTGTAGATTCTTTTTGTACACAGCAGTAGGTGCTTCGAAGGTAAGCGACTATTATCACAACTGCCTGTCTGAATAACTACCCAACATGTTAACTGCCACAAACCTCCGAACAATGTAAACCATCAATAGAAGCGAACGCCATGTGTCGAATCCCTTAATGAGCATAACATCATCCCATCTTTCAGGATCGTTGGCAGAAAAAACACATAGCAGAAATGGTCCTTATCTATCGTGGTTATACGGATAAAAATATAAAATATTTCCTGAAGAGGATTAGCGCACTAAAATCTTTTTGTCTATTTCCATGTACTCACCAAAAAGAGGATTGGAGTATATCTGACTCTTTTTGAAGACTCCTAAAAATGGCTCGTCAGCACTAAAATACATTGTTATTGGTTGAAGCGAAGCTTGTCAAGGAGTAGCTTTTAGAGTAGAAGATAAAATCGGAAGGATCTGATGTCTTATCAGCCGCTTGTAAGAATAGGGCTTGAATCCTTGTAGGAGGGTTTCATTTGAATAAGGTGGTGGGCAAAGGATTCTGAAGGCGCCCTAGGTAAGATCGAGAGCGAGCCCGCATTTCTTCGCCTAGATAGGAGTTTTTTAATTCTATGGAATGATTACGTTTACGTTTATATTAAGCAAAAAGTTTACTTTAAGTGAGCTAAAGTCATGCACAATTGATACATCACTGCCACCAGTGAGGTTCGAACCGCGACCTTCCGTACGACAGCCTTGTGCTCTAACCACTCAGCTATCCGGACACACCCTACATGTGCCAACTGGAAAAAGAGATCTTCCAAGAAACTTCATCGCGCATTCGGTAACGGTGAAGTCGGTGGGTGACATTTGGGGTTGGAGGGATGGCCACATTGCCACCTACAGTGTACTGTAGTGTACCATTACGGTCTTGAATGAAGTGCTCTAACACAATTCAAGGCCATGATCCAATATGGATAGTTGCGCCAAGGATTATTAATATTACTGACTTACAAGGATTGTATATTGGACAGAATGTAATCAACGAGACAGATGGCTATTGCCAACCATTGCGTGACCACTCTATCCGTTCACGGTTATATCGATTTGGTGTTATCAAGAACCTCAAACCACATAGAAGTTGATTAACAAAGTCATCCATGTGTTCAGTATTGAGCGCTTGTAACGATTTATAAAATAATCATGTAATCGTGGACATCACGCTGCTACTGATATAAATATCATTATTTTTTCTAGACGAAGTTTCAAAAATGCTCTCTAAATATTATACAACTATCTCCAGGAAACTCTTTCTCTGCGTCATCAGTCCCATCTTAAGCGCTGGTGGATCTGAATAGCCGAAATTTACCACTTTTTCTGTGTTGTTGATTGGCTGTGTACTAATGATTTGCAAACTGGAATTATCATTTCAGCCAATCCTGAAAGTCAGGTTCATAGAGAGAAAATCCGAATCCGGGATGAAAATTATATGGGCTCACCTATTATTCCTTCGTTTCAAGTCTAAGGACCTAGCGTGGAAATTATACGCTTTCTGGAATTGAATAATATGCCTAATTTTGAAAGTGTCTACATTCCGGACTCCCGTGGATTCTTAAGATAAGAAGCCGCAATTCTTTTCCAGGTAAACCAATGTGTAGCAGGGAATAAAATATAAACACCCGCTTATTCGCGTCTTTGGGAAAAAATGAGTGTCTCCTCGAAAAATAAGAATTCGGAATGGAATAGACCGTTTGGAGGGGGGGGGGGGGGCGAATTAGCAATTACCTCAGGCGCTGAGTTTTCCTAGGGGACCTGAATAGACTAACAAAATTAGAGTGATTTTTTAAATTCAGAGGGCCCCAAAATTTTCCATCGGGCTCCGATTCTTTCCCTATGATTCGGTCCGTGGCACATAAATGCTTAGCGTATTCTACTTTGTGGGATGGATTTTGGAATACAGAAGTGCAGATCCTTGATAGAAGAGTCATGTTCCTTTTTGTTCACTGTTTCGGAGACGATATCATCGATGAAGGGGAACCAATGGAAAATGATTCTTTCATCGGGCAAAGTGCACTTTTCCATGAAGGCAAAAAACCCCTCTTTATACACCTCTGCTCTAGCGAACTTAAAGCAAATTATTCTGGAAAAGTATGTACAATTTGTAAACTCAAAGATGAAGTAACATTGAATTTGATAGATCACGTTTTTGTAACGTAGAGTGCGGCCTTCTGAAAAAACTTCAGGCCCGGGAGGATCCCCACTTCCTCTGTCTTTTGTCAGGCCTGTTCAAAATTGTTATAAGATTAGAATTTGCAGTGAGTGACACCGAGGTAAACGATTTAGTTTACCGTGAAGAGTTCTTTTTTAAGGTTTTGTGTAAAACAAAACCTTATTAAAATGGATTTACTGTCTGTCTGTCTGTCCGTCACATGCATTTTTCTTGGAGACTGTGGCAGCGATTGATACCAAATTTGGTGGAAAGGTGGGAACTGTGTTAAGTGTTACGTATTAACGGGACAAATTCACACTCGAATGTCTTTACAAAAGAAATACACAAAACCTTTCATACCTGAAGCGTCCAGGTTCCGGTTTCCCGACTTATTTCATCTAAAGGCTACCCATTTTTCCTAATTTCAATTTGATGAGATGTGGGTAGTTCTGCAAACTTATATTCAGAGGTACTTTACTGAATATTATGCCTGTCACAATGGAGTATACGATGAGATTATCGACATATTTTAGAATTCGAATTGCATTTTCTAAACGGGCCTGTTTAGCAATGTTCGCTGTGAAGTGCGGGACTTGAATTGCTGGAGGACGGAACCTTCTTGAATTCCGTTCGGGATAGAAGCGTATATGAAGGGAAAAGCTATTACGGATTTTTTACTTGGAATTTTAATGAACAGGATTGAATATTAAAGTAGACAACTTAAAGTTAGTTCGCATAGGTGCAGGTGGAAGTGAAGGATGCTATTTAGCATATGAATGAGTCCCTATTGTCATAAGGAATCAAAGCTTCTCTTTTTGTCAATTAGGCAACCTATTTTTGATGTCTTCCTATTAATCTCCCATAAATCGTCGGTTTTTAAAATGAGCAGAGCGCTGCTCAACTGAGTGACCTAGTTGATTGGCGAAGTTCGTTGTTCCTATCACAGTGTTCATGGATAACTCCTTTGATGACCTACTCGAAATTTTTGGTAGAAGTTTAGAAGATGGAGACAGGCTTGTCCCTATCAAGAAGGAGAGGATCTTATCCTTTTTGGAGACTTGCGCGATTTGGGCACAGTTCTAGTTCGCGGAGACAACGGGTGCGAATCTGCGATGTTATTCTATCGCTTTATTTCGAACTGAAACGATATTGCCATAACAAACCGCTCATGTATCTATTTCATAACACAGAAATTCAACATATATAAATGTAAATTGACACTTAAGTAATATTTACTCCAGAAAATTGCATTAATTCTACGATACATTATTTACGAAGGAACATATCACAAAGCATTCATAAATTCACTGCTGGTATCTTTTTTTCTAATCAGCTGATTTATATTTATGTATCTTTGCTACTGCTTATGTATGTAGCTATTCGCTAAGTAAACTTGTTTGTCGAGGAGAAGTTAAGCTTTTTGTTAAGCATAGTGTTTCCTTGGATAAATGGTCAATGGTAAGTAATATGGTACATAGATATATTTTGATACTATATATCTTGCAATGATAGAGTCACGTTCTCCGTATAACGCAATTACGTATGTATCTAGTAAAAATATGAGTCACAGTCATACATTTTGTATTGCGGGTAGTTTAGCGTTAATTAGTTTTGCTTATATATATTGGTTTATATTTTATATACAAAATACAAAACAATCTATGAATATGCTAACTGAGGATTGTATTTACTTATTTATATGGGCAAATTACCACTAAGATCAATCTTGCAGATACTGTGAGCAGGTTTTCCATTTAACACTTGCATATCGTTAAACCGATTTATTGTATAATATAAAAATATAACACGGCGCCGGCGACTCTTCCACGGGTTTACAGAGGGAAACCCTCTTCTCCCTCCTATATATTTTTTTACTGAACATGTTACTAAATTCATGGTTCTAAAACCATGGGTAGGTGATGTAATATTACAAAAGTGATATCACTTTAAAGTGTAATATCACATTACCATCAACATGGGTAATCAAAACATCACCGCTCAATAGAGAAGTGATGATGACATTACTCTTGTGATAATCAATGTTTTGTAGAATCCGTGCCGATGTGATATCGCAGTCAAAATCACCAAATAATTGTTCGATACATCATACCGTTCATCTTAGTAAAAGCGGTGGTCACAGTTATCTAGTGTTGACGTGGACTATTGCTTGCGAATATGTTAGTGCTATGATTCTTATGCCTTGTTAGAGTGTAATAATACAGTCCCGTAGGAGGGCTCTCCAGGATGTCGAGCTTGTACCGCTGAAATTCTCACTGGGGCTTGAGTAAGCCTGAATGTCATCATCGAGGAGCGTTAACAAAAGCAAACGGTCGTAGCCGAAAAATCAATCCGATTCCCGGCATTGAAAACTTTTTCTGATGCTTAACCAATACTCTCGACTTACAGGTTGTTGATCGATAAATATCTATCCCCTACAACAAACGGGGAATACTTTAAGTGAATTCTTAACCCACACCCCATAGGGGAGCCACTATCACTAACTTGAGCATTAGCATAGTCAATACCATTAGTCTTAGCGAAGTGAACTTCACCAACGAACTGAGACGCTATTCAGACAATAGCGATTATTCCTCCACATCTCTCAACCAGGCTTAAAATTGTCAGGGCCGGGAAAATGTAACTTTAAGTTGATGTGTGTATGCCTCCCTTACTGGCCGAAGACATGAGGGATATCTAATGCGTTGCTGGCGGGTTATGTTCGGTGGGATCGTGAAGGTGGGAGGTGTCGACCCAGTGTGCGTACATATCAGATTTATATATGGTCGAGGAACTTACAATTTGAAACTTATTTCTTCCTCTCGGTCTACCTGTGGTAGTTTACTACTAGACTAACGGTATCCAAAAACACATGAAGATGGAAACAAAGGATTGTAACTCTTCAAGTTGTAAGAAGTCACAGACTTCGAATCAATCCGCGACTTTGAGAAATCAGGTCGTGGCCGAGGCACGGATTTTGGAGGCCTCACCAGATTCATGTTCCCCCACGGAGAAATCTCGACAGAAGGACACTTCAGCCGCAAAGTAGTAGGCTTGCCTGTCAGAACCTTCTCCTCCGCATTTACCAGGAAAACCGGAAGAAAGTGAAGCTGGTGATGTGGACACAATTGGTCTAATTCTGGTATGCGGAAACAAATCCATGCACCCCGGGACACCGTGAAACTGGAAGGGCTGGGAGAGCAATTTTGTTTTCAGGACTTTGTTGCGGGCAACTTACAATGCCAGGTTCATGATAAGAGGAGAAATGTCACAATTTCCTCTGCTTACTTACCTTATGATTTTTTGTGTCCGACGCAATAATTAAGGGATTGGGTAATATATGCAGAATCAAGTGGCCTTGATGTCTTAGCAGCTTAGTCTTAGTAGATGCGAACGCTCAGCATATTTGTTGGGGCAGTATCAAATGCAATGCTAGAGGAGAGCAGCCATTTGATTTTATCACTTCAGCTGGTCTGATGACTGTGAGCGTAGTGTGTGCCCCTACTTTCGTGGGGCCAAAAAGAAGTGAAGTAATTGACTTAACAATCTGCACTCCAAAGTTTTTAGAGTTGATTACAGAGTGGCGAGTGCTAGATGAAGTCTCACTCCCAGATAACCGTTACTTAGAATTTAGTCTGACTATTGCGGAATCATAGGAAAACGGATTGGACAAAGTTCGATGAACTTCTTGGCGACAAAGTGGAGTTCTCTAGGAAACTAAGGACTATTTTGGCGATAGAAAATCAATTGGAGACTCTGAATCGCACACTTTTAGAGTGCTTTGAGGAAGCTTGTCCTATTTCCAGAAGCCAACGTAGTAAAACGGCTAAATGAATCAGACAACTTTTAAATCGTGCTTGCAAAAGCAATAAGGAAGAAGACTGGTTAAATTTCCTGAACTCACAGCGTTAATATAAGAGGCTCGTAAAACGTTCGAAACGAGATTTTTTTTTAGAGCATACTGTGAGGAATTGGAAGGTGAAAGGGAGAATTCTAGGCTGTGCAGAGTTCTTAATAAGGATGAGTCAGGCAAATCAGCTTAACATCACTTTCGCTGAAATGTCTGGAGAGATTGGTTGAGCGTCATATTCGCAGGAAGGCGCTAAGGTCGTACCCACTAAATGAAAATGGTTTCCAACCAATAAGTCCTGTGAGTCTGCTCTTCACTCTTTGGTTTCGAAGATAGAGGACGTAGGGATGTTCGTGGATTTTGAAGGGGCTTTTGATTGTGTGCCCTTCCAAAAGCTATGTGATTCCGCCAGAGAGAATGGTGTTGGTCAAACTTTAATTAAGTAGATCTACGTTATGCTAACGCAGAAATCGCTGTGTGCTGAAGTGGGTGTTGATCGCTACCTAACAACGGTAGCGACGTGGAGTATGTTGATTGACTCACTGTTTTGCGAACTGTAAAATCTGCCAATACAGGCTTAAGCTTATGCGGATGATATGGTTATGCTAGCTGTTTGTCGAGATCTCGGAACGGTGTATAGAAATACACAAGGCGCCTTGATTTGATTGACAATTGGTGCCTCAGGCATGGACTTTGAGTAAATCCAAATAAAACCACAGTGGTATTATTTACAAAAAAGAGGAAACTGAACGGTCTTTGCATTCCTGAGATGATGGGGACAGCCCTTCAACTCTCCGTAGAAGTGAAATATCTAGGAGTTATTCTAGACAAGAACCATCTTTGGAACAAATATGTAGAGATAAAGATGAAACGAGCTTTCACAGCTTATGGGCTATGTAGACGAACGTCTGCCTCGACATGGGGACTTAGGCCTCATTAGGGGGATGTTCGTTTATGAATTCGTAGTGTGGCAGGTTAAGGTGAAACAAAAGAGTTTTCACTGTAAACTAGCCACACTGCAAAAAACTGTGTCTGGGTATCACCGGTGCCATGAGCACTATTTCCGGCGCAGTTCTGAATATATTACTCAATTTGCAGCCCTTGGATATCTTTATTCAGAGCACGACAATGAGAGCAGCTCGTAGATTAATTCGATTATATCTATGGGGAAACAATGGACATGGGAGGGATTGGAAGGGATACTGGGGGAATTGAATCCAGTTTTCGCAATGTCTCGGATCCCCATACATCTGTTTGGTAGAAGATATGACGTTATCTGGAAACGGATAGAAAACTGTGACCAACCAGAAGAATGCGGGTCAGGATATACTGACGTCTTCTACACCGATGGCTCAGAAACAGAACAGGTTTCTGGAGACGGAATTAACCTCTCGAATAAAAACGAGAAGTAGGCTTTTCCCTGGGGACAATATACAATGGTCTTTCAGGCTGAGGGCGTTGAGCAGTCCTTTGATCACTTCAAAAATCGTTCATGTATGTAGAAATGTAGAAATCGATTGAGTTCTGTTTCTAGATTAAATACGGTGAAACTACTTTGGATACCTGGTCATTGTGGTGTAAAGGGAAATGAAATCTGGGATGCTCTAGCCAAAGGGGATTCAATTTCCCCTATTCCCGGACCGGAACCAAGAATTGGAGTGTCAGTAGCATTGGCCAATGCTGCTATCAAAACTTGATGGAAGCTTCCCATGCCTTCATGCTACTACACAGCAAACTTCATATCGAAAAGCAGGAAGACTTGTGGGTATTCTGACTGGCCATAATTCACTAGCTGGGCATGTTCAGAATAGGAATTCTGATACGTGTCCATCCTGTAATGAGGAAGCGGAATCCACGGAACATTTGCTATTTGAGTGCCCCGCCCAGATTTTTGGTACTGATATGCTACAACTGCAGCGGGTAACATCACATCCACAAACGGAAATCCTGCGATACAAAAATGAACCCGGGATATTCCGTTAGACGGGTATATCAGTATAATGGACCACTAAGTTTTGAATGTTCGGAGGCTTTGCCTCTCCCCCACCTTAAACACACACACACCCATCTCATTCAAATTCAATCCTCCAAAGAATTGTGCAATTTCTTTATTTCAGTGGGAGTAAAGCCTGCTGCTCATATATTTTTCTCATTTGTATAGGGGATAGTATAGAAGATTACCTGATTACCTGGAAGCTTGACGCTACGTGATCTCCGAAAAAAATCTTCTCTAGCGGGTCACCCTTGTTCAGGTGCTCCAGGTCAAAAACTCGATTGGGTACTTGCGTTCAGCGTTGCCGAACATCTATCAGGAGCTGTGTGGGCGGTTATATGTAGAATGATGGACAAATGAAAGCTATTTAACCTCTGCGAGATGAGTTTCAAAATGTTCTAAGGTTTACTGTCCTTCAGTATCCATTTACTTTATTCCAAATTAAAGAATAAAGGTAAGACCAACATCTTAATTGGCCACAGTCCTTGAAATTTTATTTTATCACTATTTTAGCAGAACAGTATTCATGAAAAAATCACCCAAAGAGCAGATGTGATATGTGGTTAAGCGACGCGTTGTTTACCCTTGCAATATCTTCCAGATATTCAGTGGATCTTCTTATTAATTATAGTATTCTTCCAATTAGTGGAAATAATAAATTCTTTGAAATGATGCAAAAGGCATCGGAGCTTTGCACCTCGCTCTGGTAGTGTTAACTATGGTACATACATATATGTCACCTTGCCAAGGTCTGAGGAGCTTATCAACGGCTTGTTGTTGGCGATCGGTTCAATTACAATGAGCATTACAAAAAGCTCAAGAATACGAAAAAAAATAAGATGGTCTGTTTGGGAGGGTTTTTCCCTGCTTTATTTTTATACGGGAAGAACGAAGTCGCTGAAAGAATCTAAAATTCGCATCTGAGGAGGCGTGCGAGTGTATAAAAGATCGCCGGTAAGCTTGTCAGCTAACCAGTCGTATCTTAACATTCTGGTGTTGATCATGTCGCGAATTATGAGTTTGGTCGTTATTTTTGCGACTATTGTCGCTTGCTTCCAGCCAATTTCTGCGGAAGCTGATAATCGAGTTTGTAAGTGACCCAACCAAAAGTGCATCTTGTTTATGAATTTATGGATCTTCCTTATTATTCAATAATATCGTCAAGTGGTGTTTTTGTGGTTACTAATGTTGATTTGTTTTCTGTTTTGTTCTTTTGTTAAGATAAAATGTGTGTTCCACATAAGTTCTATCAACATTGTTTGGATATCGTGAAGGAACCGTCGCAAGGTGGACTTTTGATGGAATGTCTCCCGGCCAGGGATCGGTGAGTGTAGTGTTTTTCATTCCAAATATAGTTCGTATTTCATGCAGTTATAGGACATCCATTTAAATGTCGTGAATTTTCTTTAAAAATGCTCAGCCAGTCGTCTGTGTTCTCTTCAAAAGTCGCCAATAAATCTAAGACTTTTCCGTAAACTAGGAACACCAAGAATTGTACCTTAAATTCCTTTTTCATTATAACCGGTCTTCAAAGGAAGTACCGGTGGTTGCAATATAGCGTGGTCACTAAGTCTAATTCGGTTGTAATATCGATTCGAGGATGCTTTGAAAAGATATACTCGTTTAATGTATCTGAGAATGTTCTATTACATCGTTTATAGTAGACTAGTGGATGCTACCAGCTCGGCTTTTATACCTCGACATTTTTGGTCGTTTCACATTTTGCATTGATTTCGTCCTTTTCTAATATCGTCTCAATTCTTCTGATGAAGAGGAGATCGAATTTGGGACTAATCAAGAAAAATGCTGAAGCTCCCGTTTCCCAGAATACTGATCATCACACCATTTTGTCAAGGGTCTATTTCTTCTGCAGGATTCGAGAATCATATATTCATATATTCAAATCTTTGGCCAAGCTGAATTTAGTGAAATTATTCCTAATTTCATCAAGACCCTAAGGTCTGACGATACAGTGGACGTAATGCGCCTAATCTAACCTAGTAGTCCTAATTTGTTCAGTGATTCACGACAGATTCACACCAGGTAACTTATGTGATAGAAAGTGAAATTGCAAGGATTCACGCAATTGAGTGGAAAAATTGAACTCCGGCGGACGAAAATCTTTGTGAAAGAACCCGGGCACATTTTTTGTCTCTTAACAAATAGGACATGAAAACCCTAGTTGGGGTTTTAACGGGACACTTCTCCTGAAAGTACCACATGGAAAAAGTGAAGTGGCGTTCTGGGTTATATGCAACCGATGTGAGGAGGAGGAAATTATATGCAGCTGCCCGGCCTCCCCACATCTCAGACGAAGAAACCATGGTGAAAATTTTTTTCAACAAAGAGTTTGCGGATTCTCTGTCTCGGGAAAGTGTTCTCAAATTCGCAAAAGCCTGCGAACGTTGTAGGTGGGAGGCCATTGAATAGACGATCTCCAGAATGAATGCTTGGAGTTGCGGCTTCGCCCACTAAAATAATCTAACTAAACTGTGAGCGACTTGATTTGGTAGCACGGAAACACAAAGGGCGGTCTAGAAGTGAGCTTTTTCAAAAGTCGGCTACCGTCCAGGTTGTTTATAGTCCTTTCACTCGAGAATGTACATTGTATATATGATATCTAAATATGCCACTACTGGACGTTCTTTCTTCAGATTAAAAATTCTCAATAGGAGTTTTGCTTTCCTATTTTCTGTTGTTGGATGTAGTGGAGCTAAGCCCTTATTGATACTTACATGTCCCTAATGACAGACTGCTGTTAAAATCATCTAATTGGAAAATAGAATACCCTTTTTGGGAATCTCACTGTATTGTTGTTTCATAAAAACCAGGTAAACCATGACTTTCCAGGGGGCAAGTTGTATCGATTGTAAGAGAAATGATAGATTAATGTTCAAAGGCGACAAAGGAATGTTGCTAAAGGGCAATTTACCTTGCTGGCATAATTGGCAGATCTTAGATATGGATGTTCTTTTGTCCTTTAAAAGAAGCGTTGTATGTGTTCTCGAAGTGGTTTGATTTTTGCCTTCAAAGAGTCGTTACAGTTCCTTTTAGTTTTTTGATTTTATATTGTCCCAGTTCAGTTAAGTCAGTCTTATCAATATGGTCAGGATACCAAATTCTGTTTTTCCTAGGTTCAAATCACCACCAGACCACCGAGTCCTCGTGTATTCCTTGAAGACTTGGGTTCTTAGTAAGAATAATTGCAAACTCTTGGTCGCGTTCGAGAGAAGAAATCTCCGAAGAATTCGGACGATCCCGTAGCCTCTATAACGATGAAATTTATGAGCGGTACCACGACCGTCTACTTGTGGATAAAAATCAGCTCAAAAAGTTTCGGTGGACGTAGGCCATGACGCCAATCTGCTTTCAGAAATATGGTATCGGTGAACCTCGGTGCAAAATCGGGATCTCTTGCGTTCCCTACTAAGGCAGGCCTAGACCGGAGCAACAACCGGTGCTCTGTTAATTATGATTATAATTTTATATTAGACCTGAATACTTGCAACATATGAAACCTGTTTGAAAGATGCTTATCGATGCTGCACAAAGATCTTAAAATTGACTCCTCCTTTACCAGGATTCTAGTATTTCTACCAAAAGTTTTGAATAACTTGAAACTGTTTGCAGACCACAGTCCATTGAATCCTTTAGCGAGGAAATGTTTTTTCCGTGTTCTTGATATTTGAGGAGGCTCTGTTTCAACCGGGAAACATTTTTGTCTTAATATTGATTTGGAACTTGAAAAATATCTTAGCGACAACTCTTTTGTTATTACTAGTATGTACTAGTCAGCATTATTTCCCCTTTTTTGCTCCTGATTGGAGTATAGGGCCTCCACAAAATCTCTTCGTCATAGCCTGCCGTGCGCTGTTTCGAGGAGTTGAGCCCAATTTTTCATGGCCACCTTTTTAACAGACAATGAAAATAAAATTCTAAGTCCTCTTTCAAAGATTGGTATGAGTTCAAATGTTTTCAATCGGTTGTAGTAGTCTTTGTGGCTGCGCCTTCAAAATCGGCTTAACGGCGGGTCTGTGTTCCCTATTATACTGGTGTCATATCCTAGTATACCTGATGAACTTGTCGAATGGTCTGACATATTGGGAACATTTTACTCAGTTGTTATAGTTTAAACGGCGATAATATTCGCAGCACCAAACTAATTAACTCGATCTACAACTCCCATTTAGTGTTTCGATTCGTATAGTATCATCCCGCCAACCTTGTAGCAACTATTCTTCTGCTGTCAGTAGAATGTTGTACTTCTTCACCTGGAGCTCGTCGTAAATTTCATAACCAGAGTTTCTGAAAACACCCGTCTGTAGTAATGGAAATCTTATAGCTTGCAAGTGTCAGGGTTACTTGATCAAAAACGTTTTTTTCTGACTAACAAGGCGGTACCGCAGTTGGTGTCCTTTTGAACGTCAATTTTTTCGCTTGGCAGAACTTGAGGGGCTGCAGCACTAGGAAAATTATTCCTGGCTGCTTGAGTGTCAGATACGCCTGGTTGGTATTAACTCCTTGGATTAACTGCCAAGCTTTGCGACATCACAGCCTGTTTGACTCTCATTGGATCAGCATTCTTTGTTGCATTGCTAGCTTCGCTTCTGGGAGCCATGCCTTGGTATGCCGGGAATGCACGATAGTTGGCAGGACGTCCAGTCAGGCCACAACTGCAGCAGGTTGTGGATCTTGAGCATTCCCCTCGCATATGGGTTTTTGTACACTTCAAGCAACTGTGCACAATGGCGATGAGGGCGATGTGCCCAACGTCTTGGCAGTTGTAGCACTGCACTTCCTAGATAGGCTTTAATTTCTCAAGCGAAATCTTTTGGTGGAATATATACTTTACTTTCAATGCTTCATTGAGTTCTAGAGAGGAATCGAAGGTAGCCATGAACAATCCCGATTGCGACTTCAACAGGAGTGTTAGCTTCTGGCTATGAAGAAGCTTGTCAGCTTGCGTGACTAGGTTCGACACGTTCTTGACCTTCAAGTTCGGGGGCTCTTCATTGATCTCTCGCATTATGTCAGTAGGCTCTGTGTCTCTGTGGAAACCGCGGATTACTACGGCCTGAGTCCTTAAGACTGGTGGGGTGCTTCTTGTGGCGTGTAGCCCCTTTTCTTTAATGATATTAAAGATAGCCGAATGGTCTTCAATCCTCAGTGCAAAGATGAGGGTCCTGTAGGCTTTCCTATTCTTTAGAATTGCTTTCAACCCTTTTTGTCGCAGGTCTCGAGAGGCTTCTGCTGACGTTTGTTTGCTTCGAGAACTCACACGGGTCCTTTTGCCCTTTCATATGTGACCTATTTATAGACCCCATGTAATTAGGTTTTCTTCTTATTCTAGGAGTGGATTGGCTTGCTGCTCTGCATATGATGTTTATCCAGCTTTTTCCTCACTTAGTTTATTGAAATTTATTACTCCGCTGGGGAGCTTGCAACTCTTTCTGGTTATTTCGGTAGAAATGGAGTTATCTATAGTGTATGAGCTTCACGATGTGGTCACATTAAATGATAACAGGTCGCACTTTCGCATTTTTCAAGATTTCTCATATGAAAGGGAACTTGAAACCGGAGGCAACCAAAGTATATACGAAGAGTCTGAATTATAGGAACCGAGCAATACCTTGGGACAGAAGTCAACCTATCGTATTTCACGTTATATCGGCGTAAGGTCTATGGAGTGCTTTCGTAGTACTAGACAACAAACCTCAAATACTACCCCACGAATCGGGAAACTTTATCCATGGCAGTTTAGTTTTATCCACTTTAATTACGTACTCACTGGTCCACATATTTAAGCCGGTTCATATTCGAATAAGCACAGCGGTGTTATGTATACTCTTCCTAAGATAGATGTAAGCTTACCTGGAAAGTATAGTACAACTTTGATGAAACTGTTACCGAAATTAATTAAAATAAGATGCTTATTTACGGCCACTTCTACTTTCCTGATCTGTGCGTTGGGAAAATAACTTTCGTTTGGCGTACATTATATACTTGTCGGATTTTGTTAGAAGAGCGGTATTTTTAAGAAACGGGTTTGAACTACTCACGGCCATTCTTTGGCAAATCGTTCAAGATTTTTACCTTCTTCTCCCTGTTCCACTCTTGTTTTCTTTTTGTATACATTCTCCATCTTTTAACACTTTAGATTTCAACCCAGTCTGTACGAGTAGATAGTTTATTTTTCAATTAAGTACTCATCATGGATGAATCTGGTCCGCCTATATTGGCTGTCTGCGTTTTCTTGAACTCTTCCCACTTGCAATATAAGTGTCAAACGAAGGAGTCACTAAGTACATCCCTATGGTGTTCATCGCCTCATTTAATAATTCTTATATTGTCACACAACTAAAATCTGCAAATTATTATTACAGAATGGACTGCTTGGAAAAGGTCAATAAACGTGAAGCTGATTTGATTGTTGTTGATCCTGAAGATATGTACGTTGCATACCACATGAACAACCAAGACTTCCAAGTCATCTCAGAGATAAGAACACAACTTGAGAAGGACGGTAAGTTACTCTATTATTTTTCTTACTTCCAATATGACTTGACTTGACCTTAATTTTATCATATTTAGCCGAATTCCGTTATGAAGGAGTAATTCTGATCAAGAAGAGCAGCCCAGTAAAAGATTTAGAAAGCCTGCGGGGACTTAAATCATGTCACACTGGATTTGGACGAAATGTTGGATATAAAGTAAGTTGATGAAACCATTTGATTTGCAGAAAAAACGACTTCAATTTGAACATTAGATTTTTGAACTTACTAATACTATTGGAGATATATTGGTAAATTTACTGAGGACTTCAAAAAATTGACGCCGCTGTTCTTGCCAACGTCCGCATCATATTCGATGTATCAGTATTATGGATACTTATCTGGTATGTTCTAGGACAACACTTAGTGCCAGAAGAACTCATGTCCTGGGTTCAGTGGCTCTACCACAATCCAAAAATTGGTTTACTCTACGACAATACCTAGTGCCAGAAGATGCGCTGGGTTAAATTGCTCTACTACGGTCCGAAAATAAAATTCGAAGTGTGGCGGTTATAACAAAACCGCATCGTGTTTCTGTCGGTGCTCGTCAACGAAGCGCCCTCTAACCACTCCTTGTTTTGGTTGTGGACACTGTCACACAGGACATCCAACGTCCAGCGCCCTACACACTGCTTCATATAGATGATGTTTTCCTAGCGTCTTATAACAAAAATGATCTCGAGCAACTTGTCCAAAAAGAGATCGATCGTCTCATGCAACACGGTCTCTGATTAAATCTGAATAAAGCTAAATTTTTGAAAATCGATCTCCATGAAACAGGCACTATCACTGACAGTTGCAATGACCTGCCCAGAACTGAGCAATGTAAATTTCTCGGGTCAATATCAGCTGATAGCTGCGTTATGAAATTGCTTCATGCATTAGCGCAACTTGGATGAAACGGCATTCCACTACTGATGTTCTTTGTGATTGATGTATCAACGAACGTCTCAAATATAAAATATACCGCGATTCGTGCTAAAGAGAATTTACTATCCAAGGTTGGTCTGAACACCGAAGTCGATGCTAAGCGATAAAAAGGCCGAAACAACGGTGGCTTGTTACGCTGAATGGGGATTTGAAAGCCTCCTGAATGCTTCTAAATTACTCCTTTGATAGAACAAAATGGCGCAACCGATCACGACGAGCCGATCCGCTTGCGAACAGGACAAAGGCTAAAGACAAACAGGAAGTATTAAGGTACAGATTCTATTATGCTAAGTGCAGGCGCGTCGAAAGAGGGGGAAAAGCGGATGATTCGTTTCGGGTCTGGGGTAGAGGCTCTAACAAAATTAGGTTGATAGTGCAATTACAATCCAGGCCCGCTTGATTTTCATCCCACATCCGAGTTATATTCCTATGACCCTGACTAAACAGCTTCACTAATAATTCCGTCCTACTTCGAATCATTCCTATTTGGTAGGCTGATCATCATCATCATCAACGGCGCAACAACCTGCCTTAATAAGGAACTCCAGACATCCCGGTTTTGCGCCGAGGTCCACCAATTCGATATCTCTAAAAGCTGTCTGGCGTCCTGACCCACGCCATCGCTCCATCTTAGGCAGGGTCTGCCTCGTCTTCTTTTTCTACCATAGATATTGCCCTTATAGACTTTCCGGACGGGATCATCCTCATCCATACGGATTAAGTGACCCGCCCACCGTAACCTATTGAGCCGGATTTTATCCACAACTGGACGGTCATGGTATCGCTCATAGATTTCGTCATTGTGTAGGCTACGGAATCGTCCATCCTCATGTAGGGGGCCAAAAATTCTTCGGAGGATTCTTCTCTCGAATGCGGCCAAGAGTTTGCAATTTTTCTTGCTAAGAACCCAAGTTTCCGAGGAATACATGAGGACTGGCAAGATCATAGTCTTGTACAGTAAGATCTTTGACCCTATGGTGAGACGTTTCGAGCGGAACAGTCTTTGTAAGCTGAAATAGGCTCTGTTGGCTGACAACAACCGTGCGCGGATTTGTGGTAGGCTGATGTCAAATTTAAGTGAAGCCTATTGACTGAAAAATGTGGTTCTTCCTCCTGAAGGGAAGCCTTCTATTGACACTTTTAATAACTCATTTTCAAGCTATTGGGCAAATCACCTTGAGAACGCTGGTTTTATTGTTCCTTTTGGCCAAATTAAGCCGTTTTCAGGCGTTTACCGTTTGTGTATATTGTGCCACCTGCATTTAGATATATCCTCTTCAGCATAACTAATGCTAACTTCTAAGAGCAGACTTAGCCCACGTCCTCAATATTGTTAATTATTCTGCAAAAGGAGAGTGGTCAGGATAAGCTGTGCAGATAAAATATGATTGCAATAAATTCCTATGTAGGTTGCAGAGCGGACAATCACGCGTGTGCACTATTTTTGACGGTTCCTGCTAACTCATGACTGGTTCCGAGTATTCTGTGCCATATAGTTTGAAGGTGGCTCATATAACGAATGGTCAATAATACGAGTCGGACTGTCCCCGCATCAGTTGTCCTCTGCTCATCACTCGGAGCTTAATATCTGCAAATTGTTTACCAAAAATAGCGTTGATTCCCATGAATCAAATTTTTTCGAAGGAGTTTCATGATCCTGGAAGTTACAAAGTTGCAATTTGACCAGTTTGTTTTCCTTGCTTTTGCCAGAATGACAATTTGACTTCTCCCTAAAGTTGAGAAGAGTCTGATATTAGTCCATTTATTCGACTAGGTGCGTCCTATCAGGCAGGTGAGTTGACGTAAACTGTGAATCATCCAACGCTTAAGTCGCAGATTAGGTCCATGAGCTTGCTTAACGTACTATCTTTTTCCCACTTTTCAATTTTGTACATGAGGGTATGGTTTCTTACTGTATTACATACGCTTTAGTTAATATAAAAAATAACGCTCCTCAATAGTGACTTGATGCTGTTCTATTTAGAGCCGTTTCCGACAGGTTAAGGAATAAGTTCCACAGCAATAGAATCCTGACAATCTTGAACAAAAGAAAAATTCCCGCAGCCAGGGATGCAATCCTAGATTAAATAACAATCTGATCCGGAAGCATTCTATACCTCCTGGCAAGACCTGAGAGACAACTTTCTACTCTGACGTGGATGGAGGAAAACGTCAGCGGTAATTTAAGGGTCCACCCTAATGCCGCATTTCTGGAAGGCCCCTTATAATAATTTGCGAAGGAAAAGTCGCGCCTAGTTAGCTATTCAGATGACGTCGGAGCGCCTGGTGCGTTCTGTCTAATAGGCGGAGTTGGCGTATTATTGCGACGGGTACGCGAATGGATAACTTTCCTTGATTTCAGCCTTGTGTTGGAAAAAATCGAAGCAGTTATCTTGGTTGAAAAGTGAATGAAGACCCTACTTTCTGTGATGATCGGCGAGGCAATTATAGAATCATAATAAATGGTTAGGTACCTTGGATTAACGGTTAATTTGCATCTGAAATTTCTCGAGCAAGAGGAGTTTCCGTCAAGAGCCTGGCTAGAAAGCCCGCAGCTCTGCTGCACTGAGGTATGATCAGATAATTTTAACAAGGAGGTGTATCATAAGTACCTCGCGTAAGCACAAAACGAGGGGCTTTGCTGATTGTGTCCGCCTGCCGTAATGCCTCACGGATAGCTGAGATGGTAATCGCGGGACTGACTCCTGTTGAACATTGATAATGAACACATGCCCATCTACTTATAAGGACAAGGGGGAGGACTCAAGAGCAGTGGTTGTTTTTTAGCAACGGCGACATATAGTACATAGAATGACAACTTTCTTGGAGAAAAGAATCAATAGCCAGATGGAATGCGCGTCGCATCGGAAAATTGTGAATGTTAACTAAATTCCGTAGTTTTCCAACGAGGTACTTCCAATTTTGATTGCAACTTTAGTGTTTTCCCCCTCTTGTATTGTAAACTCTGGAGTAATATATATGGATCCTTGACGGGGCCAAAAGAATTAATACTTACATCAAATCTCGTTTGTCTTTTATTACTTGAAGGGTGCAATTTTCCCTTACTGCTGTTTGTCCTTCGTTATAGTTCGGTGACATCCAAATTTTCACTGCTTACTCAAAATGTGTGTCGTTGCTCGAACACAATGAACAACAACAGTCAACTTTTATATGACTCTACGACCTTTACGTTGAACACGTATCTACCCATTTGCAGAAGATCCTGTTGTTGTGTCACATAAATTTTAGCTAACAAACTTTTGTCCGTTAAATCACTCCAGCTTCCTCTTCGGTTCTGCTCCTCCAAATTAATTGTTTTCTCTATTTTTACCACTTTTCCAGAGCCTTGCCTAAGTTGCTCGAAAGTTAGCTCTTTTTCTGTCGTAGCATTCAAACGATAAACACTACTGAATTCCCCTTCGATACTCACCCTTGTATCCTCCTTGCTTTCCATTTTTACCGATCTTTTTCCATCTATCACTTCCCTTTCTGCACAGCAATTATCCCAAAACTTTTGCCTTTTCCGTGCCAATTTTTCCATCTCTTCTGATTCCTTTCACTTCTTGCCACGCTTCTTATAATTCCGTGTTACGTGTTTTCTTTCCAACCATGGCACTCGTTCCTAAAAATGTGCATAAGTGTTGCGCTCATCAATTTTACAACTTGACGAACCATTGCCTTCAAGTCACTAAGCGAGTTGTCCACTGTTGGTAGATTCCTTGCCGTTCAGCAGATATCTGTCGTTACCTCTGTCCTGCAAGGTTTCAAGTGCTTATCACTCGTTTCTCGCCACTTCACACTTTCCGAGGCAGCACTTCTCGAATAGTCATCTCCTATGACTTAGCACTATCCTGCCAGGTATGCTGACCCTGCTTAGAGATTTCTCCCTCCTGCTTCGTACCTTCTCGCATGGCCTCCTCCTGCCATCTTACACCTTCACTTATGACCTCTCTATGGTCTGCTGCTAGTTTCGCTCCTCTTCTTTAGTTACCTGCTTACTGATCACTTTTTGTGATTTTCGAATATTCTGACTAGTACTCTGATGCAACTTGTTAACTCCCCCCTGCCATTTTTCAACTTTTTGGACCCTCTCCTCCATCGGCTTTGGAATTTCATTGAGGTTCTCACGATGTATTACTTCTTCTTGATACATCGGCTTTTCATCCTGCCGCTTTACAATTACTCTTCTTTTTCCATACCTTTCTTGGGGCCATCCTCCAAACATTCTGAACCTTCTGTTTGCTGGTCTGCTACTTCTAGAGCGCCTTTTGGTTCTGCAGCCACCTTCAATTTTCTTTATCTCTTCGTCTAATTCTTTCGCAGCTTTTCTAAAATTTACTAGCCTTTCGTCTTGTTGTGCATATATTCTACCTATAACTTGCATTAGACTTGCTATGCCGTTGTTGTTTACCGTGGACATTCCAGCTACTTCCGCGATAGGCAATGTAGACTCACTTTGCAATTCAGGTTCCTCTACATTAATACCTGGCGACTCCAAGGCTTCGCGAAATCTCCTCTGTTATTCTACTTTAGTTCCCGTCGTAGGGAGCACCAACGTTGACACCTCCTTTTCAGTTGCTCTATTTTCAAGCCCTCAAATTTAACCATTCTGACTTACGCAATCCCACCGCTGTTACCAATTGTTACGTTCTTGCTTTAATTAGACTCGTATCACTGGATTACGTAGCGCTAGACAAAAACTCGTTCTATAACTTCTTCTGTTAACAATTATCCTAACTAAATATTCGTCCTACTGTTATACAATTTGGGTGTCCTGGCTAATTGTGATTACTACGATTTACATTGACGTTACAAATATGTTACAAAATTCGTCACTTTATCTTTTTCCCGCGAGCTAGATACTGCTACTCTCTTCCCATTATCTCCTTAGCTTCCATTGTTACATTTTCTACAAAAGCAATGAGCTTTCAGTAAGGGCTTGTAGGTAGCTGTCGCAACTTTTTTGCAGACCCAGCCTCCACTTCTAACTCACCCTTGGTTTATAAAATAAAATATCGTATGATAAAGCAGCGGTTTCTATATGTGCATAGGCTTCCTTTGTGAAAGGTAAGGCGTCCACTCAGTTTACTTCGTATTCATATTTTTTGTTTTCTATTTGATTCTCGACGATCCAATGCTTCAGCTCCATTATCATCATACTCAATCCTTGCACAATTAATACGCCCACAACAGCAGGATAATATGAAAATGAATAGAAACATTCATGTCGAACCGAGATCCATACCCTGGGTAATGAGATCGAGAGGCTGACGTTCAAACAACTCGACCATTGCACCGCATTGATTAAATTCTGAGATGAAGCGGACTTTAGTTATTTTCCTCAAATATCACCCGTCGATCTAATCATTCCCTTTGCCGGGAAAGGGAGAGTTCCTTGGATATCGTAGGTAATAACAGTTGGGTCTTTTTCCTGGCTTCTTCGCTGCCATATATTTTACAAATTGTTATTATACTGCCGTAACAGCAGTCAGTCTATAGGCGATCCTGAATTGACTTATCCAAAGGTAAAGGGTCGATATCGGGTTCGACATTATTATTGTTGCACCCTGTTTCCATGTATTAAATCCAAGCAGGCACACTCTCCAAAAAGCTACAGTCCTTTTCTACTCCTTCGCTTTTTGAGTAACTCAGAGTCTTGAGTTTTCAGAAATCCGTTGGTTGCGGTTGAACTTAAACGAAATTATGACACGTGACACCCTTTGTTTGTAAACTCATTGTTCCCTAAGTTTGAATTTTTCGAACACAATTAGAAGAATATTTCCAGGACGTTGTCCTCATTTGTTGCTAATTTGAAATTCAATTGTATCCTAGTAAAGTGCTTGGTTCATCTTTGTTACTTACGTCTGCTCCATTCCACTTGAGAAGGGGGCACATATACCGAAGAGTTTCATCCCCAAATAGCTTTGAAAGAATGATTCTCATCCATTTTCATTTCAATACATGCTTTGTAGTTCACAAGTTGAGAAGCTTCCTAATGGGTAAGTTTGAGGTGCGGAGAAGCCTGAACCTCAAAACAAAACCAAAAATTGTTCTTCTCGATTGAAGCTTAGCGGAGGAACGTTCATCTTCCTGAAACTTTTCCTTTGTAAGTCTTCTAATATGTAATCGCTGTAATAAATCACAGGACTATGTAAGGGAAGGAATCCCAAATTATTTCGTCCTTGTAGCTGTTCCTCAGCAACGTTCTTCGCAGGGGAATAATGGAAAACTGTGAGTGAATCGCTTTGTCTGGAGCGTGTATGCATATATCTGAGAAAAATCATCTGGAAAGAATGAGATTTACCTTTTTTGATGTAATATGGAGCAGGTTGACCTGGAACATGCTGTACTAGAAACTTTGGGGAGAAAAAAATGTTTAGACTGCACAATATACGATAAGGGGCTGCTTCGGGGGAGCCAATAGAAAGAAAGTTTCGCCATCGATATAACTTTCCCGCCGGGCTTTTGGTTAACTGATTTATGAATTTTCAAACTTATTTCTTCGGAAACGTGAAATATTTCTATTAGAGAAATCTAATTCGCGCAGGAAGACGTGATCCTGGTTGTGAATATTCAAGCGATTATTTTAGTTTGCGTTTCAGAACTTTTCCCATCATACGAGTCTATCCTGATCTATGTGAATTCGTATAAACTACGTACACGTGTACGTTAATGATCCATGAACGGAATTAAACGATTCAAACTAAAATGCAATCCCCTCAGCAATAATACTAATTTCACGCCAATGAAACTTCTAGCCATAAAGCATTAATGTTTCCCCACAGATTCCTATCACAAAACTCAAGAAACATGGAGTTCTCAAAGTATCTCTTGATCCGGAATTGTCACCCACCGAACGTGAACTCAAGGCTTTGTCGCAATTCTTCAGCAAATCATGCCTGGTAGGAACATACTCTCCACATGGCGATGTCGACCAAATCCTAAGTAAGTAAATAAGCAGTTAATCCTTGGAATCCAAATTGTGAGGATTTGTGATTTGTTGTTGCAGAGAAGAAATATGCCAACTTGTGCGCTCTATGTGAGAAACCACAGCAATGTAACTATCCGGACAAATATTCAGGATACGAGGGTGCTATCCGCTGTCTGGCCGAAGGCCAAGGGGATGTCGCATTCACCAAGACTATCTTCATCAAAAAATACTTCGGTGTAAGTATGGAAACGTAAAGGGACCCAAACTGGAAAGATTCTCGTTCCGGACAGGATAAGTTAAAGTTTGTTGCTTGTTCGTTTTTGGTGAAGTGATTTTGAAAGGAAAGTTTTGAACAGAAACAAGATTCAGATTGGAAACTTTATAATTGCGTCCGCTTAGTAGGAGGTTTCTTTTCGTTTTGCATTTTTCCACGTTATAAAAATTTAATGAAAACCTCATTCCTCTGCTTTTGCATGAGGTTCAAATTTCTTTATGGATTTCAAAGAGCCGGAGATTCCTGCACATTCCACACCGACTAGTTTAAAATCCTTGTAAATATTTCGATCAGAACGTACAGAAATCTCATAAAAACATGAAAGTTTGGGTGTCCCTAATGTAAATTTCACGACTAGAAAGGATTTAATGGTTCGGAATTTCAGTTGGCTCCTCAGACTACCGCTCAAGCAAATCCGGAAGATTTTGAATATTTATGCGAGGACGGATCTCGACGACCAATAACCGGGCCAGCTTGCTCTTGGGCACAACGTCCATGGCAAGGATACATGACCAACTCGGACGCAGCCAGGGAGAAAGCTCAGCTGGAACGGCTCCAGAAACGTGTTGACTCATTTTATAAACGCGGTCAAGAAGCACAAGATAAGGCGGGTGCTGCTAATCTTCTGATTAAACCTGATTTAGTTTTACATGAGAAGGAGGAATCGATTATGCCAAAGGAGTATTTGGAACGGGCTGGATACAAGGATGTTATCGAACGTGATGGCAGCATGACACAGAAGATAAGGTAAGTTAATTGAATTTTGAGTCTTGGCATTTGGATTAGATGGAATGTAAATTTTATGGTTTAAAGATGAGTGAATAATTTTGGGAGCATCCCTTTTTGGATAAACATTTGCTCACTAAAAATATTTCAGAAAGGGAAAGGGAAGGGGAAGGTCAACAAATAAAGAGGCTGGGTATTCGGGGATGGCTTGATAAGCTAATGAACGGGATGGGAGCTGCAAACAACTTCTTCAGCTGAATATACGCATAATGTCTGCAATGAAAACGATTACACACTCTACAAGTTGGGGCAAAAGTAATCGCGCGATGTTTTCCTTTTGCAGTAATTTTTTTTTAATGAAAAAATTTAATCCATTAGAATTTCGAGAAAATTATATCGGCCAAGTGGCCACCGCCAGAGTTGATGACCATGAGGGCCCGTTTTATAGCTTTTTGCATTACTCTTGCCAGAACTTTGGGCTACAAGTTCTCGCATTCCTGGCAAATATTCTAGTTAAGGGTCTCAAGAGGCTAGGGCTTCTTGACGTAAACTCGCGACTTCAAAACCCCATAAAATGAAGTCTGGAACGGTTAAATCGGGTGATATGGCTGGCTAGTGCAAATCATCAAAATGAACCCCATATTCTCCAGTCCCAATTCATCCAATTGAGGAAGAAAAATTCGGTAAGCATGGCTTTGTAGCGCGCGTCGTCCACAATTGTCATTTTGCTTGCGGCGTTCTCAGAGAAAAATGGGCTTATGGCTCCTCCAGCGTAAACAGCACACCACGCAGTAACTTTAAGCGGATGTAATGGCTCTCCGTGGGTGATACATGGATTTTCGGGGCCTCAGAAACGATTATTTTGTTTATTCAAGTAACCGCCAAGATGGAACTGAGCTGATGATAATTTTCGATGAAAAATCGTCCTGCTCTTGGTTGAGATTTAGGATGGCTTGAGTGTAGGTTAGACACGTTTGGCGGTTAACAGTTAACAGAAACAATTATTCCGCGTTCTGGCGGAGTAAACCGATTCATTGCTTGCCGATTTGTACTCTACGTTTATTTACTTCACTAATGTCAAAACCGAATTGACAATTGATGCCATTTGCAAAAGTTATAGCGTTTTCCAGTAGAGTGATTACTTTTGCGCCATCTTGTATGATGAAAACAGAATTTTCCGTCAAGTCTTCCGGTACTTTTTTTTTTAAAAAAAGAAAGGTTATGTTTTTTTTAATCAGCTTTCGGGTGCATAACTGTTTGTCTTCAATCTGATATTGACAATCTACGGTACTTTAAGATACAGGGGAATTACTACACCCATCTCATCTGTACGAAGATGCTTGGCCCAGATCGGGTCGCGTGAAATTCGCATCAACTAAATCTAATCCATGGCCTCTCTAAGACTTTCCCTATTGAAGTAGCATTCAAGTATTAGTTTGATTTTCATAGCTCTTGGGATTTTTCTCGTCCTTGCTTCCATAATAGTTCGTCTAGCAGTTAAATTTAGAGACAATTACAAGCTAGTTCCACTCTCTCTCCCTAAAATACTATGTTGTGTATTCGAAATTATCTTCAGCCTGTTTTGTGTCAAATTTTGGGTAGTTGTGTAGCATAGTATTTCTTTGCATCCTTTGGTATGTTACTTCATGTTGTGACATTCAGACTTTTCAAAGTACATAAGTCCCCTTAGATGTTTAAAAACGAAACTCATAAATGGTCCTTTTGGTCTCCAAAGTAAAAAAAATTACAAAATGTTATGTCCGACAATTGCGATAGCCTTTGGGTGTTTTGCGTTGTTTCATCCAGAGAGCAGCGTGACCAAAGTGATTCTTAGGTTCTAAATATACCCGAAAATACGACATGTGTGCCAATCATATTGAGATGAAAAATCGTCTAGTAGTTCAGGACTAAGTCGGCCATAGCAGAAATAATTTTTTTTTAGGATTGAGAGAGTCCTGTTCTGATATTCACTTGACGGTGCACTGATTCATTTGAATAAAAGAATCTTCCCAATCGGCTGGACTACGGGCCGAATCCATTTGACGCAGTGGAAGAAAAACTTTTTCCCATTTTTTTCGTTCCACCTTCTCTTCCTGGGTTCAGCGCATAACCATCGTTGTTGATTCTTTACAATGTGCCTAATTTTTTTTCAGGACTTTCCACACATGCTTCTAGGATGATCAGCATGTCGACTAGCGTGGGATAGTGTATTCCACTTTATGGCAAAGTCAGCAATGGGGAAGTCACTTTTCCGAAATATGTGACCTACCTGTTACCATTTCTCATTAACATGTCCACCTCTATATAGCCCATAAACCGATGCAGCATTTCGTCCGACATTGCCAAGCTAGGATACTTTAATGATATTATGGAGATAGGGATTGAGGAAGGCTTGGAACTTTCGGCGGTCACTTTTATGTGCTATTTATATGTACACGCATGAAGGTCCTTGGTGTTTAAAGTGAGTATCTGCTGTGTAGTCATAATCCCATAATCGTCTACAAACACGGATTGATTTGCAGACCACAATTAGAGCCCCACCATGACTGGCGGTTTTGGTTTATACCGAGTGCAGGCTCAGCATTCGTACCAGTAGATGCGAGGCCTATTTAACATTTCTGTCGCAACCAAAAGGTACGGAATCCGAGTTATACACTACAACTCCACGATTCAGCTCATAAGACGCTTTGCCCACGGTATGGGCACAATCACCATGAAACTTCTACAATGGGGTCAACCGAAAATAACCAAGAGCACATCCTCCAGGAATTCTCCTGGCATATATAATCCCGGTTTCCATTGTACCAGATAACCTCCGGTGAGGCTTGGTGGTAAGAGCCACTTCAGATGAGTTCTTTGCACACTCGAGTCTGATCGCCTGCCTCGAAAACGTGGGGAACATGTACGAGCAGATAGAAAAGTACACAGGAAAATTTTAAGTTGATTTTGGGATGCGATGTATGGTACCGAAATTATTATTATATATGCCAGCTTTTGCCTTTGTGGTTAGGACAATTGTAAGTTCCTACTTTCCACGGCGAATGCTGTGCATGCAATTTATCACTGTATCGGAGCTCCTCATACTTGCCCCCACTAATGAGGTCGCACGCTCCTATGCTCATAGATTCGCTTTCACGTTTACCCAGTTAGCCAAGTTTTAGGGAGTTGTCCCAGAATATGTTGAAGACCGAGAACCAAAACATTTCTGATAGCTGCCCAGTGCCCATTAATATTCCTTTTGGGAATGTTTAACGCTGTCATCTATTTAGTAAGATAGTCCGCCGCTGCCGAAAGGTACCTGAATCAGTTCATCAAGCACGCTTTGTGGATGCTGTCATCATAATTTATTCTTGGACCTGGCGGGCCTTCTACACCGCAATATTGCAAAAGAGATAAGAGTTCTCTCCAAAGCTTGTTCAATTACAGCGTTCTCAGTATGTAGGTAGCGTTAGAATTGTCGATCATGCTCTCAGCATGCGAGCATTTCAAAGACTCCATCCATCTATCTATTCCTTCAGATTTGGCATTTCTACGACGTTCAGAGTATGGCGAATGTAACTTCCTCTTTTTTTAAATGGTGGTTTTCTTATGTTTTTCCTCTCATTTATAATATAGTACGTTTTACAGCAAAGCTTTTAGCAATGTGCTTAGGGATACCAATGCCTTATTCTTAATAATTGTCGTCCTTTCAGTAACATACCCCTTTGAAGCGCAATTGTCAACCAGGTTCTGGGAAAACCCATGCGTATCCATTTCAATCTATGTATTGTTAATCCTTTTAAGATGCTAGCGCATTTTAACGTGTATTGTTATTGGTTACCAAACAGTACAAGTTTTTACTTTGTTTGTGCTCCATTGGAGAATCTGACCGGTTTTCTTTCCGGTCGAATGGTATTATAGATGTCAAGTACTCGTAAAAGAAAACGAGTTCATTTTGCAAACCTTTAAACTGTACTTCATTGTCACCTGTGGTATTTTCCGAGCATCCATTTTGTTGTCCAACTATCCTTCAGTTTGTATGGAGTCTGTTTGATCCGGGAATGCATTTATTAATCCATCATCCTTATATTCGTGGCTTCAGACGCGACAAATGATCATCATCATCATTAACGAACGGCGCAACAACTGATATCCGGTCCAGCCCTGTCTTAGTAAGGAACTCTAGACATCCCGGCTTTGCGCCAAAATCCATCAATTCTACATTCTTAAAGGCTGTCTGATGTTCTGGCCTCCTCCATCGCTCCACATCAGGTAGGGTTTGCCAAGTCGCCTTATAGAATTGCCGGGCTGAATCCTCACCGATGCGGATTAAGGGACCCGCTCACCGCATCCTTATGAGCCAGATTTTATCCACAACCAGACAGTCGTGGTATCGCTCATAAATTTAATCGTTATGTAGGCTACGGAATCGTCCATCCTCATGCAAGATGCCGAAAATTTTTCGGAGGATTCTTCTCTCAAGCGCGGCCAAATGTTCGCAATTTTTCTTACTAAGAACTGAAGTCTCCGAGGAATAGGAGGAGGATTGGCAAGATCATTGTCTTGCACACTAAGAATTTTGACTCCATGGTGAGACGTTTCGAGTGAGACAGTTTTTGTAAGCTGGAATGGGCCCCATTGGCAGCCAACAACCCTTCGAGGATTACATCGTCATAGCTGTTATCGGTTGTGATTATCTATCTTAGATAGGAGAAATTACCAACGGTCTCAAAGTTGTAGTCTAATATCTTTATCGTTTGACCAGTGTCTTCTAACTGTGGCCATCCATGCAGAGGAAAAGATGTACCCTTATACTCCGAAGGGACAGATTCGGTTCATTGAATTCATTGAGCTTCTTGGCTTTCATGGATGAATTTTCTTCACTCGATTGCTGCAAAGAAAGCGTAATTTCCTGTTTATTCCTTTTCAATGATGACATCGACTCGGAGAAGGTGAGCAGAAAGAATGTGTGAGTCATTTCCTCTATTTTAATCGCGTTCATTAAAGACAATGATAGGAGCATAACAAGCGACTGGATAAGCAACTTATTTTTGAGTGCCAAGGGCTCTTATTTACATTAACATTTATTTCGTACCAGTAGAATTCTTTTCATTAATTGATTACAAAGCGAACATCTATCTTCGCGTTTTCATATTCCACTAACTCAACAATTTGATTCCGCTTTGGAATTTCATGATCAACGGGATTTACCAAAATCTACGGCAGTTCTCACGTAAATTCTGGAACGAGGGTCATAGAGAGGGACTCTGGACCCGAAATGAAAATTATGCAGACCTCTCCAGCATCAATTCAATCTAATTTGGTTAAAGTCACTATTTCCGGGCCTCCTGAGAAGACCCCAGGTTTGGGCGCAGTTACCCCGTTCCTCCCTGACAAACGACGTGGGGTGGGGAATAATGAACGTTAGGGGCCAGATTCTATTTAAAGCCTTTGCGAAGCTGCACATAGCACTAGCAAACGTTGGAAGTGTTCCCATTGTCCGAGGCAGAGGGTTAGGGTTGATCGTTGATCTGATTTACCTCAGTACCTCATTGGCGAGAGAGGTGGTGTGCCAGCTGCGTGAGTACTTTATCCACAGTGACCATCAGGCTATTTTCTCCACGTTAGAAAAAGAAGAGACCGCAGTCTGGCGGCCTTAGAAGTTAATGGTGCTGGAAAAGGTGTGTTCCTCAAGTGTTTGGATTGGTGCCCCTTCTGTGGAACATAATGTATAATAGCGTCCTTACCGTTCGTGTGCCAGAGGAGCCAACATTGATTAGTTTTGCAGACGATCTGGCGGTAGTGGTAGTTGCAAAGCACCCATAGTACGTTGACCTTCATGGAAGTGAAACATTCATATCATCAAACATGGTTGCGAGTGGCTACACTGGACCTGGTGTACGAAAGGTGGAAGTGGTCCTTATTACCAATCGCAATATTTTTGAAATCCGTGTTGGTAATCACTTGGCTTCTTCTTTAACAAGGATGACACCAGTTACCGGTTGCTTATTGCAAGGGTTGTGTAATCCATCCTGTTTTACGTGGCTCCTGTCCGGGAGGAAACACTGGACAACGCGGTGAACCGGCATATTAGCCGAGCATGCTGAGTGCATGCATCGCATGTAGAACGGTATTAGATGAGGTAGTGTGTGAATGATTCTCTTGTATCTTCTTGCGAATGAAGCGTACTGTCCCTACCAGATAAGGAGACCAAATCCAGCCAATGTGACTGCGCTGTACAAGAAATGGCAGCAAAGGTAGCATAATTCCAGAAAAGGCCGCTGGATCCATACACTCATCCTGTGCATTGAGAGACGAATCAAGAGAAAACATGAAGAATTGAACTACCATCTAAATTATTATATTAGATTATGCGCCCTGCCTTGCAATTGAATTTAAATTGAGTAATTAATTTGATTTGTTTGAAGTTTTCAACACTCCAAACTCAGCACAGTGGGAATCGCCCCTTTGCCCGTCTTCTCAATGGGCCTGCTTTCAAGCAACCTTTTTGAATTTGAGTTTTATCTCAATGTTGGCCATATCTGGATGATCTTTTATCACCTACTATATATTTTTTGTCTGGAAGACTAGAGGCGTAATATCATAATTTTGACAGCTAAAGTGTTGCTAATGGATAGGGGAGAAGTTATTCTCCTCAGCCCCGGAGTTTCCTCGGTAGCACGGTTTTCCCTTTTCCATCCTGCGTATGACCTTATGTTTCTATGATTGATTCCTGGAGACAAACTGGGAAAGTCACAGCACAGCTCTTCCGTTACGTTGGTATGTAACTGAAACTTGTGTAAGCTTCTTGTTTGATCAATTGATATCCAAGAAAAGGACTCTTCGATAATGACGATAGATGAATCAGATATTGTTATAACTCACACGCCTCTATCTGAGGGACCACCTCCAACATCTGGGAGATTTCGAAATCCTTTCAGTAAATATACAAAATCAATGTATTTGTGTTCAATGGTATCGGAAGGCCATTGATTTCCATATAGATACATCGCTTTGAAGCGTGATAGCAGCAAATTGTTAAAATTGTTGACATATTCTTCCTTTCAATCTTTCTGAACATAATTCATCAATTTTGAGCTCATCTGAAATTTCTGCTTCATAAGCCTTTTCAATAAATTTACGGATGATTTATGACGTTATTTTTTCATGTTCTCTTACACTGCTTCAATGCCATCCATCTTAGATCTGAATTCTGCGAAATTACAACCATTACCGATAGATAGGGGATGGTATAAGGTGAGGTTTCTTTAAAAAGTTTCCTATATGCCTCCACAATATTAAATAATTGTAGCCCTTAACATTTTAGTATAAGTTACTCAGTTCCCAATAATAGCAGCTATCATATTGCCATCACTATTTTCGTTTCCTTCGACTACCCCACAATTTTCCTTCATTTTTTAGGATGTGTGTTACTGATGAAGTTGCCCTGAAGAAATGCAACACTATGAAACAAGCGGCCTACTCTCGTGATATTCGTCCTGAATTCCAATGTGAATTGCACTCCAAGGAAGATTCAATTAAGAAGATTCATGCGAATGAAGCTGATGCCGTCGTCCTGCCTGGAGAGGATTACAAACATGCCACCGATAACTCACTGAAACCACTTGTCTACGAAGCTTATGACGATGAAGATTTATACGTGGCTGTGGTCGACGACTCTATCAGCCAGGATTTGATTAAGAAGGCACCCATGTAAGTATTTTGTGTGGTTCTGGATAATATCTTAACACGTTTTAGGAAATCTAATAATTTCGGAATGGTAGCAGATAAGATGCCAAATTTAACCGTTTTTTTCGAGCAAAACGAAGTTATGTGATATAAACATTTTACTTCGCTGATAGGTTGGCGACCCATTTTAGGAGCATAGAACTCCTTAAATAGTACTTTGCTTGCTTACTTGTCGCAAATTATTCAATGAGTCCCTTTACTTTTACATTCAGAACGCTATAACCAAAACGCAGGGACCAATACACTGAAAGATTACGAGACCAGATTAAGGGCTTTTGCACAGGCTTAGGACCGGCATTACTCCAAAAGGAGAATTTGCCTTCTGATCCATTCTCACGCCTACAAATCCATAAGCCACTGACCCTTAATCCTTATTTAAATAATTTTACAGCAAATACGACATAAATGACAAACGTGCCGCCTACGCTGCTCGCCTACTGAACAACCATCGTGGAAAGGAGATCTGCAACAAAGATGACGGCAAGGATGGCCCCATTGAAATTATGAAAGCCCGCGATGCCCTCAACGCGCCGAACAAGAAGTTGATTTGTTTGAATCTTCAAAAGAAGGATCTTAAGGACTACAAGGAATGTAACTGTGATGCAACCCTACCCAATGCTGTGTTCACAAGAGCCAACATTGGTCCACAAGATCTTAACAACATGCAGCATGCTTTCATCTCACTCTCAGAAAGTTTCGGACATAATGGAAGAATTGAAGATGTTTTCGAGATGTTTGATGAATTCAAGCCAGGAAATAAGAATGTTTTGTTCAGTGTAAGTACACTACCATGCTTCGCAATGAATATATTTGATTGATTTCTTTATTCTTTTTTCACAGGACGATGCCTCGAAATTTGTCACCGAACTCAAACTTCCAAATGATTTGTCAGAAGACAAGATTGGCCATTTGAAGTGCAATTAAAAAGGAGTGAATTATTTCCAAAGTGGAACGAAATATTATATTTTTTAAATATATCCTCATAACATACGCTAATTGTTTGATTCAAATTTCAATAAGGGTTCAATTATCCATGTCCCCCTCTATGCTTTCTCAATCAGTTGCGAGTGGGTTTCTTAGATTGACCAGTTGACCACAGGAAGAAGTGTATAGAATTGTGACTCTGTACCTTGGATCAATAGAGATACTTCTAGCAGACTTTATATTATTCCACTGCGGGCACCCGTGATAGTGGCCCCGGGTTAAAGGTTGTCTCTCCACCCAAAACAGTAATTCATTTCCAGGCTAGTGTTCGTAACTTCTACAGGCGATGTACTGGAATACATAAAGAAAAAAGTTGGTTTACTTTCCCTCTGTCCTGTGTCAAACTGACAAAAGATAGCAACACCGACGGAGTGATTGCATCCTTCAAGGTCACTTATCCTCACGAATTTGACGTCCTCGGCAACACTTTCTTCTGGGCTGAAGGTATGTTCATCAAGCTATACAAACGCACTAATTTGCCAGCAAATTCAGGACAACTCGCCTGCCTCGCCGAGCAATGTAACTGGATCTGTGTTTACTGTCCGTCTGTTCTATCAGAATGTTAGGGGTTTAAGCTGGGGGCCTTCAATTTATTCGCGCTGGCTCAGCAATGTTACGCCACCTGTATCTCCGAACTGTATTGAACTTGGAGTTCCCCGAATGGTATTCCACTTTTCGCTGTGACAGGGACCAGGATGCATCTTGTAAATCCACCGGCGGTGGGGTCCTAATTGCAATAAAAGATACACTCCGCGCCGAGATCGTCTTCTCAGCTTCTGGCTTTCATTATGACTGTGTTGCTCTTCATGTCTCCCAGTCCAACTCCCTCTCGGTCATTGTATCTTGTATATACATCCCCTGCACTTGCCCTTTTTACCTGTACAAAGAATTGTTTGGCACTTTGTCTGAACTTCCACTTGTCAGATTTTCTTGCCTCCCTTTGTTGCTTTGAGGAGATTTTAGCCTCCTCACGCTCCACTGCCCTAATTAGCCTTCCTTCCAACAACATCTCCCATTCTTCTCTTCTACTTTCCCCGTTTATGAACACTTGCTCTGCCTTAAATTTCATTATCACCTAAAACTCCTTGTACCGCACTCTCGATCTTTTCCTTTCCAACCTCCCCGAACGCCTCCTCTTTTTATTTCCTTGCACAACCCCGCATGTCAAAACTGACGCTCACCGCCCCTTACTTGAATTTGAAGCGGAGCTCAAACTTTAAACTGCACGTAAATATATTAAGTTCAAGTTCCGCAAAGCCAACGTTGACGATCTCAACTCAGCTTAAGCGTTTATCACCTGGTTTCACACATTAAGCAACTCAATGTATGATCAAGCTCTTAGCATCTTTTACAATATCCCGTCTGACCTGCTCGACTGTTATGTCCCTTCTGCCCCTGCTTGCCATTCGTCTCCTTACGCCCTCCTTGGTTGAGTTCCTCATTGATAATCTTGAAGCCAATGTCAGACCTGGCCCCGACGGGCTTCCTAACATCCTCCTTCTTAACTGTAGAAAATACATTTCCCTCCAGAAAAAGTCTAGAAAAATGCAGGCGGAGACCTTTCTTTTACTGTGAACTACTGCCCATATTTCTCCCCTGGTCTTGTTTCAAAATTCACGAAAGATACGTCGACAACTGGTTGACCGGGAAGTAGTCACCTCATTGTCAAAGAGGAGCGTGGATTCGTGAAACATAGATCTTCGGCTTCAAACCTTTTGGTCTTTACCAGCTTAGTTGCTAAATGCTTCAATTTACGACCGGAGGTACATGCTATGATGATGATCCTCCAAAGCCTTTGATACTGTTGACCATAACATTCTCCTCTTCAAATTTCCCTCCCTCAATCATCTCCTGGCTTTCCTCTTATCTCTCATACCGTTCCTACAGAGTTTCTTTTCATAGTTCATCTCGTTCCTTTTTTTCTTCTCCTGTTTTTTTATCAAACACTTCACCTCTACCCCCACCTGCTCGTATTTGCTTTACGCAAATGACCTTAAATTATTTGCCCCTGTTTTTTATCTCCGCTGGACTGTGCTCTCTTGCAGTCCAACCTTGATAATCTGGTCCGTTCGTGTTAACAAGCTGACCTTGAATGTCAGCAAATTCCACTGGATGTGCTATTCACTTAAACCTTCCCCAACATCCTTTTCCTATTCTCTTAGTTTACAACACCTTTCACCACTGACCTCCTTCCCAAACCTGGGTGTAATATTCGATGACAAATTTCGTTTCAATTCTCCCTTCGTTGCTATCATCAATAGAGCTTCCAAAATGTCTGGCTTTATCCCACGTTCCTTCTCCGACTTTACCTCAATTTAGCCCTCCTTAACGTTTTTCAACTCCCTTCCACGGGATGACTATCCGTTACGACTTCGCAGCCTCAATCTCAATTCCCTGTAGCAACGCTGCACCTTTCTTGATATGTGTACCCTTCTCAAACTCTATAATTGCGTTATCGACTGCTCTGATATTATTTTCCGCACCGCCTCTCATAATACACGTAGTGCGAACATTTTTGAAGTACCCTTTCCGGAGTTCCACATCTACTTTCACTCCCCGATCCCGAGACTATTCCGGACCTACAGCGCCCTACAACTTGAGTCCTTTGACTTTGTCTCCTTCTCTAGCTTTAAGCGTAATGTAAGCCATTTACTTGCTCCTCCCTCTGAGGACAATATGTAATAAGGACTTTGTTTTCTCTATATTGTCTTAATTAAATAAATAAATTAATAACCCGATTAAGACGTGTGTCAGAATAATTTTACCGCTCTATCCACTTCATGGACGTAGCCCATTGTAGTTTGGTTGTTTTTAATGGGTAGGTGAGAACAAAGAAAACCCACACGTAATGCGCAACACGGCTTCATCTGGAAGCACTTCTCTGCATTTCCCTCTGCAACCTATCCCATCCTCCAATATCATGGCCTGAGAATGTTTATGAAGCGCGGGAACCTCAGGAGGAACCTCGCGCCTCACAAAGCATCTGAGGCAGGAGAAACATCGGTCGAGGATGTGATTCGTCGTGGATTCTCCATTTCGATCGGGACACTAGAGTCCGGAGTTTTACGGTTCCACGCGCGTGGTCGAGCTGTTGTTTGTCATTTTATTTTCAGGTTTAGCTAAGTATTTTTCAGTACTTTTCAGTACTTTTCAGTATTTCAGAATTTTTCACGCACCGGCAGGGATACGTGATTTTTTGTGAAACGACACGTGAGGAATCATGAGCCTGGCTAGCACAGAGGCATGTAAGCACATGTCGACGGAGTACTTCGATGGAGCTTAAAAATTTGCGGGCGGATCTTTACGGTCAATCTTTTTCGGTTTTTGGGATAGCTCTCCCCTTTCGGTCGTCGCCGGCCACCCAGGATGGTCTTCTAATAATCGAAAGTTCTATTTTGTCATTGCAAGGGCTAGGGTGCGAATGGCATGATCCGCATTTTACAAATTAACATGCACCGGAGTGCAACCGCTCACCAGTTGCTAGCACAGTTCGCTGCGTAAGTAAATGCTGATCTAGTGCTAATTAGCGAGCAATACCGAAACAAGGACCCGGCCTCATGACATCTCGACTTATCGGGCACCGATGTCGGTGGATCCGGTGTTTAGGGATAACGTTTTTAGCCTTTACCTGACGCCGAGCGAAACGATGTCGGACTTTCGGCGCCGGTTTGATGCTTTGAAGGACGCCGTTTTAATTTTTAATGCCAGGGCTCTTGAATGGAGCATACGTCAGTCACACGCCAGTGGCAATGGCGGCGAGAACCGGGCTCTTAGTTTTAAACACCGGATCTATGCCAGCGTTTCGGCGCGCAGGCTGTGAAGGAAGCATTCCTGACATCACTTTTGCGTCGGAATCTCTGGCATCATCGGTGGACGGGTGGCGAGTCGTAGAAGACTTTTCGGCAAGTGATCACCAGTACATCGCCTTCGAAGTGGTGGACGGCAGAAATTGCCGACCGACGGAGGATAGGCTCCGCGGTTTGACAACACCAACGAGGAGGCATGCGGCATAAAGGCACAGCATAGATCAGCAAAAAGGGAACTCCGCAGCGCTATAAATTAAAGCTCGCGGCTGGCTGAACCTTGTCAATGAGATGAATGAGGACCCGTGGGGACTTGGCTATTAGCTGTCATCCGAAAAAACGGAAGCCCTGCATACTAAGTACCGACCAGATGAACCGCATTGTGCGGGCATTGTTCCCCAGACATCCTGTACGGGTTGATGTCAATAGCGCGGAAAGCGTTGAGGATTGCCCCTTTTTCACAATGTCGTATTTCCTGGTGCTTTAAATTGATCGACGCTTTTAATTTTCTGCCACCCTATGAACCTTGGCTTTATTGTTATTTTTCTTGAGACCGATTATCCCTGCCTACTTTTCCAAAATAAGACACATTGGTCAAGGTGCTTGATTCTGAGGGAGTAAGTAAATGTCTTCGGCCAAGTTAAGGTACTCGAGGAAAAATGACATCCATCGAGGTCCATCCATCCATCGACGGGGCGAAACAGTGGTCTATATTCTATGAACGGTTCTACACCTAGGGTATGTGGTCCATACAAGAGGATCCACTATGGAAATTAGCCTGGTCATTATTTATCAAACTTTGAGGTGAATTTGCTTTGTGACAGAAGAGAGGATGTAATAGTCCCTCCAATTATCGCAAACAGCTGAGTGCTGTTACAATCGTCTCTAACTTCCACTTCCTGGAAAATATTTGTATATTCAATACGTGGAGACGGTATTTCCATCGAATCTGCAAGCGCTACAAAAATTGTTCCGCAGAGATTGTCGAGCTTTTTACTCCGTTTGAGGACTCCAGTCACCATCAGCATTTGCTGCATACTAGGGTGATGTGTCTTGGTGACCATTACGTACGGGAGCGGGCAGCATCCCACGAGACACCATTTATCATCTCTCTACGTCAACGATCTCCGCAGATAGCTTACCACGCCAACGGAATCCTTTAAGCGGGGAATTTTCAATTGTGCCAATGGAGCTCTAATTCTGTTTTATTTATTGAGCTGGAAATCGACCAACCGACAGCATCGGTGCTTGGCTTGTGAAGTAATTCGGTTTCGAGCGAGGTTTTGATCCCAGTTGTTCGTCCCCAACCAAACGACAAGCGCTCAGACTTTTCCATCTCTTTGATCTCCAATCTCTATCAGCTCACCTCCTTTAGGCTTAGTGCTGGAAGTATGACTCGTATTTCATCATGGCTTGGATGACCTGAATAGCTCTCGCAATCCATGGGGGTCAGGCATGATATCAGGTCACATCGTAACCCTATGCAGTTCATTGGGCTTCAGTATAATCACGGCCCGGCCGTAAGTTGCTCCTCTCAAGATACATAGCGGGGAGTGCTATGAGGCAAGCTGAAAGCATCCTGGGGAGGCGAAGCTTTACGTGACTCACCACTGATGAATCTGCAGGCCTTCACTTTCCCATCGAGCTGTCAGGGTCGTGGTCTCTTAGCTGCGGGGCTTCTGGTCCATCACTTCTGGTCGCAGGGTCTAGTTGGATTTATCTCACTTATATCCATAATTCGCTATAACTGCAAGTGTCCAAATCTTTTGTTTCGATTTGTTGCCGGCATTCTAACCTACCACCAGACCCCAGAGGCCAATTGAGACTCTGCCATTAATTGAATTTAGATAAGTAAAATTTCTCGCTCCTCATTCATACATTTTTTTACATGTAAAAGACAATTTTTTCTCTAATATTACTTTGTTTTTATTTTATTCGACTATAGAAAATGAGAGTGCAGTAATGCCTATTTGCACCTCAAACAAACGTTTTGGTATCTAAATCTGGAAATATTTGTTTGAAAAATGTGTTAACAAGTGGCGCTATAGATATAACAAGTAGAGTAACTTTTTTTTCGGCTCAAATCCGGTCGCTATTAAAATACACATTTTAAAACATTTAAATATAAATCCTACATAAATAAATTCGCGGCTACCAAACTAAAAGTAAGAGATAGAATTGGAAAAGATGGAGCACTTTATACAAGTTTCGAGTAAAACTATTGAGAATTCCATACAAGTTAATAACAATTTCTCTCTCTCTCTCTATTCTCACTCACTTAATTTAATTGCAATGCGACTTGGGTTCCATGTTAACTCGATGTTCTTCCGGGTCCTTTCAGCGGTTTAATAACAATGTGCACGGGACAATCCTCGAAATCCGCCCTAAGCATTCTCGTTCTCGTCGGTCTCCTCGTTCTTATTGTTGGGGTCGCTTTCCTCGTCAGAGTAATCTTCATCGTGAGTATGTGTCACCGACCTTGGAGTTTCAGGCCGAGTGTGTGGAATGCCTGCACTTTCCTTGGTTAGGAGCTGAAAATAAAAGGGTTTAATGTAGTTAAGTCCCTTTTTTCAGTCCTTAAAGTAACGACAGATTTGAACATCTGAGGAATTTCGTTGCACAGTTTTCTTTAGGTAGCAAAAGAGCTCTCTGGATAAAAATTTTACAAACCTGCTTTTCCGCCTTCTCTACAACTTCCTTGGGTACTACTTCCATTTGGACTGTCGTTGGACCGTTCTTAGCTCGCGACCTGGAGATCATCGGGGCGTCCATAATAAATCGTTGTTCATGGGCCACTGTAGATTCATGGGGCAAAAGCATGGCCGGTGCCCTAAACATATACGAGAATGGGTAGTAGATTAAGTTCAAGAAGGTTGCGGCATACAAGTCAGCGTATCTGACGACTTGACTAGAGAAAAATGTTTGTCGAGACCCTGAACGGAATAGAGATCCCATCATGCCATATGCCAAATCCATTTTGTGCGTCACGTCACGAATTGAAGAGCGGACTTTCGAAATATCAGGTTTCTCCATGGTACTCGAGTCGAGATTTCTGAAATTAACGAAGAGGATTTTTAAATTTAATAGATGCAAAGAAATTTTCAAGGACTCTAATGTTTGTTTCGGATCACAAAAAAAATTAAAATTTAGATAGTTTTGAGGTCATAAGCTGAAAAGAAAGTATCCAAAAGTACAGGTTGTAGCAAGGTAGCTCATGGATTCAAAGGAAATGCAAATAAAGATAATTCCACATTGAAATCACCAGCAATTCACAAATGAATCTGGGAAAGAGAAGCCCTTTGTAGGTTTTATGTAGAGAATAATTCGTCAGTAATCTTCACACGCTGTCGACTTCGGTTACTGGTTTCTCCCGTCCTCAATGCATTTACTACCTACCTACCGGGTGACCAAAACGATCACCTAAAAGGTGTCTGGCGTTCTGGCCTACGTCACAGCTCTATCTCTCTCCCTTTATCTATCTCTATCTTTATTTTTTTTTGTGCTGGATCATCCTCCCTCATACGGATAAGTGGCCCCCTCACCGCAGCCTATTAAGCTTATTTTACGCACAACCAAATGATCCTGGTATCGCTCATAGATTTTATCTTTATATGGGCTTCTCCAGAGTTTCCCTAAGCTGTATCTCTTTGAGATATGTACTACAGTCTTAGAGGCGCGCATGAGTACCGAAAGCAGGCAGGTGCGGCCATGAGTCCGCGAAGGATTTTCAACCAATCAGCCTCACCTTCTTCCTTCTTGTTGAAGACCGAAGAGCGCAGCCTGGACATCCACTAAAGGTCGATCATGGAGAGAAGGCCTTTCTCTAAGTCCCAGCACCTCAAAGGCAAATCCACAGAAACCGTTCTTCACGAGGTAATTGGCACGATTAAGCGGTTACTGCAGTACCAGCAGTATACTCTAGCCGCCTTCTTGGATATAGTGAGAGCATTGAACAATGTTAATACCAACGCCGTTAAGGAAGTCTTGACCAACATTTGATTGGAGGGGTATCTTGCGCTTTGGATAATATCTATGCTAAGAACCAGGATAATCTAGTCGGATCTGGGAGGCACCCACTTGGCCAGAGCTGTGAAAAGAGGCACGCCCTAGATTGGCGCCATCCCTCCGGTGCTCTGGTTAATAGAGATTAACGAATTGCTGATATTAGTGTCAGGGAGCGGTGGGAAAAGTGTGCTTGTGTGCCGTAAGATACGAACTCGGCATGAACCCAACCAATACGGAATTGATTGATTACTACCAAGACAAGGGTACCCGATTTGGATCTACTGCGGCTGAATGAACATACATTAGTTCTTTTTCCCAATGTAAGGTATCTGTGTGTAATTCTGGATCCGAAGCTAAATTGGAGATTGAATATAGAAGTGGGGTTTCCGGCCGAGGATGGTTCTTTGGATGTACACAGCTGTGCGTCGCATCCTAACGTACGGCTCTATAGTATGGTGGCAGGCTTTGAGAAAACAATACAATAGAACGGAGCTTAATAGGATTCAAAAACCCGCGTGTTCAGGTGCACCCGGGGCTCTACATTCTTGCCTTGTAGATGGTCTCAGTGTACTCCTGTACCTCTTCCTCCTATACCGCCACATTAAATACCTTGCAGCGTGAAGTGCCGTCAGAATTCGACAGTCTGGATGCTGGACAGCGAACCCCTACACGAAATCTGGGCATTCTCTACGGACGGAACTGAACTTCGCGAAAAATGTTGTTGTGGACTATGACACAGTAATCTTCACTGGCGGATCAAAGATGCTCTGTGGAGTCGATGCGAGAGTTTTCTCAAATAGAGTGTATTTGAGTCATACGGTGTCCCAAGTGTCGTCAGTGTATTCCAAGCGGAAGTTCTGGTGATACTGAAAGCCTGTCGATGGCTTGGGCATAATCCAAGCCCCAAGCGTATCATAGCCATTCCGACCGACAGCCAAGTGGACATTAACGGTTGGTACTCAGCAACGACATCCTCTAGGTTGGTGGAGCGACTGGACAGCACGCTCAAGATTAGCCTCCTTTGGATTCCCGGTCATAGTAACATTGAGGGGTATGAGCGGCTGACGGACTAGCCAGGCGGGACTCTCCTGTTGGCAGTCCTCGGCGGGTACAGTCTGTGTCCCGCTCTCGACTGTCAATGGTGGAATCTACTCGCACTACTTAGCAGTCACGTACCTCAGATGGCGAAGGCTCATCACCTGTACCAAATCAAAGAGGATTAGAATTAGACTTGGCTCGCTTATAACAAAATCCGATCGGGATAGTTCTTGTGCCGGACGCGTGCAAATGCATACAGGATTATGGCGGTCTGCACGGGGCACCAAGCTATAGGGCCGCCAGACGCAGCATACCCTACAATTCGCATTACGAAGCTGCGGCGGAGAGGCGGAAACCCTCCGAAACATCCTACGATTGCCCACTTCTAGCCAGAGTCAGGCTACGAACACTAGGTAAATCACTCTTCAAGGACCTTAGAGAGTTATCTATCTGCAGATTGGGAGAATTGCTTTCTTTCATGAATGCTACGTGCTTACTCTGCTTCCTTCCTCTCATAACAGCAGTCACGGTCCTAGGAGTTTGTGCCTGCAAAACGGGGTACTACAGCGCTAATTGTGCTCCTCGGAGCGACAACTGATATCTACCTAACAGTAAAAAATATCATCAGCTTTGATATCTGTGTTCTACAAGAAACGCGATGGTCAGGTGCCAAAAGCTGCGACATAGAACGCGAACGCGGTAAAAATGACGATAGACTTCTCTATTTTGGTAGCCCACACATTCAATACGGTATTGGCATTGCTATCTCAGAGGGTTTCCGTAATGCCATTAAAGAAGTCGAACGATTTGATGACCGGCTGGTGAAGCTTACCATTATACCAGCTGATCGCATTATTCAATTCTTCACCGCGTACGCACCAAAAGCAGATCGACCTGATGGCGATGCCTACTGACCTGCAACGTGCCTGCTGATGACTATATCATCATTGCCGGCGACCTTAATGGTCACGTAGATGAAAAGGCAGACGGTAACAGGTGCCATGGGGAAAGGGGGTTTGGAGCACCCAAACCCAATGACGGTGGCGAGCGTATAATTGACTTTGCGGACATCCATGACCACTTGGTCACATAACCAAGTGATCATTGTCATAGTCTATCGAACGATTGTCTCTTCTTCCTACATTTTATAGTGAGAACAGTAAAACGCAGATCCATTATATCCTCATAAGATGCCAACTTATTAGCACTGATGAAGGGAACAAGTGGTTCCCGAAATATCGGAATTTGCAAGAATAAATATACACACCCACGAAAAAGAATCAACAAGTCTTTTTATTATTTTGGAGTATTTGTATTCCTGTTCATCCTCCACTTCCACAAGTATTACCGACATTTGGTGCCATTCCGCCTGTCAGAAGTCGAGGGAGTAATCAAACGAAAGAAATCGAGGGGAGCAGCAGGACCTGACCGCATCGCATCTAAGCTCTAGAATTCGAAGAGGTGGGACCCAACACTGTGGCTCAGTGAATTCTTCAATCGGGTTATTAAGGATGGTAGAACACCATCTGATTGACAAGAAAGTACCACAGTTCCAATATGGAAAAAGAAAGCTGGTCCAGCAGTACGTTAAAATTACCGTCCGATCTGGTGGTGTCCAATACCATGAAGATCTTTGAACGTATTCTTGACAACCGTATTCGCGAAATCGTTGAAATAACCGTGAATCAAGCCGCGTTTGTCAAGAACTGAGGAACTACTGACGCATTATACGCTGCGCAGTTACTCATGGAGAAACACCATGAAAAGCATCAGTCTTTCTACATTACATTTCTGGATTTGGAGAAATCGTTCGTGTGGTACACGGTCATCCACATGAATTCATTTGGTTGACTCTACGACAATACCTAGTGCCAGAGGAACTCATGCGCTGGGTTAAATTGCTCTACCACGGTCCGAAAATAAAATTCGAAGTGTAGCGAGTGTATCAAACTACCTCGTATCTCTGCTGGTGTTCATCAAGGAAGCGCCTTTTCCGCCTTCGACTATAAAAGACAATGAACAGCGTCTTGCGGTAATGGAGACGAGGATGTTGCATTGGACTAGTGACGTGACACACGTTGATCACATCCGAAATGAGGGTATCCACGATTGCTATGTGGTTGCACCGATCGTGGAAAAATTAGGAGAAACGCGTCTTCACGTAATTCCTACTAACGAGAATTCATTTGCCAAGATTGATCTGAACATCGAAGTCGAAGATAAGCGACTAATAGGCCAGCCGAAACAACGGTGGCTTGATAGGCTGGATGGGAATTTGAAAGCCTCGCGATTGCATCCAGCTCAGGTTTTTGATAGAACCAAGTGGCACAACCGATTACGACCAGCTGACCCCGTTTGTTAACGGGGTAAAAAGAAGATGATACTTCTCTGATCCTCGAATATTTCATATTTGTCCTTTATAACTCTCGCATGTATGAAGGTGTCCACTTGTTTCAATGTTCTTTTCTGATTGGCGTAAAATTTCTGGTTAGTATCATGGTCTTAGCCCTGTCAATATCTCTACCTTAGCATGCAATTTATATCAGCCCCCTACGTCACTATTTGAGATGATTTGTACAAGAATATTTAGGTTAGATTTATTGGAATTTTTGGAAAATGTGCTCGATTGTGATGTTGGATAATGCTGGTGACAACCCCATGCCTCGTTTTAGTTCGGTGTTCCAAAACACAAACTTTCCCCCACGTATATAAGGGATTTCCCGTGTTTCTTATATGTTAGATTAAGTCGTCAGTCCCCCGAAAAAAAATGTTGTATACGAGTATATGAACTAGGACTAAAGTAGAAGCTTTCATTTCAGCCATCAATGATATTGAAAAGAAATTATTCTGCAAGTAGTACGCGTCAAAATACTTACTTGTATAAATCACCTAACATTACATCGAGATTTTGTAACTCTGCAAACAATTGACACTTATCAGTCCACACATGCAATTCCTGCACTAACTCAGGTACAACCAAAAATGTTCGCCAGCCTCGGATCTTCTTGCTTTTGAGAATATCTCCGAAAATATGATCTCCAATGTAAAGAACATCTTTGCCCTTTGCGTTTATTAAAGATGTGAATACGTCACATGAACCTCCAGAGTAAACCTAAAGAAAGAAAGGTTTTCCTCAGTTTTTAGAAATTCCTCAAGATATTTAAGAAATTGGGATTGAATAATTGAGTGATATCGGTAAGTACCTGTCCTTGTTGAAGTGGCCCAATGTGTGTTCCTATTCTCAAAGCACCTGTTGTAGTGTCAACCTGTCGCAGAATGGTGCCTTCGCCGAAAAACAATGGTTTCTGGGCATCAACAACAATTATATCAAAATAAGTCTTCCAATCGCGATGAGGTTCTTCGGGTTTTGCACCATGAGGAAAATCAAATAAGTATGTCATGATCCTGTCGGTGTAATTGTAGTCGCTGTTGGTGAGGATGAAAACTTTAGCACCTGATTCCCTAATTCGAGATAGTACCATTGGAAGTCGTGGATCCTTTTTGACATATTCATCAAGGTTCTGGAAGAAAAAAAATTAGGAGCTTTAGGAGAAATATTAATTTGAAGATTGTATGGCGAATATTTGATTCTGGTTTTCCATCCGAAAATTCAGAGATTGATGCAGTTGGAAAACATATATCATCCTCATATTTGGCATTTTGAAGTGGGTTACAACCCAGTATTTCAAGTGATGACATTACAGGAAGGGAAGAACTGATTCCCGAAATACATTCGTTTAGTAAATCACTTTATAGCACAACAAGGAGTACTTGTACTTGTATATAATATAACATAATTACGGGAAATGTCAATGTGAACTCATTTTGTATCCTGCAAAATTTAGAGATTGGAATATCCGTAAATGACCTGTTGAAAGTGATTTACTTCGATAGATATATACATTTGGGTATTTCTGTGAAACATTTAGAACAGAATTTGTGATGGATCCTTTCCTAATGTAGGATTCATGCAAATTAAGAGCCTTCTTCAAGGTTTCCTCAATATGCGAACATGTGTATAAACTTTTATCAAGAAAATCTTGGGTAGCATCTGAAAGATATCTTGGACACTAAAAAGCTTATCTTTCTTAGGTCATAGGATAAAATTGCTGCAGAATCGACGTCTTTAGGAATTAGGAAAAATCAATATGTCCATCGATAAAATATATTTGCATCCCTTCTTTATCAGATTCAGATAAGCAGCGAAGGAAAGGCCACAGCAATAAGTAACTTATGGAGAGAGTTCCGTAAGCCATGAAGAATGTTGTCCATTTTCACTTGAAATATTATATGAGGAGGTGGAAATCTCAGCGTTGGAAACGATTTCTGCGAAGGTTAAGTTACATCTAAATTGAGCCATTATTTTACGTTCATGAATTTACGACTTGGCGTATAATGGAGTGGACCTTGACGTTCATAAATATTGCCTTGAATTCTATATAAAGTTTCTAATGAGATGGACAACGGTTGCGTCATTTGGAGAGCATTTTTTTCAAATAAATATTTTATCCCTTCTTGATTTTCATAATTTGATAATAATCACATCAATGCCATTTATTATTGCTCGTGTCTGTTTTCTCTAATTAAAGAAGGGGTACTCTGTGAACTAGGTCCGCTAATCAATGGAGACATGTCTTTCTAACGAAGCGGTTCTTAAAGCACTAGTAGATCCATTACACGCTTTATTTATATTTAATTCATCATTAGCCTTACCTCGATTGTCTTTTTCTTCAAATCGCCTTGGATGTGAACCCAATCGACAGCACGTCGAACGTCCTGGAAGATTGACTTGAATGACATGGCCAATTCACCCCATTTGACACCGGTCTTCTCACTGTTGTAACGAAATCGAATAATAAATCATTGTCTATTATAATTTCTATATTGGTAGAGTGTATCCAAAAGATACGTTTACTTAAATATTAATAGAAAAATGTACTGTGTCTAGCAATCTAAAACATCGACAGTTCCTTGCGTAGCCTTTACGTATAGAGAGTGGTATGAATTATTTAATAAACACGCGAAGTGGGGGAGGATTTGTTTTATTATATTATGTTTGCTGTGGGCTGTTTAATTCTAGATTATATTAATCAAGTCTGCATTTTTTATTAGGAATACTAAACAAAAAGTCCCTAAAGGGGAGAACAAAAAAAGAACCCATTTAAATATTGTCCTCAGAAGGATGAGAAAGTAGAAGCCTACGCTAAACTATGATAGGAGGAAGAGTCTAAAGGATCAGTGTAATACCGTATGGTAAGTGTAGTTAGTAGAGGTGGAACAGTCCATCGGGTCTGTAGAAAGTTTAAGAAGAGTATTGGTTCTGCGTAGTTTTAGATAAGGGAGTTGAAAAGGGCGGAGACAGATAGGATAGTCCACACGGAGTAAACCCTTCGGACGTTGAACTTTTTCTAGGACAAGACAATCTTAGTTACGGCAGGGGACCAGACTACGGATATAACTGTGATAAAAAAATAGTAACACTTTTTAAATAAAATGAAAAAAAGGGTTTATTTATTCTTCCAAATATATCATGTCGCGTCAAAGTAATCCCCTGCGGATGCAATGTACTTATGTCAACGTGTTTCCCAGTCCGCGAAACAGTTGTTAAAATCGATTTCGTGAATCGCCTTCAGGGCCTTCTTCGATGCCGTTTGAATCTGCTAAATCAAGTCAAAATCATGTCCATGAAATGGCAATTTCAGTTCAGAATACAGCTAGAAGTCAAATGGAGCTAAATCAGACGAATAATGCGTTTGATGGCGCTCTGATAGTCAAAAATCATGTACCAAACGAGATGAGACGCGTCTGAGGTCAAATTGGTTCTTCAAAATCGAATTGGGCCAAATGATACTTTGATGAGGTCACCAAGGTCTCTAATTGACAAGTGACAATCTGGTTGCCGTGGTTATCATCGGTAGACGAGGAACCAAGACGCTCATCGTGTTCTCTGTCTTTTTTGAACAATTTATACCAACCAAAACACTGGCTCTCAATAAAACATTTACTAAATGTCTTTTTCAATATATCCAATATATGGTTAGCCAAAAAACCATTTTTAAAGCAAAATTTTAAGTAATTCCTTCGTTGAGTTTTTTCACTCATTATGAAAATCGAAAAATGGTATTTTGTCGTTGATTTCTTTGATGGCCTTCGCTAAGAGAGTACGAAAGCAGAATGGAAGAGCATTGAAGAGAGTACATCGCGTAGCATTTGCTAACATTTAGTGCCAACTCATTATTCGAACACCGACGAACTAGAGTGTTTAAGTTTGACTGTGGTTCCTCCACACCGTCAATTGGCAAGCTATCAAGGGAAAGGGTTAAGATAATTGCTCGTACAGCAATAGGGGGAAGAAGAGGAATGGACCCTGGGATATGAAACCACTAGAAGAAATGCTGCGAAAGGTGAGAGAGTTGGGAGGCAAGTCAATGAGTGGTAGAGGATTTGACTGAGGCTAACATAATTTGGACAGAACTGTCGTGTGGTTGATATGGTCTATAGGATCCTAAGGGAGGAGTACGGTTTTCAACGTCAAAAATGCACTTTTTTTTACGATTTCTTTAGCTACATACCCACACCCACTTTCAATGCGATGGCTAGATGTTACCGTTGCAACTAGGAATTTGACCATGATGAGCTGATTAGGCGCTTGAAGTCACAAGATACTAATAGACATAATGGCTAATGACGGGCTCCTGTGGAACACCTGCCATTATGTTATAGGTCATTGATTCTTTATCTTTATAGCAACATAGTTTTCGATGCCGGAGGTAATCCATGATGATAGTGGCAGAGGAGAGCCAGATGCTTTTACTGGGTTAGGCGATTCGATTATATTCTTCTATCTATATTTTAGATGTCCTGGGTCGGCCAATGTTTTCCCTCGCCGACAAACAGGTGATCGAACCTCCCGAAAACCAAATTTATGGTGCGACAAGCAATGGACGTACTTCACTTTCGCGTGGAACCGATTATAGACTATCTTTTCGAGAACTTTCCTTTTTGTATTTAAGAAGCAAATCGATGGTTCATTCAGCGGCTTAGTTGGATTCCTTCAGGAAAGCTGCTGGTGCCGCCTTAATTGTCAGTTTAAGGACCACGTTTGGGATTCAATCAAGACCGTAGTCTGCGCTGTGCCCCATCAGTTACTATTAGTACATCCTCAGTAACTATTTTTACCGTCGGAAGGCCAGCAATTGGAATCATGGATGACGATAGTCGGATACAGCCGACACAGCGGTAAATTTTGGATTTGATACGTTCGTTGACGCATCAGTCACAAAGAACATCATCAATTTTTCAGTTGAAATATGCTCCAAATATTCCCAGCATATCTGTCCATCGTGGCTCAACGATCGCTTAACAAAGTATAATTTTTTTAATTAACGGAAAAGAAGTGTCCGATATCCTGGATGCGTGTGTTCAAGTGTCCAGTTTATGAAAGTGCTGGGGGGTTTAATGTGAGTACCTGCCGTGAAGGCATAATCCCACGGTCCTCTTCGGACACGGATTGATTTTGGGACCACAATCAGAGCCCCGCCATGCAAGCACAGCGGTCCTGGTTTATACTGAGTGCAGGCTCAGCATTCATACCAGTGGATGCGAGACCTATCTAACATCTCTGCCGCAACTAAGGAGTACGAATTCTCCTGGAGCATATACTCTCAGAGGGCCATCCCGGTTCCCATGGTACCAGATAACCTCCGGTGAGGCTTCGTGGCAGAGCCACTTCAGATGAGTCCCTTGCAGACTCGGGGCTGATCACCCTCCTCGAGTACGTGGGGACGGAACTCCCCAACGGGTTAACTGGAATCAGCCCGAGGCGGGGTGTCCAGTTTATGATAAAGGTCTTTGTAATGGGCCACTCGGGTAATAGCGATCCCTTACTTTGCTTCCGGTTGGCATTCCTATAAATTCGCCGATTAGCCAGTGTTTGATCGATGAGAAACTTATGACAGAGTTTTATCAGTATAAAGTTCTTTTCACGGATCTTCATTTGGACATGGTCGTTCCAAAGCTAAGTATCACGGTTGTTGAACCACTTACCAGACTTGGTAACTTCGAGGGTTGGGTAGACGTTTAGGGCAAATTCTCATAGATTAATCGGAGTGTGCAGCTTGGTAAATTTTTTCAATTTGCCTTAACTAACTCTTGCTTTGGCGATGTTCTCATATTTGGGCTGAGTTGATGCGACAATTTTTTGTGATGTTCAAGTTATTGGTAAACTGCAAAGGGTTTTTCAAGTTCCCATGAGTAAGGCATTGCAGTCGTGAGATATTGACAACCGGGTGCCTGGTTACTAATCCCATCTGCCACCAGGACTGGATATTTAAACCACTGCATATATTAGAATCTGGCCTTGCTCAATCCATTAATCTTCATCTCCTCGATTACTTCATGGAGTTTTATGTTAATTTGTAGGACGATCATACACCATTGTATCCTACAAGGTATAGCGCAAGATGGTAATTTATTAGTTTTTATTTTCACCTAACTCATTTCTCAGAACTTGCATCATAATGACAATATCTCTGAAAAGGGAGAAGTGCTTCAAGAATTTGAAATTGATTCCCGGGAGACAATTTCCCATTTCTAAATCGTTCAAATTCATATCTTTTTAAAGGCCGTCCAGAGTGTCCTAAACGAAAGGTGGGGAAGGTGTTTTCTCAAGAAGCCTACCGTCTTACAAACAAATCGCTTGAAATTGAAACACCTGATCCAAATTGAAGAGAATGATATTTTTATGGACTCTCAATAACAGGATCAGTGTATAAGTCCAGTGGCCTTTTCTTGGCATTCTTCTCTATTCCCACGATTCACGGCGTTAAATCAGAAAGGAGACGCAATTTCGAAACGAGCAACTCGAATATTGAGAGTTCTCACGCTTAGACCTCCTTTCGATTGAGATAAATAACTGGGGACACAGACTGTAGTCAATCCTTAAAGCCCGTAATCCAACCTTGGTAGGGAACCAAATGAACCAATCATCTCTGGTCTTTTCGACTAGCTTGGGAAATTTGACCTAACCCTGGAATCTTTTCCAGTGTTAAGTTCACCTTCCCAACCTAAAGCGGAGAAGAATTATTCTTTTGGGTCAGTACCTCAATTTGATATAGCAGTGCTTCAGGGCACATCTTCAGATATCATAATCATCCTGACAATAGCCTGGTAGTGCATATGGGATAGTGTTTATCTCAAAGGAGGCTTCCGATAGCATGACCTTAGCTTATAGTCTCTTGTTCCAAATTATGGTGATCTGATTTTCCACTTAACCTCTGACGAAGCCTTCACACTCGGAGGAAGACCACCTCAACGTCGTGATTTCTTCTGCCAAAGCCGTTTTGATACGGTAGCATCAAAGGTTTTGAGTCAATTGCCAAGGTTTCTCCATTGCTGTAGTTCCCTTGCCAAGATATTGATTTTAAGAAGCTCAGCTATTTCAAGCAAGATGACTGAAGTTGTGTTTAACCCTCCTCGGAATGTTTGCACCTTTTCAATGTTGGCTAATACAATGTTCAGCTCGTAGAATAAGAAATTTTTGGGATCCATGCCGACTTGTCTGAGAATTTCCAATCGTTCAAATGGCAGGGTCTCAGAGCATCCAAGGGTCTCACAATATCTATTATCGGAGATTACTGCTGAGGGGGTTTTTGGAACTGTGCCCGTGCACTGATTTAGGCTTTTCACGTATGTACGAAGGACAGTGGTATGACAGGTTTTATTGACTGAGATCAATTCAGATTTCTACATCTGTTGAATTTTAAAATTTTATTCTTGGTTGTATTATTGAGGGCAGAAAAAATTCCAGAAAATACTCTGCCCCTGGTTTACGGAAAATCCCAAGAGCGAGGTTGCGTCTTGGTGGGTGGGAAGAGATTCTCTGGAGCATTTACGATCTATGGTAAATCGATAGCCAGCTTCTGATGATCCCAACTCGTCACCCCAAACCGAAGCAAGAAGTCTCTGCTGGGAATAGCTAAGGCAGTTTTGGTTACTGACGGGATCGTCTTGAATGACCAAGGCAAAAGCTAAGCGGGAAACTACTTTGTTGGTGTTGAGGATTGGATTATACCTCGTCTTTGTTTGATTAAGCAGCGCAATTTGTTAGTCTGGATTAGGTTCACCAGTGGCTTCAATTGTAAGCTTGGTTTCAGTGGAATGAAGAAGTTTTGTCAAATCATTGCATGCTACGTCAGATCATTGTTATTGCGTTGCCAATTTAGGACATTTCACATCGACTTGGGTATTCAGATTAATCATAGTTAGCGAGTAGCGAGCAAATTAATTTTGAAACGGATGACATGATCATATCATCGATACGCTTCCCCCAAAAGTTCTTGACGACGGCTGCGACTACATTTCGATCCCAAAAGACGTAATCATAGCGAGTCATGCCTCTGATCTAGCACAATATATTCCTCTTCATGACGGCAAGGTGACGTTCATTGTCTTTGATGGTTACCTGCTCAAAATTATAGAAGGGGCCAGGATGAACGACAATGCTGTAGATTTTGTATTTATGGCCATTTGTTGAGTACTACTTCATACAGATTGCACTGTTGTGTGAAACAATTTCATGGCGCTGTTACCACATGCTAAAAGCACCTATCCGAGGTCCTTAAATGGTTCAAATTTGAGCAGGTTCCTGCCAAATTGATTATGCTAGTCAATCGTTCAGTAACTGTGATTTCTCTAGATTTTCCCATAAATGTGCTGGATGAGGTGATCATTTCATGTTTGGAAAATCTGTTCCTGGTCAGCTTTGTTGTGAAACGCTACAAACCCATCATTTGCGCAGAGCAATGTGTGTATGGAGTTAAGCGATCGCGTAATACTGTTTAAGGAAAGAATGAGGAAAATTGACGAATGGTCGTTCCTTTGGCGAAGACCGACGAAGATGCAGGGCGGTTTTGAGAAATCGATCATATTTCGGAAACTTTGCTGTTAGGATCGTGGTAGAGTAGTTTAATCCAGCGGATAAGCTCCTCTGGCATCGGATGTTCTGGCTGTGCATACCAAATGAGTTTGAGGGACGTGTTGTCAAAGATCTTCTCTAGAGTAAGGAAGGCAATGTAAAGGGGGCAATGTTTCTCAAGATGTAGTTCTACGGGTGACTGCATTCTGTCCTCCTCATTTTAATTGATTGAGCTTCACGCCAGAATATTGGATTTCATTTCTATTTTGAGTTATCAAGCGTATACTTTATAATGGCTTCTATAATTGCCAGAGGATGGACGAATTGGTGTCGAAGTCCTGTAGTATGATTGTCGGTTGTCAAACTATATCTCACCATAATGCGCATCGAATTGCCTCCAGCTGCTCCATTCCGATATTAGCAAAGGACCAACTAGGCGGCACATACCAAGCTCCGAATGCAAAGTAAACAAAGCAGAGGAGAACGGTGAGATGCTCCTTAATCGTGCTCTGTAAGCTATGTCTACCGGAGGTGAAAGCCCATATAAAGAAGCTCTGATCCAGAGCAGTTTGATGATCACCTTTAATATGTTTCCGTAAAGAGGGAAATTAACTCGCAACAACAATTAAGTTAAAACGGATTCTAATTCAAGAATGTAGTCAGCTACGCAGTAATTTACGCTGGGAGAGTGGAAGATACATTGATAGTATGGGGAAATGACCAGACAGACAACATAAAGACGAATATCCAGAACGAATTACCAAGGCCTTAGTTATGATACTGTTGTCTCTTGGTCCTTAATTAGAAGTTTCCGGCGTCTAAAGCGACCTCGAGATATCTATGTCTTTCGTAAAAAGACGCCTCGCTACATCCTCCAGATAAATTTTTGTAAATTTAGCTCTGCAGAAAGGGACGTGATTAGTCAGCAGATTAGATAGTATGGTATAAAAGATGATAAGTATTTTATCGCACGTTAAGGAAATAAGAGTGGGATAAGCTCAAGGAAGTCAATTGGGGTAGAATGCTTTACGAGCTGAACACAATAAAGGTTTTTCTCCCTTTTTATGGCCTCTGATAATGGATGCCTTGCTATGATATACGTGATCGCAAGAGTGCAATTATCCAAATAGTCCATAATCGTTTAAAATGGATTCATTTTGAATACCAGCAAATTGAGAGTGAAGGTTTTTTTAGAGGGAAGAGGTGGTGAGAATTCAACTGGCCTAGACAATCAAATATTTAGAAGCTCTAAGAATAATAATAGAAGTCGAGCAGATTGCTCAGGTGATGCAGAACTGCCCACTTTGATGTATGCGTGTAACCCGAGGTTGGTCGAGGGTAAACATTGGTCAAGGCAGGAAATTGCTAATTTGAAGGGTTGGTTGGACATTGTGGTTAAAATTATGTAATCTGGATTACTATAAGCTGCTTCCTCTGCATGGGGAGGTGAAGCAGTCGAAAATTTATTTCAAATTTTCCATCTAAAGCTGCTATATTTCCTAACAGGACATATGAATTTAAAAATTGGATGTTGTCCTTACTTTCTCGTAATGTAAACTGCCTTTCCTGTCTGTAATTTCTTCTTCCATACAATGAATCTCGGAAAAAATATTACCTAGAGAAGACAGGAAACATACAATTCAGTTACTTTTTTACATACACAGACAAACTCTGTTCTGTCGCCTGCAGGATATAAGTATAAACCCAATTTGAACGGACAGAAAAATAAATTTGAAAAAGGTCGACTGCGAAGGTGAAAATTGCAACGATGGCCAGGAAGCATATTAATCATGAAAGGTAGAAAGTATCTTCGTGTAGAAAACTTATTAAGGATTACAAAGACGCATCAAACCGGCATCTGAATCTTTCCAACAGGACACCATTGCCTGAAGTCTGGATAAGAGTCTGACACTGGATAAGAATAATAACAGAAATTTGAGCTCAACGTTGATGCGGTTGGAAAGTACCCGGTGGCAGAAAGGTTATTATTTGAGATGTGGGGCGTATACGAGTATACTTAAATATGACGGAGATTAATCTCTTTCTCGAAGTACTTAAATGGCTGATGTTTGTTGAAATTTTAAAAAGCGGCAAAACCTGAAATTTTAGTCGTTTGGAGTGATCAGAACGGAGGTTATGGTAACAACCTTCTTAAGAGCTTCAGGTAATATTAATATTGGAGGTTAACATAATCGAGAAAGGTAAGAATGCTTTTCATAGAGATGATGGCACTTTGAACCTTAATAGGCAATATAAGTTGTTTTTCATTCAGTACTTTCGCTGCTGTGAGGTTGAGAAATGATAGTTCTTCTTCGGAATTCGCTGGGACCAGGTGTAGATTCTCCATTTCCAGAATTTTCCTTCAATAGAATGTTGGTCAGACTTCACGTCCAAATAACCATTGGATTTTTGTTAGATGAGGGTCTTTAGAATGCTTGCTGCCCTAAATATTGTTGGGAATGGTCGAAAGTTGTTCTTTTCGAGGACGTTTGGTAAAATTACGATCAACTTCTGCACTCTATGGTCTCTAGCCAAGCAAAAATATGATGGACTGTAGATTCTCACACTTTTGCAAAGATCTCTTGGTACTTCCAGACAAGATAAAAAAAAATATACTCATACACGGCGCCATACAGACCCTCTTTATGAACAGCTAAGATGTTATTTTTCTTTGCAGGCTTTGATGCTGTGAATCTTGCTCCTGATTATGGATTCCACAATAGGTCACCCTGCTTTTTTATGGAAATTTGACCGGAATTAATCCATCATCCGCCGCCATTAATGAGTGCTTGTCACGTAATGTGTATGTTTTATATTCAAGCCCCTACACCTACATATTCCTGTGGTTCGATCACGTCTTTTTTACCGGGATTGCTTGCGAAATCTTCCGCAGTATTTTTGTGGTGATTAGAGTTACCTATGTCTGATGAATTGATGGAATCTGTTACTGTAAACTTCTAGTCATCTGCATCATTTGTTTGAAAACAACTTCGGTTGCAGATTCTGAATCTGATGTGCGTGGCAGCTATCATCAGATTTGCAGGCCATATGTATCTAGTAACTAAAGACGATCTTGAGTAACAGGATTTCTAGTATGTTAGGTGAAAGGAACTTACTACTTTATCGACAAATTACTAATGGACTCCATAAGGGTTTCCGTCTCCCTTTTGATGGTTCTCTAGGACCTGACATGTCCTTTATTTTTGTTAAGAATTAAGCCGCATCGTGAGGTCTGGTTTTAGAAAACAATGAGTTAATTAAAGATGATTTCTACAGAAGCCTTGAAATTACATATAATTCACCACCTTATAATGACGATAAAATATCAGTCGGAGATATTGGAAATGTGGAGGTGTACCGAGGAAGAAAATGAGGGCACACGCTTCACAAGGCAACTTTACAACCTTAATACAAGAAACTGATATTATCGTCGACTTACTATCTCTACAGGAGATTGAGGATAATATGAACAAAACGCTGGCAATCAATAATATACCCAGGAAGCTAATAAAAGGTAGCAACAATTGCGTGAAACAGGCCGCTACATACTTATTCAGCCAATATCGAAGGGGGAAGAAATCCTGCAGAATGGTATAAAAGCATCATCTGTCCAGTCTACAAGAGGTTGTTTTGTTCGAACTGCAAAGTATTCACCAAAATCTTGGAAAACAGGCTTAAGTCCTAACCGGGAAAAGTTAACGGGGAGTACCAGAATCACCTCTTCACGATAAAACAAGTGTCCGGGAAGCGCTGGAGTTTCAACACAATCAATAACTTATCGCGCTTCTTCCTCGGCACGAAAGAACCTTCCCGAAGTTCAACAATGTAGTCAAGGAGGTAGGATTACTGGTTTGTATACAAAAGCCCAATATCATGGTTCAAACTAGGAAATAGATGCCAGCTGGACAAAATATTATAATTGGTGGATACAGTTTGGAGAACGTTAATAACTTTACACATTTTTAAAGCAAATTACCGAAGTGGTATGTGCCCTTGAAACTCCCCATGAAACAAACAGGAGAATACGTTTTGACTGTATTTAACTTAGATTGCTAAAGACCTTTGAAAGGAAGGTGTTAAAAACATCCTTGGAGCAGGTCGACAGTATGATGGTTGACCGACAAACACAGGTATGGCATATACCTATGACGATCTGAACTCTCTAAAGCGATAAAATTGTGAAAACTCCAATGGGCTGGCCACGTTCAACGAATGAGAATATCCGAAAAGGTATTCAAAGGAAATTTCAATGCACGCTATGATTCTCAAATATGTAAAGTTTTCTACGACTGCAATATGCCTCCACATTTCCCAGCCTTGTTAATAGCGAGCCATACAAGGGTGTGTCGACGAGAGACCTCAGTGGATTGCATTTAGATCCTGGCAGACATTCACGGACAACTTCCGCTAACATTCTGTTTTTCGGGATAGATCTGTACTTATGATTCACCATCATATACTAGTAACGAACTCTAGACATCCCGATTTTGCTCCGAGGCCAACCAATTCGACATCTCTAGTAGTTGTGAGGTCCATCTAAGGCTGGGTCTCCTACCACAGATATTGCCCTCATAGACTCCTTTCACTGGATCACTCCGTACTCCGATGATACCATTCAGACAGATATGAAGGCTTTGAAGCGTTTGAGTAACATGGGAGCTCACTTTCCATGTGCTACATCTAGATAGTAACACAGAAAGAACATACGCACAGAACAGACTCAACTTGATCTTGGTATTGAGATAAATGCACTTCCAGATTATAGACAGGATAGCAAAATCGGATCTAGCACTGTTAATGGATCGAGCAACATCCAGTTCGGTGCTCCTGTTGGCAGAAGTCACGCTTTCTAGATATAAAAATTGATTTACGACTGCGATGCTCTGTCCATTAATGCATATAGGAAGAATGCGATAACCCAGACGTCAGACTGAGAGTCTTGGTTCTTTTGGTGTTTATCTTCAGTCCTACTTTATATACTTCTCTTTCCAAATATAGATGTATTTGGGCAAGAGCCATGACTTGGTCAGACAGCAAATTGATGTCATCAGAGTAGTCGAGTGATAATTGGCTAGATAAAATTGGCCTTAAAATCTCAGTCAATGGGGAACAATTGATGGATGGACCGAAATAGGGATGTTTTGGCATGCTGATTGTAGAATTCCATATGTACTCCAGGTGAGCCAAAAACGTAATCGGATGGGACAAAGGCTAAAGGGACAAGTACTAGAAAAATGCGGATATATCTAGTATCGATGTTCAGTAACTGTTTATTGATTTCTGTGAAACGTAAGATAAAATTGATTGTAACGAAGGATTCTTATCTAAACTAATCATTGCTTATGGAGAAATACCGTGAGAAGCGTCGCCCCCTTTACATTCCATTTCTGGATCTAGAGAAATCATTTGATTGAGTGCCACACCTGGTATGCTCTACGACAACACTTAGTGCCAGAAGTCGCGCGCTGGTTTAAATTGCTCTATCACGATTCGAAAGTAAAGGTCGAAGTATGGCGGGTATATCAAAACGGCTTCATGTCTGTGTTGGTGTCCATCAAGGAACCGCTTTCTCACAACTCCTCTTTGTTCTTGCTATGGACACCGCCACACGGTACATCCAACGTCCATCGCCCTACACACTGTTTTATGAAGATTATATTTTCCTAGCGTCTAATAGTAAAAATGATCTCGAGCAACTTGTCCAAAAATGGAATGATTGGTTCATGCAACACGATCTCAGATTGAATCTGAATAAAACTGAGTTTTTGACGACTGATCCCCATGAAACAGGCATAATCACTGTCAGTGACAGTGACCTACCCAGAACTGAGCGATCAGCTAATGGAGAACTGCCATAAAATTGCTTCACGCACTAACGAAACCTGGATGAACTAGCCTTCCACAGCTGTTCTTTGTGATCGACGTATCAACGAACGTCTCAAATTCAAAATTTACCGGAATATTGTCCGTCCGGTCGATCTCTATGGTCCTGAATGTTGGCAGGCTATAAAAGACAATGAACGGCATCTTGCGGTAATGGAGACGAAGATGTTGCGTTGGACTAGTGGCGTGACACGTTTTGATCACATCCGAAATAAGGATATCCGTGATCGATATGGGGTTGTAACGGTCGTGAAAAAACTGTGAGAGAGGTATGGTCGTCTTCGATGGTATGGTCACGTAATTCGTGCTAACGAGAATTCAGTTGCCAAGATTGGTCTGAACATCGAAGTCGATGGTAAGTGACCAAAACGCTGGCCGAAACAAGGATGGCTTGATGCGCTGGATGGGGATTTAGCGTCACGATTGCATCTAGATCAGGCATTTGATAAAATAAAATGGCGAAGCCGATCACGACGAGCCTATTCCGCTTGCGAACGGAGCTGCTCTTCAATTTAGCTAGTATGTCGTTGGGAAGGTCATTTCAGTGGAAGTGCGAGCTGAAACGAGGTGAATGCTAAGGACCAAGTTAGCAATAATTGAAATCCGACTCAGGGTCAACGTTGTAGTATGATTCCGAGGAAAATCTACAGAAAAAACAACCTGCATATCTGCATGTGAAATGTGGAGATCGATGCAGGCCTCAGAGAATTAGATCGTGGCGTTCAATTAGAAAATTCTTCGATAAGTACACGAAGCGATCAGCGAATCACGTGTAGCATCAATTGTTTGACGATTCACTAGCACCGATCTTAGCAAATTCTGCGAACTGCAATGAGTCTGTAATATAAAACGAATAAATGAGGATCGAATCGCGAAAGAAATGTTTAGATAAAACTGTATCTACAAGGAAACCGTCTAGGAAAGCGGACAGCTTCTAAGGTTGTCGAGAATGATTGAACAACGGAGGGAATATGGGAGGCCAAGGCTCGATTTGCCCCGCAATGCTTCTGAAGTTGATATCCATCAGAAATATTTGTTTAACATTTGAGATGGAACAAAGCAGAGATACTTTTATTAGGCAAAATTTTTAGATTCATTGCTATTTGAGATAAAATTCATCCAATGGGGGCTCCCCTAACGGGAGCAACTAAGGTTGGTTAGTACAAAGAATGCAGGTCTCATCAGTTGGGATGGGATCATTAGGAGAGGGAAACGCCGGCCGTTTCATATGTCATTTAGCAGCAGCGCTCGGAATGTCGGTGCAACTCCCCCGTAACGCATAATCATAGAATTTCTTCCTTAAGAAGGAATCAACGAAACATAAATTTTCCAAAGAATGACTGCACAGTTTGGTGATCAAACATTATTAAGGATCCTTGTATTTTCTCCGGCATAAAGAGCTCAAGAAGGATGGACAAGAGCGGAGAATCAGAAATAAGATTGCAGTCCTCGGATCACAACATTCCAGCGGTTCGAAACATTGAAGAGAAAAGACGAATCCGACTTTGCTAAACTGTAGAGAATTCGGGGGTAAGTTATGGAAAGGGTTGAGGGATTATTACCAGTGACCTAGAGTTTCGCGAAATGTGTACCTGATGGGTCTGTCGCCTAATGGCCAAATATAGGGAGTTGACACCTTTGGAAGTGTGTAACAAAGTTTGCTAAAGGTTGGTTCACAATTACACTCCGGAACCATGCAGGAATGGAGTAGTTCGTGCCCAACCGGCTTCTAGCCCAAAAAACCTCAGTCTACGATATTGAGAGAGCCTCCCCCTTTCCTTGGGAAAATGGATTTATTTATATATTATTTTTTCATAAATAATTTTAACCCACATACGTAATAGTAGGAGCTAGCTATATTCGTCATGAATTCTATATACGGAATTCCCTAACATGAAATTGTGAAGATCATGATAGTAAGCGCACGTAAAAACCATTCAATAAAAGCAGATGATTTGACTTGACTTTCTTTTATGTTTGAATTTTGGATCTCTGCAAACCAATATCGTTTATTTACCATCTGCTTTGCATGAAGGGCTCAATGTACGAAAACCTGCTCTTTCTTAGACACGTAACAGTCCTGCTTTCGAAGGTTGAAATATGTAATATACAGTTTGATATTTTACTCTTTTTTTGTTTTTAAAGCTTATTCGCAATTCCTGTTTTCCTTCAAAAATATTTTTATATACATATGTAGACGTTTTTACATTCGTTTGCTCCTTACTTATTCGCACAGCATCTTCGATATACCGTAACCTCCTGCTACCTAATCTGTCGCGCTAGCTTAAAGAGGAATCATCCGACGAGGCTCCAACCACCTCACAATTTACGACTACATATTTGCGTTGTGTCATGAACACGATATAGATCATGAAACAATCTCGTCCTTCTTAAAAGTATGTTCTTCTAGCGACTAAGCTCGTTCGCACCTACCTTGAATATTGCGGGCAATTTGTGAAGAAGTCTACCAGGCACGCCAGAAGATACGTTTCCGGCAAATTGAATAACGTATTCAGGACGTACACTCTGGATTCGTCCAACTTCAAAAATTTATTTGGATAAAGTTCGTACACTTGGGAACTGAAAAGTAGACAGAAAAAGAAAATGAGTGAAAATATGAAAAAAGTTTCGTATTCATTTCAAAGTTTGTCGATTTCTCGAACTAGAAATTTAACTTTGCAAAGCAAAATACATCTTTTGAAATCCCGTTCCAAGGAACGTAAAACTTCGATGATATCTGATAATTTCTTGAATGTGCTCGATGTTAAACAGATGCAAGGGGATGAGATTCACGTTCGATTAAAAATGGATTTGGTACAATTTCAAATACTACTAGAAATGAACATATGTTGGAAGAAAAAAAGGCATAAGGACTTATGTAACGATACTTACTGTTTGAGAAATTCGAATCCATGCACGCAAACGAGAATGTTTCCGTAGGCATCGACTTTCAATAAGTTTCCGTAAGTTGTGTCGAACCAGAGACCACGGACGGGGAAGGAGGGATCGTATTCGAATTCTAGAATTTCCTTGGGGTAGCCCATGTTTACCAGTCGCACCTTCACCAAGTCAAATCCAAGCTGTTCATATTGTGGAGATTTGTATTCTGAAAAATTCAGGAAATTATCGATTATTATAGAAGGAAGAGAGCAAAGTTGGAAACGTGGTGGGCGCTTTAAGAACAAAGGTGTTGTTTTTTATGTTAGTGACTTTGGATCCTTAAGTACTTGTAAAACTGGTCGGGTTATGCATTTCAGAGATTACGCTGGTCTGCACGGGGCACTGGCCCATAGGGGACCATGCCGCTAGGCTCGGCATACCCTATAACTCGCATTGCCGAAGCTGCGGAGAAGGGAGGGAAACCCGCATGCACTTTCTCTGCGATTGCCCAGCCCTGGCTAGAGTCAGGATGCGGACACTGAATAAACCATTTTTTGGGGACCTCAGAGAGATTTCTAGCTGCAGGGTGGGAGAACCGCTTTCCTTCGTGAATGCTACGGGCTGGCTCTGAAGATCCGAGCCGGCTGGACTCTGCCTCCCTCCTCCCATGACAACAGTCACGGTCTTAGGAGTTTGTGGCATCAAAACGACGCACCAAAGCGCTAATTGGGCTCCTCGGAGCGACCAGAAGTCTTCTGCTGTATAATGTAAAAAGCAAAACTGATCATTGTAGCCTGAAGTGCATGTTTCATGAAAGCGTACAATGGGAACTCTAAATAAATTAAAATAAAAGTGAACTGCCCGCGCCATCCACATTTAAGTTTCATCGATACGTGCTTCAGTTCTTTCTAGGTCTTCCCGAAAAGCCTACAGTTCTCTTCTATATTTTGTGTGCCATGCGTTTCTAGGGCGGATTCAACTTCACGGCCTAGTAAATAATGTATTTGTCGCTGTTTCTTAAATTATGACCTATCTATTGTCATTTCCCATTTCTTCAGTACAGAGCTCTGTACTGAAGAAGGGAGTAAGTTGCTCCCGAAATATATATATACATAATAAAATAAAATTGTAGTTTGGAGTAAGCTACTGGTCTATCAATTTTATACATTCATTGTTCAAAGGATTGCCCATCGCTAGCCACAACTTTCTTCCATCTTTCAGGCAATTCATAGATACCATCGCGCCAAAAATTGTCCGGCTTGGCCGCTATCCACTCATCGAGCCATTTTTTGAGTTCGTCGTAATTGGAGAAGTGCTGGTCAGCCAGCCCATGCTGCATCGACCGGAACAAATAGTAATCCGAAGGAGCAATGTCTGGAGAGAACGGTGGGGTAGGACTTCCTATTTCAACGTTTCTAGATATGTTTTAACGGGCTATGCAACATGTGGACGAGCATTGTCATGTTGCAAACGCATCATTTGACGTCGGTAGTTTGCCCGTGACCGTTTCGTTCGGTTTTAGCAGCTCATAGTATACCACACCCAGCTGGTCCCACCATATACACAGCATGATCTTCTCACCATGAATATTCGCTTTGGCCGTCGATGATGAGGCATGGCCGGGGTATCCCCACGTTGCCCGACGCTTGGGATTATCGTAATGGATCCACTTTTCATCGCCAGTAACTATTCGATGCAGAAAACCCTTCCTTTCTTGTCGATGGAGCAGTTGTTCGCACGTGAAAAAACGGCGTTCGACGTCTCTTGGCTTCCGTTCATACGGAACCCAATTTCCGACCTTTCGGATCATTCCCACTGCTTTTAAACGGTGGGAAATGGATTGCTGAGTGACTGCAAGTGTTTTTCCAAGTTCTTCTTGCGTTTGCGATGGATCTTGGTCGAGCAATGCCTCTAATCCTTCATCTTCAAAAATGGTTGGCCGTCCGGCGCGCTCTTCTCCTTCCAAGTCAAAATTGCCACTTTTAAACCGTCCAAACCACTTCTGACATGTTCGCTCAGATAGAGCATGGTCACCATAAACTTCCACCAAAATGCGATGACTTTCGGTTGCTTTTTTCTTCATATCGAAATAATGAAGTAGAACTCCCCGCAAAAACACATTATTTGGTACAAAATTGACCATTTTCGTTGATGAAAAAAATATTGTTGTTTACACTTCAATTAAATAATTTATACTGACGTTTGTGCCTATTAACAGTAGCTTTCCGATGAATGTTTGGAAATGTGGATCAATGGAATAAAAAACAAGCTACTCCATCTATTGTGAAAACCGACAGAGCTTATTTGTAGGCCTATATTATTTTGGAATGGCAGGGGAAGGCAAGTAAGCCTCCAATTGCCGCGCTCAAGATAGTTGTTTTCTTTTGGAATTTCGATGACTATTCCGTTCTTCTAATCATGGAGAAAGATCTCCGATCAGCCAGATTTACGAATAAGTGGAAGTAACAGTTTTGAACAGACTGCAATGAACAGTTGCCAAGGGAGTGAGTGAATGCGTTGATGGCAAAGTTAATTTCGCTTCTATTTCAAGGATGGTGGTTTGCCATATCATCTATAAGAGGTGAAATTTCAGTAGACTTTATACAGTTGAAAACCGTGGCAAAATGTTCCTTCTACCTGTTAAGCTGCTCGTCAACGTGAGTAAGGAGTCGACCGATGGCGTCGCTGACCGGACTATCAAAAGATTTGTGACCATCTGCGAGTCCTTTCGTGATATAGTATCTGATAGCGAAATGATTATTATTTAGGGCAGCCTCTAGCTCTCTGGCCAGAGCGAAAATAAAATCTTTTCTGTCATGGTGCATGCTACGCTGCAATTCAGTTTCTTAAGCTCGTCAATCCGTTTCCAAATAGTAATATTCTGCTAGATTTTATGATGCCTCTTCGACATGGCCGACGGAGAAGACCACTTTGATGGTATCGTACGGATAGTAAGACAGTTTTTCCACTGCCGAACGAGATCAGAATGTCGAGGCTCTCCACCGCTACGAGTAAATGCAGCCGCAATATGCAGGCACAGGCAAGGGAGCATCAAGCAATGATTCGGTTGAGGCCGATGTCAGCGCTTCTCTTATTTTGAAAATCCAGAAGACAACTCCTAAATCTGCTGGTTATGATATGCCTCAATTCATTAGATCTATATTACCGATCAATTAAAAACCCACTGATTTTAAGGCATGCTCAGGGGTCAAATAGTACTCCGTCAGTGATTAGGAGACTTTTTTCTTGTATAGGGTTGGCTAACCCGTTTAACCACTGAGTGTTAGACAATACACTTAATTATCATCAAGGAACTAGGCTGGAACCGTTTGACACATTATTTACAGCGAATCCTCTTCCTCTCCCGGCTTAGGGAGTTTTCAAGTCTGGGAATTCTTTTCACCGAAATATAGGGGAGAATAGGAAGGGCATTTATAGTTCCAAGAACGCCCTGCCATCCGGTCCCTCCATTCTCTTCGCAACAAGAAGAAGCCGTATATAATGTGCAACACAACTCCATCAATTAGCGTTCTTCAGAATCTATCTGATATTGTTGTCCGGAGAAATTTAGCCTATGCGTTCAAGAAAAAAAAGATATAATCGGGGCGTCCACCAATTTGTAGAAATATGCCCCGGGGTATGGAAGACGCACATGTTGTCGTTATCATGGAATTAACGTCAATGTCAATTGCTACTTCTCCATCCCTGAAGTGCCCGCCAGCGTAGATTCCTGGATGTTCCCCTTCGCGACATTCCACGTGCAGGGAAGGCTGATACACGGCGAGAGACAGCGACAACCACTTTGGACACCGTATTGATGGTCGTTTGCTGAGTAGTCTTCCATAATTCATCACCCATTCACCAACATTGATCAGCGAATCTAGTGTTTAAAACTACGAGCCCCATTTCTCCCGCAGTTTTGATGGGGCATGATTCCCCCTAACCAGGATTCGCCCCTCCGGGCCTAAGACAACGTCTTCCAGAGTATCAAGCCAGCGTAGAAAGTCCGGCAGATAGATAGATCAGATTCTGCTTAGGCCCCGAACCCAAAGTTGAGCTCCGCCCTAAACCTATACGACAGTAGTACCTGATAAGTCGAGATGCTGTATAAGGATCTAGATCAGCTTTCACCTCCGTAGTACACTACGTTAGCAACTTATGAGCAATTGTAATTCCAGACCTTGCAAGCTCCGAGCCAGTATGTGCACCGCTCTCGCTAGACGCGCCAAGATCCTTGCAGAGAACCCAGCTCCAATTTTGGTTGCAAGTTTTCGCTTTGTGACTTAATCACCCGCATTGGTGATATACTATCTTCTTGTCAGATCCTCTGCAGATTGTAGACGTGTGCCCATAGTATAAGCATCTGCAACACTTGGTGGGTTGTTGTTGGGTTGGGATGTTAACATGTCTCTTATTGCTCTGCAACCTTCACCTCAGCGCGTTTTTAGCCTCGATAATTAGCAGAGGGGCTGCATATCGATGGGGGCATTCAAGTTAGATGACCTCGTCTTGTCTTCTGTGAGACAGTCAGATCTCGGATTTCAGATTACCAAAGAACACACTACTCTAAGCTAGAAAAGCTTTGGCTGCTTCACAGAAAGTACGCTTGTCCGTTGCTTTGGACTTAATTCAATGAGAATTCCAATTTCCGTATGGAGGACACCTCTGCTCTATCGTCTTTGCGTTTGGTCTTATAACGGATCTCGCTGAGCATTTCCACAATGATGAGAGTTGCAGAAAGTCACAAACCTTTCACTTTTATCGTTACAGTCCATGTTTCCCCATCACATGTGCGAGTACGATGTTATCGGAGCACACCTCGGGATTCAGGCCATTCATCATGAACGCAATGTCACCTTTAGGAAGCCGGTTCAAAACAGCAGCCAACTGCTCAGTCTACGTTTGTGTGTAACATTGTGCTATTGAGATGTTTCTCATTCTAAAACCACAGTTAATATTTTATCTGATGTCATGCGAATGACAAGCGTTAAATAAGTCGCAAAGAAAGCAAAAGGATGATTCTCGAAGAGTTGTAATTCAAATATGAAGACGCAATTTGACGATAATAGTGGAAGCTTGACGATGGATGCAACTTCAACGAGACAATCACACAATTTTTAGTGAAATTCGCCGGATTGGCGGCTGGTTTCTGTTAATCGTGATGCAAGGCCGTCAGCAACCTGGAGACGCCCTGAAAAAAAGTTAATTACTTGTAATAAATTACTCATATGTCAAAGAAGCCGGACAGTATGTAGGTTGAAGATCCCTTTGAATGATTGAAAGAGTGTTTATACCATTTCGGTAATACTTGGCCAATTCAATGGGAAGCGTCGTAAGCATCAAAATGCACAACTCTGCCATAAGGCGCTAAATATAGATGTCCATATTTTGCTAACTAGGCCAAATATTCTGTACAATATGCTTTGGTTGTCCTTCAATCGTAGTACGTTTGAACTAAAGTCCTATCTAAATTTGGATTAGAAGATAGACTTTAGTGCTAACAGTAAAATTGTGGGACCTACATCCGGTATCAGGTCTAGACCTGCCTTAATAAGGAACTCCTGACATCCCGGTTTTGCGCCGAGGTCCACCAATTCGATATTCCTAAAAGCTGTCCGGCGTCCTGACCTACGCCATCGCTCCATCTCAGGCAGGGTTTGCCTCGTCTTCTTTTCCTACCATAGATATTGCCCTTATAGATTTTTCGGGCTGGATCATCCTCATCCATACGGATTAAGTGACCCTCCACCGTAAACTATTGAGCCGGATTTTATCCACATCCTCATGGTCATGGTATCGCTCATAGATTTCGTCATTGTGTAGGCTACGGAATCGTCCATTCTCATGTAGGGGGCCAAAAATTCTTCGGAGGATTCTTCTCTCGAACGCGGACAAGAGTTCGCAATTTTTCTTGCTAAGAACCCAAGTTTCCGAGGAATACATGAGGACTGGCAGGATCATAGTCTTGTACAGTAAGAGCTTTGACCCTATGGTCAGACGTTTCGGTCGGAACAGTTTTTGTAAGCTGAAATAGGCTCTGTTGGCTGCCAACAACCCTGCGCGGATTTAATCGTCGTAGCTGTTTTCGGTTGTGATTTTCGAACCTAGATAGGAGAAATTGTCAACGGTCTCAAAGTTGTATTCTCCTATCCTTATTCTTCTTCGTGTTTGTGTTTGACCAGTGCGGTTTGATGTTGTTGGTTGGTTGGTCCATACTCCAACAGTTTTTCCATCGATTGCCGCGTAGAGAAAATCTGATTTGTTGCTGATTTGTATGAAGGGAACCTCTTTAGTATGGGCCAATGATGTTCTGGGCGTATGGGGCTATCCGGCCTAGCAAGATAGCGGAGAATATCTTATAGATGGTACTCAGCAACGTGATACCTTTATAATTGCTGCACTGTGTGATATCTCCTTTTTTATGTATGAGACAGATAATGCCTCGTTGCCAATCGGTCGGCATTGATTCGCTGTCCCATACCTTGAGCACAAGTTGATGAACCACTTGTTGTAATTGGTCGCTTCCATATTTAACCAATTCGGCAGTAATGTCATCGGCTCCTGGCGACTTATAATTTTTAAGCTGATGAATTGGACGGACTGTTTCTTCTATACTTGGCGGTGGCAGTACTTGTCCTTCGTCCTCAGTTGGCGGGACCACAACTCGCCGATGTTCTGGTTGTTCAGTAGTTCATCAAAGTACTCAACCCATCGCACCGATATGCCCATTCTGTCGGAAATCAGATTTCCTTTTTTGTCTCGGCAGGATGAATATCGAGGTGTGTAAAACTTCATCCTGCTGACTTGTTGGTAAAACTTCCGCGCCTGGTGCTGTTGCTCCCTGTACTTTTCGAGTTCACAGACCTGTCGGTTCTCCCATGCTTCCTTTCTCCGTCTGTGTTCCGACTCTTTTTGCGGTTGGGGCCATGTAGGTTTGTCGCCGTATTCATGTAAACGTTCTTCAGGTGATTGTGAAGATCATTTGTTGATGCTTCATCTGCAGGATCTCTGTTGACTGCGGTTACTGCGGCATCCATTTCCTTCTTACAGGTGTTGCGGAGGGCTGTGTTGTGGATGGCTTCAGTGTTAACTCTTACCTGATTGTCCGCGGGGATTCTGAGTGGTATTGTTATTCGAGCTCGTAGCCATATGAACAAGATAATGATCCAAGCCTATATGTTCTCACATTCATCAAAGCTGAGCGGTGACGGCGTTCGATCAACACGTGGTCAATTTGGTTGAAAGTGCTTCCGTCTGGAGAGGCGCATGTATGTTTGTGGACCGCTTTCCGCGCAAACCAGGTACTTCCAACAACCATTTCGTGTGACATTGCTACGCAGTCCGTTATCATTTGTATTTTGATGTAAGCTACGGCAGCCAACGTATCGCCTGAATACGAGTTCCGTCCCTACTTGGCTGTTGAAATCTCCAAGTATGGTTTTGGTATCATACTTGGGACAGGCTTCGAGGGTCCGCTGAACCGCCTCGTAGAAGGTATCCTTCTCCGACTCTGCAGTCTCCTCTGTAGGTGCATGAACGTTTATGAGGCTTACATTTCTAAACTTGCCAAACAAACGCAGAGTGCATAGCCGTTCGCTTATGTTTTCAAAGCCGATAACAGCAGGTTTCATTTTTTGGCTGATTAAGAAATCTACTCCGAGCATATGGTTTACTGGATGGCCGCTATAATATATGGTGTAGCAACTCTTCTCCAGGAAGCCGGCCCCTGTCCAACGCATCTCCTGTAACGTTGTTACATGAGCCCTGTATTGGGATAGGGTATCGGCTAGCTGCTTGGTAGCTCCATCTCTATACAGGGAGCGCACGTTCCATGAGAATTGCGCAAATCGTTATTCTTTTGTCGTTGCCGGGTTCATCGTTGTGTTATCCGTCCAGCCCGAGGATCTTAACTATTAAAATTAAATTTATGTCATGGGATTATTCTCTTGCCTAGTATTCGCACTTGGAACTGGTTCATGTAGAGTCGTTTTCATCGACATAAATCCTCTCACGCCTTTATGAAGCGTAATCCCTGCGCCCTCGAATCGGTAATCTTCGGAGTAGTGGGGGCGAATGCTTTTAAAGCCGCTGACCACTCAGATCGTGATGACCCATTGTAGTCGACTTCCCCGTCTAATGGAATATCCCGGATTCGCTTATGTATCGCAGGGTTTCCGTTAGTGGAGGTGATGCTACCCGTTGCAAATGGAGCACATCAGCATCAAAGACCTGATATCTAAGGCCATAAGAGAGGCATTTGCATGGAAATTACTCCGTGGATCCCGCTTTCTCATTATAGGAGGGTCACATATCATCTTGTACAATTCCTATTCTGAACATATGCGCAACTAGAGAATTATGGCCTGAGAGAATGCCTACAATTCTTTTGCAAGTCTTCCTTCTTTTCGACAGGAAAAACTTTGTGTTATCCACGGGGTTTCATTGCGTGATTAACTCTCCCGAGTGTTGTAATGTACCAAATCCAACAGTAATAAGCATATTCATAGTGTGTTTACTACTTAATTGTCAGTGATTTAGCAAGTTACCTCAAACACCATGACATCGATAATTTCCCAAGCAAACTAATCAATTATGATTTTGGCAGCTACTTTAAAATATAGTAGAAAAGTCGCAATCATATATTTTTACCCAAGTATGAACTATCTAATAAGCTCTAATTCCGAGAATATTAGCAATATAATGTGGGTCATGCATCAGTGATTTTCTGAAGCTATTTAGAGCGTTCCACCAATGAAATCACTGAGTTGATACTTGTAATAAAAGAACGTGCTGCAATGAAGATATATTCCGAAATCTAATCAATAAATTTAAGAGTTCATCACCTGCGAGTGTATAGTCCATGTCGAATCCATAGAATTTGATGTTTTCCAAATGCAACGACTTATTCACGAAGATCCTGTAATGAGAAAACAACAGAAAAGTTAGTCCTCTCTAAGTAATATGATTTTATTCTGGCATGACTTGAGGGGAATAAAGATTAGAAGCAGACAAACTATACTCCAGGTCAGAAAGTAAACAGAAGTGCGCTTTATTGCAGCAAATTAGCACTGAATCATTATAATTAATAGAACTTATGGAGTGAATCGTCAATTGTTAGCCCCCATTTTTCAATTAAGTATTTCTGCTGTCGACAAGTAATTATTTACATCAATGCGCCATTGTTAGAGCGCACAACAGCTAGCGAAGCTTTTGCGGAATAAGATTCAAACAATTTCAAAGAGTTGGGTTGGGAACATTAGGATGATTACGTTTTCTACGAATTCCGTCGTCCCATTTCATTGTATTAACTTTGCAAATGAACATTACGATATACCCCGTACCGTCTTTAAGTATGTCGCCCACTGGTGCTCAGCTCTTAGAAGACAGAAAGCCCAGAGTCCTCAATAATCAACATAATAAATTCCGCGGAAATTGAAAGTACTCGTAAAACAAAGGGTTCCTTGGAATGTAACAAGAGAACCTTGAGCGGTGTCTCCTACCCCCAAGTGTTGAATGATAACCGAATTTTTCTCATAAAAACTTTAAATTCAATTAAACCGACCATAAAGTCTTTTTTTTTAGTTATTCCACTTTATATCGTCTGAAACCTTTTATCGTTCAATTAATTTAAGGTTTTCGAATGGGTCTGGAAGTTATACTGTGAATTTATCCATTTGAGCCGATGAACTTGAGAAGTGCGCTAGTAGGGTGGAAGCCATATTCCATAATTTCATTTCAAGTGCTTTTAGAGTCTCTAATGTATTGCGGAAATTAAATGAAATTTGACGTTTTTGAATGTTCTCGGTGGATGGAACATAATAAAGTCCCAATTAAATTTGATAAAGCTCAGGTGCTAATGGAGATTGTTTGAGTGTTTTATGGTGAAAATTTAGCTTTGAATAATGACAGTCTCTCTCAGACTGAGCTCATTTTTTAAATGGTAACATTTAAATTTGAATAATTAATCTACTCTACGTGAGGTATTTTAATTGACAAGGTTACTGACGTACCTTCGAATTGAGGGCGCATATTATGAACAAGGGAATGTTTAAAATGTGGTTGAACTGAGATTAAAAGCTGATGACAAATGAAAAGTCATTACGCCGGCTGCATAGCCGTAATCCTTAAATTATAGGCACACAATAATTACAACCCCTTATCAGGAGACAGCTGTTAAATTTATCCTAACACGGAGGTACTTTCAGAAATTATCACGGGTCAGCGCAATGCTGACCACATAGCCTTCTACAGTGAACTGTAGTCCTCGGTCTCGAAAGAAGTACTCTAACTCACTTCAAGGTCCTGATCCACTTGTATTGTCGTGCCAACGATTATCTTTGTTAGTAGGACGAAATGGTGAATTTTGTGAAATGGTGTGGAGTGCAAGATGGACAATTGATCACGAAGCTGACAGAAAAATACAATTTAGGGAATAACTATGTTTATAACAATGGGACTTATTTCAAACTTTCCAAAATCGTGCCTTAAATTATTGAGCAGAATGCGCCTAGGGGAGTTGCAAACCGAGGTAACCCCAACCGCACTCGAGCTTAGGAAGTCGTTAAAGACTCCTCAGGATCATGAGCTGGATCTGTTAAGGAGACGTTCAGTAACTATGAGACTTTCTCCAATATCTAGGACCATAATATATATAGGCTAAAGGAGATTGCTAAACTTTCCGAAATGGCAAAAGCGGAACGAAGTCATCCTTCCTTTTGCCTGGAGCTAACATTATTGAGTTGTCCGAATTTATTAATGACAAACACTAATACTGTACCAAGCAATCAATAATATGTGGGGAGTCATTAGGATGCTATTTAGTTAACCGCAGGAAGAATAGAAAGAATCAAAGGAAAGTCCCGAAATTCCCCCTTTGGCGGTAATATAGCCAATAAAGGTGACACTCTTTCGTATGCTCGCAGATGTACGGAGAAACAAAAGAATACAAGAAGAGGAACACCCAGGTGTAAAGTACAAAAAAAACTTGAAGGGGAGAAAAATTTAATAATAAGAGATGTAGGGTATGTCGGGTCTGGCGACATGGTTCCCTATAGATCAGTGCCCCATGCAAACGAATCGGGTATGGATTTGCACGCGGCTGGCACATGAGCTCTCGCGATCAGGTTTTGATATAGTCGGGCAAAATCCCCCCTTCACTTGGAATAAGTGGAACCTTCGTCATTTGAGGACCGCCATCCTTAGCACTCGCCAGCGGGATACAGATTGTGTCCACCAAAGGACTGCGAAGAGCACACTGTTCAGCACTTTTCTATACCGTCTCATCAGCCGTCGGTCAGAATGGCTATGCTACGCTTGGGGTTTGGAACATGCCCCAGCCATCGATAAACTATAGCTAGTATTTTCGCGTTGAATACCCTGGTGAAAAATCGGATATCATACGACTCGGACACACTATGTGATTCGAGAAAACTCCTGGACCGACTCTACAAACCATCTTTGATCCTTCAGTGAAGAGTATTGTGTCATACTCTTGCCCCCGGTCTTCTACTCTGCCATGTTTGGAAAGGCCACAGCCACAATTCTGTGTGAAGTTCGGCTTGCGTATGCTGTAGTTCGTGGGAAGTGCCCAAAGTTCCCGAGGCACTTCGTCTAGAATGTTACTATGGCCGTAGGGGTTCGCTGTCCAGCATTCGAACTCACGTAGTCTGAAAGGACTGAACGCTACAGCCTATTTTTTGTGGAGGGGTGGGAGCAGGAATACATCTAGAGTATCTGTTGGGCAGGTCTGCAGATCCCCGGTGGTGAATCCTATTAAGCTTCATTCTATTGAATCTTGTGCTCAGCGCCTACAACCGCAAAATAGAACCGTACGTTAGGATGGGATGAACCACGGTAGTGTACATCCAGAGAACCATCCTCGGCTGGAGACCCTATTTGCTTGCAAAGGTCCTCTTGCAGACATAGAAGGCAATACAAGTCTTCTTAAACTTTAGCTCTATGCTCATTCTCCAATTTAGCTCGTGTTCAGGATTACACCCAGATACTTTACATTGCAGGAAAGAACCAATCTTAGTGCATTTAGGGATATGGAATTCGGGTACCCTTGTCTTGGCGAATTTATGCAAGTCCGCATCATGTGACCCAAAGGCAAACCTTTCCTGATGTCACACGTAATGGAGGGAAACATCCCTGACACCAAGTCGTTGGCATACGCCATCCTCTTTACCTCACTCTTGTCCAGTATCCATAGAGCACCGCAGAGATGGTGCTACCTTGGGGCGTGCCTCTGCTCACAGCTCTGGTCTAGTGGCTACCTACCAGATCAGACTGGATTATTCCAGTTCTTAGCGTGGATATTTTCCAATGCTTAAGTTACCCGTCCAATCCAATACTGATCAACGCTTTCTTTATGGTTTTGGTACTAACGTTTTTGTTGCTGTTGTACTATAATGAACGTGCCAATTACCTCGTGCAGAGCAGTTTTTATAGATTTGCCTTTGAGGGACGTGCTGGACATGGATGTTCAACTGTGGGCGAAGTGCAATAATTCGACAGAGAGAGGGCTTATACTCCAAAATGAAAAATAGATAATCTCATCTTCTAAATTTAGCAGTGCAGTTTTGCCAATAGTTTCACGTTGATGCAGTGAGGCAATAAATATATGTTTCGATCTGTGCAAATCTGTATATCAGACCAATAAATCTGCATATCAGACCGATGTGCAAGGAGGAGGGAGTTGGGGATTCAAAACATTTGCTCCTGCGAAAATTGTTCACGTTCCGTATACGTATTCGAACGATAAGTAGAAGCCATTGCAAGGAGTATGGATACCAGCAGGAATGGAGTAGCAACCCTAATAGCTTTAGACATGAAAATTTAATGGGTTCCTGGGCTAGTTAGGTGGATCGAATGAATGAAATTGCCAAACGGTTAACCACAGAATTTTCAGCAGCAGCAGATTTCCTTTTCCCCAGGAAGCAATCCCACTTTGAGATCGTCTTTGACGAACTTATTCTTGACCAGAATAAGATTATGGCATCCTTCCAGTTCGTTAACAATATCCCAGAATAGCCACAGCAATGGGTTCAATTGTATAGCATAACCAGTTAGAATATTGGCACGAAACAGCTTCTACTGATATTACGATAGCTGAATTTCAAGATTTGGGATAAATTATTTAATATTTGAAGTGCTTTTGTTTGATCACGTCTTCTAAATACTTTGAATGCTATATATTAGCTATAGCCTAGCGGTAAAAGAAAATTCCAGAAGGAAGATAGGAGAATGTATATAACCTCAATGGTGATCTTTAAATAGGGGGATGGAGAGGCGATTGTACTTGTCAATAGTTACCACTCTCCCCGGCGGTAGCAAAATGGGTCGAATATTTTCATTCTAATAGCCCCTGATACGTCTACCTGAATGATCTCCTGTCTGCAATGCTCGCAGCGCTACTAAAGATAGAGGGCTTGCAGCTTTATTATTGAAGAAAACTTTTCCAAGATGGCTCCGTAAAAGGTGTGAAGAAATAGACCAGCTGTAGTGACCGCGGCTTCACGACGGGAGCGGAATCTCATTCGTCCCTTTCTAAATAAACTTGCTCAGCTTTGTACTGACGAAGAGAGTAAATTGTTCCCGAAATGTATATATACATAATAAAATAAAATTGTAGTTTGGAGTAAGCTACTGGTCTATCAACTTTGATGGAGCTTCAATCTTTGCGGGCGGACCTTCACGGTCGATTTCGCCACTTAGGATGACCGTCTATCCTCCTATTTCCTTTAGATTCATTACACAGCTCAGAGTCAGCTCGTTCTTCTCTTCATTTTGGCTGCAAATAACTGGGTATCCCACGTCGGTTTTTTTCAGGCGATGGTTTAAGGAGTGATGTTCTGATAGGAAGGCTATAGGTTTTACTTTTTAAAGGACACTGAAAATACTAACGTTCTTTCACAACCCCATCAATTTGCGAGTTCCATAGCATACAAAATTGAATAAACAATTCAAACCTAAGGAATCAAGACCAGGAAGGATACTATTTGCTGCCTTTGAAATTGTTTCCATAAAAATAAGCCTTCTAGCATTCATTATTTATTAATCATTAAAAATTATCTCCATTGTTGCAGAAATTCGAGTTTAAGTGATATTGATCAACTCGCAATTCCATAAATTATCGATTTCAATCTAAATATAACCGACCTCTATTCCATAATGTCGAGGATAAAATTCGAAAACAGAATCTCCTAAAATAAACCAAAAAGATGAAATTTCGTTATTTATAGCTATCCAGAGTTCATTCGTGTACTCTTGTCATCATCTTCACTTTTTGTCTCTATTTTAGGTATGAAGGTGTAGGGCGTAATTCTTCAATTTTATATCACCTTTAATTAGTGAAATAAATCGATTTAATTGTGATCTGACCCTTGAATTTGACTGAATCCGATGTAAACATGTTTTTGCTATTGACAAGGCGACCAAATTTTATTTATAAACACAATTTATTTCCACTCTCTGAATGTTTACAAACTCGGAAATGCTAGCAAGGATGACGTGCGAGCGGAGGATGCTTGCTTAAATGGCACTTGAGGAGAGCAGTAAAGTATCTGGTGATTGTTGATGATTTCATAGGATTAGATGGGGGTAGATGTAGTTTATAGAATTTGTGACGTTGCTGACATATTACGTATCGTAAATTTGTAAGGGTCATTGCGTTTGCTAATTTGAAGTCTGGAATTTCACCATGGAAAGGTGAAATCATCCTTAGTAAATGTCACTTTGATGATATTGACATTTTAATTTTTTCCTTGTGAACCATAGTGCACTCTTTAAAAATTGTTAGGGACATGACCGGAAAAGCCCTGTCATTTTCAAAACAACGTACATCAGCATTCAGTTCATTAATGCGGACCTTTTCTACAGCTGAGAGCTTATGCTAAAACACTTTCTCGACAAATCTTTGGAAATACATATGGTCAGAAGGACGAGGTTACAATAATATCTGATAACTTTTTTAAACATCGAAGTTCATATTAAGTGAAATAAAGTTGAAAGGACGAAAATTTGATAATTCTCACTTATAGAATTTCGAAGTTGATATTTCAGCCATTTGGCAGAATTCTAGAAAAAACGGACTCCATTTATGATCACTCTTAAGGGGGTCATCCCGTGTGCCGGATCCGAGGAATCGATTTTTTTTGGCATCGATTGTATCTAGATGTAGTGCAAAGTGTTTTCGATGTTCGGAATCGTTCGGAAATTACAGTGTTAACCCGGTTAAATGTCACATGCCAGGTTTATGACGATCACCGTAATAAAGCGCGTATTTATCGGTCGAATGACTTCACTAAGAGGCCAAGAATTGAAGCAAAGCCTTTACAGGTGTTTCTTCGAGAAACCTAAAGTGAATGGACTCGGTATAGGAGATTGATTGTCAGTTAAGATTCTATGGTTAAAAATCACATTCTACCTTTTAAATGCGAAACTGCATGTTGAAAATCTGTCGCCACCATAGCCCAAAATCTATCCAGCGAAATTCTTTGAAATTTTCATGACTTATTCAGAACATATTTCTATGATCCGAAAACTAATTGCGATTAACTCGGTAGTCATAGCGCCGTCTATATGTTGCTCTGTATTTCAATAATGAACTATGCTATCAAGATGGAAAAATTACTACGCGTGCTCAAGATATTAATAAATATATGGCGAAAAATTCAAATTAGTACCTTGATTCAGTTCTTTACAAAAAATTTAAAAAAAATAGCGAAAAAACGGCCTTCACACAGGATGACACCCTTAAGGTAGTCCAGATGTTTTGATAACCTGACGACGGGGAGTCGAAGATCGCTATACTTTTCTATTTTTTAACGAGAAAATCAATTCGCCATTTCGTGATTCGGACACCATACTGTCCCGATATCGACTAGTTACAGGATTCTCTTCATTTTCCAATGAAAGAATTGAAATACCATTATTAGGCTGAATTTGGAGCAAAAATAATCCATCGGTCATCTGGGACGCACCTCATAGTGGGTTAGTCTGTCCACACTGCCTTAGCACTTAGATTTAGATGAACATTAGAAATGCACATACGAGTATATATGGAATTATTGTCGTACTAATTTGCCCGAACATGGCTGAAAGGATACTCCGTCACGGGTCACGCCTAATGTACTCCGGGTTGGGTGTAATCATATAAGTTACAGATGCAGAAATTAATTAAAATCCGGCGTTTCCTTATTTTTTTAACGAAGATTTTGAAGATCGATGGACCACTTCTAAGGATGTCTGAACTAGGTAGGGAACCAATAAAATCCCTATCGGAAAACTTTATGCACTGCTATCTCGCATTTGCTGTTACTCAAATTACAAATGGTGCCCAACTTTTCCTAGGTTTATGGTCCATATTCGTCTGGTTCCAATGAATAAACGAGTGAAGATCGCATGTTCCGTCTTCCAATTGTCCAACTAGTGTCCCAACTTTGTTACTAGCTTTACGTGCACTTGACTTCATCTTTCAAGTTTTAGATTTCGCCTTTGTTCCCAGAAGCAAGCGTTTCTAAGCTTAATTTTCCCAACCCATCTAGTAGAGTAGAGTTTCCTATCATGTCCTTGCTAGCGGACTTCAAGAGCTGGTCGTCGCTTGTGATTGTGTTTTAGACTTAGCGTCGCGTAGGTGTTTGCCTTCCACAAGTCACCGGATCTGTGTAGCTTCATGACTATATGTTGAAAAGTAATATCGTCCGAGCTTCTGAGGAGTGTCTATCTCTTCCTTTTTGTGAAACGACAATCTTTTCGTTCAGTAATTGACAAAATTAGTATTCTTTTTTCTTCGTCAGGTGCTATGACATTTCGTCCTAAATGATTTATCCTCACTGTGCTCACGAAATCCAAACGAGGAAGATAAAATTCTTCCGATCCTTTTGTTTTGATTTGATACTCTGCCCCGGGAAGCAACTTGATTGATATTTCTTCGTTTGATATTATATAGTGTGTGGGAGTGTGCAAATTACAATGGCGTTTGAGTATTTATGAGTTTTGTGGTAATCTATTATGAGAGTTGAACATTTAGGGACAGAGGAGTCCTCAAGTTTTTTTTGTGGATGTTTGTTCTTTTTCTATTCTTTTTTTTTGATTTTTGATTCTTTTATTTATTTATTTCTTGGTTTATTAAATGTCCATTTCATATTTTTTTTCTTTATTTATATTCTCTTTTCTGACTTCGTTCTGGTTTTCTTGGGCTGAGAAAGTGTTCACTCTCTTTTTCTGGTTGCTTTTGATTCCAGCAACTTATAGAAATCTCTCAACCGGATCATTTTTCACGTGACTACCCTCGTCTTCCTCTTATTTTAGCGCCAAGCCAATAGAGCTCTGCTGAACTAGACCCTTCCCCAACCCATAATGATTGACGGTGGTACGAGGCCCCGAGGAGGGATCCTATGAGTCTTCCACGCAGGCATATATTGCTTCACAGGGTGAGCAACTGGATCAACGTGATTATCAGCACTTGGATCCTCGAACCCAAATGCGCACTCAGTGCATCACGCACCTCAGCATCAGTCTGTCTCAACTCCTGTCTATTACGGACATAAATACTGATCCAGACTAGACTATATGTATGATATTTATGATTCCGACTCGGAATGACGATACGGCACTTGAATGCCAGCCACGATCGTTTAACACCGTCTTAGCGGACCGTGTCTACACATACTTGGAGCTGGTATTTGATGGCATACCGGCATCTTTGTCAACCAGTTCCTCTTTCGTGTGGAATCATTGACTCACTCAATTTTACAAGAGGTATCTTCCTATATAATGGCCTGAGGATGTAACGGCAGGGAGAGTACCTCAAAAGCCGGGCCTCCCAATACATGTGAGGCAGGAGAAGCAGCAGATGAGATTTGTCGTTGATCTCCTCTCTGCCCTTTTGATCGCAGACTCGGATCCGGAGTTTTATACACCATGTTCGCGGTCGAATTGTAATTTTTTTATTTTCCCTTTCCAGATTTAATTGGCATGTTGATTTTGCGCTACGCGAAGCTCCGTGTTAGTTTCAATTTTAGATCTACGCTTTGGTTAAAGGATACGTGAAGTTTTATACGGAAAATATCGAAGTGTTTGAAGGACTCCCCCATTCCCGAGGGAAAAATTATTCATGGGTCGTCTGGGATCCTTTAGGATTCGCTCACGATATGGAGAGTCGCATCTTTGAGGTATCAGAGGAAGCAGCTTTGACCCCCAAGTTAGGAATTATACCTACGTCCTAGGTATATCTTGAGACGGTTCGCGGTTGAGACACATTGGGAGTCTCCGGAGCCATTAAAAACTCTCTTGCAAGTTGGACGGTGTAATTTAAGCCTAACTCTGACATGGTAATAGTTGTTGCGTGCATAAGGAGCCAGCCTCTTCGGAGTCCTGGAAGGGCAGTATGTATTGTTCCAGCACTTGTGGACGTCGTTCTAAACGGACGCTGATTCGACCGTGACTCCTGGGGTCAACTAACCGCAGATCAGGCTTCATAAAGTGCTTTGCACATGTAAGCGTTTAGTGAATCAACGGCTGAAACCCCGACGAGATCTCAGGTGTGCACGATCAAATACAAAAGAAGTCTCGCAAATACAAAAGATGACTTGCAAAATCACCGGGTGCGGGACAGCAGCTTCAATACTCCGGAAAAGAGATCGTTAAAACTGTGCACATGGCTTGGGATGTAGACCCTGTGTCCCAAGTTGACTGTCCTTACAAAAGCTAAAAAATAAAGACTTATCTGGAAGTATGGGCTAGTTGTAAAGTGCATGTGGCCTTCCACCTCTTTTTAGCGTCACATCAGTTATGCCGTGAAAACTTGTAAGCGCGAAAGGGACCGCAGATAGTCCATTTCAGAGGGAGCTGGTAAAAAAGAGGAAAGATGAAGTCACATCTGGAAGGGAGTTCATCTCCCGAGCCGTTTGCCTAAACTCAAGGCAGGTGAAGCAACAAAACAAAAGGCGAGGAAGCAAAAGAGGACTAGATCAGCAGTTCTGCTCACTAACCTTTAGCATGCAGTAGGGGTGCAGCGAACATTGGAACCTGTGCATTTTGAACAATTTTCTGATGAACGAGAATGTATTTTAAAGTTTAAACCAAAGGGGCGAGACCCTTTTGAAAGTACACAGTGAGCGCCGCTATAAAATCAAGTTCGAAGACAGTGTAGAAGAGGAATCTTCTATTCGGAACACAAAAGGTGACGAAGCTCTCGTTAAATTAGGTCCGAGGACAAACGACAACAAGCTTCGAGTTTCCAAGAGGTTAGATATTGTCTTCTATTTGTAGATAAGTACAAAATTGATAGACCAGTAGCTTACTCCAAACTACAATCTTATATTATGATGTATATATATTTCGGGAGCAACAGCTACAAAGCTACAGGTAGCTTTCTACTGATGAAGGGAGTAAGTTGCTCCCGAAATATACATACATAATAAAATAAAATTGTAGTTTGGAGTAAGCTACTGGTCTATCAATTTTCGAGTTTCTAACCTACAGGCTAAATGCTCTTTGAAAATCGGAGATCTTGACGAGGTATAGCAACGGCGAATTAGTGAGGCCAAAATCTTGCTCTGGTGGAAGCTTCCGAACAATATGCGAGAACAAGAAGCGAGCAAGTAGATCCGAAAGTGATGATTTGTAATGAAAAGGGGACCGTTCTATACAAAAATAGTGGCGTGCCTGGTGAGATTTTGTACATTGCAGATTTGGGCTCGCGTCATAGTTTGGCGCGGAAGTAAATGAAGAAGGATCCAGTTTCAATGTATATTGACTTATCAGGTACCGCTGCCATCTGGGCGGTGTCTGACTTCGAGTTCGGATCAAGGGTAGGAGGGTAGCTTTGTTTGGATTTATGCTTTAAGGATAAGCTTCAGCGCCAATTCAACACCGAATGAGACTGCGCTGGATTTTGACACATGTTATAAGTTTTGTAGCTTTAGGTCAGAGTACTCGAATGGGGCTATTCATCCCGAATCTAGGGGATAACGGATTGTCGAAATGCACTCGAAGCTCTTGGCAGGCAGAACGACATTCGAGGATATTTCGAGACGTGGAAGGATTGCAGTTGACAATTCACATTCAGTTATGAGTCCAATTGCCGTGGAGGCAACAGCCGCGATAAGCCTTCTATGAGCTGGTGAACGACGACGACGAAAATTGTCTATCGTATGTAAATTATGATTCCATGCAATAAATAACAGCAAAGTTCGCTGTTAGCAAGAGCTTCTGGACAAGGCAGATGGAGATCCAATCAAATCAATCTACGAGCCCGGGTTGATATCAACAGTATAGAAAACGTTGACGGCTGCTTATTTTTCACCATAAAAGAGCAAGAAGAGGAAGTCCTCTTTTGGAAAAAGAAACAATCAGAACCCGATGGTATCTCGGCAGACGCACCTAAATTGGTGTTCCACCATCGCTTGCATACTACTCGGGGCATTTGACGGTTACCTGATGTTTAGTTTTACATTTCAAAATCATTTTTATTTAGAACAAATATCGAACAGTAATAATGAAGATTAAGAACAAGTCAGGAAACCGAAAGCTCGGCGCTTCAGGTATGACAGGCTTTGTTTGTTTCTTCTGTGAGTATATTTGAGTGCGGAACTATTCCATTTGTCAGACTACTCACTTTAGTGTGATATTGGTATTTAGGTGCAGTAGATTTACACGGTAAAGTCAGCTTTGAGCTACTGTAACTTTGTCAGTAATAGTATCATTTTGATCAAACTTGGGGATAATATGCTTCATGTTATATTCTATACTACTACCAACTTTTAAAACTGCCGCAAGGCCTGCCTCATGGCCAGAAGGCGCAGTCGGCGAAATAGAAACCGATCTGGATACGAGCAATTACATGAAGAATACAAAAACACTCGGAAGAAATTGCATGTGGCCATAATAAAAAGTAACAAGTCGGGAAACCGGAAGCTAGACGCTTCAGGTATGAAAGGTTTTGTGTATTTCTTTTATAAAGAGATTTGAGTATGCATTTGCCCCATTAGCATGTAGCACGTAAAATATGCATATATTATGTGAAAATAGCCACTTTCAAGTGATATTGACATTCAAAGTCTTGAATTTGCAGAGGAGCGACAGTTTTGACCTAGTGTAACTTTGTTAGTAATAGTGAGATTTTCACCAAATTTGGCAGGATCATGCTCTATACTGTAGTCTACATTGCTGCAAAATTCTGTGATTGTAGGGTGAACTTAAGGGGGGTTTTCCTGTCAATTACTGAAAATTATAGTAATGTACTATTATTAACTTTATTTGAACAGCTATCGGTATGAAGGGTATTTCGGAGCCTACCATATAGTGGCAGCCCCCTGATTTTTTTCAGATTTTTCGGTTGAGTAGTTTCTGAGAATGGGTTCGTTAAAAAAATGACCACTTTCAACCCCCCGCACTCCTCACCTTTTCAATAAATGTCAAAACTAAGACCGGCTTCGAAAAGTACCTTTAATTTGATACCCCACATGACTATATTTGATAAAAAAAAAATTTACACCCCCCTTTTGCATGTATGGAGACCACCCCTTAAGTTCGTCGTAAAAGGATGTAACTCACTATATGCGTGAGCGTTCACAGTTCCCACCTTTCTACCAAATTTGGTGTCAATCGCTATAGCAGTCTCCGAGAAAAATGCGTGTGATGGACAGACAGACAGACAGACAGTAAACCGATTTTAATAATAAAAACGAACACTTTAAACGACTGTGTAATGAAGCTGACACGAACTCCTGGGGTGGCGCCTATAAAACAATAATATCAAAAGTCAAAGGCAAACGCTCCCCACCGATTTTTTGCCTGCTCTGCTTAATGAAATAGTAACGGATCTTTTTCCACAGAATGTGAATACCGTTAACCTTCCCACTGTCGAGACAGATACTGCAAATGTTTTCATGGTAAGTGAAAAAGAAGTCCTCGAAGCTGCGGATAAAATGTTGAAAATAAAGCACCTGGCTTGGATAGCATCCCCAATAAAACTCTTAAGGCAGCAGTCAAAATTGTTCCAAATATGTTTGCCGAAGCGTTCACCACATGCCTTAAAGGAGCATTTCCTACAAAATGAAAGAAGCAGAAATTAATACTAGTCCCCAAGCCAAAAAAACCTTTGGGTGAAGCTTCGTCTTACAGGCCGATATGCCTTCTAAATAATACTGGCAAACTATTCGGACGAGTAATCTATAACAGATTGCTTCGAATTGCCGAAAAGGATGGCGGTTTCTCCGAAAATCAGTTCGGTTTTCGGAGGAGGAGGTCTACAACGGATGCAGTTGACCTAATAGCTAACACAGCTAAGGCCGCACTTGACGAGGGCAAATGTTGTGCAGTGATTACATTTGATGTGAAGAATGTCTTCAATTCCGCTAGATGGAGTAAAATACTTGAGTTCTTAATCAACTTAGGCGTGGCAAAGTACCTGGTGCGTATCGTTGCCGACTTCCTAATCGATAGGATCCTCTGCTGCGAATCAGATGAAATCATACCAAACGACATGCGGAGTTCTACAAGGGTCTGTCCTAGGGCCACTCATGTGGATTATTATGTATAACGGAGTACTGACCCTAGACCTTCCTACTGGTATGGCCTCGATTGGTTTCGCGGACGATATTGGTGTGACGGTTGTTGCACGCCTACTCGAAGAAGTCAAGCTTTATACAAATGAAGCAGTCTATGAGATTAAATCCTGGTTAGAGAATGCCGGTCTACAGCTCGCAGAGCATAAGATGGAAGTAGTACTTATTACCAAGCGGAGAAAGTGCACTTCCATGAAGATCAAAGTCGGAACGCAAACAATTCATTCCAAGCCTGCACTTAAGTACTTACGTGTAATGATTGACCAGAGGTTAAATTTCAGATTGCATTTGGAGGGGGGTGTATAGGTGGCCCAAGGCCGAGCCGTGATAATTTCGATCCTACTGTATGCAGCCCCAGTATGGGCAGGTGCATTGAAAAAAATTTCAAATAAGAGAAAGATTGGAGTTGCGTATCGCATGAGTGTACTCCGAACATGTTGCGCTTACAGAACAATATCCAATGAAGCAGCTTACGTGATAGCAGGAATGATCCCGATTGAGATCCTGCGAAAGAAATACAACGATTTTATGATTGAACGTACCTCACCGGAGAATCTCCTGCCCATCGGCGACAGTTCGCACGAACAGAAACTGTCGCGGAATGGCAAGAGAAGTGGAACGAGTCAGAAAAAGGCCGCTGGACTCACAAAATCATGTGGGATATCCGGAAATGGATCGAGCGACCTCACGGCGAAGTAGGTTTCGGCCCAATTCAATTCTTGAGCGGACACAGAGGCTATCGAGAATATCTGTATTGATTTGGGCGTGATGATTCGCCATATTGCTCAAAGTGCCCAAATATTACAGAGGACGCAGAACACGTCTTCTTTCATTGCCCCAGATTCGAAGCCCAAAGGGCTACATTAGAAGCTACAACCGGGGAGCAGCTACACCCGAAAATATAATGGAACTTATGGTGAAAGCAAAGGGGATATGGACCGAAGTCGAAAAAGTGATTGCAGCCATCGAAAAGAAGCTTAGGCAGGAAGAAGTCATCCGAAATAATGAACGCGATAGAAACACGAATATTAACATGAGCGCAGAATAAATTCTGATCCAGCTCCGCGGGGAGAGTAAAAGGAGAACGAGGTGGTTTTAGTGGGTAAGAGTCCCACATAGCTGTGTGGCAGGAGCCTGCGGTAGTTTTTGAAGCTTTCCATCGGCAAAAAAAGACAGACGGACATACAGACAGACAGATAGACATTGAACCGATTTTAATAAGGTTTTGTTTTGCAAACAAAAAACCTTAAAAAGGCATGAAAAACAATCCTATAATCTAACAAAAAATGCATAATGTGAACCATGTTTCCTTGTGGCTGGAAGAAAGCAAAGCTTGCATTGATCCTGAGCTGCTGTGTGGATATCGACCGTTCTGTATATTTGACACAGAAAGTGTACCAAAAACTCATCAGAAGTAGACACGCGAAGCAGTACGTGCTGTCGGGGACAGGGAAGTTCAGTTTTAGCGTAGACGGGCAGATATGATAGGCATAGTAGAAAATTCTTTTCGTGCACGGGGCTACTGCTTGCAGATATTGAGGAACTGTCTGAGATAGCGCTTCTTGCTCTATGATACGCTGAGGAAGGAGGATGGGGGCAGCATAGGGTTCCATCCTAGGGCCAAATCTCTAAAACGTTTTCTACAATAACTAAGACTCGACGTGCCAGATGAATAGTGCCTAGTCCGTTATAAGGCTGATAATGCAACACTTGTTACCGGCCACACCTTTAAACAGGGGCGGAGAGGACTTAACATATTGATGAGGCGGTTACGTAGTCTTGCGCTTAGAAACCCAAAGTAGTGTGAATAAATGGAGCATCCCAATGCAGAAATTTTGTCCTTTTCGCTATGAAACCATTAAATGAGGAGATACCAAATTTTTAAAGCATAGCAATTCCCACAATTTCGACGACATTATGCAATAATAATAAAGAATATAACAATGACAACGACATTGATGGATAAAATTGTTAGCTCAAAAGTAAGAAAAATCAATTGCTTTGTTGTTTGCTTGCGTAGGAGTATAGGAACAATCAACGCTGTGGGCGTCGACTATTGATTTTGATCCATTTTTAATTGGATGTTGTTCAGCCTATGTTTCTTTTTTTTCTATCATGTAATGTGTGTTCCAGCAATCGATCAGGGAAAAATTTAGTTTATATTTCTGTGAAGTGGAAACCTTCCACTTCAAAAATTCTCTTCATTACAGAACTCCAATCTTTGTACAAAAAATATATTCAGAGTTTGTCTTGTCAGATTTTATTGAAACCAGTGAACCATAATTTTGTTTACATGAAGGGACATCCTACGCGACTTTCTCGTTCGAACAATTCCAGGACAATAAAAATATTTGTTTATAGTTTTATTCTGTTGGTGTTCAAATCCTGATGTAAAAATGTATATAAACTTGCGAGCAGTAACGTGCTTTTTGGGGAAATGGAGAGTAGTTACATTCAGTGGTGAATATGGTGGCGAGCAGATCTAGGGAATTTACCATTGGAACTAGTTTCGTAAATGATTCACGTTGCCTTTCGTTTCGGATGCAATAAAAAGTCAGGCTAGTGTCATAAAGAGAATAAAATTCTAGTTCATAACGAAAACTGTAGGAACAAGCTGGGGGCCAGGAGCCTGGCGGCTTCTGAAGGGTTTTATATGTAGTTCCATGAAGTAAATGTTCATATTGCGGAATCGAGGGAACAATTTATGGGAGGTCGATATAGTCGCACATATTCGAATGTGAATGGTTTCAGGCTGAAAGTAAAATATTTAGAGGCGAATTTTCGTAGACATATATAAATTGCAGGCAAATGCTCTTTCTTCATAACTAAATTTATGTCCCTTGATGTTCGCAAGCTTGTGTAAATGTAAATTCGAAAGAAGTGACCTAAAATTTGTCGAGAATGTATTGACTTCTATTAAGTTTATTTGAAATTTTATTAGTCGGAAATATATTTTTATGCCTCTCTCTTTTGAGTATTAAACATGAAACCTATGTATATGTTCCCAGAAAGAAAGCGTTCACTGACATTCAAAATATTATGAGAGTAATTTTGCCGTTAATAAAATTCTGAAGGTTTGACTCTTTGACTACATTTAATTCATTAGAAAAGGAACTTTTCTTTATAGTGAAACTATTATTAAAGAAACTGCCATTGAGAATACATATGTACGTTTAGTTGTATAAAAACGCTTGGAATGATATTCAACTCCTGTCTATCCAACATCCGACATTGCCTTTAAAAATAGCACCAACCAAGGAATGCTGTTTGGTTATTAAACCTTATGAGGTCCTTTATCACATTCGCCTCGACTTTCGCTTCAAAGCATGCATTTTTTTTGCTTATATTCATTTGAGACATGTGGCCTATACTGAGGACATAGACACTTGCCCGTAATGGATTCTAAAAGCAAACTTCAACGGATATTGGAAAAAGAATTAAGTGCCGCCATTGGATGCAGGAATATCCAGATAGATAACACTTCCATATGATACTTTTTTCCAGACCTCAGCCGTTACTTCCTCGGCTCTAGATGACTGTACAAAACGCGATAACACGTCAGCAAGTCGATTCGAATAAAATTGACTGAGATATGATCGCTGAAAGAGAAGAATTCGTTCCGAAAACGACCTGAAGTTTTACTACAAATGACAAGTTTGAAGCCGGTAACCAAAATTACTCGAAAACTACTGAACTGGCCTTTTTGAAACTTGGCAGCTTTATTCAATGCATAGAAAAAATGTAGCGTTTATTCGTTCCATTTTTAAGGTTTTATGTGAAACAGAATCGATTCGATGTCTGCCTGTTCGTCTATCTGTCTGTCTTTTTTTTTTATCGTTGGAAGGTGGAAAATTTTAAAATCTACTGCTAGCTCCTATCGTGTAGTTATGTGGAACTCCTACTCACTAAAACCACCTCCTTCTTCTGCCACTCTCCGCACGGGACTGCTATAAGTATTGCACCGCGGGGCTGGATCAGTTCGGTTCATTATTGTTCTCTCCCTTGCTTGCTTTCTTCGCAGTTCTTCATGTAATTGCTGTTGATGAATCATTTTCAGCTCAATTACCACTTGATTCCAAGCTTTCGTTGTCTCCAACATAAACTCCACTATTTTTTCATGTGTTAAGCGTCTGTCTGCGATCGCCTCCAATCTAGCTCGATGCGCTGTAAACCTTGGGCACTCAAATACAACATGTTCCGCATTCTCAGTCACGTTACCACATCTTGGGCAGCATGGTGACTCGTCGTGCCCAAATCGATAATCTCGATGTCCACTTAAAAACTGCGTTAGCTCATAGCTTAGTTCCCCGTGGCTCCTTCAATCCATCTTCGAATGTGTGGAATGATACGGTAGGTCCAACGGCCAGTTTGTGCCTCATTCCCTCTCTTTTGCCATTCTGCAATGGATTCCCGCCGTGTTAGTTGCCGTCGAAGTACAATAGACTCCCCGATTGCATACTTTTTGTCGTAGAGACGCCGACCTTCATTCGTCAAGATGTCTATGAGAATTGTCCCCGCCAGCACATATGCTGCTTCTCCTGATGTTGCTCGACATACCCCATTACTAGTTTTCCGCAGTTTGATTTGTTTTACAGAACGGTTACCCAAAGTGGAGCTGCGTAGAGTAGAACGGAACTAACTACCCTTGAAATAAGACAACGTCGACTTTGTCTTGGTCCACCAATGTTCACTAGTATCCTTGAGATCATTAGAGCGATGGGAGACGCTTTAGTTGCAGCGCACTCAATGCGTTTTTTTAAAGTTGAGCCTTTTGTCAATCATCACTCCCAAACATTTAAGCAACTTTTGGGAGTAAATCTGTCTGTCTGTCTGTCACACCCGATTCATTCGGAAACGGCTGCACCGATTGTCACGAAAATTGGTAAGAGCGTGTGATCTGTTATTCCCTTTACATGCAGCAAGTGGCGCCACTTTGTGTTAAGTTTAAGGGAGGGGTGGGGGGCTCTCCTCACAGATGTGAGTGGAGGGTGCAACATTCTTTTCATAAAATGTGGCCATGTGTGGTATCAAATGAAAGGGTTCAATTAGTATTTTTCGAATCAAGTCCTATATTTGATATTGGGTGAAACTCAGGGGAGTGAGGGCTCCAAATATGACCCACAAAAAGTGTAACAGGTCTCGCTCTCAGAACCTATCTAACCGAGAAATCTGAAAAAATCACAGTCGTGTATCTTAACGAAATCTAGGCCTCAAAATACATCCGGTTCCGATATCTGCATGAATAACGTTAATAATAGTATATTAGCATATTTTAAAAATTTAGGCGGAAACTCCTCTTAAGTTCATGCCAGAATAACAAAATTGCATTTGTATAAGGAACGACATAAGGTACAATTTGGTCAAGTTTGAAGAGAATCCAATTAATATTAACAAGGTTATAGGGATGTCATTTGTCATTTGTTGTGAATTTCGTGCATTCTTTTATACAACGTTTATGACGCCATCATCCCATATCAATTCGCCAATACCACAACAAAATGAGCTCACATGAATCGGGGGTCGCAAAGAAACATTTTATTTTCAGTTTTTGGGTAATTTGTATGTTAATATTGAATTAACTACTCTAGACAGACATATATGTGGATGTTGGTATATATACGTGCTAATGAAGTTTGCCGGTAGTTAATCCAGATAGATATATTAGTACAGTATATGTATGTAGATATGTATACTATTGTGCACGAAGTAAACGGAAAATACAAATACTATCAATTTATATACGTGCGTGGATATGTACAGTATTCGGTAATAGGTAGTTTGTTTGTTTATATATATACCTTGTAGTTGGAAAAATATGAGGGAAGATGTTGAATTTTCGGCTATATATGGATGGGAAAAGTATGTAGAAGTGTCTTACATAAAATGAACACAAAACCTTTATAAACCTAGCTTCCGGCATTCCGACTTGTTTTTTTTTTTAAAATGACCATTTTATAGCACTAAAAGACCACTAGCTTTGAATTTCCACCATAAAACGAATGAAATTGGATAAAGCCACCGGACCACACGACATCGCATCTGAGCTCTGGAAAGCTATAGGAAGAGCTGGTACCCAACAGTGTGGCTAAGTGAATTCTTTAACCCGGTTATTCAGGAAGGAAGAACACCATCTGACTGGTAAGAAAGTACCGCAGCTCCAATATGGAAAAAGAAAGGTAGCCCAGCAGAATGTTCGTCCCGTCCGATCCGGTTTCTTTCCCATATCATGAAGATTTTTAAATGCATTCTTTACAACCGTATTCGCGAAATCGTTGAAATAACCGTGAATCAAGCAGGATTTGTCAAAAACTGCGGAACTACTGATGCAACACACGCTGCACGGTTACTCATGGAGAAAGACTATGAGAAGCATCGCCCTCTTTACATTGCATTTCTGGGCTGAGAGCAAGCATTTGACCGTGTGCCACACGAACTTATCTGGTATGCTTTACGACAACACTCAGTGCCCAAAGAACTCGTGCGCTGGGTTCAATTGCTCTACCACGATCCGAAAAGTAAAGTTCGAAGAATGGCGAGTGTGTAAAAACCGCTTCGTGTCTCTGTTGGTGTTCATCAAGGAAGCGCCCTCTCACCACTCCTCTTTGTTCTTGTTATGGACACCGTCACACGGGACATCCAACATCCAGCGCCCAACACACTGCTTTATGCAGATGATGTTTTCTGATCTGATAGAAAAAATTATCTCGAGTAACTTGTCCTAAAATGGAATGATCGCCTCATGCAATACGGTCTCAGATTGAATCTAAGCAAAACTGAATTTTTGACGACCGATCCTCATGAAACAGGCACCAGGCACAATCACTGTCAGCGGCAGTGATCTGCTCATAACTGAGCGATTTAAATACCTCGGATCAACGCTATCAGCCAATGGAGAGCTGCGTTATGAAATTCCCTCACGCATTAACGCAACTTTTATGAAGTGGCGTTCCACAACTGGTGTTCTTTGTGGTCGACGTATCAACGAACGTCTCAAATCTAAAATTTACGGGAATGTCGTCCGTCCTGTTGCCCTCTACGGTTCTGAGTGTTGGTCGACTATAAAAACAATGAACGGCGTCTCGCGGTAATATAGACGAAGATGTTGCATTGGACTAGTGGCGTAACACGTTTTTGGTCGCATCCGAAATAAGGATATCCGCGATCGTTATCGAGTTGCACCAGTCGTGGAAAAATTGCGAGAAAGGCGTCTTCGATGGTATGGTGACGCAATTCGTGCTAACGAGAATTCACTTGCCAAGATTGGTCAGAACATCGAAGTCGATGGTGAACGACCAAAAGGCAGGCCGAAACAACGGTGGCTTGATATGCTGGATGGGGAAGTAAAAGCCTCGAGATTGCACCCAGATCAGGCATTCGATAGAGCCAAATGGCGAAACCGATCACAACGAGCCGATCCCGCGTGTGAACCTTTTTCGGACTCTCGCACTCCTCTCTTCGCAACCAATGTCCAATTTCGCCAACATGGAACTATGTTTCCCACTGCATGCAAGGATAAGAGGATCACCGAAGCCCAAGAAATCCTAGATTAGGAGCGTCATTTCACGGATTCTGAGTAATTCACTTAGGTTCGGAAACATCTTTGGCAGAGCATACACAAATTGTGCTATAATTCACTTCTCTCTCCCCACAAGTCTCAGTTGCTGGAAACATTGTTTGCTTTAACGTCGGTGAAATTTAGTGCATGTTTAAAAACTTGACTCCGGATCGTTACGAATCTGTGGGCTCAAGTTCCGACAAATTCAACCCCCGTATTTCAGCCCCCAGATAACTTTATTTGTTCACTCTGTCATGTTCTAATTTTAAGATTTGTTTATTTAGTCCAAACCGCCTTGAATTCCAGGAGGGGCTGAAAAACATTGTACCACGCGACAAAGTAAATCTGATCAAAAGCTCGTATTGAAACATGTTTTTCAGTACGCTATCAAAGGGAAAGTAACAGGCGGCTAAGATCTTTTAATTGAAAGCCCGCGAAATAGATATAATCAATGAGAACAAGGTACGACTTTTCTCCAGAAGCGTTGCCATTAACTTTGTTCATCTGTCTGATCTGATAATGAATTTATATTTTGAAAATTTGTCGTTTGAACTGCCACCCGCGGTGCTCGCTGTATCACTTTATTCTCGTCGCTGTTGTGCGGATTGCACTTCGCAGAACGCCCCACAGTTTCTTGATCTCATTTCGAACGAAACTTTCTTTCAATTTATTACTTTCTTGGCAAAAAAAAAACAATTTTATGGAGATTTTATACCTTGTTTACGACTGTTGTTGTTTTTAAACTTTCTCTTTCACTTTGTCCTGGCTGAAAGAGGCCAACCGGGGGTAAATATAAGATGCATATCACGATTTCAATCTTTTAAGAGGAGGCTCACGCCTCACCTTCTAGGGAAATCAAAAGAATTGTAAATGTTTGAATCATTTTCCGTTGTTTATGTAAAATGAGAAGCTATCATGAGCGACATTACAATGTTGTCTGATTAGTGGCTTCAATTTATAGAGGGCGGGATTTCTGCTGTGCTGTGCAAGGACAATAGAATTGATATGCTACAAGTTGTAACCAAAGTTGGCAAGAAGAGGTTAGAATGGTGAGATGTTACCCAGTCTGTCGATTGAGCACCAACTTTTAATGAACTATGAAATCAAAGCACTTCCAACGAAAAATTTTCAGTAAGAAGAGGGGATACCCACTAAATCCATATCACCAGTCAGGAGTTCAGGTTATTTTGGGCAGTCAATACCCTTACCATGCATTTTGGATTTGGTTATCCTTGTGCGCTAGCTTCCGTTGATAATTTCTACTCAATACTGTGACTATGTAATTTTCGGCCATTCAAACCACTTCTCCTTCCCAACTATCCGCCGGTCATCAAACTGCCAATAAAGGAATAAATTTCATAGCTCTTGTCACGCAATTTAATTTCATTCCAGGAATAACGGCCGGAAACCCTGTCATTCACTCTGAAATTCGCCCTTTCTCATTTGAATTGTATAAATTATGACTTTTATTTTCATGATTCATTTAAAAAGCTAAGCAACGAAACTGCTTCAGATATTAAATCGCAATTGAGTGCTTTTCAAACGGGGGATGGTGAAATTGACTATCCGGAAAGATATAAAAGACGATTGTCATCTATTAAAATCTGTCGATTTGTTGTACGTTTGATTGCGTGCAGTTACGATTGCGACAATGTTTTATGAATAAGGAAGCTTTGTATTTTATTTAATGATCCTCTCACATTTTCTTAATTGAAAATTCGGGGAACTTTGTCGCAGTTGGTAATTGATACAATTCAGACAGGACAGAAGGGTGGTCTATAATATCATAATTTCTTTTGAATATTAGATTTAATCGACCGCCATTATTTTTAGATATTTGAGACATACTAGGTTGCTCCATTAGTGCTAGTTAGTTATGGAGTATTTTCGGTGAAATTAATTGAAGGTGCTTGTTCAGATTTCTTTTCAAGATTGCTGGGAAGCTTACCAAATTGAAGTTCCCAATCAAACAATATTACATTTTGAGTATTAGGAAATGACTCAGGAAATTATCTAGACCATCTTAACCATCACAGAGGAACATTCACAGATTACCCGCGTCCAGGCTAAACCAAAGTTGATATGTTTTAGGTAGGCAATGAGTGGGGTCATTAATAATTTTCTATTCACTAATATTCGTCAGCCGATATGATGACCTATTAGTGTCGCTTACTATTTCTATGCTTCAATTCTGATCAGAAAGGTCCGAGACGTTTTCAGCCTTACTGCATTTACTGTTTTGCGTCATAGAGTCCTATTCGATTGAATTATGGGGAAATAGTTCCTAATTCGAGCTATCAACCGGGTCATCGTGTTTTCTTAATGTGATGGGTATGAATTGCCACTTTGAACATTTTAGTTGTATTACACAGGAACCCATCGATTCACCGACGAAGTTCTCCGTTTGGAACCATGTCAGGTTTGAACACTACGATGATACTTCGTAGGCAGCGATTGACGGAAACTTGTCACATTTACTACTTAAATGAGGGGTGAAATCATTGTCTCACACTTATTGAGTAATATCGAACTTGGTGCTCCAGTCGGGAGAATCAACGTTGGCCAGGAAAGTGGTATAGCCCCTCTAAAGTGGTATAGCCGTACTTAAGAAAGAGGACATGAAACCCTGCTTGTTAAACTGCCGCTTGGAAATTGAGGAGATGGTCTCGGTTATATGTATTTCATATGCAGATCCTCCTCCTTCCAGATTTTAGACGAAGACGATGATTTTCTTCAAAGAAGAATCTGTCCACTGTCTACTTTTAGAAGAGGTTCTAATGGCCTGCCAAGGCCGCATGCAGGCAGCTAAATTGACGATTTTAGAGGATAGAACAAAGAGCTTAATAAGGGGCTAAGTGCTTGGAACTACAGTTTCCTCTATTCTCTCAACCTAAATTCGGTCGAATTGCTTGCTTGTCAGTGAATATCATTGCGTCAATGTACCTAATTGCCAACGCACCCAATTGAAGTAGTTAATGAAGAGAATTGTAGTGAAATGTCGATCAGAGAAAATAAAGGATTAACTGACATTTAAATGAGATTAAATGTCAAACAAAGAATTTCGTATATGTACCGACTAGCTATTCTTAGACACGTTGATCAGAAAGATAGCAACATATACGAGAGAAGACGCCAACGTCATTGCTGGTTATGCTGCGGAATGGAACTCACCATTCCAGGATGGCTGACAAATTTCGCTGTCTTACATATGGGTGCATATCAGTCATACGGCATAAGGTAAATTTTGAAATTAAACTTCTCAAGCGGACAATATATTGAGTCGCCTACCAGATACAACATCGATGTTTCTTAGTACGCTCGCTATCTTTTACTTGAGGTAGCGTTTCTCTAATACTGTATAATCAGTGCCTAGGGCCATATCCCGCGTTAACTATTAGTAATTACGAGTGCGAAACTCTACCTCATTTTGAAAAAGTGGGGACTGTGACTGGCAAGGTGATGAGAGTGGTCCATACCCAATGTTGACGATCTCGATCAATTGGAGAGAAACTTTCTCCTATTTTTTGGTCTGCGAGCATGACTTTTTGCCCTAGTACCTAACTTTATTAAAAAGTAAAAAGTCACCTTATAACTCTGCTCAGGGCAGACGCATCCCATCAGGCACTGTCTTACCTGCCTTAACCGAGGGCAGTTACATGAAAGAAATGGTCACTCATCCCTCTTTGAATTAAGTGGGATATAAAGCTTCAAAAGAAGGGCCCCTGGACCAAAAAAGTGGGTAGAAATTTCTTTTTAACTGATCCGGAGAATCATTAAGTGGATGCGGACTCAGGATCACCCCAATCTTTATAGTAGATTTACTTAATTAATTGATACTCATGTCGTGTTTGTGGATATATATAAAGGAGTAAATAACACTTTGTAACCGCTTTCGGGTACATTATTCGTAGGGCAGAGGTGAGGCAGCATTCGGTAAGTTGTCTTTGTTCTGGGCGAGTTCTTCTTTTTTCATTGAAATGTTTGTTGAGGAACTAATTGGCACGTCGTTATTCCGCAAGTTATTTTTAAAAAAATGCATGCATGAACGGATTTTGAATACCCTCAAGCAATCTCATTTACTGCATTCCACGCTATACTTCTCCTCTCTCTCCTCTCTTCCGTGGTAGATAGGTCACTAAAACGAGGCAGATGACACCAGATAGGTAGGTAGGTATCAGTGGCTGCTCCGAGGAGCCCAATTAACGCTGTGGTGCGCCGTTCTCAAACTCCAAAAACCGTGATTGCTGTTATGAGAGCAGGGATCTTCAAAGCCAGCCCGTAGCATTCACGAAGGAAAGCAGCTCTCCCACCCTGCAGCTAGAAATCTCTTTGAAGTCCCTAAAGAATGGTTTACCGTAGCCTGACTCTAGCTGGAGCTGGGCAATCGCAGAGAAAGTGCACGAGGGTTTCCCTTCCTTCTCCGCAGCTTCGGAAATGCGAATTGTAGGGTATGCCGAACCTGGCGGCATGGTCCCCTATGGGGCAGTGCCTTGTGCAGGCCGCCGTAATCTTCAATGCTTTTGCACGTGTCTGGCATAGGGCTCTCGTGATCGGGCTACGTTATAAGCGAGCCAAATTCTTCTTGACTTGGCACAGCTCGTAAGCCTTGCTAGGTAGTGCAACTAGACTCGGCCCCTGACAGCCGCCAGCGAAACACCGACTGTATTCACCGAGGGACTGTCAAGAGCAGAGCAGAGCCTGATCAATCCGTCAGCCAGCTCCTTCCCCCTATATTCCTACACCCTGGAACCCAGAGGAGAGTGACCTTGAGCGTACTACCGAGCCTGGGAGATGTCGTCACTGAGTACAAGGCCTTGATGGCCGCTTGACTGTCGGTTAGAATGGCTATGTAACGTTTGGGGTTGAATCTCGCCCCAGCCATCGACAGCCTTTCTATATCGCTCGCATTAGTCCGTAGGGAATGCCCAGATTTTCCGAGGTACTTCGTCTAGGATGTTGCTGTGGCCTTAGGATTTCGCTGCCCAGCATCCGGACTTACGTAGTCTGACGGCACTGCACGCTGTAACGTATTAAATGTAGAGGTCTAGGCGGAGGAGATGCAGGAGAACATTGAGAGCATTAGCCGGTCAGGATTGCAAAGCGCCAGTAGCACCTGCACACGCGGTTCTTTAAATTCTATTAAGCTTCATCCCATACCACGAGACACTCTCATTGGGAAAAATTTGAGTTTCGTGATGAAAAAACTTAATTTCAAGGGGAGTTAACCTGGTACCCTGATGGAATGTGTGACGTATAATAGAAGAGGTTGGTTCGCTGTCAGTCAATATTGTTCGAAACAGAGTAAAACCGAACTGTGTTCCCTCGGATCCATTTAGTACTCAGAAAACTATGAGCATGGAAAAAGAAAACACCTCCGTGAAGCAGTGGCTACTAACTAACTTTTAAACCAACAAGTCACAATTTGATGAATAGGTCAATATATCAATAACGTTTGTCTTTGGAACGCAAATAACGTTCTGGAGAGCATGAAAAATACAAGGCCAAAATTAGCGTTTCAGTCTAAGAATGGACGGAGGTGTGGCGTCAACACTGAGGTAATTCAATGTTTCATGATGGGAAGTAAGTAACCAATTCTCTAGGAAATCGCAAACTCATTTCTAGCTTCGTAGCCAGTATGTAAACATTTGCGGTGTGTCTGCTTTTCGAAGCGGGCTGTGGTTGAGATTAGCATAGGCGTCCATCAGACCGATAGATAGTTTAAAAAGAGTGAATATATCGAGGAAGATATCGTAGTGTTGTAAGTAAGGAAAACTGAAAAAGTAAAAAGGTATAGGTAGTCCATACGGGGAAGTTGTTCTTAAAGAAGGAATCACAGCTGCCACAAGAGGAGCAGATGATGTAGCAATACTCTAGGATGCTTTGATCGAGTGTGGTGAAATATCTTAAGGGAGTTTGCACAGAACTCAAAAGAGGAAAAAAATATGAAGGCCGACATCCTGGATGCGATTGGTTACATCAAAGTTGTAGCAACCGAAGCGGAGCTTCTCACTGAAAATTACACCGAGGTCTTGGGTAGAGCTCAAATTTGACAAAGAGTACCCGCCAAGGGAGTAGAAAATTAGAGTGGAAGACAACTTAAGGGAGGAGTGTATCCAGTGGGATTGGCTTATACTTAGTACCAGTTCATTAACAGGACCTCAGTGAACCAGAAAGTCTAAGTTCGAATGTAGAAACATGCGGATGTAGATATTGATGAAAAGAGGTTAAAGTCATCAGCGTAATGCAAGCAAGAACAAGTAAGTCGAGGGGGAATAATGAACCCTTTCGATACACACTGGGAAGGATGAAAATGGGACATCGTGCTACCAAAAAAAGCTTTCAATGGTCCTAGTCTGAAAAGATGTGACCTGCGATTACAGAGAAATCTGCATAGCCGAAAATTTAAACACTTGCTCAGGAAGTTGTTGAGGATTAGTAAGCTGATAACAATGGAGCCACGTTTCACAAAGAAGGGAGCGGACAACTAGTCATAGAAATATCGCCCAACGGAAGGGAGGGATGTAGAAAATGTATAGCCAGGGCATGACTAAAATTAGTTGTTATCATATCTATTGATTGATTTTTATCTAGAAGACCATCAAGAGGGGACCAGAATGCCACCTTTAAGCAATAGGACTTGCTGAGTACAATTGGGTGATATGCACCCCCAAGTGGACTATTCAATGGGATCCTAGTAAGCGTATTTTTTTCGGGTAAAGGAGAAAGGGAATATGGTTATGAAGGAGTGGTTATAGTTATAATAAAAACAGAGTGGTGGTGATGATGGATGAAGGTCATCATTGACACCGAACGCAAGCAAATAGAAGCAAAGTTATGTTAGGAATCAAGGGAAGTGCAGCGGCGAGCACAAATATCATTTTCATACGAGAATGTGTAAAGTCAGAATTCAATCTAGTTGCCCGGGTATAGTTTATCCAAACTTTGCCCATTGGAGGACACTCATTTCGGTGAAAGGGTCAAAGGCGAAAGCAAGAAATAGACATGTCCGGGTATGAGTTGTAATGACATAAAGCGTTTTGCGATAGCCTAAACGATCATCCTGAGTGGCCCGAAATGACCAAGAGGGGAAAGCTATCCCAAAACCTAAAAAGAAATGAAAGTGGGCGAAATGAACCGTAAAGGTCCGCCCGCAAATGGTGAAGCTTCACCGAAGTGTTCCGTCGATACGCGCTTGATTGCTCCTTTGTTAGCCGGGCTTGGGAATTTGGTAGAGGGAGGATGCCCCTAGGATAAGTATTTTCTTTGTGGTTGCTCGAATTTTAGATTAGTTGAGGCCCATAACGAGTGTTTGCCTCCCCAGCTTTGCCATTGGTCTAGCTTTCGTCTGCAACTTTGAGAACCAAAATGCTGCCTTCAGGTCCGAAAAATTGATGTGAATATTTCTAAGAAGAGCTTTTATAATATGCAATCTTCCTTCAGCCAATTTCCTAGTCTTTTTAAAAATCCATTACATTCATTCCTGGTTTTTTTTATCTAACAATTAAGTAGACACACGCAATAATGCACAACGGCAAATAACAGCGACATACTTGGAGCCAAGACCAACGTCACGAGCTGCTGGGACCACGATCATTTCGTATGTTCCTTTGAAGATTCAACGCATCTAAACGTTCTCTATTAATTTGAAAATTTGTGTATATTCGCATTAAATAGATTTGGCAGATCAAAGTCAAGATAAATATGGCTACAAACATGATTATTTCTGGGAAAAATTGTTTTTAGTTATTCATTTTGGTCCAAGTGACTCCATTTATAATCATTCGTCCGAATGAATGTCAACAACTCATTAACATGATTTAAGATGGCACTCCGAAAAATTCTATTTCTGTAGAAACGATTTGAAGTTCATTTAATTTTAAACTGAATAATGCTCCAACCAATAAATAATTTTACACCCTCTGACGTGCCAAAATTTGCCTGCAAATGAAAATAGTTATGGAAATGTACTGCAACGACTTTTTGAAGGGAAACTAATGTACCAAGCTTGGCTGCTAATATTTTGAATGCACAATAAATATTCTGAATGCTACCGATGATATATGTAAAATGTCAAAAATGTTTTCTATTTCAGGTAGCGTGAAATTATTATTTCATTTATGAAAGATAAATATCTTGCGATATTTTTGCTGTTAGGGGGCAGTCATATTAAATGCGACATTTCCTGAATTCGGGGGACTACACCTTTCAAATTTAATCAGCCCGGAGACCGTGAGATTAGATACAAACATCATAGGCTAGGTAACTTTTACATTATTCCAGGTTATTATTTCGAATATTTATTTAGGATAGATATCCAAATATTTCAGCTATCGGAGTTAGCAAAAACTTCCGACATTTTTTTTATATCAAGTACGGAAAATTATCGCTTTACGTATGGAAGATCTTGTGGTTTCTTATATGACGCCAGCGTTTGGATGAGGGACGGTTTTTTCTTTGAACGATTTTTCATATAATTAGATAAGGTAAATAACTGCTAATGTGATGTAAGATACTTCAGTCATATGTGTACGTCAATGGATAATTTCGGCATTGCCTCATAAATAAACTTAACTTGGTTGGGGGTTATGAAGTAGTTTATAGATGTCCAGAATACTATCGTCCTACATATGGGCGATGACATGCCACGATTTCTTCGGGTACAGTAAATCATTATGTTTTATAATTAACAATTAAATAAATAAATAGTAAAAAAATTACAAAACAATTACAAAATAATCTATGTATCCCATCTAAAAACTAACCCCTTCCTAGACCGCTTAACCTCGATAATTACTCATCGGGTTAAGAATAAGTTGTCTCATAATAGCAGTATTGAAAAGTAATATTTTTTTTTATTTGCGAAAGAGAAAAAATGATAAAACTCTCCCAGTATTCTAATTATTTTACTCGTTACAAGCAATCGCAACCTTAGCCATAACTTCCCGTGGATCCCGTTTATTATTGTTAGTGTTTTCCATAGTTATATCCTACTTCGGTAGTGAGAGAATTTTTGAATTGTCGGATGTTCTCTGGCTTATACTTCATCCTCTATGGGGACTTCAATCATCTCTTAATTGAATAGCCAACGCCTATTTCTCTCTTAGTTATCACTTCCAGCCCTTACGGCGTTCGTGAATTCATGTTCCGCCCTGTAAATTAATGTCCATTACAATCGTCATATCTGTCTCGTTGATCGATTTTTTTTTTTAAATTCATCACTATTGATTATTTTTTATCACCCAGCAACTTGGATTATCCTCATATCGAAGCTCACTCACCATCTTCTTTTTAACGTCAGCTTCTGCTGAATCGAATCATCGCAGAAGATAAGACACAAACATTACATTAAAAGTCAACTTAGACCCAGTCGACATACAAGCCTTTAACCAGTTTTATGTCATCAGTTCATTGAGCGGCAGCCTTCCAAAATTTGTATGCAGCCAGAATGTCTTGGTATTTTATGACTTCTCGCAAAAAAAAAACCGTTCTTGTTTTGCTCCCACATGATGTACTAAGCTGCTTAGATACTTGGTTGTTCAGTTGATTAAACCAACTTTGAAATCTTACGTTCGTCCGCAGGAAGGAATGATTATTCTGGATATCTAAAAATCCTGGGAGTTCAACGTGAATGCTTGACGTATAAGCATAATCTCACGGTCCTCTTCGGACACGGGTTGATTTGGCGATCATAATCAGAGCCACGCAGCTCAGCATTCATACCAGAAGATGCGAGATCTATCTAAAGTATCTGTCGTACTTAAGAAGCACACCACCCGAATTGTAAAGCGCAAGCCCACGTATAGAGCCCATAAGCAGCTATAGGTGTTCACAGGGGGGCCAACCGCAAATACTCGAGCCAAAAGCGCATTCTTCAGGAATTCTCGGGCGTTGGTGCCCATCGTTCTAGATGGCCTGTAGTGAAGCGTCGTGACAAAGCTACTTCGAGTAGCTGGGTGTGACTTTCCCTAACGGCCTGACTGGAATCAGCTCAATACGGAGAACCACAACGAAGCCTTTCGACCAGTAACATACAGCACTGCGTATATTCCGAATATATATCAAACATTGAAGGCTCTCTAGCGACAGCAATTTAAACTTTTCTAGCCTCATGCGTCAATTTCCCGCTCCTGGAGTAGCATAACATTTGATGATTATATTCCATATTCCCATTATTTTGCATGTATCCCGCTTGGTGGACCATCGACAGTGTTGATATTAATAGCTGTTGAGGTCCTAATGGTTTTCGTAACCAATCTCTAAAAGATTGTAAACAGTACGTGCCCTTTCCTCTTTTGCAAAATTTTTAACAAGAGTTTATCTGAAGATACGTTTCAATACAAGCAGAAGGAAATATTCATCACTCCCCCTCAATGTCTAAAATTCTCGGGAAGTATTACAAACACAAGATTTCGTCTTGTGTGGTTCTTCTCATTGCAAAAGAGCAACATAAACTTCAAATAAGGCGCTCGAACGTAACTAACTAACTAACTAGTTTACTAGCTTCGTCGCTAGGGCGTGCACATAAGCCACACTGACTCCGCAGCCTATACTCAGCTTCTCAAGGAGGTTGACTTATATGACTTCCTAGCATCTGTTCTCTCCTGGTTGGGGTTTTAACTAAGTAGAGTCTTGTTCAACCTCATTTTCGCTCATGTCGGGTTCTCTAGGGTTCTATCCTTAGTCCATTCTATTTTCCATTAATCATTTCTTCCCTTATTTATTCACCCTTGTCTTTTCTATGCAGAGGATTTGGAATGTTTTTTATTGCTGATTTGCTCGGCGAACATAATCGCTTACAAACAAACATCGACATTCACACACTCTATGGTGTGCGCAGAATAAGTTAGCGCTCAACCAGGGGGAGGAGCATAGCCTCTGAACACGCACACCGTAATGGTCCATTGTGCTCAAAGCCTTCCTCCAGCATAGGTGAGGCACTTACATAGGAAATGTTTCGTGGCTTTCGATGTAGAATTCTTAATCTGAACATATGCCCAACTAATGAATTGCAATCAGTCAAATGTCCACAATAAATGTTTTTCGACAGGATATACTTTTGCAGTATGCTTACTTGGTTTTGCCAGGAAAAGCATTTAGGTTCCGCCATTTGTCTTTATGGAAAGTTTGTATCCAGTTTTCAATAGCGGCATTAGCCAATAGTTGTGACGGTCCAATTACTGGTTCATTCCGCATAAGAAACATTGAATCCTCTTTTTCTAAGACATCTGAGATTTCATTTCCCTTTTCGCCGCAGTGACCAAGTACCTAGAATAGTTTTACATTATTTAATCTACATAAATGTCTATACTCCTGAGTGAGGAGCGGGGTGATTTTGAACGCCATTACGGCAATTTGCTTTACGCTGTACATGAGATCGAGCGCCCTATCTGATCTCTCAATCAAATCCGGGTATGGTTATATTGCTACACACTGTTCCGAGGTTTCGATCAACAGCCAGTATAGCCATGTCATCTGCATAAGCGGCGTGTATTAGCAGATTTTACCTTTCTTTGCTCGTCAGATAGCGATCACACAGTAATCTCTATGTTAGCAGAAAACAAATCCCATTAAAGCATCATTGACACCATGCTCTTCCATGGCATCACAGTTTTTGGAAAGTGGCTCAGTCAAAAGCCACATCAATACACACGTTGCATTCTCTATTCAGGAAACTAAGGAATGGGGACCAGATTTGCAGAACTCTCCGCGCTGCTGGTTTTCACTTGTCGGGTGCAACCTTTGTGCCTTTTCGTGAATGTAACGTTTAACTAGGCTCTCCAGACATTCAATGCGAATGAGGTAAGCTAATTCGTTTGGGTTTAGTGTGTGGGAATAGTGTTCCTTCCACGCTTTGTTATGGAGACTACCTTAATTTTCCGCCAAAAAAGAAGAATTGGATTGTGGAGATGTACTTTGAAGTAGTAAGCTTTAGAAGGCATATCAATGATACGTTTTCAGATTTCTTGATTTAGTGTATATATAGATTTCCTTGTAGCGATCGATTCTAAAAAACTACAAATACAGGATTTCCTTTCTATACCCTATAAATGATATCATTCTCAAAAATAGGCAATTAAATCCCTTTTTAATTGCATCCCTTGATCGATAATGAATTATAGCTTCAACTAACTGAAAACCAATAAGCCCAGATTAATTTTAGCGATAACAAACATTCACGTGGTATGCAAATTTCATACTTTACCTTTCATGATTTATGCATTATTTTGGGATAATAAAATCAGCGGACTTACCTGGAATAAAAATAAATTGACTTTAATTCATTACACATTAAAATTACTACAAAAATAAATGCGGAACAGTAATTGAAAAATTTTACCCGTAATTCATTTTTAATATACTTTGTTGCGAAACTTTTCATAAATGACTTGTTCGCCGGAATTTCGGGTGAACACACTAAGGGACATACAATTTGGGGAGCCATGAATTCCTATAAGCAGAATTTATTTATGAACGCTGGATTCCTGCACTAGCATGCATGGGAATTTTTCAATTAAATAATTTATGATTGTGTCGTTTTCGCTTGCAGGTTCACATACGAAAGTTATTTGCACCTGCTGATTGACTGACCAGAAAGGAAAATTATTTACTCCATCAAAAAATGACACGTGGAAAGATACAACTGAACTCTGCTAGTGAAGGCTAATAAAGTTACAGGAGGGGGCTTCAATTATCCCATATTTTGTGCCCGTTGATTGACGTGTGGCAAATATGTCCCTTTATTAAACCACATCGTTTCTGACACTAGTAAGCATCAAGCAAGTATATATTCATGGTTTTTCTAATAATTAATTTAATAAATGAAACAAAAGATGTATTTTTGGTTTCTCTAATGTTTTATAATACTTGCGTATACTGATATTGCGAGGAACACTAATCATATCTTCAGTGCTTTGGGTCTATCTACCCTACATTTCCCTCACTTTTGTTTCCTTCAACGGATGAACAAACAAAGCCCTGGTGAAAAAATAAATATTTCAAATGCAAATCTGTGACATCCCTTGGACTTTGAGAAGTTGGAAACGGGAAGCTATCGAAAGATCGGAATAAAAAAGATGTAAAGCACTGAAAAAGACGAATAAATAGCATTACAGAAAAACAAAAATGCGTCTCCTAGAAAGAAAGACTAACGATTTCGTCCAGGGCAGACGCAACTCATCAGACGCTGCCTCACCTCTGCCCAGAAAGCAGCGTGAACTGGAATATTTCCACCTGTTGCCACTTTTGTTCAAGCTGCTCCCAGGGCGGAAGGGGGGGAGGGGGCGGGTTTGATGAGTTGCCTCTGCCTTGGATGAAATCGTTAGTCACTCTTTTTGTATACTTGAATGCTATGCCCCAAATGAGGGGTCCAAAAAAAGGGGGAGTGAGTTGCTCTCCATTTGGTCTGGTCCTAAATCAAGTGGATGTGGACTGAGGATCCCTCATATCCCAAACAGAAATCAAAAGTCTTCTGATCATTTAATTAGGAGACAATGCAAATTTAAATCAGATCCCAATAAGCTAGGCTGCTACCGGTCGGGACTCTTCGCACTAAACCACAAGTTGGGAATATGAAAGCTTTTTGCATCTTAATGTATAGCCGTCGCTGCAATCATAACTGGAACTACTTGGATCTCCTGTAGTCTTCGTGAATGCTTGATATCGTCTGCCAAGGGGCCAAAGCTTCGAATTTTTTGTTACTGCTCTTCAACAGCGTTCCAGTCTAACGGTGCAGCTTTATCATTCCAGCACTCTTAACGCAATGTACGGTAGTAGTTTGCCACTAAGTTATACTTGATTAGTTGAAGTGAGGAACGCCTTTGTTTTGTAAAGCAGTACACTGTAAGTCAGTCATTTGTTTGGAGACGTCGACATTAATGCCTAGAAATAACAAATTTTCAATGTTCCCTCTTGTCACATGTTGATTTTCTGATGGATTAAAATTGCATTCGACATGAAATCCCATTCTCAGCCCTTCAAATTCAAAGAAAGTAGTTTATAATCTTCCATGACGGTAGCGTGATGTAATTGACTAAAGGGATCCTCTTCGGTTCGAGTCTTCCTTCGACTGTTTTTGACAGCGCTTTGTAATATATACACAACAACGATGTCCCTCTATAGCTCTCGAAGCAGAGTTTGTTACCTTTTTACTGTGTCTATTACACGCAATTTATCCAGAAACGGTTACACCTATTGAGACGAAGATAGAAACTGTGAATCACATGCGGTGAATTGTATTATTCCATATTGAAAAGGAGTGCACAATTTTTTTCGCTGAATAAAGCCAAATAGGGTATCAAATAAGGATCTCGGTTTTTCGAAGCATCCTTGCAGTAATGTAGATTTTAATGCGAAGCATCATACTGGAAATTTTGGTGAAAATCCCACTATCACTAACAAAATCATAGTAGGTAAAAATTCCCTGCTTCCCAACAAATTGCTTTTCTCTAACTGATAAAATGTCAGTACCACATCGAATTGAATATCGGATATATTCACTACAAACTAATGGTAAATGCAGCCACCGTATACCCAAATATTATTACATAAAAAATCTTTTCATACTTCAAGCATTGAGCTTCTGGTTTTCCACTTGTTAATAAATAGGGCAAACGGTTTATGAAGTTTGGTTGCCATCTCCGTACTCCGTTTTTGGTAGCCGTAGGTATCCATACCTGGCGTTTTGTTGGTTTTGAGCGTTCTAAGTGCATCCTTGACTTCTTCGAATATAGGTGGTCGGACAGGTGCCTGTATGTTGGGTTTATCAATTTATTTATCCCCTCCAAGTCTCCAATAAGATTCCTTGGTGCGTCTCTGCAAGATATGGTTCTGGGGCTGGATTCTTATTGTCAAGTTATCATTTAATCTGCAGATCTCTTTTACGTGCTTGCGTTTCTTCTTTATGCAAATCTTGTCGTACGTCTTAATTCTACGTATTTGTTTCTTTTGGCTTTTGTGAGTCACTTTTGATATTATTTATATGCAACGGTTTCTTTTCTCGTCAATGACTTGCAGGCACTTTTCGTCAAGCAGTTCATTTTTTTGCTTCGAGGTTCGTGGCCGATGGTTTTCTCTACAGCTGCTCTGATTGGGTCTGTCGGCTAACGCTGATTTGTTCATCTAACGCTTTCACATATTTCGATGCCATTCCTTCGTCCTTGTGTTTTTCAATATCGAACCTGATAGTGGGGTGAGCTTGCTACTCCTGTTATTTGTTATCCTGCATCGATATCTCCCTCTAATGAGATAGTGGTCGCTGTGGACATTTCTCTCTTGGCGTAAACGCGCGTTAAGGGTTCTGGTGACGAGAAAGTGGTCGCTCTCACAACTTGCTCCATGGTATGAACGTATATCAAGAAAGATAAACGCAGTGTGTTTTTCAATGAAGGACGTGATCGACCTGGTTGAACGTCTTATATGAGCCAAGTTTTCTTATCGATCCTACGGCGAGGAAAAAAGTTGATGAGATTGCCATGGTTTTGCTGTAAGTGAATTCTATGAGCCCCTTTCTGGATGAAATAGCCCCTTCTGGATGAAATAGGTAGTCGCCATAACATGTGGATACGGATTCTTCCTCCAAACGGAGTAAAGCCCCTTGACTGTGTCCCCGAAGAGTTATTTACCGCAGTTACTACAGATCTGCTGTTCGATAGTACGGAATTCTTAGGAATCTAAGACCTTTTTCAGAGAGTGGAAGAAGGGGATGATTATCAAGATCTCAGAGAAGGGGACTCGCAAAATGAATATGGGATGTATTCAACGCATATACACTACGACCTATGTATGAATGGGCCCATTGTATAACGAAATATCCAAATATTCCTAAAATGTTAGATATTGCCTTCTGTTTGTAGTTAAGTCTAAAATTGATAGACCAGTAGCTTACTCCAAACTACAATTTTATTTTAGCTTTGTACTGATGAAGGGAGTAAGTTGCTCCCGAAATATATATACATAATAAAATAAAATTGTAGTTTGGAGTAAGCTACTGGTCTATCAATTTTAATCCAAATATTCGCCAAGCTTCCGGTGTTCGACTTATTTTAATTATTTGTATATCGGTTGGGATTATTTGGAATAAATATATGTATATTCTTTTTTTGTTCGTACACGGAGGTGGAAAATCTTTTCCTTTGACTTGAGCATCTCCCCAACTAAACCCTCGGGGGTCATGTTTCTGCCTAGCGCTTTTTTTCGGGCTTTTTCTCTTCATCGCAAAACTTAAGCAGTGAAACATCACATGCTTTGCAGCCAAAAGCCGGTGAACCGAATTCACATGTTTCCATCTTTGAGTGTTTTCGAGCGCCTCCGTCCACACAGCTGACGTGTAGAACAGTATGAATTTCACCACTCCGGTTCAAAGCACTCTTCCACAGTGTCTCGGCCCACAGAAATTCGGGAACATTCGAGTGCCGTGTTGGCCTAGTTGCCTTTTGAAATGAATACTCTAAGTGCTCCCTAAAGCTCAGTTTGCGTGAATTATCACCCCCAGATACTTTATAGTCGGCTTAGAGACGACCATATATCCACCAACTTCCATCTTCACGGTGCTTTTTTTTCTACGGTTCATCATTAAGACTGCTTCCTTTTTCATACGCCAGGGTCAGTTTGGTTTTTTATAGCCAGGTCTTTACCGTTCTCACCATCTCCGCGCATAAACCTCCACATCGTTTGGGTGATTTGCTGCAACAACTACAGACAGGTCATCGGCATAGCTTAAAATCGTAGCCTACTCTTGAACGGAAAGCAAAAATGCTGAGACTTCTTTTTGAAGCTAATTCCCAACCAGAGTCGCCAAATGTTCAGGACCACCTATGTCAGTCAATGAATTTTCAATTCGGCTTCAGCTGCCAGAATTGAATGGGTTTTTGACATCCAATGCCACCACGACACTGTACCTGTCCATTTTTATCTGTATTAATGGGCAGAGCATCGAAAGTGTCGATCAATTTGTATATCTAGGGAGCGTGATTTCTGCCGACGACGGCACAGAACTAGACGACCTGATGCATTAATAACCGCTGCCTTATCTAAAATCTGAAAGGGCAGCTATCTCGATTCTAAGATCAAATTGAGATTATTCTGCGCTAGCGTTCTTTCCGTGTTGCTATATGGGAGCAGCATATTGAAAGTGCACTCCACTCTTCCTCAAAAGCTCCAAGCTTTCCTCAATACCTGTCTGCCTGATACCTCTCGTATCATCGGAGTATGATAGCCACTCTCCTAAAATGGTCGACGAGTGGGTCGACCCAGTGGCATTTTGCGCAGAACAGTAGAGGAGGAGTTCAAGCGGGCATTTTAGACGACCGTGAACAATGTCGCGTAGGTATGGTTGACGCGCTATATCCCACGCGTCTCCATATTAATTGGCTGCGAGACGCAGAGGTACCGAAAGAGCTACATAGGTTGCACAGTATCAATATCTGAGGCAATAGAAACGTCAGAGCACGATGTGTTCCGATATGAGGATCTTCACTTTTCGATCCCAACAAGCGGGACGCCGATTTTTCTGGTTCCACCGGAGAGTAACTCTGTTCCCTTGCAACATCTAAATTTTGAAATGTCTTCTATGGAAAAGAATATCCCAAATATACATAGTACGTCGTGCGAAGCCAAATAAAGAAGATGAAGCAATGTGGACCGATAGAGGCACAATATTCGGCGGATTTAGAAGAGAAATGTGGAGCAGCATAAACTAAAGGCACTATCCGAAAAAAAGAGAGGAGTTGATAGATATGATAAACTGTTTTAAGACAGAAATAAGACAAGAAAATGATCTTCCACTTCTTCAAATTATGTGTCCTAACTCCTTCCGTCTCTATAAATGTTAAATAATATAAATGTTATTCTAGTAAAAAGACCTTGCTGCTTCCCTCCCGCAGAAAGGACTTGAACGCAAACAACAGAAGTGCAGGCATTATGTCAAATTAAACGAAAATAAGCCGATGTTAACTTATTGCTTCGATTGTCCTCGAAAGCCGCCACGTTCGGAATGTTTTGTAGAATATCAATAAAACATAGGCCTCGCAATTTATCTATTTTTAGGGTACATTTATTTCCAAATGAAAATAAATTCTTATTTTATGTAAAAAGATCTTTTTGTCAGGGCTGGAAATGTCAAACACTAAAAAATTTGTATGTATCATGATACATATTTATAAAATCCTAGAAACTCCCTCATTTGAAACTTCCTCATTAAAAGTTGATAAACTTTTTCAACAGGTTCAAATCACAAATCATTCATCTCTAATAATATTCAACACCTAACCTGTCAGATTTTTTGTTGCCAAGTAAAAACTTTTTTCTATTTAGACCCAAAAAAGTTAAGTTTGTTAAGCTCTCGGGCACAATCATTGTTGGCATCTTCGAGTGTTGCTGGGGATGTGCGTATAATGGGGGCGCCTCCGGCCGTAAAAGGTCACGGAAGTGTCAGTATTGATTGGGGACTGAATGGCTCTGGATTTAGTATCATCATGAAAAAAGGTTTAAGGGTTTCTAAAGTGCCAAGAATATAAGGTACTTCTCCGGGTGAATTATAAAAAGGGGTTTTATGTGGACGGATTTATTGGAGACTGTTTATTTTATAATGCGAGTCTTCATTAAGCTTTCTTCTTTGAAACGAATTCCATTGTAATTGGGGAATGAAATGATTCCGATTCTAGAGGAGAGAGAGAAATTCCTTGCTGTCTGTAGTAAATGCCAACAGAAAAGATGAAATTTTAGGCTGGTAAATTGATGATAGACGAAAGACTCTTGCGAAATGAGGGTGAGGTGAGGGTGTAGGTAGAGATGGTTCATTATATTTGCCTAATTCTAGCTTGTTGGATATCATGTTCATAGCTCTCAACTGAAATGGAATATGCATAGATTCCAATTAGTTGTGTGTAAGCGCGCACTTAGCACGAATGGAAATATGTTAGCTGGGAATGAAGCAAGAACCCTTTCTCTGTCCATGCAGATCAATATGATCAAATCAGCTCACCATGTGTCGAATAATGTGTCCATTTCTTGATGGAATATGAACTGGTACTAAATGCATATTTCACTTCCGAAAACAGACATGAATAAGTTAAAATTGGAGCACTTTTAACACAAAAAGCACTTATTCGGATAATTTTACTGAACGCAAAGAGCGGGTGTCACTAGGTTGAAGGTGCGGTTAGCCTACAGGTGCAATATGCGGAGGTGTTCAATAGAGGCAGCCTAAAGTCGAGGGCTACTCTTCCACCGACACGCGTGTAATCATTTACAAAATTTGGTCGAACCCTGATCCCCACAGCCCCATGTTTTGCACTTCTAGCTGTTATCACGGACAATTGCACATATGTGACTGGCTGTGGACGGCATATTGTTCAAAGGGGCTCGAAGAATGAACAGACTAACAAGTTCGTTATTGAAAGTAGCTACCCAAACCCTGGGAGCAAGCACATCTCCGTTCACTAATACCCAAATATAGTGTATGTAGGTGGGTAATACCACCGACGTATGAAAATACACATCTCATTGAGAAGAAAGTTTCCAAGCCATTCTGGCGTATCATTTATTGTCCCAGAGATCCATAGAATAATTGGATTGATATGAACATACTTGTAGTTTGGGAGATTTGATTGCTGCCGCTGCGGCTTCCTGTTGGGTACTGCTCCTGTGAAGTGGAAAAATGCTATTGTACATTAATTGACGCAAACTAATGTTAGCACGTTATAGAGTGTTTCACTGTCAAGTCTAAATCATTTAGTGGAAGAATACAATTTCTGGACAGCCAATGATATAATGATCCAGCTGTACTTGTTCGCCACTGAATGGATAGCAGACATCATTTTGAGAGAGATACTTTCTGAAATTCCTTCCTTTCACGAAATAGGAGTTTCAAATTTGCGAGAAGGGTCGAATTTAATGGTTTCATTTGCGAAGAATTTGCCCTTAATTTATTTCACAGGGGGTTATAGTAAATTGAATGAATACATCGAGGAGAATCCTTTTATTTCTAAATTATGTTACATTGACATTTATTTTCTTCACAACCGCTTGACGGAGAAACACTAAGAGATATTTAAGTTGGAAAGCAATTCTTAAGATGAGGTGACACTTCTGCTAACACCGACCGGCAAGTGCTTGCAAACAGCCTATACAAAGACCGAATGGTGATGGAGTTGTCAAAAGGATATAAGGGAATTAACCTTTCTCAATTACGACGACAGGGCTAAACCCCCTATGTGGAGTAGTAATAGAGGAGGGGGGATGACAGCTACATAAATAATAGTCGACTTAATTAATAATAATAATCGGAAATTAGAATCGCGTTTACGGCAAGGAAGCCTGGGAGAGCCAACAAGTCTGCGAACTAGAAAAGTACAGGGAGCAACCGTACCAGGCGCGGAAGTTTTACCAACAACTCAGCAGGATGAAGCCTTACATACATCGATTATCATCCTGTCGAGAGAAAGAGGGAAATATCATTTCTGACAGAATGGGCATGTTGGAGCGATGGGTTGAGTACTTTGATGAGCTACTGAACAACCAGAACATTGGCGAGTTGCAGGTCCCCAACTGAAGCCGACGGAGAAGTAATGCCACCACTACGTATAGAAGAAACAGTTCCTGCAATTCATCGGCAAAAAAATCATAAGTCGAATTGGTTAAATATGGAGGCGACCAATTACACCAAGTGGTTCATCAACTTGTGCTCAAGGTGTGGGACAGCGAATCAATGCCTGACGACTGGCAGCGAGGCGTTGTCTGTCTCATACATAAAAGGGAGATATCACACAGTATAGCAATTATAGAGATATCACATTGCTGAGTACCACCTATAAGATATTCTCCACTATCTTGCTAAGCCTGTTAGCAGCCTGATAGCAAAGTAAAACTGTACACGGCCATGAGAGAATTCAGTATCCCGACGAAAATGATAAGACTGACTAGGCTGACCCTGACCAATGTGCGAGGTCAGATAAAAGCAGCAGGATCACTTTCAAGACCATTCGACATCAATAGCGGTCTACGACAAGGGGATACCCTATCATGCGTCCTCTTTAAACTTTCCCTGGAGAAAGTGATCCGTGATGCTGAAGTAAATGCAAGGGGTACGATCCTCTTTAAGTCCACCCAACTACTGGCCTATGCTGACGATATCGACATCATGGGAAGAATGACCCGAGATGTACAAACTGCCTTCACCCAGATCGAGCAGGCGGCGCGAGATCTTGGGCTGCACATCAATGAAGACAAAATATATGGTGGCAACGTCATCACCGAAAACCAAACAACCAAACGGGAAGAATAAGGATAGGAGAATACAACTTTGAGACCGTTGATAATTTCTCCTATCTAGTCTAGTGTCGAAAATCACAACCGATAACAGATACGAAGATCAAATTCGCCCACGGTTGTTGTCAGCCAACAGAGCCTATTTCAGCTTACTTACTCAGCTCTTACTGTACAAGATAATGATCTTGCCAGTCTTCATGTAATCCTCGGAGACTTGGGTTCTTAGCAAAAGAGATTACGAACTCTTGGCCGCGTTCGAGAGAAGAATCCTCCGAAAAATGTTTGGCCCTCTACATGAGGATGGACGATTCCGTACATACGTAATGACGAAATCTATGAGCGGTACCATGACCGTCCGGTTGTGGATAAAATCCGGCTCAATAGGTTACGGTGGGCGGGTCACTTAATCCGAATGTATGAGGATGATCCAGCCCGGAAAATCTATAAGGGCAATATCTATGGTAGAAAAAGAAGATGAGGCAAACCCTGCTTAAGATGGAGCGATGGCGTAGGTCAGGACGCCAGACAGCTTTTAGGGATATCGAATTGGTGGACCTCGGCGCAAAACCGGGATGTCTGGAGTTCCTTATTAAGGCAGGCCTAGACTGGATACAGGTTGTTGCGCCGTTGATGATGATGATGGTGCTTTACTTATTTCCCATATGATGTAGAAGAAGTTCTTAGCGGAACATTAGAGAGCTAAGCAATATTCGAAAAGTAAAGGCGACATTGCGGCACTTATCCGGGGTGGAGAGTATCAAACGATATCATACTCTCGGATCACAGGTGCATTAATTTCGTAGTGTACGTAGATCGGCCTTCTCCCACTCGATTTCGGAATCCACGTAAGACAGGTTGGGCGACGTATAAAATAGAACTGAGCGTCTGAGTTACGATCCCTGGGAGATGCATTAAATCCATTGTTCGAATTGAGAAAACAATGCAGATAATCACAACTAGCTGCCCACTCAAGACGCCAAAGAAAAGTAAAACAGCATGGTGTTGGAGAACAAGAAGAGTGTTGAGTTTTAAAGTCTGATTCAGCCGTTGGCTGGAATCGGGCCAAAGAGGCTCAGAAAGATTCGAAGAAGGGCATAAGGTGGGCGAAACGATCATCATGGATACACTTTTGCGAAGAGACCAACTCTCTTGAGACAACTTTAAAACTGAAGATGATCCCTGTTCAAGAACGTAGCCAGCGTAGATACGCTTACAGACCGGGAGGTACACAGAAAGCGATGAAGAAACGATTACCCATTGCACTTCCTAGGTAGCGTGTGAAGTCTTACCTCAGCGCCGACAGGCCCATACGACGCTTAACTGTAAGATTGGATTCTGGCATGCAAAGATTCTGGAAACTCACCTACATGGAAACAAATACCTTTCGACCGATTAGTCTTTCTTTTTGCTAAAAGGACTGGAGAGACTAACCGATCGATTGTGAAGGGATATATAACATATAAGGGGTATATAACAACATGCCTACCACCAAGGCAAATCTAAGGAGGCAGCATTCCATGAGCTAATAGCAAAAACTGAGAAGGTGATCTCCGATAAAGAATACGCTTTAGGCGATGTTTAAATCCAAGGCGCCTTCAATTATGCCTCACGATTTGTAACACGGAAGATCCACAGAAGCCTATGGAGGCAGTATGTCTTAGGAATTGCCCACAGGGAGGGATTCTCTCTCCTCTTTTATAGCACCTGGAGGAGACAAATGTCTTCGCACAAGCACTTGCGGACGATCTAGCTGCAACAATTATCGCCAAGTATGAGGGCGCAATATGTGACCGCTTGGATGCAACTGTGGATTAGTTCCGCAATGGACTTACGGTGTACGTTAGGAAGACTGGACTAGTTATGTTCATTAGGAACGTCAGGTAGAAGAGCTACACATTACTCATCTTAACAGGTGCGAAAATCCAGCTGTTAGAAACAGTGAAATATACATACATTTCGACTCCAAGCTAATGTGGAAGCACCATATCCAGGAATAATACCAAAAACCCTGCAGGTTGCTCTGGTGCTGCAGGATTTCGATAGGGAAGGCCTGGGGACTTTCACCAAAAAGATTCATTGGATATATACATCTATAATAACACCCATTTTGGTGAATGCATGCATCGTTTGGTGGCCGAAATTGAACTTTGTGTGCTGAGGCTTGATTGTCTAAGTATTATTGGAGCAATGAGTATTACGTCGACCGCGGAACTCGACCCTATCCCAAATCTACCCCCATTCATTTGGAGGTGAAACGGAAAGCAGCCGACGACGCATATAGACTTGATACTATTGGTGCGTGGAAAGGCAGTCAATCATACAGGCATGCGTTCATCTGGAAATGTCTTGGCAAGCATCAGGTGCCGGCCTCTTGGGAAAATGGTGAACATATTACAGGCGGAGATATATGCTAGTTCATTGGCAGCAGAATGTTTGCGACAGAAATGGTAGGGTTGGACCATTCAAACTTTTTCTGCTAGTTGGACAGCATTATGAGCACTAAACAGGAATGACATATCAGATGACATAGGTATGAACCTGTCATTAGGAGGTCCTGAAACTTGGCCGGCTGGACGAAACATTCTTGATTTGGGTACCAGGGCCCTCAAGCATTGCTGGTAATGAGAAAGCTGACAGACTGGCTCGTCAAGGTAATAGATCCACAATGGTGGGACCAGATCCAGCTTTCGGCATCCGGCCATTCACTGTCAAGTCCCTCTGAAGGGTAAATTACCACGATCCACGCATCCGAATGGAGACATTTGAACTTTTGCCGACAAACGAAACTCTTCGTAAAGGAACCCTTGTCCCCTAAGAAGTGGGACATGAGAACCCTAGTAGCGCTATTACCGTGACACTACTCCTTAAACTACCCACATGGAAAAATTAGAGTGATTGTCTCAGCTATATGCAGCCAATGTGAGGAGGAGAAAGAGATGGTCCTGCATTTCGTGAATAAACGATCCCCGGAGATAGTATGGGCCTAACAAAGGCTTGAGCTGCGGCTCCCGCCACTACACGATTAGCTAACTTATAACCAAACTGGAAACGCTTCAATAGAAAATTTGGGCCCTGACTCCACTTTTGAAAAAAAAACTTATAAGAAGAATGCTTGGAGCAGTACCTAAGGGTAATGGATAAAGAAGCAAATACATTGAAGAGGATAAGAAATTTTACAACTTTATGGAAAACTCTTTTCTGAATTTTATTTGCAATCGACTTTGTTATTCCTTCATGAAGCGATCAATAAAACGTCTAGTCTATTCCTAACCACAATAAATGGTAGTAATCTTTAAGTTGTTTATATTCTTAAAGGCTAGGAATCCATTTCATATGCACAAAATTCTCGACTCTGGACCGAGGATTAGACAAGATTGTAAGGCTCTACTACAACAGTAGCGTATCTTATGCTTGGATACGTCCAAATCATTTTCTTACTTGTCTCCTTTCAAATCCTCTTTGATGTCTTCCAAATCGATTTTCCTAGAAAAGTTGGCTACTATTTTCTTAGAATCGATTCCTGAAAATATGATTTCTCTTTTCGGTGGAACGAATTCGTCCATAAATTTTATTTTATATCCGAACAGATATGATGGTGTTAATATTTTCGCTTCATTCAAGTACTCGATAAGTTATTATTATGGCCTACTATTATCTTCTCCATTAAACTTTGTTCTGACTCGATATTCAGCGTCTCTCATCCACACCTCATTTCTTTTCTCTTATACGTACCAATCTACCCACGAGTCTGTAAACTTCCAAACATGAGGTTGATAGGCAATAACTTAGTAGTGTGTTGTTTTTCTATATCCTTGTACGTATGTTATCTCCAGGAGAAATGGGTATAAACGGAAATATTGCTAATCACTAGAATTAAGAAGAGAATTTACTTCCAACTACGCCATATGTGCGTGTGTGTGCTCCCATATGGTGAGCAAGGATATTAAAGATCGATACACTGTTTGTGGGGCTGCTTTTAGAAGGAGCGCTCCTTGTGCGCACATGTGTACGCTACATTCTCATCACAAGCAGGAACGATAACAATTTGCTTATGAGCGCGTCTTCGTAACAATTTGATAACAAAGTTCTTACAGTATGAATAGACTTGTTTACTGCCACATTTCCATATCAAAAATTCATACATAAGAACATAATATGATATGCATATTCTCCCTTTTTGAAGCTTGTGAAAAATGAAACTGCGTTTCACCTACGCTGCCGCAAGGACTCGCCCTGTAAAAGTGCTCATACAAATGACCGTTTTCCAAGAAACTCATATGTTATTTTAACAAAGGCATTCAGGTTTTATGTGAAAGCGGAAGATGAGGTGAAATTTTTGTCATGAATGTATTTTCACGCAGGATGAAATCTTACTCGACTCATAATGGAATTTTTCAATTTATTTATATTACTAAATTCATGTAATTTACATATTGCTTCCCTTTCTTATCAGAAGATATGCAGGGGCATGTTTATGTGGCTGTGGGTATATCACGCTTGAAACCCATCAAATGGAGCTTGGCATTATTTATCTTAAACATTTGTATTTCTCCAATTTATTTATTCAATCCTCGGTAAGATAAGATGTTAGAATCTAGATCAACTCAGCTTTTTTGTTAAAAAAACAATCGGAATGACATGAAATCATTCCGTTCCGTCCTTGGCTATGCAATTTGATACTCATCAGGACCAAACCCCATGCCAACTTCCTTTCCGGGTCCCCTGTCTTGCCGTTGCGAAATGATCCACTTATTGCGTTTAGTCTGACGAACGTTTCTACTGCGAGTACAAAGCATAATGAGTCGTGAAATTTCCTTAACGAGTATCCCAACCACTGCCATTCTCTTCTCGTAATCAATACGGCTTCTGTTCCTTGGCAGTTCATGTGACAATAGCTTTTCCGAAATGCCGGTGTTATACAGAGCACTCTACATTAATTTTTCTCTCAACTTTGCCGAAAGTCCCATCAAAATTAATGAAAATTGAAAGGTGAGGCAGGGGTCTGGGTTCTAGGGGTGTCGTTCTAATTGATTCACGGAACGCCGCGTGACTAAAGTACATGTATCCATGGTAAGCAGAAACTCATCAGATATAATATTTATTGTTTAGAATGGTAATGAAAGCCTCCTTTCCTATTGTTTATCCCTGTGGTGCTGAGACTATTGAAAAAACTATGTTGGAGATTTTTAGTATGTGGCGTCCAAATAGAAATGACTATTTTCTACGGCCTTCGTCTTTGCTGTACTTACTTGATGTTCTAGGCTTAATCGCGAAAAAAAAGATTGCCTGACGGTTTCGTCCACGGCAGAGGCAACTCATCAGACGCTACCTCACCTCTGCCCTGGGACACGATATAAGTGCGAATTATACACGACATGAATGCGAATTATATTGAAGTGAAATCCGCCGTATGTTCAGACCTAAACTTCGCCGATGTGAATTTTTTGTTAACGATGGGTGGGTGCAGTGGGTGTTTAACTCAAAACGGGACCCCTCGACCACAAACGCGGAACTAAGTTGCTTCCCAAGTGGCCCGGCCAGTCATTAAGTGGCTGCGGGCTCAGGACTCCCTGCATCCTCAGCAAAAAACCTGACCGCAATATCAGAGCTTCAGTGATTATTTGAAATCGCCGAATTAGGTAAACGATCCGTCCATCTTCTTCTGTTATACATTGTATCTTGTATGTACCATGATTAAAATGGACTACATGTCTCCGTGTTTTGGCCGGCCATTTTGATTTCAACGGTGTCCAGTCGAGTTTTGTAGTCAAATACTACGTAGTTAATACTGAGTTTTTGAAGTTAAATCATTAAGCTTCTTACCATTAGAATTACTTAGTTAAGACCTAATCGACTTATATCAAAGTTAAGGCAAAACCATCGTCTGAAGCAGTTAACGGTAAACCGAAGCAGCAGCGATTCTGTGGCAACACCAACTAGTAAACACAAATGGCAGCAAAAAGGCTCGATACATTTGCAGTCTAAGCCATCGAAACTGATGGATGGACCTTGTATGGCGAAACTAACCCATCAGATTACAATAGTGAACTGCGCGAAAAGCGCAGGAAGGTTTTAACCTTTGATTTGAGCCGTTAGGTGGTAACAATAAAAAGCGAAGGCTTAACTTTGACATTGTGGAGTTATCAATCTCCCATCAGACGCGTCCTTTAGTGTGGATAAAGGAATGCTTGGCCGTGTTATCGGCTAAAATGATCCGTAGAGTGTTGATGTGGTTAATGCAGAAGGATCCGAGCGGAAATCAGCCTGTTCTCTGCCGATTAAACTTTCAAGATGTTCTTTGATACGTTCCAGAATTATTTATTTGAGTTGTTATCTTTGCGGCGGCAGGGAGCACGCAGTTATCATCCAACCGAAAACGGGTGCTCTTCATTAGAATCTTAGCAATCATCCGCGTCCTCTACTCTCTGAGAAAAGTCTGGGATTCCCATGATTTTCGAACGAGTGGTAGTGTCAGATCTGCAGTAACTTCAAGTCCAGTGATAAATAACTCTGCGGGAAGACTGCCAAGCTCGCGGCTTTATTCCGTTTGGGTGCATTGATGCCGAAGTGTTTTCTCTTCTTTTTAGAGGAGCAGTCCGTGTCCATATGTTACGATAGCTAGCCATTTTATCCACAAAAGGAGTTACTTCACTGGATATAATACAGTTAAGAACCGTGGTGAAGTGTTCTTTCCATCATTTCACATCCTGGATGAGAAGTTGACTGTTAAATCTTTCAAAGGACTATTGAAAGGTTTACGACCTCATGCAATTCCTTTCATGATGCGGTATACATTTCTGAAATCATTGCTTGCTTCCTTGACAATATCCAGATTTGTCATTCACCCCTTGGTGGGGTATAGTGCGTCGACCACAGCCACGCGCCATCATTTGCGGTTACTTGAAATGTGCTTCAGCTCCCCCATGACTTCCCGTGAAGCTCACAATCCTCGTCCACTGTTCTGCGCCAGGTGCCCTTGGGGCGACCCATTCGTCGGCCTTATTGGGAGAGTGGATTCCAATGCGTGGCGTAGTTTGCAATGCATTTGTCGCCCCTCCATAATGTGTGACCTATCCACGTCCTTCGATTACAGTGCGTACGATTGCTTCGTTTGAGATAGTGTCAGGGCAGCGGATTCCAATGATAGCCCGCAGACAGTATTGACGAAAGCTTGGAGTTTTTGGGTAACAGTAAAGCTCACTTTCCATGTACTACTCCCATATAGCAACACAGAAAGAACTCTAGCAAGAAACAGCCTCAACTTGATCTTGGTGTTGAGATAACCGCATTTCCAGATTTTAGATAGGGCAGTCAAAGCGGATCTAATACCGCTAATGCGCCGGGCAATATCCAGTTCAGGGCTCCGCCCATTAATGTAGATAGGGAGACTGCATTGACCCATCAGACTAAGAATTTTGGTTTCTTAAGTCCAGTTTTATTAGCCCCTCTTGCCAAATCAAAAGCCATTTGGCCAAGGCCCACGACGCGGTGAGAGTAAGCAGATGTTATCAGCGTAGTCGAAGTGTTTAAGGAAAGTTATCATTGCCTATTGAATTCTTCCAACTCCTCCGGGCAAGGCAGCATCAAGAATATCACCGATAACAAGAAAGAATAACATCTGTGACAGGACACTGGCGGACTCCGTTTTCGACCTCAAAATACCCGGGATTTAACTTCGGTGTAGCACGTGACATTGCGCCATCATATGACGTTCTGATAATAGCATTCATTTCCTCTAAAATGCGCCTCCTACATAGAGTACTTTAAATATACTCCCTTTTTATGTTATCGAAAGCTTTCTCGAATTCGATGAAGAGCAGGTGAAGCGAAGATCTAAACTTGGCGCCCTGTTCCAAAATGATCCTCAGGGCGTTGATGTGGTCGATGTAAGGAGATTCCGAGCGGAAAACCAACCTGCTCTCTGTCGATCAACCTTTCGAGATGTTCTTTAATGCGTTCGAGGATTACTTTAGATATAATCTTTGCGAAGGCATGGAGCACGCAAATACTCCTCCAATATTCACACTCAAAACGGGTCCCCCTCTAAGGGATCTTGACGATCATCCCCTTTTTCTACTTCTTTGAAAGGTCTCGGATTCCCAAGAGTTCCGTACGAGTGGAAAAAGCACATCTGCAGTAACTGCAGGTGCAGCTGCATGATCGCCCCGCAAAGTTATTTAAACTTTGCGGGGTGATCATGCAGTCCAGCGTTTGGGTGCATTGATCGCCGAAATTACTTCTCTTCTGCTTGGAGGAACAGTCCGTATCGGCATGTTACGATGATTAGCCATTTCATCCATAAGACGACGAACTTCACCGGATGTGATGATCTTGAGTTGTTCATCATCGTAAATGAGAAGTCGACCGATGACGTTTTCCACAGGACCATCGGTATCGGAGCACGTCACGCCCACCATCACTCGAAGCGGTCAGTAGAGCCTTCGACCCCTTCCGTTCATCGATTCGCTTCTATGATTTCGCAATCAACCAGATCTTATGACGCATCTTCGGGACGTGTAATTTTTTATGGCGGCCCAATACTCATTGATATTCTCAGGTGGGCTACTCAGTATATCTGTCATCCGATCAGTAAGATAACTCTCACAATGTCCCGCTGGATCATACAAGGGGTCGATGTTGAACTTATGGAATCACAGCTCCTCAACCCCAGGAGAAGTGGCGGACGCAATACGCAAGCGAACGTAAACAACATCATATGATCCTCTTTTTCGAGGGCGATGTCAGCGGCTCTTTTGTTACACACATCCAGAAGACAACTCCCAAATATACTGCTGGTTGCGAAGTGGTCGATCTGGTTGTTCGTATGGCGTCGGTCAGTTGAAACCCAACTGACCTTATGTCAGGCTCAGCGAGGCGGTGGAAGTTGCGTAAATCAATGATCCTCCATCAATACTGTTACGGACGCCAAGACCGTGTTTCCCCAATACATGTCCGAGCAAGGTGTTGTCAAATGCCACTTTGGCATTCAGATCACCCATCACGACTACAATGCCACCTTCAGGAAGCCTCCTTTGAACTGCGTTTAATTGCTCGTAGAAAGCATCTTTCTCCACTATATCGGAAGTTTACGTTGCGGAACATTGTACAATTGTGATGCTCCTTAACCTGGACCGAAATTTTGTAGATAGAAGTCTACCAGAAACCGGCTCCCAAGTCAAGAGGGAGCGACTTAGGGTAGTCGTCAGAAGCAACTCGACGCCGGATTCGCGTCTGCTGTCACTTGACTTTCCAAAGTACAAAAGCACATCGCCGCAAGAGGGAGCGGAGTACTCTCCATAGTTCTACCATTTTACTTCGTTTAGGCGCAGAATGTCCAGTTTATATCACTGGAATTCTCACTCAATTTAGAGAAAGCGAGCATTCTGAGGACCCTCGCTTCAGTTATCGAGGACCGTGTGCACATTCCACAAACCAACCATAGTCCATTTTCGATAATCAAAGGTTGTGGACGAGAGGTCAATTTCTACCTGAAGCGTCGTTGAAGTTCCGGTAGCGGTAGAGCTTCAAAATTTACCTCTTACGACAAGCAGGGAATACTTTGAGTGTATTCTTAAGCCTCAATTTGCAGGGAGACTTTCCTGGCCAGCGCAATAACAAATTATGTTTTGTCACGACGCATGGCACGCTCAACTTCCCAAAATTTCGTGCGGTATCGGAGTTCAAGCGTGCCACGCCCGCTGTCATTCGCAATGATCAAGAGAACCTTCAATCTCTTTCGTTTATCGATCCTCTTCCATGATTCCCCGGTTAACCAGATCTTATGACGTCCCTTGGGGACGTGACCGACAGTCTGTATAGCACCAGAGAAAAGAGCATTTTTAATGGCGGGCCAATCCTCATCAATATTCTCTGGTGTGGGCAGTGGAACTTCTACACTGATGGTGTATTTTGGGTAAGAATACAGAGAAGTAAGTTATCATCTGACACAAGTCCTATACCTTTCACGGTTTGATAAGTGTCAGTGTCTCGACTACCTTGAATGCAGTATTACGCCCTCCAGAGTAGATAATGTTCCATCGTCTGAGATTAATGGTGGAGGAGATGAGGCTGGCGTCATATAGTAGATGTAGCCATACGGTGCCGTAATGTAAGCGATGAGATGCTGAGGTAAGAGGAAAACCGAATAGCGGTAAAGCAATGATGGTGCCTACACAAAATGAACTGTAAGTAAGGATCGGTAATTTTTGCAGGTAGCTCCAGAGGATAACCATAGGAGGCAAGTTGTGATGGTTTGGTTGGGGTCTTTCCAACTTTAATAATAAAAATAATAATCGTTGGAATCCAATTGGATCAGAGCCTTGAAGTGTGTTAGAGCACTTCATTCAAGACCGTAACGGTACACTACACTACACTGTATGAGGAAATGTGGTCAGCGCGAGATTCTTACCCTGATTTGACTCAGGTGCTCATTCACGGCTGAGTCGACTGGTATCGGACGTCAAATCACGATACACATCCCACTGCCAATAGTGAAATTTGAAGCTTCCGTACGACAGCCTTGTGCTCTAACCACTCAGCTGACTTTGACTTTCTATTCCAAGAATGCAAAAATTACAAACCATAAAATGGAGCACGATAGTGTAAAATTTGGTGTAAATCCTACTGTTAATAACGAAGACAAGGTCAAAATTCTGTTCGTCCTGTAAATCTGCACCTTAAGACATCGTAGATAGCACATTAAATTGGTCGTCTGGTATATAAAAAAAAAACACAAAACTTTTTATATCCGAAAAGCAAAGGTTCTATGTTGCGAATTGTTCTATTATTGTATTTTTCGGTACACTCGCCGTTGTATTTTTCTATTTTACTACTCCTCTGCTCTTCATTTCTGTTCCATGTTATTCCATTAAACTATTGTTCCTTTGTTTCTCTGTTTTCTTTCGTCCTCCCTTGACCATTTTGTCTAATTGTCTATTAGAATTTTCTTCTGTAATTACGGAGGCTCTATCGTATCTTATCGGATTCATTCCTCCTTATTTCAATTTATTTAAATATTGGACTACGGCCTAGGATTGTTTCGCTCGTTTTTTATATCCCTATTGAATATCCCGATTAAGCAGGACAGTCAGCGTCGCTGACTAAAGAAGCGACTTGTATACAAGCAAATCGAAAAACTCAGCAACGATTTTAAAGTTATTAGGTTGTTGCAAATGAAATGTCGGATTTTTCAATGAAGTGAAGTTAGTTATGATTTTAATGTTTAAAACTGCCGCAAGGTGACTCTGGTGGTATGGGATAATTGAGTATAAATAGTCGTTCGTTCGATCAAGGAGTCATTTCAGTTTCAATCGTCATTGAAGTTCCAAGTAAAACTCAAAGAAAAAAGCATGGAAGGGAGTCAAAAACGTCTACTTTTTCTATATGAATTTAAACTTGGTCACAACGCAGCGGAGGCAACCAGAAACATTTGCAGAGCATTTGGAGCTGACGCAGCAAACGAACGAACGACACAGCGGTGGTTCGAAAAATTCCGATCAGGCGACATGACCCTCCAAAGTGAACCTCGTGGACACCCAGGACCATCGATCGACAACGACGAGTTGCGTTTGATAGTGGAATCTGATCCCCGATCATCGATTCGTGACATTGCAGAGAAAATAGGCGTACACTATTCGACAGTATCTCGGCACTTACAACAGCTTGGAAAGGTGAAGAAGCTTGATAAGTGGGTTCCGCATGAACTCAACGAGCAAAACATGGCGCTGCGAATGGAAATATCCAGTTCTCTACTCAACCGCAACAGGAACAATCCCTTTTTGGGCAGAATAGTGACATGCGATGAAAAATGGATATTGTACGACAACCGTCGCAGATCAGCGCAATGGCTAGATGCCGATCAGCCTCCACAACACATGCCAAAACCGAGCCTTCACCCGAAGAAGGTAATGGTAACTGTTTGGTGGTCTGCATCTGGAATTATTCATTATTCGTTTTTGGAGCGTGGTGAAACAATTAATGCAGAGAAATATTGTGCCCAACTTGATGAAATGCACGAGAAATTACGTGTTCAGCGGCCTAGATTGGTCAACAGAGATGGAGTGATACTGCTCCATGATAACGCCCGACCTCATGTTTCCAGAATGACGGTCCAAAAATTAAATGAATTACGATATGAGACTCTTCCTCATCCACCATATTCACCCGACCTCTCGCCAACCGACTACCACTTTTTTAAGCATTTGGATCACTTTTTGGCGGGGAAACAATTCAGCAATGAAGTAGCTGTCAAAAGTGCCTTTGAAGAATTTCTTAGCTCTAGAAACCCAGACTTTTACGAAACTGGAATAAATGCCCTTGTATCTCGTTGGGAGAAGTGCATTGAAGCTGCTGGTTCTTATTTTGACTAATAAAATTAATTTTCATAAAAGTTATAGTGTTTTGAAATTTTACTCAAATATCCGACATTTCATTTGCAACAACCTAATAATTCTGCGCCGAATAGGAAATGTTGAAATAAGGTCGCATTTCTATGTTTGGAAATATTGCTTTCACTTGTAAGCTAGATGAGCTTTGAGATTCAACTGAAGATATCTGCCGAAGAAACTCATACCATTTTTTACAATCATTCGTCGCATGGTACGGTTTCCTTTCTAGAAGATAATAAATTCATGATGTTTATTGTCATTTCTTCATAAATTTATTTTGGAAATTAGAGGGAGCGTTTATAATGATGTGACACATATATCTTTCGTAATGTTTCGTCTGGGTATTAAATTCATGCAATGTACTAATTGGAAAGATGATCCGAGTCAACAGTGAATAATTTGTTTCAAGGTCAAGGAAAATCAATGAACAATAATCTCCAGTTGACAGATTATAGGAATAAACCGATTCGGAAAATGGGAGGATAACTTATTGTAGGAGTATCTCGAGCAAAACTGTACTCAAATATTATCGGATAATGATGATTTAATCAATATCAATCAGGAGTGACTTTTGTCTTTAAATTTTGTCTGAGTCATGAAATTAACCCCGATGCATTTTACATAGGGGGAAGTCCACGTAACATTATCATGGAATGATATCATTTTGCCAATTAAAATAAGATTAATTTAATATTTTAAAGTATTTCGTAACAGGATTATATTGTAGTCCATGCTTTTGATCCCTGACGACGAGAATATTGTCGCAACTCGGATATTTATCCTCTTAACCCTACTGGGGTGATATCTATTGTATTAGGTTGTTGCACATGAAATGCCCGATTTGGTAATCAAGTGAAGTTAGTTGCGATTTTCCTGTATTAAACCACCACCTGTTGGCGCTGTTGGTGTCGGGTAATGAAGTATAAATATTCCTACATTTAAGCAAGGAGTCATTTCAGTTTTGACCATCGTTGTGAAAACAGCGAATAAAAAGGAAAAAAAGGATGGAAAAGAACCAAGAACGTATATTCTGTATGAGCTCAAACTCGGTCATAAAGCAGTGGAGGTGACCAGGAACATTAAAAGTGCATTTGCAGCTGATACGGCAAGCGAACGAACCACACGGCGGTGGTTCGAAAAACAACGTAAAGTTTCAAAGTGAGCCACGTAGACATCCAGGATTATCGATTGACAAGGACGAGCTGCGTTTGCTAGTCGGATCCGACACACGTCAGTCTGTGAGGGACATTGCAGAGAAACTGGGCGTACACTATTCGACAGTTTCCGGTACTTGCAACAACTTGGAAAGGTGAAAAAGCAAGCAAAACATAGCGCTTCGAATGGAAATTTGCAGTTCTGTATTCTCCTGCAACAGAAGCGATCCCTTTTCGCACAGAATAGTGAAATGTGATGAAAGTCCTGGGAGTTTAACGTGAGTACCTGCCGTGTAGGCATAATCCCATGGTCCTCTTCGGACACGGATTGATTTTGAGATCACAATCAGAGCCCCGCCATGCAAGCACAGCGGTCCTGGTTTATACTGAGTGCAGGCTCAGCATTCATACCAGTGGATGCGAGACCTATCTAACACCTCTGCCGCAACTAAGGGGTACGGCACCCGAGTTTTACAACTCCACGCTTGAGCTCCGAGGAGCTCTGCTCGCGATGTAGGCATAACCACAAACACCATGAAACTACCACTAGGGGGCCAACCGCAAATAACCGGGCCGAGAACACATCCTCCAGGAATTCTCCTGGGGCATATGCTCTCAGAAGGCCTTCCCGGTTCCCATAGTACCAGATAACCTCCGGTGAGGCTTCGTGGCCCTTGTCCCTTGGAGACCCGGGTCTGATCACCATCCTCGAGTACGTGCGGACGGAATTCCCCAACGGGTTAACAGTGACATATGATGAAAAGTGGATATTATACGACAATCGTCGTCGATCAGCACAATGGCTAGATGCCGATGAGCCACCGACGCATATGCCAAAACCGAGCCTCCATTCGAAGAAGGTAATGATGACTGTTTGGTGGTCTACAGCTGGAGTTATCCACTATTCTTTTTTGGCACCTGGAGAAACGATAAATGCACAGAAATACTGTGCCCAACTCGAGGAAATGCACCAAAAATTAAGTATTCAACGGCCGAGATTGGTCAACAGAGATGGTGTGATTCTCCTCCATGACCATGCACGACCTCATGTTTCCAGAACAACGGTTCAAAAGTTGAACGAATTGCAGTATGAGACTCTCCCTCATCCACCATATTCACCGGACCTTTCGCCAATCCACTACCACTTTTTTAAACATTTGGATCATTTTTTAGCGGAAAAACAATTTGGGAATGAAGAGGCTGTCAAAATTGCTTTCGACGAATTTATCAACCCCCGACAGTTGGACTTCTACGAGACTGGCATACATGCTCTTGAATGTCGCTGGGAGAAGTGCTTTGAATCGATTGGCGCCTATTTTGATTAAATAAATAAATTTTTGTAAGCTTTGCAGTCGTTTGAAATTTTAGTACCAAAACGGCCATTTCATTTGCAACAACCTAATATTTACTCTGTTACGGTCATCTGTAGTTTAACGTTCAAGCTGGTGGCGTGGAGGCAGCAGCTTGAAATGTATTGTAAATTATATGTTCCCCATAACCAATAATTTACGCAATGCAATTACGCCTCTTGCCAGAGAAATAAACAAGTTCTGATATATGTAGGTACATACATTTCCATTCCATATTATCACCTTTTCATTCAAGAGTAAGTTCTATCTTCAAGTAGCCAAGGTGAAAGCAATTCTACCTTTCGAATACGCAATAACAATATTACCTCCCATTATAGGATAACGTATGTTTACTACACCCACGCACAAAGCTACACTTATCACATTTGTTTTTTTAGGGAAGTATCATCTCTCGCTACGCACGTATGAATAACAATTAACTTATCTGCGTAGTTTATAAAAAACAGTGTGATATGTAGATATATTGCTGACATATATTTATTACATTTTATGAGGAGTGTGGCAGAATATTCCACGAAACAGGCGTTGTAACTTCGGCAACAGGTTCCATATTAAAAATTTGAACGAGAAAAAATAATACGAATCAGGTTTCACTACAAGTGACAAACGAAGTGGGTTAACTTTGTCAGGGAAGGTCTTCTCCGTCACAAGGCTACTCCGCAAGTTAAAAATCATCTACAAGAAAACAATCCCTTAGGGTTCTTACTTGTAAATTCATGATGTGAATCATATCGCGTATATTGGCAGTTAGTTATGAGGATGAAGGAAGGAATTGCTAAAGGGTTCTGTTATAAAAACCTAAAAAAATTTAGTTTTTTTTCATCTGTAGCTAAACGTTTTCAGAATACGTAGTTTTACTAAAACCATAGATACGAACTTTAGTCTGATTGCCTTACTTTAGATTAGGAAATGCAGATAAGAAAAGACGAATTTTTCAGATCTCTAATATCAACCCATCGTGTTGACTAGGTGGGGCTGGGTATCGATTCAATGTGCCCTGGTAAGAAGTTATCGACATAATGGTGGCATTCTGTAGCATGACGGTTCTTGTAAGACAGTGGCAGTCAAACGAAACCTGCTCTCAAGACACAGGGGTATTGATTTTGTAAGGCGTTTGAAACTTCATTCAACAGCTCCATTTCGGATTCCCCGAGAGACGGAATGGGCGACGTCCTAACTAGTGCAGAGCGCCCGAGCTACGATTCTTGGAAGGCATATCAAGTCCTTTGTTGGAATTGAGGACATAATCCAGATGATCGCTATTTGTGCTGATCACCCAGTAGGAAAGGTAAGTTCCTGGTGAAAGCCGAATTTGGCTAAAAAGAAAAGAATGATAAGGGCACTACCCAATCGAGCTCGACTGTGGGGTTGAATCGGGACAAAAATGCTCAAAAGGACTAAAGAAGAGCATAAGGCTATTTTTGCAAAGAGATTAACTCGCTCGAGGTGACCTCGCAGTTGAAGCGAGTCCTTGTCCAAGAGTTTAGTCGACAGCACGACAAGGAAACAGGAAACCATCTATTCGAAATGCACGTGTCCAGGTAATATTTATCAATGCTTCGCACATGCTTATATTCTATTTAGACGACGCGGTGGTGGATATTTATTCCCAAACTCGACCTAACTTTATTCTAAAAGTACTCGAAAATCTAGTAGATTGGTTTATAAGGGATATGCAGATTCTAAGCATGCCTACCAGAAAGACGAATCTACGAAAAAACACTCGATGAACTTACGGAAAAAAGTGAGGAGGCGAGATCCGAAAAAGAATAAGCTTCGGCCATATTCATGGACAATGCAGGTGCTCTCGGCAAAATTTTATTTGCAGTGATTTTTGATGCGGTATATATGATTACCATTCACTCGTTCCTGGTAGAGTACAGCGCGTCAACCACACCTACGCGGCACCGTTCACGCTTACCTGAAATGCCATTCAGCTCATCACAAGACTTCCTGGGACGTTCGCACTCATCCTCTACTGCTTTGCGTCAAGTGCCCTTAGGACGCCCCACCTGTCGGCCATCTTGGGAGAGTGGGTTCCATTCCATTGCGTAGCCAGCAATGCAATTATTGCACCTCCTTAATGTGTGATCTATGCACTGCCAACTTCGCCTTCTTATCACAGTGCGCAAGAGTGCCAGGCCCGTGCGACGACCAAGTTTTTTGTTTAAGATAGTGTCAGATTAGCGTATTCCGACAATAGGACGGGGACAGGTATTGATGAAAGCTTGGAGCTTTTGAATAAGAATGGAGACCGCTTTCCATGTATTACCCCAATATAACAACACAAAAAGAACTCTAGCACAGAACTCAAGGCCAGCGAAAGAGGATCTAGTGCTGTTAATGCGTCGAACAACATCCAGTTCGGTGCCACCGTCGGCTAAAATCACGCTTCCTAGATATATAAATTGATTGACGCTCTGCCCAGTAATGCAGATAGGGAGACTGCGATCATCTGTCAGATTGAGGAACTTGGTTTTGTTACTGTTTATCTTCAGTCTAACTCTACTTGCCTCCCTTCCCAAATCCGGAGCCAATCGGCTAAGGTCTACGACCCACTGAAAGGTCATTAGCGCAGTCGAGGCATCTGAGGAAAGATGTCATCGTCTATTGAATTCCCCAAGTCCTCCGGATAAAGTAGAATGAAGAACGTCATCGATAACAAGAAGAAATAATATTTCTGACAGGATATAAGACCCAGGAATTTACTTTCCCCGAAGTACCCCTCCTACGTAGATCATTCCAGATACACTCCCTATTCAAAAACTTTCAAGAAATCAATGATCAGCAGGTGAAGCGAAGATCTAAGCTCTGCACACTGTTCCAAACTGATCCGTAGAGTGTTGATGTAGTCAATGCAAGAGGATCCCGAGCGGAAGCCAGCCTGCTCTCTGTCGATCAAGTTTCCGAGATTTTTTTAATGCTTTCCAGGATTATTTTAGACATTATCGACGGCAAAGACGCTCAAACTCAAACCGGGTCCCCTTCTTTGGGAACTTCTCGTTTTACATTCTGGGATTCCTGAGAACATTATAAAAATGGAAGCAACTGCAGCGGTAAGTAATTTTGCGAAGGACCGTCAAGTTCAGCGATTTTACTCCATTTAAGTCCATTGATGGTTGAAATGATGTCTGTTCTGCTTGGTGGAGTCCGTATCCGCATATTACGGTGACTAGTCATTTCACCCACAAGAGGAGGAATCTCACCGGGTGTGATACGGTTAAGAACTGTGGTGTTCTTTCCACCTCTTCAATTGTTCATCATCGTGGATGAGAAGTCGACCCTTGACATCTTCCACATTTACGACCACACTTACGATGACGTGGCGTTCCACAACTGGTGTTCTTTGTGATCGACGTATCCACGAACGTCTCAAATCGAAAATTTACCGCAATGTTGTCCGTCCTGTCGCTCTCTATGGTTCTGAGTGTTAGCCAATTATAAAAGACAATGAACGGCGTCTTGCAGTAATGGAGACGAAGATGTTACGTTGGACTGGTGGCGTGACACGTTTTGATCACATCAGAAATGAGGATATCCGCGATCGTTATGGGGTTGTACCGATCGTAGAAAAGTTGCGAGAGAGGCGTCTTCGATGGTATGGTCACGCAATTCGTGCTAAGGAGAATTCACTTGCCAAGATTGGTCTGAGCATCGAAGTCGATGGTAAACGACCAAAAGGCAGGCCTAAATAGCGGTGACTTGATACGCTAGATGGAGATTTAAAAGCCACGAGATTGCACCCAGATCAGGCATTCGATAGAGCCAAATGACGAAACCGATCACGACGAGCCGACCCCGCTTGTGAACGGGACAAAGGCTGAAGAAAAAGAAGAAGATATAGAGGAAGGATACAAAGAAGAAACGGAGGCATATAAATTGTATTTTGAGGAACTACTTATTGCCACACAGTCTCTATACATCGAGGGAATCGAAGAAGTCAACAATGCACTTAAAACACTCAGAAACAACAAAGTATTGAATGTGGAAGGAATACCGCAGAGTTACTAAAAACAAAAAGTAAGGGGTGGTGACTAAGCCTCGTTGGTCTGACAAAACTATGCCGGAAGTTAGACTGATTGATTAATGGATACCATAATTAATATATATATAGATGGTTGTAATTTATCCCTTCACACCTACGCGCCATCGTTCGTGATTACCTGAAATGCGCTTCAGCTCGTCCATATCACATCACAAAAGATCACCAAGCATCATCAAGTTTACAATATTACCTCCATCCAAATATAAATTTAGGCGATTGTCCGCAAAACTTATTTTTCGCATCTAAAACTGCCTTTCCTTCTTTTCCTCTTTGGCGCTATCGTATTATACAATCGATGCTACAGATGTGATAAAAATAGATATTAAACGCGGGGGAAATATCACTCTAGTGGTAGGTAATATTGGTAATGTCTTCGAAGGGTAATAGGGGTTGCACCCATCGAGGAGAAAGACGAGAACATCGAAGTCGTTAAAAAAACAACCTAAACACGAACCATTTGATACGCTAAATGGTGTTTTGAGAATTTCTCCGAGCAAAATGGAGGACTTGAACGAGAGAAAGACTAAAGGCATTCATCAGTTTTAATTCCAAAATCTGACTAAAACCTTTCTTGCGACATGGAGGCCCGTTTCCCTTTCTTTACACCATAATAGAGATCACTGTTCTAATTCAGTTTTGTATCGAATATAAATCTGAGATTTGGTCTTATTTCACAGCTAAAGCAGTTACTCCAAAGAGACAGGAGCTCTAATTCGTCTAGACATAGGGTTGGGTTTGTGGGGATTTGTCGTACGATTTTCGCGGCCGTCGCTCAGAACAACCGCAGGTTTCGCTAAATAAGTTCTTAAAGTTTTTGGATGAATTATTCATTGGCACATATCTGGTTGTGGTGGCGGTCAAAGGACAGTATAGGTCCCAGAGCAAAACGTGGATTGGTACCCACGATGGAGCATTAAACCTGGGAAATGCCTGCTGAACCAACACCAACAGATACTACCAAACCCTATCTCCACCTCCACGTGGTGACCGCTGGGAGCTTTTTCTTAACGAAAAGCTGCAGACGGAGAAGGATGAAGGCGAGTCTCCCGCACCTAAAAACGGGACAAATTGTGCAAACTGGTCCCCCAGGTTTGGGGTTGGGTAGGGCTGATAACCCTACATGGAAAACAACTTGTTACGAAGCCACAACAAGAGCCTCGGACTGGACGGATTACACAACGATGAACCCGGCACGACAAAAGAATAACGATTTGCGCATTTTCTAATGGAACGTGCGCTCCCCGTACAGGCCGAATGCTGCTGAGCAGCTAGCCGATACCCTGTCCCAATATAGGGCTGATGTAACAGTGTTACAGGAGATACGTTGGACAGGGACCGGTTTTCTGGAGAAGAGCCGCTACACCATATATTATAGGTTTCTTAGCCAAAAAATTAAACCTGTTGTTATCGGCTGTAAAAACATAACCGAACGGCGAACAGCCAAGTAGGGAAGGAGTCCGTATTCAGGCGATACGTTGGCTCCCATAGCTCACACGAAAATACAAATGATAACGGACTGCGGATTATCCAACTAGCAGTGTGAGACGCAATGGTTATTGGAAGTACCTGGTTTGCGCGGAAAGCGGCCCACAAACATATATGGGCCTCTCCAGACGGGACCACTTTCAACCAAATTGACTACGTGTTGACTGAACGCCTCCACCTCTCAGCCTTGATGAATGTCAGAATATATAGGGGGGCCAATATAGACTCGGATCACTATTTCGTTGGCATGGTGCTCCGGGCTCGAATAGCAATACCACCCAGAATCCCCTCTGACAATCAGGTGAGAGTTAACACTGAAACCATCCGCAACACAGCCCTCCGCGACACCTATAAGAGGGAAATGGATGCCGCAATAACCGCAGTCAACAGAGGACCTGGAGATGAAGCATCAACAAATCATCTTCACAATCACCTGAAGAACGTTATTATGGATACGGCCACAAACATACTTGGCCCCAGCCGCAAAAGGAATCGGAACGGCTGGGTTGACGATGAATGTAAGCTAGCAACGGAACGGAAGAATGCTGCATACCGAGTAATTTTGCATTCTCAAAGAACGCGGGCACGCGCGGAGACTTATCACGAACTCCGGCGAGCGGAGAGACGACTTCACACTGAACAACCAGAATATCGCCGAGTTGGAGGACCCGCCAACTGAAGACGACGGACAAATACTGCCACCACTAAGTATAGGAGAAACAGTCCGCGCAATTCATCGGCTAAAAAATCAAAAGTCGCCAGGAGCCGATAGGATTACAGCCGTTGTTATCGGTTATATAGAGAGGCGACCATTTACACTAAGTGGTTAATCAATTTGTGCTCAAGGTATGCGACAGCGAATCAATGCCTGACGATTGGCAATGAGGCATTATCTGTCTCATACATAAAAAGGGAGATATCACACAGTGCAGCAACTATAGAGGTAATTATAGTCCCATACGCCCAGAACATCATTGACCCATACCAAAGAGGATTCACTCCAGGCAAATCAACAACAGATCAGATTTTCAATCTGCGGGAAGCGATGGAAAAACTGTTGGAATATGGACAACAGTTGCACCATTTATTCATCGACTTTAAAGCCGTCTATGATAGCACAGCCAGGGTAAAACTGTACACGCCATGAGAGAATTCGGTATCCCGACGAAACTGATAAGACTGACTAGGCTGACCCTGACCAATGTGCGAGGCCAGATAAAAGCAATAGGATCACTCTCAAGAACATTCGACATCAACAACGGTCTACGAAAAGGGGATGCCTATCATGCGTCCTCTTTAACCTAGCCTTCGAGAAAGTGATCCGTGATGCTGAGGTGAATGCGAGAGGTACGATCCTCTTCAAGTCCACCCAACTACTGGCCTACGCTGACGATATCGACATCATGGAAAGAACCATCCGAGACGTACAAACTGCGTTCATCCAGGTCGAGCAGCAAGACAAAGTATATGGTAGCAACGTCAGCACCGATAACCAACCAATCAATAACATCAAACCGCAGTGGTCAAACGGCAAGAATAAGGATAGGAGAATACAACTTTAAGACCGTTCATAATTTCTCCTATCTAGGGTCGAAAATCACAACCGATAACAGCTAGGATGATGCAATCCGCGCATGATTGTTATCAGGCAACAGAGCCTATTTTAGCTTACAAAAACTCTTCCGCTCGAAACGTCTCACCTTAGGGTCAAAGCTCTTATTGTACAAGACAATCTTGCCAGTCCTCATGTATTCCTCGGAGACTTGGGTTCTTAGCCAGAAGAATTGCGAACTCTTGGCCGCGTTCGAGAGAAAAATTCTCCAAAGAATGGACGATTTCGTAGCTTACATAATGACGAAATCTATGAGCGATACCATGACCGTCAGGTTGTGATTAAAATCCTGCTCAATACGTTACGGTGGGCGGGTCACTTAATCCATATAGATGAGGATGATCTAGCCCGGAAAGTCTATAAGGGCAATATCTATGGTAGAAAAAGAAGACGAGGCAGACCCTGCCTAAGATGGAGCGATGGCGTAAGTCAGGATGGCAGGCAGGTTTTAGGGTTATCGACTTGGTGGATCTCGGCGCAAAACCGGGATGTCTGGAGTTTCTTATTAAGGCAGGCCTAGACCGGATACCGATAGTTTCGCCGTTGATGATGATGATATTTCTGAGCGCAAAACCCTATTTTAATGTCCCACACCAATGGTGAAACAACTCCCTGTACGTGGTTTCACCACATGAGTCGACATGTGTCAGTTTGCCTTCTGACAACTGCTTTTGCTCTTGTGTCCTGACTAAATATTGTAATAAGTTACCAACTTGTAAGCCCTAAAAGTGAATCTCGAGGTTCTAAACTAGTAAAAATACATCTACAAGCACGGAGCTCTACTTTGAAGGAATGGCAATACAACTTTCCACAGATCTTTTCCATATAGTGGTATCTAAATGAAAGTCACCTTATTGAGATGAAATCACGTGTAACCGAAATAAAGTCTGAATGACGGCACCGTCACCTTTCTTTTGCAAATCTGCAAGAATCTGCGCGTTGGTTGGCACGTGTCTATCAAAAAGCCTTCAAATAGGAAATGTATCTAAAAATAAAATTAAAAACTAAGTACTTGCAATGAATCAGTTTAAGACGAGAAGCGTATGCTTTACAAAGTTATTAAAAATTGTATCCGTAACATTTTTGAAATGTGCTTCCCACAAATTTCAGCACCATCGCAAGTGGACACTTCGGTGTTATTAAGTCAGTCTGGCATCAATCCAAAAGCAAGTAAAATTTTCAGTCATTCAATGTCGACATATTTTAGTGGTCAAAATACAAATTAATATGGTAATCCTCCTTGAAGAGGTGGAAGTATGACATATGAAGGAAAATTCCGAAACATTGTTCTAGCCAAGTTTGGCCTGTATTACGCCATTTGGCTTAGTCATTTGAGTCCACCTGAGCGGCACAATGAACAAATGGCGACATCGGGGCTGTTGTTCCCTTGGCAACGTGAGGCTGCTCTGGCATAGGTTGGTACTTGCCATTTTCATTCCACGTACTCATTTTTATGTCGGTACTATTTGGAGCTGTATTTGAAACTGGCTTGAAGCTTTCATTGTGATTTATTAACGCCATTTGCATAGAGAAGTGTTACACCTTTACGAGTTGTTGGGTTTCATTTCTGAAAGTGCTTGTTACACTCCGGGGAATCCAGTTCCTCGGTTACATCCCCCAACTCATTGCATTCCACCGGAGCCTCTTTAGTTGGACGGGCGAATATCGACTGGTTGAGTCATGGTCTGCGCCATCAACCTGAACATCTTCGCAGTAAGCGCCAAGAATTACACAAAGAAAATATCTTGTTTGAAATTTCTACACGTTCCGTTGCTATTCCCACATAAACAAACCGTCTTGGCTTGTTTTATGATTTGGCAACGTAACGAAAACTGTTCGTTATCAGATAGGAAATGCATATTAACAACGACCTTGGCACCAGCCGGGTGGTGGGCCATGTTACTATTGAACTAGTTTCGTCAACTCACCTTGCAGCAGTGAATGTAAACATTTTCGTGTTGTTTATGTGATTTAATTATGAGATTTGGATGAATCAGTACTAATTTGGGCAAAAAACAGTTTTACATTGAATGAATCTTTTGAGATTTGTTGATGTTTCAGTTTCAGTTAGATTGTCTAGTTTGATAGTCAGTTGGCGGGCCTTCTTTGTGAAAGAAAACCTTGGCTGCCTCCGTATTTGAATGTTTAGTCTCACGCCTTCTCTGAGCCTCTTACCTTATGCTATTTTTGCCGTAAAGTGTTTTAAACCACTGATTACACTAGCTTTGTATGAAGGCATTCGTTTATGCAAATGGCGAGGTTAAATTTGTGTACGTACCGAGTATGTAAACTTTTCGGCTCTTGTGAGCCATGTCAAAAACGAAAAACGTTAGTCAATGGTGTTAATATGTTGGGAATGAAAGGAATGTGCATGAATTGACGGCACAACATGAGTGAATAGATTTCCTGAGTATAGTGAGTAGGATCGCTGAATAGGGGCTAGAGGCAATGTGAAGTTCAAGTGATGAATTCTTTTGTATCCCAATATACCGTATTCGATAAAATTGGGGAGTTTGAATTAGCTGAACACTAGAAACTGTATGCGTGTGAAGAAAGTAGGAAAAATTATTTGACTTCCACGACATATGCTAGATGAACTACAAGCGCTTGTTTTATTTCCATTCTCTTTAGCCGAACTCAATTCATCCGCGACGAGCATGCGGATACTTTCGATGATGATGTTATTTTTGAGAAGGTGAGATGGTGGTTTTCTTCCATAAAGCGTTGTCAAAATACAAATTAATATGGCAATCCTCCTTGAAGAGGTGAAACAATGTTATACGAAGGAAAATTCCGCCAAACATATTCTCTCTCCGCAGCCATGCCGATAATTTGCCATGCTTTTTGGTCTAAGGAAGATTTTCATCCTTTTTTTCACTAACGTGTGTACAGAATTTGGGCAAAATAATAGCAAGATAGCTGCTATCCTGTGCCAGAATAATTATGAATTCTGCAGCATACCTGAGAACTTCTTCGTCAATCAAGGCTGCCCACTCACAGAGTCCCCTCCTTTTGTTCTCCAACTGAGCGCGAGTGATCTTCAAAACTCTGGAATTTCAGGGTTCATGCTTTATTCATCTGTCTGGTAGATATGAATCCAATTAAAACCTCAGATTTGCTACAGTAAAGTGTAACCACACCGTCAAACTTTGAACTGATATCGGCCATTTTCCTCGAAGTCAAGAAACGCTTGGCCTGGAAGCATTTCCGAATTTGATTTAAAAAATTAATTAATTTGTACCCTTACTTTACAGAATAGACATTTTTGTATTGAATTCTTTCTTCATCCACTTGAAAATCATTTTTTATTTAAAATATTACATTAGCTAACAATTCGGAAAAATTTGAGACCGGGAAATCATTTCGTCTTCATCCTCCTCTCCCATCTCTGTAGATCTGAGCTCCACTACACCATTTGTATGGGAGCTAATGGTTACCACATCGTAGATATCAATTTCAAAATGCTTCCTTATCCCACAATTGCAAGGAATGCTTTAAACACGTCTTCGAATTGCGATTATTTTCAAATGGAAAATGTCGTCCACCGGTAAATGTCAAGGATGTACCTGGTGCAGCCCAGGCTTTCCAGTTTCATTTAGGGTAATGAATGTCTCTCTTTTAAATTATTCGAATAGGAATCCGCTCTAGTTAGAGATACACCAAAATCGTCCAATTCCCTTTTTGCTTACTTATCAAGCTAGTGAACCAAGAAGCGCTTTAAAATTTCAGATGGTATCGTTCGGTGAATTCATTTAATTTTGAAATCTTATCTTTTTAAACTTTGATGCATTGTTGGAACGTTTCATGACTGATGACTAGGTCGAAATTTTTTTCTTCATTGTTTTATCAGTCACGTCGACAGTACCTTGGATAGGAATTGACCTCAAAACAACATCCTTTGGCTTAGTTGGTTTCTGAAAAGTGCGGTGGTGTGGCTCTGGAGAGTACTCTCTTTCCTTTCGAATTCTGGAAAGCCGAGTGATAGCAGATGCAAACCCGGTGCCGGCTTGCTATTACTAATCTCTTGGTTTGGGAGCCGGTCGCTGACACGATTCTGAATATACGGTCCAGGTAAAGGAGTATAGCATTGTACAGTGATATGCACCAACGGAAATTTCCTATATAGTGGAGAAGGATGATTTTTGTGAACTATTACCCGCGAGGAGAAGAGAATTCCTAAAGATGAGATTGTGTTCCTGATGGGTGATCTGAATGTCCAGTTGGGCTCCGACGACACCTTATCCGCACAGTCCATTGGAAAGCACGGTCCTAGTGACCGCAACAAAAATGGTGGCAGATTTTTCGAGCGCAGAAGTTACCAAAGCTCAATTGGATTGCAACTGAAAGACACAGTACGAACAATTGGATTGACCATTCGGGTGTAGTAATAAATTTAATAGTTGTCTTCTGAATGTGCGTAACAAGCGAGGCGCCGATATCGCGCCGTCGCTCACCTTCGCTTGGGTATTGACTCCGCTGCTTCTTGCATGATTGGAGAGTTGCGACCTCCTAGTTCAACATCGCATGCTTCTATGATTCAGTTGCTCATCAGGTGGCAGGCACTTGAAACAACTCGCCTGAGAATATTAAGGCATACTAGCTCGCCATAAAAAATGTTCTTTTCTCGGCCGTTGCTCGCAAGACCTGGCAGACTGCGGAATCATGGAAGCCAATCAATGAACGAAAGGGATTGACGACTCTATTGAACGCTGTTAGCAATGGCCGTCCGAGCTACGATACCTTACGAAATCCGGAGGCGTTTAGCGTAGTGCGCGCCTTGATAAAATGGAATTTGTTATTAAGCTGATCAAGGGAGCAGAAGCTGCCGGAAATCACAATGATATCAGAACTACCTGCCGCATCACGAAAGAGCTTACTGGTGGCCCCAAATCTTTCCGCAGAGCTCGTTCGCTGATGGACAAACGACCAATATATGAAAAGGGACAACACAACATCCTTTTTTGTTCACAACAATGCTTCTGCAAAACCGGTTTGCGATACGATGGAAGCACTCATTTGGAAAGTTCTACCTCATAAGGATTAAGCCCGGTATCCACGTACAGTTTTGCCTGTCAGTTACGCCAAAATAGTCCGCGTGCACCCGGCCGCAAGTTTAACTGAAAACACCATCCATGTACCGGCAAGCTGCAACATCATTAACTCAACTCTGAGAGATGCAAATTTGAGATAATTTTGTGCGTGAGCGTTTATCAAAAATGTTTATTAGCCATAAAGGCGCCCTATAAAATTCTCACTCATAGACTAAACAAACATGAAATCCTCGCTCACATCCTAAACGAACATAATATCGTACACGCTATAAGAAGAACTTGGTCCGCGCACAGGCCTGGTACTCGCACACAATGTGATCGGAAGGCGGAAGTGGCAGTGAATAGGTCATACAATAAAGAGGGGCAACAACTGCATTGCGGGCTACGTCATGCAGTGAAGTCCACTTTCCCAAGATGGCCGATGGGTAGGTTGCCCCAAGTGCACTTGGCGCAGAACAATAGAGAAGGAGTGTAGGGATCTCAGTAATTCATTCGAATTAATTCGAATTTTAGGTAACCGCGAACAATGGCGTGCAAGTGTAGTTGACGCCCTATAGTTCATAAAGCGGTAAATGGCCAATTTCCACTCAAATTTAAACAATTTCTCCAAAGTTCTTCGAAATATGAGTAATATAACGGCCAAATTTCAATTAATTATTCTCATGGAAAAAAATCTCGAAAAAATACGTGAAAATACGCTTTCTCACTCTTAAGTGCGAAATAGAAAAATGTGATATTTTGGAAATGCTCCGCCCGGTCGAGATTATGCTCAATTCTTATGACCAAGCAGCTAGTGTATTCAGCACGGATCCTGTCTAGCACAGCGCAAAAGAAAGGATTCATACCATCCATACCTCGTCTCCGCGCTTGAAATTGTATGCTGGAAGAAAATTATTGCGCATGTACGTCCATCCGGCACAATTGGTGCAACTAATTCGTTCTTGCTTCAATGACTTCATCAATACAAAACTAATGAGAAATTAATGCATGTAATCCATTAAACTCGACAAATGCAACTGCCATTCTTCCTGTATGACATTGTAATCATTCGTTAATTTATCCAAGGAGATGGTAAATTCACAGCTGAAAAAGGAATTTGCACAACAATCGAATCTCCTGTATGTAGACGTCTTAGTCCGAATGACGAAGGCATCTTTTGGTGGCCGAGGTTAAACTTCTTCTTGGTACCAGTAATCCTGGCTACACGTCCATTTGGGAATTTCTTGATAAGTGTTAGGAGCCTTTGTTGTTTGCAGATGATATTATTCATCTTTGAGAGATTACATTCTGTTGTAACCGGACTTTTATGAACTCTCATTAGTCTCAGCAGCACAACAACTATCATCAAGGGGAATCGGGTCTAAGGGTCTTTCTTTGGAAAACCCAACTATGAAACAACAGAAGAGTATTCCCGACGTAGGTGCTAGGATCTTTGAGCGGATCGGTAGTAATGAAGAAACTGGCAGGTTACCTCATCGGGTGTCTGCTTTCATAATTCACGTAGCCGGATGGAAGAATTTAAATTCCTGGCAGCATATGAAACTTTTTGAGAAAAAACCTGGCCCTTAGGAAGGGGAAATGAACACGCTAGTCCATCATATCGCTTCTAATGACACAGTCCTACCTAAGCCAGCACACTGAGGCCTTATTCAATAATAAATTGGTACGCTCTCTACGAGACGTCCTTATATTCCTAGAAGTATTCAAGTGGCGCAGGTAGGAAACCATCCCAACAAGGGAGTGGCGCCGGTAGTTTCTTAGAGGAGAGAACAACAATAAAATTGTCCATGATATATCAGACCTGAGGCATTTTCAATTCCTAAACTTTATTAATTGACTTGACTTTCATTCGTTTTCGATGCATTCCATCCTTTCCATTAAATTCGAGTTTTTTATTTCTAATATCCTAGACGTTGGATCTGATTGGCAAAAAATTTAAATTAATGGGTAGATAATTTTGTAAAAAAGGGTTAAGAATGCCTAGTTAATAAAGCACTGAAAATTTCCTGCAAATCGCCTTATGTTAGAGATGTATTGTATTCTGCTTTCAAGCGCCATGTTTGCCGGGATAGATTGTAAGCGGGATCCTTGAGCGAGTTAACGATTAAAGGCAAACAACTTGCTGGACGAAAGGAGGGAAAATCCTATTTTGAGCGACACGATCGTGAAGATGTCGTTTTCCTGAAGGAGATGCAGAATTTAGATTGTGATTTTCAGAAATGTGGAATAAAATTAAATAAAATTAATTGAGTGATTCTAAAGTTTTCACCACACTTCATCGTGGGTATATCACCGTCCAGAAGAAATATAGATGAGTCGGGGCCAAGATTGAGTTTTATTTTGTGAAGAAGTTTGTCTTCCTTCAGGATTTCAAGACCCCTGTATTCCGAAATTCAGAGGATAGGGTTAATGTATGTGATAGCAATCACATAACAGCTTATGGGGGTTTGCTTGTGGCGCGGCAGGATTCGCGGCATTCGAAATTTATTTCGAATGTCGCGAATACCAGCGGACAGATGACGACACGGGCGCTCTCCACTCAGTTCAGACCTCGCTACAAGAGTATGGAACAGAGTAGATGACGAGAAACGTCAGATAAAAAAATGATAATAATAAGAGAAAAGACAGCGTCAGTCAGTCATTGTGATAAGAACGAGTTTCGTGCAGAAAGAAAACAGTTATAGACGGAAATCAGTATAATTTCTAATATCTCGGAGTTATAATAAGAGTACTTTCTTGAAATTGTGTATAGTGCTGTGCAATTGATCAGCCGGATAGCCCCACACGCCCAGAACATCATTGGCCCATACCAAAGAGGCTTCACTCCAGGCAAATCAGCAACAGATCAGATTTTCTCTCTGCGGCAAGCAATGGAAAAACTGTTGTAATATAAACATCAGTCGCACCATGTTTTCATCGACTTTAAGGTCGTCTATGATAGCATAGCCAGGATAAAACTGTACACGGCCAAGAGAGAATTCGGTATCCCAACGAAATTTATAAGACTGACTAGGTTGACCCTAACCAATGTGCGAGGCCAAATAAAAGCAGCAGGATCACTCTCGAGACCATTCAATATCAACATCGGTCTAAGATAAGGGGATTTCCTATCATGCGTCCTCTTCAACCTGGCCCTGGTTAAATAAATACAATGAAGATAGGAGGCTACTTGAGACCGTTCAAAATTTCTCCTATCGAAAATCACAACCGATAACAGCTATGACGATGAAATCCACGCACGGTTGTTGGCAGCCAAAAGAGCCTACTTCAGCTTACAAAAACTGTTTTGCTCGAAACGTCTCACCATAGGATCAAAGCTCTTACTGTACAAGACAATAATCTTGCCAGTCCTTATGTATTCCGCGGAGACTTGGGTTCTTAGCAAAAAAAACTGCGAACTCTTGGCCGCGTTCGAGAGAAGAATCCTCCGCAGAATTTTTGGCCCCCTACATGAGGATGGACGATTCCGTAGCTTAGGTAACGACGAAATATATGAGCGATACCACGACCGTCTGGTTGTGGATAAAATCCGGCTCAATAGGTTGCGGTGGGCAGGTCACTGAATCCGTATGGATGAGGATGATCCAGCCCGGAAAGTCTATAAGGACAACATCTATGGTAGAAAAAGAAAAAGAGGACGATGCAGACCTTGCCTGAGATGGAGCGATGGCATATGTCAGGATGCCACACAGCCTTTAGGGATGTCGAATTGGTGGACCTCGGCGCAAAACCGGGGTGTCTGGAGTTCCCTATTAAGGCAGGCCTAGACCGGATACCGGTTGTTGTGCCGTTGATGATGATGAATTGATCAGCCACCAGTGGGACAAGCACAAAGAGAAGAACCAGGGTATGAGATTGAGAGGTCGATACTCAACCAATTCGGAAATCATGTCCCACTAGTTGACAAATTTTCCAGATCTAAGTAAATATCAAATTAGCTATACAAGGATGATCTCACTAAAGCGATGCGATGCGCTTATTGGTTAAAATAAAATAAACGAAATTTCACCTTGTGATTTTGTAGAAACTGAAAGGTGGAAAGAAAAATTTTTCACGAAGGAGGTACTTAATAAACACTTAATAAACTCAAATATCCTTCGAAACCAGGAACAGGGATGCCTCTCACACCATGGGTTGTTGGGAACGTTCTCGAAAAGTTTTCAAATGGTTATTAAATTTTAAGTTTCGACACTATGCAAGGGTGTAAGGGACTTTATATAAATATTTATAACTACAACCCTATATGCCCTTGTCGAATAGTGGCATTGAAGAAAGAAAAACCCCTGCAGCGGACAGGAGAATATCGAGAATATTTGCAAACTCAGAGCATAAGTCGGCCCTGTAGTATTCTTAGAAGATGTCTAGGTTTTATCTAAACAGAATTTTCAATACTGACAGAATAACATATTCGCATTACGCCTAATTGTTTACCGAAAACTATAGTTCTAATCCCACTCGGTAAACTAAAATGAATTAACAATGGTGAAATCTTTACGTAATATTTGAATCGTCAAGTGATCTCAAATTAAATAGTTCACAAAATTTTCTATGCAGGAATCGAACGCATGACATATGAGTAATTGCCACACTAAAACTTTCCATTATCCAACGTACGCAAGTATAGAAGGTATTGGAAAGCTCATCAACATCATTGGTGTGGTGGCGGAAGTTGTCCAGTGTGACTCCATGTGCATGTGATTCTTAATCACCATCGATTAGTTTATTAGTGAATGATTCAATTTGTAAGTTTCCGCCGAAAGGGAAAGTTCACAACAGTTCAGATACTTACTGATGATGTGGTTCGAACTTCAGGAGCCAGTTTTCTGGCGGAGAATTACTTGTTCCATTATCATCAGCACTCAGCATATACGAGTTTGGTATGTGGACGATTGCACAAACGCATATTATGGAAGCAACGATGGACAGCACGTAAGCAGACTTGTACGTGAGGAATGCTACGTTTCTAAAGACTTCTTGCTGGAGAAATTGATTGTTTAGGAAAAGTTCATTATTTACACTAATGTCAATAATAATGTTATCGGAATGATAAATGGGAGCCGTCATAACAAAAGTTGTGTTTTGGCCATGGGAAAGTCTACAAGTTCTATATGTAACACAATCAGGATGGAATCTGGTGCAAATATGATAGATCGTCCTTTCTTGAATAAAAGGCTTATGTTTGGATCCGTGTTTTGAAATTGACGCTACTTATGAAAGGGAGAGGAAGGGAGTTGGTATTATAAGCGCAAGAAAATCGCGCTCATAATAGAGGTGACCATCTTCCCAGTTCATAGTTATTTAAAAAGTATACATACTAGAAGTATGAAAAAAACCTTAGAAAAATTGCAAATGATCAGACCAAACTCGACCACATGATTTCAATTTAGAGACTAAATAAAATCCTCACAATAGGCGGCGATAGCTTGTACAGCCTAAATTATTGGGGGTAGAAATAATATCGTGGTATGGATTATCGGTTAAATCTTAAAGAATACCTTCACCACTGGTAGCAGCAATTGTGTAATGTTTAACAGCTGGTCTCAATTTTGACATTTAATTCACAAGGAGGGAGGGCGGGTGCTGAAAAATGGTCATTTGTTTCACGGACCCATTCTCAGAACCTACTTAACCGAAAAATCTGAAAAAAGATCATGAAGCTGCCATTATATCGTGCCTAGGATCCGAAATACATTCTATACCGATATCAGCTCAAAGTTAATAATAGTATATTACTCTGATTTCTAGTAATTTGACTGTAAAACCCTCCTTTTAAATTCATCCTAGAATCATGAAATTTTGCGCAGTATAAACCATAGTACAGAACATCCATCAAGTTTGATGGAAATCACACCATTACTAACAAAGCTAGAATATGTCAAAAATGTCGCTTCAGTGCAAATTTGAAGACTTTGAATGACAGAAATTTGCGAAAGTTGATATTCTGACATAATATATGCGGATATATTACGTGCCAGGAACTAATAGGACAAATGCCTACTCAAATGTTTTTATACAGGAAATACACAAAACCTTTCATACCAGAAGCGTCTGGTTTCCCGACTTGTTCTAATTGGAATTGTAGAAGGCCAAAAACCGAAAGTAATCATAAGGGATAATTCATCTATTCAAAGGATCAACGTATGAGCACGCGGGTGTATGCCACAGTTTTTCAGTATTTAAAAAAATGTGGGATGAATCAAGTGTATTTGCAGTTAAAAGTTTTGGTCATTCGTAATCGATAAGTTAATTGACGAGGAGGTACATGAAAGTGCCATCTTTATTGAAGCACTTTCATAATGAAGATGAGGATTTCTTGCATTGCCACTAATTCATAAAATTGTGCGACATTGCCAATTCGTGTTTATGTTTAGCATGAGTGTGCTGGAGTTGCAGTTTCAAACATTCAGGCTTTCTATTAGACCAATTGTACTATTTCTTGACATGGCCTATCAAACGATCACCCGCTAGCCACATTTGTAGGCTCTTACGAATCGGAGAAATTGCAGCATTCAATGGCATAGTTGGGAAGTGTTTTCAGCGTTCTTTGATTTAATAGAGGGAAACCTGGGTTATGGGGAAGCGAGGGAAATGTGGACAGTGCACGTCTGTCAGTTAGAACGAAACGCGCTTTCTCGGTTCGAAAAGCACCTTAAAAGTCTGAGTGTAATTACGCGGTATTTCTAGCGATTAATTATTTGAAATAATACAAACTTGCTTTTCCTATTCGCTAGTGTTGATTTATATTTTGCAAAAACCGTTGAGCGCAATGCTGACCACATTGCCTCCTAGTGTACCGTTACGGTCTTGAATGAAGTGCTCTAACACACTTCAAGGCCCTGATCCAACATGGATTGTTGCGCCAACGATTATTATTATTATTAAAAACCGATATTTCGGGAACCACTTGTTCCCTTCATCAGTGCTAACAAGTCCTTGTTGCAATATATAAATTAACACGAGAGAATAGAAAAAAACAAGTTTTTGTTATTTCGAAAAACCCTCAAGAGTGCCCTTAATCGCATAATGCCCAAAGGTACCTCCCCCTCTACAAAATACCGTTGATTCACCAGTTAAGGTCACAAATGGAGCCCACAGGATTAACTTCATTAACTGAAAGTTCACTTCGTTCACCAAAACTCACTTTTTGGCCCCAATGTTGGCACGAGGAGTAACTGACCTGTACTTTTTTGGTGATCGAAGAGGTCGCACACTAACTGTTACTTCAAAACGATAGTTGCAGATGATTAACGATTTTTTTCACTCCAGTAAGATTTTGTGGGTTTTAATGGAAACACGCGGCTCGAATGGATTGACATCACATACGTCTAACAAGCTTATATTTTATTTATTATTGCCGAACTTTTTCCTAGAAAATTGATGTCCAGACGAGGTGACATAAACTGACCTCCATGTAGCTCTGAATTAACACTTATTGTTTTTTTTTGCGGGGTTAACTTAAATCGTAGGTGTCAGTCAAGACAAAATTTCCGAGGAGAAAATGCAGTGACCGCAGAGAACACGTACCGCAGTATTCCGAAATTTTACTTCCTGTTTAGAAATGTGCGAACAAACTAAACTAAACTAATTAAATTTAATTTAAAACGATTTTTTTATATCAACCTAATATATTTTTTAAATATGGTTTTTTTTAAAAATGAGTTTTGGGACACCTTCTATAATAGTAGGGAATGAATATTTTGCTTTAATTTCTGAAGGAAACTCCGTAGGCCGTGCCTGAGAACCATTGAAGGTTGGTGTGATTTGTCATCCTTCCTCAATCGCGGCGCTCGATCACGAGTTTCTCGGCTCAATGCGCGCGTTCGTGTTTGTAAAATTTCCTAAACCTAAACCTAAACCTACAATTTCCAAACCTAAGCCGCCAGACTTCATTTCTTCTGTTCTTGGGATAGGCCCGCACTCATGTTTGATTACAATCAACCCGGATTGTTATTTTAGCCACTTTCTATATCTACGCCCTTCACACTATATGTCACCGAAACTTATAAGAGGAAAACGCCGTTCTAGACTTCTCAGGTTATTTGACAAAGATTTTGGCCTGTTGCTAGGAATTCAAACCACTGTATTCAGCTGCGTGAAACTTTGCATCTTCACCCTCCTGAGCAGACTGTGATAATGTGATGCCGAATGCTACCTCTGATCACACCATTGTGCAGCCAGACTTGCGAGTCACCGATGCTCAAATGGACTGGCATCCATATCACGAACTTTTTGTCAAATCGTTTAGTTCAAGCTGCAACTGGTGGTATTTTCACCTAAATTGGTTTGATATGCTGCTGCTATTTCAACGTCTACCGCCAGACAGAACAGATTTAAATGGTGCGGTTCTTCCACTACGAATAAAATTATGTCAGAAAATCGGTTTTCATCGTCTTAATATTGGGTGTGCGCATGAGTTTTTTTCATTTTTAAGATTTTACTAAAAACCAAATCTTATTAAAATCGGTTCACTGTCTCTCTGTCGCACGTTCTTTTCTTAGACACGGTCATACCTACTAAGAAATTTTGCGAGGAACATGGAACAATATACCATGTGGACCTTACGGGGGGAAGGAGGGTAGAGTGCCCATCCACTTAAAGAGGAGCAAAATTTTTTATTCACTGAATATAGACATGTGTGTGAGAGGTTTTGATTAGTATTTTTTGAAGCAGGTATTAGTTTTGACATTGGTTGCACTTTAAAGACCCGCTCTCAGAAACTACCCTACCGAAAAATTTGAAAAAAACTATGGTGGTCCACCCATATGGAATCTAGGCCTCAAAATACTCCCTGTTTCGATATCTGTTCAAGTATAGTTAATAATAATATATTATCATATTTTGAAAATTTACTGCGAACTGAAGTGCCGAGCTTCCGTTTTCTGACTTGTATTCGTTTAATTCTTCGCTCGTGATATATTTTTGTAAAATTCAAAGTACTTGAATGAAAAGAAACTGTGGTTTTTAGAGTGTCCTCTCTTCCTTGATGATTGTCCAAGGAGGGAAACAAGTAAAAATCTGAACGGATACGATCAGAGGAAAACTGTGCTTGGATTAACTGCTTCCAATCTTACACCGCAATCTACCTCTGAATGAATGCAGGAGTGTGAGGCTAAACCTTGTCATGGTGAAGTATGATTTTATCTCTGTTCACCAGAGAGGGATGTTCTCAATGCTCCTTTCGCTAACAGCGTTTGATTGCGTGGTAACAGTCCCCTGTTACCTCGAATATCCCAACCAAAGACACAATAAAACCTTGCGAGGATGAAATCCTGTTCTTGATGGCGGTATTTCGTTCTTCTAGTAAACAGTTTTGTAGCGTTTAACACTTTTACAAAGACTCCAATTCTCATTCTCCCCCAAATAGGAAAGAAAAGAAAGAGTATTATCTGTTCAGGAGTAAAACGCAATTGTTCAGGCGGTTTTCCTTGTTCCTGAGGGTTAAGTCGTGAAAAAGCTAGAAAGCAAATTTCATAACATAATCTAGTGTTCGTATCTTTCGTGTTCGTTGACACTTTCTTTTCGACACCTGTAAGCGCGTTTGGCCGAGGAAAAACGTGTGTACACCTAGTACTTAGCGAAGCGACCCAGCTATCAGTAAAGTGTAGCCTCGACGGCCGGACGAGGCATGCGCTTTAACTAGGACATTTAGATCCAGTGTACTCCCGTTGTTATTTCGCAGTCCTACAGTACCAGAGTAATCTGCAGGATTTCTGATATTTTTTAGATACGATCTTTTCTATGATAGTTGGTTTTGAACGGAGGTGCACCTCCAAATACTTGACTGTTTGTACTAGTTGGATTTCCACTCCCGATAAAGTGCACCTTCCCTACCTACCCACTATAGTTCAGTCTTCCAGGAGTTTATTATCAGTTCGATAAGAATGCACCAACTCTAAATAAACGACGAAGTTGCGCTTAAGGGGTCAGATATGTGTCTGCAATTTTGCCGATAACATTTACCGGATAAAATGTCCACAAATGCTTGTGCACTCCAGCATGTGAAAAGTCCAACTGAATATTACCGGATCAGTTCCGTGTTACTTCACCGGGCCGCAAATCATTGCGAACTAGGCGTAGTTGAAGGCATCTTGGATGTCCTTTTGGAATGTCGCCTTCTCAATTTTTCTTATAAATTCATGTAGTGTTGTTTCCGTGGATTTGCCGTTCTGCTAGGCAAGTTGCCTTTAGTCACCCGATCAGCTGCGAATGTACATAATTCTTATGAAGCGGTCTACTAGTTTTCCAGTCCTTTTCATAGAAGTTTGCTCGATCGAAAACTTTTTGTGCGCGTGTAGGTAGTTTTTCTGCTTCCCAAATGCATATCACTTTCACTTTACGTTAGGTAATTAAAATGGATGTAGATCCAGCGCATCCACTCCCCTATTATTAGGGCATAAATGATGTCATCTAAGCCTGAACATTCGTGTCTGTAGAACGGAGCTGCCGTCCATGCTATTACCAGAGAGGGGTTTTGTGGTAAGTCAAGGCCATTTTTGGGCTTTTATGTAAAAAAACCGTATTAAAATTGGTTCACTGTCAGTCTGTCACACACTTTTTTAGAAATGGTTACACATATTGTCACGAAATTCGGTAGAAAGGGTAGAACTGAAGAACTGAACGTTGAACTAAAAATACACATAAAAGATGGGTGCCCATTTTTTCCATTGAATGTAGTCATTTCAGGTATCAAATGAAACGTTTCGATTAGTACTTTTCGAAGCAGATATTAGGTTTGACATTGTTTGCAAAGGGGGAAATTTGAAATTTCGGAGGTCCGAAAATGATTAATTATTTTAAGGATCCTTTCTGAGAAACTACCCAACCGAAAAATTTGACAAACACACCGTATCCAACCCTCAAGATACTCTACGAGTATCCTACGAATCCTCTTAATTTCATCGTAGATCCGTAAAATTGTAATAATAAATTTTAGTATGAAGCACCGCTCTGGAAATTTTGGTGCAAATCTTATAATTTTTAACAAAGTTATAGTAGTACCGAATTTTTATTGTTTGCCTTTAATTAATGTACCAAAGCCACGAAAGTTATTCGAGCGATTTTCGGCATGTACAGAGAAGGCGTTATACTTGAACGACCTGCAAGAAATTGGGTTACAAATTGGACGACGCTGCTAGGTCCGGAGGCTCATTGAGTTTATTGAAGAACGACTGAATCGCAGAGAGATGATGTTGCGCATATCTTAGGGCTGGGAAGGCATTATCTAATACGAACTATCAGATCGCAATCAAACAGTGAGTGCGAAGCATTACGTTCAGCAAAATTAATGACTAATCGAATCCATCCGGCAAAACTGGCCTCATCGCCATCATAGAATCACCATCCAGAACAATCATACCAATTCTTACACGGCCAACATGACCAAGGAATTCTAGCAGTTGATTGGGAAGTACTATGTCATCCTCCTTATTCTCCTTACTTGGCGTTATTCATCTCTTCGGATCGCTTTCTAACGCTGCGAGGCTTGAATGGATGAATCCTTAGAGTCGACATCAGGCGTTTTTTACCGTTGATACATAGAGAAGCGATGGGAGCAGGTCATAAAAAATAACGTAGAGTTGACTGGTTCATTGTTATATTTTGTTAAAAAAATCAAGTTTTAAAAGATTGAAGAGAAAAAAAAAAACGGCCATGACTTATCGAACAAGTCAGTATTACGGAAGAATAAAAAAATAGGAAACTAAAAATTATGCTAATTGATCCCGATCTCCGGTAAGATTAGATTGAAAAAAATGTTAATTAGGACCGTTTATTTGGTACTACAGTTATGCAATTATATTCTCAGAAAAAAATATTACCCTTTCCTTTCACAGAGCATAGTTTTTAGTCAGGATGATTCGCTTATAAATCCTTGAAAAGTCAAGGTCAACAAGTGAGAAGCTATCAGGTGCATGTCGAACAGGAACTGAAAAAAATTATAATAGTCTTGGAGCCCCTGAGCCAGAGCAGATATACGAATATCGGGACCGATGGTGCGTCAGCATGAATGATGCACTATAAACAACCAGATATGTATCTCGTGCAACCGTAAAAATAATTTATGATATAAATTCTCACAACATCCAATATGAGAGAAATATACATTTTACTTGCGAGGTCACCTAGGACCTATAATCTGGTTCTACCGAATAGTAATATTTTGATAGTAAGTATCTACCTTTTAGGTAATTCAGGTATCTAAGAACGTGTTTTCGGAAGTCCTCACACAGTTTACCATGTGAATTTGCCAAAAAAAGCCCCTCTGTCTGGTTTGGACACAAACCTTGTCAGCAAAGTTCGTCGCAATTTATCAAAATAAATAATGCAGGCGTGCGGACTTCTCTAAATACAACAACATGACTAACATCAATAAACAGATGTTTCCAACATTCTGTAGCAACAGATAGGGTTATAAATAATCTCCAATAATTTATTGGCTTTTTATTTTGAGAGCTCCAAATAGTGAATTGATGCGGTTGCAACAACCGAGCTCGTTTGGCTTTGCTTTGTTTTAAATGTTAATAAAGGCCATAGCGTTTCCGGTGGATATTAATCTTTTCGCTTGCTGGAGAAAAACATCAACTCATGTTTTTGATTGTTGTAAATTCTTCTAAGGTGGTATCATTACTTTGAAGTGCATAGCAGCCAAGGAATTGGTCAGGATTGCAAATAACTTCGGGAATCTTCTAGAATTTATTACCGCGTCATTTTCTCTCCTGAGAATCCTACGCCCCATCATAATATGCATAAGTAATAACCTTCAACGAACTGTGTTAATTTTACCTACAACAGGTGGTCCCAAAGCGAAACATAACATAATCACAATGCAGCAACTTTAAATTAACACCAATGGAATAGATGGTTTTGCACACGTTTTTAAACGAGAAATTCTAGTTCGAATGTTTCACGTTACTTACCAAACTGCCTGAAGAAAAGCTACACTGCACGTAGGTGAAAATTAAAATGAAGAATTTAAAAGTGCGGGATGTGTGGGTAGAGTAAAACCGGGCCTACAGCGCTAAATGGTCGTGCCAAGGCTGGTGTAATGCTATTAGGCGGGTTGAAAGTAAAGCCCTTCAGTGAAAAGGTCTCCGTATGTAATTTTCTTTCAAACTTAAGATTCAAACCAACTACCAAAGTATCTATAGTAATAATCAGCAGGAAACAGTGCTGATTCTTCTTGTTCGGAAACTATTTATTCATATGCAATGCACGTCGCCTTTTTACATAAAAACTACTACTTAGCATCCATCAGTTCCCCTGTAATTAGCCATTATCGATCGATTTGCTGTCATTCACCACCGAAGACAGAAAATCTACATCTGAAACAGACTCAAAATCTACTTTCCATTCCAAATTGTCCTCACGTCATTGCGAAATTCAATATCTTTTCAAATGTGTGTGCATACTTTTATGAGATAATCTTGCCATCTGTGATAAGTGGCATCACCGTTTCAAAGTGTACACGCGTGCCTGAGCATTCATGAGTAACCTCATCACGTCTACGCCGAAAGGCTGAAAACACTGGACATGATGACGAACGATGACTGGCATCTACTGATATCATTCTGTGATATTGCACTAACTTGTTGGGGTGAACTTGCAATCATCTGCACTGCAACGTGCAACTTGTTGCACCTCTAGCCTCAGCTGCTTACAACTAGTCAACGATTTCTTACGCAAACCTTACCTATGACTGATTTCTCGCTTGTAGCCATGAACGTGTTCGGTGGCTATTGTAGGTGTTGAAGAATTTTCCATTCTATAGATATCATCTTTGAACGAGCATTTTCGCACTTTTCCATTGACTGCTTTGGCGTTCACGGTCGAGGTGCTTCCATTCACCCCATTATTGCTAATACTCCAGTCTGTCGGCTGTTTTAGAATCGACTTCTCAGGGCTGGAGGCTTTCGGTTGATCTTGACCGAATTCCCGCATTTTTACTCAACTTGCTTCCACTTCACACTAGAATTCTACTAGACACGATGGACTCTTTGTACCCTCGCTTTTGTTATCACATTCACAAAGAGAGATTGATACGATATCACAATTGCTACTATTAAGGCACCCAAAATATCGCGCTGTAGATATGAATTGAATAATTATTTCCACTAATGAGATATGGGCACTATCAGTTTGGAGCGATTTGGAGCTACGTATATTCAATCAAACCTATTTCTATTTTGATACTGAATTTCTAATTGCGCGCTGAGCTTTTTCAGATACGTCTACATATATGACTATCAGTTTTCCCAGTATTAGTTGCGAGTCGCGATCACGTCCACGAACTGTGGCATACTGAAGCAAGCGGGTTGAATGCTAGAAAGATTGGCTGACCCGACTGGCATGTGCATTGGATGGGGTACTACGGACCATAATGCGATCTAGCATAATTTTTGTGGAAAATGTTAATTAAACAAATGTTTCTATACGCGAGAGACTTGTAATAAAATGGAAGTTGTGTCTGCAAACAGTAGTCGGGGACTCGTTTCGATGTGGTACTTTTGATTAGTTGGTAGCACCCCCCAATTTGGTTTGGTACTTTGTGAAAATTAGTTTTACTTGTCTCTTTGTCTACACCCATGAATATAACTTCAAATTTTTAGACATGAAGGGCTAATTATTACATACATTTGTGTGGAAGGGGATTTCCTTATAATGCCAATGTAATCCGAAACGTTCAAACGAGGATAATAACAAACAAGCCGGAAATCGGAAGTTTGGTACTCAACAATGAAACGTTTATTGTATTTTTTATACAAGAATATTTAGGTGTACGATGGTCCCATTTGCGCATCGATCGTAGGGTATATGTATTGAGGGTGTCCATCTACTCACTTTAAGGTGATGCTGACATTACGGTTCAGCAGGTAAGTAAGTACGCCTCAGTGGCCGCTCCGAGGAGCCCAATCAGCGCTATTTTGCGCTGTTTGGATGTCATAAACTCCTAAGACAGTCATTGTTGTAATGAGAGCAAGGAAGCAGAGTCCAGTCAGCTCAGATCTTCAGAGCCAGCCCGTAGTATTCACGAAGTAAAGTAGCTTTTCCACCCTGCAGCTGGAAATCTTTCTGAGGTCTCCATAGAATGGTTTACTTAGTGTCCGTAGCCTGACTCTAAGGAGAGCTATACAATTGCAAAAGAAGTGCCTGAGAGTTTCGCTCTCTTTTCCGCACCTTTGGCAGTGCGAATTGTAGGGCATGCCGAGTCTGCTGGAATGGTCCTCTATGGGCCAGTTCCAGAATCTGGACTCACGTAGTCTGATTGCACTACACGGTACAACGTATTTAATATGGAGGTCTAGGCGGAGAAGATACAGGAGTACTTTGAAATTGCAGAGGCTCGGCAGCACCTGCACACGCGATTCTGTTAAGCTTCGTTCTATTGTACTCTTTGCTCAAAGCCTGCTAACATATAATAGAGCCGTACGTTAGGATGAGACACACTACAGCTGTGTACATCCAGAGAATCATACTCGACCGGAGACCCATTTTCTTTGCAAAGCTTCTCTTGCAGGCATAGAAGGCTATACAGGCCTTTTTAACCCGCAGTTCTATGTTCAATCTCCAATTTAGCTTTGGATTCAGGATGACATCCAGATACTTTACATTGGAGGAAAGAACCAAACTTTGTTCATTGCGTCGCGATAGGTGGTATTCGGGTACCCTTGCCTTGGTGGTATTCAATCAGTTCCAGCTTGGTTGAGTTTATGTGTGCACAGGCACACCTTCCCCAATGCTCGTTCCATAATGTTACTTATAATGAAGGGAAACATCCTGACTTTAATATCACCAAGTTCTCGGCATAAGCCAATATCTTCATCCCGCAAAATTTCCACTTTGGGTCAAGCTGGTCTGCTAGTCAAGGCTTCCTTGATGGCGTTGTTGAATTTTCCCTTTATGTCCAGGAAGGCAGCTGGAGTATAGTGCTTGTACTGTAGTGACCGTTTAACCGTGCCAATTACCTCGTAGGCAGCGATTTCTGCGGGTTTGCCCTCAAGGTAGGCGTGCTAGGACTTAGAGAAAGGCGTTGTTTCTAAAATCGTCCTTAAGTGGATGCCCACGGCGCGCTCTAGGGTCTTCAACACGAAAGAGGTGAGGCTGATTGCTCGAAAGTCCTTCGCTGACTCATGTCTTTGAATTGTATGAAAACCACTCGTGCGCGCCTCCAAGACTGTGATACGTATCACAACTCCTTTCTTGCTGCTTCTGTAGTATGCCTGGCATTATGCCATCTGCACCCGGAGATTTAGTGTGGAGAAGCTGTTTATAGCCTAGTCGATTTTATTCTCGGTAATTGTTATTTTTATATTATTTGATAATCTTGCACGGCTGGAGCTCTGACTCTCAGCTCCAACGTTTCACCAGAAGATTCCGTCCAGGAATCTTCCACCTTTTTAACAAAGATAGGCTCCTATGTTCCTTGAACAGAATCTTACTGGGCCTTATGGATGTACTGGTGCCTCCAATGTTCTGACAATAGTCCAAGCAGGACCGCCTCTTGGCGGTCACGATGGGCGACAGTCCTTGTATGGCTGTCAATATTTATGCCTGTAGCAGATCTTGAAGATGGTCAGCTTGCTGCACAAATCTTTATTCCACCACGGTGGCGATGTCTTCTTGCTGTATTTAGCAGGGCACGAGACTTTAAAGGTGGTAGGGAATGCCCTTTCCAAAGCTCCGACCTTTAGCTCCAGTTCGTCTATCGAATGATATGACAAGACAGGCATGTCAATTTGTGTACTGGAGAGTTTGTTCTTGATAATTGACTAAGTTTCCTCCAGTCGATCCTTCTGAGGTTTCTGAAAGGTTTGAAGACCTCCGCGGTGAGATTTAGACTGAATAGTATCCATAAATGGTTTGAGAAGCATATCTGGTCAGATTCTCTCCTGTTCTCCTCCCTAAGAATCCCATTGTCGGTTAGTAAGGTGATATGAAGGACCGACAGTTCTCCAAGCTGGGGAAATGGAAAGTTGGTGTACTGTCCCTATTACATGCAGATTTGACTTAATAATAAAATCAAAGAATGACTCACGTCTTTCGTTGATTTCTGTGCTATTCGAAAGTGAATGCCTTGCATTGGCGTCGCAGCCTATCAACAGGTTGGCCTTCTTTGCTGCTATGGCGATTGTAAAATTTTGCAATTCTTCTGGTGGAGCTGATCGGTCGGCATGCCTGCTCCGGTTTGACCACGACTATGTTGTTGGAACTCAAGTGCGGAAATATAAAAGCATGCAAACTCTTCCTCGTGAGGATAAATGCTCTAGATCTGTCTTGATATGCATCTCCTGTGGTGTGGAATAAATTATAATATTTACTTTGGAGCGCTTTGGCGGTTCGGTCGCCTCCAATCCAGAGCTCTTGTACTAGTGCTATGAAGACAAGCAGGTTAGCCGAAGTGCACTTCGAGTGCTGCAGCTTCCTGCGTTACCTTCAGCATGATCTGCTTGCGTGGGTGGCTTAGTGAATCCCGTCGGATCGTCGATTCTCATCTCCTCCAGTTCGTTGGCGGCATCGATTATCCAGGTCGTCGTCCGATTTTGGACGGAACACTTTCACCTTTGCGTTTCTGACTCCAAACCGCACTTTATAGTCTATTTCTCCAATGCCTCCAAGCACTCTTCGTTTATGTGGAGGAGCAGGAAGGCTTAGCTGTTTGTCTGGGGTCCTTCCTCCTTGATAATTATGCAGTCGTCCATGGGAGTCTTTGTGGTTTTCAAGGCGCGGGTTTCGGGGGCGGAGGGGGGGGGACTTGTTCTTATCGTTACGAACCTTCGGCAACCAGATGTGGGCGACCGATCTCCTGACAATATCCTTGTAGGTAACTTTGAGCTTTACGCTCTGCCCGGCTTACTGATCTTAGCGACGGACGAACTGAGAAAGCTACAATGTGGGACCACTTGAGATGAATCAAATCAGTGGATGGATCACGTGTGTTCGCCTTTTGGATCGATGGCTGGCTTTTGTTGCTTAGCTTTCTGCAGAGGTTGCTTATCGTCCGAGTTGTTGCACACTGGGCTCCGCTTGTGTTTTATTCCACCACGCCTTGAGATCGATTGCGTTTGAGAGCGGTGGACTTTGCCTTCTGCTCGTCTGCCAAGGATTTGCTGTTATATTTTTCAACAATCGCCTGGTATTCAACGAAGTCATTTTAATTCCGCTCGTCGACTGTACTGGCCTCCTTATTCTTCGTAATCTTGCTGAGAATATGCATGACCTTCGGCTGACATCAATTGTGCTGCTCTGGGCGGCTACTATTTCCTGGCTGGAAGCCAGCAGCTCGCCTTCGATGAGCCTGGCATCACCACCTCTTCTTCTATCGTATTCTAAGGTATTCAGAGTTCACATACTAAATGCCAAGCCCATTGGCCACGCAACCCTGGGCGTACGCTGTTCCTTCTTGAGGTACCTGGGGTCCTGTTAGCAACTTCTCCAGTGCCGGGCTGTTCCTTAGGCTCCTCTCCCCACCAGGTCCATTTGCTTATGCTTATTTGTTTATGGTCAAGTTGACAGCTTCTTTCTTTGAAGGAATTGTTTTTCTCTTTTTCGTAACTGACCTTAGGCACTAAGTGCAGGGGTCAAATCGAAATGAATAACATGCCTTCCAGAGACATAAGTTTAGCAAAGTCTCTACTTCATCGTTCAGGATTGCGAGTGGATTCGAAGTTTTTGACTTTTTATCGCTTGCGGAATATGAATCTACATCTTATTATTTAGTATAGTAGTGGAAAGTGGATAGTAAAGTGGTGGAAAAAATCAAAATCAAAGATAGATATGGAAAGTAGAATTCCGAAAAATTAAGAATAAGGAAACATCCCTTGCTATTTGCAACAATAAGGGGCCTACTCTATGATGGTTTACATGTTGTACCATACGAATTTCATTCTTTTTTATGGTTGGCCTTTCGCTGGAATGTTAAAGCAATTATGGTTGCAGTTCCAGTAAGTGCAGTTTTGTCGAATCAAAAGGTAGAGTTCCGTTTCCCAACCTGCCTTCGTCGAAGGCAATTTTGACAGGCTCTTCGTTTCTAAATTGTTTTTCCGCTAAAAAATGATCCAAATGGTTAAAAAAGTGGTAATCGGTTGGCGAAAGGTTCGGTGAATATGGTGGATGAGGCAGAGTCTCATACTGCAATTCGTTCAACTTTTGAACCGTTGTTCTGGATACATGAGGTCGTGCATTGCCGGGAAGGAGTATCACACGATCTTTGCTGACCAATCTCGGCCGTTGAATACTCAACTTTTGGTGCATTTCCTCGAGTTGGGCACAATATTTCTGTGCATTTATTGTTTCTCCAGGTGCCAAAAAAGAATAGTGGATAACTCCAGCTGTAGACCACCAAACAGTCACCATTACCTTCTGTGGATGGAGGCTCGGTTTCGGCATATGCTTCGGTCGCTCATCAGCATCTAGTCATTGCGCTGATCGACGATGATTGTCGTATAATATCCACTTTTCATCATATGCCACTATTCTGTGGGGATCGCTTCTGTTGCGGGAGAGTAAAGAACTGCAAATGTCCATTCGAAGCACCATGTTTTGCTCCGTAAGGGCTTGCGGTACCCATTTGTCGGACTTTTTCACCTTTCCAAGTTGTTGCAAGTGTCGGGAAACTGTCGAATAGTGTACGCCCAGTTTCTCTGCAATGTCTCTCATATACTGACGTGTGTCGGATTCGCCCAGCACACGCAGCTCGTCGTTATCAATCGATGGTCCTGGATGTCCATGTGGCTCACTTTGAAGGTTTACGTCGCCTGACCGGAATTTTTCGAACCACCGCCGTGTGGTTCGTTCGCTTACCGTATCAGCTCCAAATGCGGTGTTAATGTTCCTGGTGGCCTCCGCTGTTTTATGATCGAGTTTGAACTCATACAGAAAAGTATACGTTTTCGGCTCTTTTCCATCCTTTTTTCCTTTTCATTCACTGTTATCACAACGATGGTCAAAACTGAAATGACTCCTTGATTAAATGTAGGAGTATTTATACTTCATTATCCGACACCAACAGCGCCAACTGGTGGTGGTTTGATACAGCAAAATCACAACTAACTTCACTTGATTGCCAATTGCTAATACTATGGTCATATACATATAATGTGACTTCAATTGATTTCATAGGATCAATTACGCTTTTCTAAGATGCTTTTAAATTTTAGATGAATTTATAAAACTGTCTAACTTCCGAAGTTTCCGCCATTGGGACAAATCAAAATTTGTCCAGCGATAAACATCCAAATTATTTTCATATCTCTTCTGATAACGAAATTCTCTCCCTGAAACTGGATGCTAAACTACGAAAAATGTTTATCAGGAAGTAAATTATATATTTGTGCAGAGAACAAAATACAATGGAGAATGAGTTGTTGTTCTGTTTGTACATGTGTATGGAATCTTATTGAGTCTGCGATTAATATTCAGTTATCAGTTTCAGAGATAATTATTTGGTTGGGTCATAAAAGTTTATTTGCATCGCGTTTTACTCTTTTTCGTGTCAATACATCTAAACTGATTGCACCTCTGGCGCAAAAGCAGGAGACATCACCTTACTTTCTGATGTAATTACAGATATTGATGCTTTTACTTCAATAACAAGTTGATTGCATTGTGACTGTTTAAATCAGACGGAACAGTCAATCGAAGGAGCCTTAAGCGACTCTGTGATAACGTTCTGGGAAAATTTCATTAATTGCTACATTCCTTGATTGCCTTGCTGTAATTAGCAAGAGATACGCATATTATTTTCAATTTGAATGATCAATAAACTTATCTTACACTGGCATAGGAAGTCACCCTTTGTATTTTGTCTTAATGTGAAGGGAAGCAGATACTATCGGTTGGTAGGTAATCGCAATAGTTTTTTGTGATTAACAATTTATTGAGTTGCTAAGATTAACAGAATTTGCAAATTTTAACAGTCACAAAAAGCAATTAATTTTATCCTTACAAAAGAGTTGACGATATGTGCTAGTAATCCTGGATGGCTTCTGCAAGAGATTGTATAATGTAATCTATGGAAAACTAGGAGGTGATTCCCCGGGAAGGTGAGATTTTCTTTGGCTAAAATTACATGCTCTTTGATGAGTTCACTAACTATCTCTATCCTCAGGTCCCTAAGCAAGTCCTCATTACTAATGCTTGACAAAAGGAAGTTTAAAAACCAAAATCTGATGTGAATGACATATCATCAATCACCATATCCGGTTTTTACAATTCACATGAAATTAGCCACACTTAATAATTGGTTCCGAACGGTTGCGTCACATTCATTTTACTTATCATTACTATGAAAATTGATAACCGATGAATAAAGTGGATAAGCAATGAATAACGACTCCGTAATTGGTAAATGAATAAAGCGTTAATTTAAAGTTAACAGTTTAACCTAAAACTTGTATATTATTTTCAAAAATTTGATTTAACACTTAGATGGAAACATGAGCGGTCGTAGAACAATGGGCCGATCCTTCTATTCTCGTATATAGTGGGGTTTTGTAGGAAATACCTAGCCAATTGGTGAATGATTTTCCAACTATACCAGCTTTGCGAAATCGATACGTATCCAGGGTTTAGAGGTCGATATATATCCTGTAAGCTGGGGTTTAATAATACACTCGCCTATCGTAAAACGCGACTAAAAGGGATGGCAATTGGTGAGTTAGCAACCTGTAAATTTCTAAACTTTATTGCTACCAAATCGTCAATAACGCTTCGTATAGGGACTTACCTCACGGAAACGATCTCGAAAACGGATTATGATTGGTTCCTAGAATATGCGCATGATCCTCGATAAAGGTAGCGAGACTCCTCAGAATACTGGTTTTCTGCAACTCGAGCGAGAATTCCAACGATATAAACTGGAAATTCTGGGCCTAAGCGAAGTAAGATGGTGGGACTCTGGAAGTAGTCCTTTCTCTTGTCACAATGTTTCTACGCTTATGTACTCTGGAAAATCGGGTTGTTTCTGACTAGGCCAGTTCTCTTGACCTGGAAGCTGGTGTCTGACAAACTTCAGCTATGCACCAACGGAGATTTCCGATATAGTGGGGAAGAATACTTTCTATGGGAAATTACACGCAGTTTAGGAGAGGCTTTCCAAAGGTGACATTGAGATCGTGACGGGTGAACATCAAGGTGGACTCTGAAAACACCTTGCTTGGACATGTGGTGGGAGGTTTGTGGATTTCTGCAGCTTCCATTGACTTTTCATTGGTGGCACACATTTCGAGCACTTGCGCAGCAGATTTAGTGGATGCCCCTTGGATGTGCGTAATAAGAGACATGATACCGCCTATGAAAGGGATCACCATCTAATGGTCGCTTACCATGGCTTACGCGTTGCATCTGCCACTTCCGGTAAAGTTGAAGAGCTGCGACTTTCCAAGTTGAATGTCAAGCGCTTGTATGATTCAGATAGACAATGGGAGAGCTTCTTTCATGATCGGCGGCGGGTTACCACCTGAGAATACAATGAGCAATTGGCCGTTAGGCTCCACATGGCCACACCCCGAAGGGGCCGTATAAAAGGGATTGAAGTCTGTCTATTGACTGCTGCGGGTGATGGCAGGATTGACGTGCTCAAACGCCGATACCGTCCGAAATACGCGCAGATTCAATAAAGTCTGCTTCGTGACAACAGCAAATTTTTTATTGTGCTGATCAGGGAAGCGGGAAATGCCCCACAACACAATTATTTCAAAAGTGTATACCACATCACGAAAGAGTTTGCATGTGGTCGCACATCTTTCAATAGCGCTGTGAAGGATTTTAACGGTTGACTTCTCATCCACGATAGCAGAAGAGTTGGAATGAACACTTCACCATCCCATCCGGTGAAGTTCCTCCTCCTGTAGACAAAATAGGTAGTCGCCGTAACATGTGGATGCTGACTATTCCTCTAAATAGAAGATAAATCACATCGGCCATCAATGCATTCAAATAGAGTAAAACCGTTGGACTCGATGGTCTCCCCACAGAGTTATTTATCGCTGTACTTATAGTTTCTGCAGATTTGCTACTTACATTCGCACGGAAATGCTGGGAATCACTCGTACGGAAATGCTGGGCACCCGTCTTGAGTGCTAAAATTGGAAGGGTATCTTTTTGTTCTCTGCCGTCACAATGATAATCGGTTAAATAATCCTGGAACACATCAAGGAAAATCTCGAAAACTTTACTGATAGGAAGCATACTGGTTTCCGCTTCGGATCCTATTGTACTGACCATATGAATACCAATGAATACCAATATCCGACGGATCATTTTGGACAAATGCGCGGTGTTTATATCTTCGCTTCATCTGCTCTTCATTGATTTCCAGAAAGCGGGAACAGCGAGTATATTTGGAGTGCTCTACCCAGCAGAGCAGGGCATTCTAGAGAAACTAAAAGCTATTATCAGAGCGACATATGATGGCGCGAAATATCACGTGCTGCACTGGAGTAAAATTTCAGAGAATTTCGAAGTCCAAAGTGGAGTCCGCCAGGGTTGCATCCTGTCATGCTGCTTTGTCCGGAAGAGCTGGAGGAGTCCAATGAACTATGACATCTTTCCTCAAACACCTCCACTACGCTCATGACATCTGTTTGTTCTCCCACCGGGTTGTAGACATTGGCCAAGTGGTTTGAGATTTGCAAAGAGAAACAAGTAGGGTTGAACTGAAGATAAACATCAACCAAACCGAGGCTCTCAGTCTGATGGTCATCGAAGGCGTTGATAAATTTGTATATCTAGGAAGCGTGGTTCTTGCTGACTGTTGCACCGAACTTCATGTCTGTACCTGATGCATTAACAGAACTAGATCTGCTTTGCCTGCCTTGTTTATCTGGAAATGCAGTTATCTCAACAACAAGGCTAAGTTGAGGCTGTTTTGTGTTAGTATTCTTGCTGTGTGCTACTTCCAGCGCATGGAAAGTGACCATCACTATCACTAGAAAACTCCGAGCCGTCGTGAACACCGGTCTGCCTAGTATTTTAGGACTACGCTGGCCTGATACTATTTCAAACGAAGACTTTGGTCGGCGCATAGGCCTGCCACTCGTACCCGATGGTATCAGAAATTAAGAAGGGGCAGCAATTCCATTTATAGCTATGCCATACAGTCGTACCTACTCTCCAAGATCGCTGACAAGCGGATCGCCTCAGAGCGTAGAACAGTAAAGGAGGAGTGCAGGCGTCTCGGGTAGTCCTGGGGAAAGTTGAAGCGTATTTCAGCGAACCGTCAACTATGGTGCGTAGGTGTGATTGACGCGTTATATACCACCAAATGGCAACCGTATACAAATAAGTAATAAATTCGAATGGAAATGAAACTATACTATTCTACTTGGAAGAATCAATGTGCTAACAGCACCGTTGCTCTTTCGAAATTGTTGTCCATTTTCTCTTTCCAGAGCTGCTGCGATGGAAGTGTGCGCTTCAGCAAAACACGAAAAGATATTATTTCAATATTAGATTCAACTCGTAAAAAAGTAATGCAAATTCCCAAAAAACCAAAGTCAGTGTGCAATTTAAACAATCTACTCCTTCCAGGTAATGGGTAATTATTATTGCTCCTGCCACGGAAAAAGGCGATCCACTTAGCCTAGCTTTGCTTCCGCCTTGATCAATTTTACAATTCTGGATGGTTATTGAAACTACTTGGTATTTACCAGCAAAGCTCGGTGTTGCAGCAAATTATAAAATATACTTTATTGTCGTATTTTGCTTTAAAGCTAAATTGAGAAGAAAACGGCGCAGTTTGTCATTACCAGCTTCGGAGGAAAAAAGAGGACGCAGGATACTATCCCAATTCGGGGAAAAGGATTGATATTCTTGATTAATAGCTTCCAGAGAAAAAGGCGCCAGGCTATATATGCGATTGAGTTGGAGAGAAGGCGCGACATTCGTCTCCAGTAGTTGCGGATAGAGTAAGTAGCTTTCGAAATACGTATTTACTAACTATTAAAATATATTGTAGTAGGAGCAAGCTACCTAGTTTTATTTTTTTTAGGTATTACATATTGCACAATTTAACAAAGTGTAACAACGTCATTACTAGCAATGTCATTCAATGCAATCCATTGCCAGAGTGGCCAATGAGTGGGTCGCTCTAGAAATACATGACGCAGAACAATAGAGTAGGAGCGATGTCTCGCCGGGAAGACCTGGAGAGAGATGAAAAACATTTCAGCAAGCCGGCGACGATGGTACATATCTGTGGTTGATGCATTATATCCCATTTAGGGGATATTGACAGCCACACTACTTGGGAGCATGTGCGCAGAACATCATTAATCCTTATCGAGGAGTCTTGACCCCAGCAAAATCAGCTACCGATAAGGTAGCCTTTCTGCACCAGTCGATGCGAACAACTTTGGAATATGATCAGGAATTTTACTACGTTTTAATAAAATTTATGCCGCCGTTTGCACGCCCCATAAAGAATTCAATATCCGCACGAGATTGAGATTGACTAGGCTATCTGTGGCCAACGTGCGAATCATTGCCTCATTTAGACTCACTACTAGCCCCTGTAGTGATTATTCAGGATTTCTATGGTGCACAGAGCAAAGTAGTCTCTTTACTGCTGTATGTTAGATGGGTCTTTGTATATTTTATATCGAACACCACTGATCGGATTTCGACCTGTATCAGATCCAATATTCGTTCCTGGTCAGAACATCCCCATAACACGATAATAACTTCAATATGTATATGACTTGCGGTTTGGTCCAGGACAAAGGCAACTCATCAGACGTTGCCTCACCTTTGTCCTGGAAACAGTGTGACCGAAATGGTGGCATTTGCTCCCTTGTCCTGGATGAAATCGCAAGTCGTATACTTTTTAAAACTTGGAAGCTTGTCCAAGAATGAGGGTCCCGTGGACCACAACCGTGGAAGTATGTTGCTTTCCAACTGGTCCGGTAAGCCATCAAGTGGATGGCGGACTTATGAATCCCTCAAATTTCAAACAAAAGTCCAGCTTCCACAAGTTTGTGTCCACATTTCGGAGCATCAATGTAATATTTTCTATTTTAAAAAATTGGTTTCCAAGTCATGACGCAACGGCTGGAGGACGAGGAGAGCACTTATCCTTGGCCAACCTTACAATTACTTCCGCTTGCTTTCCAGAAGCCAACCTATCACTTACTTTTAGCAGAAACCGAACTACTTTCTACAAATATGCTTTCGAAACTTTATCTAGATTCTTGCGCCCGCTCGACCAATGTGCACTCTTTCATTGCCGAGGTAGAGATATTCTAAGGCCTAATGTTCGTTGATTGTTATTAACGTTCGTAGTGAAAATTTTCATTTGAAACAACAGATATTCGTCCTGAAATTTCGTTCACCCAAAAAATTGGGTTTAAATTGAGAGCCCTAGTCGAGTTAAAATATAAAAATAACAGACCATAACGTTTCCCGTCTTGATTCATGTGTACAATTTAAAGGATTTTCACCATTCTTTATTTTTATTATGTACTTAATACTGTACAAAGTCTAAAACAGCGAGGCTGGGATGCCGCATTTATGGCTCTCGCTGGATCTCTGGCAATAGCGTCGAGAGCCCTATTAATTTCCTTAATGTCGTGACATTATAGAGGCTGAGAAGTACATAAGTACGTTAACATTGCATAAATGGAGTCTATTAGTGTGTCAGATCCTATTCCCAAATATCGACTACGTCAAGTACAATGCATCCAAGCAAATAATTGAATCTCATTGTTTGTCATTTGAAAGCAGTTAATGTTTCACTGTTGTCACTTTGCAAGCATATCATAACTCAAAGTCAAGTTGATGAGCTTTGTGGTTATGACCAAAGCAATTCTAAGCGAAATGATTCGTAGAGGCATCATTTCCTTTAATCCCTGGATAATTGGACTCCGGGATAATGTCTAGAATTCCATATTCATGATTCTGAAATGGATTTTGAATTATCTACAGGACATAAGGAGATTTTGGTTAGAGGTCGTTTATTTACACGATTATTCCATTTGAAACAAATAAACTCCAGTGATATCAGATGGGAGTATCCTTGAGGTCATTCCAATTTGTACATGCCTATTAACTGTCGTAATACAGAATACCGGGGGAGAATCTAAAGACATACGCTAAATAAACAGGATATATCCTTCGGGGACTGACGACCTTCCTTTGCGAACAAGTTATCCCAATTAGCAAGCGGTCATTCAGTTTTCCATCTTAAGGGCGATTCCTTTGGTATTGCAGTGCAATCTGATTACTGTCACATTTATTCTTTGGAATATTGTAGCAGAAGATGCAAATATGTAAAGGAGATACAAGTCCGTCCACAAAACTTATAGCTTTCTTTATCATCTTGCTATTGAAAGAGAAGTGGAGTTAAATCCAAAAGTAGCTCTCTTAGAAATTACATTCAAATGCAAGAGAAATATGAGGATTAAAGCGGAGATAATCCTGGTAATATGCTTGCATATTTCTGTACTCAATTGAGAATTGTCTGTAAAACACCCATAAGTTGAGTGAAATTATGCGGTGTTTCCAACGATTAATTAATTAAAATAATAAAACTTGTTGTTTCTTTTTCGTTGGTGTGGGTATTTATTCTTGCAAATACCGATATTTCGGGAACCACTTGTTCCCTTCATCAGTGCAACTTGTGAATAAATACCCACACCAACGAAAAAGAAACAACAAGTTTTATTATTTTAACCCATAAGTTGTCTGCAGTCGCAATAAAATCCAGACGACTTAACTAGGAAAGTAAAGTTGAGATTATGAATGCTTTTCATTGCACAAGTAAACCACCAATGTTACAGGAGAACCTTTTGAAATTCCCGGAAGCCAAGAGAAAGTTTTATGATTCCAAGCAGAGTATTCTTTGTAGTCTACTTTATACTAGGATTATAGCTTCACAGAAACCCCCACAGGCTATGTAGCAAATGATAGCTCTCTATTGCTTACCCTGAATAATCGTCCGCAGAACGATATATAAAGCATGACATTGTCCAACAGATTCCTGGAATGATTCTTTATGGGCTTGGAAATTGCAAACATTATTCTGTGTAATGCGATACTTTCCAGACAGACAAGGATTTACTTGGAGGAAATATTTGTTTGAAATTTCAAGAAAGCCATTAGGAAAAATTGAAATGAACGATCAGATACTTGAATAAGATGCAAGGGTCTTGAAAACTCCCTTAAGGTTGCATATTTTTGTCAAAACAAGAAAGTATCTTAATAGAGTTTCCGAGAAAAAAAAAACAGATGGCAATAGAAAGCGATATTGAAGGGCGAAATAAATCCTTTTCAATGAAGAGTGGAGAAAGAAAAAGTTTGTTTGTCAGAAAATTTATCTTACAGGTAAATCAATTTTAGGAGAATGCTCAATCTCGCTCATTCAGTTAAATGCTTTTATTTCCTCCTCGTGACAACTGGTGCAATACGAGGAAATCTAGGGTAGACATGAAAATAAAATCAAGTCCCGCCCCTGGAGGAATTTCAAATCGAAAGCAGAGTCCGTCAGGGGTGCATCCTGTCACCGATATTATTACTACATGTGATCGATGACGTTCTTCATGCTATCTTGGCTGAAGGACGTCTAACGTCTCTCTCAGTCTAAGGTGCATATCTTCCTCCTCCAATCTGCATTAATAGAAAGTGTGTTAAAGACATTGGTCAACTTATCTAAGTAGTGTTGTTACTGTGCCGAACTGATGATGTCGCTCGACCCATTAACAGGGCTAAATATGCTTTCGCTGCATTGTTAAAATGCAGCTATCTCAACACCAACATCAAGTGGAGGCTCTTTTAAACCAATGTTCTCTCTGTGCTGATATATAGGAGCAGAAGTGGTACAGTCAGACATAAGGGAAAAACGATAATTCACTCCATTGCTGGTTACAACATACAATGGAATCTACAAAAACAGGATGGCGTATGCGTAGCTCGATCTAGAGCTGCAGAACAGTGGGATAGAAGTGAAGGCTGTCTGTTATACCCAAGATGGGCTAGAAGAAATTTCAGCCAATCGGCAAATTTTTAAATACTTGGACGAATGATGGACCGGAAAAATCACAATACACCTCCTTCAAAAATATCATTCACTACAAGAAGTAATGTTCGGTTTTCGAGAAATGGCCTTTGAACCATTGAATTTTTAAACAAGTCGGAATACCGGAAGTTGGCACTCCGGGTATAAAGGTTTTGTGTGAGTGTGAGAAATTTTCTATGCACATTTTTTCATTCCCTTAAACTACTATTTTTTTTTCAAACTAGAAGATCCTTCACATTACCCAGAGTTATGCTTTGACACCCCTTATACCACTGACACATTTTGTACTTCTATCATGAATTTAAGGGGGGTTTCCGGCCAATTTCTAAAATATGCTCATATACTATTCATCATCATCATCGACGGCGCAACAACCGTTATCCAATCTAGGCCTGCCTTAATAAGGAACTCCAGACATCCCGGCCCCGCCGAGGTTCACCAATTCGATATCCCTAAAAACTGTCTGGCGTTCTGACCTACGACGTCGCTCCATCTCAGGCAGGGTCTGAGCGGTCTTCTTTTTCTACCATAAAGATTGCTCTTATAGACTTTCCGGGCTGGATTATCCTCATCGATAAGGATTAAGTGATCCGCCCATCGTAATCTATTGAGCCGGATTTTATCCACAACCTGCCCTGGTATCGCTCATAAACTTCGTCGTTATGTAGGCTACGGAATCGTCCATCCTCATGTAGGCGATCAAAAATTCTTCGGCGGATTCTTCTCTCGAACGCTGCCAAGAGTTCGCAGTTTTTTTGCTAAGAACACAAGTCTCCGAGGAATACATGGGGAATGGCAAGGTCATAGTCTTGTACAGTGAGAGTTTTGACCCTATGGTGAGACGTTTCGAGCGGAACAGTTTTTGTAAGCTGTTGGCTGATAACAACCGTGCGCGGATTTCATCATCGTAGCTGTTATCGGTTCTGATTTTCGACCCTAGATAGGATAGTCTCAAAGTTGTAGTCTCCTGTCTTTATTCTTCCCGTTTGACCAGTGCGATTTGATGTTGTTGGTTGGTTGGTTTTTGGTACTGACGCTACTTTATCTTGCCTTCATTGATGTGCAGCCCAAGATCTCGCTCCGCCTGCTTGATCTGGTTGGAGGCATATACTATTATTAACTTTATATGTGCAAGCATTGGAACGGGATTTATTTTAAGGCCCAGATTTCATTCAGATACACCACTGCAATTTTTTCAGGTGTTAGGTTCTGCGAACGTGGCCTGTTACGCTTTTTGAGGGTCATATTCTGAGCTCTTACTCGCCTATATTACACCCGATATCAAATATGGGACCAGTTTCGAAAAGTACTAATTGAGCCCCTTCATTTAATACCCCACCGCACACGACCATATTTTGTGGAAAAAAATGTGCACCCACATTCGCATGCATGGGGACCCCCTTTTAAACTCAGCACAAAATGGCGTCAATGGCTATATGTAAAGGGATTCACAGACCATACGTTCTCACCAAATTTCGTGACAATAGGTTTAGCCGATTTCGAATAAACCGGGGGTGACAGACTGACAGGGAGGCAGACAGATGGGTAGACAAACATCGAATCAATTCGAATAAGGTTTTGTTTCGCAAAAAATCTTAAAAAATGGTGAAGCCTGCGGGGTAACGTTCTTAGATCGAAGCTAACAAAACGAATCAATAAATATTCTCATTTGCTGATTTTGGAAACAATTTGCTGAACAATGGATTATGCACATTTGGTGTCATATAATACCCTCTGTATTATTGATGAAAGGGTTTTCTCGGACAAATTTTTTTCGCGAGAAATTGTTTTAGCTGAATATATCACTGAAAGGATAAGAAGTAGTTGAAAGCAACGACATGCCACTTACGTTATATGTCTGTTTAAACTCGTAATAAAGTAGGAGTATTTGAGGTACTCTCCTCGGAATGTTAAATTAAAAACAAAAGGTCGAAAAAGTTATCAAAGGATAAGGTATGGGCGCAGATACTCCAATATGCTAAATCCAATCAGACTTGATGTCACTTGGTGACTGGCCGAGCCAGAATACGCGTTGAGGAATGCATAGTAATCTAAGCCACAAAAATCCGGGTTTGCATGCTAAATATTGACACTTTTACCGAAAAGACGAAAGAACAGTCAAAAGTCCTTCACAAGCGCTGTGTTCTCCGATAATAACGGTGGCATGGACGTGGTAAAAATGGTTATAGAATTCTCTACTAAGGTGGCCCTAGTTGGATATTGTATTGGCATTGCCATCTTTAAGAACTTCCGCTATTAACAAGATCCAGGGATTGATGCAGCTCATTATGATTGCAGCTGACCACATGATTTAATTCTTTGCTGCCTGCAACGTGCCTGCAGGTGATCTTTATGGTCAACCGGGGGTAAAGACTTTGGCATACGCAATGAAAGCGGCTAGTGTCACCACCGTAACAATACACGGTGGTTAAACGGTTGTCTTATTTTGCAGAATTTTATAGTAGGAACACTAGCAGCCAGACTATACTAGTATAAGTCACAACAATTTTCTCACCTCAACGTCCGCTCTTGATTGATGTCTTTGAAATCAAGCGATTGCTGACATAGCGCAAGATGTGCAGGTCCACTACAAATTAAATGGTGTATTTGGGGTATTTTGCGAGGAAGCAGAAGAAATTACCCCACTCTTGCAACTGCTAACCATTATGAGCGTGCAACAAACATCAAAGCCAAAATACAATCCCCAGAGCAAACTAGGTATCCTTTAGGCTCACCTAATTAGTGTGTCCGGATAGCTGAATGGTCAGTTCACAAGGCTGTCGTTCGGAATGTCGCGGTTCAAATCTCGCTGGTGGCAGAGGGATTTGTATCGTGATTTGAAGTCGGATACCAGTTGAATGAGGAATGAATGAGTACCTGAGTCAAATTAGGGTAATAATATCGGGCGAGCGGAATGCTGACCATATTGCCTCCTATAGGGTACTCTAACCGTGTACCGTGACGGTCTTGAATGAAGTGCTTTAGCACAATTGAAGGCCCTGATCCAATACGGATTGTTGCGCTAACGATTATCATATTGTTATAAATTGGATAAGTGATTCATCAACTTGGATTTGAAATAACTACACCAAATTAAGACCTGTTAGAAGTTTTGACGAAAGTTTCTCGTCGATGAAACACTACCAATTGAGAAATTTAATAAGAACGCAAACCGGGAAGAACAAAGTTATTTGCTGTAAGAGAAGCAACCCCCTGTACGGATTTTCATAACAAATTGAACACTTTGGACAAAGTGAGATCTGCTCCGACTTGTCAAAAGGCAACACCAGCGAACACCAAACACCGAATCTGTTGGGTTATCGACAAGAACTGTATGTTGCTTACCGATCGACAGGCCGCCGCGGACACATATAGACAATATTTCGAGTAGATTTCAACGAACGAATTTCTTCATTCACCATTTTCGCGCAGAAGTTAAAGGGGTGAAACGAATGAAATCGAGCCAAACTACAGGACCTGATGATATCGCAGCGGAGCTAAGAAACCGATGAGTTGAGACCGAGCACTGTGAGCTGATGAATTCTTCAATCGCGCTATTGAGGAGGATAGAACACCATATGATTGGCAAGAAAACACAACGGTTTCGATATCGAAAAAGAAAGGGAGTCCAGCAAAATGTTCAATTAACTATCCCGACATGGACCTATGACAACTGTATTTCCCACACCGTTCAGATAACCGTCAATCAAGCCGGGCTTGTCAAGAAATTTGGAAACCCAGTGAGAAACATTACCTTCTCTACATTACATTTCTAGATCTAGAGAATGCGTTTGACCGAGTTTTATGTGTTTAGAATACTGAGGGATCCTAAGTCCACATGCACTTGATGTTGAACCGGACCAAATGTTTCTTGGTTTATACACGAAGGTATAAGAACCTTAAAAAGACGGGCCCGCTCCAACTTGGACACTTGCGCGGACGTTCTAGAGCGAGCGGATGTGGCATTTGCACCCACTAAAAACATTCCCGGGCTCTCCAGCCTCAATCCCGCGGAACAACCATTTAATTAATGTTTCGAGGGGTGGGTTTACCTTTAGGCATTCGTGCTTATCGTTTTTCCCTTACTTATTTTAGTTTAGCAGGTTGTTCTGTCTTTTTGCAATTGTCGAGGAACTATATTTTTTTACACTTACCAATCTTCCCCAAGCTTGGGTCAAGTTCCTTTCTCCACCGAGAACTTTGGATAGTGAAACATTACAAGCCAATTCGATATTCAGCCAAAGCGATGCAGATAGTGCCTGTAGAAACCACCGTGTTCGGTGAGGAACTCGGTAATGTGGTAGTTGATTCTTCCGTGCTCCTGCTCAACCTACATCCTAATATGAAAAACAAACCCCTGTGCGTTTTACCATTTTACATGACTTTCCACAATACCGAGTACTGTGGCGTCCCCGTTGCAATGATTCATTCTTTGGGACCCTCATCTGTCCCGTATCAGAGAATCCTCTCAGGGAAGTAATTCTCAACCAGACTCGCCAAATATACAGGAACACCTGTATCAGTTAATGTGCCTTTAATTTGGTTCCAGTTGGTGGCATTGAATGTGTTTTGCACATCCAGTGCACAAGAAGTCTTTTATCAGGCTCACTGGTCTGCTGTAGATGCATCTCTCCATAACTTTCCCTATTGTATCCAATCTGGATCTTCAGGTAGCTTATCGGGTTTGGGAAGCCACACCTACTTTTGCTTTTTTCAGTAGGTAAGGAATATTCTTTTTTTAGGGATGTCTCGAAGGTATCGGCAAAAAGATCAGGACTAGTCTTCACGGTCAGCTTCAAAGCCCTGATAGGGATGTTATCCAAAACCTGCGCCGTTCCTAGCTCACATTTCTCGCAGCTCCTCCTCAGCAGTCGTTGACTTGAACCACCGTTTGCTTTCCGCTGTTTTGGTGGTGAAGAAATAGAATGGCACCAATATGGGTGATCTTTGTAGCTTTTCATTACTACCTTGTAAGCCCCATTGCGGACGTGTAGATCGGCAATTCGCATAACTATTAGGAACAGTTCCCTTTGCTTTGGCTCGGTTGTCTGTGTTCCCCATTGAACGTCGCTATCATGTTTTCTCCTAAGATTTAGGTAAAGCCCCCTTGTCCAGAAACATGGGGATTGCAAAATTGCTTGTTGTTGCACCAGCTGCTTACTGAAGAGCAATCGCTTTTCAGGCATAGTAGCTGTTTTTATATCGTGAAAAAGGCTTTTCGTTACCGCCTACACAACCTAGTTCAAGTACAAGGATATAAAGCCTGCAGTACCTGAATATCCACCTACGTTGATTTTAATTCAATGCCTCTGGCAGTCTCACCAGAGGAAAGAAAACGCGGGCTTGGTTCACTGAAAAGAACTCATTTAATTTTCCTTAATCCGCTTCGCCTTAAAATCTGCTATTCTGTACTTAATTGCAAATAAGAACTTATTGACCTTAGGTAAAACTGCATTTATGCGAACTATGCGACTTTTGGCATAAGCATGATTTGTATGCAAACAGTAGCATTGTATGCCTTTTTTGCTATGGTCGCAACATTCAGGACTATGTCGGGTTTGAGGGCCTCACCGAACATAGCCTCCTCGAAAGCTTTCGTCGCCCACCTGAAAAACCCATTCCATTTACGGAAAGCAACCCTTCCAAAACGCTGCTTTGCCGCTTTTGATACTGATCTAAATGCAACCACCGTGATTTCGATGTAAGTCATGCAGATAGGTACTACCCCATCAAGCAGGAAAGAAACCGCCGCCTCGACGGCGTCTATTTGCATTTCTTTCGCTACTTCCACTCGGGAATCTAAGATAATTTCCAGGAACGTAAAAGGTGCCGTTCAGGTTCGGAGGAAGGGTACCCGCGTTGAGTTCAACTCTGTGAGAATTATTTGGCTGATCCTAGGATGCATAAAAAACACCTCTAAAATTAGGTTGTCAGATTGCGGCCGGGTTCCGCTCTGAATCTTCCTGCACAGGCTATATTAACATCTTTTAAATCGTTATGCTTGCTGTTCATCGATTTCGAGGAGGGTTTCGACAGCACGAACCGGGAGCGTATCTGGAATACCATATACAATGAAGGAAGCATTCCAGAGAAACTAATGGCTATTATCAAAGCGAGCTATAATAATTATAATACTCGTTGGCCCAAAAATCCAGTTGGATCAGGGCTTTCAAGCGTGTTAGAGCACTTCATTCAAAACCATAACGGTACACTGCAGGATTATAGTACTGTACACTGGCACCAGTGCGTTTTGAACCGCTACGCAAAACAGTAAAGAAATTGTACAAGCTTCTCGGAAAGTCAAACTTTGGAGTGACACTCATCGCATGTTGAGTGATCAATCTCTTGCTTCTAATCGATGTTAAAAGTAATTCTTAGATTCAAAAAGATACTAAAAACTCCAGTAACAGCTTACAAGTCTTTTGCATACGAGTATAGCTTTGGAATACGAGTATATGTAAACAATCTTTCATATCCAAAGGGGCTAAAACACATTATTCCTCACATTCATGGTGTTCCATTGTCCTCGTAATTTTACAAAGTTAGGTGGAAAATAGACATAACTATTTCCAAATAAATTATGTGTGACAGATAGACAGACATATGGACAGGTGGATAGGCGTTCCGACAGTGACACAGAATGATAGACATGTAGTCGGGCGAGCAAGCAGACAATGAATCGATTTTAATGAGGTTTTACGTTCCATCAAATCTCCATGGAAAGGATGATAAATGAATTTCTCTCGTTGGTCAGTAGAGGCAAGAGTAACCCTGACAGCAATCAAACCCCAGCATATTGTACATCTCCTGCCACGATTTACTGGAATCAGTAATTTGATTCAGCTCAGAAATAATGGGACGAATTTATGTGGACATTTACATTGTATACACGAAATCAGTCTAAAGGAATAATTTCCCTGCAAGATTCCAACATCTGACAATTCTAGAAAGGACCACAAATCAGTCAACAAATTTATTTATGTGTTTTCATCTTTCCATCAATAATATTTACTGCACGCACTATACCAATGGCCCTGACGGATCCCCTGCGTCTAACCTATCTGACGCAATTGTAGTCACGTTTTGCATTGGCGAAGTATGTCAATATTGACATGAAACCGCAGTCAGACCTAATTAGAAATACAAATGTCAACAATATTGTGGGGTTGGATTGATTGCAGGAATAGCGACAAATTTACTGCTTTGCATAGGCGATAGTATGAATTAAAAACATCTGATTGTGTACATCTAAGTACAGGGCGAGGCAAAACCTCGATTGTAACAAAGAATAAATATTGGAAAGGAAATTGACAATTAGAAAGGATTTCTGCAGTTTGGCGAAGGTTGAGTTTGTAAAACAAAACTTTGTTAAAATCGGTTCAATCTCTGTCCGTCTGTCATACGATTGACTTGAAATTTGATTAGATGGTGGGAACAGTGGGGTCCTCTTACATGCTAAAGGAGGTGTACCATTTTTTTCATCGAATATAGACATGTGATACCTCACATGAAAGGTCTCGATTGGTAATTTTCAAAGCAAATTTTAGTTTTGACATTTGTTAAAAAAGCACAGAATGAGTGTGGTCAAAAGTGACGTGTTCTTTAACTGACGCATTCTTGAAAACCACCCAACCGAAAAATCTTAAAAAAATAATGAAGCTACCTCTATACTGTGTTCAGGCCTCAAAATACCCTCCACATCGATATCTACTCATGTAAGTTAATTATACTTGATATGTTTTTGGGAAATTGATTAAAAACCCCTTAATTCCAGTCCGTATATAACTCTTTATTTTCTTCCTTTTTTTGCGCCTCATCTGGGTGTAGGATTTTTTGAATCGCTGGATATTCCCATTCTATCAGCTTCTTTGATAGAATTTCTTATTAATGATTAATGAAAATGGGGCTTAAAGTGGACTTGATCTCGATTCGCTTCTTAATTCCTTCCTACTTAATACTGAACAGCACATCCTCATCATCATGTGGAAAAAGTTTTTCCAAAAGCCGGGTCCCTGCTCTATGTTCTAAATTTCGCCGCATAACATAACAATAAAATTTCTTCATAAAATATCAGTCTACTATCACCAATATACTTGATACTACCAGCTTTGTTGCTAAATGTCTTAATCATAGTTATATATATACTTCCGATGAAATCGTCTGCTCATCTGCGTTTCCCCTCGTCAATCATCTAATCATCCTGCATACTGATCCCGGTATATCCTTTTTCCTCTGGAGTTTCCCAGGAGTCTGTTAGTGTCGCTTATTCACTCCTTAGTGCATAAGACATCGACACAGTTTCTTCGTTGTTATTGTTTTCTTCCTTTACTTTGTCATCGCGATTGTACTTCAGTTTCATTATCATTGCACAATTGGAAGTGATGAGACTTTAGTAGCGAGGTGAATATAAGACAAACACAAACATACGTGACGACTAGGATTCGAACCCAGAGCAGGGACAATGGAGTTTTCATAATTGGTAGCCCCCTATGCCGCCGTCCGATAAGGCAACAACAAAATATGATTCTTGACTTCTCATCTGGTCCTAACAACACAATAATCACTAAGCCTATCCAATTCCGACCTGCGCGGTCGATTTTGATCGCTTTTCTATTTTTTAATGGGTTTGGAAAAGTTTGCCTCTCTGATTGACTGTAAGAAATCTGGGTGGTAGCTTTCGCTATCTCCACCATTTATGTTCATCACATTACCTCTGAAAACATCATGAGGGCATTAAGATAAAAAAGCACCCAAACAATATGAACAGGGATTAGGTTCATCGCAGGTCTGCTCTGAAGAAGTGAGCCGAACTGCTCACAAAACGTTGGAAATAGAAAAAAATTACGTGGTCGAGAGTCCAGAAAATACCCGAAAAATTAGTCGGGAAACAACGCGGAGTTCTACGAAATCTTTTATGATCCAGCTGTCAGCCATTCGGATACCGGTTGTTGCGCCGTTGATGATGATGACAGCCATTCTCTCCCCATTCAACTATACAAAATGCAGTGGTCAGGCTATTCGGCGTGTATAGACGAATCAGAAAACCCTAAACGCATACTGAAGGGTCAAGCTCGAGGCACATGACCACAAAGAATACCACCCAAAAAATTAGACGATCACTTTAGATTGGTCAGTTCGAGGCGTAGGTCAAGACCCCAGACAGCTTTTAGGGATATCGAATTAATGGCCCTCGGCGCAAAACCGCGGTGTCTGGAGTTTCTTATTAAAGCAGGGCTAGCCCGGATACCAGTTGTTGCGCCGTTGATGATTTCTGTAATGACTACGGAGATGGTTTAAATAAGTATAAAGTGAGAGGGTAATATGTAATAAAGTACTCAGTCACAAAACAAATTGAGAACTTCAGTTCTTTTCCATGAAGACATTTCCAAGCGATAAACGGCCACACGCACAACATAGAGAGAATATCAAAGGCGCCATGCTTTTCGCCATGGTGTAAGGTACGTAAATAGTCAAGAATCCAAAAAGGAAAGCGCGAAAATCCAATTCATTTTGTTCTAGAGTCGGAAATATTAATGGTGATGGGAGTTTGTAAATGGAACGATACAGCATGTAGCAGTATTTCCTACAATAGGCAGTACTCCTTAGTTTCCTTTTCCAAATAGAGAATCAAGGATACTAAAAGCTGATAATTATCGAACGGAAAGAGGTGTCATTTACATAAAGTCAAGGAAGGATACTTCCACTCTTACTTGTAATCACTTGGAAGGTATCAAACCTCAAGGCAAGACAAATATGATATTTTGTGGTAAAGTAAAACGGATGCATAAGAAATTGTTTTCTATAGGGCAGAATAGAATATGGAACAAAGAATGCGTATTTCATAAAGCTAGAGGTATGTACGTATATATATGTCGTAAGAACGCAATAAGAGCTGTAGTTTTAGAGATAAGTAATGCAGGTGGAGGCTGACTTGAAACAATATCTCGAAGTTAAAATATTATCCTCTCGAGGCCTTCATATTTAAGGACTAAACCGTTTGAGGTTCTAACACAAAAAAAGAGTAAAAGTGACGAAGTAAGTAGTAGACAATGATTGCGATTTTTGGAAGGGGAAATAGTAATAATAATAAACTCCGCCGTAGCCGGTCCCAAGCCCGGTTTTGAAAGGAGGAGGGATGGATAGCTTCAGTCTGTACGCCACTGCAGCGTCTCAGGGGGTAGGTGAGGAAAGTGCAGGAACTTTGCAGTCTTACAGATTACTCACTGAGGAAGGTATCCCAACACCTGGCAGCTGGGGATAAAATGCACCACCAAAAATGAGAAGAAGAAGAGAGGAAGAGGTCCGGTACGGATAACCGGCGGGAGTCGTCTGACTTGGTGACCGGGTCGGGCTCTCGTAATGGACAGTACGGCGTCGAAGTCACTAATCGTGGGGCGGTTCGACGTCTAGGCGCCACGACGACCAGGAGCATTGCTCCGCCTGCTGCAGCTGTTTCGCCAGAATCTGTGGCGGCCACTTCAGCAATTTGAGGTCATTGGGGAAACTGATGACTTAGAGTCGATGGGGGCAGAGGCGGCGATATCAACAACACCACGTCGCACTGCAGGCAAAAATTTCAGTACTCACCGAAGCACTCTTCTCCACCTTCCAGCTGAGGTTTCCGCTGAGGTTCGGGACGAATTTCAAAGAGCGTGTATAGAATTCTCGGAAATGGATCCTTTGCATAGACCAAGTATTCCCAGGCTCTATGCATCTCCAGCAACTTCGGGAATTCTATCTCAAATCAATGGTGAGATTGCATCTCGACTGTGTGCTGATGCGTCGCTGATGCAACTGCAATCATTTGTGTATTGTGGTGCAGCTACGGCTGTCAGATTTCACGGTCAGAAGATTCGCTTTCGCGTTATTGGTTTGAGTGACCAAAGAGATCCACCATGAAAAATTCATCTGGAACGTCGACTTGACTCACTAAGGCAGGACATTGCACTGATCATGAGAAATAAAGTGCAGAGGGTTTACAGAAACTATGTTTATTCCCCAGTGAGTGAAATTGTGGACACACTAAAGCAGAAGATTTCTGTCGTATGCAGTCGGTTACGACGGTATGGCGAAAGTCATTTCAGGCGTGTCTAGAATGCAACATACGCGCGGAACAAGCGGAGCTTTTTCAGATCTCTCAACGAATCCCAACAGAGTGTCCAAACAGCACAGTTTTTGGTAACGAAAGCGGAAGAATACTGGGGTGAATTTTGGGGGCTACCCGCCCGCCACCTTATCCTTAGGAAGGATATTTCTGTAGCGCCTCGCATACCTGGCTAATGGATGTCCTACGTCTGTATCGTATTGATCCCAAACGAATAAAGTTCTTGGCAACAGTCATGAAGGAGTGGTACACCATCCTATCAGTGCGTTCATCTGAGGACGTCAATACCTCAGAGCCCATTTGTATACGGAGGGGCACCATCCAGGGGGATTCGTTGTCCCCTTTGGTTTTGCATGGCACTGAACCCCCTTTTATAGCTCCTGAATGATGCTAGAGGGCTTGGTTTCGCAATCAAATATGGGCTACATGCTAAGTGAAAGCTGAAACACTTGGTGTACTTAGATGACATCAAGCAGTATGTTTGACTGACGATCACCTTAGAAGCCTGTAGCAAATAATAGACATGTTCAGCTATGATATTCGGGTGGAATTTGGATTAGACAAATGTCGAATCCAAGCCATCCACAACGGTTATCATGAGTCGCATGCTGGACATAGCACTGATGACCACCACATCCAAGCTATGGCCGAGACAGACTTCTAGAAATATTTAGGAATTCTGCAAGGAACCCATGCTCGAGTTCTTGCAAGGCTGGTACTGAAATCGCATCTTTCGGTGAAGAATAAAATAGGTGCTCTGAACCTATTCACTATCCCTTCACCGGCATATGCATTCGGAATATTGCCCTGGACGAAAACCGATCTGGAAAACGTCCAGCGGCAAATAAGGACTACTTTGTCAGAATTTCAAATGCTTCATCCAAACTTTGCCGTGGAGCGGATGAACCAGCCTCGCGACATCGGAGGCAGGGGTGTTGGTGGTTGACGTGGCGGCACAACATCATCGCCAAATCGAATCGCTACACGCTTATTTTTATAGCAAAGGGCGGGCGAGTCCCTTGCATGTAGCTGTTTATAAGGCAGACTGTGGGCTTACTGCACTTAACTTGAAGGATCGATCCTTCAATCCTCTGAGTGGGATGAAGTCCCACCAAGAGCGGATCGATGAATGGAAGTCGAAGGCAATGTACGGTGAAGATGTGAATTGTCTTTGGCAGCAATTTGTAGATTTGCATTTGTCGAACAGATCGCTGTGTATTAGGGAGCTCTTTGCTGAGACGCAGGGATTAATGTGTGCCATTCAGGACGCCCTGGTCGCTACCCGAGCTTATAAAAAGCTCATAATCTTAAGAACGGGTGAACAACGACCAGTGCACAATGTGTGGTTCTGCATTGGAGACGTCAGACCATCTCATTTCTGGCTGCACTGTTATGGCACCGGTGCAATATATGAACAACCATAATGCTTTAAGTAAGGTGATCCATCAAAACCTTGCATACAATCATGGGCTGATCCCGCGAACATGTCCAATTTACCAATATGAGCCGCAAGCAGTTCTTGATAGTTCTGCTTACAGCATGTATTAGGACCGCAAAGTTCTAACTGATTGCCATATTCCACACAACAAGCCTGACGTGCTGTTAGTTGAAATCAATGAAATTTGGCATCCCGAACGGGTGGTTGTAGTTCCCATAATATTGTCAGCCGCCGTTATTGTACCTAAATCCCGCACGGCGTTTCTTGATGTCTTGACTCTGACACAGTTTGATCTAAACCATGCAGAAACATACCATTCTGCATACGTGCTCGATATTGTGCGGAATTTTCGACGGATTCCTCCATTGACCTACCATCGGCCACCACCACCCATCGGCCGCCCCGTTCTCATTAAGTAGGTAGGATCGTCAGAGCCTAAATGCTTGGCACTTAGTGCTAGTATTAGGTAAAATCCGTCATGTGCCAAGATTGTGACAATTCGGAAATAAAAATAATCGGAGGCGCAACAATTCACATTGGATCAGGGCCTTCAAGTGTATTAGAGCACTTCTTTCAAGACCGTAACGGTACACTACAGTATACTGTAGAAGGCAATGTGATCAGCAAATTATCACATTATTTAACTCGCTCGCCCGAGATTATTATCCTGATTTGACTCAGGTACTAATTCACAGGTGATTCGACTGGTATCCGACATCCTGTCATGATAAAAAATCCCTCTGCCACTAGTGAGATTTCAACCGCGATCTTCCGCTACGACAGCCCCGCGTTCTAGCCACTTGAGAGGTTAAGGAAGGGGGATGCAGACAAATTCAATAGTTAAAAGACCTCAACTAACATATCAGGTTCCCTGTACCTACTTTTTTTTAAATCATAAATACCAAACAAATGGCTCTGAACTTCTAAAATGAAGAAGGAAGTGTGATACCCAAAATTTATACTACTGTATAAACGTAGGTCTCAGTCTGACGGTTCATCGCACTTTTCATATCTGCCTTGGTGAAGAGAATATTGAGAGGGCAAATCGTCTATGGACTTACTTGCATTTAGTACTTCAACACTATATCAAATTGAACCTGTTCTGTACCTACGTTCACTCTGTGATATTGTATTGGTTGAAAGTTTCAAACCTTCATCAATATCTATTTTCGACATCTCATCGGGATACTATAGCTTGACACAATTTCGAACAAAGAGAGAGCCTCCTGTCTGCCATTTGACAAGGAATACAAGTTTGCGCAGGAACATTGACGAAATTAGCAAAATTTATTTTTTGTTAGTGGCAGTTAATCGACCTTGATTTGGTGTCTTAAAGATGAACAGCAATAGTGGCAATATTTCGCAAAGGGGCCATCACTTTTGTAACCGATGACGACAATACCTCATTTTTAATAAGTTTTCCGGTTATGTCAACGTAACCAGACAGCCGTATTATCTCAAAAGTAGCTCATAAAATATATTTATATTTTCACGAAGTAGAATAAGCTGTCCCTAATTTACAATAGTGCATTGCTAGACGGCTATAAAATGTGCAAATTGTTAGAGTAACGTTGCTTATTTCAAATGGCTTTCCTCCCCTCATGATTAAATTACTGTCGTAATTAAGCGAAGCGAACATTCAAATTTCAGCAATTCCATGGAGAAATTTTCCACCATCCTGTAATTGCTTTGCGCTATCAGTAAAATAAGCAACGAGATAATGATTGAATAACAAATGTTGTTATGCAAAGAAAAACAAGAACAATGGAGTCGACAGGGGGAAAATGCATCCACAGGAAGTTGTACTGAAGCATCTTCTTCATGGGGGGTGGAAATACTGAAGGCGGCAACGAAGTTAATAAAACACACTGGCTATGCATGTTAACATAAACTGCGGTTGCTAAACTATTCATACATTGGCGGCTTACGCTTTAGATAGCTAAAGGATTTGGTTAGTCTTCTTCTAAGCCTTTTATCCTACTTTCACACTCCTGAGGATGCTTGAACCTATCTGAAAAGTTTATAATGTTTTCCATGAAGTTTTGAAAATTCGCTCGAAAACTAGGTTATTTTCCTGTAGGTGCAGCTATTATCTGCAAACAAACAACAACTAACAAAACTTACCCCATAAATCCTGCAACTTTCCCCGACCGGTTTTAGTATGATTAGTGACGATTATATGGGTACATGCAATCATCTGGGGGTAACGATACTTGGCTTCGGTTAAAAAAACGAGCGCAAATCTGCAGTGAAATTGTTTATTGCTTACAATTTGTTTGTAAACGTGATATTTGCATCGATAACAAGTTGAATGGTTTGTTAAATAATGCGATAATTTGACCCCATGGTGTGTGTGATTATCAGCATTTAGTTGTTAATAATAGGCAAGGAGTTCATTTCGAAGTACTTGACGTCATATGTGAGTAATTTTTTTATACTTTGTTTAGGAGATTGTAATCAATATATTAACACTTAAAGAGAGATGACTTTGTTAGTCACTTTCTAGAAACGTGAGTTAATTCGACCTTATATGTTATAGATGGTATGATAGCTCCGACTTGTCAAGAGCACGTAAAATATTAGAAATTATTTGGAAGACACAATACAACAATATGTTCTAGGAAAAATCTAGTGAATCAAATCATCAAAGCTTCCTTAGTAGTGTAAAATACTGTAAACTTATTCACTTTGTCATTGCCTACTATGTAATATTTTCTCTAAAAATACTGTAAACTTATCATTGCCTACTATGTAATATTTTTCCTAAAATACTGTAAATTCATATGTACCGGCCTACTAAGTATAGGTAAAAATTGTATAAAAAAGGAAATATAAATTAAAAATACGTAGTTCGTTGGAACTATCAAACTCAAGCTAAACGTGTTTCATTCTGTGGAGTCCAAGCAATTCGCTGCTCCCATAATTTACACTGCTTGATTAGGTCATTGTGGAGTTCAGGCAATTGCTGCTCCCATAGCTGGTTAGTCTGGAGTTTTGGCATTTAGCTGCTCCGACTAACCATAATCTAATCTAGAAAGATAGAAGAATAAGGTACTGCCAAGTGGACTGGCAACAATCACATAAGGTGGCACATCACAGGGATTGCCAAGTGGACTGGCAACAACCACATAAGGTGACACATCACATGGCGACCGTGACAGTCGAAACACCGGAAGCATGGCGCAATACAAAGTTGGAGAGCAACCACCGCGCTGGAGGCCGTCAGAGTCAACCCCGACAGCTGCGGTTGGTGACAGGCTTGCGGGACCTCGACGCCTTACAATGGCAGAAAATGTTTCGAACAGCGAAACCTCATTAATTTTGCGTGCCGGCAGTCTTACAAATCTATCCGACACAATTGCAAAGGCAATTGCAGTCGATAAACCAATTCTCAAAAATGTCTATCATTAACAATACTTCAGAAAACCGCATTACTAACAAAAACATGCAGCCTGATCAGCTGTACGTTTTCGAGGTTCTATCACCTGATGAGGTAGTGCGTTTACCGGAATTGAAATTGCGCAATATAAAAAAAAAATACTGATATAGAGATAAACGTAATACATAAAAATAAAGTCCAAATAAAGCGGTATATAAATCTAAATAATAACCAATCAATTGAACCCGCATTAGTGCAGGAACTCACAGAGTTGGAAAAATATCTAAATAATAGGTTTCAGACCAAGACTCTGAAACTATCGGCCGAAAGTGAATTATTCACTATATTAAATACAACCGCATTTAAAACGCTAGCGAATCATACTTTAAAAAATATGGATATCCAAATATACAAACCACTAATTACGATAACGGACAAATCGAAAATAATAGAAATATTGCATAATAATCACTCTACTCCAACAGCAGGACACATTGGACAGAGTAGAATGTATAAAAAACTTCTAGAAAAAGCAAAGAAAAAGACAAAAAACCAAAATGACCCAAAATGTAACCCATTATCATTGAAAATAGGAGATCAAGTTTTGTTATACGTCGAAAACAGACGAAAACTAGACCCATTGTATGAAGGTCCTTATAGCATAATATCAATTGACAATGTAAATTGCCTGATAAAAGACCAGGACAATAAAATATCTAAAATTCACAAAAATAGGTTAAGACGAATAAATAAATAAATAAAATAAACAAAATTGCTTTGAAATTGCCTATTCTGTTGAAAATACTATTATAAATATAAATATACCACCTAATTAATCAATACCAATACAATATATTACAATAAGTAGACTTTAAAAATATTACTCATTATTGTTAAAAAAAAGAAAAAAAAAAACTTCTAACTATACAATAAAGAAAAAACGAATTGTCTACCGTTCCTAAAGACAATTCATTTTTTTCAAAAGGGGTAAGGTGTAAAATACTGTAAACTTATTCACTTTGTCATTGCCTACTATGTAATATTTTCTCTAAAAATACTGTAAACTTATCATTGCCTACTATGTAATATTTTTCCTAAAATACTGTAAATTCATATGTACCGGCCTACTAAGTATAGGTAAAAATTGTATAAAAAAGGAAATATAAATTAAAAATACGTAGTTCGTTGGAACTATCAAACTCAAGCTAAACGTGTTTCATTCTGTGGAGTCCAAGCAATTCGCTGCTCCCATAATTTACACTGCTTGATTAGGTCATTGTGGAGTTCAGGCAATTGCTGCTCCCATAGCTGGTTAGTCTGGAGTTTTGGCATTTAGCTGCTCCGACTAACCATAATCTAATCTAGAAAGATAGAAGAATAAGGTACTGCCAAGTGGACTGGCAACAATCACATAAGGTGGCACATCACAGGGATTGCCAAGTGGACTGGCAACAACCACATAAGGTGACACATCACAGTAGCACAAAGAACCAAAGACACCAGAATTCTACACATGAACAAGGCAGGTTCATCACTTATAAATTTCCCGCGTGAAAAGGTACATCCTTCGTTATTCACCTGCTCTGCACAAGAATATCGTTAAATAAATAAAAGTTTAAGGTTAGGTATAGTTTTAAGATTTAAGGGGGAAAACCACATTAGGAGGATATCAAAATCGCCTTTTTTTATACAAAAAATCACCCCCCTAGCTATGGCAAATGTCTGAACCTCGTCACAGAGATGACCATGAGAAATGCATAAGGGTAAATATTAGCTCCATATTCAGACAAGCTTGTAGGGACAAGCCTGAGCTTTTGGCTGATAAAAATAGACCCCAGATAGTGGTTCTATGCAAAACCAAGTTGCACGTCCGTCAAAGGCTCACATTCCCAATTTTCAACCTATTCGGTACTACAATTCTAACCAAACGACTTTAAACCTTGCTGTAAAGAACGCAGTAATACTGATCGCCGATATGTTTCTCGCCAAACAATTATGCCTACTTAAGAACTCCCTCAAATTTCCACTTCCTAATTGGGGTATTACATAACGAGCAATCACCGTCAACTCCACAGCTGACCAATCGCCTAGCTTCCTCGCCCGCTCCTACAATTTGGACCAGAGTATGTTGTATCAACTGCATCTAACATAAAATTTCCACAGGGGAACCACCCATAAATGCCCAGATCCGAAGGAGAGTTCCGAAAAAATCTGCTTCCGACTACTTGATCTTCCAAATCAAACTTCTGGCCAAGTATCAAGAGAACTCCATGTGGCTTGACATTGCGCCTCTTATCAGGTTCTCTCAACCGGATTGAATCTATCCCACAAATAAGTTGCATCAAGCCCGAAACTGGCGCAAATTCTACCAAACAGAGCAAAAATTCAAAATTAGCTGAGAAGGCCCGGTTCCTTAAAATACTATTTCTTCATGAGTGCTTTTCTATCTACTCCCCGATTCCGATGAGCTAGGAGAATGTCTAGATAACTCTAATTCCTAAAAAGGGACCCATCTTTTCAACCTCCTGACATCTTGCTCGAGATTAACTACAAGACTTTCAAGACAGCTTGCTTTGTCAATATAAAGAAAGGCTGTGAATTCGCGTAGGAGTACAAAGCCTTTTCAAGGATTAACATTTACTGTTACCCCACTTTCTAATCAACCCGTTTACAGGTAACTGCCTTGTATGTCGAGGATGTTTTTTGTTCGAGATTATACCATTAACCAACTTAGCTGGGTATAAATGAAGATTTGAAGCTTCCGAGTAACGGGTATGGTAATTTTTCGTATGATGCTGACGTTTGGCGAGAGCAGAAATGAGTTCGGATTGGAGAGATTTATATTTTGGTTTTTGGTATTTTGGGAGGGGGACAAAGGCTGAAGAAAAAGAAGAAGGGAGGGGCAGCTATTCACCCTGAGTCCAAATTTTCTCTCTACAGTCTTGTTCATGTTAACGATTTCGAAAAGTCATGCAAATGATATTGATTGGTCCATTCGATGTAGAAGTTGTGGCGAAATAGGGCATATTACCAAAGAGTGCGGTATAACCTCAAACCAATGTTGGAAGAAGAAAAGTAAGGTTTACGTATTTGCTGCTTGCACCAGCACAGCGAGAGGTGTTAACTGGAACAAAAAAGCAAAATTAATTCAACCTCAATGTTTGAAGTCACGGACTAGACTGCTGAACCCACCACATGAGCGTCCGGTGGTTGAGCAATACGGGGTTAGATGAAGAAATTTTGTGTCAGCTATGATAGGCGGCATATACTCGTATATGTATAGCTACTACGTTCCCCTAAGTCTTATTTTGACGGAGCTCCTAAAATCGTTTCAGCAGCTTGCTGTCAAATGTAAATGCAGTTCCCTAGGCGCCGTTTATCAAGAACAATAATGCCTTCTAGCAGGCATTATTTTCCCCCCAAACTAGTGTGTTAAGGTCATTGGATAGTTGCAGCCAGGGGTAAGTAACTGAGCAACAAGAAAAATAAGAAAAGCAGACAACTGAGATCCCAGGCGCTAAATGTTATTTTTGCTATTTAAAGGAAGGTCTTAAACCGCAAGAGGCCCCTAAGAAAGATCAGGGAGAATCTAAATTTTCAGCAGGGGGACCAAGGAAGAGCAGAGAAATTCAGACCACAAGAAGGGAATATTCTCGAGAAGCCCAAATCCGAACCCAAGAAGACGGAAATTTCGGATAGGTTACGGCCTCAGATAGCATCATGAAGCCCAGCGTTATCTAGCATTCAACTGACTATTCTACAGAAATACTTAGTTGTGAGGGGTAGGGAATCATTGAAGACCTTATCGTTGAGCAGATTTGTAAAGGATGGAGTACTGAGCTAGTGTTCAGTGGTAAATGCTCTCGACCAGGTCTTATACTGCGACGCAGGATGGGCGGAATAGCTTAGAAACACTATCTCTAAACTACTAGACTGGAAGGGAGAAGAACTATCGATAGATGGTGGAGATAATATAGCAGGGGCACATGCAGTCACAATCTACCTTCCACAGGGACTGAGAATAAGTATCTTTACACAGTTGTGAAGAGCTTACAGAAACAAAGTAAAGACCAAAGTAAACTTGACTCCTCTACGAAGGCAATTAAATTTCGTAAATGCTTCAAGAGGTATAGATTCGGTGACATCCCTGTGCACGGACACCGAGGAAAGTTACTTCAGAAGGCATGTCAGATGAAAAGCCTACCGGCAGCACGGAAGGAATCTTTAAAGTCATAGAAGCCGAAAGGGCAAGGTTGAACAGAAAAGGGGACCTGCTGCCTATTGAGAAGTCCCATATCGGAAGACGACAACGATACCCTGGCATCGGATAAGAGCTCTAAGCATTAGTAAAGTCAATGGCGAGCACTGAGATAGCCGAGGTAAAATAATAAAATGGAAAATGCAACAACATTGGAAGAGTGTTGGCTCAAGAGTAATGGGCGTATCGGGCGCAGATTCATGGTCTGCAAGGAGGAAGCATGCAGGTAATTTGCGATTCTGTTTGCAAAAGCCCATAGCTCGAATTAATTTTAAATTTAATTTAAAATATATGTCTTTCCATGGCATCCGCTCACTTCTTAGCTGGAGACAACCGAATCCTACAGGAAGTAAACTTTAGAATGGTGAAGTCCTGCAAAACGAAGTCGATTCCACTTCTCCTCAGTTGCCAGCATAATAAAACCTAGGGAAGCAGCGGTACGAATTGAATAGATGAAAACCTTCTTGAATTTATCTTAAGCAACAGGTTAGAAATATATAACATAGTGAACATGCCAACATTTGTGACCAGCACAAGGCAGGAGGTACTGGACATGACCCTAGGGAATACTCTTATCAGTAAGGCCGTCAAAAATTGGAGGGTGTCGGATGAACTCTCCATGTCGGACGGCAGGAAAATGAGACCTGACGTTGAATGTAACTCTGAAACAGAGAGAAGTAGCGGAAAAGTACAAAATCCCCGGAGAACAGATTGGGACCCCTATGCAAGACACCTGAGCAATAGCAGCAATAATGTTTACGACGATTTTTCTTTTGCTACTTGGTCTGCTTTCACTCGCGATAATCCATTTCGCTGTACCGCCGCACGTGTCTTTTATTGAGAAGGGCCTCGTTGACCAATTCTTTTTTTGATCGGTCATGCTTTAAAGGCAGTGAGGACATTTTTTTCTTCCGGACAAGTTTTTTTCGAATGTCTAAAGGAGACAGATTCTGAATAATAGATAACTAGAATAGTAAGTTACAATAACAATTCTATTGTAAATTGCAAACCGTTCTAAACCAACCAGTCTCTCGTTAACCAAATTTAAATAATAATTAAATAAATTATAATAAAATTTTTTGGTGAGGTGTGGTCTGTAATTTTTATTTGCTCCCCTTCGAGAAATTGTGCTGTCCGTCGGAATGATAGGCTAATTAGCAGTACTGCCATCAAATCTTATACATCCATTGTTAGCGCGGACTAGCCTAACGCCCTTCCTTTTCAGTTGTGCACATGCAGGACACCTGATGATGTCTGTAGGTGTAGCCTTCGTTACCTTGTCCAGAGATGACACTCAATTCTTTAATTGCCATCATCTTTGATTATTACCTACCATTTAACTACCCGTTTGTGTTCTATTTCGACAGTCTCAGGAAAACTCACTGCCAACCACTTTTTATTTCTGACTTCTTGCGCCGAAGATTAAAATATCATGCTTCGGATTTAGAGATTATGCGTGGTTGTTTTGAATCAACTTCTTTGATTGTTACAGATAATGCACAACCTTGATTTGGAGTTATATTCTCATGCCTTAGTTGAATATCAAGAAAACTATACACAGGAGATTCAATTGCCAGCACATTCTTTGAAATTTTATGGAGACGGAAAAGTCTTGCACATGTTCGACCGCGACGAGAGTTGCGCCAGTAAAATTACGCGCATAAGGGCTGGTGTTAGTGTCGTGTATGTGATGCAATGTATTAGTGTGCGCCTACGTGGTTGCGATCACATGGCCGCGAATTGCGGCGAGCACGTGGCAGCATCTGTCATAACAACAGACATTGCACAGATGCATGTGGTTTCCCAAATTCACAGTGCCAACTCAAGGCAGAGCTTCCTTAAAGACTCATTTCGGATTAATGGTAATGGGTCTTAATGCAATGATGATTCAAAATTCCTCTAAAGAAAGCTAGGTGGAAGCAAGCACGCGGAACATTCACTGCAATAGATCCATGTTTGCTCATCCAGGAAGTGAGAATGAAAAAAGGAGATGCATCCAAGATCAAGCTTTCGGATGCATCCGTTTCCTGCTAGGATAAGATGAAGAAAAACAGAAGAAAACAGTCTAGGCGACATTGACACACCAACACCGCTGCCCTACCTCGTCCCTACCCGAAAGATACATGAAGAGATTCAGTGCAACTTTATCGCATATCCTTCGGTCCAGCAATTTTTGCATGAACGCTTCCCGCAGCAGTTGTTGTTCCCTCTGTTGCTCTCTATGGCTAATACCCACCGACTATCAAAGAATATCAGCAGCGCTTTATGGATCAGTGGTACAACGCACTCCGATCATGTTCGCAATGAGAGCATCCGCGGTATGTATGGGGTTTTACTCTTGGTAGAGAAATTGCGAGAGAAACGTGTTCCATGGTATAGTCATGTGTTGATGAAAAATCACAAGCTAAGACTACATAGCCTGATTGTCTAGATCGATGGAGAATGTCCCAAAGACCAACTGAAACAGTGATACATTAGATGGTGATTTGAGAGCCTCTCCAGTTCACCTGGACTAAACCTATGATAGAGAAAAATGGCGAACTTGATCTAGACGAACCGGCTCCTCTACTAAATGTGACAGCGGCTTAAGAAGAGGAGCACCGATTCATGCTATCTGCGCATACATTTAAAATACCTTTTCAATGAAAACTGTTATAGTCTATTCATTGAAGGTTTTCCAGAAGGTAACAACTTTCATGCTATCTCGGGCGGCAATGTCTAGTTTTGGACATGTACTTCGGTGTTCTCCGCAAGTGAACTTTGTTCAAATGTGCGTGAAAGTGCATTGTTCGAATGTCCTTTGAGAAGTTCTCGGTTCATAATGGCAGAGAACAGATGATATATGCACCCATTGGTAGTATGCATCTCATCCGCTTGCTGAAATTCCAATAAAAAACGAAACATGTTTAAAACGGATATGCAATTGAAAAGTCAGTATCGTAACCAAATAGCTTTTACTCTGAACGGAAATTCGCTAAGCTTCTTAGCGTTATGACAAAAAAAAAATACAAATAAGAAAAAGTCATTTCTCTCTATATACATTATCCCGCTAAGAACTGCATAATAGAAATAAATTTGTAGTTATTGCGAAGGAAATTTCTAGAAAATGTACATAGTCATTTCCTAACTTCTGTTCTAACAATATCACTTTCCATAGCCATAAATCTGATACGCAGGACGCAGTTCTTATTTGGACTAACATATCATATCCCGGGCTTGTACTTACATATTCTGCTGCTGGTTCTATTCATGCAAGAATTTACAGCACTTTATAGCGTCAGAAGAGTAATAAATGAGCTTCGAGCAAACGGGTCTCATGGCTCCCCATAGCACTCACTGTACTGGTGTTCTTTAAAGGTTTAGCTATCATCGAAAACGGAAAGTTCTCCTTAATCTTAAGCGGCACTTTATTCAAGGGGGTAATCGATGAAAATAGGACAAAATACATTTTTTATTTGTTACCAGAGTAACACAATTTAAGCGCCACTTCGAGCTTCAGAAGAGTAGAAACGCAGAATTGCAGTTAATTTTCACTTTTATCAAAACTTATCTTGACGATTTTTTTTTAAATACAAAAGGACGTGGTTAAAAAAGCTTAATTTTGATTTACATTTAGAAACGCTGGACTTCTTTTTTGAAAAAAAAAAAACTCTGCATACAATTTCTTTCCAATGACAAGAATAATATGTAAAGGACGTAAAATTCCTCTGAAAAAGCCACCTATTGCCTACCTCCTTATGAATTTAAAAATAAGGAAAATTCTTTCGTAAATCGACTTCTCAGAAGAATGGATATCCGTTTGATACCAGGCCTTTAATTTAGCACCATATTTCCTCAGAACAGTGATAGATCCCTTGATGTCCCCATTTAAATTGTGTAGGGATAAATGTATTTACGAAGAATAAGGAAAAAGTAAAAAAATCAACAAAGAGAATCCCCAATAAAACACTTCACCTGGACATCATTTCAATTGCATTTAGAGGCTTTTTAAACTAAACAAGGGACAATCGAAAGATAACATTCAAAAGGAAGACTTACCGGTGAGCTGCTTTCCTATAATATTTTCTTGCCGGTCCTTCTCCAGGAGTTGTAACAGTTGGTGATGTGGGAGTGCCAACGTCAAATGATGCATTTTCCATGCTGTAGCTATAATTTATCTGTGAAGCGGGAAACAAATAGATAGTAAAATGCAATTAGTTTTATTTAAAGAAAATGGATTCATCTGGAGTAAGCATCTAGTAGAAAGTTGAATAGATGAAACACCAATAAAATATCTTCTAATATTGGAACGTAATTGAAGCCGTGCATGAAAAGTTGATTGATTTATGTGCGATACGTAAATTCATGCATGTGTCAAGTTTTTGTCTAATTTCAGATAACGTAGAGAAAGTGAAGAGAACGACATTAAAGTTGTTAAATGTTTATTGTTAATTACTGCGGGGTTAGATAAGTATTCGTGCAAACCTCGATTTCTTTCGTTCTGTGAAGGCAACATCCAAATGCAGCTTTAAATAGATAGAGACATGCTACTGTGATATCGCTAAATTGTTTGGTGAAAGCGTGGTTCTTATCATGCCTAATTATATACAACATTTACAAATATCTTCGGGAACTAACGATCATATATGATAGTCGGAAAATGAATTACGAAAATAGATTAAATCATAAAATCATTTGAACTGATTTGCAGATCTTATGGAAAATAAAATCTTATTAAAATCGATGCATTGACTGTCGGTCTGTCACATGCTGCTTGCACTGAAATGGTTATTATTGACACAAAAATCGATGGAAAGGCTGGAACATCGCTCTGCTTTGAATTTAAAAGAGGGTCCTCATACATGGAAACAGGGAAAGCTGTAAAATAATTATTCACCGAATATAACCATTGGTATTAGTTGTGACATCAGCTGTAAAAGCCAGGAGAGTAAAAGTTTGAAAGTTCAATCATTAAGGGCATAAAATGGAAAGTTTAGGTGGAAATCTCGCCATTATTAGAAAAGTTATAGAAGGTCAAACTTGTCTCATTTGAGTGAGGTAATTCCATTCTGAGTTATAAAACTTCAATACTAAAGGGGATACTTGGATATACTCACTGCGCAAAGATTATGGGATATTTATGTACAAATTTTATAATGGTACACTCAAATACTCTTTCATAAAAAATTCTCCCAGTATCCAACTTGCTTTTCTGTGCAGGAAGAAAAGGATTCAACTTACCCCACCAACCATCTCTTCCGTTTTCAAAGACTTGTTAGTCCGGTACTACATTGTGTATGGTACCGCAAGAAAATTCAAACCACATAAAATGCTTTTATATAATTGAAGCTTTCGAGCAGAATGGTAAATTATGCCTCCAGTAAAGTCACTTTCTTATTTTCAGAATAAGTATCTTTTCTGACCCAGAATTTACAAATGATATTCAATTTATGGCTTGACTTGTCTTCATTAATTTGAATATCAGTAACACTCCTCTTTATTACTGAAGAAACTTGAGCTGAAGCCTTTGTTGACATATAGTGGTCGATTTTTCAGTGACATATTATCTTCTCATTTTTCTTCAGCCTTTGTCCCGTTCACAAGCGGGGTCAGCCCGTCGCGACCGGTTTTGCCACTTGGTTCTATCAAAATCCTGATCTAGATGCAATCGCGAGGGTTTCAAATCTCATTCAGCATATCAAGCCACCGTTGTTTCGGTCGGCCTTTGGCTCGCTCACCAAAAAGTTTCGGCCTTAGCAAGTGAATTCTCGTAGGCGTGAATTATGTGACCACATCGTCGAAGACGCCTACCTTGAAGTTTTTCCACGATCTGTGCAACCCAATATCGACCGCGGACATCCTCATTTTGGATGTCATCAAAACGTATCACACCACTAGTTAACGCAACATTCTCGTCTTCATTACCGTAAGACGCCGTTCATTGTCTTTTATAGTCGACCAACCATAGAGAGTGACAGGACGGATTTTTGGACAAGTTGCTCAAGATCATTTTTATTTATTATTATTATTTATGACATGCTAGGAAAACATCATCTGCATAAAGGGACGTTGGATAACCCGTGTGACAGTGTCTATAACAAGAACAAAGAGGAGTGGTGAGAGGGCGCTTCCTTGATGAATACCAACAGAGACACGAGACGGTTTTTATACACCCACAACACATCTAACTTTACTTTCCGAATCCTGGTAAAGAAATTTAACCCAGCGCACGAGTTCTTCTGGCACTAAGTCTTGTCGGAGAAGATACCAGATGAGTTCGTACGGCACACGTCGAACGCTTTCTCTAGAGCAAGAAATGCAATGTAAAAAGGGCGATGCTTCTCCATGAGTAACCGGCTTGCTTCTCGGTTATTTCAACGATTTAGCGAATACGGTTGTCAAGAATGTGTTCAAAAATCTTCATAGTATGCGAAAGAAACCGGATCGGACGATAATTTGAACATTCTGCTGGACTACTTTTCTTTTCCATATTGAAACTGTGGTACTTTCTTGCCAGTCAAATGGTGTTCTACCTTCTTCAATAACCCAATTGAAGAATTCACTGAGCCACAGTATTGGGTCTCAGTTCTTTGCTTTCCAAAGCTGAGATACGATGTCGTCAGGTCCTGTTGCTTTTCCCGATTTCATTCGTTTTATTGTTTCCTCGACTTCAGTTGCGCTAACAGGTGGAACTCCTCCAAATGTTGACAATGCTTGTGGAAGTCGAGGATGAACAAATTCTTCAGTGTTATCTGTTGTAACAGAACTGTTAGATATCCTGTGTGCGTTCGTGTCGGCTTTTGGCAAGTCGATACATATCTCTCTCGCCATTCCCTGGCCGAGTCTCCAGTTTATCGTAAAGATCTTCGTAATGGACCGTTCTTGTGACAGCGATCGCTTCCTTTGCTTCCCGGTTGGCATTCTTATAAATTTGCCAATTGGCAAGCGTTTTATCGTCGAGAAACTTATGGTGGAGACGTTTCTTTTCATGGACCTTCATTTCAAACATCGTCATTCCGAAGCTGAGTATCTCGGTTGATGTACCGCTTATCTGGCTTGGTGACCCCGAGGGTTGCAGAGGCCGCTTCATCGTGTCTTTAATTCGGCTCCACGATTCTGCCACATTCGTAATGGTTGGTAATCGTGTAAGTGAGATCATTTCTTCTTGCTTCTCCCGAAACCGGCACCATTTAATGCGCGGCCTGCCAGTGGATCCTTACGCTGTTTTATCCGTGGCTTCATTCGCATGATGGCTATTTATGGCCGATGTTGAGGTGACTTATCATAAAACCCGTTGATATTGCGTATATCAGGAGCGTTAACGTCATTAACTGAATACGTGATCGTTTCTGGTGCCAATTGCTCCAATAAGTTTAGGTAGAATAGATATGATGATTTCTGCGAATAATGCATGCTTCAGATAGAAGGTTTTGTTTTAGGCAATTTGGTAAGCATCAGAACATCGCAATAAGCTGTGATAGTAGCGGATATGTGATAGTGCGGTATGCCTCACCTTTGCAAATGAACATCGATCGAGGACGTAGAAAGGTTGGTTGAAAATTATTTATATTTGGGGAAGCGCAAGTAAGTTCAATTGATTTTTTCCGATGCTGTCAATTAATTCTGGTTATCTTTAGGACAGCGGTGTTATCCGCATGTTTTGTATCCAACTGTAGAAATTAACTGGCTCAAGTTTTCCTCATTCTAAATTTTATCGTTTTTTGCAGTTTAATGATTTTGTCACAAAAAATACTAGTAGACGAATTGGTCAGATGCATTATCATCATTAACGGCACAACAATGACTGTTTTGCTAGGCCTGCCCTAATAAAGAACTCCAAATATCCCGGGTTTGAAGCTAGGTTCAACAATTCGATATCTCTAACAGCCTGTCGTTCTGGTTTACGTCATCGAGCTATCCGAGGCAAGGTCTTCTTTATAGGTCATAAATATTGCTCTAGAGACTTCCAACCACTGCAGCCTATTCAGCTTCGCTTTATTCGGTCACCAAATAGTTATGGTGTCGCTCATAGACTTCATTCGCGTTTAGATTACGAAATTGTCTATCCAGCAGGGGCTAAACATTTTCCGAAGGATTCTGACTTTCTCCAAGGCCTGGTTAAAAGGGACGGATGATACTCCTTGTTCTTAGAGTGTTGTTGATGGTGAAATGTCTTGAGAGTTATCTGTTGTTTTCATCTACCCTTTTTTCCATCGCTTGCCGCAGGAAGAAAATCTAATCCGTTGCTGATTTGCCTGGAATCAAGCCTTTTTAGTATGGGTCGATGTTCTTCCATAGAGGGATTTCTGTCGACAACATAGTACGTAATACCTCTATAATGGCAGCGCTGAGGCAGAAGGGTTGAATGGATCTCAGGAGGATTGCAAATTCCACGCTTCTAATGAAAGCTAAAATTTGGCATAAGTTCTATATACGAGTATGTTCCAATGGAAGACAAGGAGCGCTCGGTAAAAGAAAAATCAAGAATAGTTTTGAGTTAGTATTTGATTTGCTACCCTCAAGCGACCTGAAGATTGTGCTCGTCGACTGGTCCAAAGAACAAAACCTCTAGACGTTGAACCTACGACAGCATGCGGCTAACAATGGTGGGAAGTGAAATCGGCAAAAAAATGTCGCGGCGCAAAACGAACGATTTATCGATGAGCGGAAACAGGCAATCGATGAAAAAAATACTAAAGAATTCCAGGACCGAACCACGAGAGCCAAACGGGACAAATGCGTAGAATTGGGACGTACCGTTGACAAGAGAGAAGAAACGAAAGCATACAAATGCTGAGATCTGCATATGAATGAAAATAGGCAAGATTTCAACCCAGAACCATAGTTCGAGAAAATATGGACCAAATAAAAATCGATAATCGATCTATAATCTCCGCACATCGGAGAAGTAGAAGCCATACAAGCACCTGTCCTACCACCTGCACTCGAGGAAGTCGAGGATGTACTAAAAACGCTGAGAAAAAAAGCACCAGACGGCAAACCCGCTGAGCTATTAAAACCAAGGGTTATTGGGATGGTGACCAAGATTCATGAGTTCATAAGAACTATTTGTTCTAACGAAACTCTGCCGGAAAATTGCCGCAAAGGGGACAAACTCAGCTGGGAGAACTAAAGAAAAATTTGACTGTCTAAAAGATCGGCAGAAGGCTCAGATACTCTCAGTAAAGAAGATACTGGACAAGTCCTGGGAATAAAAAGGTGACATCCATCAAAATTCATCGATCGGTATTATACAAAATATGATATGAGTTTGAAGTTTGAGATTAGAATCATTAAAATGACGATTAATCAGTTTAGTGCTCAAGTAAAGATACCAAACTAACAAGATGTTTTGGCACAGGCCCTGTATTAAAGGAAGGCAATATTTTTTAGCATACCTCTGGAGTACATAATCCGAAAGATGCCAGTGAATCTAAATGGTTCACTACTGTATAAATCATTCCAAATAGTTGCCTGTGCGGATGATATAAATATCCTGGCATGATCGAAAAAGAGCGCAAAGTAGGCCTTGGTGAAGCTTGACGAAGCAACGAAGGAAGTTGGCCTAAAAATAAAGGCAAAGAAGACCCGAATCAAGACAATAACCAGATGAAAGAGGACAAACAGACAAAACGCGACATTGAATGATTACGAGTTTGAATAAGTTGACATGTTTGTATACTAAGGCACAACTCTCACAAAGGACAACAATGAAATAGACGAAATCAATAGAAGCCAGCGGGAAGGCCATGTAGAGCATATGGGCATATGATTGTTGACTTTTCAGCTTACGAAAACCCTACCGCCCAAAACGTCTCACCATCACCATATGATCAAAGTTCTTATTGTGCAGGACAATGATATTTCTGGTCTTCGTGTGGCAATCAGAGATTTGCGTTCTCAATAAGACAAATTACGAACTCTTGTAACTCTTACCAGTTTTTGGTCCCCTACAAACTGATGGACGATTCCGTAGAATATATAATAGCAAAATCTATGAGCGATACCACGACCGTCTGGTTGTGGATAAAATCCGCCTCACTATGTTGCGATGGCCAGGCCAATTAATTCGTATGGGTGAGGATGGATATCGAACTGGTGGACTTCGACGCAAAACCGGAATGTTCAGACTTCCTTATTAGGGCAAGCCTAGATCAGATACCGGTTGTTTAGTAGTTGATGATGATGAAGACGAAAGGGAAACGTCTCCCAGAAAAACCCTGAAACAGATAGGGAGGATTATAGTGCTATGAAAGAAAATAATGGCTCATTGCTAGTCATCAGGCACTGATTCGTTATAATGAATCTTGAGAATAAGAAGATGAACCATATTTAATCAGTTTAGACGTTATTCCATCGTGTTTTGACAACTTACGATTTTTACTATTTCCTTTTTTGTCTCGGCAGGATAAACACTGCGGTGCATATGGTTTCATCCTACTGACCTGTTCGTAAAACTTCCACGCCTGATTCAATTACTTTGTAGTGGGTGACTTCAGTGTTTACTTTCACCTGATGGGTAAAGGCAATTCTGGGTGGTTTTGTTACTAACCACTCCGGATGTTCTGACATCAAGGCGGCGTTCGATTATCACATGGTAAATTTCGTTGAAAATAGTCCCGTCTGAAGAGATCTATGTTTGTTTCTAGGTCTCTCTCTGTGCGAACTAGGTACTTCCAACAAACATTTCGTGTGACACTGCTGGTTAAATAAAACTATGTAAGGTAACGTATTGCTTGAATAAGGGCTCCCTCCCTACTTGGCTGTTAAAATATTCAAATATGATTTGGATATCATATCTGGGGCAGGCTTCCACTCGCAGAAGGTGTCCTTCTCCAATTCTGCAGTCTTCTCTATAGGACGTGAACGTTAATAAGGATTGTTTTGGAATTTTACTAAACTGGATCGTAAATTTCGAGCTCGCGTCCATTAGGTACATCATAGCTGGTTGTGGGGCATAGTGTATGCCTACGAGTACAAGGACTTGAAGCCGCTCTTGGATACCAATTTTGTCTTGATTCAGATCATAAAAGAAAATTAGTCGAGTGAGCTGCAGGCTGTTCTGGAAAGCCCCAATAAAAATTGTTTTCAAGACAAGACAAGACAGAGAATTTGACATAGGTACGATTTTTCAAAGCAGCCTATTTAATTTTGTTCGAAAAATATATGAAAAGTATAATTAAATACTGCGTGTATCGCTATATATCGAGAAGACAATTCTTTTCGCAATTGACATCAACGGCGACATCTGCCAATCGCAATCATACGAGGTAAAGATGTGGAGGTCGTACCCATGAGCTTACTCATGTACCATATATATATACGCAAATAAGCAAAGTATTGATATCATTCGACTCTATGGTCTAATATTCGTCCGCATACTCAATTACTACACACCTACGAACTACCAGGTCCAAAATATTCATGATTTTTTCCAGTAACCTCATCAACCCTCCGGTATCCAACGAGGTGTGCTCCGTGATGATTCGATTAAAAACAATTTTCATTAGGGAGCAGATGTCAAGTGAAATTTTAAGCCCAAGAAGATACAATTATTCTCTCCTCATGTACCATGTACCATTTTTGAACAATTGATGCCGAATGCAGCGGAGCCCCTCTCTCGTACGTGGTTCATATGCAATTGAAAGCTGAAGCTGATGGAATGTAAATGCCTTTCAAATAATAAGCCTGAAAATGGAAACGAATTCAATAGTTGTCTACAGAGAGGTAAATGTCAATGGAGATGAAAGTTGATATTACAGTGCACCTTTTCCTAATATATGGTTGCCATTGATCTGCACGTGGAGCATAGCGTGTCAACCCCAATTATACGCCATCGTAGGTAGTTTCTGGAAATGTGTTTAAGTTCCCTCTACTTGCCACTTGCCAAGCAACCTACACTCTACTGTTGTAGACCACGTATTTCCCGAACGACTCATTTATCAAATTAGGATTTCATTCCATACAATTATCATCCTTTCTAAATTTTCTTTCCATTACCTTATTCGCTTTCAACGCGCTTAAGCAGAATAAAGCTATTGGGGTTGATTGCTTCTCTTCTGTAGAGTTGCTACATCGACCAATGCGGAAATGCTAGGAGATCTTTCCTAGACGCTAGAAGAAGTGTACTCGTTTGAATGCTTACTGTGCTAATATAATTTTGGAAAGTATCAAATGGCATCACGAAGCTTTGGTCAACAGAAATCAGCTTGGTTTCCTTTCTGCATCCCCTTGCACTGCATTGTGCAATAGTGTGGGAAACTTAGATCTCCGCTCTACCTACTTTTTATTGATTTCGAGAAGACTCTCGGCAGAGTGAGCAGGAAGCGTATCCGGAATGCTATACGTAGGAGGGGCGGTCGGGGACTTAGAGGAATTTGGAGTACAAAGTGGAGTCCGCGAGGGTTGTATTTTGTCACGACTACTTCTTCTTCAACAACTTCAACAGATACTGCCCTACCCGTGGGACGTGGAGGACTTCAATGAACGATGATATCTTCCCTCAAACACCTGGACTACGCTGATGACATCTGTTTGCCCTATCACTTTGGATCTAGAAGAAAAGACAAGCAGGGTTGGACTGAAGATAAACACCAGCAAAACCAAGGTTCTCAGTCTGAGATGCCATGGTACTTTTCCTACCTGCATTCATGGTCAGAACATTGAAGGTGTTCAGCAATTTATATATCTAAGAAGTGATGTTTCTGCAAATGATGGCATTGAATTTGATGTCATCTGACGCATTAACAACACTACATCACTACCAAAATCGCGAAAAGCAGCTCCCTCAGCGTCAACATCAAGCTTTCGCTGTGCGGCTGTATAGGAATAGCACCTGGGATGTTACCACCACTGTTTCTAAAAAGCTGCAAATCTTTGTCAATACTTGTTCGTGTCATTCCATTAGCATATTCTATTGCAAACGAACAACTTCATCAGCCTACGGGAGCCAATAGGCAGCACTTTAAGGAAAACGCGACGCCATTGCCGGTTTAGACATGCAATGGAATTGACTATCCCAAGTTAGCCGAAGGGGGTTGTCCATAAAACACGTAGCACTGAACAGTAGAGGAATAAAATGTTCTCTCTCTGACCAGTTCTTCAACCTTGGCGCATAGGGGTGGGTGAGGTAAATGGCAACGATATATATTAATAGGAAGATATCAGGTGGTCCAGATAAAATGAATATCCCAACAATGATAAACTACTTTTGTCTTGTATGAAATCCTAGCTTAAAGTAGCTACAAAGACGCTTTTCGAAATAGTAAATAGTAGTAGTAACCTGTAGAAAAGAAAACCAGCTAGTTCGCTAACCGTCTTCGTACATCTGCTAAGGCAAGCTTTAGTCTTCTTCTTCTTTAGTCGTTGTCGCGTTCAGAACCGGGGTCGCCTCGCCCCGACTCCTAGACAAAACTGCAGTGATGAGCAGCGGATAACTTCCCAGTTAATGACCTACCAAACAGCATCGAACTTATTTAATTCGCAATGATGCTTGACTTCGAGTCAATACCTAAATAAGGCCTGTAGACCAATGACAATCGTCCTCGTAGAGTGTCGAGTTGTGCCCAAAAATCCAAAAGAGCTTCTCCAGCTTTCGCCGAGAATCTAGATCTAGAGCATTAGAACAATCCAAATCAATCACAAAAGGAGATTTTCAGCGGAATTTCACGTTGCATAATCTGCTGAATTTCAGTTCCGATATAGACCTTCAGTGCCGAGGGGGTGTGATAGCGACCATTATTACTCTCAAACGTAAAATAACGACCAGATGTGGTACCTATGGAATTGTTAGCTTCTACTTTGCAGCAGCTGGCGGGAGAATCCTATTTCACATATGTAGTTCGGTGTAATTGAAAAAGGAGACTAAATGCAAAGTTTTGGGGTGACCAGGATGCTAGCCACCTTTGGACACCAAGGAAGGGTAACATTCTAAAGAGTGACCTATTAACTGCCTCTTCCACTATTTTGGTAGCAAGATGGCTTTGAATTAGTTAGCCAAAAATTGCCCCCTTAAGTTGCCTCTTATGGCAAAAAAGGACCATCTTACCGAAATTCTTCAAACCCGACCCTGGACAAAGCCATGAAACTGTTGTTTGAAGACTTACGATTTGGTACTAACCGACATTCAGAAAACTTTGTTTAAACTAGTTTTGGAAACAAAAGAAGGAAATTTTATCCAGAGTAGATTGGAGAATTGTAGAATGACGAAAAGGATCATAATATTCATTGTTGGCTAAAAAATGAGCCAGCAGGACATTTTGGGAAAGTTCTCATTCAACATTTACCAATACTTTATCCAAACGTACTGGCTTTTGTTTTTCATTCGTAACGTTTAGATTCACTCTAGCGCTTTTCCCAAACGAAAGGTATCCCACTACCTTCCGCGGGCATACTGGAATGCACAGTACACAATTGCAACATTCTGATACGTCCACAGTGAGTGGTTCGTTAATCCTGCCAAAATATATTATATTTTAGTTTCTGAACACAAACATTACATCTGTATTTGTACTGTTACGAATGGCGTATGGCCCGGGTTGGTTGTAGTTATTAAAGAAGACTAATTTTACTGATGTTTCTGAAAGTATATTTTTCCGTAGGTATCGATATTTCGAGGAAAAGTGGTCCTCTCCATCAGTGAATCTGGTGTTACTTATTGTTTAGCTTGCCCTTTAAATGTCTTAATCTTAATTACTTCTTCATACCTGTTAATTCAAATAGCCAACTATTGACTCTCTATTACTAGAGAAGATCACTGAAATGACTGCCATTTTCATTGAAAAGCTCTAGACCATGAACAATTTTTTTGAAAGCCAAAACGTTAAATAATTTTGTTTCTACGCAACGCCAAATTAAGGACTACGTCTGTGTAATGGTAGAATACTACTGAATAAAATAATTTAAAGGCAGAAATAGCCGTGGATAAGCTACTGGAGAAAGTGCATTGCTCTACACGACCGATGTCACTCAAAACGCTACGGGGAAGCAAGCTTGTGAAGGAATCCTAGCTAAAGTTGTGAACAAATAGCGAGAATCCCTCAGCAATGGACTTTGAGCATGGTTAATGTCTCTTGTCTAAACGTTTACAATTCACGTATTAAACCAATTTTGAATCCGCTACTCATCGATCATGATTCATCATTTCATTATTGTTCTTTTGAATGTGATTCAATATTAGAAATTTGATTTTAGTGGCATATGAGCATTATGATATGTTTAGTGATAATTATGTTTAGTTTAAAGTTCACAAACACACATGTTGCTTGAAATAAATAGTTTATTTAAGATTTTGACCTTGGCGACAGGCATGTGTGCACGGAAAATTTACATTGATAAGAACAGGCTTTCACTTTGTGATTTATGAGTCCCATTCTATTCCCATGAAAATTATCACTATGACTCTATTTGGATTTGCACTTTCATCGAACTATACTTTAACGGAATATTTGTTATTCCCTGTTGTTAGTGCTGTCTCCGAAAAATATTTGCAACGTATCACTAATTACGTAAATATTGAAATACTTTTATAGACACAAGCGCTTATACTACCGAGAAGTAATCAATTATTTCGGGAGATTTAACTATGTGTAATAGTATCAGTTCTGTACAAAGAGCCGATGCGTTAAATTCGATAATGTGAGGCAATAGCCTCGACCTTCACAATTCAATGACTGTACTACAATCATTAATCAATCGCTAATCGAAACCTATCAATTGTTAATTCATTTCAGGTTAATTAAGTAGAATCTTTTACGATATTTGGGACATATAGGATATAATGTAGGCTAAGAGATGGATGGGTATAACAACATGGAAGATGATTCAGGGATCATGGGGCTGATCCATGCAGGTCCAGGTGATCAATTGGGAATTGGTTTTCCGCTATTCGGTGAGATAGTAACGATATTGTTCAAACTGACCTTTGGAAAGCAAGGAATCAGGTGAAATAATTAGTCATACAAGTATTCTGCAGGAAGTTCGATCTCAATGAAAACTATTATGTACAACCACGGAAAGTTTTGCTGCAACAAAGAGGGCTAACCAATTCACCCAAGAAAAAGAAAAGATGAAGAAATTAGGAAGAAAAATTCGACCGCATTTTTTTGATAATATTTGCAAAACATTACCGCTGGAGCTCTTATCAAATAGGTATGAAAATTTACCTAATATAATATAAGGGTTTCCATTGGGTGTACACTCAACAGGGAAATGACCAACGCATGTATCATGTCGACTTATTGGAACTTTCATTAGCATTAGGATCAAAGCATAAGACAATGTGGAATAATGGTTTACGTTATCCATTTATGGTATGATTGTCGTAAGAGAGCATTGACGATTTTCACTTTTTTAATCCCTTTGGATAGCACATTGTGCATTTATATACTAAGATGAGTAAATGTTGTACACAATATCACAAAAATGACATTACTTTAAAGTGTAAAATTACATTACCATCACCGGCCGCGATCCAAATAACACAAAAAATTACAAATCAACTGTGCAGTACAATACCACCCCATCATCACCCAGTACAGAAGTGATAGATGATATAATTCGTATGATAAGCAATATTTTGTAATGTCCATGTTGATGTGATATCATATTTCAAACACAATCACACATCACCAAATGTTCGTTCGGAAAAATCATGACACTCTGGCGATGAACTATATTTGGTAATATTGGCTGCCGAGTGTAACATGTAATGTTGGTGATATGTACGTTAAGGCTAACCAAAGGTGAAGTTTGTGATATTATTTAAAAATATCACTTTTCTAAAGTGATGTGATATCACATTATCTACAAAGGTGAGGATTCGTGCATCTTCTTGTGGTTCATTACCTGGGCGTAAAACTTCACACAGCATAGAAGTTTGACCCTTGCAAGGTTTAAAACCGTGCGATATGCATAGTAATATCATATTGGAGTTTCCATGTGATAAACTTCCACTCCGACTTACACTTTGTTTCTTATGCCTTACGACATTTCATTATACCCAAAAATGGAAAAATTTCCCGTAAATTTTTTAATAAATTTACAATTTGACTCAATGTATTCATTGCATAATGCTGCTATCTAGCTAAAATCACGAAACACCAAAAGTATGTGAATATTGTCATTGTAAGTCATCATCGAGAATTGAGTGTTACTCAAATCTGATTGTCCATCATTATCACCAACCCTACAAGGTTGTATAATATATGTTTTTGCCCCGTTGGATTGAATATTATACACAAAAAAATAGTTCAAATTTCTTATCCTTTTCCTTGCCTGGGATTATATTTTCAACACTTGTACATTGGAAGACTTTCAAATTAATTGTTCATACAGGAAGCAAGAAAAATTACACTGGAGGTTCTATAAGCAGAAATAGGTTAAATTTTTTTCCTCATAATGTACGGCACTTCTCTGAATTCATCTGTAAATGTAAACGGCCGCAAATCATGTTAGATAAATCCAGATAATGAAAGAACAGGTTTACTTCCCAATGGAATTTGAGGTTTGATCGTACCTAATGCAACAACGCGGGTCGATTGGTGAAAGCTGCGAATCACATTACTTTTGCTCTGAAGTTCATTGATGCCGTGAGGTATGTATATTTGCACCATGAAAGATGCTGAAAAGCAAAGTGAATCAACATATGCCAAGGGCTGAGTGGCTATGGATGAACTTAGCATTGAGTATACAAACTCAATACTTTAGACACCTTGGGTTTCAAATCAGATCTTCACCCTGGCTGCTGGCACTTCCGGTAGTGAGAAGGAGGACGGACTGCCGGTTGTCAGCCTGGAAACCGCCACGTTACAAACACACCCGCTTCGAAACAGTTGAGGTCGGGGATCCCAATAAAACTAGCAAAGACTAGTGCGCCTTTTGTGACGTCCTCAAATATAAAAAAAATGGCAGCTAATTGGAGTCCTCCTCAAAAGTATCTGAAGGCCAGTTATTTTTTGAATAGGTTTGCCAAAAATTTAAAAGCTAGTACAGCTACCATGATCAGGCGAACGGCGAAGCTAAATACCAACCGATTGTTAGTGAGGAGAAGGTTGACCACACAAGCAAAAGGTGCAAGATATCCAAAATTATGGAAATCGGACAACTTTATCAGAAGCAATGAACCGAAATCCTTTTGGGAAGCGGCCGAGCGCCACCTACACGTAGTACTGGTGGATGGTAATTCCACTAGCGAAAATTATTGGCGAAGATATAGAATACCAATTTGACTTGTGTCTGAGATGATTATTCAACAAATCCTCGACAATACTTTTCCATGATTCCATGATTTTACTCCAACTTGCGAATATCAGTTCCCCTGGGATTTTCTTAACTTAAGAATTTATTGGATCAGCTACACCTGAGAGAGCGTAAAGTTCATGTTGATTTTCGTATGAAGGGATAACTAGGAGACCGTTGCTCGCACTTCGGATATTACTGAACATCGGTGGATCAAGACAAAATCGACATTGTTTTATTTCAAGGGTAGTTAATTCTGTGTTATTCTACGCAGCTCCAGTTTGGGCAACTGTTCTAGATAAAAATCAAACTGCGGAAAACTAGGAACGACTTATCGACTAAGTGTACTCCGGGTATGCAGTATTTATCGAACAACATCAGAAGAAGTTGCACAGCAGGGATAATCCCCATAGACATCTTGGCGAATGAAGGTCGGCATCTCTACGACAAAATGTATGCAATCGGGAAGTTTAGCGTGCTTCGACGGCAATTAGCAACGCGAGAATCGATCGCAGAACGGCAAAAAATACCATTCTACACGTTCGAACTAAGCTACGAGCTAACGCAGTTCTTAAGTAGATATGGAGGTTATCGGACTTATCTGCATTGATTTGTCACGACGAGTGACCATGCTGCCCAAGATATGGTAACCTGGCTGAGAATGGGGAGCATTTGAGTGCCGTAGGTTTACCGTGTACTGAACTAGACTGGAGGTGATCGCAGATAGGCGCTTAACATCGGAAAATAAATGGAGTTGAAAACTATACATCAACCATTTAGGCAAAAAGAATTGTGAAAAAGAAAACAAGAAGTGGAGAAAACCATAATGGGCTACAGTTGAGAACTGATCCAGCCCCGCGATGCAATGCTTTGTAGCAGTCCCGTGGGGAGAGTGGATGGTGAAGAAGTTGATTTTAGTGTGTAAAAGCCTCACATAACTGCATGGTTGTAGCCACCAGTAGGTTTTAAACCGTTAGACCTTTCAACAATGAAAAGAAAAAAGAGGTTTCCAAATCACTTAGAGACCCTAGGCGGACTAACTGGAAAAAGTTGGATTAAATTGTTAGAGGAATAAATATCTAGATAGACGGTGGTGTGAGTTCGGAAAGTATTTTGGGTTAAAAAGTCTTACATCCTTCTCATTGCGAAGTATAATTTTAGGTTAAGAAAGACGGCATTGTTTCGCTTATAAGAAGTTATTAGTGAAAAAATGAGAGGCTTTGTCCCTTCTATGCATGTATGTAAAAAGCGATAGATCGTCCGGCCCTTACCCATACTTCTGCTATGTGGTAAACTGCGCTAAGCAAAGGGTGTGCTACGGCCAAGCTGAATAGGATCCAAAGAATCGCATGTGTAGGCACTAATGGTTCTGTGCCATCTTACCCAATGGACGTCTTCAACGTATTCCGGAACCTACTGCTAATTGACTGCCATATCAAATACATTGTATAATACAGTTCTGTTAGGCTCTGGAAATCAAAGTACTCACTAGCGATTCCTCATGGATACAGTAATGTTTTGGGCATATCCAGAAAAGTACACCACACGTAGGCTGGAATTAAGTAGGACCGTGCTACAGGAAGCCTGTAGGGTGGGCGGTGACCTGTTGGTTTTATTTTACACCCTTATCACATAAATTTTCCCCAAAAGTAGTGGAACTGAAATCATAGTTTATGGCCCAAAGTTACACTATTCTATATTCAAGAAGCCACATTGCCGTAGTTTCTGAGTTTCCAAAGCCATAGAGATTATACGCAGCTCCAAATAATCAAGTCTTTTGTTAGGTTCATTGTACTATCACCGAAAGTCGCCTATTCTTTCTTTGTTGAAGAAAACCTTACCTATCTGAGAAGGCCTGGCAGCTGCATATGAAATCCAGGGCTTTCTCCATATGTTAAAGAGCAATTTTCGGAATCGTAATCGTTGTAATTTCAGAGTAGACTTGAGAGTGGATGGCTGGATGCTAAACGCCGACTCAAGTGCCACCACTGCGGATTCAGATCATTTGCGAGTCTGTCAGACTCCTCATTACCAACGATGGTTCGCGCCTTGGTAACCACATCAGGAATGTTTCGTTCAATCAGTAAGGTTTCGACAGCAACTAAAGGCAACCCTACACCAACTGGCTTGGTATTACAAGATAACACAATAACATCATCTGGATCCTTTGGAAAGGTGCCAAAAAACACATTTTTAAGATCTCGTCTGAAACAAACCCTTATTAAAATCAATTCAATGTCTGTCTGTCTGCCTGTCATACCAAATTTACTCGGAAACGGCTGAACCAATTGTCACAAAATTGGGTGAGAACATGTGGTCTATGAATCCCTTTATATATAGCAAGTGCCGCCATTTCGTGTTGAGTTTGAGGGAGACTCCACATATACGCGAAAGTGGGGTGGAAAATTTCGTTTCACCGAATATATTGGATGAAACCTAGGGGAGTGAGCGCTCAAAATGTGTGCCCCAAAAAGCGAAGCAGGTGTCACCGAAAAATGGTGCATCTATACGAAAACTAGGCCTCAAAATTCCCCATTCTATATCTGCTCAGATAAAGTTAATAAAAGCACATTACTATATTTTAGCATTTTTTCCGAAAACCCCCCTTAAGTTCATCCTACAACTACAAAATTGGCATTGGTAGTAAGGCAAATATAAGGAATAACCTTGCGAAGTTTGAATGAACTTTAACTATTATTAACAAAGTTTTTATGGATGAAATTTTAGGTCCTCATGAAGGATTCATCTTACTGTTGTGATCAGAAGTCCTAAGAGCAACTGTTTGTTTGCCTGCAGATCACTTGGGAAATTTCAGAGTCCTGGCTTCTTTTCCACACACTGCCAGTATCCATAAACGAGTCCACCCACTGAACAATCGATCATGAATAGGACCTGCATGCGTCTACTTTATTATGATTAATGGCCGCTGTGTGGCGCGAGATTTAAATAAGGAAATTCCTGCGCCACACCCTGTATTTGGCATTTCAAGTTTACTTGATGTTGGATAGCTCACTGGATAGATTCGTTGTATTGAAATTTATTTGAAAGCAAATATAAATGGGACTTCTGACTCTGCTCTGCAGAGGATTTGGAATAAAAAAACGTAGCTCCAAAACGGCATCAATACTACGAGCAAGAAAGGTAACGAGTGAGTGTTCATTGAGATTGAAAGGGGTTCATGTATGATGGTCTACAATAGTATTACCTAGCCAAACGATTAATTCTAATGTTGATTACCAATAGTTGAAAAAGTAAGAGACGGCAATAAAAAAAATGTTTTTGTCGACTCGGAACACTCACTGCTAGCACACAACTATGGTAGCTTCAAAAAAGTCGTGTGAAAATCAGGAGACTCAGTGTTTCAATATGAAACCCCAGGACTAAACTTGCAAAACGTAGTCGAAAAAAATGTAGGATGTTTGTATGTAAAAAAAATATGTGAATTTTCACTACACAGGGCTTGATATTTTTTCCTAACCTTCGGTGAAAAAATGTTTCTTTTGTCCCTACATGTAGAATGTCTAGTGAAACCACTGAGTTGAAAATTATGTAAAAATATGAGATACATCTAAACTTTGTATGAATGTAAATGTTTGATATTGAAATCCCTACATGTAATATAATTGCAAATACCTAGGGTGGCTCCAAATATATTTTGCATACATCAACCCAAATACACTGCCATTGTCTGAGAGAGTCCTATGTTTCCAATTTGAATGCATTGGCTGGAAAGATGGTCCTTTGAGTCTTCCGTAAGATTTACGTAGTACGTATCCTGTTTTGTACTTTTCTATACTAACCTAAGTTTTTCGAATATCTTACCCTCCCCCTCCCTAACAATCACTGCTCCGTAGACAGACTCATTAGAAATTAATGGAGGAAAATGCACGATCAAGTTTAATGGAAATGATTGTGATTATCTGATAAATTTCACACATACGCACTCTAATTAAGTGAACCACACGATGCTTGTTTTATTGTTCTAGCGATAAAGTTATGGTGGGCGCTCTTGTACAAATACAAGATACAAAGTTCATAAAAAGGATTCGGTATTTACCCGATTGTCTGCACGTTGCGAAAACCGCATGAATGCCATTAAGTTCTGATGTACGTTTTTACGACTAACATATCGCAATAAATTTATCTGAGCGCATAGCATCCTCGTAATTGATAGCGAATGAAAAAAGGCTGGAAATTATTTTGAAAATTTATTACTTTGCAAAAACTTTCCTGTAAAATATGCGGGCTTTAAATTCCAAGTTAATTATGCCATACAAAGAAAGATAAAAAACATATTTTGAAAATAAATAGCCAAAAAACACAACCTTGTAAATCATTTCGAAGCACTTTGTTCCAGTATTTACACAGGACTTCTACATTTTATGCACACTCTAGAGAAATGAAAGAGGTAGTATTGCGAGGGCGCATCTAGTATGAAGGACAATCACTAGATAGATTCAGGGGAGTCTTATTGCTGAAAGTGGGCGATAGTATTGCTACGAAAGGAATAGAACCATCCAGATTCCTATGGGATTTTTCTAATTTTAGAGAAACTACAAGTTATTTCAAAAGGAAGTTTATACAAGTTCGTTTAGCTTAATGAGTAAACACAACCAATCTGATTGGTGTGGTGGTATGTCAACCGATTGCCTGGCTTCTAATAATTCAGTAGCTAAAGAGCGTTTTTTTAGCAGCACAAAGATTTGCCTCCATTAGAAAATGAGTCAAAAAGTTTGTGGAGCAAGAGTCCATGCATAGCGCAAACAGTCTGTTCTGCACAAAGATTTAAAATAGCGTAGGAGATCAAAGGAGTGGGGTCGGGTAGGATAGCCCAGACGAGGAAGTTCATCTTAAAGAGTAGGAATCGACTGAAATTGCGTTCAACTTTTTGTATTGAAGGACAATCACAGTTGCGGAAATGGGACTAGATGACGGAACAATACTCAAGAATGCTACGTACGAGATCGTTAAAAAGTATTAAGGAGGGTTAGGTCGTCTTATAGGGGGTATGCAAGAGGCGATACCACGTCAGCAGAAAAAGGAAAAGGAGGAGAAGAGTTATATATCGCGGCATTAAACTTAAAAAAAGTTGGGAAAGGCTGGGCAGGAATACGAATGTTGCTGATGTGAGACCAAAAGGGTTTGAAGTTTGCGCATGCCAATGCCTCGATTAGGAAGGGGACGTAACAAGGAAGCAAGTTAGTGAGAATGGTCACGAGCTAAAGAAGTGAGGATGACATCTAAGTTGATAGTCGCTGGACCTGAATTTAGCAGTGATACAAGTGAATTGCGCATGGATTTCAAGATCAGAGTGATGAGCATCAGATCCGACGTAAGGAGAAATATCTTAAAATAGGGAAAAGCGATGCATAAGCAAGTTGGATAGAGCAAGATCAAGAGTGTGGTTTAAGTGATCTCTGAAGAGCACAGCACACATCACAGATGGTAATAAAGCCTAGAACTTTAGCCCAGGTGAGCACAGGAAGACTAAAGTAAGCATAAATAACAAAAAGGAGAGAGGGGTAAAATGTAGATAAGATATCCCATAATCTGTCGAAAAATCGTATGGGTAAGAGGGACTATCACAAATGAATTTGGAGAAATATGCAGAGTAATACAGTCATAAGAAAAAGAGTAGGACGAAAAAATGGTTTCAGCACGAAGGAGAGACTTTACGTCATCGAGGCTAAACCAGGTCTAAGCCATCACGATTTCCTCTTTTCATCCATCGCGTCCTCCAATTTCGAAATCCGAGAAGGGATGCGTGTCAACAGAATCTCCCCGCGCTTTCGGAATTTTCCTACTGGTATTCGTCCTCTTCTATCTGTTCTCCCTTCGAATTCCCTTTTAGGTATCCGAGTGTCATCCATACGTTGAACGTGGCCAGCCCATTGCAACTTCCGAAATTTGATTATTTTCGAGACTTGAGGATTGTCAAATATTTGGTACAACTCATGGTTGTATCTGTATTTAGCTTCTATTATTCTCTTCGATGGTATTGACCAGTTGTTATAAACTTTGTGTTATGTGTCCATGTTTCACATCTATAGCATAGCACAGGTCTTATTACCGTTTTGTATGCTCAGAGCTTTGCTTTCCTGTGTTGTCTTTTAAAACCTCCAGGACCGAGTAGAAGGCTTTGTTTGCGTAGATTTTTTTTGCAGGGCAACTATCTGAGAATACTTTTTAAAGTTGCAAGTCAGTCCGAATTACATATGACTAAAGTATGAGAGTAGTTCAAATGAGAGAGTTCGTACCGACCTAAAGTTAAAAAGTTTTTTAAATCCTTTAGTATTATTATTTAACTGAATCCATCGACATTTTTTGGTTCAGATCATCCAGTTCGCCACAATTTCGGTCACCGCAAAACATAAAAATACATGTTTTTGTAGATCATTTGTAACATAATGTTACGAAAATTGTACAATGTATGCCCTTTAAGATAGTATCATGATCGCTCAAAAAAGTTTCAAAGTTTTTTTTTAAAAAAATCGTGAAAATAACATATTTTTTGCGCAACGAGTGGGGTTAACCCCTTAATCCATTTTGGTAAGGCTTATCGGTTTTGCTGCAATTCCTAAGTCAAGTATTACTTTCTACATTCCGTCAATACTGTCGTATTCCTACTTAAAATCAACGAATATTTAATGGAGGCCCATATTGAGTCCATTTTTTCTATCTGACCATAAATAGTTAGTCCGAAAAGCTCCTTGGATCATATTATTGGCGTACAGTCTAATTATTTCCGCTAGTATTTTTGGGAAGATTTTATAGGACGTACTAAGTAGTGAGATGTAGTTGCCGCATATCACCTTATGTATAGGGCCTATCACACTTTTCGACCACTCTTGCAGAATCTGTACTTGGATCCAGGCGGAGATAACCAAATTATGGATAGCTTTCATGGTCCAAGGACTGCCTCGTGAGTTCATCTATGCTTGACGTCTTGTTCATTTTTGTTTCACACAAAACCTTATTAGAATCGAGTCGATGCCTGTCCGTCCGTCTATCGGTCTGCCACACTCGATTTGTTCGGAAACAGCGGGACCAATTGTCACGATTGGTGAGAACGTGTATTCTGTGAATCCCTCTACATATAGCAATTAGCGCCATTTTGTGTTGAGTTTAAAAGGAGGTTCCCCATACATGGGAAAGGGGGGGGGGGGGGGGATTCAATTTTTTTTCGCAGATCGGGTGGGGCATCAAATCAGAGGGCTTAGTACTGGTTCCATATTTGATGTCGGGTGAAATGTAGGGTAGTGAGGGCAACGATTGTCCCGTGTTTACTTTCACAAAGGGATATTTTGAGTTGATACTGACGCCTCAAGGTTTTCACTATTTGGTAGGCTTGTCTTCTGTTGTTGCATGCTTCTTTTGCCTTAACATCTTCGTCCTTGTGTTTCACTCTATATTTTGCCTGTATGCCTCGTTCGTAGAACCAATAATTCCGGGTAAGCTTTTATTGCGCAGGTCTTTGAAATCCGGCACCTATAGACGTTTATTACCATGTTATGATTAAATTCGTGCTACTTGTAAAGTCAATGAGACGTTTGCCGTTGTCATTTCATATATCATGTAGGAGGCAGCTAGCTAGCCAAAGTTTTAAGTAAAAGGTTGATTTGTAAGATAGTTTCCTCTATTGCTTAATAATTATGTAAAGTAGATACAAATAATCCCCTTCCACACTGAGGAAGAGAACACTTGGTACCCGAAATACGTAATAATTCCCTTCCTCAGTGTTTTATCCTGTGAGATTTCCTTCCTCAGTGAAGAAGAAGGAGAAGGGAAGGGTACAGTTGGTTCCCGAAAAACGAATACATATTTGTATCTAAGAAAACTACAAATCTATCTTTTACTCTTCATCTCGTAGAACCCTGACCCCGGAGGATCTGGTCAATTGCTTTAGACCTCTTGACGAAAGGGTGTGGTTTGGTAGGATACAGTATGGTGAAATTTTTTTACTGAGGGTAATACTAAAAACGTTGCTTCAAAACTCCCCCATGGTGGTCCTGAGGTTGGGACCAGCATGTTAAGCATGGCGAAGGCGGATGGACTTCACAGTGATCAGAAATCTTCCAGCCCTACCTTAAGTTGTGCGATCTCTGTTAGAGCGAAAAACCTAGTAGCCTTGGATCTCAGAATCCAAAGTTTTAAGTCAGGGCAAATAGATTGGAACACAACAGTTTCGTTTCTAAACTTCTCATATTTTGATAGGAAAGTTTAAACCTAATGAATGATTTGTGTATGTTGGGCGACGAGGGTAAGCGGTAAGGAAATTTCCTCTTGATTTGGTTCTCCCTGAACTTCCTGACCCATATCAAACCAGCTCGTGCAAAAGTGATTCCCTTGTACAAAGTTTCCAAGATCAATAGTAAATAAGAACTCGTGCTGTAGATCACCTTCGATAACCACACGAAAAAAAGAGATTTTCAGATGATCGCAAGTTTTGTTATCAACATTTTAGAATATTAGCACAAAACTATGAAATTCATTAGAGGAACACTTTATCGTTAGCCTGAAACCTACCACATTCAGTAAAGCTAGGAATATTTTTCAAAGGGCGGAGCAGATAGTTCGGAAGACTACAGTTCGAAGTAACACGTCCACACCCAGAATAGATGGAATTTTCCCAGCACTACTCTAGAGAGGCCTGGAAATCATCTCCCCTCAGAGTGGTCAGGGGCAGCTTATCCTCGGGATATATTCCAAGGGCATGGAGACGGGCGAAAGTAGCCATTATTTCAAAAGCGAGTAAACAGGATCCTTTTCATCCTAAATCTTTCATTGACAACTATGTATATTGTAACTAATATTCTAACATGCAATTTTCTACATCCATGTCACCACGCTTATCGGGCAGGACCGCCAACCATAAAAATGAAGGAAATATGTAGCGCTGTGTAGGTTATTGGACATCGAAGAAGCGTTCGATAACACATCGCACACCGAGACGCGATGCCCTAATCAGTAAGGGAGTGGGAAATTCGCTGCCTTTCTGGATGGACAGAATGTTAGAGAGTGGACAAATAGAAGTATTGACAGGCACAAATTCTATTGTCATGAATACTATTCAAGGTTGTCCATAAAGTGGGCTATTATCACCAATAATGTAGAGTATGTTAGTTGATCTCTCAGAAAAGCGGAAAGCCACAAAGGCTCTGATGACTTCCATAAAAGGGAAAAAATAAAGATGTATCCCGAAAATGCTTAAACAGGATATACCACTACAATAGTAAAGCCAATGATTAGCCATGGGGCGGGAATCTGGGCAGAAAAAATCGAACTCAGCATAACAGGAGTTACACAAACTTCAAAGACTGGCTTGGCTGTGCATTAGCGGGGTAATGAGAAGTTGTCCAACGGCAGCCTTAGAGGACCTTCCGGGATTGACTCCTCTCCATTTGTAAAAGTACCAGTGAGACGGGGAGCTGCCTAAATCGAAGGAAAATTGACATTTTTTCTAGCGGTATCTCGAATTACTGATACCAAAGGATAACATGACGAGGTTTCATTTCAATAAGAAGTTTGGAACATATTGGAGCAACTGGACAAACTGGGAGAGCATGGTAGTTACTAACGGCTTAAACCAGCAATTGGTTACCTGGTACACTAACGGATTCCTTACGGCAGAGGGAGCAGACGCTGGGGTCATTGGTCCATGGAAAATGCTCTTTAAACCAATAACAACATATTTCAGGCGAAAATATGCTCCATATAGCATTGCTATTCTAACCAACAATTAAGCCGCTATTAAAATATTCAGGTCCTATCAGGTAAATTCCAAACTGGTACGGGAAGGTCTTAACAGATTGAATACGTTGGGCTTGCTCAATAAGGTCTGGATACTTTAGGTTCCAAACCACATTGAGTTAGAAGGCAATAAAGGAACGGACGAGCTGGCTAAGAGAGCAGAAATGACACCACGGGCCAGAACCATTATGTAGAGTCGGATATGGGCTCATGGCTACGATATTGAAGAAGGAAGGTCTACCAGGACTTTACTGGGCGAACTTACCAAGAATGGAAAAGTCATTGGGGGATACTAACCCAAGCACTGGAAAGATTGTTTAAACTTCAATAGGAAGAGCCTCCGGATCATAGTGGAAATACTCAGTGATCACTGCAGGCTAAATTATCACCTGGGGAAACTAGAGATATCTTCGGACACTGTCTGTGGATTCTGTGAGGAAAGTGACACACATGTTCTGGGACAGTGTCCGGCACTGCCAAGTTGAAACACATGAAAGTAGAGAACATAATAAAGATTCTGTTGGTTATAAGTTTAAATGACATACTATAGTTTATAAGTATGCTATAACCAACAAGGGAGCATAATAGTTATTTTGGGATGCAGTGCGACATCCCTTGACGATATTATTATTAGTCAGTGTTACTGGGACCTCCATATTTTTTCAAGTTTTCACAAATATAGTCCATAGAGTGCTTGATGAAGGCTTGATCTGGATGGAGTCGCGAGGCTCCCAAATCATCATCTAGTGTATCAAGCTATCGTTATCGTCGACTTCGATGTTCAGATGAATCGTGGCAAGTGAATTCTTATCAGCTTTGCTATGAGACGCTAGGAAAACATCATCTGCATAAAGTAGCGTACAGGGCGCTGCACGTATAATGTGGACGATGCTTCTTATGGTGTTTCTCCACGAGTAACCGCGCATCGTGTTTGGATCGATAGTAACACATTTCTTCAAAAACCTGGCTTGTTTCGCGGTTTTTTGAGTCATATCGCAAATACGGTCGTCAAGGCTAAAATGGGTTAAAAATGTTGATGATATAGGACAACAACCGGATCGGATAATAATTTTGACATTCTGTTCCCTATTGGAACGGTGCTGCTTTCTTGGCAGTCAGGATATTATCTACTATTTGTCAATATAGGGCGAGGCGTCAGTTTTTGCTTCAAGTGGTTTAGAGCCATATTTTAACACCCAAGCTTTATATTTTCAAAACTGTTAGTTAAAATGCAAATAACTTCCGACTTCATTGCGTAAAAGGTGAGTAAAATACTTGATAATTTTGACTGAAGAAAATGAGTAGCATAAGCAGCAACGTCTCCGGTCGCTCATAAATGGGGTAGTGATAAGCTACTCCAAAACGTATCTTTCATGCCATTTAGGCAAAGCAGTTCCTTTTTTGATAGTCTCGAATGATTGCTAACAATAATCGTAAAGTCACGCTCAAACGCCCTCCCATACTCCACTCTATCTCTAATGAACTTGAAGTGAAGATGTGGTCTCACAACATCCAGTCAATTAAAATCGAAAGGCACAAATTATTTATTTGGTATCAACTTCCCTTTTTGAATTTCAAATTTAAATTAGATTTGAAGCAGAATCAAGTTCAAGATTACTGCATACTTTACACATAGATAGACGGCAAAATTGGCATAATATAATAATCTAAGAGCAATTACACCGAACATTAAATTAATTTATATCTTTTGGAATAGCAAGAACCTTGAATTGCCGAAATTATTTTCTAAAGGCTAGTAAACTGAGTAAATGGTTGAGCATTAAATTGGAGCACATTTCGCGTAATGTTGCACTGCCTAGTTCATTTGTACCATTACCGAAAGCAAGGGAAGGTTGTGAAGTCTACGAAGCAGTACAGCTTTCACCGCGTAATGCGAAGCAATTATACCAGAAACGCCAAACGGAAGCTGGGGAATATGCTAATTAGCCAGTTTGTGGAAGTTACTACTTCCAAGAGGCAGATGCTATTTTTGAAGGTGTGTATCGCATGGTCAAAGGCATTTCTACTGCTTGTAAATTTTAATCATTAGTAATGACTTCAACCAAGGACGAAAAGCGACTGGACTGTATTTTAGTAACCTTGGCATTACTTGAAACGGCGGTATTAAGCCGTAAGATGGGTTTACTGTGATTTACGCACAGAGAAACATTTCAGTGGAGTTAAAAAATGCTACCACATTCTTCCCATACTATCTTTTAAAATCAATGAACCGTTCATTAGCGAAACAAGATTGCAGCAACTGAGTTTATTGGCTCTTTTGATACATAATTTATGCTGCGCGACAGTTTAAGGCTGGTGCGCTGGATGTGTGGTCTGCCAAGTGAGCATTTCGGCCAATTGAGTTGAATTAATTTGAAAGTGCATGTGCGGCAATAACTCAGAAAATATGTTGTTGATCTTCAAATTCCTTTCAAAATTAATGAAATTTAGTCACTCAACGCAAATCAGGCTTAGATACTCGTAGTTAGGCAACATTGTGTTTTGTTTGAGGACGGAAGTGTATTCATTTTTTGGTATATACTCGTATTTAAATCGCTGAGGAAGGAAGTGGTTTCTGTATATATATACAAAATAAATAAGTTTATGTCTTGAAGAATAAAACATTCAGCAAAAAAAACCGAAACTCAAGCGATTTCAGTTCTTGGCTAAAAATGCACGAATAAACTGTATTTCGGGAATCAATCCCTCCATCAGTGTTTTCAGAAATTCATGATAATTTTTGGTGAAGTTTTGCAGGAATTTAATAATATCCTATTTTCTAAGACTATTCTTGTTGTTATGTGTTGTTTGTGAATAAGTCAGTGTTATCCATTTATCTGGCTCAATTTTGCTCCTTTTCGAGCGATGAGGCATTTTGTAGTTTTGACATTTGGCGCAAAACACCCTTCATTTCTGAAGGATTTCATAAAAAAATTTATTAAAGGTTTGAATGCCGCCAAAAAATATTTTTGACCACAAATGCTTATTTTGCCTAGGTACGAGTATATTGGTATATTTGTTCTGCTATAATATGTCTTGGGAAAAGTAAAATATTCCACGTACTTTCGACAAAGTTTGGTATCTGTTTTACATACATGTTTCTCTGTCATCAAGCTCTTCACATGGACATCAGTTAGACGACGCTTTTTTTCTTCCAATGTATAATTATAACGCGGGGTGCAGTCTTTCTTCTAGTAAGGTAGAAAGTCCTGAGGAAGGAAACAACTGATTCCCAAAATAAGGAGCAGAAATGGGAGATCCTTCCTTTTTCTTCTCACTTGAAATATTGGCTACAAAATCACTCCAAAAATGGGGAATTTTACGATAGCGTTACTTGATCGAGATCGTTAGAAGTTTCAAAAGCAAATTCTTCCCTCGTTTCAAAAAGCAAATTATTTAGTAAATATTCCAAAGGCATATTACACATCGTGTTCGTAGCAATCTGTAATTAGATATTTTGGCCGACGTTGAGATTTTTCCGAACATTCTCTTTTACAAAAATAAAACGGAAACCTACCGGAAGGTAAACCATCCTCCATCAATGTCCCTTCCAAAATTTCTGACATCGATAAATACATTTTTGCCTTCCGGTTACAAAACAACAAAATTTTTTTTGTAATTAAAGTATGAAGAATCAGCACCTGGAGAACACTGGATTCCAATAAGTTTACCATTCGCCGCAACTGGACCATTTTGTCTTAGAATATATGAGAGTTCGATGGTTTCATCTTTACAGAGGCCGTAGTGTAAACGTATTAAGTAAGTTAGACTATTGATTTTCCTGTGTGTAGTTGCCAAATCTCTCATCAGCTGTACCCTTCGTGCAGATAAAGGAACACTTGGCGGATGGGTGGTGGGCATGTACAACCATCAGGGGTTGTGCGCAGATGGGTATGTCCATGCGCAAACCAGGTAGATGTTCACCTGCTCGTGGATAAAAATTAGCCATGAGGTACCCAGAAATCAAACCAAATATTGCAGGACGAAAAGGAAGCTTCTTTTATAGCGCAGGGCTGCGGAAACTAAACTCTCGCGGTTTTCAATAGCAGGTAAACGGGCTCCCGGTCCTCTTCACTTCCACTTCACCTCTTCACTGAGAAAAGCTGAGCCGGCGATAATTTCCGGAAAGGTTTCTATTTCCCTTATTATAGCCTCAATCTTAGTAAAAGTGGAAGAATCCGCTCCAAGAAACTCGACCATTGGACAAAGGTGTGTCCGGATAGCTGAGTGGTTAGCGCACAAGGCTGTCGTACGGAAGGTCGTGGTTCAAATCTCACTGGTCGCAGTGGAATTTGTATCATGATTTGATGTCGGATACCAGTAGACTCAACTGTCAATGAGTACTTGAGTCAAATCAGGGTAATAATCTAGGGCGAGCGCAATGCTGATCACATTGTCTACTACAGGGTAATGTAATCCTGCAGTGTATCGTTACGGTCTTGAATGAAGTGCTCTAACACACTTCAAGGCACACTTATTATTATTATTATAATGGACAAAGGTGGCAGTCTAAAGCGGGAAAAGGAGATCTCTCAGAAAAAGTCATTATTTCAAAGACAGGAGATATATTCTATGACGATATAATCCGGAAAGTGAAGGCGGATCAAAAATTTGCAGACTTGGACACTAGTGTGAGCCATATCAGGCGGACGTACAAAAGGGTTCTGATGTTGGACCTAAATAAACCCAGTGAGAAGTCAGCCGATAATTTTCGTGGCCAAAGGAGAGAATAATCCTCTAGTCCTAGGACCTAGACGATGTAGCATCACGGGGGATATCTATATTGCGTTAAGGAAATAATTAAACCTGAGCGGAATAGAAGAGAGTGCAATACAGGGGGATGAAGAAGGAATATGGGGTGCACAGACTGCTCTTGCCAGTTTGTTGGTGGAATCAGCTGTTAAACGCACATGATGGTTGGGGGTTAGAGCGTTAGCCTCTCCACCTCGTTGCCATGGGTTCGAGTACCAACCTTCGGGATGTTTGAGTTCGTCTTGTGTTTGTATTGTTGCCGTGAGCTTATCACTTGCGCAGCATTATGTGTGATGACAATCTAACTGAAGCAGAGTCTCACTTTGCGAATGCCTTATACTCCATAAAAGAGTGAAAAGGCGATAAACGAGATAAGAATACGTATGATGGTGTGCCGACTTAGGGAGCCAGTATCTATCAAGTGATACTTCAATACTCAATTTCGTTCATTTTTCAGCAGCATGCTCTATCAAAAAAGTCTAAAAGGTAGGGAAAGTATGGACCGGCACATTGCAGGTAGTGCCAAGTGTCCCGCATACAAGAACTCAATCGTAGGGGTAAGTGAGGTAATTACAAATCATCAGTGATCTGACTTACCTCTGCCATTTCTCTCGTTACTGGAAACGAAAGAGGTGGTAGGCAAAGGTACAACTGAAGTTGCATGATAGCCGGCTGGTCCACTGAAGTTTTCGAGGAGGAGACATTCCGGGAGACCTAAGAAGGAAGTCATGAGATTGGGTGATGGAGGCATGCGACTCTACAGTGCCGTGACGTTTTTCAACACAGTAGGAAAGCAAACTACTGGTGTGTCCAGGAAATCTCATTGTTGAGATCATCTTGTCTGGGGCGTGGAGACTTTGCCAAATGGAAAGAAAGAAATCGGAACATCGAAAGGTGGCGAGAGAATACCGGGGTCTTCATGGTAGGCTTAAAAAGGTCGCACGAGAAAGTATGCGGAATTGCTGATGCCATTTTGAGGCAATTACGAACTGATCCGGCGTTGCCTACAAGTTTGAAACGAGAATGATTCGTGGGCAAAAATTACCAAAGTGACGTGCCTGCAACTTTTGCTTAAAATAATCACAATTCTTCGGTTTCACAGGGCATCTTGTCGAGCTTCGGGGTTATCGGAATAACGAGAGATTTGTGAACGAATTGGGGATAATAATTATGGCGGTATGACTTCCGGCAAGCTTATTTTACAGTCGATGCCATAGCAATAGTCCGCTCGGAAGGCATCGCCCACTGGTACACGAGCCAATTGTAGGGGGGCTTCTAAGAATGGCCACATAATTTAGGTGGCTTAGCTGCTCTGGAAAATAACATCCGAAGGAAGAATATGAGCTTTGATGAGGTCCATAACAGGAAAAAAATGTAGACCAAAAGTAAAACGTAAGGCTGTTCGTAAAATTTTCCTGTGAGAACTGGAAGCGAGAAAGCTAATCAGATAATCCAAACCAACCATCAAAATCCCAAGTAAAATACATCCGCTATGATCGAAAAGGTGTGGTTTGTAAACGATTGGTAAAATTAAGCTACATGGCAACAAAAGATTGTTACCGATAACTCGATTCTTGTGTTGATCCACAGTGCGCGCGCGCGGAGTCTTAATATAATTCGTAGTCATGTTGTATTCTGCGAATTATATAAATAATAATAATAATCGTTGGCACAACAATCCATATTGGATCAGGGCCTTGAAGTGTGTTAGAGCACTTCATTCAAGACCGTAACGGTACACTACAGAACACTGTAGGAGGCAATGTGGTCAGCATTACGCTCGCCCGAGATTATTACCCTGATTTGACTCAGGTACTCATTCACAGCTGAGTCGACTGGTATCCGACGTCAAATCACGTTACAAATCCCACTGTCGCCAGCGAGATTTGAACCGCGACCTTCCGTACGACAGCCTTATGCTCTAACCACTCAGCTATCCGGACACCCGGAATTATATAAAGGAGCACTTAATATCTGCGAGCCGCTTCGGTCACACTGCTCCCAGGGCAGAGGTGAGGCAGCGTCTGGCGATTTGCCTCCGCCCTGGTAAGAAAGCGTAAAGCCGTCATCGAAATTATTGGTCGTCTCATTGTGTTTTTCTCATTATTAGTCGCGTCCTTCCTACAATGCCTTTCCTACGCTGGTGACATTTATTTACTTTCTCAGCGAGTCATCGAAGAAGATCTTATCCCCCAATACCACTGATGTTGTTAAATTGAACAAGCCATGGCTCTTGTACCGGAAATATACAAAGGCAGTCTTGCGAATTTACTAACCTTGTTGCCAGTAGATAGGAAGAGGCTTTGGTAGGCTGCAGATTAACTTGACCAGCCCTTATGTTTGTAAATATTAGTGTAGTTTAGTATGAAAACCGCCGCTAACCAAATTGTGGGTCTGACTTGGATTACTAGCTTGTCCCCATTTCAGGCGTAAGTTTCCTTCTTTTGCATCCAATTTCTGTCGGTATAACACACTTAGTGGAACACGAACACCTATTTCTTCATTCCCAAGAAACTACGCCTTTTATAGTAGCACCTTCCGCTGTCGTCGGTTGGGAGCTTTCCCACGTTAATAGGGTTCAGGCTGCATAGATTCGCTTTCACATACCGGTATTATACCAGTAGCGTTAGCATCTCCAGTTTTTGTTTCTTCTATTCTTCCTGGTAGAGGCGGATGAGAAAGTTCTGATAGGAAATATTTAGACTGTAGTCTTCTCTCTTTTTCAGCTGAAGTTTCCTTCCTCTCAGCCTTCCTGTTTCGTGGAAGAATTCGGCAAAAGTGCCAGCCTAATCCGGGTAGTTGCCCAACACAATCGCCGACGAAGAATCAAGTCAGCGTGCAGACCAGATACGTTTCGTCGCGTTGGTCCCCAAGAAGTGGCAGTGGCAATGAATGGATCATAAGTTCATCCTAGGCTAACCGACGTCATCTTAGAAATACAAGTCGAAGAACAGTAGAGCAGGTGTAGATACTTCTCCGGAAATCCCCTGGGGAGCTGACGCGGCGTGGTTAATGTTCTATTCCTCATATGGGGGGCAATAGCAACCCAATCCCGATAGCGAATAGCTTTCTACATTGGAACTGGGCTATAGACGATGACAAGCACTTCTATAGATGGAATTAGCCAACGTCATAACTGAACTATTGGATACTGTCGTGCCATCTTAGGGGGAGATAGGAAACTTCAGCCCGGATATTACAAGATAACTAAAAACAAGTAGAATGAATGAGAAACCAAGTTGCCATTTCTCCTGAAGACAATTTATTTCATTCGGTAGTGACTATTCTGGCGGCCCATACTTCTGTATAATATAAAGGAGTCGAGGAATGCCTAAAAGATTGCAAAAACGGAATTTCATCAGCAGAGTATCTTTTGGTTGACAGATAAATGAAGTTTAATGGTAATGCTTATGTAGAAGATTATTACTTTTACCTTCAAAATGTTCGATGAAGTGCAATTTTGCTATACAAGAAATCATAGATTTGGTGTGCCTTTATTTACTCGTTTCAAATTATTCTAAAATCAATATAAATTGCGAATCGCATAATATCCAAGCAATCAATCATATCGATTGTATATAAAAGAAACCCATGCAGAAAAAAGAGATGCTCATAGCGCTAACATTAACTCTGTGTAAATTGCAATCACAAAAACGAGAAATCACTAAATCCAATCAAAAACACTTGATAGCGTTCTCCATGCACAGCAAAATACAAAAACTCTAGCTTTGACCTACATAGAATCATTTCAGAATATTACAATATCAGCCGCACTAAAATTACACTCTAGAATCACATATTCAACAATAATAATCGTCTATAGTTTGCTAGCTAAGTGACTATTTGAAAACAAAAACTAATTCTACGATACTTACGTTGTTGGCGCCGTAGAACGAAAAAGACATTTTAATTTGAAAGATACGGAATAGATAGACAACACAAAGTACTTTCTGCAGTAAAGATTTTAATTATGCAGTTTTGTGGATTAATCACTCTGAGCCTATGAATTAGCGACTTTTACTGGACGGTATCTACTGAAAACAAGCTGGAAAAGTGAAGCTAATCAGTATCAGATTTAAATGCATGTATCTAAAGATATGTCGAGAAGTAACATTGGAATGAAATGATAAGAAAGTCACGAAGTACGGACGATGTTGGTATGGGTTGTGATATGATGCTATTATTTACTTTTTTGTGACATTGCTGATGGAAGCGAGAAACGATAAACATGGATTATCTTAGTTGAGCCAGCTGTTCTTCCGAATATCGTTTATAATAGCGTATATTGCTGTAGCTTCCAGAAGAGGGCGTCAGTAAACGAATCTAACATCTCGTATAAGGCATACATGTGACAGTTGTTTTACACTTACGGATTACGTTATGTACTTTACTCTAAAAATTTACACTTTCTTGAATATGAAAATTATTTTCTGTGTTATCACATGCATAAAAGATTTCAATATGTATATTAGATTGAGAAAACGGATTCCATATTTTGACGACAGATGTCTTTGAAGTTAACTATGTCTGGCAATACTGGCTCTTTGTGATGAGTGAGTGCTCGTTGGAAAGTTAAAATTTTAGGGAACATTTCATGTGAATGAAGTATAGTTTCTTTCGGGACTGGTTATTATAAAATATTTGAGGGGTTGTGGCAGATCGAGCGACTTGCTAACGAGCGAACTCAATTTTGAATGCTCTGGAAAGAATCGGACGGGTATGAGTCCGGAATATTATGATAACATATTGACAGTCAGTTGCCATTATTGTTTTGGCCTTAACCACAGGACCCCGTCATTGTTTAAAATAATATTTGTCCAATTAGATTTAATTAAAATATTAAACATAATATTAAAGTGATTGATAGCAATAGTATGTTTTTATACAGCAATTGATGACCCCGATTAAGAACTTGTGTTCGATTTAGAAAAGATTTCAAAAGTATTCCGTACAAAAGGTTGAAGGAGAAGCTCAACGGATGAGTGAGTAAGTAAAACGGCCATACTCAATCACTTACCAACAAAGCTAATGCTTGATGACCATGCGCCAAGCCTACCGCTCCACGAAATAAAGTATTTGGGTGGTGACAAAATCGGCATCGACCATCGAGACCATCCTGGCATGTGTAGATTCGAAGTCTCTGGACACGTTTGCAGTGATCACCGGTAAAATTCATGAAGCCCACGAGCACCCGTGGCTGTCGAAGTATACCGTGGTACATCAAACCAGGTGACTCAGTTGCAGCAGACTTTGGCAGTGCAACCACCGTCTCTAAATTAACGAAGACCGTGGGTGCTTTCGTCGGGACTCTCGACATGTGCTGGAGCATGCCGATTTTACCGAAGTTTTGGGGGAAAGGTTATGAAATATACCAGCCCGCGCCCGCGTAATACTTTATGGTCCTGTGGCGCGGCAGGATCTGCAGCATTCGAAATTTATTTCGGATGTTGCGGATGCGGACGGGTAGATGGCGCTGAACTCCGAAACTCTCCACTCACTCGTTTTCTGAACGCACCATGGGAGTGGAGAACCAGCGGTAAAAAAATGCCGTTGGTTGGGACAGTAAGGACCGCATGGAAATAAGTCGGTCTCTTCTGTATCCGACCGCGGCGCTGAACACATCGCTCGTGACTGAACAAAGTTTTAGCGTTTTCCTCTTAAATTTAAAATATTATAATCAAACTCACACACTCAAGTAAATCAAGTCAAATCATTGCAAGTCCAACCTTTTCTTTGCTTTCGATCAGATCTCGACTTTTTTATTTACTGCCCTCGACACCCAAAAGTTACTACGAAAATTCCCCGGGCATCTCACAGGAGCGAGCTTGTCGTGCCAACGGACAATGTTCGATTCCGCCTCGTGAAGTGTGAAAAATTCTGTTTGGTAATAAGTCTGAAGAGTTTCGGAGCTCCATCGGTCAGTCTCCTACAAGTGCGGAAAAAGTAAATTGTTAAAGTCCCTTGAATTGGCGTCACTATGTAAAAGATATAAGCGCTGAAGCCTCGTTTCTCCCCATATCCCGGAATAATCGACTAATGCCACAATTGTTAAAACACCTGCCAGCAAATTTCTCCTCGCAGTAATGGCTACAAGCAGGTAAATATATGACTTCGACGAAGGTTTTCATGGCCTTCATCATAGCAGATATCACCACTCCCGTCTTAGGTTCATACTTCCTGTGCCCTATGGGGTGCTAGTGGATCTGCAAAATACATCCCCATTGAACCCACAACGTCCCATAGAATATCAGGAAGAATCTCAAATTGCATGCCTAAACTTTCCTTCCATCGCTTTTAAAGACGTTGCTAACCCAGATACTCGAACAAATACCGCAAAATCACTACCAAGCGTAGTCTCTCTGAGTCGTTTCAGACAACTGTTGGTCTTCGCTAAGTTCAGGCCGACATCCGCAATTTTATGCACTCAATCTTAGACTCCCGTATTTTCTCGACCTTGGATTTAGTCAATGCATACTACCAAATCCCTGAAGATATTCGGGAAACCGCAATATGCACAATTTTCGGACTCTTCGAGTTGCCTACGGTGATTTTTAGAATGTGCAATGCGTCACAAACCTTCCAGAGATTCATCCACTCTGTACTACGAAGCCTCCATTTATGTTCCGTTTATTTGGATGATGTTCTGGTCGCGTTCTGGTCACGTCCTCCACTGAGTCTAAGCATTTAGAACACTTTGAGCGAATATTTCTGCGTGTTAAGTACTCAACGTTGAGAAATACGAATTCTAACGTTGAAGTTCCTCAGTCACCTGATAATCCTTGAAGGCATCCAGCCGGACCCAGTCAATGTGCAAGCGATTTTGAGCTTCCCGTTTCCGAAAACAGTTAAGGATCTGGAAAGGTTCTTGGCACGTTAAACATCTATCGAATCAGTTAATCACTGCAAAATCTTTCTGACCGTCCATGAACCAGGATATTAATTATTGAGCCAGAAAGTATATCGTAATCAGAAGTGGAAAACTACGAAATCTGTGAAGAAAGAGGCAGGCGTGTTCCCGCGGTCTATCAAACGTTTCCACACGATCCGTCTCGACATAATCGGCGTTTTGGGAGACTCCCATGGTTTCAGGTGTTGCTTCACAATATTCGATAGTTTAACGCGATGGCCTCAGGTGGCACCTTTGCAAGATATTTTTACACAATCTTATTCTGAGGCCCTCGGTAGAGAATGGATTCCATGCTCCAATGTGCGCCGATCAGGCAATGCAATACGAGTCTTCCCATTTCTGGAAGTTAGATAATCTCCAAAGCTTCAAATGCCACTGGACAGCAACGTCCTATAGGATGCCCAAAAAAATGGCAAAGGAGTTTGAAAGTCGCTAAAATGGCCCAAGATGACTTTTCCTGGTCGCAAGTCCTGCCAGCTATCCTACTGACCCCCCGGACAGCCAATGAGAAATTTGCTGCAACTGTCGCGAAGTTAGTATACGGGGAGAAGTTGAGGCTCCCCAATGACTGTGTGCTCGACATTAGGTCGAGCCTTAATACCCCCGGATTGCTGCGTTTGTTCAAGGATGCATTGCGGAAGCTGAAGTCGTCACTACCCACTACTACACAAAAACGTGGTCATCGTGCGGAGGGATCTTGACTCCTCCATGTATGACGGACGCCTCCCGGAAATCCGTCTCCCGTGTAAAATTCACAATGGCTATGTATCAACTGCAAATCAAAATTAGAAAGGAGAAGGAGAGATAGGTGAGACTTATGATGTAGGGACTTGGAGAAAAGATTTTTGGAGTGAGCAAGTAAGCATGCGGTAAATTTTGATTGCAGTGCCCCGGTGGTGGATAACTTAACCAGTGTAACATCTGACAAGTAGCTTGAAAAATGAGATATATAAACAGAACATATCATCCTTTGGAATTCCATTGGCAAAGATGTAGAAGAACGTACCACGGGATATTCTTGGTCGACATAAGCATCTAACCACCAACAGGACCGTGGAACGAAGGAAGCACCTTCAAGAGGGAGAGCTTGATCTTATCTAATCGGAACAGATTTCCAACCTGCAGAAGTGATCATTCACTATTTTTTTTGAGCTAAAGTTGTTGACCTTTTTAAACTTACCGCACTAGTGATAGCTAATAGATAGCCATATAATAAGTTTTGCGAGGAAAATGGGGAGACAAAAAAACGCCTAAAGCTGTGCCCAGACAGTGTGCTGTCAACACAAGCATTCAATCGCAAATCTGCCGATGGACAGACAGCCACAATGGTACAAGAAAAAGAGGAAAAACATCTAGGTAACTAAGACGTACGAGAATACGTGTCTCAGGGGAGTTTGTAAATTCAGCACTGCAATCTTCAATAAATTCCTGCGTAATGCATGCCTATAGCCTCACCTAAAATCCTACCCTCAACTTCATGTTAGTAACCCCAAATAAGGGGCTGTGCAACAGGCTGATAACCTGTTATAGTAAACTATTATCTTGAAACTCGGAATTGAGTCCCGAATCGGAGCCGAAACTACGGCAGGACTACAAGTTTGTAGCCTGGAACATCCGTTTATTATTCAGTACTGGCGTTCTTAGCGCACTTACTTAGCAGGTCGAAAAGTACAAGAAATAAACCTTGGTGGTTTAGGAAACGAAATTATTAGTGAGCAGTGAGGTCTGACTCAATGCTATTTGCAAAAGAGGAAAAAATCTTGAATCTCGAAATCTGGTTCTACAATAAGTTCGCCCGCAACATCACAGCCTTCAGACCAATCAACGGAGGAAGTGAAAAGTAAATTTTCCAACGTTTGACTAATCAATGTCAACGGAACACAAGGATGACTCAGTGAAAGACAAATTATATAGTCGCCTTGAGTCAGTATTTGATTCACTGCCCTCGAACGACGTAAGGATATTACTTTGCGAATTCGACGCAAAGATCGAAAATAGTTGGCTACCTGTGACTATAATCTCTACGATATAGCTGTCGAAAATGGAAGCAAATTCAATTGCAGCACCAACATGACAATGTCATTGTCTTGTTTTCCTCACTACAGGATCCACAAAAGAACATGAGTCTCACCAAATGAAATGAAATGACTACATTGAAAAACAAGTTATAGATGCAATCATAAAATGGGCACAGCCGGCTCACCCCAGATATCGGATTCGATGTTGAAGACCTCCAGTATTGAAGCGTTAGAAGAAAAGATCCTGTAGACTCGGAATCAACACCAGCAAGGCGACAGCATTGATAAGAAGTGAAATCAGTTAAAAGACGCAATCAAGACTGCAGCAGAGTAAAACATCGAATTCGAACCTCGACACAAATAGAATGAATGGTTTGACCAAGTATGCTAGCAGAAATTTGATGAGAAAAATACTGCATATAAATAATATTAGGAGGGACCCACAAGACCCAAATGAGACAAATGGCGCATGAGATACAACTGTGAATCGTACCTATTGGACGACGAACCAGAAGTCGCCACCCATATTAAAATTCAAAAGCTCTAGTGGCCAGGACATGTCGAGCGTAAGGACGTCGGAAGAATTCCCAGGAGCATACTCAAAGACAAGGTCGAAGATAATCGACCTCCGGTAGAGCCCTGAAATAAATGGGGAGACTTGGTGGAAAATCCAAGTTATACACTGCTTCATTTACGGAATAGGAGCACGTAGTCGCTCGACTCAGAAGATTCAAGACGAAGATTTCGGGAGGCTAACAACCCATATCAGACTGCAGTGTCATAGAGGAAGAACCAATAGGAACTAAGAGGCTGAAAAATCGATATGTTGAAAATAGTGGTAAAGGTAAAGGTGCATGGTGATTGAATTGAGACGGGCAAAAAAGCATATGGTACTATGGTCGCATTTGAGCCTGTCGATCCCGTTGCAACGAGTATGAATCCCAGTTTGCAATGGTTATCTTGGTGCTATCCTGCTGCTGTATGCTTATCACCTGCACAGTTATAAATTTGATGATAATGAACCTGAAGCGCAGCCTACTGAATATTAACTGGGAAAAAAAACCAATATGAAAAACCCTTTAGGACAGGAGGCATATACAAAGCTAAAAAAAATAAAAGAAGATTAGGGTTTGCCATTTCAAGCATCGGAAGCATGCCTAACGTCACCCATCTGAATGGACAAATTAGAAAAGGGAGAGAGCAGGATCCGGAGGAACGAAAAAGAAAGCTCATCTGAGGACTGACAGACTTTCGCAGCTAAGTGAAGAATTTACTTGGCGAGTGCTCAAAACCATAATATCCCCATCAAATCTAAGTATCCAGACCAGCTTTGATAAAGTAGATTAAACTGTAGCGTTTGTAGGAAGCGATTATTGATAGATTTAGGCACAGAACAGAAGGCGAACATTTGCATACGAACCAAATTTACATCAATAAGCGTAGGGTCATTCAAGATTTGACCTCGCAAGACGAATTAGTGCAAAAGTCCCCTAACAAGCAAATACCTTACAAACTTTGGCAAAAACCTATAAGTTAACAATTTTACAAGTGGAACGACATTGTGGGAATGCATCAACGAAGTGATACAGGCACGTATGAGAAAGTCAGCATCTAGCTTCATTTCGGTAAAAATAGGTGCCATTAAAGTACTGGATAGCTTGGATTCAGATGCTAAGAGACGAGAGTCATTCCAAGCTTGTCCGCAAAAGCCATGGACGGCCAAGGTTTTTTGAAGAATTGATTGGAGCAGAATATAATATTTCAGGCACATCATCGGAGAGAAACTTTCATACAAAAGAATAGATCGCGATGATATGCGGCTCGTTAACACGGAGACGATACTCATTCCGAGGTAAATAGCTTAACTGCCGAATTATTCTACTTTCAATCGTCTGGCAGTAGGTATGATCCTGACTAGTGAATATGAATACCAACAAGAAAGGTCACAGAAAACTTCAAGACTCAGTTAATACTGCACACTGCGCAGACAAATCTAAAATCGTGGAGATACCAGGCGATAATCGAGAGAAACAACTCTCTAGCACGATAAGGAAGGCGAACGCAAGGTATGTAGGTATCAGTGGCCGCTCCAAGGAGCCCAGTTAGCGCTTTGGTGCACCGTTTTGATGCCACAAACTCCTAAGACCGCGACCGCTGTTATGGGAGCAGGGAGACAGAGTCTAGCCGGCTTGGATCTTCACAGCCCGCCCGTAGCATTCATGAAAGAAAGCAGCTCTCTCATACTAGAAATATCGCTGAAGTCCCCAACGAATAGCTTACCCAGGGTCCGTAGCCTGACTCTAGCTAGAGCTGGGCAATCGCAGAGAAAGTGCCTGAGGGTTTGCCTTCCTTCTCCGCAGCTTCGGCAATGCGAATTGTAGGGTATGCCGAGTCTAGCGGCATGGTCCCCTATAGGCCAGTGCTCCGTGCAGACCGCCCTTGATATCATCGTCGATGAAACGAAAGGTGTCTATGATGGGTGGAGCTTCTTCGACCGGGGTCTGGAGAAAACCAAAAGAGAGGAATTGCTGACTATGTGACAACAACGATGAGAATGCTTGGAAAAAGGTAGTCGGACCTAAACACTGATTCTCGTCAGCAAAGTCTAAATACGCAGATTACACAGAAAAACAAATAACCTTAGATACCTGTACACGCTCAAACGGAATAGTTCACCTACCGCCAACATACGATCGACGGAAAAGAGACATAAACGAAGGAGTAGGAGTAAGGAGGAAGTTAGGAGTTTTAAAGATCCATTACCGGGAAAAACAAAAAGAGTTTCTTATCTGTCTGTGCCTGAGCCAAGCACAGATATTTACTTAATAGGAATACTCCTGTCCGTAGTAACCAAATCTTCCATCAAACGTATATCTTCGTATGGATAGAGAAATTCTCAGCATATCATAGAAGTCGGAAAAAAAACCGGTATTACTCGGATCGACACTGACGCATTCTTGGTAGGCAAGAAGACAGAGCAGGAGAGACATTTGTTTTCTTTGCGAGCTAAAAAATGGCACCTAGAGTATAGAAGAAAAGAAAAGAATTTGCCTAACCCTGAAATTTTCCAAAAGTTGCAGAACTTGCTGAAGGCTTCAGGTTAACGTCGGAAAGGGACTTGGAGGTGTTGAATCAATAAGCTGAGGTAAAGACCTGAAAGCAAGAGATAAAAGTAGGATGCAAGGACCTTGATGAGGTCATTCCTTGACAGGATATCCTCAATGCATTTGAAGAGTAGTTCAACCCCATCGACCGGGAGCAAAGCGTCATAAAGGTCAAGTTGACTACAGTGGGAAAAGTGAAGATAAGTTGGGTCAGGCTAACAGAGCAAGTATATCTGAAGAGGGGCTTCTGATGTATGAAATTTGGCTAATCATAAACTAACAATGAACATAGACCGGAAAGGGGATTGCATCGAGGAACCACGTCTATTTTACAAAAGGCAAGTAGGTGTAGATGACCGGCATGATGTCGGTAGTATCAAATATTTGTTATACAAAAATGGGCTCAACTTTGTAAATATTATAGATGAGGTTGATACAGGAGGTGTCAGATTAACTTGCGCAAGTTGAGAACACCATCAGTATTATAGAAGCTCTGCTTGGGTGAGAGATGCAAGAGGGAATAACTAACGTTCGGCAATATTGTCATTTGGGAAACAGACCTTTCAAGGAGCTTTGACTTTTTAAGAACATTGCATCCACGCCTATAGCAGTTACAAATAGATACTGGGTAGCTGTGGGAACGTAGAGGGCCATAAAATAATTCCTGGCGTGGAACTCGAATTGGGTAGTCGGCTAACATCTCCTTTAGTGACTCTGAGGCGTCAAGAATAGAACACAGGCACGATGCTTGGGTAGCCTACCGGGGAAGCAGTTGATGACCCGAGAAGAACGGTGGAATCATCTCAACGTGAAATACATAAAACCATTTTTTGAAGTGAATCCGAATTCATGAGAGAAAATTATTATCAGCAAGGTGGATAGGAAAAGATCACCTTGCATGAATTGTTCATGGTTGTTGTCAAAATAGCAAGAAAATCTTTCGTTGAGATCCCATGGAAAGAAGAGTGAAGAAAGTATTATATAATAGACGGCTCCCGTTCACCAGCGCGGCAATGGCGGCTTAAGATGAGGTAGCGCGTCGCAACTGATGCTATGGCCTTGGACACTTTTGGCGCCTTGCTTGTGCTGGTCGTCAAAAATGTATTTAATTCAGCCATCTGTGTTGGATTAAGAGGACTTTAGCAAAATTAGGTGTCCCAAACTTCCACGCTAGATTATTCGAAAATTAGCTCCCTCTAGGCGAGTCTCCTATGGTACCGGACAGATGAAGTACTGAAGGGTACCATGCTATGGCAGAAGCTCCTCAAGGTTCCATATCTGGGCCACTTATATGGGACCTGCCGCGAACGATTTTGTGGATGTTCTCGTAATTACTGTGTTCGCGGGGCACACCAAAAACTAGTAAGTATACGCAAAGGTACCATGTATCATTTTAAGTTGGAAAATTTAGCAGTTCGTGAATTCATGATTCTTCAATAAAGATATGACTAAGACATCTGAAAAAAGCTTATCAATCAAAAAGAAACTATCATATCAAAAACCTTTTATTGATAGAAAAGAAGAAACAAGAAATGCTTCCCATTAGAGATTTATATGTATCTACAGGAAATTAGATAGTATGGAAAGTGACGTAAGTTCAGTAGAAAGCTTTTCCATGAAAAAGACATGGCGAGTTCGTGGAAAAATATGAATGGAACTATAGATTGAGAGGTTTAAGGTGGTTTTTACTAAATAATGTGAAATAGTAAATTTCTGCTTATCAGATATCATAGTAATTATTAGTGATGGTGATGACTAACTTGAGTTGCAAAAAATATATGCAGTCTCGGGTCCGTGGGATCTACTATATATTCTTGCTATATGCACGAAGGGCTCGCTTTTAGAACTGAACAAATTCCTAAACGAATATATTACATATAACCCAATAATCCTTTTACTATACATTACCAGCCAACCTTAATCATATGACATCGGCAAGGATATCTTGTATTTATGTTATGATTGCCTTTCAGGACCATAAATTCAAGCCTTGCCTGCAGGATATAACGCAAACTTCTCATAGTACATCATATGGACACACTGCGATCGTACCCCCTCCAACACATCCTTTTCCTGTGAACTCTACATGATTTCAACACTAAAAATGGAAGTTTATGTTTGAAGGCAAACGGCAGAAAGGAAGGATAAGTGGAAAGATTCGACTTCCTGTCGTGCTTTAGTAGGTCCGGAATAAATAGTTTTTTATTACGCTATTCAAACCCAAACATTCGTTTTCAGCATATGACTGTCCTTCAAGATTTAGTATTCTTCATTGAATTGTATCTAATTCTATGTTTACACCAAAGAAATATTATTCACTCTGTTTGGTGCCTCTGTTGGGAGTTTACACGCGCTAGTTTGTATCTAAAGAGAGAAATGGTTGGTTGTCAATTATGATTGGCTTGAATTATGATGACAAAACTCGTGACTATGACTTTGAACGATACAAAATTACCTGAATTTGTGGTACAGTCGAATTTACTAGCGACAATCAAACCTCGAAAAATCAACATAGTGGCAAGTTACAAATTTTAAAAGTCCTTAACTTGCAATCCAGTGAAATACTGTAAGTTTCAATATTGTTAGTTTTTACCTCTAGATTGACTTTCTTTATCTCTTGCCCCAGATCAAGAAACATTTGGACAAGGTCCATAGTTCGTTGAAAGGGTGTAAAGGTAAGCACTCAAGTAACAACTCAACACAAGACAACTTAGTCATCAAATCCTACTTTGGTTACAAAGTGGTGTCAAATGGACAATGGTAAGGAAAATTGTGGCCCTGTTTCTCCAATATGGGATTCTGAAAATATTCAGATTCAGATATTATTGGTAGTTCCGAAGTATTTTGTATATGCAGGAATGTTCAACTTAAGCTAAACAAAAGAGGTAGCATACTCTACATCACCCAATATGGGGGATGGAGAATGGAATAAACAACGAATTTGATTATGTGGCTACATCATTGCGATTTTTTTAAAATTTGATGTATATTTGGGTTTTGAGAAGTTGATGACACGGAACTGGAGTAGGTAAAACCCCGGAGGTATGGATCAAGGTTGACATGCAAAAAAAGGCGACGAATAAAGTTAGAATACGTCTACAGTGGCCACATTTTTAGGCAAGGCCAAATGCGATCCAAAGCAGATGGATCCTAGACCTCGTCAGCCGTTAGGAAAACAGGCATTACAAAAATGAATATAGTCATATTATGCAAAAGCGAAGTTACGGCGAGGGAGGACATATGCAAGGTCCCGCAAAGGATAATTCAGATTTTTGGGACCAATTTCAACAAGACAAATCAACTACAAAGCAGACATTCTTAGTAAATCGACTCTTGAGTAAATACTGGAAATACAATGTATACAGACGTTTTTGAGATATTTAAAATTAGCCAAATTCGTTGCCAAAAATTAGCCAAATTCGTTGCCAAAAATTAGCCAAATTCGTTGCCAAAAATTAGCCAAGGGCATCCGTTAGGGCGAAAGTGGTTCAACTAAAGAAAAGTTTCAGCAGCGATTCTGGATTTAAACAAGAGGCTAGTATGGCTCCAAAGTAGGTCCCCAGAGCATCAAATCCTGACCTTCACAGAATTTGTAAACACTGTGGCACGATACAAATTCCATGATAAAGAGACCTTGATGGCCTTGAGGAGCCAGTGAGAGCAGGACCCACTTTAGAGAATGGAGAGCACAAAATGCAACACTGTACGACTGCAACTTTGAACAAGTGAATAATTTCGTGTATATGGGACCACGGATAACAATATATAACAATGGGATGGAGATATTCTATAGATAGATCATAGTAATAATAATGGTTAGCACAACAATCCAATTGGATCAGGATTTTGAAGCGCCACCTGCAGCAGCGCACCTGCCAATCAGCTACAACCGTCACCACTATCACACTCGGATTTCCAACAATAAAGGATGCTATGGCTCCGCACCCATCAAAAGCCACCACGACACCGCACCAACCTGCTACACAAAAGCAAAAGTATGTGGAAATTTTTTTCCATTCATTGACGTAGAAAATGAGAATTTCAGGACAGTCAAGTCAGGAAATATGCCCCACCTTATCCACGAAAAACTAGTCGACCGCCACCTATTCAACCGTCGTCCACCGTCTTCGTAGCTTCCATATACTACCTTGATCAGTCCTTTCATTTTTTTCGCGCGTCCCAGCCCTGCACACTTGGTAAACTTTGGTCGTTCATAATTGGAAGAGACCTGAACGAGAGACAGCCGTTCCACTCCGATGTATGGGCAAACCAGTACAAGACGCGCATCCGCCAATTCACACTCCAACATTAACCTGTCACTCTTTCCCTTACCTTCAATAATGGGCTTGCTCACTTCTACATCAACCATTTCCTTGAAACCGTCCCAAGCAAAAGCGACCACGATGACATTATCCTCCACGTCCAACTCCGTGATCAGCCCTTGAATTTTAGGAAGCCCGTTGGAAACACATAAATGCAGTAAATTAGTAACGAACTGATACCAATCCATTCTCTCAATAACCGCAATCTGACCCCAGTGATATCTTGGGGGATGTCAAAAACAAAAAAATTCTCCGATCGAGATTATTTAGGAACAGATATTCTCCACAATCGCCACACCCCTCATTCCGTGATCATCTGTGCCAACCACCTCCACAACCGACTCGTCAACACTGAGCTGAACCCTGCCATATACAAGGAGCTCAGAGCCCCTTTGAAATCGAACATTCTTCTAAGCCTAAACCAGAAAACATCGACAATAATCTGTCGCCTCCATCTCAGAAACGCTTTCGACTCCGTATAGCAGTAAGGAGTCGCTTTAAAACTTTCCAGGATCCGTGAAATTTAAACGCAAGTTAAACAATTAATTATATAAACTGAATTAAGTTTTTTTTATTATAGTATTCCCTTTCCCGCCTCCCTCCCCGCCCACAAAGCTCATAGTAACAGAGGGCATCCTTCAGTTTAAACGCTTGAGAATTAGCCAAATTTTCGCCCAACGGAATGTGGATGGAGGACCTGCTTTAAGCATCTACTTCAGGGACATAATGTGCGAAAAAACCATTGCATTTACTACGGGATTTGCGGATTTTAAGCCATTCTTTATGTCAGAATATGTGCACGTCTAAAAATCGTGTTTGATAAAGTCGAGTACATTTGTCAGAGTCTATTTTTTCAGTTGACGGAGGTTGTGCGGATTGCATCGCAATAATCCATTAATGATCAGGAATTGAATTAATATAATAATCCGGCTCAAGCTAACCCCAGAGTGACAGAACGAACGTTTCTCAAATGGAGTTGCTGCGTCAAGCAGTACATCAGTAAAATCAAATGAATACTGACCGTCACGCAACGCGAATGGCCAGAGATGGTAACCGCAGAAGGACTCGTTCTAAATAGCGGGGCTAGCGTAGAGTCGAAGCTCTTTAGTTTTATCACTACCGGTTCAGATATAAAGCACATACGTAGGTATAAAGCACCGAGTGGACCAATCGCCATAAGCAAGGAAACTAGAAAGGTCACCCGGAGTTAAGCCGGCCAGAGCGACCATGTTCCCCAAACCTACCTAGTCATCATCGATAGCAGAACAAGATTCAGATTTTTTGCCGACATGTGGAGAGGGAGGGGGTGGTTCGCTTATTCTATGCGGGAGAATGAAAAATTAGCCACCACAATCAAGTTTAAAGATTTACGATGCAAACTCAACTTCTCTACTTACTGAGTGCACAAGTTTACCATCAACCTCAATTTACGACGGGAGTTTAGATAGACTCGCTAAAGTAGAAAAGTCAATATTAAGGTCAGATTGAGACTTACTGGTTGATTTGCGTGGACGTCAGCTAATTAATGAGAGGACGGGCTTCGAGCTGAAAGCAATAGAAGTCCCAAGGAGTGGGCAAAGTGTATACACAGTTGAATTCACCGAGAAGTGTCACGGTATTATACGTGTCCAGAATGCAACACACGCGAGGAACCAGCGGAGCTTTTTCAGATCTCTCATCGAATCCCAACAGAGCGTCCAGATAATACAGTTCTCGGTGACGGAAGCGAAAGAGTAATGGGGTGGACTTTGGGGGTTACCCGCACAGCATGCTGAGCATGCTTAGTGGATCACCGCCGAAGGCACCCGCCATGCCAATACGCCTGGCATGCATTTTGTGGATGTTACCGAAGAAGAAGTTCGACGAGCCATAAACAGCTCGAAGAACTGGAGGGGCCCAGGTCTGGATCGAGTGCAGAATTTCTGGTATAAGAAATTTACCAGCGTACACAGTCGGTTGGCACGCAGTATAAATGAGGTCGTGAGGAATTTCCACCCTTCCTCACTGCGAAGATTACCTACGTTATCCCTAAGAAGGACACGGTGCATAACCCCGCAGACACAAGATCGATTACTTGCTTACCAACCCTCTACAAATTCATCATGTCCATTATTAGTGGAAGGATCAATGCGCACCTCGAGACCAACAACATTCTGTCCGAGGAGCAGAAGGGCTGCCGAGTTAGGTCAAGGGGTTGCAAAGAGTAACTCATTATCGACTCGGTAGTTGTAGGACAAGCAACTAGAGGCCAAAGAAACCTCTTTAGTTATTATATCGATTATGCCAAGGCTTTTGATAGCGTTCCGCATACCTGGCTAATCGACATCCTACATCTGTATCGCATTGATCCGAGGCTAATACAGTTTTTGGCGACAGTCATGAAAGGGTGGCATACCACCTTATCGGTGCGTACATCTGAGGGTGCTAATACCTCAGAGCCCATCCGTATACGGAGGGGCATCTTCCATCTTCGTTGAGTCCCCTTGGTTTTGTATGGCACTGAACCCCCTTTCATGGCTACTGAATGATGCTAGAGGGCATGGTTTTACAGTAAAGTATGGCCTACGTGCTAAGTGCGAAATGACACACTTGATGTACTTAGATGACATCAAGCTGTATGCAGGTACTGACAACCATCTTAGAAGTCTGTTGCGAATAACAGACATGTTCAGCCGTGATATTCGGATGGAGTTTGGATTAGACAAGTGTAGAATCCAAGCAATCCGCAAAGGTCGTCACGAGCCACATGCCGGACATAGCATTGGTGACCTCCACTTCGAAGCTATGACCGAGACAGACTTCTACAAGTACCTAGGAATTGTGCAAGGAACCCATGCTCGAGTTGGTGATCTGAAAGATGCTCTGCTGTCCGAATTTCTGCGACGTGTAAAGCTGGTACTGAAATCGCATCTCTCGGGGAAGAATAAAATAAGCGCGTTGTACGTATTCGCTATCCCTTCACTGGCTTATGCATTCGGAATATTGCCGTGGACGAAAACCGTCTGGAAAACGTCCAGCGGCGGATACGGACTACTATGTCCAAATTCCGAATGCATCATCCATCCATCCATCATACTAGCTTATAAAAAGCTCATCATGAAAGAACGGGTGGAGAACGACCAGTGCAGAATGTATGGTTCGGCGTTAGAGACGTTGAACCATCTCATTTCTGCCTGTACTGTTATGACACCGGTGCAATACATCACCAGGCATAATGCTGTATGTAAGGTTATCCATCAAAACCTTGCATACAAGCATAGGCTGAACACGGGAACATGTCCGGTTTTTGATAGTTTGGGTTGGGTTTTTGATATTGGGACCGGCAAGTTCTCTGACTGATCACCATACTCCACACAACAAGCCTGACGTACTGTTAGTTGACAAGACGGGTCGCTCCGCGTATATTATTGATGTTGCTATCCCCCATTATAGCAACATTGAACGGAAATACGTGGAGAAGAAGGTGAACTATAAGCCATTGGCTCGAGAAATCAAAGAAATTTGGCGTCTCGAGCGGGTGGTTGTAGTTCCCATAATATTGTCAGCTACAGGTATTGTACCTAAATCCCTCACGGCTTCCCTTGATGTCCTGGGACTTTCGTACAGTCTGGTTCAAACCATGCAGAAGTACACCATTCTGCATACGTGCTTGATGTTGCGGGGAGTACTCGACGGATTTTTCCACTGACCTACCACCGGCCACTACCACTAGCGCCCCTTTAGTTTTTAAGTAGGTAGGATCTTCCGAGCCTAAATGCTTGGCACTTAGTGCTAGTATTAGGTAAAATCCAGCATCTGCCGAGATTGTGATAACTCGGAAATAAAAATATATAGTCATACGTAATTTTGAAAATACCACTTAAGAAGACTCCTCGTAATAATGGCATTTTTGTGGTTGTCGAAGTTAGAATAAGCTTTCGCTGAAACCAAACGCCGATTAACGGGTTTGGATGCGACCCTCGTAATACACAGCAACAATTTTACTTCTATGTTAGGGTCATCAATACAATAGAAGCAGTTGAGAGCCTTCAGGGTTATACTTAACAAGATTTAGCAAAGGGTAAACCAAGCACCATATATATAATCTGGGGTTAGAATTGAAGTTCCAGATGCCCGATTTAATCATGTGCACATAGCTATATTCGGCCCCGTGATGTATTCGCAGGGATACACGTACGTCATAATCATCGTGAGCACGCCAACGGATACATCTTTCTTTACGTAGATCCCAAGATTTTGATCGCCGGCTATGATCACCAGCAACCAAGAATGCTAACTGAAGGCGTCACTTTTTAAACCGCTTACTCTATTTGTGGGGTGTCAGGAGAGCAGAACTGAACTATGACACCCTCCCACAAACTGAATTTTGCAGGGTTGGCGCAAGTCGATTAAAACTGCATTAGTGCGCTACAATAGAAACCACCACTAGGCTAGCTTCTACCCGACGTCGCTGTTCCACAATACCATGAACGTCGTTTGCGCAAGTAGCGTAGGGGATTTCCATCAGTTATCGGAAGAATTCTTCTTGATGCATCACCGAACTTTCAAATGTCCTTGGAGAAATTTCGGATGGAGAATAGATCGACTGAAAAAGCCCTTGAAGTTCCCCTGGCACGTATCGTCACGGTCTACCTCAACTAGCTTTGTTTGCAATAGGACGTCCACACAATTTCTTAGTTTTAGTTCCTACTTTTTAACATTTAGTTTTCAATTTGGCTGCATCAGTTTTATTACCATCACATTTCACGATATACAAGTGATAAATCAGCAGCAATTGGAATATGAAGAATACAAATACCCATGACTATTATTTTCAGTATTGGATCAAATCAGATATATAGCGAGCAATATTGAAATCCGGACACCCCCATTAGAAATATTAAGGGAGTCATCCCGTGTGTCGGATCCGCGGAATCGAATTTTTTTTTCTGGCATCAATTATATCCAGATATAGTGTAGAATATATGAGCAAAGTAATTTTTTGATATTCGGGGTTGTTCGGAAATTATAGTGTTAAACACGTAATAAGTCACATGCCAGACTTATGTCGATCGCCGTAATAAAGCGCGTATTTATCAGTCCGAATGACGTTCGAATAACTTCACTAAAAGGACAAGAATTGAAGCCAAGGCTGTACATGTGTTTCTAGAAGAAACCTAGGGTTTATAGATTGGGTATAGCAGATCAATGGTCAGTTAAGGTTTTATGGCTAAAAATCGCATTCTGCTTTTAAATGTGTTTTTCTCGAAATTGCATGTTGAAAATTGGCCCCCATAGCCCAAAATCTATCCAACCAAAGTCTTTGAAATTTTCACGACTTATTCAGAACATATTTCTACGGTCCGCAAACTAGGATAATTGCGATTCATTCAGTAGTTTTTTTTTTTATTCAATAAAGAATCCTTAAAAAAACGTCCAAATTCACAAAAAAAAAGTTTAACACGGCGCCAAAAATTTAGTTTTTAATATTTTTTAATAATCCTAGTTTGCGGATTGTAGTTATGTCTTGACGTTAAAATGCCGTTTACTTTTTATCTTTAAGGTGGTCACAGTGCCCTTTAGCGTGGCAGCAGAAAAACGGCTTTTTTGGAGATGGGTGTATAAGTTGCCCTGTATTGCAATAACGAACAATTCTACTGGGCTGGAAAAATTGCTACGCATGTTCAAGATATCAATAATCTATGGTGAAAAATTCGTATTTGCATCTTCATCCAGTTCTTCAGAAAAAGTTTCTAAAAGCAGCGAAAAAAAAACGGCCTTCACACGGCAGTGTTCGGAAAGGAGGTAAAAGGAGTTGTATGTATTTTTTTTACAAGAATGTAACGCATAGCCAGTTTCTGGGAAGAAAATCAACGAAAAAATACCAAAGAAAACCCTTACTGAGAGCGAAATACAAAAGAAACTGTATTTTCTTAGGTAGAATTTATATATCCGGACAGAATTAAATTTGTAATAATTACATCTAACGTTAAAAAAAAATTATTAGTTAATAGTTGATCTGAAACTCTAGCTTCATATAGAGCTTTCACTCTTGGGATTCGACAAGACGCTGGATATATTCGGCCGATTTTTTTCTTTGCAGTTCTTGGGGGAAAGGTTGCATAAAGAGTTTTTTATTTGAAATAGAATGCTAACAAATTCAATCATTGACGTAATGCCACAGGTTCTCAATAATATTGCAATCTGAGGGTTGTGAAGGAGTGTCATGTACCATCGGACACTCGAGCAGTAATCAAATGCGTGTTTTCCATGCTTTATAACACTTTATGCTTCGGGTCATTGGTTTGGCACATCTTGAATGTTTAACTAATACTTAATTTTCATTTTAAATGTTTAGAAAAATCGATGTACAGATTCGAATCCGCATTGCCATCCACAAACATCAACTACCCACGGCATCCACTCCGAAAGAGCCCAACGCCCTAACACTTCCTCGAATATCCATTTTACAGACTCTAAAGGGCTTCATTTGCTTTTTGGTCGACTGATATTCTGTAGAGGGAATATTTCAATTTTTTTTTTTTTTGCAATAATAAGGAGAAGACTTAAAGAAGTCCATGCATTTTTTAAACTTAAAAAAAACCTGGGCCCTTGAGAAGAAATCTTTGGGTATTTTATCGCCAGTAATTCCGTCGCTTTCTTAGCAGAATTAAAATTTGAACACACCCGAAATCACTTCTTTCCGTATTTGTTTTCATTCTTGCTACATTCTAGGGTTAATCAGTTGCATTTTTGAATGAACGTAATACGTCATCTGCACCAAGTACCGTACAACGAAGCTTATCAAGCAGCTGATCGACCGAATCAGCTGTTGGAACTGGAGCGAAACGCGGAACAGATGGGAACAGAAACAAAACAAACGGCTGCATCTGACATTCCGCCTGGTCCCACCGATTCCCGCCCGTTTCCAAGCTTTCCAATTGTGGCCAACAAAAATAGACGCTCCATGAACTGGGGGAAATTAGTCACGGGCACACACGCGGCACACGGGAAGCCATGAGACAATGTCGGAGGCGCTAAAAGCAACACCAAAATAGAAAAACGCCTTCTGCGGCGAGCCACTTACTTTTGCTCTACACTTTCACAATTCGTCTCACCACTGAACCCGACAATCAATCTTTTATCGATTTTCCAGAGAAATGTACTGCACGCGACACACTAACCCGTTTTTGAAGGACGCGTGGATTTTCCAGGAGTTTTCCTTTAAAGTGGACTTTTTATACGCGAAAACCGTGACACAAACACCGCAAATTTCGTTCCGGCAGATCCCAAGACAGACGTGCAGGGTGGAAATTTTTGAAAGTTGGACGAGAATTTCGATTTTTCCGGTTGGTAGCGAGGAAAATCCCAGCATCTGCGAGTTTGCGCCAGACTTTTGTTGATAAATTCAGTTGGGAGCTTCCCAAGTTTAACGGAGCTTGCGATAAGCAGCTTCCTGAAGTTCAAGCGTCAGAGGTGGAAACGCTTGACTGAAGTGAACTGACACTAACAACTCAGCGCTGGATAAAAAACGTGTTGATGGGGATTGTCCCATTTCAATTTTACGCTTACTATTGCAGCGAGATATGATAGCGCAATCAGAAATTTATCTAATTACCTTCTCCTCGATATCGAAATAAATTTCATGTATGAAGTGACCAGAACAGTAGAGGAGGAACGCAAATTCTTCGGGAATTCCTTGAGGGAGCTGAAGCAAATTCCAGTAAACCGACAATTTGTAAACGTGGCTGATGCGCTATGTTTCATTTACTTAATGATAAAACTGAAAATACTAGATTACTTGAGGACCACCTCCAACTTGTGACAACAAAATGGAAATTTAGTCGAACCAATCTCCCAAATGCCCAAACTATCAAGGATTGCTACTAAAGATTATCATTATCAACGGCGCAACAACCTGGGTCTAAGTTGCAGGTCTACGCTTAGCTTAATAAGAAACTGTAGAAATCCCAGTTTTAGACCGAGGTTCACTAGCTCGGTATCCCTAACAGCAATCTGGCGTTCAGGTTCACATCACCGCTCTATCTGGGCTAGGGTCAAGTCAATTCAATACAGTGCGATAAGTATTGACAATCTATGTCTTGGACTGCAGTAAATTCACACGAAAGAAACGAGATTGACTTAGTATAACTTTCTTAATAAAGGGTTTTTTCACCAGCGTTATACTCCGTATTGTGGCCTATATTATTGCAAAACTTGATTCTAGGGTGAACCCAACCAGTCAGTTTCCAAAAATGACATGTCAGAGAAACTCTGTAAGCTCAATGCAATACCATCGCATTCATTACGTGCGCGGGAATCGCAGTTTCAATATCCCAACCAAATTTCACAAGAATAAGTACATGTAACCGCTCCCGAATAAATCGCACGTGACAAACAGCAAACCGATTTTCACAAGGTTTTGTTTTGCATACAAAATGCTAAAAAAAATTAAACCTTTTAAAGGTTAGCCTACGCTGCCAACTATAGAGGGTGAATTGCTAATTCCATCTTAAAGCAACCTATATTGCGAGGAGGTAGCAACCTATATTGCGAGAGTTGCTCGTTAAATTATTATAATTCGAGCTAGCTCTTCCGCTCGCCCTATGTAGGTGAGACTGAATATCACCATGTCTACTTAGAAGCCGGGGAAAGAAATGGGTCTGCACTTGCAGAAGGTAGTAGCATCAGTCCTTATTTTCTCGCCGTAGAACTGAACGGGTTGAGTCGTGCTTATGAAAAGGCGTTTCTTGCCGTATGTACGGTCCCCAACAGTTATCACTAGCCTGCAGTCTTATCTGCCGAATCGAGCGCCAATCCAAGATACTCAACCGACCCTTTAGTTGTCTTGCCGATAATTTTCGGCTTAGTTAAGATAACTACTTCCTTTCTTTTCCAACAAAACGCTGAAATCATGCACAGTGAGTCATCGGTTTATCAACAAGCTAAGTCTGCTTTGCGCCTATTCAACAATGCGTTCAGGAACAATGGCCAAAGCGTCATTTGCAAGCGGTCTCTTTGATAATCTGATAAGAATTTTTAGCGTGTCAAAATTATCTGCCGATTGTACACAACCAATGGCATTTTTAAGTTGGAGCATTCAGAGAAGCACTAACTATCGAAATCAGTGGGTGTACTCCTCAACTCGGTGAACAGTATCTAGGGTATCCGTGACTGAGCCCACTCAGAATCTCTTTCCTCTGAAACCGACGTAGGGATAAGTTGCCAACAGCACATGTCGTTTCGGTGAGTCTACTTCTCATGAGCCTTTCGAGCACTTTTCCGCCAGTATCAAGTATACAGTCGGTATATAGACGGCAGCTTAGGGTTTCTTTCACCTTTGTTGATCAGCACTTTTCAGCGACATGGAAAAATATCTTCTTGCCTCTTTCAGTTCTTCCATCGTGAAAAACGCTCCATTTGTTAAGAATGAAGTGGACGAGGTGGTTACATTTAAGTATCCACGCACTAAAATCCCTTCCAATCAGGCTAAATAAAGTATTCTAACACGCCCTGATCCAATCGGACTACCGATTATTATTATAGCCTGAATTCACCGGTGCAGTCCGAACGGAGATGACAGCTATACTTAGTGATCTTCCCAGTTCGCCTTGAAGGCTGAAACTCTTTCCCAACTCGCATTATATGTAGCGCACCATGATCTTTGCACGGAACCCAAGTCTCTCTTTCAAGGTAGAGCTATTCAGAAATTCGAAAAAAACTCGAATCTTGTTTGTTCAAGTTCGTTAGCACGTGCGCAAGATTAGCTGTATTGAACTGAACACGAATGATCATTTAGTCACCCCACTGTGGTAACCATCACAAATGGCGCCCAACATGGGGCCTTAAAAGGCTAAGTTTCACGGAAGTGAACTTAGGAGGAGAGCAGCTGGTCCTCGATATATCGGTATTCTAGAAAATTTAAGTGCGAGCTCAAATTGTTCCTATGTAAATCCAATCCACAAATAGTACTCCTATGGGAAACTCGATTGCAATAACGAGAAAAACCCTCCTTTCAAATTTTCACCCTTTCCGCTCGCAGAAATACCATCCTAGACAAACCCCATAAACCTTGGGAAAATATCACAAAACTGTTTTCCGACAAATTCCTCCGGCTTTGTCATTCCCCTCTACTATTCCTGCTAACTCTTTCATTCGAACAACCTATCCACTATAGAATCCAGTTACGCAGATCGGCCCTGCAGAACTGGCAAATCAGTGTCCCTGGTTTAAGGGAGGTTTAAACAGTAGACGTACCTCCTGGTTGGACCCCTACACTAATAATAAAGGTCGAAAACTGCATTGCTGGTTTACAACATACTCCGCTGCTCGTAACATCGTCTATTTTAAATCGACACTCTCTACCTACAATGTAAAGAGCAGCTATTCATTCTCGACTATTTTCTGACAAGCAGCAACATCAGGGTGAATTCCAGTTCAAACTCCGCCCCTTTTCATGAAACCGTACGTGGCATCAGTGACTGCGATGCCATAATCCTTGACATAGAACTGCCCGAAGCCAATCCCTCAAAACCAGGCTACCCAGCTCCAACTCCCACCAAACTAGCAAGTTTCTAACGGTACTATTGACAGTGTGATTCATCAATTTACTGAATTAATTCGGATGGTATGTGAATTCGTACCAACTTCTATAACCTTAACTCTCTCCCGGACGATATCCTTCAAGACATCCACTACAAAAGAACCCTACGGCGTAGGATATTTAGGAATAGATATTTTTTGCAACACTACTTCCCCAAGAACAAGAACTTCGACATCTTAATCCACAACCGAGTCAGCTAAAATCAAACATATAGGGGTAGATCTGGCAAATATCTCCGCGATTTGGCAAAATTGCCAGCCGTAACGACATGTTTCCACAAAACATTTCCTCCCCCGAAAAAGCAAACTTCCTTACTAAGCATTTCGCGAAGGCTCACCCCTCTACTCTCCACATGCTTAACTAAAGCTTTGAAGCTGTGGTGAATACATCAATTAACCCATTCCGATCCTTACAGTCTAACTCCCAAACAATCAGCTAGACTGGACGTTTTCAATACATTCTCCTCCCAAATAGACTTACTGCCTATTTACTTGTTCTTCATCAAGCCTCAGATGGTCGTAGGACAAACGGTTTCGTCCAGGGCAGAGGCAACTCTTCAGACGCTGCCTCACCTCTGCCCTGGGAGCAGCGTGACCGTGAGTGGCATCGGATGGAAAACGCTCCATTTATATGTTTAGGAAAACACGCCAAGGGTGCGAATTATATCCAGTAGAAACCGATAGTTTGAGCCTGAGCTGGCTAAAGCTAAATTAATTGTTTAGATGGTCGTTCTTAGCGCTCAGTCCTCCCAGGAATCTTTTTTTCACCCTTTACCGCGGATAGCTGAAAACTTGCTTCCACACCGAATCCAATCAAAATCCTTCACTACCGATACTTCACCAAGTGGAGACTAGCTCCCAACCTACAGAAATTCCATACAATCAGCCTTGAAGGAAAAATGAAGATGGCCCCGAAAATTATATCTGATGCCAAAAAAGCTGACCTTAAAAATGCATAAATCGCCTATTCTCACAGTGAACTAAGTTATCTACCACTATAACCGCAAGGGGACCAAACGGGTTCGGACAGATAGAGTATAGTTGCAACCCTTGTTATTTCCGAACAAAGTTGACTCAGACCTTCCTCCCAAACCCCGGATAACGACTTGTCAACCTGATGGTGAACTAACGTGAGAGGCGATAACGACGACGAACTGGGAAGGCTTTCATTTATGATTTGGCAAACGATTCGGAGCAGGTTGCGTATGAGCTGGTCCCTTTGGCATTCTGTTACTTTAGTGCACGAGAGTGACAATTCGTGAAAACGGCTTTCAGGTCAAAGCACAGCTGCTTCCGTCCCGATAAGAATCCTGGCAGGGCTACAAGTACGTTCAAAGGTATGACGCATTTAATTTGACAGTGCAGGCGGCAATGAGGAGGAAACAAAAGCCATCTCACTAGAGGGGGTGGACGTCATCCGAAAGACAAGGGTAGAGGAAGAAAGGCTGCTCAATGAGTGCGATGTGGTCCTATGAAAAATAGAGCCTGCCATTATCGTCTAGAGAAATATCTTCGCGTCGAAGTAGACCTGATAAAAATCACATGGTTAGTGCAGCCCGCATTGACCTCAGCGCACAATTGGGAAAACAAACAATTGACAAAATGAAGTGAGAGGAAACAGCGTGGAATCGAAGAAGAATTCCACGGGTGGCAACCAAACGGACCAAGTAGCATCGAAAAAAGGAAAAAATTCAACAGTTACGACTTAAGTTGAGTAAGGACGCCATAGACTACATTACTGCAGTAAAGTCGAAGCCGACTACGCTGATAAAATTAGCACCCAAGAAAAATAGAAGAGGTAAACCATGGTCAAAACATCCTCATCAAGCCGAACGAAGTAGGATCTTTCACGGGAGTTCTTCGAGAAGTCCGCAACCACGCTTAACCAGTGGATACAGGGGTAGATGTTAAACCTATTCGGCGAACTCGAACCGGCGGAACTCAATTCTGGGGACAAAAATTCTGGATGAAAAAAATTAACCAATGTCACTGCCCACGAGGCGACAACAAACCAACTTATTCACTGCGGGAAAATAAAGAACGGGTGGATCATTTGCAGAATAAAGCGAATGTTAGTTCCAATCCGTTGTTTTAAGTGCCGGGCATATTGACATATAGCAGGGGCATGCAAAGTTCAGGACGGAAACAATTTGTGTTACAAATATGCGAATCTGGGCACAAAGTGAAGACGAGTCGCCAAAATGGTGTGTCCTTTTCAAGGACCGTGGGCTGTAGAAAGAAGATGTGGCTCATGTTCTCGGTTCCGGACGGTGCTAGATCTTCAAAGATGAGTTACCGATCCAGTTACAGTTCTACCATGATCCATATCCTGCAAGCAACTGCTCACAACCTGATGGGGCAGATGGTGAAAGAAAGAATAGGTGACTTGTTTCTTCTTAGCACCGAGATAGGAGCCCATTATCGTAGTATGTTCAAAAGGAGTAAATTAGTGATAATACCCACGTGCGATCGCTAATTCATTCAACATTAACCTTATCGCCCCAGTTTGTAATGCATCTGCTTCCAAGAGGAAACTGTGCTCCGGGAGATTACCTACATACTGGACGGCTGAAGTTGCAAGCCTCTGCGTGCAAGAGGCCAAGACCAAGTGACCCTTAGATCCACTAAATATAAAAGAAGGAAACATGAACTCCGCAACACAGAATCAACAGGCAGAAGGTACGCTGCGGGCAGGAGTTAATCAACGACGTTAACAGAGAGGCATGGGTGCTCGTGTATAACCTGGTTCCCAAATAGCTCGTTGCCTATTGATCACCCTGTTCCATGGAAGCAGCGATGATAGAAGAAATCGCGTAGGATCTTTTTCCTGACACGGTCAATGAAGGAATAAGTTTTGCGGAATGCCCATTCTTCAATGAGGGACAAAAAATTGCCAGGTGTGGATAATATTGACAACGAAGTATTGAAAGTTGTATATAAATTCAAGCCGACTTTGGTCCTCAGCGCATTCAACAGATGTTTGAAAGCGAGACTTGTGCTGATAAGCTAGGGCAAGGTATCGTTCAATCAGTATGTTGGCCACAGCGGGAAAACTGCGTGAGAAGCTCATTAAGCCAAGACTGACTGGCCCAATACTAGCTGTGGGAGGCTACTCACCAATATAACATGGCTTTAGAGTGGGGCGATCCATAATTGATGCGATTGAGGAGGTAATCTAAGGGATGAGACTTCTTGAGGAATACAGTTGCCTTTGTCGGCGACCCAAGACGTAAGAAGCGCTTCCAATGCTGAGACATAGGACTAGATGCTTGAGCTAATGGAAAATCGTTACCATACTTCAGGCTATCTATTGTTGATATTTAGGGACTATTTTAAGGACCGTGTCTTTCTCTAGGAGATCCGGGAAGGACAGCGGAAAATGAACTTCACATCGGGGGCGGTATCTTTGGCCCGGACCTTTAGAACGCCTTATACGATAGTCTTTCATGACTCGAGATGCGGACGTGGGTATTTTCAATCTTACACACAATCGGGAAATCATGGTCACCCGACTGCATTTATTGCAAAGATGTGGTTCATACACAGTAAAGGGCCCCATGATGCAGAGTGAGGGCATGTGGAACCGAGTGGAATATTACCCTCAAGGAATTTTTAAGGCGAAAAAGAGGGTGGTGGAAAGGATATGTTAAACTGTTCCAGGTGAGAGCCCTAGAAGCTCCAGAGAGTATTTTAGCTGGTAGTTTGACTGAGACAGGAGTCCAGCACTTTGTGTGTAAATGTAAACTCATTCCTGTTCAATATCATCGTTATCATCATCAACGGCGCAACAACCGGTATCCAGTCTAGGCCTGCCTTAATAAGGAACTCCTGACATGGTGGTCAAAGGGTAGTATAGGTCCCGGGGCGAAACGTGGATTGGTACCCACGATGGAGCATAAAACCTGGGAAATGCCTGCTGAACCAACACCAACAGCTCTACTACCAAACCCTATCTCCACCTCCACGTGGTGACCGCTGGGAGCTCTTTCTTGACGAAAAGCTGCAGACGGAGAAGGATGAAGGCGAGTCTCCCGCGCCTAAAAACGGGACAAATTGTACCAATTGGTCCTCCAGGTTGGGGGTTGGGTAGGGCTGACAACCCTACACGGAAAACAACCTGTTACGAAGCCACAACAGGAGCCTCGGATAGGACGGATGTTAAAACGACGGACCCGGCAACGACAAAGGAACAACGATTTGCGCATTTTCTCATGGAACGTGCGCTCCCTGTACAGAGATGAAGCTGATAAGCAGCTAGCCGATACCCTGTCCCAATATAGGGCTGATATAACAGCGTTGCAAGAGATGCGATGGACAGGGACCGGTTTCCTGGAGAAGAGCCACTATACCATATATTATAGCGGCCATCCAGTAAACCATGTGCTCGGAGTAGGTTTCTTAGTCAGCCAAAAAATGAAACCTGCTGTTATCGGCTTTGAAAGTATAAGCGAACGACTATGCACTCTGCGCTTGCGAGGCAAGTTTAGAAATATAAGCCTCATAAACGTTCACGCCCCTACAGAGGAGACTGCAGAGTCGGAGAAGGATACCTTCTACGAGGCAGTAGAAAGAACCCTCGAAGCCTGTCCCAGATATGATATCAAAATCATACTTGGGGACTTTAACAGCCAAGTAGGGAAGGAGCCCGTATTCAGGCGATACGTTGGCTCCCATAGCTTACACGAAAAAACAAATGATAACGGACTGCGGACTATTCAATTAGCAGGGTCACACGAAATGGTTGTTGGAAGTACCTGGTTTGCGCGGAAAGCGGTCCACAAACATACGTGGGCCTCTCCAGACGGGACCACTTTCAACCAAATTGACCACGTGTTGATCGAACGCCGCCACCTCTCAGCCTTGATGAATGTCAGAACATATAGGGGGGCTAATATAGACTCGGATCACTATCTCGTTGGCATGGTGCTCCGAGCTCGAATAACAATACCACCTAGAATCCCCTCTGACAATCAGGTGAGAGTGAACACTGAAGCCATCCACAACACAACCCTCCGCGACACCTATAAGAGGGAAATGGATGCCGCAATAACCGCAGTCAATAGAGGACCTGGATATGAAGCATCAACTACTGATCTTCACAACCACCTGAAGAACGTTATCATGGATACGGCTACAAATATATTTGGCCCCAGCCGCAAAAGGAGTCGGAACGGCTGGTTTGACGATGAATGTAAGCTAGCAACGGAACGGAAGAATGCCGCATACCGAGTAATGTTGCATTCTCAAAGAATGCGGGCACGCGCAGAGACTTATCACGAACTCCGTCGAGCGGAGAAGCGACTTCACAGACGGAAAAAGGAAGCCTGGGAGAACCAACAAGTCTGTGAACTAGAAAAGTACAGGGAGCAACCGCACCAGGCGCGGAAGTTTTACCAACAAGTCAGCAGGATGAAGCCTTATACACCTCGATGCTCATCCTGCCGAGACAAAGAGGGAAATCTGATTTCCGACAGAATGGGCATATTAGAGCGATGGGTTGAGTACTTTGATGAGTTACTGAACAACCAGAACATCGGCGAGTTGGAGGTCCCGCCAACTGAAGACGACGGACAAATACTGCCACCACCAAGTCGCCAGGAGCCGATGGAATTACAGCCGAATTGGTTAAATATGGAGGCGACCAGTTACACCAAGTGGTTCATCAACTTGTGCTCAAGGTATGGGACAGCGAATCAATGCCTGACGATTGGCAACGAGGCATAATCTGTCTCATACATAAAAAGGGAGATATCACACAGTGCAGCAATTATAGAGGTATCACGTTGCTGAGTACCATCTATAAGATATTCTCCTCTATCTTGCTAGGCCGGATAGCCCCATACGCCCAGAACATCATTGGCCCATACCAAAGAGGCTTCACTCCAGGCAAATCAGCAACAGATCAGATTTTCTCTCTGCGGCAGGCGATGGAAAAACTGTTGGAATATGGACAACAGTTGCACCATCTGTTCATCGACTTTAAAGCCGCCTATGATAGCATAGCCAGGGTAAAACTGTACACGGCCATGAGAGAATTCGGTATCCCGACGAAATTAATAAGACTGACTAGGCTGACCCTGACCAATGTGCGAGGCCAGATAAAAGCAGCAGGATCACTCTCAAGACCATTCGACATCAACAACGGTCTACGACAACGGGTTGCCCTATCATGCGTCCTCTTTAACCTGGCCCTCGAGAAGGTGATCCGTGATGTTGAGGTGAATGCAAGAGGTACGATCCTCTTCAAGTCCACCCAACTACTGGCCTATGCTGACGATATCGACATCATGGGAAGAACCACCCGAGACGTTCAAACTGCCTTCATCCAGATTGAGCAGGCGGCGCGAGATCTTGGGCTGCACATCAATGAAGGCAAGACAAAATACATGGTGGCAACGTCAGCACCGAAGACGAATTAACCAACAACATCAAACCGCACTGGTCAAACACAAGCACGAACAAGAATAAGGATAGGGGAATACAACTTTGAGACCGTTGACAATTTCTCCTATCTAGGGTCGAAAATCACAACCGATAACAACTACGATGATGAAATCCGCGCACGGTTGTTGTCAGCCAACAGAGCCTACTTCAGCTTACAAAGACTGTTCCGCTCGAGACGTCTCACCATAGGGTCAAAGCTCTTACTGTACAAGACTATGATCTTGCCAGTCCTCATGTATTCCTCGGAAACTTGGGTTCTTAGCAAGAAAAATTGCGAACTCTTGGCCGCGTTCGAGAGAAGAATCCTCCGAAGAATTTTTGGCCCCCTACATGAGGATGGACGATTCCGTAGCCTACACAATGACGAAATCTATGAGCGATACCATGACCGTCCGGTTGTGGATAAAATCCGGCTCAATAGGTTACGGTGGGCGGGTCACTTAATCCGTATGGATGAAGATGATCCCACCCGGAAAGTCTATAAGGGCAATATCTATGGTAGGAAAAGAAGACGAGGCAGACCCTGCCTAAGATGGAGCGATGGCGTGGGCCAGGACGCCAGACAGCTTTTAGGGATATCGAATTGGTGGACCTCGGCGCAAAACCGGGATGTCTGGAGTTCCTTATTAAGGCAGGCCTAGACCGGATACCGGTTGTTGCGCCGTTGATGATGATGATGACATCCCGGTTTTGCATCGGGGTCCACCAATTTGATATTCCTAAAAGCTGTCTGGCGTCCTGACCTACGCTATCGCTCCATTTCAGGCCGGGTCTGCCTCTTCTTTTTCTATCATAGATATTGCCCTTATAGACTTTCCGGGTTGGATCAGCCTCATCCATACGGATTAAGTAAACCGTTCACCGTAACCTGTTGAGCCGGATTTTATCCACAACCTGACGGTCATGGTATCGCTCATAGATGTGCATTTTCCGCACTTCCAGCGAAGAAATTAAATCTTGTGAAAGTCAATTGTATTCATGCAGAAATAGATTAATTCCAAAATTCTAAAAATTGGCTAACAAATACTTTAGTAGTTCTACACACGACAGACCGTAGTGTTAGGCGAAAACGCCAAGTTGAATATTTCCTAGTCAACTACATAACCTGCTCCTCCTTTTACATTCGGATCCTTGCTCCAGTATGTTATGAATGCTTTCTCCCCTGAGGGTTACTGACCTTTCAGAATACCTTTTTACTTAGAGCATTCTAAGGTAGGAGCTACGTTGGTATTCAAGTTACAATCGCGAAGACGAGTTGATAAGAACACGGATATGTAGTCGGGGGTGTAAGAGTCATATGTTAGAATAGATACAAATTATATTGTTCATGAACCCATGTAACAGACCAACTTTTCCCGGCAAGTATGGCCGATGAATTGTGCAGACAAATTTTACTTCAAATCGTTATTACTCTGAAAAGGGGCTGATCTGTTTGCTCGTAATTCGGACAAAGCCGGTCATATCTTTATTTTCCATTTCGCTTCATTGCAAAAAGCCGCATGGATATCACAATAAGATACATCATTTTGAGATATGTCACTCTTCGAGTATGCGCTCATACATATTGTATATGACAGTGTATATTCGAAAATTTAGTGAAGAGGAGATATCCTGGTCTATCCTCTCCGAGTGGCAGTTGCTCGAAAAAGGCTGTGAGCTAGTGATGCTTTCTGGATGTAGCCCATTTCTGCCTCCGTTCAATTGAAGGTCATGAAAATTCAATGTCCTAAGGACAATAGGGATCTTGTTCTCTTCGGATGAGAAAGTGAGCCTTTTGGTAAGTTACGGGTATGTTCAGGATTTCGAATAAATAATTTCCTAACAGGATTATGGCAACGAGACAAAGAATTATGGACGTTGCGTATGGACGTATGGGAATGTCGCCTGTATATTGAAGATATATGCATATATGTATGAAAGTAGGTCTGCAGTGCTATGTAAGCCGCTGTTATTTTAGGATTAGGTTGCTTGAGCGACCTCAGTATTCGCTAGGATAAAATAAATTTGCGCCGATCTAATTCGAGATAACAAGTTTATGGTTTTGATAGGATACATAGTTTGCTGAAATTTATTGATTACTCCCTTTTGTAATACAGATTAAATTATATCCTCCAGCGAAATTGTGTTTGATACATAAAAACTGTCGACGAGGATATCCTGGTTTATTGATACATGAAATTGCTACCAATTTGTGGCTGGCATAGATAACATTTTTGGACACTTCCAATTAATTATGCAGAAATTGCTGATTTTGTAGCTGATTTTATGGTCCATTTGTTTTGACCTTCCATATCGTTAACATGACAGGATATCTATGTCACCTGCGTATCGAAATGGGTGCATGCATGTAAGTTCTCTAAAGAATACTTTCAACATTGGCTGTCCCGGTGGAATATAAATATAATTCTATAGTGGAATAATGAACATTATTTGATTTATTGACTTATTAAAGAATAAATAATGGAGTCACTGATTTGGGATGAGTAGATTTAGCCGACAGCAATTTTTCAGTATTTCGCGGAATCTGTCCTCTATGATTGTTATTAATATTTTCTGATTACATCTCGAAACAATCATGTTGTGGCCTTTCTCCAAAATGTAATTTTTTCCCCCATCGGTGGGGTACAATGGTAAATTTGGGGGTGATGGTAAATCAAGTCTGCAACTTTCCAAAACAACTTTTTGAGCTTAAATAAGTATGGAAAAGTTAGAAGGTGCCTCAATGATGAAATTGATTGCAAAAAGCGTCCATATTTATTTCAATATTTTGCAAAAGAAAATGATTACAGACTCTGATTTTTACGTGCAAGGCAGCATTTTTTGGGAGCAGTGTTCGAGTTCTGCTTTATCTTCCACGCCGCAGCTTGCTCATTAACCAACAGTTCTATTGTCAACTGATTAGTAAAAATGGCCATCCTGTGTCGCTTTTTTTCACGACTAAATGGTGCACGCGCTGCCGCCTTTGGAGACGGACGAATTGATTCAAGAACCTTTTCAAAGTCAATTTCTTCTTCAATGCTTGAATCGATTAAACTAGTCGAAATCCTTGTTGGACCTGGTTTCGCTCCCACCTCGTTGTTCGATACCTATTCTTCAGATGGTCATTGATGGTTCCTCGAAGCCGCAGCTGAGGTTTCTTCAACAGAATGCATATCAGGAAGGACCGCTGGCTGGTCAGTTTCTTCAAAAGTCATGAAGTCAGTGCCGTCAAAAATATATTTTTTCATGGGTCAAATCCCTGATTATCTGAGATCGGAAACTATGTTGCTGCATGCCACTACAGGATCCATAGCTGAAGAAGCAAGTTCAGGAATGTCGTATATTGATATGAAGCGCCCAGGATTGGCATTAGTCCACCTATCAACAATATAATTGATAGCCTTCTTGAAGGTGTAGCGCAGCAGGGTTGACAGCATTTGAAGTTTATTTCGAATGTTGTTAACTCGATTGACAGTGGCCACCATCGGTGTTCTCTGTGGCAGAGCAAGTCGTGATTTAAAAAAGTAATGAAGGAACCGAAAACTGTTTGATCGAGTGGATGGAGCTGATAGCTGCAGTGAGGTGGGGAGAGAAGACAGCAATGCCATTGCCAATGCGAAATTTCAAATTGTCAATGGAGACGTGCCATTCGTGGTTGTGCAGTATGAGAAGAACTGGGTAGTCTTTGGTTGATCCGCAATGTCATTGGAAATGCTTCAAAAATTCCAAAAAATGTTCCGCATTCACCCATCCTAAAATAATGCAAGTGCTTGTAACTTCCAGGAACAATAATATTTCGGAAATAAATGTTAGACTTAAGTGTTTGAATTTACCAGAAGGAATTGCAGCTTCTGCGCAGCCTTGTAGACCACCGTTCAAAAAACGAGGCTTGGATTGGAACCGTGGAAAAATGGAAAATTGCTGTGCTGTATTTCCTGTTGCACTTAATGCTAATTCCACGCTCACTAGATGTGATACATCGAACTTATTTCTGCCGTTTAAGATTTATGACTCAGTCAGGGTTTTGGACCCTCGTAGCGCCGGTCTCGTCAACATTCCGAATTTTTTCCAGGTTCAAAGTGATAGCTCTCATACAGTGTTTTCAAATGATTGAAAAATTTTAAATTAAAGTTCATTCGGCTGAAGAGTGTCGCTCTTTGAAGGCTCGTCGCTTCCGGTTTTCGTATGGCGAGCTTAAGATGACGTTTCATAAAGCACCGGAAGCATTCTATGCCATATTCATATTCATCTTCCCAATCAGAAATATCAACTTGCAAACTCTTGGCGTATTGAAAAGCCACCCGTCTCTCATCCTCGAAGCAAGCCCAAAATAAAGATCGGAAGAGTTAAGCAAGTATGCCATTAAAGCCAGCTCCTTAGAAAATATTGTTATACGTCCAGCTGACTTCAACGTGACTGATGTACTAGTTGAAGAAGTGGGTAAAGTGGAATTTGTATCTTCTTCCGGGGATATAACGCTCTGACAATACCCCTTACAGTCAAATAAGCAGGGGCGAACTCTTTTGCAGCTTTGAACACCGGTCACACGCACTTTTCTCTAAAACGACGAAAGCAATCCGAACCGAATTTGGACTGAACGGAACTATGAAATTTCACGCATAGAGCGAGTGACATAAATTTATGTGGAGTTTAAAGGGGGGCTTCCCATACATGCAAAGTTGGGAGTTAAAAGTTTTTTTTTCACCGGATGTAGCCATATAGGTATCGAATGAAAGATCTCGGTTAATACCGAAACTGATATTAGTTTTGATATAAATTGTAAAGTGCGTGAGTGAGGAGTCAAAATGTACACACTTAAAGTGAGACTTTTGGAAATTAACCGGAAGCCCGCCTTTTAATTTATCCTAGGACTACTAAATCCCATCAGCATAGAAGACAATATTTGGCATACACATGCACATACAACTAGAGCCACAATGCTATGTACGTCAACGGTAATCCGGGCAAGAAGGATAAGATCAATACGTCTGTGGTGACTAGTGCTTCATTGTGCTCTGCGCTAGAACCTCCTACTTCTACGCTTTCCGTGGAGACTAGGATTCTTGTGCCGCGAGGTGGTCACATCAGCGAGAGAGATCTTACTGAAGCTCAATTCATAGGAATACTACTAGGAATACTAAATAGGGACTGAGAATGGCGTATAAGCAAGCAGCAGCGTTGAAAAAAATGTTGGACCCTAGACCGAAGCCAAAATTTAATAATCAAGGTCTCGATGGATCTGCCATATAGTTTCTCCAGGAGGAAATCCCCGATTTTAGTTCTGGCAGTCGCACTCCGGCACTGATTTCCAACACTGGAGGGTCAAGTTCATGAATGCCAAAAACGACTTATCCACAAACTTCCAAGGTTTCAATTTGGTAACAAGACCAAAAAGTGTCTCAATGTGCTCAGGGACAGCCACCATATGATTTTTTGGAAATACTGAAATTTAATCATATCAGAAAAAAAAAAACCTTTTTAGAATCGATTTGATGTCTGTCTGTCCGTCTATCTGTCTGTGGGTTTGTCTGTCACACTCACAACAAAGCTCGTGAAGTACAGGGATAAAGTGTCACCTTTAATAGATAAAATGGTAGTTGATCTGCTTGTCGAAATAGAAGTGGAACCAATTTTGTAATGAACACACTTATGCAGCATAAAGCTGCTGAGCTTAAAGTTCTATCACCACAACTATTTCCGATGTGGGACACTCGCTTTGGGTGTTATGATTGGTGAGCTATTTACATGCTCGTTCGAATGGTTTAGTGGTTAGGGCGCTATGCTATCGCAGCGGATGGTTGCTTGTGATGACGACAAGATAATGGTCAAACTGCTCATAAAAAGTCAACAGAAAAATAAGGAGATCCTTTGGGGCTCTGATTATTTTCCTTGTTAGAGCTATCCAATATAATAATCGTTAGCGCAATAATCCATATTTGATCAGGGCCTATTCAATATGCCAAGAGCAAAGGCATAGGGATATAGCTGAATGTGATTTCGCCCATAAACCACATCCGTAGATACAAGTCTACTGGCTCGGATGGCATTATCCCTGCTCTAGTAATAGAGCGAATGGATCTGCTGCGTCTCCGGTATATATGCAGCGCATGCCTGGCACACGCTTATATTCCAATTTACTGGCATGATGTGAAGGTGATGTTTATTCCTAAACAACGGAAAACCACTTATACGAACGAAGAAGGTTCCTGTTCGATTAGTCTTCTATGAAGAAGAAAAGTCTGGGCTTGACCCTGCAGAAGGCCCCAGCAATAACACTTTCCAATGTTTTCAAACCAAAGTCCCCTGTCTATGCCATCCTTTTGTATATGGTTGTAACAAAGTACCAGAGAGAAATTAGCAAAATATTGTTAATGCTCAATGAATCTGTTATGAGATTAGATGATCAGGAACTTAAGAGTAAGATCTCTGACATTGAGAAGACACTTAATCAAAGCGAGTTGAAATGTGATCACCTAATTTTCTTTGGTTGCATTGATGAAAATACTTCAGGATAATATTCAAAGCCTAGGGCAAATAAATCAAACAAAGAACATTATGCTAACAGCAACAAATTTGATATCACGGATTTACTATACTATAACCATTCTCCTTTGTGAAAGTTTATTTCGGGTTTTAATCTAAAAGCAAACTTTGGAGAAGGCAGCTATGGTGGCGTCATTTTGGCGTTCCGCAAATCCATTTATTCTTGCCAACTCAACTATGTTTCACATTATGATATTGTCATAGCTGAAACACTTAACCTCACTTCTAATTTCGTGATCTTGTCGGTCTATATCCCTCCCAGTATCGCTAACAAGACAGCGAGTACAATGGGCCAACACGGCCTGAGTACTCAGAAGCTGTAGCTCCTCCCCCATCATACACATCTCTAACAAGGAATTCAACAGGGCCTTTGGTAGGCTCCCCACTTTTTGTGAGAAGAATAATAACGTACTCACTGGGGATCTGCGTGACTACCTCAGTAAAATCCGAGTGACTACCTCAGTAATGGCAAAGGGATGAGATTGGAGGCTACTGTCCTCAACTTCTCCTTTAATTTTCTTAATAATGGGATGCCCGCTTTCCTCAATCTACCGTCTGTGCCCAGATGTAGATGTAGCTCTTGCTAATTTTGCTAATCAATGTTAGCAGTAATTTTTCCCGTAGACGTTTATAGCAATTGACCAAATGTGGTGGAAAGGTGGAAACTGTGAACGCTCACGCACAGAGTGAGTTACATCCTTTTCTGTGGAATTTAAGGGGGGTTCCCATACATGAACAATTTTTTTTTTCACGAAATATAGTCATGTGGGTGGGTCAATAGGTTAAAGTTGTCTGTTCTTTACAAATTCAAGACTGTGAATGCCAATATCACCTGAAAGTGGATACTCTTACATAATATATACATATATCCCGTGCTAAGTACTAATGGGGCAAATGCACACTCAAATGCCTTTATGTAAGAAATACACAAAACCTTTTATATCTGAAGCGCCCAGCTTCTGGTTTCCAGACTTGTTTATTACCTGCTGCATACCTTTTTTACCAAGCTGGCGGCACAGTGTCCTTCATCGTGATTTAAGGTTACCTGCTTCCCTTCTTAGATGATGCATATGCTTTCCGCTGCATCCACGTCTGTAACATTCATTTTGCTCGGAAACCGTTGTAGTGATTGACACCAAATTTGGTGGACAAGTGGGAATTGTGAACGCTCACGCATCCAGTGAATTGCATGATTCTAGTTCAAACGTATGGGGGTCTTCATATATGCAAAAGGGGGGTGCAATTTTTTTCACCAAATATAGTCATGTGGGATATCAAATGAAAGGTCTCTAAGCCGGCCTTGCATTTGACAAAAGTGGGTATTCTCACATAATATATGCATACATTACGTGGTAGGTTCTAATGGGTCAAATGTCCACTCAAACACAAAACCTTTCATACCTGAAGCGTCCAGCTTCCGGTTTCCTGACTTGTTTTAATTTGTCTTTGGTAGAACCTAGCTTGGTCCTCAGTTGTCTTGTACTTACTACTTCGGTGTTGTGTTTTGAAAATATATTTCTTATTTCTTAACGATGAGAATGTAATGCTCACTCTGATAGGTGGATTATCCCTATTTGCTGTTTGTAGAGTGTTCTGAGTTGGCCATATGCATTTTTTTTTTGTTTTTTTTTTTTTCCTAGTATTCTGTCCTTTTGTTTCTTATCTAGAAACGCTATTTACTGGTCATCTTCCTTTCCCATTGTGAAAGTTATGTTGCGATGAACGCTGCTTATTGCTTCCAGCGTTTTCTCGATATCTTCATTTGGGATTATTACAAGAACGTCGTCTACGTAGCACGCCCAAAATTTTGGCATGATGCCCCGTTTTTCAATTTCTTCTTCTACTTGTCATGAAAATTTCGGTTTGTAAAAGAAGAAGATGGACTTACCGTAACCATGGACATTATGGATATTATATAGCAAGTGGGGAAAACACACCTTCTGGATGAAGCCGAAAGTATATGCATCATCAAAGAAGGGAAGCAGGTAAGCTTATTGAAGGAAACTGTGCAACCGGCTTGGTAAAAAAGGTATGCAGCAGGTAATAAAAAGTAGGGGCAAAAGCGGAAAGGACGAGAAAGATGGAAAATAATTATATAGTAATTAGCAGACTTAAAAGTTACAGCATAAACAGGCGTACTTTAAGATAGATCAATTAATTAGATGTTAGCCCTGATGAAGCAGGCACGTGGTCCCCAAAACAATTGTATGCTCACGAAAATAAAAATTTTACAGAATAAGGAAAAAAATCCAGTTCTTTTCTTAATTTTAAACTAGTACCTGTTAATTTAAAAAATCAAACTTAACAAATTTGTTTTTGGCTGTTTTTGCCTATAAAAGGTAATGTATTTCTGGCAACATAGTGCCTGCTATCAGTCCTGTTGGTGTACTTTGTGGGTAGTATCAGGTCCTGTTTGGACTGTTAGTCTGCCGGGTCCCAGCAAAAAATAACAAAAGTAGCGACGACTCTGATCGCGCCACTCAAAGCTTGCCCAAAATCTACCAAACCAGATAGGTGATGGGTTTCACTTGGCTCCACGATTGCAACAAAATTAACATGCTATATTAATCCACTTTGTAGATTCTGTGGAATGGTAAAAGTCGTTTACCAAAGAAATAAATAATTCATGTCATAAATTGGAGTTCCGGTAGATAATCCCACAGTTCACTGATTCGGTCGTGAGAACTGGTGCTTTCCAAGATACGTAATTAATTGTCATTTTTATTTCTTCTCTGTGCTCAATATTCTAATACGCTAGATATGAACATCGACCTTGAATTGGTAGCCTTATCACAGTATCTCGCTCTTCCTCGTTGAACATGTCCCAACTGTAATACTAGCATTATGACTAAATAAGTTATTAGCTATAACAGTTTCTGCTGCAGAGTTCCTCCCACCAGTTTTGGCTATTATTGCTCGTAAACAAATACTTTCTAGCACTGTCACGAGCCGGATTTTCTCTGGCTGCGTGATCTTTGAACCGTCATCAAGACCTAAAAGCCGCCTAGTAATTCTTAGATACTCCAACCTCGTGCAGAACGACTACTTATGTAGATAAAGATATTATCTTCTTCCATACATTCATATTTTCTGGATATAACCCAAATTAAACTCCCGGGTGCGAGAAATCAAAAGGATAATTTCATTACATTGCGAGTTACTATTTGTAAGCCACGTGGTTAGCATATGCTGGCTAAGTGTGTGGTAATGTAACGCAGATGGCTCGACATATTAATAAAAGTGTGATGTGATAAGGCCATAATCCTCTCTCACCCCACCATCGCAGGAGAAGATTCTATACAGATTGCGTTCATGCCAAAGAATCTTCATCCTTTTTGCTTTTCTGCAATACAAAACCATATTCTACATCTATTGAGCTTATGTGACCAACAGCATGGCATTAGGGGCAAGGGATCTGAAAGGAAAAGTCATTAATCAATTTACATCACAATACCACCACCATAAGCAGCATATTGTGCCCTCATAAAATATTGACAATACCATTAATATGAATCTTAAGTAGAAGAAATGGGGATTTGGCTCGAACGGTAATTTTCGGATAATCAAATGAACTCCGACCTTCAATGCCAGGATATGTTTTGACAAAATATCATCTTTTAGAATTCTGAAGATTCATATGTATTCAATCCAGAGTGATTTCGGGGATATGGAAAAATGCTTAGGCATAAATCATAGTCATGAGATGATGCCGAGATGGATGTTTTGTAATAATAAATGTATCAGGATTTATTTGATGTATGTACATGAGGGTGTTCAAAAGGCTCTCAAGTCTGGTAGTATAATTCGGAAGATTCTCTGCGACCCTGCTTTACTATACCGATTGTTCGTTGTAAGTCTCGGTGAGTTTTTTTCTCATACACCCGCTTTGTGGTAATCCGGCAGGATTCAGAGTACGATGGCATTCGAGCAATTGTGCACCAGATACAGCTTACTGTGCAGCCTCTTTTTTGCAACATCACATCAGACTTTCACACTGCGATGTCCTTGGATTCCATTAGCGCGGTAAACAGAATTGATAGTTGCTTTACAAAAACCATTTTGTAGTCGACACGTTTATCGCGTAAGTCGTTAACGTGGGATGCCACGTCGGATTACAAGAATCAAGAAGGATGACTTTAACACCACCGGGGCTTCCGACGACATCTGTAATACCTGCTTTTTAGTCCAGATGCTAAAGATAGCGTGAGAAGAGGCGAAATCGTTGATTAATTAAATTGTAATCGAGTCTGTGCTACTTCAATCTGTTGGAAAAATGTAGATTTTAATTGGCAGGAAGCGAAAAGTTGGCGAAGTCCTTGTTGAAGTTTCCATGGCGCCACTAGGCTTTTTAGCAGGGGATCTCGGAGATGTAATTGAATTTTCACTCAAATTGTACTTTTGTTCTTTTTAATGAAATGCCTGTTTATGAAAGGAATTCAGTAGTGTTCAAGGAGTATTTGAGGAGTTTTTTCCTTTTAGGGATTGCATGTCTAAACAATGCCTTAAAGTCCTTCGGCATGGAATGCAAAATATTTTTCTTTAGTCCCCTCGCCAACAGTGGCAAGTTACTGTATCTTTATGTTGCTGAAAATACAATCCATATTTTGAAAGAATACAAATTTTCACCAGTGTTTGCTGAACGTATGAATTTAGATTAAATTTGATCGATGTTCTCGCAAATTGGGGGTATGGGACTAATGGGATTAGTGCCTGTCAATCAGGCTCTACTGGTATTCCTCGTTGCGACAGCGGCAAGTGCTGTGATGAAGATTTGTGAGGATTATTCATAAGTTCCAATGGATTATGGGAGTATGTGTTACTTCATGGTTTGAAGGATACATTTAGTATTACTGCGTCAGTTGTACATGGTGAGGCATGAAAGGACATCAATAAATCGAAAATGTAAATTTAGAAAAATAATTGATCGAATTCATGTGCAAAAACTTTGCCAGAATGTCAGTTCTGGTTATAAATTCAGAAGGGAAGGGCTACCGCTGTCGCAATAGTTGAGACATATTGTAAAACGCGGGAGGGGTTGGAGGGTGGTAAGGATATCGTACTTATTAGTACTAGACTCTCATCATGTTTCTCATCACAAAATCTGCAAATGGCGTTCGCCGATATTCCTTCCCTAGGTGAGAATTTAGTCCGCAGTGATCAAGTGAGTATTATCACTATGATCCTAAGGCTCTTATTGGTGAGGTACCAATAATCCTCGACCGCAATGTTGACCAAATTGCCACCTGTACGGAATTGTAATCCGACAGTGTACCTTTACGGTCTTGAATGAAGTGCTCTAACACACTTCAAGGCTCTGATCCAATAGGATTGCTGCGCCAACGATTATTATTATTATTACAAGTAATCCTACGAGAGCCCAAGGGGGATATGAAGTCAACGTATCCCCTCATTATCAGACGGTAAAGTTCCCTCAACCATTCCTCTTCAATCTTTAGGGTCATAACCATGCACCCATTCCTTAGTTTTGATCAGTATGGCGACGTTTCTGGCCTTTTGGTGGCCAGCTCGTCCATTGCTTCAATGCCTCCTACCCCAATATTGCGTGTCACCCAGGGTATTCATAATTTATTAAGCGAGCATATTGAATTTATTAAGGTATTCCCATACTGGTTTAGAGTGGGTGCGCTCTCTCTGATGCGGATGACTCATCGGTATGCAATGCTTTTAGCTTGTCAGTTGGGGCTTAAGAATATACTCAAAGTCTCTCCTGCTCGCGGTAACAGACGGTCAAAAAGGAGCGTTAGCAGCGCCTCGGATAGAGATTGACCTCACGCCGAAGACCGACTACAACTGATTCCTGGATCGTGATGGGTGATCTGAATGACAAGGTGGGCTCTGACAAAAGCTCTGGTGACTGCAACGATAATTGTGGTAGGTTTGTGGATTTCTGCAGCCTTCACCGCTTCGTCATCGGTGGGATATTTTTCGAACACATAGCATTTACAAGGCTAGTTGTGTTTCAACAGTCACCGTACGAGCAACCAATTTGCACTCTCCCTATCTGCATTAATGCACTTCTGCTATGCACTTCTGACGATTGTCCTACTGTCGCTGCATTAGCATCACCATCATTGACGTCCGCCACCGCTGAAACGCAGGTCCTTCCGGCCTCATATCGTCTGAGTGGCCCCCAATTGAACGTCGCCTTGCCGCCGAAACAGCTGTTCGTGTCGAGGCTAGCGTATTCCTCTCCTCCTCTGGCCTATATCAGAAGCAAAGCCAACTCAATTTTGTCACCTCCCTCATGTATGAAGCTGACGAAGGATGGCTCTCCAGATCGAGTGATAGCTTCCTTCAAAGTGACATATCTCCACGACTTCGATGCTATCGTCCAATTTTCGTTTTGGCCACAGGAAGTCTGCGTCAAGCCTTGTCAGAGGACTAAGATTCATAAAAATTTCCATTCCGCCGTCTGCCTCGCCGAACTTAAATGATTCCGACAACTTTACACTGTTTTATCAAAATGTAAGGGGTCTAAGGACTAAGCTGTCGGATTTAAAACTGTCTGGCTTAGCATTCCAACATCATGTCATCTGCATTTCTGAAACCTGGCTGGTGACAGGATTTTAGATTCCGAGCTCCTCGAAGGTTACTCTGCCTGTCGGTGTGACAGACATTGCATTGCAATTGGCAAGCCAACCGGCGGATGTACCCTAATAGCTGTTAAGTCTCCTCTCCGTGCCGAAATCATCTTTTCCTCCTCCTCCACCACCTACCATTCTGTCACCATACGAGTCATTCTGTCAAACGTATGCCCCTTTATCATATCCTGTGCATACTTTCCCTGCCTCCGCCCGCCTTCTCTGTATGAGGATTTCTTCGACAGATTATCAGAGGCCCTAATCATTTTGTTTTCTTCACTTCCTTTCATCCTCTGTGGCGACTTTAATCTTCCCACCTGTGGCGCCCTTAGATCGGTCTCTACCCTCCTGTCGCTCGCATGCCTACCAAGTTCAACTTTCGTAAGGTGGACTCCGACGGCAATCAACTGGGTTCTGCTCCTCTCCCCATTTATATGTGACCAAGCACACAACATCGTCTATACCATTTTATCTGATCTTCTTCCTTGTTACGTCCCCTCCTCTCCTAAGTGCTTACGCCCTTAGCCTGTCTGATTCTCCACTGAAGCCCACAAAAAACTAAGTCAAAAACACACTGCGAGGAAGAAGTTCCTGTCTTCTAGAACCTGTGATTACATAGTTTTCTTCAAACCTTTACGTTCCTCGGTCAAATCCTTAATATGTAAGTCCAGAAACGAATATTTCACCAGTGTTGAAGACTCACTAAAGAGCGGAACCCTCAAAACTTTCTAGACCCACATTTGCAACTCCCGTTGTCCTGCCTAGTTATCCCCTCCGTCCATTAAATTCTTTGGCTCCTCAGCTAACTCCCCCCAACAATCTTGTGATTTACTCTGCCGGTACTTTTCCTCAGTCTATGTTCCCCCTCATTCCTCCGAATCCCTCTCGCTAGTGGATGTAGCCTGCCCCGCATCGCCTACCATTCCCCTTCTTACCTCTCTCCTTGTCGAGTAAAGTACAAACTGGATGCCAATGTCGGACCTGACTACGATGGTCTTCCAAACCAGAGAAGAGAATCATTTTTCCGCCTTGTGGAAAGAGGCTCTCATCATCTTCATAAACAAAAGTGACTATCGTACAGTTGCCGAGAATTACCGTCCCATTTCGCTCTTCTCCTCCTGTTCCAAAATCTTGGAAAAATATGTCTGCGACTGGTTGTTCGCCTACTTTGGCCACCACATAGCGAAAGAGCAACTGGCTTTATTAAGCGTAGTCGCCAAATGTCTAAATTCATGGCAAGAAGTATATACCATTTATACTAATTTCGCTAAAGCTTTCGACACTGTAAATGACAAGATACTTCTATCCAAACTCTCGTTTTTAAGCGTTCCCATGCCACTTGTCTTTTGGCTTGTCTCTTACCTTTCCAACCGATCCTGCTGCGTCTTTTTTGACGGCTGCACTTCCCGTTTATTCTCCCCCTTCTCTGGCGTCCCACAGGGATCTATTCTGAGCCCTTTGTTATTTTTATTTTTTATCAACGACCTTCCCCCCTCCTTACTTGTCTCTGTTTGGTTTATGCCGGCGACCTTAAGCTGCTTTCCGCTATATCGTCGCCTATGGACTGTGTTTCCCTTCAATCTAACCTAGACATTCTGGTTCGTTGGTCGTCTATAAGGGCAATATCTATGGTAGAAAAAGAAGACGAGGCAGGCGCTGCCTGAGATGGAGCGATGGCGTAGGTCAGGACCTGGACGACAAATCGGGGTGTCTGGGTTACTTATTAAGGCAGTTCTACCGGTTGTTGCGCCGTTGATGACGATAATGGTGAAGTTTTACCTCACCCGTTGTATTCGCCAGACTTGGTGCCAACCGACTTCTATTTATTTCGTTCGATGCAAAACGTATTCACTTGAATACTCTTTGATTTTGCGCAAGGTATCAAAAAGTGGTTTGATTCTTTCTTGGCCTCAAAGGTCGAAGTCTTCTCATCTAAAAAAGTTCGGTTTTCAGGATACACCCAATAGATAGATATAGAAAGATAATACCTAAAATAGCCGTGAAACGAATGAAGAAATAGATTTGAATGCTGATCGAAAAAGAGCAGACTCATCTGGATCCTCTTATACTGATAACATAAGCAATACGAGTAGTTGAGATCCCCGTTCCACTTGCTTGTTATCGATTTCAAAAAGTATTTGAAGAACGGACTGGATTTTACCGCCACCACTATTTTCCCTATTTTACAGGTTACTCTACAGGCACGTCATGGATACCGAAAAGAGACTAAAGTTTTTACTCTGACGCACTACCACCATATGTACATATCACTGGGAGAAATATTGAAGACGTCGAATAATTCCTACATCCTACGTCAAACCTTTTGCTGGATGTTTTCAATAAGTATATGGCGCAGGACACCTAGGGGGGTCCCGGTTTGCCGGGAGGTTCTGACGTTAGTTAAGCACATTGTCAGAAACTCAAGATGTCCTACAGAGTGATTACAGTAAGCAATTGCATATTTGTCATCCCATATTTTTAAATGTTATGAAACTACATTAATCTAGATTTAAAATTTACACGAGCTCGGTATTCTAAGATATACCACGAATAGGGTATATTCCATTACGTTAAGCAAATATGAAACAATTTGGGTGCACCTACGCATTCTAATGTGACAATACCGTCAAAAGGTGGACTCAATTCTTCTTGTGTATTCACGGGAACTGAATACCTGAATAGCTCTGCTTTTACTGGTATCTTACTGTGATTTTCTCCTAATTTTCGCATTAAGATTCTGAGCGCATTTTCCAAAAGCCCAAAATATTCCTTCAATCCCACATACAAATCTATGACTTATCCATCTGCTTTCGTTCACAAAAGTTCAATGGCTGATTCCATTTGTTTTGCCACTTTTGAATGCTTGTCGCTTCCCCTATCACTAGACACCACGAGAGTTCCAGAATATCCTTGAACTCTGAGCAAATAAAAAGATAAAAGGAACATTTTTCCAATTTGGGCGTAATCCCTGTATGCGACAAGCGGTATCGATTTTATATTGTGAAGTATTTCCCACATTTTTCTTCAAGATTATTTCAAATTGCTCCTCTGTCCTTCATCTTAAACGCTTTTTGGATTGCCCCACTTTTCTCGGAACTGCGAGTGGTTTAACATATGCTGTCGTCGTCTGGTAACGCATTTGCTCCTAAGCAGATCAGACGGAAAATTGAAAGAAGATAAATGCAATTGTAGCATTTAATGGCTTCCACGGAAATGCTTTTATACAGATACTAGATGCCTGGTTTGCGGGAGATGTGAATATGTCACCACCATATTAAAGGATCCTTTGAAATTTGAGAAGCTTCTGAATGTGTGTGGGATGATTCCTAATTAATGTAATATATCCATACATACGAGTAGTTTGCCATGGCCTCGACCGCACCGTATTGAGTCAATTTCATATCGCAAATGCATAGATATTTGAGGGGAACCACGTGCAAACCGTAGGAATTACAATTAATTAAACTAAAGGGTCCAAGCAAATGTTTGTATTTGGTTACACCCCCACCCCCATACAAGCACTCAATTCAGGATCTTTATCACAAATATTCGTTAGTACAAGAAATTGGAAATTGTACATGAAATATATGCCATACAAATGTATTCAAATCAGTTATCTGTCGGGATGTCACACCACCGTTTTCGTGTTATCCCTGCGGAAATGTAGTCAGACACCAGACGACAAAGGATTTGAGGTGAATGCGTTTACGCACAGAGTGTTGGACTCCTGCAACAGCACGCTGGCGGACTACCAACTAAACACTTCCCTGTCATCAGAGAACTAGCCTGGAACCGTTTGACACATTACTTCGGGCTAGCCCTCCCGCTCTCCCGGCTTTGGGGGCCTTCAAGTCAGGGAATTCCTTTCACCAACGGGAGGGGAGGGGAGGAAGGGAGTTGTTAGTTCAGGGAACCCCTTACCGTCCGATCCCTCTGCCGGTCGAGTTCAATCTTCTTCGTAGTAAGAAGAGCCCGAACATAATGCGCAATACGATTCCAGCTGCCAGCGCTCTTCAGCATCTCTCTGACAATGTTGTCTGGAGAGAGCTCCCCTGTGTCTGCATAAAGCTGCTGGCGGAGGCCATCCCACCTCTCGCAAGAGAAAAAGGTGTGTTCAGCGTCATCCGGCACTTTATTGCAGAACACACAATCAGGAGATCGCGCCTTCCCAACCCTGTGCAGGTAAGACTGAAAACCTCCATGCCCACTTAGAAGTTGGGTAAGGAAGTAATCAATCTCACCGTGCTTTCTGTTCAACCACGGGTCTAATTTGTCGATGAGCCGCGCAGTCCACTTGCCCCTTGGCTCATTTTGCCAAGAAACTTGCCACTCGTTAAGGGTGCGTTGACGTTCTTCACGGGCAACCACATCTCTTAAGTTTTCGCCCTTACGGCGATAGATAGCTTTGCGCTCCTTTGCAAGGAGGGCAACGGGGATCACTCCCGCAATCACCATCACAGCCGGTTCGGAGACAGTGCGATAAGCAGACGCCACTCGCAAAGCTCCCCGCCTCTGCACTTGAGCTAGGCGTTTACGATGCACCTCCTTGTCAAGGGCATCAGCCCATACCTCCGCACCATAGAGAAGGACGGACTGCGTTGCTCCCATGAGGAGACGTCTCCTAGTTGATATAGGGCCGCCCACATTCGCCATTAGCCGACTCCTGCTGCAGCCCTGTCCGCGGCTGCTTTGATTTACTCGAAGAAGCTCATCTTCGAGTCGAGCATTAAACCAAGGTATTTAACCGCTGGTTTTGACTCTATAGTCAACTCGCCGATCGATATGGGACGCAAGGTCGGGATTCTCCTTCTGGTCAGGATGACTACTTCGGTTTTCTCCAGCGCAAAGTTGAAACCGTGAGCAGTCATCCATCCGCTTACCCGTCGCATCAATATGCCAAGTCTGCTTTGCGCCTGTTCAACAGTGCGTCCGGCAACAAGTGCCGCAACGTCGTCTGCATAACCGACCAGGCGCGACTCTTCAGGCATATCGAGTCTCAGCAGACTATCGTAAGAAGCGTTCCAGAGGTCCGGCCCTAGGATGGATCCCTGCGCTACTCCCGACGTCATTTCCATCCTCCTCTGGCCCTCTAGCGTCTCATAGAACAGGGAGCGGTCTTTCAGATAATCCCTCAATATCCGCAAGAGATAGCTTGGCACGTGAAAGGAGTTCTCTAGTGTGCCCAGCATATCTGTCCATCTTACGGAATTGAAGGCATTTCTGACGTCAAGCGTTATGAGGAGCACTATCCGTCGAGATCGGCGGCTGTGCGCCCCGGCTCGATTAAACGCATCTACGACCTCCATAACAGCATCCACCCGAAACCCGAACTGCCTTGCGGATAAGTCCCCGGCAGTACGGATCGCTTCAGCGAGTCTACCCCTGATGAGCTTCTCGAGCACTTTTCCGGCCGTGTCAAGCATACACAGCGGTCGGTATGCAGACGGGAGCTCCGGATCTCCTTTACCCTTACGGATCAACGTGAGTCTGGCCACTTTCCAGCGAGAAGGAAAAATTCCCTCCTTCAAGCACGCGTTGAACGCTTCGAGCAGCAATTCTGGCCGTTGGCGGAACACCAGTTTGTAAACTTCCGCCGGGATGCCATCAGGGCCTGGCGCCTTCCTGTTTTTCATAGTGAGAACCGCTTCTTCGAGTTCTCCCATTGTGAAAAGGGGGCAATCCACGAGGCTTTCCGCGCTGTTTACATCAACCCGTACAGGGTGTCTGGGGAACAATGCCCGCACAATGCGGTCCATCTGGTCGGTGCTCAGTATGCAGGGCTTCCGCAGAGCCCCGATTTTCCGAGTGACAAGCTTATAGCCAAGTCCCCACGGGTCATCATTCACCTCATTAACAAGATTTTGCCAGCCGCGAGCTTTGCTTTTATTTATAGCGCTGCGGAGTCTCCTTTTTGCTGATCTATATTGTGCCTTTATGGCACATGCCTCCTCGTTGGCGTACAAACGTTGTGCCAAACGGCGGAGCTTATGACACTCCTTCCGTAGGTCGGCAATTTCCGCCGTCCACCAGTACATAGAAGGCTTGTCGCGCCTGGGGCCTCTCCGGGGCATGGAAGCCTCACACGCCGTCGTTATCAGATTCATCACTGAATTTACGACGGTGTCAGCTGCGACACCACCACCCCCCGGAGTGCCCCCCAGTGCGGCCCTACCTGCTCCAAGAGCTTCGACGAACCTTCCGATGTTCACCTTCGCGACATTCCACACGCAGGGGGAACGTCGTGTTGGTGCTCGCCGGCAAGTAGCGTCAAACACTTCGAACGCAATGTACTGATGATCACTTGCACTAGGACTCGCCACCCGTCCACCGATGATGCCAGAGATTCCGACGCAAAAGTGATGTCGGGAATGCTTCCTTCACAACCTGAGCGCCGAAACGTTGGCGTGGATCCGGTGTTTAAACGACAAAGGATGCTACAGATCGTACTACACATTACCCAGGAATTACTTTGTAGGGTGGGGAGCGCACATCCATTCAAAGTGGGATTTTTTTCGTAGCTCGCATTAACCTTTCTATCTTTCTGTGGTTATAACTTTTAAATTTTTGCGTAACATATCAGGCACCTTGCTATTCTGGAAGAGGCATGCTAACACCCATTAGATAAGCTAATGCCAAACGAAATACAACTTTTACGTCAATCATGCCTTACCCCTTGGAGACCAATGCCTCGCATTTAGCCTCTTCTAATTTGATGTTTCTTCACATGGCTTGTCTTAAATATCTTTGGGAATGCAGTCGAACGCTGGTTAAGGTTTTGTGTAAACACAAAACCTTATTAAAATCGGTTTACTGTCTGTCTGTCCGTCACATGCATTTTTCTCGGAGATGGTTATAGCGATTGACACCAAATTCTGTACAAAGGTGGGAACTGTGAACGCTCACGCATACAATGAGTTACATCTTGTTACGTCGAATTTAAGGGGGGGGGTCCCCATACATGCAAAAGGGGGGTGTAAAATATTTTTTCATCAAATGTAATCAAGTAGGGTATCAAATTAAAGGTCTCGGTTAGTACTTTTCAAAGCCGGTCTTAGTTTTGACATTTGTCGAAAAGGTGGGGAGTGCGGCGGGTTGAAAGTGATCATTTCTTTAAGGGGGCCATTCTCAGAAACTGCCAAACCGAAAAATCTGAAAAAAATCAGGAGGCTGCCACTATATTGTATCTGGGCTTCGAAATACCTTTCATACCGACATCTGTTCAAATAAAGTTAACAATAGTATATTACAATAATTTTTAGTAATTCGCTGGAAAACCCCCCTTGAGTTTACCATAGCAACATTTTGTAGTGATATAGGCTATAATGTAGAGCATGATCTTACCAAGTTTGGTAGAAATCGCACTATTACTAACAAGGTTATAATACGTCAAAGTTGTTACTTCTTCGAAAATTGAAGACTATAAATGTCAATATCACCCGAAAGTGGATACTCTCACATAATATATGGATATATTACATCCGACGTCCTAAGAAATACTCAAAACTTTTCGTACCTGAAGAGTCCAGCTTCCGGTTTCCCGACTTGTTTTAAGTATACTATTGTTTTAGTATGTTGGAAACATTCTTATCTGTAATATTGATTAATGCTTCCTAATGTCGAGAAACAGAGTTCAAGAGTAAAGTTGGTTTAGTTGTAAGGAAGTCGTCGAAGCACTCTAGAAACGGACTCCTAAAAACGTTTTTTTGTTTAGTGATTTGCGGAAAAAGTTATATGCATACTGTGGTTGATATATTATGAGGGACAATTCTCCGAGTTCTGCTCACTCATAAATCTAGGTAACCGTTACCAGGAATGGTAGATGCTTCGACTGTTTATAGTGTCCGTGGCATCGGAGCATCTGCATCGTTTCATTCCTATTTCTCACCCCCAACACCCATGTATAACCGCTTTAAAATGATAAAATGATTTTTTATTTTATTTACAGAACTCTCTTCTCTTTTAGCTTCTCACAAAACTCTAAAATTCATTTAGATTTTTCAAGCTTAATATAGAAATTATCTAACAATTCGGAAACAATGGCTAAACTTTTTTGCTTTTGTTTGGACATAGATTTAATGATGTTGAATATTACGAAATGCATTACTAACGCTTGTTTCTGACTAAGGCGAAGTTTTGTGCATGCTAATGAGGACGATGGGGATGATGGGGGCTTCTATTGGGTAGATGCCGGCTCGATGGAAGACAGCCGAGTCAATGTTTTAGAGATAAGTTAGAAGTAGCGGGGATTGCACTTTGAAGAGAAGAGTTGTGGAAAGTGTAGGTTGGCATTGTGAGTAATGATTTTTCCCCACAAATTTCAAAAACAGAAATTGCTAGTGCTGGTATTAGTGTGATTTTAGGAAGTTCATACGAATTATTATTCATTTATTTTGGATTTGTAATTTGTGGAAATAAACTGCATCTGCGTTGGTGCTAGGCAAAGGAAAGATGGGGTTTCTCGAGATTTTTGTATGGCAGCGGAAGTCGAAATACCGGAAAAGTAAAAAAGGAGGTGGATATTTGGCATTAACAAGTTATACGTACAGATTCGACTGAGGTTTCATTTTTAGGTTTTAGTTCGAAGCTACGGCAGAATAGGCATTGGTTGTTCTATTTTTCCTTTGAATTCCGAATAGAATCGAGACGGGACCATCTCTGATGAATTTTGACTGAATTTGAAGAGGTTTTAGCGACGATCAGTAGCAGTTAAGCAAGAAGAGCCGCGTATTTCAGTTGAAACCAGAGTGCTAAGAGACAAAAGGATATTCGAAATTGCCGAGCCGCGGCTGGGAGATTCACAAACGGATGGTGATCATTAGTGCATTAGTATGGTAGTAATGGACTACGACTGATTTCTCAAATGTGCTCAGGTTCCTCGACAAAGGTATCGAGCGTCTTTAAAATGATTGATTTATATTCTGGGCATTCTTCACTTAAGGGGTTGATTCCAGCTGTAGTGGAAAAGCTATGTCGTTTTCATGTTTTTTTTTCTAAGAAAACTATAAAATTTTTTTGATCGATCATTGTTTTGTCTTAAAGTGCGTACATTCAATGTTTGTCGATGACCAAAATTATGACGAACTAGATCATCTGAACCAAAAGAAAATATCAGTAGATTTGGTTAGATAACAATAAAAAGTAGTGTGGAAGGAGTTTGGATTAGCCAAGTGTCCATCCGCAAAGGTCATCATGAGCCGAATGCCGGGCATAGCATTGGTGACCTCCACATCCAAGCTATGACCGAGGCAGACTTCTACAAATACCTAGGAATTTTGCAAGGAACCCATGCTCGAGTTGGTGATCTGAAGGATGCCCTGTCCGAATTCCTGCGATGTGTAAAGCTGATGCTGAAATCGCATCTCTTTGGGAAGAACAAAGTAAGCGCATTGAATGTATTCGTTTTCCCTTCACTGGCCTATGCATTTGGAATATTGTCGTGGACGAAAACCGATTTGGAAAACGTCCAGCGACGAATACGGACTACTATGTCCAAATTCCGAATGCATCATCCAAACTCTGTCGTTGAAAGGATGAACCTGAACTATCGGAGATAGGGGCGTGGTTGACGTGGCGACACAACTTCATCGCTAAGTCGACTTGCTACGCGCTTATTTTTACAGCAAAGAGCAGGCGAGTCCCTTGCATGCAGCTATTCGTAAGGCAGACTGTGGACTGACTCCATTTAACTTGAAGGATCGATCTTTCTATCTTCTGAGTGGAATGAAGTCGGGTCAAGAACAGATCGATGAAGGGAAGTAGAAGGCAATGTACGATAAACAGGTGAATTGTCATGGGCAGCCATTTATGAATTTGCGTTTGTAGAAAAGGTGGCTGTGTGCTCTTTGTTGAGACGGAGGGATTCATGTGCGCCAATCAGGACGGCGTGGTCGACATTCGAGCTTATAAAAAGCTTATGATGAAAGAACAGGGGGGAGAACGATCAGTGCAGAATGTGTGGTTCGGCGTTGGAGAAGTAGCTTGGTACTGATGAAGGGGGTAAGTTGCTCCCGCAATATATATATATATACACTATAAAATAAAATTGTAGTTTGGAGTAAGCTACTGGTCTATCAATTTTAGGCGTCAGAGATGTTGGACCATCTCATTTCTGACTGCACTGTTATGGCACCGGGCTGATGACAGGAAACATGTCCGGCTTACCGATATGGACTGCGAGCAATATTTGATAGTTCTGCTTGCAACATCTATTGGGACCGGTAAGTTCTAACTGATCTCATTACTCCACACAACAAGCCTGACGTGCTGTTTGTTGACAAGACGGGTCGCTCCGAATACACTATTGATGTTGATATCCCCCATAATAGCAACATTGAAAGGAAATACGTAGAGAAGAAGGTGAACTATGAGCTGCTGGTTCGGAAAAGCAAAGAAAGTTGGCGCCTCGAGCGGGTGGTTGTAATTCCCATAATATTACCAGCTACAGGTATTGTATTTAAATCCGTCGCGGCTTCCTGGATGCCCTGGGATTCTCACACAGTCTGTTTCAAGCCATGCAGAGAGATACCATTCTGCATACGTGCTCCATGTTGCGGGGAGTTATCGACGAATTCTCCCAATGACCTGCCACCTTTCACCACCACCAGCGCCCCTTTATAATTTAAATAGGTAGGATCGTCTGAGCCTAAATGCTTAGCACAAATGCTAGTATTAGGTAAATTCGACATCTGCCGAGGTTATGACAACTCGGTTTTATACCGAGTGAAATTCCGAGAGGTTCAACGAACTGTACGCTGAGACAAAAGGGAACTTGTTATTGCGCCAGTCAGAGAGACGCAAGATGCCGCAGACCGCAATGATTTTATGCACAAATGTATATCTCATCACGAAAGTACTTGCATGCACTCGTAAATCTTTCGGTAGTTTTGTGAAGGATGTCAATGGTCGACTGATCATTCACGATGACACAGAACTGAAGAGGTGGAAGGTTCTTAACCGTATCATATTTGATGAGGTTTCTCCTCTTGGGGATGAAATAGCTAGTCACCGTAAGAAGCCGATACGGTTCCTTCAAGCAGAAAAGAAATCATGCCGGCCATCAATACTGGGGCTTGACGGTCCCCTGTAGAGTTATTCAGGGCTGTATCAGCAGATCAGCTAGTTCCAGTTTTTCATAAATTTTGAGAATCCAACACCTTTCTCAGAGGGTGGAAGAAGGGGGCGATCGCTAAGATTAAAAAGGAGGCCGGTCGTTTGAATTTGAAAATTATAGGGATATGTGCGTATTCCGTGTCGTTGCAACGATAATAGCTGAAATAATCCTGGAACGCATCAAAGAACATCTCGAAAGCTTGATCGGCTGAGAGCAGGCTGGTTTTCACTTTGCATCACCCTGTATTGACTACATCAACATGCTTCAGATAATTTTCGAAAAGTGCGAGGGGTCGTGTATCTGGGATGCTCTACCTATAAGGGGCATTCCGGAGGAACTTATAGCTACTACCAGAGCGACATATGATGGCGCAAAATGTCAAGTTCCGTGCCGAGGCAGATTCTCAGAGGAATTTCAGACCCAAAACAGAGTCCGCCTAGGTTGGATCGTGTCCCCGCTATTGCTTCCCCTTGCTGTGGGGCAGGTTCTTCATGTTGCCCGGGGTACATGGAAGAGTACGATGGACCATGACATTTTTACTCAAACACTTCGACTACGCTGATGACATCTGTTTTCTTTCTCTCAGGATCATGAATCTTGGCCATATGGCTCCAGATTTGCCAAGAAGAGGAAGAAGACTTGGACTGAAGATAAATACTTGTTGGTATTCATCCATTCATATTCATTCAGATAATCAAGGTTTTCAGTTTGACGGGTCATCGCACTCCTCCTATCTGCATTACGTCGAAGGTGTCAATCAAGTTGTATATTTATGAAGCATTGTTTCTACCGAACTGGATGATGCCCGAGACATTAACAGCCCTAGATCCACTTTCGCTGCCTTGTCTGAAATCTGGAAATGCAGCTAGCTCAAGAAAATCATTAAGTTGAGATTGTGTTGTTTCATGAGAATATCACATGGGAAGTTACATACTCGAAAGATCCAAGCTTTCGTCAAAAACGGTTTGGGTCGTATAATACAAAGGTAATATCGTACGTGATGTGATAGGAAGGTTGTAGTGGCAGTAGATAGGTGACACATTAAGAGGTGGTACAATTGCATTGCTGGCTAAGCACTCCTTCGACGACTGGTTTCCTCCGATAGCGCTTAGAGTAGAACGGTAAAGATGGAGTGCAGGCACTTCAGGAAAGCCTGGATGGGGAGCTGAAGCGAATTTTGTTGTAGATGTTTTTGAAGCGCAATACCCCATCCAGGGTTGATTGGCAACCATATACATGTATCACCATTTTTACTGGTTACTAACTGAGTACGTTAGCTCATACTTTGGAATCGTACAGAATTACGGACTGAACCGCAGTTATCAGCGAGCGACGGCTACTAGGTAAGGGGCCACCGACTTTGATTACCAGTTGACAACTCGTATAAAGTCTAGCTGCGGCCTTGTTTGCGATGTTCCGAATCTGCCCGAAGAAGCTCATTTTTGTGTTTATCATGATGTTGACGTTTCCGCTTGGTGTTAATTAAGCATCATATTGTTTTGGTGAGAAGTTTCCTCCAGTATCAGCCAACATTGGTTTGATGAGCTTTAAATGCACTTTGACCGCTGTATATAACAAGCAACTTTTCAATGAGAAGGAAAAAGACTCACTGTCAAACATGCATTCAACGTGCGTTTTACCAATTCAGTTGGAATAACATCCAATCCCGGTGTGTATTTGCCCTTCATGGACAAGCTCGCCTCCTCCGGTTCTTTACAGTGAAGGGTGGATGTACCCAGTTTTGCCCTTCTCATCGAGAAAGTCAGTTCGGATGGGGTGGACGGGAAATAGTACTTGTACGATTTCATGGGACGAGTGTAATGCAGCCATTTGCCAGTACAGTGGCAACTTCCCGTGATTGGTCTTCTTTTGGATGCCGATGCATTGCAAACTTCGATTATAAGCCTGATTGTTGAGTTCACTAATGATTCAGTCGTAGTTCTTTTATCTACGTCTGGGCTAATTGACTCCTCTTGAGAGAACTGTCAGACGCGATTTCCCTTGGTAGATATCTGCCGGACGTCAGAATATTGGAAGGAGCTGTGTGTCATTTCGAAGTAAAGGAAAAAACTTTGTTGGTAATCAATCATATAAAGACCTGGGACTAGTGAGCAGATATGAATGGAACCCACCCACGCTAGTTCTGTGGAGCATATTTTAGGATAAAACAAGTCGGGAAACCGGAAGCTGGACGCTTCAGGTACGAAAGGTTTTGTGCAATTCTTAGTAAGTAGCACGTAATATATCCATATATTATGTGAGAGCATCCACTTTTGGGTGATATTGACATTCATAGTCTTCAATTTTCAAAGAAGCAACAAATTTGAGGCATTATAACTTTGTTAGTAATAGTGCGATTTCCACCAAACTTGGTAATATCATGTTCTATATGGTAATATCATGTTCTATATATGAACTTAAGGGGGGTTTCTAACCAATTACAAAAAATTGTAGTAATATACTATTATTAACTTTATTTAAACAGATATCGGTATGGAAGGTATTTCGGAGCCCAGGCACCATATAGTGGCAGGCTCCTTATTTTTTTCAGATTTTTTGGTTTGGCAGTTTCTGAGAATGGCCCCCTTAAAGAAGTGATCACTTTCAACCCCCCGCGCTCCCCACCCTTTCAACAAATGTCAAAACCAAGATCGGCTTTGAAAAGTACTAATCGAGACCTTTAATTTGATACCCCACATGACTATATTTGATGAAAAAAAATTTTACACCCCCCTTTTGCATGTATGGGGACCCCCCTTAAAGTCGACGTGAAAGGATGTAATTCACTGTATGCGTGAGCGTTTACAGTTTCCACCTTTCTACCAAATTTGGTGTCAATCGCTATAACCGTTTCCGAGAAAAATGCGTGTGACGGACAGACAGACAGACAGACAGACAGACAGACAGACAGACAGACGGACAGACAGACAGACAGACAGACAGACAGACAGACGGACAGACAGACGGTAAACCGATTTTAATAAGGTTTTGTGTTTACACAAAACCTTAAAAACGGAATCATTCGTGGTTTCCGCTTGGAATCCTATTGATCAAAACATTAAGATGACCAAGTTAATTTTGAAATTTTTTTCTGCACACCTTGGGATGTTTTATATTAGTTAGTACTTTGCATTTGGCTTTAATTCCGATAAAGTCATTCGTTATTTATTTAGCATTTATTGTAAAATAATTAGCAACTATTAAATAACATGTGGTTTTAAATTGCAACTCCGCCAAATGCCTAGTTCTTCTACCATTTCAGTCAACAAATAATTAGTTCAATTATTCAATTAACTTCAACTATCACCTTACACAAATTTGACACTTTCTACTATATATATCTTATCCTATAGCTATATTTTCACTATATATTATGCCTACTGCAAACTACCCCAATAGTTACCCTAATTCAATTATCAACTTCTTTGACTTCTGACTAATAGCAGGTAGAGTTTCCTGTTCATTCCACAATTTTGTTGAAGTTTTCAGTTGAGGATATTTGGAGTTGGTGGAGGACGGTGACCAGAATTCAGAAGATGCGAAGGCATGAAATTGTTCGTTATCCCTAGATTATATGAAGGCTCCTTGCCGTCTCTTAACTAATGTGCTTGTCTACGTTAATAATATAATTACATTCGGTATAAGAAACAAGAATCCAGGGATACGTAGGAGCGGAAATAACTTTGAACAGGAAGGTGTAAGTTCACCACAATCATTAAGGAAGTTGCGGAAAGGTAGGTGTTAAGCTGGATAAACAAGAAAAGCTCGTAAAAACTTTTACTGATATAATCAAAATCAGGGAATATGTCACGAACAGATTGGAGAAGCAAAAAAATTGATTAATAGCAAATAGAAGGTAAGCATTATCCAGGCGAAGAGTCATTTCATTTGAGGCCGACACACAGAGGTGTAAGGATATAATAAAGTCTGCACATGAAAAGTGCAGTCAGCCGAAGCGCGAAGGTGTGAACTCTTTATAAAGGGAGGTTTATTTGAAGTTGAAGTCGGTAAGGTACACCAAATAATTTTTAATATGGAGCAAAATAACACCGATTGTATTCGTTATGAAATATAGTATTGACAGTGCGATAGGCAATGTGGGTGAGTACCAGCTCCTTTCTTCTGCTTTAAATCCATGACGTGTCATTGATATGTTGACTATGTTCTCATTTCGCTATTATTGCTTTATCACTTGCATAGAATTAAGTGTAATGATACCTAAATTGAAGCGTAATTATGATAGACTGTCTTGATATCCTATGCTCTACAAATATCTCAGGAGGTATATGTATATATATTGGGTTGGGGAAAAAGAAATGTCGTATTTGTGCTCGAAATTTGACGCTTTATTTAACATACTTAGAATTATCCGATTTGAATCAAATATGCGCCGTTTTGTTCGCAAACTTGTTGCCATTTAGAAGGCAACTTCATTATCCCCCCCCCCCCCTCTTATAAACCCCCCTCCTTATTTACAAAAAACTCGGACAGCCAGTTTTCGCAAGCCTCTTTTGAGGCCAACTTAGTAGCACCAAGAGCGTTTTGCATGGCCCGGAACAGATGATAATCACTTGGTGTCAGCTCCGGACTATACGGTAGGTATGATAGGACATCCTATCCGAGCTCCCGTAGCTTCTGGGGGGTCATCAAAGATCTGTGAGGCCGAGCGTTGTCCTGGTGGAACACAACACCATTTCTATTGACCAATTCTAGACGCTTCTGGTCAATTTCCTGTTTCAAACGGTCGAGTTGCTCACAGTAGAGGACCGAATTGACGGTCTGGCCATAGTTGAGCAGCTCGTAGTGGATGATTCCCCTTCAATCCCACCAAGCACACAGCAAAACCTTCCTGGCCATCAATCCGGGCTTGGCGATGGTTTGGGCCGGCTCGCCGCGCTTTGGCCATGATCTTTTTCGCTTGAGGTTACCGTACGTGATCCACTTTTCACCACTAGTCACCATCCGCTTCGGAAATGGGTCGAATTCGTTCCGTTTCAGCAGTACATCGCAGGCGTTGATTTGGCCCATGAGATTTTTTTGCGATAGTTGGTGTCGCACCCAAACATCCAGCTTTTTTTGGAATTCAATCTTCGCCAAGTGGTTCCAAATGGTTTTATCGTCTATACCCAGTTCCTGGTGTATCGACCGAGTGCTCACATGCCGGCCTATTTGGAGTACGGGGTGTATCTTCGACATCCACTGCATCAGAACGAAATCGATCAAACCATCGCTGTGCTGTGCAAATCGTTACAGTATCGGGCTCATAAACTTCACAAATTTTTTCGGCCGCTTTTGTTGCATTTTTACCTCTCAGGTAGTAAAAACGTAAAATATGACGAATTTCTTACTTGGTGGACTCCATCTTTCACGCGCTATAACTTGAGACTACAACGTACGATCATAACACCATCAAAGAGACACTTGTAGCGCAGATTGTCGTCTTCAAATCGAAGTATAGTATGACCCGATGCGATAAGTACAACACAAAATATGTTTAAGTGTCGCCATCTATTGACAAAATACGACATTTCTTTTTCACCAATCCAATACATATCCAAATGTAATATTATTTAGACATACATACATGGGATTGTTTCGATGTTATGATCTTTCGCCAATGGTCAACGCCATTGTCGAATTTTTCACTTTATGACCAAAGCAGCAACGAAAACAATTATTCATCATCAAGGTCTGCCTTAATAAGGAATTCCAGACATCCCGGTTTGGCGCCGAGGTCCACCAATTCGATATCTCTAAAAGCTGTCTGGCGTCCTGACCTACGCCATCGCTCCATCTTAGGCAGGGTCTGCCTCGTCTTCTTTTTCTACCATAGACATTGCCCTTATAGACTTTCCGGGCTGGATCATCCTCATCAACACGGATTAAGTGACACGCCTACCGCAACTTATTGAGCGGGATTTTATCCACAACCGGACGGTCATGGTATCGCTCATAGATTTCGTCGTTATGTAGGCTACGGAATCGTCCATCCTCATGTAGGGGGCCAAAAATTATTCGGAGGATTTAGGGAATAGTAAAAAGAAACACATACCTGAGTTAAATCAAGGTAATAATCTCGGGCGAGTGCAAGGCTGACCACATGGCCTCCTGTAGAGTATTATAATCCTGTAGTATACCGTTACGTCTGGAATGAATATGAGTATTCCATACTGAAATGTGAATACTAAAGATCCTCGGTGAATGGCACTGAAATTCGACTCGTATTAGGTGATGATCAAAGTTAGAACAGTGTGCGGACATCCAGAATGTTTGCATTCGTCTTCAAAATACATCCGGTTCAATGATTGGCGTTTTGGTATTGCCTAAGCCTTTTTGTGAGTGACTCCACCTGGAAAGTACAAAAGCCTCGAAGTAGTTCGTTCTACCTGGTCTGCACCAGATTTCAACTGAAGAATTTGCTCATCCTCCACTTCCGCAATCATTCCCGACATTTGGAGCAGTTCCACCAGTCAGCGCAACTGAAGTCTAGGAAGCAATAAGATGAATGAAATCGGGGAAAACTACAGGACCTGACGACATTGCATGTGATCTCTGAAAAGAGAAGAGCTAGGACCAAACGCTGTGGCTCAGTGAATTCTTTAACAGGGTTATTCTGGAAGGAAGAACATCATCTGACTGACAAGAAAGTGGCACTGTTCCAATTTGGAAAAAGAAAGGTAGTCCCGCAGAATGTTCAAATTACGTCCGATCCGGTTACTTTCTCATACCATCAAGATTTTTGAACGTATTCTTGACAACCGTATTCACGAAATCGTTGAAATAACCGTGAATCAAGCCGGATTTGTCAAAAATTGCGGAACTACTGACGTGTGCTGCCTGGTTACTCATGGAGAAATACCGTGAGAAGCGTCGCCCTCTTTACATTGCGTTTTTGGATCTAGAAAAAACGTGTGACTGTCTGTCACACGAACTTATCTGGTATACTTTACGACAACAGTTAATGCCAGGAGAACTCGTGCGCTGGGTTCAATTGCTCTACCACGATCGAAGTAAAGTTCGAAGTATGGCGGGTGTATCAAAACTGCTTCGTGTCTCTGTTGGTGTTCATCAAGGAAACGCCATCTCACCACTCCTCTTTGTTCTTGTTATGGACACTGTCACACGGGACATCCAACGTCCAGCGCCCCGGCTTTATGCAGATGATTTTTTCCTAGCATCTAATAACAAAAATGATCTCGAGCAACTTCTCGAAAAATGGAATGATCGCCTCATACAACACGGTCTCAGATTGAATCTAAACAAAACCTAATCGACGTATCAACGAACGTCTCAAATCTAAAGTTTACAGCAATGTGGTCCGTCCTGTCGGTCTGTATGGTTCTGAGTGTTGGCCGACTATAAAAGACAATGAACGGCGTCTTGCGGTAATGGAGACGAAGATGTCGCGTTGGACTAGTGACGTGACACGTTTTGATCGCATCCGAAATGACGATATCCGCGATCGTTATGGGGTTGCATCGATTGTGCACAAATTGCGAGAGAGGCGTCTTCGATGGTATGATCACGCAATTCGCGCTAACGAGAATTCACTTGTCAAGATTGGTCTGAACATCGAAATCAGTAGTAAACGACTAAAAGGCTGGTCGAAAGAACGGTGGCTTGATACGCTGGATGGGGATTTAAAAGCCTTGAGATTGCACTCAGATCAGGCATTCGATAGAGCCAAATGGTGAAATCGATCACTACAGTACACTGTAGGAGGCAATGTTGTCAGCATTGCGCTTGCCCGAGATTATTACCTTGATTTGACTCAGGTACTCATTCACAGTTGAGTTGACTGGTATCCGACATTCAACGGTGTGTGGCCAAGTGGCTGCGAGCACGTGGCAGCGAGCGTAGCTGTTTATGGGTTGCCACATGGGGTGGAGAAACACATACAAGAAAACCATCCAGGCGCAATTGACACATCAATATATGGATTATAAGGGCCACGGGCCAATTAAATATCTTGCCCTTGCCCCACGAATGCGCAACGATATTTCATATGCCTAGGCGGTTGACTTGCTCCTCCTATGTTTAGTCATCTTGGTGTATCTGTAGACCCAAAGAACCTATGATCTACTGTCCGCGATTTTGCTCAGAAAAAAGATACATAAAAAATACTCTGAAAGTCAACATAAGTTGGCACGCACCAATGTCCGTAATAAAAACGACCCAGGCGAGGCTTGGCAAGAGGGAGCAGGTAGGGAAAGTGCTAGGAGTGGAAGACAGGATTGCTTGAAGTATAGTTCCTCTTGCAGATTCATAATTTGCAGCAGTTCGGCGGGAAGGAAGAAGGATAACGTGGGTGTGATTTCAGTGGATCGGAGTCTCGCACACTGCTGCAACTTGCTGATATCTATATATTTGTTAAAGCTGCTATAGTTCCCTAATCAAAACCCCAGAATTCAACAAGTTCATTATAATACTCGCCGGATTATTATGCCCTTGAGTGGTTTCTTATTGAATTGCAAGTTCACTATAATGTAATCCACGGGTTCGATACTACTCCATACAATACAGAAGAAGCTTGCTGATACAAGAGATATACTCATCCATCATTCCATAATTGGCTTCAATATTTGAGATAGCACCTTCCGCATAATTTTTCTTTTATCGACCAAGAATTGCTGATAACCAATCTAGCTTGATTTTCTGGTACTTTTCCCTAGAAATTGAAGGTTACTTGGACTGGCATGGCATCCCCCAATTCTTAAACGGAAACATTTCATATACTATCAGCCAGAAATTCTGCTGAAATACTTTAAGGAATTTCGTATATTTCTTTGAACTCTAGGTAAACGTTTTGGCAGCTTCAGATTTTTTAAGAAAGGAGTGTAATGAGGGGATGATGAAATTGGAAGGGAATCGAATTTGGTGACCAGGCAGGCTTTTACCGTAGAGTATTTCCAATACGAGAAAGAAGTATATTCCCCAGAAATTTTGGATGTCTTTCCTGGTATTCTGAAACCGTTATAATTGAATGGAGTAGTAAATCACCTTTGAATTATTTGTGATTGTCTGCTTAAACTTGCGGCATATCCTTTATGTACATCTGTACATACAGATGTACGCACGGCAGAATTCGATCTTTAATTCTCGCATTTCGCTCTCATTCGATTTTCAGAAAGGAGGACAGAACCCCAACAATACGAAAAATAAAATCGACACCGCCTCCTTGTGAAATTGAATAGAAGTCCTTGCTGAAATTGCCCCTATTATGATGTGTTGTACGTTCGAATGTGTTTCGCATTTATAGATAATTTATATGAACTGACAGCGACGTTAATTTTCTGGCAGCCCCAAAGCTGCTGTATTACGTTTGTATCCTCCTCTCCAGCTTATCCCTTGGAGAAAATCGAAACACTACCAGCTGTCGACATGCCCTCGTTGTACTATAGTGGGAGTTTTAAATGATTCCACACTTATATCACCTGTTTTGTTCCTTCGTAAGTATGTCTCGGTAAGTGGCTTCCAAGGTTTCATTATCCCTGGGATACAGATATTCGGGAATTAAATAATGGAATAGAAACAATATATTTTCGTTTGGACTGGGGAGTTGTATAATAGATATGTTGGCCCTTGGCAATTCGATCGTTGCTGGGTCATTGATTCGAATTTTATATTGTTGCTGAACAAGGAGCGCTTAAATATGTAGATACTCGAGACCTACTTAGAGCATGATTGGATGCTTCCTCCAAATCTCAGATAATATAATCAGATAAGTATTAGAACACGTTTTCCTAATCTCTCCTTCAAAAGCGTATGAAAGTCTATTTCATAGCTAGGAAGCCTGCCCTATATTGGAGGTCAGATTCCATAGGCAAGTTAATATACAAAAGAACGAAGTAGCTGTTGTTAGCATTATTATATACATGAATATACATACATTGAAGTTTTTAAGGACTGTTTTATTCCGATATTGCTTTCGGAGCAATGATTTTCCCTGAGCGATAAAGATCCTTTCTAAAACGCCGGAAGCATAAATGATAAGGGAAAGTTCTCTAATAACTAGTGAAATTTATATTCCGTGCAAAAGGGAGGATCCATTGGAGTAAAATTCTATAATATATTTTATGCACTGATTTGAATTTCATTTTAAGTTATATAGTTTATAATATCTATCGGCGTTTAATTTTTCCCAAACAATATTAAATTACAGACATCACTGAGATGGATCTTCTCCTCCTTTAATTTTTGCCCCTTTCAGTTCATCTCGTGTAGATAGAGTTCCCCACTTTTCTGGGTTACAGGTTGCGCCCCGATAGGGCCGAGAAGTTAGATAGCCAGCCTTGCAAGAAGAAATGGCGAGCTGGCGAAGACACTCGAAGATTTTAAAAATCAAATGTCAATGTTGATAGAGAACAAGTCGGGAAATCGGAAGCTGGATGTTTCAGGTACGAAAGGTTTTGTGTATTTCTTTTATAAAGACATTTGATTGTAATACATTGCATTATCCCATTAGTTCATAGCGCGTAATATATGCATTTATTAAGTCAGAATATCCTCATTCAGGTGATATTGACATTCAAAGCCTTGAATTTGCAAAGAAGTCACAACTTTGACCTATTATAACTTTGTTAGTAATAGTGCGCCTTCCACCAAAACTGGTAGGACCATGCTCTATAGTATATCTTGCATTGGTGCAATTTCGTGCTGCTAGAATGAACTTAGGGGGGATTGCAGCCAATTACTAAAAATTATAGTAATATACCATTATTATTAACTTTATTTGAAACGATATCGATATGGAAGGTATTTCGGAGCCTAGGTACCATATAGTGGCTGTCTCTTGATTTTTTTTCAGATTTTTGGCTTGAATAGTTTCTGAGAATGGGTCCGTTAAAGGAATGATCATTTTCGATCCTCTGCGCCTTTTCAAGAAATGTCAAAAATAATATCGGCTTCGGAAAATACTGACCGAAACCTTTCATTTGATACCCCACATGACTATATTTGATGAAAAAAAAATTACATCCTCCTTTTGCATGTGTGGAGAACCCCCCCTTAAATTCGACATAGAATTATGTACCTCACTGTATACGTGAGCGTTCATAATTCCCACCTTTTCACCAAATTTGGTGTGAATCCCTGCAACTGTCTCCGAGAAAAATGGGTGTGACGGGCAGACAGACAGACAAAGACAGAAGATCTCATGTTTGAGCTGAAAAAATCCAGCTTGGGGAAAACTGATGGCTTCCGAACTCAGGTTAAGAACTCACTTATGGAGAATGTCACAGTACGGACCCAAAAACATGAGGTCTATATACAGTGCAAGGATGTTGATGAAGTGACATCCAAAGGAGAAATTTGCACTGTCTTGATGGAACTGTTCAAGTTGGAGGAACTTGCTGAAGAGTCCATTGTGAGTTTGCGGAAAGCCTATGGCAATACTCAAACGGCCACATTGCGATTGGCAGTGGACGCTGCGCAGTAGTTATTGGCGGCCGGGAAGGTTCGAATCGGATGGGTTTTTTGTCGCCTGAGAGAGCAGATCTCTTTAAAGAGGTACTTCAAACGCCTAATGTTTGGACACTTCGCGAAGGCATGCATGAGCGGCATCGATCGGTCCGATCGATGTCGAAGGTGTGGGGAGAAAGGACATATTGCCAAGGAGTGCAATATAGACCCCAAATGCATTTTGTGCGAAGGAGGACGGGAGGGGAGGGACGGGATAACCGGCATATTGCCGGAAGTGGTAAATACCCGGAATTTAACTTCAATGAAAAATGAGATTTATTCAAATAAACCTCAATCATTGTAGGGTCGCTCAAGATTTACTCGCGCAGACAATCTACGAATCCTAGGTGGAAATTGCCATCATTAGCGAACTCTATAGAAACCGTCACGGTGGGGTATGGGTTACACATTCGACTGGTGGAGTAGCGATATGGGCATGTGGTCGACAAAAATACAATGTACTGGGGGTCAGACATACAGCGGCTTTGTGTGGGCGAAAATAAACGGGGCATATGTGTACAGCTGTTACGCCCCACAAAATGTGATACTGTCCGAATTCGAGGAAATGCTTGATAGTCTTGTTCTCGACGCAAGGGGTCGTAGTCCAAGGGTGATTGCTGGTGACTTCAATGCTTGGGCCCGTGAGTGGGTAGCAGAGAGACAAATTCAAGGGGCCGCAGTCTATTAGACGCTTTCGCACAGTTGGACATCATTCTGGCCAGCGAAGGATATGTAAACACCTTTCAGAAAGAGGGGTCTGCCTCTATCGTAGACCTAACTTTTGTCAGCCTAACGCTGGCACGTCGTATATCCTGGTGCGTTAGCAATGACTACACCCACAGCGATAACCAAGCAATCTTCTTTGGGATATGGGTGAAGTCACCGGGCAGAGACCATCATGCCTGAAACCGAGAAAGATGTCAAGCGGTCTGCTAAAGCTCTGGATGACCAGACCTTCATAGAGGCGTGGTTGGACCAACCTAATAAAGCAGGCGCCTCTACGGAAAGAGTTGCCTATGCGGCCCGATGCATCGCCAAAGCGTGGGACGTGTCCATGCATAGGAGGTCCTCATTCCCCAGCAGAAGGCCAAACTACTGGTGGAATACTGAACTGGCCAGTCTTCGATCAGCTGTTACCGAGCCAGAAGAGCGGCTCAGAGTGCCGTAGGTAGAATCGATCAAGGCCAAAAAGAGCGCGCTTATAAGTGTATTCAGATAGCTGAGTGGTTAGAGCACAAGGCTATCATACGGAAGGTCGCGGTTCGAATCTTACTGGTGACAGTGGGATTTGTATTGTGATTTGACGTCGGATACCAGTCGACTCAACTGTGAGTGAGTACCTGAGTTAAATCAGGGTAATAATCTCGGGCGAGCGCAATGCTGACCATATTGCCTCCTACAGTGTACTGTACTGTACCGTTACGGTCTCGAAAAGTGCTCTAACACACTTCAAGGCCCTGATCCAATATGGATTGTTGCGCCAACGATTATGATTATTATTATAAGGAAGCCCGTCTCAAGTTCGGCGTCCAACGGAGCTTTAAGGAGGTCTGTTCGGAAGCGGACGTAAACCCGTGGGAGAGCGCCTATAGAATCGTGATGGGGCGATTCAGAGGCCGATCATCTCCGCAAATCACGTGCCTTTCACTCTTGTTAAAAAATATCCAGGGGCTATTCCCTCAGTAAGAGGGGGGCACAGACAGTTTCCAGCGACCTCCGAATGTGACGGCAATATCACCAATCGCCAGTGACGAGCTGCTGGAGATCTGCGCTAGGATAGCTCCGGGTCTGGATGGCGTTCCGAATAGTTCCCTTAAACTTGCCGTGAAATCCAGACCAGACATGTTCGCTGAGTTGTCCGAAGCGTGCATGTCCGAGGGGATATTTCCTGCATCATGGAAACGACAGAAGTTGGTGCTATTGCCTAATGCTGGCAAACCTCCAGGTGAGCCAACCCTCTATAGACCTATTTGTCTTTTGGGCACTGTGGGCAAAATGCTAGAGCGAGTAATTTATAATAGATTACTCCCTGTTTTTGAGACCCAGGGAGGTCTCACAGATCGGCAGTTTGGATTCCGTACAGCCAGATCAACGATTGATGCCATCAAAATGGCTACTTGCTTGGCCGAAGATGCAATCCACGGAAGGGGTAGTACTAGCAAATATTGCACAGTAGTAACCCTGGATGTGAGAAATGCATTCAATTCGGCCACTTGGAACCTAATACGGGAATCTCTGGCGAAGATTGGTATTGCCGCTTATCTTGCAGCTATTGTCAACAGCTATTTACAAGAACGGAGGCTTTGGTATAACACCGATAACGGAATTCAGGAGTGCGTTATCTTCACGGGTGTCCCATAGGGCTCCGTACGGTGCCTACTGCTGTGAAACATCATGTACAATGATATACTTAATCTTCCGCTTCCGGAGGAAGCCACGGTGGTGGACTACGCCGACGATATAGCGGTGGTTGTGGAGCCAAGGCACCTCGAAGATGCTGAGTTATACTGCTGTTAAAGGATGGCTAGAGAGTTCTGATCTGACAGTTGCGGAGGAAAAAAGGGAAGCGGTCTTCACCTTGAGAAGGCCATCGCATGCTTCCAGTTTGCTTATTGCTAGGGTAGTGAATTCGAACCTGTTCTATGCAGTTCCAGTTTGGGGAAGGGCATTGCAGGTTATATTGAACGCTAACACACTGAGTGCAGTCTATAGAAGAACAGCCCTAAGTGTGTGCTCTGCATTCACGACTGTCTTAGATGATGCAGCATTCGTCATCTTAGAAATAATGCCCATTGACATCTTGGCAGACGGGGTGGCGAGTATATACAATGCGAAATTTATCTCTCCTTAATCGCAGAAGAAGAACACCGAAAGGGAGAGATCTTTAAATAGATTGCAAGGGCGTTGGGAACACTCGAGAGAGGGTCGGTGGACACATAGGCTCATCCCTGCCATCAAGGAGTGGCTGGAGAGACGGCACGGCGTGATCACGATCTTACCCAGGTTCTCACGGGTCCTGGAGGGTATCGCCAGTACATGTTCCGGTTAAAACTAGATACCTCACCCAATTGTCCAAATTACAATGGAGTCCTTGACGAACCAGAGCTCGTATTCTTTCACTATCCAAGATTTGTGAAAGAAGGGAAGAACCTAGAGGAGACTCTAGGAGAGGTGCTCATACCAGAAAATCTGGTGCGAAGAATGTTGGCATGGAAGACTGGGATGCGATCCACCCCAAACTGCGAAAATGCGGAGGAGACTCCGTCCCGTAATGGAATAACTTATGGTGGTTCCACGGGGCTTGGGGGGAGTTGAAGGTGGTTTTAATGGGTAAGAATTCCACACACCGGTGTGTCCAAGCCAGTGTCTTTTAAAGATTTCCAACTCCTCAAAAAAAGAACAGACAGACAAACAGCCGGACAGGCACTCAGACAGTTAATCGATTTTAATAAGGTTTTGTTTTACACACCGGGGGGACCGGCAAATTTGTAAGAATTAGCCGGAAATCCGAGTAATTGTACGAATTCTCGGGATTCCACTGCATTAACCTAGCTTTTGGTAGTGAACAAGGGTATTGAGCTTACCTCGATTTAGGTACGACGATTCACTATATAAGTGCCCGAAAGTTGCAATGAATGCAGAACTCATTTTGTTTTGATCACAGAAATTAGCACTTTGACAGGCTGAATTGGAAGCTATAATCGGGGCATAGTTAACACCCGAAAATGTCAGGGAGCATATGCTGAGTTGTAGTGAAACAAATCCTAAAAGCCCATAAACATTCATTCATTTTAATAGCCTTCCGCTGTCAAGGATCTAAGTGACTCTTTTATAGTATTTCATTTAAAAAAATCGCAAACACGTAATTGATAAAAAGCCTTGAATTATGAGTTATTTTTCAGCTTCCCCCTTTAGCAGAGCCTAAGGAATATAAATGCTCAAACACCTCGAACCTGTTGCTGGTATTCGCGTAGCCGGGCTTTTAATTTATCGAGCCGCAAACCTTTTTGCAAAATTATCTTCATTACGAAATTCCTAGATTCGCCTTCAGGCTCCATCGGCATAAAGTTCGCCATTCATTCATTAAACGAAAATAGATTTCCCAGTTTTAATTATCCCAGATTCCACAGTAATTAGCTATGATCAACTGGTAATTGATTTCACCTTTAGATTGCTTGCCTGCAAGTTGATACCAGCGATAATAAAACAAGCCACATTTTATATTAACCGCGATAGTTTATTGAGTTTATAATACAAAAGGATTCTTAGAACTAATATTTATGGAAAATGTACACGTTTAGCGTGGGTGAATTCTACACAACTCCTGGTTTCCTCCTCCTTACACAATCCTAGTAAGCATAATGTGCACCATGGCCAACAAATGATGTATGCACGAGTGGAGCGGCGACGGCAGCTCTTTAACAATGAAAAATATTTGAATTCAGACCGCGGAAGTTGGAATGAAAATAAATATTTGTGCAGAATATATTTTGAATGTAAAGAATAAAACAATTCGAAAAAGTTTCCCTCTTACTTGACGGCGTAGGGAGCAGCGTAGTGGGCGGCGGCAAGTGGAGCTGCATAATGAGCAGCTGGAGCAGCAAAGGCAGCTCTGTAACCATATCCGTGCCCGTAGCCCAAAGAAAGTCCATGTCCATATGCCAATCCTCCGTGACCGTACAAAGCTCCACCTGAAAATATAATTTGAATTGGTCATACACAATTTCAAGGATTCGTCTTCGGCCGAGGCTTTCTTATTCTGAAGGCTTTTAATGGATAAATAAGATAACAATTTTTACGGAAATGTAAGACGATTTCAATAACTTAAGTTAGAAGCATATCATATCCCTCCTAGTCCTGAGCAAGACCATATGGTATTAGCCAGGATATTTGATTTCCATGAACGATTAGGCTTTCGGAATTTGCTAAAAGGGCTCCAGAATATGAACCGTCTGAATATCTTTCTATGATTTCCAGCTATTATTCAATGGTTCACAGATATTCAGGCATTTCTTCCCAGGAGTGCGTTGTAATCCAATTCATTTATAGACGTTGTGTAATAGACAATACATTCCTGCAACTAATCTCCTTATTGGACAATTATTGTACACTCCCCTGCCTATATTATCATCATCAACGGCGCAACAACCGGTATCCGGTCTAGGCCTGCCTTAATAAGGAACTCCAGACATCCCGGTTTTGCGCCGCGGTCCACCAATTCGATATCCCTAAAAGCTGTCTGGCCTCCTGACCTACGCCATCGTTCAATCTTAGGCAGGGTTTACCTCGTCTTCTTTTTCTACCATAGATATTGTCCTTATAGACTTTCCGAGCTGGATCACCCTCAGCCATACGGATTAAGTGACCTACTCACCACAACCTATTGAGGCGGATTTTATCCACAACCTGACGGGTCATGGTATAAGCTCATAGTTTTCCTTGTTATGTACGCTACGGAATCGTCCATCCTCATGTAGTGGGCCAAAAATTCTTCGAAGGATTCTTCTCTCCTGGAGAAGGACAAACTCGTCCATTTCCTGCGCCTTCACAACCCCGGGATTCCCATGGGCGACTGGGTTGTTATTAAGGAGGAGGAACCTCAGATAAACAGCCAGCCCGTACTACTCCGCATAAACGAGGAGTGCCTGGAGGCACTGAAAAAGGCCGATTATAAAGTGTGGGTCGGAGTCAGGAATGCCAAAGTAAAAGTGTTCCGCTCTGCAAAACCGGACGACGACCTTGACCCAATCGACGCCGTCAACGAGCTGTTGGAGGAGATGACGATCGACCGGCCGACGGGGGCTGAGAAACCCCCACGCAAGCAGATCATGCTGAGGGTGACGCTGATAAATCTGCAGCACTCGAAGTGCGCCCCGGCTAATCTGCTTGTCTTCCTCTTAGAGGAAGATATCGACATCGCATTAATACAGGAGCTCTGGGTCGGAAGCGGCCGAACCATCAAAGAGCTCCAAAGCAAATATTTTAATTTATTCCACAGCACAGGAGACGCTGATCAGGCTAAACCTAGAGCATGTATTTTTGCGAGGAAGAGTCTGCACGCTTTCCTGTGCTCGGACCTGAGTTCCAGTGACCTAGTTGTGGTCAAGCTGGAGCAGGTGGGGGCAGAGAACGTGTATATTTCCTCGGCTTACATGGCTCACGACCGATCAGCTCCGCCAGAAGAACTACAACACCTGACGAACACCATAACAGCAAAGAAAGCCAACCTGCTGATAGGCTGCGACGCGAATGCAAGGCATACACTTTGGGGCAGCTCCGAAATCAACGAAAGAGGTGAGTCATTCTTTGATTTTATTATTACTTCAAATCTATCGGTGTGTAACAGGGCCAGTACACCAACCTTCCATTTCCCCTGCTTGGAGAACTGTGACGGTTGGGAGGAGATCCTTGATATCACCCTAATAACCGACAATGGGATTCTTAAAGTGGAGGACTGGAGAGTGTCTGACCAGAGATCCTTCTCTGACCAGCAGCAGGATAGGGTTGTGCCGTGGCTTGTTGAGATTTACCGGAGCTGCACCACTTTAGGATACGTACCGCAGTCCTGGAGGCGCGCACGAGTGGTTTTCATACCGAAAGCGGGCAGGCGCGGTCATGAGTCCGCGAAGGACTTTCGGCCAATCAGCCTGACCTCTTTCGTGCTGAAGACCCTAGAACGCGTTCTGGACATTCACTTAAGGATGACTATGGAGAGAACGCCTTTCTCTAAGTCCCAGCATGCCTACCTCAAAGGAAAATCCACAGAAACCGCCCTCCACGAGGTTATTGGGACGGTTGAGCGATCGCCGCAGTACAAACAGTATACCCTTGCTGCCTTCTTGAATATAGAAGGAGCTTTCAACAACGTCAGTACCAACGCCATCAAGGAAGCCTTGACCGGTATTGGATTGGAGGGGTATCTCACGCATTGGATTATCCATGCTGAGTACCAGGATAATCCAGTCCGATTTGGGAGGCAACCACTTGACCAGAGCTGTGAACAGAGGCACGCCCCAGGGTGGTGCCATCTCACCGGTGCTCTGGTTAATAGTAATGGACAAAATTTTAAGTACATTTTACAGCAGCGGGGTGAAGGTGCTGGCGTATGCCGATGACTTGGTGATATTAGTTAGTTAGTTTAGTTAAATGGGGGGAGCCGGAGCTCCGAGCACTCAGGCCATTATTAGGCCCATTGTACTATCCCCGTAAGTTGCCTATTCAATGGCTTCCCGCCTACGGTGTTCGCAGGCTTTAGCGAATCTGAGAACATTCTCAAGAGGCAGAGAGTGTGCAGATTCTTCATTGAAGAAAACCTTGCCAAGGTGTCTTCGTCCGAGATCTGAGGATGCCGGGCAGCTGCATAAAAAGTGCAGGGCAGTTTCCTCCTCCTCCTCACATTGGCTGCACACAGCCGAAACCACTACCCCAATCTTTTCCATATGATAGTTTAAGGGGCAGTGTCCCGTCAAAAGCCCTACTAGGGTTTTCATGTCCCACTTCTTAAGGGACAACAAAAATGCCGCTCTAGTGGCCCTAGGCTCCTTCAAAAGGATTTTCGCTTGCCGGCAAGAGTCCAAATTTCTCCACTCGGTTGCGTGAATCCTTGCAATTTCACCTTTCAGAGCAGACTTGACAGTAGATGGTCGGATTCCAAGAGCTGGTTCTGGGCCCACCATTGTGGATCCAGACCCTCGGCGAGCCAGTCTATCAGCCCCCTCATTACCGGCGATGTTAGAGTGCCCCGGCACCCACATTAGGAATGTTTCGTTCAGTCGGCCAAGTTTCAGCAGCACCTGATGACAACTCCACACCAACTGGCTTGATATGTTGTTGCCATCTAGTGCTGATAATGCCGCCCGACTGCCGGAACAGATTCGAATGGTACGACCCCTCCATTTTTGTCGCAGACATTCTTCTGCTGCCAATGAAATGGCATATATCTCCGCCTGGAATATGCTCGTCATTTTTCCGAGGGGTCGGGCCAGTTCTATAATCGGTTTCTCCGAGAACACGCCTGCACCCGATCCATCCTCCGTAACTGACCCGTCGGTGAAGATTATTAGGTCTGTAATCTGAAAAGACTCATGGCCACTTGTCGACCATTCTTCTCTTTCGGTGATTACGACAGTGTATGTCTTTTCAAAGACGAATCTGGAAACCATATGATCGGTCGGCATCAGGGCTACCAGATGTTTTTCAAGGAATTTTCATATAGACGCATGCCCGTTGGATTGGCCGCCTATATGCGTCGTTGGCTGCTTTCCGTTTCACCTCCAAGTGGATGGGGGGTAAATTTAGGATGGCTTCAAGTGCTGCAGTCGGCGTAGTACTCATTGCTCCAGTAATACTTAGGCAACCAAGTCTCTGAATCTGCGTTAGCTTGGAGTCGAAATGTACTCCTAAGTACTTGACTGTTTGTGCCAGCTGGATTTCCGCCCCTGCTAAGGTGGGTAGCGTATAGCTGCCCCACCTGACGTTCTTAGTGAACATAACTAGTCCAGTCTTCCTAGCGTTCACCATGAGTCCATTGCGGAGGCACCAGCTGTGGATTACATGCAGAGTTGCATTCAAGCGGTCACATACTGTGTCCGCAAACTTGCCGGTAATTATTACGGCTAGGTCGTTCGCAAATGCTTGCGCGAAGACTTTTTTGTCCTCCAGGAGCCACAGCAGGGTATCCATCACCAAGAGCCATAACAGTGGAGAGAGAACCCCTCCCTGTGGGCAGCCCCTGAGACATCCTGCTTCAATAGACTTCTGGCCGACCGATATGTGGATTTTTCTCCACTCTAGCATGTGAAGGATCCAACTGATTAGCAGCGGTTCGATTCCATGTTGTCTTGCCGCATCACAAATTGCCGCGAATGAGGCATAATTGAAGGCACCTTCGATGTCCATGAATGCGCCTAAAGCGTATTCTTTATCGGACATCGCCTTTTCAATTTTTGCCGTAAGTTCATGGAGTGCTGTCTCCGTGGATTTGCCTTTCTGGTAGGCGTGTTGCCTATGGTGAAGTGGCCATTTAGGAATGTGTGTATCCCTTATGAACCGATCTACTAATCTTTCTAGTCCTTTTAGCAGAAAGGACGTTAGGGTGATCGGTCGAAAGCTTTTTGCGTCTGTGTAGGTGGGTTTTCCTGGTTTGGGAATGAACAACACATTCACATCCCGCCATATAATTGGAATATAAGCGTGTGCTAGGCATGCCCGATATATCATATATTCCGAATGTGTCGACCCAGGGCATCCATTGGTGATATTAGTATCAGGGCATCCATTGGTGATATTAGTATCAGGGATGTTTCTGGCCATTATGAGCGACATCTTGAAAGGAGCTTTGCGAAAGGTGTGCCTGTGGGCCGCAAGATGCGGACTCAGCATAAACCCAACCAAAACGCAACTGATGCTATTCACCACCAAGACAAGGATACCTGAATTCCATCTACCACGGCTGAATGAACAAAGATTGGTTCTTCCTTCTAATGTAAAGTATCTGGGTGTAATTCTGGATCCTAAGCTAAATTGGAGGTTGAACATAGAACTGAGGGTTAAGAAGGCCTGTATAGCCTTCTATGCCTGTAAGAGAGCCTTTGCAAAGAAATGGGGTCTCCGGCCGAGGATGGTTCTCTGGATGTACACCGCTGTAGTGCGTCCGATCCTGACGTATGGCTCTATTGTATGGTGGCAGGCTTTGAAAAAGAAATACAATAGAACGAAGCTTAATAGGATTCAAAGAACCGCGTGTGCAGGTGCTACGGAGCCTCTGCAGTCCTGCCCGGCAGATGCTCTCAATGTACTCCTGCATCTCCTTCCCTTAGACCTCCACATCAAATGCGTTGCAGCGTGCAATGCCGTCAGACTACGTGAGTCCGGATGTTGGGCAGCGAAGTGATACGGCCACAGCAACATCCTATATGAAATACCTAGAGAAATCTGGGCATCCCCCACGGACTATGTCACACGCAAGCTGAACTTCACGAGAAACTTTGCTGTGGACCTTCCAACCAGGGCAAAGTGGAAGACCGGCGGCGTGTTGCAAGACTATGACACGGTATTCTTTACGGACGGATCAAATATGGCCTATGGAGTCGGCGCGGGGGTTTTATCGAATACACACGGTGTATCCAAGTCGTATGGTCTCGCAGGTTTCACCAGTGTATTCCAGGCGGAAGTACTGGCGATATTGGAAATCTGTCGATGGCTGGAGCGTGATTCGAGCCCCAAGCGTAACATAGCCATTCTGACCGACAGCCAAGCGGCCATCAAGGCCTTGTACTCAACGACGACATTTTCCCGGCAGGTGGGGCAGTGCAGAGACGCGGTCAACCATCTGGGCGGCACGCTCAAGGTCACTCTCCTCTGGGTTCCCGGGCATAGGAACATAGAGGGAAATGAGTGGGCTGACGGATTGGCCAGACAAGGCTCTGCTCTTGGCAGTCTCTCGGCGAATACAGTCGGTGTTCCGCTGGTGGCTGTCGGAGGCCGAGTCTACTGCACTACCTAGCAGCCGCGGGCCTGAGATGGCGAAGGTTTACAAGCTGTGCCAAGTCAAGGAGAATTTGGGCGCTTATAACATAGCCCGATCACGAGAGCTCCTGTGCCAGACGCGTGCAAATGGATTCAAGATTACGGCGGTCTGCACGGGGCACTGGCCCATAGGGGACCATGCCGCTAGGCTCGGCTTACCCTACAACTCGCATTGCCGAAGCTGCGGAGAAGCAAGGGAAACCCTCATGCACTTTCTCTGCGATTACCTAGTTCTGGCTCGAGTCAGGCTGCGGACACTGGGTAAACCATTCTTTGGGGACCTTAGCGAGATTTCTAGTTGCAGGGTGGGAGAGCTGCTTTCCTTCGTGAATGCTACGGGCTGGCTCTGAAGATCCGAGCCAGCTGGACTCTGCTTCCTTGTTCCCATAACAACAGTCACGGTCTTAGGAATTTGTGGCATCAAAACGGCGCACCAAAGCGCTAATTGGGCTCCTCGGAGCGGCCACTGATACCTACCTACCTACCCCTTCTCTCCAACGAGGCCAAGAGTTCGCAATTTTTCTTGCTAAGAACCCAAGTCTCCGAGGAATACATGAGGACTGGCAAGATCATAGTCTTGTACAGAAAGAGCTTTGACCCTATGCTGAGACGTTTCGAGCGGAAGAGTTTTTGTAAGCTGAAATAGGCTCTGTTGGCTGCCAACAACCTTGCGCCGATTTCATCATTGTAGCTGTTATCGATTGTGATTTTCGACCCTAGATAGGAGAAATTATCAACGGTCTCAAAGTTGTATTCTCCTATTCTTATTCTTCCTGTTTGACCAGTGCGGTTTGATGTTGTTGGTTGATTGGCTTTCGGTGCTGACGTTGCCACCATATACTTTGTCTTGCCTTCATTGATGTGCAGCCCAAGATCTCGCGCCGCCTGCTCTGGATGAAGGCAGTTTGTAAATCGTCCCTGTCTGTAACTGACCCTAATTTGAATCAATTTTTTTTTCTGTACATCATTAGAGCTCCTGTTAGGTTTCAGTTTCTGGAAAACTTTAACTGTGATTTGCTTCACTCACAAGGATTCACCGTCAGCGTAGAATGTAGTGTCTTATGCTGTTTCGGCTTTGCTGAACGTTTTTATAACATCGAATTTATTGTGAGCGAGATGCTATAAATATCTTTTGTGGTGTCTGCTGTTTCTGAATTTGCATCTTTTGCCGCTGGCTGCCTTCTTAAATTTTAAGGGGCTTCCTGCATTGTTATAACTTCCCGGTCCGTCGTACATATCATGATATGTCCTACTATACTTGATTGACCACGCATTCTTCCAGTGGTAGATCCGAATTATTTTGATGATTCCTGAGACGGTTCTAAATTTACTATCAAAGTATGTAGGGCGAATGAAATCAAATGAATCAATCGAATGAATATCTTCTATGCCCTTTTGAAGTGGTTCAATACATGCGTCATGTACACGTTTAATTCGAGGAAACATTGAACTTAAATCTATTTCCTGTGATGGTTCCACATATCCATTACAATGAAATATACCCATGAGGGCGAATGTAAGATACTTTAGTTCTAAATATAATAATACCCACCATGTGCATATGAAATAGCTGGGGCAGCAACATGGGCTACAGCTGGTGCCGCTGCTACATGTGCTGGAGCGTAGGCGTAAGCTGGAGCTGCTACCCTAACTGCAGGGGCAGCATAAGCGGCGTGAGCGATAGCTGGAGCAGCAACATGAGCTACTGCTGGAGCGGCATAGGCAGCATGAGCAATTGCTGGAGCAGCAACATGACCTGAAATGCAAATGAGTTTTTCTTTGAGAATTGAATATCTAATGAAGAACGTAGGGAATTTTGCAAACTTTTTGTGACCAGATACAAATATAAATTAGGGTTTTGAAGGATTTCATAGGTTTCAAGATTTTTTGGTGATATATTAACATAATTTTATTAGATCCTTAATATTAAGGGCAATGGAGCTCCGCCAGAATAGTCACAACTAAAAACAATCCCAGCCCATTAAACAAGTCGAAAATCGAAAGGTTTTGTGTATTTCTTGTGTAATTATATTTGAGTGGCGAACTATTCCATTCGTCCTTAGCCAGTAACGTATATGCATAGCATATCATACTACTTATTTTAGTGTGATATTTACTGTTTTGCGTTGCAAATTTACACGGAAGAAACAACTCTGAAGTGCTATAACTTTATCAGTAATAGTGCGATTTTGACCAGACTTGAGGATACCATGCTTCATACTATAGTCTATATTACTGCTTTGTCTCTATAAATGAAACTTAAGGGTGTTTCTAGTCAATTTTTCGAAAACTGAGTAATATACTTTTATTAAATTAATTTAATTATATATCGTTATGGAGGGTATTTCGACGTATAGCTTCGTGATTGTTTTTAGATCTTTCTTCCCCCCCACCTCGATAATATTTCTGGTGTAACCACCACATGCAAGCCGCTGCAGTCTACTGGGTTTTTTTGACCACAGGCAATTCATCAGCGAGCTATGAGTTTCACGGGTAGGCCTACTCCGCCAGTCTCACTATGCTATTTCGAGACTGCAAAAATTATTGGCGTTGAAGTTTGTCAAGCTAAATATTTCGCCAATATCTTTGCCGCCCCTGTGCAAAATTGGTCCGGGATCTTTTCCTTCCGTCCAGATGGCTCAAATGGTTAGAGCGCTGAGCTATCGTAGCGCTGGTGGTAGTGGCCAGTTGTAGGTCAATGGAAGAATCCGCCGAGAACTTCCCGCAACATCGAACACGTATGCAGAATGGTGTACTTCTGCATGATTTAAACCAGACGGTGCGAAAGTCCCAGGACATCAAGGGAAGCCGTGAGGGATTTAGACACTATACCTGCAGCTGACAATATTATGGGAACTACAACCACCCGCTCGAGACGCCAAATTTCTTTGATTTCCCGAGCCAATGGCTTATATGGTAGTTCAACTTCTTCTCCACGTATTTCTGTTAGATGTTGCTGTGATGGGGGATAGCAACATCAATAATATAAGCGGAGCGACCCGTTTTCGCAACTAACAGTACTTCAGGCTTGTTATGTAGAGTATGGCGATCAGTCAGGACTTGCCGGTCCCAATACATGCTGTAAGCGGAACTAGTACCTGTTAGTTGTGGCTCATATCGGTAAACCGTACATGTTCCCATGATTAGCCCATGCTTGTATGCAAGGTTTTGATAGATAACCTTACATACATCATTATGCCTGGTGATATATTGCAGCGGTGCCATAACGGTACAGCTAGAAATGAGATAGTCTAACGCGGAACCACACATTCTGCACTGGTCGTTCTCCACCTGTTCTTTCATGATGAGCTTTTTATAAGCTCGGGGGTGACCACGCCATCCTGAATGGCTCATATAAACCCCTCCGTCTCAGCAAAGAGCTCCCCAGCACACAGTCATCTGTTCGACAAATGCAAATCGACAAATGGCTGCCAAAGACAATTCACGTGTTTACCGTGAGTTGCCTTTGACGTCCATTCATCAATCCGCTCTTGGTCCGCCTTCGCCCCACTCAGAGAATTGAAAGATCGATCCTTCAAGTTAAGTGGAGTCAGTCCAGTCCAGCCTTATAGACAGCCGCATGCAAGGGACTCGCCTGTTCCTTGCTGTAAAAACAAACGGGCAGCGAGTCGGCTTGGCGTTGATGTTGTGCCGTCACCTCAACCACGTCTCTATCTCCGATGTTATGAGGCAGGTTCATCCGCTCCACGGCAGAGTTTGGATGAGGCATTCGGAATTTGGACATAGTAGTACGTATTCGCCGCTGTACGTTTTCCAAATTAGTCTTCGTCCACGGCAATATTCCGAAGGCATAAGCCAGTGAAGGGATAGCGAATACATTCAGCGCGCTTATTTGATACTTCCCCGAGAGATGCGATTTCAATACCAGCTTTACACGTCACAGGAATTCGGACAGCAGAATATCCTGCAGATCGCCAACTTGAGCATGGGTTCCTTGCAGAATTCGTAGGTACTTGTAGAAGTCTGTCTCGGTTATAGGTTCGCTGTGGAGGTCACCAATGCTATGTTCGGCATGCGGCTCGTAACGACCTTTGCGGATGGCTTGGATTCGACGCTTGTCTAATCCAAACTCCATCCGAATATCATGGCAGAACATATCTACTTTTCGCAACAGACTTCTAAGATGATCGTCAGTAACAGCAAACAGCTTAATGCCATCTAAGTACATCAAATGTGTCAGTTCGCACTTAGCACGTAGGCCATACTTTATTGTGAAATTATGCCCTTTAGCATTATTCAGTAGCCATGAAAGGGGGTTCAGTGCCATGGAAAACCCAAGGCAACTCAGAGAATCCCCCTGAAAGATCCCCTCCGTATATGGATGGGCTCTGAGGTATCGGCACCCTCAGATGAAGGCCCTGATAAGGTGGTGTGCAGCACTTTCATGACTGTCGCCAAAAAAGTTATTAGTTTGTGATCAATACGATACAAATATAGGACATCGTTTAGCCAGGTATGCGGAACGCTGTCGAAAGCCTTGGCATAATTGAAATGGCAACTAAAGAGGTTTCTTTGACCTCTAGTTGCTTGTCCTACATCTAACGAGTCGATAATGAGTTGCTCTTTGCATTATTATTATCTTTTCCTTCCACTGGATAGGCAAGCGGCAAAGCCATTGAACGCTAGTTTGTTGAAAAGTTACTTGAAACATTCAGTGGGGCCTTTATAATTACGCTTTTCCGAGCTGATTATTACCAAAATCTTCGGACATTGGCTACGAACAGCAATTCAGTGAGTTATTCTTAACTTTTTGGTTAACTCAGTCCATCAAATCAGCAGCAGCAAGAACATTTAGTGGCATGCCTAGTCGCTTCATAACTTTTCACTTGGGGGCTCCTTGAAGTCATCAAGAGACACTGAATCCCTATCTAACATCAACACTGATGCCGTTAATTAGTTAGCTAGTTTAGTTTAGTCTAGGGAGCCGCAGCTCCAAGCACTCAGACGTTTGTTAGGCTCATTGTACTATCCCTGGAGATCGCGTATTCATCGGTCTCTCGTTGAAGGCGTTCGCAAGCTTTCGTCAATCTGAGAATATTCTGCAGAGAATGCGCGGACTCTTCGTTAAACAAAACCTTACCAAGGTACCTTCGTCTGAGGTCTGAGGAGGCCGGGCAGCTGCATACGAAGTGCAGGGCCGTCTCTTCTCCCTCCTCACATTGGCTGCATATGGGCGAGTGCATCAGTCCGAATTTTTCCATGTGGTAGTGGGGATAGGGGCAGTGTCTCATTAAAAGCCCTACTAGGGTTTTCATATCCCACTTCTTAAGGGACACCAAAAAGGTCGCTCCAGCGGCCTCGGGTTTCTTCACAAAGATTTTCGCCTGCCGGCAGAAGTTCAAATTTCTACATTCGGCTGCGTGCATCGTTGCAATTTCTTCTTTCAGAGTAGATGTGAGAGTAGATGGCCGGATACTAAAAACTGGTTCTGCCCCACCATTTTGGGTTCAGAACCTAGGCGAGCTTCCTAATTATTAACGATGTTTGTGTGCCCTGGCACCCATATCAGGAATGTTTCGTTCAATCAACCAAGGCCCAAGAACTGGGCATAGAATAATGTCATCTACATAAAAGTAAATTTCTTCGAAGGTCTAGTAACACCGATAAATATTATATTGTTTTTCATACTTAAAAATGCTTTACATTTAATAAAAGATTCATTCCTTAGGTTTTAGTGGAAGACTGATATCATGTGACATTGTGTATTGTTATTAATCATTATGAAGGATAATTTAAGACAGGTATAAGGTAATCTCTTGGGACTGTATTATTGTCTACCAGCAACTACCGAGTCAACAGAAGGGGATTAGATTCTTCTCATTCCTTGGTAAGAAGTATGGAGCTCACAAACAGCAATCAAATCAACATTACTACAGCAGCAGACGTGAGGTCATTAATCTTCTTACTCCCAGCTTCTCTCCCATTGGGGCTGAGGTGATATGACTGTCGTTTTTCTATACAATTTCGATCAATAAATCATTTCACCATTGAGTTCTGGTTACGTGTTCTGTGACAAATTGTCCTCAAATATTTACTAACGATAATAGCACATCCCTCTCCAGTATTCATGGCCATAATATTAAAGTTATGTAGTTGTTTCCTCAATTCCTTAACGTTGAATTTGCCTGATACTTTTAAAACGGTTGGTTGTTTGCATTATAAGTAACAGGGATCCTATGGTTGCTCCTAACCATTCAGATTACAGATAACTCTTGAGAGAAACTAAAAAAATATTTAAGAAAACCAAGGGTAATTTTAAAACAAAAGTTTTCGTTGGATAAGGGTAGTGCTGACACTAGGTTTCTTCTTAGAAGCGACCTACTCTGGCTTCTGACTAATAAAAACAGTTAAGTGTCTCCGACAAACAATTGTAGAAAATCCTCCTCTATTCTATTTTATGTTTGCCGTTAATAATTACGAGCCTATGCTTGTTTTAAAGGGTGGTAAATATTTCGACTAAAAAGCTGCTAGCGATAAACTGTTTAAACACAACGATGAATTACGTGAGAGGCAGAACTCTGAGCAGTAAATGGGGTTTGTGATCATTTTCCTTCCTTTAATTTCACAGATCTGAGATAGACTTTTCCCTCACCACTCCTTTCTCTAGCAATTCTCAGTGTAATGTAATACCTGCATGTAAATGGTAATTTGAATATTATATAATAAATGGATTTTTGGGGAAAAATAAAAAGAAAATGAAACCCCCTTCCAAGCTAATGACATTTCCAACAATGCTTAACCTTTACTTTTTTTCTTCGAAATTAATTTCTCCTAAAATTTATTTCACTGAAGCTGAACAAGTTTCTAAATTGTTTTTGAGTAGTTCGCAGCTAGCAAGGAGGATCGTTTTTTTTTTCGTGGAAGTGTTCTGCCACAATAGGCAACATCATCGAAACAACTAACCACTTTTACTGCTTCTGGTAGAAACAGGTGTAGGACCCCATCTTACATAGTGCTTGAGAAAAGTGGACTCTATACTGACTCCCCGATTAACACACAGCGGTAAATTATGTGTTCGTTACTCCTGTATTTAAGGTCCCTAGTAATGAAGCTATGTTCCCATGGTAGCGTAGAGTACGACGGGTTGATGGATGCCTAGTTTACTGAGTGCTTGTTCTTTCTACGGCGTAATTTTCATTGAATAGGTTTAGCTAAACTGCTTCTATTTGTTAGTGAATATCCTTTTATCGAAGCTTTTCCTCGTGGTTCGTATAAACGGGTCTGTTCTCACCTGGGTGGCAGTTTCCCATGGTTCCTCAAGTATATCATCAGATCCTGGCACTTTTTTCTGGCTTGTTTTCTTTCTTACTTTGGATAGCTCATCTTCTATGATTAGAGGTGGTTGATCTGGTTACTTCAATCACTGTGTTCAATCCTTGTGCCTTGACTATTGATGCCAGCACAGTTGGGCAAGTTACTTGTGCTGATTTTCTCTCCTCTATCTTCTACATCACAATCATCTGTGTTTTAGAGGCTTGCAAGAGATGCATATGTTTTTGAAGCTTCATTTGTTGCTATCTTTGCTCGTTTTTTGCAGACCACGCCACAGCTTTTTGCCGCCACATTATCTAACATTGCGGGAGTTCGCCTATTGTCCAAAGGCTTCTTGAAGTTGTCGCAGCTTTAAAACTTGATGCCGTTTATTTTATCCGGGTTGAAATCCTGTGGTTGCTTACTGATTTCTAGAAACTCTTCCTTCCCGGAAGTCCACATTGCTACTTATTTGCTTTTGTTACGAATTCACGTATTATTTATTTGGCGCTTGGAGGTCTAGAGCCGGTTTACAGTCAAGATTCTTCACTACATGTCTTCCACTTCATCATAGCTTGTATAGCTTGGAGATCTTCATTAATTTTATAGCTCTTGGCCTAGTGTCCAAATTCCTGTCATTTAAAGCATCTGTTTGCAAAGGCGCCAGATGGCTCAGCCCATTTTTATTCGTTATGCTTCCAAAAGTTTCTTTGCACTGTTTGCAGGAGGAAAAAGTGCGCTTTCTGCAGAAAAGACAGTGCTGCATAGTTTGGGAGGAGATACTTTCTCTGCAGATAATTCTTCCCCAGTTTCAATACAAGAATGACTCGCCGCGACTAGCATATTGTCGATGGTTTGCCTTTCTAACCTAGATAGCTTTGACCTTGGTTTTTCTCTTCCCTTTGTCATTCGAGTTTGGTCCGTTTTCATCCATACTCTCTCTGTCTCTATGGTTTGGTTTGTAGCCTTTGCTTACTCAAATGTAGTCCAGGTTCTCGACTTTATGTTTCGAATTTGAGAACTCTCAATTCGGGTTATGCCTTCCTTTTATGACAGAGGTATCGAATTTGGAAATCGTTCGCGAAGAGCTATCCCTTGGAATCGCTTGTGATGTGTCAATTGCATTCCTCATTGGTTGGTGAGAGAAACATCTTTTTTCGCATCGGGAATTGCATCTTTGAACCAACGCTCGTTTGTGAGCTTGCCCCGGTTGTTTGGGAGTTTTCAAAGAAGTGCTTCTTGTTCATTGTCATTGTGTCTGTGTATTATTTAAAACCGCCACTATTTGATCTCATGGCTATTGTTAAAAGTAGTGAAGTCATTCAAGTGTCCATCTGAACCAAGAACACCATCTTGACGGTCACGGAAAATTGAGGGTATTTCGAGGCCGCTCAGGGTTCAAAATGGATAGAAGAATTAATAGCATTATCTTGATTTTACATAAAGTACTTACGCAACAGGATATTCCACACGTCAGACGAAAGTCAACTATCCAAATCATGTTCCACTTGTGTACTCTTTACGTTGTACTCTTCAGTTTATTTTTAGGGAGCCCTTCTCTTAAATTTTTATACCAGCAGGTATAGCTGGCATAGCAGGTATAGCAGGTTTTGCAGCACGGGTTCATGCTTTTCATCGCAGTGTTATTGCTGCTCATCTTTTCTCGTTGGCTGCAGATGTCAAGCGTAATCATGTGGAGGTGTGGCTAGTATAGGCAGCAAAGCTGTAGGTGGAAAACCAGAATGCCAACGGAGAGAAAAGAAAAATCTGTTCCATTCCTCAGAGGCACAGAAGTGTGTCTCTAATTTCGGAGAAACCCGGGTTTCAATGCACGAAAGCGTCTTTTTCGATTATAATCCCAGGAAAGCAAACTGATTCTTCCTGCAAATTCATTGTTGCATTGCAGTCGTAGTACTGATGACAAAACCTGGTTTGTCACTTTATACCTGGTTTCAACATATGAAGTAGCAACTCAATCTTAGCTAGCCGGTCGGCTAGCGAACTATTAGATCGCTATTGAAATGTTCGCATGGCCCTTAAGTACGACCTCGCAACAATTCAAGAATACCCTAGTCATCTGATGGGTACCTAAGCTACTGGCAAAGAACCTCTCGAAAAGGGGTCCATTCGATTCGTCTGACTTACTGATGGTAGTCCCAGTAGCGGTCTACTTGTCTACTTCTGAAAGGGACACAACAGACCGAAATCTCCCTGTAGAGTTCAGTTAACCGACGCTTCCACCCGGAACAGGAACTGGTTAGCAAAAACGTCAGTGCGTTAACAAAAACCCGATCACAAGATGCAATGATTATGTAAACACGAACCGCTAAGATAGCATTAAGCGGTCGAGGCTGGAATCACAGAAACGAGTTCGGCATCAGTTATGTTCAACGGTCATGGGTCGATAATCTGGGTGTGCAAGGCTGAAAATTGAAATCCAGCCAATCTTGCTCAAACGAATCCGTCAAATTATGACGCGATTTAAGAGCCCGTCGCTCTCATGTTTTCAAGTTGTTTTGTAGATTATACCAAGCAAAAAGGAGTGCGGTCACTTTAATTCGAAGGAAACAAGTGGAGATTTTTCATGGAATGGAGTAGAATTTCACATGTCGCACTACACGAAAAACAAACGGTAAAAATTCAAAAGGTTAAGCGAAAACAAGCGTTCTGATAAGCTGAAAACTAAACGAAACATAATGCTTATATTCAAAAGAAAAACTCACTCAGCCACAGTTTCCTTTTTGGAATCCGCAACAAAATGAAATATAGAAGCGCACAGCTTAGGCTGCCTCAGGTTTCATCTTACGAGTCACTTCACCACGATGTAGAATAAAGAATATTTAGTTCTCCCAACAACTAAACGACGAGATTGCCATTTCGCCGAAAGGAAACTTTCGAATGACTGTCAACAGAACTCGATTCCTTATATGTAGGAAAGACAATCTTCTGCAGTTCGGACAGCAACTCCTTTTTGCATAAAGCCGAACGAGTCTGTAGCGCCAGAGACTTCTAGAAGGCAATCAACTGTGGCGGTGCATCAGAGGCGCGAACATGGGTGTTATTATGGACTCGCTACATCCAATGGCCGTGAAAAATAGCTAACGGCTTGGCCGTTAGTCTGGAGGGCAAATGTCAAAGAGGACTTTTACCGAAAACAAGGAAGACTGAAGTCTCCCTTGTGCCAGCCAGAGGAGACCAGAGAACAGAAAAAAGTGTAAGTGGATTATAAGTATTAAAGCTCAGTAAAAGTCGTGATATTAAAACAAAAGTGTGATATGGCTAATTAGCAATTCCTGTCTTTTAATTTGTGGGAGAAAACTGTTCGTCCAAACAACAATGAAATGGCAACGAAGTCCTAAGAGGAACGATAAGTTCTTACTGTATGCTACCAACGAAAGGACAGGGAACTCTGCAAGATGGGATCGTCAAATGAGGCTTAGGAACCCTTGCTTCCGAGGAAAGGCGTATAACCAAAATATGAAAAAATAAAATCAAGTGCGGGTGGAGTCTAGCCAGGAACAAAGTTGAGAACCTGTTGTTTCCCTATCCGACACATCACAACGAAGGGGATTTTTCCGTGCTTTACTTATTTGGGACTTCACAAACGGCCAAGTTGGAGGCCATTTGTAATGACTTTAATGATTTTGCCGTTGGTCAGGGACCATCAGAGATGGCCATAGTCGACCTAGAGCGGAAAGTTGCCCCAAAACTGAAAAGGTTGGTCATAAAGGTACGTCCGGAAATACTGAAGTGGAGCACTGAAGTGTCCCGTCGACACGCATTTGAACGCCTCTCTGCTAGCCCGGTTTGTCAAAGAATCCTTCACTTCAGTCTTTTACGGATCATTTTACAAAATTTCACGTGCTCTTTTGACCGATAGGATGGGATGACCTGAAAACAAACAAGGGAATACCGTGTCAACCTATCGGATAACACCCACGAAGCTAAATTGAAAATAAAAGAACAAATATTCATGCTTCAAATCTTCATGACCTTTGAAGTTCCGCCCCGAACAAATAAGGACCATTCTCATTACAATGCATCGTAACAATAATGACACTCATATTAGAATTGGGAATGACATCGTAATTTTAAGGTCAACCTTAAAACACTTGGCAGACAGAGCAAAGACAAACCTCAACTTTAAGAGAGAGAGAGTAGTTACCGAGAATATGGTTCCTCCAGAGAATTTCCAAACGTTTTTAGGGTACCGTGGTATACATTTAGGTCAGGAGTAGCCCATTTGTCAAGTTCTAACTTATTTTATGCAATGCTAGTTTCCGGAAGGACACTAATTAGGTTATGTAGTGCGAGAGTTTGTGGGTGTGATCTATACATCCTGAGGATGTTTTCTGCTTTAAGGACTGCCTTGATAATACGGGTTTGTTCACCAAATTACAAACATTTTTGTGGCGGAAGCTACGAAAGAAAGAGGTCTATAAATGGGTAGTTGCAGCGATGGGACCACTAAAAAAGGCTCGCTGAACCTTCAGACTGATCCCTGATCAGGAAGTTGCAGAAAAAGCATGGCCAGATCAATTACCTAACCCAGTTCGTCATAAGGCATGCGTCAGTACCCCTATGAGTTTAAATTAATTATCCCAAATGTGATGGAGGGAAGCCGCAACCCATATGTTTGCGTTACTCGAGGTTTGTGGACGAATGAAAATTCAGAGGAAACTCCAGGGCCATCCAACAAAAACTGAGAGTAGAGGAGAAGAACGTAAAGATAGTTTAAGGATATCACGAATGAAAGACACTAGACCTAACCAGATCGAGCCGAACAAATCCTCCACTAGTATATCTGAATTGGGATTTGCACTTAAAAAAACAAATATACGGATAAGCAGGAAGTAAACGGATTTTATTAGGATTAACCTTGAAGGCAAAGAAGGTTTGAACGCTCATGTTCCTCGCTGAACTCTCAATCCCCAACCGAAACTGCCTAAGGAGCTTTTATGAAAATTATATTTCGCTTCCAGGTTTCAAAAAAACTTGTGTTTGAAGGGAAAAATTCTGTATAATTTTTACCGCTTCCTTATAGACCTATTTCAGTATTTCGCGGTATGAAACCCAAGCAGTGAAAATAAACACCATCAAAAGCTTTTCAGATAAAACTGTCAGTAACAGTTGTAAGTAACTAGACGTCCCACTTAAAATTCCATTATGCTAAAGGTCCCAGGTTCGCATCTGAGTAAACACACTAGCTTTTCCTGCTTCTCAAGATTATGGTTGTATGCAATCATGGGCGGCTTTTAGTCTGCTCCAGGGAAGAAGGGAGAAACCCTATCCAATTCAAGTAAATCTAATTAAAAATTTCATGTCAGCTTACCCACTTTGAAATTAAGATACTACGCCAGGAGCACATTCTTGTATGTGCGTACGTGAAGAATTTATCACCTTCTCTCTTGCTAAATTTAGGAGGGTAAGATACAACTTCTCAACAATCTCAAATTGTTGACAACGAGCAGTTCATTGAAATGTGTTACGCAGGCAAATTTTATATATCAAGCCCTTGTTGTCGAGTTTCAGCACTTAATTATTCCCGCCCTTCGAGATGGTGGCCTTGTAAGGTCCAAGTATCTTCCTCTCAGCATTTATACACTTTGTCCCTTAAGCACCTTAAAACAGCAAAAGTAAGTTTCTGGGAAGGTAAATATTTCTGTACGTATGCAAACTCATTAGCATTGGAGATACTGAAGTTAGATTTACATAAAATTTTGATGGAAATGGATGGAACCTTGCATCACCTAGGAGAGTTGGAAAGCTTTTCTTGGAATCATATTGGAAAATCACGAAAAGTTGAGTTCAAAGAGAAACGTTCAGACATATTTAAACTTTCAAATTGTTGGGATGGTCACTAGGACTAAAGGCAGAAATTACTATTTGTTATTTCAAATTGTAATATCTCTAGAGAGGGAACTACGTTGGAACATAATGCACTTACTGTAACTTTTATTAACTTCATCGTCCCGATGCTGTCTGATTGAAGAAGAGAATCGCCTTACTGAACAGAATTTCGAAAGGACGTATGTATACGTAGTATATACAAAAGAAAGTGGCTTCCAGTCAAATGGTCCCTATGCCGTTTTACATAATGGCTGACGGAAAGTATCACTTTTATCCCTTGTTGTAAAAGATTTAAATAAACACAATGTTGCTTGTAGTGCGATGCATTTACAGCTCGCCTGTCAATACTTTCGAAAAAGTGAGTGTACTATGCTTCATACGGTATGGCAACTAAACCCCTTAAATTGCACAACTTTTGTAATTAGCTGGTACTAGCGAACGTAAAACTTTGATGCAGATTTTGCAAATAAAATGAGCCTCTCCATCCAAGCCCTTAAATGTTGCCCCATGCTAATGCAATTAGTGAAATTACCCGGAAACTTGCTGTTACGAAAATCATCTTTCACTTGCAATTATTGTAGTTTGAAATGAATGGACAAATCCGCCCCTTTTTGTTAAGAGGCTCCCTATTCCTAAATGCGGCAGAACCCTGTTTAAATCTATGCAGGAAATTGGTGTTCCAAATTCTATGCTAATGTTACACGTTACTGGAAAGAAGGTTAAACTAATAACAACGAAACAATTCTGAAAAGAGGATTGAATCGTCCTTGTGAGCAATTGGAAAACAACTGCTTTTAACGGACCATTGTAGTTGATCAGGGGCGGAACGCGAAAAACCAATTAGCCGACTCATAAATTAACTGGGTGGTGCATGGACAATGCAAGTTTAGTGGACGATTAGATAAATTACATAGAAGAGAAGGAGTGGATTGAAAATGCCGAGGGGATTAATCAAATCGAAGCACAGCGGACAAGTATATGCATGGATGCGGATAATGGAAATTGAAAGAGAATTGGGTTCCCATCCCGATATATGACAAGGGTAATTAGATGTGCAGTTTAGTTTGTGTAGTTATGGTCAAGGTAACAGAATCTAAATAGGCAATTTTGAAAATTATTTTATCATCATCATTTTGGGTAAAAGTGAAGAGCTGATACCATTGAAATCGCTATCATCATCATCATCATCATCGACGGGATAACAACCGGTATCCGGTCTAGGACTGCCTTAATAAGGAACTCCAGACATATCGATTTTGCGCCGAGGTCCACCAATTCGATATCCCTAAAAGCTGTCTGAAATGAAAATCTTAAGAAACTGGCGCTTGAACGGTGACCTTTTTTACAAAAGCGCATATGCAGACTATAGTAATTTTTGGGTAAAAAGGACTTAAATCCCCCATCGTGGAATGATCGCGTCATAAGAAATATGACTCAGGCGGTCAAGATCATATCACGAACATCACCTTAGTAAGGGATGTGATATCACATCACTTGAAAAAAGTGATATTACAGAGGAATATCACACACATCGCACTTCATTACTTTAATTGTACATGTGATATTATATCATTACCTTAACCATACATGTGATATTATATTACCTACATCTCATATTACTTTAGACAGCGGATATCGCCGAATATTACTAGTTATTATTGTGATATTTGACCTGTATTTATTGCATTTGCAATATAAAACATTGCCCGCAGCGTCACAAGAGATTTATTTCCTTGAATGCATCATATTTCCTTTTTCGGCGCTTCAGCTTCTTTCGCATCTCCATTATCCTCTCTCGACATCACGTTGCACCCCAAACATCTTCTTCTTATTCCTTTGTCTCGTTCACAAGCGGCTTCGGCCCGACGTGGCCAGTTTCAACATTTGGTTCTATCAAATACCTGAGTTGGATGCAACTACGAAGCTTTTAAAGCTCCATCCAGCGTATCAACCCACCGTTGTTTCGACCGGACTTTTAATCGCTTACCATCGACTTCGATGTTTAGACCAATTTTAACGAGTGAATTCTTGTTGGCGCGAATTACGTGACCATACCATTGAAGACACCTCTCTCGCAATTTTTTCACGATCGGTGCCACCCTATATCGATCGTGGATATCCTTATTTCGGATGTGATCAAAACGTGTCACGCCACTAGTCCAACGCAACATCTTCGTCTCCATTTCCGCAAGACGCCATTTATTGTTTTTTTAGTCGACCAACACTCGAAACCATAGAGAGCGACAGGACGGACGACATTACGGTAAATTTTAGATCTGAGACGTTCGTTGCTACTTCGATCACAAAGAACACCAGTTGTGGAACGCCACTTCATCCAGGCTCCATTAATGCAAGAAGCAATTTCTTAACGCAGTTCTCCATTGGCTGATAGCATTGACACGTCATATTTAAATCGCTCAGTTCTGTCCAGATCACTGCCATTGACAGTAAGCGATAGTGCCTGTTTCATGGGGATTGGTGTTCAAAACTTCAGTTTTATTCAGATTAAATCTGAGACTGTTGCATGAGTTGATCATTCCGCTTTTGGACAAGTTGCTCGAGATCATTTTTGATACTAGACGCTAGGAAAACATCATCTGCATAAAGCAGTGTATAGGTCGCAGGACGCTGAATGTCGCGTGTGACAGTGTCCATAGCAAACATCCACGTAGTTTAAAATATTAATTTGGAAACGATCATTTTCAATTTTTTTATAGATTTTAGTCACAAAACCCTCTGACTGTTTAAATTTCCCGAAACTCTAGAATCTATGTAAATATTTTCAGTTTTAATGTCGAAATTTCTAAATATTCAAAACTGATAATTAACTGAAATAATAAAAACTTGTTTCTTTTTCGTTGGTGTGAATATTTATTCTTGCAAATACCAATATTTTGGGAACCACTTGTTCCCTTCATCAGTGCTAACAAGTTTGCCCCAGATAATTAATCGCTGGAAACACCGCATAATTTCACTGTGATAATTAACGTTTTCTTTTTGTTGTTGCATTCACAATGCATTGCATATTTCGGTCATAGACCTGATCATACTGTGTGTTATTAAATGCATTTCTAGCGTTTGTTTTTGGTTAAAGGGAAATATTATGCATGCAAATGCAATGCTGGAATAATGCAGCGAATTTTTTTGTTGGGTAGAAATCGGTTTGATGAAGGACAGCTGAGTTTGCTTTTTATATGAAGATTGGAGGAGTCTTCTCGTTGTTTTGGTTCTAAGAAAAGATGTTGAGCGATTTTGAAGGTTTGGATTTGGTGCGGAAGTTTTGCATGAAACGTTGGCTTAGCAGTTAATTGTTCAGTTTTAATTTTTGATTTTATTTTTGTGATACATCGGAAAGAAAATCAAAAGGAGCAAGATTAAGAATCATTGAAAGTGAGTGGCCATTACTGGAGGTGAGAAAGAGGTATACAAAAAGTCTTTGGACGTTGTTTGCTTCTAGTTGGAATACGGGAAATATGATAATTTTCAATTTAAAATTTTTAAAGTACTTTTCGGATTCGTTTTAAAGTCAAGATGATGGAAATATAACTATCAATCCGAATTGGATATCGTGTGCAACTAACGCAGAGCAACAACATTCCGTTGAGTGGAGGACTGTTGCTTTAATGCCACTTGCGCTCTTTATCACTGTGCGTTTTCGCTTTTCATACACAATGCAGAAATTGACATCTGAAGTAGTGGTCGCTGACAGCAGCGAAAGTGAAAGCTGAAAGGTAGGCGACACAGACAAAATATCAAAAACGTCGAACGGATGGCCGGAGAAAAAGTTGGTAGGAGTAGACTACGTGACTTGGGATGAAGGCAAATAGTTCTTTTGCCATGAAAGAGGATAGAATTGATAACTTTCTTCTTAAATTTGACAAACAACGAGTTGACGATTCTGAGCAGTGTTTGAAGCTTTTCCTCCATAAAAAATTGAAATTAATTCGTTGGTATGTGACAATGGACAAAACGTGGCTCCATTATTTCCCACCAGAATCAAAACGATCGTCGTCTGGGTGGACTGTACATGGTGAACCGCATCCAAAGTGCGTAACGACGCGATAGTCGGCTGGCAAGGGTATGGCATCAGTATTTTGCGATGCTTATGCTATAATATTCAACGACTATCTTGAAAAGGGAAAAACCATCAACAGTAACTATTAAAATCCGTTATTAGAGCGGAAGGATGAAAATGGCCCCATTTTTTCTTAGAAATTCAGGTCTGATGAAGAGGTAATCGCCGAAACTGACGCTAAAAACAAATCGCACTATAAAAATGGTATCGAAGAATTGTATGACCGCTATTACCATTGTGTGGGCCTCTATATTAGCCTACAAACTTTTCAGCCCATGTGTTATTTCATACCCTTTTTCCCTTTCTTTTGCATATTTCTTCCGTTTCATTTTATTTTGTTATTTATTATTGCTTATTTATTTCCTTTTAAGTGTTTTTGGTTTTATATTTTTTTCAGTCTTTTCATGACTTTTTTTAATTTTTTCGTTTTCGATCATGCAGGGCTTGTTAATTAATTGAATGCAATTGAGTTAATTGAACTTTGGATAATTAGATTAAATTAATGAGAAGTTGAATTAAGTCTTCCATTTGAGGGGTCTCTCTTCTCAGTCTCCTATCTATTGCCCAAACCTCGCACTAATATAATGAGTATCCTCCAATTTTATGGCCCGCGGATGCTGAGTTTGGGTGGGAACCCAAAAGAGAGCTCTTCGTAAACATCTGAGGCAGAGGAAGCATCGATTGAGAGTGAGACCCGATGTAAATTTCCTCTCTCGATTGCAATAGCAGTTTTATGGCTTAACGCGCGCGGTCTAGCCGTTTTGTTTTCAACAAACCTTTCTTAAAATCGGTTTACTGTCTGTCATTCGATCTGACTGTCACACACACTTTTCTGGGAAACACTTGTACCGATTGACACCAAATTTGGTGGGAGAGTGGGAACTGTGAACGTCTACGTATGCAGTGAGCTCTAAGTGAGAATTCATCATTAGAGGGCTCCTCATATATGTAAAAGAGCGGTATACATTTTTTTCTCACCAAAGATAGTCATATGGGATATCAGATATTGGTATTTTCCAAAAAATGTCGGTGAAGTGAGGGGGCCATAAAGGGGTCACTTAAATTAAGGGGTCATTCTAAGAAACTACCCACCAAACGAATCTGCGGAAAACCATGACGATGCCTCTATAAGACATCTACGCTTCGAAATACTCTCTATATCGATATCTGCTAAAGTGAAATTAATAATAGTATGTTAATTGAAGGGCTGAAGTGTTCGAAAGGAAGCATCATGAAATTCCCCACGATTAAGAGTTAATAGCTTCTGTGAAACTCTAGGCTGGAAATCTTGTGTTCGGGCTGCATTTTTTCTTGTTTGACAGTTAAGGTCCACAAACTGAGGTATAAAAATGTCAATATGTATAGGAAGTAGAGAAGCTAATGAGCTATGTAGATTGGCAGTATTACTTTGGATTATACTTAGGAAACATTTCGCTGTCAACAGCGCCTTAGCCACATTTTGTATTTCTAATCTAATCTAATAAATCTGTTATCTGATTTGTACATGTTTTGACTTTCCAAAAATATTTTTGAAAAATGCGAATCATTTTTATCGACTCTGAAACGTCCTTGCCCGTAATGGGCAACTTTGAGGTACCTGAACGGTCATTTGATCTATCCGGAATCAAAAAAAATATATCTTAATAAGTCTTCCGTTGGCTATGTTCTTCCGATCGGAATGTCTATTATTTAGAAAGTTGGCAAAAATGTGAATGATTTTAGAAAAAAAAAGTTGTAGTTTCTACTTTCAGAAAAATGCGTTTAAAGAAAAAGAATGGTATGGTAAAAGTGATTGCAGAAACTTATGGTTCAATCTGAAATGAGATTAGATTTTTGTCTGCTACTTCCTCCAAACTACTATTTTAAGTTTTAAATGTAAATACATATTTCGGGAGGGTCTTATCTTTTTACTGATGAAAGGGGTAAGTCGCTCTCGAAATATGTACAGGGTGCGGCAGCATAACTTCCTTTTTTCAAAACTATTGTATGCATCGGAAAATATTTATTTATTTTTTATAATGTAGGTACATGTCTAAAGTTTTTATTTACATTGTTTTGAAGATCAAATCTGTTAGTTGACGTCCCCCATTCTCTATACATTGCGTAAACCGATTTCTGGCGTTTGTCATGACCCTTGTTAGCATAGCAGGTGTTATGTTGGCAATTTCTTCTTGGATGTTGGTCTTCAAATCTTGTAGGGTTCTTGGACGGTTCACATAAACACGGGATTTCAAAAAACCCCATAGAAAAAATCACAAGGGGACAGATCGGGAGAGCGTGCCGGCCATTCCAAATCGCCTCTAATTGAGATAAGGCGCTCTGGAAAGTGTTCCCTCAAAACAGCCATCGATGCTCTTGAAGTGTGTGCTGTTGCACCGTCTTGTTGGAACCAAGTGTCCCCCAAATCCAAATTTTCTAACCGTGGGAAAAAAAAATTCTGTAGCATGTTTACATACCGGTCCGAATTCAGTGTCACTGTAACCTCATTTTCCTCAAAAAACCAGGGACCAATAATTCCAGCTGAGGAAATTGCACACCACACTGTGACTTTGGGTGAATGCAAAGGCTTTTGATGCAATTCTCGAGGGTTGATGTCAGCCCAGTAGAGGATGTTTTGTTTGTTAACCGACCCACACAAATGAAAATGGGCTTCATCGCTAAAAAAACAATAGCACCCTCGGGAACGACATCAAGAAGAAGCTCACACGCGTTCATCCGAGAATTGAAGTCACGTTCTGAAAGTTCCTGCACTATCGCCAACTAATAGGGATGAAAATGAAGATCATCACGAAGAATTCTTCTCACAGAACGATCGGATAGTCCAAGGGCAGATGCGTGTTTGCGCGCAGAACGCCGTGGCGATCGCAACATTGACGCTCTCACTTCTTCAAAGTTCTCAGGTGATCTAACGGGCCGAGGGACTCCAGTTCTTCCTTTTGTCGCACTGGCAGTTTGTCTGAATGTAGTGACCCATGTAACAATTGATTTGCGGTCTGGGACGGGAGCCAACGGGGCTAAATTAAAGCGATTCCGAAATGCACGCTGTGTTGCAATAACCGAACATCCGCTTGAAAAGTAATCCTCAACGGCAAAGGCACGCTCCTCACTATTCCAACGCATGATGGCGACTGAACCGTTTCGGGACAAAACTTTACAGTATCCCCTCTTGAACGAGACCACTAGCGCTCCGCTACGACATCAACTAACTGAGTAACGCGCATTTTAAAAAAATAAGTTATGCTGCCGCACCCTGTATTTACATTTAAAAGTAAAAATTGTAGTTTGGAGGAAGCTATCCCTTGTCTATCAATTTCAATCCGCAATGAAAAGGCCGTAGAGTTCTTCTTTCTCATAAGGAAAATGTTTTCGGTAAGGCGCATCATCCTCCCTCTTTTCAATCCGGGCCCTTTTACAGCGTTGCTGACCCTACACTCGGAGCCTTCGATGCATTTTTCGTTTCCCAAAGTAATACCCAACTCGTCCATGAGGTGCAAAATAGAAAAAAATAAGAGCATCATTGCCAAGGGCAAATGTTTTAGAGCTAAAATCCTAATGCAGCTTTTGAGGGGTTCGTTGCCAAGCATCTTTCCAATAAACTATTAGAAGACAGATTATCGTATATCGGTCTGGGAATTAGAGAAATTGGAGATACTTTCAGGCGGTCGGATACGTTTTGAGAACAAGACCCGTTTTACCTTACACTAAAAACATTTTACACCAGGATTCCTCAACATTCCAATTGACATCAAAAGTTCGGACAATTTCAGATAATATTAGTCCAGCTCTTTCACTTGATACCCCCATGTCCATATATTGAGCAAAATAATATTTGCACTTCCTTTTCGCGAGGGCTCATCTCCCCCTCTCCCCAAAACTCTTGAATTTAGCATAAACTTATATCTCTTCCTAAATGTGAGGAAATTCACAAAGCACGTAAGAAAATGTGTAATTGGCATCATAAATTAGCTGATTTTGAGTAAATTGTAAAATCTGACATACAAGCAGATAGACAGACAGAAAAATAGATGCACTGACGGGCGGATGAACATTGAATCGAATTTAATAATTTAATTTAAAATTTGTTTTACACAAAGCCTTAAAAAAGGTCACAACTAAAACATCAACGTCGATTTGTTGTCGTCTCTGTTACTGATTTGAATATTAAAATGGAAATGAAATGTTGGAAGATAGAGAAGAGGAAAACTATTTGTAATGATCCGTGGCTTGAGCGGAATGCTTACAAAATCGCGGAAGGATTGGCTTGACAAATTCCCTTTATTTTAGTGTTCTGTTATTCCCTCAATTCGTTAAATAATTTTATCACTTTGCTTTCGATTTCAAATGTTTCCAAAAATAGATATTGGATTAAAATGTGACGGCATGACACAGTTTTCTATGATATAATAAAGGATATTCGGCAATGGCAGTTAAGTGCCGTTGAATAAAGAATGCTTCGGGTTTTTAGTTGGGGGCGAGGTGCTCGCTCGCTGGAGAGATTAATCGATCAATCTAGCCGGGCGCGATGTACTTATACGGGGTAAATAAAGTTTCGCCGTTCCCACGATTATCGCATTTAAAATTTAATAGAGAGTGGCCGTAGTGTAACAAGCGGATGTAAATTGAAGGTATTCCGCCTTGTAGTTCCAATTAATTTTTTTTTTATTATATCATTGTTAGCTTCTAATGTTATGTAATTGAAAATTGACATAATTACTCGTTGAATTGCCAATAATTAGTGTATCATATGTGATTGTAATGTAATGCCTCGATAAATTGGAGATATCGAAATTGTGGCACTAAGCAAACTTGAGGTGAGCTGATTTTATCCCTATTTTATTACTTGTGAATATCAGTCTCAGACTGAAATCACTACCATAAAAAATGTTCGGCTTGTGGCCGTCGGTGACCCTCAAGTCTTGCTTACAAATATACTGATTAATTTCGTTTGCATCTTGGGTAGGGGTTGCTTTATTGGATCGCTTGGGCAACATTGGGCAACATTGATTCGATTGATGGGTTGAAAGAAAAACTTGCATGGGAAAAATATATATCCTGAATTATTGTGTCTATACACAGTTGAGGACTTTTGTTTTTGCTGTTTAGATAATGTTTCATATGTGTAACAGCTAAGGCCTGAATATTGAATTACAGGACATTTTTTCGATTATTTTTCTTTGCACATGAGATATATATGATTATATGCATAATTTTGGTTTATGGAATTTCTTTTCGTTTATGCGGAATATCATAAATAGCCAAACAATCCACAGAAAAGCCGTTCAAACTGGTTTTACATGTACCTGGATTTATCGTCCAATTTGCCAGAAAAACCCACTTGAGGAGGCCGGGGCAAAGTTCATTGGAACTTAGTTCTACTTCAGTGTGCTGTATGCAGAAGAAATCGATATAATTCTCGAATTTGGCTTTTTAATTGTTGAAGAGGATTGAGCAGTCTTAAGTCCGTATTCACTTGACGTCGGACCGGACCAAATTGAGAGCAACTTACTCGCACTTTTTTGTTCCAGGAGCTCCTCCTTTTGGGCTTCCCACGCAAGCTTCTAAAATTAACGGGGAACGAAGACGGTTTAGAGTACCAGGGCTGAGGCAACTGGTAAGAAGTGTGTGGTAGTAAGTTGTTCTGCATTTGGTCTAGTCCGACATCAAGTGAATGCGGACTTAGGGCTCCTCAATCAATAAGCAAAGATTTTCTAGCTCCGACCAAGCTTTGGTCTGAAATGGGGGCGAATTTACATTCGATATAATTTGCGTTCATGTTGTGTTTTGTGAATTATAAAAAGGAGCGTATAACATCGCTGTCGTTGCTCTGAGCGCAGGGGTTAGGCAGCTTCTGATATGTTGCCTCTACCCTGGCAGGAAACTGTAAAACGTCTTTGTCCCCCTTTAATGATGTAAGTTAACCTAAAGGGAGGATTTTTTTTCAACTATATAGAAACAGAAACACATCAGAGGAGGAGGCCATACGGTATGCGTAAGAAACAAGCAATGCAGCGTAATGATACATGGACCTTTCGAACCTACTTTCTTTGCAGGTAACGGCTATAGTTCTACCATTGACCTCTTACTCAGCGACGGGAAAACCAATGTAGGAAACATTTCAGTCTTATAGTATGTGCGTTTAATTCACCTCATCTTCCTATTTTCACTTCAATAGGAGCAAGTGCAACCAGTACCATTACTCCCAACTCTGGAGTTTTTTGCTTTACAAGTTCAAAGTGGCGTGCATTCAGGAATTACCTAAACGAAAACACTGAACTCAATTGCTTAAATTTGGATAGCTTCAGCGAACCTCAAGTAACCCATACTATGCTATCAACCTTTCCCAGTAACATTTTGAATGCAATGAAATTCAATACTCTACTAATCACTAAAACACCGGAATATTCATTCCTAACCCCGGATAATGAAATGCGAGAAATGATTCGGCAAAGAAATTCGATAAGACGGAAATGGCAGCGTGTTCGCTGTTCAGCTCACTGATCTTCTCATTCTTTAGCGAAATTTGAGATGGAACGCTTGTTATCTAATTTTGAGAAAGGATGGAACAAGTGTGGCGCGGCAGGAATATCAGCGGACAGATGACGTCACCGGCGCTCTACTCAGTTCAGACCTCGCTACAAGAGTGAAGAACAGAGTAGGTGACGAGAAACGTCAGATAAGAAAAATAATAATTGAAGTTAAGAAAAAAGAGGTTTGACATGTAATTTTCAAACAAACTAAACTAATTATTGAAGTTGTGAAATTATTCGACTGAGCCAATTATTCCTTTTTATCAATAAAATTATTTAAGCTGCGTTTTCTATGTTTATTTTAAAATGTATCACTAAACTTTCGACCTACTCGTTCTGTAAAATATGTATGTTTAATTAAGTCGTACTAAGACTAAACAAGTTTTGGAAAATTTACAAGAGATTTAAAAAAACAGAAGCAAATCAATCCCATCTCTAAGAGTTGAAGGAAAATTAATAAAGAATGATTTGGAAAAAGCTGAAATGTTTGCTGAAAATTTAGATGCAGTCCACAGACCGTTAAACACCTAGGTAACAAGATAAACGATCGGTTAGTTGAAGATACTATCACTGTGCGCTGTACGGAAGCTGTACGGATTATAAAAAACCTGAAAAATAGGAAAACATCCGGATATGACAAAATTGCAGTTTTTGTTTTAAAAACTTGCCAAGAAAAGCAATTGTCCTTCTGGGTTTCATTTTTAACTCCTATCTCAAGCTACCATACCTTCTGAAAGTTTGGAAAACGCCAATCATCACCCCGATAGTTAAAGGGGCGAAAAAAATCTCACCTCAACGCTGCAGCAATACCCAGAAATCAACCAAATTATCCCGGATAATTTGGAATGATCACTCTCGATATTGAGAAAGCATTCGATTTAGTGTGGCATGAGGGGCACATTTGCAAGATGATTAGGCCTAAGTTCCCACTATATCTTATTTTAATCATCAAATCTTTCCTTGCGAATCATACGTTTAGCGTCAAGAGAAATTCCAGCAGGTGTGCCACAAGGCTCTTGCTTAAGTCCGATTTTGTTCAACACATTTACAGCGGACAACCCAGAAATACAATCGTGTCAACTGGTAGTTTTCGTTGACAATACCTGCATTTATTCCGTTGAGTTAGATGTGCCATCGATGTTAGAAAATTTGGAAACATTTTTAGGTAAACTTTATCAATATTTCTTTCGATCAATGCTTCTAAAACCAGATCAATTTTTTTCACAAGAAAAATTAAAAAAAAAATTGCCAGAAAAGAGTTTGAATTTCATTGGTACAAACATTTCCTGGAGTTCCTCCATCGACTATTTAGGCTTAATCATTGACAAGAAGCTTACATACAAAAATCATGTAGAAAATATATTACTGAAAGTTTCAAAGTGCGTACATTCGTTATATCCACTTGCCTGCAGGAAATCTCATCTTTCGCAATCAAACAAATTGTTATTATGTAAAACTACTATCATACGAATTGTCACCTACACTGCCGCAGTATGCATCAGTGCAAAAAAAAATGCTTGAGATTAATTTTGAATAAACGTTGGGATTATTCTACCAACCATCTTCATCTTATTGTTAACATTGGCAAAATTCAAGATACTTTAACGAAGTTAACTTAGCTTCCATCTAATAAACACTCTCATAACACCTATTTGGAACGACCTGTTAGGATAAGATAATTTTAGTGTTTAGATCCCTTTAGTTAGTGATAAGGTTGACAAACAAGGGTTTTCTTTTGCTCAAAATTTTCTTTGTAGTAAGTACAATATAGATTAAATCCTTTAGTCAGCAATAAGCTAAAATATAGACCAAAATTGTGTTGGCTCGAAATCCTGATCTTTGAAATTATTATCTACGATTGAATAAAGATATTGAATAATTAATAATCTTTTCGCATTTTACATACCATATCCATATGCAGGTGCTCCATAGCCAATAACATCATTGCTAACGCTGGTCCTCGAAACATGAGAAGTGGAATGAGCTGTGTTTGCGACGCTTGAGTATTGTGAATGAGCATTTTGTCCATAATGACCCTAGAATTGAAACAAACATTTGTCAGAGGTTAATATAAAAGTTAATAATGGTATTCTTTAAACATTAAGACGTATGAAAAATGTTATATTCTGAGCTAGGTTAGAAATTTTACAAAGGCTTAAGGTTAAGTTCAGAGATTTCCATAACCAAGAAATGAATATTTTTCTGCCTGCTGCACAAATTGCTTGACGACCTCTAGGAGAGAAATGATGATTTTTAAGATTGAGTGCCTTTACTTTACTCCAGTACGATTCTTCCAGCTTAATTTCCAAGGGCTTGGACCAGTAAATCAAGGTTCATGACCCAATGAAAATCAAGCAGGTGCCTATTAAACTTCTCTGCATTCTCTGGCCAAGATATCGAGGAGAAATTCGAAATCGTTCCCTGCCTCTGCCTGTGTTCATCAAAGAAGCGTCCTCTGACTAGTCTTCTTTGTACATGTCATGGGCACTGTATACGGGACATCCAATGGCCAGCGCCATAAAACCACTTTATGCAGATGATTTTTTTCTACCGTCCTACAGCAAAAGCCATCTCAAGCGACTTTTTCAAAAGTGGAATGATGCTCTCTTGCAGTATCATTGATCTGACTGAAAAGTCGACAATGAACGACGCCTTGCGGTAATGGAGATTAAAATGTTGTTCTGGATCAGTAAGGTAACACATTTTGATCACATCCAAAACCAGGTCATCCGCCGTCGATATGATGTTTGACTCTTTTAGGAAAATTTGCGGGAGAGGTATGTTCGATGGTATGGACAAGTACATAATTCGAGCTGACGCGAACATACTAGCTAAGATTGGCCTGAGTATTGAAGTCGCTGGACCACGACTGAAGCAGCCATGGCTTTGTACGCCGCTAAATGGTGATTTGAGAGTCTCTCGACTTCATCTGGAAAAAAATATCTCTTGGACCGAATCAACGCCGGAAACACACACACACACACACATAACATCAGAGTTAACTTCGGAGTCAATGCCTTTTAGTACAATCTTTGGTTATCTTTCTTAAGTCCGCATCTGATTTGGTTTATGTTTTCGTCTTGTTGATCTCTTCCTTTTTAAAGGAAGTAATATGAAAATTGTTTTGCCCGACAATCGATGATAGTTTGTCCATTAAGCTATTCTTATTCTTCGAAAGGAAATCAGAGGTTTAAATCCAGCAGTTGATACAGGCTCTTCATCAGCCCTTGTTGCCAAAAGTCTCCAGGGTGAGTTTCGAAACTTTTTAACATTGCTATCGAGGCCAGTTTGTTTGGCAATGTCTTTAGCTGGCGAAGGAGCTGTTGTTTTAGGGTGTTGCCAAGAAACTCAATCATTTTGTTTTCGCTCCGTATCAAGCTCTTTCGGACTGTTAGCGTCTCGATGATGAATCCGGGGCAGATTAAATGTTTAGCTGCTCAAAGTTGGCATATAGTTGCGGATGGGAGTTAAATTTGAGGATAGCGTAACGGAAGTATAGTACAACTTCAAAAATGTACTTAACCCCCATGGGTAGAATGCTGTTTTAATAACCTTTTTTGAAACTGAATCACTTGAAGAACTAACTGTCAAACATAGATTATAAAATCAATGTCATCTCGAAGATAGCCTGATATGGTACTGTACGGCAGTTGTGCCAAAGTTAATCTTAAGGAATTAAGGGTGTCATCCTTCATAAATGTGTCGCATATGAATGTATCAAGTATTTACTTTTCTCTGCATCTAGGCTACCGCTGCCGATACTAATTTTTCTCTTCAAGAAGGGTGCTTTTGTTTGCTGTAAATCTGGCAGGTGATATTAACCTACACGCTCGGAGGCTCATTTAGGGCATATGGCAAGCCGGTGCATGTTGCTATATATTTTTGCGTATGATTATTGTCAAATTTTGCAATTGACACTTTAGAAAACGTTACATATTAAACACGATAATTAATCATGCAAATCCGTTGACATGTTAAATGATGGATTTCAACAAATAGCAAAAAGGAGAGATACATTTATACCGATTGAAAGCAGATTATCGAAAGTTGCATCTTTTAATTGGGTTCGTAATTTAGTCAATATCATGTGGTTGGTAATTAAATTGGAATTATGAGATTGGAATTTGTATGCCCACAATTTCAGGTCGATATGTGTGTACACGCATTCAACCGTCAACTGTGTGGACAAATAAAATATGACTATGAGGTATAACAACGGCAAGAGCGTAAGGACATAAAGCCACAAAATCAATATTTCTTCAATACCATAATACATAGCTAGTTTTAAAATGAGTAACCAAAGGAAGGATGATTTCCCATTGTTGTGTGGTCGAAACAATTTAATAACACTCTTTACTTACTTTTTGCTCCCCTAACTGTTCATGCTTGACTGAACCTACCTTGATTGTATGCTCCTGTGTGCTTCCAACCGATCCATGGTCTACACTTGGAGCTGAAATAACATACTCCGTAGGATGAGCGGCTCGGGCAAGGGCCACGAGAGTAGCTACGAGCAAGACCTAGAAAGAAAAGTTAAAGGGTTGCATCAGATAAAGTGTGCTATTATACGCAGCTCGAATAGCTGATGTGGAAAATGTATAAAAAATAGAGTGGTTGAAGGGAATGGATGTTTTTTATCCGATTATCGTTGCTTCGGGTGGAAAACCAGCGTGATAAATTCTGTCCTTTGGATAATTTTATGTGCGAAAAAATAACTATGGGTCTGATTCGATAGCATCTATTTAAAATGAGTAATCGTCAATGATTATGTTTATGGTAGTCTACAAATTAAGTCTCAGATTTTTTTGCCCGGAGTACTTTTCTCTCTCATTTATCTAACGGAAAACGAAGAAAATGTACGCTGTCGATATTAAAACGATGCTTTTATTGAGCTCTTATTTATTCAAGACCGATGAGCTTACTTATGAGAGGATTTTGCGGGAAGAGCGAATATTTGGCGTTAACTGAAATCAATAAAAATGCTTCTTTGATGTAGAACTTTTTATCTAGTTCCATTATATCCCCTTTAACTTAATTTCTCGACTGACAATAAGCCCTCTCTAACAAATGCCATCATACTGACACCTGCCACAAAATCAACAATCTCTATATTTGCAAAGGTAATCGGAGATGACAGTAACTTTGACAACTAGATATTAAAGAAATTTGGATATTGACTAAAATACCCTGATTTGCCTTGATATGTAAATTTTTATAGCACGTGAAACAATTTTCATAACATGGGTAAGATTTTTTTCAGCCCTTCCATTCCCCCCAAATTTCAAAAGGATTTCGTTTTCGAAAGTTTGGATGGTATCTGATTTGAATTTGATTGGATTGTTTGTGATGTTATTTATTTGTGATAGAAGCTGTTTAGCTATTTTCATGGGAATTAAATATTTCTTCTGGACTGCAATCATCCACATTTTTGTGACATAAGGGCACAGGTTCATGAGAGTCATAAAAATAAGATGTTATGTGCGGTTGCCAATAATCTACATAATATAATCTGGAGAGCGACTGAAGCGATATCCAGAACTATAAATGGACCCTTGAGAGAAATAGTGCCAAAATGTGCTTTCCGTGCTGAATCTCCACGCATAATAGCATACATACTGCAAATGAATGTGCAAATATGTGTTTATAGATTTCTGGCATGTGTGGCGTTCCCAAGTATTTAGATCGAGAATCAAAAGAGCGATCGGAAGGATGTCATGTATGCAAAAGCGTTACGGGGGTTCATAACTTCAGTATCATCGACTTGGGCTAGGAGGTTAGTAAGATTTCAATTGCCGATATACCAGATGGTAGATGGTTGACAATTTAGCTACTTTGACATCAAAGTCTTAATATTATTTAAGGATGCGGTGTTTTAACAAATTTTACACTTAAAAGAAGCAGGCATGGAATGACGCAAATTGAGACGACATCAACTAAATCGAAATGACCTTCTCTAGACAAAGATTTGTGAATTGCCTTCTATGTGATGGCGAAAGACGAATATTGAAACGTTATCCTATTGCCAAATTTGCTGGGAGATCTACACCTTTGATACACTTTCGGTAAAAGTGGCAACTTGTGACCGATCAGGTATGCTTGGCTCTTTAGTTCAGCTTATCCAAGGAGCCACCCGCTGTATTAGTTTGTTTGCTAATATGTCTAAGGTTTTTGGCACGAAGGTTCCACATATGTTTTTTTTAAAAAAAACGTTTATATGTTTATGTCTACTTTATCTGAACTGACACCAAGATAGACCTTGTAACATAAGGTACAACCGAGGTCGTAAAGAGCTAACCATTGCCAATAAAAATGAAAGGAGGACAAAATTACTCGAGCCGAACATCTCATAACCTGGAATACGCTGTCGAAATAATGGAAAACTACAAAGGATTGCATATTTCTTTATGTTTCCTTGCAGCTTCAGTCAAATGGAGGTGCATTCTCTGGAGTTACGCCACTAGCATTTCGTGGCTGCCAAACTTGAGATGCTCCTTTCGCTTGGAGTCATGTTGGAAGTTACAAGGATGGGAAGAATCAATTTGTTCATAATCGTTCGTCTTTATGTACTCCATCAATACCAACAAAGAACAAGTCGGGAGATCGGAAGCTGGGCGCTCTAGGTATGAAAGGTTTTGTTTGCTTCTTGAGTGAGTATACTTGAGTGTAGAACTATCCCATTTGTACATAGCCCGTTCGGAATACACATTTAGCATGTCAGATTTAGTACTTCGGGTTGTAAATTTACACGGTAAAGGCAACTTTGAGCTACTGTAACTTTGTTACTAATAGTATGATTTTTATCAAACTTGGAGATAATATGCTTCATATTATATTTTATACTACTACTCTATACTACTATACTATAACTCTGAGGTAAACTTAAGGGGGGTTTTACTCAATTTTCCCAAAAATATGGTAATATACAATTATTAACTTAATTTGAACAGATATTGATATGGAGAGTATTTTGAGGCCTGGGCACCATATAGAGGCAGTTTCGTAATTTTTTTCAGATTTTTCGGTTGGGTAAACTAAGACTGGCTTCGAAAAGTACTGATCGAGACCTTTCATTTGATACCCCACATGACTATATTTGGTGAAAAAAATTGTACAACCCCCTTTTACACGTATGGAGACCCCCCCTAAATCTCAACGTAGAAGGATATCACTCACTACATGTCTGGGGGTCTACAGGTCCCACCTTGTCACCAAATTTCAATGGTGTAGCTGTTTTTGAGAAAAGTGCCTGTGACAGACAGATAGACAGACATTGAACCGATTTTAATAAGGTTTTGTTTTACAAACAAAAGGCAATCTACACTAATTGCTTCAAACAACAACGTATAAAAACTGCGTACTGAAAACCTGTCTTAAGAAATACTATCTACTTAATAGCAAAGAACAATGATTTTATAGCAGTTCCACTTTCAACAAGTTCAACATCCTAAACATACTTTCCAACTACAACCATCGCTAGTTCGTCTTCAAAACCAATAACCAACATTGTCCATCGTACATAATGTTCCAAAAGTGTGGTCCAAATAGGGGGTCTTTTAAAAACAAAAATGCCTGCTCTCGAAATCTGTTCTTTCAGTCTTCCCCCCTTTCCAAAGACCAACAACCAACGTTGTCTCCTCCGACACAGAAAAGCCCTGGACTCCATAATACATGCTCAATGATCAATGACTTGAATATTTGGCCATCACATCAAAGACTGCTTATGGTATAAACTCAGCGTTTCATTCTACAGTGATTCAAATTGGGAACGGAGCCTGTTCGTTGATGAGTACCATTTCGAGGAGGTTCTTCATGTGCACTAGGGTATTTTTGCGATAGCAGGGAACACGTAGCTGTAAATTGAATTATAACACTTAAGTTGGGACCATTTCTTTAAAGTCTTAACCAATATGGCAACCTAGGAAGCATTCTAAGATCTATGAACTTTTAAACCATTGAAGTAGCAAAAAAGAGTTCTGGAGGAAGACCGCTTTTCCCGGTTGTATTGGAAATGTCAAAGAAATCAATACCAAAGATCGAAAAAGCCAGTTTCCTTTAAGTTCTTTATTTTGGTGGTTACTCATTCTATTTACAATTTTCTTTCATGAGTCATTAATTTTTGGGGATCGGCGACAAAGGAAAGGAGAAATTGGTATCACCATCATCAACGGCGAAACAACCGGTATCCGGTCTAGGCCTGCCTTAATAAGGAACTCCACACATCTCGGTTTTGCGCCGAGGTCCACCAATTCGATATCCCTAAAAGCTGTCTGGCGTCCTGGCCTACGCCATCGTTCCATCTTAGGCAGGGTCTACCTCGTCCTCTTTTTCTACCATAGATATTACCCTTATAGACTTTCCGGGTGGGATCATCCTCATCCATACGGATTAAGTGACCCGCCCACCGGAACCTATTGAGCCGGATTTTATCCACAACCGGACGGTCATGGTATCGCTCATAGATTTCGTCATTGTGTAGGCTACGGAATCGCCCATCCTTATGTAGGGGGCCAAAAATTCTTCGGAGGATTCATCTCTCCAACGCGGCCAAGAGTTCGCAATTTTTCTTGCTAAGAATCCAAGTTTCCGAGGAATACATGAGGACTGGCAAGATCATAGTCTTGGTAAGAGCTTTGACTCTATGGTGAGACGTTTCGAGCGGAGCAGTCTTTGTAAGCTGAAATAGGCTCTGTTGGCTGACAACAACCGTGCGTGGATTTCATCATCGTAGCTGTTATCGTTTGTGATTTTCGACCCTAGATAGGAGAAATTGTCAACGTCTCAAAGTTGTATTCTTCTATCCTAATTCTACTTCGTGTTTGACCAGTGCGGTTTGATGTTGTTGGTTGATTCGTCTTTGGTGCTGACGTTGCCACCATATTTTTTGTCTTGCCTTCATTGATATGCAGCCCAAGATCTCGCGCCGCCTGCTTGATCTGGATGAAGGCAGTTTGTACGTCTCGGGTGGTTCTTCCCATGATGTCGATATCGTCAGCATAGGCCAGTAGTTGGGTGGACTTGAAGAGGATCGTACCTCTTGCATTTACCTCAGCATCACGGATCACTTTCTCGACGGCCAGGTTAAAGAGGACGCATGATAGGGCATCCCCTTGTCGTAGACCGTTGTTGATGTCGAATGGTCTTGAGAGTGATCCTGCTGCTTTTATCTGCACCCGCACATTGGTCAGGGTCAGCCTAGTCAGTCTTAATAGTTTCGTCGGGATATCAAATTCTCTCATGGCCGTGTACAGTTTTACCCTGGCTATGCTATCATAGGCGGCCTTAAAGTCGATGAATAGATGGTGCAACTGTTGGAATATGAACTTGCAACAGTTTTTCCGTCGCTTGCCGCAGAGAGAAAATCTGATCTGTTGCTGATTTGCCTGAAATGGAGCCTCTTTGGTATGGGCCAATGACGTTCTGAGCGTATGGGGCTATCCGGCCTAGCAAGATAGCGGAGAATATCTTATAGATGGTACTCAGCAACGTGATACCTCTATAATTGGTATGGAGCATCAAAGTCATCCATTTGATTCTTGGTTTGAAAAGCAGTTCGCCTTTGCGCTCTGCCCAGGGTGAACATATAGTTGCTAACCATCTGAAACCTTGTGGCGTGTTGGTTACAAGATAAGGCGTATATAGCATATATTTATATTTACCAAATTTGCATAAGTTCTAGCTTTCAAATAAAAAGCTACCTCGCTGCCCAGGAGTTCCACGAGTCCTTGTTGTATATTTAAATAGCGACTTTTGTAATTTGCGGGATATAACATGGGGTTGACGTGTACTTTAAATTGATCTTTTATAAATTTATACAAATTATACTCCATCAATTTGTCAATGGGATCAAACTCTCAACGCCTCCACGCTGGCATTTTAAAACAGAAAGTAACATTATTTCCTTATTTTGTGTTCCAAGAAAATAATCCAATTTGTGCGAATGCTATTAAAATAACAATGAACGGGTTACTGAAATGCTTCCCTGGTGAGAACAGTTCAATTTTCTACGGATTAGATAAAAAACGTGCCACCACAAGCGACTATCAACAGTAATCACTTTCACAATATCGCAACGAAAACACTTTGCGGGCCTTCTTGGGAAAAACATGATAGAGGAGCTTATCACCTCCTATGTGTCCATACTAAAAGGAAATAAAAGTGGATATACTCGCAGGATAAATTACGGAAATCTTGCTGTGGCGGCCTATTCGTCGGATTTTTGTATATTTAGATTAGTGAATCCGACACTTTTCACGACTTACGGAGGAAATGTATGTAAATAACATGACCAAGGACAACACGTGCTGATAATGTGATGGCATAAACTCTGATATTATGCGCAGCAGGACCATCTTGCCGGGTAATAATGCAAATTGCATTAACGTAACTAATTTTAAGTAATTCTTTGTTAGAGAGTTTCAATCTCATGATGACGAGAGAAAATGATGAATACAGCAGCATCTAGATTACTTTCAGGAATATTAAATACACAATCATTAAATCCCTCATTATTTATCCTTAGCGAAGGCTGTTTCGCTCAATAAGGTGTTGAGCTTGTTCTTATTGGAAACTTCCTTATCTCTAATAAACTTCGTCTTTGCTCGCCTCATTGGGTTACCTGTGAAGAGGTAAATATCCTTGCGAAGCTTATGTTTGCCATCCTAAGCTTTACTCATTTTCACGAAATGGAAGAGTTCACCGTGACTTATCGAACATCATCTTAATAAATGTTTCCACCCTTCCCACGTATCCCTTGGAGCTATTTATTCGAGAATATTGAGAGAAACATCTACAGTGGAGGGTTGAGATATTAAATCTCAACCTCTTTCAAAAGTTTTTGCGCAAAATTATCTTTTTGATTCTGATTATGACTATTATGAGTATCTGGACGAAAAAACAGAGCTGTTGTGCATAAATTTGAATAACATGAAGTTAACCTTTTTTATTTAACCATAGCGGTCCTGGTATGCGTCTAGAAACATGAATCATTAGGACCCAAGATCGCCTCTGAAAGATTTATAATTTTCCCAGACCATGCTACACATTTTTTCCCTGTTCATGCTCATTTTAATTTCCGCAACCTGAGGTGGCAATAATGTGTTCATAATAAATTTTCCGTAGATGTGCTTCGCTTAGGATATTTCCATACACGATTTTCGGTAACTGCACGTGCAAAATTGACTAGAACAACAAGCGTGATTTGCATAATTTTTCTCTCAAGGAAATGAAACTTTGTTTAATATGAAGCAGGATTTCAAGGAGGAATGAGGAGGAAAGTTTATGACCTAAGACGAAAAATCAATTCCATGCGCTTACTTCCGGAGGAGGTCCTGTTATTACTAGCTTCTAACGAACATACAATTGTCAGTATATTTTGCTGATGGGAACATTCATACAAGACAATATCCCCCAGCTTTAATGGACATATTGCTTGGATAAGTTACTGAAAGCTGAAGCAGGTTTATGCAAAGGTGGTCATGTCTAGCGTTTATCTCACTGGAAGCGCATACTTAAACTGGATGGCAAAATAAGCATCAGTTAAGTACTCCCTTACTCTATTACCATATTTTAGTATTCCAAGCATCGTCATGACGCAAATCATAGGTGCTCATGGCTTCGTGTGACTGAGCAAAATTAAGATATCTATACTGATGGTGGGTAAGCAGTCCCCTGTGCTTACACAGTTGTTCTGAAATACATATTTCATCCTCCGTAAATTCTGGATATTGATATTGGTTCAATGTCTTGGGATTGTTGGAAATTGCAGATGGTATTGACTTGCCTTGCAAAGTTCCACACCGGCTCAAATAGGCCAGATAGCTCCAGCCTACATAGAAGTAAAATTAGATATTGGAAAGCTTAAACCTTTGAACTTTTGGGCGTCACATGTGTGATTTGAATTTATTTTTTAGAATAATAAAATCTGACGGTAATGTTGGGTCTAGTGTATAATATATTTAAAATTGAGTTATTACCGATAATCCGAACAACATTCTCTATCGTTATATCGTTATTGTCTCCTTCTCAATAAGATGTGGATATTCTATAAATAAATGAAACATTTTTCACTGAACTGTTACTGTCTCGACCGTTTATGTTTTTTCCTTATACTGAGTTCTTAATGATGTGTTTTTTATTGCATTCCTACCGAAGGGTTTAATTTCACCATCACATTCAGCCCAGAAGGCACAAAATACATCAAAATCATCTGTCGCCCTTGACTATTGCCAACGTATTGAAAGAAAATGCAACTCAACGTCTTGCTCAAGCTACCTCCCCCTGTCATTTGGCATGCCAATCATAGTCAGCACAAAACCCACAAAACTACTGCAAGAGGGCCAACGATGAGTAACCGGACCGGAAGGGGACTTACAGAAAAGTTCACTACCAAATAATTATTCCGATTCCTCTACTCATCATCATCATCAACGGCGGAACAACCGGATCCTGTCTAGGCCTGCATTAATAAGGAACTTCACACATCCCGATTTTGCGCCGAGGTCCACCAATTCGAGATCCCTAAAAGCTGTCTGGCGTCCTGACCTACACCATCGTTCCATCTTAGGCAGGGTCTGCCTCGGATCATCCTCATTCATACGGATTAAGTGACCCGCCCACCGTAACCTATTGAGTCGGATTTTATCCATAACCGATTTCGTCGTTATGTAGGCTACGGAATCGTCCATCCTCATGTAGGGGGCCAAAAATTCTTCGGAGGATTCTTCTCTCGAACGCAATTCTTCTTGCTAAGAACCCAAGTTTCCGAAGAATACATGAGGATTGGCAAGATCATTGTCTTGTACAGTAAGAGCTTTGACCCTATAGTGAGACGTTCCGAGCGGAACAGTTTTTGTAAGCTGAAATAGGCTCTGTTGGCTACCAACAACCATGCGCGGATTTCATCTTCGCAGCTGTTAACGGCTGTGATTTTCGACCCTAGATAGGAGAAATTATCAACAGTCGTTAAGTTGTAGTCTCCTATCTTTATTCATCTCGTTTGAGCAGTGCGATTTGATGTTGTTGGTTGGTTTTTGGTACTGACGTTGCCACCATATATTTTGTCTTGTCTTCATTGATGTGCAGCCCAAGATCTCGCGCCAATCAACGCCTGCTCGATCTGGATGAAGACAGTTTGTACGTCTCGGGTGGTTCTTCCCATAATGTCGATATCGTCAGCATAGGCCAGTAATTGGGTGGACTTAAAGATGATCGTACCTCTTGCATTTACCTCAGCAATACGGATCACTTTCTCGAGGGCCAGGTTTAAGAGGACGCATGATAGGGCATCCCCTTGTCGTAGACCGTTGTTTATGTCGAATGGTGTCGAGAGTAATCCTGCTGCTTTTATCTGGCCTCACACATTGGTTAGGGTCAGCCTAGTCACTCTTATTAATTTCGTCGGGATACCGAATTCTCCCGTGGCCGTGTACAGTTTTACCCTGCCTATGCTATCATAGACGACTTTAAAGTCGATGAATAGATGGTGCAACTGTTGTCCATATTCCAACAGTTTTTCATCGCTTGCCGCACAGAGAAAATCTGATCTGTTGCTGATTTGCCTGGAGTAAAGCTTCTTTGGTATGGGCCAATGATGTTCTGGGCATATGGGGCTATCCGGCCTAGCAAGATAGGGGAGAATATCTTATAGATGGTACTCAGCAACGTGATACCTCTATAACTGCTGCACTGTGTGATATCTCCCTTTTTATGTAGAGACAGATAATGCCTCTTTGCCAATCGTCAGGTACTGATTCCCGTGCCTTGAGCACAGGTTGATGAACCACTTGGTGTAATTGGTTGCTTCCATATTTAACCAATTCGGCTGTAATTCCATCGGCTCCTGGCGACTTATGGTTTTTTAGCTGATGAAATGCACGGACTGTTTCTCTTATACTTGGTGGTGGCAGTATTTGGACGTCGTCTTCAGTTGGCGGGACCTCCAACTCGCCGATGTTCTATTTGTTCAGTAGTTCATCAAAGTACTCAACCCATCGCTCCAATATGCCAATTCTGTCGGAAATCAGATTTCCCTCTTTGTCTCGACAGGATGAGCATCGAGGTGTATAAGGCTTCATCCTGTTGACTTGTTGGTAAAACTTTCGCGCGTTCCGTTTCATTCATCGTTAAACCAATCAGATTCCGCTACTGCCATGTTTAATACCTGCTGTGTGGTTCCATCTGAGTCCCTTCTCCTCTTTTTTGTCCCGCTCCAATTCTCAAATAAGATTCGTCATATAATATCTATATAATATCTATATATAATATCTGTAACACAGGCCACGTAGCTGGGATTTTGGGCTTCTTCATAATTTCATCGTGATTATGAGGACAGCTATGATAGTAAAGAACAGAGGTTATTTTCATATCTCGACTGTAGAAGCCCATTGGGGGAATTTAGTATCCAATTTGTTAATCCACCAAAGTTTTTTTGCCTTCCCCTAGTCAACGGTCAAAAATTCCCATAGAGTGCTTCTTTTCTTCAATCAATATTGACAGGTCAACAGGAACCATAATATACTGGTAGCGTCCCTGTCAAACCCAAACCAGTAAACCGACTATAATATAGAAGTAGGCGTTCTCTCTCTTTTGCTTGTGTTTTCGGTACTACAGGATATTCATAATTGTTGGCGTGACAATCGAATCAGAGCTGGACCTTGAAGCGTGATAGATCACTTCATTCAAGGCCGCAACGGAACACTACAGAATTACGGGACTCTGTATGAGGCAATGTGGTCATCGATTTTGGTACTTATTTATAGCTGCGTCGACTGCTATCCTGTATCGGGTCAAGATATAAATGCCTCTGCCACTAGTAAGATTTGAACCGCGACGTTGCGGTGTGACAGGCATGTGGCCACCATAGCATTAGTCGCAAGAAATATGCAAGTGTTCCTCCAATTGTTGCACTCAAGGCAGGTGCTCTTCTTTGGAACCTTAATCATCTCCCTTGTTTCTACTCATTGGGGAAGTTCTCAGATCCCTAGCATAATCCAATGGGTGAAAGAAGCGATTTGCAGAGATTGCTGGATCTGCAAAGAAAGGCTTAACACATTCAACTAGCGACTTTCCTCCATTCGAGTATTTTGATGATAGAGGTAATTTCGTTTCTGTTTGCAGGAGCAGTGCGAACCCATATTTTACGGTGGCTTACTATTTTGTCCACAAGGAGTGGAACTTCACAACTGAAACTGCTCACGATCATGAATGAGAAGCCTACTATTAACGTTCCTCACAAGACCATCGAAAGACTTCTGATTACCTATAAGCCTATCTATCTGTGCCAGCTTCTGGTTTTCTGATTAGCATTAGGGTAGAATTCCATTGATCACGGTACATGATGTGCTGTTCTTACCGTACTTTTGTACAGTATCCGAGGTCCTGCGCGTCGCACTAACCCCTGTTTGTAGCAATCACCGGAGTTATTAGCTCCCAACCTTCATCAATTCGCCTCCAGGTCACCGTGGTAAGAAAGGTTTTGTATCTTGGAACATGGCCGATCACCTCATTCGCACCAACGGTACTTTTGATGGCGATCCAAACTACATCACTTTTATCTAATAGTTCGTTCAGTGTTTGTGTCCATTTCTCATCAAAGCTTTCCTGTTGTTGGACTGCAGCCGGAGCGTGGAAACGGCACACTTTTAATTACTGCTAAAGTTTGCCTCCCTTGCGACTAAAAACAGGAGTGATATGCAGGCAGAGGTTTGCGATCATCAAATGCTTATCTTCTTATGGCTAATTTCAGCACTCCTCTTGGTAGGCGCATTCAGGAGACAATTCTTAAGGCTACTGCTGATCAATGCTCAATTAGTTGAACCTTTAGACCCAGAATATCCATCGGATATCACCGGCAACTTCACTCGCGTAGGAGAAAGCGAGCCTTCCTTCTAAGGGCCCTCGATACCGTTCGTAATAGTCAAATATGGTCGTTGAGTGATCAGTCCTTATACAAGGAGCTGTTGATGTTTCGGTAGCTGAAAATTTTCGAAATTTGCGGGTTACTAGTTCAGAAATTTTCATCTTTTCTAGTGAGCTTTCACGAGCTTTTACGTAAGAGGGCCACGATATACTTGCAGGCTGCTTATAGCCAGGATGGTCAACTCGATTTTGTTTTATGTAGCCCCAATTTGGATTAGGCATTGCGGATCTCATTTAACTCTAATAAGGGACTCAGATCAGGCATTCGATAGAGCCAAATAGCGAAACCGATCACGACGAGCCAACTCCGCTTGTGAACGGGACAAAGGCTGAAGAAAAAGAAGACTTAACTCTAATAAGGGAGTACAGTCTACAGAAGGACAGTGCGGTCTTCAGGACTGTCTCAGATTATGCAGCACAAATTCACTGAAGAAGGGAGGAAGGTCTGGAAGAGGTGCTGGCACCAGAAGATCTGATGCGGAGAATGCTAGCGTATTAGGAGGATTGAGATGCGAACAACCCCATGGTCGGATCTATTCAGAGCGAACTGCGAAAAACGTAACAAGAACGTCGCGTATAGAAGAAAGTGAATCAAGCTAGAGAGAGCTTACCCGCGCTGTAGTACTTTATGACGGGGGGTCAGAGGTGGTTTAGTGGGTCAGCGTCTTGGAAAATTTCTACAAGTGGGCAATTAGGCTCCCGGTCGTCGATATCTCTCGACTGCATACCTCTAATACCCAGAGCGGTAAGAATTTTGGAACAAAGGAACTCTCTAAACAGCCTGAAATAAAAAAAAAATAAAACGGCAGTTGAAAAGTATTCTGACCTAGAAAAGTCGTCTACCATTTAGCTTGGAGCCAAAATAGTTGAAATGCCAAACTTTGTTCAAGTCAGGAGCAATGTGCACTACTCTTTAGGATTCAATACAGTAAATTATGGGAAGAAGAAGAAGAATGAGTCCAAGGAAAGCTCTATAACTACTCTTTTGACGGCAACGCGGTCGACGCCTGGGAAAAGAAGGAGCGATACCAGCGGAGGTGCGAGTAGTTAGTTATAATAAGCGGACCCTAACCATAATAAAGGGTAGCCGGCCTAACATGCGGTCACCAAACTATACAGGAATGTATGAGGTAGCCTACAATTAGGATCGTATGGGCAAAACAGACGGCTCCTTCAAGCCTGACTTTGGCCGAGTTCGAGGAGGAAAAATTGGTCTTATGGTAAAAGCGAAAGGACAACGGCCAAGAGTCACTGCCGGTGACTTAAACGCATGGGTTATGAAATTGAGAAATTTACTGATGAAGGCAAGAGGGTGTTGTCTTTTGGAGGCATAAGGGCAAACGATGGTTTGGTTCATACCAAACAAGAGGGCCCGAATTGGTTGCGAACTTGACTTTCGTTTGCTAGCTCGCGATATGCCCTAGAAGATCAGTGAACCCCATTCCCATAGTTATCGACTTGCAATCGCCTTCGACCCGAAGAACTAGCCAAACATTTATTGAGGTGTGGTTGGACCCAAGTACACCCTCGGAGAAAGTCTTCCATATCAAGGAGCACATCACGGAATCATGCGACTGATCGATGCCAAGACGCTATACTTTCCCTTTGTAGAAACCTAACTCCTGGTTTAATAGTTTACTGTTCGATCTTCGGTCATTGTATCATCGGGCCAGACGAGTAGTCTAGAGATCGATGGGTAGGAGTAAGGCAAAACAGCGTGTTAATAGAGAATTAGTAGGTCGAAGGTCGAACAAACATCAAGCTACCTCTATAGCAAAGCAAGTAGACTACTTCAAATAACTCTACGCAGAGGCGGATATAAACCCATGGGGAAACGTCTACAGGGTTTTAATGAGGAGATTCAAAGGTTAGGCAGCTTCGCAAATTATATATCCCGAGCATTTCCTGGAAATTATTCAAGCTTTATTTCCTCAGAAGGGCAGCAGCGGCAGCAACCTACCTTTAGATGTGGTTGTAATAACCACAGTAATGACGAAAGATGTATTGGAGATTTATAATAGCTGGGAGAGCTGGGAGCTGGGATTAACAATCGAAGCCAAAAATGCAAGTACTGTGCAATATTTAGCCCAGATGTGAAAATGCATTTAACCTTGCCAATTGGAAAATTACAAAGAGGTTTTTGGTGACAATTGGTGTACCCAGTTACTTTGCTGCATTTATCAGTAGAAAGCAGACCTTGGCACGACACAGATTGTGGACCTAAAGAATATATTGCCTCCGTCTCCGTTCCTACGGAACATCATGTATAGCAATGTCCTTAACGCTGAGTTATTAGGGTCACGATAGTGGTTTACTCCAAAGACATATCTGTGATTTTTGTTTTTGACATTTCACATATGTGGAGTTGTATTCATCCGGAACTATCACTGCTATAAAAAGTCTTGCACTCGTGCTAGGCAAAGTGGAAGAGTGCTTATCACAAAGCGTCGTAAGGAAACGACTGCCATCAGACCTGGGGAAACACATCATTACTTCAAAACTAGCCATCAAATACCTTGAAGTAATGATGTATACTAGATTAAACCCCAAGTAGCATTTACAACATGTTCGCATTAGGTCCCCGATTGTGAGCATGTTCATGGGAAGCATGATGCCGCACGTTAACCCCGCTATGCACTTGTAGGCGGATTTGACGTCGGTTGAGGAACCTTCACTGCATAATACATGCGTTATTTAAAGAATGAAGAAAGAATAGGAGAGCCGCGTTAAAGGGTTTGCTGTGGCTTTAGAATTGTCTTAGATGAAGCAGTCAACACGGCAGTCGGGTGATGCCTAACGACATTTTGGCCAGTGGGACGTAGCGCATCTTTGGTGGATCTGGTTCCTCCTCTGATCGGCATCTGAAAGACGTCGACAGGGAGGAATCGTTGAGCAAGTGGCAACAATGCTGGGAACTGGTAGAAAAGGGTCGATGGACCCATAGATTAATTCCCAGCATCAAGGGGTGGGTGCAGAAAAGGCATAGTGAGATAAACTATGATCCGCCGCAGTTTCTTTCGGCATATGGCGTACACTTAAATACTTGAAACGGATAGGTCCATGGTTTGCTTTTGGCCACGCTGCTCCACAGTCCAAAGACGCAAGCGAGCGTCTGATGACATCCCAAAGCAAAAAGTGTATGAACGGACTACGTAACTGTCCCACCTGCGTCAATATCGCGGGAAACCCATATTAAGCCCTTTTCCCTCGCCCAAGGTTCGCAGAGCAAAGGAAAAGTGTAAAGCTGACATTGGGAAGGACAGTAACAACAGAAAGTCTAATTGCGAAAAACAGAAATGGCTGAATGATCAAGAAAGTGTGTAATGATTGACATATGAAATATTTCACCGTTGCTGTAAGATGATTCTGTAAGAAGCGTTGCGGCGTCAAACAGTTGCAAGAATGATGGAAAGGCATTAGGAACTTTGATCTTTCATGGAAAGAAGTTGCGGAACGAAGTGTGAATGGTCGTTGGAAAAATTGTATCCCGAAATGAGCAAAAGTGATGAAAATACGCAAAAGATGCATAACATCACACAACTAGTGAACAGGAGGGCTAAGCCCCCGTGAAAGTGAAAAAAATCTTATAAAAACTGTTTTCTACAAGAGATCCACGGGGCAACTAGCGGCGTTTTCTAAGTGAAAATATCAGACGTTCTAATGATATCAGAAAACAGAAATATGAGTTGGTCTATGAGGCTAAATATCACAAACGTTCATCTTTTTAATTAGGCCAGTTGAAGGTGGCATATATCCCGAACTCTTCAATATGAAATTCATCTGAATAGTTATTGCGATATACGTATATAATCTTCATCATTTAATAGAAATGCATTTCCTTAGTGTAATGGATGCTGAGAAAAGCTCCATATGTAATTTCATAAATGGTAACTAATTTTGGAAGGGTTTGAGTAGAGTCCTCAGAAATTCTGCAAGAAGGACATTTGCTCACATGCTATACATGTATGCAACCTTTTCAAATGCGATTAGACTTAGTATTAAGTTGGAGTTGAGAATATATTTGCCTCTGATATTGAGGATAGCAGAGGAATGTAAAGGATATTTTGATTCATTCAAACCATAATCGCCTTTCTATTTGTTAGACAGGATTATAAATCTGTGTGACCCGATTGTTAAGCTACTGCTACTGCTAAAATTACTGGGAACAGGGTAGACGAGTTTAGCCTTGGATAATCTTAGTTAATATGCTAAGAAAACTGCAAACAATAACATAGATTTGATGAGTTAAATACGCTAAAAAGACCAATTTTGGGACAACATACTGAATGAGCCATCGTTATAGAATTAAGACTAAATTAACACAAAAAATATATATTTTCCTACATCGCATATTCCTACATGTCATACTTAAAAAAGTTTAGTCAAGGATTTCCGAATTCAAGAAAAGGGGTAAAGAAACACTATAGACTTCGAGTGTAACCGTTGTTACATTTATGTAATTTGCAAACAATTCGTAAAATTATGATTGATTAGGGGAATCCTAATTTGATTTTCAGTTTTGCTTCGTCTAGGTTATTATCTAAACGCCCTTGGACTGTACATGATTTGGTTTCCAGTGCAATTCTGACTGCAAGCAGATCCTTGAATCTTACTTCCTCTTTCATATTCTACTCTCTAATTTCGTTCTTTATTCACTATTAAACTTTATCACAATGTCCACTTGATACCACAAACAACCCTTAATTCACTAGAAATTAACGATAAAAATTAAAACAGAACTAACTGCCGGATAAAACTATCTATCATAAGTAACTAAACATCACTTTCGCGATAAGTATCTAGTATAAACAGATAACCAGCACGTTTGAATCTGATGAATAGCCTGCTAATAATATGATCGCTAAACGATTAAACGATAAGTATATGTACCTTGAATACCATATTGCCGGTGGTTTTGAGTGATCTACACGGAAAATACTACTTTTGGTGTGCAAGACGCTGATGGTTGGCACAAATAATTGTTGCACTAAACTTGATCACAAACTGTAAACTGGGCTTCGTGCTTATATTTCTCGCTTTTATAGAAATTTTGTGCCTTAGATTTGAGAGCGTTTGATCCGTTGTAAATTGTATCAATGTTCCTGTAAGTATTACAATTCAGCTCGGAGCAATAATCAAGTTTTTGTGTTTGTTGTTATTTAAATTTCTTGGGGTGGAGGTGTTCAAACTTTTCGAAATGACGAGCCAAAACTATTGGTAAATGATACCCTACAGGGACTATTAGCTCGTCTACCATATAACATCTATCTTAATTTTTTTCGACAATCTCTGTTCTTATAATTTATCAACAATAGAAATCGAGGGCAAAGTCGTTAATAAGGATCTCTAATTGAGAGAAAAGGTCAAGGAATATTTTTTCTGGCGATACCAGCTCTTTGAAATTGAAGAGGCTGAAACTGTGGATTTTTATCTATATTAGGCTTAGGCTTCAAATAATAGGCGAGTTTTCATCTCAATATGGTTTGCACCTATGTTGTATCTGTGGTTGCAGGCGAGGGAAGAGCAACTGAAAGATGAGCTTGGAAGAGAAATTTTTTTCGGAGATTAAGGTATTGGAAATTTTACACTGTGTAAAACTGGAACCTGAGGAAAGAAGTGAATATACGAATAACCGTGAAATCTTGCTCTCTTGTCATTTAGCTCGATGGAGTACGTAAAATTAACAATCATTAACGTGGTCTAATTATCCCCATCCTTATTTTTCTACAAAAACTACGAAACTAGCATTATTACTACTAATGCTACAAAAGATAACTTTAAGGAGGATGCCGAAATTTTCAGCGAGTCTCATGCGTGTTGAATAAAAGAATGGCAAAAATATGACCAGGGACAAAAATACAACTTTTCCTGCAGTTACGTAATATAATGGTATGGACTCAAAAAGGGAATGATGATGGACACCGACTCAAAGCAGGGGGTAATGAGTGAATCATATTTTAAATTTAGCAGCAAATTCAAAGACAAGTTGCGAAATTGAAGTTTCTACTGAAATTTTTCGTCAATACGTGCTTTCACACCCTTGCGTTAGCTAGGCTCGGGAAAGTCAGGGGAGGAAGTTCGTTGAATGGCGGCTACAAACAGTGGTAAGTACACGCGAAATTCCTACCTTACTACAATTTGCAATCAAGTTACGAGGCCTCCTGCAAAAAACCCGAATCACCGCACACATTTTACATCTATTTTTACGGTTTGGTGTAAAATAAAACCTTATTAAAATCAGTTAAATGTCTGTGTATCTATTCGTCTGCCTTTCGCTCTGAGGTGCGGCAAGAAAGATGAGGAAGCAATTTTGTTGTCCGGAACAAAATCAAGCGGCCGAGGGGAACTTTACCAGGGGTATACTGGTATCATGGGAACCGGGATAGCCCCTGAATTCACATGTCTCAGGTGAATTTCTCTCTTATAAGCATTCAGATCGGTTATAGCAGTTGGCCCCTAGTGGGATTTTCATGGGGGTTATGGTTACATTCAAGCGAACAGAAACCTTCAGCTCTCGGCGTGGTATTGCGTTTCAACATGGGTGCCCTATTTTTTAGTTCGGTACAGATTCAGATTACACCCAGCAGTAAGAATAAACTGAGCTATGCACTCAGTGTATACTGGTACGGTTGTGCTTGACTCAACGGGTCTCTGATTGTGGTCACAAAGTCAATCCGTGTCTTAAGAAGGCCATGGGGTTAACTTGACAGGTATTCACGTAAAACCACAGAGACGTAACTGTCGGTCTGCCTCTCATAAACGACTGCAACGATTGACAACAAATTTGGTGGGAAGGTAGGGAGTATGAACTTCCACACATGCAATGAGTTACATCCTTCTATCTTGTGTTTTAGATGGGGAGGTCACCGTACATGCAAAATTTATACGGCTGCCATTCATCACCTGGTAGAGTGTAGCACGCAACCAGACCTTGGAGTTTTTGGGTAACAGTGGAGTTCACTTTCAATATGCTACTCCCATATAGCAATAATAGCACAGAACAGTCTCAGAACTGCATTTATAGATTTTAGACAGGGCAACGAAAGCGGATCCTGAGCTCTTAATCCATTGGACAACATCCAATTTGGTGCCTTAGTTGGCAAAACCAACGCTTCCTGGGTATACAAATACTTTGCTTTTTGGGTGTTTATTTTCAGTTCTTCTCTTCCCAAACCCAGTGCCATTTGGCTAAGGTCCGTGATTCGGTGAGAGAGCAAGTAGATATCACCAGCGTGCTCAAGGTTTTTGAGGAAAAATGTCATTTTCCATTTAACTCCTCGACGCTTTCGCTCTCCGCCCTCCAGATAAAGTGGCATGAAGAACGTCACCGATAACAAGCAGAAATAATATCGGTGACAGGATGCAACAGTGGCGGATTCCAGTTCTCAGTCCTCAAAATCCTCCAAGATTTTGCCCCGGTGCAGCACGGGGCATTTTGCGCCAGTTTCTCTGGAATGCCCTTTCTGCATAGAACACTGCAAGTACATTCCTGTTAACGATATAGAAAGCTTTCTCGAAATCGATGAAGTGCAGGTGCAGCGAAGATCTGAACTGCGCACTCTGTTATAAAATGAATGCAGGAGAATCCGAAGCGGAAACCAGCTTCGAGATGTTCTTTGATGGGTTTCAGAAATACTGAAGCTATTATCTTTGGAACGGCAGGGAGTATGCAGATACCCCTCCAATTGGCACAATCAAAACGGATCCCCTTCTTCAGAATCCCTCTGGGATAGGTCTCGGAGTCCTAAGATCTCTGTACGAACGGAAGCAAAAGGGGATGTACATTTTTTTCTTCGCCGAATATGGTCATGTTTGGTATCAAATGGAAGGTTGCAATTAGTACTTTCCGCCAAGGATCTTTTCTCTTGATCGCAGCACTCATATCCGAAGTTTCACGGCTCCACGTGCCCAGTCAAGCCGTTATTTTTCTTTCATTTTCAGTTTTATCTCGGGTGTTTCCTTCCGTAAAGTTGGCACGATATTCCGATGGTAATTTTATTTTTCGGATTCCAAGTTGAAGCATTCAAAGAACCCCCTCTCGCTGGCGTTCAGGACCCATAACAAAGAGGTAAGCAAGCACGTGCACGTGAACTTCACGGTCAATTTTGCAAAATTTTTAAGTTTTTGAGATAGCTGTCCTTCTAGGATGACTCATGCTATTCATGCTATTCATGGTTTTCTGACTCCCGCGGATCACATTAGTCATTACAGATTATTTTCAAATTTAGATTTCACACTTCGGAGGCTCAACGGTTCATGCATACAGGGTTTTGTAAATTTTTTTTTTCTTAAAACGCACATATTTTCCCGTTCTCGACTGTTTCATTTATGCATACTTCAACAGCAAACGTATTAAGTAAGCCGCGCTATTCATTTCAATGTGGTATTGTCGTTCAATGTACATTTAATACATTTAGTGTCTTAGGGTGCAGTAACCCCGCTAGTATGATTCTGTAAATTGGGATCCATATTACTAGTTTTCTACTTCTTAGAAAAATTACAGGAGGGAGGTTATTAACTTTATTGAACAGGTATCGGTGCGGGTGACCTTTTGAGGTCATCAGCAAGGAGGGGAACTTCTCAACAGGGACTAAAGCAATGACTACTTCTGGCATTTCAAATTCATGAGAAGGTGCACTTATGGACAAAATTATAATATACGTTCCATGGATGAGACGAGTAATCGCGTGGAAGGGTAAATTATGGTTTAATTATCCCTGGATACCACCTTGTTGTGGTGGTAGTTTACTACTATACCAAGGGTATCCAAACACATGGAGGTGGAAACAAAAGATTGTAACTCTCCAAGTAGTAAGAAGTCACAGACTTCCTTCTCCTTGATGAGAGGAACTGGAAACCTGACTACGGCCGGCCTGTCGGTGACACTGCTGTCTAACTTTTCGAAAAAACGGGGGAGGAAGGCTTGGCAGAAGGGAATTTCAGCCGCAAAGGAGAGGGTACTACAGGCTTACTGTCGGAACCTTCTCCTCCGCCTCTAGTACGAAAAGCGGAATGAAGGGAAGGTGATGATGTGGACGCAACTTGTCTGATTCCGATATGTGGAAACAGATCCATACAGCCTGGACACCGTGGACCGTGATGACAACGGAAGACACTTCGAAAGGACGCGAAGTTTCTTTGGAATGAGGACATGGGTATAGCTATAACACCAAGTGTGGCGGTATTCAGATAAATGCAAGAATGCGGAACTTTCGGCGGAAGGTAAGGACAAGCTGGTGACCCCGATGAGATTCACACTGAACACAGGAGACTTTTCAGTTAGCGGCGGTTTCCACATTAGACTACACTTATGTCTACAGACATAAGGGTCAGTCAAACTAACTTGCAGCATACCAAAGCCTCATTCCATCTACTGGCAGCATGACTGGTAAACTTGGAGGATTATTCTTATATATTTATGGTACAAGATCCATGAATTCACTTTAACAAAATCTGTGGAATTGGATCAGTCAACGGGACTTGGCTCGTTTTTGATTAGAGACCTTCGAGACGGAGGGCCTGTGTTCTGATGCCTAAATTGTTAGAGGCAACCATGCTGAGGCAATTCTGCTCCCAGGACCTAGTTGCGATCAATTTATAACAGCACGTTAGTGGTGAGAGGAGAAACGTCATAGTTGCCTATTCTTACTTACCCTATGGTCCTTTGTGTCCTCCGCAAAAAATATGGATCTGGTAGAGTAGGCAGAATCAAGTGGCCTTGAACTCTTAATAGGTCGTGATGCGAATGCTCTACGTATTCGTTGGGTAGCAGTAAATACAATCATTGAGGGGAGAAGCTGTTTGATCTTATCACTTCAGCTGATCTAATGACCGGTAACGTAGGGCCAAGTTGGACTATCTTAGAAAACCGGTTGGTACATTCACGAACTCCAGATTTGAGTCTATACAGACCCTCTTGGAAGTACAAAACCCCGGAGAATATATCCCAAAAGTGATAGGAGGAGAATTGGTGAATTGGCGGTTTCTGCAAACCTTTCAACACAAAGGTGTTGCAAGGGGATTTGAGACACTGTGAAATGTTATTAATGAAAAGGCTGCAACTGTTATACTATCACTTGAACACTTCAAAGTACCTGACCTGCATGGCATCTATCCAGCGATGTTAAAGGTGGGTATAGATCCCTTAGAGCAACTTCTAAGAAATATTTTTCGAGGATGTCTTGCTCTTGGCTACGTGTCTTCCTCTTGGCAGAAGGTTAAGGTTCCTAAGCCTGAGAAAGTTGACTATACATATTCAAAGAATTACCGGCGAATCAGCTTAACGTCATTTTCGCTGAAATGTCTAGAGAGACTGAGATTGAGCATCACATTCGCGGGAAAGCGCTTAGGTCGCTTCCACTGAAAGAAAACCAACATGCTTACCAAAGTGGAAAGTTCTATGAGTCTTGCTCTTCATTTTTTGGTTTCAAAGATAGAGGACGCAATTTTGAAACGCGAGTAGGTAAGATTAGGGGTACAACCCTTCATCTCACCGAAGAAATGATATGTTTTGAAATAACATATAGATGTAAAGGTGAAACGAGCTCTCACAACTTATGGGGTCTTAGGCTTCAGGCAATAATGTAGATATGTTGCTATCTAATGGCCGGTGTTCACTTATTCATCCGTAGTGGGGTTAGTGAAGGTGAAACAAAAGAGCTTTCGCTGGGAGAAATAAATGAGGGAAGCGAAGTATTGGATGCCTTAGCAAAAGAGTGTTCAATTTCCCGGACCGGAGCCGGCAATTGGGGTGTCATTCGCATTGACATATTGACATGATGAGCCTTAATGCTGACATGATGAGCCTTAATGGGCACACCAAAGTTTTCCTGTCAGAACCAAACAAACATACTGCAAAGTTTATTCTGTCGAAAAGCAGGAAGACCCTCCAAAATGGTGCGTGTCCATCCTGTAATGAGGGAGCGGAATCCACGTGAGGTTTTGTATATGAGTAATTTGGCTGTAGATCGATAAGACATCAGATTGTTGGTGCCGATGTGCAGCAACTGCAACGGAAATCCTGCGATACATAAACGTATCCGGGATATTCCTTTAGACATGGGAATCGAGTACAATGGACGATGAGAGTCTGAGTGCTCAGGGGCTTTGCTTCCCCCACACCTCAAACACACATACAAACGCGATGCCTGGGAGAGTAGTATAAATATTCGTTAAATGATTCTGGATTTCAAATAGTCGTGAAATATGCTTATTTGCAAAAAATAAAGGTCACAGTAGAACAATTTATAGGTATCACCCAGTGCCAGAGTAAATTGTTTTACTCCGATCCCAACGATGATGTTTGTAGGGTGGCAGATATCTTAAAGTCGCTTCATGTCCTGACGGTTTTCTTGAAAGAAGCGTTCTCTCAACAAACCTCTTTGTTCTTGTTATGGACACAGTTAAACGGGACATCCAACCTTTAGCGCCCCAAACATTACTTTATACAGATGATATTTTCAATTGAGCAAATTGTCTAAAAGTGGAATGATCGTCTCATTCAATATGGTCTCAGATTGAATCTGAATGAAATGGAACTTTTGACAATAGAGTCCAGTTATTCAAAAAGGCGAATTTAGTTCCCTCTGAAAAATACTGTTCACGAAGGGTGAGTCGAACTAGTGGCCAACCGTCGTAGATCCCCGTCCAGATGGATCACGTAAAATATTTCTATTTTCATCATCAACGGCGTAACAACCGGTATCCGGTCTAGGTCTGAATTAATAAGGAATTCCAGACATCCTAGGTTTGCGCCGAGGTCCATCAATTCGATATCCCTAAAACCTACGCCATCGCTCCATCTCAGGCAGGGTCTGCCTCACCTTCTTTTTCTACCGTAGATATTGCCCTTATAGACTTTCCGGGCTAGATCATCCTCATCCATACGGATTAAGTGACCCGCCCACCGTAACCTATTAAGCCGGATTTTATCCATAACCGGACGGTCATGGTATCGCTCATAGATTTCGTCGTTATGTAGGCTACGGAATCGTCCATCCTCATATAGGGGCCCAAAAATTCATCGGAGGATTCTTCTCTCGAGCACGGCCAAGAGTTCGCAATTCTTCTTGCTAAGAACCTAAGTCTCCGAGGAATACATGAGAACTGGCAAGATCATAGTCTTGTACAGTAAGAGTTTTGACCCTATAGTGAGACGTTTCGAGCGAAACAGTTTTTGTAAGCTGAAATAGGGTCTGTTGGTTGACAACAACCGTGCGCGGATTTCATCATCGTAGCTGTTATCGGTTGTGATTTTCGACCCTAGATAGGAAAAATTGTCAACGGTCTCAAAGTTGTATTCTCCTATTTTTATTCTTCCTGTTTGACCAGTACGGTTTGATGTTGTTGGTTGGTTCGCCTTCGGTGCTGACGTCGCCACCATATATTTTGTCTTGCCTTCATTGATGTGCAGCCCAAGATCTCGCGCTAATCGCCGCCTGCTCGATCTGGATGAAGGCAGTTTGTACATCTCGGGTGGTTCTTCCCATGATGTCGATATCGTCAGCATAGACCAGTAATTGGGTAAACTTGAAGAGGATCGTTCCTCTTGCATTTACCTCAGCATCACGGATCACTTTCTCGAGGGCCAGGTTAAAGAGGACGCATGATGGGGCATCCCCTTGTCGTAGACCGTTGTTGATATCGAATGGTCTTGAGAGTGATCCTTCTGCTTTTATCTGACCTCGTACATTGGTCAGGGTCAGCCTAGTCAGTCTTATCAGCTTCGTCGGGATACTGAATTCTCTCATGGCCGTGTACAGTTTTACCCTGGCTATGCTATCATAGGTGGCTTTAAAGTCGATGAATAGATGGTGCAACTGTTGTCCATATTCCAACAGTTTTTCCATCGCTTGCCGCACGGAGAAAATCTTAGAGATGGTACTCAGCAACGTGACACCTCTGTAGATGCTGTACTGCGTGATGTCTCCCGTTTTATGTATGAGACAGATAATGCCTCTTTGCCAATTGTCAGGCATTGATTCGTTGTCCCATACTTTGAGCACAAGTTGATGAACCACTTGGTGTAATTGGTCGTTTCCATATTTAACCGATTCAGTTGTAATTCCATCGGCTCCTGGCGAGTTATTGTTTTTAAGCCGATGAATTGCACGGACTGTTTCTCCTAAACTTGGTGATGGCAGTATTTGTCCGTCGTCTTCAATTGGCGGGACGTCCAACTCGCCGATGTTCTGGTTGTTCAGTAGCTCATGAAAGTACTCAACCCATCACTCTAATATGCCCATTCTATCGGAAATCAGATTTCCCTCTTTGTCTCGGCAGGAGGAGCATCGAGGTGTATAAGGCTTCATCCTGCTGACTTGTTGTTAAAACTTGTTGTTAAAACTTCCGCGCCTGGTGCGGCTGCTCCCTGTGTTTTTCTAGTTCACAGACTTGTTGGTTCTCCCAGGCTTCTTTTTCCGTCTGTGAAGTCGCTTCTCCCCTTGGCGGAGTTCGTGATAAGTCTCTGCACGTGCCCGCGTTCTTTGAGAATGCAACATTACTCGGTATGCGGCATTGTTCGGTTCCGTTGCTAGCTTACATTCATCGTCAAACCAGCCGTTCCGACTTCTTTTGCGGCTGGGGCCAAGTATCTTTTTGGCCGTATCAATGATAAAGTTATTCAGGTGGTTGTGAAGATCATTAGTTGATGCTTCATCTCCAGGACCTCTGTTGACTGCAGTTACTGCGGCATCCATTTCCCTCTTATAGGTGTCGCGGAGGGCTGTGTTGTGGATGGCTTCAGTGTTAACTCTCACCTGATTGTCAGAGGGGATTGTAAGTGGTGTCGTAATTCGAGCTCGGAGCACCATGCCAACGAGATAGTGGTTCGAGTCTATATTGCCTCCCCGAATAGGAGAAGGACAACTGCAGGTCCTGTCCTAAGGGCGTCGAAATAAGCAAAAAAATAAAAAATTTTAAAAGTTGCAACCATTCTATTCCTAGATCCTTGAAAATAATTCATATTGATAGTACCATAGTCGCCATTGCAACGGCAATGGATCAAAAACGATACACAAAGACATTTTCTACAAAAGTATGTGGGAGAACTATGCAAACGAGAGGTTGAGTCAACTTGAGATAGCTTTAGGAAACTATTAGATTTTTTCACGAAGATATTTTCGAAGCGTCGAAAAGCTTGAAGGGGATGCATACCATGAGCTAAAGCTGAAAGTACCTTATCGAGTTATCGAAAAGAGGAATGTTCAAGGTTAGTGAGAAATGAATTTAAACTGAACACATAGGAATGTCATCATTACAGCGCGAAGTCATCCAACTGTAACATTCTTTCTTCTTTAAAGGACCTTCCTTTTGAAATAAGAAACTTTTGATCCAACTTCTTAACCACTGTTTACCGCCGACTGACTTCTTAGTCACTCTGATCGCCAACGTAGCAAATCTCATACCGTACTCACGTTTAAGTTGGGCGGGTCTAATTGAATACAATTTCTGTGACGGTTGCTATTTTGGTGGAAAACTCCAAGACATATTGAGACTGTCTTTGCTTTTAGCTTTGAATGAGCAGTCAGCCTACATTTAGCCATCAAACGGTGATTTAAAATCCACGATATTGGATTTTTACAGGATGCAGAATGTTGCCTAAGAAAGATATAGTGAATTGCTTGGATGTCTGATCGGTCATGTAATTTAAAGTTGAGCTTTCAGACCCGTTTCGGAGCATGTTCTTTAATTGATTTTAATATATGTATATCTGCTGAAAGTAAATTGACATAAACGATAAGCAGGTGTATATGCATCTGTAGGCATAGCATACGTGCAGGCTTGGAGAGGACGTACGAGTACCTATGAATGGAATGCATGTTTTCTACGCCCATTGTTCGCAAATCATTTGTTAACTAATAATTGCAATGCAGAGTTGGAGGAGGTGAACAAATCCGCGGCTCCATTGTGGGCTTGAATGATTTCCATTGAAAGAAATAACAGATTAGAATGAGGGTAAGCATATTAACTTAATCCGTAAGAAGTTCATTCATCATTTATGCTCACAGAATTAACTATGTACACACATGTAGATATGTAATTAATTCTAATAGAATCCATAGTAGATACTTTCCAATGCTTGCTCATGGCTTGGAGTGAAACAACAACTTTTATTCAATCTATTTTACGGATTTGATTGAAAGCATGCGCTAGCTGAAAGGATAGAGTTTGAGATTTCAAGTTGGGCATGTGACACGAAAAAGTGGATTATACTAACCCTCCTGCATTCATGAACCTAATAGTCCCGAATACGACTAAACCGATAAAATCATGGAAATGATGGAATTAGGAAGCTAAGTGATGAAGGGAAGACAAATACGGTCCTTTAATGTTGCCATCGGGACTAATATATTGGCTTCCTCTCTGATGTGTTATGGCCTCATAAAGAGATAAGCTTGGGCTGAAATGTCATCAATCAGAATAAAATCTCTCCTTGGTCCTTGATATTTTCCTCATGGAATTTTGTTTGTGGAAAGACGAGCCTTTCCCCGAATCTTTGTTCAATTTCAGTTTGTATTGAAACCTCTCAGTACGCATCAAACGTTAATTTGAAAGTCGACCAGGTATTTAGGGTCATTGAGTGCATCCACTTAGCAATTCTTAAAGTCAGAGTCAGTAATTATATTAGCCAGGCTAAGATGTAAGCCTTCCAATTTCAGATCGGAATCTACTTCTTACAATACTTTGGGAACTAGTAACCTTTTGATTTGACGGGAACACATTATCATGGATATTGATCACGACGGCACTGCGAATTATATGTGAGCTGATGGTCAACGTAACTGCATTGAGTGGCTTGAATCGGAGGCTGGCAATCGATCTGGACCAGTTTCACTACACAACAAGCACATAATATTGCTCGTTTTCTGTAACCCTTGTCTAGGTGTGTCTGCATCCTAACATGGTACTGAAATGGCACAGAACTTTTGTGATGTCAGCCGGCTCGAGTGCCTCTCGAGTCAAAGGCAATGCAACTCTAGAGGTTTTATTAGGCCAGGGACTCCTCACAATCATTGCTAAGAGCACAAAATCGTATCGAAAGGTGAATCGATTGTTGGTTTTATGTTCAGGTGGAATAGTGAGTAACATGAAGATTATTCCATTGTATAATTTCCTACGTGAGATCAAAGAGTTCTTCATTGAAAAGTAGATGTAGGCTAGCCACATAGTTGGTTATTGTTTGAGAATATTTAGCTTTTTTCAAACTTGATCCGGTCTGGGATTGACTTATTTCTATTTACACATTTATCTTTAAATAATATATTAAATAGAAATATGTATCTATTCATCAAACGACCAGCATCTTAAGTAAAGCCTTTGGTCGTAAGCATATTTATTTCCTTCCAATGCCAAACATGGATGATGATATATTATCATATAAATTGTACAAAAGGGCACGGGGAATAAGGAAAAGATAGAATCATATTTTGTATTATCGTTTCAAAGGATTTTATATTGAAAATATGTGAAGGACTTTGGACATTGGCAACTCTCTCGAATCAAAAACACGCAACAGGGATTTGTGATTTGCTTGAAAATTTAATAAGGTGGATTTTTCTGTTTCCACAATTCGAGCTTTAGCGGTAAAGATACACAAATTAATGTGTGTACATACATACTATATATATGGTTACTGCGAATCGACATATTGTATGTCTCAGTATCTGATATCGAAAAAATCACCTATTTTCGCAGTCACTTCTCATAGAAGATACGGAGAGATTTAAGGTTTATCTATTGACTTGAAAGATGCTTTAATCTTTATCCCCCGTAATCGACTGTAGGCAGTTGATGCCGTGAATATGGACAAGTTGCCGTTATGTCTATTGGCAACAATTGGACAAAAATATAAATAAGATTGTCCTGTCGAGCAGGATTCGGAGTGGTACGAAATACCTTAACCTTGTAAAATTGAATAAATGAATTGAATAAATGCAATAACGTAAAATCATTTTTTCGAACGTGTCTAGACGTTAGCCAGTTGGGGGCATGAACTTGTCTTGGCTGGTCCCGTTAGCCCAGTCATTAAAGCTTTCAACCTCCAATTTCTTTCAGCCAATACCGATTGACATGAAATTTGGTTTCGTGAAACATAGATCAACCTAGGTTGTTGCGCGGTTGATGATGATGATGATGAGCTATCTCTTATGGATACTGAGGGATTATCTGTAGAACCGCTCCATGACCTATGAGATGCTAGAGGGTCAGAAGAGGATGGAGGTCAGGGGTAGCGCAGGACCCATCCCACCAGGACCAGAACTCCGCTAACGACGATTAAGCAGGTGGATCACTGCTTATGAATGCACTGGTCATCCTGACTAAAAGGAGAACTCCGACCCGGTGCCCCATAGCGATCGGCGGTAAAGTACCTTGGACTGACCCTTGACTCAAAGATGAGCTCTTTCGATCAAATCAAAGTAGAAGCGGGCAAGCCTGCAGCTAGATTTTCGGCCTGAAAGGTCATTTCTCTTCGATTTTTTTAGAAATTTTTTGTGCAGAACTGGATAAAGGTACAATTTTTTCAACATATATTTATATTAGGTTCTTAGCAAAAAAACTGCGAACTCTTGACCGCGTTCGACGGATGAATCCTCCGATGAATTTTTGGCCCCCTACATAAGGATGGACGATTCCGTAGCCTACATAACGACGAAATCTATGAGTGATATCACGACCATCTGGTGAGTGATACCACGACCGTCTGAACGTCCCTCTGCTGATATGGCAAGACGTATTTCGTAAACGCCTTTGCTTTGCGGGTGCCGTCTGCCCACCGCATCGTCTCTGAACGGGCCGCGATGGTGATCGCAGGAGTGATCCTCGTTGCCTTACTTTTTAAAGAGCGTAAAACCATATAGACGCGCAAGAGAGGTGGTTGCTCGTGAAAAACGGCAACGTACACTAAATGAGTGGTAAAGGAAACAAGAGATAGATGGAATGTGTGGCTCATTTGCAACTTAGGTGCACGGTCAAATCGGAGGCATGGTCCGACTGACTATTTCCTTAGCCAACTATTTAGCGGGCATGGAGGTTTTCAGTCACAATCAGGAGATCGCAAGTTGCCAATCTTATACAGTTTTGGCAAGTTGCGATCTCCTGATGGTGTGTTTTACAATGGGGTTGTAGATGACGCTCATTATACTTCTCTCTTTTGAAGAAAGTGTAATGGGATTCGTTAACAACTTTATATAGACACAGAAGATCTCTCTCCAGATAACATTATTGAGGAGAAGCTGAAGACCGCTGACAGATGGAGCCGTGTTGTGCAGTACGTTTTAGTTCTTCTCATTGATGTAATAGAGCTAGATGGAGCTGGAGAGGCCAGATGACGGGCGTTCCTTGCACTAACAGTGCTCTTCCTTATCTCGCCTTTTCTGGTAAAAGGAATTGAAAGCTCCCCAAGGCGGGAGAGCTCGTTGGCTAGCCCGAAGTAATGCGGCAAACTGTTTCTCGCTAGCACTCTAACGATAGCGAGGTGTTTAGGTAGTAAACGAGCGGCGTGAACAAAAGACTCTGTGCGTACACGCATTCATCTACTTTAACGCCACACTACACAGTAATATTGAAGGATGTTTCTGAGAAGAGAGTTGAAGAGTGTTAACGAGGGATGAATTGAGGTAAAGTTGGAGACGAATGTAGGATAAAACCAGGCATTTTGGAAGCTCTATTGATGATGTCAACGAAGTGGGAATTGAAGCGAAGTTTGTCATCGAATATTATACACGGGTCTTTGAAGGAGCTCAGTAGTGAAAGGGGTTTTCCACTAAGAGAATAGGAAAAATATGTTTGGGAGGGTTTAAGCGAATAGCACATCCAGTGGTATTTGACATTGAGTGCCAACTTGTTAACGTAAGACTAATGGATCAGATTATCAAGGTTGGACTGCAAGAGAGCTCAGTCCAATGGAGATGAAACAGAGAAAAATAATTTAATGTCTTCGTAGAGCAAACACGGGCAGGTGAGGATGGAGGCGAGGTTATTGATAAAAACCATTTTTTTGTGGAACTCGATGTTTATTCAAATGAAATGGCTCCCTGATACTAGAAGTGTCGAATTAGTACAATTTTTATCATGGAGAATTACGCCCTACAAGAAAGAGTCGAAATTCCAAAATTTTATTTTCAAAATCAGTCCTCGGTTACACTAACGTAATGTGTATAGAAATAAATACCGTGGTCTAAAAGTGCCAACGTCGCAGTGGCCAAAATTAATGAGAATGGTTCTGCGGCAACATCAAAGCCTAAAATTAGGGCAAGCGCTACTGTTTGGTGTGGTGTATGCTCGGACAAAGCCATTCACCCGATCTTTTTCCAAGGTGCAAGGTGCATCTGAGTTGGATGAAAATCGGGTGCCATGCCATACTACTTGCGAAACCGTGGATTTATTGAAAGTAATATTCTTTGACCGATTGATATCGAAACAAGATGATTTTGATCGGCTACTAAGTCTGATTGGCTCCACCTGACTTTTTATTGTGGAAATACTTAAAAAGCAAGGCTTATTCCAACAAACTAGAGTCTTCCGAACAACCTAAGTTCAACATATGTAACGAAATTGAACAACATATGTAATCGATCGCCTGGCACTCGGTTACTGGGGGATTGTTGTTTGAATGACACCTTTCTAAGAATTTGACCGTGTATCCAGCCTTTACCGATCGATTTTAGGCAATTGAGAGGAGTCGTAAAACACCTAATTCGGTATGTGCTTGGCGCCATTGACGTTTTTAAATATTCTGGTACAATGGCGGATGGTTTGTCACTCTTCCCGGCGTACCCTTCCTATACGAGTACATAAAGAGACGACATTTAGCCTGTTTAACGTTTTGTGCCGTAGGATTTATACGGTTAGTACCTTCCTGACGTGAGGTATATTAATAGGCAGGTTCTTGGCACCAGAAGACTTTTGTCTTTCTTTTTTTTTCTTCGTTGTTGGAAGGGTCAAAATTTGATTGGTAATATCTTTTGGATTTGGTTGCAAGCCTTCTTTAATTTCAAAATGAACTCCATATTATTTTCAGGTGTCAAGGGAATAGCCTCCAACCTTGTTCGGTGGGGAGTGAACCTGGAACAATACAGCGTACTCCAGGTTCCAATTGTTGATGCATCTCAATTAGTAGGGCGAATCCAACAGACCTTTTTCTCCTTCCTCTTTAGCCCTAGTCCCGTTCATAAGTGGGATGAACTCGTTGATTTCCCCCTAGATCGAGTTTGCGAGCCTTTCAATTCACCATCCAGTGTTCAAGCCATCTTTTTTTTCAGCCGGCCCATCATCTGATATAATGGTGAGTTTCATCAGCCGCTCATCAAATCCACCAAATCCCTCAGAAACGACACATCAAAAGACCATCATCTTAAATCAGGGTATAAGAATAATTACTTTCGGTCAATGTGAAACGTGGAAGATGAGATATTATCATATAAATTGTACAAAACGTGTGCACGAGGAATAAAGAAAAGATAGATTGATATTTTGTATTATCGTTTCAAAGGATATTGAAAATATATGAAGGACTCTGGGTATGGCAACTATCTCATCATTTGTGATTTGCTTGAAAATTTAACAAGAGGAATTTTACTGTTCCCAGAATTGGAACTTCAGCGATAAAGATACACGAATGAATGTGTGTACATACATATTATATATCTGTTTACTGTGAATCGACATATTGTATGTGCCTCGGTGCTTGATTTAAAAAAATCACCTATTTTCACAGTCACTTCTCATAGAAAACATGGAGAGATTTAAGGTTTATCTATTGACCTGGAAGATGCTTTAATTTTTATCTCCTGTAATCAATTGTGAGCAGTTGGAGCCGTTGACGGACTTCAGCCAAGTTACCATTGTGCATGTTGCCAACAAGAGGAAAAAAATATAAATAAGATGGTCCTGTTGAGCAGGATTCGGAGTGATATGAAATACCTTAACCTTGTAAAATTTAAGGTTATTTCAAATGAAATAACGTAAAATCAATTTTTTGAATATGTCTAGACGTTGGCCAGTTTGGGGGCAGGAACCTGACTCCTGAATCGGATCAGATATTCGCTTTTTCGAGTTTGTATTGGGGCTCTGGAAAATTCCGTTGTTCCCCCGTAATGTTGTGTCCGGTATTAGTGTACCCTAGAAAATATCTGAAAGTGAGCATGAATGCGGTATAATGAACCATCCCGACATTTCCAAGGTATGTCGTTGTATCATAAAATTTATTGTTCAGAAATGTAATAAGAAAATGCAGGTTCAACCACATTAACAACCGGGAAAGTCCTCTGCCGTTTCTTAGGCCCGCTTCAGCGTCGTCTGAAAACGATTTCCTATTTCTTTCCGACAAAAAAATGTGAGCCCCAAAAAGTGAAACAGGTCGCGTTCTCCGAATCTATCCAGCTGGAAAATTTCAATGGTGCACCTATATTTAATCGAGGCTTACAAATGCATTTCGTTCCGATATCTGCACATATATAGTTTATAATGGTATATTACCATATTTTAGAAATTTAAGCTAACAACCTTCCTTAAGTGGTTTTAACTTCGCGGCTTAATTCTGGAAAATTTGAATGAAAAGTAATTATTCTTAAAAAAGCTATCTATGGCGTCACCAACATATAAAGTGAACTCAAATGAACGGTGGGTAGCATGGGAGCATTTTAGATTACATATTGTAAGTGGCGGCAGTTTTCTGTGGAGTTTAAAGAAAAGCATACATGCGGATGGGAGGTGCAAAATTTTTTCCAGTGAATATGGTCATGTGGGGTATCCAATGAAAGGACTCGATTAGTACTTCACGCAACTGATCTTATTTCTTATAGGGAATGAAACATGGGGGAAGGAGGGCTCAGGATGTGTATTCCAGAAAGTGAAACAGGTGTCGCTCTCAGAACCGGTCCAACCGAAAAATCTCAGTAGATTCACAATGGTGCGTGCATCTATTCTAGAAATTACTCGAGACAGACATGTGTCTGTGCATGTAACGTGTATGCGCTAATTAAGTTTGCGGGTAGTATCCATTAGGACAGAGATATGTGTACGTTAGTACCAGTAGTATTTACTTTAAGTACATATTTGTATGCTTTTGTGCACGGGGTAAAGTAGAAGTGCTTGAAGACGCGTTAGATCAATTTGGGTGGGCAACCTTTGTTTATTTAGGATTAGCACAATGTTGATGTATTTGATATGTATGTACATATGTATATTTGGCAATTAATGAAGGAATATTTTGAAGTTCTAGCTTTGTTCGAATAGAAAACCATGTAAAAGGAGTTCCTCACATAAATGAATACAAAACCTTGTTTGCTGGTCATATGTTAGGGGCGGCGAATCTGGTAGGAGTTGAACCACTTACACTGGTAGCCATTTTTCACGGATTACTGGTGGTACTAAGACATGATTCTAGTCAGCATTCAGTCAGGAAACAGTAGCCCATCTGTGCTGAAAACAACAACAGGGACTTCCTGCAACGAGGAGGCAGACAGACTAGTGGTTTTCAGCTTGTAAACCACTGTCCCTGATCTGGGTGTAGCGAGTATCAGCCATAGTACTCCTGGCCAGAAACCGTCTACATTGGAGTGCCGTCCAAAAGCAAGAGTTAACAAGAAACGCGGCCACCGGAAACCAGTAATGATGCGGAGGTTCGCAGGCGTCGTGCTCATTACTAGAAGGTCATACATATTCTAAGCAAGATTGCGAAGTATAAGGATGCCTGTCGGCAAGAGGGATGAAATGGACCTCAATCAATTCCAAGTAATTGGCGAAGAATACGATAAAAAACTCCTGGGAAACCACAGAAGGCGAAGCTTACGGAAATCGATCTCAAGATGTACATCAACTCAAAGGGAGCATAGTGTACCAGGACTCGGTCGCTTTCATCTGGTAGCCGCAGATCTCCATGGATAAGGACAAGTTCCTCCATTCCTTCCAACATCAAAACCTCGCGATCCCCGTAGATGCCTAGGTGGTTATCAAGGAGGAAGAACCCAACGTGAGCTTTCAACCTTTTCTGCTCCGTATAAATGGTGAGTGCCTGGAAGCATTAGAAAGGGAGTATTATAAATGCGCACAAATGTGAAAGTGTTCCGCCACGCGAAATCGGACGGCCACCTGGATTCAGTTGATACTCCAGTTTTCCAGCGAGATGTACGAGGAGGTAACCATCGACGGTCCGACGGGGCTGACGAACCCCCTACGCAAGCAGATCATGTTGAGGGTAGCGCAGATAAATTTCCAGCACTCAGAGTGCACCCCAGATAATCTGCTGATTTCCAATCTAGAGGAAAACATCGATGTCGCACAAATACTGGATCGGGGGAGACCGAACGATGCACGCTTTTATGTGTCTGGACCAGTGACCTAAGCGTGGTCGAATTGAAGCAGGTGCGTAAATCTCCTCGGGTTACATGGCTCACGATCGGTCAGCTACTCCTAGAAATATAAAATTTGATGTCCACCATTGCAGCAACTTGTTGATTGGGTGAAATTCGGAAATCAACGAAAGAGATGGGTCTCTCTTTGATTTTATTATTACCAAAAATTTTTCGGTGCGTAACTGGGACAGTACACTAACCTTCCATTTCACCAGCTCGAACAACTGCAACGATTGGGAGGAGGTCCTTGATATCTCCCTAGTAACTGATAATGGGGTTTTTCGGGTGAAAAAGTGGGGAGTGTCTGACCAAAACTCGTTCTCGGATCACAGTTGGGTCCTTCCCAATATAAATCTACCTTTTTTTTTTGAGGAGGTGGAAATCTTCAAAAGACTCTGGCCTGGGCACGCCAGAGTGTGGGATTTTTACCCACTAAAACCACCCCCGACTCCCCCCCCCCCCCCCCCCCCTACCCCGTGGGACCACCTTTAGGTATTACATCACGGGGCGGAGTTACCTTACTTTAGCTAGGTCTCCTTCCGTCTACCCGCGGGGTTCGCAACCGCGTCTTCCTCACTTCTTCTGTTTTTCGCAGTTTTTCCTGGATTACAGTGATCATGGAATTGATCGCATCCCAGTCTTCCTGACAGGCTACCATTCTTCGGGCAAAATTTTCCGGTTATAGCACTTCACCTAGAGTTTCCTCCAGGTTCCTCCTTTCTTCCACGAACCTAGGACACTGGAAGAAAACGTGCGCCGGGTCCTCTGGGACCCCGCAGTTTGGACAATTAGGCGAGGTGTCCAATTTAAACCTGTACAGGTATTGACGGTATCCTACATGGCCGGTGAGAAACTGGGTGAGGTTATAATTGATCTCCCCCATGCTTTCTCTCCAGCCACTCCCCGATGGAAGGGATCAACCTGTAAGTCCAACGACCCTTTTCTGACTGGTCCCATCGCTGTTGCCACCTGCTTATGGATCTCTCGCTTTCGGCTTTTTTCACCTGAGATAAGGGAGAGATGGACCTGGTGTTATAAATGTTCATCATTTCGATTGCCAGGATGTCAATCGGCATCATTCCCGAGATGACGAACGCTGCATCGTCTGAGACGGTCCTGAAGGCAGAACACACCCTTAGGGATGTTCTTCTGTAGACCGCACTCAGTTTATGTGTATTGCCTAAAACCTGCAGTGCTTTTCCCCAAACTGGGACTGCATACAGCATGATAGAGCTCACCACCCTGGCTATGAGCAGCCTGCAAGTATGCCGCGGGCCTCCTACGTTCGGCATCATCCTTGCCAGAGAAATACTCGTGGTGGACTCTCGTTTACAAGTATGCTCTATGTGCTGCTTAAAATTAAGTCCTCCGTCTATCATCACCCCCAAGTATTTGATGGCCGGCTTGGAAGTGATGATACGATTCCCGATTCTAATGCAGGCATAATTTCTTTTGCGGCGCTTAGTGATGAGGACCGCTTTCGTCTTTTCCTCCGCGAGTGCCAGTCCAGCACTCTCTAACCAAGCCTTAATAACACTGATTGCTTCGCTTGAGTACAACTCAGCATCCTCGAGATGCTTTGCAACCACAACCAGTGCTATATCATCGGCGCACATCATTATACATGATGTTCCACAGTAGTGGGCCCAGTACAGAGCCCTGGGGGACACCCGCAGAGACAACGTACTCTTTGGATCCGTCATCGGTATCATACCAGAGTGTCCGCTCTTTCAAGTAGCTATCGATAATAGCGGCGAGGTAGGTGGGAACACCAATCGTCGCCAGAGACTTTCGTATAAGGTTCCAATTGGCCGAGTTAAATGCATTCCTCACATCTAGGGTCACCACCACGCAATATTTGCTGGTACAACCCCTTCCGTGAATTGAATTTTCGGCCAAGCCGGTAACCATTTTGATGGCATCGATGGTTGATCTGGCTTTCCGGAACCCATACTGCCTATCTGAAAGGTCCCCTTGGCTCTCGACGACTGGAAGTAATCTATTATAAATGGCCCGCTCCAACATTTTCCCCATAGTGTCTAGAAAACATATGGGTCTATAGGAGGACGGTTCACCTGGAGGTTTGCCAGCCTTAGGCAACAGTACCAGCTTCTGCCGCTTCCATGGTGCAGAAAAAATACCCTCCGACATGCACGTTTCAAACAGCTCCGCGAACATATCCAGTCTACTTTTGACGGCAAGTTTGAGAGCCTTATTCGGTATGCCGTCAAGACCCGGGGCTTTACTGTCGCCTATTCGACTGCAGATCTCTAGCAGCTCGTCCCTGGTGACTGGTGGAATCGGCGTCACATTCAGGGGGCGCTGGAAGGTGTCAGCACCCCCCTCTTGCTGGGGAAATAACCCCTGGATTATTCAATATAAATCTACCTGTAGAGGTGTTCAATCCTTAGAGACCCCAGGAGGATCGACTCAGGGAAGTTTGGTCAGGTTTTTAAGGTCAAATTCTCCGGTACGCAGTCGGAGTGGGTGTGGATGGTCGAACTGAAGTCAACAACTTCAAAGTCCCGTGCCTCGTGCAGGTAGATATTGCCACAGTGGCGGAACGAAAATCTATCTAATACCAGGAAGCAGACAAGAAAGGTCTTCAACATCTACTGCAGGCACAAACATTGGCAGCCAGACAGGGACTGTCAAAACATTGAAAGTACCAGCGAATCTGCGGATGATCAGTAATTATCGAGGATAAACTGCATCTCCGGGTCTAAACGGTATAATGCCAGTCATGATTCAGAAGCAGTAGGAAAGCGTTGTACCGCGGCTTGTCGAAATGGGATATGTACCATGCCCTTGGAGATACACGTGCGTAGTTTTCATACCGAAGGTGGGTGTGTGGCTGCATTACAAGCGCTCTTGTGCCAGATATGTGCAAAAACGTACAAAATTATGGTGGTTTGTACGGGTCATTGGCATTGTTGTTAATTCAATGGAGTTTTACCTTTAAAAAATGGTTATAAATAAGTTACAGTCCACTAACGTTAATCTTGAATCGATCCAATTCTTCATTTCCACATATGAATAAAATTGTTGGCCATTGATCGAAATAAGTGGAAGTCCAAAGGAGGGTTGTCTAGTGAATACAGGGGGTGGGATAGAACTTTCCATTTCAATGTCTGCAAGTAAGTTTTGACTGGTCTCGCAGAATGCGGTCGAACATTATCATGTTGAAGAATAATTTTGCGGTATCTTCGTTCGTATTGTGATTTAATTAGGTTTTGTTAATAAGTATTGTGGTCGTTTTCCAATCAAAGCTGGTTTCAGTCTTATCAATTGTAGTTGATATGGAGTCCCAGTGACAGACTTGTTAAATTTCAAAAGCTCGTACTAAATCTTAGAAATGGCTTCGCTAATAACTTTCAACGGCACTTCAAGTTCTTCTCGAATTAGGCTCGAGTCTTCCCCAAGTAAAGTGTCCTTCATCCTTCATCTTGGAACTTGCTCGACTGTTCAAGGCGTCTAGTTGATCTGCTTTATTTTGTGAATGTTAGAGGCAATCTAATAGGGCACATGAAACGACGTTGAACGGCTTAAAAACCCATTCATCTCCCCAAATTTATAACTAGGAGTGCACACTGAAGCCCTTTCCAAGATTCTATTTGGCGCCTTTATGGGAAATAATTGGGATAAACTTAGAAATAATAACTTCCGGTTGAATTTATACAAATCGGGAAATCCATATTAGTGGCTTTACTGCTGGGTTGCTGGAGATTTATGTTATATTCACATATGGGTTCACTTATAGACTGGTAAACACAATAAAGGAAAGCAACGAAAAATAAACGTCTGTCCTTTTCGATATAAATTGATATGATCTCAGGCCTCAGAACGGCAGATTCTCCAAATTCAAAACCGATTACCTTTTGATGTGAGATTTTTATCACTCTACACTCACATCTACTTCCTGGAAGATCTTTAAATACAATTTAAAGTTGCCTTGATTTCGATTCAGTCATATTGTCGGATAAGTGTATTTTCCGGAAAATCTTTATATTTATTTTTCGTCCCAGGCGGATTTCCACGTATAGCTGTTGGGCAAACACTTTCCATTTTCCGGAATACTTTGTGAGGGGTTAGAGTAGGTATTCTACCCAGACAACATTTCAGTCTGGAACTCTCTGGAAAAATGTATACCCAGCTCCTCGAGGAATTTTGAAGTATTTAGATTGCTCATCCGACCTCCGGTTACGTATTCGTTCAGGAACCTTTTTCCGCGTTTTGTTTGTCCACTTGGAATGCTTTCTTTCAAGTTCATAACACACATTTTTGTGCATGGTGAGCGGGTGGGTCATATTTTGCTCGACGAAGTTATTATAATATGGTCGACGTTATGTAACAGCTTAAGGATTTAAGTCATTGGGTCCTTTATCTAGTCGGTGAACAAAAATGGTACAATTCCTGTAAAAATTATCCATATAGGTTTGTTTAATAATGCACAATCAATAAATAATGAGCATCAACTAAAAGCTCATCACGTCCTAGCCAGAATTGGAATCACTATTGAGTCTTTATCTGTGGCGCAAGGGAACAGCAGCAAGATTCTATAAGAAGATGTATTATAGCTGTTGGTTCATGGTAAGTCCCTGTGGAGTAGACATGAAATAATGCTGGATGTACATCCAGGTAAAAAGAAAAAAGTACTTATGAACCAATCCGGATAGTAAACATTAACGGATTAAGGAAGAAAGGCATAAACATTTATTGCCAAGGAACGTGTAGATTGAAAATTCATTTGGGAGCATTAGGACATTCCCTGAAGGCTATTCAGGTAAACAATCAACGCCTGCTTTCATTTAGAACACTAATAAAGTCATGGCATTGATATTCCTTTGCTTGTATTGCTCAAAACAATATCAAGTAGCATTTTTTTTAATTTATAGTAGATTGGACCGTGGATCAATATAGGAGCAGGTGCAATTTATAATTATTAATATTGTTAGGTGATTACCCTGTTCTTCTGTTAAACGTGCCTACAATATTCTCGAGGCACGTTTAAATGTTTGATGACTATGCTCGCATGACATGATTGATTGATTCAGTAACTAAAGTTCAGCCCCACTTGTTGAGATTGAATACCAAAGTTCTGATAAAATTTTAAAGTAAATTTTCGTCCATATCGTTTCGTAGTGAATGCCAAATGCTAAACCTGCCGGCTCTGGATAGGGTATCATACACTTGCCCTCATCGCTATGAAGTCTGCCTGCCTTTTCGTGTCAAATTTCGGAATTGTAATGTCGAAGGTTTGAATTCACACTATTAACATGCAACTCCTCAACTCCGTTCATACCATTCTATCTAAGCTGCTTGTTCTGCCCTTCGAATTCAAGGACCCTACACCCACTCTGGTTCACCACTGAGGTTCATCAAAAGTTCCTCTTCAAGAAAAAATATAGAAATCTACCGGAAAACACAGGAAATTCCTTTACTTTAAATCTCTTCGGTAAAGTTACTGATAAGTAACTCTAGGGAGGAGTATTTGGCCTGTGTTGAGACCGCCTTAGCATGGGGAGACTTCATGTTCTTCTAGTTTCACATCCGCAATATCCGCAATCCCGCCCAGTCTAGCTGATTCATCTCAATTATCTTGTTACTTGGTCTGTAGTTACTTGTCCTCGGTGAATAACTCTTCTCCTCTTCCCTTCCCGGAGTGGGTATAGCATGCTGCGCATCTTATGCAGTACGCCTCCTACACCTTCGTTAGCTGATTACCTTATTGATAATCTCTACCCCAATTTTGGAGCCGGACCCGACGGCTTTGGTAACCTCTTCTTGCAAAAAACCAATTAACATATTTTTCTTGTCTGTACAATTTTTATTAAAATTGCGGAGGGTTATCACTTTCCGAGCTAGTGGCAACTTCATAGCCAAAAAGTGATACGGCTTTGTTTAACGTGCATCCATTGCTACCAATCTACTAGATCTATTCAGGAACTGTCCGTTATCTATTTGGAGTTTTCTTATGCCTTTGGCTGGTACTTCTATATTGGCTTTGGTTAATACTTCTATCCAAACATGTCTCTTATTACATTCATATAACATTCCCTCTTCATTCGTTCTTTCTGCGCTTCTTTTGATGGATATATATCCTAGCCCCTTTCCTTTTCTTTGATGTACTACAAGGATCTATTTTGAGGCACTTTACTTTTCTTCTTCCTCATCGACCACCTTTCCTCTCTGTTCATTTACCCTCGCTTCCTTTACTCCGATTATATTAAGCTCTTTTCATCTGTAGCTTCTCCAGTAGGCTGTATGCGTCTACAGTAGAAGAATTTGGAAGGCTTTGTACTGATAAAAAAATATATATTTACGTTTAAAACCAAAAATTGTAGTTTGGAGGAGGCTACCCTTTGTCTTTTAACCTGAAAACTGTTCAACCCTATCGAGTCAAACGTCCACGAGAATTGCTCCGCGGTCAGGTCATATATACGAACGTGTTCACTGCCATTGACAGTAAGCGATACTGCCTGTTTCATGGGGATTGGTCTTCAAAAATTCAGTTTTATCCAGATTCAGTCTGAGACCGTATTGCATGAGGCGACCTTTCCATTTTTGGACAAGTTGCTCGAGATCATTTTTGCTATGTGATGCTAGGAAAATATCATCTGCATAAAGCAGTGTGTAGGGCGCTGGAGGTTGGATATCCTGTGTGACGGTGTCCATAACAAGAACAAAGAGGAGTGGCGAGAGGGCGCTTCCTTGATGAATATCAACAGAGACTCGAAGCGATTTTGATACACCCGCCATACTTCGAACTTTAATTTTCGGATCGTGGTACAGCAATTGAACCCAGCGCACGAGTCCTTCTAGCACGAAGTGTTGTCGTAAAGCATACTAGATGAGTTCGTGTGGCACACGGTCAAACGCTCTAGATCCAGAAATGCAACGTAAAGAGGGCGATGCTTCTTACGGTGTTTCTCCATTAGTAATCGCGCAACGTGTATTGCGTCAGTAATTCCGCAGTTCTTGACAAACCCAGTTTGACTCTTGGTTATTTCAACGATTTCGCGAATACGATTGTGAAGAATGCATTTAAAAATCTTCATGGTATGGAAAAGTAACCGGATCGGACGGTGATTTGATCTTTCTGCTAAACTACATTTCTTTCTCCATGGTCGCCCTGTGGTACTTTCTTGCCAGTCAGATGATGCTCTACTTCCTCAATAACCTGAAATTGATAGACCAGTAGCTTACTCCAAACTACAATTTTATTTTATTATGTATATATATTTCGGGAGCTTTGTACTAATAAAGGGAGTAGCCTTTATTATTTAAATTTGGTCCATTTCCAGCGTCGGTTCTGGATCGCCTTGCTCCGAATCCATGTTATATTGGTGGCAGTTCCCATGCAACTCGAATCTCATTAGTCATAATTGGCTTGATGAGCAGTTTTTTTTTCTTCGTAAGGGAGGGGTCCTAAGTCTAATAACCACTTGATTTTGGACCTGGCAAAATGAAGAGTAGCTTACTGTCATGGACTAATCTTTTGGAATTACCTAAGTACGCAAAGAAGGCGAAGACGATTAACTGTTTCATCCAGGACAGAGGCAATTCATCGGTTACTTCACCTCTCCATGTAAACAACATGAATGAAATTGGCAACATGTGGTAGTTGCCCTTTTTATTCAATATACGACGTAGGTATGACTTATTTTCAATGTTGAAATCTCCATAGTTTAAGCCTAAGCAAGGCCAAAGCTAAATTTTTGTTTAAGAAATGAGCGATCCTAAGTCAACATCCGCTTGATACCAAGTGAAGTAATTTCTGTAACGCTTCTTGCAGGGCATAGATGAGGCAGCCTCTGGCCAGGATCCCATTAGTTCTCTTTCTCGTTTTTTTCTCAGACAGTTTCTCCGCTTTGTTTAGCATATTGAGAAGGCGGCACACTGACGACAACTGGGGTTTTCGTCTGCGCTACCCTCGTAAATATTCAACGGAACCCAAAAGCACGGTATTTATACTAAGTGGCCGGCTTATGCCTAGACACAGACCTCGGCGTTCCATCCTTTCTTGGCACGTTTTACATTTTACATAAAAGATCCATTATCCCATGAAAAATAAACAACCTTTGTCGAAAGCGTCTACTTGGAAAGCGTAAATTAGTTGCTTCTGAAAATGAGCTTTGTGACTAACTTCCGAGTATAAAAGAAGGTCTCTCCATTGTAAGAAAACCTTATTAAAATCGGTTTAAATACCACACTCAGTAGTTCTACTGCCGTTGAAGGCTGTAAGAAGAGACCTGCTCAATGCGAATGGCCACTAAGGTCAGCTGTCGGCAGCTGGCCAAGAAGTGATACCGAAAAAGGTACAAACCGATTTCTTAGCACTGTTTGGTTTTCCAGAGAAGCATGGTATAGTCAACCAAGTTCACAATGATATACCTTGCTGCGGTGAAGCCAAAATAGCTACATTGCCGATGACACTTCTATCCTTACCACCGGCCACAGGCGAATGAGGTTAAAGCTTTAGACATGACACTCCATGCTAAGCTCAGCGCGAAAAGGTATATTCTAAAAATAAAGGAATAGTTAAATCCCATGTACAGACAGATATACAAGCTGCTGGCAAGGAATTCCCAACTGACCATCGACAACAAGCTGCTAATTCACAAGCAGATCTTTAGGCCCATATGGAAGTACGGCATCCTGTTCTAGGACTGTGTCAAAGAAGCAAACTGGAAAGTTATATGAACGTTTCAAAGCAAAGTGCTTAGTAACATAGTAGAAGCTCCCCGGTTCATTCGTATTCAGGTTCTGGGCAGGGACCTGCTAATATAGATGATTACTGAAGAGCATGCAATTCAGCATAGTCAGCGATTACGTTCATATGAAAATAACAAAATCCAAAAATTGGCTGGTATCTCATGTAAGACGAGACGCTTGAAAAGAGCAAATCCAAATGATTTACTAACATAAAGGATAACGTGCTCAATGACATGAGCTATTGAGTAACAATCAATTCTTCAGCAAAGCCAACCAAGATGCTGGGGTTGACCACAGGGTCTTTTCTCTATAAATGTAAAAATGAACTGAAGCTGTCATGCCCTATTAAGGCGTTGAAGGTAATCATATGTACCTAATATAAAAAGTCCATATGTGCGAGGTTTCTAAGTGAAAATTATTGACTGATTACCCCACAGGTCCCTTCTAGCAAAAATCGTTTAGTTTGCAATGTCAAAATTAGCGATCATGGCCTTAATTAACTGACCTCGACAAATCGACGCTAAGGTTAAGCGTTGTTGGGGATACGATGGAGGACCAGATGGAAACTCCATTTCACTCCTTTGTCCCACGTTACTCTAATGTATCATAAATCCATAATTAGTACAAAATTTCGTGGAAACCTCACTATTGTTAACAAAGTAATAGCAGGTCAAAGTTAGGTTGCTACTTAATGTTACTTTATTTTAAGCAATTAATTACGATGTACTCCTTGCTAGTTGTAAAATAATGGATGATCACTTCAGTAACCAAGGATATTACCAAGTTTAAGTATATAAAATGTCAGTATCATATTAGAATGAATAGTGATACCTACACTATACTAAAGCTCGATACTTGAGTGCATCCTTGGAGCCATGAGCTACTGGACGGTTATTTGAAAATTTCGCTGAAGCAAAGTTAATTAATTGCGGAATGTCGAAATTACCAATTACAAACGCCAAAGACTTTTATTAGCAAAGTTCTAAACGGTGAAACGGTGTCAAATAGAATTTTTAGCCATGTACGAATAGAAGGGTGGTAAACAAAGTTCCTCACATAAGGAGTACACAAATCCTTTCATACCTGAAGGGTCCAGCTTCCGGTTTTCCGACTTGCTTCCAAATAATTTTGTCGTGGAGTCCCATGTTCGAAGCTCTGTATTCTGAGGATTTAAGGATTACTCGGACTTGGACTCACCTGCTTTGTAATCTGAAGAAGCCTGAGGCAATTCTTTCGCTTTATATTTTATACGCGATTACATTGTGGTTAGCCCTTTTCGGAATCGTTCTTCTCTCTTAGGCTTTTTCTTTTGATTTTACGCTATAACTTTTTGGTATAGTTTTTCCATCACCAGAGTTCACAGTGCTTACACTCGAGTAAACCCTATTCCGAGATACTACCTTTTACTTAAGTGTGTTTTTTTACATCGTTAAAGCTAGCTAAGGAAAAATTTAAAGTTGATTCGGTATTTCCTTGAATTGTTTCTTCTGAATGTAATTAATTGACGTAATGCGAATGAATATGTCAGGATTTGTGAGAGTGAGTATAACTCTCTTGATAATGCTATTGCCGTGTATAAAGGAAGGAATCTGCCGAGTAGAAGAAAAGCCAAACTTTACATGAAATTCACGACAACATGCTTGATTGATTCGTGTTTCAAATTTAGCAAAAAATCTACAAAAGAATAACTGAAGCAAAAACCGGCTCTTACCGGTTTTGTACGAAACCTTTAGATTGTCTTGTGGGGGTAGATATGCTCCTGAAATTCAAGATGCGATATGTCCACAATAGTGAAAGAAAAGAAAATAGAATACTGTGAAAAGAAGGAAACAAAAGTAAACTCAGCAAGGCCTACAATTAACCACAGAAGTAGAAAAAGACATTCCGACATTTAAAAAAAAAACGGAAAAATAAACCATTTGAATACCACAACTTTAGGAAACCAGCAAATATACAAGGGACCCTTCCATTTAATTCAAATGACGACTTCCGCAAAAAATGATTCTATTTAATGTCATAATAATGAGAATGGTCGCCACTCCGCTAAACAATAAAGGAGATGAAAAAAAAAACGAAAATTAAATCTTGGGCCTGTTTACTGTGCACGACAAAGAAACGAGGGATAGTCACGACCGGAAGACCAAGGATGAGATTGAAATCTGTCAAAAACTGAGAAGGAATTGAAGTATATAAGATCACTTGCCCAGACATAATGTATACAGGAAAATAAAAGCTTGGATCCACAACCGAATCAAGGGGGACATTACAGAGATAGAATGCGTTAAAATTAACAACAATCAGTACATAACACCTACAGACATGGTGAACCACATCATGAAACAAGGACACCAACTACAAGGATGGAAAAGGAGTAACCGAAAAACGGAAGTAAAAGAAAGAAATTGGACATCTAAAAAGCTAACACATCTCAAAAAACCCCAAATGAAAGGGATGAATGCAAACCTAGTAATCATTTTCAGATCATTCAATAATAATTAGGAATTCAGTACACATGACAAGCATGAGAAAAACGTGATGAGTGAGTTTGTTAGGCATAACTCAGCTTGCTAAAGTTCAAGAGTTGGTTTTCGATTTCCTATTATTTATTCGTGACGGTCCCGCATTCGATTCTTAGAACTTCGCTACAGAGGGCAGAAGTCTTTCCTAGAGGTTTATTGAATTTTGTTTGCCGTAAATCTTGACCTTTTTCTCTCTCCCTTTACTTAAGGTTCCCGTATTATGCCTCTCAAATATGTTTGTATAAACAGTCGTTTACGCTTCAGGGATCTGCAAATGGAACTATGTTACAGATAACTCCCTAATCTACTATTAAAACGGGAAATAATATTTTTTTTTTCTGTCATTAAAAAATGACAAAAGCTATTGATTTGAAATTTAAAGTGTTCATTTATTACACCCTGAAGATAACATTTTCACTTATAGAAGGAAGTTAAAACAAGCCGGGAAACCGGGAGCTGGAAGCTTCAGGTATGAGTGAGTGTGCATTTGTCCCATTAGTACGCAACACGTAATATATGCATATATAGTATTATGTGAGAATATCTACATTCAGTCTTCAATTTGCAAAGAATCGGGAGGGTATTTCGGAGCCTAGGCATAGTGGCAGCCTCTTGATTTTTTTTTCAGATTTTTGGGTTGGGTAGTTTTTGAGAATGGGTCCGTTAAAGAAGTGATCAATTTCGAACCCCTGCACTCTTCACCTTTCCAACAAATGACAAAACTAAGACAGCTTTGAAATGTACTAACCGCCACCTTTCATATGATACCCGACATGACTTATTTGATGAAAAAAAAAATTACAACCCCCTTTTACATGTATGGGGACCCCCGTTAAGTTCGATGTAGAACTATATAACTCACTGTATGCGTGAGCGTTCACATTTCCCACCTTTCCACCAAATTGCTACAACCGTCTCCGAGAAAAATGTGTGTGATGGACAGCCAGACGGACTGACAGATATACAGACAGACAGATGGTAAACCGATTTTAATATGGTTTTGTTTTACACGAACCTTTAAAAATGGCCATGGGGGTGAGAGGAGTAGAAGCGCGCAAGGCGCCCCCCTCTACCTCTTGCCAATAGGCTTATTATGCTACGGAAAAAGCCCCTTATCAAGTCGTCATAACTTTCTAACCGGTGATGACGGCCACAATTCTCCTAAGACGTTAGTGGGATCTAATTTTTCCTTCTGTGTGCCCTCTTTATCTCCTCCCTCTCCAAGGGGTGGTGCCGGTAAACCAAACTTTATTACGATGATACCGAAATATCCCCTATTTAAAGCGTCTTTATTCTTTAAGGGAAGGTGACCGCTGCGATTTTTCAATGGCTTGCGAGAGAGAAGATCTGCCGCTTTTTCATTCATACTCCTTCTTCCGCCTAGGGAATGAGGTTCACAGTTAAACGTTACCATTTTGACATAAAAGTAGCCCTGGGCGCCATAACTTTTTAAGCGGGGATGATCGTCGCATTTTCCAAACGGGGTTGGAGAGGGAGACCTTCTTCTTCACTTTGCATATCCCCTTCATCGTTTTTTCTTCAACGCGGTAGGGTTGAAAAGCGAAATATAAACGTGACGACATAAGAAAAATCCGTAACTTTTTAAATTAGGAGGTGGTGGCTGCTACAAGCTTTCATCAGTATTGAAGAAAGGACCGCACCCTCCAGCATCATCAAATTTCATCTCAATTTTGATGGCGATCGAACGAATGGTGTAGGAGTTGATCTGGCGCAGCGCTATCTAGTGACGAGTTACAACAACGTGGACGGGATCAAAATATTTACCATGGAAAACACATATATGTATCAATTTTCATGGTGATCGACTGGACGGTAGCGAAGTCCATCCATTACATATGTGTAAAAACCACTTCCATTTTTATATAATAGACTGGTACCGGCTGAAAGTTCTCGATTAGTATTTTTCGAAATTTAAAGCGCTTTTAGCAACATAGTAATAGCAGATCTTAATTGCCCTTTTCATATCGATTTATTGCATACCAAAAACAAAAAATCAGCATCAAATTAAAGTGGGAAGTTTAACATATTAACACTCTGTTTGCAGGTATTCGCTTGACGCTTGCCAACCTTGTAGTGAGGGTGGTCAACAATGATGATACTCTAGGGGACGAGATGTGACATCTGAAACCAAGCGTAAATCAAAACACCAAGCCAAAGTTCGACTACAGTGGGGTTAAGATGTGGTCATGAACGGTGAACTTTGGGTACCAGGCGACCATCAGTTTCAGCTAGCCTTGTCTCGACGAAATAGGCTCTGCCGATAAAACTGAGGCCACGGCAGTTAATTATGAAAAACCAAAAGACAAAAAACTTGGTTACAAATTTCTCTATTTTGGTAGCCCACATACTGAATACTGTGTTGGCATTGCCATCTGCAACATGCCTGCTCATTACTATATCATCATTACAGCCCACCTTAATGGTCATGTTTGTGAAAAAGCAGACGGTAGCAGGTGCCATAGAGCAACGGACTTTGGAACGCGTCATGAGGCTGGTGAGGGTATAGTCGGTTTTGCGGACACCCATGACCTTGTACTTATGAATACATGGTTCATCAAACGTTTGTCTCTACATTTTGTAATGGGGACAGTAACAGTAATCACGATGAAATCTGCACACGGTTGTTGGCAGCCAACAGAACCTATTTCAGCTTACAAAAACTGTTCCGCTCGAAACGCCTTACCATGGGGTCAATGCTCTTATTATACAAGACAATGATATCGCCAGTCCTCATGTATTCCTGAGAGGCCTGGGTTCTTAGCAAAAAGAATTGCGAACTCTAGGCCGCGTTCGAGGGAAGAATCCTCCGAAGAATTTTTGACCCCCTACATGAGGATGGACGATTCCGTAGTCTACATAGTGACGAAATCTGTGAGCCACACTATAACCGTCAGGTTGTGGATAAAATCCGGCTCAACAGGTTGCGGTGGGCGGGTCACTTAATCCGAATGAATGAGAATGATCCAGTCTATAAGAGCAATATGTATGGTAGAAAAAGAAGACGAGGCAGACACTGCCTGAGATGGAACGATGAGGTAGCCAGGACGCCAGACAGCTTTTAGGGATATCGAATTGGTGAACCTCGACGCAAAACCGGGATGTCTGCAGTTCCTTATTAAGGCAGGCCTAGACCGGATACCGGTTGTCACTTGTGCGATTACTAATCATTACGAATATGTAAGAATCGTGGTATCAAATTAAGGACACGATCCACAAAGCGGGCTCTGCAATTCTCGGGGTCTCCAAACTAAGTAAGCGGTTCATTAATGACGATGCTTAAATGAAGATCCGTGAAAGAAACGCCTCTACCACAAGTTTTTCGACGACCACTGGTTAATCGGCGAATTTATAAGAAGAAATCGATCGCTCTCACCCGAGCAGTCGATCTTTACGACTCGACCCTCGAGCCGCGACGGATAGATGACGAGAATATTTCGAGCAGTTTTCAACTGAAAAATTTGTTTATTCTCTATTTTCACCAGCATTGCCGACATTTTGAGCAGTTCCATCTGTCAATGCAACTGAAGTCGAGGAAGCAATAAAACGAATGAACTTGAAAATGCATCTGGACCTGACGACATCCCATCTGAGTGCTAGAACGCGAAAAGCTGGAATCCAATGCTGTGGCTCAGTGAATTCTTCAATCGTAAAACACCAACTGGACCGTCAGGCAACATCGCTCTTTTTACATTGCATTTATGGATCAAGAGAAAGCGTTTGACCAAATGCCACACGAACTTATCTGGTATGCTCTACGACAACACTTAGTGCCAGAACTTCAATTACTCTACCATGATCCGAAAAGTAAAGTTGGAAGTGTGGCGGGTCTATCAAAACTGCGTCGTGTCTCTGTTGGTGTTCCTCAAGGAAGCGCCCTCTCACCACTTCTCATTGTTCTTGTTGTCCATACGCTGTCACAAAAGACATTCAACGACCAACGCCCAATACACTGTTATGCAGATGATGTTTTCCTAGCGTTTGTCCCTTATGTAACACTATCTCAGATTGAATCTCAATAAAACTAAATTTCTGACGACCGATCCCCATGAAACAGGCACTATCGCTGTCAGTGGCACTGGCTTGCCAAGAATTGCGTTACGAAATTTTGTTAACGAATTAGTCCAACCTCAAATTTAAAATTTATCGCAACGTCATCCGATGGTTTTGAGTGTTGGTCGACTACAAAGGACGATGAATGACGTCTTGCCGTAATGGAGATGAGGATGCTGCTTTGGACTAGTGGCGTGACACGCTTTGATCACATCGGAAATGAAGACACCCGCAATTGATATGGGGCTGCACCGATCGTGGAAAATTTGAGATAGAGGCGTCTTAGATGGTATGGTCGCGTAAAAACAAAATGGCGCAACCCTTCATGACGAACCGACCCCACCTGTGATCGGGACAAAGGCTTAAGAAAAAGAAGAAGAAGTACTTTTAGAATTAGTGTATAAGTTCTAATTAATAGAATAACTTGTTTTTAGCAAAAAGTATTTTCATAATTAGGTTATAACCAATATTGTTTTGCAGTGTTGAAATGTTTAGACTTAGTTTGTAGCCAAGATTTTGTAGTATTAGTCATAAATATTTACTAGACCATTAAACGCAAAAAATTATTATAATTAATTTTTTACTACAATTATATTATCAATAAAAAAACTACGTAACTTAGAGATAGATATTGACTCGAAATTTTCAACAGGTACTTTTGAGTTACTATTTTGAGTTATCATTCTGTTAAAATATGTTAAAAAATCGAAAAAAATTACGTCGAACTTAAATGTTTTCCAAACTCTGTGTTTATGCTTTGGAAGACTGTACCCCCTAACTATCCATATGTGTCATACAAAATATAAAGGAGTCAAAATCACTATTCCTAACTTAAGGTCTTTGCTGTGTGTGCAGCTTGATTTAGTTGTCATTCAATATAAACCCCCTAATAGAATCGTTTAAATGCGATTGATATTGGCTGTCAAACCCATCGTCGGACTTTAAGTGGGTTCTATTTTGACACCGCGACCCGCTGAGATAGGATGATTCTATGAATTTCTGCAAAAAGAAAACGAGACACGAATCCATAAATGAATGATGGCTGAAACTACAAATGGGAATGTCCGTTTGTTTAGGATGTGTCTATAAAGAAATGAATAAAAAATGTACTTTCAGGGAAAGTGCCTATACCACCCATTTTCAATTCCAGTTCGTTTGTCAAGTGATGTGTCGACAAAACAGAGTACACAAGGGAACGCACGCTCCCATTGCTTTATTGATCTTTGTCGGGAGCTTTTCATAAATTCTTGATAAAGGCGAACCCTTTATGATAGTTTGTATACGCTATTATATGATAGTTCTTCATTGGGAAATAGACAAGCTTAATCGTTTCTGTTGGTAGTAGTAGTTAGTATTTCCGGTTCTTAGGTTCTGACTAATATGAAAAATATTTGCAGACATGTAAACGTATGATGCTGGCTATTAAATGTATAATATTAATTCGTAATCTAAAATTAGTCCTTTGATCTATGAATTTCCACTAGCCCTTATCTTCGCCAGTATGTGAAGACTTATCCTTTTCACATTGGGCGCTTATATTCGTATTAGGATACCATACCAAAAACAACAAACAGAATTTGACCTTAGGACAATTTTGGGTTAACATATCCATCCTAGTGAAAACAAATCGGAAACCGGAGTCTACGCGCTTAAGAATGATTTTGTGACTTTTTCCCGAAGAATATTTAGGTGTTTCTAATTGTACATACATAACTCATAGTGTACTATATCCATTGAGTATTGTAGTGTATTTATAATGCATGTAGACACCCAGTTTGTGTCTATATAGGGGGCTGTAATTTCACGTAGAAAAAAGCAGTCTATTATAACTTAGTTAATAATAGTACCATTTCCACAAAACTTTCCAGTATTGTGCTTCATATTAGAGCTGTAATTTACGGTTTTAGGACGAAGTTAAAGGGGGGAGGGGTTCCAGGTTTACAACGTATATTAGTATAATAATACCAGTTTTTTTTAGCAGATATCGGAATAAACAATATTTTGGGGCCTATATGTCATATCCAAACATCATAATCATAACCACTATGAAACTCTCATTGTATGTAAAGGGAGAGGCTTCGACCTTAGTAAATCGGGTGTGAGAGACAGATAGATCTGTGCGGAGTTTTCAGATCTCCCATCAAGCGTATCTCTTCGTGCGGATGAGGGAATGGTCCCCGGATGTGCATGAACATGCACTTGCACACATTTGGAATGGTCAGAGAAAAACACCCACCCGTTGACATAACTGGCTGTGGGAAAGGGAGAACCCAGTACCGGCGTCGGGAGAGCAGGCAAGCAGGCTCGCGGTTGCCGATACCCCCCAAAAGTAGTGTCTCAATGGTGGCTTACTTGCCCACCGTTGCACTTAATACTACAAGCAGGCTGGGGAAAGAGATACTTAAAAGGAGTACGTACTCCCGAGAACGCCTTTTTCAAAAACACGGAAAGATGTTTCACAGACTGGGTGTTCATCAGCTTCCGGCAAAACCAGTGACATTTCCCAAAATGGTAAAGTAAAAATAGATTTCCCTCAAGTCCTGCTTTAGCTGACTAGAATTTTGCCACATAGTGGAAGCAGCGCAATAGCTGTTCTCACAGAGCAACGGCGAGAAGGTTGTTGAAGTGGCCTTAATCAGCAAGGCTTACGCACCAACAAGAATGTTTTCTGAGCTACAGATATAACCTGCAGTGCGGCAATATGGGCGTGTAGAAATCAAGCGAGCCAAGAAGTGATGGGGTTTCCGGAACCTGGATTCATCAAGGCGAAAATTTTTGGTATGCTTGTCTCGAGTTTAAGACGCCGAAACCCAAAAATCATAGGGGGCGATTTCAACGCCTGGGCTATGAATTCACATCAGGAGTTGTATTCTGTTCAAGACTTTGGCGGGGTAAGACTTGACGCTTGCAAATATCGGAATGTGTCCCCTTTTTATGGGAAAGACTCGGCGAAATAGTCGATTTCATATATGTATGTAAATGCCGCACTGACGATGAGAATGGTCTGATTTTTCGGTGTTCATTACATTCCTAGCGACCACCTAGCAGCTTACGGCAATATGCATTCCCTCGAAGCTGGAAATCAAGGCTGATCCATGAAAACTGCATTCATTGGGATGCTATTGGGAGGCCATGATACGGATGGTGCGGCTTAAGAAAAGGTAGCACAAATGATGGAAGGCATAATGAGAGCACACGATGCGGTCAAACTACTCGTGGAACGGAGAAATCGCGGAGTTGAGGGCCGCATGCTTTCTAGCAAGAAGGATCTTCCAGACTTCGACAAGAAATTGCAAGGATATGCCAACCTTCGAGGTTGGATTTAGCAAGGTATACGCACCAGGAAGCTAGAATGCGCGGAGATAGATCAAAATCTCTGGGGAGCAGCGTACAGGGTCGTGTGTGTGTGTTTGTGTGTGTTTGAGATGGGAGAGAGGCAAAGCCTCTGAGCACTTAGACCTTGGTGCTCTATTGTGCTCGATTCCCCCGTTTAACGAAATAGCCCGGATTCGTTTATGTATCGCAGGATTTCCGTTAGTAGATGTGATGCTAGCCGCTGCAGTTTGAGGACATCAGCACCAAAAATCCTATGTCTGGTGCGTCCATAGGCGGGGCACTCACATAGAAAATGTTCCGTAGATTCTGCTTCCTCGTTACAGAATGGACACGTATCATCGTGGAGAATTCCTATTCTGATTATATGCCCGGCTAGTGAATTATGGTATATCAGAATACCGACAATAATTCGGACAAGCCTCTTCAAAGCATTCGAAAAGTGTGTGATTCAGAGTTTCAATTGATCTTCTGTTGCCACAGGAGTCCTTAGTCGCCTAGGGAGCTCAACTTTGTCGCCAAGATGTTCAGTGAACTCTGTCTAGTCCGTGTTTCCAGGATTCCGTCTTTATATAACAGGCTGTTCGCCTGCAATAGTCAGACTAAATTTTGAGTGACGGTGATCTGGAAGTCAGACGTCATCTAGCACTCATCAGTTTCTAATCAACTCTAACAACTTTGAAGTGCAGATTGTTAGGTCAATTAATTCACTTCTTCTGGGCCCACAATCGTAGGGGCGCACCCTGCGTTCGCAGTCATCAGACCAGCTGAAGTGATAAAATCCAGCTTTTCTCCTCTTGGATTCCATTTGCTGCTGCCCAAATAAATATGTTGAGCATTCGCATCACAACCTATTAAAAGTTCAAGGCCACTTGATTCTGCATTCACTACCAGATCCCTTAGTTCTTGCTTCGGCTGAGGGCAAAAAGAATCATAGGGTAAGTAAGCAGAGGCACCTATGAAGTTTCTCCTCTGACCATTAACCTGGTGTTGTTAGCTGACCGCAACAAGGTCCTGGGAACAGAATTGTCTCAGCATGATTGCCTCTAACAATTTTGACATCAGAACTCAGGCCCTCGGTTTCGAGGATCTTTCATTGATCAAATACCACAGATTCTGTTGAAACGAACCCAAGGCTCTTGAACCAGGAATATATAAGGACAGTCCAGAAACAGAAGCTTTGACATGCTGCAGGTTGATTTGACTAACTCTTATGTTTGTAGCTATAAGTGCAGTGTAATATGAAAACCGCCGCTAACTGAAAAGTCTACTGCGTTCAGTGTGGATCTCAACGGGGTTACCAGTTTGTCCTCACCTTCTACCGAAAGTTAGGCTTTCTCTCGTCCGATTTTTTTGGATATCGCCACATTTCGTGGTTTAGCAATGCCCATGTCCTCGTTCCCAAGTTGTTGTTGGCTCGGAGCCCTCCGCCACGGTGTCCGGGCTGCATGGATTTGTTTTCACATACTGGCATTTGGCCAGTTGCGTCCACATTACCAGCTTCCCTTTCTTTTGTTTTTCTGGGTACAGTCGAAACAGAGGGTTCTGACAAGCAAGCCTATAGTCTCTTTTGCTTTGTGGCTAAAGTTTCCTTTTGCCGAGCCTTCCTCTTGCGTATTTTAGAAGAACTAGGCAAAAGTGTTATCAACAGGTCGGCCGTAGTCAGATTTCCTTTTTGGCTGATCACGCCGTAAACACCGGGTGTAGGTTTTTCACTGAAGTGGTGAGACTGTCTTCCACAGATTTCTCCGTGGAGGACATGAATCCGGCGAGACCTCCAAAATCCGTGCCTCGGAGACGACCTGATTTCTTAAAGTTGCGGATAGATTCGAAGTCTGTGACTTCTTACCACTTGGAGAGTTACAATCTTTTGTCTCCATCTTTATGTGTTTTTGGACACATGTCGTAAACTAGTGTAGTAGTAAACTACCACAAGCTTCTGCACCACGACAAAGTGGGTTCCGAGGTACAGGGTCGTACTGAAGGAGACCCACATTTTCTGTTCGATATAGCGCTTTTCCCGCCGCATAAAGGGGAACTTAAAAAATATACACAAGTTCTGGACGTCTTCACCGTACTTGCGATAGCTGTGGAGAAACTTCCGCAGATTTGCTGAAGAATCGGTGGTAAGAAAGCTCCGGCTTTGCATGATGCTCATAATGGAGCTGTTACGGCCGATCCCGATTGGTTTATCGACGTATTTTAGGCATGCATGGTAGAAGAAATGTTGGCCGCTCTCGAAGCCCAATAAGCAACCATCCATCCGCCCGGTTTGCCTTACGGATCCAATAGGAAAATTTGTAGAAAGGGTCATCTACAATAGACTTCTCCCTATCATAGAATATATCGATCGGGTCTCGGAGCAGTAGGTTGGTTTTCGTCGACTTCGCGGTTTTGAAGCTCAAATAAATAACGTGCTCTAGTAACAGAGGACGTCGAAAATGCGTTTATTTCAGAAATTGGGAGTGAATGGAAAGCTCATTAGTTAAAACGAGTGTCCCTAGTTACTTTACTAAGCTACTTAAAAGATACCTCTGGTTAAGGACACTTTGATCCGATACGGATGAGGAACATAAGCAGTACACCATCGAAGCAGGAGTACCGAAGGACTCAGTGTTGGGACTTCTCCTGTGGAATGTGATGCACACTGGGGTCCTTATCCTTCCTGTTCCAAACGAGGCTTCGATAATGAAGATGATCTAACCATGGTTGCCATCAAGAAACAACCTGAAGTTATTGAAGTGTCCACTAACAAAATCATCAGCACCATAAAAGCCTAGCTGAAGATGGAGAAGTGCTCTTGATTACCACCCTTAGGAAAAGGAATACAATTAGTATTTGTGTCGGTGGACACATCATCACTCGAAAGCCGGTTCTGGTGGTGATGATTGACGTAAAGGTCAACTTAAAGAAATATTTGGACTATGCCTGTGAGAAAGCGATAAACACCAGCGTACTGTTAGCACGGATGATGCCAAACATCGGAGTCTCATACATTTCTATTGCTTTTAGTCGCCTTTTACGACAAAATGAGGAGTACTTTGAGTGAATTATTAGCTTCCAGCTCTGCCGAGAGTTACAATCTCAATAGGCATTAATTTAATAATAGATACTCCCTGAAACGCTTAGGTATTACACTAGCATTCAGACTAGGGTGATTCATCCTTCCTCCACTCCCAATTAGGGTTTTAAATCGAGGTCTGATTTACGATGAAAAAATGTAAAGACACTAATTACTCAAGAAATGAGAAAGTCAATAGGAATGAACGCGCATTTTACCGCGGAAACGCTAAACTTTACCTTTTCTAATAAAAGGGTTGTAACCCTTCGTGATTCTTCAAATTCCTCATCGGGTATATTCCGGTCTGTATACAAAATGCCAGGAAATATTCCGTGAATTTTTCTTCTCTTCTCTCTCAGGTTGAGTACAAATAATTATCTGAACGCAAAACAACCTTCCATATTCCATCAATCAAATATTTTTTAAAGTTAGATGGAGCTTCCTGAAATTCCCGGCCCATCTGATTGAAAATTTTCAATCAACATAAATTCCAATTCATTCAAATTGAAATTATGGTGCCAGCAAAGGACAGAGGCTGCTTATTGAAAATGCTTGTAACCATTAACAATCTTCTTCTTCTTCAATCGCTCGACAAACCAAATCAGTCCTTGGCCCCCAGGACCATTAACAATCTTTGATATTGAAAATGATGGAGGTTTTTGACGAAATAGTACCAGCGTTTCTTAGAAATGGAAAGACATTTGGAGTCATGGTCTTTCAGGAATGAAATTTAACAATACAATGGATAAATGGCTTCGGGGAATCATTTATCAATTAAGGAGTATGTCTGGCTGTGTGTTTGCTATTGGAGAATGTTTCAATGCATTGCTTTTATTGCTTAGAAGTTGGTCGAAGAACCATTCATTTTATTGTTGTATATAATTCGATTGTAGCTGGGCCGTTGATTTGTTCTCTCAAAAGACAAGGATAAGGACTATAGCAGGCTAGTCTATACCATCCACAGTACCTACAGGTTGAGTGGAAAATCAACCCAATTGCGTTGGTTTCGATCACATGTCAATAAACTTATCAGAAAGGCTGGGCACTTGACAATTGGGGCAAGATCACTTATGCATAAAATGCCAATGCACTGATCCGCCTGCGAGTTTAGAAACGCGACACGCACTGGTAGAACTGGTATGGCGGCTTTACACACCTCGGATTGCTTGTTGACAACCTGCATAGCCAGTTACGCAATCTTGCAGCGGAATCATATCGCTCGAATGCGGAGAAGTGTAACTGGTGCAATATTACATGAAATACTGCAATGTGCATGCATGTCGGCCAGTATCGAGTAAGAAATTATGTTTAATTATTATCTAAGGAAACTATCAAGTATCGGCGTTTATATAAAATGCGAGGAAGTGGTTGAAGTAATGTCTGTAATTATTTAATTAATCGTTCAACAGACTGGACGATGAATGTGTCTCACGGGGAATTGCATTTGCTTCCAAGTAGTGCCTTTTGATCCTAAACTTTTACACCTTCATGTAATCTACGTGGAGGTTATAAGGACATAAACTACCATTCCAGTTGAATTCGTATTTTGGTCGAAGATACTTCGAAACGAAAATAAGGATTGTCCCTTCGAGATGCATCGATTAAAAAATTTTACATTCTGATTTACTGGATGGGTCCTGCCGGCAAATGTGGTGCTTTTCAAAACTAATCTATGTTATTTACGAGTAAAAACTATCTGTTGGTCCTAAATGGAAGCTTTTAGCATCGGAGAGTTGATCCGGCTTTGTCATTTTTTTAAGGGCATTTATTGAAGAATGTCATCACTCGTATGTAGCAGCTGAAGATAGTTTCGAAGAGTAAAGGGGTGTGCACTACATCTCGTATGTTGTATGTATGATGCACAATTCAATTTTCCATTAGTACATGTTTTCCTCTTTAACTCGCATCCTCTACTTTATCAAGCAGACTGACTTGGCTGCTTGCATTATTCACAGATAATGGTTTTTGCGAATATCGATGATGGATGGTATGTGGAATGGAAACTATTGAATTATGTTTAAAAGTCATTCGTTTATTGCGTTGCATAATGTGAACATATTGAATAAGTTGGTTGGGTGCCAGTTGAAATGAATCATACACGTTATGCACCGTGAATATATTCCACCAAAGTAGTTTGTATAAACGTGAGAAATACTCATAGTGGTTGCGGTCAATTACGCGTAATGCCAATGCGTACTCAATTAATTTACAGGTATCCGGCTTTCAATTACTAGAAAATCCATTCCACCCATTGAAATGTAGTTGGAGGAATTCGGTGTTTGACGATATTTATTTCTGAGCTTTGGGTATGTTCTGGATGGAAGTAGGTAATTTTTCAGATTTTCTTGAAGAATGTTAAACGTTCTTCATCCTACACCATTATGGTTGGAATCAAGAGGAGAGAGCTATATCAGACCCCAATTATTATTATTCTGTTAAGGGAAGTTGCACTGCATCCGTAAGGAACTATTGTCCCCCTTTTACTTGTTATAGTGTGTGCCATCGGGAATTAAGTATTCTTCCAGGTTGCTCAACCTACCGTGTATGGATGTTTCATCACATTCCGCACAAAAACTGCAAGTAGTGTCCGTAGGCATCTCTAGCTTCCCTAGGTGATAGTTCAACCTGCAGTGACCAGTGCTCTGTTGATAGCCAACAATTGTGGGTGGGTTTCATCATCGTAGCTGTGGTCGGTTGAATGGCGATAAGACAAATTATCAACGATCTCAAAGTTGTAGGCTCCTATCTTTATTTTTCTTATTTGACCACTGCTAATTGATGTGGTTGCCTCTTTGGTTTTTGGTGCCAAAGTGCGTGGACTTAAAGGCGATGGAGCCTCTCGTAATTTCCTAAGCCTCTCGTATTTTCCTGAGCACCATTGATAATTTGTTTCGGAGCCAGATTAAAAAGGGTGCACGATAGAGCATCCCCTTGTCTTAGACCGTTGTTGATGTATAATAGAATAGTCTCGAGAGTAATCCTTCTGCTTTTATCTGGCCTCGCATTTTTATCAAGATCAGCCTAGCCAGTCTTATCAATTTCATTGGGATGCGGAATTCTCTCATGGCCGTGTACAATTTTACCCTGGTTATGTTACGGTAAGCGACCTTGAAATCGATGAAAATATGGTGTAACTGATGTCTATATTCCACCACTTTTTTCACCACTTGCCGCAAGCTTGATATGTTGCTGATTTGTCTGGAGTGAAACCTCTTTGGTATGGGTCAATGATGTGCTGGGTATATAGGGCTATCAGACCTAGCAAGGTAGCGAAAAATTATTGCTGCTTTGGGTTATATCTCCCTTTTTATGTATGGGACAGATAATGCCTCGCTACCAGTCGCCAAACATTGATTTGCTATCACACACATTAAGTAGAAGTCGAGGAACCACTTGGTGTAATTGGTCGCCTGCAAATTTAACCAGCTGTAATTCCATCAGCTCCTGGCGACTTATGATTTTAAACCGATGAATTCCAGGGATTATTTTTTCCATGCTTTGTGGTGGCAGTACATCGTCTTCAGTTGGTGGGACCTCCAACTCGCGGATATTTTGATTGTTGAGAAGATTAGCAAAATACTCAACCCATCGCTCCAATCTGCCCATTTTATTGGAAATCAGATTTCCCTCTTTGTCTCGGCAGGATGAGCATTGAGTTATATTAGGCTTTGTCCGGCTGAATTGTTGGTGAAACTTCCGCAAATGTTGCGGTAGCTCCCTGTATTTTTCGAATTCATAGACCCTTTAGTTTTCCCAGGCTTCATTTTTTCGTTTGTGAAGTGGCTCTCCACTCGACCGAGTTCGTAACAAGTTTGCGTGCCTGCCTGCGTCCGTTGAGAATGCAAACATTACTCGGTTCTCATTACCCGTTCCGTTGTTAGCTTGCATTCATCGTCAAACTAGCCGTTCCCACTTTTCTTGAGGCTGGGGCCAAGTATGTTTGGGGCCGTATCAATGATGACGCCCTTCAGGTGGTTGTGAAAATCATTTACTGATGCTTCATCTCCAGGTTATCTGTTAGCTGCGGTTATTGCGGCATCCATATCCCCATTATAGGTGCCACGAAGGGCTGTGTTGTGGATAGCTCAGTGTTAACTTGCACATAATTCGGATTCTAGGCAGTGTTGTGATTCAAGCTCGGAGAACCATGCCAACGAGATAGTAATCTAAGTTTAATTTGCCCCCTCCCCTCCCTTATATGTTCTTACATTCATCAAGGCTGAGAGGTGGGGGCATTCAATTAACACGTGGTCAATTTGGTTGAAAGTAGTCTCAACTAGAAACTCCCACGTTTGTTTGTGATACCGTTTTCTGCACAAACCAGGCACTTTAAACAACCCTTTCGTGTGACACTGCTAATTGAATCCGCAACCCCTTATCATTAGTATCCTTATGTAAGCTATGGGAGCCAACTTATCGCCTGAATACCGCCGTGACTACTTGGCTGTTAAAATCTCCAAGTATGATTTCGATATCATATCTAGGACAGATTTCGAAGGGTTGTTATACTGCCTCGTAGAAGGTATCGTTCTCCGACTCTACAGTCTGCTCTGTAGGAGAATGAACGTTAATAAGGCCTATATTTCTAAATTTGCCTTGCAAACGTAGCGTACATACTTTCCCGCTTATGTTTTCAAAGCCGATAAGAGCAGTTTTCGTTTTTTGGCTGAAAAAAGGAAACTACTCCGGGCTTATGGTTTACTGACTGACCACCGTTATACATATATGGTGAACTGGCTATTCTTTAGGGAACCGGTCCCTGCCCAGAGCATCTCTTGTAATGCTGTTATATCAGCCTACGATTGGCACAGGGTATCAGCTAGCTGTAGGCAGCATTTGATGTGCACAGACAGCGCATGTTCCGTGAGAAAATGGGAATATCGTTATTCCGTTTTCGTTGCCGGGTTCGTCGTTCTGTTGTCAATTCAGTCCGAGGCTCCTTTTATGGCTTCGTGACAAGTTGTTTTTCTTCATGTTATACCTTGCTATCAGTAATTCGGGGTACCTCCTAGAAAAAAATATCAATCTTTCCCCGATTTAAGAAACACTCCACCTCGCTGATACTCCTACCCATTCCAAAGATCGCCCTCCATGGCTACATCCATATGTGCAGATGAAGAAGTGTTAATCCGAGAAGAACACCCAGGGATGCCGTTTGGTATGTCCTCATTGCCCCGCTGATACACACGTAAGCCAGTCTTTGAAGTTTGTATAACTTTCTGGCTGTTGTGTACAAACTGCCTTCATCCAGATCGAGCAGGCGGCGCGAGATCTTGGGCTGCACATCAATGAAGGCAAGACAAAATATATGGTGGCAACGTCAGCACCGAAGACGAATCAACCAACAACATCAAACCGCACTGGTCAAACACAAACACGAACAAGAATAAGGATAGGGGAATACAACTTTGAGACCGTTGACAATTTCTCCTATCTAGGGTCGAAAATCACAACCGATAACAACTACGGTGATGAAATCCGCGCACGGTTGTTGTCAGCCAACAGAGCCTATTTCAGCTTACAAAGACTGTTCCGCTCGAAACGTCTCACCATAGGGTCAAGGCTCTTACTGTACAAGACTATGATCTTGCCAGTCTTCATGTATTCCTCGGAAACTTGGGTTCTTAGCAAGAGAAAAATTGCGAACTCTTGGCCGCGTTCGAGAGAAGAATCCTCCGAAGAATTTTTGGCCCCCTACATGAGGATGGACGATTCCGTAGCCTACACAATGACGAAATCTATGAGCGATACCATGACCGTCCGGTTGTGGATAAAATCCGGCTCAATAGGTTACGGTGGGCGGGTCACTTAATCCGTATGGATGAAGATGATCCCACCCGGAAAGTCTATAAGGGCAATATCTATGGTAGGAAAAGAAGACGAGGCAGACCCTGCCTAAGATGGAGCGATGGCGTGGGCCAGGACGCCAGACAGCTTTTAGGGATATCGAATTGGTGGACCTCGGCGCAAAATCGGGGTGTCTAGAGTTCCTTATTAAGGCAGGCCTAGACCGGATACCGGTTGGTGCGCCGTTGATGATGATGATGATGTTGTGCTGAAGTCAGTTCTTGTTGCCCAGACTACCGTTCCATTGGTAATGATAGGCCTTACTATGGCAATGTATATCCAAAGTGGTCGTGCAACCCCATTTTGCCCTGCTACTGACCTGCAAGTCATAAGAGACTTTGTAGCTTTTCGACAAATGTTCCCAACATGCGTCTTCTAGGGTAATTTTTGGTCTAGTGGAATTCTCGAAAATTTGATCTCTGTTTCTCTTTTCACATCCATGCCATATAATATAATTGCTCCCAGGTGATACCATTCTTAGTGAATGTTACCATGGTGGCTTTGACTGGATTGATGCACAGCCCGGCCTGCCTGCACCAATCACTAGTAACTCTTCGTCCAATTTGTATTCGATCCTATAGAAGATATCCTCACATTTGCCCCTACAGATTAAAGCATTGTCATCAACGTAACCCTATTTCCCTACTCTGTAATATGCTATTCATGCGGAAAACCCGAGTATTTCCCACTCCCTTGCAGATAAGAGAAACTTGTATCTTAGTGTTGGATGTGTTATGAGCTTTTTCATGCCTGAATATAGTTCTGGCAGATGCTGGCGTAGTCAATATTTTTCGAAAACAAAATATTGGCTTGGAAATAGACCATACAATGCAACCATGCAAAACGAATAAATAACACTAGCGAATAGAAAAGGCAAGTTTTAATTATTTCAAATAGACCATACGTTTGTTACCGACACTGTATTAAAGGACCTCCAATAGCATGTAAGAGAGGAGTATACGCACAGTGACCATCAGGCTATTATCTTTCAGCCAAAATGTAAGGCGAGGACAGAACATACCTAGAAAACTGTAATAGTGACGAAATGCTATTGCAGGAGATGATTCCGATGGGAAACACAGAAGAAAAGGTGACGCAGGGCATTGAAAAGATACCGAAAACAAGTGACGCTTCTACGATACTTCGCCTTATAGGCCTATATAACTTTTCGTAGAAAGGAAGGCTTGTCCCTCAAATTGGCAGTTCGAATTCCTTCAGGCAGTGACGAATATTTTGGAGGCAGACCAATAAATCTTGAACAGTAACTACACTTGATGTGAGGAATGCATTCAATTCAACAAGAATGAGTTATGGGGATTGAGATTGGCTCTCAGATATCTTGTACGTATCGTCAGAGTCCTCCTGCAGAGACTATTGTGCTAAAATTCTGATATTGGACTTAAACGTTTTGGATAACCTGCGATGTTCCACCAGGTTCGGTCCTCGGTGCTCTCTTACACGGAAGAGCGACCGTTATTGGCTTCGCAAATGATATTTGAGTGACCATCGTCACAAGATATCAAAGAGATCGAAATTTATACATGCCAGATCTTGGTTTGAAGACGAGCTCATCTATATGATGGCCCACATGAGTATATCCGGTGAAGAATACACTTCCCCCATTTTAAGGTTTTATCTAAAAGAATTCCTCATTAAAATCGGTTTACTGTCTGTCTGTTTGTCTGCCTACCCATCTGTCTGTCACACGCATTTTTCTTAGAACTGCCAGCCTATCTGCCGATTAGGCACTATAGGGAAGATGTTGGGGAGCGTGATATACAACAGACTGCTTCTGTTCATAAAACCAGCGGGTGTGCTATCAAAACGAAAGTATGGGTTCCGCAGAGAGCGGTCTACGGTTGATACAATAGCAATGATCGTGAACCTGGCCCGGAAGGCAACGGCGGCTGATAGGTGCGGCGTGGTGGTGACGCTAGATGTCAGGAATGCCTTTAACTCGGACAGCTGGGGTTGGGCTGCTTTAGCAGCACAAATCATATCCCAATTATCTCAATAAGCGCGTTCACTTGAATATAATTGATTTTAAGGTGATTTAGCTTCGCTTAACTTGCTCCGACTTACCGCGCTACAGCGCCTTCGTTGCCAATGATTTCCAGACCAAAACATCCTGGTACCCAAGCCTCCTCCCAACCCTCAGCTAACTGTCCAAGAGTTTTTCTCTCTTCCTCCTGTTTTCAATCTTCTGCTTTGTTTTATTCAGTAACGATAAATTGCACGAAATTTACAGCCGAATAAGTGGTAATAAACCACTATATCGAAACGGTATATCGAATATGACCCTTGGACTCTGTGTTAAATTTAGTTTGGATATGCTTGATAGATCGGATCTGAGCCGATCTAGACAGCAGAATGAATACAAATGGAAAGAGTATGTTTAGTTTGTATTCATTTTCAGTCCGACTTTGCATGCCTCCTTCAACAAATTGAGAGCCATTTGGCCAAAATCCATGATTCGTTAACAGAGCAAGAAAATGTCATCAACCTGGCCGAAGTGTTTGAGAGAGGATGATAGCGTGAATTGAACCCCTCCTCGTCAATCAGCCAAGGTAGCAATTTTTAAGGTTTTGTGTAAAACAAAACCTTATTAAATTTGGTTTACTGCCTGTCTTTCTGTCTGTCTGTTTGCCTGTCTGTCTGTTACACGCATTTTTCTCGGATATGGTTATAGCGATTGACACCGAATTTGATGGAAAGGTTGGAACTCTGAACGCTCACGCATCCTGTTACATCAAATTTGTCACATGCAGGGGGGGGGGGGGTAATTGTTTTTTCACCAAATATAGTCATGTGGGATACAAAATGAAAGGTCTCGATTAGTACTTTCCGATGCCGGTCTTAGTTTTGACATTTGTTCGAAAGGTGGGGAGTGCGTGGGGCGAAACCGGTCATCTTTTCAACGGACCCATTCTCAGAAACCACCCAACCAAAAAAATCTGAAAAAAATCAACAGGCAGCCACTATACGCCTAGGCTCCGAAATACCCTCCATATCGATATCTATTCAAAAAAGTTGATAATAGAATATTATTATAATTTTTAGTAATTGATTGGAAAATTCATTCTAGCACCACACGCAATAATGTAGGCTATAACATAGAGCATGATCCTAACAATGGAAATCGCACTATTACTTACAATATGCCTATAATGTTCTAGATGCACTCTTTCTAAATGTTAATCGAGCTTTCGAAATATTCTTTTATACGTTCCGGAATTCTTTCTGCCACTATCGGTGGAAACATTGCACTAAAGGAAGCTCCAGAAACCCAACAATCATTCCCTTCTTCCACTTTTTAGAAAAGATTTTAGTATGCCGATTTTCCAGTTTCAGTTGCAGGAGCTGTAGGGAAAGTTCCGTTCAGTGTCCATCAAACCGGTGACTTGACTACGTTTAAGAGCATTAATGGTTCAGATGATGACACTTGTTCTGCAGAAATCCACAAACGTTTTAGAATTTCTGAAGTATTATAGAAGTGAAATTATCTAAGTCATTAACGTTTTCATAGGTAGTAAAGCTGCTCGTTTGATGGTCACCAAGTGGAACTATTTTGTTGCTTTAATAACCTAAAGTGCATTTTCATTTATGCTTTCTTTAGCAATTGGCGCTAATTGTAACATCTCCTAACGTATCAAAGTAAAAGTCAGCCATTTCTCCAATGTTTAGTTTTCGTAGCCGAAATAAAATGGCATCTACTTGCGTTTTTCAACCCCATGCTATTTTCAGTTTATGGTATACAGAAGAGATTTTACTATAAGCCTTCGACTATGTTAAACTAATTAGTAAAATTTTAGCTTATATCCTTCCAAACAAGGAACCACGAACATCCATAGAAGGAGTGAATAAATGAAACAAATATGTACTTTTTATGAAAATAATCATCACCCCTGATGATGAAACTTAACTCATATATGTGTATGGTTGTATAGACCGCAAAGTATCCCTCTGAAATTTAAATTGTTGTATCAAACATAGACAAGCCTTCCGATGGATTTATATATGAACACTAGTTTCCGTAATGGCATTGCTTTTATGAAAATCCCATTCCAGGGAAGAGTCAGATTTTAGAACGTAATTTCGCAGCTTTTAATAGAGAGATTTTGACCATTGTTTATAATTTTACGGTAGAAGCAGAATTTAATTAAAATGTTTATCTTTCTGGCAAACTCAACAAAAATGTTACGGAACAGTATATAAATTAATTCGTTGCAAATTTGAATGAGGGTGAATAGTCTTCTCATGCATAGAAGTATAATATATAATATAATATTTAACTTGATCATTTATTCCTGTCTTCATTGTTTTTGTCCCTGAGAGCCCACCACCCATCACGTCACAATATCATATTTAGGAAGCCTCCTCTGAACTGTGTGTAATTGCTCTTAGAAAGCATCCTTCTCCACTATATCGGAAGTCTTCGTTGGTGCATAGCATTGTGCAGTTGTGACACTCCTTAACCTAGACCGAAATCTTGTAGTCAGAAATTTGTCAGAAACCGACTCCCAGGTCAAGAGAGGTCGCCTTGTAGTAACCGTCAGAAACAAACCAACATCGGACTCGGGTCTGGTACCAGTTGGCTTTCTAGAGTACAAAAGCACATTGCCATTAGTGTGGTAAGAGGAGAGGAGTATTCTCCAGAGTCCCACGAGAATATTCAGTTTATGTCATTGGAAAAAGCGAGCATTCTGAGGACCCCTGCTATCATTGTCGCGGAGCGCCTCCAATTATTTCGATCTAAAGACTGCGACCTCCGTTTAGAAAATCACAGAATTGATTTGCAATTTGCCTCCACTGAGTCCTCGCAAAGTTTCCATTGCTTTCCTTTTGGTCGGCTACCTTTCGGCACTCGGTTCGGACTTCTTCTTTGGTGCATTCGTTCGATGTGATCAGTCCATGCAATTTACAGATTTTAATTAGTGTCGATGCCGGTGGGTCATCAAATAATTTATACAATTCTTGATTGTATCTGATTCGTCCGGCATCTCCTTCTTTTGGAGGACTTTTCTCCCGAAGATATCGTTCTGCTTTTCCGACATTTGCGTCAAGGTTCAGGTTTCTCATCCCTATATGTAGAACCACGGGGCAAATTAATATCTTGTAATGCGCAGTTTATTGCTTCTGTGTACTGTTCTCGATCTCATTGCAGAGAGGATCGCATAAAATGCTTTATGAGCAGCAGTAGTCCGATTTTGGATTTCGTGTTTTTCGTTCCTGTTCTTATAGAAAAGCTTTATGTCAGTTCATTTTGGATTTTTACCTGGCCGTCGTTGTTAATCATTGTGATCTTCACTAGCCGGACTAGCTTCGGTGCGATTTTGAGCAGGATGATTACTCTTTACAGAGCCTTACGATTTACACTATCGTACACCTGATAAAAGTCAAGGAACAGTTGGTGCACATCAATGTCATATTCCCAGCACTTTTCAAGCACTTGCTTAACTGCGTATATTTCGTCCGTTGTCGATTGACCGGACATGAAGCCACCTTGGGATTTCCCGAGTTGTCTGTATACGTCGTCGTTCTATTATATTCGTCAGTACCTTGTAGCTCGTGCACAACAATGAGATCCCCCTGCAGCTTTCGTAATGCAGACGATCACCCTTTTTGTACACTGGATTGATTACACTTTTCTTTCAGTCGTCAGCAGATATTTATTCAGTTGTCCAAATTTTACTGATTAGTTTTTAAATTCGACTGGTGACCTCTGTTCCCCCTTCTTTTAAGAGCTCAGCTGGGATGTCATCGATTCTCCATATGATTTAAATTTAAATAAAACTGCCACTACTTCCTAAAGAGTCGGGGGTGTGGGGACTTGTTCTCTGTTTGGGTCATCGGGAATGACAAAGGGGTGGAAACCTGTCGTCGTTGGGTCCAAAAGTTCTTCAAAACACTGAATCCATCTTGCTTTTATGTGAATTGCGTCGCTGATATTATTGCTATTCTAATTCCTACAGAGGGTGGTTCGCGGTTCAAAACCTATCCTCATCTGTTTCACTGTATTGAATGCTCCTCATATCTCGTTCTTTTTCAAGTTGTCGTTAAGTGTTAAAATTTCATTGTCATTGAACTTTCGTTGTTTCAATCTGCAGATCTTCTTAACAAATCGTCTTGGTTCTTGATATTTGTCCTTTCCGGCTCAAGTTCGTCTTTCGATTAGTAGAAGGTAACCTTCGTTTTTCTTGTTAATCGCTTCCAAGCAGGCATCATTGAACCCTTCGTTGCGGTTCCTCCGTTCTTCATGCCCAAGGGTATTTTTAGCTGCACTCTGGATACCATCCCTAATTTTTCGCCACATTTCGCCACTAGTTTCTTCAGGACCTGTAAGCTAGTTTCACCATGTCGTCTTTCAACTTTTCCACATTAATTTTAGGAGTCCAGCTCCTGTGGTTCTTTTTGACTGTTTGACAGCGGTATTTTCTTGCAACCAGGAAATGGTCTGAGTCAGAGTTACCACCTTTTAGGATTCTGATCTCCAATATGTTTGAGGCAGCTCTTTTTTGACGAGGACGTGGTCGATTTAGTTTAATGTTTGCGCAACTGGTAATGCCCATGCCATTTTATGGATGTTCTTATGAGAAAAGTAAATAAAGCTTGCGAAGTCAATGAGTTTTCAGCCATTTTCGTTCGTTTCATTATGGAGGCTCCGCCCTCCTGTGTTCCTGCTGAAGTCTCCCAATAATGCTTTGATGTCATTGGAGGCAACCCATTAAAAATTCTGTCCAGTCGGGTGTAGAATTCGTCTTTAACGACATCATCTTTGTCCGCCGTTGGTGCATGGCAATTGATATACAGATACACATTGAGAACTTAATCTTGAAGCGGATTGAACATATTCGTTCATTAGTCGGTTTGAAATCAGTTGCCAGTTGCCTAAATGTGTTGTTTAGACAAATGCGACACCAAATTCTCTGCTTTCTCGTTCTTTGCCGCTGCTAAATTTTGTGTAAGGTCCATAATCATTTATTTCGTTCCCGAGCCATTTTGTTTCTTGGAGTGCGGGGATCCTAATGTTGTTACGGGATACTTTCCGGAGAAGCTCCCGCAGTACACCCATTCGCAAAAGAGACCGCACATTTCAAGACCCAAAAGGTTGGTCATTTTGCATTGCCAAAGCCGATGTTGTTTGACCCGTCCAATCCGAGGCTGTATCCTCGGTTCCTGGACATGTTTATATTTTCCGAAAAGCGGTTGTCAGCGCTCCGCTCAACCATTTACCAAAAGGGTCGGTCGGAATTGTTTTTTTTTTTTCGTTTTATGGCGCGGAAAGTTTGCTTTCATCCTCCTCCGTCTGTTGTTTGGATGGCAAAACACCCAATGGTCACCGCGTCGAGGTGGAGGTAAGATTCGATAGCAGAGCTTTTGATGTTAAAATGCAAGAGACGTTGCATACGATTTGTGCTAACTGTATACTAGATCGCGGTGTCGCCCAGTGATCCTTACTAACGTTTGCCATTTGCAAATTTGCACATTACTAGCCCACACACTTTTATCCCTTTGGTCGCCTCTTACGACAAGCGGGGAAGACTAGACTTCTTAAGTCTCAACTGACAGGTCAATCGATTTGAATTACTCTAAAGTCATTACGATGCCGCTGAAACCCTGCTTTTCAGATCATTGGAGAGTCGAAGAGAAATGAAAATGTAGGAACCATATCGAAATCATGATATCGCCTCTCGAAAAGAACTAAGAATGAGCATACAGGAAACATTTTGTAAAGAAACTATGTCGTTTTCCTTTGACGACTTCGTAAGGACAAAAATCGAGAGCCACATTATACACCATGCACCTGCTACACCTCAGGTAATACAACAAAAGTGCAATAGGAGGTGGCATCAAATACTTTCGTGTTATATACAAGTGGTCACAGCTTTAAAATCAAGGCAATTTCGGCCCATTGGCAGTGGTATAATGTAGTTGGGTGATGAACTTCACCATCTCTGTGAGGGGTGGAGGGGTCATTGGAGTTGTCTTCAGTAATCTACATATATACATTTAATTGAAGCACTTCATGATATCAAAAGCAACTGAAATATGGCTCGCTACAAGGCAATTTAGTCCCTAGCATCTAACCAAATTGTTGGTATAGAGATGAAACTGCTCCTTTGAGTTTGTCGTCCTTCCAGATACCGATATATAGATAGAAAAACGGAGAGGATAAAGATCTTTGAAGTAATTCTAGCGGGGCTGTACGGAGGATCATAGCTATTACAGAGAACTATGTCCTTGCAAGGGCTTATAAATATCATAAACAACTCCCTTTGTGAATTGGTAAGGATAACTTATTCCTTTTTTGATGCCTATAATTATCGAGATGGAACAACTGAAAACCTGCTGCCATACTGGGATCGTCAAGACTCTAGGATTGGACGGAATCCTAAATATAACTGCCAAGGTAAGGCTAGAATCATGTGGTTCACCAGCACTTTTGAACGGAACATAATCTGAAAGTTATACAAAAGCCAGCTTAACCTATACTCCAGTAGTAGTAATAATAGTAATAATTAGACTTGTAGCACTGATGAAGGGAGCAAGTGGTTCCCGAAATATCGGTATTTGCAAAGTTAACAAATATTACTAGTGAAAAAGTCTTAATTATTTCAATAAAATACAGGCAACTTAATTTTCAGGCGAATTTTTTTTTATCGCTTTGAAAATAACATCAATCTAAAGTATCAGATGTACGCGTCCCACTCGTCTATTCACCGCGGGTAGGCGACCAAAGGGATGGCTTTAAGCATACTAGTCGAATTATGCTTTTTCAGCTTTAGCTCGTTTTCGAGCGCTTCTCAAATGATTGTTGACATGTGTTCATGTGTTGGGTTGTGAAGGTTGGGATATTCGCTCCAGAATTCTGGTCTTTTGGTTGGTATGATCACTTTCGAGGACCATTTCTTTCACCTTTTTGACGTTTTCGTGGTTATTTGATGTGATGGGCGTCCTAAACGAGGCAAATCCACAGCCACTTTTGAATTGTTTAGGTTTGAATTTTCGGCAGAACAGACTCCCGAAAAGCTCATTGCAATATTTTCAATGCACTAGGATACAAATTTCATAAGCTGCACAACACTTCAAATAAACTATCTCAGCACAACAATCAATTATAAAATGCAATGAAAGATAAAAGGTTGACTGATGCAAACAGACGCCAGACAGATACTAACGGTGCAGTAGTGCTAAAATATCATGTCGGTACTTATCGTAAACAGCAAACCCCCACAAAGCGTTTTGCAAAACCAAACATTGTCATTCACACGTTTGCCAGTGCGTTGGGGTTTTATGATAAGGCAAGCTAATTCCCTTTGGTTTGTGCTCAAAACCGACACTCGATCGGATCGCACCAAGCGCCTGCAAACCAATTAAATCAAAGCCAGACACCCTACCCGCACTTTCGCATCTGGGTTTGTTGAGGTTTCGAAAACGTGTGGATCTGGCATTGACATGTATGTCAGTTAGCTTGAAAAAAAAAAACGAAAATGACTGGTTCTGCCATGCGTGGTTCGTTTACATTAAAAGTTGCTGGTACTTTTTGGTTATAGGGCATTTTTATAGAAAAAGTGGGTATACTAGGAAAATAGCGATTGACAGCTTGGTTCGGAGTCCAATCAAGCAATGATGGTCGGCTACTATGGCGTAATAATTACCAAGAAAGTCACAGTAAAGTGCTCTACATTAAGTAAGTGTAGACTTAGGATCCCACATATTCCGAAAATGAAAATTAGCTTTGACCTAGAGGCGCTTTTAAGTTGAATATAATATAGACCCATGTCGTTTTTGCTATTGTATGAAATGGATCAACTTCCATCTGTTGTCACTTTCGGTCACGCTGATCTCAGGGCGGAGGTGGGACAGTATCCAATGAATTGCCTCTGCCCTGAGTGTCGTCTTTTAAATTAAACGATGATAAATGATAAATTTCCAATTTAAAAAACAATGTTCCCTTGAAATAAGGAATCATTTCCTAAACGCCGGTTGGGGAAAGTCTCAACTACGTAATGGACTGGCCAATTTAATTTTGCTGCAATTTCTACTTATATCCCTAGTTATCACAATCTCGGCGGATCCCGAACTTTACCTAATAATAGCACTAAGTGCCAAGCATTTAGGTTTGGATGATCCTACCCACTTAAAACACATATAAGGTCCTCGGTGCTGGTGGCCGGTTATAGGTTAATGAGAGAACCCGCCGAAGAAACCCCGCATCATCGAAGATGTTTGCAGAATGGTGTATTTCTGCATACTTTGAACCAGACTGAGTGAGAGTTCCAGGCATCAAGAGAAGCTGTGAGCGATTTGGGCACAATACCTGTAGCTGACAATACTATGGGAACCATAATTACACTCTCGAAACGCGGGAATAGCAACATCAAAAATATACGAATATACAATTCATGCTGAAAGCAGAACGAACGAGTAATGCCTGCGGCTCATACCGGTAAACCGCACATGCTCCCGCGACCAGCCCATGCTTGTATGCAAGGTTTTGGTGAATCACCTTAAATACAGCATTATGCCTGTTCGCTCTTTTATTATGAACTTTTTAAATGCTCGGGTGGCGACCACGTCATCCTGAATGGCGCACATGAATCCCTCCGTCTCAGCAAAGAGATCCCCAGCACATAGCTATCTGCTTGACAAATGCACTTGGTGGTTGCCAAAGACAATTCCTGTCTTTACCGCGCATTGTTTTCGACTTCTATTGTCAGTTGTGCAACAGAACACTTCGGTGGAGCTTCAATATTTTGACCTGGACCTTCGAACTTTTTGTTTGTTCTCGGCAGCATTTCTATTTCTTCTTCTTCTTTTTCTTCAGCCTTTGTCCCGTTCACAAGCGGGGTCGGTTCGTCGTGATCGGCTTCGCCATTTGGCTCAATCGAATGCCTGCTCTGGGTGCAATCTCGAGGCTTTCAAATCCCCATCTAGCGTATCAAGCCACCGTTGTTTAGGTCTGCCTTTTGGTCGTTTACCATCGACTTCGATATTTAGACCAATCTTAGCACGAATTGCGTGTCCATACCATCGAAGACGCCTCTCTCGCAACTTTTCCACCATCGGTGCAACCCCATAACGATCGCGGATATCCTCATTTCGGATGTGATCTAAACGTGTGACGCCACTAGTCCAACGTAGCATCTTCGTCTCCATTACCGCAAGACGCCGTTCATTGTCGGTCGGCCAACACTCAGAACCATAGAGAGCGACTGGACGGACGACATTGCAGTAAATTTTAGATTTGAGACGTTCGTTGATACACGAACATACATACAAACAATCACAAAGAACACCAGTTGTGGAACGCCACTTCATCCAGGTTGCGTTAATGTGTGAAGCAATTTCATAACGCAGTTCTCCATTAGTTGATAGCGTTGACCCGAGGTATTTAAATCGCTCAGTTCTGGGCAGATCACTGCCGCTGACAGTGATTGTGCCTGTTTCATGGGGATCAGTCGTCAAAAATTCAGTTTTGTTTAAATTCAGTCTGAGACCGTGTTGCATGAGGCGATCATTCCATTTTTGAACAAGTTGTTGGAGATCATTTTTGCTATCCGATGCTAGGAAAACATCATCTGCATAAAGCAGTGTGTAGGGCGCTGGACGTTGGATATCTCGTGTGACAGTGTCCATAACAAGAACAAAGAGTAGTGGTGAGAGGGCACTTCCTTGATGAACACCAACAGAGACACGAAGCGGTTTTGATACACCCGCCATACTTCGAACTTTAATTTTCGGATCGTGGTAGAGCAATTGAACCCAGCGCACGAGTCCTTCTAGCACGAAGTGTTGTCGTAAAGCATACCAGATAAGTTCGTGAGGCACACGGTTAAACGCTTTCTCTAGATCCAGAAAGGCAATGTAAAGAGGGCGATGCTTCTCACGGTCTTTCTCCATGAGTAACCGCGCAACGTGTATTGCGTCAGTAGTTCCGCAGTTCTTGACAAATCCGGCTTGATTCACGGTTATTTCCACGATTTCGCGAATACGGTTGTCAAGAATGCGTTCAAAAATCTTCATGGTATGCGAAAGTAACCGGATCGGACGGTAATTTGAACATTCTACTGGACTACCTTTCTTTTTCCATATTGGAACAGTGGTACTTTCTTGCCAGTCAGATAGTGTTCTTCCTTCCTGAATAACCCGGTTAAAGAATTCACTGAGCCACAGTGTTGGGTCCCAGCTCTTCGCTTTCCAGAGTTCAGATGCGATGTCGTCAGGTCCTGTTGCTTTCCCCGATTTCATTTGTTTTATTGCCTCCTCGACTTCAGTTGCGCTGATTGGTGGAACTGCTCCAAATGTCGGGAATGATTGTGGAAGTGGAGGATGAGCAAATTCTTCAGTTGAAATCTGCTCGAAGTATTCTCGCCATCTATCCGTCGCGGCTCGACGGTTGGTAAGCAAAGTACCGTTCTTGTCATTAACACAACAGAAGTGTTCGATATCCTGTGTGCGTTCATTACGGCTTTTGGCAAGTCGATACAGATCTCTCTCGCCATCCCGAGTGTCCAGTTTATCGTAAAGATTTTTGAAATGGTTCGCTCGGGTGACAGCGACTGCTTTCTTTGCTTCCCGGTTGGCATACTTATAAATTTGCCAATTAGCAGGCGTTTTATCGTCGAGAAATTTGTGGTAGAGGCGTTTCTTTTCACGGACCTTCATTTCAACATCATCATTCCGAAGCCAAGTATCTCGGTTGATGTACCACTTACCCGGTTTGGTGACGCCGAGGGTTGCAGAGGCCGCTTTGTGGATCGTGTCTTTCATTTGGTTCCATGATTTTTCCACATTCGTAATGGTCGGCAATCGTATGAGTGAGACCGTTTCTTCTTTCTTCTCACCAAATCGCCACCATTTAATGCGCGGCGGGCCACTGCGTTCCTCACGCTGTTTTATCGGTGGCTTAATTCGCAGGACGGCAATCAACGGCCGATGTTGAGGTGCGATGGTCTCATAGGGAACGACTTTGCAATCAGTGAAAGTGGTAAAATGTTGGCGTCTTATGAGAGTATAGTCGATTTGCGTTTTACTGTTCCCACTATAAAATGTGGGAAGATGTGACAATCGTTTAATGAACCATGTATTTATAAGTACAAGGTCATGGGTGTCCGCAAAATCGATTATACGCTCGCCACCCTCATTACGTGTTCCGAACCCCTTTCCCCCATGGCACCTGTTACCGTCTGCCTTTTCCCCCACATGACCATTAAGGTCGCCGGCAATGATTTTGTAATCGTCAGCAGGCAGCAGTCAGCAGTCAGCAGTCTTTTCATCGAGAAGTGGCCAGAAGGCATCTTTCTCGGCATCAGGTCGACCTGTCTGTGGTGCATACGCGGTGAAGAAGTGAATGGTGCGATCAGCTGATATAATGGCGAACTTCATCAGCCGATCATTAAATCGTTCGACTTCTTTAATGGCATCACGGAAACGCTCTGAGATGGCAATGCCAACACCATATTGAGTGTGTGGGTTACCAAAATAGAGAAGTTTGTAGCCATTTTTACCGCGTTCGCGTCCAATGTCGCAGCTTTTGACACCAGACCATCGAGTCTCTTGCAGAGCGCAGATATCAATGTGCCTTTACCGAAGGGCTCTTGCGAGTTCCTCGGTCTTTCCAGTTAGGGTACCAACATTTAGCGTGCAGACACGTATTTGTTTTGCTCTTTGTGTTCGGACTTGCTTATGTCCTGACGCCGTCCATGCGTCAAGAACCCATGCCCATTTCCCGACAGGACCGGGGCCCGTCCTGCCGCGTCGACTGTGGTGGACGCCCTATCATTTCTCCGAGGCTTGTGACTCAATCCGATCATCATGTTTGTAACGGCATTGTATGCATTTTCTTGGTCGACCTGTCGCGAGGCCTGTCACCAAGAGAGTTCAGGTAGGATTTAGCATAGTAGAATAACTCCAACTATACTCTATTTATCTCTTTCCATGATTTCAGCATTTCGTTTTTGTTTTACGAAGGATAGTACAGACTACGTTGCCTCAAACCCTCCTCCTTCACCTGGACTTGGGACCAGCATACTATGTTAATAGCATGGCGGAGTTGGGCAGCATTTCTATTTATATCAAGATATACGAAATTGGATTGATTTAAAGACAATGTCAAAGGACCAGGTTTTTTTTTTTTCAAAGGTAGCAACCGCACGCGGTTAGAAAAATGGGAAAAGGTAATAGTTAGTTATGGACAATACTTTAGGTGACCTATTTACAACAATTTATAGAAATTTTAGAAAACAATTACTCGGTTTTAATTTTACATACCAAGTATTAGGTTGTGGGCGGGAAACAGAGGAACTTTGCCATGAAAAACTCTAAATGTCAATATTTCTGTAAAGCAGGAGAGTGATGTATACCACCGGAATGATGTGTAGGAAGCAGTGTCAGAAAAGCTGGAAAAGAAGCAAAAAGTGGCCAAACGTGGATGTTTCTGGAAATAGCTAAGAAACGAAATTAGTGATCACTGGTTTCGGTAGGAAAAACTCTGCAGAATGGTATATCGATTGTGGTGATGGAGAAGTTAGACAACGAGCCAAAAGGTCCCAAAAATATGGAAAATTGAAATTCTGATATATTTATGAATATGCCGAACTCGTGGAAAACAAACAAAATTCTGTTCTCTGCTTCTGGTTTCGGCGTAGAAACAAATGTTTTTCTGGAGTCTAGCAGGATTTCTATGTAGGTAAAATTCAATATTAGCCGGAATAAATCATACCCACGTGATTCGTTCAGAAGGAGCTAGCATGGCAACCAAAGTCGTACCTATCTCGTCAAACTTCTCACATTTGCATAGTTTTCGAATTTTTTTCGTATCTATGTGTTTCCATTTAGCAAACAAGCTCGGAATACCCAAGTGAAATTGTTGAATTTCATTAAGGGTAAAAGGTCTGGGCCGTAACATTTTATAAAAGGGTGTAATGATTGGCTTTATTCTTATTCCACCTTCTAACATCAATTTGTTGGACCATCGCCGGTGTGATTGTACGATGAACAGATTCCTAAAACGTAATTTGTTCTCAAAGTGGATATTCGAAGAAATTGCTGAACACAACGAAAGTATCCTGAGGCATTCTAACAATGAATATAAACTTTTCAAGCTTATAAAGATTTGTTTGGGGCAATTTCGCGGTTTATTAGATATCTGGGTTAAATTATTTGCCTCCATTACCTTGACGTTGGATCTTGGTGCAGTTGGCTGGTTACCAGCGTGTGAGAGGATGGTTCTACTTCCCACTCAGTTTGAAGATTGAAAATTGTGCCAAGGCATTTAGAGTAGCGGCAGACCGCCACATTTCTGCGGAAAAATCTGTGAACAGTATACCGGATTGAATATTTTCCCTGATAAGTAGTACGAAAAACGTGGTGTCTCCTGGAAACAAAACAAATGAGAAAGAGAGAAGTTTTGAAAATGTTTAGCTTTGATATCAAAGGTTTTCACCAGAATGAAAATAAACTCACTTCCGAAAGGCAGGAGATACTAATGTCTGATCACGAGTTGCACAGACCTAGGTAGATGTACATGTTGTAACCGTGAATGGACCGACTATTCCAATTTCATCGAATTTTTTCCGTATAATAGGAAGTAAGAACCCATTCACAGTTTTCTCTCCCCGTTTCGGTGTTTTCACCGATGGTAAAAGAGAGATGGAGTTGACGTTATATATGTTCGCCATCTCGTCTGCCACGATTTCATTTGGCATCATTCCTGAGCTGCCGAATGCCACATCATCTGAGACGGTCTAGAAGTCAGAAAATACCATTACCTTAAGCCTGCAGCCCTGTTCTTTGAACCCGGCTTGCATACAACAATATGGAAGTCCAGCGCTCTCTAACCAATACTTAACAGCACTGATTACTTCGCATGAGTACAAATCACCATCTTCGATATGCTGGCTACCACTATCAATGCTATTTTGTCCGAGGCAGCCATCACCGTGGCCTCCTCTGGGACCGGAAGATTAAGTACATCGTTGTATATGTTTCCATGATGCAGGAAATATCCCCTCGGACACGCTTTCCTGGTAAGCATAAAACTCATATTCCTTTCAGGCCCGGAGCTTTATTGTCACCTATTTTGCTGTAGACCGAAAATCTTGTCTGCAGAGATCCCTGAAAAGTGTCAGCACCTTCTAGTTTTCAATAAGAGAGTAGAGCACGTTATATGGGGTGATGATCAATTTCTAAGTCGCCCCATAACAATTCACCCCCACCGGTTTACTTCCGTCTTCGGGCACAGGTGCACACGATGGCCAGCTTTTGATTTTTGGGTGCTCGCTTATAGGCGTACTCTTTTTGCATTTGATCAATACTACCGCCGTTCATCTAGCTCGATAAAACCAGCACCAGCAATTTTCTTCTATCAAGGAATGAGCATGTCCTAGACATGGACGTGCTGCATGCTTTGGCTATGATTTGCTCCACATGGAGAGCTCTTTCCATAGCCCCGCTATCCTTAGGAAGCCCTTCTCTTCCCCCACTCGTTTACGTTTGCTTACGTGTGGTGTTCGCCATCTCTCCTCCCCCCCACAAGCCCAACATCGACCGCTTGTATGATTCTGCTGTCGTCGACATTGGGAGAGCTATCTCGCTGATCGGACTCCAGATATACTGAGTAAAACACCTGAAAATATCGATGAGCTTGCTCCTTTTCAGATAGCTGAGTGGTTATAGCACAAGGCTGTCGTACGGAAGATCGTGGTTCAAATCTCACTGGTGGCAGTGGAATTTGTATCGTGATTTAACGTCGGACACCAGTCGACTCAGCTGAATGAATACAATGCTGACCACATTGTCCCCCACAGTGTTACTGTAGTGTACCTTTACGGTCTTGAATGAAGTGCTCTAACACACTTCGAGGCCTTCATCCAATACGGATTGTTGCGCCAACGATTATTATTATTATTATTACGCAGGCCGTCCTAAAATCCGGCTGACTACGAAATCTGCACTGACCGCTACAAGCGATGGCGGTTCTGACGTTCGAGCGCGTCATGGGATACCGTCGAAAATCTCAAGAAATTCTGCGGTGGTGTCGTATTGTCTGGTTTGTTTATAGTTAAAAAATCGAAAGAAGACTTAAAATTTTCCTAAAGGGCCGAAAACAAATTTTTAATTGTTCATATAGCGATATTTCGAGGAAAAGTTTTCCTCTTCCTCGGTCAGCTTTAGTAAAGGCTAGTTGCTACTACTGAAGGAGAGCCCAACTTGTCCACGAAATATTGATATATGAAAAAAAATCTTTTCGTTTTCTGACTCTAGGAAATTTTATTTTGGTTTTCTAACTAAAAAGTAAGATTTTCTGTCACGTTGGCCAGGGAAGCTGAGGCTTCTATAGATCGCATGGATTTGGAAAACCTACACCCCATCACGAAAGAACTTGCATGTGGTCCCATATATTTTGATGGTCCTTGAGGGACGTTAACGGTTGACTCCTCATCCACGATGACGAGCAATTGCAGAGACGAAAGTAATACTTCATCAAAATTCTTAACCGTATCACATCCAGCGAAGTTCCACCTCTTCTGGATTAAATGACTGGTCATCAAAATATTCGGAAACGGACTGCCCTGGAAAACTTTTGGGCTTGATGTTCTCCATGGACATGGAAATCATCAAATCAAGTTGTTTTCTGGTCCTGGCGTCTAATGCTGCGTTCATGCGGGGTCGGTCTGCCAGTGGTTGGTCCGGATGGGAGGCAAGTATTATATTTTTCTTTGGATGTCAGTTCGGTTTTCGCGGCAGAACTTTTTGTCGTGCTTCAGGCCATCAGGATGGCTTTCAGGATGGATGAGGAGAAGGTTGCCACCGTTACAGTCTCTCTCCATACTTGTAAATTACTCAAACAAACTACGCCATCGCATTACTTAGTGGTTCCCGCCCAACACGGAGCACCCATTAAATGAACTCGCCCATGTAGAGGTCCGTAAGACTCTAGTGTAGGCTCTAGTCTCACAAGTTTGGTCGAACACTCCACTGTAGATGCTCTGAAAGCAGTTCAGGAACACTCCTATAGAGTGTGCTAGGATGATTTTTTGGCGACATCACGTGTCAAAGGACCATTTTTCTCTAACATTCACTCTGCTGTACCCAAAATTCAACCGGAATCTATGCTTACGCTTACAGCTTTCGGAAAAAAATTACTGAATCGTCTTCAAACCAATCACACATATAGGAAAGTTGTTCTCAAAAGGTTTGGAAACCTAGATTCGGAGTGAGTGAATCTTCGGATGCAAGGATTATGCCCGGTTTCGGGTTAAGTGTAGATGGTTTAATAAGTATTTTAACCTCCAACAAATCTTTTTGAGTACAAATCCCTGCATGATTGATGACCTTTTATACTTCTTTAAGGAGGGTAGGGCCAGATTATAATACATACAGCTTACATTTTTTCACGGCATTTCGTGTCATCCCGTTCTTGTTTCTTGCATCGATCAATCATTATCCCTCGTCACTCTAATTTTTCGCAATGGTTAGTAGAGTCGCGGGGAAGTACCTGGTCTACACCTTGTCAGATACCTTTAAACTAAGGAGTAGCCTATATATATTCGTGCATTAAGTTGCTACTGGGGGTCCTTCTGATCGACGATGCAGACAACCTTATATTTCACCCGAAGCTTGGTTTTCCGGACCTCAACCATTCTAGATTCTACAATGCTCTCTGTTTTTCCCGGATCTCATCTTTTTTATTATCAACTCAATAACGAGTAAACATTCTTAGCCCTAAAATATTAATGACTGATACCTATTAAGCTAGCACGTGTCCAGTCTGTTTGGGCCGGGGATTTCATGATTCTAGAATGAACTTAGGGGGGGATTTGCAGTCAATTACAAAAAATTATAATAATATACTATTATTAACTTTATTTGAGCAAATATTTCTTGATTTCAGATTTTTCGGTTTGGTAGTTTCTGAGAATGGGTCACCTTCCAATAAATGTCAAAACTAAGGCTTCGGAAAGTACTAACCCAGACGTTTCATTTGATACCTCACATGACTATATTTGGTGGAAATGTACGCATGTATAGCGACCCCCCTTCAATTTGACGCAGAATGATTTAACTGAATGTATGCATGTGCGTTCACAGTTCCCACCTTTCCAATTTTGGTGTAAATGGCTATAACCGCTTCCGAGAAAAATGCGTGTGACGATTTTAACGCTTGGGCCGAAGATTGGGGTAGTCGCGAAAAAAATACATGAGGTCGCATACTGCTCGAAGTATTTTCACCTCTGAATGTTCTGGCAAATACCGGTGGCGTCAATACTTTTCAGAGACGGGATATGGGATCGGTGATAGATCTACCGTTTGTTAGCGACACATTGTCTAAGGATTTTCAATAGCAGGTGAGCGAGGAATATACACACGGCGACCATCAGGTTATCATCTTTCACATGGAGCATAGAACAGGTGCAAAACGTACCGAGAAAACTGCAGTAGTGGGTTGGACATCTATGAAACTTGACAAGGAAATGTTCGAGCAAATACTTCTGCAGGAAGCGATGCCGATGGGAAACGGAGAAGAAAAGGTGACGCAGGTCCTTGAAAGGATACAAACAGCATGTGACGCTTCCATGCCCCGCCGCACTGCACTCAAGAAACGAATGCCCAACTGCTGGTGGAATACCGAAATCGATGAACTTCGCAAAGATATAGTCAACGCAAAAGAAACCGGACTGAGTCTGAAGAATTGCACAACCGATATAAGAAGGCGAGGAAAGAATTGTAAGCATCTATCTCTGGAAATAAAGCCAAACATTCCTCGCTCCTCTCCTGTGGATAATGATATATGATGGAATTTTGAAGTTGCAACTGCCTAAAGGAGTGACAATCATGACGCTCAAATATCTAGGAGTCGTGGATGATCAAAGGTTGAAATTCAAGCATCATCTTGAGAATTTAGCAATCTACGCTTCCGGCTTGAGAGTCGTCAGCTCCATCTTGCTCTATGCAACTCCAGTCTGGCCATCGGTACTAAAGCTAGGAGAAAATAAATGGAAAATCATCATCATCATTAACGGCGCAACAACCGGTATCCGGTCTAGGCCTGCCTTAAAAAGGAACTTCAGAAATCCCGGTTTTGCGCCGAGGTCCACCAATTTGGTATCCCTAAAAGCTGTGTGGCGTCCTGACCTATGCTATCGCTCCATATCAGGTGGCTTCTGCCTCGCCTTCTTTTTCTACCATTGATATTGCCCTTATAGACTTTCCAGGCTGGATCAGCCTCATCCATACGGATTAAATGACCCGCCCACCGTAACCTACTGAGCTGGATTTTATTCACAACCTGACGATCGTAGTATCGCTCATAGGTTTCGTCGTTATGTAGGCTACGGAATCGTTCATCCTCATGTAGGGGGCCAAAAATTGTTCGGAGGATTCTTCTGTCGAACGCGGCGAAGAGTTCGCAATTCTTCTTGCTAAGAACCCAAGTCACCGAAGAATGTATGAGGACTGGCAAGATCACTGTCTTGTACAGTAAGAGCTTTGATCCTATGGTGAGACGTTTCGAGCGGAACAGTTTTTGTAGGCTCTCATAGTTGGTATCGGTTGTGATTTTCGACCCTAGATAGGAGAAATTATCAACGGTATCAAAGTTGTAGTCTCCTATCTTTATTCTTCCCGTTTGACCAGTACGGTTTGATGTTGTTGGTTAGTTGGTTTTTGGTGCTGACGTTTCCAGCATATATTTTGTCTTGCCGTCATTGATGTGCTTCATCGATGCTATTCGGCGCCTGCTTCTTCCCATGATGTCGATATCATCAGCATAGGCCAGTAGTTGGGTGCGCTTAAAGAGGATCGGACCCTATGCACTTACCTCAGCATCATGGATCCCTTTCTCCATGGCCAGGTTAAAGAGGACGCATGATAGGGCATTCCCTTGTCGTAGACCGTTGTTGATGTCGAATGGTCTTGAGAGTGATCCTGCTGCTTTTATCTGGCCTCGCACATTGGTCAGGGTCAGTCTGGTCGGTCTTATCAATTTCGTCGGGATATCGAATTCTCTCATGGCCGTGTACAGTTTTACCCTGGCTATGCTATCATAGACGGCTTTAAAGTCAATGAATAGATGGTGCAACTGGTGTCCATATTCCAACATTTTTTCCATCGCTTGCCGCATAGATAAAATCTGATCTGCTGCTGATTTGCCTGGAGTGAAGCCTCTTTGGTATGGGCCAATGATGTTCTGGGTGTATGGGGCTATCCGGCCTAGCAAAATACCGGAGAATATTTTATAGATGGTACTCAGCAACGTGGTACCTCTATAATTGCTGCACTGTGTGATATCTCCCTTTTCATGTATGAGACAGATAATGCCTCGTTGCCAATCGTCAGTCATTGATTCGCTGTCCCATACCTTGAGCACAAGTTGATGAACCACTTGGTGTAACTGGTCGCCTCCATATTTAACCAATTCGTCTGTGATTGCATCGGCTCCTGGCGACTTATGATTATTAAGCCAATGAATTGCCCGGACTATTTCTCCCGTACTTGGTGGTGGCAGTATTTGTCCGTCGTTGGTGGGACTTCCTACTCGCCGATGTTCTGGTTGTTCAGTAGCTCATCAAAGTACTCAATTCAACGCTCCAATATGCCCATTCTGTCGAAAATCAAATTTCCCTCTTTGTCTCGGCAGGATGAACAGCGAGGTGTATAAGGCTTTATCCTGCTGACTTGTTGGTAAAACTTCCGCGCCTGGTGCGGTTGCTCCCTGTACTTTTCGAGTTTACAAACTTGTTGATTCTCCCAGGCTTCCTTTTTCCGTTTGTGAAGTCGTTTTTCTGCTCGCCAGAGTTCGTGATAGGTCTCCGTGTGTGCCCGCGTCCTTTGAGAATGCAACATTACTCGGTATGTGGCATTCTTCCGTTCCGATGCTAGCTTACATTCATCGTCAAACCAGCTGTTCCGACTTTTTTTGCGGCTGGGGTCAAGTATCTTTGTGGTCTTATCAATGATAACGTTGTTCAGGTGGATCATCATTTGTTGATGCTTCATCCCCAAGACTTTTGTTGACTGCGGTTATTGCGGCATACATTTCCCTCTTGTAGGTGTCGCGGAGGGCTGTGTAGTGGATGGTTTTAGTATTCACTCTCACCTGATTGTCAGAGGAGATTGTAGGTGGTGTTGTTATTCGAGCTCGGAGCGCCATGCCAATGAGATAGTGATCCGAGTCTATATTGGCCCCCCTATATGTTCTGACATTCATCAAGGAAAATCACAGCTCCATCTCGATTGAGTGCATTGCGAACGTCGTGCGTTTACCATACAACATGAGACGAATCAGCACGTGTGATAGCAAGCATGGTCCCGATTGGCATCTTGCGAACGAGGGTTGACGCCTCCATGACCCATCATATGCAATCGGCAAGACTAGTACCTATCTTCGCAGTTAGAACGAAATGGAGCTATTTTGGAGTGGCAAAAAAGATGGGATGATTCGGCTAAAAGATGCTGGACTGATAGGATTATTCTAGTCGTCTCAAAATGGATCACACGAAGGCACGGTGAAGTTAACTTCGACCTAATTCGTAAGCGGACACAGACACGTGCTTGCCTTTATCGCTTCACGTGTGACGATCCTCCATATTGCCCGACATATGAGTTGATTCCGGAGAATGCATGTTTTTTTTTACTGCCAGAGGTGCGCCGCACATACGGCGGAGACGGAAATTGAAGCCGGGTTGCGGTTGTCACCCGAGAACATCGTGGATGAAACGTTAGCCTCTAAAAAAATTTGGAGGGTGGTGGAAAAATTCATCAAGGTGATCCACAATCTGTTGAGGAAGTAGGAGCTTCGGAGCCGCAGTTCATAACTGATCCAGCCTCGTGACATAATATCGAAATGTTAGTCCCGCCGGGTAAGCGAAGGAGAAGGATGTGATTTTAGTGAGTAACTGTATGGCAGGAGCCAGCAGTAGGTTTTGCGCCTTTTCACCTTCAAACGCCAAAAAAGAAAACAGACAGTAAACCGTGTTTAATAAGGTTTTGTTTGATATAAAATCTTAAAAAGAATCAAATATAATAAATTTGTGTTTGGATATTTTTGGCTATAAACGATAGTGTGTCCCAGGCAATAAAGGCTAAGCGCCTGCCATCAGTCCTGTTGGTGTACTTCGTGGATAGTATCAGGTCCTGCTTCGACTGCGGGTCTCCACGTAGTGGTGAATGGCAACCGTTGTACTGAGGAAGGAGTTTGCCTTACTCTATATTGGGCTTTCAAATCAATTAATTAATGGTATTACTTCACTTAAACTATTTTACCATGATCAATCTTAAATCCGCGACAGGAATGGCTTAAGGCATTCGAAATAGAGTGTTTGTAGTGATGATACAGGAATATGACACCACAAAGGCAGTTTTAGCTTTTCCAGGCCCATTGAGAAAGGGTGGGGCGAGGATGTTTCTCATAGAGCCCGAGTTTTCTTCTGGGACTGATCTCTGCGCCGCCTGATTTTCGTATCATACCGTGTTATAGGAAGAAGGTCATTTATTCAATTACTCATCATCATCATCGTCATCATCAACGGCGCAACAACCGATATCCGGTCTAGGCCTGCCTTAATAAGGAACTCCAGACATCCCGGTTTTGCACCGAGGTCCACCAATTCGATATCCCTAAAAGCTGTCTGGCGTTATTCAATTACTACTTTATATAAAATCTTCCTTTAACCCCCTACTACAAGTTGCAGACACAGCTGCATCTTTTCCCGCTTTTCCAGATATTTATAACAGAGTATACCATGCTGCAAATATTGTGGGTAAAATGGTAGAAATTAAATGAAATTCTCCCTGACGCAAAGGTCAGACGTCATTAATATTTTATCAAATTATTTTTCCTCGTTGTCCTTAGTATCCCACATGCGTTTTGAAACCGACAGTCCCCTATAATTATTCTTATACGAAAATCCTTCATAATTACATGTTTTCCTAAACTGTCCATACCTGAGTCACGTTTCTTTATTGTAGGTATTATTAGTCTGAATTTTATGTTCAATTGTCTCCCCATTTGTGACACACAATATTCTCCTTATGTGTACTCCTTTTGACCTATATTCAAGCACGTGTGCGTAAAACCTTACGTGGAGAAGTACCTCCGAACTATTTTCTGAGTAGTTCCTAAAGTGTTATTAATGGAATTCTTACATGTTCTTCCATTCAGTTCCTGGTGGAATTCAACAGCTCTCAGTGAAATTAGAGCAATTCGTACGGTTTTCTGTTTCTTGAATCTAAGATAACTGAATATGTACATATGAACTTCCTACACCGTTTGGAGTCATGTAAAACAATTTTGTTTGGATACGAACTCTGTTCTTAGAATATTATATTACGTAAAACAGGATTCTATCGACTCCCTCAAATTTATATTGTGGATATAAAGGCAAAGCGTAACTCATTCTGGTATTATGACTAAATACCATCTTTTGGTAGAAACGCAAACATAAAACTCGGTAGAATCTGGCAGCTAATGTTCTCTATGGTTACAAGTCCTATTCAAGGGCTTCACTCATCACTTTATATTAGTAATTTATATTAGCAATGTTTCCAGGTTGCGGATGATGGCAGAATCGATTGGATTTATCGATTTGTTTATCTTACCAGGTAGTAGTGGATAAAAGATCTCAATTGCAAACAGAATCGTTCGCATTGTGTAGTAAACGTTGAAGGTGTAGGAGGCTCTGCCATGGTAACAAAGCGGTAAGCAGTCGTAAATGAAAATAGCAATTCAGCTGTATGATTTAATAACTTTTCAAAAAGCTTCAAGATATCTAATGAAATTGCCGGGGCACGTGTCCTTGTGCACCGCACATTGCGGACAGCGGTGAAGTCAACGTAGGCGAGTGGATGGTTAGCTGGTCCTAACCACCACGGAATTCCCTTAATCACGAACGGGAAAAAGAAAAGTTAGAATATAATTTTAAAGCCTTTTTCATTTGGTAAATTTATTATTTCCTTACGCTTCCTTCCTACTTCCATATTTTTCCTTATAAATCAGATGATAGTTGGGCAATAACGAAGGCGCCAACAAAAGGCAATGTATTTCCTGGAAGCAATGAATACCTTTTCATTAGGTGAGATGAAATTGTATTTCAAACGACTGACGGAGCAGAGCCAATAAGCAAAAGTGCAACGAATGCATCTATAAAGTTCTACCGAGTCAGCAACTCCAAAGATCGTATTTTGTAGAAATGTAGAAATTGTAGATGGAAGAGATTGCTAGGTATTTTCACTTTAATGATGTTCAACCTTCAATCCAAGCATCCTTCAAAGAAAGTTTTACAATTTTGTCAATTGAAAGTATCGAATAATAGAGGCATTAGTTCCTAGAAACACTTTTCACAGATACATCTGAAATTCAAAACTTAGAAGAATTTATCTTTCTTATGATCTTGTCTAATATTCGTCCGAAGGATTTCACTGCGAATAAATTGTTGATAATGTAGCGACAGCCTGTTTCCAATCGAATATGCACGCTACGTTTTCGTGCCGCAAACTCCTGAGACCATGAATGTTGTGGGAAGAGCCAGGGGTAGAGTTCAATTGGCTCAGTTCTTTACAGCAGCATTCACGAAGGATAAAAGTTCCCCAGCCTACAATTAGGGATCTGTTTAAGGTCCTGATGGAATAATTTATTTAGCGTCCGTCGCTAGCCTGTAACGAGAACTGGTCAATTGAAAAAGAATTACCTGAGAACTTTTTCTTCCTCTATGCAACTTCAGCAATACAAATTGTAGGGTATGCCTAGTCTGTGGCCATGTTTGCCTATAGGTTAGTGCCACATGTAAACCGCCGTAATCATGAAAGCATTTCCCCGCGTCGGCCGCCATTTCCGGCCAAATCATTTCAAGTTAACAGCTGTTAAGTAATGCCAGTAGATTGCCCCCTTCACAGTTGACAGTGGGACACAGAGGCCCACCGAGGAACTGCCAAGAACAGAGCTCCGTCTAAACTTGCGAATTCTGGAAGATCGTACGACTCGGCTACACTGTGTCTATCAGAGAAAACGCCTACACTGACTCCACTGATCATTTTTGATCCGCCAGTGAGAATGGTGTGTAATAACTTTGCAACACGTGACCGGTTTTCCACTCTCCTCTGGTTGGAAAGCCTGCAACCACAGTTCTTCGCAGACCTCTGTTTTCGTGTGCTGTAATCCGTTGGCGATGCCCCATGTAGCCTGATAGTAATACAAGATACTGCGTATTTAATGGGGAATTCCAGAAAGAGACGGTTTAATAGTACATTGAAGGCAGGACTATAGAGCCCAAGTAGCACACGTGGTTCTTTTAATCCTATTAAGCTTGATTCTATAGTACTTTTTGCTCAGCATTTGACACCGTACAATAAAACTGTACGTTGGGATGGGCACATCCAGGGCTGTGTACAACCAGGGAACCATCCACAGCCAGAGAACCCATTTCCTTACAAAGGCTGTCTTGCAAGTATAGAAGGTTCTGTCTTCACTTCAAATTCGGATTCAGGATCACACCCGGTTGCTTTACATTGGAGGAAAGAACCAATATTTACTCATTTAGCTGCGAGAGGTGGAATTTGGGTGCTATTGTTTTGGTGGTAAATGGCATCAACTCCGTTTTGGTTGTATTTTTGCCGACTCCGTATCTTGCAACCCACAGGCACACCTTCTCCAATGCCTCCTACATAGTTTCACTCATAACCGAAGGAAAGATCCCTGATATCAATATCATCAAATTATCGGCATATGCCACCTTCATCCCGCTCCAGCCAAACATGCATAGAATTTCATATATCATTTTAGACTGCAGCACCTCTGCATCTATCAGTTCTGTCCAAGTGGATCAAATTGGACTCCCCTGGTTCTTAGCAATTATTCTATATCCAATATGAAAGATACCCCTCCAATCTTATTCTGATTAAAGGTTCTAGAGCTCCTGGTACTAGTATTGTTAAACGCCCTTCAATATCCATGCAGGCAGTTAGGTTATATTGTTCGTACTGTAGCGACTCCTCAACCATGCTAATTACTTTGTGAAGAGCGGCTTTTGTATATTTGGCTTTGAGAGAGGTGTGGTGAGATTTAAAGAAGAACGTTATTTCCCTTAACCCCCATAAGTGGATGTTCACGACGCGCTCTACACTTTTTAAAAAAACTTAGGCTGATTCGTCATCGAAAGTGCTCCGCGGTCTCATGGCGGCGCCCGTCCGTTTTCGATATGACAAATATGGACGCGCTTCTTCCGGTCTGCGGTACGTATCCGAAAGAAATGCAGCTCCAGGAAATTTCTATAAGCCTCGGTATAATGGTTTCTGGCTGTTTCTGGAGCATGACTGACATTGTGCCATTTGGACCAGGCGATTTATATGTGGACAAGTTGTTTATAGCCTAGCTGATTTTATCCTTAGTAATTAGATGCATAGTCCCTAAGCAAGATCACAGTTATAGTCCTCAAGCTAGCGAGGAAGTGTGTGCAGTTCCAAGGTCTCACCAGAAAATTCCGACCAGAAGCATTTCGATTTTTTAAGAAAGGATGAGCATCTATTTCTCCTGGCGGAAATGTTACTGAGTCTCGCGGACTCGCTGATGCTTTCAATGTTCTGGAAGTAGTCCAGTCAGGGCCGCTTGCTGGTAGTTTTGATGTCCGACCTGTAACTCTTCGGGCAGTTCTTGTATGGTTGCTAGTATTTGCAGCAATGACAATGTGGCAATGAGACTTTGAATTCGTTTTTCAAAGTCCCGACTTTTGACGACAGACGAACTGGGCTGACGTGCATTGGCAGGGCCACATGTCAACAAGTTGCCCATCTTTGCTGTGATGTGATCGTCTATTATTGTATTCCTTCTGGGGTAACTGATTGATCGTGAGCCATGTAAACGGAAGAGATGTACACGTTTCCTGCTTCTATCTTCGACCAAGGTTAGCTCGTTGGAACTCTATTCCAATCAGTGCCCCTTGGAGAGTGCAATAAATTGTAATATTTACCTTAATGGTTTGGTCTCTTTCCTTCCAAGGCTGCTGTATTAATTCACCTCGATCTATCGCAGGATGACCAGCAGATTAGCTGAAGTGCACTTCGAGTGTTGTAGATTTATGTTTGCACAGGGGAATCGTCAGTCCCGTCAGATCATCGGTTTTCATCTCCTCCAATAGCTCGTTTCATGGAACAAAACACTTTCATGTTTGCGTTTTCGACTCCGAACCGCACTTTAGAGTTCGCCTTTTCCAGTTAAGGAAGAGTGCAACCTTCAGAGAGAGAGTTGTTGGGAACTAACAACGATGGCGCGTACATGTGATTGACACATAATGCTCTACACTGAGGTTTTATCGCAGCGATATATAATCTGTTTACTGGTGAAATTATTCTCGAGCATTGAATTTATCAATGAATCATTGATATAAAAAGCGCTTCGCTCTGGTAGACTTCAATGCCCAACAATGCATAACCTATACCCTACAGTGAGATGGTATGTAAGGGGTGTTACCGATGGTGTTAGCCCAGTATCAATTGCGCAGTGGTCAGAAATTTCTCATTTTGCCTGTAAAATTCCCATTGTATGAGGAAACCGTAAACTTCTTCTGTTATGAGGCTCAAACCTAGATGGTGGTGGAGACCGTGCTTGGAGATCCCGTTTGAGATGGGCAGGAGTAGTCAACACCATGCCTTTGTGACATTCGTCGTCATGTTATTTGTGCTGGGATAGGTTGGGTCTCACGCGTTTGACTTTGAATCCAAAATTTTTTTCCTCCATTACAGACTTTCTGTCAACTTTATACTTTGAAAGGTGGTAGTGTAAATATTAGAAAATCTTTGGATCTAGAAGAGCTTAGGAGAAGATTTATAATCTTAGATCACTTAATCGATCTCATCATCAACAGCGCAATAACCGGTGTTCGGTCTAGCCCTGCTCTATCGTATCCAGACATTTGGGTTCTGCCCCGACGCTCAGCAATTCGATCTCCCTAAAAGCTAGCTGGCATCATGGTCTCCGCCATAGCTTTACCTGAGGCAGGATCTGCAACGTCTTCTTTTTCTACCATAGATATTGCCTTTCCGGTCTATAAGTATGTGATATAAAAATCACTAACTGTGGCGATATAAAATTCACATATAATTTAGAGAAATTTAGCTTTATATTTGTGGACATTTATTTTAAAACTAATCTATCTCTAGCATTACAAAGGGTTTCAGGGGGGAACCAGAGGCATGACTCGCTTAGTTTAGTTGCCGTAAGTCAAAATAGCCGCGTCATTCGCCCTTCTTCCTGGTTGCGTCTTTTTCCGGGAAGCAAGGCTTTAGCCCGGCCAGAGACGCTCTCTTGAAAGGTGTCCCGGATTTTCAGGCTCAAATGGTGTTGGACCGGCTCAAAATGTCTTTCAAAGGTGTCTCCTTAGGCCACCCCGGGAACTCATCCATGACAGTTAAGCAATACCTACTGCGCGAATCTCGGGAAAAGCCAATTATGTTGGTGGATTGATGATGGATTGTGAGGGACCACGGGAATACGCCTATGTCTATCTTCACGTGCTTTGTAACTTGGCAATTCTGGCAAAGCACTCCCTGTCTCAAGAATTAATATCCTTGTTCATGGACGGCCAGAAATATTTTGCGGTGGCTTGTCTTGGTGTGCTAGATCTTGAACAAAGTGAAATACTTCTCTGCGAATATCGGCCAGAATAGATGGCCTTGTCCCATATTTAAGATGTAGCATTATACTAGACGTTGAACAGAATTTAAGAAAATACTGAATGTGTATTTCGAGTCGGTCCTGTGGCTCTGGAGAACTGGGCTGTTCCGCGGTTGCCGAAAAATCCACGGGGGTGGCAATCATAACCTGTGAAACATATGAAAAAGCGTCGAGTTTTTATTTCCAGCGATGTGAACGACCTGCCTTCAGAATACCAGAAATATTTTATAGCGAGATATGCGGCTGTTAGCTAATGATTCCAGGTATTGCAATCCCGGGGGTTCAGTTGCTTGTAGGAGATGCTCAATGGCTCCCAGATTTGTTCCACCTTTTGCTGAAGAGCAGCACTTAACGCAATGTCTGAAGCATTGACGGGTTCTGCGAAGGGTCATTTTCTTGAGGCAATGCCAGAAGTGTAGTTTCTACCAGCAGTTGCTTGACACCACCAAGCCAGTCTTTGGAGGTTTCGGTAGTCGTTGAAGGATGCGGCTCAGATAAGTAAGCGTTAAAGATCGTCTAATGGTGGGCGGCCTTGGGCAAGGAGCGACCGTAGAAATTCAACATTTCCAAGAACCTTTTCAGATCCTTCAGGGGATATCAGGTTTCTGAGGAATCAAAGATAAGAATAACAAGTTTTGGACTAACAAGGTAGTTGGAAATGAGTTAAAGAAGCACTGGCTTCAAAGGATAAAGGCACGTTATCTAAAACTGTAAGATGAAGAAAAGTGTATATGCGACTTAGCAGAGAAGCACCTTGTGAGGCTGAATTTGGAACCAAAATATAGTAAGCTATTTTCCGTGACTTTACTTTTGTAAATTCTAATGAATGAAGGAAGGGAGGAACATCTACATTCATTAGAATACTTAAATTGCTATCAAGATGCAATGAAACAAATTCTGTTCGCTGCTATTCTTTTTATATTCGTTGAGTTTCTTTGCCAGAGAAACTTTTATGACAATTGTTTTTATTCAGGGAAGCACTTGAAGGGATACTTACGTGTATTCGCCAGTTCGAATGTATGTCCTGAATTTCAACAGGTCAGTTGTTCATTGGGCATCTTCAATCATGGAGTTTATTCTTAAAGCTGACTCTACTGACAGCTCAGTATGTATTGTTCAATATCAAATTTGAATATGGGTCTATTTACTTTTTATTAGAAATTGACTTGATGCCCCTCGGGAGAATATTCCTGAATGAAAATTCTCCAAATTTCTCTCCGACCACCACTCAAAGTGAGTAGCGCCAACTGAGATTCTTTCAATTTTCTCGAGAAAATTCTCCTTATATTCTCTACTGCTAGATGTTGGCTTATTAATTTTCATCCCTATTATCATAAGATGGAAATTTCCTGGAATTTCTTACCCCAAAATCATTGGAGTGTAACAAAAATAAACCAATTCCGAAACCTAGAAAACGTTAGTGATGTTCTCTGGAATGATAATAAACATCACCGATAGCCTCTCCAATGGTAAACAAAACTGACCACATCCTTCACGAAAACGTCCAAAATCAAAATAAATCAAATTATTTTGAATTGAAAAAAATCTGTTTATTTACAAAATTTTGAATAAATACATAGTATACCACCGGTCACTGGAATTTTTTTCTTAGAAGTTATAGGACAATCCACCGCTTGCGAATTTCACGTGAGACACCTGGTTGGAGGGTGAGAAGGCGACCCCCAATAGGCTTGGATCCTGTTGTTGCGGAGCAGCGCTCACAGCAGCATTCTGAGTGCTGGCTTGTGGTTGTTGCTCGTATTGAGGGTTGGCGTTGTACTGTAGGGGTTGCGCTTGTTGTTGTTGATTCTGTTGCAAGAATGCAGCGTAATCCTGAGCTGAAATGAACTGTGGTTGCTGTTGACTAGCTTGTGGCTGGAGTTGTTGTTGAGAGTATGCCCCTGGGTAGACCTGCTGGGCTGGCTGTTGTGCGTAGTGTTGAGGAAGCGCGACCTGCAAAATGGAAACGTAACAGTGAATTAGAGACGAAATTTATCAAGTTGGATATGTATCCATTGAATTGGAATAAAATGGGAATTGAATATGTTGCCATGCCGGCAGTGAAATTGAAAAGTAAGGAGCAATTCGAGCCTGGAGAACTTGGTAAATCGAAATTAATGAGTTAAGCGGGAAACAAATAGGAAAATTCCAGTTTGTCCTTGGTAAGCATTGGTTCATTGTTCGAAGTATTTATCAGAGAAATGAATCAATTTTATCGGGTTGATTAGTGAGAGCTAAAATTGATTGACCACACGAATCAACCACCCCCACCCCAAGACAATTTGCACAATTATATTTATGAATCTAATATTGGAAAAAGGATTTCCATATGATATCCTGTAAACGAAAATATTCATGACGATTCGCGGCGAGATGGCAAACATCAATCAACAGGTCCCTGGCACCAGGTCCCGAAGAAAGATGTCTAATCTGCTCACATATTGTACGCATAAATGTTTAAATTTAACATGAATATAAATCAAGATGAAAATGGAGTTATGGCATAATCTGAAGCTAAAGTTGATTATTGGAATGAGGTTTTGTGACAGCAATTTCGGGAAGAACATCAAATCTTCCTGTGTATATGGACCTAAAACCGTAAACCACGGTTGGAGTTCATTACAACGAGATGGCATCGTTAATCAAATAATTCCCACGGCGCTGAGGAACACTGCAAAGTTTTGAATCAATAGCATCAGCCAGTCACCGAAGAAGGGATAATTTCACAGGATCCATTTCCTTTTAGTTTAATGACATCCCACCCATTTATTTTCCAACTGTTAATAATCACCCGACAGAGCCCATCAATATCACTTAAGGGAATCATTTACGAATACAAGTCATGTTAAGAATTCTATTTGGTTGGTTAAAAACAGATAAATCGATACTTGGACAGATATCATACTATACATAGTTTATATCCCGAATGCATGTATGAGAGAGTATAGCAGAGTGTAATTGAATAGAAGTGGATATGGTTGGGCTTAGCGTATGGCTAATACACTCTAACGCACATTTCGACTATTCTGTGTGAAATGATGGACCGATGTCATGAATATCTTCGTTATCATGGCAAGAAACGTGACATGTTTGTGAAATTAGACTTAATGGACTTGGACTTCTTAGCTTCGTCACATCGTTATAAGTTTAGCTGCAATAGTGGTGAGGGGTTTTGATGGTAGGTTTTAGGGTTTCGTAAATTTTAGAAGAAAGTATCAAAAATTGGATTGAAGAGCATTCGTCTGCTTATTTTTTCATCAACCGATCTAAGACTTCATAGGTTTAATTCGGACCCTTTCTAACTCTGCTGGCCATATCATGACATTTTGAAGAGGATGACTCCACTTTCCATTAACTTACTTACTACTAAAAATGAAATGCAACAAAGTATACAAAACTAATAGGAATTCATCTCGCCGACTATCCAAGACAATGAACGATACCTCGCGGTAATGGAGTCAAGGATCTTGGGTGTGACCAATTGCATAACATGACATGATAACATCCAAAATGACGACATCTGTGATCAATATTGGACTGCAGCGATTACCAAAAAATTCTGAAATAGGCGCTTTTGATGGTATGGATATGCAGTTCGCGATGAAGAAAACGTACTTGCTTACATTGGTCTGAACATCACAATCGATGATAAACGAACAAAAGGCCGACTAAAATGACTAAGCAATCCAGGCCAGGCCTATGAGCGAGAAGAATGGCGCAATCGATTAGAACGAGCCTACATACTTCTTAAGTGTAATGCACTGTCTGTTTTCCAAAAGTTTGTACTGCTCATTTACATAGCAACCCAATAGCCGCCACAAAAAGTACTTGGCCTCTCTCTTTAAACAAATGACAGATGAAGTGAGTATCGGTAACTATTCTTCCGCAGTAGATGCATGGACCCAAGGAAATTTCGCAATCTCCTGAAGGTATGACCAGCAAATATCTATTAGGAGGTACACAACTCACCCTTCATATTTTCTCCCAGAGTTACTAATAGGTACAGAGGCATCAAGTTCATACTTTAGAGTGTCCCGTGATTGCACTAGTTTTAGGCGGTAGGATCACGGATATCTGACTTTTTTATTGCGAAGTAGTGTGAAGTAACTGCAGGCAGCAGAAACCCGTCCTAATAAGTGCAAATAGTGTAATTGCAGCTTAGACTTGTCGCTAACTTCGATAGTCTGCGCTGGAATGTCTCCTGTATAATTCCAGGTTCTTTTCGGAAGTGATGATGATTGAAATGAAATGTTTGCTTCTTTGCAGAGATTTAAACGTCTTCCTTTTTCCATCCTCCCATTCTTTCCTCTTATTATTTCTTCCTATTTTTCATTCAGACTTCTCTGCAGTTTCATTATCATCACTCTTGATCCTGTGCAAGAGGTAAATCTACTGCAGCAGAACAAACACAAATACAAAGAAAAACATCAATGACTTAATCGTGAATGCATCTCAGGACAATCCGATCAAATGACTGACGTTCAACCAACTCGAAAATTACACCGTACAATTCACTCCTTTAGTCAGGATGAATTTATATATTCTATTCAGAGTTGAGGACATTAGGTGTTGGTAAAGCATTTGCAAGCTCTCCAGGATACCACTTCTAGTGTATATTGGGGCTTTATGCCGGAATCTTTGGCAGACCCTCGTCCATGACCATATACCCCCCATTAACTATCTTCAGTTGACTAATAATGTGATAGGCGATAATGCAGTGGTATTCCGGCGACTCGCGATGGGAAGAAAAACTATTTGATTTCTACTATATTAATAACTTTATATTTTATAAATAGGTTTCCATATAGTCCCCTTACCGGTGAGATAACCTGGAGTAAATGAAAGGAAAAAGTGTTGCTGTTATATCCTTTTTTAAGAGTAACTGACTAGTTTGCAGACTTTGGGAAGACTTTAGACGGTGTAAACAGGGGGTGTATCTGTAAAGCTCTCTATAGGAGGGGCTGCGTCGAGGAAAAATTTCCGAAGAATTTGAAATCCAAAACAGAGTACGCCTAGGTTGCAATCTGTCGCCAATATGAACTCTTGTTGTTATCGGAGACGCTACCTTGGTAGACGTCAAAGGCTTTAATGAATCGTGTCAACTTTTTTCAAACATCTCGAATCCATTGATGAAATTTGCTCGCTCCTACATCGATCCATGGAAGGAGGCGAGTAGAGTAGGATTAAAGATACACACCAACAAAACCAGTCGACTGATCATTGCACTTTTTCAATCTGCCTTATTGGGTAGGCCATTGCAGGAATTGATCCATTTGTCTATTTTAGAACGTTGTTTCTGCTGTTGATAGCAATGAACTTGATTTTACTCAAAGCATTAACAGGGATAGATCGTCTTCGTTGAAAATACAGATACGTCAATACTAGCATCAAGTGGAGGATCTTCTGCGCCAATGTTCTCCCTGTGCTGTTATACGGGAGGATAAGCATGACTGTCAAAGGTTTCCTCTGGCTCGACACAACCACCGACTAGTTAAATTTGCCCTGTTTTTGCTTCTTGTTTGCTAGATGTATTTAGCAAAATGAAAAGGTGGTAAGACGCCATCAATTTTAAACCCGATGGCATCACATTCGAAAGAAAGAGTATTCGATTTCTGCTATTTGTCCAATATGATGCAAAATTAACTGGTATAGTCAACGCTTTAATACCATTTTTCACTCTTACGGGTACTATCCAGTCCAGGAGCACTTTTGAGTTCTCTGAATAAGTCGCATTTGAAAGCAAATTAGCTATTGTTGACTTTTTATATAAATAGCATGTATTCCAATTTACATTCGTCCTTGTTTTTGCTGCGAGCTTACTCCTACTATAAAAGGTCTATTCTTTAGCAGAGAGAACCTTTCCAGTTTCCAAGGGTCTCCCTTCGGTGTTACAATGTCCAAGGCACTTCAATTTGCTGAGATTTGGGATTCTAAAACCAATTTGGCTCACTATGTCGTTGGTTGTGAAAAACTACGGTGAAAATTGTATGGCCAAAATACAAGAACTATGACTGCCTAGCATTGATATGATTTCACAAATTCCGCACATATTGGTTTTTATTTTACCTGTCCATATTGCATGCCCAAAATATTGGTAAGGCCATCGGTACAATCAAAGAGAATACGTTGATATATATTTTCGGTCATGTAACCATCTGACACCATGTTTGAACAGTGAAGCTGATACTAAATTCACATGAAAGAAGGTTTTTTTGAAATCAAACTGAAAAAATTCACGGTTTGAAGCTTTCTTCACCAAGAGTTAACTCTTCTATTTCTAAAGTTCCTCTTCAGTGCTGTGGATTATGTCCAGGATGAGAAAGTTTTCTCCAGGTAATATGGTGACGCTAGTCATCAAGAGAACTTTTAACTCTATCAATTGGAGTTGAATTAAGGGAACTTTGGCTAAATAAGCCATCTCTAGCTAGTTAAATTGGCTAATAAAAAGGATCCCCTTCAAAGTCCTTCATGGCATGAGATGGAGAAGGAACCAAAGGAAAGTATTGTCATAACATTAATTCCCCGAAGCTTCGTGTTGGGAACCTATCGTGATTGCTAAGGATTCTTAATTCGCTTTGCCGTGACTCTACGTAGTCGACTCAATTATGTTCAGATGACCCTATTCCTGCACAATCAATTCTTTGCCTGCTTCTTGTTTTCCCTTTGGTGATAGTAGAAGTGGTCGGGGCGTCAACTTTGCGACTTCGACCTCATACCTCGGGTTTGAATCTTGGTCATAGTCCTTTCATTATTTTCTACAGGACGATTGGTATACCTATAGTATAAAGGGGCAGGATGCTAGAACTGAAGTCCCTTTTTCAAAAAAAAAAAATCCTGCGACAGTGTTGCTGCCTTATCCTATTGAGATTTCTCATGATTATTTATGATACTAAGTGACGGTGCCTACTCTGCTGACGCGCATAACGACTCGTGATCAAAACTAAGCACTTCTTCGTGCTAGATTTGTTTGATGGCATTCTTGCTAGTGTTAAGCTAGTGGTAGCTGCTTTATGTTCAATATTTTTCATGTGAAATTTGAACCCCAAGTTTTGGACAAGTGTTACTGAAGTATGTCTTCCATTCACTTCTTTGTGGAGTAGAGTGCATACATACAATCCCTTTTTGCTCTGATTATTTTTCTTTTATTTGGTTTTCAATAACACAGCGCGGTAATAGTAATAAACCTGGAGCAGCAGGACAAAACGAAGATGAATATAAACATCCATGACGGGCAGGAATGGAGCTCAGGGAAACGACATTTTTAGGCTTGCATTCAACCATCTGAACTATCCAGGGGTTTTTAGTAATAACTGTAATAAAGTGGTATGTTTGCTTAAGTTGGTATAGATTCCTTTAAATTATCGTCTCTTTGTTATGTTTACCATTTCCGTTTTCTGTTCGGATCTTTTCTAGCCAATATTCGTGAGGGTAAATATATGGTACAATAGCTCCGACATAATCTATCCATAACTTCAGTATACAGTCATACATAATGGTCCATAAAAGAGGGCCAAAGACAAACACTAATGTAACGTTGTTGTTTTATAGGGTTTTGATCCTGAGACGTAACACAGTTTTCACTACTGGGAGTAGTTGATAATGCTTCGCAGGATGGAGTTGGGAGTGGGCATTACGTTCCTCCATTGAAGGTTTCTGTTGGCTGGATCGTGTATTACTTTAGCCGCGTTCACAACCGACCGAGCTATCTGGAAGTTAAACAATCTGCCTTATAGATAATCGTTGTTGGCAGTACCGTAACAAGAAAACATCAGTCCAGAGATATAAAACACGCCGGTCCATTTGAAGCTGCACAATAATCCAGTTTTTTTATACTTTCTCTGTTCCGAGTCCTCGAAATAAGTCCGTGCCCGGGCTTCGTTACTACAAATTTTTGAGTAAAGCCAGTTTTGGATTGCCTCTTTGAAAGGTAAGGTAATGATTTTACAGGGATGTGATTTTACAGCTTTGAGGTGAGGGCAACCTTTTTCCACGAACATATTCGGTGTTATCGTAATTGTCAATATGAATGTCTTGTTAAGGATTTAATCTAGACAGAGGGCAATATCTCGTACAGTTATCACTATATCCAAATTTCTTCTCTGATTACTGACAGTGGGAAAACAATGGTATCATAATCTTCCGCAGTAGTCTAGAATAGGAAAAAAAAACAATTTTTTTCCACTCGGTTGTCAACATTTTCGGTTGGTCTACTCCTCTTCTGTCGGTTCGCAAAGACCCTTGAATCATTGTCTCTTGCACCGATGATCGTGTTGAGAAGTTATTACTCATAGCTGGGAATGTTTTTGGGTACATTCCACGTACCAGAGGTGGCGTCATGGCTGTTTTTGGAAATTTCGCCAGTGTGAAGTGCCATCAAATCATGATTATGAATAGTCAAACTGGACCTGTCAGAGGAAAACATGAATACAATCCTCATCACAAACTACAGCAGTAGCAATACTATCAATAACCAAAATCGAAGTAGTAGCCGAAAGTCATGTTTGATGGCAAGTTGGTTTTAAATGGACACTTGGTATATGCGAAGAAATGAGTACCCCACCTGCTCAGACAGAACTGGTTTTGGTGAAGTGTCTGAATTTGATGGAATGAATCTTTCTGCTGTTCTGACTACACCTCTATACCCGAGGGAATCGGATTATGTAATGTTTCATTACCTAAGACTCGTTCAAACAAAAACGAGGCTGGAGGGCACCAAGAACATCGATGTACCACTTATGCTCAGGTGGACTATGTAAAAAAAAGTAACCAAAAAGGTGTCCTTTTTGCAGATTTCTAGCTTTTTAAAGTCTTTGCAGGACAGACAGAATCGCCCAGCAGCTGATCCCTTTTGTTAATTATTTTTCATGGTGAAACACGATAGCGTGGCAGTGAAGCTGGTTGAATATCAGTCTCTCGATCTCGTCACTTAGGTTCAAATCCCGATCGTAATGGAAGCGTGAGTTCGTCTTTGTGCTTGTGTAGCTGCTTTAAGCTTATCATTTAACATTGAATACGATGTTAATGAAATTGAAGTACACTTTCAATAAAATGAGGAGGAAGTAAACATTAACCTATCAGCGAAGAGAGCTCAGATATTTTTAAAAGCGAACTATTTCCCAGGATCTCTAACGTAAGTCACGAAACCAAGTTTATGGATTCTTTATTGAGGATACTAAAATGGTCATCCTCCCAAGTGATTCATGTCATTTCAACATTGGTAAGGGTTGAATAAATTACTTATCAACTTCCCATATTGAATTCTGAGTCTATTGGATAATGTATGTTCATACGGTATTTACTCAAGAAGAGTTAGGCAGTTCTCGGTATGAATAAATATGAGGAGCAAGAAAGCAAAAGAAGCCTGAAATGAGCTTAAGCAAAGTGTTGATATTTCATTCTTATTTCCAGTTGTTTATTTATTCTATTCATTCATCTCTTTTCAAAATAAGAGTGCAAAACCTTGTAAAGCTAAAGGAAATTTCTTCTGTTATATGTATGTACATCTAAACCAGACTATGGGGAATTGTTCCAGCTGTTGGGCAACACAATTGCAGAATGATATATTCAACAGATGGGATAATAGCCTTCTGACAATAATGGTAAGTAAAACATTTATTCACCAAAAAAAAGCCTAGCAAACACGAGCTAACTTTCACTCTATAGAATTCTCAATTGAAAGTCAACTCAGTCATATTCCTCAAATGAGCTGGGAAGGAATCAGAATTGAAAAGGATTCAGCAAAGCCATTAGAAAGCTGCCGAAGAGAACATTGAAGGGTGATGCGGGAATGAGTTAAGCAACGATGAGGAGAGTTGATTAGTGAGTGCTAAATTAATTGCACTTAGGAGGTTGCAGCCAGAATCCGGAGAAGGTCATCATGTAATGAATAGAATTCTCGATTAATGCTATGAAAACATAGGTGGGCGGATGGATCAGCCAATAACGCATGGGTTGACGAGAAACTATTGCAGAACTCTGGAATATTCCTTAACGAGGCAATCAAGTGCGGTCTTGTAATTGAATGATATTTCCACTTAGTTAGTTAAGACGACATTAAAGAGTGGTCTGATGGTCGGCCTGGTTGGCACAGTGGGAGGAGCAACATATGTACATGTGTCACCAAAGTTCCTCTGGTATGAATCCTGCATAGTATGTGGTTGTCTTTAGATACGTAGAATGATTCCTACGCTACTTAGGAGGCCATGAAATTTTGCATCAACGAATTTTATTAGACAGCAGAGAAGGTCGGAAAGATTAATACGCACTAGGGATACAAAATCCATTGTGGCTTCAGAAAACGTTAGCAAAATTATTCACAAACGAAAAGAAGCAAACGGCACCACATCAGCGGTGCAGGAAATGCTTTCAAACTTCTGGCATTCAATTTTTCAAGAAAGGAAACGACAAGTTGAATCTCTCAGAAATGAAGGAAATAAGCAGATTTCAAATTTCCCGTCATTCATCTGATTCGACTGCTCTGGATTTTCTTTTGTTCACAAAACTGAAAACTACGCTGGCTGAACAAAAATGTTGATGTAATGTGTGCGATGGCTTACCGACTATTTCCAGACCTTCATAGAAACTTCTTCAGGAATGGAATTGACAGCTTAGAGTAATATTGAATCGAAGGTATTGTGCTACAAGCGGATTATGTGAGACAGCATTGTGTGATGCTAAAGTTAGATTTTTATCCTTTGCATTGACATTGAACAACTATTGTAGGCGACTGCTAATCTGTTTCAAATTCCGATATTAAAGAGCTAACTGGAAGGACGCATTGAACATGTTGGTATCACACATTTTCCTGATATCAAAAATGGAAGTAAGCGTGTTGAAAAATTGGGGAGAGTAGTGTCTTGAACTATGAAGCTAATGCAAAGGAGTACAATGGGTAGTTCTTTCAATTACCCTACGCGATTTTTACAAAAGTCAAAGGAGAGAATTTTTAATAACTCAAGGGATGTAGCGTCGCAAATATGCCATTTGCTTCCGATGAATAATGCTTGTATATATCAGAAAGAAAGGGCGCTGAGGGTCTGCACCAACCCATGATGCGATGGGCGAATTGCATCTTGACCTCGTCGCTTCAAGTTCGAATCCCAGTTACGTCATTAAAAGTAGTCTCATTGATAATGAAATGTTAAAAAATAATAAAGGGGGAAATAGATTATCTGAATGTCGTATCCTTTACTAAAGATTGAACAAGAGAGAGAAGGTACAAGTAAAACTGCTGAAGAACTTCGACTGGACTGTGGTCTGACATCTTGGATGGAGTACCGGGACACACATCACATGGCGCCATGTGGCACCAATAGATTATAATGGTAAGTCTTGACTAGACTTGACAGAGCATGATCAGGTTCATAACCATTGTTGTCAGAGACCTTCTTCTAATGCAGGTAATTTGTATCGGAATGTGGAAATAGCTGCAAGGTAGATGCATCTTGAGACTTGGAAGTTAACTCCGCTCGCTTTAAAAAAACAATGATTGAATAATTTGATTTTTAAGTGAGGAGCAGGAGGAGAAATAGAAAAATCATTTGCTGGGATTTTAGTTGAGCTGGTTGCGGAAATATCTTCGTTTTTAATGTAGGAGCTGTAGAGAATTGCGGAAGTTTCTTTTAGACGCAATGCCTGCTGTCTACTATTCTGTTAGTCCACAAGAACATGCAGGGGTAAATATGATATTCCAGATTTCGTCATCCCTTACAGTAACGCAACAGCTACCCAAACACTTGTGATTTTCTGAGATGTATTTCACGATGCTCGATGGATTTTTCCTTTAGACAACCACCGCCTTTTAAAAAACTACAAGGAGAGCTACGACATTTTATCATAGGATTTGAAAAAAAAATATAAAATTACCGAATTACTGTAGACCAAATTTTAACTAATAACCGAGAATTCTTGTTTGATTGTTTTTTTAGAGAATTTTACTTATCTGAACTACTCTCTGATCAGGAAGAACCATAAAATAACCCTCAAATTGTACAGCGACCATGTATACTTCTTTGATTGAAGCCTATGCATTATTAAAATCTGCAGACTGAGTTGAAAGGTGACAATAGTCAGTGTTATCTATTGGAGTACCTAGACTTAACTAAAAATGTCTTAGAATTAAAGTGGTTAAAGCGACCGGGTCGGCTATCCTTAAGCTTAAGGTTGTACCAGCAGATAAATTTTCATACAACTGGGATTGGTAGGTGGATGACCTGAAGCAACAGCTCGAGGAAACCAAGGCGGAAGAGTTGGTCTTGAGTGTCAGGATTCTGAATATCCTAGATGTCTTTAGTTGCATTTACAAAATATGCCTAGGTGACTTCGGTGGTCATTGTGGACTTCTTTACTAAAATATAGTGTGGCGATAGTTAAAACATAGACATAAACAAAACCGTTAGATGATGATGCTTCCAAGATGAGTAAGGTTTGCAAAATTTCAGAAATCGGATAACCTCATCAAAAAAAGACAACACTCATAGAAGTTGTTAAATGAGGTAGCCAGGGGTCATCTGCAAACAGGATGATAATTCCAACATTGTAAAATTGTCGCCGGGAATGTGCAACAATGAAGAGGTCGAGGTGTCTGAGATGATTATGAAGGACACCCTTCAAGATGTGCTAGATAAATACCTATTTTAAGTGGGTATGACATCCTAAAATACGAGCCCGCCCTGTTGGCACCCGCTCTGTATGGGGTTTTAAAAACTAACATATCGCTAAGATCGGTAACGCCAAGGAGAGCGTAAGGATAAAGCTAATTCTGTATGACAAGAATTCCTTGGAGTCCTGCTGGTCGGATTCGGCTGCCTAAAGTTCACATTGATATTATTTTTATCGCTCAATCTTGACAGTTTTCCTACTTTGAAACGAAACTGCTGTTTAGGATTATGAGCACCAAGGTCAAAGTGGAGGATCGATTTATGGGTGGTGGTGCAAAAACCTTCGGAAAGGGGTTCTTCTCAGAAACTTGGGCACATGAGTTTTATCAGAATATAACTCGCTCGAGAAAATTGGCCTGAACTTCCAGATCGACGGGAAGCGGCGTTAAAGTCAATCGAAACAGCAAAGACTTGGTACCTAGTCAGCCATCACTCTAAACACAAAATAATTCTAACCTCAAATTATTCGAGCTATGCTGGGAATGTGAGATAAGAGTGGAAAACTACCTCAAAGTCAATTGAAAATGAAAATTTGTAGTCCATTTTTTATTGTCGCTATGTATCGACATTATTCTGGTCACATGTGTCTGGGTCCGATCGTTAATAAGGGTTATTACCTGCTCATCTTAAAATATTTCAGGTAGAGAATATTTACAGGATGGTTATTCGCCATCAAACACTACATTCGACCGTTTCTTTTTCTAAAGTTGAAAATATTTCGCAGAGGCTAGTACAAATCCGAAGCTTCGTTGCCTACGAATTACTGAAGCAACGAAATCGATGCTGTCCTTGGCTTTTAAAAGTACCCTAAACCCAGGGGTGCTTTCGAAAACTCCAATTTTGGAAACAATCCAACCTCTCTGATTCCAAATGCGATTCTATTAACAGCAGAGGAAGGTTTACAGTAAATCTGGTGGAGTCACTCCATTCGAATTTGTTCGGACAGTCATTCTATGTCATCAACACTAAACGGTAAACGAACATCGTTGGTGTTGAAAAGGCTGGGAGAATGGTTCATGGTATCTCCGTCTACAGTGATAGGGTTAAACAGTCACTGTTAAATCTGCGGTTGGATCCACCTAAAAGAATAGAGAAATGCAAATCTGTATCGACAAACGAAAATCTTCGTTAATGAACCTGAGGCCACTATACCGGTCTTTTTCTCATCCTCTAGGAAGGGAGATATGAAAACCGTGGTATGGTTCCTGTTGGAACACCTAAGCTATCAGTAGAAGAAAATCAATATAGTAGCCTCGGCTATTCGCAGCAGGGTATTGTGTAGCCCTGCACTTCTCTATATTGCTATATTTCTTGATGACAGTCGTGAAACTGCGGCTGATATTCAAGCAACCCAGCAAAAAGGATATATTTCCTTGCAGCCAGATTGTGTTCTGTATATTTGCTTCATCCTTTTCGCATTAACTACCCAAAAATTTATATTGTTCTTTTAAATTATACTTCTTTCCCCTTTGTATGAACGGTCTAGAGTTCTTGATAAGAGCGCAATATGCATGGATGTGTATCAGGTTGAATTATAGAACTGGTAGGATACAATATCGCAACCTTACTAACATCCATCGGTTCAATACTAAGGGCCCTACTACTGGATCCTAATCTTCGATGCACAGACTCTAGTGAGGCGATTAGACCCACTCTCAGTCTGTAAGGGAATTTGTAGGATTTAAGCTTAATTTTGCTAATGTATCCGACAACTGTGGAAGAAACATTTTTTGCACCTCACATCGACCTGCAAAATTCCTAGAGCTGGTACTGATTATGGGGCTGCAATCTTTTTCTGTTATATAATTATTTTTCAATAGACATCTTGTGTCTCTCTAGGCTGATCCTAGTAAAGAAGTGTAAAATTAAAGTCATGTTAGCTAGTTTGCCGCTTTTCTCAGTTCGTGTTTATAGCACCGTATCAGGCTCAATCAAACCTAACAACACTAGGCCTATTAGGTTGGGTTAAGTTGAGGAACGGAGAAGAATGATATCTCCAGGCACTCGGTGCTCATTCATTGGGCCCATGGTTTTATCCACAAACTTTGGCAAGCCCCAAAAACAAAGAATGCGAAGGCTCTTCGTTGAGGAAGACCTTGCTTAGGTATCTTCATCTAAGATCTTTACAAGCAGGCAACTACATACGAAATGCAGAACCATCTTATCCTCTTCCTCATAACGGTTGCCAATAGCCAAACTTACCACCCTGATTTTGCCTAAAAGAGGTTGCGATCCAGGCTTTGTTCAGAAATAGTATTATTGTTATGAAATGGAAAGAAAGACCACGTGTATCGTTTGAGTGCAAGCGAACAACGGGATCATTGTATGAATCACATATTTAGGACTCGGAACATTTAGGATAACGATTCCCTGCAAGTAGAGGAGTTCGGATTTGATGCCTTTGCGATTCGAAAAATTAAAATGTTTGACGCAGGGTAGTCCATGGTATTCAAAATTGCCACGAAATGATATAGTGAATCACTTTTAAAGCCAATCTCAAAAGCAACTACAAAAGAGTTACGGAGTCGGTAAACTATGTATGAAATGTATAGCAACCCCTTTCAATAATGACTCCTAAACTGATGTGCTCCAAAAGAAGGAAGGCGTAACCCAGGAAATTGATTATTATCAGTTTTCATGTCATTTAAAGGAATTAACTTAAACTTAACTGCTGCTGGTACCAGTGGAGAATAAGATTTTCTTTTCTTGTTTAAGGACTAAAAGAACTTTTAATCAGCATCGGGACCATTTCCATTTTGCCCTCGACAAGAGGTCTGTTGACCAAACATAGTAAGAGTGAGCTTTTTCCGATTGGCCCAGTCCGTCACCAAGTGTATGCAGACTCAGGATTCATTCAATCTTTAAACAAAAATTAGTTTTGCTTCCGTCGGCTTATGCCTGAAAGAACGGGTTTTCGTTCTGAACATAATTCCCTCCCATGCCCTGGTTCTAAATATAATACATATTAGGGAGCAGTTTGAGTAACCCTCTTTTAGTCACCTTGCTCCATGGGCGGAAGTGAACCTATGTCTGATGATCATGTCTCTGGAATAGATCAGTCCTTCAGCTTAATTTTTATAGGATGAAAAGATTCGCAACGGCACAACATTTCTAGAAATTTCAGACAATATAAAACTATCAAAATATAGCATAAGTATTTGTTGACGGTGATTCTAAGATACAGTAACTTTTGACATATTCGACCTGAAAATCTGCCACTTGCAAAACAGAATTGTGATTGATAGCTGGTGTAAATGACCAATGCTGGCAATTGGCCTTCATGAGAAAAAATGTCAACTAGTTCAAAGAGTACTGCGTACGAATGGTAGCCAAATCGACCCTTCACAATAAAGAAATAATATAACGATTTTAGGCAAGCAGTTGACAAAAATTTACGGACATTAAAAAAGCAAAGATTGTCATTACGAAAATTGTTTAATAGTTCATAATTTAACCAGCCAGAGACATAGACCCGTAAATAAAATTACTAGAAAAGTGGAATTCGGACCTTTTACGAATCGAATAATTGACAACTTTGACTGAGCACAATTCTCATCCTGGAGGTCCAATAACTGCTAACCTTACAAAATTGATATGAATATATCCCTTGACTGTAAACCGTGTTCACTGACTTCGAGAGACTTTGGAAAGGTTATATATCAGTATTAATGCGACACTAAATCTACAAGGCAGGTGTGAGAGAACATACATATTCACCAGATAAAAATTAAAGGAGATAATATATAATAAACTTCAAATGCAAATAATACCCTTGAATAGTAAAAATAAAACTAGGTAGCTTGCTCCTACTACAATATATTGTACAATATATTGTAGTAGGAGCAAGCTACCTAGTTTTATTTTTATTTAGAAGAACTACAAGCATCGGAACGATAACTATTTTCTTCAATAGGATTATCTGGTGGAGTTCACATGCAGAAAACCCTAGTTAAGAGTCTACCGGATCTAGGACCTGACTGATATCGAAATTTAGAAAATATAGATCAGTGCTAACAGCTGTAAATACTTTGAATAATACCCTCATTATAGTATCAAATTATAAGATAGATAGATGCTCGCCTTCCCTTCGACATCTCAGACTCCAAAGTTTATCTGGACCGCCATATATAATATTGATTCAAAGTTAGATCCCGTTTAATAGTGGGTCGATAGACACACCAGTTACCATAGTTTCATAGTGAAGAAAGAACGTTTTTAGAAATGAACTTCAATACCATAGAAACAACACAGCTACTTCACAAAGAAAGCAATATTGTCGTTCATTAATTGTGTTGAGTATCAATTACTTCTAGTGCAATTTGGCTGACCCCTTTTCATGCACACGTATCAAACGCAACAAAATTGAGCAAAAAGCGAAAGGTGTTATGTGTACTACCAAATTGAATCGTAGTTCTACAGCGTATGTGCTCACGTACAGACGAATTACCTCCGCAACATGTCACTTTGTCATTCACTTTATATTTGCCCAAGAGTTCAACTAAATTCAATTTGTACAGTCCAACGTATTTTCGCTAAATGTATCTAGATTTCTTCTTGAGTAGTGTGCAGAAAGAAAAACCATTGCGAAAGTTGTTTTCTCATTCAATAGGAGGCTTAATTCCTTCACAGAATGCTGCGTTGCTGCGGAATATGATGTGGTTCCTATTTCAACTCAACTTTTATTCCAAAGCAAATGTTTGCAATCAACTAATCAACTCCAAGATATCTCTCTAGTGCACGTAAAGGTTATTTATAGGATAAATTCCAATATCATAGAAAGTATGTTTCTGTCAATATCAACAAATTTCCGAGAAGTATTTGTCCTGCTTACCTCAAATCCAAACGAAATAGAAAACCCATTGAAAAGTTGTATAGGCAAAACTGCCTACTATGGGAATCACCTCGAGGGTGAAAGCACTCTATATATCTTCTCTGAGTATTACTCATCCCTCAATTGATCGATTTTCTTTACAATAGCATATGTTTTTGATTCTGTTGAAAACCGCTTGACGTCGATTCTACCCCCAATCCCCGATTAGACATGGCTTTTTAACACATTCCAGCTCATATCCTCCCCAATGACGGTAAAAACACTCACCTGTGGTTGTGGCTGCGAGGCGGCCGCGGCTTGTTGTTGGAGGAGCCCTCCCTGTTGACCTCCAAAGTAGCGCGTGAATGTTTGCTGGTATCCCGGCGCTTTCAAGGAGAAGGAATTGGTTTGCGGGTCAGTGTGAAAGGCCAATTGTCCTTGGCAAATTTCCGTCAGCAAGCATACAGCTACCAACAATGATAAGCCGGTGGAAATGATTGATGACGACATTTTTTTCGAGATTTAGAGAACGTGTGTAGTTGGAACGGAAGTGTAACTTTATTGCGACAGCGACACCGACACGATTTGGAGAAGCGCCAAGTAATATTACACGATTTATGCTATTAACCGGCGACAATGAAAGTGCGTTATGACTTGAAGATGAACTACTTTCGTCCACTTATATATGTACATATGGACGCCACTTTGGGTGGTGGGAACCCTCACCAACCATTGTTTGCTATTCGCCGCAAGTAGTATCGATTGCATGATACTTGAGCTTGCAATTTCTTCATTTGCTATTGTTTTGGAGACGATATCTTATGGTCAAAAGAGTTTGTAATTTGATTTCGATATCGCAAGCGATTGGAAAGTATTTTTTAAAAACAAGTCTAATTCTACCTTAATAAATCTACACGGCAAGAAATGTCCCTGAAACGAATAGCTGTGAATAGAATGAGCAGAGAAGGATGGGATCATACTGCAATCTGGAGATCGATGGCTAGATAAGTTTACCATATGAGGCTTAATTTAAGGCAGTGAATGCTGTGACTCCGGTAGGTAAATACCAATTATTCCTTCTCAGATTTGACGTGCTTCTTATAATTGAAATGAACATGTTGCTTTTAATTAATAAACCTCATCCTGCCAATGAATAGGAAATTCCCATTTTCTGATTTTTGTATTGTGTATGATTTCCGCTTTGTTGAAAAAACAAGTGAAATTAAGTATAATTCTTGGGAATTACCTTAACTTTGGGTCATATCCCATTTAGAACATCATCTCCTGTTGATTTAAGTGGGAAAACCGCATTAGTAGGTCTTCAGAATCGAGTTTTGTATTACATACATCGTTAGCTTCCCTATTGCAGAATACGTTGGAGAAATTTCAAAGCAAAATTCACGGTCCCTTAGGAGCAGAAGCCAGCGATTATCGGCTACAAGCTTACCAGGAGGTAATTGCTTTATGTCCTTACGTAGCGTAGTAGCGTTATGAAATAGTGTATCGACTCCAATTTTTACTTAAAGCCAAAGAAGCGTTTAACTTTACTTCACCAACTTATTTTCTGGAAATATGAACCTAAATGCAGGTAAAAATAAACACAATAAAAAATTTTGCAGCGGTTGAAAGAAAAATTTAAACTTTCAACACTTTTTCACAAATTATACAATAAATGCACCCTTAAAAATATGATATCATCCCAAATTCATACTCTTGGTAATTATGTATAGAATCACATCTCCAAATTTCGTGATGATCGCTGGATTACTTTTCAAGCTAGAATTTTCGCAAATTTAAAAACGTCATTTTGAGAAAAACGCCTTTGAAAATTCCCCTTTCGGACATGATAACATTTATTACTCTTAATTAAGAACAAAATACGGTTACGATGAATACAAATGCGCTGGTTCAAGGGACTGATGCCAAACATTTATAAATACACATAATACATACCACTACAAGATTTTGTAAGGACATAAAGGGACTACCTCCTTGGCCGATAATCGATCGGTTATACGCTAAAGGACCTCGAATTTCGCTTTGTAACTTCTGGTGCGTATTTTGGAATAGCTAAGCTAACAATGTATGCAAGTTGAGAAAAGAACTAGGTGTTTTTCCTTACATATGTTACAAATATGGAATCCTAGGAAAACGGATTGGGAAAAGTTTACTGAACTTCTTGCCGACAAAGTCGAACTCTCTAAGCGACTAAGGACTCGGCGATAGAAGACCGATTAGAAACTCGATAGAAAATCGATTAGAAACTCTGAATGGCACACTTTCGGAGTGCTTTGAACAGGTTTGTCCTATCTCCCGAGGCCAACGCGATAAAATGATTCCATGGTGGAACCGAGAACTGCAAAGATTCAGGAAATAAACCAAATGACTTCTGAATCGTTCTTGCAAAAGCAATAAGAATAAAGACTGGCTAAACTTCTGGAACACATAGCGCAAATATAAGAGAAACGGGAAGATGAAAGGGAGACTTTCAGGCTGTACAAAGCCCTTAAAAAGGATAAGTTGGTCAAGTTGGACTCTCTTAAAAAATCGGACTCCTGAGTTGATTCTGTATAAGCTCTGTTGGAAGTATACCAGGCGGAAGAACAGATGCCAGAAGTAGGTGTGAGATAATCGGCGATTTCTGCAAACCTTTGAATACGAAAGTGTTGCAAGGGGAATTGGGCCACTGCGAGATGAAAAGGTGAGATCAGCTATTCAATCCTTTGAGCAGCTCCAAGCACCTGGCATGGATGGCAACTATCTTGCATTGCGAAAGTAGGCTGTAAATCACTTAGTGCAACTTGTAAGAAATATTTTCCGAGGATGTCTTGCTCTGAGCTATATGCCTTCTTCTTGGCAAAGGAGGAAACTGAATAATCTTTGCGTTCCATAGGTGAGGGGTACAACCCTTCAACTCTCTGAAGAAATGAAATATCTGGGAGTTATTCTAGAAAGGAAGCTTCTTCGGAACAACCATGTTGAAGTAAAGATGAAACGAGTTCTCACAGCTTATGGGCTGTGTAGGCGGACCTTTGCCTCAACATGGGGACTCAGACCTCAGATAGTAATTTCGATACATTTTGCTATCATCAGGCCGATGGTCGATTATGCATCCATATTGTAGTGGGTTAAAGTGAAGAAAAAGTGATTTCGCTGCAAACTAGCCACACTGCACAGAACTGTGTGTATGGGTATTGCCGGCGTCATGAGCACGATTTCCGAGGCAGCTTTAAATGCATTACTGAATTTGCAGTTCTTAGATTTGTTTATTCAAAGCAGCGCAATGAGAGCAGCTTATAGACTAATTAGATCTATGGTGAAACAACGGACGTGGGAGCATTGGAAGAACTGAATCCCTCTGATTCTCTGGGTACCTGCGGTACAGTAAATCAACACGAAAGCGGTTTTCCAATCCCAGGACATCAACCCAATATTCAGCAAAGAAGGTTCATCCAGCAACGGCTAAGGCTTCATTTGCATGTCCACGAAGGTCTAATGACACTAATATATCAAACTACAGTAATAAGCTGTGCGAGCAGCTTAAGAGAAAATTCCTTTTAACTATGCAACGAATATTAGTTAAAAATATATCATCGGAACCCATGCTAAAGGGTGGGGAAAAAAATAATGCGACGACAGGTCATCTGCGCTCCCCAGACAGAATTCCAAAATATTCCTCTAGGTTCTTTGGAAACCTCTATCGTTTTCTACCATTTTCTACCACGTACTTGTAAGGGGCCATCCAGAGATAGTGGATTCCACTGCATGATGTAGTTAAAGAATGATCGTTTTTATTCAATAACTGACCTAGCCACTGCGACTTGTACTTCTAATTAAGACATTTCTAAGTTTCTGTCCTGTGTGTCGCCACAGGTCCTCGTTCGAAATTGTCTTTGGCCGAAGCCCTCTATAACTAGATGGACGCGGATCCCGACAAAGCCTTGGACTTAAGAGTGATGGTCATCGTTCATGTTGTACTTGCGTTTAAAAACACGAGAGAGCATTCAGGAAGGGCTAATTTCTCTCTAACGAGGATATTGCCTGTCGTTGCGCTCTAACGCAGAGGTGGTGAAATCTGCTATACCCCGCTCCTTTCGTCGCGGAAGCGACGCAGCATTGTGAACTGAACTACAGTGATTTCAACATATCGGCCAATCGCGCTGAGGGTGTACAGCGCATATAGAAGCACCAGATGGGGCAGTGTCTGTCATTGCGGGGATGAATTCGTCCGAGATGACTCCGAACATCCGAAGATCCACTATGAAGGAAACACAAAAATTGTGGTAGCAAAGGTGAGATGATTGCGAAAAGCTCTCAAGATCCATACACCGATCCCTTGTACTGAGAAAGGGGCCGAGTGGGAACACGCAGAATTGAATTACCACTTGATACAGTTCTCTTCAGCACATGGTGGTTGGAGGAAGTATTTTTAATGCTTCGGATTGGTGAATGTTCCCGAGTGGGCCGGAAGCGCCGTTTTCAATGACCTGGGGTGCATATTGTTTCATTGTCCCAGATTCACGGAGAAGGGAAGAAGACTGAACGATGGTCTCAACATCAGCATCGGAACAGACAACCTGTAGGGTAATGCTGAGGTCAGTGAGAATTTGTTTGTAGTAAACACCGCAACAGCCACGATCCAAAAGGAATCAAAGAAAGCGGAACGAGTCAAAAAACCAGGTCGCAGGCGTCAGCTAAATACGTTAGTGTAAACTAAAGTCGTCCCCGTTATGTAATTATCCACAGCGGTCCCGAGGCGAAGTGGGAAAAAGAGTGCTGGTGGGTCTAGTGGGTGCGAATACCATACAACAGCATCTTTTTAAGATTTCCCCTTCAATCCCCAGATCAAAGGTTATTATTCAATGAATTGAGGCTCTTATTGTCATTTTTCACAATAAAGATTATATTTTAAGACCACAAAAGGAATAATGCTGTTTCAATGATATTCGAAATTTTGGCAAGAAATATTTCCAAGGCCTTTATAACATTCCTTTTCAATTAAAACTTACAAAATAATAGAAAGGGACCAAATTTTAATGAAAATCCGAAAGCAGGGGTATTGTAATAAACGTGCTCTCTTCGATTTCTTCACAAAACAAAACCTCTAGGGCAGAAAATTACACACCATCCCACACCCTAAAGATTTGAAGAAAACACAATTTCATCCTAACTTCCTACGTGTAAAGGACCACCATCTTGTTAACATGAGGACGCTCTGATAGTTTCCGAATCTTGTAATTGTAGGTTTCGGTTGTTTGGATCTAAAAACACAGCAAACAGCTCGGTGGACAGATTGGATCATGTTTGTTGGAAGAAATAGGCGAGAAAGTTTGATAGTGTTTAATTATAATTTAGATCCAATAATGTCTGTCTGCGACCTCCTTGAACAAATAGCTAAAGGGTTTGTCTAGTTTGCACATTCACAGCTGGTGTTGAATTAACGTAGGGTTCGGTTTAACTACGCAGTTTGTATGCGTGCTTTTAGGTGGACATAAGGTTTATATTTGCAAACCTGCTATAAAATGTGCTAGCTCGTTTGAGGGGGCAGAAATCCCATGGATCTGAAATGCAAATGTGTAATAAAATCTTGTTCATATTATCCTCAAACTTATAATCTGAGAAAGTGAGTACACGGAAAAACTTTTAATCGCCTTTTAAATAATAAATTCGCTCCGCTTTCCATCATATGCATTTGTATGTATGTTCGTCTGAAATTGAGACAGTTCGTACTTATTATGCTTCATGAGATTCAGATTCGAAATTTCTTCCAATTTTGCAATATGATTACGTATGGGTACCGCGCCGATAACGCACTTACTGATCGAATTTTGGTGGAAAGCGGCTAGCCTTTATCGCAGATATCATCACATACAGCGCTGCGACGTGGTTAATTAAAATGTATCTCATTTATTTCAGGTGCGCCGGTGTTTATTGCTGAACTCAACGCGGGAATCAATTTTCTACTATTGTATTTCGTGCTTATCTGGATCAGAAAATTGTTCGCATTACGTCCGTGTGCGTAGTGAATATTTGCGTCGATTATCGCCCAAGTCATGCAATACATTGGCCAAATTGCGTTGAGCACGTAAACGAATTAAACCATAATAACAACAATCCAACATTTAGCAAATTGACTAAGTTGCCGGCAATGTACGTTACGCCAATTCGTACCAGACAATTACCGAAGTCACTAGTCATCGCCATTCATTGCCACTTAATGTTGTCATTTTGCGATAATTACTTTTCTCACAGCTGCCAAATTGGCTTGTTGGTGTCTAAGGAATAGAATGGGGTCAGATCTGTTGTTGTTACATCGATCTGAGCTACTCCTGATTAATGATTGCACTTGACGGGCTAACAAGGAGCCTCGCACGAAATATACTTGAAAACAAATGGGGGAGGAAGTCTGAAACGCAAAAGTCACCATTACAATCTGGGAAACTACGTTACTCGTCCTTAAAGTGTTTGTAAAACATCCTCCGCCACGTTCCTCATGTGCTGAAGGATATCATGATACCAATCGATATTTTATGCTTGCAGGAGTGCTTTTAGAAAAATACCCTTGCATGGTCGTCTAGGCCAACAATTCGGGGAACAGAGGGATTTCCAGGCTTTATTCAGCCTTCAGGGCAACAAATTGAAAGGCTTGCTGTACACAGTTACATGGGGTAGTGTCTCTAGTTTGGGACTGGCAGCTGCAGGATGTTTGTCTGTAATACAACGGTACAAGATACGTATGTCAGTAACCAGAAATGTTTAATCACCAGAAGAACACATTTTTTCTTGGAATTATTCACATTGTATGTCTGGCCAGGCACGAAAGGAATTTGTTGGATATTCTCATGCCTAAGTTTTTATGAAAATTATTTCCCTCATTCGCCACTATCATTTTCTGGAAAGGGGTGCTACTTTTTATAATTAAATTGCTTCGTAGACTAGAACCAATCGTTGTCAATCAGTAACAACATAATTTGTTGTAGTTTTGGCATCATTGGCACGAAAGGAAGAAGTCACTTATTTAGACTTCTTCCTTTCGTGCCGTCAGCAGGTACCGGTTCTTATTCCAAAAAATAAAATTAACTACAACCAAACTCTCAGTCATCCGCAAAAAGGTAGAATATTGAATTTTTCTGCACCTGTAAAAGGTGTTTTTAACATATGAAATGATTTTAAATCATCATCATCGACGGCGCAACAACCGGTACCCGGTCCAGGCCCGGCTTAATAAGGAACTCCAAGGTCCACCAATTCGATATCCCTAAAAGCTGTCTGGCGTCCTGACCTACGCCCTGTCTTCCTTATCTACCATTGATATCGCCCTTATTGACTTTGCAGGCGGGATCATCCTCATCCATACGGATTAAGTGACCCGCCCACCATAACCTATTGAGCCTGATTTTATCCATAACCTCACGGTCATCGTTTCACTCATAGATTTCGTCGTTATGTAGGCTACGGAATCATCCATCCATGTAAGGAGCCAAAAATTCTTCGGAGGATTCTTCTTCCGAACCCGGTCAAGAGTTCGCAATTCTTCTTGTTAAGAACCCAAGTCTCCGAGGAATACATGAGGACTGGCGAGATCATTGTGTTGTACAGAAAGAGCTTTGGCCCTATGGTGAGACGTTTCGAACGGAACAGTCATTGTAAGCTGAAATAGGCTCTGTTGGCTCAGAACAACCGTGTGCGCATTTCATCATCGTAGCTGTTATCGGTTGTGATTTTCGACCCTAGATAGGAGAAATTATCAACGGTCTCAAAGTTGTATTCTGCTATCCTTATTCTTCCTATTTGACCAGTGCGGTTTGATGTTGTTGGTTGGTTGGTTTTCGATGCTGACGTTGCCACCATATACTTTGTCTTGCCTTCATTGATGTGCAGCCCAAGATCTCGCGCCGCCTGCTCGATCTGGATGAATGCAGTTTGTCCGTTTCGGGTGGTTCTTCCCATGAAGTCGATATCGTCAGCATAGCCCAGTAGTTGGATGGACTTAAAGAGGATGCATTTACCTCAGCATCACGGATCACTTTCTCGAGGGCCAGGTTAAAGAGGACGCATGATTGGGCATCTACTTGTCGTAGACCGTTGTTGATGTCGAATGGTGTTGAGAGTGATCCTGCTGCTTTTATCTGGCCTTGCACATTGGTCAGGGTCAGCTGAGTCAGTCCTATTAGTTTCGTCGTTATACCGAATTCTCTCATGGCCGTGTACATTTTTACCCTGGCGATGATATCATAGGCGGCTTTAAAGTTGATGAACAGATGGTTCAACTGTTGTCCATATTCCAACAGTTTTTCCATCGCTTGCCGCACAGAGAAAATCTGATTTGTTGCTGATTTGCCTGGAGTGAAGCCTCTTTGGGGGAGGGGATTCTGGGTGTATTGTTATTCAAGCTCAGTCCACCATGCCAACGAGATTGTCATCCGGGTCTATATTGCCCCCCACCCCCCTATATGTTCTGACATTCATCAAGGCTGAGAGATGGCGGCGATCGATCAACACGTGGTTAATTTGATTAATAGTGGTCTCGACTGGGGAAGCGCAAGTTTGCTTGTGGACCGCTTTCCGCTTAACACAGGTACTTTCAACTACCGTTTCGTGTGACACTGCTAATTGAATAATCCGCAGTCCGTTATCTTTTGCATTTTGGTGTAAGCTATGGGAGCCAATGTGTTGCCTGAATACGGGCTCCTTCCCTACTTGGCTGTTAAACTCCCCAAGTATGATCTTGATATCATATCTGGAATAGGTTTCGAGGGTTCGTTCTACTGCCTCGTGGTAGGTATCCTTCTCCGACTATGTAGTCTCCTCTGTAGGGGCGTGAACGTTAATGAGGCTTATATTTCTAAATTTGCTTCGCGAGCACAGAGTGCATAGCCGTTCGCTTATGTTTCAAAGTCAATAACAACAGGTTTCATTTTTTGGCTAACTTAGAAACCTACTCCAAGCACATGGTTTACTGGATGGCCGCTGTAATATATGGTGTAGCGACTATTCTCCAAGAAACCGGTCCCTGTCCAACTCATCTCCTGCAACGCTGTTAGATCAGCCCTATATTGGGACAGGGTATCGGCTAGCTGCTTGGCAGGTCCATCTCTGTATAGGGAGCGCACGTTCAATGAGAAAATTCGTTGCCGAGTTCGTCGTTTTGAAATCCATCCTGTCCGAGGCACCTGTTGTGGCTTCGTAACAAGTTGTTTTTCATATAGGGTTTTCAGCCCTACTCAACCCCTAACCTGGAGGACCAATTGGTGCAATTTGCCCCGTTTTTAGGCGGGGGAGACTCTCGTTCTTCCTTCTCCGTCTGCAGCTTTTCGTTATGGAAGAGCTCCCAGCGGTCACCACGTGGAGATGGCGATAGGGTTTGGTAGTGGAGCTGTTGGTGTTGGTTCAATGCTCCATCATGAGTACCAATCCACGTTTTGCCCTGAAACCTATACTACTCCTTGACCAAATTGTATCAGGTAGTAGTTAATATGCCCGCTGAATGACCTTCTCCATACTGAGAATCAGTGTCTGGGCCCAGCGACACTTTCAGGATTCATCCCACCATTGTTGTAATTTTCATAGTGTTTTTGGTAGTGCCACTCTTCGGTATTCTATATCTTTCCAGGCACAGTTATTCTCTTTTTTACGTTCGGACGACGCATCTTATTTACCCTGCTACCGTGACTGAAATTGCCCTCAATTTTCGTTTTGCTTTTTAATTTAGAAAAGGTCAACTGTTTTCGAAACCTCTCACTTTCGTTTTAGATTACTAATAATATGGACTTTAATTTTTCTTATAACAATTTCACTTTTCACATTTGGTACTGCAAGTTAATTTGACTATTTGCTCGAATTTAAATTATTATCTGGATTAAATATATGACTATTTTTTGGTTGATATACCCTGAGGGCTAATGCTAAATATTCTCGATACAATTGTTACGGTTCTTTTCTCCTTTTTCTTTACTTCAAAAACTGACTATCATACCTTCCACTTCAGAGCTTTTTCTCTCATTTCCCATTTAATTTATCTCACTCCACTTCTACACTTCTTCCTGATTCTTCTAAGAATGTCACTGAACGTCATTCGTTCGTGCCTCTAGCGCTCGCGGAGCAACCTCCTTGGAGTCAAAAATATTTCCCCGATTAGGTGATATCATGATCTAACGTTGATTCGTGTAAAAAAAGAAAGATTTTTTCAACTTTTTTTTTGTGAAATTGACATATTGAAACCAATGATACAATACATTAAAATATGGTATATTGTGTATTGTGTCAAACTTCCATGAAAAAATATTAAAAATTAAGGCAATGAGAGCAATTATTCGGAAACATCTCCTGAAAAGTAGAATTGCAGTGGCCTTTTAACTCAGTGCTGGATCATCATAAGATGATGCGGACTCAGCATAAACCCAACCAAAACGCAACTGATGCTATTCACCTGCTATTCAAGACAAGGATACCTGAATTCCATCTACCACGGCTGAATGAACAAAGATTGGTTCTTTCCTCTAATGTAAAGTATCTAGGTGTAATCATGGATCCTAAACTAAATTGGAGGTTGAACATAGAACTGAGAGTTAAGAAGGCCTGTATAGCCTTCTATGCCTGTAAGAGAACCTTTGCAAAGAAATGGGGTCTCCGGCCGAGGATGGTTCTCTGGATGTACACCGGTGTAGTGCGTCCAATCCTGACGTACGGCACTATTGTATGGTGGCAGGCTTTGAAGAAGAAATACAATAGAACGAAGCTTAATAGGATTCAAAGAACCGCGTGTGCAGGTGCTACGGGGGCTCTGCAGTCCTGCCCGGCAGATGCTCTCAATGTACTCCTGCATCTCCTCCCCCTAGACCTCAACATCAAATATGTGGCAGCGTACAGTGCCGTCAGACTACGTGAGTCCGGATGCTAGGCAGCGAAGTCCTACGGCCACAGCAACATCCTAGATGAAATACCTCGCGAAATCTGGGCATCCCCCACGGACTATGTCACACGCAAGCTGAACTTCACGAGAAACTTTGCTGTGGACCTTCAAACCAGGGCAAAGTGGAAGACCGGCGGCGTGTTGCAAGACTATGACACAGTATTCTTTACGGACGGATCAAAGATGGCCTATGGAGTCCGCGCGGGGGTTTTCTCGTATACCCACGGTGTATCCAAGTCGTATGGTCTCCCAGGTTTCACCAGTGTATTCCAGGCGACAGTACTGGCGATATTGGAAGTCTGTCGATGGCTGGAGCGTGATTCGGGCCCCAGGACCTTGTACACAACGACGACATCTTTCCGGCTGGTGGGGCAGTGCAGAGACGCGCTCAACCGTCTGGGCGGCGCGATCAAAGTCACTCTCCTCTGGGTTCCCGGGCATAGGATCATAGAGGGGAATGAGCGTGCTGACGGATTGGCCAGGCAAGGCTCTGCTCTTGGCAGTCCCTCGGCGAATACAGTCGGTGTTCCGCTGGCGGCTATCGGGGGCCGAGTCTACTCGCACTACCTAACAGCCGCGGGCCTGAGATGGCGAAGGCTTACAAGCTGTGCCAAATCAAGGAAAATTTGGGCCGCTTATAACATAGCCCGATCACGAGAGCTCCTGTGCCAGACGCGTGCAAATGCATTCAAGATTACGGCGGTCTGCACGGGGCGCTGGCCCATAGGGGACCATGCCGCTAGGCTCGGCTTACCCTACAACTCGCATTGCCGAAGCTGTGGAGAAGGAAGGGAAACCCTCATGCACTTTCTCTGCGATTGCCTAGCTCTGACTCGAGTCAGGCTGCGGACACTGGGTAAACCATTCTTTGGGGACCTCAGTGAGATTTCTAGCTGCAGGGTTGGAGAGCTGCTTTCCTTCGTGAATGCTACGGGCTGGCTCTGAAGTTTCGAGCAAGCTGGACTCTGCTTCCCTGTTCCTATAAGAACAGTCACGGTCTTAGGAGTTTGTGGCATCAAAACGGGGGGGGCTCCTCGGGCGGCCACTGATACCTACCTACCTACCTACCTGATGACATCCAACCTATAAAAGCTAAAAATACATATTTGTATCTTTTATATATTGTTAATTATTTTGTTGTCTAATCTTGGGGTAGCGTACAAAATTAATGTTTATTCACCTATCGTGTTACATTACAAATATACTGTAACGTATTAAACTACCAGACTTATTTTCTAGCAAAAATTGGTAGCGGGAACGTTTCAGCTCTTCATCTTTTAAATCTTAAAATAAAAGATGTGTTTTTTTCGTTGGTACCCTGATTTGGTTCACTATTTATTCATGAGTCTGAAGCGAATACAGTTAACCAGAACATTCATTTAAATATTCATACCTGCTGGCAATCTAAAAACCTGAAAATTCTTATCATTCGGTTGCAAACCCCATCCACTGACACATTCCATACACACATATTTTGTCCTGAATTATCGTCAAATCATATCCGACCACAATCAACACTAAAATTTTGTAAATTATCGTTGTCACGCAGTATCTTTGTCACTGAAAAATTCCCGGCACACTGAACCTAATAGTCTGTGGAAGGTTCTGTTATTTGCATTCCGTGTATGGTAGGTGGGTCCTTGTAAACTGCTTAAAGACCATATAAGCTATCCATTTTCGCTGGCATATCACTCAGTTAGTCGAAAGGTAAGCAGACAGATGGGTTAACTACATTTTTGATGATGTGTGTCCTGTCCCGGGTCGTAGATATTTTCCTAAGATCCGGGGAAAGTCATGAAGGAAAGCCAAAAGGGTGTGTTCGATGTAGTATGGCTATTTTTGGGTGCGACCGCTCCCCGCAATACACTACATGCTAGACGCATAACTGCTCAAGCTAATATTATTCAAGCGTGCTAAACGATGATAAATGCTTATGACGAACGGTGATAGGTTGCGAATATTCATTACCGCTTATTATAGAAGCCTTACGTAGTATACAAGGAAAAAGTTGTTGGATGAATTTTTAATTTGTTATTCATACGAAAACTGCGCATACATGATACTTTCCTGGCGGTATCTTGTTCATCTGAATTGTGGGTATTTAAGGTGAATACAAGTTGGTTAAAGGTAATTCTTCATATTTTGACAAATGAAGTCATAAGGCACATCCCTAATAATGTAGTAGACAGTTATCGAGCTATCTGGAGGTTGAAGTACGGAGAGTTTAAAGTTCTCCGACATCTTAAATTGAAGTAAGACAAATTCATCAATTAGGAGGGATGACTTCAATCCAAATGTCTCGAGGCCATGACAGTGTTTGAGGACTTTGATGAAAAATTATAAGCACTTTCGGGCAATTAGGATTGGGACGTAACTATCATCAAACGGAGAGATGAAAAAATTGACGGTTCATTGCGATCAAATTGTAATAATGCCGGAGCAAGGACTGTTGCAATCGGTCAACCCCGACGTTTCAGCCTTACTGAAGGTACTAAAGGTAAATAAGATCAGTAATAACTTCTTAACAGAGACCATTTTACAAAGGTCAAGGAATGTCATACCGCCAATTAATGTATTACATGAGCGATTCATCAAAACGTTTACTGCAATAGACGTACTTAATGGTCCAATCATTTTCAGAATGCAGAGGCATACCTTGACTGTAACTCTGCAATTCTGTGTCCTCTAAAAATCATATATGTAACTTCTAGAAAACTAGTGCACCCTGTAAACCGCATATTACCTCTATTTATATCCAGCAACTCGGACAATTTTGATTTAAACTCATGAAAAGATCCCCTCTATAAGAAAAGAACACACAAGCGAAAATATTCTATTGTTGACGTGTTTACCGTCCGTGCAACGTGCCTGTGAAATCAGTGTAGTTTTTCCAAATAATCGAACCAAAAACCCACCAAAAGTCCAGGATTCATTTAATTATGTAAGCAAAACACATTTGAGATATGTTTTGGTGCATACTGAACTTGCTACGTGAATGGAGTACCAAATTAGAGAAAAAGTTTTTCCGCATATGTTGACCACAGAGAGAGAGAGAGTATAAATAAACTCATTAATTGGCCAGACGAATTTTCATCCTTTTCCCTAACTGGGTTACGATGCAGAGTCATGCAAAGACAACACTGGATGTTATCTTACCATCATTCTAAATGTTCCTCACGTCTGCTGTTAGCGGAAAAATCTCTGTGCCCCTCGAGGGCAACAAGACTTAATTCATGCGGCAGGAGTGCTTTCAAATTTGAATACTCTGTTGAACTTTAAATGACAAACACCAACTCGTAAAAAGAATTCGTTAAATGATTACTTTTTTCATTCGCAGGACTATTTCAGTCCTTCGATTGCGTTAAAGCTAGGACAATGCAATCCAAACACGGGGCTTGTTTCTAGGATCCGTTTATCTATAGCCATAATTCCTGTACAGTTGAAGTGATAGCTTGGTTGCCTATAGTGAATATCTTCCATAAAAATCCCGTGCGAGATAATCAATTCTGTACCGGAAGCATTATATTCTATCTGTTCTCTGATAGCACCCAAATAACATACTGAAAGATAAGTCTACGAGTATAGATTCATTGGAACCTGGTGTGTAAGTTTAAACATGGAGAAGAAAAAAACGCTTGAATGGCCAGTGAGTTTTTGCCCGCAGACATCCAACGAACCCAGTACTTTAGTAGTGGGACCCTAAGTCTGGGATAGAGTAGAATTGGTTTCATCAACAAACCGTTCAGAGGAGGTTCGATTTTTTATAAATCTGCAACAGGTTCCAGATTGAAAGTGTTTTCCTCAATTTGTGGAGAATGCACCGGGAAGAAATCGAAAAGAAGGAAGAAATTAGTTGAATGGTTCAATGAATCAACAAGACAGCAAATTCCCCAAAGAAAGTTGAAGAGAAGGATAAGACCAGTTGAATTTGCTGGCAAAACGCTTATAGACGCAATGTCTGAAAACACCAGTGGACTCATCAAGGGAAAGGGAAGAAGAAATGGGGGGAGAATGCAACCAAACGAGGTGAAGTAACATATATTTGCTTATTGGACATCGAGAATTATATATCCTCGGTGAATTACTGCAGCATTGGATTTGAAGACGTGAGTGGAGAAAATGAACAACGAATATCCACATATTTGTCCTATTCAAAGTAGTTATGGGGTACTCACAATGATTACCAAGTAACCTGAAGATCAGGCAAGAAGTGAGCTTTAAATGGCACTCCCGCAAGATACCGTGTGAGCAAGTGGACAACGAAGGATTAAGAGGGGAGACGTTTCCTGCAGCATAGAATTGACTTGCTCTTGAACAAATAGACTTTGCCAGAACTGCAGAAGGAAACTCGGTAACAATGATTAGAAGAAGTATAAAGGAAGTAATTGCTTGCACAAAGCCTGAAAGAAGCAAAAGAAACTGCCCGGAATTTGGAAAACATGGTGGTAATGAGAAGGCTGCTAGGAAAGTGGAGGGACCTGCTCATGTTCTATCAAGGGAATTGTTGTCATTTCGTTTCCACATCCTAAAAAGAGCAACAGGCAAACGGCAATCCAGCCCAACGAGTTCATGATACCTTCCATTACCGAGAAGAAATTACCGATCGACGACAAAGTGGTCTAGGACATTCCTAGCAAAGCTGGCTGATAAGGCTAAGCCTGATCTATTTGCCTATAGCTCAAACATTAGGGGAGATATGGAATCATACTATCCAGTTCCTAACAAAAGAGTGTGGTTGCGACCCACAGTATTTGTACCCCTTCGGATTATTTGAATCACCGAATCACCCTGGATACGATATATATAACAGAAGATCTAGAGTATTCGATTTGTGACTGCCTGAGATTTATGTACGAAAAAAGAAATGCTAATAAGGTAGTGTAGACAAACACGAACCTGGAGATACTCAAGTCAAGTTGAAAATGCCAAAACCACGTAAAGGCAAACCCATCTCACGAAGTACTACCTACTCCCATGAGGTCAGAGCTGGAGAGGACAGGGATGGTTTGTAGTAGGTACGAATTCCTTACACGTATCTCTTAGTCTTGATGCTAGTGATGGAGTGGATAGCGTTGATAATACTTGTCTTTTGCTCATACTATTGCGTAGTATCGGGTATCCATAAAGTCCCTTATTTTTCCGATTTAATTTTTAATGGAACTGAGCTTCACTTCCATCAACATTACAGTTGACTCTGTGTAGATCAACCTAATAGCAGCAGGACAGGCATAAAATGGATATAAGAATCGCTGACGCAATGGGAATTTGAAATCAAGGCAACAAGATGCTTTCTTTTTTTTCTTTCAGCCTTTGATTCACGGCGTTTGGAACGATGCCGCGAATATGGTTGTCAAGAATGCCTTTAAAAAACTTCATGGTATGGCAGAACACACAGATAGGACAGTAATTTGAACATCCTGCTAGACTGACTTTCATGTTGCATATTGGAACTGTGGTGCTTTCTTGCCAGTCAGATGGTACCTTCCTCAATAACCCTATTGAAGAACTCACTGAGCCACAGTCTTCGGTTTTAGTTCTTGGCTTTCCAGAGCTCGAATGCGATGTCGTTAGCCCCGGTTGCTTTCGGTGATTTCATTTGTGTTATTGCTTTCTCGACTTCAGTGGCGCTGACAGTTCCACCTGTCTAAATGTCTGCAGTGCTTGTGGAAATGGAAAATGAACAAATTCTTCCGTTACAATCTGCTCAAAATATTCCCGCCATCTTATCGTCACTTTTGTCATTAAAACAACAGAAGTGTTCGGTATCCTCTGCGCTTTGGTACTGGCTTTTGACAAGATTATACAGATCTACCCCACTGTCCCGAGTATCCAGTCGCCAAATCGGAGTACCAATATTTAACGTGCAAATACGGCTCAGACTAATTTATTTACGTCCTGGCGCCGCCTATTCGCCAAGAACCCTTGCTGATTTTTTTGCAGGCCGTCCTGCCCCGTCCACTAGGGTGAACCCCCTAGCATTGCCCCAAGATTTTGTAATCAATAGCGTGACCATTTTTTCTTTTGACAGCATGGGATGCGTTTTTTTGGTCGTCCTGTTACCGAGTCTGGTACCGAGAGAGATCAGGTAGGATTTAGCACAGTTAAGTAACTCAAACTATATTCAATTTATCTCTTTCCTTGATATCAACATATTATTTTTTTTACTCAGGATAGTGCAGAGCTTGAGACCAGCATGCTATGTAAATAATGTGGGGTCTGAGAGAGGACTTAAGACCATCATGCTATGGAAAACCCGAGGCGGAATTTTTACAACGCGGTGATATCAGTCGTATATTAGGACAGACTTTCCAAGGAGCAATTTCCGGTTCTATGAAAAAATGCTCAAATGTTTTAGTTTTTCTTCTTCTCCCGGTCCTTTGTTGTGTGTTCAGTCTAGTCCAAGGCATCTTTCCTGGTTTCAGATAGTTCCGAGTAGGGTTATCAGCGATACACTAACCTCCACGTTGATTGACCAGGTGCCACAGTTTCTTGCATGTTTAGCAGTTAGAAATTTGCCTTCACCCTTTCCAGGTCACATTTTTTTCGTTACAAAATAACGCTCAGCATTGATTACTTGGTGGTGAAGGCGGGATTTGGTAAAAGGGCTGTTATTGTTGGTTCAACAGCCGTCTTTAAGGTTTTGTGTCAAACAAAATCTTACTAGAATCGATTCGATGTCTTTTTTCTGGCGTTGGAAGGTAGAAAGGTTCAAAACCTACCTCTGGCTCCAGCCACATGATTATGACTGACTGTTACTCACTGAAACTTTGCTTACCTCGTGGGACTGCCATTTCAGAATTACATTACGTAGCAGGAACTACGGCTCCTGTCGTTGTTTATTACTTTCCTCCGGAGCTCCTCTTTCTTCAACAGATTGTGGAGCGTCTTCATTAATTTTTCCACCGCCCTCGATGCCTTTTCGGAGGTCAACACTTCACCCACGATATTCTTGGGTGACAACCGCGCTCTGGTGTCAATTCCCGCATCGCTCCACATCCTAGGCAAGATGGGGAGTCGTCATGCGCGATGCGATAAAAATAGGTACGGTGTCCAGTTGGAATTTAATTGGGTTGTACTTAACTTCACTGTGCCTTTCGTTTCATCCAGTTGAGACATCTGGAATAAGCCTATGAGTCCAGCGTCCTTTAATTGAATCATCCCATCTTTTGTGCCACTGCAAAATCGCTATCGTACAGAAGATCGCGGTTCAATTCTCATTGGTGGTAGTGGACTTTGTATCATGATTTGACGTCGGATACCATTCGACTCAGTTGTGAATGAATAATATAATTATAATCGTTGGCGCAACAATCCATATTGGATCAGTGCCTTGAAGTGTATTAGAGCACTTCATTTGAAACCGTAACGGTGCAACTACAGTACACTGTAGGAGGCAATGTGGCCAGCACTGCGCTCGCTGAATGAATGCCAGAGTCAAATCGGGGTAATCATCTTGGGCGAGCGCAATGTTGACCACATTGCTTCTTATAGGGTACTGTAACCCTGTAGTGTATCGTCAAGGTCTTGAATGCAGTGCCTGAAAACACTTTAAGGCCCTAATCCAATTGGATTGTTGCGGCAACGATTATTATTTCATTTCCGAGCTGTCACAATCTCGGCAGATGCCGGATTTTACCTAATACTAGTGCTAAGTGGCAAGCATTTAAGCTCGGACGAAGCTACCTACTTAAAATATAAAGGAGGACTGGTGGTGGTGGCCGGTGTTAGGTTAATGGAAGAATCCATCGGGATCTCCCCACAACATCCAACACTTACGCAAAATGGTATATTTCTGTATGGTTTGAACCAGACTATGTGAGAGCCCCAGGAAATCAAGGAAAGCCGTGAGAGATTTTGGTACAATTCCTGTAGTTGACAATATTATAAGAACCTAAAACCACTTTTTCGAGACACCAAGTTTCTTTGGTGTGGCTCATATATTGCTATTATGGTTAATAGCAACATCAATAATATACGCGGAGCGACCCGTCTTGTCAACAGCACGTCAAGCTTGTTGTGCGATATGTGGCGATTAGTTAAAATTTACCGGTCCCAATACATGCTGGAATTAGAACTACTAAGTACTGCTTCCAGCTCACGCCGGTATTAAAACCGCTTCATTTCGTGGTAATTTTCGACGATAGGTACAGGACTCGCCGATTGCATATGATGGGTCATAGAGGCGTCGACACTCGTTCGTCAAACTGTCGACGAGGGCCTTACCTACTATCACACATGCTACTCCGTCTGATGTTGTACGGTAAGCACAGGACGTTAGCAACGCGCTCAATCGATATGTGGCTGCGATTTTTCTTCTGTTTGTTTCTAGCTTTAATATCGATGCACAGACTTGAGGTGCATAAAGCAAGATGGAGCTGACAACTCTCGAGATAAGGAGCTGACGGCTTTACCTAGAGCCACCTACATTCAGTAACATTCTTGTCAACAATTTAGCAGCTCCTGAAGCCTTTGTTGCTAAATTCTCAATATGGGGCTTGAATTTTAGTCATTGGTCAACCTTGATTTTTAAGTATTTAAGCGTTGGTTGCGAATGGATGATGCAGTCGCAAATTTGGATCTTCACCGGCGTTTACTTCCTTCACTTGGTGATTAAAATTACTTCGGTTTTATGTTCTGCGAGCGTCAGATCAGCCTCAGCATTTACGATTCGCATTGCACTCTTTAGCCATATGTCCTTCCTCTCCGCGTCTTCAGCAGATCTATTGTACTTGCTTGTACAGTTTCTTGAAATGTGTCCAAATTCCAGGCATTTTGCGATATCTGCCCTCCAAGTCGACAGCTGACCCAGAAAACGCGAATTTTACCAGCAGCAATATCTTTTTTCGCTACTTCGAATGGTAAGGCTATTTTTGTCTGTCATGCTCGATTTATTCGGAAACCACTTAAACTATTGTAACGAAAATTGATGAGAATATGTGATCTGTGAATCCCTTTACATACAGCAAGTGGCGCCATTTTGTGTTAAAATCAAGGGGGCTACCCATATATGTGAAAGAGGATGTTAATTTTTTTCACATGATATGGTCATGTAAGGTATCAAATGAAAGGGCTCAGTTAGTATCTTTCAAAATTGATTTTATTTCTGATATTGGATGAAACATAGCAGAGTGAGGGCTCAAAATGGGTGCCCCGCAACGCCTAACAGGTCTCGTTCTCACAACTCATCCAACCGCAAAATCTGAAAAAATCATCATGGGGCAGCTGTACGAAATGTAGGCCTCAAAATACATCCCATTCCGATATCTACTCAGAGTTAATAGTAGCATGTTACCATATTTTAGAAATTTATCTGAAAAGCCCTATTAAGTAAATCCTAGCACTACAAAATTTGGTTACATGATTAAAGTTATTTATGGTCAAAATTGTGTATTTCGCGTGAATTTATTGCAATCTAAGGAGTGTACATATGACGTCTTGATCATATAAAGTGAACTCATATGAACGGCCGAGTTGGATAGATCTAAGAATATTTTGCATTTTTAACTATGTACGAATGGAAAAACGTGCATAGGAATTTTCTCACACTAGATGAACATAAAACCTTCATACCCGAAGCATTCAGCTCCCTGTATTCCGACTGGTTTAGGTTTTGTGCTCCATCCTCGGGATCATTTCGCGCTTCCATATTGGGCCATTCTCTACTGTTTGGGCTTAAATCAGCAGCGTAAAAATAGGAAACTTGGTGGAGGGGTCTGGGACTTTGTTAAAGTTTTGTTTGTCTGTTTGTCTATCCGTCCATATGTTTTTTTTTTTGAGGAGGTAAAAATCTTCAACACCCTCCATGCCCCGCGGAACCACCATAAGGTGTTATTGTGGGACTATGTCTGGAAGTTTCAGATCAGAGCTCTCTAGCCAACTTTTAACAGCACTGATTGCCTCGTCTGAATATAACTCCGCATCACCGATATGCTTTGCGACAATAACCAGCGCTATGTCGTGGGCGTAACCCACCACCATCGTTGTACATTATGTTCCACAGTAGTGGGCACAATACGAAACCCTGCAGGGCACCCGCGGAAGCAACGTACTCCTGGGGTTCACTATCGGTATTGTACCAGAGCCTTCATTCAGCTAAATAACTATTATATGAAAGCAGCGATATAGGCGGGCTACCAACTTTCACTACAGATTTCCGGATTACTTGTCCAAGGTTTCAGTGAAACGCATCTTTGGCCAAACCAGTAACCAATTTGATAGCATCAATGCTTGATCTAGTTTTACGGAACCCATACTGCCGATCAGAAAGGCCGCCTTGGCTTTCGACAGCCAGGAGTAATCTAATATAGATTACACGCTCTAAAATTTTCAACACAGTGATCAAGAGATACACGGGGCTGTGTAAGGATGGTTTACATGGAGGTTTAGCAGGCTTAGCAGAAGTACTAACTTGCTAAGGGAATAACTCCTGGATGATTTTTAGCAAAAGGGTAGGGCACTGTGATCTGCAGAGATGAGCGGCCTTTGAATCGCCCAATCACGATATAAGCGCTCCCCTATGGATTTACGGCTGCTTCTGAGCAGAGCTCGTTTTTGCCCAAGCTGAGCGAAGTGTAATTCTGTATATTTGTCTGCCACACGCACTTTTCTCAGAAACGGCTATACCGATTGATACAAAATTCAGTGAGAAGGTGGAAACTGTGAATGCCCAGACATACAGTGAGTTATATCTTTCTACGTTCAGATTACAGATGCAAAAGGGGGTGTCAAATTCTTTTTTTTTCACCGAATATAGTCATGTTGGGTATCAAATGAAAGGTACTAATTAGTACTTTTCAATGCCAAGCCTAGTTTCGACATTTGTTGGAAAGACAGGGGATCGAAAGTGATGATAATTTTAACGGACTCATTCTCAGAAACTATCCAACCTTAAAATCTGAAAAAAATGATAAAGTTGACTCTATATGGTGCCCAAGCCTCAAAATACTCTCCTTATCGATATTTGCTCAAATTAATAGTATATCACTGTCTTTTTGGGGAAATTGACTAGAAACCCCTACCCCCTTAAGTTTTAAAGATTCCAGTAATATATGATAGATTATATTATGAAGCATATTATCCCCAAGTTTAATCAAAATCATACTATTATTACATTACGGGCTACAACAAATGGGCTAGTTTTGTACTCAAATTTGCTCACACAAGAAACAAACAAAACCTTTCATATCCGAAGCGCTGAGCTTCCAGCTTCCCGACTTGTTTTTTATCTAACGAAGAGACCTTGAATCTTTTGTCCTTTAAAAGTTTTAGAAATTGTGCTACATTTAATGTAGAACTACACATTTCGCATTCTGAAGGTGAGGGAGTTAATATTGGTTGAGCCCATCTTTGCGCTTACCTAAGGCTATCGTTCGTTTGCTTCATAGGGACAAACATGATCATTTTAACTACTTCACCTCTGTTATTATTATCGCCACTAGTAGTAACATCTCAATTGTTATTAATGCTGCTGTTATCATCGAAGTCGGCTTCCTTGTAGGTGCTGTGGATATTATGGTTTTTGCTCTCATTTCTACTATTTTTTTCTGCGTCTTCACATTTCTTGCTTACTGTAGTGTTCAACTAATTCAGCAACGGCCGTATGAGCTGTAATTGGCATTTGATCCTATCTTCCTTCGAAAAACTGGTGGGTCCCTGGTATACAGAAGGACATTCCAAAACGTAAATTCATTTTCTTGTATGAATAATATCATTATTTTAAACGTAGCGCCAAAGTCCATGTGTTGCTTCTTTTCTTTCCCTGGCTCCTGGATGTATCTCACCCGAGATTCATAGCCGATTCCGACTGAATGAATGAATGATAAAGGAGCAGATTTCTTCTTCTTTTTCTTCAGCCTTTGTCCCGTTCACAAGCGGGGTTGGCTCGTCGTGATCGGTTTCGCCATTTGGCTCTATCGAATGCCTCATCTGGGCGCAATCTAGAGGCTTGTAAATCCCCATCCAGCGTATCAAACCACCGTTGTTTCGACCTGCCTTTTCGTCATTTCCCATCGACTTCTATGATATGTTCAGACCAATCTTGGCAAGTGAATTCTCGTTGGCACGAATTGCGTGACCATACCATCGAAGACGCCTGTCCCGTAATTTTTCCACGATCGCGGAAATCCTCATTTCGGATGTGATCAAAACGTGTGAGACCACGAAAGACGTCGTTCATTGTCTTTTATAGTCTGCCAACACTCAGAACCATAGAAAGCGACAGGACGAACGACATTACGGTAAATTTTAGATTTGAGACGTTCGTGGATAGGTCGATCACATTTTTGGACAAGTTGCTCGAGATAATTTTTGTAAAATTTCGACCCTCTACACCCTAAGAACTGAAGTAGTGATATACTAAAGCGAATTTCCCCTCAAAGAGATTGTTAAAAAACTACGATAAATTTTGACGACTGAATAGAATTGTTTTAGTTAGTAGCTAGGTTTGGAGATTCTACAATAATTCTACTCGTGGAGGGTGGAGACAAGTTGAATATGTTACACTCAGCGTTTGGTAATCATTGCTAACAGCAGATTTCCCTGATTTGTGTTGTCATATTCTAAGCGCCAAGTCTAGTCTGTAGGCATCCCAATACGGAGAAATTCTTCCCCTGCACAAATTTTCCTGCCTAGAATACATTATTTCTTTACTTCGCTTTCATTCCATCTTGGTGAATCAATTATTTAATATCACCCATAATCTGAGGTAATATGGGCGGAGGTGCACACAATTAATGTCGCTGCACCTGACTCAATTTCTTGCAATAGGTCATTAGTAATCCAAACATGTTTCTATGCGACGCGATCAGCGCGGTATCATCCGCTCTTAAGCACGATACTGACCCACAAGAAGTGGAAAACTAAAAGTGAAATTGCATAATCGGAGCCAAGTGGAACGATTTTGCGACTATCGCACCGACATTGCATTACTTCGCAATAGCGGAAAGATTCGCTTCGACATACCAGCTCCAATGTGCATATATGTGGAGCTTGTTTATAAATGGAGGAGGCCTGCCCCAATTGCTGCATAGTTGCACTAACAGTTTGCACTCGAATTAATCGAAGAAATAAAATTTAACTGCCCCATTATTGCGACAAAGTACACACGTTGACTTTTATCGGGTGCTTCATGTTGTTTTCCGCAGGCTTGGTCAATTTCGATGGTACTGCGGAGACACTTTCCACATGCTCTAGCCAGTGTTGGACGCAAAATTCATTCGAAATGCTTGGAAAGATGTTCTCTGTTTGCGAATCCGAGGCAGTCGACTCTGCTTATTTATGGTATAGCATACGATACTGCACAATGTGGGGAATGCTAGCACATCGTGGATCCCGAAAATGGAAGCGCTAGGTAAATGATTCGAAGGGCCCTAATGACATGTTACATTCTCATCTTGTAACAATTTCATTACAGGGCAAAATTAAAGCAGTTTCACCAGTCCTGCAGGAAACCCCTTCTCTATTAGCAACTCATTATGTACCCACTATTCCTCCCTAAATTCAGATGATAGGTCATTTTGATTTGGGGAGAAATACTACACCGACGAATCAATTAGATTTATCCTCTCAGAACTTCAACTGTATTATGGGGTATTGAGTCACAGAAGTTAGAAATTCTCGCGAAAATTCGGGGAAAGTTAATCAAATATTTTGACGCCTTATCTCATTGAATAAGAGGTGTTCGGGGAGTGAATGTTAAATTTGTGATCAACGTTTCGCATCTGTGGAATAGCTGGAAAGGTGACGCCTTTTCCCTAATCTATTTCTCAATCGCAAATCAACTCCAGGAAGGTTTGAAAATTGAGAAAATCACGTGGAAAATTTTATTATCAAGATATTGTACATGAGAGGAATTCATCGGAAAGGACTGGAATTGAGTTGAGTAATCTATAGAAAGGGTTTTGGAGGGAAAGATGCAGAGAGCATTGAAATTTTGCGAAATAAGGCGGAAAATTTTAAGTCGATACTCATGAGAAGTAGGGAAATATCTGGTCTCAAAATTCAAAGAGATTTTGTGGATTGCTTATGTGAGGAACTTTGCTTATGAATGTTTGGTTAATATCATATCATATATTATTTCGTTATTAACTAAAATTGAAGAAAAAAGAAAAGGCTTTCATCTGGTCGACGGCCCACCAACTCGACAACATAGAATAATACAGCTATTCAGAAATCTGACACGGCCTCGGATTAAATCCCTGCACAGATCAAAGGCGATAAAATATCGAAATACTATAGCAGTTCATGAAAATTATGTGAAAAGAATCATACCACAAAACTACAGCATTTTGAGCCATCAACAAACGATTGTGCACAATCCAAAAATACTAAGCTTTTCGAGATGCTCGTACTCTAACAGAAGATGAAAACGAAGGAATGCAGTATACTTTACTTACCCTCGACGATAACCTACATGTCGTGGTGAAGGAGTTTCGTAACCAGGAACCTCCGGGAAACCAGAGTGGACACCTGAAGCTAAAGGGTAATCAAAACCTCAAGGTGTGACTGTCGGGTTGAATGGTCACAGGAGTTAAGATGTGCTCGCGAACGGTGAACTCTGGGTGCCCAGTGAACCCAGTTTCAACTAGTCTTGTCTGCCGAGATTGACTTATTTTCCCCGGTAAAATAAAGCCCACGGCAGCCAACTATGAAGAAACTAAAAACTTAAAAACAAAAGAAATCATCGGCACTTTGATCATAAAAATCCAACCCTGAGCGAAGGGGCAACCCCGAACTCTTCAATGGTGAAGGTGAGTCTAGACTAAGATTTGCCACTTATTCAAGTGGGACCCAGTCCTTAACGGATGAGCCGAAGCAGCTCCCTTCTGTCAGCATTCCTGACCCTGGACTCAAATCGGCGCCACCTGCTGAGGCTAAAGTCTTATCTACCGGTAAGCATCTGTCTTTGGGCAGCAAACAGCCTCCAGGATAAACAATGCCTCCGGACAAAAAGTCTTCGGGCAGACCGCCTCCGGGCAAAGCGCCTTCGCGAAAACCGCATTCGAGCAAACCGCAACAGATTTCGGTTCAAATGACTGCAAAAAGTGCTCGGCCAGCAACGGCTAAGTCTTCATTTGCAGCCAAGGCTATCGAAGCCAATGGATGGGTCCTAGCTGTAAGCACTGTATCTTTGCAAGGGACTATACTATGTGTTGAATCGGTAGGTGTATACTGTTAAATGTTGCGGATAAACTTTGCCGACCAAAGCACGAACGAGTGGCTCAGACAGTACTGTTCCTCCTTCAACGGTGTGTAGGAGGGTGCGCGACTGACCCTGAAGGGGGTTTTCGAGCTACCATCGTTTAAAAAGTGCTTTCTCTGGCTTCCAGAAGAAAAGCGTAATGGTGGTGACATCCTGGCACAAGCTGGAGCTCAGAATAACCTCAATACCTGGACGCTATTAGGTAGCAAAGCAGGAGAAAAATCCGATAGACCGGAAACATTTCTCACTATTGGCGTTCCTGAATCAGATAATAAGAAGTTTTGGCAATATGGAAGGGGACGTACAGCCCACGCCATCGCTTCATCTTAGGCAGGGTCTGCCTCGTTTTCTTTTTCTACTATAGATATTACCCTTATAAACTTTCCGGGCTGGATCATCCTCGTCCATATGGATTCAATGATCCACCCACCGTAACCTATTGAGCCGGATTTTATCTACAAGTGGACGGTCATGGTATCGCTCATAGATTTCATCGTTTATCGGCTACGGAATCGTTCGTCCTCATGTAGGGGGCCAAAAATTCTTCGGAGGATTCTTCTCTCGAACGCGGCCAATAGTTCGCAATTCTTTTTGCTAAGAATCCAAGTCTCCGAGGACTGGCAAGATCATTATCTTGTACAGTAAGAGCTTTGACCCTATGGTGAGACGTTTCGAGCGGAACAGGCTTTGTAAGCTGAAATAGGCTCTGTTGGCTGACAACAACCGTGCGCGGATTTCATCATCGTAGCTGTTATCGGTTGTGATTTTCGACCCTAGATAGAAGAAATTATCAACGGTCTCAAAGTTGTATTCTCCTATCTTTATTCTTCAAATTTGACCAGTGCGGTTTGATGTTGTTGGTTGGTTGGTTTTCGGTGCTGACGTTGCCACCATATACTCCGTCTTGCCATCATTGATGTACAGCCCAAGATCTCGCGCCAATCGCCGCCTGCTCGATCTGGATGAAGGCAGTTTGTACGTCTCGGGTGGTTCTTCCCATGATGTCGATATCGTGAGCATAGGCCAGTAGTTGGGTAGACTTGAAGAGGATCTTACCTCTTGCATTTACCTCAGCATCACGGATCACTTTCTCGACGGCCAGGTTAAAGAGGGCGCATGATAGGGCATCCCCTTGTCGTAGACCGTTGTTGATGTCGAATGGTCTTGAGAGTGATCCTGCTGCTTTTATCTGCACCCGCACATTGGTCAGGGTCAGCCTAGTCAGTCTTATTAGTTTCGTCGGGATATCAAATTCTCTCATGGCCGTGTACAGTTTTACCCTGGCTATGCTATCATAGACGGCTTTAAAGTCGATGAATAGATGCTGCAACTGTTGTCCATATTCCAACAGTTTTTCCATCGCTTGCCGCACAGAGAAAATCTGATCTGTTGCTCATTTGCCTGGAGTGAAGCCTCTTCGATATGGGCCAATGATGTTCTGGGCGTATGGGGCTATCCGGCCTAGCAAGATAGCGGAGAATATCTTCGAGATGGTACTCAGCAACGTGATACCTCTATAATTGCAGCACTGTGTGATATCTCCTTTTTAAGGTTTTGTTTATAAAACAAAACCGTATTAAAATCGGTTTACTGTCTGTCTGTCTGTCCGTCTGTCTGTCTGTCTGTCTGTCCGTCACACGCATTTTTCTCGGAGACGGTTATAGCGATTGACACCAAATTTAGTAGAAAGGTGGGAACTGTGAACGCTCACGCATATAGTGAATTACATCCTCTTACAACGAATTTAAGGGGGGTCCCCATACATGCAAAGGGGGGTGTAATTTTTTTTTTCATAAAATATAGTCATGTGGGGTATCAAATTAAAGGTTTCGGTTAGTACTTTTCGAAGCCAGTCTTAGTTTTTCGGGGGGTTGAAAGTGGTCATTTTTTTAACGAACCCATTCTCAGGAACTACCCAACCGAAAAATCTGGAAAAAATCAGGGGGCTGCCACTATATAGTGCCTAGGCTCCGAAATACCCTCCATATCGATACCTGTTCAAATAAAGTTAATAATAGTATATTACTATAATTTTTAGTAATTGACAGGAAAACCCCCCTTAAGTTCACCCTAGAATCACAAAACAACAATGTAGGCTACAGTACAGATCATGATCCTGCAAAATTTGGTGAAAATCGCACAATTACTAACAAAGTTATACTAGGTCAAATCTGCGCTCCTTTGCAAATTCAAGACTATGAATGTCAATATCACTTGAAAGTGGCTATTTTCACATAATAATGCATATTTTACGTGCTACTGGGACAAATGCACACCAAAATCTCTTTATAAAAGAAATACACAAAACCTTTCATACCTGAAGCGTCTAGCTTCCGGTTTCCCGACTTGTTTATGTATGGGACATATAATGCCTCTTTGGCAATCGTCAGGCATTGATTCGCTGTCCCATACCTTGAGCACAAGTTGATGAACCACTTTCTCTCTTTCTCCTACATGGTGGTTTCAAAAGACCTCCAAGCTAACTTGGTTAACGGCCTATGTGATGGCGACAGTACAACGATCAAATTGACCATAAAAATCCAACAGGAAGATGAGGAGATTCTATGGTGCCCTGCTTATTTCCCGGAAAAGAGTAAAACATCATGGTGGAGCCTGGATTTAGCGAAACAGAGGAGAACGACAAGGGTGCTCCTCAAAAGAGCTCTAAACCTGTTACCAGCTATATGGCAAACAACAACAGAGATGTATTTGAGAACAATTAACAAGTCGAAAACCAAAAGTTCGGCGATTCAATTATGAAAGGTTTCGTGTATTTCCTGCAAAAGAATATTTGACTGTACATTTGTCCCATATGCACCTAGCTCATAGTGCTTATGTATTTAGGATGTCAGACTATTCTCTTTAGTGTGATACTGACATTCTGGCTTATATTGCAGTAAATTTGCATTGTATTAACTTGGACTTATTATAACTTTGTTATCAATAGTGCGCTTCCCACCAAACCTGGCTAATAAAACTTGATTAAGCTAATTTTTATTTTCTTATTTTATTTAATTGTAAATAATTAACAACATCACAACTTAGTCTATCTCATAAAATTCACGCGATAATCGATGCTCAAAAATTTTTTTTTCAAGCCTGACAACTGACTGACTCTAGTCCAGTTACTACGCCAGCGTCGCGGCATCGACAAGTGCTCAGGTGAGTTTCAGTCGTGGTGAGTTGCAGCACCTCCACAGTATCAGGCTTTATATTATGACATATATATTACTGCAGTTGATGATTCTAGGACGAAGTTCATGTGAGGATTCCTATGAATTATATCAATTGTTACACGACCCACTTTCCGTTTTAATCATTTCCGGAACTTACAGTAGGCGGGAGAATATACAAAGATCAAGTTCCGAAACGAATTTTCAAAAGCAGAAAGCGAGGAAATCGAGTACAGAAAAATCCACAAGAATGTTGAACACCCTGTGCCAACGGTAGTAGTAAATCATTTGTAAGGTCTGCATATTGAGTCCTTCAATCAATACGGATTGAGGAGATATAGCCTAGCCTAGTATGTATTTTGCCAATTTGCGCTATGATGCGCCCTTTCGATGCTAGAGAGTTTCTAGACCATGATTAATGTGGAAAGGGCAAACACAGAAGAATTAGAACTAGCCAGTAACGTTCATGAAGGACAGCGTCTCCCTCACCCTACAACCGGAGATCTGTCTGAGGTCACCAAGAAGTTTTTACTTAATGTCTGAAACCTGGCTTTTCCTTGCGAGCATGTCTGAACGAAATACAACAATTCTGGGAGAACATAATTCCTACTAGGTCTAGAAATAGAGCGTTTTAAAATATTCCAAAGTCAAACTTCAAATTAAACTGTTACACCAGCGATTGACATTATGGCATTTGGAAGTCAGTGGTTCGAATCATTTAATAGCAATACCTTGACATGAACTTTCCTCCATCCGCTTTTACTTTCATTAAAAGACAAGGCATGAATACATACCTACAATATACACACAAATTTACTGATGAACCGTTAAATGCCACGTCATTATTCGTTTGCCGATTCGCTGAAAGAGGTTCATTTCCTCCAGTCGTGATTTGTGTCAATTGTCAAAACCTCCCTCAATTTGAAGGAAAAGCGTGTTGACATCACACATGGTGGTATACTGGTGTGAAGTATTATAAATACGTTTTACCGGAATACATCCATCTTGCTATATGAACTTACATATCCTGTAATACTTGTAATATTAAGCATTCCATAACTTCCAAAGTAATGCATATGAAGTAAAGTGAGTATGAAGTCAAAAAGGTTGAGCATCATTCAATGTCGATATTGCATCAATCCATTCGACCTGTTAATCCATTTGCTTGTTCCCTCCGGAGCAAGTAGAACGAAAGAATTGATAGATGTATTGGAAATGCATATGCTGCCTTCATCGAAAAATAGATATTGGAAATGCATATGTTTTTTCATTGAATGCAGTCAGATGGCATATAAAATGGAAATCTTATCTGTTTTCCAAGCTTGTTCTGAAATCCTTCTAACATTTATTGCAATATGGAGCAGTGAAGAGCTATAACGCCATCACTTCGAAGTGAAATAAGACAATATCTTAGAAAGTGAGGTTTAAAAGATGAATAATCCCTAAACTAGGGAAGGATTATAAATCGGTAGAGGTGAAGCAGCGTCTTTAGAGTTGCCTCTGCCTTGACGATTAAAAAAAACTAAGTATTCGTCCAAAAAAGAGTAAACTGTGCGCTAGAAGGCAGAAGTAAGTTATTTCGCGAAATTATTACCATCCACCATCATGGGGGAGAGAATGTTAACAAGTGGAATAGACCCTCCATGGTACATTTGAAATAAGGGTTTGTATAGGGTCGTACAAACACAAATGGCTGGGTAGGTTATCAAAGTCTCCTACAATTGAGCACAAGCATCATTTAAAAAATGAAAGGAATCATATTTTCAAGCGCCAGTGCATAATAAGCTTATGATGCTATTCTTCATTGTGTCTATTAATGTAGCTTTGCACCTGCTCTACCGGTAGGCTTATCTAAAGATATTTCCTAACGTAAAATGTGGTGCCAATTTTTCATTGGCCAGGGTGCCCTTAATCTAAACCGAATTGGATGAGTTAAAGGCATTTCTGGCATCTAGCGTTAAAACCGTGCACTTACCAGCGGCCGATGCCTCCCGAGCCAGGTCCACGACCGCCGCATTAACCATGGACCGCGCTCTACGAAACCCATACTGCCGCTCCGATAGACCACCAGCTAGCTCAATTAACGGAAGCAACCTGTTGTATATCACCCTCTCCAACATCTTCCCCATAGAGTCTAAAAAACAGATAGAGTGGTATGAAGAGAGTGCGCCAGGTGGTGAGGTTTCGGTAGCAGAATCAACCTCTGCCTCTTCCACTGAGCGAGAAACACTCCTTCAACCGTGTATAATTCAAATGTACTTATGAACGATGCGGGCCTGATTTTAGCAGCCAACATCAGGGCTTTGTTAGGAATCCCGTCCAATACCGGAGCCTTCTTGTCCCCAATTCGTCCACAGATCTCTGGGAAAAGGATTCCGATTATTTTGAACAAAAATCGCATGCACGTCACTTGGAGTGATTTTTGTCCACGAATTTTGTTCAGCAGCGCCCCATAGGTTCGTATTTGCTTCAAGGTACAACTGCTTGTAGCAATTCCGCTTATTTTCCCGTACAGCCTTCTTAAGGCTATTTGGAAGATCGCGGTATTCCTTCTCCGACTGCCGATGTTCTGGTTTCCCTCTAACTCTTTATCAAAGCCTCCTTGCTCGCAGACATGATGCTCCCAACAATACATTTCTTAGTTTTACCAGTAGTTTGGTCTCCTACTGTGATGAAACTTGGGTCGCAGCATTATTGAGCCGAATGCCTCAGTTTGCCGTCGACATAACTGGCTCACTTTTTCCAGCGTCATTCCCTTCGGGTCGCAACTTCCTTCTAAAGCTGCCAGAAATGTCTCTTCCACGAAAGCTCCAGTGAATCACCTAGCTACCACGGTTTTTCCGCTTTTGTTGTTCACTCGATTGTCACCTCCCCCGTTCCTGATGTCGAAAAAGATGACCAGACCATTCCTCTCGACAACGAGGTACTGAGGTAAGTCAGATCGAGGATTGAGCCTACCCCTCTGCCGCGGAAGGTGGGGACGCATGCAGCATTAGCTAGTACGACGTCCAGCCCACGCGTTCAAATCAGTCTAGTGTTTAATACCAAGCTATCTGTCATCTCCTCATATTGCACTAGGAGGAGCATTTGCAGCTGCAGATATGGACGTCGTTGACTTTCGCTCGTACAAAGCCGGCTCCCGGGAATACCATTGTTTCTTGAATGGCTTGCGTTCATATACCTATATCGTCGCGTTTACCGATGAGTCTTTCACCTACGTAGCACTAACATAGTTTCGGTATGGTTCACATCTTACCGCCACGTCCACATTCGACTCTCGAATACTTTGCGGGAGCAAGTCTTGAGCTGCCTCGCAATGGTTGAGGTTGATTTGTATCAACCTCATTTGGCCTTACCATTCAGATCCTTCCTCTTCTGCTTTCCCTTTGCCCCACATGCATCGTCGATCTCTAGTGCAGTTTTTGATAAGGTGGTCCTTTTCTCCACACTTTCTGTACCTTCGCGGCCTATCGTACTCAGCATATCTTGAGAAATACTGTTTTCTCGCTAGATTTACTTCAGATCCCCCTTTTGCGTACGCTTGATATGGCTCACATTGCCACCCAGTTCCGGACCGGCTTTGATTTTCCCAAGGATATCGTCGTAGTATATATCTCCTTTCTTAGAAATAATGATTACTTCCGGACGAATCCTCTTTTTCTCCTTGTACCGCGTTTTGTCGCCCATTCTTCGGGTTTACGAAATGTAGCTTCTTCCACTTTTGTCAAAATTGGAGCCGTAATTGAAGATCTATCCGCAACTTTTGCCGACTTAGCTTTTTTTTTGGCGATGAGGCTTTTTTCTTCTTGGCCGCTTGTTGGACACCAAGGGATTCACTTATTCCTCCTCTCCTCCGTTTAGCCGCGTTCTCACCTATCTTATGTTGAGGTGGCGTCACCTCCGCCTGCCGCGTAACTTCGCCACATGACGCTTAATACTTCGTATCAGAGCCCTGATACTTTCGTGGATATTCCGCCTCACTTTGATGAACTCACAGAGTTCTTTTATGAATTCCGCCTTTTACAGCATCGATAGTTATGTCAGTCCGGGGATTTTCCAAGTTCCTTTCCGAGTTCCGCGACGAATCTTGACTGCCTAGGGCTAAAGTTACCTTCAGTTGTGACCTTCCAAGTTTGGAGCTTTTGCGAAAAGAATCCAGTCTTTATCTTACTTCCACTCCACTAAGATCGCTCCCTGGCTGTGATCCTGTGTCTTCCGATTAAAGGCATGCAACTCAACCTCCGATAATGCACCTGATATTAACCATATCTAATGTCTTTTTTTTTGGGATAGAAGTTTACCCTGGCTAGACTGGCCACTAGGGTAAAGGTATTAGCTGAAACCGAAGGTGCTAGGAATATTCGCAACCTGCATTTTGAAGACCAAATTCTTTCTTGGCTTCGCAGCGCTAGGCGCATGCTACTTCATTTTGGCTTGTGATCTTTTCATAATCTTCCACTATGAAAGGTGGACTATCCTCTAGCTCTTACTTCGTTTCAACTCCCAGAAAATTGCTGTTACCCCTAAAATCTAACCAACAGCCAAGAGGAACCTAGTCGATTAGACGAAATTTCTAATCCAACGCACTCTTATTCTGTCAGTATGAGAACTTGTCTCCTGATTCAACCTTAACCTGATGCCTAGCTAATTGTGCTGCTTTTGAGATTCTTTGATGTTTTCGAGGACAATAATTTCACAAGGCAAACTTTGATCCATTCTAAGGTTGTTAGTGACAGCAGGACTTCCACCAAACTTTCCATTCTTGAAGCCTATTTTATGAGCGTTGATTCCATGAAGTTTTGTAATTTTCGGATAAACTTAACGGGAGTCTTCTAATATTTTTAAGAATATTTGAGAAGATATTGTATAAAATTGGCAAAAATAGGAGCTACCATGGATTATACTTTAATATCAAAACTAGTTTGAATTCACAACTAAAACAAACAGTTCTGTACAACATATACGATATTTTATTTCTTAATTCCACTTAATCGTAAAAATATTGTACAACTTGCTTAATAACTAATAACATGTTCGATATTCTTTGGGGCTCGCAAGAATTTCCAATAAAACTCTGATGTTTAAACTTTGTTTTTTATCTACTATATACTATGAAAATGTTGCAACGTAGCTAAAGATTTCAAATATTTGAAATTCGATAAATAACTTACTTAGAATCTTCTATTATTTTTGGCACCTTATGGAAATATTTGATTTCGAATTTCTTACTATAAATATAAGTATCTTCTTATCTAAGAAATATTCGTAGTTTTATACTTTGATACAAGTATAAGAACAATTATTCATGAACAGTTTACAACATTAAAATATCTAAAGTTCAATTGTGAGTTCCATGCTAACGTTGTAGAAAAAACTTCGCTACATTACAGCCTAAATTCACTTTTTCATTTTCTTTCTTATTAATTAAAGTAAAAATTGTTTGCTAGCTTCAATGCAGAAGAAAGGATTCTGTGATCTTAAAATATTTGAAGGAATTTCTTCCAAGTTTTATTAGTTCTCCTTTAAAGAGATCCATTTTGAAAGAGCTCCTTTTTTATGGGTTCAAGTTGTCTCTTTAGGAGAATTTTCACAATTTATATTTGAAGGAAGCAAACCAGACACTCCTCCAACTTTTTATGGCTTTATTCAAATTACGTCTGTATGTGTATGTAAACGAAGGAATCCTTGATATGCTCGGTATTATAATCTTCATGAATTTGAAATTTTCCTGAGCGGAATGCAGGAATCCTTGCAAATAGACATAAGGCCTTGTCTGTAAAAAGACCCGAAATCTGCGTGTTAGATAGCAGAATGCACAAAAATTCAACCAAACGAAGAATACCGGCATTTGAGGTAAATACCCAAACGATACAGCCCCCAGTTCCCACCCTTCAAGCCAAGGTAGGAACTGAATCGAAATAGCATTCCATTCCTCTAAATTTCCAAAAACTTCCTAAATGCACCCACTTCATCCTTCGACATACACCTACCATATATGTACACTCGAGCATACCACACGACTGTCAAACGAAACGAATTGAAAGCTTGTGATACACGAGTCCACAAAAGGACAATAGATAAATATTTTAATCAAGAAGGCAGAGATACCACTCCAGCTGTGAAAAGTTATGTAGTTGTTTGCTATGAAAAGGGATGACTCCAACATGGTTCATTTAAATATTTGTCATTGAACTGGATACAAATTTCTGTGGAACGTCCAAGCGAATTTCTCAGATAGCTTCACATTAGAAAAGGATTTTATTTTTATTTGTGACATCAGTTGTATTGGGGTAGACTGGGACTCAAATTGATTTAACCGAATCGGTTTAAAATTGTGGTTTTCGAACAATCCTGTTTCTGAAGAACCGGCGCATCTACATACCCCCGAATAGAATAAATTCGAGCACGGGGTGAGAAAATTAAATGAACAGAACTTTTACCTATTCGCGGTGGTGAATATTTCTATCTTCATTAGGGACGGAACGTTCATAATGTACTTTTTAAAAACGTAAATTTACGAGCTGATTTCATAACTGAACAAAACTAACTTTCGATCACATCTCACAGGTTAGCGAAAACATTTTCCCGAAAATCCATTTCTGGATTTGGAAAAATGTGTTCCTGCGACTTAATTAAACTCCTTGATGACGAGCTACTATTTCGTTTCGTTCGCTTAACCCTATTCTCCATCACTGGCTTGCTCACAGAGTCACTACGACTAGGAAAGACCCCACATTCGCTCCCGGCTGAATTTAGGCTATCACGTTTTACTACAGCATGTCCCACATATGAGCTATGCGAGCTTTTTCGACTCGGCAATCGTTGCGGATAATCAAAAGCATTTTCATAACTATAAACACTATTTTTTGGGGATTTGCAAATTTTGCCAAGGTCAGGAAGTTTCCGTCTTTCGGAACTGGGATTCCTCACAAACTCACCCTTCCTTTCACGTTGCATGATGTCCTGTATGTCCATGCTACGTTCTCGCTCCAGGAGATCAATAATTTCCAGATCTCGTTCAAAAGTACTGGAGGAGTCATGGCGAACAATTGATTCGCAATCGGAGAAAGTCACGTCCTTATGGCAAAGTGCCGAAGACGCCAGAGAATTTACCCATTTCCGTTCAAAAAGCGAATCCTTGTCCGCACTTAAGACGGACGTGTTTTCCGAATCGATAACACTCCCTCGCTCAGTGCCATTATTACAGTACGTACTTGAAGTAATGTTCGAGCAAGAATTATTTATTGAATCGGTAAATGTCGCGGATTGAAAGTAGTTAGCGAAACGCGGAGTAGGCCTAGTGCTCCGCCCGACAATAGGATGTCGCATGTTCGTAATTATATTGACATTCTCCTTTTCCTCACTGGGTTCTCGATGGTTCTCTTGTTTTTCAATAGAGTCACTGCGATTCGTAGTGGTTACATCAGGCGTAAGGTTTTCATGTATTGTCGACTCTTCCGGCGGATCCCTTGTCTTCTTGGAACCTTTTTTCCTCGTTGATAATCGCAAGTAGCCGCGAAGGCGTTCCTTTTCAGATCTGTAAGAAAGCAAAATAGGAATAATTTATTAACAATTCCATTAGGTACTATCATTAAATATTCATTAATTACGGGATTAAATGTAAATGTTAACTTAGGAGATCCCGGTTTCTGTGTTGAATTGAAAAAAAAATCCTAGCGACCCCAATAGATTTTCCAATTTCCACCAACTCATTCCAGAAAATCTTCAAACTATTCTTAAGTAACACCAATTTACCATTACAAAAGCAAGTAATTCACCGTAACTGAATGAATACAACTTTATTTAGAACCCTTTCCTTTGGCATCTCCTAAACCCTATCTGATATTTTCTGAATGCAAATCTGACCCAATCAGTTCCAATCAATCAATCGAAAATTGGATGTATATTTTCTGTCGTAGACGCAAATGCCTTGCGTCAGAACATTACGTAAATTGAGTGAAATTGAAATTATTGACATATGCTGGATTTGGGTATTTTCTGAAAGGATATCCCCCGGAAAATTGTATCGAAATAACTATCATAACAAATGAAAACGAAAATACCATGCACAGCAACGTATACACAAAAATGCTACAATTTGTATTTTATTCAGATAATTCTCCACGCGCCAGCTAAATTTCGTTCCTAAATGTTAGTCCAAATGTTTGGTAATTCGCGGGTGTATGAAGTTTTCACTTACTGAATATAGCGCTCCGCTAAAATTAGCTGGAACTCGTTTATTTCTCATTAAGCCATATAAATACGGAGAGCGAATCTGTTTTTGAAATTTCGTTGATTTGTAGTTATGACTTGTACTGTTTCAGCGAAAACCTTAACAACAGTTGTCACAATTGTATACATGGACCCAAAACCAATTAAATTGAGAGAGAGGGCCTCATTAAAAGTCGACTTCTCTGCAATTAGAGAGGGGCTGACATATGTATACAGCAAAATACTTCTCGTTGTCAGCTTCTTTTCCGTTCTCGTACATCAAAAACCCCAAATTTGTATTATATTGTATATAATTCGACAAATTCATCGATAGAGTTCAGTAATTGCAAATAAGATGTAGTCAAATACTTTAAAGGGTCAAAGGGTAGTATAGGTCCCAAGGCGAAACGTCAATTGGTACCCACGGTGGAGCATAACACCTGAAAACATAAGCGAAAGGCTATGCACTCTGCATTTGCCTCGCTCGGAGCCCGTATTCAGGCGACACGTTGGCTCCCATAGCTTACATAAAAATACAAATGATTTGGCAATGTAACACGAAATGGTAGTTGGAAGTACCTGCTTTGCGCGGAAAGCGAGCCACAAACATTCATGGGTCTCTCCAGGCGACATCACTCGCAATGAAATTGACCACGTGTTGATGGAACGCCGTCACCTTTCAGCCTGGATGAATGTCAGAACATATAGGGGCCAATATATACTTGAATCACTATCTCGTTGGCATACTGCTCCGGGCTCGAATAACAACACCGCCTAGAATCCCTTATGACAATCAGTTTAGAGTTAACACTAAGGCATCCCACAACACGGCCCTCCGTGACACCTACAAGAGAGAAATGGATACCGCAATAACCGCAGTCAACAGAGCTTACTGAAATGAAGCATTAATATATGATCTTCACAATCACTTGAAGAATGCTACCATTGATACGGCCACAAATATATTTGGCCCCAGACGTAAAAAAAGTCAGAACAATGGTTCAATGATGATGACGAGGCGAAAGCATGCGGCATACCGAGTATTGTTGCATCCTCAAAGGACGCGAGCACACGCGGAGACTTGCCACGAACTCCGCCGAGCGGATAAATGACTTCATGGACGGAAAAAGGAAGCCTGGGAGAACCAACAGATCCCTGAACTCGAAAAGTACAGAGAGCAACCACACCAGGCGCCGGACTTTAACCAACAAATTAGCAGGATAAAGCCCTATATATCTCGATGCTCATTCTGCCGAGACAAAGGGAAATCTGATTTGCGGCAGAATGAGCATATTGGACCGATGGGTTGAGTATTTTGATAAGCTACTCAACAACCAGAACATCGACTGCTCAAAAATCATAAGTTGCCAGGAGCCGATGGAATTACAGCCGAATTGGTTAAATATGGAAGCGACCAATTACACCAAGCAATTCATCAACTGATACTTAAGGAGTGGGACAGCGACCCAATGCCGGATGACTGGCAACGAAGCATTATCTGTACCATACATAAAAAGGGAGATATCACGCAGTGCAGCAATTATAGAGGTTCCACGCTTGCTGAATACCACCTATGAGATATTTCCCGCTATATTGCTAAGTCGGATAGCCACATACGCCCAAAACATCATTGGTCCATACCAAAGAGGCTTCACTCCAGGCAAATCAGCAACAGATCAGATTTTCTCTCTACGGCAAGCGATGGTAAAACTGTTGGAATATGGACAACAGTTGCACCATCTGTTCATCGACTTTAAAGCCGCCTATGATATCATAGCCAGGGTAGAATTGTGCACGGCCATGAGAGAATTCCGTATCCCGACGAATTTTATAAGACTGACTAGGCTGACCCTGACAATGTGCGAGGCCAGATAAAAGCAACAGGATCACTCTCAAGACCATTCGATATTTAAAACGGTCTACGACAAAGGGATGCCCTACCATGCGTCCTCTTTAACCTACCCTTCGAGAAAGTGATCTGTGATGCTGAAGTAAATGCAAGAGGTACGATCCTCTTTAAGTCCATCCAACCGACGATATCCACATCATGGGAAGAACAACCCGCGACGTACAAACTGATTTCATCCAGATTGAGCGGGCGGCTATCGGCGCGAGATCTTGGGCTGCACATCCATGAAGGCAAGACAAAGTGTATGGTGGCAACATCAGTACCGAAAACCAACCAACCAACAACATCAAACCGCACTGGTCAAACGGGAAGAATAAATATGGGAGAATACAACTTTGAGACCGTTGATAATTTCTCCTATCTAGGGTCAAAAATCGCAACCGATAACAGCTACGATGATGAAATCTGACGGGGAAGTAGTACTTATCACTAAGTCTATGAAGACAAAAGTTGGGACACAGATAATACACTGCCAACCTGTGCTCAAGTATTTAGGGGTAATGACCGACTAGAGGTTAGATTTAACATTACATATCGGAACACCTCATATGACATCATTTTAAAAACAAAATTCGGCATGTTATGTAAATAGCATTCTGATCCCCAGCCTAGGTAAAGGAGGAGGCCTTAAGGCAACGTACATAGTACTATCCTCAGTAAAACCCATAATTGGGAAAAATGAAAAAAAGTATGGATGGATGCCCAGCTTAGTTGGGATGACTCCATCATACTACATTCAACTTGATCACACCCTTTCGTCAAGGAGTTCGATAGCAATTTACTTTATCCTCCAGGTGGTAAATTTAACATCATGTACAGTGACAGGATGAACAACCTAGGACTGGGCCGATACCACGAAAAGGCCGCGTAAACGAATAAATGACTACGGTCTTGAATCCTGGAATGTTAGATCAGTAAAAAAAATTTGGTATTCTTTAATATCTACTCCAAAAGGCCAGCAAGTTCAAGTTGAGCGTTCCAACGGTCAAAAAAATGAATTGGAATGATTGCAACACACTCACATAAGTGGCCCAAGGCCGAGCCGTCGCCCACTTGTTTCAAGGGACGGGATATACAGGGAGAGAAAGAAAATAGAAGAAAAATAGAAGCTCCATATCATCCAATTGCACTTCAATCATCGAAACGGCCTGTGTGATAACAGGGATTATCTCAATTGGTCCTCTGGCGAAAGATGGGTCGCATCTCACCGGAAAACATTTTGCCTGTCGGCGGCAGTTTGCAAGGCGTGAAACTAGTGGCGAGTGGCAGAAGAGGTGGAGTGCGTCAGAGAAAGTCAGATGGACCCACAGAATCATATAGGATATTCGAGATTCGGAGATGCATCGAGAGACCTTTATGTGAAGTAAGTTCCGACCTAACACAAGTTTTGTGCGGACACGGTGCATACCTCTATTGATGTCCAAAGTGCCCGAACATTGCAGAGGACGCAGAACGCGCCTTTATTCAGTGCCCGAGGTCCACAGTTCAAAGACCCGCATTAGAAGTTACAACTAAAGAGCACTTCTCATCGGAAAATATGAAAAATCATCAGTTGAAATCGAAGAGGATATGGACTACAGTCGAAAAAGGTATCGAAGGTAGTTTGGACAGGTGAAAGACATTCACAAGAAGGAACGAGTGGGGAACGGGAACGTGAACGTGAGTGCAGGTAATTTCTGATCCAGCCCAGGACGTAATACCAATGGGAGTCCCGCGGAGAGAGTGGAGAAGGAGGTGGTTTTAGTAGGTAAGAGTCCGACATAACCATGTGGCAGGAGCCAACGGTAGTTTTTGAAGCTTTCCGCCTTCCAACGAGAAAAATACACGCAGGCAGACGGATAGACAGACGATCGATTTGAATAAGGTCTTATTTCGCACAAATCTTAACAAGTCGAAACCGGAAGCTGGATGCTTCAGGTATGAAAGGTTTTGTGTGTTTCTTTTATAAGGATATTTGAGTGTGCACTTGTCCCATTAGTGGCAGCCTTATGATTTTTTTCAGATTTTTCGATTGACTAGTTTCTGAGAATGGCTTCGTTAAAGAAATGATCAGTTTCGACCCCCCGCACTAGCCATCTTTCCAACAAATGTCAAAGTACTCATCAAGACCTTTCATTTGATACCCCACAACGACTATATTTGATGAGAAAAACATACACCCCCCTTTTGCATGTATGCTGAATTATATAACCCACTGTATGCGTGAGCAATCATACTTCCCACCTTTCCACCAAATTTGAGGTAAATCGCTACGTCTCCGAGAACAATGCGTGTGACGGATAGACTGACAGACAGACCTGCGGTAACTGAGGTGAAACTTGCGCAAATTTGCCGGAGAATTGGTGATAAGAAAGCACCCGGTCTGGATGGTGTCTCCAACGAAGCTCTTAAACTGGCTGTTAAGACCGGACCCGACTGGTTTATCAACGGTTTTGAAACATGCATGGTAGAAGGAGTTTTCCCCAACCAGTGGAAGAGGCAAAAACTGGTTTTGCTCCCGAAGCCGAATAAGCACCCAGGACACCTATCATCATACCGACCGATTTGCCTCATTGACACGGCAGAAAAGATGCTCGAAAGGGCCATTTACAATAGACTGCTCCCAATCATTGAATATAAAGATCGACTATCGGAGCGACAATTTCGATTTCAACGATTCCACTCAACAATCGACGCGTTGACGTTTTTTTGAAGTTGGCTCGAGACGCGATGTCGTCTAATAAATGCTGTGCGTTGGCGACGTTGAACGTCAAAAATGCGTTCAATTCCGCATGTTGGAAGTGGATAAAAAGCTCACTGGCTAAAACGGGTGCACCTAGCTATTTGACTAAGCTCCTCGAAAGTTACCTCTAGGAGAAAACACATTGGTACGATACGGATGAGAGATCCAAGCAGTACACTGTCACCGCAGGAGTACCACAGGGCTCAGTGTTGGGTCCTCTCCTGTAGAATATACAATGGGGTCCTGGCCCTTCCCGTGCCAAAGGAGGCCACGATAATTGATTTCGCAGAGGATCTAGCGGTAGTTGTCGTCGCGAAACAACCTGAAGACGTTGAAGTAATGGTTCAGCTTGACTTTGCGGAAGAAAAGACGGAGGCGGTCTTGATTAGCAACCGTAGGAAGAGGAATACGGTTAATATTCGTGTTGGTAGTCACATCATCCCTTCGAAACCGGTTATCAAATACTTGGGGGTGATGATTAACGCTAAAATCAATTTCACGGGACACCTGGGCTATGGCTGAGAAAAAGCGGTAAATACTAGCGTATCATTAGCACGGATGATGCCTAACATTGGAGGCCCAAGATACAGTCGCAGATTACTTGTGGCCAGAGTGGTTCGCTTCATACTATTCTACGCGGCACCAGTCTGGAAGGAAGCACTAGCATATGAGAGTAATCGAAGGAGGATAAATATGACTTACCGCTTAATGGCGCTAAGGTTATGCTGCGCTTTCAGAACAATATCAGGGGACGCAGCGTGTGTTATTGCAGAAATGATCCCGATAGACATTCTGGCGAGAGACACGCTGCCTGTACAAGAAAAGGAAAATGAATCCACCTGAAAAGGATGCAGAATACCGAATTGCGGCAAGGCGAGAGTTGGTGGAAAGGTGACAGCAACGGTGGGATGACTCGCAGAGGGGTCGCTGGACCCACACTTTGATTCGTCGTATTGAGGAGTGGATCCAGCGACGACACGTCGATATTAACTACCATCTAACGCAATTCCTGTCAGGTCAGGTCTGGTCGTTTTAGGAAGTATCTGCACCAATTCAGGCTGGATGATTTTCCCTTTTGTCCTGAATGTGATTGCACACCTGGGGACCCGGAGCATGTTATGTTCCACTGTCCACGATTTTACTCAGAGACGAGGAGCCTGGAAGACACCCTGAAAATCAACCTAGGCCTGCAGAACGTCGTCGGCGAAATGCTGAAGTCGGAGAGATACTGGTGTACGGTGAACTCCGCAATAAAAAGTATAGAGGAGGAACTTGGAAAAGCGGAGTGCGCAAGGAGGACGCGAAGAACGGAAGGTTTGGTCGCTTAAAGCGCAGTCACCCCGCGAAATAATGTTTTGCCGCGGTTCCGCGGGGAAGAAAGAAGGAGAAAGTGGGAGTGGTTTATGCCGGTGAGAATCCCACACGCTGCTGCAACCTGGTGCGGCCTTGTCTTTGTAAGATTTCCAACTCCATCCATAAAAAAAAAAGACAGGCAGACAGCAAACCGATTTTAATAAGGTTTCGTTTTACACAAGGCCGTAAAAATGATTAGAAAACCTCATTGTCATTAACTTCATGCTGGAATTGTAATCCCTTCTAATAATTAAACTGAGTGCAGATGCAAAGTGCCAAATCTTAATGATTATAGAAGTGCTAGGCAGGAAGAATAGGTGTTTCCTCGTGCGCCACCACTTAATTACACTTTAAACCCAAATTATCTATTTGGATCACCAACATTTTTGCTGGGCCAAACAACGCAAGAAGAAAACCTTTCACCATAGTTAAGACAAGAAATTTTACTAAGCCAATAGCAAAAAGGCACAACCAGTATATCCTCGGCTTCTGAGACGCCATTCTGCCTCACGCAGCAGAAAATTACGCTATGTAAATATATTGATTGACTATCAATTCCTTGAGTCTGTTTTTACGATAAACAGAAGACGACAAAGGGTATTAAGTGAGTATCCCGAAGCATTGAAGCGAATAATAAATATCAACAATTTAGTGACGCCTGCATTTTAACCCATCAGTTTTCTCAAATATCTAAATGTGACTCTTGCCCTTTCTTTCTACACTAACTTTGGGACAGATTTACCAAAACGATGAACATGTAGAAAATATATTTGATATTGGAAAGAGCAGCCAACCCAATAAAAAATTAGCTGATTTTACTCGTCCTGACATGGGACATATAAATATCCTAATCAACATGAAATTTTACTTTCAACATTGCTGTCAAACAATTAACATAATTATCCGAAACTAATTCATTAATTGCGTTTTCGTGTTCTGACAGTGAGTTTGAAAACTTGTTCAGTTTCGTACTTCATTAGCATATGCCCAGCGGTCCTTGCCGGGACTATCCAATCGTGAACAAGGAGCAAATGCAGAGCAGACAATTGTCTAAGTCGAAGGGAGCAGCTTATGGGTTTGACTTGATTCCGACACAGAATAACTTAATTTTAATTTCCTCAAGTTTTGTCATTACTCCCTTCTATTAGAAAACACATTATCCCTCAGTGTTTGCCAACAACAATGCGGAACCCTACGTAGAAAGTATGGGTGAAAACATTTATCTGTAAGTCCTTCAGAATATCCGTTAATCCCGGCTGTTATCCCTTGCTTTTTCAGCAGCCAGCAAGTGTAGTCAACTAGCACTTATTCACAAAATGAGCAAGGCCAGCTTATTCCAGAACATTGTTTCGTTTTCATCTCCACTTTAGCCAGAAATGGAAATGCAGAATTTTCCTCGCTTCACTGAATATTATAGTATCAGGGCAGCCCGACCTCATAAAATACGAAATGGAGTATCAGAAATAAACTGCTGCCGGTTCGTTCAATATCGCTATGAATCGTACCACGTTGATGGCATACCGTGAAGTTTTTCAAGGACTCCTTCGTAAATTTTCGACTAACTTGAATGTGCAGACAGCCTTAAATGCAGATATGATGTGAAATAAAGATAAAAGATGTCATGATTTAAGTGGCTCTCACGGCTACGCTGGAATTTGCTGATATCTGAGTTTTTAATTGAGCATCAATTATCGCACTTAGTCCTTGAAATAGACCCCATTCCAGGTTTCAACTTACATTCTAAGGACTCGGAAATATATTGTATTCTGCCGTGGCTTTTATTGATTTTCTCATCTTGCAACGTATCAGGAAGCTCTGTGGATAAATTCTATTTCAATAAATCTCCTTATTCAGCAAGAGAAATTGCCTTCTATGTCCATAAGATAGACATTAGTGCCTCCGCGAAGCGTTTGTTAAATCCATTTCAACTCTCATCTAAACGCGATATCCACCATTTAATGTTTGAGCCAGAGAAACCGTAGGAGTAATGGCATAATAAGGTTCGAAGATTATTTTGAAACGTAACTTACTGATGCATGAAACGTTTATGCGAGGGTTCAAAAGCGGTTAGGGACCAGGGTCGACCACTTACACAGCTTAATAGAGGCAACTTACCTGGAAAGGATTCCACAAACGTAAATGCATGGGAATATAACAGTTGGAAGAAATGCCGTCCACACGAACATTAAGTACGTAAAATCAAAATGCCTGGCATTTTCGTAGGTTTCGGTTAGCACCATTTTGGCCAGGCGAAGCACCATCAATGGACAAATACAGACTACTTGCGTGGCGGCCATCGATCCGAGATGTCGCTGTGTACGTTTTTCTCGGGTCACGTCTAGTTCAGCATTATATAAGTCATAAGAACGGGACGAATCCTGTCGGGCAGGTCTCTCTGTGGACGACGACGTAGTCGAATTCCTGAAATGAGAAAAGGAAAAAACACATGAAAAACCAATGACACCAGAACGTACAAAATCGAATGTGGCAAAGAAGCCTGCATAGCTCCGCTATCGAAAGTAACCCTGCCTAAGCTCCTATTCGTTCGTGCGCATTATTTGTCGGATTGCTCATAAATATATTATGAAATAATCGAGAAAGGAGAAGAAGTTATTATTTATGAGGACATGCAATATGAATGGAATAATGACAGGTTGAAATATGCTTTCGATAGGCCAAAGACCCTAGCTGGACAGAAACGCTGTGTCAGTCACAGGGAGAAATTTATATGCCTTCCCAGAATAAACATTAATGAAGGAACACGTCTCAACTTTCTTATTTATTGATTGGAATATACCAGTAACGGATATGCAACAACTGACTGATAAAAAAAGAACGAATGCTTGTTACTGATCGCTCGTGTTTCTCATGGGAGTATTAGTATCGAAATTATAAATAAAGTAGGAATCGAGCGTTTGGAAGGACAAATCAAAATTCTGACATGGTATCATAATTATCGAGTTTTAGGGAAATATTTATATGTTCGTGCATCGTTTGATGTCAATTTTCAAAACAATTGTCAGGAGATATTGCTTTCATGGAATTCTTGAAGGAATACTCCTTCATCTATAAACAGTATCTTCTCATTGATTATGTATTCTTTAACTAACCTGAAACCATCGACGTCCCCTAGAAAACAAGGTCTCACAAAAATGTCCGCCATCAGAAGCTAGCGAGGAAGCGGTGGTCCACTGGAGGTCTCTTTAAGAGCCAATACCAGCAGGCCATACATATTCTGAGCGGGATGTCGAAGAATAAGGAGGTCTATAGGCATTGTCGAAGAATACAATAGCAAACAACTGAGATACCAAGAGAAGGCGCAGCTTACCTCTTTCAAATACAATCAATATCAAGATGAGGTCGAGCGACAAAATAAAAGGAGCAGAGTGTAAAGTTCTCGGACGACAAGTAACCTCTGCAAACAGTGAAAAAGCGACAACCATCCGCGGAGGCGCGAACTGCGAAGCTTATCAGCGACATGGCCAGGAGCCACTGGTAATTGATAGTAGTTAGCGTCGAACTGGCGCCGGAGGTGAAGAACAATGTTATGGCCAGGCTGTTAGAGGTGGTAATCGAATATCTCCTGGACGGCAAAAAGGAACAGGGGAATGCATCTCCTGCTTTGACTCCTCAGAGGTAGTTCTCAGGAGACTTTCTCGAGTCGTGCGTCCATGACATCAGTGAAAGTGTTCCGCTCCGCGAAACTGGACGACAACCTGAATTTAGTCGATGCCGCTAAATAACTGAAAATCGATGGTCCGGCGAGGACTGGGGGACTGACGGTCCACCAACCCAAGGTGACGGTAGCATAGATAGCTCTACATCACTCATCACTCACTTCAGCTAGTCGGTTGATCTTCCACCTAGAGGAAGACATCGGCGTGACATTAATACAGAAACCCCGGAGGAGACTGTACCCTCAAATTCGAAATATTACAATTTATTCCACAGCACAAGAGACACTAATGGAAATAAACCTAGACCATGTATCCTCGCGAGAAAGAGTTTGCTTGCTTTTCTGTGTCCAAACCTGAGTTCTACAGGCTTAACTGTGGTCAAACTGGATTAGACAGGAGCGGAGAACATATATATCTCCTAGATTCACATGGCTCACGACCGCTTCACCAGAAGAACTTTAACATTTGACATCAAACATCGTAGCAAAAAAGGCCAGCATACGCTCGGAAACAACCAAACAGGTCGTCGTCTTTTCGACTTTATTATTAACATAAACCTTTTACTGTGTAACAGGGGCCAGCTCGGAGAACTACGGCAGTTGACAACTTGAGAATCAGACAGTCCCTTCCTTTTCAGATCACAATTGGATAATTTTAACTCTAAATCTCGCTGTAGAGACTTCGAACCTTTTCAGAGACGCCAGGAGGATTCTAGTTGCCAAGAACAAAATCTCCGGTGTTTTAATCGGTAACATTGGCACAACGGACGAGCTGGCGTCAAAGGTCGGAGCTCCCTAGAAGGTATACGAACGTTCCTTCAAAGTCTCGTGCCCTGCGAAATACAGGAAGACCACATTGCCACCCAGGTGGAATGACGATCTATCCAACCTCGAGAAGCTGACCGGGAAGATATTCAACATGTGCTACATGCACGAAAAATCCCAATCATACAATGACTGCTCGGAGAGGTTTAATTCGGCCATCAAAACTACTAGGTAGCAGTCCTGGTTAGACTATTGTCAGAATATTGAAAGTACCATGGGAATTTGTGAGACTCAGTAAGATTCTGGCGAAGGAACATAGGAACTCATCGTTTCTGAAAAAGTCAGAGGCTCCTGGATGGAGCCTTCTGGAGAGATCTTTGAGCTGCTAATTCGGATGCGCTTCCTCGCTCGCAAGTAGGACCCTGAGTCAAAGCCATGCTTGAACGATATGCAGTCACATTCGTGGCTTGTCGAGATTTACCGGAACAATTAGCTCGCAGACGACACTCGGCCAATCAACCTTATATCTTCCGAAGACCCTTGAACGCGTGTCAGACACCCATTTAAAGACGATTACAGAGATAGCGCCCTTTTCCAAGTTTCAACATGCTTACCTCAAAGGTACATTCACAGAAACCGCTTTTCATTGACCGCTCACTAAAGTACAAGCATTACACTCTAAAAGCCCTATAGAGGGAACATTCAACAATGTAAGTACCAGCGCTATCAAGGAAGCCTTAACCAGAATAGGATTGCAGGATAATATCCATCCAAAGGACTAGGATAATTCTACGGATATTGGACAGGAAAAGGATAAAGCTCATTGCATATGCCGACGACTTAGTGCTTCAGGGATCTTTTTCTCCGTTATGAAAGAAATCGTGGACGGAACGCTGGGGGAAGCATGTCTGTGGACTGCAAGATGCGACCCCCCATAAATTCAACCAAAACAGAACTGATGCTATTCACCAAGAAAAGAGTACCCGAATTTCACCCCTCGTGGCTAAATAAAACAAAGATTGATTCTTTCCCCTAATGTAAGGTATTTGTGGGTAATCTTGGATCCCAAATTAAATTAGAGATTGAATACGGAACAAAGGATTCAGAAGGTCTGTATAGTCATCAACGCCTGCAAGAGGACCTTTCCGAGGAAATCAGGTTTCAGGGCGAGGATAGTTTTTTAGATGTACACAGTCGATGTTCACCCTATCCTAACTTATGGTTCTATTATAAGGTGGCAGGCGTTGACAAAGAAATACAATAGAACGGAGCTTAATAGGATTCAAACGACCGCGTATGCAGATACTGCCGGGGCTCTGCAGTCCTGCTCGGCAAAAAACTCCCAACTCAACTCTCACTCATTCTTGCTTAAATATGTTCCAATGAGTGGTACTATCTGACCACATGAGCCCGGATGTTGAACAACGAACTCCTAGGGCCATAGTAACATCCTAGACTACGGAATACGACACACGCCAGCCGAACTTTCCAAGGAACCAACCAGGGCAGGGTGGAGGACCGGCGACCTGTAACAAAGTTGACAATGTTTTCTTTACCGACCGATTGAGGGTGATCTGTGAAGTCAGTGCGAACGTTGTATGTATCCGAGTCCGAAAATTGTGTCGATACTGGAAGCCTGCGAACGGCTGGAGCGTGATCCGAGCATAACATAGTCAATTTGAACGGCAGCCAAGCCATTAATAAGGCTTTGTCTAGCAGTCCATCCTCCAGCCTAATGGCGCAGTGTAGGGACATCCTTCCTTGGATAACCGGTCATAGGAACACAGAAGGAAATGGGCGGGCTGACGGACAGGCCAGGCGCGGCTCTACTCTTGACAGTACTTCGATAGGCACAGTCGGCGATTCACTGGCGACAACACAACACAAAATCCGACTTAAGGCATATACCGACAAATTGAATGTTACTTTTCTCGGCGGTAAGAAGTGCGTCTTTCTATGTTTTGTAAATCTCCATGCTTTCAGCATCTAATTTTTTTTATATCCCTTATATGTTTCAGTAATTTTATGTCCTCCTTGGAAATGGTGTGGTTCACCACGATGATGTGCTGTGCTAGTTTCGATCAGAAGTGTGTGGTCCCTTTTCTCGCCAACTTTATCTACTTCAGGTGCTCTCCGGGATCTGCTTCCACTTCCATTCGCGCCTGCCCAATGTGCACTTTGTTCAATCAACGCAGTAAATTTTAGATTCTACACATTGGGGCATTTGATTGAGCCCAGAAGAGTTTTCAGCTGACTGTTTCTGCTGCTGAAAACAACATATCCGGAATCAAAAATCCCAATACGTTTGTTAATCAAACTTCTGACGATCTGGCGTATTCGGTCAGTCCGGTGACATCCAAAATGTGTTTCGTCTCATTTACCGACTCTATGCTGCTATGCGTGGTCAAATGCCCTGTGAATGACTTGTTTGATATCCTTCGGGTTGCTGTAGATCTTCACGTCCGCATCTTTTATTTCCTCCTTAATAGCAGATCTGAAAATAGTAGCTGTTCCTTTTCCATTTTCAATGCAAATTTGACATTTCGATGCAGCCTGTTGAGAGATAAATACCTCTTCCAAAATCTTGGCGTTAGTGTAACCAAAGTTAACTCCATTTCTGGTTTGGGCATAAAGATTTCGATTATGAACAGGACGAAGGGGTAGCAAATCAAGCACTTCTTTTCCCTACTTATAATTCTCACCCCTAAAAGTAAAGTAGTTTTCCCCTCTATTTTTCACTGTGGACCATTTTGTTATTGATGTAAAAATCTTCCCCTTGGACGATCGCTCCTTTGACCTGAATAGTCGGAAAAAGAGCCTTAACTTCAAAGAACACCAAGACTTCGCTTTCCCCAAAATGAGAGGGCCCTGAGAGAATTCCCTTGAATACTTAACCGATTTCGTCTGTTCCACGGAAAAATGGGTTTAAGACTTTAATTCTGTTGTTTCGTAAAATTGGTTATCAGTTGACATCTCTTGATGAATTTGTCCATCTGTTTCAGGAGTTATGGTGGAGGATCGGTCCTGTATTTTCTTTAAGATCCATATTCGAACTTATCCTTCATCTCGTTCTCGTATTCCTCTTTGTACAATTGAAACAGAAGGGGCCTAGTTTAGAGCCTTGGGGAATTTTAGAAGAATTAACGAAATTAATAATAATAATCGTTGGCGCAACAATCCGATGGATCAAGGCCTTGAAGTGTTAGAGCACTTCATTCAAGACGGTGACGGTACATTACAGCCCACTGTCGGGAACCAGGCGGTCGGCATTGTGCTCACCTGAAATTATTTCCTTGATTTGATTCAGGGACTCATTCACAGCTGAGTCGACTGGTATCCGACATACAGTCATGATAACAAATCGCTCTGCCACCAGTGAGAGATTTGAACCGCGGCCTTCCGCTATGACAGCCTAGCGCTCTAACCGCTTGAGCTATCCGGACACATAGTAACGAAATTAGCAACCATAAAACTGTAATTGATAGGAGTAAGTTGAGTAAAGAGTTTGTATGAAGTTCCAATAGTAGATGGTTCCTCGTGCTGTTGAATGGAAATTAAAATGTCCAAATGCCGATGGAGTAGAAAAAAATGTTAGGTCTTACAAAGTGCAAATTAAACAGTCTTCCATATTTGCTGCTATAGTATAGATTATCTTAGACCAAGAGCGGAAGACATCTGACTACATATCCTGCGACTATTTGATCATGAAATCAAGCATCGATTACGGTCAGGCTAGTCAATCATATCGCATTCTCTCAAGGTAAAAATATATCTGACTTATTTTTGTTTGAGGTTATAAGGATAAAAATAAGTTGTTCATTTCGGCCTAGTTTGACCCTGAATATAAGCCGGTGTTAATTTGGAAATAATTTGCACTCACGTTGCGTTTGCGATTATACATAAAGGAGTGATTACTACCTCCAGCCACATTTGGTCAGTGCTCCCAGAGGAAAGGGAAGACCATGTCTAATAAGTTCCCTCTGCCCTAGCTGAAGGGGCACCATCTGATGAGTTGCCTCTGCCTGGCCGAAGCACCATACTCGTCCTTATATCTGACTTATTGGGAGTTCTACCATGCAGTCCGGTTCAAATAAGGCAGAAATATATAATTTCATTTTTCACTGAAATAACTGCCAAAAATATCTACCAAGCAGACGTACGAAAATAAAGACTTGCGTGGTATTTGCTACGACCACACAAGTCTTTATTTTATAAGACATCATTCTTCCGAGATCCAATTCATATTTCCGTTCTGAAACAGTAGTCTTTAGTCAGAATTTCTGGCAGAGTTTTTGTAAGAACTTAATCACTTATAGAATTTCCTCTAATTAAGTTTTCTGTATTGTTTTAGAGTTTCAAATTCGGACTTCTGTTATCAAAGGCTATCCAACTGCCTCCATAGCAACAATCGAGCGCTTCTAATTTTATGAAATTAGAGAAAGTATCTTCATGTTTCCCCAATTAATATTCTGCCTTGAAAGATACAATGATTTTGCTGAAATTTTACAATAAAACGCACTTTAAACTAAATGTCTTAATAACCATAAATTGTTTTAACTTCCCATGAAGGACAGTAGATGAATTTCCTATTAGGATGTTGATTCTTGAAAATATACTTAATTCATTCCTATACAAAGTTTACTAAAATCTTTCTAGATGATAGCTCCTAATTCGCCTCAAACAATCGAGAAGCCCCCGCTATATAACACGGGTAGGGATTTCTCTCTCTTCCAATTACAAGAATTATTATTTAAATCTTGGGGGGTTTCAACCTGCGCCCATTTTCTACTTTACTTCCCAATTAAGTTAGGCGAGCAAATTACGACCCACTTTGTTTCCTGGATAAAGCTTTTAATCTTAACTTCAGGAAGATTCCTAACGAAAAATTTCCTCCAACATTATCTAGTACAATGGAGAATTGGGTTATGTGCTTATTTCTTTTTTTCTTATATCTTTGAAGTTTAACCGTACCATTTGGCTAGAGGATTATAAATGAGTTTATACTTTTCGTCTTTTAAATTTAAAATAGACTACTTTGTTAAGACGCTTTTTTTTAGGAAACCTTTTACGTTGACAACAATTATTGATCGTAGGTCCCTGTGGAGCATCCAAACATAATCCGTTTCCTAATCGTTATCTTTTTTTGTAATTGCACTATACTTTTATGATTATCTCATTCTATAATGTCTGAGTTATAAAGCTGCAGCAGCGGACAGGCACAAAGCGTAACACAAGCATCCATGACAAATCAGAGTTCGAACTCTGGCTGATTTGATTGAAGTTGATTGGCTGATGTTCGCACAATCGCTCAATCTGAGAACCGGTCAGATATGGAGTGTTCGCTTTGCTTAACAACGACAAAAACGTCTTCACATCTACTTCATCGTACTCCCTTATATTATATATATGGTTGCCAAAAATCAATACGGGGGAAGCGTGTCACCCGCAGTTACGTATTGTCTTGTTGGTTCCTGACAATCTGTTTCAACTCCACTCAAGACTTTTTCCTAATCCTTTGCAACATTCAGAATTTACGTAAATATTTCTAGCCTGTCTCTCCACGCTTTCCCATTAAATTCCGTCTCCTTATAGATTATCATCATTCTTGTTCTTTGACCTTCATCAAAACTTATTTCCTAACTGTCGGATCAGCAAGCCAGATGATGAGCGAAGAGCGATCGCTTGTAATACTGGAGGTACTAAAAAAAACATATGATGGATCCGCAAAAAGATGATTCCTTTCACCTGGAGATTGGAGATTGAGTACGAACCAGTTGTGTTGTAGGCCCCCATGGAAAAGATGACCAACAAAAGTTAAGAACGATGCTCTCCGAGACAAATACTTTGACCAGCTAGACATAGGAGAGGAGATATATAATAATAATAATAATCGCTGGCACAACAATCCATATAGGATCAAGGCCTTGAAGTGTGTTAGAGCACTTCATTCAAGAGCGTTACGGTGCACTACAGTATACTGTAGGAGGCAATGTGGTCAGCATTGCGCTCGCCGGAGATTATTACCCTGATTTGACTCAGGTACTCATTCACAACTGAGTCGACTGGTATCCGTCATACAGCCACGATAACAAATCTCTCCGCCACCAGTGAGATTTTAACCGCCGTCTTCTGCTACAACAGCCCAGTGCTCTAACCAGTTGCGCCATCCGGACACAGAGGGGATATACCACGCAAAAATAACATTCCTTTGAACTTCAACGAAAAAGCAATGGGCAATAAGTTACGGTGGAAGGACATAGTCGCCATGAAGGAAAAACAGAGCTCCGAAGTTCAAACTACGTAGACTATATGTCAAAAATATGAAGACTATATCCATACTGACGCTCAATACCCTTTTGAACGGAGAATTCCTTCTCAGTCAAAATCGACAGTCGAGCAAAAAAAAAATGAAATAAAGCGGCGAAAAAACGACTGATTCGAGGTATGGAGAATGTCAAGAGATGAACGAAAATAGGGCTCATCGACTGCTTCTAGGAAAGGCGGAAACACAAATCACAATACCAAGATGTCAATTGATATCATTGCCGAGATGACAAATGCTGCCTCATCTGAGACCGTTCTGAAGATAGAACACACTTTTAGGATTGTCCTCCTATAGACCGCACTCTGTTTATGGGCATTTCGTGATATGTGAAATGCGTTTCCCCAAATAGAGAAGGCATAACCAAGTACAAGTACACGGCGGCCCACCCACGATCAGCATTAGCCTTGTGAGGGCCATACTCGCCGGGGATACTTTGTCACAAGCATACTGCAGGTGTTGTTCAAAATTTAAGTTCGTATCTATCATCACTCTGAAGTATTTATGGCCAGCTTGAAAATAATGATGTGATTGCCGATTCTAATTCGGGCGCAATTTCACTTCCCGCGTTTTGTGATGAGGACCAGTTCTGTTTTTTTCTCAGCAAATGTTAGACCAGCGCCCTCTAACCAGATCTTAACAGCACTGAATGTCTCGCATGGATATAGCTAAGCATCCTATAGATGCTTTACGACTACAACCAATGCTTTATCATCGGTGTGATCCACCATCACACCCTCTTCCAGAATCGGAAGATTAAGTACATCACTGTACATAAGGTTCCACAGTAGTGGGACAAGTTCAGAGCTCTGTGGGACACCTGCAGAGAATACGTAATTGTGGGGTCCACCACCAATATCATACCAAGCCTCCTTTCTGCTACATAGCTATCGACAATAGCAGGGAGATAGGTGGGAACACCAATCACTGCCTCGACCCCGCTGGTGAATGGGACAAAGTCAGAAAAAAAGAAGAAGAACGACAAATCTAAAAAACATGTGGTGATATTTAAGCTTCCGCTACGATTTTTAAAAGTTTTACACGTTCTGTGAACCCCCTCCCCTGCTTCAGTCTCACCATACGGTTGACCTTACTCTTACTTTACAAGACTATGATGTTACCAGTCCTATGATCTTACCAGTCCCATGTATTCCTCGGAGACCTGGGTTCTTAGCAAGGAAAATAGCGACCTCTTGACCGTATTCGAGAAAAGAATCCTCCGAAGAATTTCTTGGGCCCTCTACTTGGGAATGAACGATTCCGTAGTCTACTCAACGACGAAATCGATGAGCGATACCATGACCGTCTGGTTGTGCAGAAAATATGGCTCAATAGGTTATGCTGGGGGGTCACTTAATCCGCATGGATGAGGATGATGCAGCCCGAAAAGCCTATAAGAGCAATATCTGTGGTAGAAAAAAATGTGAGGCAGACCCTGCCTGAGATGGAGCGATGGCGTAGACTAAAACGACAGACAGCTTCTAAGGATATTAAATTAATGAATCTCGACGCAAAGCTGGGATATCTGGAGTTCCTTATTAAGGCAGGTCCAGACCAGATATCGGTTGTTCCTTCCGTTGATGATGATGGTATACAAAATATAACCACAGCAGAAGTTAAAATCTTTCCTTTCTGCTTCAACCTAAGTACGCTCATATAAAAGTACTTTTTAATACCTTTTTGCCATAATTTTTCCGCTGCTTCAATCTTCACTATTCAAGACGAACTCTAGCTCTAGCCCCACCATTGGCATTGTAAGGCCAGACCCTAGCCGAATCAACATCTCAGGCTTTTCATTAGTAGCGACATTCGGTTGCTGGTTGCTTTGACATTTATACTAGTGACGTTTCCTTCAGTCGGCGAACTACAAGCATCAATTAGTAAGAGCTTCACACAAATTAGCTCGATATGTGGTATTATATTATTGCTCTTTAAAGCTGATAATCCTGGCCCACTGTCCAAACAGGTTCGGTGCTCAAAGGTGTCACCCGGAAACACAGTGTTCACTTCGCCTTGCTGGCCGTGGATACAGGAAGGGAATGCTCTGACAGTCTGTGCAGTAAGTTTCCGCTGATGGAAAGGTTACGATCGACTTCAATGAGGTCCTCGGGGAGTGCCTACTCAATTGATATTGAACTATAGGGTTGATTGTTGTGGGAGTTTCATCCTGGCTTTGGTTGATACTCTAAATTGCGGGGGAGAGCTTTTTGGATCCCAACGGCTGCTGCGGTGTTAGATAGGCCTCGCATCTATGGAAATGAATGTCAAGCGTGTACTTGATATAAATTAGTTTTCCCGACTAGAATTGAAGGATGTCAATAGATGTCTCTGAATATTAGCACCTTTAATGGGTTTCAAAGTTCGGCCGATAATGCCTACGTTTTAGGAATTAGAGACAGCCATACATACTCCATGATCAAAAAGTACCGAAGTGCGGTTGGCAGAACCGGTTATTTTCGTTTTTTTGAATACATACTGATGGCATACTGATCAATATTTTAGCGCCAATGCATCATTATTATCTGTCTGTTACCTTTTTACCTTTTGCCGTCTACAGTTATGTTGTTGAACTTTGGAGCTTTGTGTTGCTAAAAAAATTTGGTGCAAACCCAAAATTTTGCGCAAACACGGTTGCTGAAGACTTGATTTCTAAAGCGAATAATAGACTGCCTTTCATGAAAGACACAGTTACTAGTGGCAAGACATTGGTTTGTGAGTTTGAGATGGAGACAAGTCAACAATCGTCTGAGTTGCTCATTAATAATGAGCTGAAGCCGTAAAAAACGAAAGTGATGGGGGAGCTAAAGGTCATCTCTTTGGTGATCTACTAGCGGTACATAGACGAGACGACACATTGACGTTATTTAGAAAATGGCAAAATGAATTTGCCTGAAAATCAAGTCATTTTGTTTTATTTACCAGTCCCCAGTACTTTTTGATTATAGAGGAAACTAAAGTAAATTTAGGCAGAATTTTCAAAAAGGGGCCGAACTTATAGGACAAATCAATAAACTAATAACTAGGTTATGTTCTGCTAAGAGACTGGAGGTAGCCAGAGTTTCCGCCCATTATTCTGTCCGCTAAAAACTCCCTTTTCAATGACTGGCTGCGTGAGACGTTGGCAGGTTTTTGTGGATGTGCAAACGTTGCCTGGAAGCAGAAGAACGAAAAGTTTCAAGTTAACAACGGTATATGACAGGCTGAGCCGTGTTCTATTCTTTATTACATTTGTTACATTTAACCGAAACTATCACAGTATTTTCCTTTTTTAAGAACAAGGAAAATTTCAACCTAGAAGCCTTGGATTCTTTAACTAAGATTTTGACCTGACGACAGGGATCCAAATTTATGCAACAAATTGAATTACATACATTCAACCAAAAGGTCAGACGAAAACTTCACCCTAGTGACTGGTCGTGAATGTAGTAGGTGAATGCATTGACACTCTACGTAGGGGGAACTCACTGATTGGAAAGTTACTACTGATTCCGATAATGCCTTTGAGGAGTGGGATTGTTGGTTTTCAATGCCGAGTTGCAAGAGACCAACTGAATCTCTTAATTAGAGATTTGTCACGGGGCCGGAATAACCCTTTCAATTTTGACGAAGCCAACCTCCGACTCGGTTATATGCGGTTGGCTAATTGCGGGAGTTTTATCAAGGCTGTTGTCGGCATTCTAGATCACAGGAAAGCTCTTTGAGTTCGACGTGGAGCCGCGTTTCCTATCAAACGGTTCCCGGCCCCAAGATAATAGAGGTGTCAGGTAAGTCTCGTATCCTCTGTTATAGATTTACTTCCGCCTGAAGTTGGAGCACGCATATTATGTCAATCTTGTAATTATTCACCGAAAACCCTGTCCCCCGCCCCCCGTGTCGGATCGGTTTCGAAAGGCGTAATACTCACTTACTACAAACAAACTGATATATATCTCTCCCTTGGCTTGGCCAGTTCTTTAACTAGAGTTTCCTAAAATTCCCTTGACCTCCAATCTATTCTTTACAATGGTCTCGTAGAAAATTATTTGTATGTCCATAACCTCAAAGGACCCTGGGCCATTTGCTCGACATTTTTTTCCTTTATTTGCAAAGCTAAGCCACGCCCACAAAATGTATGTTAATATCAAAATGGCTTTATTAGAGATGTTTAGATCCAGTGAATCCATTGTCGTGAAAATCTCTAAAATTCTCTTGTCCACGCGCGCAGTTTGAAGGACTTCTGATATTGTTTCTGGGTATGATGTTAGTTTGGGGTTGAGGGGACTCCTAGGATGAATCCCAGTATTTAGAGCCCGAAATACAGTCACAAATGATTCGTGGCCGAAGTTGTTCGATCCACCATATTATACGCGGTTTCGGACTGCGAGGAAATACTATGGTGTAGGACCAATTGGAGGACAGTAAACACAATTAACCGCCTTGTTACACTGAGCGTGTGCAACGACTTCAGGACAACTTCACGTGAGGCAATAGGTGTTATTGCAGATATGGTCCCGATGGATTTTCTGGCATGTGAGGTACATACTTTATCAATTTGAGAAAAAAACACAAAATCCGCCCTTTTGCCCTAAATGTGGTTGCGCACTTGGAGGGCTAGAGTATGTCGCAATTTTGCTCAAAGTGGAGGTGCTTGGAAGAGCAAAAGGATGACTGCTTAAAACGCAGACTTCCTCGCACTTTCCGACGGTTGTGTGGTAAAGGAAAGGGGGGAGTGTCGGGGTGGTTTCGCGGATGCACACATTGCTGCAATCTGATGTACTCATGAGAAAAAGGCAGAAAGATGGACATGAAATGAATCTATTTGTGTGAAATTTTGTTTTAAATAAACCTTTAAAAACGTCCGTCTATTTTAGACATTGGCGAATATCCTTGTAAAAAGTGCTAATTGAAATAATTGGAAAGTGGATAAAGTCATACCCAGGCAACGTTATCGATACAAAATAATTCCATAATTGAACAATCCACTGCGGATCAAATATTTCAAAGTATTGAGAATACGGCATTGACATATACCAACTGTTCCTGGATATATGCCAAGCTTACGTTGGCACCTTATAATAGTATGGATGAAAAGTGGATAATGCTAGGTGCGAAAATGACCTAACTCATAACTTTCAAACCGATTCAAGACTAAAACAAGGAGATGATTTATCTCACATACTCTACTCTGGTTGTGGAATCTGATTAACGAAACGTAACCTAAGGGGATATATACAGGCCGCTATTGACAAAATCTACATAGTTAGATATGCTGACGATATTCACATCATAGCTTGCACACTACTTCTTATGAAGATGGTGCTTCAGGAAATGGTGTCTGCTACTAAAGAAAGCTGGTTCAAAGGCAACTAGTCGGGTTGGAAGTGTATGGAGGTGTGCCCCTAGCAGTAAATGTAGCTCAAGGAGCTCCTATAACTTTGAAAAATACACGTTTAAAAAGGCAGGGATTTTATCATCACGAGGTAGTGACGAAAGGTGTGAGATACAGCGGCGTCAGTAAAAGAAGGAGATGCATATAAGGTAAGTTTCAACTGTGAGTTATAAGAGTTATTTCACGAAACCAGATTTGCGCAAGTAAGACGGTCGGTGACGATTCACGATCGGTGTATCGGAACTACTGGCACCTGCGTATCCGGGTTACAAAGGTTCGGCCGGGGCTGGCACGTCATTCAGGAAGAAGGAAAAGGCTTGAAATGGAGAAGGATGCAGAACCTCATCCACCCGAACCGACACAATTGCATTGAAAACACACTTCTGCGAAAACTTCTACATATCTGCGCTAAGATCGAACGAATCTAAAAGGTTCGACCTGACCCAAAAAATAATGGGGAACCCATTGCACAATAGATAATATAGTAGAGGGGTTTCTAAAATCATAAAATACAGAGATGACCTATTGGAGCGACAATCTAGTTTTCTTCAATTCCATTTTACGCTTGATGCCATAAACATGACTAGAAGAGCTAGCTCGGGACAAGGTGTCCCCTTATAAGAACTCATTAGCTAAACCGAGTGTACATATTTATTCGTATTTGACTACACTACTCGAAAGCTATCTTTCCAAAAGAACACTTTGGTCTGATACAGATAGGGGTCGTTAGAAATACATCTTCACAGAAGACGTGCCTCTGTCAAGGCTCAGTGGTGTATTTTCCGCCGCTCCCTAGGCTAAGAAGGCCAAGATAACACAATTTGTGAATGATTTGAAGGTGATTATTGCAATAAAACAACCTTATGATGTTGTAAGACACTGCTAATGAGAGCATTATTGTTACAAAAACATAGCTGGTGATGGTTCGGCTTGCCCAGAAGAACAAAAGACGAAGGCGCGACTAGCATTTGGGATTTTAGACCACACTATCACTTCAAATTTGGCCAACAAGTACTTAATGGTGATCATTGAAGCAAAGGTCAATTTCAAGCCAAACTAACCGGCAGACACTTTTGTTAAGACGAAACGCAAGCAAATGAAGCCAAACACAGAACAAAAGTCATTGGAAAAATGATTACAGAAAGTATGTGTACTAATTTACCTTGAAGACCTAGAATATGTCGCGATTTTGCGCAAAGAAGGGGTATTCTAAATTCTGCTTTATACCCCCTATTAACAGGAAAATGCTGAAATCGGAGGAAATCTGGCGCGCAATAGCTTCAGTAATAAAGAGGATTTAGGCGGAGGACGTAAGGAAAACGTGAACAGCGGAAGATATGTTTGCTTGAAACGCAGTCTTTCCGTTGAACTAATGCTTTCCCGCGATTGCATAGAGACCGTACGAATAGAATGGAGAAATAGTTTCATGAGTGCACACCCTACTGCTGTTTGTAGCCCTGAAAAAAGGCACAACGATGAAAAACTTCCGTCTGATATATGATATAGACGAATACCCTTATTACACCCATCCTGCAAACTAACTAACTAAAGTTATTGGGAAGCGACTAAAGGGATACTCAAACAATATTATGGATGCGTATAAGGTGTTTACAGAATTGAACGGTCTACCTAAGAGCAAATACTTCTGGTCTGGTGCGAATACGTAATCATACCAACTGTTCCTGGATATCTAGTAAGCTTACGTTGGCACCAATCATATCGCGTTGCCGCTGTATACCGCGAAGCTAAGGCTCCTTTCGAAGCTGATCCAACTTATAAAAGTCGCAACAAAATGCAGAGAATGCTAGGTGCGAATTCAACAAGGGACTGGCTCAAATTTTCTAAACTGAGACAGGACTAAAACAAGGAGAATGTTCCGCACAAATACTCCATATTCCAGTTTGAGAATTTGTCGCCAGAAACGTAACCTAACTGGATGCAAAACATTGGTAGATATACTGACGATGATGAGATGAAAGGTAGGACACTACTTCGTGTGAAGAAGGTGCTTCAAAAAGTGGGCTCAGTTACTCAGGAGATCTGGTTGAAGGACAACTAGTCAGGTGGAAAGTGTATGATAGTGTGTCCCCAACAGTCAATACACCTCAAGGAGCTATTAGAACAAAGGTTTTATTATCAACAAAAGGCCAAGGACACAAAGATGAATCACGACCACCCCGCAAAACCTTCTATGCAGTCTGGACTATCTTTAAATCAAGGCTGGTTACAGAAACAATAAATTGTTTATCTATAAAATACTAAAGAATACTACTACTCGAAGATCCCTTGGACTGGAGAAGGAAACATACAATATTCTGATCTGACAGAAAGATGAAATTTACCCAAAAACCATTTTCAGTTGATAGACCCATTTGAGGGAAAGATCCTTCAAAATATTCTTGGGTCAGTAAAAGAAGGAAATGCATGGAGGGTTACTTTTAACTATGTGTTGTACGAATTATTTTACGAAAATCGCCAATCAAAAAGAGATGAAAAGTGGACATACCGGGCGAATGCTAAATAGATTTGCAGAAGAAAACCGACCTAAGGAATGACTTGCTGTACTGTGCTGAGAATTCAATCGATACGGATAACAAGATATTTCTACGCTTTTCTAGTTGAAGGTTCACGATTGGTGTATCGGAAAAACTGGAAGTTGTGTATCCGAGTTGCGAAGGTTCACCCCGGCCTGGCGCTTCATTGAAGAAGAAACAAAAAGCTTCAAATAGAGAAGGTTGGTGGAAAACCGACACAGCTGCATCCAACTGAAACGTTTTCCTATCTGCGCTAAGATCGGGTGAACTTGTATGGTCACTATTCTCCACTTTCTAATTTATAGTTCGGCCCCCGTGATTAACACAATTCGAATTGAGATTATCTTTTGACTTACTCTAGGCACACTTGCTCTCCATAGAAACGAAAGGAAATTTAGATTTTGAGGAATATGAACATTCTTTTAATATTTTAATGAGACCTTATTTCAGCTCACATTCACATGAAGTATTTTACAAAAAAACGCTGGAAAATGATCAAATTAGAGACGAGTGAAGCATAGGACATCACCTTTCCATTTATCTACATACATGCTCAAATCCGAACCTGAAAGGTGAGCTTATTAATTAGCTAATATATTTATGACATTAATTAATATCCATGCGTGGATTCCTTGAAACTCTGTAATGTTCGGCATTTGAATATAAATTGTTATGTTCCCATTCAAATCAGATCACACACATGCACACGAGTCTGAGTAATTCAAGGTTAAATAATTCTGAACAGAATTGAATTAAATGCGAAAACCTGGTTATGGTTCCAACTTTCACCCAAACCCAAAGCACGCCTGACAATAAATCAATGGTTAGCTCAATCAATGTATGAGAAGCGATGGAAATGTGGAAACCCATACGAGTATTCCTCTTAACACAGTGATCCCGACAATTCTACTTCTGGAATGCCAGTTAGGCTCCTTGAAGTAACAATTTCAATTTCATCATCTTCCTCCTGACTTTAGAAGTGAAGGAAAAGGATTTCATTTAGAAGACACTCACAGATGTACTCGCATGCATAAATCATGTCTAGAGTGATGTTGACAGTTAATTGATTGAATTCATGAGTTTCTAAGATATAAATCCGGGCACTTCTAAGAAAAGGCGAGGAAAGTCTAGACATCAAAATGACGAGGGTTATAATAGATTGAAGCATTTTGGTTCACTAAGCCTCTAAATTGTTTATCATACGTCCTGCTCCGTCATTCAGGCAGAAAATAACGTATTGTACTATGCATATAAATATGTAAACAGATTTCACTCACCGTTGCCGATTTCGAATATCCGCTCGATGTTCAAACATCATGACGGCGAATGGACCATCAGGAGGCCTTAGTTCCTGCGACGTTCTAATGTACAAATATGCCAATATTGTTGTCGGTGCACAATACCTGGAAATTAAAAGATTTAATTAAAGTTCAGCCTTTTCTTGGAAAAAAGATAGATTCAACTTTAATTTATTGGAAGCAGCAAACAGCAAAAATGTTCATCAAACTGCGGTATGGGAGGAATAACCCTTCAATTCAGTGGAAGTGTATTAACCATGGCAAACTAATTGAATTAGGATGCTTTCCATTCCAATCACCACCACATAATTCTGAGAAAATGTAAGTATTATACAAAAGGATAATATCGTAACAGTTCCAGTCATCAAGGTCAACATATTCAATGTTGTTCAAAGGAGATGGCTGCCGAAAAATTGGCACCATATGCTGCTACATTGACGAAAGTTAGTCCCGAGACGAATTACGACGAATATTTATTCCACAAAATAGACAGAATAGGAGAAAGCCAGTGAAGTAATATATGTACAAGTGTGTATATAGCCTGAGCGCAAATATGGTGTCGCTATACATCCCTACTCCAATGTGACAGAAGTTTTCAAAATTACATTTCGAAGTAAGTACGGAAGGAAGAGTGAGTTAATACCGAACGCCATGTATGTAAGTCATGACATTTAAAGAAATTTAATTAAAGGTGCTCACAAGCAGAGTCGATAAAAGAAGACAACTTATATCATGGATATTATCACTCGTTGCTTCATTATTTTTGCATTTAAAACACTGTCACGTGGAGGGTGAATGCGTACCCGGATGCTACTTCCACAGCTTTTTGTACTTGAAATCAGGAGGCCCGACTACCTGCTCAAAATAAACTGATTCTGATGGCGGACATTTGCTCACGAATGTTTCTAGAATACTCTTCCAAAAGATGGGCAAACACCTTACTTATAATAGTAAACTACTTTGATATCGGATTGTCTTACCGACATTTAAGCCACCTGTAGTCAAGTATTCTAACTAAATATTTTCCGTACTTTTCTCTCTCTTTAAACTTCTTTGTGGAGAAGTTTATTCAGTAGGAGAATATCAACCACTTCCTTCCGTCTTACGCATTCCCATGCTAACAAAATATGTAATGAACTAAAGGAAATCGATATGATCAAATGGCCATTAAGGGTGACCGAAGACGACCTAGATGAAAAAGCTATCGTAAAACCTAAAAGAAATTGACTAAGTTGACTGTGAAGGTCTGCTCGCAAATATTGAAGCGCTCTGTCGACACGTGGTTGTACGTCTCTGTGCTCGCAATGTGGGCGGTTCCTTTGAGAGCTTCAATCCCTCACGTGTCATTAAATCAAAATTCACTTGTCTTTGCTGGCGCATGAATTCGCACCGGATTCAAAAAAAGTTAACAAACACGGGGATTCGCCTGCACCTAGCAATATGACCACACGCGAGCTAAATTTGGACTGCCCACGTGGAGTCGACACTCTTTGGACCCGAATCCCACGATCGAGAGGAAGGATCCACGATGGATCACAACCTCGATCCTTATTACTCCTGCCACAGATGTTCAGAGAGCGCGGCCTTTGAGGTTCCCAGCCTTCATTGACATCCTCGGGCGATTATTTTGGAGGATGCTCCTTACATATAGGCTAAGGAGGAGGAGAGAAGAAGGGAGTCCTCAAATCAAAGAAAATTATCTAGAGTTCATGGCTAGATATATTCCGCAAGAAAATTCATTATCCGATATACAAGATGACGGAAATAATAAAAATAATAGAAAAACTAAACATTATTATGTTAAATAAATCCGGTAAAAAGAAAGAACTTTTTTAAGGAAGTATTATAACTAAAAATAATTAAATAAAAAAATTAATAAAAGAAAGAAAGTGCAAAGTGCAGAGGGTTTACAGGAACTATACCATCACCAGTGAGACACCCGTAGATGAAATTCTAGACACACTAAAATAGAAACTTTCTGTCATATGCTGTCGGTTACGACGGTATAGCGAAAGTCACGCCAGACGTGTCCAGAATGCAACATACGCGAGGAACCAGCAGAGCTTTTCCAGATCTTTCAATGAATCCCAACAGAGCGTCCAGACAGCACAGTTTTCGGTAACGGAAGCAAAAGAATACTGGGTTGGACTTTGGGGGTTACTTGCCCAGCATACTGAGCATACTACGTGAATCACCGCGGAAGGCATCCGTCATCCCAAGACGCTTGGCATGAATTTTGCGCATGTTACCGAAGCTTGAAGAACTGGAGGGGCCCAGGTCTGGATCGGGTATAGAATTTCTGGTATAAGAAATTTATCAGCGTATACAGTCGGTTGGCACACAACATAAATCAGGTCATGAGTCGACCAGAGGAATTTCCACCCTTCCTTATTACGGTAACTGCCTACCTTATCCCTAAAAAGAACATAGCGCAGGTCCCCGCAGTCACAAGACCGATTACTTGCTTACTAACCTAGAAATCGCATCTCTCGGGCAAGAATAAAATAAGGGCATTGAATTTAGTAGTATTCGATATCCTTTCATTTTCTTATGCTTTCGGTATATTGCCATGGACGAAGACCAATTTGGAAAACGGTTAGCGGCGGATACGAACAAGTATGTCCAAATTCCAAATGCATCATCTAAACTCTGCCGTGGAGCGGATGAACCTGGCAAGGGAAATCAAAGAAATTTGGTATCTCGAGCAAGTGGTTGTAGTTCCCATAATATTGTCAGCTACACGTATTGTACCTATGTAAATCCCTCACAGCTTCCCTTGATGTAATGGGACTCACACCGTCTGGCTCAAACCATGCAGAAGTACACCATTCTAAATACGTGCTCGATGTTGCGGGAAGTCCTCGACGGATTCTCCCCTTTATCTTGGAAATAGCTACGATCGTCCGAACCTAAATGCTTGGCACTTAGTGCTAGTATTAGGAAAAATCTGGCATCTGCCGAGATTGTAACAACTCGGGAATTTATAAAATAGTTCCAAAAAAAAACTCACAATACCATTTGGTCCGGTCCGGCATCGAGTTGATACAGACCTCACACATACACAATTCTCAAAAAATATTTTCAACTCTGGCCAAGCTTTGGTCAATAGAATTGGCGGATTTGCGTTCAATATAATTGTAGTCATGTTGTGTTCTGCGAATTATATAAAGGAGCACTTAACATCTACCAGCCGTTTCGGTCACGCTGCTCCCAGGACAGAGGTGAGGCAGCATCTGACGATTTGCCTCTGTTCTGGTAAGAAACCGTAAAGCCGTCATCGCCTGACATTTTTATCACAATACCTCACCCAAAGATCTGCTCTCTCAAAATTTGTTATTTTTTTTCTTTATTTTAAATACTATAATCAGCCGACACGCTGGGTCTTCTAATCACCATCTAAAATCGCCATGTAAGCTATCTGGAAATAGTGGAGGCACTAAACAATGGCTATGACAATATCCTTGAGTACGTTACTCAAATTAACCCAATGTTTGGATGTCACATGATTTTAAGAGGAAGAACAAAAGAAATTTTATTGACAGAATTATGGTACATCATTTTGCTGCGGAAACCCAGCGAAATGGAGTCATTTTTCAAGAAAATCATTAAGAACGATGAAAAATGGATCAGAAACCCAAGCGATAATTATCGAAGACCACGAGCGACTCCAATGCCTGAAATGGTGGCAAATAAGATTATGTTGAGCGTTTGGAAGGGAAGTGTGACACCAAACGACCAATACAGTCCTCTACGATGCGGCAGGTGAGGCTCACCATTATATCCACTGATCGCACTATTCACTTCTTCACCGGATACGCACCGCGGACAGGTCACCCTGATGATGAGAAGGATGCCTTCTAGCAACTTCTCGATGCAAAAATCTGTAACGTGCCTGCTGACGACTATATCATCATTTCATCATGTGGGTGAAAAGGACAATGGCAACAGGTTCCAAAGGTTTAGAGGGCACAATGAGGGTGGTGCAGGTGTAGTCGACTTTGAGAATACCCATGACCTTGTAATTTTGAATACATGGTTCATCAAACGATTGTCTCATCTTCCTACATTTTATAGTGGGAACAGTAAAACGCAAATCGACTATATTCTCATTAGACCCCGAAATTTTACCATCGTCACTGATTGCAAAGCCTTTCCCTATGAGACGATCGCTCCTCAACATTGACCGTTAATTGCTGTCTTGCGAATCAAGCACCGATAAAAGAGCGCGAGGAACGCACTGAACCGTCGCCCAATAAGTGGTAGCAATTTCGTGAGAAGAAAGAAGAAATAATCCCACTTACTCGATTACCAACCATTACGAATGTGGGGGAATCGTGAAACCAAATGAAAGGCACGATCCACAAAGCGGGGCCAAGCCAGATAAGAGGTTCATCAACCGAGATACTTAGCTTTGGAATAACGATGTTGAAATGAAGGTCCATGAAAAACTAAAACGGTGGCCGATTGGTAAAATGACAACCGGGAAGCAAAGAAAACGAATGATGTCACCCCAGCGGTCCATTAGAAATATATTTACGATAAACTGAACATTCAGGATATGTATTGACTTGTCAAAAACTGACACAAAAGATGGAAGGATATTGGACACTTGTGTTGCGTTAATGATAAGAACGGTACTTTGCTGACCAACGAAGTGCGACGGAAAAAGCTCTGGAAAGTGAATAGCTAGGGCCCAATACCGTGGCTCAGTGAATTCTTCAATCGGGTTATTGATCGCATCCGAAGTGGGGATATCCGCGATCGTTATGGGGTTGCACCGATCCTACGAAAATTGTGAGAGAAGCGCCTTCGGTGGTATGGTAATACAATTTGTGTTAACGAAAATTCACTTTCCCAGATTGGTCTGAACATCGAAGTTGATAGTAAACGATCAAAAGGTCAGCCCAAACAACGGTGGTTTGATGCCCTGGATGGTGATTTGAAAGTCTCGCGACTACATCTAGATTAGGACTTCTGTAAAATAAAATGGCGAATCCGATCACGACGAGCCGACCCCGCTTGTGAATGGGACAAAGGCTAAAGGAAAAGACGAATAATTAGAAATAGAAGTATCAATTAGTTAAAAGCTGTCATTTAAGATAATTGAAAAAGGGAATGCCTTTATTTCTGGTTGTAATTCACGTATTAACGGTAGGCAAAGATAAAATAATATGTTCCATCTAAATGCCGGTTCTACACTTTTCCCAAAAAGCTTAGATTCGAGACAACATATGAGAGCTGAGAGGACTTTATTCAGCTCTGAACTTATAGGGAAACTAAGTAAAAGCAATTGACAGGACTTGACAAATGGTCCTGCTACTTTTTTTCTCCCACCGTAATTTTAATTGAGTAGGAGTTCTACCTAGCTTCAATTATATCATACGACACGCCACAGTCGTTATGTGTATGTTTACATGTGAATCATCTTGTACTTATGAGGATATTTCTTACGCTTAGAACACAAAAATACATTAAAAAGATACTTACATTATCACAAATAGACCTCGCATGTATTCTTGCATATCGTCGATCAAGTTAACGAAACAAAGACCAACTCCTTGAAGCCCCGCAACGTATGTCTGGAATAGAATGAAAAATCTGATTTAGAAACAATTCAAAGTATGTATTGGGCCGATGCATGTTACTGAACATGAGAGAACTCTAAGTACTGCACTTCATTCATGCATTAATTTCAGATATTTTATCAAAACGTCGAATTTTGTGCCAATGAAACAACATTTGTAAAAGTTATAATTTTCTTGCTTGATCAAAATCAAAATGTTTTCGAAAGTCATCATATAATGTAAGAAGCCTATCCTGAAGGCGGGTCTAATTTGCATGCTTTCTTGATTTCGATTTCCATGATTACTATTGAGTACTATTATTCCGATGCGCCCAAACAGGTTTGGCTAAAACCTCCTTCAAAGATATAAACAAGTCGGAAATTGGAAGCTTGACACTTCAGTTAAGAAATTTTTTATGTATATTTTTTGTATAAGGAACTCTGGAGATAAATACCAGGTCGGACCTTTAGAATAGCAAACTATTTATTTCACTAGGTTTAATCAATTATGACCTATTTTTGTTGATAGGATTTGCACTAAAGTTGCAAATATGGCCGCACAATTGTTGGCTTCTAGAATGTAGTTTGGCAGAGTTTTTTCGCAAATTTCCAAAATACTCTTTTTTTTGAAAAAATAGTGTGGTGTTTTCAAATTTGATGTGTGCTATAAAAAGTTGTTCACAACCACGTCAGAGTCGGACTGGTGTGGTCAATTGATGCGTTATCTTGTGTGAATAAATAGTTAGGCAACTTGGAAACGGCGGATCTGTGGTTTCAAATCACTCTAAAGACCATGTTGATATTTTTTTTTATCTTTTTTATTAAAAACTGCCGCGTTTGCACCTTTCCTCATCCACTGATTCTTTCCAAATCATTAATGATCCACTGATGAATCTGCACATTGAAAAAATGTGATGTTCATTCCTTAAATATGCAGTCACAATTCAACTTTTTTTTTTCAGACAAAACGACAATCCATTAAGTTTCTGTACGTACCACAAGGTGACAAACTTCACTAGCTTGAATTATATCATTATCCGTCTAAATCAGGTGAGCATTGGCAAAATTGAGATATCCTTCCTCGTGATGAGATTTCAGTACAGACGTCTGCTCGGCTCACAATCGAGATGTTTTCAACGTTGTTTAATTGGTAGGCTTTGGTAGGTGCAGCAGCATTTTCACAAGGATGCCTTATACGCATGGTGCTTTAAATTACGGTTGTATCGTTTTTAAACAGATGAATCTGATTACAAAAGAATTCATAGTTGTGAACTTCCACAACCCTTCTCACGTTCAACTTAACACCTCCAACATGCGTCAATTTTTGTTTTATTCTCTCTACTGTTGATATATTTAGATACACCCAGAGAAGGTACCAGCGAAGTCTATAATATGGTACATCCAGTTCTTACAATGCCTTCCGATTCTCGTATCCCCATACATCTGTTTGGTAGAAGATATGTAGTTACCCTGAAGCGTAGAGAGGACTGGGAAGACCCAGTGGAATGCGTGGCGGGATATACGGAAGTCTTCTACACCGATGGCTCAAGAACAGAAGAGGGTTCTGGAACCGGAGTCTACCTCTCGAATAAAAACGAGAATTGGGCTTTTCCTTTGGGACAATATGCAACGGTTTTTCAAGCCGAAGTTTATGCGATCCTAAAGGTGGCAAACTGGGTGATTGACGAGCGGTTGAAGGGCAGGCGCATCGCAATCTGCAGTGACGGTCAAGCTGCACTGAGGGCATTGAGCAGTCCTTTCATCACCTCGAAAATCGTTCAGGAATGCAGAAACCGTTTGAACTCTATGTCTAGATTCAATACGGTGGAACTAATCTGGGTACCTGGTCACTGTGGCATAGAGGGAAATGAAATCTCGGACGCTTTAGCGAAAGAGGAATCAATCTCCCCTATGCCGGGACCGGAGCCAGCAATTGGGGTTTCAGTAGCATTGGCTAAATCTGTTTTCAAAAACTGGGAACAAGTTTCCCATAATGACAGGTGGCAGAGCTTAAATGCTGCTCGACACACCAAACTTTTCCTGCCAGAACCGAACATAATAATAATAATAATCGTTGGTGCAACAATCCATGTTGGATCAGGGCCTTGAAGTGTGTTAGAGCACTTCATTCAAGACCGTAACGGTACACTAGGAAGCAATGTGGTCAGCATTGCGCTCGCCCGAGATTATTACCCTGATTTGACTCAGGTACTCATTCACAGCTGAGTCGACTGGTATCCGACATCAAATCACGATACAAATTCCACTGCCACCAGTGAGATTTGAACCGTGACCTTCCGTACGACAGCCTTGCGCTCTAACCACTCAGCTATCCGGACACACCGAACATGCGTACCGCAAAGTTTATCCTGTCGAAAAGCAGGAGGACTTGCAGGTGTATTGTGGGCATTCTGACAGGCCATAATTCACTAGCTGGGCATATGTTCAGAATAGGAATTACCGAAGATGATACGTGTCCCTCCTGTAATGAGGAAGCGGAATCCACGGAGCATTTCCTATGTGAATGCTCCGCCTATGGACGCATCAGGCATCAGATCTTTGGTGCCGATGTCCACCAATTGCGACGGGTAGCATCACATCCACTAACGGAAATCCTGCGATACGTTAACGAATCCGGAATATTCCGTTAGACGGGGGAGGCGAGTACAATGCGCCAACACGGCCTGAGTGCTCAGAAGCTGTAGCTCCTCCCCCACCATACACACACACATAATATGATACTCAAGAGCCTGAAAAAGCCTGGAGCCTGGAACACATGAGTATAGAATGAGTCTCTTTCTAAAGATCGATGACAATAGTCTGAAGGCGGTTAAAGCCAGGAGCTTGAGCTTTACTTTCTTCTGGCATTGCACACCTTCATAAATAGGGAAAATGGCCATCGAAAAATTAAAGTGGCTAAGATACGATAAACCTTCAGCATAGTAAAGCCCTAACAGCAGTAATTTTCTGGCTAATCAGAATCAAAGATACACCAAAAAACCTTAGTTAGTAGACGGAAGTCGAGGTGAGGGTAGAGTGTGTATATTTAATAATTCTAAATTAAATAATAGCATCAAATGACTTTGTCTCCAGAAACTAAATGATTTTAGCGTTAAGAGTAATGGGAATCAGTGAGCGAGACTACTCACCAGCATCCTGTATGATCGGCAGACTGGTTGGTATCAATGAAGTTGGTGAAACTACAACGTTAGACAAGAAGGACAGACAAACTGGTTGAATACAATAGAATACATCCACTGTAAAATTTCTGTCAAAAATTGTAGTCTCCGCGGCGTGTCAGCATGTGCAACTTTCCGTTTGCTTTGTCCAATGACAAGCTGTAGACATTCCCTTTTTTGCGTTTTCCCGATCCCCCCTCCCCCTCAAAAACCCCGAAATCCATTTAAATATTTCCAAATTTTGATATATCAGTTTCTCAAAATTCCGAAAACAACCATTAAACTTTTTGTTCTGGCTTTCACTTAGGCTTGCTTATTTTGCATATTATTGGAGACAATCTCAACGCTTGTTTCTGGTTAAAGCGATATGCATGCGAACACGAATTGATTTTGTTAGTGTAATACCGATTCGAGATGTACAAATAATGAAGAAAATTGAAGCAGCTTTTACTATTGCCCTACCCGACGATGAGAATTTTGACTTCAAGGTCCAGGTCAAAAACCAAAATTAGCGGGGTTGCTGACTCGAGGGGAGTGTTGTTTCGATTGTTTAGAGAATTGTCATCTTCGGGTCAATGATTTAATTTTAAACTTTATTTGAGCCTCTGATTCCTCCCAAGATTGGCAGCCGTTGAATTTACCCAAGAAGATGATCCACATTTACTTTTGCTATTAAACTACAATTAGATCGAGATATTTCTGCGATGTGTGCACGCTTAAATTGCGCGGTTTGGTTGCGCAGTGAATAAGCGCCGGTTATAGTGGACTGCTTGACTAATCCAGTAAAAACTCCGAAAACGACCAGTGCGCGGGAATTCTGATATCATCTTCCGATGATTTTATTTAACTTTCTAGCATGTATTCTACAAGCTCTAAGCGAGGGGTCCGTGGACCAGGAAAGAGGGAGTAAGTTGCTCCCCATTTGGTCCGGTCCAGCATTAAATTGATGCGGACTTAGGACCCTATCATTCTCAAAACGAATATTTCAGCTCTGGCCAAGCTCTGGTCAATAAGGCGAATTTGCGCTCAATAAAATTTGTAGGCATGTCGTGTTCTACGAATTTTATAAAGGAGCACTCAACATCTGCGAGCCGCTACGGTCACGCTGCTCCCAGGGCAGAGGTGAGGCAGCGTCTGACGATTTACCTCTGCCCTGGTAAGAAACCGTAAAGCCGCCATCGCTTGCTTATTTGAGTTTTGCTCCTTAGGTTTGCTGCTTAGGTAATCCTTGCCATGAGACCTATTCAATTCTGAATTTAGAGGAAGTAGTATCATCTACACTAGACATTGGCTGCTGCCACGTCTTTTAATAATTTTACTGGCCCACTTGACTGGTAAGATCACATTTTCCGTTGGCAAACGAATATTTAGTGGCAGATTATGGAGCCCAACCCAATTAGAATAGAACTGTCCGCTTAGCAGTAGATTGCAGGGAATAGATAAACGCGGCGGTATCAGGTTAGTTTCTTGAAAATTTCAACCATAAATGAGTCGAGAAAATAGAAAAAACTACTTTCATTAGATAATATTCGCAAATGAGAAAAGGACCATCCTCCAGTTGCATTTCCTAATGATGCTAAGGGTGGGCTGGAACCCTAAAGGACGCGCCTCTTGTATGTCAGAGGCAAGAGAAGCTTCAACTAAGGATACGATCCGTCTTCAATCTTCTCTCTCGATCACGGCGTTCGGATCTGGAGTTTTACACACAATCAGCGGCCCAGAACTAAGCGATTTAAATATCTCGGATCAATATTATCAGCTAATGAAGAACTGCTTTATGGAATTGCTTGACGCATTAACGCAACTTGGATGTAGTGGCGTTCTACAATTGGTATTCTTTTTGATCGAAATATCAAAGAACGTCTCAAATCTAAAATTGACCGCAATGTCGTCTGTTCTGTCGCTCTCTGTTGGCCGACTATAAACGACAATGAACAAGATTGGTCTGAACCAATGCCCGGCCGAAACAACGGTGTCTTGAACGGGACAAAGGCTGAAGAAAAAGAAGATGCGCGGACGCGTTATTTTTTTGTCTTAATTTTCAGATTTAGCACGCGTGTTATTTTGGCTTTTCAGGCATGGAGACAGAGAGTGCCTTTCCTAGCAAAGCAGCGGCAGAAGTATCTACCATCAGGAAAATTTTAAAATAAAACCGATCAACTGGCCTATCCCGGAGAGCCAAGATAGGACGAACTCCATTTCTCATCACTTTTTGGAGAACAGTTTCAACTATAAAATGAAGTTAATAATCTGGAGATAATATTAGATATAAAAGTTAATTGGAACGATCATGTCAAGCGAGTAAACACAGGACAAGTGGACACTATTCGCCACCAGAAGGGTCGTAGGTCATAAATGGGCTACATCATTATCATCATCAACGGCGCAACAACCGGTATCCGGTCTAGGCTTGCCTTAATAAGGAACTCCAGACATCCCCGGTTTGCGCTGAGGTCCACCAATTCGATATCCCTAAAAGCTGCCTGGCGTCCTGACCTGCGCCATCGCTCCATCGCAGGCAGGGTCTGCCTCGTTTTCCTTTCCTACCATAGATATTGCCCTTATAGACTTTCCGGGCTGAATCATCCTCATCCATACGGATTAAGTGACCCTCCCACCGTAATCTATTGAGCCGGATTTTATCCACAACCGCTCATAGATTTCGTCATTATATAGGCTACGGAATTGTCCATCCTCATGTAGGGGGCCAAAAATACAAGCAAGACGTATTCGAGCTCTCATCTCCTTTCGGAAAACGGCTACAGCTATCACAAATGATATGATCTTCTCCACGAGAAGGGCCATTGCTTCTATATGGGTCCTAAAGTTTCCCCGTCTCCCGCTTTATTGCGGCTACCACACCAGCAGTGCCTCGATTCATTGCTGCGACTACTAGCATTGGACCTTACAATAGAAGGAAGATAAGGTATACAGACTTGAGCTAAAACGCATGTGGGCGCTTTCAGTAAACGGATACAGTAGACCAGTGCAGGCCATTCATGAAATACCAAACCCAACTCTGTAAATGGGCAGTGATTTCATGTTACCAATTGTTTGTCGTAATCTCCTTAAAAATGAGGGTGAAATGGCATTCTTAAAGAGACCCTCATTTGCTATGGTACATTAATGAATGTAAAGCAGATCCGGAGCATGGCATGTAGGTACTGGGACAAATACAATCTCTCGTGGTTTGCCCTTGTTCGATCGCGGCATCCGCGTTGGGCGCAGAGTCGGCTCTCTGTATGGAATCTAGTCGTTCCTTTTGTGTAAAACAAACCCTTATTAATTGTCTTTTTGTTTATTTAGTTATTTTTCGGAAACCTATGCCTATAGTACTATACCTATTAGTATTCAAGCTGCTAGCTCAACAACTATCCAACCGAATAATCTCAAAGAAAAAACAAAACAAAGTTGATGATAGTCATATGTAGATTTGACACCTTGGTCCCCAGGTACCGCAAAGTGCTATGTTCTGGGCCAATTACGCTACTACATGATGACTGCTGTATTTGGCACAATGCTGAGTCGTGCAATTGGCATATACATATTTAGTTATAATAACAAAAATAGTCTACGAGAACTATTCACAAAATGTCAGTCAGAAATAACCTTTTGTAGAAAGAGAAATGGAAACCGCAATAGTACTAACATTGGTTTAGGGTGGAAAAATGATTTTTTGAAAGGATAGAAATCGCGGAAACTAATTTAGCACGTTTTTATGGAAAATTTTCCTCACATAAAATAAATTTGAAATGAAATTCTAAGTCCGATGTTGAAATTCTGTGCGTCCTTAATATATATACTGCAAAAGGTTTTACGCACTTTGGAAACTGAAAACTCAATAAAATAACAAAGTTTCGAAAACTTTCTGAAACTTACCCCAAGGTCCAAATATGTGGTGTAAATGGGATATGGTAGGGCTATTACCATACCAGTGAGCCAAGTAGCACAGCAACATACGAACGCTGGTAGCCTCCCTCGGAGTGGATCACCCAACCATCTCATCCGGTCCCAAGCGATGAGCAGATGGGATATCATTGCCACATGAAATGGTATATCCTGAAAAATGGAAAATAAAATATTATTGTAGTTGACCGCAATATATGTACGCGTGTAACACATATATGTATACTTGAATGTATGAAAACATGGATCTGGGATTTACCCAGTTGATATCTAATCATTTAGCTTAACTTCAAGCTTAAAAAAATAAATTTACGTCGGTAAAGCCATGTACTATCGAATAATGTAGGAACATTTCCTGATATTGACAATATGCATTAAACCCGTTGATGCATGTACATCAAGCAGACATGTTTTTATTGAAATGATAATTAACAAACGATAACTGCAATTGTTTTTTCAATTAACTTCGTCAAGCAAATTAGGTCAAACGCAATAATGAAGCGAAAAGAGTTCCCAATTAAACAAGAAAAAATTGAAGGCAACACCACGTAGCTTCTTGGGAAACCACCAACCAATTATTGTACATATGTAGGTGCGATGAGCAAAGTATCTGGAATTGTTATTCCGCTCGAATTCAGATAAATAGAACCGTAAAAACATGAGTTCTGGAATTTGGTGAAATGATCAATGATTTTGAAAACAAAAGCATTAATTTTCCGAAATTTGTTTTCGAAAAAATGTTTGGTTTGTAAATAAACTTCACAACAATCAACAAACTTTCTTCAAAAAGATCTCCGAAGGCAAAAGCGTTGGAGTCAACATTCTTTGTTGTTGCATCGTACGAAAGGTAGGTCAGCAAGATTTGCAACCAAAGTAAGTCCCGACTCAGCATATCCCCGAAAGATACATATTTTTAGACTGTTTTTATTTGCAATATTAATTATAATGTACATTGATAAAAGGAAAGATTTCCTCTTAAGTGAACGTCTATGAAGTTATCAATAAAGAATGCCATGCGGTTTTGAGTAAAAACAAAACTTTATTAAGATTAGTTTACTTTCAATCCGCCTGCCTATATATTTGCCTATTTGTTACTTGCGCTATTCTATGAAATGGGAATACCTGCTGGCACATATTTGGTGAAAATGTTCAAATTGTGAACTCCTCACATACAATGACTGATATCATCCAATATTAAATTTATGTGGAAAAATGCTAAAAGGGGGCATACATTTTTTCGCATCAAATAGAGTCATGTTTGATATCAAAGGAAGGGTTCCGATTAGAACTTTTTTCCCTTTCGACATCAATTGCAGAGGAGTGCATTGGGGGGCTGACAAGAGATCTCTAAAATTTAGCGACCATTCTGAGAAACTGCTCAACCCGAAAATCTCAAAAAATTCAAATTGATGCTTCCGCATAACATATAATCCTCAAAGTACTCTCCATTTCAATATCTTCTCAAATAAAGTCAATAATAATTTTTTCAGCATTTTGAAAATTTCCCTGGAGACTAAACTAAGTTTGCCTAAGAATTTCACAATACGAGAAACTATACTGGAAAGTTTGGTGGAAACTGTACTATTAATAACAAAGTATAGTTGAAAATTGTGTCTTTTTTTAAGTTACTGCACATAAGGTATTATATGTAGAATGTACGCATCACATAGTTAGGATTTCCAGTTTGCAATTTATGAGATGAAATCGTATTTTTTATTGATAGCAGGTGTTTAGCGACCTTCATTCAAATTTTCAATGAATTTTCACCGGAATGAATGCCGCGATTTCTGACCGAATGTTACGTTTGAAGTTTCGAAGAGACTGAAACTACAGAGAAGCATTGGCGCACACTTTTCCTTTCAAAAATCTCCAGAGAAAGTATAGTGAATTGAAAGCGTCAAACCCTACAATCTTGGGGCCAATTGACGCCTGAATTGCTCGAACTCATGTGGTTCTGAAACCATTCGGCCTATAAAGTCATTGTTTGGTCAGATGTGCGAATCGTTCCTTCCTCGATCTAATCGCCACAGCAAAAGGGATGATATCGTGTCACATTAATGTCTGCCGTTGACCTCAGCAGCAATGATCCAATAACACAGTGAACTCATAATCCGCAGTGAAAAGTTACTTTTACAAAATGGAACTGCTTTTCATGAAATTCGTGATAATTTTCAGACCCCTAGAACCTGTAATCTTACTTATTCACATACTCGCCGAGGTGAAAATGAGCCGCATCAGAAAAGAGTATTTTCCTCTTTCAAAAATCTATTTAGCAAAAATGCGCGGCAGTTGGACCATCAGTTAGACTCAAGTTGTTACGTTAATTAAATTTTGAAACGATGGAATTGCACATCAATGTTCAAATTCCTGCGTAAAGTGGTCTCACTGATTCGCAATTGTTGCAAATGGTTCCTTGTGTAGATAGGTGGATCTTGGGTCACACTTTCACCCGCTGCAGTTATTTTTTACAAGTATGCGCTGCATGAGAATGTTGTTATGGTCTACGACCTTCAACCGAACAATTGACAATCCAGAGAATTCCTCTGTTGCACCTTCATGTATTTTATATTTTTGGACCGTTTTGATAATATAATAGCTTTGGATAACAAAAATAGTTGTTTTATATGGCATACTCTGGCAGTTCAAATATTGACGGTTGTGGTGGTTGAGCTCCAGCATCTCGATCTTGTTACCCTTGGTTTGGTTCCCCAGTATAGGATGTTTGTGTAAGATGTCTATCCCGCTGCTGCAGGTTTATCACATGGACAGCATTAAGTGCAATGATAATGAAACTGACACGAATCTTGAAACCTTAGACTATGTCATATTCCATACTCTACCAAAGGGTAAACAAGTGAAACACAAATATGCATAACACATGATATTTCACCCTTATAGTAACCTACATATTCATAGGTGAAAGAAATCATCGATTGCACATCTTGTACTACTATTTAGAAGCAGTGCTGAAAAGACAAACATCACTTGGAATTTTCAGGACCCTAGTTTTGCGGATTAAATATGGAGGCGACCAATTACACCAAGTGGTTCTTGTGCTCAAGGTATGGGACAGCGAATCAATGCCTGACGATTGGCAAAGAGGCATTATCTGTCTCATACATAAAAAGGGAGATATCACACAGTGCAGCAATTATATTTGTATCGAGTTGCTGAGTACCATCTATAAGATATTCTCCTATATCTTGCTAGGCCGGATAGCCCCATATGCCCAGAACATCACTGGCCCATTCCAAAGACGCTTCACTCCAGGCAAATCAGCAACAGATCAGATTTTCTCTGTTTGGCCAACGATGAAAAAACTGTTGGAATATGGGCAACAGTTGCATCTTTTCATCTTTTCATCGACTTGAAAGCAGCGTATGATAGCAAAGCCAAGGTAAAACTGTACAAGGCCATGATAGAATTCGGTATCCCGACGAAATTGATAAGACTGACTAGGCTGAACCTGACCAACGTGCAAGGCCAGATAATTACTCTCAATACCATTCGACATCAACAACGGTCTACGACAAGGAGATGCCCTATCATGCGTCCTCTTTAACCTGGCCCTAGAGAAAGTGATCCACGATGCAGAAGTAAATGCAGTATGATCCTCTTTAGCTCCACCCAACTACTGACCTTGACGATATCGACATCACGGGAAGAACGACCCAAAACGTACAAACTACCTTGATCCAGATCGAGCAGGCCGCGCGAGATCTGGGGCTGCACATAAATGAAGGCAAGAGACAATAAATGGTGGCAACGTCAGCACCAAAAACCAACCAACCCACAACATCAAATCGCACTGGTCAAACGGGAAGAATAAAGATAGGAGACTACAACTATAAGACCGTTGATAATTTCTCCTATCTATCTATCTCCTATCACAACCCATGATAGCTACGACGATGAAAATGAAAATCCGCGCATGTTGTTGGCAACCAACAGAGCCTATTTTCGCTTAGAAAAACTGTTCCGCTCGAAGCGTCTCACCATATGGTTAAAGCTCTTACTATACAAGACTATGATCTTGCCAGTTCTCATATATTCATCGGAAACTTGGGTTCTTAGCAAGAAAAATTGCGAACTCTTGGCCGTGTTTGAGAAAAGAATCCTCCGAAGAATTTTTGGCCCCCTACATGAAGACGGACAATTCCGTAGCCTACATAACAACAAAGTCTATGAGGATCAAATCCGGCTCAATAGGTTACAACGGGGGGGTCACTTAATCCGTATGGATGAGGACGGAGGAAAATCTATAAGGGCAATATCTATGGTAGAGAAAGAAGACGAGGAAGACCATGCTTAAGATGGAGCGATGGCGTAGGCCAGGATGCCAGACAACTTTTAGGGATATCGAATTGGTGGACCTCGGCGCGAAACCAGGATGTCGGGAGCTCCTTATTAAAGCAGGCTTAAACCGAATACCGGTTGTTGCGCCGTTGATGATGATGATGTTTCGCGAAACTCGGGCTCGTCCTTGGGGTTTTTGTTGTCATACCGCTTGTCTCAGTCATGACGAAGTTCATCATTGTTCCAAATCTCTGAGACTCTGCAAATATCTACTGATTATTTGACATGGGTGTTGCCCCGTTGGATATGAAAAAGATCTTAAACCGCCTTGGTCTAGCTCCTTTAAATTAGGCATACCTTACTCTAATGTCCATCAAAGAGAATAGAACTCATCGACCATAATGTGATAATCATGTGCCACTTTTAAGCATCGAATAATACTCACATTTTCAGGAACGATGACGATTACGACCTAGACTAGGCTAGAACTACTTGGTGCAAAAAAGTGCAGCTATTCAATGCTTTTGTGGAATATCAGATAGCGTTATTCGCCGTTGTACTTCGTGATTCTCAAAAAGTCCGTTGGAATTTGAGTCCACGTATTCCCAACCCTTATTGCTCTAGTTTTAAATGCTGTGAACACTTTGGAAACAGCACTTTTCTTCAAGAAACTTGCTTCACACACACACTTTCATATTAAGCGCTCCGCCCCTCCTCCTCCTCCTTACTCGCGCATTTTACAATTCACGCCAAAGCCAATATCAGTATCAGAAAGCGTTAATCGAGACCTTTGATCTGATACACGACTATATTCAGCGAAAGAAAATTTACATCGCCCCTTTGTATGTATGGGGATTCTTCCTTTAAATTCGTGGGATTTCATAGTTCCCATATGTCCACCGAATCTCGTCCGGATCGGTTTAACCATTTTGGAGAAAAGTGCGTGTGACAGACAGGCAGTGAATTGATTTTAATAAGGTTTGCTTTTTTTACACAGAACCTTAAAAAAATTTACTGCGTTTTCTTTTACAAAGAATTTGCGCATTCTGTATTCGTGGAAGACATTAAATAGGCAATCCTTGTAGGCAGTACAATGACCCTAATATGCCTACAAAAGCAAGGTTTGCTATTCTCAAATTTAGGTTAAGTTGTTTTTAAGGTTTTGTTGAGTTAGCCCAACTTTTCGAAGCAGACGTTAGTTTTGAAATTAGTAGCAAAGGGGAGGATTGCGGGGGTCCGAAAAGGATTACTTACTCCAAGGACCCATTCACAGAAACTATCCAATCGGAAAATCTGAAAAAAATTTATGGTGGTCCATGCATATGGTATCTAGGCCTCAAAATACCTTACGTTACGATATCTACTACTATTTAGTTAACAATAGCATATTATTATATTTTAAAGATTCGCTGTGAACCGACTTATTTTTCACATGCAGATTACAGAACAATATATGCAAAATCATTCTTTATATTCGAAAACAAATACGGTACCTAATTTTGGAGCTTTCACTTTATTTAAGGTTCTATTACTACGAAGGTTTCCGTTCGAATATCAACAATATGGTGTGTTATCTATTTCAATGTCTTTTGATGTTTAAATACAAATTCAAATGACTCCTTCTCCATTTGAATATGTTGGCCTAACTCCCAAACTGTAATAGAAAGATCAAAACCCTTCATGGTTCCCTTCACGAGAGAAAAATCGACTCGTATTACGATTTCCAAATTCACTCAATTCTCGCTTTCAATCTAAATGCTAATACTATATTCAAGTTACTGACAATCTTATACGTAGCGTCAGAGTAAAATCCTTCGGTAGGAAGGGATGTTTAGAAATATACGTGTAGGACATCTTATAGTATGGGAGCCAAGTATAGGGAGTCAGTTTTGTAGAATCTCCTTACTTATCCGACCCTGAGGCTATCTTTAGCATGTTGCTATTATAATCTTAGAAATATCTTAACACAGTCCATTCTTGCTGATTCCTCTAAACTATTTCTGCAATTTTCGTAGAAATTTCTAATCCTTCTTTGAACTCTTCAGAAAGACTAATTAGTTTCTTTGTTATCTTAGTAATTTACATTGGCCCATTTAATTGCAAAAACAGAGCCAGTTATAGATCCTTGTTCCCAGGTACTTAACTTCCTTGATTAACTAAAAAGTAGAACAAAAAGTTCAAATCGCAATTTGAATTGACACATGTAACATTACAACAACATAACATGGTCTTGAATGAAGTGCTGTAACACACTTCAAGGCGATGATCCAATTGTATTGTTGCGCCAACGATTATTATTATTATATGTAACATAAAAATAAATTAGAAGCTATGGAGATAGCACTTACAAATTCAACTTACGGTTCTAATAAGTTAAGCCATTACCAATCTTTTACAAAGGAACAAGTAGCTTTATAAATTGATAATACAAGACAGGAGTTCATTCTGAATTTCTTTCTATACTCCTTGAGAAAGGGCGGGGTTTCATGTAGAGTAAATTCTGCAATTGTTTAGGTGATGTTTTTCGTATCTGGTCGTAACGTTGGCTACTTATTCTATTACATATGGGGGAACGTCGAAAGATAAAGTACGATGGAGTGCTCCTTCCGCCTTTTAAAGTGTTCGTTGTAGTCAACCCCCCAATCTTCGTGCTGTCGTTGTACACTGTGGTAACATCCAAGTGAAGATGATTCTCCTTTCAGTGGACAATTTCAGTAGCACTTTGATTACGTACACAAAAGCAACCATTTGAAAAATGAACAATTTGAATTCAGAAATCCTTTTTTCCCATTTTTGATTCATCATTTTCTTTTGAAATAAAATTAATCCGATTCGAAATCAATGATGAAAATCTAAGACCGTTTGCAAAAGTGGGTCAATATTGCCATTTCCCCTAAAATCGAATTCTAAAGAAGTTAATTCCAAGTATTAAATTCAAAGGCAATTTGAAAATGGATAAATTGAATAGGAAACTTTGCCTCAAGGAAATTTTTCAAAAACAAACACTTCAAGACGTTTCATCAAATTCAGAGAATATAATCGCTTTGTACGGACACCCTCACTCAAATGGTGTATGATGAATAGTATGACTGTCAATCGAAGGGTATTGAATATTTGGGATAATGATTGGCTATCATTCACTAGAAATTGATAGGCACAACACTTAAAGGTTCCTCCCCTTGTTTATTTAAAAAACAATTTGGAAACCGGAAGCTTGGCGTTTAAAGTATGAAAAATTTTATGGATTTCTTCTGCGAAAATATTTTGGTACGTGACGCTTCCAGTAGTAATAATTTGTAGTATACTATGTATGAGATTAGTATATCAGAGTATTCCCTTTAATAGAATTCTGCATTCAATACATGAGACCATATAATAAAATATATTTACGAGCAAAAGGTAATGCAAATCTTCTATAACTTTGTTAATAATAATGCTATACACATCAAACTTTTCAGTATCGTATTAACTGTTATAGCCTAATAACTTATATCGATTCAAAATTTTATAACTTGATGGTCGAATTAGGGAAGGGTTCCAGTAAATCTATAAAATATAACAATATTCACTTTATTTGAGCAGATGTTAGAGTGTATAGAGAGTAGAGTATTTTGCAATCTGGACTTCACAAAGAGGGTCATCACGACCTTTTTCAGATTTATCGGTCCTTCAGTTTCTGAGAATGGTGATCATTTTCGACCCACAATCTGGACCTTTCAATTGATATTCATGTATATCTTAAGTTTAGTTTTATACTCCCCCCCCCCCTTTTGTGTTCTTTCTTTTTAATAATTGAAACTGCCTCTGAAAAGCGCATGCGCAGGACAGACCGATATTCAGGCAGGCAGCGATCGCTGATAGCAAAGGATGCTATATGAACGTTACGCATGTCAGCAAGCAATTTTGCTAACTAACAAGAGTAAATAATTTACACAGTAAAAGAAATTATAACGCATGGAAAGACACCATCGTAACGCGGTTGCTGATGGGCCGCTGGGCACAGGTTTGATCGCTCACATAAAAATTCTGTTTTTAAGGTTTACTGTCAAACAGTGGTTTACAGTCTGTCTACCTATCTGTCCGTCCGTCTGCCTCTCTGTCTGTCTATTTGTCCGTCTACCACACTTTTCTCAGAAACAACTGTACCAATTAACTCCGAATTTTGTAGGAAGGTGGGAACTTAAGTTAGGAACTTAAGGAGGGGTCCCCATATATGCAAAATAGCCACAGAAACTACCCGCCAGAAAAACTTGAAAAAAAAATCATGGTGATGCCTATATATAATTTCAAGGCTCCGAAATAACCTGCATTCCAATATCTGCTAAAATAAAGTTAAAAATAGTCTGACGAAAATCACTTTTTAAAGATTATGTGTAACGACAATTTAAATCGTACTAATGACAATTGGTCGAGACCACAAAACGGTATAATAGTATTGCGAAAATGACTTTAGATAATTGTTAACAGATGACTCTAATGCTGGTAAGGATATGTTATCAAAGGCACAAAGTAGTTTTCTAGCAAAGTCTTTGCATGCCTTTCTGGAATGTTCCGCGGGATATAAAGGGCCTGAGGTCCGCCCACGGAGTCAATCCAGTTCCAGATTTAGAACAGATTGTTCTAAAATTAATTTTGTAGTATGGCTGTCTAAAATAATGTAAAATAAATGATTATATTAAATATAGAGAACGGCTTCTTGTCTAGTGCTACGCAATCCAGTAATATGAGTTTACGTAGAGCAAGTACGCAACAATAGTATATTAACATCAACCATAAAATTTTGCGTTAACTATAGGAGCAATCTACTAGAGTTACAGTTACAGTAGGTCAAAGTTGCCTCTTTTGCATCAATTTGGTACCCCTTAAGAAATAACATGTCAGTTCCACATGGAATTGAATATCGGGTACGTTCAAAGTATATACCAGGTGTACAAGCTTAAATCCGCTGTTTGCTCACAGATAGCGTCAGTGGGCGTATCAAGCTGCTATCAGCACGCCATATTTTTTTTAAGTACCACAATTGCATTACATGCAAAAACATATTTTTTCTCCTCAATAATCATGTCCAATTTTATTCCCGGAAAGAAGCATTTGCGGGACGCTCTGCTTTCTTGCTTTAATTTGAAGAAATCAGCCGCTGAATCGCATCGAATGCTTATTGAGGTCTACGTTGACAATCCTCTATCGGAAACAGCGTACCGAGACTGATTTCGTCGGTTCAAAGATAACGATCAAAGATCTGAACGACACCAACAGCGAGAAAATCGACCGAGTTAAGGACCACGAATTGGAGGCTCTTTTGGACGAGGACGATACTCAAAACTAGGAAATGCTCACCAGCAATTAGGTGTCTCTCAATAAGTCGTTTCCATGCGCCTACGTGCAATGGGTAAGGTTCAAAAGATCGGAAAATGAGTGCCGCATGAATTAAACGATAGGCAGATGAAACGCCACCAAAACACATGCGTCAGACACAAAAAAAAAGATATTTTTGAATCGGATTGTGACTGGCGACAAAAAATGGATTTATTTTGAGAATACTAAGCGAAAAAAATCGTGGGTTGATGCCGGCCAACCAGCGACATATTCTTCAAGACCAAATCGCTTCGGACGGAAGACGATGCTCTGCGAGTGGTAGGATTAGCGGGGTATTATCTACTATGTACTGTTGAATCCTGATGAAATTGTCGATGCCGGCTGGAATATCAACTGGGAAATACTACTCCATCCCGTTTATTCACCACACCTGGCCCTATTCGACTATCATCTGTTTTCATCGATGGGCCACTCGCTCGCTGAACAGCACTCCAATTCTTACGCAGACGTCCGAAAATGGCTTGATGAGTGGTTTGCCTCGAAAGATCAACAATTTTATTAGCATTCTATCCATAAATTCCCCGAGAGATGGAAAAAATGCGTAAATAGTAAGGGCCAGTATCTTAAATAAATTTTTTTTTGGTTCCTATAAAAAAATGTGTGAAAGATAAAAACAGCGGATTTAAGCTTGTACACTACGAGCTATGTACAAATGAAACCATCGCTCACCCGAATATTATTTCATGAAAGATCATCAGCACCTTTCATACGTGAAGTGTCGGGCTTCCGGTTTCTGACTTGTTTTCTATTTCAAAAATTGTATTATATTTTAATTGAAGCAAGACAAGCACATGCCCACCAGCAAGATCCAGGAGTCATTATTGAAGTTGAAGAAATTGAAGTAGAAGGAGGAAGGAGTTTGTCGCTTCTTCCCTTTATTTACCTTCCTTACTGAATTTGATATTCAGGTCGCTTATACTGGAGGTCCTTGAGAGCGCGACTATTATCTGGAATACGCTACATTATTAAGGAGGATGGGGGGGGGGGGGGGGGGGGGAGGAATGAAGCTCATGACTTAGCGCAAGCCCATCTGTCCAGAAGACCCCACAGGTGGAGTTCGATTCTCATTTTTACCAAATAAGAAAATGTTAACTTCGACGTAATCAGGTCGTGGAAAGGATTACAGTTCGATGCCCAGTTAAACAGGGAATAAAAATTAGAAATTAGGAGAAAGTCGAGGATTCCGCTGTGGAAAGTCGCCTTTGGTACATTTAAACGTAAATGATCCTTCCAGACGGATCGCTAGCGAAAGTAACAGCAGCGGAGTTACTAAACTGCGAGTCTGACGATCACCAATTAAACAGTAAGAAACCAGAGATAGCGTATCGGCTAAGTGGACTCCGGATACACCTTGCTTACTGGACAATATCAGGAGAATCAGCATACATATTATATTAGCAGGGATAATCCCCACAGACATCGTGGTGAACTAGGCCGGCGTCTCTCAATCTCAACCGGCGAGTTAAATCTATTTCGACGGGAACTTGCGGGGTAGGAATCTATCGCAGATCAGCAAAATAGAACAAGCCACAAACTGGTCATTGGAAGGTGAATTGGTCAAAGGCACGGGGAATAAAAGAACGCGCTGACACAATTCTTGAATAAAAGGTTATCATGCCTACCTTATGTGTATCGATTTGGTTACGACGATTCACTACACTACCCAAGGTGCATTAAAATGGCTGATAATGTAGAGCAGGTAGTATTTCATTACTGTTGAGGGAAAGCTCGTTGTATCAATATTGTGTAGTTTCTGCAGGAGTAAACGGAGACTTGAACCCAAATCAAAAAGATGGTGCGATCTATTAATAAACGCCTTAGGCAGAAGGTTTCAGAAAAAAAAACAAGAAAGCAAGAGATCAATCGTGAGCCTTAATTGAGCAATGCTTTAGGGCAGGCCCGTGGGAAGAGTTGAACAACAAGGTGGTTATGGTGAGCAAGATTCTCACATAACTGCATGCAAATATCCTCCAACGATAAAAACAAAGGCAAAGGCAGACAGACGGACAGGCAGGCAGACAGACTCCCCACCAAGTCTGATATTGTCTGAATTTTAAGACACACTTGACGAACTTGTTCTTATCGGGGGTCCATTATCGATAACTTCCACGCGTACTAGGGCACAGAAACAAATCCAAAAGAGAGGGGAAGCATTGCAATTTTAGAAGCCTTTGCACAGTTGGACATGAGCTCTGGCCTTTCGAAAAGGGTAGTCTTACTCACAAGTAGACCTGACCTTTGTTAATTGAGGTCTTCAGATTTCATGTGCCCTACTCTCTTGTAGAAAAATACCCAGGAGCTGCACACCACCAAAAAAGAAGTATTGACACCTTTGTGATGGTAATTCATACAGGCATATTTTTGTAAAGGACCAACACAATAGGCGTCAATTAAACCCCAGGACCGACCGGCAAACCAAATAAAGCTTTTAAGCCTGCCCCGAAATCTAGACCGGCCACTTTTGCTGAGTTGTTCGAAGCGTCCATGCCCGTGGGGACATTTCCTATATTACACGCAAGCGCAGAAGCCGACCCCGGAGAAAGCTCGGTCGAAGAATATCCCGCCGACATAGAATCAATGACACTTGCGTAAGAGAAATTACACCCATATTAAAATTGGGAATTATACCATCACTTTGAAGCTGGCCATCGAATACTTGGGAGTGATGATAGAAGCGAAGCCTAGTTATAAGCAGTACGTGCAGAAAAACACCACCTAAGGATGTGTTTCATCTTCAGGCTTCTCATATAAAATATTCATGACATAGAGAATGTAATTTGCAACATCTTGGCAGACGAACCACAACCGTACACAACTTGAAGTCCATCTCTCCTTAATTGCAGATGTAGTACGCCGAAAGGGAGAAGTTTATAAATAGAAAGGAAGAGCGTTAGGAACGATCAGGGAAAGGCCGGTAAACATACAGGCTAACCCCTTCCATCAAGTAGCGGTTGGAAAGACAGCATGGGGCGATCAATTATAATTTCGCCCAGTTTTTCACATAACATGGAACTGCGATGGTGTCGCAGAAGATCCACAGGACGTATTCTTTTATTGCTCAAAATTCGGGGATTGCTGAGCGGAAATTAAAAGAAACTCTAAGAGAGGCGTTGGTATCAGAATGCTGGCATATAAGGAGAATTGGGATGCGATCAACTAAATGAAGTCATATCCAGACCAAACATCTTCACCTCGTTCATAAAAAAAGGCGGACAGAAAACAAACAGACTTTTATTAGGGTTTGTTTTCCAAAAAACCTTTGGAAAATTGCAAAACAATCAAATCCCCTCCTTACATAATGTCTATGATATAAGAACCCTAACTACATCTCTGTAACCGTTGCTCATCGCGCACTGGTTTTCCATGAATTTAACTTCCAAAAATGTCAATTAATTTACTTAATTTGAAGTTTTTCATCAACTCAATTTATCTTGAATAAAATCTTATATCAGCCTACACTAAAGTATACAGAAAGCTTGAATCCTGTTTTCTTGAATAAGTTCTAAGCAAGCCTATTTTTGATGTCCTCATTCCAGATTCTGTGAATATGGTTCATTTAGTTCATTCTTGTAAAGAATACAAATAGCTTAGATGAAATGTCTCCCAGTTAACTTTTCAATTGGTGGTAGTTGTTTCAACCCTCGAAATATAGTAAAAATTAAACAGATGCTGATTTAATTATTGAAATCCGTCTGCCAAGTTTATTCGTTTTGGAGGCATAATTTGTTAAATTACTTCGTAAAAAGTTGGTTTTGTGTAAATCAACAATTTCTTAGATAAATGTATTTGGCAAATGATGAAAAGAAGGAATCGAAATGTGATCCTAAGTAAAACACAAAGTTTTATAATTACAATTTCAAGAAGCTGCACAAGCAGGTACCCAGTAAGATTTCCCCCCACCAGTTAGATAATTTTCCTGGAATTATCTGAAGAATTAAATGTTCAACCAATTTATTCAGAGAAAAACGGATTCCGAATGAAATACTTTTAAAAGAAGTCCGGCCTTACTTATTCGTAAAAAAATCTTCAACAGCGCAAGATTTGGGGCAGTAGTGGAAAGAGATTTATTTTTGAAGAAAATATTTATTTTGGTGGGATGGTCGGACTTTGGGTTGCCACAAACTTCTCGGCAAACCTAGCATAATTAGAATAACATATATACACGCCTTCGTAACAAAGTAAAGTTACGTGTTTGCGATTATATATAAATTGGCCGATTACCATATGTCGTTACTTTCGGTCACGCTGCTCCCAAGGCCGAGGTTAGGCAGCGTCTGATTAGTTGCCTCTACCCTGGACGAAATCGTCAGGCATTTTTTTCTTTTTTTTTTTGAAAACTTGGATATTTAACCTAAAAAAGAGGAGTCCATGGACTACAAAAGAAGTCTATTGCTTCTTAAGTGCTCTGGTCCGTCAGCAGCATCCTCAACAAAAAATTCTTTAAGAGCTCATTGTAAAGATTGTATTCTAACATCCCCAGTTCTACCATTGGCACTTATGAATGAGTACACGCAAAGTCGAAGGGAGGAAATTTGGTCCCGGAGAGAAAGCCGTGTGAATATCCCCAAATTGGATGATGGAATTTTGCTAAAGACTTTATTGTAGGACCCCCCGAGGAAGCCCCGGTCATCTCCCACTTCCCACTCCCTTCTTGACGAGTTTGAAGTGATGGTAGTGTAATTTATATGGTTGGTTGAGATGGCCGGAATGCTTATTCAGGTTAATTTCAGTCGAGAGCAGAGCTCTCTCAAATTTTCAAGAACTGGAGAAAAATAACGGTACAGGTCGGCCACCACCAGTTTTTCATTAACAACGACTTAAAGGTTTCTTCGCCAGCTAAGCTCAGGATGGTATATCGGTGCCATGAGCTGAGTCACCGACATCTATCCGCCATATTACCGCTTCACTGACATGTGTTTTAGCTCCTTCCAGGGCTTCCTGAAAAGAGTTCACGGCTTCTCCACGTTCTATATCATGTAGGTATCAGGAGCCGAGCCACTCGCCGATCATTCTGGGATAGTGAATTGTCCCAGAAAGTTATCGAGTATATCGATTGCAAAAACTAATGCAATGGATGGAAATTCAAAGTGGAGAACACAAAAAAAAATGATAACGCTTGACGTTAACATAATCGCTGACTGGAAAGTGTAAGACAACCTATACTCTTTCTGTACAGGGCAACCAACATACCAGAAAGTAGACCGATAATGTTTCGGTTACCACTCGGAAGATTTCAGAGTTAATAATGTCTTCAAGAACAGAAAGTACTAAGTTTAAGACGCGTTCTATAATCATCAGTCAGGTCTATGGAATAGTTTTAAAAATAAAGAGAGGAGAGAGGATAAACGTTGTCATATTGATTTCATTCATTCTAGTGATGAATTTGGTTTAAATCTCACTTATGCGTGCCTTCCAAAAGTGCTTGTGATACGTATTGAACAAGGAAGTGACAGAATGCTCAAAAGAAAATTTCAAGCGGACTATTCTTAACAAAAAATCGAAAAAGTAAGCTTTATTTGGTCCTTCTACATGAATGTAGCTGCAAGGAAACCTCCGTGGATAAGCGCTCCTTTGTTGCTTTGCTTACCAATTCGTCAAGTTGGGTTGGGCTCTTTATACTTCATTCACTCGCAAGAATAAGGATCCGCTTATCCACCGATATCCTGGTAAAACTGATACACCCCACACATAATATGAAAAAGAAGAAACAAGCCTCAACCATCCATGTAACTACGCGCCAGCCACGACGACGTGATCGACGTAGCAACCTGGCGAGAGGAATTTTCATAAACAATTTTTAGAATTGATTTCTGTGGTTATTTCGAATATATAATTGTCCACCTCATAGAAGGGACGCCACTCCCCTGCCCCCGCCCCCTGGGGGCACATCGGCCCCATATAACTTCCGTTTCTTATGCCCCCTGTAATCCCATCCCAAATTTCATGCCAATCGGTTTTCAACGAAAGAATTCGGAGGTCTCACTCGATTTTCAAGCTCTGTAACTGGACCAACATGACCTATTCGGTATTCACATGTCAAAGAATTGGTAGGGTGGCGAGAAGAACATTGCAGCAATTATCCGTAAATCATTAAAATTCAACAACAAAAAGAGTTAAATGTAGGCCATGACTCCGACTAAGCATTAAAAAACAAGCCTACCAACGTAAGGGTGCCAACGACGAGAGTTTCCGCAAAATACAGAAAGTTCGCAAAAAAACTCCCCAATAGGCCGGAGTCAATAATGCATGGGTGCGACAAACCGCAGCGACAATTAAGTGGTCACTGCAGCAACTGGCACAGTGCTGGAAACTGAGAAATACCAAAATTCATCCAATTGTGATTCCCAAGCCCACTAAAAATATCAGTACCACCCAAAGAGTAACTTCCCGAACAGTAACCAACGACTTCCTTGTCAAAGAATCACAAAGCGTAGCCAATAATGCGAATTTCTTCGCACATGCTTCTCCGTGGGAGAAGAGCACTCCAACAACTATTCACTATGTCACTCACACCGAACATTAACTGCCTAAATGTCTCAATGCATAAGGTACCTCCAGGATTCAATCAATGAAACTTATCGTCACTACAAAATTGATACAAGAAAGCCGAAAATAATCTATGGTTTCCCACGATTGATGTCTCTTTCGAGATGGACTAGCTCGTTTGCTGGGCGTCCCGCAAATCATTGTCAACAAACACAACAACATTTACTGGAGTCTACATCAATCACATATAACGGTTGCCAGTTATAGTGCTGGTTGACAACGTATCCTCCTAATTCGAGAGATATGATAGGTTCGAGTCAATACGTACCATCAACTTCCGCCGCCTTAATTCCCTCTCAGATGATATAAAATATGACACCCAACAAAATACCCTATAATGGAGGTTATGAGTAAGTTGTCTCCGTCATACTTCTTCCTTAAGAACGAGATCTATGATTTCGAGACGTCAGTTCGCGAAAAAATCCCAGCCCTGTACACTAACTATGTCTATAACTGCTTCTCAAATGTCGAACTTGATTCAAAAACGAAGAGATAGCTCAGAAAATATCCTCGCGGATTGGAAAAATTGTTAGTCGCAACGACATCCTTACACAAAATATTCCTGATTCTAGTAAGCCAAATGTCCTTGTCTTGATATGACTTGATTATAAGATTCTTTCGATTCGGAGCCTGTAGCAGGGACTTCTATCACTCAATGATTGAGCGCACCAATACCGCATGGGGGCTTCTTGTTGATCCGCTTTTATGTAATCTATTTTGAGCATTTAAGTCAGAGATCCTGGACGCCAGCAAAGAAAGTCTCTTGACGATTTACTGGGTGAAGACTACGGGTCGAGAAATACTGAGCCTAGACTGCTTCGTAGAAATGTCTTCCAATATTGTCAAATTTTACTCTCAAGATAACTGAACCTTTTGAAGTCACGATGGTCAAAATAAATAAATAAATAAAGTAGCTTAAATAATTTTATTAATATAAAGTTAACGAAAAACTTCACCACTTTTTATCATCTGTTCTCTTCATTGAAAATCAAATGTCAATCTTAATTTCCTAACTTTTTATTATTTCGACCAAATCCAGGCCTACTCCGCCACGAAGAACATCGGTGGTGGCAACTGTCAATCGACTTAAATAAATTAAATAAATTTCGAATGTTGTTAACCCCGCTGCGCCACATCCTTGTGTAACCCTACATAAAAGCACACCACTCTACTTTCCACGTGCAGGATCAAAGATTTGTGGATAAAATCCGGCTGAATAGATTATGGTGGGCGAGTCACTTAATCCGTATGGATGAGGATGATCCGGCCCGGAAAGTCCATAAGGGCAATATCTATGGTAGAAAAAGAAAACGAGGCAGACCCTGCCTAAAATGGAGCGTAGGCCAGGACGCCAGACAGCTTTTAGGGATATCGAACTGGTAATCCTCGGCGGAAAACCGGGATGTCTGGAGTTCCTTATTAAGGCAGGCCTAGACCGGATACCGGTTGTTGCGCCGTTGATGATGATGATGAGGATCAAAGATTTGAAGCATATCTCCATTAATACTGAGAATTTCACAAAAAGAAGCTTAATTTGTGATCACTACTATTCTATATAAAATAACACTCTTCAAATTTCACTGTTTTCCAGCCAAGTAGGCAACCAAGCTAGACTGTTCAAATATCCTCCCCTTTCAAATAGATTTACTGTCTCGATCCCGCAAATAAACTTTGTCAGGATCGCAGTGCCTTTCGAACAGATAAAAAATAAAATCAATTATACGTAGTATAGCCGTAAGTTGTGTGAGTCCGTTCATATCAAGAGAAATTATAGACGGCATAAAATGGTAACGCTGCGAAACGACAGCACCTACACACACCCCACTTCCAGCCGAGTTTGAAGCTCCACAAGTCAGTAGTTCATTCAATTTGTCAGGATGACCGAACCACTCCTATTTCGTGCATTAGCGGGGTACAAAGAAACAGATGACGTGGAAGACAAGCCTCGAGAGGGGCTTCGGCGCTATTTAAGAAGGCTGAATGTAGTGCACGCTGTCCCTGAACGCATTTGTCACAATCCTCTACGTCATCAGAAGCGAGTAGCAAGGGTGTCCGCGGGCAGTATCAGTCGTATTTTACACGTAGATCTTCAACTTAGCGCGATGTGTTAGCCATTTAATAACTTTTCGACTAAAAGAAACACGGTTCACTCGATGAGCTGCACTCCTCAAGGAGGTTGCCTACGCACGTTTTGCAGCTATCAGCACTTTCAATGGTTTAAAGGCGAGTGTAGTGAAGGCTGTCGACGCTTGGCCCCAGAGACTTTAAGCTTATGTAGACGCGTGAGGCGTTCATTTTGAATGATTTTGTCGTTTCTGTATTAATTTCAAAGAATTTGCTCTGTTGGCTTGTGAGAAATAAATATTTGCTTGACTGACAGAACTTATGACCATACAACATAGATGAGCTTGGCAACACTACCCTAGATTTTAAGGGAGTTGTTCGGAAATTATAGTGTTAAACACGTGATAAGTCATATGCTAGATTTATGTCAATTGCCGTAATAAAGCTCGTATTTATCGGTCCGAATGATGTTGGAATGATTTCGCTAAAAGGTTAAGAATTGAAGCCAAGGCTGTATATTTGTTTCTTGAAGAAACCTAAGGTTTATGGATTAGGTATAGCAGATTAATGGTAACTTCAGATTTTATGGTTAAAAATCGAATCCTACTTTTTAAATGCTTTTTTCTCGAAACTGCATGTTGAAAATCGGCCCCACCATAGCCCAAAATCTATCCAACGGAACTCTTTGGAATTTTCACGACTCAAAACATATTTCTACGGTCCGTAAACTAGGATAATTGCGATTCATTCAGTATTTTTTTATTAATTGTTAAAGCCGTGCAGTTAAGTCAGTACATTAAAATGCCGTTTACTTTTTTTCTTTAAGATGATCACAGTACCCTCTAGCGTGGCAGCAGAAAAACACCTTTTTTGGAGATGGGTGTATAAATTGCTCTATATTTTAATAACGAACTATGTGATCGGGCTGGAAAAATTACTATGCACGCTCTAGATATTAATAAATCTATGGTAAAAGATTCGTAATTGTATCTTTATCCAGTTCTTCACAAAAAAATTCTAAAAAAAAAGCCAAAAAAACCGGCCTTCACACGGGATGACCCCCTTAAGTTTCCCAACTGGTTGGGTCACTCAATTGTTCATGCCCCAGTTTTCGACTTCCCATATCACCGAAATTTAAAATTTGTCCGGGCATCGGAAACCTTTGGCATTGACATATTAAGTTAAACCTATCCAACATACCTTCCATTAACAAGGTTGTAGACAGCAGAAGCACTGTCAATTTATTCTGCCCCAAGCCATAAAGATCACAATTTTCTACTATAATCAGTGGATTTGGCTTCTTACCTCTTTCGATCTCATCGTCCGAACTGACATCTCTCAGTGGTACTACTGCGTGAGCTACCAGCAAGCATTGGGGATTTTCATTCTAGTACGGCTTTTTCACAGAAATTGATGGTTATACTCTTACATATTAGAGCAGAGTAAGTTCCAGATTGTGCTTTCCTTTCGGAAGGATGCTGATTGTGGCAAACTGTCATAGGAGCTGGGGAATCGATAAGATCGCCTTACGGCTTTGGATGGCGCGAGAGGTTTTTCTCAAACCTTCGAAAACGATCTACACGTTATTACAATTTGAGTTCAATTCTACAAGAGATGCACAGCTGGTGCCTGGAATTGAGCCTGTCCAACCGAAAAATAAAATTATACTTTAGCTTGGAAAAGACTGCTGGACTGCCAGGTAGAAAACCATCTGAATAAACGAATCGAATTCCAAACATTACGTTGGGATAAAGGGATAGGGATTGGGATTGATAAATGAGAGTCATTTCTGGTTTCCGGTGAAACCATTTTTGGACTGGTGATTTTTTTTTTTTCATTAAATAATATAGATACATATATATACATTTTCACTTTTGAAAGAAAATCCTGTGGTCATAGTAATTTGTACATTTCATATGTACAGACATACTAACATATTGTACGAGTTTATTACACGAAAACCCCAAATAATAAACTTCTTATTACATTTTCTTTTTCCTCTGAGACTGAGCAACACGTGCAGCTGTTCTCTATCTATTGTATATAAAGTATCAAAGATTAAGTCCAGCAGCAATACTGACTTGACTCTCTTGGATTTCGTAAAACGCTTTTCCTTTATTAATAATCTCATCAGAGCACATATTGTGTCCGCCATAAATCAACTTATTAAGTTTGATCGAAATCGAATTGTTATATAATTGGTCCGCCATGAAAATTTGAAAATAGCTGTGTTCTCCCTAGGGTAATTTGGCTAGTTTATCTACTCAATTACTTTAGTATATTTGAAAAATATAGTATGGCTTCGCAAATTTTGCAGAGCTAGATAAAGGTCAAACATTACATCATCATTTCATTAAAAATATGTACGAAGGAGAAAGAATGCTTGGCATGCAGAGGCAAGCCTACTTTTCTTTTAAAGGCTTACTGCGATCAGAACTTGCTTTTTAATGGAAAATAAAGCTATAGTTGATCATACATGCGAGACAAATTTTATGGGAAATCTTATTATAATCGCTTTATAGTTAATATGTCTTTCTGTCTACCCATTTGCTTATGCCATTTGCTTCTAAAGGGGTTACACCAATTGGTGTATCGAAGCTATGAAATTTGATAGAACTATGAATCGCATGCATATCCTCATTTTCCAGGTCTTAGTTTCTCTTCTAAAGAGGAAACACTGGAGAAAGGAACAGTGGGTTCCCGAAATACTTTTTTTAACCAAATTGTTTAGTCAGTAATGATGCATATGACGGGTATACAATCTGCGCGGTGGATGAGAATAAATCGGCAGTCGGCCCTCAGCCGTTGAACAGAGCAGAAATGCTGCATTGTGAACCCCTGTCGAAACTTCTCGTAACGGAGAATTATGGAGCTGCGAAACGCCTAACGACCAAATCTATGAGCGATACCATGACTGTCCGGTTGTGGATAAAATCCGGCTCAACAGGTTATGGTAGGCGGGTCACTTAATCCGTATGGATGAGGATGATCCAACCCGGAAAGTCTATAAGGGCAATATCTATGGTAGAAAAAGAAGACAGGGCAAACCCTGCCTGAGATGGAGCGATGGCGTAGGTCAGGACGCCAGACAGATTTTAAGGATATCGAATTGGTGGCGCAAAACCGGGATGTCTGGAGTTCCTTATTAAGTCAGGCCTAGACCGGATACCGGTTGTTGCGCCCTTGATGATGATGATGATGATGAAATGCGGTCAAATTTTATTTAAAACGTGGTAAAACGACGCCCAACATGATTAAGGAGGACTATGATGATGCTGCCAAGGGCAGATCGAGGGTCACTCCAAATGTCCTTTGATCAGTAAAACCGGCAAAAATGTGTTCTAAGTGAAAACTTTACCAAGCAGTGACCGCAGGACAAGCTTCAAAATAATTCCTGATGACTTGAGCATGCTTCAAAGCTAAGCTTTTGAAATCATGACGGAAAACTTAGCCGTGAGGAAGGTGTGTGCAAAGTTGTTGTCGCGAGTTTTGTCAAAGGAACAAAAAGCCAACTAAAAAGCAATCTACCAGGATTTTGTAAATAAAGACCATGACTTGCTGCAAGTGGACCCGCAAACTTTTTTCTATTTCCGAGAATAAAATCGGCACTCAAGGTAGAGGGACCGTAACGAAGGAGATAAACAGCACTCCAGTCCAGGCGTAGCCAGAGGCGTACAAAAAGTAGAAAACTCGTTGGCAAAAGTGTTGCAATGCAGAAGGATACTACTTTCAAAAATTCCAAACGTTTATATCATTCTCATGAATAATGTTTTTCTTTCAAACAAGTGAGGAAACCGGAAGCTTGACGCTTAGTAATAGTATGATTTTGATCACACTTGGGGATACCATGCTTTATACTATCATCTTTATTACTGCAAGTGTTTGTAACTTGGAGAGGGGGGGGTTCCAGTGAATTTACCCAGAAACATAGTAATTTACTATAATTAACGTAATTTGAGTAAATGTCGATATAGGGAGTATTTTGAAGCCTAGATAACGTATAGGAGCAGCTTCATGATTTTTTTTCAGATCTCAAAACTAAGACGGACTAGTCGAGATCTGACGTTCGTAGTTTCCACCTTCTCATCAAATTTTGTGTCAATCAGTATAGCCGTTTCTGAAAAAATGCATGTGACAGACAGACAGACTGACAAACAGGCACACATTGAACCGATTTTAATAAGGTTTTGTTTGTAAAACAAGAAAAGCCGAGTCCCTGCTATTTTTAGAGCAGACTATGTTTTAGATCTAAAGATTCTTTGATATCCAGCAAAATCTTTCACAACTAAAACGTTTTCGATTTCTTCAGTCTCGAAAAATAGCGAGAGTAGGAAAAGGACGAGATAAAGCTGAAGAAGCATGAGGTGTGTTTACCAAACGGTATTCGTCACAAATCTGGTGTAGTCTAACAGGAAAAATGCCCACAAAGCTTCATTTAAACCGCTTTATAAACAAAACATGTCGGGATACCGGAAGGTGGCCACTTCGGATAAAAGGTTTTGTGTTCGTCTTATGTGAGGCACACTCAATGCACGGTTTTCCATTCGTACATAGCAAAAAATGCAAAATATTGCTTCAAATTGATCTAACGCACTTTATACACTTATATACTTCGGTTGAATAGGTTCTGAGAACGAAACCTCCTTCACTTTTAAAGCACACTTTTAAGCCGTCACTTCCCTATGTTTTCCCCAATATCAGAAACAGGATCAGTTTCGAAAAGTAATAATCGAGCCCTTTTATTTGATACCCCACATGACTATATTCAGTGAAATGTTTTTTTAAAGAATTGGGTGCATGCCCCACAGAAATGCAACTCGATCAAAGTGTCCATCGATTCATGATTATCTGCCGCTATGCTAGCTACTCGTAATTCTGATACGTAATGGCAATTCTAAACACTTCAGGTTTTTCCTTTTCTTTAGTTAACGCTTATGACCAAAATGGTCATCCCGGCTGACTATGCTTAACCGCAAGGCTAGACACTTCTCAAAAACTAAAAACAAGTGGCAAATTTGATTGTGCAGGTCCGCCAAGTGCAGCACCACTAAATTGTTCGACCGACCCGTGCTTGCACTCCTCTGTGACAGCTAAGCTCGGGAACGTGGGAAGACCCGTCTATATCATTAACAATACTTTCAAGTGTCTTTAATCCTGTGCGTTGGGACCACACCAGAAACTTTAATAACGAAAATATTGCGCGAATCAATTCAAAAATGTATGCAAAGCTAACTGGGAAAATCAGAAAAAGAATACCAACTCGACTGTACGCACTAACTAACCGATATCTCTCCAACCTCAGATGTTAATGAAGAACGGTCTTTCCCACCTAGTAGCGATTATACTGTTATTTGAGTTCTCCTGGAAGCTAAGAAGGGCGGAAAGAGATACTCCATTTAAAAAAATTACTAATGTCCTTTCGGCTGGAAAATTTTACTGTCATTAGTGTACAGTATGAGCGGAATATGAAAGAAAAATAAATTATGTATGAAAATAATAGAGAATTAGTGCGACGTGTGGAGCTGGTTTTGAAATCATTGTGTTCGCTATTCCTTCGCAGGCATATGCATGCGGAATATTGCCGTGAACGTTGACCGATCTAGAAAACGTTCAGCGGCAGGTGGGAATTATTATGTTATGTCCAAATTTCGAATGCGTCACCCAAATTCTACTTTAGAACGGATGAATCTGCTTCGAGATATCAGAGGCAGGGGTGTGTTTGACATTGCGACACAACATCACGGCGAAGTCGATTTGCCACAGATTTGTATTTACAGCAAGGAACCCTTACATGCGGCTGTCTGTAAGGCAGTTTGTTGGCTCACTAATGAGAATGGATCTTCCAATCATCCGAGCGGGGTGAAGTCGAAGGCATTGTCTCTGGCAGCCAATCGTTGGACAGATGTCTGGTTGATGAGGAACATTTGCTAATATGGAGGAGTTTATGTATACCATTCAAGACAGGGTGGTCGTCACCCAGGCTAATAAAAAGCTCATAATGGGAAAGCGGGTGGAGAACGGCCAATGCAAAATATGAGGTGCGGCGTTAGAGACATTGAACCATTTGGTGTTTTGCTATTCTGTGATCGCACCGGGGGAGGGTGGAAGGTTCATCACAGCCTTGCATACAAATATAGGTCAATTGTTTCACTTACGGCATGTGTTGGGACCGACAAGTTTTAAATGATCGGCATACACCGCAAAGCAAGCTTTACGTGCTATTAATTCACAAGACGGGTCGTCCCGATTATATTATTGATGTTGCTATCCCCCATAGTAGCAATACATCCGGTGTGTCGGATCCACGGAATCGAATTTTTTTTTCGGCATCAATTGTATCTAGATATAGGGTAGAATATATCGGCAAAGTGATTTTTTATATCCAGGGTCATTCGGCAGTTCTAGTGATAAAAACGTGGTAAGTCACATGCGTCTGAGATTTATGTCGACTGCCGTAACAAAGCGCGTATTCATCGGTCTGAATGATATTCGAATGACTTCGCTGAAAGGACAAGAATTGAAGCGAAGGCTGTACATGTGTTTCTTGAAGAAACCTAAAGTTCATGGATTAGGAGTAGCAGATTAATGGCCAGTTAAGGTTTTATGATTAAAAATCGCATTTTCCATTTTAAATGCGTTTTTCTCGAAACTGCATGTTGAACATCTGCTGCCACCATAGCCCAAAATCTATCCAACGGAATTCTTTGGAATTTTCACGACTAAGAACATATTTCTACGGTCCGTAAACTAGGATAATTGCGATTCATTCAGTAGTTTTTTTTTTATTCATTGAAGAAGCGTTAAGAAAAACACCAAAATTCGCAAGAAACAGTTTAACAAGGCACCAAAAATTTAGCTTTTAATATTTTGCGGACTGTAGTTAAGTCTGTACGTTAAAATACCGTTTACTTTTTTTCTTTAAGATGATCACTGCGCCCTGTAGCGTGGCTGCAGATGGGTGTATAAATTGCTCTGTATTTCAATAATGAACTATACTATCGAGCTGAAAAAAATACTACGTATTCTCAAGATAATAATACATACGTAGTGAAAAATTCGCATTTGTATTTTCATTCAGGCCTTCACAAAAAATTTCTAAAAAAGGAAAAAACGGCCTTTACACGGGATGACCCACTTCAGGGGGTCATGACCCACTTAAGGGGGTCATCCCGTGTGTCGGGTTGGAGAAATTGATTTTTGTTTTGCATGAATTGTATCTATATATAATGGAGAATATGTGGGCAAAGGGATTTTCCGATATTCCGAGTCGTTCAGAGATTACAGTGTTAATCAGATAAGGAGTTTGCAGCTGCGACTAGAGTACTCGATGAGTAGGAGCATCGAATCTTTTTTTACCTGTTAGTTTTTTACCTGAGCCCTTTAAACTGGAACACAGGTATAAATATAAAAAGATGGAAAACCAATCAATTGTCTAAACTTATTTGCTGTTTGGAATAAAGAGGATAATCCAGTCTAGAGTGAGCACTGAAAGGCTTTCAAGCTATACTCAGTTATATTTTGTTGTAAGTATTGTGCTGTTTGTGTGTTCAGTGATTTTTTTAAATGGATCGTACGAAGGGAGATCGCTTTAACGTTCAACGTTATGCTCGCACTAAAAAACGAGTATTTCATTGGAATCGATACTTATCAGAGAAGAAAAAGGACTTCGCATCAACATCAGCAAAGAAATTTTTAGCAACCATGAACATGGATGTTCCAATTGCGACAAGTTTTGTATATTGTATACTGGGTTTTACTGGAACTTTCTCCGGTATTTCTGCAAATTTCTGCAAATAATAAAATATACGTAGTAGTAAAAAAGAATGGGAACGCGGCTTAGAAGTGCAAAGAAGAATCAAAAAGGCATTGGTGGAAAAGGGGCTGGAAAACTTACTGATGAGGTTATTAACGACCTCACTACATTTTTTGGACTAGCTATTCGTCGACACGCAAATTCAATAGAAGGAATGAAGCATGTTCTACAGCCGAAAACCCTCAGCATTAAAATTGTCCAGCAGGCGAGGCCAGTTGGTGCAAATCGCGCAAAGCGGAAGCTAAAAGAGAACTGGACAGTTTCCACCACGAGAAGGCACCTTTGACTGAAGAAGTTCAAACAGTCATCAAACCAAGCTACGAAGATTTGTCACGAAATGATCTGTTGAACAGATGTTTACGAGCGGAGATCCGGAATAACCATGAGTCGTTAAACGCATTGATCTGGACTTTCGCTCCTAAACACCTTCATTCTGGGGCCAAGGTCGTAGAAATAGCCACTTTTCTGGCTGTAATTATTTTCAATGAAGGATTCAATGGCATTCTCAAAATCCTAGTGACAATGGGATGTCAAGTTGGTCACATATGACAGGTTTATGCCGACCGCCGTAATGAAGCGCGAATTTGGCGGTCCGAACGACGATCGACTGACCTCGCTAAAAGAGCCAGCCAGAATTGAAACCAGAGAGCAATAATCGGCCTTACAAGAATTTTTTGAAGAAACGGAGGGTGCTCTCAACGGACCAGGTATAGCATATTAATGGTGAGTTAAAATTTTACTGTTGATAATCACATTTAAATTTTCAAATGCATTTTTCTCGAAACTGCATGTTGAAAATCGGCTGCCACCATAGCTCAAAATCTATCTAACTAAATTGTTTGAAAGTTTCACGACTTCTTTAATACATAAATCACGTCTCTAGCTTTATCCAATCCTTGAAAATAATTTTTCAAAAAAAGGCAAAAAAAACGGCCTTCACACGGGATGACCCCCTTAAGCAAAAATACGTAGATGAGAAGGTAAGCTATGAAAATTGGTGCCTCAAAAAGATCGTTGTGGTTCCCATAATATACACATATTGTATCTAAACTCCTCGCAATTCCCCGAGATGTCCTAATACTCCTAAACCATCTGGTTAAACCATGCGAAGCAGTTCTCGATGGACTTTCGAACTAACCGACCATCAGCCACCACTACACTTTCAAACAACATGTGAGCCATATATAGTATTAAACTCCTGTAATAAATTTGAGACAGCTCTAGACATTTTGTCACGGCATTTTACCGAATTTATGCAGTTTCTGCGGTAATATGTTATTTCACTGTCTCGTAACAAATCAAATGATTTGATATATCTGCATGTAATTGTACGGTAGCATGTGAAAGTACATTACAATATTAATTACAATAAAGGAAGGGTTAATGATCATTTTAATGGTTGAGTTATTAAATAGAATTTAAGGTTGCCCGAGATTCTAAGGTTGACGGGTTTTGAGTAGAAATTTTAAATTAAAATTGAAATGATCATTTTCAAAGGAAGATTTGTATATGGAGGCAACGATAAAAAACGTTTTGTAATAGGAAAAGGAAAATTGTTGCTTATGATGAAAACCTTGATTTCTAGAGCAGCTCAACTAAAGACACTAACGACTAGACTATTTGCATGTCGTGAAACAGCGGATACTACAGTTTTGTAAATGTTGCATCAGAGGGGAAATTCACCTTTTGGCAACGGAAATTCGGCTAACCCGGCCTGTTAGAGGAATGTTTGCTGCAAAGGGGTTTAAATTCCTTTAGAACAAGCCAAGACTTTTAAAAATGTTCCATAAGGAGGGATGTTTGTTGGAGAATGCTGCTTCACGTAATGAGCAAGTAACCTCACTTTTATTCTTGAAATGGTCTGGATAGGGGAGGTGCTATCCGGTCCATTTATTTCATTCTGCATACGTTTAGGGAAAATTAGTTTCTCAGAATTAATTGGTTAACGAACCAAAATGACTAGAAAGCTTTTCTGCAGAGCGAGGAAATCGCGCTGCAATTTAGTAGGGTTAAGTATTATATTTGGCTACTGTTCTGAATGTACATTAATGAGGAAGTTCTAAGATTTCAATGAATAAAAAGAGCTCTTTAAACTAATCTAGAAGCAAATGTTTCGGCACAAAAGTGTGGAGCTTGAAGTTTGAGTTGATGCTGACAACCTTGTTAGCCAAAAACTATGAGATAACAATCAGTATAATAGTTAGAATGGTAAACATTTTAGATGAAAATTTAGGAGTGGTTAAACTGCACTTCAGACCAGTTTTCCCTGTCAATAGTAACAAAAATATAAACTGCGTTAAGATATATTAGCTAACCTTCATTGTTGAAAGACACCTTAAGATGAAGCACGTAGAGGATAATACAGGTCGAAGAGAATTAACCGTACTAGGTATAGCACTCTATAGAAAGGTCAATTTCGGTCCTTCAATCAGAGAAAGATTGACCAGAAATTCAAATATTCAATTTTTAGTCGGTAACATTCATAAACATTCGAACTCTGTTAATTCTAACCAGAAATTTCCTTGAATTCACCATTGCAATTCATTCAACAGATAAAATATTCCAATGAAGAAAGTGGCGCCTCCACTTTCCAAAACAAAATAAAAAAGTTAATAATATATTACGCGCCACCACCTATGTTGCTTTTAAAAACTTTCCACGAAACACCCAGATTCGAAGTCATGCTGATTTTTACAAATTATACAAAATTGAAATAACTTTCACTAACAGCAAATCTACAAGATTGAAAAACAACGTAAAATAATCATTAATTCTCGGTACTTTATGATTGTTTGTCGACAGGATTAATATATGTTTATATCGGTCTAATTTGAATATATTTATATGTATTTGGAAGTTAACCAACATCTACGCCTTTCCGTTGGATATTTGGAACACGTAGGTGTATCGCGTACACATAATTTATACTCATGAATTTATTGGAAGGCGTTTATGGTGAGAACTAGTAGGAATAATTTATGCTCCTTGATATGTAAATAAAGGTGGTGGATCATCTTCAAAACTAACTCCATGCCTGCGAGATATACAGAACAATGATAACAGAATGTCAACAAGTATATTTTTACAACAAGGTAATTACGTTCAAAAATAACATAGCCATCCTGTCAGGAAAAGTTGGGTTTATTTGAGTTGTAAAGAACTGCACAGGTGCCACTAATGCGTCCTACTATAACATACACACATATAATAAGTAAGTTGGATTTTTTTCAAAGTTTCAATGTATTATAAAAGAGGAAATTTCATATTTTGGTTAAAAGTTTTTCTTGCATTTCCGCATATTATACGATATTTAGGGAACCAGCTGTTTCTTACTTCAATGTAAAATTTGCTGTAGGTTTTAACTTTGAAAACTGGGTAACAAGCCCACTCCAAAAATAACAATGAAACCGAAATTATTCTCTGAAAATAAGGAATACAGGGAAATTCAAACTTCACATAAATGAATACGAAACAAAGGCTCCGTAACCTACTATTAAATAAGTCAGGATATCGGAAGCTGGGCGCTTCGGGTATAAAGGCTTTGTGTTCATCTTAAGAGAAAAACTCTATGCATAGAAAACATTCCGTCATATTTTGCCAAAATCCAAGATGCATATATGTACATACATATTAACGACATAAATACTGTGTTCATTCTAAATAAGCAAACACTGCCCATTACCGCATTGATAAAATTATCTAACGCATCCTAATTGATTCTACACGCAAACTTTATTAATAATAATAATAATCGTTGGCGCAACAATCCATGTTGGATCAGGGCCTCGAAGTGTGTTAGAGCACTTCATTCAAGACCGTAACGGTACACTAGGAGGCAATGTGGTCAGCATTGCGCTCGCCCGAGATTATTACCCTAATTTGACTCAGGTACTCATTCACAGCTGAGTCGACTGGTGTCCGACGTCAAATCACGATACAAATTCCACTGCCACCAGTGAGATTTGAACCGCGACCTTCCGTACGACAGCCTTGCGCTCTAACCACTCAGCTGTCCGGACACAAACAAACTTTATTACACATGCATATACATACACATGTGTCCCTCGAGTAATTGACACTGATATGCAAATAACGAAAAAGGTCAACGAAGAAAAACCAAAACCGAAAAATTAGATCAGTTTCGGAAAGCACTAGCCCTTTCATTTGATACCCCGCATTATCATATTCTGTGAAAAAAATGTATACCTCCTTTTCGCCCCCCTTCAAACTTAACACAAAATGGCGCCATTCACTGTATGAACAGGGCCGCACAGACCACATGTTCTCACAGAATTTTCTGACTATCTGTCCAGCCGTTTCCGACTAAATTGGGTGTGATAGACTGGCAGACAAACAGACAGATAGACAGTTCGGAAGTAAAATAAGAACGGTGATTGGACTAAGGTCGTGAACAAAAAAAGGAACAAGAAACCAAAGGTACGAATTCGCCCGGAGGTAATTATAATCACCAGCGAAAGAGACCTAACGTAATGCGCTTTTATATAGATTTTCATTTTTCATTTTTTGTGTAAAACAAAACAAATTTGGTAGGAAGGTGGGAACTGTGAACGCTCACGCATACAGTGAGTTATATCTTTTTACGTCGAATTTAAGGAGGTCCCCATCCTCATCCATACGGATTAAGTGACCCGCCCACCGTAACCTATTGAGCCGGATTTTATCCACAACCGGACGGTCATGGTATCGCTCATAGATTTCGTCATTGTGTAGGCTACGGAATCGTCCATCCTCATGTAGGGGGCCAAAAATTCTTCGGAGGATTCTTCTCTCAAATGCGGCCAAGAGTTCACAATTTTTCTTGCTACAAACCCAAGTTTCCGAGGAATATATGTGGACTGCCAAGATCATAGTCTTGTACAGTAAGAGCTTTGACCCTAGGGTGAGACGTTTCGAACGGAACAGTCTTTGTAAAATGAAATAGGCTCTGTTGGCTGACAACAACCGTGCGCCGATTTCATCATCGTAGCTGTTATCGGTTGTGATTTTCGACCCTAGATAGGAGAAATTGTCAACGGTCTCAAAGTTGTATTCTCCTATCCTTATTCTTCTTCGTGTTTGACCAGTGCGGTTTGGTGTTGTTGGTTGATTCGTCTTCGGTGCTGACGTTGCCACCATATATTTTGTCTTGCCTTCATTGATGTGCAGCCCAAGATCTCGCGCTAATCGCCGCCTGCTCGATCTGGATGAAGGCAGTTTGTACGTCTCGGGTAGTTCTTCCCATGATGTCGATATCATCAGCATAGGCCAGTAGTTGGGTGGACTTAAAGAGGATCGTACCCCTCGCATTTATCTCAGAATCACGGATCACTTTCTCGAGGGCCAGGTTAAAGAGGACGCATGATAGCGCATCCCCTTGTCGCAGACCGTTGTTGATGTCGAATGGTCTTGAGAGTGATCCTGCTGATTTTATCTGGCCTCGCACATTGGTCACAGTGAGCCTAGTCGGTCTTATTAATTTCGTCGGGATACCGAATTCTCCCGTGGCCGTGTACAGTTTTACCCTGGCTATGCTATCATAGGCGGCTTTAAAGTCGATGAACAGATGGTGTAACTGTTGTCCATATTCCAACAGTTTTTCCATCGCTTGCCGCAGAGAGAAAATCTGATTTGTTGCTGATTTGCCTGGAGTGAAGCCTCTTTGGTATGGGCCAATGATGTTCTGGGCGTATGGGGCTATCCGGCCTAGCAAGATAGTGGAGAATATCTTATAGATGGTACTCAGCAACGTGATACATCTATAATTGCTGCACTGTGTGATATCTCCCTTTTTATGTATGAGACAGATAATGCCTCGTTACCAATCGTCACGGCTGTAATTCCATCGGCTCCTGACGACTTATGATTTTTTTGCGGATGAATTGCACGGACTGTTTCTCCTAAACTTAGTGGTGGCAGTATTTGTCCGCCGTCTTCAGTTGGCGGGACCTCCAACTCGCCGATGTTCTGGTTGTTCAGTAGCTCATCAAAGTACTCAACCCATCGCTCTAATATGCCCATTCTGTCGGAAATCAGATTTCCCTCTTTGTCTCGGCAGGATGAACATCGAGGTGTATAAGACTTTATCCTGCTGACTTGTTGGTAAAACTTGCGCGCCTGGTGCGGTTGCTCCCTGTACTTTTCTAGTTCACAGACTTGTTGGTTCTCCCAGGCTTCCCTTTTCCGTCTGTGAAGTCGCTTCTCCGCTCGACGGAGTTCGTGAGTCTCTGCGCGTGCCCGCGTTCTTTGAGAATGCAACATTACTCGGTATGCGGCATTCTTCCGTTCCGTTGCTAGCTTACATTCATCGTCAAACCAGCCGTTCCGACTCCTTTAGCGGCTGGGGCATGATTGTCAATATCACTCGAAAATGGATACTCTCACATAATATATGCATATATTACGTGCTACGTACTAAGAAATACGCAAAACCTTTCGTACCTGGAGCGTCCAGTTTCCGGTTTCCCGACTTGTTTTAAAGTTTCAAGGAAGTAGAATTTATGAGGACGAAACGACTTGGCTGTGTAAAGGATGATAGAAAGCTTTTTATTATTTTGCAAATATTTTAAAGTATCAGACTTTTCACTACAACGCGGATGACACTGTTAATTTAAATTTCGATTTTCCGATAGGTAGATGACACCTCCACATAGGAGATCCATCACCAATGGAAAGAAGTTTTACTTATTAAGCCATTACAGAATGATAGATTGCCAATCACTGCGGAAAAGCTCTCTTATTTGCAGGATTTGAAGACGACTGTACCACGAGACTATCTTTTACTATCCCCATAAATAACTTTACATATATATTATATGTTATATTACCTTATATTATGTACCTTACCATATTATATCACCTGAATAACTTGAATATTTTCTTGAATATTGAATTGAATTTCATTATTTGCTTGATTTTTTTTCAATGGTTGAGGAAATTTAGCTAACACCATATATTCGTATTGATATCGGCAGAATGCAAGTTAGCTAACTGCTTTTTTTGTACCAAATTTTTCTGTTAAGGAAAAAATAAATAAATAACTTATTGGAAAAGGCCCGAAAGTGTACTTTATAAAGCACAACAGAATGGTTCATTATAGACATTACTGTAACTTAGAATATTATGTTTTTTTGTCGCTCCTGTTCATTTTTGTGAAACGGAGTTGGCCGTATTCCAAATTAGACTAACGATATGCGAAATAGAATAAAAATCACTAGCGAATGGGGCAGAAAAGTCGTCTCACATTTTACATTAATTTTAATCGCTAGAAACACCGGAAGCATAGATTAAATTAGGTCATCCACGGAAGGTTAAAATTAAACTTAAGTTCTAATCTGACGTCTAATAGCAGAAGCACAAGGACGATCTCAACTAGATTTTCCAGAATTTCATCAATTTATCCAAAAATTTCTTCATCCTCAAGAAAAACCAGCATTTAACTTACATATTTATCACCACATCCACTAATATTTGACCTTATCATAACCACCTAAACGTTTTTTCCCTTATATTAAATATTGAGGGACAATCAATCCCTTACAGAAAATAATAGTCAATCTAAGCGACACCAGACATGCAAGTTCTAGCATATAATTAGAGTACATAGCAAACTACCTTGTGAACCATTCTTGGCACTCACGTTCTGCTGATTTTAAGGTGGTTTTCTGGGAAGTTGTAGGATTCCTCAGACAGACAATCGCTTTCCTCAAGCATGCAAGCAAGCACGAACAAATGAAAATACTTGCTCAAAAACCTCAGCTTGAGAGCATAGCTGTGGAGAAGAAGGCTGTTTAAATAGCAGCATTGATAGCCTTTCCCACCTCCGAGTGTGAGGGGAAAGGAGCGTTGCCCAAATCGCAGCGTGAATATCTAACGTTCTACAAAGGTTGCGGAGGAAGGACTTCCATAATCTCCCCACCCCTTACAGTGGTGATACTGACAATTAAGAGGTTACCTGGCCCACATTGCTCTTAATCTCAATCAATTCCAGAACTGTGATTGGATTCGAGTCTCCATTAGTTTAATATGACATATGACATTCTCGTATAGTATGAGAACACAATTCAAATTACACCATCCACTGCGTGCTTCGGGTACACACAATTCACACTCCCATAAAATTTATTTCAGGAAATTTATGTGACTACAGCCAGCGAACGGTTTGAATGTATTTATGAAGAAACAGCTTAACAATCTTAGCCAATAATTTTATCAATCCACGTACCCACACATATCTAAACATAGTATTTATACCAATTTGCCACAATCTATCAAAATCAAAGTTCAGCAAGTTCACCTCAATCGGAAGCACCGGCACTCATCCACCTAATATTAGCGTCACCCCAGGTACGCTGCAGTGGTGTTAATGTATTCTTGAACTTTAGGTAAACAAAGCTACTCAGTCGGAGAAAATAAACATAATTTGAAGTAATCGTTAGTAACCTGGCTTCTGGGTAATCACTTGAAATCCGCCCGGATTACGTGGAACTGCTGTTCTTCGGTGTTTCAATGGGAACGTACAATATTTTCAATATTGCCACAAGAAAGATCACAGAGAGCGGATATAAGTAAATTGAAATGAACCGCTGAAAACATATAAATAACGAAATTTAGTGGAAACTTGGAACGCAACGCCTCAAGGTAAACGTACAAATAAATTCCAAGTTTAAAGTACAAACTTTATTGAGATTGTGTTACTTTGGATTTTTTAAGAATTCGATTTAAATTTATGTAGAAAACTGGAAACCAAAGGTTTATCAGATTTATAAAAAGTTTTAAGGAGTTACACATATTCATATGTATGTACGAATATATGTTATTATTAGGACCGGCCAGAGGGACACAGGACCACAGGAAAGAAAAAGGGTGCCTTCACCGCGCGCCCAAAACTTTTCTCGAGAGATCCAGAATAAGGACTTCAACAAAACTGGATTGCTGAGAGTGTCTGCCAATATCCAAGGTGTAATTTAAATAAGTAACACCTTTGTGGTAGCATCCATGCTTATTTAAGAGTAAGGCTGAACAATCTTTTGCGAAAAGAACCTTTTTAATTCACGTATAAAACTACAAAGCTAAACTAAAACTAAATTATGAGCTATCTTAACAGTTTCACTTAATCTAAGGTACAAATTATGGTCTTGACTAACTTATTACTGACAGAGAAAACAATTTAAAAATTATGTAATTCGTTTTAGATGAAAGTAAAAAAAAACCCTACTCGTGGGCATTTAGATAAAACAGAACGGGCGGTGGGAAGGAAAGAGGAATTGGGTTAGGATGGAGAACATGCGGAAAGGGTTAGGAAAAAAGAAGCTAGTATGGATAGGTTTTATAAATTGTGATCAAGAGTAGTTGCCGGTGTAGAAAACTATTCTACCATCGGGATCGATCAGGAGATTTTGACATTGAAGAGATATGACAGTTTTTCTTTTGGTTAGGGTTTTGGTTACCTTAACGCACACAGTGTTGGACTCCCGGTTCGGTACGTCATCGGACTACCAACTTAACACCTCCCCATCGTCAGAGAACAACCCTGGAACCGTTTGTCATATTACTTCGAGCTAGTCCCCGAACTCTCTCGCCTTGCGGAGCCTTCAAATCACGGAATTCCTTTCACCAACGGGAGGGGAGAGGAAGAAGGGAACTGTCAGTTCAAGGAACCCCCTGCCATCCGGCTACTCCACTGATGAAGCTCTATCTTCTTAGCAACGAGAATGGCCCGTACGTAATGGGCAACACGGCTCCACCTGTCAACACTTCTCAGCACCTCTTCGACAATGTTGTCTGGAGAGAGATCCTCCGTGTTTAAATAGAGCTGCTAACGAACCCCATCCCACCTTCCACAAGAAAAAAAAGTGTGGTGGGCGTCACACCATCCGGAGAACGCACCTTTCCAATCTTGTGCAGGTAAGACTGAAAACTTCCATGCGCACTGAAAAATTGGGTAAGGAAATAGTCTTTTAACTTGCTTCCGATTCAGCCACGCACCTAAGTTTTCGGTGAGCCGCGCAGTCCATCTGTCTCTAGTTTCATTTTCCCACGAGAGCCGCCACTCGTCTAGAGTGCGTTCCCGTTCTTCGCGAGCAACCACCTTCCTTGGCTCATCTTCCTTGCGCTTGTATATGGCTTGACGCTCCTTAGCAAAAAGGGCAACGGGGATCACTCCCGCGATCACCATCACGGCCGGTTCAGAGACAATGCGATACGCAGACGCCATCCGCAAAGCTCCCCGTCCCTGTACTTGCGCGACACGTTTATGATATACCTCCTTTTTAAGAGCGTCAGTCCATACCTCTGCGCCGTAGAGCAGGACATACTGCGTTGAATTCTCTTTTTAGTCAGGATGACCACTCCGGTATTTTCCAGTGAAGGTTGAAACCATGAGTAGTTATCCATCCGCTTACCGGTGGCATCAATATGCCAAGTTTGCTTTGCGCCTTTTCGTCAGTGCGTTCACTAGCAAACGCTGCGACATCATCTGCATAGCCGACCAGGCGCGACCCTTCTGGCATGTCGAGTTTAAGTAGACTATCATAGGTGGCGTTCCAGAAGTCCGGCCCTAGGATGGATCCCTGTGCCACCCCCGACATGACCTCCATCCTCCTTTGACCCTTTAGTGTTTCATAGAGCATGGAGTCAGATAGTCCCTCAATATCCGTAAGAGATAGTTCGGCACGTTGAAAGTATTGTCTAGTGTGCCTAGAATGTCTTTCCGTCAAGTGTTACGAGGAGCACCACCCATCGAGTTCGGCGGCAATGTGCCTCTGCTCGTCGAACGGCATCCACGACTTGCATGACAGCATCAATTGTGGATCTCCCTGCTTTAGTTTACTTCTGATGAGCTTTTCGAGCACTTTCCCAGCAGTCTTAAGCATACATAGTGGGCGGTATGAAAGCGGCAATTCGGGGTTGCTTTTCTCTTTATGGATCAGCGCAAGCCACGCCACCTTCCAACGAGCAGGGAAAATGCCCTCTTTCAGGCAAGCGTTGAATGCGCCGAGCAGTAGGTCTGCCGGTGTTGGAATACCAGTTTGTATACCTCTGGTGGAATACCATCGCGTCCTGGCGCCTTCTTGCTTTTCATAGAGAGGACTGCCTGTTCCTGTTCTGCGCGAGATATGAGGATTTGAGGGAACAAATGGGTTCCTAGAAGATTTTCTTCGACGATCTCGATCTGCGTTCCCTGGGAGATGGGTTGGTTAGGATGGGTTCGGTGTTTGGTCAAGAAGTTTAGGGCATGACGGGAAAGAACAGCGTTGATGGAAGTTTGTCAGGAGTCATAAAGGATCTGGTTGGAAATGTGTTTAAAGCGGTCTTCATTTTTAAAGATGTTGCATTGGAAGTGCAGTGGCGTGGATTCTGCGTTCTTTGAGCCGGAGAAGTTCCGTTTGAGAAGCATTGTAATGTTGTAGTTAAGAATTGAGTAAAGGGACTTGAAGACACCAGTTGCACGGCCAAGGGTTTTTAAGATATTTGGGCGCGGGAGAGGCGTGAGATATTGGTCACCCCTTAATAGGTGACTTCATTTACGATTGGGATAGGTATATTGTGGTCTCTCCTCATTTTCGTCGTCATACTGATGTTCTCGTGGAATATGATGGTTTCGCACTAGAGATGGTTTAGGGAGATTTTCCAACGTAGGAAGTACCGGTAAAGTTCATGCAAATAAGAATTCAGGGGTGCTTCACCGGCGCGAATGTTTATGCTAAGTATAAATTCGTCCGCATATGGGAGGATTCAGATTGGGTAAGTATGTAAGCTTGGTTTGGGCAGGTCTGCGGTGAATAAGAAAAATAAGCTAGCAGAAATGATTGATCCTTGTGAGATGCCAGCTGAACATGTGTAAGGAGTTGAGAGGTGTTGTTGGATCTGGTCTTGGGACTTCCGCCGATCAAAGAAGCTAAGGATTAACTTGTAGAGGTTCGGATGCAACTTAAGGACTTCGGAGAGTTTGTACGGAAGTCTGTACTGCCATACAGAGTCGAACGCTTTCCTTATGTCTAGGAGGCAGGCAATCGTCGATGTTTTCCGGTGAAGTCCCAGAAGAACGTCCGATGTGAGCACGAGTAGTGTATGCTGAACCAAGTGCTTGGGTCGGTTGGCGAATTAGAAATCAGCGAGTGAATGATTAGCTTCGCAGTGCTCGACAATATGTGATTTAATAAGCTGCTCGATCTTGGCGGAGGACGCTAGGCGCCGGGTAGGCTTGTAGTTATCAAAATTTAGGTGATTTTAGTTATTATTTGGGATGGGAACTATTCGATCACTCTTCCAATCTGTTGGAAGGTGATGATGATGTGGTTAATGATGGAGCACATAATGGGTGAGATAGTGCTTTTTCGCTTTTGTAGTTTCTGAGAATGGGTCCGTTAAAGAAGTCGTGACTTTCAACCCCCCACACTCCCCACCTTTCTAACAAATGTTAAAACTAAGATCGGCTAATAGCCGAGATCTTTCCGAGAAAAATACGTGTGACAGACAGACAGTAAACCGATTTTAATAAGGTTTTGTTTTACACAAAACTGTAGCTCGAAGATGCAAAGTCATATTTAGTAGCAAAAGAAGTACGTACTTTAAAAGATACGTGCCAACAAAAATTCTAAAAAGGATCAAAATATTTGAGGATGGAAAGAATCAAATCTACCTCATCAACATCAAAGAGGAGAGCAGAGTCTGAACGAAATGTCCTCCAAGATGAACAATGCAGAGAGCGTGGTACAGTAGATGCTCGGAATTTACAATAAACGAGCTCCAGCGTAAACAAAAAATGGGATAAGTTAATAATGGATAGTCATAGTCACAACTCCGCACTGTAGCCACATACTTTACTGGAACTCCATAAAACTAAAATCATGTTCAACCACCAAACTCAGTCAATATATCAGTCAATTTGATTAAAACTCAAAACAGATTCCCTAACTAATTCCCAAGTAGACATAATCACAATATATTGAAGACAACAAGCAGCGCGTTCTACGCCAAATTGCACATACATAAATTCGCATATGTTGTTATGTTGCAACAGCTAAGCACATTAACAACTTAGCAAAACTTTGCAATGTTCGCCTTCATCCCCTACTTAGTGAAACAAGAAGCTCATGCAACTTTAATCTACCAAATGTAGATAGGATCAAAGTATTCACGGGAATAAATGCACTTTAGTGCACTTTGGAACGACTTGGGCGGATTAAATTCTCTGCATCGAAGACAGTTACAATTGTAATGCGAATATCAATACATTCGTAAATTCATGCCAACTTAGCTCTAGAAACTGCAAATAACAGATAGATTGCAAGTGGCACAGAAGCAACTCTCACTGCATTTTCAGGAAAATTATATTAGAGAAAATATTTGAACAAGTTTCAGATTTTCGTTTTGTTTTCGCTTTAGTCATCAAACCGTATTTCGATTTCGGGTTTGAACTTTGTTAATCTGTAAGAAAGGATGAAGGTTACTCAGCCAAGGCGAATCGGAAACCCTGTTGAGATAATGCTGTGAAAATCTGGTTACATCCTGTTAATTAGTATTCTCAACTCAGCTCCACCGCCTAGCCAAAGAAATTAACTGAGCTAATGATTTTACTGTGAATAAAGGATAGACAAACATTTTCAGAATTTCAAAACGATACTCCAATCAAAAGGTTATTATATTAACCTTGTTGGATAACAGTTAAATAATCAATTAATTATGGAGGTAAGCTTTTACTTATCGGGCATTAGTGTTTAGCGCATGAGAAGTGACAGCAATGGTCACGCTTGTCAGTAGATTTATTTTTTGTAATTTGCAAGTAAATTTACAATATTTTAATTATTAATTTCTTTTTATCAAATTATGTCAGCAGTAAAGCTAACTTTTTCAAATTATTATCATGTCTTGCAGATTGGTTGTTTTCCGCAACTGAAAAAAAAATAATTAAACTATCATTCCAAATTCCATGACACAAAAGACAAAGAATCTATTAAGACTGGTGTGTTGCGTCCTGGACTTGGTTATGAGGTAACCGTTGTGTGTTTCGTTCTTTGTGAGCAATTCATACGTTCTAGTTAAGAGTTTCGATATCAGGCACTTAATATCCTTTTTTCGAAAACCCATTTTCATTGGAAAACAAAGCAGCCTGCTTTTCTTGTCGCTAAGAAACTTCATGTTGCTGGATTTGGAATATATGGGATGAATCTCCATAGATAAGAAATATGCTACACCTCCCCGCATAATATGGGAAGGTACTTCTTGAACTTGCAAAACGTTGCACCATTCCTGACCCAACTTAGTGCGGTTTATAAAATACCGGAGAAAAACTAACGAGGAATATGAGGCCATATATGGGGGAGCAGCTAGATGATCTTTAAAGAATAGGATTGTCAGTTGCACTTCCGATTTATTCCGCCATGTTATTTACACATCATGCTGATCTTAAGCACAGGTAAAGGAGGAGGGTTCGAGGCAACGTACTTTGTACTATCCACAGTAAAACAAAAATAAAATGCTGGGATCAGGATAAAAGATAAATAAAGTATAGTTGCTGTTGCGGGGCCTTGGTGCAAGGCCGAGATGTCTGGAATTCCTTATTAAGGCAGGCCGAGACCGGATACCGGTTGTTATGCCAGATGTGATGATGATAATTGGAGTTATTCCACTATACTAAATCCTACTTGATCTCTCTTCATGACAAGTCCGACGACAGGCCGATCTAGGAAGTGCACCCAATATCGTTAAAAACAAAATGATCGCATTGAGTAATATTGAGCCTCGGAGAAATGCTAGGGCATCCACCTCAGTCGACGCGGCATAACCGCCTTGGTCCCGTTGAGAAATGGGCAAAGATTCCTGACGCATGGACTGCGTCAGGACATAGGTAAGTTAGTCCGAGCAAAAAAAACAAAACAGTCCGCATGGTAAATATTGGCACCTTAATCGGAAAGACTGAAGAACCCGTAAAAGCCCTTCACAACAGGTGCATTGATATTTGTGCTCTGCAAGAAATCTGATGGTCAGGTGCAATGACCTGCGACATAGAACGCGAACGCGGTAAAAATGGCTATAAATTTCTCTGTTTTGGTAGCCCATTCACACAATACCTTATTGGCATTGCCATCTCAGAGAGTTTCCGTGATGCCATTAAAGAAGTCGAACGAATTTATGACCAGCTCATGAAGCTTACCATTATATCCGCTGATTGCACTATTCACTTCTTCACTGCGCATGCACCAGAGATAGTTCGACCTGATGCCAAAAAAGATGTTTTCTGGCAACTTCATCATTGCCGACGACCTTAATGGTCATCTGGGTTAAACGGCAAGTGCCATGGGGGAAAGGGGTTTGGAGCGTGCAATGAGGGTCTCGAGCGTATAATCGATCTCGCGGACACCCATAACTTTGTACGTACGATAACATGGTTCATCAAACGATTGTCTCATCTTCCTATATTTTATAATGGGAACAGTAAAACGCAAATTTACTATGAGGAACACACCGACACACTTGTCAAAAGCCAACATGAACGTACACGAGTTATAAACACTTCCGGCCGACGAGTTGCGATAGATAGATGGCGAGAAGAATCTGTTCATCCTCCCTTTCCACAAACACTGCCGACATTTGGAGCAATTTCATCTGTCAGCGCGACTTAATTCGAGGAAGCAATAAAACGAATGAAATCGGAGATAGCCACAGGACCTGATGACATCGCGTATAAGCTTTGGAAAGCAAAGAGCTGGGACCCAGTGCTCAGTGATTTATTCAGTCAGTTCATTAAGGAAGGTAGGACACCATCTGACTGGTAAGAAAATACCACTCTTCCAATATGGAAAAAGAAAGGTAGTTCAATAGAATGTTCAAATTACTGTCCGATACAGAGACTTTCCCATTCCATAAAATTTTCAAACACATTCTTGTTAACCATATTCGCGAAATCGTTGAAATAATCGTGAATCAAGCCGAATTTGGAAAGAACTGCAGAACCACTGACGCACTAAACGCTACGCGATTATTCATTGAGAAATACTGTAAGTAGAATTACTCTCTTTACATTCCATCTCTGGATCTAGAGAAAACGTTCGACCGTGTGCCACACGAACTTATCTCGTATGCTCTACGACAACACCTAGCGCCAGAAGAACTTTTGCGCTAGGTTCAACTGATCTACCACGATCCGAAAAGTAAAGTGTGAAGTATGGCGGGTGTATCAGAACGGTTTCGTGTCCTTGTTGATGTTCATCAAGGAAGCGAGTTCTCGCCTCTTTATTCTTGCTATGGACAATGTCAGAAGGGACATCCAATGTCCAGCGTCCTATACACTGCTTTGTGCAGATGATGTTTTCCCAGCGTCCAAAAGCAAAACGCCTTTTGAGCAACTTGTCCAAAAATGGAATGCCTCATCGCTTCATGACCTGCCCAGAACTAAATGTCAACACTGACAGCCAATGGAGAACTGCGTTGCGAAATTGCTTCACGCACTAGCGGATGGATGGAAATGGCTTTCCACATCTGGTGTTCTTTGTGATCGACGTCCTCTGTCGCCCTCTATGGTTCGGAGTGGTGACTGACTCGAGCATCGAACCATCGAGACCAAAAGGCCAGTCTAAACAACGGCGGCGTGATACGCTAGGTGGAGATTTGAAAGCGTCGCGATTGCATTCAGATCAGTTTTTCGACAAAATAGCGAAACTGATCACGACGAGTCGACCTCGCTTGTGAACGGGACAAAGGCTAAACAAAAAGAAGGTGCAATTCCGCATGTCTTGTTTCACCAGAGGGAGATTTTGATGGTGTGTTCTTTCCTAAGTAAAACCTATAAATGAAGAACAGCTGTAATGGATAACGAATATATAAAGCCTCTAAACATGTATGGTAATTCCCCCTATAAGCTCAACTACGCCATTCGCTGCATACGTGCATCCTTTCACCAAATTTTATACCAGCTTTTATCATTATTTCTGGGAAAAGCGCATTTTACAGACAGATAGGCAATAAAGTAATTTCAATTAAATTGTATTGTAATAAATGGAAAACAATATTAACCAGCCGGAAGAAAACCTCGGGTTATGGGAAGCCGATGAGGTGGAAAACTGGGTCATATGCAGCGGTTATAATCCCTGATATCCAGGAGCTGTCATATTTTGATCGTCAACGAAGCAGTGCAATCTATCCTGCTAATTTCGTGCCCTATCTAGACAGGGCCATTAGCTAGCACTATAAACCAGGAGATAGTGTGTTGCGCACGCCATTTTCTTGCGTAGAGAATATGGAGTGTATTTAGGACGATATTGTGTGATGCATCATCGGATATGTATGGTGCCCATATCCTCTCATGAGGGTTTAGTTCACCACTCTTACGAGCCATCATTCCCGATTCGAGGAAATTCCCTTTGAGCTCTCCGCATATGTTACATTGGGCCGGTACTTCCTCCACGAGAGGTGAGACTTTGCCAGACGTTATATGGATAAGAACGGGCTACGAGAAGCATTAATCCGACAACGGATTCACGCTTATTTCCGACCGTAAGATTGGGGGGGATGCTCCACTGAATTCCACCACCTTATCTGGCTAAGTGGCCAGGTAGCTCAGTGGTTAGATTACAAGGCTGTCGTACGGAAGGTTCAAATCTCACGATGTCGCTTGCTAGACGTAGGACCCCCAATATTTGCCATTAGCCTACTTAACGCCGAAACTCCAGCTGCAGCTTTGTTCACTGCTGTTTTGATTTGCTCAAAAAAGCTCATCTTTGAGTCAAGAGTCAACCTGAGGTACTTTACCGCTGATTTTGACTCGATTATCAACTCACCGAACGATATGGGTCGCAGGGTCGGAATTCTCTTTTTAGTCGGGATGGCTACTTCGGTTTTTTCAATGCAAGTTTGAAACCATGAGTAGTCATCCATCCGCTTACCCGTGACATATACCGAGTCTGCTTTGCTCCTGTTCGACAGTACGTCCAGCAACAAGCGCCGCGACATCATCTGCATAACCGACCAGATGCGACTCTTCTGGCATGTTGAGTTTAAGTAGAATATCATAGGTAGCGTTCCAGAGGTCCAGCCCTATTATGGATCCCTGTGCTACCCCCGACGTAACCTAGTGTTTCATAGAACAGGGAGCCGTTCCTCAGATAGTCCCTCAATATCCGTAAGAGATAGTTAGGCACGTGGAAAGTATTAACTAGTGTGCCTACCATGTCTTTCCACCTTACGGAGTTAAAGGTGTTTCTGACATCAAGCGTTACAAGGAGCACCACTCGCGGCTATGTGCCTCCGCTCGTCGAGCTGGAAGTAAGCCAAACGATTTTTATTTCCTTTCAAGAAGTCGCTATATAATATTCTGGGAATATTAGCATTTGTCTTGTCTACTTATCTCAGAAAAATTAGGGGTTGAATTGTAAAATTTTCGTGAACTTCATTTAGATTGTATGAAGTATTTTTTTGTCGTCAGTGCCGTCAAGAGAGACAGAAACTACCAACCACGAAAGCCGCGTTTTCCTTCTCTATGCTGGCTTTTATGAGTGATTTTCCCAAGAGAGGGCTGACACATACGCCCTCCATTTACTAATTTGAGTTTCAGGACATTATCATTTGTATAATAATTTCACTGCTTACGAGAATATATACATACTTTTATTCTCATTAGACTCGCTGCTGTTCAACTCATAATCCACCGATAGCGAGACAAGCATTATACATAGACTTATAATTTGACCAGGATATCAACGTTCTGTGGGAAATATCGTATTAACTCGGCCACCACAAGGACAAATCTAAGCTTTAGAATAGAAAACAGTGGGTATTTACCACACAATTTGTCAACTGCAAAGCGTAGCTTTTCAGAAGTAGCACCCAGTAATATGGTAGTTTGCGTACAGCTTGACGTCAGTTCGGTTATTGCCACTTCTACCTCCACAGTATTACCCAAGAATCACGTGTTTAAATTGTTAGACCTCGAACTGCTGCTCATTCCTGCAAACCGAAGGTTATTCATGGTGTACCAATCAAGACCAATTTTTCTCACCTTTGAATTCAACCATTAGAACAGATTCAAAGCCACTAATTGAAATTAAATTAATTGATTCCTTGTTAATTAATTCCTACAATGATGTTATTGTGCCATTGAATTTTCAGCTTGGAGCGCCTTTCCATTAATTGGATTCCCTTTGTCATTAATGAGAATCCATTGCCATTTTCTCAGAAATAGTCAGTTACGTTTCATTCACCAGTTTCCCTGCAAAATCTCATCCTTTTTTCGATCTTCTTGTTCTGCATTCACCTCTGTTTAGATAATGAATGACAACAGATAACAATGGGTCGGCGGAAACCAAACGTGGAAACAAGTACACATTTGCGCATTTGAATGAGCAGACAGATGAACCGATGACTATACAAGCAGATTCTCAAACGAACAATTGCACTATTATATTTAAAAATAATAAAATAATTAAAAACAATAAAGACCGAATAGTCTACCAATTAAAACAGAAGGAATAATAGAACGGACGAACGGATCAAAAAGTTGAAGAATCGAATAAGCAAAAGAAAAAATTGGGGGATCAGAGTCCAAACGAACAGACGAACAAAGAACGGAAAAGAAAAGAAATTAATCACGAACCTGTTGCACCCCGTTTGTAACTCCGCAAAAAATCTGTCAAGTACAATATAATAACGATATGTTTTCAATCATCTGCAACCTCTTTTTCAAGAACCATCTCCGGCCAGTCAACTAATCATTGATTAAGATTCAATGAGATACAGTAAGCTTGTGCGACCCCCCGTGGAGCTTCCTTAGATTATTTCGGTGAGTGTGGGAATGGGGGCAACAGGCAACTTTGATAGATGAAGGTACCAGATCGCATTTTAAACAGAAAAGGACTGCTCCGAATTATCAGGCTCAATCAAATTGAAATGTCAGAAAAGGACTTTTTTTACTAGAAATTCAACTGAAAACTGAATAACTCATCCAATAACTCAAATGTCGGAGAACAGACAAATAGAAGGACTTAAGTTGGTTTGAAGATTTTCAATGAAAAACGTTAGTACATATGTTGAAATAAAACTTTCATCATTTGTTTATAGGAAAAGTAAGATAACTCGTTTCAACATTAACACTCTTTTGTTATTTTCTAACTAAGCGACTGCTTTTCCCACTATTTTGAGATACAGAGTCGAGAAACGAGCAAACACTATTTTACAGGGTTTCAATCAGCACAATTCCTCACAATAAAATTTTAATATTGGCAAGCTGTGCACTCTACGAGAATAATAGGAGAACACCAACTAGGAGACGGAAAGTACGATGCACCAGATATGAAGGGTTTTGCGATTTCAAGGCGTTTTGAGAATTTCAGGAGCATTGTCATATTTTTCAGATATTTCTTTTTGATATAGACGATTGTCATTATCTCTAAGGGCCGTATATCGCGTCAACCACACCTACGAGCCAACGTTCGCAGTTTGCTGAAATGCCCTTCTCGCACTCCTTTTCTACTGATCCGCGCATAGCGCCCTTTGGGACGATTACTTGGCGTAGCCAGCAATACAATCGTCGTCCCTTCTTAATGTGTCGCCTGACCTACCACTTCCGCCTTCCGATCACATCGGGTAAGGATGAGAGGGCTGCGCACCGTCCAGTTCCTTACTTGAAATAGTATCAAGCCAGCATATTTCGATGATGCAGACAGGTGTTCGGTAAGACTTGGAGCTTTCGAGTGACAGTGGTGGTCACTTTTCCTGCTACACCCAAATAGCAACACAGCAAGAATATAAGCGCAGAACAGTCTCAATTTAATATTGGTGTTGAGATAACTGCATTTGTTGATTTTAGGCAAGGCAGCGAAAACGGATCTAGTGCTGCTATTACTTCAAGCAACATCCACTTGTGTGCCACCGTCGACAGAAACTACGCTTACTAGATATGTAAATTGATCGACGCCTTTGATCGTCTGCCCATTAATTCAAATAGGAAGAGTGCGATGACCCGTGAGACGGAAAACCTTGGTTTTGTTGGCGTTGGCCCAACTCAACTTGCCTGTCTTTCCAAATCGAAAAGAACAAGCAAATGTCATCAGCATTGTGGAGGTGTTTGAGGAAAGATATCATGGTTCATTGAACTTCTCCATTTCCTCCGGACAAAGCAGTAAGAAGAACGTAACCAATAACAAGAAGAAATAATATCAGTGACAAAATGCAACCCTGTGGGACTCCGCTTTGGAACTCTAAGTCCTCTGAAATTTTACGTTAGTGCAGCATGTAACATTTTACGCCATCTTATGACGTTCAGAAAATAGCTATTATTTTCTCCGGAATACCCCCTCCTGCGTAAAGCACGCCAGATACACTCCCTATTCACGATGTCGAAAACTATCTCGAAACTGATGAAAAGCAGGTGAAGCAAAGATTGAAACTCATTGCGCCGTTCCAAAATGACTTACAGGGTGTTGATGTGGTGAAAGCAGAAGGATCCGGAGCGGAAATCAATCTACTCTTTGTCGATCAAATTTGGAAGATGTGTTCCAGGATAACTGTAGTCGCAATCTTCGCAACGGCAGGGAGCATGCAGACAACCTTCCAATTGCAACACCCAGAACGGGTACCTTTCTTTGGAATATTAATAGCCATACCTTCTTTTTCCCTTCTTCCATTCTCTGTGAAGCCAACCTGGAGTAACTACTGGTTCAGCGATAAATAACTCCGTCGAAAGACCATCAAACCCACCGACTTTAATCCGTTTAAGTGCGTTGATGGCCGAAATGATTTTTCTTCTACTTGGAGAAACATTCCGCATCCGCGTGTTATGGTGACTAGCCATTTTATCCAGAAGGGGAAGTATGTGATACGAGTAAGAACCGTGGTTAAGTGTTTTTTCCACCTCTCTAGTTGTTCATCATCGTTGATGAGAAATCGATGGTTGACATCCTTCACAGGATCATCGAAAGATTTGCAACCACATGCAAACTCTCTCGTGATACCGTATACACTGCTGAAATTATTGCATTCTGCTGCATTTTCCATTTCCTTGATCAGCGTAATAGCAAAATCTCTCTTGCCGCGCCGTATACTACGCTGAAATCTTGGAGATTTCTTTCAATATCGGAGTTTGAGCATGTCATCCTCCGAAGCGGTCAATAGACCTTTCAACCCCTTCCTTATGACACCCCTTCGGGACATGGTCAATGATCTGCGTAGCAACCGAAGAAAGCGCGTTTTTTATGGCAATTCAATGCTTATCGATATTCTCAACCAGGATACTCGCTCTATCTACCATCCGATCGGCAAAATAGCTATCTCGCTGTCAATCGACAGATGGATCATACAAGCGGTCAACTTTGAACCTGTTGAAATCCACATCCGTGTTTCTAAATCACATGTTCGATCAAGTTGATGTCAGAGCCCATCTTGGCCCACGATCAAAAGCCTCCCCCTGAACTGCTTGTAATTGTTCGTAGAAAGCGTTCGTCTCCACTATATCGGAAGTCTTCATTGGTAAATAGCACTGTACAATTGTGATACTCCTTAACCTGGACCGGTATCTTGCAGTCAGAAGTCTGTCAGAAACCGCTTCCCAGGTCAAGAGTCGCTCTCTTGGAGTACATGAACATTCTGAAGTATCTTCATGCGTGTCCGTGCGAACATTGTAGAAACAATTCATAGCCCGTTTTCGATAGCCAAAGTTCGTAATCGTAGGGTGAGTCCTTATCCAAAGAATTGTTGACGTTTCTGTAGAAGTGAAGTTTCGAAATTTGAAGGTTGCTAGCCTACCAATTTCCGAAAAAAATTCTATAAAGTCCTTTAGTTGCTTGGTTTGTTGTAGGTTTGGTTGATTGGACATTTCCTACAACATGCAAAGACAAGAATCTGTTGTACTGTTAGCTTTTAAGCTGGAATCGTAACCTCTTAGTAAACGATGAGAAACTGCTAAAACGTGTAACCTACAACAGAGTGCTTTCCATTACCGAACATAAAATGCATAAATTTCATTAAAATCTATTCCTCGTCGCTATGAAAAGCCAATTGTGAACTTTTCATTTTTAGAACTTTGCTACACCACCCGCTTTGTAATCCTTTGACTGATCCACAATATTTCAAGTATTTATCGCTTGCCATTAGAAAAATTGCTGGGTATATCATTCAAAATCTTTGGAGGCCTCCTCGCTAACTATTTCAGTTATTTTGACCACAGTCTTTTTGTTTTCAAGTCCGCTAATATCAACACCCACTTCTTCAATCAAAGACGCATTCGTAATTCTCAGATTAACGTCAAAATAGGAGATTCTGTCAATAAATCCATTTTTCAAGACGACGTCATGCAACATCACTTGCTTCAGAGTTGTAAGCGGGAGTCCACAACTGTTTATCCCATTATTATTCACCATTTGGTCGAACTCATACCAAAATATTCAATCCACTGCCACTCTGCAGTCATATATTAGCTTTCCTTGCTGCGTTTTGACGAGAGTCTTAACCATTTCAAATTCTTTATGTACTTCTGAAAAAGAGACCTTCTAACACTATTTTGACGCCGATGAATTTTCTAAAGTATCATGTTTTCCCTTTTCAAAACCCTCCAGACGTCAGAGGAAACCATATCGCCTATTTTCGACTATTCCAGCATCTTCCTGGAAAATGCGCGACGTCCCATTATATTTTGAAAGCTATTTTCATCCACAAAGTTTTCATTTCTACTGATCATGAAGATCTTTCACATTCAAGTGAAATGCGCCACTTGTGAAAGTTCAATCCACCTTTTTGTCGAGTGGTATTCTTGCATTTTCACTGTTTTTCACATCAAACATAGTAATTTGAAATTATAAAAAACTTGTTGTTTCTTTTTTTTTGGTGTAGATATTTATTCTTGCAAATACCGATATTTCGGGAACCACTTGTTCCCTTCATCAGTGCTAACAAGGACTTGTCCCACTTGTTCCCTTCATCAGTGCTAACGAGGGCTTGTTCCACTTGTTTCCTTCATCAATGCTAACAAGGACTTGTTAGCACTGATGAAGGGAATAAGTGGTTCACGAAATATCGGTATTTGCAAAAATAAATATCTACACCAGCGAAAAAGAAACAACATGTTTTTTATTATTTCAAATAATTAATCGTTTTCAAATAATTAATCGATCTACAGAAATTATTTACGCAGCCAATGGTACTACAATTTTAGCTATTGTGCCTTTGAAAGAACACTAAAGCCTTTACAACTACTAGCAGGCAACCTTCAGACTCACTACACCTGTATACGTAGGTGAGGACGTGTCAATCCCAAGGGATGCCGTTCAGTATATTCTCATTGCCCCACACAACGCAGTCTTTAAAGTTTGCGTAACTTCCTCATTCTTCACCCAGATTGCCCTTCCATAGGTAATTATTGACCTTACTCCTGCAGTATATATCCGACCTAGTATTTTCTTCCCTGCTATAAACCTGCAAATTATCGAAGCGTTGCTGCTTTTCTTTCCTTGCAATGTATGTTTTCCCAGAGTTTTCCTAACACATCGTTAATCCAATTCTTAGGCCTCATTTGTGGATCACCTTCTCATGCAGTCACATACTGTATATGTAATATAAAGACAATGATAATGGAGACGAAGATGTTTCGTTGGACTAGTGGCAGTGATCACATCCGAAATGAGGATATCCGCGATCGATATGGGGTTGCACCGATCGGGGAAAAGTTGCGAGAGAGGCATCTTCGATGGTATGGTCACGTAATTCATGCTAATGAGAATTGGCTTGCCAAGATTGGTCTGAACATTGAAGTCGATGGTAAACGACCAAAAGGCCGGCCGAAACAACGGTGGCTTGGTGCGCTGGATCGGGATTTAAAAGCCTCGAGATTTTCAAATGGCGAAACCGATTACGACGAGCCGACCCCACTTGTGAACAGAGCAAAGGCTGAAGAGAAAGAAGATTAGATTTTCCATAAATGTTTGCGTAATGGATCTATATTTTTCCAACTCGATTTTTTCTTTCTAAAAAACGTTTGACGAATTATTTGGCAGCAGTTTTTTAAAATTGACGTATGGAAAGTCAATTTCTTCCGCTGTTTAGATGCTTAAAAATTTCGCATTTGGCTGTTCGTCCTGTTCATTGTCGGTAAGGTCTTCTTTCATCTCGTCAGCCATGTAATCTCAGCTACTGGAGCAACATAGATCTTTCGACAAAGTCCGATGATTAAAATATTACTTAGAATTCGTTGTTCGCTTCGGTCTTAGATCCGATTCTAAATTGTTCTCATCGAGCTCTAGCTTTGTTTCGTACAACGCCCTGTTTTTCATTAACAGAGCTTAAATCTGTATCACCATGTGTGGTAAGTTTTTTTTGCAATTTGATTTTCGCCTGTCGGATCCATGCTGTGCATCATAGCGAAAGGATCTTCTAGAATCATTCATTTTAGGCCATACACAGGCAATTAACACGATTGCCCAATAAGACCCTAATTATATTATACTATGCAACAATTGCATAGCACATCTAAACATAGCACAATTACTAAGCTTACCGTAATAGGAAAAACAGCAAAGCACAAACAAGCAATCAAATCAGAAACCAAATTTTAGACCAAATAGTACAGAACGATTGAAAGGGGAGCATGGACCCTCCACAAAGCCCCTGCATCGTCATCCTGTCACTAAAAAGGCATTTTTGAACCCTATAGAGCCCAAAGTTAACACACATCTTGACAACTTTCAAAAATTGAAATTCCTGAGTCAAAGCACTTGTATATGCTAGTCTTCTCTACAATTGATTAGTTGGCAGTTCGCAGTGATGAATATGCGGTAAACAAGGGTTTCCACTATCTCATTAGTGGAGAAATGCTACAAGGATACATGACGCCTTTCTTCTTCACCCGAATTGTGTTTACCTTGAAGAATACACCTCCTGCCGACACGTGTACCTAACGGCGTAGAATAAGACTTATCAATCTTACTTAGTATGACGACGTCTTACTTTACACTTTAATCTATTAAGAGGATCCTGGTAGATGCTATTTCCAAATGGATTCAAGCCGAACGCTGTAAGAGCATCTTTTCTGAGAATGAACAATGAATATAATTAAATTGCACTGAAATTTGTTTGGCTCATTAACCTTGTTACAAATGCAAATGTATGTTTTCTCAGTATTATATCTCATATGTATGTCCTTTTTATGTTTCGAGTAAAATGAAATTTAATTATATATTAATTCACTGTCTGTTTGCCAGTTTGTGTATCTGCTAGAAACAATATATTCGGAAAGAGTTTGACCCACTGACGCGAAATTCTGAAGAGAGGAAGATTGCTTGGTGGTGGTTATAAGCCGCCATGCCATACATCCATTTGTAAACACTATGCATAATTCTGGAAAATTCTCCAGAATTTAATTTTGTCGACCAAATCAAGGACGCTAAGATTTTCTGTTTTTGGGGTTTTGCATCCCAAGCTGATATGCATATTGTTCCATCATGTTATGTTATGTCAGTATCGCACTAGCAGGACCCAAGCAACTACAAATGTATTGTAGGAAAACATAGGAAATATCGGCTGTTAACTTTGCTCCCAATCGAGACTAGCAACGATGTGCAATCCGAAATCACTAAAGTTCCCACTAATTCCACAATTAAGAAAAGCAAGGTCCTAAATACCGGAACCAACAGCTATAATCCCTGTAACTTGCAAGGAGATGACAGTCACATGAAGCATTCCAAATGCGAGACCCCAGAATCTCGCTGCAATAAAAGGTCCAAAAATCGGAGCAAGCTGAAGTTGAAAGTGAACAAGCATCTGAATGAGTCCCCCGAGTGTAGGAATTACATTGAGACAGTGGGATCTGCAGATAAGTAGCGTTTGATCGAAGTCATAGATAAAAAGATTAGATCGCCAGTTCAACTAGCAAGCTTGTGGTGTTTCCAAAAAAGGAAAAACCTGTATTGAATCCACCCATTGGGGATGTTGGATGGTTTTCGAACTTTAGGGTTCACTTTGTAGTTCGAAGGTTTAGCTAATGAGAGGAGCTTGATTACAATAATATTTTTAGCCCCCTAGCTCGTGTTAATGCAATTCAAACCTCGTTACTGCAAGTATTCTTACAGAAAGGTTAACAGAACTCAGCGAGCCTGCAACCTGGAAAAGAATTTTAATGGGCTAACAATCGCTTCGATACTGAATCAAACATTCCAAATTAATTTTCTAGGCATTTGGTTTGCAGAAGAGTCAAGCGAATCCTGGTCTGCTTTTCTAAGTGACGGAACAAGATAAGCTAATACTGATCTTGTAGATAGGTGGGAAGATACTTTGCTGAGCAAACAGCAAATTGAATTCAAAATAAACTGAGGCATTAGAATATTTTTTGTATTGAAATTAAGTTACTTAACTGGCTACCGGTTTTCCCTAAGAGACATCCTCCGAAGATTCAATATGAGAAAGCAATATTAAGTAACAGGAGAAGTAATCGGATCTTTAGACTGAAGATCAACTAAAGCACCATACCGAGAGCTTAATTTGTTCATCAATGCCAACGTTAGACCCCACCATTTATTTATTTATTTAATTAACGGACAACAAACAGAGAGAATTCCAATTAATTATTGTCCTCAGGAGGAGGAGAAAGCAAAAAACTTATCCTACGTTTAAAACTACTTAAAGTAGGGAAGTTAAAAGGACCAAGCTGTTTTGCATTATAATTCCGGCAAAGCCTGGGAATCGGGGAATGAAAATAGACTTCGAGCTCCGCGAAGGGCACGTTGAAAATATCTGCGTTACGTGTGTTATAAGACGCAGGACGGCAGGTGATCTCGTAAGCGGCGGAGCAGTCCATCAGGCCCGAGGAAAGTTTAAAGAATGTGCATAGATCCAGATAGGATCTACGCTGTTGTAGGAAGGGAAGGTTTAGAAAGCGGAGGCGGGAGGGGTAATCCACACGAGGGAGGCTTTTCTTAAAGAAGAGAGAACGGGTGAATTTACGTTGCACATTTTCAAGGGCAAGACAATCACAGTTACGAGTGGGTGACCAGATCACGGAGCAATACTCGAGGGTATTCCTCACAAGGGAATTGAAGAGAGCTAAGGAGGGTTGGATGGAGTCAAAATCAGAGGAAGAATAAAGCCTGACAATTTTGCTGCTCGATTGATGACATCGAGGCAATGGGTGTCAAAGCGGAGCTTATTGTCGAAAGTGACTCCGAGGTCTTGAGTGGAATTTAAGCAGGATAAGAAATGTCCGTTAAGCGAGTAGGAGAAAGAAGTGGTTGAGGATTTTAAGGAGTAGCACATAGAGTGACACTTTCTGACGTTTAGCGCTAAACCATTAGTCGAGCACCAACGAACCAGAGTGTCCAGGTTATTCTGAAGGGAAACACAGTCCATAGGCGACGATATAGCGGAAAACAGCTTAAGGTCTTCTGCATAGAGCAAACAGGGACAAGTAAGGAGGGGAGGAAGGTCGTTAGTAAAAAATAAAAATAGCAAAGGACCCAGAATAGACCCCTGTGGGACGCCAGAAGAGGGGGAGAAGGAGCGGAAAGTACAGCCGTCAAAAGAGACGCGGCAGGATCGGTTGGAAAGATAAGAGGCAAGCCATAAAACAAGTGGTTTGGGAACGTTTAGGGAGGAGAGTTTGGATAGAAGTATCTTGTGATTTACAGTGTCGAAGGCTTTCGCGAAGTCGGTGTAAATGGTATGCACTTCTTGCCGTGAATTTAGACATTTGGCGACAAAGTTAGTAAAGTCAAACAGGTTGGAGGCGGTGGACCTACGTTTAACGAAGCCGTGTTGTTCTTTCACTATGTGTTGGCCAAAGTGGGCGGACAACCAGTCGCTGACATATCTTTCCAGGATTTTGGAACAGGAGGAGAGGAGGGAAATGGGACGGTAATTCTCGGCAAGCGAACGATCGCCATTTTTGTGAATGGGGATAATGAGAGCCTCTTTCCACAAGCTGGGAAAATGATTCTCTTCAAGGCTTTTGTTGAAAATAAGAGATAGGGGAAGGGAGATGGACTTACCAGTTTTGATCAAAAAGAGATTTGGAAGACCATGGTAGCCTTGGCATCAAGTTCGCCAATGAGGTATTCGACAAGGATAGGAGTACGAAGGGGAATGGTAGGCGATGCGGGGCAGGCTACATCTACTATCGGGAAGGATTCGGAGGAAGGAGGAGGAACATAGACTGACGAAAAGTAGCGGCAGAGTAAATCATAAGATCGTTGGGGGGAGTTAGCTGAGAAGCCAGAGAATTTAATGGACGGAGGGGGATAACTGGGCGGGGCAGCGGGAGTTGCGAATGTGGGACCAAAAAGGTTTCAGATTTCCGCGCTTTAGTGAGTCTTCCACGCTGGACCAATATTCGTGTCTGGACTTACGTATTAAAGATTTGACCGAGGAACGAAAGGATTTGAAAAAAAAAAGTGAGCAAGGTTTATAGAAGACAGGAACTTCTTTCTCGCATTTTGTGAATTTCAGTGGTGAACCAGACGGGGTAAGAGCGTAAGCACTTAGGAGAAGAGGGAACGTAACAAGGAAGAAGATCAGATAAAATGGTATTGGAAGTGTTGAGTGCTTGGTCACATGTAAATGGAGAGAGCAAGGGGACCCAGTTGATTGACGCCAGGGCTGAGTTCAGACCTTCGAAGTTCGCCTTACGAAAGTTAAACTTGGTAGGCTTGCGAGCGCCAGGAGAGCGGAGTCGGGATATCTGAACATCGAACTCGAGAGCAGGACGATGGGCGTCAGGGGCAACGTAAGACGGAGCATGAAAGGATTGGGAAAGATAACGTACAGGAAGGTTAGAGAGGACAAATAACATTCGACAACAATCAAATGATTTCTTTTTCACCTCATTCATCTAGTGGATAACGCGAGCACAATCAAACTCGCTCAGAATCCAACTTTCTACAAGCGCTCCAAATTTCACATTTGAAAACACTTTATTCCAGAGGAAGTCGAACGTTTTGAGCTTGGAGTCGGTCGTCAGTAAGCAGCTGATCATCTTAAGAAGCGAGAATCAATATTAATGTTTAACAATTTAGATCGATGACTATTCAAGGTCCCCACATATCAGGCGTTAAAACACTTCATTACTGAAGTCTGTTTTCTCGAAAGATAGACGATACGAACTTCACCGGCGGCTAACAACTTCGCCTCCGCTGGTAATCATAGTATGGGCATTTGACTCAAACTCTAGGCCTTTTCCGGGCTCACAATAGATTTTTTTCAAGTTTTTGCAGCTAAAATTGTTCCTTGAGCGACAGACAGTTCTTCTCTAGAGATGACTTCATTTAGGGGTTTGCACTGTTTGTATCATCATTTTGAGTACGCGATGGGACAGTGTCCCCTTTTTGGGTAAAACATGAGATTTCATTCCGAGTTCATGCAGAGTCTTCCACTATATAAGGGCATCTCTTCGAGTACGGTAATGATTCTCACCTTGCAAACCTTTAGTTTTGTTTCAGAGAATAGGAGCAGAAAAGCAAACAAGAATTAAAGTAATAAATTAAGGACTCCTCCTTGCACTGCTGAATGCGCTAAATGGTCCCTGAGCTACGTTGGAAAATCATATATCGCGAGCCACGTGGCCAAGGGAGAACTTGCTATACGATTTCGGCACCTTGCGTTCTTTCCGCAGAGGTTGATTTCTTTTCCGTACACCTGCACAAAAAGCATCAACATCGGAGGTTCTCCAGAAATCAGAACAAGAAAGGACGCTAATCACGGAAAACACTACAGTTAAACGTAACCGATCTCAGGAGGTCAATCATGTGAGAAAAAGAAGTAAAATTTACAAGAACACCGAAACCGAATAACTCCTCCAAAAAAAGCAAAACAACAGCGGCCATTCCACCAGTAGCAAATTGTTATCGGGAGTGTGGAATATTATGAAGATCAAGATATCGATAATGACGGTCGAATACCTCATTGAAATAGCATTGAACCAAAGTGCCCCTTTCAAGTAGTGCGAAGATACCACGTCGTACCTTGCGAAGACTAACTAAACTTGAATTTTCTCTGCTCAAGCGTTCTAAAAACCAATAGCACCTGGAAAAAGGTAAGATTTGAGCTAATTGGAAACAAGGCTAATATGAAAGAAATATCTAGCTGCCGAAGGTCCGCATTAACAAGGGCACAACGTTGAGATTCTTATAGACGGCTGGGTATGAAAACTGAAAAAATGTTTCACAAATACCACTTATCATAAATAGAGAGTACTTCTAGTCGTCCGAAAAACCGATGATTTGCTAAAAGATTCGCAAAGATCCAAAGGATTTAGGAGCGGAAGAGTTGCTGAAGATAGTGCAAATTAATCTACGCGTCGGTTAGCCTACTGACCTTCCATAAAGAAGGAAAACATCAACGTTACATTAATATAGGAGGTCTGGATTGAGAATATAACTACAAAAAGGTTCTACATTTATTCTATAACAAAAATATCGATTGGCATAGACTCAAAGTCTGCGTTCCAACCAAGAGGAACTTATATGCTCTCCCGTACCCTAGCTTAAATTCCAAAGATTTAACTGTAGTTGAATTAGTGTCGGTGGGAACAGAAGGCTTATGGTATACGTCTCCTCGTCTCACATGGTTTACGATAGAGCGGCACCGTCAAAAAAGCTACAACATTTAATTTGATCCGCTTCTACTGATAGGCTGCGATGCTAACAAAGTCCACACATTGGAGCACTTGGAAAATCAACATAGGGTTTCAATCTCTATTTCATTGGTAATAACCTATCTACATATACGAGTATAACACGCAAGTGATGAAAAAACTGCTAGAATGTGGACATCAATTGCACCATCTTTTCATCGACTTTAAGGGCGCCTATGATAGCATAGCCAGGGTAAAACTGTTCACGGTCATGAAAGAATTCGGTATCCCGATGAAATTGATAAGACTGACTAGGCTGACCCTGACCAATGTGCGAGGCCAGATAAAAGCAGCAGGATAACTCTTGAGGCCATTCGACATCAACAACGGTCTATGACAAGGGGATACCCTATCATGCGTCCTCTTTAACCTGGCCCTCGAGAAAGTGATCCGTGATGCTGAGGTAAATGCAAGAAGTACGATCCTCTTCAAGTCCACCCAACTACTGACCTATGCTGACGATATCGACATCATGGGAAGAACCATCCGAGACGTACAAACTGCTTTCATCCAGATCGAGCAGGCGGCAATCGGCGCGAGATCTTGGGCTGCATATCAATGAAGGCAAGAGAAAATATATGGTGGCAACGTCAGCATCGAAGACGAATCAACCAACAACATCAAACCGCCCTGGTCAAACAGGAAGAATAAGGATAGGGGAATACAACTTTGAGACCGTTGATAATTTCTCCTATCTAGGGTCGAAAATCACAACCGATAACAGCTACGATGTTGAAATCCACGTACGGTTATTGTCAGCCAACAAAGCCTATTTCAGCTTATAAAAACTGTTTCGCTCAAAACGTCTCATCATAGGGTCAAAGCTATGACTGTACAAGACAATGATCTTCCAGTCCAGTCCAGTCCAGTCGGAGACTTAATCTGTATGGATAAGGATGATCCAGCCCGAAAAGTCTATAAGGGCAATATGTATGGTAGAAAAAGAAGACGAGGCAGACCCTGACTGAGAGGGATGGCGTAGGCCAGGACGTCAGGCAACTCTTAGGGATATCGAATCGATGGACCTTGGCGCAAAACCGGAGTGTCTGGAGTTCCTTATTAAGACAGGCCTAGACCGGATACCGGTTATCACACCGTCAATGACGATGATGATGACAAGGTAATACATTACCATGCTTGTTTCGATTCTCAAAAAATCACACTGGCTTGGTGGAGATTATTGATATATACTATCCGACAATAAAATTTTTAGGACGGAGAACTGCAAAATGTTCAACTAGGGATTTTACTTGAATTGTAGATAGATACTCTTAAATTTTAACTCAAGAAGATTCCCAAACCATTTACGTGTCCAGTAATATGAATCAGAAAAACACTTTTGACGTGATAGAATGAAGACACGTCTAATTTCAGTGGAGGCGTACAGTGATGCTGTCTGGTAGACCAGGTGTTTTGGAGTGGCACAAGCTGTTCCGAGAGGGTTGAGAACAAGTGCAAGACTTCGGCAGCTCCGGGTACATTTCGACCAACAAGGCAAGACAAACATATGTCACGAGTGCAACATTTAATGTGCAACAATCGCAGTATCGCTCAAACTCAAGTTTTTGATATTGTGACAGAAAACTAAGCCATGCGCAAAGTATGCGCGAAATTGGTACCGCGAGTGTTATCAGAGGAGTAAAACGCCAACCGAGAAGCGATCTCCCAGAAACTTCTTCATTATGTGAATGAAGACTCCGACTTTTTGCATAATTTAGTGACCTGTGACGAGACAAGGGTGTTTGAGTATGACAGGGAGAGCAAGCGGAAAAGCTCAGAAACAACAGGACAAAGAGTTAATGCAGTTTTTTACGTGGTCCTCATAAGACTGCAAAAACGCATTGGTCATGTCCACCAACAATTAGCGGCTGCACCATGACAACTCGCCGAGCCACACAGTGTTCTGCGTAGGGGTGAATCTTGTCCAGCACAAGGTGATAATGCTGCACCCTACAGTCTTGACTCGGGTCACCAAACTTTTTTCTATTCCTGAGAGTAGAATCGATGCTCATGGGGAAGCAACACGACTCGGTAGAGGCAGCTGAACAGGCCGTGACGTGGGTGTTGAACAGCATTCCGGTCCAGGCATTCCAGGAGACCTATGAAAACTGGTACACCCATTGGAAGCAGTGGGTAGAAGAGGAAGAATGCTAATCGTTTGTATTATAGTATTTTCATAAATAAATTTTAAGCAAATAAAAAATGATCAGACCATGTAGTTATTTTGATTGGCCACCAAGGCAAGACGAACTGAACATAGGAAAATAGAGGATGCGCCTGCATCCTACTGATTAGTGTGAAAGATATAATATTTTCGCGCTGTTTGTGAGCCTTCACTGAGTGGAGAAAGATTTGACCCTCTTAAAACAAAATCCAGACACTAAAAATGTAATCTCCCTCAGTATTTTATTTAATGAGGTTGCCCACATATTTCGACTAGCAGCCTTAAATTTAGAAATTAACGTTCATATGTTTCTGTAGAAATAGGTTCCTTTTGCTCTCTCTCTAGAATAAAATTGCTAAATTCCTAGAAAATCTTATTATGTCCGGAATATATTATATCTGCTTGAATCTATACAAACAATCTACCCGCAAGATGCACAATTAACTCTCGGTATGCTTGGGAAAACATCTCCTTGCACTACATTCACATTTTATTGGGTAAACCGTAGAACGTGTTATTAAAGACATTCAATTTATTGATAAAACTCGAAAAAGTACCCCCTGGCGATTATTGTTTTGATATAAAACAATTTCACGATAATAACCCGTAAATAATTCATAGCTAGGAGGAAATTCACCTGGCATTCTGGCTGCCGAAAAATTCCTCGAAAAAGATGAAGCGATTGTAATCAATAATGAAAATAACTCACTTCGCAAAAGTGCTTCAGCAAAAATTAAAACGTGGGTGTTCTATAGGTGATGAAAAATATTTGTTTTGACAGAAGCTTTAATGCTTAGAAATCTTTGGAAGAATATAAATTATTAAAGATGTTCACCAGAATCGGGTCAATATAAGCAATGAATCCATATGAGACCCTATCATGAAGGAAATTGAGAACAGTTATGCATATCTCCATTTCGGTAAACCAAAGAATGATTTCGTAATGTCAGGCTGATGTTATTCTATCCAAGAGGATACGTGGTTCTTGGGCATTTACACAAAGTGCCATTTTATTTAATGACTGTTTAGTTGCTCTGGGAATACTATCCGACCGGTATCAAATCTCGGTTGCCTTTCTACTCACTCATTTGATACGGCCAATTAACTAAGTGGGCTGAAAACCTCACCTCCTAACATCAGATGTGGGTCAACTGCAACCCTCTTGGGATCGAATCTAATACTCGAAAGTGTCATTTTCACACAACATTGAAATCTTGTAATTTAGAATCTTTCATGATGCAATATCATTCTAATGTGACTAAAGGATTATCTCTCTGAACCCGAGTCCTAGGGCTACAGGCAATTCTATTGGACAGGATATCATAGCATGAGGTAAGAGCTTTTACTGTCAAAGATTAACTGACAGTTGCTTTGAGGAATTTAGAATATTCGTATATACTCCATTCTGAAGAATTGAAGAAGAGTCGAAATTACGGAGAAGTTCTAAAGCGTGAAATCAGAGGAAATATCTTTATTCTTTCATTAAAACTAATTTAACAGAATACGTCTCGCTTGTTTCATGCTTTCACTCGCATCCTAGCGTTTTTATATACAAAATAGAGTAGTGAGCTTGTCAAGTAATCCAAGGAGACTATCAAAAAAACAAAAGTCGGACCTATTACTTTGACTTTCATAAAATCAGCTACAATATGCTACACATATACTACATACGTTACAAATTAGCTTTGAAAAGGTAAAAGGTAGATAATGAGTAAAAGGCTTTCAGGAACGAATTCCGGAATTGAAAAGTCCATTGGGAATAGAGCGCCTTTCACAATCAGCTTCTACATAGAATCTATGCCAGATATTCTCGACAGGACTATTGATAAGGGACGGGATCAAATTTGTAAGGATTCATACTATCGTTGGTGTAGTAGATACAAATTTTATCCTTTGGTTGACATTGACGATGAATGAATCCGCGACTGTGTTCCAAGTTTCAGCTAACGGCGAAAATGGTATATCGACGAGAATAAATCTCCATGAACGTTACAGAAATTACCTTATTTTACGCGGAAGCATCATGAGAGTGAATTTTTGTGTGGATTTTTTCTGTGAAAATTACCTGGAAACCAGGGCCCTCCTGGTTCTAACGAAGTTCACATCGTAAACGTCTGGGTAGTGAAAGAGGGTTGAATATACATAGAATAAATGATTCCTCTCAAAAAGTTATGAATAATTCATTCGCTGAAACGTACTACAAAGTTATAACTTCCTCAAGTAGCAGGTCACAAAGGCTGTTCCCTAAGTTATTCCAATCGCAACGCATAGTTTTAATGTTGGTTTTCTCATGAGATGTCTCTCGATATGAAACGAAAATTCAGGCTTGCCCAGCGTTTATAATGGATACATATATCATTTTAAAGTTTGATGTCAAATATATTTCTCCAAGCCTTATTAAAATCCATACATTATCTGTCCACCTGCCTATTTACCCCTCACTACTTAGAAGCGATTGGATCTTTTGAAGCGAAATTTATTGAGAACTAAAAGATTTGCTTGAATTTTGAAATGAGCTCGCAATATACAACTTGTTCAGTCAAATTAACAATTTTTCCAACAAATGTAATATTTCTTTCTAACAATTCGGCCCGGTACGCCATCAAGTGGATGCTTGACACCATCGCTAGTTTTTTCTCAATCATTCGAGGCTTACTGCATCTTCATACACTGTAAAGTTTTTACAAAGAGTGGTTGACATTGTGGCGGCAGGCCCATGCCTCGATGAGAACATTGGGTCGAATCCTAATGGTCTTCGGACGCTTTTCTAGTCGGTATTAAACAGTTCTTCTTTCTTTTAGTTTCAACAAAAGCGTTCATTAAAACCACAAAAAAAAAACTGGGGAAACTGACGTCAATAGAGGCGGAGCAGATCTCCAGGTAAACCTTCTTGAAGAAGGGGGACCGGGGACAATCAAAGGTGAGGGAAGGAGACCAGGTAACAATCGGCTACCTTCGAATATGCTTCTAACCGAGCAGCTAAAGAGAATTAAAAAGGGTGATACGAGGCAGTATTGAACTGATGGATAACGGAAGAAAGTTGGTAACTAACCGTCTTGCGTTCGCAGTACCACCAACTGAGGTTGCTGATGAAACCGTGGTTAAAATCGGGGCAGGTATAAAATTCTTGGATAACGACACTAAGGCTGAAATTCGTTCGAGTGTAAGTAAGATCACTAGCAATAACGCGCCGCCAAAAATTTTTAAACGCAATTTAAAAACAATACGGGAACTTCGTGATAAACCGCTATATTTTCTCAAAGCGGACAAAGGCAATAACGTCGTCGTTATGGACAAAGCCAAGTATGACCAGGCTGTCGTTCTTCCAATTGCGAATCAACCCGCTACCCGAATCTATCAAAAGGGTTGATCAAACCCTGAAAGAATTTAGTGTTGTATTCCCGACCATTGGGCGACTCCGAATGCCAAATCGCGCGCATCCAAGAATCAGATGTCCACCGAAAATCCACATTGCCGATTTGAACTCACCGACGTACAGCATCGCCAAGTGGTTGATCAATGTGTGCCAGGGTTGATACGACGACCAGTAAGTATTCAGTGGCTAACTCCCACGAAATAATACAGAACCAGCAACGCATTGACAGGATGGGTGAGGAAGAGGTGAGAGTATCATCCGACCTAATGGAATTTTTTCCAAGCATGACAATGAAAGAGTCAATTTTCGGGCTCGAAAGATGGCTAAGCTAGTTTGGATCTGACCCGGAATGGAGAAGAAAAGTTCGAACTTATGCAAACCTTTATTTAGAAGAGATGATATCGACAAAGTCATCCCATCGATAAACAAGATTCATCATAATAAAATCGAGTTTTAGTTTAATTTACTGGGGAAAGCCGCAGCTTTGAGCACTTAGGGCATTGTTATACCCATTGTACTATCCCCGTAAATCGCCTATTCAATAGCTTCCCGCCTACAGTGTTCACAGGCTTTAACGAATGTGAAAAAAAGAGGCAGACATTGTGCAGATTCTTCATTGAAGAAATCCTTACCAAGGTATCTTCATCTGAGATCTGAGGAGGCCGGGTAGTTGCATAAAAAGTGCAGGGCCGTCTCTTCTTCCTCCTCACATTGGCTGCACATAGCCGAAACTATCACCCCAATATTTTCCATATGGTAGTTTAAGGAGCAGTCTCCCGTTAAGAACCACTACTAGGGTTTTCATGTCCCATTTCTTAAGGGACAATTAAAATGCCGCTCTGGCGACCCCAGGTTTTTTCACAAGGATTTTTGCTTGTCGGCAAGAGTTCAAATTTCTTCACTCGGCTGCGTGAATCCTTGCAATTTCACCCTTCAGACCCTCCTGACCCGGCGAGCCAGTCTGTCAGCCTCCTCATTACCAGTGATGTTTGAGTGCCCCGCCACCCCCATCAGGAATGTTTTGTCCAGTCGGCCAAGTTTCAGCAGCACCTGATGACAACTCCACACCAACTGGCTTGATATGCCGTTGCTGTTTAGTGCTGATAATACTGCCCGACTGTCGGAACCGATTCGACATTCTTCAACTGCCAATGAAATGGCATATATCTCCGTCTGGAATATGCTCGTCATTTTTCCGAGGAGTCAGGCCAGTTCCATAATCGGATTCCCCGAGAACACCAATGCGCCCGATCCAAGACTGATTCGTCAGTGAAGATTATTAAGTCTGTAATCTAAAAAGACTCATGGCCATTTATCGACCATTCTTCTCTTTTGGTGATTACAACAGTGTATGTCTTTTCGAAGATAAATCTAGAAACCATATGATCGGTCGGGATCAAGGCTACCGGATGTTTTTCAAAGAGTTTCCAAATAAACGCATGACCGTATGATTGGCCGCCTTTTCACGCTCCAATGGTATCGAATCTATATGAGTCGTTGGGTGCTTCTGTTTCATCTCCAAGTGAATGAGGGGTAGATTTAGGATAGCTTCAAATGCCGCAGTTGGCGCAGTACTCATGCTTAAGCAACCAAGCCTCTAAATATGCGTTAACAGCTTCCTGCTGTTAACAAAGTTCAGTCTCGGCCACCAGACGATGTATGCATACATCAAAATCGGTTTTATTATGGATGTATACATCCAATGTATCTGTTTTGGTGAAAGTACCTATCGCATTCCTACCGCACCAGAGCAATCTGCAGGATTTCTGATATTATTCCTGGATATGGTGCTTCCACGTTAGCTTAGAGCCGAAATGTACTCCTAAATACTTGAGTGTTTGTGTCAGCTAGATTTCGGTGGGCACCGTATAGCCGCCCCACCTAACATTCCTAATGTACATAACTAGTCCAGTCTTCCTAGCGTTCACCGTGAATCCATTGCGGAGGCACCAACTGTGGATTTCAATGGCAGAAAATGATGGTGCTCCACCCCTCCTAGACCCGAATATCATCAACTCTAGCTTGAGTTCGAAACATACCCTAAGCCAACAGTAACACAGAGAACGATACCAGCAACTTCACACCATACAATTTCCTAAATGACGGCCTATAATTGCATGATTCACAGGCTGATCACATACTCTCTTTCGGAATACGGTTTCAATAAGGAACGACACTACGTTATTGACACCGCTATTAAGAATGGGTATAATCCTCAGATTATTGAGAAACTGAGGAAAATCAAGCAACACACTAGGCGTGCCTATACAGCAGTATTTTCGCATCATAAGGAAGCCACCACGAGGCGGATAAGTATCGCGTATTCCTACTTATTCAACAACATCAAGAATTGGATAAAAAAGTTTCAATTGGAAGTTATAGGTTCGAGTCGATCGTCCCCTTGCAGGATTTACTGGGAAGCATAAAGGATTCTTTAGCAGTGGAGTTAAAAAGTGGTATCTACCGAATAACGTACAGCGATTGTAATAAGGTATATGTATATAGGACGTACGAAACGCCCGATAACGACTAGATTCAACGGGCACACCAAAAGGAGCGGTAAATAGTGTCCTGAAACAAAAGTCGCGCATAAGATCATCGGTTGCAGCACACATAGTCAACGAGAGTCATACCATTCAACGGGAAAATCTTGAGCTCTTCCGTGATGCAAATTGAACGACAACCTTGGACCCTTGGGAAAGTTTAGAAATTTTGAGAGAAGGCGCGATTATTAAACACGGATTCAGGTAACTGCCCCTCGAAAGTAATAAAACTCACTGCTGTAATTGAAAGGTAATTAGTTTAAAATTAATTAGATAATCAGTGAAAAAATACAAAAGAATATTTTAATTCCAATTATTTTTAGTAGTTTTGTACTGAAGAAGGTGGCATGTCGCCCCCAAAATATATATATACATTCAAAACAAAACAAGTCGGGAAACCGGAAGCTGGACGCTTCAGGTACGAAAGGTTTTGTGTATTTCTTAGTACGTAGCACGTAATATATGCATATGTCCACTTTCGGGTGATATTGACATTGATAGTCTTCAATTTTCAAAGAAGCAACAACTTCGACGTATTATAAATTTGTTAGTAATAGTGCGATTTCCATCAAACTTGGTATGATTATGCTCTACATTATAGCCTACATCCCTGCAGAATTTCGTGCCGCTAGGATGAATTTAAGAGGGGTTTCCAGGCAATTACAAAAAATTATAGTAATATACTATTATTAACTTTCTTTGAACAGATATCGGTATGAAAGGTATTTCGGAGCCAAGGCACCATATACTGGCAGCCTCCTGATTTTTTTCAGATTTTTCGGTTTGGTAGTTTCTGAGAATGGCGCCCTTAAAGAAATGATCACTTTCAACCCCCCGCACTCCCCACGTTTCCAAGAGATGCCAAAACTAAGATCGGTTTTGAAAAGTACTAATCGAGACCTTTACTTTGATACCCCACATGACTATATTTGATGAAAAAAAATTGTACACACCCCTTTTGCATGTATGGGGACCCCCCCTTCAATTCAACGTAAAAGGATGTAACTCACTGTATGTATGAGCGTTCACAGTTCCCACCTTTACACCAAATTTGGTGTCAATCGCTATAACCGTTTCCGAGAAAAATGCGTGTGACGGACAGACAGACAGACAGACAGACAGACAGACAGACAGACAGACGGACAGACAGACAGACAGACGGTAAACCGATTTTAATAAGGTTTTGTGTTTACACAATAAGGTTTTGTGTTTACACAAAACCTTAAAAAGGTGTAGTTCGGATAAAGTTACTCCTTTTCTATTCATTATGGGCTGGACTACCAGCATCAGACAAAAATCTCATCTCCTAATATAACAATTAAAAGATTGCTAACGATTTCGTCCAGGACAGAGGCAACTCATCAAACGCTGCCTTACCTCTGCCCTGGGAGCAACGTGACAGAATATAGCAAGAGGTGGAAAACATTCCTTTATATAATCGGAAAAACATGACAAAGGTGCGGATTATATCCAAATTTAAACAGCCAATAGTTTGAGCCTAAACTAGATTGCATGCTGCTCCCAGAGCAGGGGTGGAGCAGCGTCTGACGAGTTCCCTCCGCCCTGTACGAAACCGGTAGTCGTCTCTTTGTATACTAGGATACTATGCCCCAAACGAGGGGCCCGTGGACCATAACACGTGAGAGTAAGTTGGTCTTTATTGGGTCCGGTCCAACATCAGGTAAATAGATGAGGACTTAGGATCCCTCATATCCCAAACAAAAATTAAAAGATTGCACACTTTTAACTTTTAATAAAATGACTATAACCCCTTTGATATTTTACACATGCAATATAATGTATGTACATTTATATGCTCTCACATATTTAGATGCATTATACCTAAGCGGGTCAGCACAGGCAATATATCACATTATAGAAATGGCAACTTATGTTTTCGTTGTTGTGGCTCGAGTCCACCGAGGATTGATCGACGGTCCAAAAAATGAACAGCTTGTTCTTAATTTTGGTCAATCGATCGATCACCTGGATATTCCTTTTAAGGAATTAAACTGACACAGACAGGGTGAGTAGGCCTGTTGAAATTTGGGAGATTAGATTTCTTGGCTAAAATTGAACGAACGGATATGGATTAATACGCTAACTTCGCTCACTACCCAATTCCAAACATCGAAACATTCACTATCGTTAAGGGCATTTATTACGGAAATTTTTCATTTCATTGGATAGGATCTAGTAAAAAAACATAAATCAACCCCGGATATTGATGATGAATCGGGATGGATTTGGCGCTCGTTTATTGACTCTCATTTCATATTGTATTGTCCCGGTATTTGCTACCCTAATTCGATGTTATTGAAATTTGAATTGAAAACCCTAGGATATTTGCCGTCGATTGAATTTATACGATCAATCTTAGGAAGTGGATGAGGATCGCAATGCCATGTTTTACAAAAGAAAATTGTGGAATCCAATTCAGACATAAGTGCGAAAAGAAAGTGGTGCAGTGTATTTCGATAGAAAGTGCTGGAATTTCATCTCATATTATAGGAGCATTTATCATCCGACTGCCTCAGATATTCCCCCGAGCACGTAAGATGCAAAGAAATTAAACGATAATAGGTAGCCCTAAAACATAATTTAGAAGTCATAGGTATAAAATTGCTCCCTTAAGGGGGTCATCTCGTGTGAAAGCCGTTTTTTATTTCGCTTTTTTTAGAAATTTTTTGTGAAGAACTGGATAAAGATACAAATACGAATTTTTCACCATAGACTTACTCATATCTTGAGCGTGCATAGTAATTTTTCCAGCTCGATCGCATAGTTCGTTATTGAAATACAGAGTAATTTATACACCCATTTCCAAAAAAAGGTGTTTTTCTGCTGCCACACTAGAGGGCGCTGTGATTATGTTAAAAAAACAAAGTAAACGGCATTTTAATGTCCAGACTTAACTACAGTCCGTAAACTAGGGTTATTGAAAATTATTAAAAGCTAAATTTTTGGTGCCTTGTTGATTTTTTTTTTTTGAATTTTGGTGTTTTTTTACTACTTCTTCAATGAATAAAAAAAAACTACTGAACGAATCGCAATTATCCTAGTTTGCAGACCGTAGAAATATGTTCTGAATAAGTCGTGAAAGTTTCAAAGAATTTCGTTGGATAGATTTTGGACTGTGGTGGCAGCCGATTTTCAACATGCGGTTTCGAGAAAAACGCATTTAAAAACTAGAATGCGATTTTTAGCCATAAAATCTAAACTGACCATTAATCTACTATACCTAACCCATAAACTTAGGTTTCTTCAACAAACACATCCACAGCCTTGGCTTCAATTCTTGTCCTTTTAGCGAAGTCATTCGAACGTTATTCGGACCGTATAATTTCCTAACAACTCCAAATATCAAAAAATCACTTTACCCATATATTCTACACTATATATAGATTCATTTGATGCCAAAAAAAATTCGATTCCGTGAATCCGACACACGGGATGACCCCCATAAATTAAAGTTATCCAACTGCTTTCATAGAATTAAGCGTTTCAGTTACTACTTTGAGGGGCCGAAAACGAATCTAGAGTTTATTGGAGAGGCTCGAGTTTCGATGCTGCAATAGACCACGCCAACAAAACATTTTCACAAAAATTGATCGACCAACTAGTTAAGCTATAGAGAAACCAATCTTCACCACTCATTAGATATGCTCGTGACAGTGCTAATTAACCGCATCAAATGAACTGAGAAGCATTTTTCACGCGAATATCGCTACCGGAATCTACAAGTCAAATACACCCATTGCAAGGTAACGGAACAATTTCAAAAATAAACTGTACGGTGAAATGGTCATATAAGGTCCATCAGTGGTGGTGGCAGTAGTATTAACTTTGAAAGTCGAACGCGATGTCTCGACTTCATCGGGAGGCCGCCCCGCTCCACATCAGGGCTTCCGTCCAGCCGAAGACAAGTATTACCCTAAATTACCTGTGTCGTTGATAGATGCTCCCACCCGCACGAGAAAATCTCTATTTATTGTCCCTTACAATCCCTAACAGTCACTAATTTTTCACTGTCGAAGAGATTTCCACTAAATTTCCCGTATGACATCCACATTTATTCCAGTCCTTTTATCTCAAGTTCCTAGAATGAAATTCCGCCTACTTAGCTAAGCTTTTAAATCCTCATTCCTTCTTGACAATGGACGTATCTAACCGATGAGTAGCCGCAAATTTCAATTCATTTCACCTAGTCCTTCATTTCCGAACAATTTCGTTGACTACCCTCAATAATTAAATGCATCTTGAAAAGTCCGAAAATAATAGAAGTTGGTCAGATGGAATCAAGTGATAAATGAACTGCTATCAAATTTATCATGTACGAGGTGAGAAAAGCCTCATATATTAATCATCGCGGCCATTTAGTGGCTTTTGGTTCATTTTTTTTTCAGTGTAGAATCATTTGATAAATCTGCTGTGAAAAATACATACATGGTTACCATAAAACCCTGTGTGGGACATGACACGCTAACCAGAAATGTTATTTTCGCTAAATAAGCTGATTACAATGCATTCACCAACTAAACCAATTTGCCGCAATGCCACTAATTATAGGCGAGAACACATGGGCCTGAACACTAAAATAGCAATTTCACCAAACCCAGTAGCGAAATTAGTGAATTCCCCAAGCTGGGCCAAACTATCGATTTTCTGCTGCATAAAATATTACTGCCATTACTTGTTCCACAAAAACACCCTTAAAGCTAGCATTTAGCATGTTTGATACTCACCTGCAAAATGGGCAGGAAAAAACACAGAAATTGTCCAAACATCCAATTCTGTATGAGCAGTATCATGAGGCTGATTGGTAGAACGATTGAGCATTGTACGAAGTGACAAATTGCCAGGTTTATGATGAATGCATGGGTCACGTCCTTGTAGAGCCGATGTATCAGTGCATAAACCGTGATTGCAATATTCATTACGCTCCCAACTATGGCCAGGATAGCATACTGCAGCACGAACAGCATATATATCGATCTAACGCTAGGTTTCAAAATGGGATCGTTGAAGTGTTCTAGAGCCGTTGTATCATTCTCGTAGCCTGCTATTATCCTGGCAATAATTACGAAGTACTTATCAGGGAGGTCCCTCAGCTTCGCTTCCACATCTGATGATGCCATTTTGCCTTTGATGAGGAATCACTGCAAATGAAGAGAGTTTTGATGTTAAAAAATGCAATTGTGTTTCCTAACTTAATATTGAAGGTTGTTTTTAATAATATGAAATTAGTATCAGGAATAAGTAATGAACGAAATGCCAGATTCGATCCAGGTACGAAAACGCACCGTTCATATATATGAACGTGTTATCTCACTGGTAGGGTCGGGTACAATTCGACTATCAGTAACATTGTATATTATATCAAGTTGGACATGTTTCTAAGTGATAACAAATCAGAGCTCGGGGTTAAAAGGTTTTGTGCACTGTTTTCCTCCTTCCTAATGAAGAATATTTGAATGCAGGACTGCTCCATTTGGTACCTTGTGGTACCACCATGAAACTAATGATTACTTTCTAGCCCCGTATTCCTCGTCTTTTGGAACTAACTTCAAAATTAGGACCGGTTTCATCGATTCCCCCATGCTTATATTTGATGAAGAAAATAATTTGATAGCCCCTTTTGCATTGAGCCGTGTTACTTGGTACAAGTGTGTCTGAGTGTGGCAAACGGAAAGACAAACAGGTGGGCTGACAATGAATTGCAAGTAGCTATCATGAAGAGCAAATTAGAACATTTCAAGCGGATGTGTACTGAAGCTGACTCTGACCCATGGGGTGGCGCATACAGGTCGGTGATGTCAAGGAGAAATCAACTGTGCCACAGGGTTCTGTCCTAAGTCCCTTATTGTGGCTAGGCATGTATCATGGAGTGTTGAAGCTACGCCTTCCGGCAACCTGACAATAATTGGCTTCGCCGATAATATTGGAATAACAGCAGTTGCATAGCATCAAGGCGAGATCGAGATCTACGCAAATGAAATAACATAGGAAATCAATTCCCGGTTGAGAAATTGCGGCCAATCGGAAGAAGTCCTCATCAGCAAGAGAAGAGAGAACACAACTGTGAAAATCAAAGTTGGCGAACAAACAATTTACTCCCAAGAATCCCTCAAATACTTGGGAGTAATGATTGATACAAGGCTTAACTTGAAAAAGACATATTGAGTGCGCCGCAACTAAAGCGTCTTCCATCGCTGCAACGATCTCGAGGATACCACCGAACATTGGTGAGCCAAGACAAAGTCGACTTCTTCTGCTTTCTATGGTAGTCACCTCCATGCTACTCTACGCGCAACAAAGTAAACTGCAGAAAATTAGGAATGGCGTATCGGCTAAGTGCATTCCGGGTGTGCAGTGCGTATTAGACAACATTAAGAGAAGCAGCATATATACTAGCAGTGATGCTTCCCATAGACATCTTTGCGAATGAAGGTCAGCGACTCTACAACAAAACGTATGCAGCTGAGGAGTTTAGCGTATTTCGACGGCAGCTGGCATGATGGAAATCTATCGAAGAGTGGCAAAAGAGATGGGGCCAGTCACAAACCGGTCGTTGGACATACCGCATCATTCCGGATATTCGGAAATGGTTTGAACGAAGCCATGGGGAGTTAACCGAGACCAGTGGACATGAAGATTATCGTAATTATTTACATCGATTTGGTCACAATGAGTCACCCTGCTACCCAAGATGTGGTAACGTGGCTGATAATGCGGAGCATGTCATATTTGATTGCCCCTGAATTATCGCGCACCGAACAAGAATGAAAGCGGTCGCATACAGGTGACTAACACTCGAAAATATTGCGGAGTTCATGCTAGAGTCAACAGATCCTTCGAACCGGGTTACAAAAGAACTGCAAGCTATTCACCGACAGCTTAGACAGGAAGAACTACGACGAAAACAAGAAAAGGAGAGAATTATAATGAGCCGCAATTAAAAGTTGATCCAGCCCCGCGACGCAATACTTTATAGGAGTTCGGTGGGGAGAGTGAAATGAGAAGGAGTTGGTATTAGTGAATAGCACTCTGCCATAACTGCATAGCAGGAGCCAGCAGTAGGTTTTGAACCTTTCCACCTTCCAAAGCCGAACAAAAAAAGGCTGACAATGAATGGACTTTAACAGATTTTACAGAAAACCTTAAAATATCAGAGGTTGCTTTTTTCTTCTGCACTGCCACAAATTATATTATTGTCTCCCTGCTGTTTTTCGTAAGCGCTCTAACATTCTAAGCTCCTCCTGAATACAGCTTATGGTGCCACTAACTGCATTCCACACTTCTTAGGATTCGAGCATTTACGGAATGATCGTTTCCACTTATAAACGTATTGTCAAATAAAGTTGAAACTGTTCCCTCGCGTTTGCAAATCTCGAACATAGGAAGAGTATGTGCTCCGGGTCCTCGTATTCGTTTATACACTCAGGACAGAAGGGAGAATGGTCATGTCCAAAACGATGTAAATACCTGCGGTACCCACCATAGGTATGGGTACTCTAGCTAGCAGCAGCCTCCTCAGTGGTTTGTGGTCCTGGAACATTGGGCATCATGCCAATTAACGCCGCTACAACTTTCGTTGCCTTCTCGCCCGCATAGCTCAAGTGTTCCTTGAAGGTCAGTCGATGATCTAGTATAATTCCGAGTTATTTCATGAAAGGCTTGGACTCTATCCCATGCTGCCCCACACGAAACCATAGAGTTTCTTTCAGTTTACGGCAGCTGACCAGTACAGCATCAGTTTTAAGTTCCACTAAATCTAATCCATGTGATACCTACCAATCCTTAATTAGCCTAATTGATGTCTCACATGCCCAGATAAGATCCTCCAAGTGTTTGTCCACTGCAACAATTACAATGCCATCTGTATAGCCGATAAGGGTAGCTTGTCCTGGAAGTTTGATGCGCAGCACATGTTCTTATACCACGTTCCAGGGCAGTGGGCGCAGCACTGATCCTTGAGGCACTCCGCCGGTTATCAAATATTCAACTGGCCCTGTGCCGATGTCGTAGAGGAGTTTTCTATCCACGAAATAATTCCGAATGATTATTTGAATATACGACGGAACATTCAGCTGGTTTAAGTATTTTATTATATGCTGCCATTGCGCTGAGTTGAAAGTATTCCTCACGTTCAGGGTGATGATGGCACAGTATTTTTTGGTACTACCTTGCCATCTTATACCTGCAATTACTTCCTCTGCCAAATTGACTACTGCGTTGGTAGCATCCACCGTTGATCGGCCGGCGCGAAAACCATATTGTTGTGTGGACATGCCTCCTCCTTTTCTTTAATTTGCTTATACTGTCCAGCAAACAAATGGGACGATATGACGATGATCCACCAGGTGGTTTACCACTCTTTGGTAACATCACCAGCATTTGCTCTTTCCGTTGAGTCGGGAAGGTGCCCTCTTCCAAGTAAGTATTAGAAGTGGAAACAAACCACTCCGGTCTTGCTTTATCGCCACCTTCAAAGCCACGTTCGATATTCCGTCCAGCCAGGGTGCTTTTTAGCCCTTACTTTTTCGCAGGCAATGGTAATCCGTGGTGGGATGCTCTCTTTCGACCGCAATAGTGCATTTGCTTTGCTGTGGGAATAGAGTGTGCACTATTCTTCGCAATAAAACTGGGCACTTTATCTGCAGGGCCCTGCTTCCTTTCAACTTAACCATTAGCGCTCTATAGGTTCCTCCCCGCGGGATGATGTCGGCATCTTCGTCGAATTCTTGAAGTCTTTCGCGGTGACAATCAGGGATCGTACACTTGCATCTAACGCCAGTTCATGTAAAGGGGGCTTTACACGCAACAATAAATCGTAACAATTCATTGAACGATTTATCGCTCCAACAAATCGAAAGAGTAGAGCACTGTTTACACGCTACGCTAAATTGTAACGATTTCTTGTCAAATGTCACCCTACATCGATCCCCCAGTCTTTATAAAAGCTTTAACCATGGAGGAAGTAGTGTTGCTGTCGCTGTACATCGGTTGTTTGGTGAGAAAGGTGAAGAATCGTTACGATTCCCAGAAATTGATGCCGGCCGGCATCAACCATCCACTCCAACTCCAATCCCAATAAATCGCTACAATCTCCCGTTTACACACAACGATAAATTGTAACAATCTGATCGTTACGATAAATTGCTACAATGTATCGTTGCGTGTAAAGCCCCCTTTACGAACCCATTTCCAGGCGTTACAGTTATTTCTTCAAACGGGTATCGTCCTGTCGTCCAAATTGCGCACTTTCCACTTTTGTCGGTGGCTCATACCACGTTATCTTTTCCTCCTCGCTAATAATCGGCTTGGACTTGGACTGAGGGCACAAAAGATCGTGTGCGGCCCCACAATGGTTGAGTTTTAACTAAATAAATCTCATTTACTCTTTGCTTTCACTCCTAAACAAAACGCATTTTCCGCTTCCTGAACCATGACCCTTATCACCAATTTATCATATAGCTGGTTTGAAATTAATGAGGTTGACCATTAATTTATCCAATCAGTTCACATCACACATAACTTGACAACTTAAGGAAGAACAATGAATGTACGCTGTCGCAAGTAGAGTTTCTCATTCAAGAGATTATCTAGAATCTATTATTCAGACAACCTGGGCATTATAATCGTAAACCAAAGGAGAAAATATATCTATGTAAATAAAGCCTCTTATAAGTGCGTAATAACGGAGACGGTTAGAATAACCATCCAGGCAAATTATAGTCAACCACGAGAGCAGGTTAATTCCAAAAATTGCCAAAATTTAGTGTACACTGTACCTCCCTAGGAGAAAGCACCTGACCATCGAGTTTCTTGTAGAGCGCAGTTAGTAATGCACATTTTCATTTAGCTTGTAGACAAGTATTTGTTTTGCTCGGACTAATTTATTTACGTCCTGACGCAGTCAATGCGTTAAGAACCCTTGCCCATTTCTCGACAGGACCGGGGCCCGTCTTGCCGCTTCGACTGTGGTGGACGCCTTAGCATTTTTCCGAGGCTTTTTTCTCGATCCGATCATGTTGTTTTCAACGACTTTGGATGCATTTTCTTGGTCGGGCGGTCGCGGGACCTATCATCAAGAGAGATACATTGCCTCAAACCCTCCTCCTTTACCTGGGTTTGGGACCATCATACTATGTTAATAGCATAACGAAGCTTTAGCGTATGTATATGCTGCTCATAACCCATTAGAAACGCATATTCGCATACAGCCGAATATCGCGCCAGCTTAAGCGTTGGCAGCATACCGATTCGCAACTGGTTCACAATTAGAGACTTCCCCACTAAAAATATCAAAATCTTCTCACAATCTTGCAACCGTTGTCACAACCTAAGCAAGTAAGCGGAACTGCCCACAGATTTGCAACCATGCTGCAACCAGCAAGTTGGTTGTCAACTTGGTTACGTGTCTGCGGCTTATAGCTTCCAACAAAAAAAAATCAGCTAATGCAGTAGATGATAGGTAGCTTTGCACTTCCTGTTCGTGTTGATACTGGGATCGACTTATTTTAGCATTTTGTGTAAAAGAGACTTGCCCGCCTGCCTGTCATACACATGTTACTCTTAAACGGAACGAAAGTTGGTAAAAATATGAAGCCTGTTAAGCCCTTTAAAATACCGGCTGGTGCAATTTTATGTTCAGTTTAAGAAGACTTGTGCTGTCCATATATTTGAAAAGGAGGGGCAAATTTTTTTTTCTCGGAATTTCATCAGGTATCAGATGAAACTGACCATTAAATGGATGAGTACTATGGGCCACTTACATCTTTAACAAAATAGTTGTCCAATGATATCACCCTACTCCCAGGGCATAGGTGAGGGAACGTCTGAAGAGTTTGCTTCTGTTCTGTCTGTCATCTGTTTTTGACTTTTATGTTAACAATTTAAAAAAGAAACATAATTTTTCAATTATTCGTGTTTCATTCTGCATTAAAGTAGCTCAAAACCGCTCCCATGGTTCTATCCCGCAAGTCATACCGCGAATCGGGAAAATTCAACGACAAGTGATTAATATGCATTATTTGCACTCCCCTCCTGCATAATTTCCACAGTGCTCAATTTATCCTTACCTTGACACAGCTTCTATCCGAACAACTCGCTCAGCAATGTCATTTCAACCAATCACCATATTTTTATCCGAGAGTCCATTGTCTGTGGAGGAATGGTTCGACTTAAAGCAATTTGATTTACGTCATTTCGATTTAGAACGCCTGAAGAATTGAGGAACACAACTCGACTTCGGTTGTTTCTTTTTCAACTTGCATACATACAATGCAATTTTAATACTTCATTTTCCACTTACAAGCATATAAAATGAAAAAGTTTTTAAGCTTCGACTTACGTCTTAACTTCGTCCTAGGATGCATTTTCCCGGAATAAATTAGTGGTACATAGTATTCCTACACTTTGAATATGCTGTGTAACTTCGTCGTATTACATTATATGTAGATGCCTGTTTCTATAATACCTTGATAATAAGAAGAAATGTGTCATCTGAAGGGACTTTCAAAATTGCTTCACTTCAGATATAATGCAAGTCCATGCCCTGTGCCCTGCGTACTTTTTCCTCCATAAATATATTTTTCAAAGTTTCAAGGCAACTTCCATAAAAATGTTCCACGCATTTCCGGAAAATCATCTGTCAATTACAACCAAACCATGTTAAATGGTAAACAACTAAGCAGGCATTATTCCATTTCTCCTCTATTCGGAAACCTACTCTTTTCGGATGTCAAAAACGTTTCGGTGGGTACAAAGCATGTGGGTACATCAAAGTATTTAATATGAGATGATAAATGTAGGGATCCATTCATCAAGCGCCAATACCAATAAGGACTCTTTTTATTTACTCTTCAAAAATACGGAAAAGATACTTCTTGGAAACCTTCCCTTCCGCCTTCAACGTGTTGATTACTATTTTGTATGGCATCGATATTATACCAAATAATGCGGAGCCAATGGGAAGGGAGCTACTAAATCTTAAATTTCTTTCCTTTAGTTCATTTTTTTTCAAGGGAAAGTATATCAAATCATGCTACAGATGAAGCAAAAATATGTAAAATATACGTATTACTTTTTCAATTACCAATGCCAAAGACGATGGCAAAATCGAACAGATGTAAGTAAATTTAGTAGAAATTAAGATGAACCTAAAGAAATGGTGGAAAAGGTCCACCTGCAAATACTGCAATTCCGCTGAAGTGTCCCATCGACGTGAGCTTACATCCTGCCATGCTTGACAGATTCGGAGAAGGCGGATGTTTTTATGTTTTTGACATATCATTTTCGAACATGCCTTTCATAAAGTTGTACCGTACCCTTAAGCCGGTATCGCGGGAGTCTAGTAAAAAACACACACTAAGCGTGGTGTAGTAAAATTCGAAACCTGAACGAGGGAAGATTAATGTTTTCTCAGATTTCAGATTTTTAGGAGGTACATATAGTCATTGGAATATCATTTCAAACCAATGCCCTTTTATAAAGCGGAACCTATCGTCCAAAGAAGCCGGCAAGAGAGAACAAACTTACAATCACTTAAACAGTTAAATACTTAACAATGAATACATCATATCGTCCCTTTTTTTTAAAAGAAGATTAACCAAAAAGCTATGAAAATATTAGCAACTAAATACTAAAATATGCGCACATATTTCGTTTTCAAGGTAGAAAATTTAAATCCCTTAAAATTCACAATTAAGTCTGGATAATGGAAACAGGAAGGGAAATCTAAAGAACCTTAAACCGTTTTGTTCGACGAGCATGTAAAATGCTAAGAATGACATGTGCAACGTAAGAAACTCATTGAGGCTAACTTGTTTCCTGGCATGTCTCCCTATCTGCGGCTACTCCAAAGACGTTATGTAAAACACCGGTGGAAGCAGCCGAAATAATCCATTTCTAAGATGTTCCCTCAGGAGACCGTAAAAAATATAAACACACGTATACGGAAATGACACGAACGGAAATAATTTTAGTCGGATGACATCGCGCTCAAAATTCAGACTCCCCGGGACAGCCAACAGCAGCGGCTTTACTACTCTGTCTACACAAAATTCGAAGGGATTCCTAATACGAATGTTGCAAAGGAAAACTTGGAAAAACTAAAAAAAAAAGCTTAAAACACTCGAATAAATGATGTTTAATAAAAGCCAGCAAAATAACAAAGAAAGGGCAAATTTCTTCCCTATTTCGGTACCGTTCCACCTTCTGCTCGATATCAACCTCCAAAACCCGACTCCCTTACAATTGTTTTTCTTTCAACCTATCTCTAGCCAAAAATTAAAAAAAAGCAACAGTCGTATTTTCCTCGAGCAATAGCCCGACATTTTCGCAGCACCGTAACAGCAACAATCCTAGGGGCAGCGTGCAATCAGTTGTTTGGCAGCAATACTTAAATACATAAATGTTTCGCTAGGCAAAATGCATTTGCTAGCACACGGTATGGACATGCATATGGGGGCTGGGCAATTCATAGTGGCCACTACAAAAGGAAATATGGAATCATCGTTTTTGATGTTTTAGAATTTATGCATTGTAATAATAACAATCGTTGATGTGTCAACACAATTGACTCTGGGCCTTGAAAAGTGTTAGAGCGCTTCATTCAAAACCATAATCAAGACCGCAAATCCATGGTTACTACATTATTTTTGAAGAATTGTTGAATTGTTAGTTTAGTTTATAATGGTTTTCTTACGCTCGACAAACCTCATTCTCCTTGATTAGACATCCTCAAACACTTAGGAAATACATGTAAATGGATTTGGCCTACGTTATCTGACCATTAACTAACTAACTGTGTCGAACAATTTAAACAATTTATTGATATATTCTGTCGCAAAATTATCATGAATTTTTGAAGCCCAGTTGTGAAGAGAAGAAGGACAGATAGTTTCACTCTGAATGGTTGTAGACCACAGCAACTTCTCAGGGGGTAGGTGTCCAAAGAGCAACAACATCGTAATCTTACAGATTACTCACTAACGAAGCTATCACCACACCTGCCAGTTTCATATAAAATGCACTTTCAAAAATAAGATGAAAAAATTTGAACTCCTTAAGAAGCAGATGAAGTGGACTAATGATATGAACGTTTTCATCATCCGTTCCTAATATGAAAGCATAATGCAGGAGGCAGGCACAACATCTTAGCGCCTCATGTTGAACGAAATCTTCGTCGAGCGTTTCCCATTGAATGTGAACTGCTTCATTACTTGCAGCGACACAGTCAGGGAGCTTGTTCAATTTGGAGTCATCGCGAAAACTGATGACTAAGAGCCGATGGGGCAGAGGCATTTCAGTACTCCCGGTAGAACTCTTACTCCGGCTAGAGTCTCCCGTGAGGTTCAGAGCGAATTCCAAAGTGCGTATACAGAATTCTCGGAAACGGATCCCTAGCATAGACCAGTTGTTTCCAAGCTCTTTGCATTCACACAACCCAATCAATGATGAGATCGACTTATCGACTGTGTCCTGATATATTGCTACTGCAATTACAGTTGCTTGTGTATTGTGATGCAGTTATGGCTGTCAAATTGCACGGCCATAAAATTCACTCTCGCGCTATTAGTTTAAGTGACAGAAGATATCCACCATGGAAAATCCATCATTTAAAATGGAAACCACGCGAGGAACCAAAGGAGTCTTTTCAGATCACTCAGCGAATCTCAACATAGCGTCCGGCCAGTGCAATTTTCGGTAACGGAAGTAATAGACTATTAGAGAGGACCTCTGGGATTTTCCGCCCAGCAGGATGCAGATAATGAGTGCATTTTCGCTGAAGGAAGCCGAAACTTCTCCTCTTCTCCACTGCGGGAATTACATGCCTTATCCTTACTAAGAACACAGCGTAGTACACCGCAGACACAAGACCGATCGCTTGCTTACCAACCCTGTAGCTATTAAAGCAATTGGTGACAGTCATGGAAGGGCGGCATACCATCTCGTCAGTGCGTTTATCTGAGGATACCAATGCCCCAGAGTCGATCGACACACGGATATGCATCTTTCCGGGGTATTTGAATTCCTCTTAGTTAGGCATTCTTTATTTTTTTTTTATTTTTACAATGAAATATGGCTTACATTTTAGGTGAGTTAAGATACTTGATGTACTTAGATAACATCAAGTTGGATGCCGGTATTTTTGCCAGCCTTACAAGTCTTAGTGACATATTTAGCCATGATATTCAAATTGAATTTGGTTTCAACAAGCGTCAAATCCAAGTCATCCCCAAAGGTTGCGTGCTGAAAATGGCATTAACGACCTCCACCTAAACTTCAGTTGGTGAAACGAAAGATGCTCTGCTGTCCGAATTCCGATACGTAAAGCTGAAGTCTTATTTTTCGGGGAAAAAAATAAAATAAGCGCACTGAATATGTTCACCATTCCTTTACCCGCTTATGCTTTCGGAATATTGCCGAGGACGAAAACTGATCTGGAAAAAGGTCCACGGTATACGGACCACTATGCTTTAATTCTGCCGTGGAACGGATGAACCTACCTTGTAACATCTCACACACCGTCAAGTCGACTCGCTACGCCGTCATTTTTAGAGCAAAGTCCAAACGGGTCCCTTCCATGCGGTTGTTTGTAAAGTAGATTCCGGACTGGCTTCAGTTAGCTTGAAGAATTGATCTTTCAATCCTCTGAGTAAGGCCGATGCACGGTAAACACGTAAATTGCCTTTGGCAGCCATTCGTCAAGTTGCATTTGTCAAACAGATGGCTGCATGCTGCGGGGCCCTTTGCTGACGGAGGGATTTATGTATACAGTTTAGGACAGCGTGGTTACAGCGTTACAGATGTTGGACCATCTCATTTGTTCTGATTGGACCATTATGGCTCCCCTAATGTCCTGAGACCTCACACTATCTGTTTTACACCATACACAAGTGCACCATTTGGCAAATATACCCGATATTGCGTTATTAACCTTATTCGAAAAAATGGCCACTCTCGACTGAATTACTTTATCTAGAACTTCTCCTCAGCCGCCAAAACGATCTACAATCCTTCTCACCTTCCAAAGACCAGAGCCAATCCGCCTCGTGGCATCCAGCTGAGCCATATCCAACCTAGCCGGTCTAGATCCTGCTAATTCCTGCGGCTAACCCCGGCCTTCAACTTCAAAGTCCAAGTTAAGGCAGCAGAAGCAAAGATTGCATCAAATTAGACATTGCAAGGTGCATGCATATTGGCCCTCAGCCAAGGTCAACCGTTGTGACGATATTCAATAATATGCAACCTGGGCAAGTTACATGTGCAAGCAGAATTGTCAGCGACCATATTGGCTAGTCAATTTTCGCTCACACTGTTTGAAAACTTTTAATAAATACAAATTGAAAATAATTTTTGAGTTTAGGGGAATATACCAATTGTTAGGTTTTTTTTAAAAGTAAGCAAAATTAATCATTTTAAATGTTAAATAGAAACGAATGTCGGGATGGGAATCATGGAGTTGAAAGATCGGGAAAGGTAATGGGTGTTAAAACGGGGGAAAAAGAGGAAAAATTACATATTATTAAATGCACTCTTTTATAAGACTGTCCCTGAGAAGGGCAAACAAAATAATGCACAAGTCGCAAAGCCACGGAAACCATAGAATACAAAATTTGAAACCAATTCAATTAATAGAATCGAGTGATATAAGCAAATCACGCTCCAGTTTCTCGCCAATAAAAAAGATAGTTTTGCTAACTTAGGAACAAAAATAATTTTGCCAATTCCTTTAAACACACTTTTTAAATGGTAGTTTTTTTTTCTTTTAAGCATTTGAAACAAGAATACAAGTTACACGCAGGCCTCTGTAGAGATAAAAAGGGAAATATTATTAGTAACCCACACACGGGATGAATTTAACACTTTAAAATGTTGATGCATTCTAATCCAGCGGGTACCAATGCCCAAACAATCATCCCAGAAGCCTTCTCAAATGGCGAAGTTCATTGACAATAACTATCATTAAGTGATGTTGAAACAGCACTATACATCATCGATCAGAGGAGCAACAAGGCTCCTGGTGGAAGGCGGAACTATGTAAAATAAATTGAAATAATACTAAAGCCAGCATACGGAGTAAATCATTGGTAAACTACCAAGATCGCTTCACATCTAACTGTTCTCAATAAAGCACGACCATGAGAAAAGTTAAGAATTTAACATCGATGTGCACCAAATCTTGGTATACTTCGGACCCTCATCTAAGGAGAACTGACGCAAAGCTCCATACAAACTCGTCCTTGCTTCCATTGCCTTTAATATGGAACATGCCATCCGAAGAATTCTCATTCATTCAAAGGGACATCACTAGTGAAATCAACCCAGCTGGTAGCATACACGAATGATATTAGCATCAACGCACTTTCAGTACCGGAAACACGAGTAACTTTTCTAGATCTGGAATTCGCAGCAAAGGAAGCTGAATTAAGGATTAACGAAGCTAAAATAAGATTTAGGATTTAGGAATATAACTGCGAAAGTAATGACAGTTTCATATATCTTGGAGCACACCTGAAAAAGGACAACAACGAAGACGAAATTTGGAGGCAAAAATGTATAGTAAATGAGTGTTTTCGATCCGCCTCCCAATTTTGAAATTAAGAAAATACACAAGAAGAGCAAATTCCATATACAGAACTATCATTAGACCTGTGGTATTGTTTGGCTGTAAAATTTGGACCATAGTAAAAGCCACTAAAAAAGTCGTTAAAATCTTTGAATGGAGAGACCCCATATGCGAGGGATCATACTGGACAACCAGGTACAATATGGTATTGTACAGAATCTGTGACGATCCAGCTATATCCATTCTAGTCACAAGCCGTAATGGGCAAGCCATATGGAACATTAGAATTCCCAAGTGTTCGGGAAACGGTTAAGCTGAAACCCCTGAGAATTAAGGAAAACCATTAAAAAGAACGGGAGAACGCAACATACAACCACAGTAGGTCGCTGGTCAGATTCGACACCTGGAGGATACAATTAGCAAACCAAGATTTTGAGTGGCGGCTTATACTGGAGACTAAAATTTGATTGTCGATCTACTGATAATGTACTACTTGACGCATCCATGGAAATAGGTGGCGAAAATTATTCCTTTCTTTAATTTGAGAGTCAAATCTATAATTTTTGAACGAAGCGAAATGTTCCACCGATCACTGACATACATACATAGGAGGATTTGTAGTGACATGAAATATACTTCCACTATTGATGAAGTTAAAAGACATTAATTTACTTTGAAGACCCTCTGGATTCACTCATAGAACTTGCTCGTAGGGTATAGATACCTTAATTTGCAATAAACATATATAAAATTCATGAAGAAAGGAAATTCGTGGGTGCTATGGTCGAGTTGGGTGAGCACCAGATATCTGATTTATCTAATACCCCAGGATCGAAGCCTGGTCGCTAAATTTCGCTTTTATGCATTTAAGTTCAGCCGTCATACGAGCACACAAGACTAAATGTATTTAAGCGGAAGTCCCCAAAAAGGATCGCCGAAGCGAAGTGTAATAGAGTTTGATGCCAAATTATGTCGATACAATAATACGCTGCAAGAAATAGGATACTATCAAATATAATATTTCACAAGACCATCAAACTTACAAAACTATAAAAGTTGTTGTACCTGAAATAGCTAGCTTCCGGTTTCCAAAGTGACAAAGTCACTCTGACTTCATATTTCCCTTTGAATTCAACCTGATAGTTCTAAGTTTCCTAAGTTCCATGAATGAAGTGTTATCTGATACAGAAATTGTTTACTTGTGACAAAAACTGCTAGGCAAGAAGATAGATGGCCATAAAATCGCGGAATTTGTTTTTAAATAGATACATTGCTTTAAAACGAATGTTCATGGTAAAGGCATCCTTTAATGAAATTTTTGAGAAATTCTTTAGACTCGTCTATGATGCTCCTCTTTAAGAACAAACTTTAAAACAATGCATGGTTCAAATTCCACCAAAGTATCCGAGATATTTCTGGATTAATTAAAAGTATTCAAGTTGTAATTTCCCACCATATTGTAGTGAAATGAGTTTAACTTGGATCGGTTCTATGCAACCCCATTACACTTTCAAAATAAATATTGTACCTTCACCTACTATTGAATGTGCAATAGATACTCTTGAGACGGAGTTTCATTGTTGGCTTTTCACACCCTTCCAAGGATATATGGTGTTTAGAATTTTCAGTTGGGAAAGGATGTTTGTCTTTCATATTTTGATTGAGTGGCTACAGAAACCTTCTTTTCACCTTGCGTAGACGCGAAAAAAAGATAAAATTAATGGAGGGAATCATCAAATTAATGATATTTTATGATTAATTAGAGAATGTTCGCCTGCTCGCCAATTTTATCAGAATAGATGTGCATGGATAAAGCGGAACAATCGCTTACCTTTGGTTTGGATACCTCCTTTAATTAAAGTAATCCATTAGCAATCCTGACACTAGCAAACCACTTTCACCATTTATTCACACCTTCCCGAATATCACGAACTTTTCCCATGTTATTATTGATCACTATTTGATAACTGAATCGTTCTACTTTTTCGATGCTAATATTATTCTCTACTCAGCCATAAATACGTTATTATCTAACTTCATTTTCGACACCCTAAATATTCCACTCAATATGCTTACAACTGCAATACCCACTATCGGATTCGCTTTCTCCGTACTATCAACTGAAACTATGGTTTTATATCATATCACCTGGCACCTTATGACGACCTTATCAGAAAGAGGACCTTCACGCACGACCGCTTGGCGACGACTAAGGATTCCGCCAACAGTTCCTCTGGTGATACCGGAAAACGAAGCTCCATTTCTATTATGGAAATTCTGTTAGTTTTTTGGAATTCTCTGGGGAGCGACGATCAAATCAAATTTTATTTGGAGCTTTCACGGCTTTTAACAACAATTTTATTTCCTTAGTGAATCGAATTGAAACAGTGGATATTAGCAACTATATAATTCCTGATTCCCCAGGCAGCGATTCCAACGCTTGCGCATTGAGTGAAAGTTCAATTCGCTGCACACATGTTGCTTCCCGGTGTTTTCTTTCGGTTTTCTTTTAATTTTTCAAAGAAAAAATGCCACCACTCATGCACTTTATCAAGTACAAAAATGGAAGTTTACTCAAGCGATTGATTTGATTTTCTTCTTGATCCTTTCTAGAACGAAACTTACGGTACCTTCAGGACACTCTTTTGGTAAACTTGCATTTTCTGGCAAACAGTCATTACTCCTGCTTTGAAAATAACTGCGGCGAAATAAACGCAACAACTTAATACGTCCTGAAACAGAAGCTTTTCCTTGGAAGGTTAAGGACTTCTTTTACATGACCAAGGGTCAAACTATATGAACAGATACCAACCTAATTATTTCGATTACCGTTGCCTTCCAGTCAATCCGATCGAAATTGGCTGGTACCTAAGAAATCCCAAGACTTCACTTTATCCTTTATCCTAAGCATTTTCATACATTTACTGGTTTTCGTGGATGAGAGTTTTCGCTTTCTGTTTAATAGTTTAAAAAGTCGGGAAACCAGAAGCTTGCCGTTTTAGGTGTTGAAGGTTTTGTGTTTCCTTATGTGAGAAGCGTAACGCAGTTCTTCATTGCCTGATAGCATTGACTCGGGATATTTAAATCGCTCAGCTCTGTCAGCTACAGTGACCTGACCCAGAAATCAGCGATTTAAATATCTCGGGTCAATGTTATCAGCCAATGGGGAGCTACGTTATCAAATTTCTTCACGCATTAACGCAAACTGAATGAAGTGGCGTTCCACAACTAGTGTTCTTTGTCCCTCTTAATGCTCTCTATGGTTCTAATTGTTGTCCGACTATAAAAGACAATGAACGGCGTCTTAAGGTAACGGAGATGAAGATGATGCGTTGGACTAGTGGCGTGACATGTTTTGATCACATCCCAAATGAGGATATCCACGATCGATATTGGGTTGCAGCGAACGTGAGAAAACTGCAAGAGAGGCGTCTTCGATGGTATGGTCACGTAATTCGTGCTAACAAGAATTCACTTGCCAAGATTGGTCTGAACATCGAAGTCGATGGTAAGCGACGAAAAGGCAGGTCGTAACAACGGTGGCTTGATATGCTGGATGGGGATTTAAAAGCCTCACGATTATATCCAGTTCAGGCACTTCTTCTTTTTCTTCAGCCTTTGTCCCCTTCACAAGCGGGGTCGGCTCGCTGTGATCGGTTTCGCCATTTGGCTCTGTGTCCAGATCAGGCATTTGATGAAACAATATAGCGAAACCGATCACGACAAGCGGACCTCGTTTGTAAACCGGACAAGGACTGAAGAAAAAGTAGAAGATGTGAGGAGCGATGAGTACATGATAGTTCCGTGTCACATAGCTAAAAATTCCATTGCCCTCTATTTGTTAGAAAGCGATTTAAATAAATCATGGAAAGCACTGTATTGATAATAGTCAACTTCATACGCTTCACCCTCAATGATAGTCAACCTCATACGCTACACACTCACATGTGACACACAAAAGAGGGGAGAAGTAGATTCTTCATGAATGGAATTTTAATATTTCACTCGAATGTCAACTATTCTCGTTAATTATGACGTCAGCATCTTGGATGTATGGCTTAGGATGCGGTAAATACGCACGAAATTGATAAGTTTGAAGTGCTATAACTTTGACGATTTCCATGAAATTTGACGCGTGTATATAAAATATTATCCTCTATGCTGGTCCGAAATTTGGTAGTCCTAGGATAAACTTAAGGGGTTTTTTAGTCAATTTCTAAATGTTGGTAATATACTATTAATAAGCTTATTTGAGCAAATATCAGAATGGGACATATTTTGAGAATTTCATTTAAGCACACCTTCCTGATTTTTTCCGGATTTTTGGTCGGTGGTTTCCGAAAATGAATCGCACTTTAAATGTGTACATTTGGACTCCTTACTCGCACGCTTTTCTATACACGTCAATATCAGATTCGAAAAATACAAATTGAGACCATTCATTTGATACCTTGAGACCCCATTTTCTTTTACACGAAGCCTTACAAACGATGCCAGGGCCTAGTATTAACACTTGGCTGAATGGGTGGGTAGATAGGAATACTTTGTACAGAACTGGATTATGTTGCCCCATGTTGCAGTCTTTTGGCCTCTTGCAAGCCTACCAACGTTCATTTATGTGAAAATCTCTGTGCCAGTCACGGGGGTCTTTAATCTCCTCATTCAATAGGTGCATCTAATCTAGACCTCTTTCAGGTTTTGTGGCTCCTTAGGTAGTCTATTTTCACCGTGAAATCAGAGTTAGTCAAATGTTCAAATGTTTCTGTGGATAGTAGAAAGAGAATACTTTACTACCAGTGACTTTCAGTTTGCTTAGTTTCAGGATTTCAACTGTTTTAGTCCGTCACCTATCCTGCAGTATTAATTTGCTACACCCATAGCCCACCGATGTCTACCATTAATTGACAAATTGCATAAGTTTCCAGTTTCGCGCGGTCCTGACAACCACAGTTTTGCTGATTCTATTATTATTATTCTGTTAAAAGGAAGTCACACCTCGTCCTTAAAGAACTATTGTGCCCTTTTTACTGGTTATAGCGCACCTATTAATCATAGTATCTCAAGCAAGCTTTTAACCATCAGGAACTTTGGTATGTTCCCAACTTCCAGATCTTTCAACTTTGCATCCGGTATTAAGTGTTCTCCCAGATACCTCGACCTACTTTGCGCAAGTGCCAGACACTGTCCCAGAACGCGTATAAAAGTTTCATCACACTCTGCACAGAACCTGCAAGCAGTGTCCGTAGATAACCCTAGCTTCTCTAGGTGATAGTTTAGCCGACAGTGACCAGTGAGAATTCCCACTATGATTCGGAGGTTCTTCTAGGTGAGGTTTAAACAATCATTTGTGCGCTTGTTTTCGTATCCCCCAATACGTATCATGGACTACTCCCTTCCTAACAGACCCGCCCAGTATAGTTCCTTCCCTCTTCACTTTTTAATGTGATAGCCATGAAACATTTCCGATTCCAAAGAAGAGTTTTGACCCATGTTTAGAATTCACCTGGTTGGACCTAGGTGCCTTGATCGCTGCTTAGCTGTCGGTGAAAATACCAATGTCCTGCCCCCGAAGTTCCTTTGGAGATTAAAAGAGGCACATCTGTCTATGACGTATATTTCCGCCTGGAATATGTTACAATGCCCACCCATTGGCTCCAAGTACATTTTCCTTGAACCAATGACCCCGGCACCCGCTTCCGACGCTGTGAGGGATCCGTCTGTGCTGGTTTGCTGGTTTAAGGCGTATATCACATCCACGCTCTCCCAGTTTACCTTGTTACACCAACGTGTTTCAAATTCCTTATCATGTTAGAAAGAATATCAATCATCCTCCGATTTAGGCCTCTCTCCGCCTCAGTGATACTCCCGGTCATCTTGAATATTACCCTCCTTTCATGCATCTGTATGTGCAGATGGAGAGGGGTTTCTCCCAGAAGGACCTTCAGGGCGTTAGACATGCCCTCATTGTCCCACCGATACACACGGAAGCCAGTCTTTGGAGTTTGTGTAACTCCCTGGCTTGTGTACTGAGGTTAGTTCTTTCTGCCCAGATTACCGCCCCATAGATAATCATTGACCTTAATATTGCAGTATATATCCACCGTAGTACCTTCGGGCTGCAACCCCATTTTTTCCTGCTATGCAACTACAAGTCATCAGAGCCCTTGTAGATTTCCGACAAGTATTTCCGACATGCGTCTTCCAGAGTAATTTTTGGTCTAACGTAATTTCCAAATATTTGACCTCTGTTTCTCGTTTCACCTCCTTATCATGTAATCTTATGGCTCTCAAGTAATCAAGCTTACGTTTCCTAGTGAATGGTACTATGGTGGTCTTGGCCGGATTGATACGCAGTCCCACCTTTCTGCACCAAGCACTAGTAACCCTTAGTCCAGTTTGGATTCTATCACATAGGGTATCCTCTTATTTGCCCCTATAGATTAAAACAATGTCGTCCGCGTAATCCTGAATCTGTATTCTAGTATTTGCTAGCACGACCAGGAGTTCATCCACTACCATACTCCACATAAGCGGCGAACGTACTCCATCCTGTGGTCAGCCTTGAGTACTATTCATGACAATAGAATTTGTACCTGTCGGTACTTCTATTTGTCTACTCTCTAGCATTTTACCCCTCCAGAAAGCCAGGATGTTTCCCACTCCCTTGCGGCTTGTATCTCTGTGTACGATGTGTTGTCGAATGCTCCTTCGATATCCAAAAACGCACTCAGCGCTATTTTTTTGTTTCTGTTGCATCCCGTAGTACATCCGTCAGGTGATACAGAGCGGTTTCAGTTGACCGTCCTGCCCAGTAAGCGTGTTGACACTGATGTAGGGGATTACGCTTTAGAACGTTAGTTCTAATATAGTTGTCTACGACCTTCTCCACCGTTTTTAGTTCGAACGATGTTAGGCAAATTGGTCTGAAAGATTTAGCGTGAAAAGGATCGTTTTTACCCACTTTCGAAATAAAGACCACTTTTGCTCGCCCCCATGCCATTAGTATATATCCCAGCACTATGCTGCCCCTTACCACCATCAAAAGCAATTCAAAGATGATTTTAAGGCCTCTCTGGATTAGTGCTGAGAAAATACCATCTACTCTGGGTCGCCTCAGTGGTTTAAAAGTTCCCACTGCCCAACTTACCCTAGCTTTTGACCTCTTTTGCTAGTTTCCGGTTCTCCTTTCTTCCCCTTTTAGTCGTTGTTGGGGTATCAGGCAGAATGTTATCGTCTGCTGTCGTGAGGTAGCACCCCGGGAAATGAGTTCTGAGAAGCAAATGTACTCTGTCTTCCTCAATCTCGGTAAATTACCCATCTTCCTTTTTCAATCAGACCGAAGATATTACCCCGTCTTTGGTTACAGCTTTGTAAAGCCTGGTTGCATTTGTGGTTTGTTTGATCCCTTCACAGAATTCCCTAATGCTGCTCCATGTTGCTTCTCTGATCGCGTCCAGTCCCCGGTTTATTTTGCCCAATTAAAGATTTTCCGTACTTCTGTTCTCATTCTGGCCAGGTTACTATTCCACTATGGTACATCCCTTGATCACTTAACTGTCTTAGCCGGACAGCATCAATGACGACTGTGTTTAGGTTTTTCACCAGTATTTCTAGTTCCAGTTTGCTCCTGATGTCTCCGGCCCCTTGAAGGTGAGCCGTGTTGTTGCTCAAGTGCGTGGCATAGGAATCCCAATTCGTTCTCCTGGGATTCCTTATTATTCTTTTTATGTCTGAGTTGCCTTCAATGTCGAATCTGATTATTCAATGATCAGACGTGAAGGGCTCATCACACACCCCAATTCCTCACCAACCAGTTCATTAGGGAATTTGCTAGAAATATGCCTAGTAGCTCTTCTCTAGTGCTGGTCACAAATGTTGGAGTGTTCCCAATGTTATATATTTCTAACTTATTGCTAAGAATAAATTCAAGAAGGCACTCACCCTTTCGATTGGTGTTGCTGCTTCCCCAGACTTTGTGATGGGCGTTAGCAGCGCTGCCGAGGAGAAGTGGTAACGTAATCTTTCTCGTAGTACTTCACCAGTTTAGCGACTTGCTCCGGCGCGTCGCTGTCCACCCTAAGCCCTAGAAGTTTTAGGTCTAGGTCGTCCAACTTCTGCTCTTCACTGGGCAATATCCAATACTTCCCTGACTGATCCAGTCCTTTCCGCCTCTATGGTTTTCGAGAGTTCTTCGGGGGCCTCGGTATGCTTTTCACCTGGTGTCTCCTCCGAGATGTCTTTCCTCGACTTTTCCATATACACGTGCACAGGTATGCTACCAAATCGATAGTTGATATGGCAACTCCGACCCCTGATTACCTTCCCTTGCCCTCAACCTTCCTCCTCATGTTGAGCAATTAGGAGGTCCTTGAGGTCTTCCGTCTCCATTGTTGCGGCTTACGGTAGAAAAAAAGATAGGTTGGCCCCGAGGAGCTTTAGAAGTCTTTCTCGTGTTCCCATTCTAATTTAGATCTGATCTGGTTTCAGATAATAGCAATAATATCGGCAAGGGATGTCGCACTGCATCCTAAAAGAACTATTGTGCCCTTTTACTGAAGAGAGAAGCTTTATTATGCTCCCTACTTACAAGTATTTCAACTTGACATCTGATGCTAAGTATTCTACCAGGTACCTATTATGCACGAGTGCCGAATGCTGTGTGGTGGCTTGATTAATCTGCTCACAAAATCTGTCAGTAGATATCCCTAACTTCCCCAAGTGATAGTTTACCCTGCAGTGGCCAGTGAGCATTCCCACTCTGATCTAGGGGCTCTTCTTAATGAAGTTCAAACAATCTTTTGAGCCCCTGGATTCGTATCCCGCCATGAGCCCCTGGATTGTTTCATTCCTGGTGAGTTCGTCCGGTAAGTTTCCCTCAGCCGTTCCCCTTCATCGTCGTTACCGAAAGTAACGACAAATGGTAATCGCTCCATTTATATATAATCGCAAAACATGTCGTGAGTACAAATTATGTTGAAGTGAAATCCGTCGTAAGTTCATACCTAAACCAGGCCGAAGTGAATTTTTTGTTAAGGATGCTAGGACTCCTGTGTCCGCAGCCACTTAATCCACATTTCGCCCTGGGACCTATATTACTCTTTCACCACCATCATTACGCCTACATACTGGGGAATGTATTATCTGTGTCCCAACTTTGACGTACTCTCCCTTTGCTTTGTGATAAGCATCACTTTCGTCTTATGTTATGCGGGCGATAGGCCTGCATTCGCCAGCCAAGACTTAATGTCGTAGACTGTTTCATTGGCGTAAATCTCAACTTCATCGAGGAGGCGTGCAACAACCGTCAGCCCAATGTCGTCGGCAAAGCCGATGATGGCTCCGCTGTCAGCACTCTGATATACGTAATTATCCAGAAGAGTGGTCCAAAAACGCACCCTTGTGGAACTTCGCATGTTGTTTGGTATCATTTAACTCCTTCCCAAATTTCACGGTGTAGGTCTTCCTCCTTCGTCCAAAACAAATTCCACTGTGTACATTTTGTACTGTTCGCAGACAATAACGACCTTGATAGTAGAATTTGAGTGAAAGCTATGTTTCTATGATATATTTGATTTGTTTATTTAAATCCAATATTGATCCTGTTTCTCATGGCGGTGTTCAGAAAGTGAGAGGTGACTGCTCTACCTAACCCTCTAGCGATTAGCCAACTTTTAGGGAGTAGATCACTTGTTAATTTCAGAAAAGTTTCTGGAAGTACATGCACCGCCAGAACCCTATAAAGATATAATCTTGGCATAGAAATATCGTATCAAAAATATGTTCCCAGTTGCAATTCAAAAATCTCAATTTTCCCTCCAACAGATAAGAAAAACTTCTATTCTATTATAAAATAGGTCAACACCGTTTGGTAGATGATTTTCTTCCTTGTTAATATCTTCAATTATGAAACAGAAAATTAGATATCTTTGTTGAACGAAATTGAAATCTTTTGCGATTAACTTTCTGCACAACAGCAGTGGGTCACATAATCACAACAAACTTGGAAGTATTCTGCACAATGCACGTCCATTAGCCATAAACTGTAAGAGAATATGTTTAATTAAGGAGATTTGCTCGCACAGTATGTCATAATGGAAAGTGATATCATACAGACTTTCTCAAACGCTATACTCGCATCTTTTGTGTTTATTGCAGTTGACTTACAAGAGTAAATGCGGCAGCGACCTTGCTCAAGGGGTATTGTATAACACATTCTGCTGAGCACGTGGATGTAACCGTCAGTCACTAATTTTATGGACCGTGTTATCCAGCCCATATGGGCTACAGTTCCATGGAGATCTCAATACAATAGAAAAGGTACCTTTAATTGAGACTAAAAAGCGGTCATCCTAGGCTAATGAAATCGCTGTTTCTATATCGAAAAAATTAATATTGGATTTTGTTTGGTTCTTTATGAAAATGAGGGCTCATCCATTCATTGATCCCCGGAAAGAGTAAGCCCTTTTCTTTCAATAGTAATAGTATGGCCCAATTACTCTCTATTCTTGGATATTATTCCAAAATGTTTCTAAGTAAAACTTTAATTTTGGAAAAGTTAGGTTCCTTAGTTTCAAGTACTTTATCAGGAATGATCCTTCAAAGCAATCATCAAAACCAGTATATCGGTCCCTTATACGTCATTTACCAAAGTTCTAGTATCTCAGAGCTGACGCATTTGAAACTTTCACCAGGCCTGGTTCTCGTTGAAATATGGGGAGCCATAAACGGCTATGCAATGATTGTTGTTATGACAGATGCTGCAAGGTTCTCGCAGCCATGTGCTCGAAACCACGTGGGCGCCCACCAATGCACTGCATTACATACACGGCACTATACCAGTCCGCGAAATTTTGCTCGCGCAACTCCCGTCGCAGTCTAAAGTATGCAAGACTTTTCCGTCTCCATAAAATTTCATAGAAAGTGCTAGGAGTTGAATATGTGTATAGTCTTCTTTTTTTCAAAATTAAATATTCAAATGGAAAATTGTATAATTACGAATTCAGTTAGAGAATGAAGGAGCTAGAAATTTGAGGTTAAAGGAATCAGAAAAATGCTTCGCTTTAATGAGGAAAAAGAAGACAACTAGATGTCTTTTTAAGGGTGGCAAACAACCAAGGGGGGAGGAGAAACCGAAAACCCCTGTGAGCGATTGGATGGACGATCACTACAAGACAGCTGTGATTTCGATACCGGCTCGAGAAAACACAATTGAATTCCAAGATGTTGATTAATTCTTCGGGATAATACAAGGGGATCTGTCCATTGTCGTGACATGTCGGCAGTCTTTTGAACAACATGTAAGGTTCGTTTCCTGATTTCAAGATATAGAATTCAACGCATCTTCAAACCGATGCCCTACCTCTCCGCAATTCCGGTATCCATTCCACCATCGTACATATTGTTGTTCGTATCTATGTTTAAGATGCAAAAAGGGCTACTATTGTCCTATAAGATTTAAATGACTTTTTTCAACTAAGGCCGGTACAAATTAAATTTTGGATTTTCAGCAAATCATCGGAACGTGACGAGACGTCACGAAACCAAGTTTATAATAAAAATTGCGATAAAAATTAAGAGCTCCACATTTTCTCGATACTTCCTCTAAGAAATTCTCCTATAATTGACAAACGGTAGTTCCTTATATTACGAGAAAAGGCTAGAGTTTTGCAAGCAGCGGCTCATAGCCCTCTGAAGCTGGAAAAAGAATGATACTAAGGACAAAATGCATCATGGATTTCGACACCTTTTTCAATTTTTTAAATTAGTTATTCCTACGAGGTTAACTCCGAAAAAACTCGCATGGTCTAACAGGCCACCTCCGCATATTTTAAGCCATTACACTATGCTGTTTCAGTAAAAACATTGTCGAGTTTACAAGAAAACTATCAAAAGAGAGATTCATTGTCAGTTTGTTTTGCCAAAGAAGTCAAACAGCGCTGACAGCAAACCCAGAACGACGCACTCTTGCAGCGACAGGTCTGACGAAAGGGGTGGAAAAGGGGATTACCCCCGTCCTCCAACTTTCCTCGGGGGCCCAAAAAAGAAATTTGTAGGTGGGCTTTCATAGTTTTTACCCTAGGCCCGTATAATTTTCACCCTGGGACGGGGGATTTCCTCACAACCTGCACTCCTGGCCGAATTTTCTCCCCATATGTACTAGCTATACGGCTCGCTGGCATTCTAGAAAAAAAATCCGAAATCAAGGTCGGTGCCACCGTCAGCACAAAGAACGCTTTCTAGATATACAAATCGATCAACGCCTTCGATGCCCTGCTCATTAATGTAGATAGGAAGACCACGACAATCCGTCAGACAAAACCAATGTTCCCCGTTTTGTTCGTATTTATTCTCAGTTTAACTTTAATTGCCTCTCATTGAAAATTCAGAGCCGTTTGGCCGAAGTCCCAGTGAGATCATTCTCTGGTGAAGGCAGCATGAAGAATATCACGGGTAACAAGAAGGAATAGTACCAGATGTCAGTCAGATGTCGCTTTGAGCCTCGAATTCATTATAAATTTCACCTCGATGCGACGCCCCTGGCCCCTCAAGGGGGGAAATCAGTGCGAGTACACACGATTTCAAATTGTTTTGCCCTTGAGTATGAGCGAGATGTAACGAAAATCCGATCAGCTGTGTTTGACATACCGCCCGGACTTGCCAATGTATTGGTGAGATCGGCAAGTTTTTGCTTATGTATAAGTGAATATGTGAAACAACTTTTTGTTATATGGGTGAGCACGTCGTATTACCAGAATAGCAAAAGCTCGCCGATCTCTCTCTTACCAATACGATTTGACGAAGATTATGCCTTTTCTTTGTTTAGCGTCTCTGATGTGTATAGATAAGCTTCTGCAAGCACATTGGCAAGTGGGGTCATTTTAGTAAGGGTACTGCCTATAGTAGATCTACTGTGATTGGCACCATAATATATCGCTCTGGTAATAGCTATTAGCTTCTCTCAAAATATCACTCTTGCATACAACACTCCAGATGCACTGTTCACATTGTCGAAAGCCTTCTCGAAATCGATGAAGAGCGAAGATTTAAACCCCGCACACTGTTCCAAAATGATCCGCAGGGTGTTGATGTGGTCAATGCAGGAGTATCCAGACCGGAAATTAGCCTGTTCTCTTACGATTAATATAGAGATAATTTTAGCTGTTATCTTAACGATCTTTACGGCGACAATTATGGCACTGAAGACGGAACCTTCGGGTAAGTGGAAGAAGCAGCTCTGTAGATCCAATCAGAAATAAACAGTTCCCCAAGGAGACCGTCAAGCTCATCGATCTTGCCTCGCTTCAGAGCGTTGATAGCAAAGATTATTTCCCCTTTGTTTGGAGGAATAGTCCGTATTCGGATGTTACTATTTCATTAACAAGAGGCGGAGCTTCGGCAGATGTTATACGCTTGAGAAATTTTTCTCCACTACTTAAGCTAGTTGTCGTTGTAGATGAGAAGTCTATCGTTAACGTCCGCCCCAATTCCCTTCACAGGACCATGGGGAGGCCTCGTTCGCTAGCTAGCTGCTCATTGGTGATGCGGTATAAGATAGCCAAATCGTAGTTAGTTGCGGCAGCTTCTGCTTCCCTGACTAGCGCAATAATGAACTCCCTTTTGTCGCGCCGCAAACTATTCGCTTTCCGAAATTTTTCATGATATCGGAAGCGTATTATGTTCTTTCCCACTCGTAGTGATAATACGAGCCTTTAGTTCCTTACGCTCTTCCAGATTTTATGGCGCACCTTCACGGCGTGACCACAAACTCATCTGCATCGAAGAGAAGAACAGTTTTAATGGCAGCCCAGTGCTTATAAATATTCTCCAGCAAGCTATTCGAGATTTCTCACGATCGCCAAGCCGCGTTGAGCTTCATGGCTCGGAGCTCCCCAACCCTGCGAGAAAATGCGGACGCGATACGTAAACGAAGGAAGGCAATAATCAAGAGATGGTTTCGATAAAGGCGATGTCAGCGCCTTTTCTATGCACGTACAGAAAACATCACCTAAATCTACTGCACCCTCTCACCACTCCTGTTTGTTCTTGTTATGGACACCGTCACACGGGATATCCAACGTCCAGCGCCCTACACACTGCTTTATGCAGATGATGTTTTCCTAGCATCTGATAGCAAAAATGATTTCGAGCAACTTGTCCAAAAATGGAATGATCGCCTCATGCAACACGGTCTCAGATTGAATTTAAACAAAACTGAATTTTTGACGACCGATCCCCATGAAACAGGCACAATCACTGTCAGCATCAGTGATCTGCCCAGAACTGAGCGATTTAAATACCTCGGGTCAACGCTATCAGCCAATGAAGAATTGCGTTATGAAATTGCTTCACGCATTAACGCAACCTGGATGAAGTGGCGTTCCACAACTGGTGTTCTTTGTGATCAACGTATCAACGAACGTCTCAAATCTAAAATTTACCGCAATATCGTCCGTCCAGTCGCTCTCTATGGTTCTGAGTGTTGGCCGACTATAAGAGACAATGAACGTCGTCTTGCGGTAATGGAGACGAAGATGCTACGTTGGACTAGTGGCGTCACACGTTTAGATCACATCCGAAATGAGGATATCCGCGATTGTTATGGGGTTGCACCGATCGTGGAAAAGTTGCGAGGGAGGCGTCTTCGATGGTATGGTTACGCAATTCGTGCAAACGAGAATTCACTTGCCAAGATTGGTCTGAACATCGAAGTCGATGGTAAACGACCAAAAGGCAGACCTAAACAACGGTGACTTGATACGCTGGATGAGGATTTGAAAGCCTCGAGATTGCACCCAGATCAGGCATCCGATAGAGCCAAATGGCAAAGCCTATCACGACGAGCCGACCCCGCTTGTGAACAGGACAAAAGCTGAAGAATAGGAAAAAGAAGAAGAATCGCGATGTGGCTGATCTAATTAGATGTATGTGCGTTGTCCGCCAGAGACCAAACTAACCTTATGTTCGAACAATGTGCCAGCCATGACGATGCGGTAGAAGCTACAGAAAACCATGAACAACTCACCATTGTCGTTGCGGCCCCCCCTGGACCCTGTTTCCCCACCACATCTTGGAGCAAGGTATTATCAAAACCTATATTGGCATTCAAATTTTTTATTACTATCACTGCACTACATGCTAATAGAAAGCCTCCCCTCTCCTCACCACTGGAAGTCTCAATTGATGCACCACACAAGACTATTGAGATGTTCGTCATCCTGACCCGAAATCTCCCAACTAGTATTTTATCTGACACTGGTTCCCAGGACAAGAGAGGAGAGAGAATGCAGTAAGCATTAACCATCTCACCGGTTTCACATTTACTTTGACAGACTTGCCACTGTCCCACCATCTTACCCCACTTAATCCCAAAATTTCCAGCCCGATCAGTGAGATTCTCGCTGAAATTGGAGCAAGCGGGTATTTTGGGGACCTTCTATACCGTCCTCGAGAAGCATTCGTACGTTCCAAAATCTAATCATAAACCGTTGACGAAATCAAAAATTCGTAGCTGAAAGATGAGTTCGATTCCTAGGCACTATAGCTGTATCCAAAGCATAATTAATTTGAAGTTTTGCAGATAATTAGCCCACAAATCTCTATCCCTTGTAGCCGCCTTTTACGACAAGCAGGGAATTATGCAGCCCTAGCTCAGATAGGAGTCACTACCTCGTCATCGGAGCATTGACTTCCCGTCCGGAAAGTACCATTAATCAGGCACACACCTGCTTCCTGGGACATCAATGTGTTATATGAGCATTCACAATGAATGACTCTTCCCGGCTGGCAGTCTATGGCGAAGTTAGAAGTAGGCGGATCATGCTTTCTACCAAAGCAATCTAGCTCATATTGCCAATTGTTAAAAATAAAAATGTGCACTTGTCCACAATATAAAAAAGTATGATTTGGCCGGTCCCGAGCTATCGGAACGAACGAAAAACCAGGCTGCAGAGCAAAAAATAAACACTTCCACTAGCAATTTTTAGGGTGTGGTCGCAGTAAATAGCGAATGAAATAAACACTAAACTGTACCTATTATACAACGAGCAACAGTCAAAAACATACATATACCTACATATAAAAACTGAATTCGAAATTTGAACCTTAGGCATCGAAAATCGTGGCACTAGAAAGTTTGTTCCTGAAATCAAAATCAAAGTTGGTTTTCGGCAATAAAACAACTTGTATAAATCAGACTAAATTGTATTTTTGACTATGTTAACCACTTTATAATATAATAGTTTTTCTTTCCTACTCTTATTAAAGTTAGACCATTTTTAAGAATATGAATACCAGCTGAAATCACTTCTGCAACATTTTGTGTTCGCTTTTGGTTAATATAAAACCCACCAGCCGTGATTATCCGGATTGCGTCAGCTGAAATATAAAAGATATTATTCATGTTCAACATCTGTTCCGTGCTAAGCTTACATTCTGTTGGGAAACACTTTGCTTTCATGGCTAAATCGAGAACAGATAATCCTGGCTCCGGTAAAATTTCACATAAAGTGGCTCCAGCTAGCGTTTGTTTTATGTCATTATAATTTAACTCAGCCAACGCTTCCGTACTTCCTCTATACAAAGCAGCTGTTATGTATTTGGCTTGTTGAAGTCCAGATTCTGTGGTCAAGATATAGTTTAACAGGTTTGTTAGGAATGTGAAGGCTACAAATTACCTCCATGTATGAGAAGCGTCACCTCCTCAGCTAATTTTTGTTGCGCCTCCCGCAATTCCGGAACCCTCTTATGCTTCTGAACGATATCCTCAATTTCATTCATAGGCAAAAAAGTAAAAAGCTTCAACAGTTTCCCCACTTCAGAATCAGGTGTTCGAATAAAGAACTGATAAAATGCAAATGCTGATGTCTTCTCTGAATCTAGCCAAACAGCGTTTCCTGCCGATTTTCCAAATTTGTCTCCTTCTTCATTAGTAATAATAGGTAAAGTTAGACCGTAAACAGGTTTGTTTTCGACGCGGCTAATCAATTCGTGGCCAGTCATCAAGTTCCCCGTTTGATCACTTCCACCTAGCTGAAATCGGCAGTTGTGTTTTTGGAGCAGATGTAGCCAGTCATAAGCTTGGAATATTTGATAAGTGAACTCTGTAAAACTCATCCCTGCTTCACTGTTCAACCGTGTTTGTACAGATGTCCTGGACAGCATCGAACCCATTCGAAAATGCCTTCCCATATTCGCTATGAATTCAATCAAATTTAAATCCTTGTACCAGTCGGCGTTGTTAACGAATCTGTATAAATGAGAGAATAAGGATCTGCATACATGTACAGAAGTATCTATAAAACTTTACTCACTTTACATCTCGTAGGTCTCCTTTGTGATTTCGCTTCTCCCAAAAATATTCTTGATGGTTATGGAATACTTTCCGAATTTGCTTCTCGATGCAATCTAAATTTTTGTCAACAATCGTCGATTCAATTTGAGAGCGTTCCGTACTTCGACCGCTGGGATCACCTATCCGCCCTGTGGCTCCACCTAACTACTTTATACTTTGAACAAATGAGGCTTTAATGTTCATAATGTTTTGCCAGGAATACTTACTAGTGCAATTCCCTGGTGTCCCGCACGCTGGCAGTGAAGCAGTCCCATTATTACAAGCAGATTTCCAATGTGTAAGCTGGTCGCAGTTGGATCGAAACCAGCGTAGATGGTTTGTGGTGAACCAATGAATAAATCTTTGATTTCTTTGCTGTAAAAAGTAATTTTGAATTATTTACGCGATACCTTAGCAGCAATAAAGCTTTCTGAGGAAGCTGACAAACTGGCCAAGGTTCTGGTTCCATAATGGTAGGGCCAGTGGCATACGGCTGTCCACTGTCAAGTCTACTCTGAAAAGTGAAATTGCTAGTATTCACGCAGCCGAGTGGAGAAAGTTGAACTCTTGTGGCAGGCGAAAATCCTCGTGAAGGAACCCGGGCGCATTTTTGATGTTCTTTAAGAAATGGAACATGGATACCCTTCTCCTCAAACTACCATATGGAAAAAAATGGGGTGGTGATTTCGGCTGTATGTAGTCATTGTGAGGAGGAGGAAGAGACGGTCACTTCATATGCAGTGGCCCGGCTTCGTCAGATATCAGAAGAAACTCCGGTAAGGTTTTCTTCAAAGAAGAATCTGCACACTCTGCAGCCGAGTGGTGATAGACGCCAATCTGATGTCGGATAAGAATCCGATAAATAAGAACTAACGGCTACCGCAAGGCTAGCTCTCGTGACTTGGGAGCCAGTTTCTATCAAAATTCTGACTGTAAGATTCCGGTCCAAGTTAAGAAGCATCACAATTGTATAGTATATCAACGGAGGTTTCCGATATACTGGAGGAGGATACTTTCTGGGAATGACACGCAATTCAGAGGAGGTTTCCTAAAGATGACATGGGTGATCTGAATGCCAAGTTGGGCTCCGACAACACCTTGCTCGGACATATAATGGTCTTCCCAACCGTAATGATATTGATGAGAGGTTTGTGGATTTCTGCAGCAGTAGCAGTAGTAATTCGAGCACAGAGCTTGTTATAAGGTCAGTTAGGTTTAAACTGACCGGCACCGTATAAGTAATCAGATCGACCATGTTTTCCGAATGTGCGTAAAAAGAGAGCCGGCGCCAAAACGGCTGGGTGACGGTCTCTCCGCATAAACATTCATTGCTCTTCTCGCAATTCCTGCAGATCTGCTACTGTTACTTATAAGGCTATCCTGGGAATCCGAAACCTTTTCCAGAGAATGGAAGATCCTAAAAAAGAGCACCTGTGTTGAGTGCGACAATTGGAGGGTATTTGCGTGTTCCCTCCCGTCATTAAGATAGTAGCTAAAATAATCCTGGAGTGCATTAAGGAGCATCTCCAAGGCATGATCGACAGAGAGCAGGCTGGTTTCTGCTCTAGATCTTCCTAAATTGACCACATCAACACTCTACAGATCATTTTGGAACAGTGCGACTTCGAGAAAGCTGTCCGCAGCGTGGAAAGGGAATATATCTAGAGTGTTCTATGGGGAAGAGGCGCTAGTAAGTAATGTTGACCTGGCGTGGTTTCTGACGATGTTGAATCGAACTGAATCGAACGCTGTCTTGTCTAAAACCTTGGAATGCAGTTATTTCGACACCAATCACAATCGATCAAGCTGAGATTGTTCTGTGCTAAGATATGTGAGTAGCACTTTGTCGAACGGTCATCGATGACACTTAACGGTCTGGCCGCTCAATAGAAGTAGTTAATCAATAAAATATCAAACAAAACCACAAAAGAGTTTTCGACTTTGAATAGCGAAGGAGAATGCTTCAAGGCAATCTTCTTTTGTTCTTGGACGTGCAACGCAAAGGAACTTTCCTTTGCCCTTTACTTTTGGTGCAGTCAGCTTCTAAGCAGGCATAGAAATTTTCACTGCTATCTCCACGAAATGGGGCAGGTGGACGACGCCAATCATATCGTTTTTCTAGTGAAAGTTGAGATGGGACTACAGTGGTCAGGAAGAATCTGAGGAGCGCTGATAAATGGACCCGTTTTGCGCTTTATGTTCAAGTTCTTGTTTCGAAGAAGATAGAACTCGACCGATGGACAACCGCATAGCATACGTTCTTTGAACAAACAATTCCCTTCCAGCTACGTTCTGCCTTTGGTGAAAAGAAATCCCTAACTTACTGACTCCCAAGATGAGAGTAGTCGAAAGTAACCTCTCCCTCGGACCCCACCTTGTCGTGGTGGGGCAACTTGTGGTAATTAACTCCTACACTAAGGATATTCAAAAACACAAGAAGTTGGAAACAAAGGATTGTAACTCTCCAAGTGGTAAGCAGTCACAGACTTCGAATCCACCCGCGACTTTGAGAAATCAGGTCGTGGCCAGGGGCACGGATTGTGGAGGCCTCCAGTCAAGGGGGCTGGGATCTTCTTCGATGAAAGATCCTCGAGACCGAGGGTCGGCATTCTGATGTCAAAATTGTTAGAGGCAACCATACTGAGGCAATTTGGTTCCCAGGATCTTGTTGCGGTCAACTTACAATACCAAGTTAATGGTAAGAGGAGAAACGTCATAGTTGCCTCTGTTTACTTACCCTATGATTCTGGTAGTGTATGCAGAATCAAGTCGCCTTGAACTTTTAATAGGTTGTGATGCGAACGCTCAGCATATTTGTTGGGGCAGTAGCAAATGCAATCCCAGAGGAGAAATGCTGTTTGAATTGATCACTTCAGTTGGTTTAATGATCGCGAACGTAGGGTGGCCAAGAAGAAGTGAAGTAATTGACCTAACAATCTGCACGGATTGGTCAAAATTTAATGAACTTCTTGGCGACAAAGTTAAACTCCCTCGGCGACTAAGGACTCCTTTGACGATAGAAGATCAATTGAAAACTCTGAATCGCATACTTTTAGAGTGATTTGAAGAATCTTTTCCTATTTTCCAAGGGCAACGTGGTAGAATCTTGTCCTATTTTCCAAGGGCAACGTGGTAGAACGATTCCATGGTGGAACCGAGAACTGCAAAGACTCAGGAAATCAACCAGATGACTTCTAAATCGTGCTTGCAAGCAATGAAAATGAAGGCTGGCTAAACTTCCGGAACTCAAAGCGTGAATATAAGAGGCTCGTAAAACCTTCGAAACGAGACTCTTTTAGATCATACTGTGAAGAACTGGCAAGTGAACGGGAGGCTTCCAGGCTGCGCAGTCCTTAATAAAGATGAGTCGGCCAAGTTGGACTCTCGTAGAAAACCGGATGGCATTTTCGCGAACTCCATAGTTGAGTCAATACAAACTCTCTTGGAAGCACACCACCCGGGAGTAGGTCTCAGAAGTGGGAAGAAGAGAATTGGCGGTTTCTGCAAACCTTTCAACACGAAGGCGTTGTAAGGGGAGTGGGACACTACAAGAGCGGTGGTTACCAATGAAAAGGCGAGTGTTGCTATACTATTATTTGAACACTTCAAAGCACCTGGCATGGATGGCATCTACCCTCCTCCTGTGTCCTGTGAGACTGCTATTCGTTCTTTGGTTTCAAAGATAGAGGATGTAACTCTGAAGGATGAGTACGCGATTTGGGTGTTTGTGAACTATGAAGGGACTTTTGACTGTGCGCCCTTCCAGAAGCTTTGTGATGCCGCCAGAGAACATGGTGTTGACGGAACTCTAATAAAGCGGATCTACGTTATGCTAACGCAGAGATTGCTGAAGTGGGTGTTGATCGCCACCTAACAACGGAAGCGACGAAAGGCTGCCCTCAAGGAAGTGCGCTATCGTCACTTCTGTGGAGTATGCTGATGAACTCACTACTATACGATCTGCAAAATCTGCCAATACATATTTAAGCTTATGCGGATCACGTGTCTGTGCTGACTGTTGGTCGAGATCTCGATGGTGTGTAGAAATACGCAGCGCGCCGTTGATTTTGTGGCGCGGCAGGATTCGCGGCATTCGAAATTTATTTCGAATGTTGCGAATGCGAACGAATAGATGGCGCGGATCTGTCCACTTTGCGGAACACACCACTGGCTCTTGGTGCCAGTAATTGTGCAATGCAGATACGCGCGTTGAAATCAAAACACACTCAAACAAGGCAAAGGTTTCTCTGTATTTCAGGCGATTAATTAAATTTGCCTTCTAGCTTACTCTTTATAATATATCTTTGAAATACAAATTTTACTTTAAGATGATATGTTTGGTTACAAGACAACTGTACAAATGAAAATGAAACGTAAAATGAATGGACCGACTTAGTCAGCGGTTGGCAACTTAATCATCAAAACCTTAGAGGCAGAAAAAGAAGTCTCGCTTCATCTGTTTCTTTTCTGCCCCCAACTCATGGCACACTTTTTTCGCCGGTCCCCCACTCCCGTGGTGTGTTCCGCAAAGTGGACAGATCCGCGCCATCTATTCGTTCGCATTCGCAACATTCGAAATAAATTTCGAATGCCGCGAATCCTGCCGCGCCACAATTTCATTGACAATTGGTGTCTCAGTCATGGACTTTCAGTAAATCCAAATAAAACCACAATGATATTATTTACAAAAAGGAGGAAACTGAATAGTCTTTGCCTTCCAGAAATAAGGGGTACAACCATTCAACTCTCCAAGAAGTGAAATATCTGGGAGTTATTCTAGACAAGAAGCTTCTTTGGAACAAACATGTAGAGATAAAGATGGAACGAGCTCTCACAGCTCATGGGCTGCATAGGCGCACATTTGCCTCGATATGGGGATTTAGGGCTCAGGTAGTAATGTGCATATATGTTGCTATTATTAGGCCGATGTTCGCTTATGCTTCCGTAATGGGGTGGGTTAAGGTGAAACAAAAGAGCCACACTGCAAATAACTGTGTGTCTGGGTATCACCGGTGCCATGAGCACTACATCCGGCGCAGCTCTGGATTTGTTTATTCAAAGCACTGCAAGGAGAGCAGCTCATAGACTAATGCGATTAGATCTATGGGAAAACAATGGACGCGGGGAGCACAGAGCATTGGAAGGGTCACTGGGAGTACTGAATCTAGTTTTCGCAATGCCTTCCGATTTTCATGTGTTTGGTAGAAGATATAATGTTAACTTGAAACGAAGAGAAAACTTGGATGAACCAGAATAAAGCGTGTCAGGATATACTGACGTCTTCTACATCGATGGCTTAAAAACAGAAAATGGCTCTGGAGGAGGAGTCGTCTTCTCGAATAAAAACGAGAATTGGGCTTTTCCTTTGGGACAATACACAACGGTTTTTCAGGCTGAAGTACATGCGATTCTAAGGGTGGCAACCTGGATGATTGACGAGCGGTTGAAAGGCAGGCGCACCGTAATCTGTAGCGATAGTCAAGCTGCATTGAGGGCGTTGGGTAGTATGATCACTTCAAAAATCCTTTAGGAATGTAAAAATCGATTGAACTCTGTTTCTAGATTCAATACGGTGGAATTACTTTGAGTACCTGGTCATTGCAGTGCACAGAGAAATGAAATTTCGGATCACGGATTCCTTAGCAAAAGGAGCTTGAACTTCCCCCATGCCCGGACTGGAAACAGCAATTGGGGTTTTGGTAGCATTGGCTGATGCTGCTATCAAAAACTGGGAACTAGCTTCCCATAATCACAGGTGACGAATGCTGCTAGACAGATCAAACTTTTCCTGTCAGAACGAAACGAACATACTGCAAAGTTTATCCTGTCAAAAAGCAGGAAGACTTGCAGAAGTATTGTGGGCATACTGACTGGCTACAATTTACTAGCTTTGCATATGTTCAGAATAGGAATTATCGAAGATGATACGTGTCCATCCTGTAATGAGGAAGCGGAATCCAGAGAACATTTTCTATGTGAGTGCCCCGTCTATCCACTAAGGGAAATCCTCCGATATATAAACGAATTCGGGATATTCCATTAGACGGGGGAATCGAGTACAATAGACCACTAAGGTCTGAGTGCTCAGAGGCTTTGCCTCTCCCCCACCTCAAACACAAACGCAAAGTTGCGGGCACTACAAGTTTGTCAAAGTATAAGCCGCTGCAAATACTGTTTCGCTACCGTGTGCCCCACTTGTTAGGGACACTAATGGTAGAAGTGGGGGAAGCGCTTCACCAGAAGGACCACTTCACCACGATTTCCAATCGTATAATAACCGGTGAAGTTCCACCCCTTGTGGTTGAAATGGCGAGTCAGCGTAACATGCGGACTGTTCATCTAAACAGAAGTGAAATGATCTTTGCTATCAACACACTTAAGCGAAGTAAATTCGGTCAGCCTTTACTGTCTTCCCACGGAAGGGTTATTTACCGTCCATGCGGCGGTCATTCGCTTCCTGCACTTCGAAAACACAATCGACAAAGAATGTCCGCTTTAGACATAGATCAACACATTATTGTGGAACAATGTGCGGAATTTAGATTTAAAAAAATGTATTTGGAATCCGCTACGCATGAGGATCACTTCGAAGAAAGTAATAGTTATTTTTAGATGGTCGTGCAACGCAAAATGTCGGTTGCTGCATCGAGGTAAGATCAAAGAGGAATTTAAAGTCTAAAGTTCGCCAGGATGGCATTTTGTGACCAATACTTTTTCTTCCTATTATTGATGGCCTCCTTTATGCAGTTGCCTGTGCCTTTGGTAATTTGACATTATTTTGGATACGAGAGTAGAGTCTTGTGCCTCAAAATAGAATAGGAAAGGACTTAACAACAAAACGTTCCCCTAAACGAAAAAGTCTATATGATTACCAATAGCAAAACCCATCTAACAGTAAGGAGATAACCATGAGTTCAACAACATTAAAGGTAAAAATAATAAACGATCCCTGATGGGATGGCCAGGAAAAGTGTGAATGAGGGAAAAGCAAAACTACTTCAAGCTCTCACTTAATTGAATTCAAATACTTACGAAGCATTGTCGGGAAATATATCATGGAAGAATCCTCGCTCCGACAACGTCAGTATATTCCTGTTCGTATAATATCGCCTGAAGACGTTGAAGACGGACCTCGCTTTTAGGTTGATACCTTTCAGAATCATCTTTTCCGCCAAAGTTGTGACATTAAACTCGAAGGTTAGAACGACTAAACTCGCGACATGCAGTTGTCTGAATATATTCAAACGCTTTAATTTATTGTTAACCTTTTCTACTAATCAAAGGTGATGAGACTTCATTTATGCGCAAGTTTTCCTGTGTTCAATTTCTTAAAGCGGCGAAATGTACCCAACAGGAATAGTTGAAACGTCAAATTCCCATGCAATCACCCAGAATTTCTCCGATGGAAATTGACAGTCGGAATGCGAAGTTTGGAGAAAAGTTGTACCGGAAACCGGGGATTGGATTCAAATTGGACGTTACCAATTACAGGGATCCCGGGGTCCGGATTAAATTCTAGTAACTAAGCCGCACTTTATCGATTTTTACCAATTTTTGTGAGTAAATTACACTTTATTCTTGGTTAGATGCGAAAAACCAATCTTGAGAACTGAAATTCTGAATCAAATCTATTTCTCCAGGGCTGAACACCACTTCTTCTGTTATCAAGTTTCCGCGTTGGTAACCCAATCGGAAAAGTCTCCGCGGTGAAAAGCGCCCATCAGCATGACATTTATCAGTGGAACCGGCGTTGACAGTTGTCATCGTCGAATCGCCGCGGAGTGGATTCGGTGTCGGTGAGTGTTTCTGCCACTGAGACACGTCGACAGTCGTAAGTTAGTGGAGTTTTCCTGTGTTTTCAATCATTCCATGTATCTCGCGTCCTCGCAAGGGCACAAGAGTAAAATAAAATTGCAAATCGAATAAACGACGAAACAATGCGAGTGACCAACATTCGCCGCGGTCGAATTTTCCGTATCTTCATTTGCATTTTGATAGCCATTCCAGTTGTGTATTTGCTGGCCACCTGGTCCGATGGCCACAAGAAGGTACGCGAAGTATATCAGTCGAAGTTCGCAGCGCGCAGTGCAAGGGAGGCGCCTAGGCTTGTGGAGGGTGAGTATTGGTGTTGAAGAGGTGTTTTCATTCATGGAACTGAGAAGCGCATATTGTCCCCAAAAGTAAGCGCCTCCTTGCTTCCGCCTAACTTTCACTTTCTCCTGAAGTGCGTGAGGCTGGAATTAACATGATCGGACTTCGTGGCTGCTCCTCCTGATCTGCCTTACAACTGACTAGACCGCTAAGTCCGGCTTTCGGGCATTATAGCGCAGTCTGGTCGTCCAAGGCCAACGAGCCACCTCTTGCGGTACTTACGCATTCTGAGCGAAATCGTGTAAACAAATGGCTCCGCGATGTGTGGGTAGCAATGCCTTAAGGGGGTCGTCACGACGCATCATTAAAACTAAATCAAATAAAGCGAACGTAAAAGTAATTAAAAATCGACTCCTGATCTGTGATAAAAGCTGGTTGTTTCTAGTTTTATTTCAACGTGCAAACTCGTCTCGATATTCCAATATGTTCGAATTATTCATTGGGTTTTCATTAACTTCCATTGCCCACAGTCTAAGCATCTGAACAGGAAACATCAATCGCTAAACAAGCCAAAACCAATTCATTCGCTTATTGAAAATGTTCCAGTTCTAATTTAAGATAAGATAAAAGAGTCGTTGCCTTTGTTAAGTTTGCGCCATAACATTTGCAAGTGATGCCTAAAAGTCGCGCTTTACTCTATTAGGATTTTATCGATTCATGCTTTAAAATATAGAACAAATTTTATTTTCGGAAATATTGACGCCGCCATTCAATTTGTGATAATGAATTGAACAATATGGCTAGACATTGTCGTCAACCGGAAAAACGACAAATTTGAATTCTAAGGCTCATATCTGGAAGACCAGACTACGTGCTCTTCCGTGAGGTGCTCTTAATTATTTGACCATAGAATTGTCACTATTGGGGGCCAATGAAATTAAGCCGAAACATCATTCACTCAAGTGACTGAGATTAGATTAGGGATGCAGGGAGTAACTCTACTTTGGGCGTACCTCTCCTGGCATTTGTTAACATTTCCAAAATCAATTATTGGTGTTCTCTCATGAAGACTCATAGAAGATTTAATTACTCCTACGCGCCATCATGCACGGTCCGCTGAAATGCACTTCAATTCCTTCCAAGACTTCCTGATAATCCTACATTTTTCTCTACCGTTCTGCTCCATGTGCTTCTGAGCGACATTCTCGTCATCCAAAACTGGAATTGTCGCCCCGCCCTAATGTGTGACATATCCCATTGCTACTTTCGCCTTCTGATCAACTTATCCAATGGTAACAACACGACGGACAAATACTACCACCACCAAGTATAGAAGAAACAGTCCGTGCAATTCTTCGGCCTGAAAATCATAAGTCCCCAGGAGCCGATGGAATTACAGCCGAATTGGTTAAATATGGAGGCGATCAATTACACCAAGTGGATCATCAACTTTTGCTCAGGGTATGGGACAGCGAATGAATGCCTGACGACTGGCAAAGAGGCATTATCTGTCTCATACTTAAAAAGGGAGATATCACACCGTGCAACAATTATAGAGGTACCACGTTGCTGAGTACCATCTGCGGCAAGCGATGAAAAAACTGTTGGAATATGGACATCAGTTGCACCACCTCTTCATTGACTTTAAAGCCGCCGGATAGCTGAGTGGTTAGAGCACAAGGCTGTCGTACAGAAGGTCGCGGTTCAAATCTAGCTGGTGGCAGTGGGATTTGTATCGTGATTTAACGTCGGATATCAGTCGACTCAGCTGTGAATGAGTACCTGAGTCAAATCAGGGTAATAATCTCGGTAATACTGACCACATTGTCAATGAAGGCAAGGCAAAGTATATGGTGGCAACGTCAGCACCGAAAACCAAACAATCAACAACATCAAACCGCTCTGGTCAAACGGGAAGAATAAAGATAGGAGAATACAACTTTGAGACCGTTGATAATTTCTCCTATCTATGGTCGAAAATCACAACCGTTAACACAACGTGATGAAATCCGCGCATGGTTGGTGGCAGCCAACAGAGCCTATTTCAGCTTACAAAAACTGTTTCGCGCAAAACGTCTCACCATAAGTTCAGAGCTCTTACTGTGCAAGACAACGATCTTGCCAGTCCTCGTGCATTCCTCGGAAACATGAGTTCTTAGCAAGACAAATTGCGAATTCTTATCGGCGTTTGAAAGTATAATCCTTCGAAGAATTTTTGGCCCTCTACAAGATGATAGACGATTCCATAGCCTATCATAGGGTCAAAGCTCTTACTCTACAAGACAATGATCTCCCCAGTCCTCACGTATTCCTCGGAGACTTGGGTTCTTAGCAAGAATAATTGCGAACTCTTGGCCGCGTTCGAGAGAAGAATCCTCCGAAGAATTTTTGGCCCCCCTACATGAGGATGGACGATTCCGTAGCCTACATAACGACGAAATCTATGAGCGATACCATTACCGTCAAGTTGTGGATAAAATCCGGGTCAATAGGTTACGGTGGGCGGGTCACTTAATCCGTATGGATGAGGATGATCTAGCCCGGAAAGTCTATAAGGGCAATATTTATCGTAGGAAAAGAAGACGAGGCAGACCCTGCCTAAGATGAAGCGATGGCGTAGATCAGGACACCAAACAGTTTTTTGGGATATCGAATTGGTGGACCTCGGCGCAAAACCGGGATGTCTAGAGTTCCTTATTATGACAGGCCTAGACCGGATAACGGTTGTTGCACCGTTGATGATGATGATGATGTGATAACTTTCCGTGTGCTACTCCCATATAGAAGCACAACAAGAACATTAGCCTAGAACAGTCTCAACTTGATTTAGACAAGACAGCGAAGGCGGATAGAGGGTTCTTATTGCGTCAAGCGACATGCAGCTTGGTTCCACTGTAGTCAGAAAGGACACTTCCTAGATATACAAATTGATCAACGATGCTTCGATTCTCTGCCCATTAATTCACATAGGAAGAATCCGACCCTACTTGCCTCTCTTTCTAAATTAAGAGCCATTTGGCCAAAGATCATGACATGCCAAGAGAGCAAACTAATGTGACCAGGAAATCGAAAGATATCACGCTCCATTCAAGTAATCCACATCCTCAAGACAAAGCAGCAGAACATCATCGATAACAAGGAGAAATAATATCAATACAAAATGCAACACTAGCGATTTTACCTTGGTGCAACGCATGGCATTTTGCGGCATCATATGTCGTCTCTGGTAATAGCTATTATTTTTTCCGGATTGTCCCTCTTGCGTAGAGCATGCCAGATACACTCCTGACGCTTTGGAAAGCCTTCTTGAAACCGGTGAAGCCTTTCAAGATGTTCTTTGATACTTTTCAGAATTATTTTACCTTTTATGTTTGCGGCAGAAGAAAGCACGCAAATACTCCTCCAATTGTCACAATTAAAATGGCTGCCCTTCTTTGGAATCTTAATGACCGTTTCCTTCTTTCACTCTCTGGAAAAGTTTCGTATTTCCAGAAGATTTGTACGAGTGGAAATAGCAGATAATTCTGTGGGTAGACCGTCGAGCCAACGGTTTTACTACCTTTGATTGCATTAATGACTGATATGTTTTGTCTTCTGGTTGTAGGAACAATTCGTATCCGCATGTTACGGTGACTAGCCATTTCATCTACAACAGATTATACTACACTGGATTGGATATGGTTGAGAATCTTGGCGAAGTGTTCCTTCCACTTGTTCAACTGCTCGTCATCGTGGGTGATAAGTCGATCGTTAACGTTCCTCACAGAACCATCGAAAGATTTGCGATCACATGCGGTATAAAGCCTTGAAAACTTTGTTGCGGCATCTTCTGCTTCTCTGAACCAGGGCAATAACAAATTCCCTTTTGTCACTGTGCACACTACAGCCCCGTCAATTTAACGCTAGCCACGACCCATCTCGTCGTGCCCGTTTATGTCAATTTGGCAGTTCTGCTGACTGTGGAATAAAAATGTTGAATGAAAATTGAGTTCCAGTGGTTTTGGAAAAGACGAAATCATAGTAGCGATTGTAATTTCAGATAATTTCAACTCAAAATTTCCTGTTGCAATTAGCTAATTTCGCTAAAACCATTTGAATATGTCATATCAATTCAGCTTGCAGTGATTTTCGAATCAAAAAGCTCAAAATCAAATGGAACGGGAATCGTTGCGATCGTAGACGCCCCGAAACCTCAAATGAAACGCGTTGAGTTTCGAACTTTCCGGGATTTCGTACGAAATCGGAGTTCGAGTGCGTCACAGTAGCGATCAATACAGCCTTGCGTTTATCAGCCCATTTTCACGATTCCGCAGTTAGCCAGATCTTGTGACGACCCTTCAGGACGTGGCCGACGACCTGCGTAGCACCCGCAAAAAAGAGCATTTTTGATGACGACCGAAAGCTCATTAATGTTCTCAGGTGGGTTACACAGGGTATCTGCCGTCCGATTAGCAAGATATTTCTGTTATTGTTGAGCGACAGCTGGATTCTATAAGCGGTAGATGTCGAATTTGAGAAATCGTAGCTGACCCGCCCAGTCCAACAAGGAAGCAAAGTCAAACGGCCATTAGATGATGATCACTTTCGAGGCCGATTTCAGCGCCTCTCTTGTTACGCATCGGAAGACAACTGCTGATCACAAAGTGGTTAATCTCATTGTTCTTACAACGTTGGTCAGTCGAAACGCAACTGACCTTATGGCAACTGCAAAGCTTTGAACGTTAATTAAGTCCACAGATTTCCCATCAGTACCGTTACGGTCGGCAAGATCATGTTTCCCCTTAACATGTCCGGACAATGTGTTGTCAGAGCCCACCTTGGCATTCAGATCACCCATCATGATCACAAAGTCACGTTAAGGAAGCCTCTTCTGAACTGGATGTAATTGCTTTTAAAAAACATCCTTCTCCACGAAAGTCTCCAGTTAACCCGTTGGGGAGTTCCGTCCCCACGTACTCGAGGAGGGCGATCAGACCCAAGTCTGCAAGGAACTCATCTGAAGTGGCTCTGCCACGAAGCCTCACCGGAGGTTAGCTGGTACCATGGGAACCGGGATGGCCCTCTGAGAGCATATGCTCTAGGAGAAATCCTGGAGGATGTGCTCTCGGCCCGGTTATTTGCGGCTGGCCCCCTAGTGGGAGTTTCATGGTGGTTGTGGTTATGCCTACATCGCGGGCAGAGCTCCTCGGAGTTTAAGCGTGGAGTTGCGCTGTACAACTCGGGTGCCGTACCCCTTAGTTGCGGCAGAGGTGTTAGATAGGCCTCGCATCCACTGGTATGAATGCTGAGCCTGCACTCAGTATAAACCAGGACCGCTGTGCTTGCATGGCGGGGCTCTGATTGTAGTCCCAAAATCAATCCGTGTCCGAAGAGGACCGTGGGATTAAGCCTTCACGGCAGGTACTCACGTTAAACCCCCAGGACTTTCCACGGAAGTCTGAAGGCCGTAGTCCCCAAGATATAACTAACATGAACTAAAACCGGGGCCATAGCATAGCATTTGCTTGGAACAGAAGCATTGCAATCACATCAAAAGAAGGTAGGCCTCATCAAGAACTACCATTCGGTTAGCTACGAAGAATTGTGCCATAAATTGTACCTGTTTTTGGAAGATCTGAATAAGCAATTACAAAATGTCTTCTTTTTTAGCCTTTCTGCCGTTCACAAGCAGGGTCAGCTCGTCGTCGTCGGTTGCGCCATTTTCTTCTACAAAAGCTTGATCCGAACGCAGTCTTCAAATCCCCATTCAGCGTATCAAGCCATCGCTGTTTCGGCCGGCCGTTTGGTCGCTTATCATCGACTTCGATGTTCAAATAAATCTTGGCAAGTGAATTCTCCTTATCGCGAATTACGTGACCGTACCATCGAAGACGCCTCTCTCGTAATTTGTCCACGATCGGTGTAGCCCCATATCGACCGTGGATATCCTCTTTTCGGATGTGATTAAGGCGTATTACGTTACTAGTTCATCTTCTTCTCCATTACTGCGAGTCACCATTCATTTTATAGTCGGTCAACACTAAAAGTCATAGAGGGCGAAAGAGGGGGGCGGGGTGACGATACTGACGGTGTTACATGAGGTGATCATTCCATTTTTGGACAAGTTGAAACTGGATGCCCTGTGTGACAGTGTCCATAACAAGAACGAAGAGGAGGAGAGGGCGCTTCTTTGATGAAAACCGATAGAGACACGAAGCGGTTTTGATACACTCAACACACTTCGAACTTTACTTTTCGGATAACGGTCGAGTAATTTAACCTAGTTCACGAGTTCCTCAGGTGCTAGGTGTTGTCGTAAAGCATACCAGATGGGTCCGTGTGGCACACGGTCAGACGCTTTCTGCGGATCGAAAAATGCAATGTTAAGAGGGCGATGCTCCTCACGGTGTTTCTCCATACGTAACCGTATAGCGTGTATTGCGTCAGTAGTTTCACAATTCTTGATAGATCCAACTTGGTTCACGGTTATATGGACGATTTCACGAATACGTTGTCAAGAAAGTGTTCATGGTGTTCACAACATGATATTATCTTGGAACCCGAAATTTAATTGCGGGTTGAATGGAGAAGAAAGACTATTACGACGATGCAAAGGAACTTCGAGTTCGGAACCTGGTGCAATGTACGCTCTTTGTTCAGATTTGGCACTTTAGAGCGATCACCAGTAAAGTGGAAAAGTAAAAGATAGATGTCTTATTGGCCCAGGAAATAAAATATTTCGGCAGTGCTATAATTAAGTACCAAACGCGCATTATTTTCAAAAGCGGAAAAAGCCCTAATCTCGCGACATCATAGATTTCAGAACCTTTGATGAAAGGATTGGCGCGCTTTTCGTCATTTTAATGTTTAGGCAATCGACGTGCACGTTCCAATGAAAGACAGGTATGACTCAGTAAAAGATAGTCGGTTTCAGTAAGTATTGTATTGGCCTCGAACGACGTCAAAATAATACTCGACGGGGTGGTCCACCACGGAAACACTAAGGACCATAGTCTTCTCGATATAAATGTGTAATGATATTAGAGGCTCATAGAATTCACTCCCAATAGAAGCACGGCAATCTTTCAATCCATTTGATCATATCCTCATTGAGAAATCTAGCATCCTTGATATGTGTTCATACCCCAGGAAAAACTGCGGCAGTGATCCCTATCTCATCAGAATCGATACCGCCGCTATCAGGTTCGATATTGAGAAAGTCGTTATTTTGATTTGTAGAATTATTAATTTGCTGTGGAATTAGACGTTGAAGTTGAGCGTCAACCTCTCGATCTCGTCACCTTGGGTTTGGATTCCGGTCGTCTTGGATGCCTGTATTCGTATTCGTGCTACTTCCCAGCTGTAGGCTTATCGCTTCCATAGCATTAAGTGTGATGATAATGAAACTGAAGTATTGTCTCATTGAAATCTGAGACGGTTTGTATGCCCTATACTTCACAAAGGAGTGAACAGGAGAAATACATTTGAAAAATCGTTAATTTTAAATGGAAATGCTTGAAGACTTTGAATAACAGTGGGGGTCATTTTCAACATGCATGGAGTAGCAGATCTGCAGAAAATGCAGGAGCATCAATGAATAGCGGTTTTATTCTCTTCTAGTGTATTGATGGCCGAGACGATTTTGGTTTGGAGGAACACTCCGTATCTGTGTCAAATTCTCACTCCAGTTCCAGTTTCGAAATTTAAAGGTAGCTAGCCCACAAATCTCTATTCCTGTCTAAAAAGGCGAGGCTCAGTACTAAGAATCCTACTATCGAATGTAAGGTATAAAGTAGTGTGCTTTCAACTACGCAGATGACTTGGCAATGGTTATGATCGGAAAACGTTCGGGAGACATGGAGGTCGAAGAAATCAGTACAGTAAAAACAACAAAATGAAGTTTCTCTGGAAAGAACTAATTTGACCTTGGCGGAAGACAAGATGGAAACGGTCAGAACAACGAACAGAAGAAAGAAAAGGACTATCGGTCAGTTTAAACCCGCCTATAAAATATCCGGAGATCATAATCGGCCGTAAATTGTGCTCCAAAAGGTATCTGAACGAGATGAAATACAGCTGGAGTGGTGGGATCCATTTTGCTTAACGCGTCGACCATAATGCAGAAAAATTCACAGAAAAGAAAGAAAATAAATTCAGTTAGTAGTCTAATGGCTTTGGGGTAGCGCTGTTTATAGCTGGTATGATCTCATCCCTCTCACTTGCTGGGGAAATGCGTTTGTTGTACTGGAAAAAAAGATAGACTCAGGGATAACAAACACTGGACAAAGGCGTACGTTTAGGGCGTAGTCGTGTAATTATTGGCAACATAGAGAGGCCAAGTTCGCGAAGAGTCGATGGAAACACAACAGAATGGATCGAAAGACCTCACGGAAAAACAAACCACCACCTTACGTAGTATCTCACAGAACCAGAAGTGGTTATACATATGCAGAGGCTCCTCAGTAGGAGTGCCAATTCATGCTGCTCATTGTCCGAGATTCGAGCGTGAGTGGAAGAGACGGAAGCTCTTCTTTTGATACTCCTCGAAAGCCAAGGAAACTTCAGTTTTTTACTAATCTTTAATATTTCCACGAAAATTGTAAATCTGTGGATATGTTGGGCCCTCATTGTATAATACGCTATGATCAAATAGTAAAATTTTTATTTTATCTCCTTTAAAGCAACACACGTTGCCAACGTTTCATTTATTTGCTCTCTCGTCGCATTCTGTTTTTCCGGTTTCGGATTGTTTTCGAAACGTCACTCGAACGATTATTGACTTGTCTCCATCTGAAACTCATAGATCCATGTCATATACCAGTAATTATGCGTTTCGGAAACTATGTCCTCAACAACCGTCTTTTGAAGTTGTTTTTACATGAAATTCAGGTTGTTAGGATGCACCCGGAAGTGACACTTCTCATAAGCAAACTTTCCACCACAATGTGCTTCATGCCACTCATCTGAAGTCACTCTTGTCGTCACTGGAGGTTTATTGGTGTCATGGGATTGAGATGGCCTTCCGACAGCATATTTTCCAGGAGAATTCGGCACGTTACACGCCCAGGAACTTTACCGGAATGTGCTGAGCGTTTCCATATGTAGTGCCAAGTACACCAGCAATCTCTTTTAGGCAGGCTGGTATAATAATATTCGAGCACCATTTCTTTCACTTTTTTGACGTCTTCGTCGATACTACTATACGACGACTTTTAAATTCTTTCTATCACTCTTATGCCCGAGTTCTCGACAGAACAGGCTCCTCAAAGGCTTTTTGCAAGATTTTTAATGCATCAGCATATAAACTTCCTGGACGCTATAGTATCAAGCAGTCTTCGTCAGATTCTGTGTGCTCCAGTTCGTTGTAGGTGAGCCCAGTGTTAACCTTCCTTAGAAATGTTTGTGCAGTTCAACCTATAGCGGCCCCCTATTGTTCCATTTCAACCAGAGTTATTTTTTTCTTGAACAAGCCTCTATTTTTCGATACCGAGGCATTAACTGCCCCCGTAATACGTGATATCTCCCGCAGTGCAACAATTATAAAGGTATAAGTGGTTGAGTGCCATCTATAAGATACTCTCCGCTATCTTCCTAGACCGGATAACCATTATTGGCATATACATCCAGGCAAATTTACAACAAATCAGTTGCATCATGTTTCCATCGACTTCAAGGCCACGTATGATAACATGGACGGCCATAACAGAATTTGGTATTCCGTCAAAATTAATATGACAATGCTCTTATAAGTCCTCATGTCTTTCTCGGAAGCTTGAGGTTTTAGCAAAAAAAATTACCAACTTTCAACCGCGTTTGAGAGAAAAAAATTCTCCGACGAATTTTCGGCCCCTTACAAGAGGATGAACGTTTCCGTAGTCTATATAACATTGAAATTGATGACCGATATCGCGACCGTCTGCTCGCCTATAATATCGCGTTGAAGCAGCACCTAATCCATATGGGTAAGGATGATCCTATCCGGAAAGTCTATAAGGGCAATATCTATGGTGGAAAAGGAATACGTGGCGGGCCCCACTTGGAATGGAGCGATGGCGTAGACCAGGACGTCATTTATTAAGGATGTCGAATTGACCCAAAACCGGGATGTCTGCTGTTCTTTATTAAGATAGGCCTAGACCTGACACTGGTTGTTGAGTCGTTGATAATCATACAAGCTTTATTTTCTGCATAAACTATTAAATGGAACATTAGTCATCTGCTGCAGGGGATGCTGTCTACCATATCATACCATTTTGTTGCGCTTGTATAGGTGATGCCGTTTAAAAAATGAACAATCTGTAACCTCATTTAACGAAAATTTGTTTCCAACTTATAGGTAATGTGAAGTTTTCATTTCTTGAAAACAGTCGTTTTTGAAGGCTTCCTTGGATTTATAATGCGCTCTTCAAGGGTCTAAGATTCTTATATTTGTTTGAAAAGATGAGGATTATTCCATTCACGATTCTTGAAAGGCAATCATTTTATCATTAACTTCAAACAAACACAAACTTCAAAAATAAACATCAATTAATTTCTTTCATTATTTTCTTCATCAGGTCTCGGTAACTTCGAACCCCGAAATCAGCCACAACGCGAAGGCCCTGGGGAATATGGAGAACCATATCATCTACCACCAGAAAAGAAAAACGAAGCAGATGCTTCAGAGATGGAGTATGGCATGAACATCGCTTGCTCAAATGCAATCTCCCTCGATCGTGCTATCAAAGACACTCGCCTGGAAGAGTGCCAACACTGGGACTATCCATACGACTTGCCAACAACAAGCGTTATAATCGTATTCCACAACGAAGGCTGGTCGGTGCTGATGCGCACTGTACATTCCGTGATTAATCGCTCGCCAAAACATATGCTCCACGAAATTCTACTTGTCGACGATTTTTCAGATAAAGAGGACTTACAGGACAAATTGGAAAGCTACATTAAACGATTCAATGGAAAAGTTCGATTGATTCGAAATTCAGAACGGGAAGGGTTGATCCGAACACGATCGCGAGGTGCTAAAGAAGCGACTGGTGAAGTGATCGTTTTTCTAGATGCACATTGTGAAGTGAACACGAATTGGTTACCTCCATTATTAGCTCCAATTTATCGCGACCGCACTGTAATGACTGTTCCTGTTATCGATGGAATCGATCATAAGACTTTCGAGTATCGACCAGTATATGCTGATGGCCATCATTATCGCGGTATATTTGAATGGGGTATGCTATACAAGGAAAATGAGGTGCCGAAGAGGGAACAGAAACGTCGTGCTCATAACAGCGAGCCTTACAAGAGTCCAACACATGCTGGCGGTCTGTTCGCCATGAACAGAGAATATTTCTTGGAACTTGGAGCCTATGATCCGGGCCTTTTAGTTTGGGGAGGAGAGAATTTCGAATTAAGTTTTAAAATTTGGCAATGTGGTGGCAGCATAGAATGGGTGCCATGTTCTCGAGTTGGACATGTTTACCGCGGATTCATGCCTTACAACTTTGGAAAATTGGGAGCTAAGAAGAAAGGACCTCTGATTACGATCAACTACAAACGAGTGATAGAGACTTGGTTTGATGATAAATACAAAGAGTATTTCTACACCCGCGAGCCACTAGCTAGGTATTACGATATGGGCGACATTAGCGAGCAGTTGGCCCTGAAAAAGAAACTCCAATGTAAGAGCTTCCAATGGTTCATGGACAACGTGGCCTACGATGTTTTCGATAAATTCCCTCCGTTACCGGCCAACCTACATTGGGGAGAACTTCGTTCGGTAGCAGTAGAAACATGTTTGGATGCAATGGGACATCAACCACCTTCTATAATAGGACTTCAGCACTGCCATGGTCGTGGAAACAACCAACTAATTCGCCTGAATGCAGCTGGCCAACTGGGTGTCGGCGAGCGTTGCATAGAAGCCGATCGACAGGGCATCAAATTAGCCTTCTGCCGACTAGGGACGGTAGACGGTCCCTGGCAGTACGACGAGGAGACGAAGCACCTGTTGCATCGCGTCTACCAGAAATGCATGTCGCTGAATCCACAATCTCTTCAATTGTCACTGAGCCCGTGCGACGTAAACAATGCATATCAACAGTGGAAGTTCAAAACACTGCGACCCTAGGTGGTAGTTGGAAATTATTTTTAGTGTGTAACAAAGACTAATTTATAGGTACGATGTAAAATTTGTAAAAGGAAGAGAAACATATTTCCATTTGCTCCGTCCAATGTTCTGCTAAGCAGGAAACCGGAATCATTAATCATAGAAAATTACTCATGTGATCTAAATTCAACAAATTGTATTTCGGTTTGTGACACTTTTAATGCGTATTATTGTAGTGGGCTTCGGTTATAAGAAAAATGTCTGATTTTAAAACGCACTATCTATCTTATCTGTAAGCTATAATTTTGGTATCTTTTAATTAACAAAGTTCGTTCTACTCAAAAGAAAAACAATCAAGTGAAAAAGTGAACAAGTTAGTTGCAAAGGGTGGAATTGTCTCTGCCAATGTTTCAAGTAAATGTTTTCGCTATGAATCTCATGATTAAGGCAAAAAGTTCAAATACATTTTGATGACAACGAGATTGGTCTAATTTTTGTACGTAAACCGCAGACTCCATTTTAGGAAATAGTTAATCTGTACGTCGCAAATGGAATGATTTACTTTCCACGCTGAGTGGGAGGAGTTTCAGTGGACGTTTGTATAAGATCACGAATGTTTGGTTTCGAACTTTCCTAAGTAATTTTAGCACATGTTTGATAGTAAGAAATGTATATCATCTGAATTTTAATATTGAATATATGAGATTTTGAAGGAAGTATTGATGTTTTTCTTAATACCACAAGTAGGAGATTTTTCGGTTGAGTAGGTTCTCAGAATGAGTTCGTGAAAGGAATGATCACTTTTCAGCCTCCGCACTCCTCCCTTTTGCATTAAATGCCAGCTTTGAAAAGTACTAATAGAGAGCTTTCATTTGACCCCTCACATGACTATATTTGGTGAAAAAAAATGTACACCCTCTTCTTGTATGTATGGACTTTCCCTTAAGTTCAAGCTACGGATCCATTCATTCTTCTGTAGGGGAGCAAAAATTCTTGGAAAGATTCTCCTCTCAAACGCGCCCAAGAGTTCGTAATTTTTCTACTGAAGAACCGAAGTCTGCGAGGACTACAAGATCATTGTCTAATGCAGTAAGACCTTTGTCACTATGCTGAGACATTTCGAGCGGAACAGTTTTTGTAGAATGAAGTAGGCTCTGTTGGCTGCCAACAAGCGTATGCGAATTTCATCGTCATGGCTGTTATAGGTTGTGATCTTCGACTCTAGATAGGAGAAATTATCAACAGTCTTAAAGTTGCAGTTTCCTGTATTTATTCTTCTCATTTGACCAGTGCCATTTGATCATTTGGATGATTGGCTTTTGGTGTTAATATTGGCACCATGTACTTCGTCTTGCCTTTATTAATGCGCAGCCCGGGACCTCGCGCCACCTACTCGATGTGTATGAATGGTATCCCCCTGGTTCCGTAAGTGATCCTGCTGATTTTATTTGGCCTCGTATAATAGTCAGGGCCAGCTTAATCAGTGTTATCAATTTAGTCGCTGTCTTACACTTGGAGCATAAGTTGCTGAACCGCTTGATGTAATTGGTCACCCCCATATTCGGTTATAATTCCATCGGCTCCTGGCGATTCATGATTTTTAAGTTAATGAATTACACCAGCTGTTTTCTCCATGCTTTGCGGTGACAGATTTGTCTATCGTCTTCAGTTGGCCGGGCCTCCAACTTATCGATATTCTGGTTGTTGAGCAGCTCATCAAAATACGCAACCCATCGCTCCAATATGCCGATTCTGTCGGAAATCAGATTTCCCTCTTTGCCTCAGGCTCATCCTGCTGATTTGTTAGTAAAACTCCGGCGCATCGTCCGGTTACTCCCTGCACTTCTGGAGTTCTTTTCCTGTTTGTGAAGTCGCTTCTCCACACGATGGAATTCGTGATAGGCCTCTGTGCGTCCCCGCGTTCTTTGAGAGTGCAGCATTGCTCCGTATACACCATCCTTCCGTTTCATTGCTGGCTTTCAGCCATCGTCGAACCAGTTGTTCCAATTTTTGTTTTTGTGAATAGGCGAAATATGTTTGTGACCGTATCAATTATAATGTTCTTCAGGCGATTGTAAAGATCATTGATCATCTGCAGGACCTCTGTTGACTGCGGTTATTGCTGCATCCATTTCCCCATTAGGGAGGGCTTTATTGTGGATTTCTTCAGTATTCACTCTCACCTATTTTTCAGAGGGAATTCTAGGCTGAGAGGTGGCGACTTTCACTTAATTTCGTTGAAAGTAATCCAGTCTGGAGGGGCCCCTGTATGTTTGTGGACTGCTTTCCGTGCAAACTAGGATTGTGCAAATTGATAGGCCGTTGCCGAGTTCGTCGTTGTGTAGGTAATCAAGTCGAAGGCTTGTATTGTGGCTCCGTAACTTCGGTCTTCCATGTAGGGCTGCCATCTCTATCCAACCTTCAACCTGGATGTCTGCGGATTTTCATTAAGAAAGAACTGCCAACGATCACCACATGGAGCGGAAGATAGGGTTTGGTTTGTAGATTATGTATTTTAATTTTCATAACACCTGAGGCCCTTTTTACGACTGCATCTTGAGGTTCCGCATAGTTTGTACCGTAATCACAGAATTAATTTTGTACTTGGTTAAACACTACCTTTATTTGGCAGTACATTTTCGTACAAATTTCGGAAGATGGGCTCGCAAAAGAACGGACGCTCGAATTTGATTGTGCTGCTTCTGGTTTTAACACACAGTGATGCGATAAATAGTGGCCGTAGAAATCGACCTCTCCACATTTCTCTCTCATGAAGTCAATATATTGTTGTTTCAGCGCAAAACCAGTAATCGTCTGTATGCTGTCTTTTTGTAGTTGCTCAACAATTTAAGGTCCTCTATGAATGATGATTTTATAGAGATCGTAGAGTGTTAGCAATGAAGTGGTCTTCACACCTTGTTTAGGAGAAGTAACCAATGCTGATCCGGCCCGTGAAACTCCTGATTTGCGTTAGCAAATCTCGCCTAGCTTCACACCGCTGCTGAAAGGGAATATGTGTAAATAAGTTCCTTACCGATATTAAGCCAACTCCTCCGCTGCCCTTTCCGAAATAACAACACCAATTAACTTTCTACTACTTTATTTTACAAAAAAGCTACTTAACCAATTCTTTCGGCGATGACCTTGTCGATATGACCTTGTGAATATTGGAGCGTTACAGCTGGTCAATTAGGTAACGAACGGGAAAGAATTTCGATCGGAAATTCTTGCAAACACACCTTCTGTTTTGTAGCGTAAGATTGTGGCCAGAGCCCACTTCACGAAGTTTCCAGAAGTTCTGTACCTTCTCTTGAAGTCGTCTTGAATCGTGACTGCAAACCTCGTAACAAAATATGGTGATTTCAGAATTTGATACTCGGCCGGAGACCATCCACCTGCACATAGTGCTCGGTAGAGTTTCCAACTGTTTGCCAATACTATTTGCCCAACAGAAAGTAAGAGCATGATTGAAACCAGGATGCTTAAAGGTATGCACCAGGGGCTGGATAACCGGCATATCGCCAGAATTGGTAAATGCCCGGAATTTAGGAGGATGTTGACTACAATGAATAAATGAGATTTTAATCAAACAAACTTTAATCAATGTAGGATCGTTTAGCATTTACTTGAGCAGACAAGTTTTAATTCTGAGAGGTAAATTGCTTTCATAACTCAACCTTATAGAATCCGTGACCGTGGCACATGGATTGCAGACTCGACTGGAGGAGCGGCAATAAGGGTTGCTGTAGCCAAGCTATACAATACACCTGGAGTCAGACGGCCAATGACTTTGTGTGGGCGAAGATAAGCGATATGCACGTGTAAAGCTGCTACGCTCCACCCAGTTTCAGATTGTCTGAGTTTGAAGACATGCTGGGCAACCTTGTTCACGATGCAAGTCGAGGCACCGGTAATTACCTTAAATGGGGAAGCAAAGACAATAATGCAAGGGGCCGAAATCTTTTAGAGGCGTTTACCCGGTTAAATATAGTTCTGGTCAGCAAAGGTGAAGTAAGAACCACACGGTACGGAAAGAGCACATACAAAGCGGAGAATGACCTCAGGAGGCCTGTCAGGTGAACAGTATAGGTTCTGTAAAATTAGATTAATCATTGACACCGACCCCGCTTCTGAACAGGACAAAGGCTGAAGAAAAAGAAGATTGACGACTTCAAATTGGTTGCTAGCCTGACCGGGAAACCAATTAATTGAAAGGGTAGTAGTAGCAAATATTGCGTTTAAGTGAAGCTGGACGTGAGGAAAACATTCAATTAGGCCAATTGGAATCGTGTATAGAAGTCCCTGGCCAAAGCTCTGCACTGGGCCCTCTGCTGTGAAAAATCATGAACAAAGAAGCACATACTTAATCTTCCAGTTCCGGAAGAGACCACATTCGGGGATACGCCAATAACAGCACTCAAAGATGCTGAGGCTTGGTTAGAGAACGCTGGACTGGCACTTGCGAAAAAAAAAGAAAGCGGTCCTCATCAACAAGCGCCGTAAGAGAAATTTCGTTTCCATTAGAATCGGGAGTCATATCAGTTACTGAGAATAGTGCTGCATATTTTATATAACGCATATATGATATAACTGAGTGCGGCCTACAGACGGACGCCCTTAAAGGTGTGTTCTGCTTTCCAGACTACGTCAGATAATGCGGCGTTCGTCATCTCGCGAATAGTAGTGATTGACATCTGGGGAGACGAAATTTATAATCAGCTGGGAACAGCGATGGGACCACTCAAAAGAGGGTCGTTGGACATACAGGTTGATCCCTACTATAAGGGTGCGGTTGGAGAGAAAGCATGGGGAGGTCAGTTATAATCTCACCCGCCACGGAGGATACTGCCAACAGCTTTATAGATTTAAATTGGATACCTCGCCTGATTCTCCAAACTGGGTTGAGGTCCCGAAGAACACAGCGTACGTATTCTTCCAATGCCCAATGTTCATGGTTCATTTAGAGAAAACTCAAAGTGAAAGGCTGTCATCGGAAAATGTTGTCTGGAGAATGGTAGCTTACCAGGAGAATTGGCGTGCCCCATGATAGCAACGATCCAAAGTAAACTGGGGAAAAGCAGAAGAGGTTAGGAAGGCGCGGTTACAATCGCCGCGGATAGAAGAAAGGAGGTCTAGCTAAATTAAGCGAACTTCGCCCCGTGATATTATATCTAAATCGGGGGGAAATGCTGTTAATGGGTAAAAATCCCACACACAGGCAAGTGTTTTTTGAAGATATCCGCCTCCTCAAAAAAGGCAGAGAGACACACATTGAATAGATTCTAATAAGGCTTTGCTTCACTCAAAACCTTAAAAAAGAAATGAATGTATTGGATAAAGTAAGAAAAAAAATTGAAAAAATCAAAAATTTGACTGACGGTTTCGTCCAGAGCAGAGGCAACTCATCAGACGCTGCCTCACCTCTGCCCTGGGAGCAGCGTGACCGAAAGTGCCAACAGGTGGAAAGACGCTCCCTTTTATCATCGCAAAAACACGACAAGGTTGCGAGTTATATTGGACTTAAAACACCAGTCGTTGTAGTCTAAGCTAGACTAAAGCTAGGTTGTTGTTTAGGATCTGCGGGATCCTAAGTCCCCATCTACTTGATGGTGGACCGGACTAAATGAGGAGCAACTTACTCCCTCGTTTTTTAGTCCATGGATCCCTAGTATTGGAGCGTAGCACCCCAAGCATTAAGAATTGAAAAAATCAAAAATTTGACTGACGATTTCGCCCAGGGCAGAGGCAACTCATCAGACGCTGCCTCACCTCTGCCCTGGGAGCAGCGTGACCGAAAGTGCCAACAGGTGGAAAGACGCTCCCTTTTATCATCGCAAAAACATGACAAAAAAGCTAGTGGAAACATTGATCAAGGCAGAGGGTTACGAGTAAAAAAGTCGAGTTAGTTTATTTTTTCAATAGTGCAGATGCTCAGCTTTGTTAAAAAAATAACCTTCGTAGCCAGATAAAAAGCAGCAGGATCACTCTCAAGACCATTCGACATCAACAACGGTCTACGACAAGGGAATGCCCTATCATGCGTCCTCTTTAACCTGGCCCTCGAGAAAGTGATCCGTGATGCTGAGGTAAATGCAAGAGGTACGATCCTCTTTAAGTCCACCCAATTACTGGCCTATGCTGACGATATCGACATCATGGGAAGAACCACCCGAGACGTACAAACTGCCTTCATCCAGATCGAGCAGGCGGCGATTAGTGCGAAATCTTGGGCTGCATATCAAGGAAGGCAAGAGAAAATATGTGGTGGCAACGTCAGCATCGAAGACGAATCAACCAACAACATCAAACCGCACTGGTCAAACAGGAAGAAGAATAAGGATAGGAGAATACAACTTTAAGACCGTTGACAATTTCTCCTATCTAGGGTCGAAAATCACAACCGATAACAGCTACGATGTTGAAATCCGCGCACGGTTGTTGTCAGCCAACAGAGCCTATTTCAGCTTACAAAAACTGTTTCGCGTGAAACGTCTCATCATAGGGTCAAAGCTCTTACTGAACAAGACTATGATCTTGCCAGTCCTCATGTATTCCTCGGAAACTTCTTAGTAAGAAAAATTGCGAACTCTTGGCCGCGTTCGAGAGAAGAATCCTCCGAAGAATTTTTGGCCCCCTACATGAGGATAGACGATTTCGTAGCCTACACAATGACGAAATCTATGAGCGATACCATGACCGTCCGGTTGTGGATAAAATCCGGCTCAATAGGTTACGGTGGGCGGGTCACTTAATCCGTATGGATGAGGATGATCCCATCCGGAAAGTCTATAAGGGCAATATCTATGATAGAAAAAGAAGACGAGGCAGATCCTGCCTAAGATGGAGCGATGGCTTAGGTCAGGGCGCCAGACAGCTTTTAGGGACATCGAATTGGTGGACCTCGACGCAAAACCGGGATGTCTGGATTTTATTAAGGCAGGCCTAGACCGGATACCGGTTGTTGCGCCGTTGATGATGATGAACACAAGAGTGGAATCCCTTGTGTCCTGTACTACGGTAAAGCTTCAGCACGTTGTCCTCACCTTTACCCGTTAACATCAACAGAGCGCTCAGCTCCTCACGTTTATCGTAGATAGATACCATTGTGAAACTACAAAATTTGACTCGCTCTTTTGAATTATCCGATCATTTTCAGGGTGACTTTTTCGATGAAAAAATGTATTAACTTCTAAGGCCAGAATGCCTAATTTTGGGAATGCTTTTTTCCTTGTACAAACAAAAAAGGCAAAAGCTTGTTCTTTTTTGTGCACCAAATGTTCTCGTTGAATGCATTCCTTGCCTTAGCAAAACACAAACCAGATAATGGGACATGGTACATATGAATTTGTTAATTATCTTCAATACGTCTTTAATGGAAGTTATTGCATTTTTTTGGAATTTTTAATCAAATGCATGTTTCTCTGTAAGAGTTCCACCTCAGCAGCAATCACTTGTACATGCTTTATCAAGGTGAATTGATTTGCATTACAAGACTTATTACTGTAAATGATTTCCAACCAGTTGCATTTATCGCTAAAGATATTCCATGTCCTCTATTCAACTTTTTAATTGAAATGAAAAAGGTTTTCAAAAATTAAGTTGCTTTTTTCCAAAATTTCATCAAATGCCATTGAACTTATTCGTTGGTATTACTAAGAAATCTGGTTAGAAATACTCGATTAGCGCATAGGGTGACTATTTGAAGTAAATATTAACTAGTAAATTAGTAGTCAGGGCCGTAGAAAGAAAATTCCGACCCCATTTAGCGTTAGTTACGCCGATATGTGTCACTATTCCGGGGCCCCTCTTTGCTCCCGCTTTCATCTTGGGAAATCCACTTGGAAGTATACTGCACATTGTCTGCTGCCGGTATCATCTTCGCTGTTGTTTGTTTGGCAATCCATATACCGCAAAAGCTCGCTAAGTTTTAACGGCCACACAGGTCGGCTTAAAAGTGATGCTGTGATGCTCAATGATAATGGGTTTCCATTTTTGAACATTAAGTACATCATTGTAGATGACGTTCGACGATAGTTTGATTCCAGTGGAGGTAATGCTTTCTGAGTACATCAACAGTTTGGTACCAAAGCACCACCACGCCTTGCCTTTATCACAAGCTGGAGGGCCTTATCAAGTTTGTCTTCTGGATTCAGGGTTTCGGTTCTGGATATTTTACTGAAAATTTCTAGTAGATCTTCTCTGATTCCTGTAACCTCCTGGGGGCAGCCTTTCGTCGCTTCTGTTGCTAGGTAGCGACCCCCATCACCCCCTTGACCACACAGCAATCTATGCGTTAGCATAGCATAAATCTACTACACGAAGGTTTCATCAGTACCATGCTTTCTGTGGACATCACCGAGTTTTTGGAAAGGCGCAAATCAATCAAATCAAAAAATAAATCAAATCAAACTCCCCTTCAATGTCCACGACTACCCCATCTTACCCTTCACAGTTGTATCCTTTATCTCCTCTATCTTTGAAAGGAGCGACTGAAGACCAGACCTACGGAATTTTCCACGCTGGTAAGCATGTTGGTTTTCATTTAGTAGGTGCAACGTCAACGCTTTCCCACGAATGTGACGCTCAACCAGTCTCTCCAAACGTTTCATCAAGAGTGATATCAAGCTGATCTGTTTGAAGTTCGTTGAATTAGAGTAATCATCTTTCCTAAACATCGGTATGAAGACTACCTTAACCATCTGACAATATGGCAGTTCTCAACTTTTCACTGTTAGCAACCACTTTCGCAGTGTTCATCTTGCAATAACTACGTGTTGAAGGGGTTGCAAGAACCGCCAACTCTTCCCCTTCCACTTTTCTTACCAGTTCTCCCGGATGGTGTACTTCTAGGAGAGTCTGTACTGATTCCAGTTTGGAGTTCGTGAAAGTACCATCTAAGAGAGTCCAACTTGGCCGAGTCATTCCTTCTAAGGACTTTGCACAGCCTAGAAGTATTTCTTTCACCTTCCAGTTCCTCACAGGAAGCTCTAAAGGAGTCTCGTTTGGGCCTCTTAACGAGCCTCTTATAGTCACGCTGTAAATAAAAATCTCAGTCAGGGTTGCATATTGTCATTGATATTATTTCTTCTTGTTATCACTGATGAAGGACATGAAAGGCTTCAATAGACCATGAGATCTTTCTTAGAACACTTCAGCTGTGCTGGTGATATCTGTTTGCTGTCTCACCGAATCAGGCAAGTAGAGTCGTACTCAACAACTCAATACCAACAAAACAAAGATTCTTAGTGGGAAGGGTCATCGCACTCTCTGTGTCTGCATTAATAGCGAGAGTATCGAGGCTATGCCGAATTGGTTTTTCTAGGAAGAATTGTTGCACGGAACTGGAAGTCGTTCAACGCTTTAACAGTGTTAAATATGCCAAACAAGCGTCATATAAACACCAAAATCAAGATGAGATCGTTTTATGCTGATGTTCTTTCTATATTGTTGTATGAGAGTAGCACATGGAAAGTGATCACAACTGTTATTAAAAAGTTGCACATTCATCAACACTTGCCTGTGACGTCCCAATTTCTAATGAAGAAGTTCGTGGGCGCATAAAGCAGTTACTCGTAAACGTGTTGATGAGAAAGCGGAAGTGTATCATTATTCACACATCGTTGGTGCAACAATTGAATTGGAACAGGGCCTTGAAGTGTATTAGAGCAATTTATTCAAGATCGTAACGGTACTCTACAGGATTACAGTACTTTATAGGAGGCGAGATTATTACCCCGATTTGACTCTGGTGCTCATTCACAGCTGAGTCGACCGGTATCAGACCTAAAATTACGATACAAATTCCACTGCCACCAGTGTGGTTTAAACCGTAACCTTCCGTATGACAGCGTTGTGCTCTAACCACTGAGCTATCCGGACACAGCGAGTATATCACACTTTAAGGCGAGACTACAATTCCTTCGCTAGCTACGCCATGCAGTATAAACTAAATTGTCCGACGAATGGGTCGCCCCAGGAGCATCTGGCGCACAACGGTGAAGGAGGAGTGCAAAAGTCCCGGGAAACGAAAGAGCTGAAATGTATTTTGGGAAACTGTGAACGATGACGCGTATTCGTGGTCGAGGCGCTCTTCTCCATTAAGGGGTGAATGGCAACCATATACATATTGGTCAGGGAGCAAAAGTTGCCGCAAATAATAATTTCACTATTGTATACTGCATCGCAAGAGAGAGCTCGCAGGTGGTTAAAAACCATTCGACGGTCCAGTGAGGGACGTTAACGGTAGGTTTCCCATCCACGATCATGAGCTGCTGAAGAGGTGGAGGAGTACCTTAATCGTGTATCCTTTTTTAGGGGAAGGGGGTGGAAAGCTACAAAATTTACTGTTGCCTCTTGTCGGACAATTGTGTGGAGCTATTACCCGCCGAAACCACTTCCTTCTTTCATCTTCTACTTTTCCCGCGGGACTCCCATATATTATTACGACACAAGGCTGAATTAGAATTTATTCTGTGCCCGTGCACACGTTTGTATTGTCACTTCGTTCTTTCTTCCGACTAACTTCTTCTTACCAAAGCTTCTTCTGGATGGCTGCCATTGCCTTTTCGACTTTGATCCTTTCGACTTATACATAGGCTGCTTGATATTTTCGGTTGTTCAGTGCTACCCGGTTGTAGCTCCCAATTCAGCCCTATGAGTTGCAAGCAAACAAGATATATTCTACGCTCTCTGCAACGTTCGGGTATTTTGAGCCAAATGATAAGTCGTCATGTTTAAATCGATAGCGGTATGCTCGATAACTTCCGTGTCCTTTTAAAAGCTGTGTTAGATCATGTGCATATTACCTTGCCGTCGTTGGATCCTCCCCTAAATTTTCATTTTATGGTTTCAACGGCTTTTTTCTGACTTGTTCCACCTCTTGCCACTTAGCAATTCCCCCGCCATCGGGTACTGTATCACTTGTAGCCTCTACATAACCTGTCTGACAGAGCATCTGTTACCCATACATTCGTTTGAAAGCAGCTTATTTCATTCAGCATCGAATGGTCTTCCTTTGTGACAATTTGAGCCATAAGTGGAATTTGTTGTGAAATAGAGTCCTGTCCGATTGAGAGATTTTTATATACTTTTCAGGAAGATTCCCATTAGAGTTGAATTAGCAATGAATTCTTAATTCAGGAAATGTTCTTGCCTTATCCACCTATTTTGGTTTTTCCAAATCCAAAATTAGAAATGATAGATAAAGTGTAATTTTTGAAATGATCGCACTGTGTACATAGTTGTTAAGACAGAATTTCGATCCTTATCGTTTTTATGTTTATTTTTATGGATCAGATAATAGCCTGGGAGTTGCGCTCGTGCAGAATACGCACCACTAAAAGTAGTCCATTATGCGACACCAACGGCCATGATATCTCTGAAAAGTCGAAAGTCGAGGAAGCTTCCATGCGAGTATGGCGGAGTTCATATGAACTTTCGGAGACTACTTTTATGACGTCTGGCACACGTTCATGGGTGCTAGAGGAACGACCCAAGACATGCCTACAGCTTATGCGAAATTATCTAACGCAATAAAACCCAAGTTAGCAATCATTGGTCATTTTCTAATTATAATGGCACAGCCAAGACTCTTGACTGAAAATCAATCAAGAACGCTTACTTAGTCTGACGTTTGTCGGAAATAGGAGCAATTAAATTATTATGTTTAATCATTATCTATTTACGGGCAAAGCCATATCAAATACTACTTAAGGAAAATTATCTTTCATTGACATTTGAGGCACGGCGTTATGTCGTTAGAAGTCCACAATTACCGTCAACTTTGGCTTTGAATAAAACTTGGAGAACGACGCTATCTAGGGTGGGGTCTTATCAACACCTGTAGTTCTCAGCTTATCTTAGATATTTATGTCCACAGGCCTTATCTGTTATGATCTCTAAATATTTTTCTTTCCGTTTTTCTCGTAATCGCGCCGAATCGTGCAAAACCCATTATCGATTCTTATAAATAAAGCAGTCGAAAACGGCCGCAGGCAGATTGGAACGGGACATAAGTGAGATATAAAGAAACCGAAAAAGTTAAGTGACCCTGTAAGGCACAATGCCTTCCGCAAAGGTGTTTTTTCTCCTTGCTGTGCTGGGAGTGACACTTCATTGTCAAGTATTAGCAAGACCGCAAAAACGATCTACCAAAGGATCGATTCGTGTAGTGGGAGATAATGGTGACTTTTTACCGCGAACAGTGATTCCCACCACTTACATTGAAATGAAAAGGACTAAACTATTGCGTGGACAATATAGTTATACATTGGGCGAAAGGATAACAGGTAATGTAGCAGGAATAAATTGCTCTTTGGAAACGCTAGCCGTAGTCGTTTTCTTCAGAACTATATTTTCATTTTTAATGAGCTGTGTCCTTCTAGAATTTTCCTTTGTTTTTTCCAACAATGACCTAATGACAGCTTTCTTTCCAAAAAATAGGTGACCAATTGGCGGATCAACAAGAGGATAGTGATGATTTTCCGGCTGCTCGAGATGTGGAAGCGACTATTAGTTACCCAACCTCGTCGACGGGGTTAACATTGACCTACATAAATATCCTAGTCGAGCAATCTTCGGAAGATGGGAAAGCGTACGTCACGCAGGGCGGAATTAATCAAAAATTCGCAGATATCTTGGTTATTGCGAATGCTACAACACACTACGCTCATTCCGGTGCTTTCTATGGCTATTAGGCCAATTTACAGTTTTCAAATCTATTTTGTGTTTATCTTTGGTGATTTATATAAATTTAAAGAAATAAATTGGTTCTTGTGCGAATCTCTTTTATAGAAAAACGTTAAGTGACGATAATTTGATTCAAACTTCAAAGGTGATCTCTGTGCTAAAGCAACAATATTATCTAAATTGTGTAAAGTGATCTTCGCCTCAGAACCTGCATTTACTTAGATACCACGTCTGTTTAAAAATTTAGATATTTCTTACCATTTTGGAAATACTTTTCACACATACTATTCTTGGTAGAATTGTCCCGACCCATAACTTATGAAGAATTCAACAAAAAGAAGTAATTTTGGCTCGGTATTAACATCGTATTCGGTTTCCTGAAGCACTTAATGCATCTTGGAACTATCGTCCACCAAATGTGGATATACCAGAAAAGGGAGCATGCTTTGACTCCTTCAAAGGCTTTTCGAGAAATCAATCTGATGGGATTTATTCATCGTTATTTCTAGAAAAATGAGTTTTATGGCACGATGTAGCCATTGACAAATTGTCTTTTTTCAGGGCGTCACTTATTCATTGCTGCTCCTGCTTTCAATGGGCTCATCTAGAAATCAGACATCAGTAAGGGGAGCGGTCGACATGTCATGACAGTTAGTCTGCCCTAGTTAAAGCCAAACTGCCTTGAATATAGAATATAGAAAGAAAAGGATACTGGATAATTGTCAGCCGAAAAAGTCGATGTAACAATTTTTTTATTGCACTTGCATCTTCTTCTTTTTTTTGAGCCTTTGTCCCGTTCACAAGCGGGGTCGGTTCGTCGTGATCGGTTTCGCTCTATTGAATGCCTGATCTGGGTGCAATCTCGAGGCTTTAAATCCCCATCCAGCGTATCAAGCCACCGTTGTTTCGGTCTGCCTTTTGGTCGTTTACCATCGACTTCTTGGCTAGTGAATTGTCGTTAGCACGAATTGCGTGACCATACCATCGAAGACGCCTCTCTCGCAATTTTTCCACGATTGGCGCAAACCCATAACGATCGCGGATATCCTCATTTCGGATGTGATCAAAACGTGTCATGCCACTAGTCCAACGTAACATCTTCGTCTTCATTACCGCAAGACGCCTTTCATTGTCATTTATAGTTGGCCAACACTCAGAACCATAGAGGGCGACAGGACGAACGACATTTTATTGCACTTGCTTAAGATGCGATTTTCAAGATACGTCATTGAGACACTTATGTTTCAGTGGCTACATGAGTTTTTATGCAGAATGTTTGCAAAAAGTCCTAGCTCATTCCAAAAATATAATTGCCACCAGAATTAAGAAGAGGAGACTCAACTTACAACGGCTGATAATGAAATGTTTGTGCCTGAGCCTTTTTAGGGATGTCCTTTTAAGTATTTGAACTTATAATATTGAATTTTATTTGGTTTAGTACGAGAGTCAGTTATATATAAATGGGAATTTGGTTACCAAAGCTTTTTGCAGAGTCGGGCGGCTCTGAATTATTTTCAAGAATTCCGTCTGGGTTTCCCTGATCCACTTCCTAATCCCATTATCAATATTCATATTCAGTCTATATTAGATCAATGAGTGAGCAAGCTGTTCCTACTTCTGTGGCACAACTCAGTATTATAGTTTTTGACGCGAGAAGTGGAAGCTGAAGAAATTTTCTAAAATGAATGGGCCTAATTTGGGGCTGAAACTCTTACAAGCCCATAAAAGTTTTCCGAAGGAATTCCACGGCTTCTTTCTTCTGATAAAAAAAAAGCCGGTTAGAAATTTGCCAAAGGGTTTTGCCCCGTTATACTGAAGAAGGAGAAGAGGTTTTCTCAACTGTATAGTCACTTGTGATGAGATGTGTTAAGATGTGGTTAAGCGTAGCGGTTAAGACATGAGGCTGGAGGATAAAGGTTTAATTTGGATGGAGAGGTTTAACTCTTTGTGTGAAATTGGTTAACGACTCAGATTTCTTTTTTTTATGACGCTACAAGAAGACTATGTACAAAATTAAAAAAAAAAAGCTTTGCTTCTCAGAAAAATCATTTAAAAAAATTCTGGTTTATATTTGACTGACCTTCGTAAATTTATGTTTGATTTGCTATCAGTTTGCCTAGGAGATTCAAAGATGGGGACTCTAATTCTAATAAGGATCACATCACATACCAAAAATTTAATCATTACGAAAAATCTCGTTTTATTGTCGTTGAACACGAAGGGTGTTTGTTAGCTAGTTCTTACAAATCAGTAGATATTTCCATTTTTCCATTTTTGGGTTTGAAAATAGCAATAACTGGTTCTCAAAATACTCGCTTTATATTTTTGACTAGGTAGTACGCGCTGTAATGTTCAATCCCAAGTATATGTGCATTTTCATGGTTTGGTTCTAAATAAAACTAAAATCAGTTTGTCTGTTTTTTTAAGGAGGCGGAAATTTTCAAAATACGACAGTTTATGGTATTTTTATCTAATACAATTGCGCCAGTCGCCCATGGCCCGTGGAAAGTTTTGAGGTATTTCATAATTATAACACACCTTGAGACAGCAGAATTCTTTGTGGTCAATATTACCAAACCATTAGAAAAACATCATTAATAGTGTCAGGAACCGCATTTTTAAAATTGTTAAGTAGTCTGAAAAGCTCTCAGATTTTAGTGATCATCTATTAATTGTAAACTTCGCCTTGTTATTTATATAGCAGGCTGGTCCTAAGCCCAGATAAAAAGAAGGTCTTGGAGCTAAGTACTTTGTACTTCTATCCTCAGTAAATAAAGCAAGTATGGTTCGGGTTACACCACTATGTTAAATCCTATCTGATCTCCTTGCCTCGCGGCAGGCCGACCAAGAAAATTCTTTTAATGCCGTTAAAAACTGGCTGGACGCCTTAGGTAAGAAAGGTTTTGTATATTTATTTTTAAAAACATTTGAGTGGATATTTGTCCCATTAGTACTTAGCACGTAATATATGCATATGTTATGTGAGAATATCCACTTTCCCGTGCTATTGACATTCAAATTTCACAGAAGCGAAAACTTTGACCTATTATAACTTTGTTAGTAAATAGCGCGATTTCCACCAACGAAGGATCGTGCTCTATGTTATAGAGCATTTACATTGCTGTAAAATTTCTTGATTTTAAGATGAACCTAAGGGGGGTTTGCAGTCAAATATTGAAAATTATATTGTTGTTGTTGATTTTTTTGTTTCTGCGAGGTTCCAGCAAGGTAACGATGCAATGCTGTGCCGCATCGATCCCGCCTACGATGACTCCCAACAGGAATGGAATGGCAGGCTGTTGCCTATGATGTCAACATTTTCGATACGTTGTGACAGCCGTAAAGAAAAAGGAAAAAGAAAAAGCAAAAGGAAACAAAAAAAAGCAAACGAGAGGTGTGTGTTTCGGGTGAGTGATTATAGGAGTAAAAACTTAGATAGCATACGAAAGCTAGTCTAAAAGCGAAGCAAAAATAAACAAGCCGGGGAACCCGAAGCTAGACGCTTCAGGCATGAAAGGTTTTGTGTATTTCTTTATATAGAGATTTGAGTGTGCATTCCCATTAGTATGTAGCACGTAATATATGCATGTACCCATTTTCAAGTGATAATGACATTCAAAGTCTTGAATTTGCACTGAAGCGACAGTTTTGACCTATTATAACTTTGTTAGTAATAGTTCGATTTTCACAAAATTTGGTAGGATCATTTTCTATGATGTAGTCTACATTATTGCATTATTGCAATTTTGTGATTCTATGGTGAACTTATGGGGGTTTTCCTGCTAATTACTAAAAATTATAGTAATGTACTATTATTAACTTTATTTCAACAGGTATCCGTATGGAGGGTATTTCGGAGCCTAGGCACCATATAGTGGCAGCCCCCAGATTTTTTTTCAGATTTTTCGGTTGGGTAGTTTCTGAGAATGGGTTCGTTAAAGAAATGATCACTTTCAACCCCCCACACTCCCCACCTTTCTAAGAAATGTCAAAACTAACACCGGCTTCGAAAAGTACTAACCGAGAGCTTTAATTTGATACGCCACATGACTATATTTGATGAAAAAAAAAATGTACAGCTCCCTTTTGCATGAATGGGGAGTCCTCCTTACATTCGACGTAAAAGGATGTAATTCACTATATGGGTGAGCGTTCACAGTTGCCATTTTTCTACCAAATTTTGTGTCAATCGCTACAACCGTCTCAGAGAAAAATGCGTGTTACGGACAGACAGACAGACAGGCAGTAAATTGATTTTAATAAGGTTTTGTGTTTGTTTGGGCGTCAAAACAGTTCCAAGGTGGTTCGTTGGAACATTTACGAGTTGCCTCAAAGATGGGAGCCAAATAAACCTTTCGGTGATCCTTCGTCTTATAGGCCTATATGCCTATAGCATCGGAAAACCTTTCGAACGGGTCATCCTCGATATGTTTGTATCAATCACAGAAAAGGAGGGTGGTCTCTCATACAGGCAGTTTGGATTCCGAAAGGCAAGATCTACTGTCAAGCACGGAGGAGAGAGATCAGGAGAAAAACCAATGGAGGCCAATAAATCTTGCGCGATAGTTATTCTTGTAGTTACCTGATGCACATAGTCATAGAATTTCTCCGGGAGATGCTATTATCTTACGATTTGGACGAAGGACCTAAGATATATAGAACAACCTGGGGGGTTCCACAAGGATCAGTCCTCAGTCCTCTCCTGCAGATTATAATGTATGATAGAATTAAAGATGCAACTGTCCAAAGGAGTGACAATCATTGGCTTCGTAGGCGACATCGGAGTGACCATCGTCACACAAGATATTGATGAGATCGAGATACGCACAAACGAGACAATTTTTAAAATCAGATCTTGGATACAGGAAACTGGTCTGACATTTGCAGAGCATAAAACCGAGGTAGTTTTGATCACCAAGTGAAGGAAGCAAACGTCGATAAAGATCAGGATTGGCGAACACATCATACAGTCGCAAACAACGCTCAAATACTTAGGAGTCATACTTGATCAAAGACTAACATTCATGCCTTCTTGAGAATTTAGCAACAAAGACTTCCGGGGTTGCTACAGTGTTGGCAAGAATGTTATCAAATGTAGGTGTCCCTATCTGACCTGTATCTATCGACGGCAATTACCACTAAGTGAAGCAATTTTGGAATGGCAAAAGAGATGGGATGATTCAACTAAAGGACGTTGGACTCATAGGATTATTTCAGATATCTAAAAATGAATCAAACGAAGGCACAAAGTAGTAAATAACGACTCAAACCGCCGTTCGTAACTGATCGTGCCCTGTGACGTTATATCGAAATGGAAGTTCCGCGTAGTAAGCGAAGGAGAAGGAGATGGTTTTTGTGAGTAAAAGTCTCACATAACCGTATGGCAGGAAGCAGCTGTAGGTTTTGAACCTTTCCACTTTCCAACACCAAAAAAAGACGGATAGACAGACATGAAAAGACGGACAGTAAATGGAAGAAAGGCTGGAGCGAACTAGATTCTACATAAATGAAATGTTAATATTTCTCCCGAATATCAATTATTCTCTTTAAATCTGCTTCTTATTTGCATGGCTTAAGAAGCAATAAATTCGCGGGAAATTGATAAGTATGATGCGCGATATTGTCATCTATGCTGGTGCAACAATTGGTGCTCCGACAATCAATCGATTTTAATAAGTGTTTGTTTTACACAAAACCTTAAAAAGAGGTTTGATAGTAGATACACCAAAACATACGCTAATAACGTAAGTCTTTTCACCTAGTCATCGGTCCCATTGTGCGCCGATTCGAAATCTTAGCTGGTTTGAGTCAAAACGTCAATTTTTGTTTGTTGACACTTTCGTTCATTTCGACGAATGAAGTCACTCAATCCCCAAATAAAAATAAAGATTCTGATCAGCAAAATCTGGTGGTGTAGGATAGGTAAGTATCAGTTACCGCTCTGGGGAGCCCAATTAGCGCTGTGGCATGCCATTTCACTGCCACAAATTCCATGACTGCGGTGGGGAGAGTAAAGCGGCAGAGCCCAGCTAACTCAGATCTTCAGAGCCAAACCGCAGTATTCATGAAAGATAGTCCGATTTGACCCACCCTGCAATTAAAGATTTGGAGGTCCCTAAAAAATTGTTTACCTGCTGCAGCCTAGGTCTGGCCAAAGCAGGACAATCGCAAAGGAAATACCTGAGAGTCTCCCCCTTCCTCTCTGTAGCTCTTGTATTGCAAATTGTAGGGTATACCAAAAGTGAGAGTAAGTTTTTTCCCATCTGGGCCGGTCCAACATCACGTAGATGTGGAGTAAGGATCCCTCACATCCCAGACAAGAAAATTTAGCTTTAGCCTGGGTTAGGCTTAAAGTACTGGCGGTTTTAAGTTGGATATAATTCGCATTCGTTAGTCATCTTTCTTTCTATTTTCTTTAGGGTATACCAAGTCTGGCGTCATGGTCCCGTATACGCTAGTCTCCCATCCAAACCGCTTTTTCGCGACCAGGTCTTGTTAAGGGTGAGCAAAATCCTGTTCTTCCCCATCTGATGTCAGTGACTATTAAATAGCGCGAGTAGATTTAAACAGAAAGTTGACTGAGTCCACCGAGGGGCTGTCAAGATCAAAGCCGCGCCTGTCCAATCGGTCAGCCCGCTCAATCCCATCTCCGTTGTGATCGGGGACTCAGAAAAGGGTGAATTTGAACGTGCTGCCCAGACTATTCAGCGCATCCCTGCACTGCGCCTGGAGAATGTCGCCACTAAGTACAACTCCTTAATGTCGCCTAGTTGTCGCTTCTGCCTGGAATAAACTGGCGAATCATGGGAGACGGTAAGACTTGGCAAAATTCTATGTATCCCGTTCTTCACTTTGCCCTAGTTGGAAGGTCCAGGGCAAAGATCGTAGTTCATTGGGAACGGCCAAAGTTCCCGAGGTACTTTGCCTAAGACGTCACTACGGCCGTAGAATTTCGCTGTCCAACATGGAGGCTCATGTAGTCTAACACGCGTAGTTGAAAGGTTCAGGGCGGAAGTTGCAGGAGTAAATTGATGGCATCTGCCGGGCAGGACTGCAGAGCCCAAGTAGCCCCTACACACGCGGTTTTGTGAAACCTATTAAGCTAAGAATGGTGGTAGAATGCACTTTGTTTCTTCAATGAATTTCATCAGCAAGATAATAAGTGCTCTCGGATGTGTGTTGTTGACACAGTGTGATGTCTGCAAGCTTACACCTCTCATATGCTTTGATCAGATTTCTGAATCCTTACATCGTATGCTTAGTTTGTCTGCAGATTCAATGAACAGCTGTTGCTTAAGGGATTTATCAGCATTCAACAGCGATAGTTAATTAGAATAGGGTGTAGTCAGGGTCAAATGATATCGACAGCGAATCTTGTGTAAAATTTAGGAGTTTTTTAAATCTTTCAATAATTAGAATATAGGTCAAGCGAGTAGAATATAATTATGCATAGTATTTGTTCTGACAAAATTCTAATAAGCTCTTGAAAAGGTTTATAGGTCAAACTGACCTAAAAAAACTGAAGTGTACTTGATTCTTTGGAAGAGACTCTTCTTTAGCTCCACAGGTCACAATTGGTTATTGGTAGCATATTGATGTGTTTAGTCCTATCTACACTCTCCCCTTATAAAGGTATACTGATGTGGATAGAGCAACCCCTACAGCAGTTTGAAAGAGAAAACGTTTATCGTTCCATTGAAATCAACACACCTTACTATAATGGAGGGAAAAGAATGGATCCTTAGATGGAGTAGCTCAATTTCAACTGTCAACAAAAATGTTTGTCCAAGCGAGCTCTTCACCTTCACCGATAAGAAGAAGGAAATTTGCGAAAATATTTCCAATCTAATCTTGCAAAGAAGCGATTATTTGGACAAAGTGAATTATTGATTATCTGTTATAATAATATACAGCACCTAATTAATGACTTGTCTACATCTATATGGTGTGCTGTAAAATTGGTTAATCTTTTCTGGGTTAGCCCAAAATACTCTACCAAGAAGCAATCGATATGGATTTCAATGTTTACTGGGGATGATATTGATACCAGTAGTTTGTGGATGAGTAATTCAACTTTAGATGGATTGAGCAGGGTGAATAGGAATTAAGGATCTTAAAGCTGTTTCCGCTTTCTAAGCTTTTCACGAGAATTCAAGAATTTCATCACATTACTGAAAATGTTCTTCTTGATAATTTGATGAGTACACCATCAAAATACATTAATTACGTCAATTCGATTTCAATGTATAATTCCTTATTTTATCGAATGGTTGGATATAAACCTTGAAAGTTCAATAGCTTAGCGAGTACTTCCGAGTAATATGCTCTTAAAGCCGTGCAAAAGCAAGTGATAACGTATGGCTCGAATGCTTTCATGCATAAAAAGGGTGGTATGCCGACCCTATCTGAACTGAATAACATATGGAATAACCTAATGGAAGCGCTGAACAGAATGCCTTAAATGCATACGTATTTAGATACGGAGGCCAGTGCCGAATACATAGGCTGCACTGCCGATAAACTAGTTACGAACTGGTTAGCTCCCATAAAAGCAGCGTTTCTCTCAGTAAGTACAGTTGATGGTGAATCTGGAACTATGCAGTGTTAGTTCCGATTACTGCGGTGCGCTCATGGTTTGGAAATGCAATTCGTTTTGTTCACTGCTTGACAATTGATGATGTTTTAAATAGAATTGTCTTGTTTCCTAGAAGCAGTGACCATCTCTTGCTTGACGCACGCCTTTTCCACATGTATAGTACAAAACTCTCGGAGCATATGGAGTTTCTTGATCTAGATAGTGCGACTTCTTATATATTGGAAATCTTGGATGCGTTAACTCTAAAATAAGTTATGAGTACGATGGAAGAGGTTGTACTTACGACTAGTATAAGGATTCACATGGTTTCCTTATTTGAACTCATTATCTCTACAATAAAAGCAAATTAAGTAGTAAATACACAAGACGTTGTTTATTCATTGATTACTTTGTATCAAACACACAAGGTCACTTATTTATCGATTAACCTGTGCCATAAAAACACTTAAATTTCGAATGTTTGCATGACGCATATTGTGACCAATAAAATAGGGTGCAGACTGGAAAACTACGGGCATTTGTTGTTGAAAATATGCGACGAACTAGCTATATCGATCCTAGTCAAGCTACGAAAACTGCAAAGAGTTGGTTACATGGAGCGAATGGCACGGGAAAGGATTTCCAAGCGCAATAAGAAAAGCTCCTGCAGATTACTCTTTGAGGAAGCTATCAGCACATCTGGCGTGTGGCCTCTGAGCACTCAGCCCATACTGACCCGTTGTACTCGACTCGCCCTTCTAACTAAATATCCCAGATACGTTATCGCTGGATTTCAATTAGAGGTTGTGATGCTACCCCCTGCAACTGCAGCATATAAGCGCTGTGGATCTGATGTCTCATGTCTGATCTGTCCCTAGGCATGGTATTAACAAATGTTCCGTGGATTCTGCTTCCTCATTACTGTCTATAGGTTGCTCTCAGTGCAGTGCTTTGATTAAATATATCTAAGGGTACAAGTGAATATAGGGCTCATAGCACCAATAAGGTTCAGACACACAGCTCTTTTCAGTTTGGCTAGTTTACGGTGACAACTTTCTTATCTCACTTTAATTCACCACAATACGTATGCACAAGCAAACATCGGTCTAACGGTAGCAACATATATCCACATGAAGCCTTAGTTCCCATGTTGAGGCAAAGGTCCGTCATAAGCTGTGAGACCTCGTTTCATTTTTATTACTCCATGTTTGTTCAAAAGAAGCTTTTCATCTAGATTGGCTCCCAGATATTTCACTTCTTCGAGGAGTGGAAGGATTCTAGAGGTAAAGTCCACCCAGTTCCCTTTTACTGATTTACTGAAAGTTCATGCCTGAGGCACCAACTGTCAATTAAATCAACGGCACTTTGTATATTTTTACACACTATTCCACGATCTCGATCGACAGCTAGCACAGCCACAGCATTAGCATAAGCCTGAGCGATTATTTGCAAATTTTGCAGTTCCCATAGTCGTGAGTCGATCAACATACTCTGCAGATGTTGCAATAGCATACCTCCTTGGCTCACTTCCTCCTTGGACACTGGTAACGATCCACACCCACTTCAGCACAGAGCAATCTGAATGTTAGCATAGCATATATCCAGTTAATTAGAGCACCATCGACACCATACGCTCTTGCGGCATCGCAAAGTTTTTGGAAAGAGTCAAAAAGTCAAACACCCCTTCAATGTCTACGAACACCACATACCTGCCAAGAGGTAAGCACGCAGCCCAAAGCAAGACTGCTGGAAAAGTATTTCTTAGCAGTCGCTCTAAGTGTTCTTGCTTTGAAGTGTTCAAAGGATAGTAAGGCAGCGATCGTTTTTTTAATGGTAACAACCGCTCTCGCAGTGTTCCGATTCCCCTTTCCCTTACGTGTTTAAGAATTCGTCTTCCACATTTCTAAACAGTTTTCCAGGATGGTATACTTATACAGCACTGATTCCATTGTGGAGTTTGTGAAAGTACCATCTGATTTTTTAATAGCAGCCGACTCATCCCCTTATAGTCATGAAGTCTCTTTTTCGCCTTCCAGTTCCTTAAAATACACTCTCAAAAAGCCTCATTTCAAGCAGTTAACGAGCCTTTTATATTCACGCTGTGAGTTCCGGAAGTTTAACTACTCTTCATTTTTATTGCTTTTACAAGCGCGACTCGGAAATCGTCTGGTCGATTTCTTTAGTTTTTGCATCGTTTTACTGCTTTTGCCTGGGGAAGTAGGACAGACCTAGTCCCTAGTTGCCTAGGAAGCGTCTCTTGATTGCCAAGAAATTCATTGAACTTTATCCAATCCGTACTCCTTCCTTATTTTACAATCTGTTTGCCGACAATAAGCAGATTGAATTCTAGGTATCGATGATCTGATAGTGAGACTTCGTCTAGCACCCGGTAGTGTGCAACCAACTCTGACACCTGTGAAGTGCAGATTGTTAGGTCAAGTGCCTCACATCTTCTCGGTTCCACGAACGTAGGGGCGTACCCTAAGTCCGTAGTCATGAAACCAGCGGAAGTGATGAAAAGAAATAGTTTCTCTCCTCTAGGATTGAATTTGCTGTTGCCCTATGTTTTTCCTGTCGCCAAGAATCTGGTGTTGTAAGAGGACCATAACAGAACTGTTTCAGGATGGTTGTATATATAAGCCCCTGGTCTTATGGATCCTTCACCGTAAAAGCTCATAGCCCCCTTAACTGATCGAATGTCACAAGCTTTATTAAATCGAACCCATGGCTTTTGCACTAGAAGAATTTAAGGGCAGTCCTGCAGCCAGTTCAATGTATAACAGAAAACAGCTGAAAGCGTACGGTTTTATTTTTTCGAGAACTGTTGCAAATGAAGGTGCAGCAGTGTCCTTCTCTTCATCCACAAAGAGTCTCATCACGCAGAGTATTGTTCTGTTTTCATCAAACCAGTTTCGTTCACGTTTCAGGTTTCGCTTTTTCCCGCTTGTTCTAACAGGTAGGATTTATTTTGTAGTCCTTTCGTTAGTGCATACACTGTCCTCCGCGCGCAGTTCCGTTGCGGGAAAGCACACCGAAGATGCTGGAATTTCATCTATTTTATAACAGTCGAAGAAAGATTGGTAGATTTGTCTTTGCTGGTGTTCGTGAACTTTACCCTCAAATGCTCGTAGTCAGTGTTCAGGTTTTGTTCACCCTGCATGCAGATGATGTCTCCTGCCTTCTTTCGAGGGCTAGGTTTTCAACATCCGACGTGTCCTGCTCTGTGCAACTCGGTATTCACAATAGTGAACTTGGGCTGACTACCAGAACTCAAAGCTGGCGTTATCTGGTGGAGCCTTTTTAAGACAGCCACATCAGTGTACTCCAAATGAGAGAGCCCATCGTGAAAACCTTGTTAAATTTTGGCTTCGTTCTAGGCTTCAGCTACAGGCACTTATACAGCGTTCAGAAGTGAGGCTGCAGCTTGCGCATACGTTCTTTTCTTTTCGCCTTCGGGTCTGTGTTCCTTTGGGGGGAGACCACCTTCGTTGAGATTTCTCTCGTTGATTTGAATACGTCCCGATACACTGGTTCTAAGTCCCTAACCTTAACGGACACGTGGGATTAGAACGATCTGGACCACCGCAGGTGTGTTCTTTTGCTATCTCCGTGAAGATTTCTCAGATTCACGGTGTTCGTACCGCTTGGCTCCATTTTCACATACCGTTGTTAAACCAGTAGTGTCTACGGCACCAGGTTGCTTTTCCTGATAAAGATGAAGGAGAATTCTCTGACAGGGATTCAGCCTGTAATCCGCCCCCCTCTTATTGGCTGAAGTAACCTCCTGCTGAGCCTTCCTCTTCCGCTTGGGGGTAGATTTGGACTGTAGGACCACGGCCCGTCCGCAGTAGTCGGAGTGAGAGTTGCGTATTTTCTTTTTTCTAGCATGCCTTCCTTCCATGACGTCTCTAAAATGTAGGCGTCGGCCTGCATTTTAGAGACGTCATCCTAAATCTCTACCGAACTATGGGATACAGCACTCGAATTCCAAACGCAACTCCACGTTTGGGGCCTGAAGGTTTCTGTCCGCTTGAACATAACCACAATCCCGATGGAACTTCCACTAGGAGGCCAACCACTAATACCCGGGCCGGCATTTTCCTGTGACATATGAATCCATAGGGTTATCTCGGTTCCCATGGTACCAAATAAATTCTGATGAGGTTTCGTGATCAAAGCCATTTCAGATGAGTCTCCTTCCAGACTCGAATCTGATCGCTTGCTCATGACCAGCAAGCGAATGCGAATACAGCGTTACCCGGTGCCACCACGTGAAGGTTTTTCTAGGCCCTTTGGTGTTGATTCGATCGACAGGGTTGCTGTCCCGTCTATCTCCTCGCCAATTCAGAGCACTGTTCGACTTGAGATAGAAACTAGTGGCTAAAAGTCAATGTGATAGAGGCGTCAGCATCAACAAAATCATGCCGCATTGTGGGCAATAGTTTGCCGAAGCATTTTTCTTCACCGTCAGTTTGAACTCTCCGCCATTATCGCCTCATGCAATATAGTCTATTACGGAATCTGAATAAAACAGAATTTTTGACGACCGACCCCAATGAAACCGACACCATTACTGTCAGTGGCAGCGACCTGCCCACAATTGAGCGATTTAAATATCTCGAATCAATCTTATCAGCCAGTGGTTAACTACGTTACGACATTGCTTTCGGCGTTAGCGCAGTTTGGATGAAGTGGGGTTCCATAATTGACGTCTTCTGTGATTAACGCATCAACGAACGTGTCAAAACTAAAAAGTTTATGGCAATGCCGTTCCTTCTATCGCCCTCTATGGTTCTGGGTACTGGCTCACTATAAAAGTCAATGAACGACGCTTCGCGGGAACGGAGACTTCATTAAATCAGTGGGGTAATACCGACCACATCCGAAATTAGGTTGCCACAGTGGCAAAAAAATGAAGGCTGATATTTTGAAATTTTATATTTTTAGAGCTGATAACAGTAGGTTTGATCTTTTGACTGTCTTGGAAACGTACTACGAGCACATTGTTTACCTCCCAAAGGAAACGGTCCCTGTGTAAGGCAGTTTTTTTCCATTTTCAGGCGTGAGAGACTCGCTTTCATCCTTTTCCGTCTGCTAGTCTCTGTTTAGACCACTGTTATGACCACCTAGAGGTCATAGAATCTGGTAGCCCAGAAATAGTAATGTAGTATTGCCGGCCCCCTATCTTCCACAACTTGACACCGTGGAAGATATTTTGAAAACTAAGTATTAGAGAGGTAGGCATATCTCTATTTCCGATCTTCGAATTTTTTGAGACGACAAAAAAAAGGGAAACCCTTTATTGATTCTCTTTGCTGCAGCCAGGCTAAAGTTAAGCACCGAGAACTCTATTTGTTCAAAACCCTCAGCAGCATAGAAATAAAACTTCTATTCTTTGTTTAGTTGTCTTTGAACTCACCAAGTTGACTGGATTTAAAACTGAAAGTTATCACGGGGTCTCAAATTGAGTTGCTATCAATGACATTTTTGAACATAATTGTCGACTGATAGACAGAATTAAATCACATTTTCGTTTATTCAAGATGTAATAATTTATCTTACGACTGTCATTATAATTAATATCCATAAATTTGTGCCACGTATGTGAAGAATGTTGTATGAAGGGCCTCAACAACAATTGTGATAGAGCGCTGTCCAATGCCCCCATCTACTACGTAAGCATCTCCCAGATTCGAACTTTGATCACAGGTAATTTCTACGTAGGAGATAATAGCTCCAACCCCTGATTGCGGGTAAGTCAAGACCAATTGAACATCCTGAGGTGGTCCGAATAGTTGACTGTCTCCACTTTGCGCTGCCAAACGATCACCTGGAAATGATCGAATTGGATGTAGATTAGAATGGTTAATTGTTTTATTCTTTGGTGAGCAAATGTTAAGATTTTAGAATAAGGATGAACTCCTAATGCATGTGCAGATAAAGTTTTCATTTTCAGATATAGATGTGTCTACTAAATGATGATGAGGGACCGATTTACACTAAACGTTAATATTTTCGAAGATACAATACCAGGACACAAATGGCATATTTGTCGACAGTTGCAGGTAACTAGTTGAAGATACCTGGCCAAAAAAAAGTTTCCATTGGGGGAAATATAGTTTTGTATTCTTTCATTTTTTTATTGCATCGACCCTTGTTATTTATGCGCCAAGCTGTGAGCTGTGAGCTCCAGAACAAAAAAGATCTTTTTTCATCAGAATTTAAAGAATGAACTTTTCACCTTTGCACTTTATGTTAAGTATGAAGATTATAACTCCAATTTAGTAAGGGTGGTTTTTGCACATCACATTTATTATAAGTTTATAACAGGAAATGTTTATTACTTACCACCGACTCTTCCTCCAAGTGTGTAGATAGTTTGTCCTTTAGGTTGAGCACTACGTGAAAGCGGAGTCAACTTAGTTAAAGGATTTCTGGATCGGAAGTTCTTAATATTATCCACAACTTTAATCTCAGTTCGAAGTTTAGGAACACCGGCTGGGTTGTCGTCTTTTGGGGAGGAAGCTGTAACAGCCAGTACAGCAAAGAAAACTGCAACGGGTATGAAAAAACGAGCCATTTTACGCGAACAAGAATGAATACTTGACTGACGCCGGTAAATGTGAATGAGTGCAGTCTATATATACTAAAGGTAGCCAGTCGTAACCTCTGTGTCAAATATCACGTCCAGCAGCTGACTACCTTCGATCAGGTCGTGATTGGAATCTATAATACCGGGTTTTGCCGAAATGGCTACTTTCAATTGTTGGAGGAGTAATATTTTCGCTTCCGTTGTTATTAGTTCTGATTATTGTGCACATTATGATGCCTTACAAGCAAACGTGATGAGAAGTGAATTAGTTTTTTTTCATTCAATCTAAAATACATACTAATGTGTACATCGAAAAGTTTCAATGAGATATGTCATCGGCACCAATGATAAGATTATGAATATTTGATTTTCGCCTTGTTTTTATTTACCCATTAATCGAAAAAGTTACGATAATGAGACAAAATAGGACTGTAGTTGTTTGAATTGATTGCCTCAAAGATAATCAGAACAACTGGATTGTGGCAGTATTTCTTAAATTTTAACATTTCCTTTTTGTTAGCGAAGTCCTTATAACCACTCTTTCAGCTTCTTACCTTTAAGTAGCTTAACAATTAAAGATGCACCATATGCGATTGTCAAAATAGGGATGGAAGGAAATGAAGGCCACTATATTCTGGAAGTCTGGAAACATACACATCCTCGACTGAGTAAGTAGCGGTATGACAACTTAACAGCTTGTTCTCGATATCCATTTCCAAGCTTCACCCACCCACTGAAAATCTCTCTTATATAATGAAAAAACTTTAAGTAAAGGATACTGTGGAAATCTGCCTTTGTGCATGCCAAATTGGTATTACGAGTGTCCATGTCACCTTGGTTATATTGAACAGTTTTGACTTTTCTGATGGGTCTCCCTTTTACAAACTTCTGGTCCAATTTGACATTTTGCTGCTTTGCCACAGATCTTTGACTGCAGAGTTGCTTATAGATGATATTCCCGATTTAAACAATCCGACCGATTACAAATTATATTCCTTTACCAACTTTTCTCAGGCATGCAGGATGCGTCTCTGACCCTGCGCTTAGCTCATTCTAAGAACAAACATTCAGCCCCATATCACGCAATTCGTTTACGGGTATAGGTATTCTCATGAATGATATTACTTTCTTCAAATACGACGTGGTAGAGCAGAGCAGAAAATTTGGAATCCAAACCTCTTTGATTTAGACTTATGACAGCGCATGAGAGTGGAAGAAGGGAATGACCGTTAAGATTCCAAAGAAGAGCACTCGATTTAAATGTGGCAATTGGAGGGGTATCTGCGTGCGTCCAGCAGTCGTAAAGATAATAGCTAAAAGAATTATGGAATGCACCAAGGAATACCTCGAAAGCTTGATCGATAGAGATCAGGCTGATTGTCGCTCCGGATTCTCCTGCATTGACCACATCAACATCCTACGGGCAATTTTGGAGCAGTGAAAGGAGTTTAGATATTCCCTTCATCTGCTCTTCATCGCTTTGCTGCATCGAGGTTGAATCTCAGAGGATTTTGAGGTTGATTCCAGTCACCTGTATGTGATATGATCGTAAGGCGGGAGTGGCAATGGATAAGTCACACATTAAGGAGGAACGACGGCATTGCTGCCTACGCCATGCAGTGGAATCCATCCAATACCAAGGTATGTCGTGACCTTTTCATGTTTTACACCCTTCATGATCTGCCAATAAAACCACAGCTGTATTCAACTGAAAGTCTTACTTTCAAATTCCCCCAGGTGCTTTGCCTCTTAAAAAAAAAATTAGTTCGTTGGTATAATAGTTCATTGAGCACCTGATTCCCATTGATTCTAAAATTGGGCACTGCCACCCCCATCGCATAACATTCTTGCTTGCTGACAGAGTAGTTATACTGAGCTTAGGTAGGGTTAGGTAGGTAGATTGTGTTTTAGTTTCACAATCATCACATTTAACGCTGTGCAAGTGATAAGCTGGTTCTGCTCTCCCGCTAAATTTGATACTTAATCCGGTTAGAGTAAGTTGGTCGGTAAAGTGCGACTACTACCTGGACTACACTACTTAGAATGATTCCTTCAGTGAGACGGGTAGTTTACCGCAGCGCGTCTGCCCAGGGACCGGTGTAAATAAAGTTCGATTCTCAGTTGGGGTCGGAGAGATATTTTACTTACATATAGTGTAGTTGACGGGGAGGCATTACCTTACTGCAGACGATGAAGAAAGCCGTGGATTCCGGTGGACTTCTCACTTGCAAAATGGTCAGTGGGAGTCGCCATTGGTATCTCTTAGCGCAAATAATCCATTCATTCCGAACGATAATAAATTCGGCTGAAAAACGCATGATCAATGATCCAAAATCTAATGGAGTACGTCAATTAGCGGAATAACGTGGAGCATGCGAACAATGATAAGGTGCTTTCTATTAAAGAAACGAACTTTAACGCCAAAGAGGACGAGAAAGTACTTGAAGACGGAATAGTTCCGCAACGAAATGGAAGTGATACCACAAAAATGAACAATCACCGACAAAATCATCTTAATAAAGAGACGCGCTTAATGAAGCAAAAAGGAGAAGCCGACGATGGCGCAAGCTAGGAAGTTAGGATATGGAAACTTACCAGGTCATTCAGAAAAAGCCACTAACAGCACCGAAGATTTTACTTGGAGGAAGGTAGAAAGTAAGGAACGGTTGCAAAAGAGGGCCAGGTCCAGCGCGCTCATCACATCGAAAACCAGCGAGCTGACGTACGCGGTGATCTTACGTAAAGTCAAACTAATTGAGTCGAGCGAAACGCCACACGCATAAGACGAACACAAAAAGGCGCCCTGTGGCTAGAGCTTAAGGCGCGTAAAGATCAAGGTGAAGATCTATGGAAGGAAATTGAAGCGTCACTAGGTGATACAGCCGAGGTCAAAATGAGCAAAGATGTGGTGGTGATTGAGTGCAAGTCCGAGATCTGCGTAGCAGACAGTAAGCGGGGCTAACGCCTTCCTATCGAAGCAACCAAAAAGCAGCCAAAAGGTTGAGAAAGGCTGTCACAACTAAGTGCAAATTAAGTTTTTGCAACTAAATCTGAATAATTGTGGAGCGGCCCAAGAGATGCCTGTTCGAAAACGATGTGTATGTAGCCAGTATGTGGGAACAATATGAAAATCCAGTGTCCGGATAACTGAGTAGTTAGAGTACTAGGCTGTCGTACGGAAGGCCGCGGTTAAAATTTCACTGGTCGTAGTGGGATAATCAGGGCCATAATCTTGGGCGAGCGCAATGCTGACCACATTGCCACGGCATTACAAGCGGATGTGTGCCGAAGCTGGTTCAGATCTATAGGTTGGCGCATATAGGTCGGTGATGTCATCTCTAAAAGGCAAGTGCTCTCCACCGATTACTTGTCCTAAGTTACTGCGGAATATAATAAACGCTGTCTTCCTACATGCAAGTGAGGTAAACCAACACACTCCTCATATGATATCGATACCATTGGCAAATTATTCGAACGAGTGATATATAATAGGTTGCTGCCAATTACAGAAAGGGAGGGAGGCCTTTCTGAAAAGCAATTCAGATTTTGTAAGACGAAGTTAACCGTCGACGCAATCAGTATGGTGACTGGTCAGACACAGGCTGCAATAGAAGAAGGTAAATGCTGTGCAGTGGTAATACTAGATGTGAAGAACTCGTTCAACTGTCCAAAATTGAAAAGAATCATCAAGGCAGTAGTCAAACTGCAGGCCCTGATATCCATTGTACACATTGTTGTCGAATTTTTCCTAGGAAAAAAGTTATATTGAGACTCTGATGATGGATTGAAAATATTCCCGACAACCTGCGGTGTGCCACAGGGTTCTGTCCTAGATCCCTTGCGTTGGCTTTGCGGATGATATCGGGATTGCAATGGTAGCAAAACGCCTAGACGAAACCTAGATTCACCTAAACGAAGCGATATGGGAGATCAATTCTTGGTTAGAAAATTGTGGCCTACTACTGGCTGAAAATAAAGCAGAAGTAGTTCTAATCAGCAACAGAAGGAAATGAAGAACCGTGAAAATTAAAATTGGCGAACAAATAATTTACTCCCAACCAACGTTTAAATACTTGGTAGTAATGATTGACAAAAGTTTTAGCATCAAGAAACATATTCAGTGTGCAGTAAACTATGTAAAGCGTCTTCCATTGCTGTAACGATCTCGAAAATAGTACCGAACACTGGTGGATCAAGACAAAGCTGACGTTTTCTTCTCTCAAGGGTAATCAGTTCTGTGCTACTCTACGCAGCTCTAGTATGGGCAACTGTGCTGAAAAATAAACTGCAGGAAGCTAGGAGTGGTGTATCGGCTAAGTTCATTCCGGACATACCGTGCTTACCGAACAACATCAGGAGAATCAGCAGGGTACAAGCAGGAATGATTGCCCATAGATATCCTAGCGAACGACGGCTCTACGTTAACACATATGTAGCCGGGGAGTTTGGTGCATTTCGACGACAGCTGGCACGGCGGGAATCTGTCGCAGAATGGCAAAAGAGATGGGATGAGTCATAAACTGGTCGTTGCAAACACCACATCATTCCGGACAATCGAAGATGGATTGGACGAAGCCATGGGGAATTATAATAAATCACGAGCAGGCACAATTCTTGCGCGGCGTTGGAGGTTATCTTGCATACCTACGCCGATTTAAGCACGACGATTCGTCATACTGCCCAAGATGTGTTAATATGGCTGAAAGAGTGGAGCGTGTTGTGTTTGATTGCCCCAGGTTTGCTGTGCACAGGACAAGACTGGGTACTGTCGCAGATAGACGCTTATCGCCTGAACCTTTTGTAGAGTTCATTCTGAAGTCAACAGAGGTTTGTAAGCAAGTCAGAAGTCTGAAATAATAAAAAACTTGCTGTTTCTTTTTCGTTGGTGTGGATATTTATTCTTGCAAATACCGATATTTCGGGAGGCACTTGTTCCCTTTATCAGTGCTAACACAACGACTGGTGTTTTAAGTCCAATATAATTCGCAACCTTGTCGTGTTTTTGCGATGATATAAGGGAGCGTCTTTCCACCTGTTGGCACTTTCGGTCACGCTGCTCCCAGGGCAGAGGTGAGGCAGCGTCTGATGAGTTGCCTCTGCCCTGGACGAAACCGTCAGTCAATATTTTTGATTTTTTCAATTCTTAGTGCTAACAAGTTCGCCCTTTTTTTTTTATTAGTTTTTTATTATTTCAGATAATTAATCTTTGGAAACACCGCATAATTACACTCAGTCGGAAGTGTTCGCAAATATTCATGAGCAACTTAGACAGGAAGAACTCCGGAGAAACGAAGAAAGGAAGAGAACCACAACGAGCCGCAGTTAGGAGCTGGTATAGCTCTGCGGCGCAATACTTTAGAAAAAGTCCCGCGGGGAGAGTGGACGGAGAAGGAGGCGGTTTCAGTAAGCAAGAGTCTCGCAGAACTGCATAGTAGGAGCCCGCAGTAGATTTTGAAATTTTCTACTTATCAAGGTTAAAAAAACAGACAGACAGACAGACAGTAAACTGATTTTAATAAGGTTTTGTTTTACACATCTTTAAAATGCAGTTTTGCTAATGCTGCCTGTTATTTTGTTTTTGTACTAAGGAGTCAATATGGGTCAGTACAGTCTTGTCGGAAGTAAACATCAGAGGCCAGCCGGTGAAGTTTGTCCGTATCTAGCTTCAAATATTTGCTGACCGTATGCTCTGCGGCAAAATGCATTCACTGCCTTCTATATTGATTGAAGTCGCGGTATGGTTGAAGGTCGCATCGAATATAGACTTTGCCGCCGAATTTTTCCTTTGGGATTTCTCCAGAGACCGTCAAAGGCGAATGGGCCTTTATCCCATACGGCAATATTGCACCAGGCGCTTTATCTCGAAATGGTTTACAGCAACCCGAATAAGCTCAGCAGAATCCTGATAAACTTCAGATTCACTTAACGATTTAAGCGTTCCACGTTGGGGGTATTCCGGGTGTAAGCTTGCTATTCTTTACAACACGTTGAAGCTGATTAACGTTGAAGGTAGATAGTCGTGGGGGAAAAGGTCAAGAAGTAAATTATGTCTTCCCTGAAGTCACTCCTTAGCCCATTTGCGAAAGCAAGAGCGATAGATAGCTTCAGTTTAAGTGGCTTTAGGCCACCTCAGCGTCTCAGGGATAGGTGAAGAAAGCACAAGAACTCTGTGTTCTTGTAAATTACTCTCTGGGGAAACTATCACCACACCTGATGGTTAGGTATTAAAAGCACCACCATAAAATGAGAAGAAGAAAAATGAAGATAATCGGCAGGGGTCGTCTATCTTGGTGACCCGGTCAGGCGCCTCCATTGACAGCACGGTGTCGAAACAGCTGATCGTGAGGCGCTACTATGACCAGGACCATGGTTACGCATTTTGCAACTGTTTCGCCACGATCGGTATGTTTACAATCCACCCACATAAGGGTGTAGCGGGCTGCAGACCAGTAAGCGCCCGTCATCAGTGAACGTGATTTACTTGAGGTCATCGCCGAAACTGGTGACCAAGAATCGATGGAAACCAAGACGATGCTATCAACTACATCACGTTGCATTGCGGGCAAAAGTTCCGGTAATCATGGAAGCACCCTTCTTCGTCCACATGCTAAATGCGAACTGACATATTTGATGTTACTAGATGAAAACACTCTCTCTAGATGAAAATACTCTGGTACTGATAACTATCCTGGAATTTCGTTACGCATAATTGGCATATTCGGTGCTAAGGCATCGTGACCATATTTTGGATATTATATTTATAACCTCCACATCCGATCTATAAACAAGGCAGACCTATAGAAGTACCTAGGAACTCTGTAAAGAACCCATGTTTGAGTTAGTGATTTGAAGGATGCTTTGCTGTCCGAATGAATGAAATAAGCGCTCTGAATGTCTTCGCTGTCTACTGTAGCATATGTATTAAGAGTATTATTGTGTACGGAAAAGGATTACTATGCCCTAATTTCGAATCCAGCATTTAAATTCTGAAGTGCGATAAATGAATTTGCCTCATGACATTAGAAGCAGGCAGCGGTTGATTTTACGACATAACATTACTGTTAAGTCGAATGGCTACACGTTTGGATCCTTCAAGGGCAGACGAGTCCTTTGCATGTGGTTATTTGTAAGTCAGATTGCGGGCTTAAACCATTTCACTTGAAGGATCTATCTTTCAATCCTCTAGGTGGGGTGAAGTCAGACTAACAGTGGATTTGTGGAATTATCTCTAGCAGCTGTGAGCTTGAGCGCTCTTTACTAAGGCGAAGGGATTTATGGGTGCGATCCAGCGTGGCGTGTTCGCCCTCCGTGCTTATAGAAAAACGTTGAAGTATTTGATTTCTAATTAGCCATAATGTTGCATGCAAAGAAATTCGCGGAGGAGAAGGTTAACCATAAGTTATTGGCTCGGGAAATAAAAAAAAGGTTCACAATTAAAAGTGTTGAATCTTATTTTCTCAAGGGTTTCCTATATGACCTCATACCATTTTACAAACGTGCTCCATGTTGCGGAGGGTGTTCGGCGGATCTTCTCCACAAGCTTCCACCGGGTACACCACTGAAGCCCTACTATATTTTTGAATTAATTAGGATCGTCTAAGCCTAAGTGCTAATGACTGAGATTGTCACTGCTCGGAAAATAAGAAATAAAGAAATATTTTCTTTTGTGAACTATCTTAGTGGCTGATTAAGGGGCTAGGTCACTGTAGAAGTTTGAAAAATTCGATATTTTGTTTTTTCTTAACAACTTCCCTAACACCTTTGAAATGACATACTCAGAGGAAAACTCCTATGTGCTTCTCTAGCTATGCATATGTGTAATCGAGAAAATTGATTTGTTAATCGTCAATTTTTAAATTTTTAGGAGCAATTGTTTCTGCCACGCGACCTTAAAAAAGAAAGCTCCGTCAAAAAAAGTTGTGTAACCGCAATTTTCTCTTGCATTACTTTAAAAAAAATAATTTATGCGATTTATCATATGAACAATTAAGGACCTTCATCATAATTTTCATTTACTTCACTGTCGCGCTGAAAAAAATCCTCAAATATGCTTATTTATTAGGCAGCTGCAGTGGCTTATCGCCTTAAGTTTTTTGGGTGAATTGCATGCGGTCAACAGCCAAACTCATAATGAATAAATTTTGATAAGCTTTTCTTTTTATCATACAAAACCTTGAAAATTTCGTCTGATTTTCGTTTGTACTCTAAGAATAAAATCTCTCAATTGATTACGCTCATTTGACCCATATCGCTGTAAAGTCTAAGTAGCCGAAGAAATATAATATAATAATCAAATAAATCAACAAACATTGCAGATTTTTGATAACCCAGTTTTAAATTAAATCTACACAAATCACTACAGGGATTTCCACTCTTCTTGTGCAATTTTTATTTAATAATGTATGTATGAGTGAAAGACGGTTCCATTTGTACGTAGTTCGTGGCTGTACATAAATAATGTCCATATGATGCCGAGACAAAGTTAATCCACTATCATTTTGATAATAATATACATAGGTTTTCCACCAAACATTCTAGGGTCTTGAACCATATTATCATCTGATATATTACTATTATTTTACGAGGAACTTAAGAGGGGTGGGGGGGGGGGGGGGTTTCGAATAAATTTACAGAACACAGTAGTGGTGTCGTGAAGTGGTTAGAGCACTAAACAGTCCCAACGGAAGAGCCAGGTTGAAATCTCACTGAAAGCAGAGCATTTGTATCCTGACTGGATGTCAGATATCCGTCGACTCAGTATGAGTACCTGAGTCCAATCAGGGTAATAATCTCCGGGGAGTGGAATGCTGATCACATTGCCTCCTGCAGTGTCTGTAGTGTTCCGGTATGGTTTTGAATAAAGTGCTCTAACACACTTCAAGGTCCTGATCCAATATGAATTGTTGCGCCAACTATTATTATAATATTTCCGAGTTGGCACAATCTCGGCAGATGTCGGATTTTAATTAATACTAGCACTAAGTACCAAGCATTTAGGCTCGGTGGATCCTACCTACTTAAAAACTAAAGGGACGCTGGTGGTGGTGCCCCGTGGGAGAATTCGTCGGAAACTTGCCGCAACATCGAGCATGTATGCAGAATGATGGACTTCTGCATGGTTTGAACCAAACTGACCCTGACCCTGACATACAATTTTTCTTCCCCCTATACATCTTATCCACAAGAAAGCCTGCTCTCTTAACGGCGTTGTTCCCTCTATTTCTGTCAGGCTAATTTCAAATCTGGAAAATTCAACCCTGTGCATAGCAGCATACGAGCAACTAGGTCGACTTCTTGATACCAGCAGTCAATTTAGGGGTTGTCTTTCGGATGCATATAACCTGAAGGACACTAAAATCGAAAGCTGCGTCCGCAAGGATAAAGTTCTTTGTCCCCCAAGTTCAATGCCGGTTGCTTATTTGACTTGGCTGTCATCTGACAGAATAATAATTACTTTTCTGGTTGGAGTGCAAGTACCTTGAAGAGCCAGCCGGGAATATTGATGAGCATTAACCCACGTCAGAAAATGTTCCTTTCCTCGACACTGCTTAAGCTGTCGGCCACTTCCTTCAAGAGCGCCGTACGGTCTGGTTGATTGCGCATATATCGATGCGGATCAATGAACGTATGAAACAGGTGGCTTTATTGCCCATTGCAAATGGTGACGAATGTGACCCGCTCGAGCTGACACCGTGATAAATTCTTCTTATAAAAAAATGCGGGACCTCTGAGATGTTTAAAGGGGTACCCATTTTGAGGCACTTGGAAGGATATTTTCATGCTTTCCGGGCACTCTACGTATTTGGTATGGCACTGCGTGACAACGTACTGCATATTTAAGTAGACGCAAAAATGCGGTAGCATTAAGGTCCGACATAATATCGAGTACAGAGTCGCTCCATACCCCGGCTCAGCGAGGCTGTGGCAATTTTTTTCCGGAGGCGCAGCAGGACTTGCGGGCAAAAAGGGCCATTTTAGCGACCTATAGCGTTCTGCTGCATCTTTCAAGCATCCCCTTGGACTGTATGTCGTACGTGATTGTTCGGTGGAGCCTGGAACCGAAGAGATGGTCTACCTCAACAGAAGAACTCGGCAAAAGCTTGTGGTATCGCTTCAGGCCACCTCGTGAATCTATCTATCGATGATTGTGAGGCAATACCTGAAACCTTGAGAGTCTCGCAAAGAGCCGATTATGTGGAAGTGCTTGGTGAACTGAAGGAACATACCTACCTTTTTCCTTACATGTTCTGTAGTCTTCCACTTCTGGCATGTGGCTTTGATTTCGCTATGATGACTCCCCTTGGACTGTATGTCGTACGTGATTGTTCGGTGGAGCCTGGAACCGAAGAGATGGTCTACCTCAACAGAAGAACTCGGCAAAAGCTTGTGGTATCGCTTCAGGCCACCTCGTGAATCTATCTATCGATGATTGTGAGGCAATACCTGAAACCTTGAGAGTCTCGCAAAGAGCCGATTATGTGGAAGTGCTTGATGAACTGAAGGAACATACCTACCTTTTTCCTTACATGTTCTGTAGTCTTCCACTTCTGGCATGTGGCGCACTGTCTGCCCTAAGAATTGACGCGCTTGTTTAGGGTCGGCCAGAGATATTTTGAGGTCACTAACGGATTCGTTGTCCCGATGTCTGAGAGTGCTAGATCGTGAATGACGCGAGCAAATTTCTTATGGAAAGTTTCTAAGAGCTCGTTGTGTAAAAAGGACGGTGAGTCGAACTCCCTATTTGTATATTTGGAGTTCGTCCTAATACTCACAAGAACTGCATCGTCCTTTTGGGCCACCGTAGTTGCCGGAAAATCAACGATGGGAAAACGTCGGCAACTATGTTATCTATGTTCTGAGGTACAGAAAAATGCGACTAGGGGTGCATCTTGATGAGGGAATGCCAGAAGTGTAACTTTCACCAGCTGTTGCTCAGTGTTTCCAAACGTCTAGACAGCTTCTGGGAACCACACAATCTGGCGGATTGTTTTAGACTGCAGCCCAGACAGGTAGCCGTTAAAGATTGATTGATGATAGACGTCTTTGGGCAAGAAATGACGGCAGAAGTTTAGCATGTTCAAGTACTTTCTCAGATCCTGAACTGTTTTGGGAACTCGGAAGCTTGAAATCGCTTGCACTTTGACTGGGTTGGACACCTTTAGGAGTAATCAAGTGGCAAAGGGATCTCACTTGCGTTTTCAAGAATTTGCATTTCTCAACATTGCTCGACCGGCATTGAGGAGACCGTGGAAATTGCACTGGAGGTGTTCTAAATGCGCGAACTCAGCGGAGGAAGCGACCAGAACATCATCCACAAAAATGGATAGCATAAGCCAAAGCCGTTCTAGCGAAATCGAATACTCCAAAAGGTGTGCTTGTTGTCGTTTTCGAAATGTCCTCGGGAGCTATACGATTCTGATAATATACCTTGACTACATCAAACAGGATCAACAAGTACAACAGTTTCCTATAGACTGCGCAAAATCGCGGATGAGTGAAATGTGGTATCCGTCTGGAATCGTCTGAGCATTTTAAGGTCTGTAACCGTACAAAGTTTCCTTTTACCATTGTCTTTAGGAACCATGTGAGTGGTGCAAATTAACAGTTTTTTGCTTAACAATTTTACTGTTGTGTAAGTCATTGTCAACTTTCTCGGAAGGACTGTGCTCGGTGGTGATGTTGTGTCATTTTTGAAAAATGAATATGTGGGTTGGAAAGGTCTTCACAAATGATGGTAAGTAGGAGGTTATGGGATAAACTATTTTGCAGATCAACTAGCAATCCATAGTGGAAATCTGCGTTTAATACGGGAATGCAGATGATAGAAAACGTTTGTTGAAGTCCCTGATTGATGTCTTCCTACCTGTAGTGTGCACATCGACGACGATTGTTCCGGAATGCGGAAAGAATCGAGATTTTAGCACTTGATTCGACAAGGTAGTTTCACCGTCACCAGGGGTCATCAATTGTTAGGCGACGTGGTGTTGCCTTATGAGTAGTCGCCGCTAGAGGGCACAGTATAGTTTTTGTCGAGAAAGTTCAGGGGCTGGTAAATTTTGTAGCCTTTTCGACGAACCTATAGTGGTACCACCATGCCCCCTGGGAGTTTAACGTGAGTACCTACCAAATAGGCATAATCTCAGGGTCCTCTTCGACGGGTTGATTTAGGGACCACAATCAAAGTCACGGCGTGGCTCTGATTGTGGTCTACTGTAGTATTAGTTTATACTGAGTGTAGCATTCGTACAAGTGGATGTGAAACCACTTCTGCCGCAACTAAGGCATACGGCGCCGGCGTTGTACAACGCAACTGCACCCTTGAGCCCACAAAGAGCTCAGGGAATAATGTAATCCGTATGACGATGGGTATAGTTCTAGTAAGTGAACTTTGAACGGAAATTATGCAGTTTTCAAGTTCCTATTTTGGAGCAACCAATGCTGTGTATATATTAACATCTTGTCATTCTTAACGTAAGTGTAGAAAATGCAAATAATTTTATTGTTATAAATGGAATGGTCTTGTCAGTTTTTCGCTTCTTCCCTCTTTACTTCAACGAAATGACTTTGAGAATCCATTTTCTTTTGTGTATTGTATTTATCTTTTTCCTGTTCGCCCTTTTGTGGAGTATAGGGTATCCAAATAGTTTAAGTCTTCAATTGAGACTGTGGTTTATTCTCATTGTCATCACACTTAATGCTATGCAAGTGATAAGTCTACAGCAGGGGGACAGCACGAATACGAACAAAAAAAATGCAACCCCCTCGAACACCGTACCTGTTTGTGGGGCTGTCAAGAAATTGTTTTTCAAAGTCATAACCCACTGCCATATTTTTTGACATTAATAATAGTATACGTATACATATTACAAGCTCAGTGCACTAGTAGCACTAGGCTGTCGTACAGAAATTCGAGGATTAAATCTCACTAGCTGCGGTGGGATTTGTATCATAACTTGACATCGGATACCAGTCGACTTATCTATGAATGAGTACCTAAGTCAAGGCAGAGTAATAATCACGGGCGAGCGCAATGCTGACAACATTGCTTTCTACAGTGTACTGTCATGTACCGTTACGGACTTGAATGCAGCGCTCTATCACACTTCATAGCCCTAATCCAATCGGATTGTCACGCACTAAGTGCCAAGTATTTAGGTTTGGAAGATCTTACCTACTTAAGAGATAAAGGGGCGCTGGTGGTGGTGGCCGGAGGCAGGTTGGTGAGAGAATCCATCGTGAACTCTTTGCAGCATCGAACACCTATGGTGTATTTTTGCATGGTTTGAACAAAACTGTGTTAGAGTCCCAGGACAACAAGAGAAGCCATGAGTGATTTATCTACAATACCTGACAATATTGAAGGAACTACAACCACCCCGTCGAAATGCAAAATTTCCTTGATTTCCCGAGCCATTTAATGTTGTCATTATGCAGGATAACAACAACAATAATATACGTGGAGTGACACGTCTTGGCAACTAACAGCACATCAGACTTGTTGTGTATTACGTGGAGATCAGTTAGAATTTGCCGGTCCCAATATATGCTGTAAGGATAACTATCAAGTAGTGCATGCAGCCATCTATTCGACAAATGCATATCGATAAATGGCTACCAAAGACAATTCACACATTGCCTTCAATTTCCATTTATCGATCCGCTTCTGATCTCACTTCACCCCACTCAGAGAATTGAACGATCGATCTTTCAAGTAAAGTGGACTCAGCCCACAGTATACCTTACAAACAGCCGCCTGCAAGAGACTGGCCTGCTCGTTGTTGTAAAAATAAGTGCGCAATGAGGCGGGTCTCCGATGTCACAAGGAAAATTCATCCACTTCACGACAGAGTTTGGATGATGTATTCGGAATTTGGACACAGTAGTCCTTATTCGCTGCTGGACGTTTTACAGATCAGTTTTCCAAATTTATAAGCCAGTGAAGGGATAGCAAATACATTCCACGCGCTTATTTCTCCGTGAGATGCGACTTATGTACCAGCTTTACAAGTCGCAGGAAATCGGACAGGAGATCATCCTTCAGATCGCTAACTCGAGCATGAGTTCCGTGCTAAATTTCTAGGTATTTCTAGAAGTCTGTCTCCGTCGTAGCTTGGTTGCGGAGGTTACCAATGCAATATCCGGCATGCGGCTCATGATGACCTTGCGGGTGGCTTAGATTCGACACTTGTGTAATCTAAATTCCATCCGAATATTCACGCTAAATACGTCTACTATTCACAACAGACTAAAGTGGTCTCAGTACCAATATATAGATTGATGTCGTCTATGTCTGTGTTAGTTCGTATTTAGCACGTACGTAGGGCATACCTTATTGCAAAACCATGCTGCATAGCTTCATTCAGCAGCCATGAAAGGAGGTTCAGTGCCATGCAAAACCAAAGGAGACACAACGAATCTCCTTGGAAGATGCCCCTCCGTATACGAAAAGACTCTAAGGTGTTGGTACTCTCTGGTGGATGCACTGATAAGGTGGTATGTCACTCTTCTATGACTGTCGCTGAAAACTTTATTAGTTTCGGACCAATGCGATACAGACATTAGACATCAATTAGCCAGGTATGTGGGAGGCTGTCGAAATACGTGAATTAATCGATGTAGGAACTAAATAGGTTTCTTTGGCCTCTAGTTGCTTGCCTTACAATTACCGAGTCGATAATGAGTTGCTCTTTGGAACCTCTTGACCCAACTCGGCAGCCCTTCCGCTCCTCGGACATAACGTTATTGGTCTCGAAGTGCGCCTTGACCCTTCCACTAACAATGGACGTTATGAATTTATAAAGGATTATAAGCAAGTAATCGGTCTTGTGTCTGCAGGGTCCTGCACCGTGTGCCCTTTAGAGACAAAGTAGGTAATCTCCGCAGTGAGGAAAGGTGGAAATTTGATTTATGCTATGTACTAATCGACTGTGTATGCTGGCAGCCGATCCAGACCAAGATTCCCTCCAGTTCCTCGAGCTGCTTATGACTTGTCGAACCTCCTTTCGGTAGCAAAATTCATACTAGGCATATTGACATAAGCGTGCTTTCGGCGGTGATCCAGTCAGCATGCTGGGCGGGTAACTCCCAAAATCCACCCCAATATTCTTTCTCATCCGTCAACGAAAACTGTACTTTCTGGACACTCTGTTGAGTGATCTGAAAAGGGTCCGCTGGTTTCTCGCGTACGTTGCATTCTCAACATAACTGGAGTGACTTTCGCCATAACTTGGAAACCGAGTATATATGACAGAAAGTTTCTGCTTTAGTGTGTCCAGAATTTCAACTACGGGTGCCTTAATGGAATGGTTCCCTTTTCACTTTACTTTGATTTGAGTCAGCCTAGCAATGCCTTAGAGAGTCACGCCGACGTTTCAGAAGAATTTTCCATGGTGGATCTCGTGGCCACTCAAACTAATAAAGCAAATACGAATCTTCCGACCGTGCAATCTGACACCCCAACTGCACCACGATGCACAAGCAGCGACATATTAGCACACAGTCGAGATGCAATCTCATCATGAATTTGAGATGGAGTTGCTGGAGGTGCATAGAGCTTGGGAACACCCGGTCTATGCAAACGACCCATTTCCAAGAATTCTATACACGCTTTTTAGAATTCTTCTCGAATTTCAGTTGGATGGTGGAGGAGAGTACTTCGGCGAATACTGAAACTGTTGCCTACAGTGCGGGGTGATGTTATTGATACCGTCGCTCCTGCCTCCATCGACTGTTGGTCACGTATTTCGGTGTCGACCGATAGCTGCATGCACGTGCGCGTATTTCGGGAAACGGTGGACGAATCTTTTGGGCAACAAGGGGCGCTGTTATTCCTAGTTGGAGCGGATGGTGACGAGTTTCATTTCCCTAGTCCACTTCATCCGATGCCTACGCGAACCTGCTGAAGTGGTGGCCACAATATTATTATTATTACTATATTGTTGGAATTTACTGGAGATACTTTGCGTTCACGCGGCTATAACATAGAATACAATTCCAGAAAGCTTGGTGGAAATAATACCTCTATTAGCAATGTTACAGTAGATCACTAAAACATCATAGAATGGCGGTATCGCATTAAAGTGAGTAGTCTACATATATGTACATATACTGCGAACTACAAGTCACGTCCAAATGAAATTGTCGTGCAGCAAAATCCACCAGAAAAACCCAAAACCTTTCACACCTGTAGCGTGATCAACACAAGGAAAATCCGAGTGGATGCTGAAAGAACTATGTTCTCCTGGGTGTTGCCTTAATTATACAATAAATTTCTTTTCCGATACAGATTGTCTACTCATAGAAATTATTACCATGATAAGAGCGCGACCTTTCATTACTATCTCTTAGTGTCTGTACGTATTTGCAAAAATGGAATTTCCAGATAAAATTCTCGGTGATCGAGAATCGGTTTCAGAAGCGACAATGCAAGATTCATTAGTGCGCTGTGGTCTCAAGTATCTGAAATATCAACAACTGTTTGGATACCGCGGAAAGCACGTGTAGTATCACCTGGCTCGTTCGTCTATCTAGATGCAGTTTAGCACGCTGTTGCATAGATTATAAGCCGCATGAGTGGATAATCGAGTTTGCATCAATCTAACAGTGGAAGAAAACAAACAAGTTTAGTGAGTCGGCACTGATAAATCGAATGTCCACCCCTATTGGAAATTGTTGATATAGAAGTTGAGTGTTAGTGTCTGAGCGGCGTACACACAGTGGAGTCATCCAAAGCCGATTTCTGTGGTTATCTCGTCGTGCCCTCAAACACATAGCTTCTGTCTAGCTTGCTTGCTGTAAGCAAACTTAACCAAAATATTTACTTTCACGCTCACATCAGTTTTTCAAAATTACCATAAATATTTGCCTACCTTGATCTATGATCAATTTTAAATCGGGATGCAAAGGATTGGCGATTCTTAATGACAACTGTTATTTTAATGTGCGTTCCTATAAGTGACAACAACACCCATTATATCGCATAATTCAATCTCTTTGCTATCATTTTGTATCCTGATTCGGGCTTGGTCTTAGAACGTTTCATCTAAATTCCTGACTTAAACTGGTGCTTTCCTTCATATTACAAGTGCTCATAGTACGTAGTTTACAAGTGCTTCATATTCCGTATGACGCACCGTAGTATAGACAACATTCGCGCCAGCTGGTGCATATATGTGTGTTGAATCAATTAGTGGCTTCTTCCAGTGGATTGTGTCAATTTGATCTTCAGAATATGCTAAACTTCCTCAGAATCGTAGCTCCAGCACTTGGCGTCTGGTTGATTCTATTTTGCTCTAGTGACTATGCAAATGGAACCTTGTATGGTAAGTACTGGTTTGTGAATGAATTCGAAAATATGCATAAATTCCAGTTTATAACTTTGTAGTTGATGGACGTAGTAAAGGCCGTTTTCCATTGATAACATACAACACACCAGCTTCTTTAAATTTTAAATGTCATTTGCTGCACACGCTCAATCTACTCGTGAAAATAGACTCTGACACAAGTGTAATATCTAGAGACTTTCCAATAGAAAGTATGGTACTTTCTCTCGCTGTTTAAGCAAATCCTGAGATATCGTACAGGATTCACTTTTGACTATTTGGTTATGAAACAGTAGTGCGCCCAAAATTACTTGAATAAGAAAACCTGAAAACTCTTTGTACCTGAAGCATCTAATTTATGGTTTTCCACCTACTATGTTCGAAAGACTATGCTTTATTTTCCTAACAATCATACAAAAATATAAAAAACATGGTGGATCAGAATGTGGACCTGGAAAACTTAGCCGAACTCAATAAGCTTAATCATCGAGAGTCATTTTCCCCAGGTTTTTGTTGTGTCGTAATTCTAGGGAAAACTCAAATGATTATTCTTTGAAGCGGGGTAGAAGTTGGGAGAATAATCGAACGTGATTGGCATGAAATTTACGATGGTAACATGACCGGTTTTTCCTTCAGCCGCCGTTAGACTTAGGATAGGTTCACTTCTAAAATAAATTATTAATGTAATAGCGACTTTGATAATTAAATTTTAAAAACGAAAAATGCCCCAAAATATAAAAGTAAACTAAATTCATCCCATCTAAATACTGACCATTCTTAACAACGCTTGAAAACTCTTAACCCTGAAGAGAAGAGATTCTGGCTCAAAAAATCGGCTCTGAAGAGGAATAATTAGGTCTCAAAAATATCGGCGTTTGCCGACCATCAAATAGAAATGGGGAGATAAAAAGCAGTCCATACCCCTTAGCCATACATGTGCTCCTATTTCAGTGATTATCGAAATACTACCCCAATGGTTGAGTTCGCTGAATGTCAACCTGCTTGCCCTGGGTTATTGTTGGCCTGCTGCTCCAGTTTTACTGCTTACACACCACTATGTAATTGAAAATCAAGCAAACAAACATAGCACTTCGAACTCTAATCCTCCCACTTCAGTGAGAGCTGTAGAATGAGCTTCTAGCCATTTACCTTTGGCGCAGCCTTCGAGGTCGATGACCTAACCTCAATTAAAGCGATAAATCGTATTTTAATTCGCTTTGAGCGCATCACGAACAAACAGATTGTGCAGTGTAAAAACTGCCAGCGAGTCGGCCATGCGGCGCTAAACTGCCATATCCAATATCGATGCGTCAAATGTGACAGGTCACACGGATCAGAGGAGTGTTCCAAGACGCCGGACGGCAGTCCCAATTGCGTTAATTGCGTGGCAATTGAGCCCTGATCCCATCGAACAAACCTCGCATGATCTTAACGCCCTCCTCCATTAGGCCATCAGTCTCAGTCCTTGATGCGCTACATCAGGGCAAGTTATCTCAGATTTCCGTCGGTTTGTCGCGCAATTGTAGTAGCTCATGATGATGTTCAGCACGATGATCAACCTGCTGGATATTAGGATCATTGAATTGATCATCGATTTTGTAGTCAGCCGTGTCTACGAGCTCGAATTGTTCCTCGGTGAACACAATCCTCAAATATTTCTATATAATAACCATTCTGTACTACCGTCATAAGCCCCTAGTCCCCAATTTTAACTTTTTCCGCACGGACAGATACTAACCATTCTATCCAATCAATGACACACCTTGCCAGAGGCACTGCTTTATTAGTCGGCAAATTCCTAGCCATGCAACTCTTTCTCCTCGAGGTAACTATCGCCTCAATAGAAACCACGTCTAGCATCGTATACATCATTTCCCTATACTGTCCCAACCAGCTCTTTGAGCCGAACGACCTCTCCACCATCATATCCTTTTGTGAGAATCGACCTTGTTCAACTGAAAAATCGTGGTCCCTTGTTTTGAAAGTGACTTAAACAGCAGACATACTTTCCGGTTTGATTCCTATATAAATAACACTGGTCGTCAGTTTCACCGGTAGCTGACATCAAATCCTTCTGCACGAAATATCTCCCATTTTAGCCCCGCTCTACTTACAACATAAGGAACTATCATCAGCATAAATCCGAACCCGAATACGATTTCATGTCTGGAAACCGTACCTGGCGTCAGTGGCCAAGATGCCATTATCCTCGATACTCAATTTCCCGATAGAGTCATGCGCCCACTGCCTTTATCAGTACCTGATTTCAGGATAGCGGCTCATTAACCAATCCCCTAGTCACAAGCTATACCGAATTCAACTTCCTCAAAACAGCCAAGCCTCAAATGATATCATTGATAGCACGGTTTTTCAGTACACTGAGACTATTCAGAAAGTATGCGATGAGCTTATGCCAGTCTGCATCCTCAACTACTGAAAACTTATCTCCCTCCCTGACAACGTCCTTCAAAATATACATGATAAGAAACCCCACGGGGGAGATTATTTAGAAATAGATACTGTACGCACTGTTCCTTTCTGAAGAATGAAATCCACGATCTCCATTTTTCTATCCGTGCCAGGAGGAGGATCCTTATCCTTAAGCACTTTCATAACCTTCTGTCCAATATTGAGCTTAATCCAAATATATACGGGAAACTCCGAAAGGTCTCTACGCGACTTGCTTACTCTTGCTTATTCAGCAGAGTAAAAACAAAAGGCCGACGAGGTTTGATAAAATTTCAACTATTATCTTCAAAAAATGCTCTCCAACCAACTGTCGATTCCTGGCTTCTCTGATTAATCCGGTGAGCTGGAAGTGTGCTCAAATCACTCCTATTTTTTTTTTTTCAAAAAGAAAGAAGATCGTCTCCTTTCTGATAGCTACAGGCCTATCTCCATTCTTTCAACCTTCGCCAAAATCTTCGAGCGGACCAAAACATTAATCATCGATGAGTACTGTGATAAGAATAATACTTTCCCAGATTTCCAGTTCGCCAACTTCTCAAAACCGACATCTTGCTCGGGATTAGCAGCAAAATGCCCACAATAGCCTGCTCCCTGGATATAAGGAAAGTTTTCGGCTCCATATCCGGGCTCCAATAAGCTCAACAACATCCTTAATTTCCAGCCCCCCTTTGGAATCAAAGTCAAAGTTTGGCAACGTTCTCTGCGTGCTCGTAGTATTTCCAGAAAAATGTTTTAAGAAATGAAAACTCAACACCGTCCCCGTCGTTAGAAATAATTTTCATTCAGCATATATCAGGCATATATCGGGCGGGTGTATAATACACCCCGCACTGAAGAAGGGAACAAGTTGTTCCCGAAATATCGATATATGCTGAAATTACTTCTAGCGACGGAGACGGTGTTAAGTTTTCATTTCTTAAAAAGTATTCTCGTCCTATACTAACCCTGCTGGAATCTTATAAGGTTCCGTTTTTGCCTCAACTCACTTCTCGCTCTTCACAGCTGACACTCCCTCACACGGTCCTATCAAGATTTTAGGATATGCCGATGACCTCATAATTTACACCTCCACGAAGGGCATAACCTGCGGGCAAGCTCGTCTAAAGTCGAATTCCAAGTAGAAACTAGCCCTCAATCCTCAAAAGTGTCAAACGATTGTCTTCTGCGGGAACAGAATGAAGATGACTCCGAATATGTCTTCTGGTGATCCTGTCTCTCAATATCAATTCAATTCCCATTCCTACTGTGAAACAAGTCGTCTATGTAGGGGTCACTATCACCTTCAATTTATCCCTTACGTTAAGAAGGTACTAAATCGTGTAAATTGCGCTTTCAAATCACTACACCCTATCCTTCGCCACTGTACCGGCAAGTTGGAAAACCAGAAGCTGGATGCCCCAGGTATGAAAGGTGTTGTGTATTTCTTGTATAAAAACATTTGTCCCATTAGTACTCAGCACGTAATGTATATGCATATATTATATCAGAATATTCACTTTCGGGTGCTATTGACATTCAGTCTTAAAATTTACACCGGAGCATCAACTTTGACCTATTACAACTTTGTTAGTAATAGTGCAATTTACACCAAACTTGGTAGGAACACCCCTAATATTATAGCATCTTACCGGACTTAAGGCGGTTCTGCAATCACTTACTAAAAATTAAAGTAACATACTATTATTACCTTTATTTGAACAGATATCAGTATGAAGGGTATCTCGGGACCTAACCACCAAAAACTGGGAGCTGATTCTTCGGTTGGGTAGGTTCTGAGAATGAAGAGAAGAAATGTTTTACACAAAACCTTAATGGGGTTTTATTTTATACAAAACCTTAATAAGGTTTTGTTTCACACAAAACATATCAAACCAAATCCTCTATGATTTCTCTCATACGCCGCGCATCGATGCTATGATGGCCAGATACATGGTGAAATTCGTAGAAAGGTGTCAATCACATTCTAATCCTTTAGTTTTTGACTGTCTGATTATCGAGATGAATAACGAATAGTTCTTCCATAAGTACCCATTCCCGCAACTCCTTATTTTCTGTAACAACGATAACCGACTGTTTGACAGAGAAGGTAGAGTAATCCTCTACAGCGGTCGCTATTCCCATCCTCAATATGTACCTCCGCCTGCCCCCATACATGCAAAATGGGGGTTTACTTTTCTTTTCATCAAATATAGTCATGTGGGGTATCAAATTAAAGGTTTCAGTTAGTACTTTTCGAAGCCGGTCTTGGTTTTGACGTTTGTTGGAAAGGTGGGGAGTGCGGGGGGTTGAAAGTGATCTTTTCTTTAACGGGCCCATTCTCAGAAATCACTTAGCCAAAAAATCCGAAAAAAGTCAAGAGACTGCCGCTGTGTGGTGCCTATGCTCCGAAATACCCTCCATACCGATACCTCATCAAATAAAGTTAATAATAGTATATTACTACATTTTTTAGTAATTGGCAGGAAAATCCTCCTTAAGTTCCTCCTGGAACCACGAAATTTTGCAGCATGATCCTACCAAATTTGGTGAAAATCGCACTATTACTAACAAAGTTATAATAGGCCAAAGCTATCGCTGCTGTGCAAATTCAAGACTTTGAATGTCAATATCACTTGAAAGTGGATATTCTCACATAATATATGCATATATTACGTGCTAGTACCTAGCACAAATGTACACTCAAATTCCTTATAAAAGAAATACACGAAACCTTTCATATCTGAAGCGTCTAGCTTCCGGTTTTCCGAATTGTTGTAATCTTCCCCCAGGTGCAGCGCATTAAGTATTAATCACTGAAAAATTTGACTGACGGTTTCGTCCAGGGCAGAGGCAACTCATTAGACGCTGCCTCACCTTTGCCCTGGGAGCAGCGTGATCGAAAGTGGCGATAGGTGGCAACCGCTCCATTTATATATAATCGCGAACAAGACATGAGTGGGAATTATATTGAGGTGAAATCCGCCGTAAGTTCAGACCTAAACTAGGCCGAAGTTAATTTTTTTGTTGAGGATGCTGGGATGATGACGGACCGGACCACTTGGGAAGTAACTTACTTCCTCTCTGGTCGTCCACGGACCCCTCCTTTTTGGGTTAAACACCTAAGTTTTTCAAAAAGCTGGTCAGTGCAGAGGTGAGGCCGCATTTGATGAGTTGTCTCTGACCTGACCTGTTTAATCCAGAAAAGAGGGGTCCGTGGACCACAAGAGATGAAGTAAGTTGCTTCCAAAGTGGTCCGGCCCGTCATCAACTGGGTGCGGACTCTCTCCAGCATCCACAAGAAAAAAATATTAATTATTAATTTAATTCTATAGTTATAACCTTAGGTTAAGTTAGCTGCTAAGGTTTTTTAAGTATTTTTTAAATTTGTGATGTCCACTATACTTAACTGAGATTTACCCAAAATTTGAACTTCATATATCACATGAAAAATGTTTGAAATAAAGCAGATACCATTATATAACCCTGGGGAGAATGCTATCGAAAAACCGTATCCTGAAGCGCTGTCGGTGGTTAGTTTTTATTACGATTCACTAGCAATTTCTTTACAAGCATTGCCAGTGTAGGCACCGCCGTTCACTCAAAAAGGGGGATTTAATTCTAGCACTCAGACTTTATGTTAAGGGAAAGTCGCACCGCGTCCTTGACTTTATGTAGACCCATTGTGCTACATAACTATCCCCTGTAAGCAATCATCAGGTCGATGTCGTGAGGCTGATGCTCCAACCACTTCCATTATCGCATCATCCTAAGGCAAGAGGATAATTCTGATGATGCATGAAAAACACTCGAAATAAGCTATTGATGTTTGTTATAGCAAAATGAATTACTATTTGACGCAGTTCCTTAGTATACATACTGAGTTTCCAATACGGTACCTCAAGAAGTTGGTGTTATCACAATATCCTATGGTTCGTTCCGCTTTTCATATCATAGAAGCTTTTCCGACATGATCACCATCACCAATGGCTCCACAACCGGTATTCGGTCTAGGCCTGCTTAAGTAAGGAACTCCAGACATCCCAGTTTCGCGTTGAGGTCCACCAATTCGATATCCCCAACAGTTGTCTGGCGTCCTTCCCTTCCGCTTATAGATTTCGTCGTTATATAGGCTACGGAATCGTCTATTATCTTGCAGAGGGTCAAAAATTCTTCGAAGGATTATACTTTCAAACGCGGGTAAGAGTTCGCAATTTGTCTTGCTAGGAACTCATGTTTCCGAGGAATGCACGATGACTGGCAAGATCGTTGTCTTGCACAGTAAGAGCTCTGAACTTATGGTGACGTTTTGCGCGAAACAGTTTTTGTAAACTGAAATAGGTTCTGTTGGCATTCAAGAACCATACGCTGATTTCATCGTTATAGCTGTTATCGGTTGTGATTTTCGACCGTAGATAAAAGAAATTATTAACGGTTATTAACGGTCTCAAAGTTGTGGTCTTCTGTCTTCATTGTTTTCGCTTGACCAGTGAGGTATGATATTGTAGGTGTATGTTCTTTGGTGCTGACGTTTCGACCGTGTATTTGGCCAAGTTTTCATTGATGTGCAGCCCAAGTCTCGCGCCACCTGCTCGATCTGGATGAAGGCAGTTTGTACGTCTCGGATCGTCCTTCCCAAGATGTCGATATCGTCAGGATAGGCCAGTAGTTGGGTGGACTTAAAGAGGATCGTGCTCCTCGCATTTACCTTAGAATCATGGATCACTTTTTCCAGGGCCAGGTTAAAAAGGGTATAGGGCATCTCCTTATTATAGACCGTTGTTGATATCGAATGGTCTCGAGAGTGATCCCACTGCTTTTATTTATTGCGCACATTGGCCAAGTTCAACCTAGTCAGTTGTGCCGATTTCGTTGGGATACTGATTTCTCTCTTGGTCGCGTTCAATATTACCCTGCCTTTGCTGTCATAGGCGGCTTTGAAGTCGATGAAGAGATTGTGCAACTGACGGTCATATTGCAACAGTTTTCCAATCGCTCGCCACAGAGAGAAAATCTGATCCGTTGTTGATTTGCCTGGAGTGAAGCCTCTTTGGTTTGGCCAATGGTGTTCTGGGCATATGGGGTTAGCCGACCCAGCAAGATAGCGGAGAATATCTTATAGTTAATACCTATAGGTGATACCTTTATAATTGCTGCACTGCCCGATATCCCTCTTTTATGTATAGGACAGATATTGCCTTACTGCCAGTTATCAGACATTGATTCGCTCTCCCACACCATGAGCATAAGTTGACCAATCGCTTGGTGTAATTAGTCCCCTTGATCATTTCGGTTTTAATTCTATCGGCTCCTGGTGACTTATGATTTTTATGTCGACGAATTGAACGGACTTTTCTTCTATACTGTTCTCTGTTCTTCTGTTTCTAACTCGCCGATATTATGGTTGTTGAGCAGTTTATCAAAATTTTCCAATATGCCTATTCAGTCGGAAATCAGATTTCTCTCTTTGTCTCAACAGGATGAGCACCGAGGTGTACAGGGCTTGATCCTGCTGGCTTGTATGTAAAACTTCCTTGACGGGTGCAGTTGCTCCCGCTGGAATAATGCGCAGTCCGTTCTCATTGGTATTGGTACAAATGGGCTATGCCATAATTAGAAGAATTTTCTCCTTATTGGCTTCTGAGGCACTAGAAGCAGGGGAGCACTGACACTTGACACTTGGGGAGCGCTTACAGTTTTGATTCCCACCTGTTGGTTTATGTATATTTTCCGCCTTCATATGAAGCTGAAGCTGTGATTGTTACCCTGATTTGACTGAGGTACTACTCATTCATAGCGCTGTTGACTGTTATTCGACATCAAGTCACGATACAAATCCCACAACCTAGCCTGGCCCCTAACCACTGAGCTATTCAAAAACGCTGCTTCTAAAAGCTGCCGATTACTAGCGTCGTTTTTTACGACGTTAGCAAAGCACGAAATTTGAAGTATCAGGCCTCCAGTATCCGACTTACATCGCTCATAAAATTTTTAATGGAGAACGAATTTAAATTAGATTCAACTAATGCCTTTTCTTTATGTCTTCAGAGGGTAGTAACTGTAGAATGAAGAATGGAACACGCGGAGTATGCTCTAAGATTCCTGCCTGCAAAATAATTGATGATGCCTTAAGGAGGAGGACACTTCCGTTGAGGAATCTAGAGAGGTGTGGGTTTGTCGGCAACGACGCAATCATTTGCTGCCCTGGTAATCAAAATGGTATAAATACAACCGAGGACACTTTTGTTTTGTAAGTAATGTTGGCTACACTATGATTTTAATCCAATATGTGGCATTTTGGAATAATAATTTGCGGGTATCCTAACTTACTAACTCATTAAATCTTAACATGAATCGATCGTAAAGTATGCTCAACAATTTTTTAAATTTTTTCTAGTTTCACATTTTTTTTTGTTGTTCATCTTTCATTATAACTCCCAGGAAGACTCACTCCACTTTTAATAAAAGTCTTAATTTCCAGGAAACGAACTGGAACAATCGAAGTAACTAAAAATAAAAATCCAAAACCGCCTCCTCTTTTACTAAATATACTATATTCAGTAAAAGAGGAAGCGGTTTGGATTTTTATTGTTAGTCATAGAACTTAGATAGTAGATGCGAACTTAGGATCCCTCATATCCCAAACGAAGTAACGCTGCCACCTAATGAGTAAAGGAGCTCAATTCAGAGTAGATTTAAGTAAAGCCAGACAGAACCGTCAAACACTAGGCAGTGCGGGAAAAAATAGCAGTCAGTACACGACGTAAAACCCCATTACGAACATCCGGTGGGAAAACTCAGATCTATAGATTATCTAAAAATACCAAAAAACATCAACAGGTTGTCCAAACGTAACTGTCGTCAGTTGTTGCAACATTCATTTTACTAACCTATCAGCGTCATTTTTTCATTGGTCCTAGATCCATGGATGGTTAACCTTTTCCTCAAGGCCTCTCACATATCAGTGTCAAGGATTATATATCAAGAACATTAACAACTCCATCAACATTTTAAAACTTTCCGGGGTTCATAAATATAATATATACAAATATTTAATTTCCTTTCATGCATCTTCTGTATTTTCATGCAGTCCTGAAGGCAGCAATGAGTTATTTATTTCTCCAGTTCCAAGAGATTCAGTTCCTGCTCGGCCTTCACCACGAACTCGAGTTGGCGGACGAAAAGCGGATAGAGGTACAGCTTTATTACTTATATATTTCAGAAAAATTTGATTGATTTGCTAAATGTTTACTAGGAGTTTACCAATAACTGGCAATAACTCTACCGGGTGTCCACAACGAAACCTTTTCATCAGAGAATTATCGCTCTGTATACAAGCCAACACATAAGACGTCACAAGAGAACATTGACGCACAGCACAAAGGACTGGTGGCTGTCCATCACGGCCTCTATGGCCATTCCCCCATCATATTGCAGATGAAGCAGTGCCGAAGAACTCCTTCAGGAGCCGAAAGAAAGAAAGAAGGCATATAATCAGTCTTTCGAATTTGCCGCCCCATAAAACACAACCCTGACTAGTGCTTTCGAAAGAGGAGAGTTTAATTCGAACTACCATACCCTCTCAGGAGGACCCAAATTCGAGCCCCAAGCCTACGATGGAGCTCTCTCATCCAGACACACATTTCACTTACTGATATGTGACCCGTCCTTTCCAACTTTCTTTCCATCTAATCTGTCACTTAGATGTAGCACCCTCACCTAACAGGTTTTTGACTTCACGCAGTCCTAGCTTCTCTACCAGGAAAACACCAACTAGCACTGTTTGTAGCAAAGGTGTTCTTCTCCAGATCCTGTATGCCGTGGTATGTCGAACTACTTCTATTTCAAGAGAAGGTATGCCCGACAATGGCATCGATCGAAACTGTGCGGCATAAAGAAAGCCACGTTAAAAACGCTACTCGCTGGCAGTCGTAGACGTCACGATTTTCTCCGTTAAGACCACGATAGAGACTTTAAGAGACCACACGTTAACATTGCGGATGTAATCAGTATCCCAGTTCATGGGCTCTGGGCTGTTAACATAACGAAGTTTTTGACATGCAGTAAGGCAACGTCTGTAGTCTTGTCAGCGCGGAAGCTGTGGTGCCCTTCCTACGCCAGATAGGTTGTTTTAAAACACAGACGATGGACCATAATCCTCTCCAGAAGCCGGGAGAAGATATATGGCCCTGTAGGACCAAGGATTACTCTAAGAGCACAACAACTCTGGCAGTCTTCGAGAATGCAGGGAAATAGCCCTCCCATAAACAACACTAATATAGACACTAGATATGAGATGGGATGGCCTGCCAGATGGTTTTGCACCAATTATTCCATCCCACTCAAATTAATTCCGAGACCGGAGCTTCACTATGCTTTTTTCGATCTCGTAAGACTCCACTCAAGGAATTTCTCTCCCTACCTTCAGCGCGTTTGCGTGGAGACTCCAATCCAGAGGAGAAGGACGCTTTTTATGGATAACTCATTGCACTCCAGAGAGGCTGGAATACAAAGGTTGTATGCCAATCGTAATAGGTTATCTAAACGCCAAGGTTGGTTTTAATAGTACCTGCCTTTCTAGGGAATGAAAGAAGAGAGCCATTGTCAAAATTCTGAAGATGGGAGCCCGTCTTGAGCATGACAATTGCAAAGGTATTTGCAAGCTTCCTGCCGTTGCAATGATAATAGCTAAAGATATGCTGGAACGCATTAAAGATTGTATGGAGGACACCAATGCGAATGATGACCTAGGTGTGCAGATTAGTTATCAGTGCATGAATTGATTAGAAGGCGGAAGTGGCAGTGGATAAATCACACGTTAAGAAAGGACGACGGATGAATGGATTGCTGGCATTACTATGCATAGAATGGAATCCATTTTCTAGGATTGCGGAAGAATGCGTTGCCCAAGTTCCCTGCAGATGAGCACACTTCTTATAGAGCAACGATGCGCATTTTTATTAAGCCCGTTTTGCAGTATCATGATTCATTCTGCGACAAGAGTATCTTTGCGCCACCAATCTCCTTGCTACCTGGGGAGATAACTCAGGATGATTTTAGCACGTACTTCCTTGGAGGCAGCAAATCAGAAGTTTGCCTGAAGGTAGTTAGGTAGGTAGGTATCAATGGTCGCTCCAAGAGAGATCCCTTCAGTTCCTCATAGAATGGTTTGCCTAGTGTCCGCAACCTGGCTCTAGCTAGAGCTGGACAATTGCAAAGAAAGTGCCTAAGGATTTCCCTTGTCTGGAGGTAATGTCAATATTTCCCTGCAGAAATAAGAGCAAGCACTCGTCATCTCCATCCACTTAAGCTTCATGTTAGGGTTGGCTTACTAGTATTCGATGCCTGCGTTGCCCTTTTGCCGTATTTAAGATGGTGGGGAACAGCATTGCTTTGAATCTTGGAAGAGCGTCGGCTACGTTATTGTCGCAGCCTTTTAGGTGCTCTTCATTGGTAGTGAATTGATTGCTTTAATTCAATTGTCTGGTTTACCGATTCAACCACTAAAGATTTGTGGTCGGTTCGTTTTGAGAATTACTTCCAGTCTATTACTATGTATTTGGAACGTGATGGATAATATATGGTTAGTAGTTACCTGCCATACATATACCATTTTTTAAATGACTTAGAAATCAGAAGGAAAAGCGACAACTTGATGATCAGCGTCCCGGCTGCATCTGAGCCTAGCATAAGTACGAGAAAGTGATGAGTCCTATATAGGTCCTTCTTAGGCATATGTAGATAAGGGCACATGACCTTTGTATCAATAAAAATTCAGACTCCTTAGGAGACTTCATAGTTCCCTGACGCCTTCGGGGTAATCGTGAATCGCCTGCATCTTAAGACATTACTTTGTAATCTGAAAAATCAACTTCTGGTTGTCAATCTTTAGGAGTAGCAAGTCGGCAATGTAGAGAAAGACCGCTTGATCATAATTTCTTTTTCTTCTGTTCCTTTTATCCCTTTCTCGCCTTGATCTTTTGCTATTCGTATGATTTGGGTTGAGAAGCTGTCAAATTACCATCTACCGTATCAAACCATCTATGTATCAGCGCGAGGTGGCGTACTTTGCCTTTGATAGCCAGCCAGCACTTAGAACCATAAGGGCTAGCAGGGTAGACAAAACTAAGGAAAGTTTTGAATCTGAGGCGTCCGTTGGAGCATTGATCAAATAGAACGCTAATTATGTAACGCTACTTCGTCCAAGTTGCGCAGATGCGTGAAGCTATTCCATCGGTGGCTGATAGTATAATATTAATCTTACTTGCTTAAATCGCCCAGTTATGGCCAGATAGCTGACACTGACAGTGATAGTAACTTTTTCAACAGTATCGACCCTCAAAAAGTCTGTTTTATTCGGATACAGTTACAAACCCTGCTGCATAGGGCACAAGGTCATTCGAGATCAACTTTGTTATGAGACACTAGGAAAGTATCACCTGAACTTTAGATGTTCCGGATAACAGTGTCCATGAAGGAAATAACAGAGACCCGAAGCTTGATCAAATTTAGCTCGGCCGAAAAAGTGTGATGAGGGCTTTTGGATAGGCTACATATATCATTGGGAACGAGGTACTTTGTCTAAGATGTCCCTACGGCCGTAGAATTTCGCTGTCCAACATCGAGGCTCATGTAGTTGAACAGCACTACACGCGTATTTAAAAGGTTCAGGGGGAAAGTTGCAGGAGTAAACTGATGGTATCTGCGGGCAGGACTGCAGAGCCCAAGTAGCCCCTACCCACGCGGTTTTGTGAAACCTATAAAGCTAAGTGCATTATACCACTTTGTGTCTTCAAGGCTGTCGTACGGAAGGTCGCGGTTCAAATCTCGCTGGTGGCTGTGGGATTTGTATCATGATTTGACGTCGAACACCAGTCGACTCAGCTGTGAATGAGTACCTGAGTCAAATCAGGGTAATAATCTCGGTCGAGTGCAATGCTGACCACATTGCCTCCTAGTGTACCATTACGGTCTTGAATGAAGTGCTCTAACACACTTCAAGGCCCTGATCCAACATGGATTGTTGCGCCAACGATTATTATTATTATTATATATATCTGGAAATGGGTTTTTCCAGGGCCACCTTGCTGAGTACTGCAACCATGGCTTGGCTTGCACTGCAACCATGGAACCAGTTAAATTTGCGATGCCGTATATGATGGTTACTGTGCGTTGGACGGTCTTTCTTCTCTACCGTACTGAAAGGACTGGCCGAAGGATTTTAGAAGGCCTACAGATGCCTTACTTCATCATTTGATACTGATATTTTGATGGGATATGTATTTTATTGGAGTAATAGGTCGTCCGGTGGTTTCGATCATATGTTTGATGTAATGTTTAATTTGGTTTTTGTCGCGATCTTTCCACCAGGGTAGTTTTTAATTTGTTCAGTCACCCAAAGTTATGGCGGCTTTACTGTCAATTAGTTGGCGTCCTTTGAGAACTATTAAGAGACCATGGGTAGAGAGAAGGTCAGCACTTATGTCATCATCATTTATTAGCGGAAAACAGTGATATCTGGGGTTGGGCTGGTAGTGGATATTCACTCTTCGCGTGTTAGAAGAAGACCAAACGCAGAGTTGGCATTGTTGCTGTATTTATGTCGACTTGAGTGTGATACTTTCTTGTTGGAGTAATACTTTAGGGGTTAACCCTACTCGCAGCGCATAAAAATAGGTGCTGATTTTCTTAAGAAAACCATGAAGCTTTTTTCAAAGTTACAACTAGGGCAAACCCCTTAAGTAGTCAATTTTGTCGATTGTTAGGAGAAAGAGATCCCAAGTACCGTGATACTCAATCGGTAGCATTACCTCAGATGTTGGCTTCTGTGGTGATGTTCTTGGGGTGAAAGAAATATTTAGGACATTTACACACATACATACATGCATATTTATATATCAGCTAACCGTTTTTTATCCTGGAATTGTAGTTTGCGCACAATATGAGGACGATTTCACCAGAATCCCTGAGTTTGAAATTTTAGGCGGAACAGGGGTGGACCTCCAGGAATTTCCGCACATGGTGAGTGCATTTTATTTGCCGTTAATGGTTTAATGTTAATGGTTAATGTTTTGGGGCATTTAATTTTGTTTTTAATCTTTCAGGCTGCCCTTGGATATCTCGGGGAAGCTGGTGGTGAAAGCGCATATGAGTTTAGATGCGGAGGATCCCTGATTTCTGAACGATATGTTCTTTCAGCCGCTCATTGCTTTACTCGTGGATGGCCTTCGATAGTTCGTCTTGGAACTATTTCTGTTGTTGAAACTTCATATGATATGCGTGATGTTGGAGTAGAGGTAAATAGTGTACAAGTACAATAATAGGCCCACAATGACGAAAAAGGATAAAGCCAAATACATACACCCATGCCCAGAGGAATGGAACTACCCTTACTTTGAGTGAGCTATCTAAAAGCATTGCATTATAAGTTTCCTTCCCTACTTAAGATAGAAAACGAAAAATATGAATGAAAGAAAGGATTTCACTTCAAGATGTTCATAATCTCACTTCACCGGCTAGGAAAACATATTCTACATGGTGGGTTGGGCGCTTGACGTTTGATGTCCTGCGTAATAGTGTCCATGGAAAGAACAAAGAAGATGGCCAGAGGTCATTTCCTGAATGAACCCCGACAGAGGCATGAAACGTTTTTGATATACCTGCGACACTGTGAACTTTTCTTTTCGCATCGCGGCATAGCAATTTACCCAGTACACCTAGTTCTATACCCCAAGGTGTAGTCTGAATGCAAGTGAGATGAGTTTCTGTCACACACGGTCAAACGATATTAGTAGGCCGCCTTTCACTTAACGAGTGCTAGTCGGTCCGTGAGTTCAAGGATAAACTAAGTTTGGGTCAGCCATCAGGGACTGGAGTTGGGACTTCGTCCCGAGGGTAAAGTCACTAACTATTGTTGCTTGCTTCTTTGCATACGATGTACGTGTACCATTTCCATCTTCTTTTTCTGCATCTTTAGTACCGCCGAAAGCTCGTCTCGATCGGTTTCGCCATTCTGCTCGGTCAAAGTCTGAGTCTAGATGAAGTCGCGACGCTTTCAAATCGCCATCCAGCGTATCAGGCCATCGTTGTTTCTGTCTTTTGAACATTTTCCATCGACTTCGACGCTCAGACTAATTTTGGAAAGTGGGTTCCTGTCAGCGCTAATTCCATGTCCATACAAAGAATTTTATAAAACAATTCACCATTAGCTGCAGCATTGATCGGAAGTATTCAAATTTCTCTGCCACTGAGTCGAAAATTCTATTTCATCCAGATTCAATCTGAGATCCTGTTGCATGATGCGATCAGTCCATTTTGAACAAGTTGCTTGAGATCGACTTTACTACAAGACGCTAGGAAAACGTCATCTGCATAGAGCAATATATAGTGCGCTGAAGCTTCGAGGTTCTGTATGACGGTGTCTTTTACAAGAACAAAGAGGTGTGGGGAGAGGGCACTACCTTTATGAACAGAGCCAGACACCAAAAGCTTGCCACATTTTGAACTTTAGTTTCCGTATCGCAGTAGAGCAATTTAACTCAACGCAGGATTTCCTTTGCACTAGGTGTTTCCACAAAGTATGAAGTGCAAAAATAATAAAATTCATAAAATAGCAGGAAGGGAGAAACAGGTGGCTTTACCATAAATACACAGCTTCCAGCGAAGGAGGCAGCAAGGGCTGAAACACCCGACGAAACAACGGGATGCGCACGCCTAAATAAACAGGGAGTCTAGCAAAGTGATGCAGCAACGGATACTGGGAGATAATTTCAGTACCCTGCAGTGCTCCTATTTCTGGAAAAATATTATAATAATAATAATAATCGTTGGCGCAAAAATTCATATTGGATCAGGGCCTTGAAGTGTGTTAGAGCACTTCATTCAAGATCGTAACAACACACTACAGTATACTGTAGGAGGCCATTTGGTTAACACTGCCCTCCCCCGATTTCATTCAGGTACTCTTTCGTAGCTGAGTCAACTGGTATCCGACATCCAGCCACGATAACTAATTCCTTTGCCACCAGTGAAAAAGCCGAGGAAAGGCAGAAAGACAAGATCATCGACTCTGCCCAAAAAACCGACGGAAGGCAAGACAGCCTTCCAGCAGAAGTGTCTTTCATAAGGAAAATCGAGGGTGGATTCTAGAGACCAAAAACTCATTCTGTAGAAAGTTACCGAACAATGCGCTTGGAAACGCTTTAGCAGCGGTTTGGACTTGGTTGGATAGTATGTAGGGTACGAACGTGGATAGCCTCCACTAAATGCTAGAGGTGCTTAGATTATGGCCTACAATCTGTCGGAGATCTAAGAAGAGGGCGGCATGCCGCAACTGTGGCCAAGTAGGGCCATGAAGTGAAGACTTGCAACGAAAAGAAGGGTAGCATTCTTTTCAGGGACTGTGGCGGGTCTGGTGTGGATATTGCACATATTAAGAGCACGAAGTGGTGTCCAGTCTTTTGGGAATCTGGAAACGGCAAGGACTCGGCTAATCTGATCCGCCTCCACAAATTAACGAGAGCCGGAGTGGTAGTGCTCACTAGTTGCTGGTGCAATTTCTTGAGACGGTGATTTAGTACTAATCAGCGAACGGTACTGGAACAATAACCCAGCTTCGTGACACCTTGACTTATCGGGTAACACTGTCATCTAAGTTCGGGACCCAAAGCGAGGGATAGCGTTTATTTCACAACGAATGAGACGATGCCGGACTTTCGGCACATATTTGATGCTCCGGAGGACACCATTTTGGCACTTAGAGGCGGATCTTGGTAGGCGGTGCTTGAAAGCCTGGAATGGTACATGCCTCTCCCAGACACCAGACGTTAGCGAGTACTGCAAATAGAGGTGAGAACGGGGCCCGTAGATTTTAACGCTGTATCCATACCAAGGTTCTTGCAGTGGACCCACCGGTAAATGGGCGGCCAGTTATGGGAAACTTGTCTAATACGTGGCGTGTGTCGCCATTAGTCGGCATACACCAGCTGGGCGCTTTCCTTGTGCGTATAACGTCACGAACGTGAACATCGAGAGATTCTACGAAGTTCTTCAGTCAGGCAGAGCCGCGTTGGAAAGCACTTGCAGGGATATTAGCATTGCAGCTGACACTGTCGTAAATTAAGTGACAAACCTTTTAACGAGAATATGGGGAGCCTCCATGCTCCATGCCAACTATGACAAGTCTACTATATATTTTTGTAAATGTATTTCTGGACGGCCGAGATAGTCGATTTAAAAAAGGAGTGCCATAAGTTCACTGTATTAACACAATTATTAAACTCCCGGGAGATTGTATACAAAGCAAAAATAAAGTATAGATCAGCTAAAAGGGGACCGCGATAAACAAAAGCAGAGCTCGCTACTTGCAGATCGAGTCAACGAGATGAATGTGGATCTGTAGGGACTCGGTTATAAACTGTTGACAGGAAAATCGGAGCTGTGCAGAAATTATGTGCACTTAATGCCGAACAGATGGACTACATTGTACGGGCATGATTCCCTAAACACTCCGTACGGGTTGATGACAACTACTTGGAAGACTACCCAGTTTTCGGAGGTAGCATAGGTATTCATTCTAGGACCGGACTCCTGGAATGCTTCCTACGATATGACTATTTAGACTTCCCAGAAGAGTCGCGCTTGGGCGATTAAGGGGATGATGTTGCGGCGTTTGTTACCGGGCGCACCACTGACCAAGCAGAAAGTAAACTTGGCATGCTGATGCGGCAGGTAAGGGAAAAAAAGCCGAAATAATCAAATGTATTACTTGCCAGGGTGGTAGATGAGCAAATTCTTCATACTCTCCTGCCTTTGTACATTGTGGCTCATCGACAGATCATTGAATATTCTGTGTGCGCTGGTATCGGCGTCTCACAGGTCGATACAAATTTCTCTTGGCGACCTGAATGTAAAGGGGCTCGACAGACATCTATTTATATTTATAGCACCCTCTATTTAAATTTTGAAATACCTCTGGAACAGTTCGAAACCTAATACATACTGTTCTTTATTAGCCTTTTCTGATGTTATCTTTCAAACATCAATCGTTAACGACTTAATTCATATAAATTTTCAGGATATAATTTTTTATCCTCAATACAATTCATCACAAAAATATCATGATATTGCATTGATTCGCCTAAACGCGACACTACGTTTTGATTCCCGGATAATCTTTCCAGCATGTTTGAGTACAGACACCTTGGGTACGGACGACGAAATTCTTGTTACAGCCACAGGCTGGGGATCTATCTCAACGAAAAGTAAACTATATAAATACTTAATAAAACTCATGACTAAATATAAGTTGAATCCGCTTTTCTCTTTCAGCTTGGAAAAAATCAAATTCGCTCCTTAAGGTCAACCTGACAACAGTGACTTTTGACAGATGTAGAAAAGAATATGAAGACATCCCAAAATTACGAAGTCTTCCTAACGGTTTGAATACCGGACAAATGTGTGCATTTGACAAAACACAAACAAAAGATACATGTGAAGGAGACTCCGGTGGTCCTATACAAGTCAAGTTAGAATCAGGAGTTTCCAGAGTCCTGGGTGTTACTTCGTTTGGAGTTTTATGTGCATCTCCAATTCCATCAGTTTACGCGCGAGTTGCTTTTTACGTAGGATGGATAGAAAGCATAGTTTGGCCTGGTGCTGTTTGATATACGAGAAATTTTGGTGATATTGTTATAAATATTTGAAGTAAAATTATATTTGAATAACTGAAATGTTGCTTGTGTTTTTTATCTCACTACTTTGTTGTCACGTCCTATAAAACTGTTTATCATGCAATAAAAGCACTCTGCATCGCACCCGTCTTCTCTTCCTCTGGTTCTTTTTATGACTGTGTGCCGCCCAACTATCTTCCGTTGGGTGTATCTTATATGTATGTCCCATGTATTTGCGCTTTTCACATGTGCGAAGAATTGTTTGACCGTTTGCCTGAACTCTTTACTGTCAAATTCCTTTCTCTCTCTTTCTTCATTTGCGGAGATTTTGACCACCCCATGCTCAACTGGTCTAATCATCCTAGCCTTTCAATTCCTCCGAGCAACCTTTCCCATTCTTCCCTTCTACTTTTTAAGGTTTTATGTGAAACAAAACCTTATTAGAATCGAGTCGAAGTCTGTCTGTCTACAACAAACAATTTATTCGGGAATGGCGTTTGGTCTGTGAATCCCTTTATATCTATAGCAATTGGCGCCATTTTGTGTTGACTTTAAGAGGGGGGAGGGGGCGCGGAAGGGAGGTTAAAAATGTTTTTCTACTGAATGGGTCCATGTAGGGTATCGAATAAAAGGGCTCAATTAGTATTTTTTGAAATTGGTCCGGCTTTTAATATCGGGTGAAACGTAGGAGAGTGAGGGCTCAAAATATGGCCCTCAAAAAGTGTAACAGGTCTCGTTCTCAGCACTTCAAGGCATTGTGTTCCACTGTGAAATCCATGATTAAAAAAGCATATAAATGATACTTGTTGAGCGTTGAAGCTACTAGGTACCCTGCTTTTCCTGTTTTTAAATCAACGACCTTGCCTCCATCCTCTCCTGTTCGTGCTTAATTTACGCAGACGACCTTAAATGATTTACCTCCGTTTCGTCTCCACTGGGTTGTGCTCTCTTCCATCCTAACCTTAATACTTTACTCCGTTGGTTGACAGGTTGACTTTAAATTGCAGCAAATGCCACTGGAGGTGCTATATTTGCTTCAACCCTTTCCATCATCTTTATCCTATTCTCATAGTGGACAACCACTTTCACTACTCTTCTCCTCTCAAAACCTGGGTGTAATAGTCGATGAAAAACTTTGTTTCAATTCCCACTCCATTGACATCATCAACCTAGCTTCCAAAATACTATCTTTGACCAAGAGATCTGGTAGTGCAGACAGAATCATGTGGTCTTGAATGCAAGTTTTGTTGTGAACGTTCAATATATTTGTTGCAGGAGTAGCAAATGAAACCCTAGAGTAGAGATATAATTTGATTTCATCACTTCAGCTGGTTTTATGACTGCGAATATAGGGGGTGCCCCTACGTTTGTAGTCCGTAGAGCAGGTGAAGTAATTGACTTACCTGCACTTCGAAAATATTAGACTCACTGTTAGACTATCGATGCTTAGAATTTGGCCTGATTATTGCAGACGAACAGGCTTTAATACGAAGATAGAATTCAAAAAGGAACGGGTTGGATGAAGTTCAATCAACTCAAGTAAAGTGCAGCTCCCTAGGCGAAAGACGCTGAATTGGAAACTCTAAATTGATTATTTTTGGAGAGCTTTGAAAGCCCTGATTCTAATACGCAGTGGAATCCAGAACTGCAAGAGTTTAGCCAATTAACCAGACATACAGCTTCCGATTTGTGTTTTTAATAACAAGAAAGAATGAAGACTGGACAAACTTCAGGAACTCTCAGCATTAATATAAGAGGCTCGTAAGATGTTCGAAACGGGGCTCTTTCAGAACGTACTACGAGGACTTGAAAGGCCAAAGATAGACTCCAGGGTTGTGCAAAATCCTTCGAAATGATGATTCGGCCAGTTGGATTTTCCTAGAAAACCGTATGGAACATTCACGAGCTCGAGAGCTGTCTACACAGACAGCTCCAATATGCCGCCATTTCAGCACCACAAATCTGAAGTCTGATGCATCCATGGGCGGGGCACTTATATAGAAACTGCTCCGTGGATTCCGCTGTCCCACTACAGCATGGGCACGTATCATCTTGAAGAATCCCTATTTTGAACATTTCCCCAGCTAGTAAATTATGACCAGTCACAATTGCAAAAATACTTCAATTTGAAATGCGCACAGGAAATTTCTCTCTCGAAGCATTCAGCTTCCGGTATTCCGACTTGTTCTAAATAATACCAGGGTAGTTTTATTCGAATTTACTGAAAGCTCATGCCTGAGCCACCAACTGTCAATCAAATTACCAGCGCATTATATATTTTTATACATAGGTGCAAGGTCTCGACCATAAGCTTGCGTGTGTATTGGCAAAATTTGAAACTTGCATATTAATGAGTTGACCAACATACTCCATCGAAGTGGGAATAGCACACCTCCTTGGGAGTAGCCCGTCGTTACTTCTGTTGTTAGCTAGCGATCAACACTCACTTTCGCGTACTATTTATGTTAGTATAGCGTAAATCCACTTAATTAAAGCATCATCACCATGTACTATGATGGCATCATTAAGTTTTCGGAAAGGCCTATCGCCTACAAGCTTTTCAGAGTTCCGTCCACTTTCCATAAAGCCAAGGAATGAAGAACAGACTCGCAAGACTTTCCATGTTGGTAAGTATGTTGGTTTCTATTTAGTGTATGCGATCTTACTACCTTTTCACGAATGTGACTTTCAATCAATAATTTCAGAAAAATATTTCTTAAAGATGGCTCCATGCTTATAGAACATTGAATCGCTGGACATATGCTATTGCAGGTGCTTTGAAATGCTCAAAAGATAGCATAGTAATCTTACTTTTTATTACTAACCGCTCTTGCAATGTTCTAATTCTCTTGAAACACTTTCGCGTTGAAAGGTTAACAGAAACCGCCAGTTCTCTTTCACTCGTCACCTGTTCTCTCGGATGGTGTATTTCCAAAAGAGTCTGCACAGATTCAACTCTGAAATTGAAAATTCGATTCAGTTTTTTAAGGAAGACCTGCTTGTCCTATTCATCCTTTTTATGAACTCTGCAAACCCGACGAATCTATTATATTCGCCCTGAAATTTCCTGCAGTTTGATTACATTCTTATTGTTTTTACAAGCACGATTTAGAAGTCGTCTGGTTGGAAGCCATCTACGGTTTTTGTAGTTTCTTCAACTGACTCTGAAAGTGTGCGGTTCTGAGCTCCCATTTGATTTTCTGTCACCGAAGGAGTCCGTAGCCATTTAGGTACTTGCACTGAACTTTGTCCAACCCGATTACCTAGGATTCCGTGCTCTTACTTCAGTTCACGCTCACCCGAAATTTTAAATAGCAACCGTATAATATATATAATACCCGCTACTTTCTAATTAAAGCTAACCATTTTGAAGTGCAGATTAGTAGGCCAATTGCAGCACTTAAGCCTCACCCCAGGAACATGGATGCCCACGTGACGTTCACAAACATGACACCAACTGAAATTAGTAGCATCTCTCCTTTAAACCGGAACTCTAATCGGTATATGTAAATGTCGAAATCTAGACGAACGCAAATTAAATATCTGCTAAAAAAATTCTAGCCCATAATGCCAGAAACTCGCTTTTTTAAGATTAACGGAAATTGGACGAAACTATCGGTGGGCATCACCTCACGAGATACGTTTATTATAGGCATTCAATTATCAACGAGAGATTTGATATCTTCTTCTTTTTCTTCAGCCTTTGTCCCGTTCATAAGCGGGGTCGGCTCGTCGTGATCGGCTTCGCCTTTTGGCTCTATCGAATGCCTGATCTGGGTGCAATCTCGAGGCTTTCAAATCCCCATCCAGCGTATCAAGCCACCGTTGCTTAGGTCTGCCTTTTGGTCGTTTACCATCGACTTCGATGTTCAGACCAATCTTTGCAAGTGAATTCTCGTTTGCACGAATTGCGTGACCATACCATCGAAGACGCCTCTCTCGCAACTTTTCCACGATCGGTGCAACCCCATAACGATCGCGGATATCCTCATTTCGGATGTGATCTAAACGTGTGACGCCACTAGTCCAACGTAGCATCTTCGTCTCCATTACCGCGAGACGCCGTTCATTGTCTTTTATGGTCGGCCAACACTCAGAACCATAGAGAGCGATGGACGGACGACATTGCAGTAAATTTTAGATTTGAGACGTTCGTTGATACGTCGATCACAAAGGACACCAGTTTTGGAACGCCACTTCATCCAGGTTGCGTTAATGCGTGAAGCAATTTCATAACGCAGCTCTCCATTGGCTGATAGCGTTGACCCGAGGTATTTAAATCGCTCAGTTCTGGGCAGATCACTGCCGCTGACAGTGATTGTGCCTGTTTCATGGGGATCGGTCGTCAAAAATTCAGTTTTGTTTAAATTCAATCTGAGACCGTGTTGCATGTGGCGATCATTCCATTTTTGAACAAGTTGCTCGAGATCATTTTTGCTATCAGATGCTAGGAAAACATCATCTGCATAAAGCAGTGTGTAGGGCGCTGGACGTTGGATATCCCGTGTGACGGTGTCCATAACAAGGACAAAGAGGAGTGGTGAGAGGGCACTTCCTTGATGAACTCCAACAGAGACACGAAGCGGTTTTGATACACCCGCCATACTTCGAACTTTACTTTTCGGATCGTGGTAGAGCAATTGAACCCAGCGCACGAGTTCTTCTGGCACGAAGTGTTGTCGTAAAGCATACCAGATGAGTTCGTGTGGTACACGGTCAAACGCTTTTTCTAGATCCAGAAAGGCAATGTAAAGAGGGCGATGCTTCTCACGGTGTTTCTCCATGAGTAACCGCGCAGCGTGTATTGCGTCAGTAGTTCCGCAGTTTTTGACAAATCCGGCTTGATTCACGGTTATTTCAACGATTTCGCGAATACGGTTGTCAAGAATGCGTTCAAAAATCTTCATGGTATGGGAAAGTAACCGGATCGGACGGTAATTTGAACATTCTGCTGGACTACCTTTCTTTTTCCATATTGGAACAGTAGTACTTTCTTGCCAGTCAGATGGTGTTCTTCCTTCCTGAATAACCCGGTTAAAGAATTCACTGAGCCACAGTGTTGGGTCCCAGCTCTTCGCTTTCCAGAGCTCAGATGCGATGTCGTCAGGTCCTGTTGCTTTCCTCGATTTCATTTGTTTGATTGCCTACTCGACTTCAGTTGCGCTGATTGGTGGAACTGCTCCAAATGTGGGCAATGATTGCGGAAGTGGAGGATGAGCAAATTCTTCAGTTGAAATCTGCTCGAAGTATTCTCGCCATCTATCCGTTGCGGCTCGACGGTTGGTAAGCAGAGTACCGTTCTTGTCATTAACACAACAGAAGTGTTCGATATCCTGTGTGCGTTTATCACGGCTTTTAGCAAGTCGATACAGATCTCTCTCGCCATCCCGAGTGTCCAGTTTATCGTAAAGATTTTTGAAATGGTTCGCTCGGGTGACAGCGACCGCTTTCTTTGCTTCCCGGTTGGCATTCTTATAAGTTTGCCAATTAGCAGGCGTTTTATCGTCGAGAAATTTGTGGTAGAGGCGTTTCTTTTCACGGACCTTCATTTCAACATCATCATTCCAAAGCCAAGTATCTCGGTTGATGTACCGCTTACCCGGCTTGGTGACCCCGAGGGTTGCAGAGGCCGCTTTGTGGATCGTGTCTTTCATTTGGTTCCATGATTCTTCCACATTCGTAATGGTTGGCAATCGTATGAGTGAGACCGTTTCTTCATTCTTCTCACCAAATCGCCACCATTTAATGCGCGGCGGGCAAGTGCGTTCCTCACGCTGTTTTATCGGTGGCTTAATTCGCAGGACAGCAATCAACGGCCGATGCTGAGATGCGATGGTCTCATAGGGAACGACTTTGCAATCAGTGACAGTGGTAAAATGTTGACGTCTTATGAGAATATAGTCGATTTGCGTTTTATTGTTCCCACTATAAAATGTGGGAAGATGAGACAATCGTTTGATGAACCATGTATTCATAAGTACAAGGTCATGGGTGGCCGCAAAATCGATTATACGCTCGCCACTTTCATTGCGCGCTCCGAACCCCTTTCCTCCATGGCACCTGTTACCGTCTGCCTTTTCACCCACATGACCATTAAGGTTGCCGGCAATGATTATGTAATCGTCAGCAGACACGTGACAAGTCTTTTCATTGAGAAGTTGCCAGAAGGCATCTTTCTCGGCATCTGGTCGGCCTGTCTGTGGTGCATACGCAGTGAAGAAGTGAATAGTGCGATCAGCTGATATAATGGTGAGCTTCATCAGCCGATCATCAAATTGTTCGACTTCTTTAATGGCATCACGGAAACTCTCTGAGATGGCAATGCCAACACCATATTGAGTGTGTGGGTTACCAAAATAGAGAAGTTTGTAGCCATTTTTACCGCGTTCACGTTCAATGTCGCAGCTTTTGGAACCAGACCATCGGGTTTCTTGCAGAGCGCAGATGTCAATGCACCTTTTCCGAGGGGCTCTTGCGAGTTCCTCCGTCTTTCCAGTTAGGGTACCAACATTTAGCGTGCAGACACGTATTTGTTTTGTTCGTTGTGTGCGGACTAACTTGCTTACGTCCTGACGCCGTCCTTGCGTCAAGAACCTTTGCCCATTTCTCGACAGGACCAGGGCCCGTCCTGCCGCGTCGACTGAGGTGGACGCCCTAGCATTTCTCCGAGGCCTGTGACTTAATCCGATCATCATGTTTGTAACGACATTCTGTGCATTTTCTTGGTCGACCTGTCGCGGGGCCTGTCACCAAGAGAGATCAGGTAGGATTTAGCATAGTAGAATAACTCCAACTATACTCTATTTATCATCAACGAGAGATTTGATATAAACTGCCACATATGCTTATTATAGTTCGAGGTTTTTGATCGGGCATCTAACAAATATGTACAGCGTTCGAATCATACCTATTAAGATTTCAAGGCCGTTTGATCCTGTAAACTCTACCAGATGCCTTAGTTCTGGTAGATGGCGGATGACAGAAAGAATCATCATAAATCCCTTCCCTTTGGTCTTGTCAGATAAGAGTATAGAACTATATATCTGACAATTTTAACATTAAGATACAGGCCCTCGGTCTTGAGGATCTGTTTTCGTAGAAGATCCTAGCCCCCTTTACTGATCCAATGCCATAGATTTTGTTTTCATAAAATTTGGTTTTTGATTGCCAGCGATTAAATATCATTTAGCAGAAGTACTAATTTGCTTTTCTCTATAAACTTGAACCGAAAATAAAATTCAGAATAAACAAGATTCATAGATTTCAGTCACACTTGAATTTTGAAATCAGTGCCACTAAGCAGATGGCGGATTCAGGACCACTCTGTCCCAATACAAAAAGTGTATGTATCTTAACTGAATCCAGCCAACAAGATCGTTAGCCGCTCTTGGTCACGTTGCTCTGCAGGGCAGAGGTGCGAGGCAACGTCTGATAAGATTGCCTTTGCCCTGCGATAGAAACTGATCAATCAAAAACATTTTCATTTCGGTCGGTATCTACCGAGGAAAAAATTAATTTGTTAGTTCATACTCGTAGTTGAGTGTTGAAAATTAAAACCTTACTAAAATCGGTTTACTGCCTGTTCATCTGTCTGATTCTGTTTCAAGATGCAAAACATTGAAAGCCGCAGGGTGGGGCTTTAACCCGCTAAAACTACCTCTCCTCACCCGATATGCCCACGGACATTACAAGGTGAGGCGTGTTAAAGTCCCGCCGGCTTACTACTACGGTGGGAATTCTTGCCTCCCTGCCACTTTTTCGAAAGCGCCATAGCCTTCGAGGCTCCTTAGCTTAGGGTGTCACTACTTAGATTCCACTCTTCTTGAGATTGCGGAATAATCGTTTCTACTTGCAAGGGTCTCGTCAAGAGGAGGTCGAGCTGTACCCTCTTATTTGCAAATTGCGGACACAGAAGAGTGTGTACTCCGGCTCCTCGTTCTTACAGCACTTTGATTGTGCGCGTTCTCTCCTCCCGTCGTCGAATTACAGCATTATGGTAACTACGGCCGTTCTAGTTGCATAATTTTCGCATCTCCTCATCTAAAAAATTATCAATGAGTACCATTCCCGCAACTACGGAAGCTGCTTCGTCTGACGTTGTTTGGAATGCACCAGCGACTATTAATGCGCTTAGACGGTGTACTGAAAATAAGTTTCTCCTATAGGCCGAACATTAAGGGCTTTTGTCCAAACTGGTGTCCCGTATAGCAAAATGGATGAACACATTTTGGCTAGCAACAGGCTCGTCGATGCTTTAGGTCGTCCAATATTGGGCATCATGACTGTTAACGCAGCTATATCTCCCTTGATCTTCCACAGAATCTCAGCGTTAGAGAGGTTACCTCTGCTTTTGATAATAATTGCATCCGAAAGGGGTTTTCTACGTCTTATCTGCTTTTTTGGTTCACACCAGATTTTTAATCCAAACGTTGCACCCCCTCGGTTACTGGTTCTTTGAATCCTCTGCTTTTTTGGTGTTAGAAGCTTTATGCTAGTATCCTCCATTCCTTTTCTGCTCCTCTTTACTCTTTAGGTTTCCACTTTGGACTTGTTCGAGTGGCTTGTTCCATTATTATTCTGTTAAGGGAAAGTCGCACCGCGTCCTTGAAGAACTATTGTGCCCCGGCTTCTTCCATCCTTTTGGTAACGATTGGGAGCGTTTCGGAAATCGTCGAGTGTATTCGGGGTATAACCTACCTCCTTCAGACAATTTCCCACTCTGAGAACTTCTTCTTCCTTGCTGTGCCCGGTACAGCCTTGGCCACTGGTCGCCCATCCGACTTCATGGACCTTACAAAACATAGCATTGTACCACTTTGAGGGGATCCAGGCTCATTACTTCCTCCTTATTATTTGTTTCAATATCTGCTGCAATGGTGCCATAATCAACAATAATGGCGTCAATATCGTGTTTGCCCTTTAATTTTCATGGTATTTCATTTCTTTCATCCATATTTTTATTTGGGTATTTGCCCCGAATTCAGCAAAGCGTGCGTTTACAGACCACAGCCGCGACGGTCGTCAGATCTTCGCCTCCTGTTACCCCTGTGGTTCATAGTTAACTGAACTAATTCAGGTGTTTTTCCTAGTTTAGGGCGTGCTACTTTTACTAAATCACAGTTCACCCGTCTCGGGATTGCGACAAAGTTGCGTGTTGGATTGCGAAACACGAAGGAAATGTTCACCTTAACCGACCAGTCATATCCCTACCCGGGTCGCCGAATCGCCCATGCAGGGGGGAACATGGTCGTCCCGCTGACATATGCTGGTGAAAAGTCCGCTTACAAGGCGATATAAATGTTTGCTGTAGTGTACCAGCTTGCGTCAGCAACTGGTTCGTGACTATGTGCTTGTGACGCAGTTACTACCAAGCAGTTTTCACATACCAGTGACTTTTGATTTTCTATTCTGGGTATCCTTCCCACAGCCATTTTTCTCCACGGATTTTCTCCCACCTACTCGACCTATGCATAAATATGCCCATGCATGCACACCTAAAATGGTACAAGTGCATGTTCTTCCATCGGGAATTTGGTGGGAAGGTGGAAACTGTGAGCGCCCCGAAATCCTTTCCATCCTATCGGCTATCAAGTTTGATAGAAATCGCACTATTACTGACAAAGTTAAAATAGGTCAAAATTGTAGCTTGACTGCAAATTCTAAGACCTTAAATGTCAGTATCTCGTCAAAGTGAATATTCTGGCCTAATATATTCATACACATTACGTGCTAGATACAAATGAGACAAATGTCCAGCCAAATATTTTTAAATAAGAAATACACAAAACCTTTCATACCGAAAGCGTCCAGATTCTAGTTTTCTGACTTGTTACTCTATTGCTGCATGACACATTAGACTAGAAAAAGTTCAGTGTTGTGTCTCATCCACTTCCAATCTATTATTGATTTTTCAGGACAACAGGACACCACTTCTTGCTTTCAATTTCGGTTGCATATTTTGTACTTTGCTTGCAGTAATGAATTAATTGATGTATTTAGATTTATTAGAACAATTGAAGTTTAATTTTAAGTCAAAAGAAGGGACCCACTTTGAACACATTCGCTAAAGTTCTCTGCAATGCAATGGGAATTGGACTGAGTTCAATGATTGCTAGAAGTTCTCGTGTCTTGAATACCAAAATCATCTTCCGAGAGAGTAGAAGCGCTAAATTAATTTATGATTAAGTCTATATAAGTACAGATACATCTAGTCTGCGTAAGCGGGGAAACCATAATGCACTGTGAAGGAAATAGAGTATTACTAATGGCCGGAATTCTCCTAATACTTCTGCAAAAAATTCAGCAGTCAATCTTACCTTGGAGGAATTCCCCAAATAATATCGCGGTCAGACGTATTTTCCGTCAAAAGCATAAAAAAGTTTATTTTCTGTGATTTTGGCACGAATCGGGCTTGGTTGCAAATGCGCTTGTAATATTATGTATGTGCTCAGAGCAAGGCGAAATTCTGTTCATCATCGTTTTATTTAATGAATGACGAGAATTAATTGCTGTTGCTCATATGCACGTTATGGTTTGGGAATTATTAACGAAGCACCTTGAGTTCATATCAGGTCACCGTCAGTCCAGCGAGAAAATCCGCTTCGACTAGAAACCGAAAACATGTGACGTTGCGTGTTCGAGCCAAACTTTTTGCTAATAAAAGCTTCTATTTTTAATTCAAGTTTATCATCCGATGTCGCATTGTAGATTCATGTGTTACTCCCATGTTTACGTTTTTTGATTGAACAATTTCTCAGGTGTTACATTCTCTGGTGCAGAGGCTCTTAACATTTTTGGCCACGATCAAAAATTTGATCATTTCTTATCCTAATGATCTAGTGAACCAAGGGTAGTGTCTACTTCGGTGCAATTGCAAAGGGTTCAAAAAATAAAGACTGAAGATGCGAGCCAAACTGACTGAAACTGCTCCGGGGTTCCATGTTGATTGCATCAAACGCTTTCTTCCGAAATCCGCTTTTTCATGTCTTATTTTTGTTGATATTACAATACGATACGCCAACAATTGAGCTACTTCTTTTCCAAAAGGGTCAACAAAAAAGCTAATATGTATGTTATTTCATTTATTTTAGGAATATTGGTCTAGAAATTGAATTTCTATTTTTTTTAATTATCAAAAATATTTTAGATTTTCTATGGATTCAGTACCATTCAACATTCTCTAAATATTTAGTATTTATTGAAAACGAATTTAAGTGGAACAAAAAGATACGTATCTTTGGTTTGTGTCTTCCTATTCTCAGCAGTTTCGGCAATGCAAGTTGTAGGGTATGCTGAGTCTGGCGGCATAGTCCTTTAATAGGCCAGTGCCCCATGCAGACCGCTGTCATTTTGTATGCATTTGCAAGCGTCTGACAAAAGAGCTCTTGCCATCACGTCTTCTTATAGGAGAGTTAAATCCTCCTTGACTTGTGCAGGTGGTGAGCCTGAGGTCTGCGGGTTCTAAGTAAGGCAAGTAGATTCCTCTCCTAACAGCTATCAGCGGGTCATTTTGAAGACTGTTCAGCTGAATGCAAGGCCTTAATGGCTGCTTGGCTGTTGGTCAGAATGGTTATGTTACGTTTGGGGTTAAGACCATGACCCAGCCGCCAACTGGTTTCCGAATTGGTAGTACTTCCGCTCGAAATACACTGGATAATCCTGGAACGTGTAGTCGATGCACTGTCTATGTCCGAGAAAATTCCCACAGGCCATCTTGGATCCGTCTGTGAAACATTTCTCGTGAAGTTCGACTTGGTTGTAGTGTAGTCCCTTGGCAATGCTTAGAATTCCCGAAGTACTTCGTCTAGTATATTATTATGGCCGTAGGGCTTTGTGTCCAACATTCGGACTCACGTAGTCTAAAAACACTGGGCGTTTCACGTCTGTAGGAAGGAGGTGCAGCAGTAAATTGAGAGCATCTACGGGGTAGGACTGCAGAGCCCCGGTAGAATCCACACATGTCGTTCTTTGAATCCGGAGAATTTTCGTTCTATTGCATTTTTCGCTCAGAGCCTACCATCACACAATACAATGTACGGTAGGGTGATACATACCACGGCTGTGTACATCCACAGCTTAGCTTCCAATACAGGATTACACCCAGATACTTTACATTGGGGGAAATAACCAATCTTTACTCCCTTAGTCACGGGAGGTGGAATTCGGGTACCCTGGTTTTGATGGCAAATACCATCAGCTTCATTTTGATTGGAATTATGCCGAGATCGCATCTTGCAGCCCACATCCTTCTCAACGTTCCTTTCATAATGTCACTCATGATGGAGGGAAACATTCGTGACATCAATATCACCAAGTCGTCGACATATGCCACCACCTTAACGTCTGTTCACAGCTCTGGTTAAGTGGCTACCTTCCATAGTCAGGCTGGACTATCCTAGCTCTTAGCATGAATATTATCCAATGCGTAAAATACCCATCCAAACCCATACTGGTTAATGCTTTCTTGATGGCATTGGCGCTGTCATTATTGAATGCTCTCTCTATATTCAAGAAGGCAGCTAAACATATATTATAAACATACTGTATTAATCGCTTAACCATGCTAGAGTGTTTTCTGTGGTTTTAGGTTTGTGTGGTGAGATTTAGAGAAGGGTGTTCTCTAATAGTCCTTGTGGATGGCCAGGTCGCGCTCCGGGGTGTTCATCATGAAACTGCTAACTGCTCGGAAGTCCGTAGAGCATTCACGTCTCTAAAAGTGTAATAAGTAACCCAAAGAGATACAGCTTCAGTAAATATGGACAAACCACGACACAACCCTTTTTTCGGACTCTAGCATGACTGTCACTATACTATCTGGGCCTGTAGGTTTACATATATGTTTTTTATAGATCAGCCAATTTTATGGTAATTACCGAATAAAGCTCTGATACATAGATATCCTCGCTGGCGGGGAAGTGCGTCTGAACTAGTTGCTTTAGGGTTTCATCAGAAGATTCTATCCAGGAATTTCCGACTTTTTAAGAATTATGTTATGTTATGTTTATATTCTTTGGGCAGAACCGTCTCGGAGGTTCGCAGCTACTTTCATTGTCAATAGTCGAACCAGAACCACTTCTTGGCAGTCTTGATGGCCGGCTTGTATTTTTTCAGGTAGTCTTTGTAGGGATTGCCCCCTCCAGGCCTGATCCACTTAATGTTGGACTGGACCAAATGGAGAGCAACTTATGGTACTTCCACTTTTTTCGATCCACAGACTCCTCTTTTTGCGTTTACTACCCAAGGTTCAAAAATTAAAATGGGGCAAAGCCGGCTTACGGTTTCGTACGAGGGCAGAAGCAACCCATCAGACGTTGCCTCGCATCTGCACTAGGAGCAGCGTGACTGAAACGGTTCGCAGATATTGTGCGCTCCTTTTTACAGTTCGCAAAACATAACATTGCTGCAAATTATATCGAATGTAAATCCGCCCACAATTCAAATCAAAGTTTATTTGGCGAGGTCCTTTTCATCCCGCTGGTGGACAGTATCGATCTTTTTATTTTTCACAAACTTGCTTAGAGTATGTATGGCCTAATGGTTCTTGAGTAGAACTTCAATGGACCTTTGCTTCTTTGCTGGTTTCAGGGGATCCTCGATGGCGACGGTTTCTGGTTAGGAGTATAATGGCTGATATTCGCTACATCCAGCTCGACGATAGCGATTTGCACGCTGAGCACCACTAGTCCGTCTCCCGCCACGCTCCCAGAGATCCTTGTTACTGTTTTCAGCGCAGCGGTGATATGGCTGACACCGACTGTACTGCCCTCAACAGCTACTGTCTCCTGTTCCTATTTTGGAACTAGCTCGGCAACGAGTACGAATCCACCCAAGATAAATTCATCATTAACTTTTATATTTAGTTAATCTCAAAATCGACCACGCTTTTGGCAAGTATAAAATTTTTCTTGTATGGTAAATGTACGACTGAAATCACTCAAAATGTATGGTATGGAATTCTAACGGTACACATTAATGGCGCATCTTGGGATTCTTTCAATAAGTTATTTTTACATTATTGATTTGTATTAACAGCCAGCGTGGTCGCTTATGTAAGTTGCGAGAAGAAGTGATCGAAAACATAAAGTGCTTGGAGAAGTCTTACTAATATTTATTTCGGTATGAAAAATAGAGAGAAAGTAAATTATAGTGAAAATAAATAAGGCGAAATGGCCGCCAAAAACCACTCAAACGATCGTCAAAATGTTCAAAAAGTTAAAGAAATTCTAAGAAATAGTGTGTCTCATCAGCGAACCTCATCTTTAATAAGCATATCTATGAGTTTCGCAAGTAAAATTTTCAAAAATATGCAAGGCCAAAAATAAAGAAGGCCAATCAAAATTCTTTTTGAAGTCAATGAAAGAAAAATCTTGTCAAAAATTTGAAAAAATAAATATACCTTACTTAAATACGACCGTATGCGCTGAAACGATTTGCTGAACACAGCTATGTATTTAAAATAATAGTATTACAATCGCCCCTCGCTGTCTCCAGAACGCAATCCCATTGAACTCCTTCGGAAAGTCTTAAAGAAGACGGTTACAGAGGAGACGGGTCTGGCATGGCATTTTGTTAAATGTGTGCAAGGATTTTGTTGATAGTATAAGAAATAAGGCTGTACTGAACGCAAAATTGGATGCAGAAAGTATTAATGGCGAATAAGTTCCTAAATGGTGGAAGTCACAAAATTGATTACGTTAGTTTTTAACAGTTTTATTTCATTTTTGTCCCGAAGTGCCAATAAATATAAAATGAAGTGCAAAATTTGTCAATGTTGCATAAATTATGTGGTCCGTTTTGAGAGTTTAATATGATTGCCACTTATCCCTTGGAGAAAGGGGGTGTGGTGGATCAACAACATCTACGCGGCAATGTATGCGATTTGCTGAAATGCGCCCCCACCAGGACTTCGCGAGACATCCTGCTTCTCTACTGTTCTGCGACAAGTGCTTTTCGGGCGACCCATTCGTCAACCCTCTTGGGAGAGTGGGTTCCACCGCATGGCGAAGCCAGCAATGCAATTGCCGCTCCTCCTTTATGTGTAACATATCCATTGCCGCTTCTGTTTCCAGACATGTCGAATAGGAACGACAGGCCTGTGCACCAACCAAGTTTTTCGTTTGAAATAGTACGAGGCCAGTGTATCCTGATGATACGTCGCGGACACCGTTGGCGGGAACTACACTTCTTAGATATAGAAATTGATGAACGCCTTCGATGCATTGTCCATTAATGCAGACAGGTAGGGAGCGATGATCCGTGAGACTGAGATTCTTGGTTTTGTTGGTGTTTATCTTCAGTTCAAATCGACCTACCCATCTTTCCAAATCTAGAGTCATTTGGCCAAGGTCCATAATGGGTGAGAGAGCAAACAGATTTCGTCAGTGTATTCGAGGTGTTTGAGGAAAGATATCATTGAACTCCCTCACGCATTCTGGGACATCACCAATAATAAGAAAAAATAATGACGGTAGCAAGATGCAACCTTGGTGGACTCTGTTTTGGCATTTTGCATCATCATATGTTACTCTGATAATAGTTATTACTTTCTCCGGAGTGCCTTTCCCGTGTCGAATACACCAGGTACACTTCTGCTCCCGCTATCGAAAGCTTTCTCAAAATCGATGAAGAGCAGGTAAAGTGTCGGTCAAACTTTCGAGATTATTCGAGGATTATTAGAATAATTTTAGCTTTTATCTTTACGATGGCGCAGATACTCCTCCAATTGTTGCATTTGAAACAGGCACCTTCTTTGGAATTTTAAAAATCATCCCCCTTTTTCACTTTTTGGGAAAGGTCTCGGATTCCCAGGATTTCCGTACGAGTCCAGCGGCTTTGCTCCTTTTCAGTGCATTGATTTCACCGGAAGTAATACGGCTAAGAATCGTGATGACGTGGCCTTTCCACCTCTTCAGCTGCTTATCATTGTGGATGAGAAGTCCACCGTTAACGTCATTCGCAGGTTTAAAGAAGGCGAAGGCTTTCGACCACTTGAAAATTCTTTGATGATGCGATATACATTTCCGAAATCATTGCGACCAGCACAATAATAAATTCACTTTTGTCATGTCATACACTACACTGAACCCCGGTATCTCATCACGCCCGCCATCATTTGCAGCGGTTAATAGCGTCCCTTCATCAATTCGCTTCCGCAGTCAGCCAGATCGTATGCCGCTTCAGGACGTGACCCACGACGCCGAGAAGAAAGGAATATTTTAAGTAAATTCTTTCTCCCCAACTCTCCGGTTGGGAGACTCTGCTCCAATATTTCTATTTGTGGGATCAATTTGAGTTTAATTTTCCTCACGATTGTTGGAGTTGATTTCCAAAGTGCAAAAAGTTAACAGAAACAATTTATTCCGCAAACCGTTTAAACAAATACTGACCGACGCAATTGCTTTCCACTGAAGCATGATTTTCATGTTTTCTAGCTTATTCATTCAGAAACTAGTAATTACTGAGTTTATTCACGAAATTGTTTACTTGTCCAAATTTCCCCTAAGAAACTGTGAAATTTTCTCACATTTGGTTGAGTTCTGATGACTTTATGTCTTTGGTCAAAATAGGCCAGGTTTGAGGTCATCATGCATGAGAGCTTTTTAGGGAGCCATAAGCTTATCGCACGTACAGCGAGTTTTGCAATAAACGGGATAACCAAAGGCGGATCTGCTTTGCCAGTCACACAGTATGTTGTAGAGAAAATTTATGGAATAGTTTAAAATATATTCAGAAAAATCCAGTAATAATACGGCAATTTTCTATACTTGATTAAAAAAAATACTTTACAAAAGTAAGCAGAATTGTTCAGATAAGAATGAATTTTACGTGACATGAAAATGATTCATTGAACTGACTCACAAGTAATTATCGATTAAATAAATTAATAAAAATTCATGTCACGCGAATAGAAAGTGAATTCAATTTTTATTGGAAATAGCAGTATGTATCTCGACTATAGGTATAGCGCGTCAACCACACCTACGCGCTATCGGTCACAGTTATCTGAAATGCGCTTCAGCTTCACAGGGACTTCCTGGGATGCTTGCACTCCTGTGCCAAGCGCTCTTTGGGCGACACTCGTCGGAAGGAAGAGTACGAGACCCATCAGACTAATAATTCGTGTTTATCTTCATCCCAACTCTACTTAATTCTTTTCCAAATCTAAAGCTATTTGGACAAGGTCCAACACCCGGTGAGAGACCAGAAAGATACCTTGAGATTTTACCTCGGAGCAGCAGGAGACATTATGCGTCATCATATGTCGCTTGAATAATAGCTATTAGTTTTGTCCGTCCACGCCAAATACACTTTTTGTCGACACTATCGAGAGCTTTCTCGAAGTCGATGAAGAGCAAGTGGAGCGAAAATCTAAGCTCTGTCAATCAAGCTTCCGAGATTCCAGGGTTATTTAAGCTACTATCGTTGCGACGGCAGATAGCACGAAGATACCCTTTCAATTGTCACCCTCAAAGGAGGTACCCTTTTTGGGATCTTAAGATTCCAACGAAGGGCACACCAGTTAATAAATTTAAATTAAAAAAAAAATATTGTAATATACTGTTGATAACTTTATTTGAAAATAATCGGTATATTTTTTCAGATTAGGTAGGAGGCGATCTGTTGCTAACCACCGTTGAAAAAAAGACAAAAAATATCAATTCGAATCTTTGACTCCTAATCCATTACGTTTTAAAGTTGAGATTTTGATGGTCAAACATAATCAAAGAACGAAATAGGCTGGACCCGTCCGGTGCTTGTTCGTCAAAAAATAAAATATGCGCTTTGTCCAGCTAAAAAATTTTACTCGAGAATCAAAATTCCAATTGCATGAAGCTGAATTTAGACAATAGTATGGTTTTCTTTTCGCGGTTTAGTGCACTTTGGAACATTGGCCATTAAAGTTAGACTAGCTTTTCCAAATTCTCACAACGCGCACCGGAAAAAATGTATTCCGAAAAGAAGAAAACGTTCGCTTCCATGCACTGGAAAATGAAAACGAAAGTTAAAAAAAAAACAAATAATTAGGGTTGCGTCGAGGGCAGAGCCAATTCATCAGACGTAGGCTCATCTCCACCCTGGTAGCAGTGTGACCGAATTGGTTAGCAGTGTTTAGTGGGTGTATAAGTATTAATCCGAAAACATGCCATGGGTGCGAATTATATAGTTCTAAACGGAGCGAACCCGAAAAAACTTTTGTTTTAAAATTGAGGGAGTCCTGGTTCCGCCATGCACTTCATGCCGGATCGGGCCAATTGGAGAGTACATTTCTCTCACTTGAGTCACGTTCCCTCCTGGGTAGAGGTGAAGGAGCTCCCTATAAGTTGCCCCTGCCATGTACGAAACAAGAGCCACTTATTTTTTTTAATGTTTGGGTGTTAGCCTGAAAAAAGGGGTCCATAGACCAAACAAGTGAGAGAAAGTTTCTTTCCAATTGGTCTACTCTATCTGGAAGTGGATAACGAATCCGAAATGATGGCAGAATCCACAAAAACAGTATAAGTAAAAGGTAATTTGATATTTTGAACACGCATTCAGGAAGTACTTTTTTATTAGAATAAGAAAAAAAATTAAAAAGTAAAAAAATGAACAGAAGGTGTTCCCTTTGAGTTGACTTCTTAGTTCCTTATTACACAAGCCATGTCAAATTGAGGACTGTTTTGTAAAGTACTATTTTCTGTTTCATGTTTTGTTTGAAAGCTACTGATGTATCATTGTCTTTATGTTTGCGGTTGTGATATATAGGTGTTTAAATCTAAGGACGGTTGAACCTTGATAATTCGATCATGGATAATTCACAATCATGGACAATTCGAACTTTTCTCTTGGTCCCTAGAAATTCCTATAGTAATAATATCAGGAAATAATTTTTTTGAAGTATTAGATATCACAGATTTGAAATTGATCAATTGATTTAAATTTTGTTTTAAAGGAATCACAAAGAAGGTCACACTGCATGCATCAATCAGATCTGTTGTACTTGATCGTGCAAGATCTTGCTATGTACCCGTGTACTAGATAACTGAAACATACAACACAAGCCACTTTCTCTGAGGTCAATCAGACTACCCATTCAACATCGGCTTTGCCAGCTTCCAGTAGCTTCCTCACGTATACAGTCGGCAGCTGATTATTGCCATCGGCGAGTCGCGATATATAATACTTTCCCCAAGATCTTCATTGTGTTGACACTTCTGAATGGAATTTGAAACTAACGCACCAATTCTCATGGGTCAATTGACACAGACACGGGCTAGCGTTTACGAACCTTAGTTATGGCTATCGCCAGGTTTTCGTCTCCCACTTGCCCTGTGCACGATACAAGGTCTTACTGTATTGGCAGATTTTGCAGTAGTGAGTGGATTAACATACTCCAAAAAAGTGGCAATGAGAGACCACCTTGAGAGCAACCTTTCGTCTCTTCCGTTGTTAGGTAGCGATCAACACTCATTTCAGCAAATAGCAATCTCAGTGTTTCGCAGTGTCCCAATTCCTCTTGCAACAACTTCATGTTGAAAGGTTTGCTGAAACTGCCAATTCTTTTCCTCCCACTTCTGAAACCTGTTCTGACGGCTGATGCACTTCCAAGAGAGTTTGTATAGACTCGACCACAGTTAGATACTAGACAGCTACCTCACTCCCCCTTGCCCCTCAAGGGGGGAAATCAGTGCGAGTACACACGATTTCAAATTGTTTTGCCCTTGAGCATGAGCGAGATGTACCAAAAACCCGATCAGCTGTGTTTGACATACCGCCCGGACTTGCCAATGTATTGGTGAGATTGGCAAGTTTTTGCTTATGTATAAGTGAATACGTGAAACAACTTTTTGCTATATGGGTGACCACGCCGTAGTATCAGAATAGCAGAAGCTTACCGATCTCTCTCTTACCAATATGATTTGACAAAGATTATGCCTTTTCCTTGTTTAGCGTCTCTGATGTGTACAGATAAGCTTCTCCAAGCACATTTGCAAGTGGGGTCATTTTTGTAAGGGTACTGCCTATAGTAGATCTACTGTGGACTCGACTATAATGTTCGATTTTCTAAGAGAGTCCAACTTCCAGAATCCAGAAACAAAGATATTCGCGATCCATATGGGGTTGCATTGGTCGTGGAAAAATTACGAAAACGTAAGCGGCCGACCGAAACAACGGTGGTTTGATACGCTGGATGATGATTTGAAGACTTCCATATTGGTCAGGCGTGTTAGGAAGTGCTTAGTTCTAGGATGGGGGACGTGAAGGAAATTTACGTTGACCTTTTCAGCTTTCTTAGTTGAATAGATTTATATCATTGGACATGTACAAAATTTTGCGGAAATATTATTGATAATAAAGTTACAAAAGAGAAACTGTCATTTTCGTGTGAATTTACTGCAAGCTGAGGTATGATAGAGTGTCAGAATCATGAAATGCGCTTTACTTGCTAAAGTTAGAATTCATTCGTATATAGAATTTATATACCAATTTTCGTTATTTCATTATATATATTTCATAATATTGAATAGGATTCATTAAATTAGGCAAAATATGATAACCAAATTATTCCTGTTTCAATGGCATATGGATTCTAACAGAATGATCTGCTCTCGTCATCTAATTAAAACAGATACATGAGAATCCATTTTTTTGTCGGACTCCTGTTTATCTGCGCACTTTTATACCAAAGTCTTGGAATTCCTTTAACATTTCTGGATATCCGTGCGAAATTCGCATCTAAAATTTCCTATCGTTGCGATAACTACCACAATTTATCGTTTACAGATGCAATCCGCCTTTTGCATCGGCACTCGGACATTCTTCAACAGTTGGAGCTGCCCAAGAGCAATATTCCGTGCAAACCCCGTCGAAGGACGTCAGCAAACGATCCTGGATCTATTTATATTCCAGCATCCATGATGAGCAGGCTTTGATTCGGTCGCCTCACACGTTTCTCGCCATCCGTTTGTGGCCCAGCCTACAACATAGCCTGCTTCGGGTTCAATTCCGAAAAAGTCTCGGATGCTATCTCGCTCCCTCGCGCTTTCAACGTCGCAGCCTCCTCTGTTGACTATGAATCTTAACAGAGCTGCCTCCGTTGTCGACGAAGTAACACTCCCCGCTGCTGTTCCGCACACTTCTTTCAATCATGCCGGCGGCCCCCGATTAAAGGTAGCCGCCCCACTAAAACAGACTTGCGTTCGCCACTTCTACGGACGAAGTTTTGGATTACATAAAAAGCAAGGTCGGTTTCACTGTTGTCTTGTGTTGAACTGACAAAAGACAGCAACCCCGTCCGAGTGATAGCTTCTTTTAAAGTCGCCTAGTTTGAATGTGATGCAATCAGCAATCCTTGGCAATCCGGCTTGAAATATACTGTACTTTAAGTTCCTCAAAGATTATTTAATTTTCCGCTGCGACAGGGATCGTGTTGCGTCGGGTAAGTCTACTGGTGGTGGAGTCCTAATTGCAATTAACTCTGCACCGAACTCGTATTTTCCTCTGGCGCCCTTGCCGCGGTAACTTGAAATCTTTTTAGTTCCACACTTGAAATGTCCACAATTATACCCAATCTTTCCCTTCTTCCATAAACTTTGCAGATTCCATTGCCAACTCCCCGCAACAATCCTACGACCTTATATGTTCTTACTTCTTTTCCGTGTTTACTCCCTCAAGTATTGCGCCCTCTACGTCTCTTCTTGGTCAGGCTGTCCAGCCTTGATACTTTGGTCCGTTGGTGCTCGGTTAACAAGTTGGCACTGAATGTCAGCAAATACCACAGCGGCTGCTGTTATAAGAGCAGGGAGGCAGAATCCAGCCGGCTCTCATCTTCAGAGCCAGCCTGTAGCATTCACGAAGGAAAGCAGCTCTCCCACCAGCCCGTAGCATTCACGAAGGAAAGCAGCTCTCCCAGCTAGGAATCTCACCGAGGTCCCCAAAGAATAGTTTACCCAGTGTCCGTAGTCTGACTTCAGCCAGAGCCCTTCACCGCAGCTTCGGCAATGCGAATTGTAGGGTACTCCGAGCCTAGCGGCATGATCCCCTATGGACAAGTACTCCGTGCACACCACCGTAATCTTGTATGCTTTTGCATGCGTCTGGCAGAGGAGCTCTCGTGATCGGGCTATGTTATAAGCGGGCCAAATCCTCCTTGACTTGGCACAGGTAGTAAGCCTCTGGTAGGTTTGCTCAACTTCTGTAACCCAGGTTGTCGCACTTTTGAAGCTGTATAGCATAAGTTTACCTGGACCCTCATTTTTAAAAAGAACCTTGACTATCCGTCACAGCTCCGCACCTCCCTGCAGCAACGCTGCATCTCCCTGATATGTGTACCTTTTTCAAACTTGGAAATTACCTGATGGACTACCTTGCCAACTGCGATATTATTTTCCGCATGCCTCTCGGAGTACAAGTTGCGCAGATATTTTTGAATTTTTCACGCATTTTATGCCATTTACTTGCTCCTCCCTCAGATAACATAAGCGTTGCATTCAAAGCAGAGGTGAGGCAGCACATAAGTAAAAGAAGGCGATGTTAAAATTTTGAAACGATGGTGTACCAAAAACCATTGCATGTCATCTTCCCAAATTGTGCAGTGCGTGACCAATTGGATGGAAACTCACGACAACATCTCTCAATAAAAACCAACATTAGGTTCCTTTTTTTCAGGTTTTGTTTTGATGAAATGATACTTTTGCTTGATGAAGACCTATGAAGTGTAATGTAGATCTGGCAACTCATTCGTGTATTTACAGCTGTTGGTAGGTATGCAGGAAAACAAATTCATGAACGATTATTAAAAGGATGTAAAGACTTCAACTTAATTCAGAATAATAAAAAGACTGCTTCATTTACACTTGGTCGCACAAGTGTTGAAAGTGATGAAGGACGCAAATGACATTTAAAAAGGGCGTGAACAGAAATCATAGTAAAAATTGAAGATATCGTTCTGGAAGATCATCGATCAACTGATTTAGTAGAAATATTAGGGTCATATTAGACAGTGTGAGCAATATTTTTTATGTTTTAGGCTACAGAAAGCTGCGTGCGTAATGAGTTCCGCACTCGCTAACGATAGAATAAACAAGTCGAGAACCCGGAAGCTGGCCGCTTTTGGTGTGAAAGGTTTTGTATGTTTCTTTTATAAAGACATTTGAGTGTATATTTGTACCATTAGTACCTAGCACGTAATGCATATGCATATATTATGTGAGAATGTCCCCTTTCGCGTGATATCGACATTCTAAGCCTTGAATTTGCAAAAAAGCGATAAATTTGGTAATAATAGTATGATTTCCTCCAAACTTGCTAGGATCTTGTTTTATATTGTGGCCTACATTATTACAACATTTTGTGATGGGTGCTAGGATGAACTCAAGGAGGGTTTTGCAGCTAATTACTTAAAATTATGGAGGGTATTTCGGAGCCTAGGCACCATAGCAGCATCTTGATTTTTTTCAGATTTTTCGGTTGGGTAGTTTCTGAGAATGGGTCCGTTAAAGAAACCACCCCCGCACTCCCTACCTTCCCATAAAATGTCAAAATTAAGACCGGCTTCGGAGTACTAACCGAGACCACGCATTTGATACCACACATGACTATATTTGGTGAAAAAAATTTACAAATTTACAAATAAGATCGAAAAATCCCAGTCCTATACTTATTGAGTGCATTGCGAACTTCGTGCGCTCACCGTACGACATCAGACGACTGGGTGATAGCAGGTATGGTCCCCGTCGACATCTTGGCGAATGAGGGTCAACGGCTCTGTGACCCATCATATGCAATCGCCGAGTCCTACACCTACCGTCGACAATTAGCACGAAGTGAATCTATTTTGGAATGGCAAAAAAGATGGATGATTCACGATGAAGTTAGTTACGACCTAACTCAATTGCTAAGCAGACACGGAGGGTACCGTGCATACTTTTATCACTTTGAGCGCGACGACTCCCCGTATTGCCCGACATGCATGATGATTCCAGAGGATGCGGAGAATTTTGTTTTTAACTACCTACGGTTCGCCGGATACAGAGTGGAGGGAGAAATTGACGCCGGAGCGCGATTGATACCTGAGAATATCGTGGACCACATGCTAGCCTCTGAAACGTCTTGGAGGGTGGGGGGAAAAATTAATGAAGGTGATCCACTAAGGTTTGAGTTTGGCACTTCTACTCCGAAGCGAGTTAGGGTCCACAGTGTTAACGTTGTTTTTTTGGGATAGGAATCGAATTTTCCCCACATTTTTAAAATAATAATATCTGATTATTACTATATTTTTAAGCGAGCTAGACGAGAAAAGTCCATTCTGCAAACCAGATGAAAAAATCATTTGTCACAGAGATAACGAACCTCATCATACAGCTCCAAAAAAAACCAACGACAAAATTTATTGGGAATTACACCGGAACATCACCTAAAGATATAACTGGCGGTCCAAGTTGCTATTCGTTAATTACATATATATTTTATGAATTCCTATTTAGATACAGACTGTCCACTGGTGAATCATGAAAATTACCATTAAGATGAGAGCGCGACCTTTCGTTACTATCTCCCAGCGTACATACTTTGAAGAACTGGGATTTTGAGATAAAATTTTCGATGTTCGATTTCAGCTTTGAGTGCGGACAACGCAGATTCAACAATCCGCTGGGGCCCCAAGTATCTGAAATCTTAGTTACTGTTTGGATGCCGACGGAAAACATGTGTGGTAGCATCTGTTCGGTTCGCGTATCTATGTACGAGCGTGCGTAGATGCAGCTCGACGCACTGTCACATATGTTGTAAGTCGCTGGAGTGGACAATCGAGTTCGTATCAATTTACCAGTGAAATAAAAAACAAGTTTAGTAGGTCTGCACTGATAAATCCAATGTCCACCCCTATTTGCAATTGTTGATATTGGAGTTTAGTGTTGGTGTCCAAGCGATGTACAGTGGAGTCAGCCGAAGCCGATTTTGTGGTTTATCTCGCCGCGCTCTCTAGCAGCTTCTGCCTAGCTCGCTAGCTTTCGGGAATATTAACCAAAATATCTACCTTTACACTCGCATTCGTTCCTCATAATTGACATGAGTATGTTAATTTACCTCCCTCGGTTTTAAAAGAGTGCCTCGGCTAAAATCCTTACTTAACCTGGTGCTTCCTTTTATGTTACAAGTGTTCATAGTAGTTAATTTTATTTCCGCGTGACGTCACCGTATTACAGACACTATTCGTGCTAACTGCTAACTGCAGGTACATATATGTGTGTTGAATCGATTGGTGGCTTCTTCCAGTGGATTGTGTCAACCTGATCTTCAGAATATGCTGACCTTCGTCAGATTCGTCGCTTCAGCAATCGGCGTCTGGTTAATTCTATTTTGTTCTAGTGACTTTGCAAATGGAGCCTTGTACGGTAAGTGCTGGTGCTGTAAGGGAATTCGAAAAGGATGCAAAAATTCCAGTTTGTATCTTTGTAACGGCTAGACGTAATAAAGAATCTTGTTTCCAACCACTTCATGTTTTGCGGTCATAATACACACTAGAGTGTCTCCTAAAAGCGTCGAATTATGAAGATGATCATCTGATCACTGATCGACATACAGATACTCGGATGTATCTTTTGTGCTTCGAAAAAAAGTCATTCAAACAAAACAGCTTGATTTGAGTGGGTACGATGGAACCAGTTATCTTTTTGCTTGACTGAGATTATTAACTTTGTTTTTGAATCGCTTTCTATGGTTTGACGTGCATATATGCCTGTGCTTCCTCCAAAGAATAGAAAAGGGGGCGGTAGAACAAATAATACATTAAGACTGGTATAATTTATTCTTTTGAAGGTAATTTCAGAAGAACGTCAATGTTAGTTATTTTTGCCAGTTATTTTGTTTATGAGGATCTGAGTTTCGCAATTTAAGTGGCGTTTGCTGGTATCATTGGCGTATGTTCGCCTGTCTGCCCCTGACGCCTTCTAAACAACTTCGGTTAAAGTGTTGTAACTTGTTTTCCATATGCGGATCATTGACCTAGCATACATCAAGGTAGCTGTGCAATTCGTTTTTCGAAGATATTGGTCATATAAGAGTAAGATTTATCTGAAGTAGAATATTCCCAGGATAGTTTAGAGAAAGACTCCATTATATCAGATATTTCCTTCACAAAAGTTGATTCATTCATGTTAAGTTGTTCTTCTTTTATATCTTCTGGCAAAAGATTTGGAAGCGAAACTTTATATTTAATCTTCATAGGCTGGGGTCATCAGGAGAAACTCAGAAAGCAGCATACAAAATATAATAGCGAAATTTCTTGAATATTAACCTATCCGATATTGGACAATATTGTCGGCATCGAAAGTACACTTAACTCTTGTGGTGTTTGGTATAATATCCAGAGCAATTATAATATATTCTGAAAGTGCACCCCAAAATACTGCCCAAGGTTTAGTGAAAAATTACTGTGTTGATAAAACCATTTCTAAGGTTGGTTCTTTAATTCGTGATTTTCTGCTTCAGTGGAAGGGCAAATGGGTTCTTTTCTCCCAACCGGTTTGTACTTGGCATAACTCAGAATGACTCGAGTATCGATGAATGTATCATGGGGTTAATGTTTTTCCTCTGGGGTTTTAATTTATTCTTGTGGTAGATGATACAGGAATACCTCGAATTAGGACACTAATTGGTTCTAAGAAAACAGATCCTAAATCGAAAACAACTAGCTCCAAGCAAGAAATAGAAAATTTGTGTTAAAAATTGCATTGTAACTCGAAACAAAACATTTTAAATTGAAGTATGTTCTCGACTTTTCAGGGGCTGTAGCTCGAAATAACATAAATTGAAGTATCTTAAGTTGAGATGTGCCTGTACAATAAGCTTAATTGTGCGTTTTGGCGTATGGTATAGACAAGTGTAACATACTGTTGTTATTACCGTATTAAAGAGTTAGCAGCGTATGCACCATCATGAGTTTGAAAACGCGGTTTGCGGGTGAAAAACCAACTCCGCCCTTTTTTGTTGATTTCGGGTGTAGACGGTGAGAGCGAGATGTTGTTAGTGAAGGTCTGCTTCAATTTGAGAATTATCACCAAGTTGGGAATTATCACCAAATCCACCCTATTTTGTGCTAGCGGAAGATTACTGCAATAGCCAACTAACCAGGCCAAAATTTTCCGCACTCCAAGATAACGAATAGCGGCAACGGAGGAAGTAAAATCAGTACCTCACCCAGTAACTACTCAAACTAGTAATTCTTTATATAGTCTTTAAAAGCAAAATCTTAGTGTACTAAAAATAAGAAATTGTCCCCTTTGTATTCAAATGGAGGTTTCTAGCATGAGGCTCTGAATAGTCGTCCCCGACTCTTCACATTCCACCAGTTTTTTGAATAAAACCAAGGAGTACGGAGTTTGCGTGGCAGTGACCGACCACCTCCAATAACAGCGATACATAAGATGAGTCTCTACCGTCTTAAGCGAAGAATAGTGGTGGTTGTATATTGCATAACGGGTATACCCACCGTCATCATAACTTGGCTTTTTTATTTCGAGACCCACTACATCGACATTCGACATCCCTAAAAGCTTTCTGGCGTTCTGGTCCGCGCCATCGCTCCATCTGAGGCAGGGTCTGCCACGTCTTCTTTTTCTACCATAGATATTTCCCTTATAGGCTTTCCATCCTCATGAAAGGGACCAAAAATTCATCTCTTGAACGCGGTTAAGAGTTCGCAATTTTTCTTGCCAAGGACCGAGGTCTCCGAGCAATACATAAGGACTGGAAAGATCACAGTCTTGTCCAGTAAGAGCTTTAACCCTATGGTGAGATGTTTCGAGCGAAACAGTTTTTGTAAGCTAAGGTAGACTCTGTTGGCTGCCAACAACCGTGCACGGATCACATCGTCATAGCTCATGTCGGTTATAATTTCCGACCCTAGATAGGAGGAATTATCAAGGGCCTAGCAAGACAGAGGAGAATATCTTATAGATGGTATTTACCAACATAACACGTCTATAATTGCAGCACTACCTGATATCTCTCTTTTAAAGGTTTTGTGTAAAACAAAACCTTGTTAAAATCAACTTACTGTCAATCTGTCTGTCCGTCTGTCTGTCTGTAAAACGCTGTCACACGCACTTTTTTTCTCAAAAACGGTTATGCCAATTGACAATAAATTGGGTGGAAACCTAGGAACTGTGAACGCTCGCCCATAGAGTGAAGTACCTGATTCTTCAATACTTGGAATTTTATTTCATCGAATATAGCAATGTGGGTTTTCAAATGAAAGGTCTCAATTAGTACTTTTCAAAGCTGATCTCAGTTCTGACATGCAATGCACACGGTGGGAGGGCGGGGCCTGGAAAGTGATTATTTCTTCCACGAACCCATTCTAAAAACCTACTCAACAGAAAAATCTGAAAAAAATTAAGACGCTGTCACTATACGGTATTTAGAAATACCCTCCTTACCGGTGTCTGTTCAAGTAAAGCTAATAATGGTATTACTAGAATTTTAGTAATTGACTGCAAATCCCCCTTAAGTTGATCCTATAATCATACTGTAACATAGGTTGTAATATAAAGCATGATCCTAAGTACTTTGGTGGAAATCGCACTATTATTAATAGTGTTGTAATAGATCAAGGTTGTCTTTTCAGTGCATATTGTAAGATTTTGAATGTCAGTATCACGCAAAAATGAATATTCTGACATAATATATGCATATACAATATGTGCTAGGTACTAATGGGATAAATGTCCGCTCAAATATTTTAATATAAAAAATACACAAAACCTTTCATACATGAAGCGTCAAAACATTTTATTTATTTATTTATTTAGCGGATAATAAACAGAGTAAACTCCAATTACTTATTGTCCTCAGGAGGAGGGGAAAGCAATAATCTTATCGTATGCTTAAAACTACTTAAAAAAGAGAAGTTAAAACGACCTAGCTGTTGTACGTTGTAACTTCGGCAAAGCCTAGGAATCGAAGAATGGAAGTAGTCTTCGAGCTCTGCGATGGGCACGTTGGAAATGTCTGCGTTACGTGTATTATAAGATGCAGGACGGCAGATGTTGTCGTTAACGGCAAATCAGTCCATCAGACCTGAGGAAAGATAAACAAGTCGGGAAACCGGAAGCTCACGATGGGGGAGGGTTTACTCATTTTTCTCAAAAATATTGTTTTATACTATTATTAACTTAATTTGGTCATATGTCGATATCGGTTGGGTAGTTACTGAGAATGGGTCCGTTAAAGAAATCTTCACTTTCCACCCCTCCCACTCCCCGCCTTTCTAACAAATCTCAAAACTAAGGCCGGCTTCGAAAAGTACTAATCGAGACCTTTCATTTGATATCCAACATAACTGTATTCGGTGAAAAAATTGTGCACCCCCTTTTTCCATGTATGGGGACCCCGCCTAAATATCAACACTCACTGCATGTCTAGGCGTTTACAGTTTCCCCCCTTTGTGCTGTTGTAGGAAGGGGAGGTTTAGAAAGCGGAGGCAGGAGGGATAGTTCACACGAGAAAAGCTTTTCTTAAAGAAGAGAGGAGGGGAGAGGGAGCGGGATGCGCAGCGTCAAAAGAGGCACGTCAGGATCGATTGGAGAGGTAAAAAGCAAGCCATAAAACAAGTGATACGAGGAAGCTTAGAAACGAGAGTTTGGATAGAAATATTTTGTGATTTATAGTGTGGAAGGCTTTAGCAAAGTCAGTGTAAATGGTATGCACTTCTTGCCGTGAATTTAGACATTTGGCGGCAAAGCTGGTAAACTCGAGCAAGTTGCAGGCAGCTTAACAAAACCGTGTTACTTTTTCACTATATGGCGGCCAAAGTGGACGAACATATCATTCCTAGTTTTTGGAACAGGGGGAGAGGAGGAAAATGGGAACGTAATTCTCCGCAAGCGTACGAGCGCCACGTTTGTGAATGGGGATGATGAGAGCCTCTTTCCACAAGCTGGAAAAATGATTCTTCTCGAGGCTATGTTGAAAATAAAGGATAGGGGAAGGGAGATGGACTGACCAGTTTTAAGTAAAAAGGGGTTTGGAAGACCATTGTAACCAGATCCGATAACGGCATTAAGTTTACAAATGAAGTACTCGACAAGGAGAGGAGTAAGAAGGGGAATTGTAGGCGATGTGAGACAGGCTACTTCCACTAGTGGAAGGGATTCGGAGGGGCAGGGTTAGCTGAGCAGCCAGAGAATTTAATGGACGGAGGGGATAGCTGGGCAGGACAGCGGGAGTTGCGAATGTGGGACCAGAAAGGTTTGAGGTTCTCACGCTTTATTGAGTCTTCAACGCTGGTCAAATATTCGTTTCTGAACTTACGTATTAAGGATTTGACCGAGGAACGCAAAGTTTAGAAAAAAACAAGTTCGACATAGGTTTTAGAAAAAAGAAATTTCTTCCTCGCAATGTGTTTTTGAGGAAATTTTTTTTGTGAACTTCAGTGGTAAACCAGACAGTGTAAGAGCGCAAGCACTTAGGCGAAGAGTGGTGTAACAGGGTAAAACCCTTAAAATAAAATGCATTTTCGGCCCAGTCAGTAACCAATTAAAAAATAATAGATTTTGTAGAATTCATTTTTTTATAGAATTCAGTTTAGTCCACCAGAATTTTATCAAGTTAAATTTGTTCCGAAATTTAGTTTTTCTTTCATTCTCCTTCGAATATTACTTCATCTTCCCACATATATATTTGACTGCTCAAAACTATTTCCTATTGTTATTCAAATTAGATAACAGAGTAAAACCGACTGTTATCTAAATATTAAACTTCAAAATTTCGTTGTCAAGGTCATGGTCCAAAGCATGATTTGTTGCAACCAATCACTAAATGAATCATTCCGTGGAATGCAGTTTTTTTCAAGGGATCATTATCTATGCATTGCATATGTTTTCGTATGGTCTACTTGCACCGCATACATATGAGAAGATGAATCATCAACACTTTTACTTTCTTTAAACAGTTTCAACTTAGCTTCTGAGTCAACCTAATTCAACTTTGTTTCCGGGTTATTTCAAGGACTCCGTAGTTCAATGAATTTATTTTTGTATTTTTTACTGATCTTCTAAAATATGGTCTTTGGTTTTGCTCTTTTTTTCTTAGGACCATTGGCTTCCTGAATGGGAGAGTACAGTGTATGATGGTTACAAATAGTTTTGTTTGTAATATCTTTGTTTAACGCTCTTAGGTTGCCATCAACAGTTTCACCTTCACTGTCTGTACCTTCAGATCTTTGTTTTTAAATTCGTAATTGTTGTTTTTACCCGGTCGGTGTTGGCATGAATTGAAAGACTTTCAGGGTTCACAAAGTTCCCTAGGTATTTCTGTCAATGTCTTTGCTTACGATAAATATTCCTGACCTTCTTCTTGTAAGTGGGATTATTTTCTTGTCCAAGCATTTAAGCACGCTGGTTTCTTAGACCCTTAACAGTGCGTGTACGAAATTAAATTTAATTTGCCTAGTTGTCTCGAACAAGCTTTCTTCCTTTTTTGGTTAAACCCGTATATCAGAAGCTTTAGAGTTTTTCATATCATGATAACTGCGAAGATTGTTTTAAATTCTTTATAATAATAATAATAATAATCGTTGGCGCAACAATCCATGTTGGATCAGGGCCTTGAAGTGTGTTAGAGCACTTCATTCAAGACCGTAACGGTCCACTAAGAGGCAATGTGGTCAGCATTGCGCTCTTAAATTCTTTATTGTATAATATATCCAGAATTTTGTTTTTTAATTTTCCATAGTTTCCTAGAGAAAAGTCCTATTTGTTTCCAATCTCCTCCGATGTTTGTTTCTAGATGCTAATTTTGTACCTACGAATGGGCTCTTTTTGCAACTCATAAAGGCTCTTATTGAATATAGGATCCCAAGCACTCCAGGTTTGTTTTGTTTGTTTCTTTGTATGTATCCTAAAAATGTGATCCATTTTTAATCAAATTTGTATTTGCTGAGGTTGATCCTGAAACCATATTTCTGCAATTGCTGTACATACATGTCGTACGTAAGTGATCCTTCTGTATGGTCTATGGACTTTACAATATTAGAATGCCGACTATGTAGATGAAAATGACGCCGTGATCTCCAAAAATTGGAAGTGCTATAAAGCGATCCTCGATCCTAAAGGCATGGCAGTGCGTTCGAAGGCGCTGGTCATGTCCACTGTTGAGAAACTGTGGTTCTAGTGTAGTTTCAGAAAAATATTCTGTATTAATAGCGCTGAGTAGTAATCTGAAATAGTTGGTGTATTCAATTTCCTCCAATCTCCTGATGGACTTCAATCTCCAGGCGACTTTTGCCTTAAGTCGTCTGAAGGAGACTTGTTCACAGACTTTTTTAGCAGAAAGGTTTGAACTGTGAACGCTCACGCATACAATGAGCTAAATCATTCTACGTCGAATTTACGAGGAGGGGGGGTCTCATACATCCAAAAGGGGGATGCAAATCTTTCTACAGCAATTACAGTCATGTGGGCTATCAAATGAAACGATCATTGTGGAATAGTTTCTCCGAAATGATTATCCCATTCAGCTGTGAACAGCCTATCGCTTGTTTATAGGTATGCATAACGTTTTCGGAATAGATGCCTCAACGTAGCGAGAAATTATCAAACCATTTTGTAAAATTCCGAAAGGGAGAATAATTCTAAAATTTCTCAAGAAAGAAGCTTCAAATGTTGTCGATGACATGGTACCGCTTAAACTAAGGCCTATTGACAACTACAGTGAACTTAGCTGAAGGTTGGTGGTATTGTATTCAGCCATCGATAGCAGAATTATATTAATTTAGAGAACATGGTAATGTATCTTAGGCTGTAAACAAAAAATTCGGACCCGGGGTGAAAATTATGTGGAAAATTCAGGCCCAGTGTAATAACTATGACTATGTCGGCTGCCAATTGTCCCTTTATTTCGTTAAAACTTTAAAACTGAGTTCTATGATTTGGAGTTACATGAACGATTCAAAGATAAGGAAAAAGGATGCCTTATGAACTGATACCGAAAGAAGTTGCAAGCCGATTTTTTAGTTATGAATATTCGATTCAAAGGCAGCGGAAAAAAATGTTCTGCATTAGACTCTAACTGGATTCGCAAGGGGATATAGCACGACAATCGAGAAAATACTATTATAAACATGCTAATTGTCCAGATGGCTCAATGGCAGAAGCGGTAGTCTGCCGTAGCGGAAAGTCGTGGTTTGAATCCCACTGGTGGCAGAGGAATTTGCATCTGACTGGATGTTGGATACCAGTTGACTCACCTGTGAATAAGTACCTGGGTGAAAATCAAGGTAATAACCGCAGGCGATTGAAATGCTGACCCCATTGTCTCCTAAAGTTTACTGTTACAATATTGAACCTTGGGTGGATGCTTCAATATTCTACGAACCGCTGAATATACTAGCAAAATTTTTTGAAGTCCTTTGATCATACTTGCATTATAATATCTCATGAATCCCTGTCTCTCGACCAATTCCGTTGGGCGCGGATTGTGATTAGGCAGTATCATAGTGCTCCTGTGCGAAACCAGATAGCACTACAAGTAGAAGTACAGTTTTGCCAACTTCAACCTTTGCTATACCGGCCGCCCACTATTCAATCCTCGCTTCCATAGAAGGCGGTATAGTTATACTTATCACCGAGGAATTTCTGTTTTACCAATATTTCCCGCCCGCATGTAATTTCAAACCACTCAAAGTGACCTTATTTCCTTGGAAACTAATTTGTACGTGGTTTTTGTTCCAGCCATCTACTGTCCCAATGAGTCCTTCGATACCTATGATTTTCGAGGGAACCACTCCTTTTGCGCTTCCCAATCAAGAGCACAAGATAATGCCTGGTACCTAATATTACCACTAGTCCTGGTTCGACATATGGTCGAACCAGAATGGGAAAGATTCCACCGGTTTCTAACAAACGCTCGTCCAAGCATCAACCTCTCGCACTTTAGCTTAGCCCTTCCCACCTTCTGTGGAAACTATTATTACTTCTATCTGAACGACTTCATCATCAGCGGTAACATTACTTTTAATTCCCATCCTAATACCTACCCTTTTCTGGATACTGCTCCTGGTATTAGTGTATTCAACGACATCAAACGTATCGACAGACTCATCCGTCCCACCACATCTTGAGTTCCTCATTTTTAGAAGGCGAATCGGAAATTTATCTACCGAGTCTTTAAATCCAAACTCGGTCCACTCCCGCTCCCATTAAACAACATGGTATCCAAGGATGCCAACGACCAGACAGTCCGCCAGTACACTGAACTATTTCAGCAAGTATGCCACGAACAAGTTCCACCCCATTTCCCCAACTATCGTGACTTTATTTCACTCCCCGATGATGTCCTTGACGATATCAAATATAAAAAGACAATTCGACGGAGACTATTTGGGAATAGGTATTCCCCGCTGTCCTCTTGCTTCATTGAAAAAATCCGCAACATTGACAAGCCAATTCATTAACGAATTTCAAACCTGTATACCGACTACCTCCAGAAACGTCTCTCAAATATCAAGTCGAACCGTGGTACGTTCAGGGAAATCAGAATCAGAAATCCTACCTAAAAACATCCTCCGCCCGAAAAGGCCAATTTCCAATCACTTGACCAAAGTTTCGAAACAAAAAATCTGCAGGTATCGTCAAAATCCCATCTCACCCATCCCATCCCAGCTACTTCTGCTCAATGAATAATCACTGCCTACTCATAGCTCATTTTCCGTTCGATTCGAAAAATGAAAACGCCATCGCTAAAAAAAGCGAAAACCCTTCTAATCCTGATAGCTACAGGCCATCCTATTTTCTTCAAAAAGACCTTTGAGTGGACAATAAAGTTTATTATCGACGGGCGCTGCGACTCCAATTGCATACTACTAATTTCCAGTTTGTCAACTGGCCTAAACATTCGGTCGAATATGCGCTTCTTGTCCTTAAAACTGTTCTTAACTTACTTGCAATGCTTTTGACTCTTTATGGCAATGCGGTTTTATGCTTTCTGAAACCCTTAACATTCATCTGCACCTCTGCAAGCTAATACTTAGCCTCTTTGACGGGCGGAAATTCCAAGTCAACATTCAACAACATCTTTCATGCCCATTTATATGCCCAGCAGGTACCCCTTAAGGAAGGACTCGTCCTTCCAGCTACCCTATTTTCTCTGTTCACCGCTGATCACCTTTTCGAATTGAGTCCTGATTCTAATCTTATCAAAATTCTACAATATGCAGATGATTTGATCTTGTACACTTCCTCGAAAAACATTTCAACATTTCTCTCGGCCAAGCTCGTTTTATTTCTCATTTGGACGAGCTGACATCATCATACCGGTATTAGGCCTAGACCGAATAAGGAAGTCTAGACATCCCGGTTTTGTGCCAAAGTCCACCAATTCGGTATCCCTAAAAGCTGTCTGGCGCCCTGGCCTGTGCCATGGCTCCATTTTAAGCAGGGTCTGTCTCGTCTTCTTTTTCTACCATAGATTTTGCCCTTATAGACTTTCCGGGCTGAATCATACTCTTCTGTACGGATTAGGTGACCCACCAACCACAACCTATTGAGCCATTTTATCCACAGAGAGACAGTCATAGTATCGCTCATAGATTTCGTCGTTCTGTAGGCTACGGACGAGCTTCTTGTACCCCACCCTAAAATAGAGCGCTCCAACGTTCTCATCTTAGTTACAATGATTAAATAAAAAGTGATGTTTCCATTCTTATAAACTGCAAAGGTAACTTACTTATCTCTCACCACCATGATTATTACAAAACATGGTTCTTGGGGTCTGACTATATTCAGGCCGATTTTCGTGCTCTCCGATACCCCAGTTTCCCCCAGTTGCTACACAAATAACATATAATTGATATTCCGATCAAAGGATAAATATGTTACTATCAATATAGTTACTTATTTTGGGCACTAATAATATAGTTTTTAGTGAAAAATGATTTTAAAACAAATTTACCAAAGTCATTTTCTTTACTGTTTGCAGAGGGTAGCAGCTGTCGAATGAAAGATGGCACTCCTGGAATATGCTCTAGGATTCCTGCCTGCAAAGTAATTGATGAAGCCTTGATGAAAAGGAAGTTTCCGCTACAGAATCTAGTGAGATGCACATTTATCGGTAATGACGAAGTTATTTGCTGCCCTAGCGACGCAAACGTGACAACTACAACTCAAGACACTTTCATTTTGTAAGTAATGTTACCCTAATCGAGACTATTCTGTGATTCTGTCCTAACACATGGCATTTTGAAATAACTAGAAAGCGCAAATTACATACTAACCAACAAATAAGTAAATATGCACATATTGTGTAAATAAAAATATGATTAACAGATATTAAATATCTTTTTACTAAACATTTTTCGCTTTTTTCTAATTAATTAAATGCAGCATTTAACCTCTCCATTGAATGTTGATGAATTGGTTTTAGTAGGCACAGTATCCATTTTTTGGAATTTTGTATTTTAATTGAATCTTTGTTATGCTTTCAAATGAGTTAACCAACAGAATTCAGTTTATATCTAATATCTAAATTTTGAATAATTAATAGATTACTCGCACCAACATTTGGGTTTTCCATGTTATTTAATGGAATCACTGAAGCTGACGGAATAACATATTTTAATTTTTTTAATATCATCTTGCCTTTGATGAAAAGATAGATTTGTATACTGAAAACGATTGCAATAAATTTTCCCCCATTCGCCTCGAATATTGTCTTAGATTCTCATTTACTTAGAATTCCCATTCGTTCTTGCTAAAACACTCACTTTCTTTAGCTTAATTATTCGGTATCTGGTTTATATTTCTGCTTCAATTTAATTTGATTGCTATTCAGATACTGGAATTGCTAATTTGGGTCATTGATAATTCTTTCGCTTTCATTATAAATTAGGTCGTGATGGTGCTCGCAAATTTAAGATCATTGAAATTTATCTGAACTTTTGATTGAAACAATTATTCTGATCAACTACTTTCATTGCGGATTATTAATTGATTCTTGAATGAATATATCGTACTTGAAATTAATGCGATGGTTTCTCTTTTTTTGTCACCCAGATCGCAGAATGGAGGAACAGTTCGTTAATAATTAAGAACTAAGTGGAGTAGGTCACAGATTTCGTATGGGTATCTGTATGTGGCGATAGTGAATTGCTCTGTAAAGCGCAGCCAGCAATGTAATTATTGTCTATTCTTAATGTGTGACCTATTTACTGCCATGTTTGCTCCCTAATCAGTATGTCCAATGGTATCTAGTCCGTACGACAAAATAGCTTTCTTTTGACGGTTTTAATAGGTCAGAATGGCGATGACGTATTGCAGGCGAGAACTGAGAAAGGCTTGCAAGAATGCGATGACCCGTTAGACTTGTTTTGATTTCCGAAAGAAGAAATTTGTTCTCTCTCTAAAGAAGATATTGTCATTTAAGGTTCTTCAAACGGTTTCTATCCTTCTCGACAATGCTTCTAAATTTACAGCACCGCTCCCCTTTAAAGTGGTAGCCTCACTTTTCGTCCCTTCTTCCCAAATTCTGCATAATAGCAACTCCCTTGAAAAACAAAGTCCTTGTCGCTGGACTCTACATGTACAATTTTGCATAAGTTCTACTTTTTAACCTGGTCATCATAACTTCCATTTCTGCGAATTTTTAAACGTAAGATACCAGCATTTAATATTTTCAAAAAGTTTCTACACTTTTGGCATAATTTCCATTTTTCCAGTTCCAATTTTTCCTCAAACTATGTTATCTCACGTTTCAACGTCGGGGGTGAAACCTTAAAGGAGGAAGGTTGCCGGTCTTCCTGTAGAGTCATTATTTCTCCAGATCTGTTACTTACAAAGAGTGGAAGAAGATAATAAACGTTAAAATGCTCAAAATCTTGTTAAGTGCGTATGTATACTCTCCGCCATTGCCCTGAAACAATTTTTGAATGAACGAAACAGAACCTTTGATTCGAAGCTTAATAGATGAAAAGCAGGTTGGATTGCGTTTTGGATCAAGATCTTGTAGATCTTTGCCCGAAGTTTAGATCCACGCTTAACCTTTTCTTCATCGACTTCGAGAAAGCCTTCGACATTGTCAACAGGAAGTATGATATAACTGCAGTACTTAAACGCATTATAGACATTGCGGAAACACTAAAAGCTATTATCAGAACGATATGTAATAGCAGAAAACTTGCGTGTTGCGTCTAGGTAAAATCGCGGAGAAATTTTAATTCAATGTAGAAATCTCACAAAGTTCTGTTCTGTCATTAATACTATTTCTTGTTATAATCGGTGAAGATCTTTCCTTTGCTGGGAGACATGGAGGAGTTCAATGAACTATGGCATCTCTCCCAAAATACCCTGACTACGCTGATTATGTATTCTTATTCTCACCTCGAGTCATGAACCTTAACCAAGAAGACTTGCGTCAGAGCAGCAGAGAATTTTTGATGTCTGGTCAGTATTCTCCGGTGGGCTGTTGAAGATATCTGTTGCCTGCACAGCTATATAGTTTCTTTACTGAATGGCTGGGGGCAGTGGGGAAACGGGTCGTGTTAAACTTGTGTGCCGAAGCTATTCCTGCAAATAGATGCGAGTGTAAAACTCGAAAATTTTGGGTAACCATCAAGTGTTATTGTTTTTTGACCCTGATGTAACTCAGTGCTCGTTACCAATCGGGAGAGACCGAGCCGACTTTATGAGAAGCTATCATATGTACCCAGACAAGGTATTTCCAATGAGATGATGACAACTGAATTAATCGACACGCACGGTGGACCGTCGTAGAGTATCGAAGTAGGTATCTTGTTTGAGATCGTTGTCGAGAGTCGCACACCCGTTCCTGAAATTAATTCTTAATTGTTTTTAACAACCAAAGATCTTCGACGTCTTTATTCGAGCCATGGGAAGTTACAAACATAAGATGACATCAAAGTGGTCGATAGTATTGTCAACGATCGATATTATGAGGGCATTTTGAGACAGTATTAAATTTTAGTGACAAAAGAAACAAATTATCTACATCATCTACAATGCCGGAAACAAATTTTTGAGATTGGCAGCTCCACTACAAAAGGCTCAGTGGAGGTTAGGAAGTGCGCAAATGCTGCTGGCGTAGAGACGAAACTGAGACACTTTCTCAAAAAAAAAAAAAAGAAAAGAAAGAGTCTAAGGGTATCTAGGGTATCATTACCTGCAAAATTGTCACAACCGCATGGCCACTAAAGTTAGAACTACTGCTCTTGAAAAGCTGTCTATGTAGCATTTATTGAACTGCGTTCAACGTATTGTGACATGTTTGATAAATCCGAAGGGGTAAAGATTCAGGCAGAAGACTCGACACAATTGAGACCGATTGCTAGGTGGGTCTAAAATAAAAAGTCAATCTATAAATCCAGCCCCATTCAAATCAAGAAGTTTCCAATTCGATCTTTGATTCTGACGAATTTTGAATTACAGTTTTGTAGTCACTAAGGTAGAACAACCAATCTTAAGGTTTGATGTTTATATAATAGAAGTAATGGCTCTGCTCCAATCCATGCGTTTGCGTTCCTACAAGGAATAGTATCTAAACTTGTTTTTCTTTAGCCTTTGTTCCATTCGGTAGCGGGGAAGGTTCGTCTAGATCGAATTCTTCACATTTCTCGGTCATTTGCTTGGTTCAAATTGAGTCGAAAGGGCCTCAAATCGCATTACCAGATATAATTTTCCACGGTTTTCTCAAAGAATTTGCCGTGGTAACCAATTCAGCATAAGAAATGTGAAGGAAAACAAAGTGGTAACCAATTCAGCATGAGAAATGTCAAGGAAAACGAAGTTTTCTATCATCGCCCGTCCTACAAAAGTGGAAAGACTTAACCCAAAGAATCAGCGAGGAGCGCAGTTCATGATGTAGTGAATTTAGTTGTCTTCTCCAAGTCAGTGGATCTGTCCGTTTCAATAGATAGGAATCGTGGTGCCCGTGGGACTATACAGGGACTCAATAACAAACCGGAAATCACACAAAGTGCACAAGATTTAATTAAGTTGGCACGACAACCCAATTGGATGAGAGAGCCTTCAGACGCCTCATTCAACACCGTAATAGTACACTATAGGATTACAGCGTTGCGCTTGTCCCTGATTTGACTCATGAACTGTGTAGGAAGGTGTGCAACTAACCCTGAAGAGCATCTCTGAGTTGTCATCGTTCAAAAAGTGCTTTCCTTGGCTTCAAGGGGAATAGCGTAATGGTGCTAAGTTCCTGGAACAACTTGGTGTCCAGAAAAATCTCACCACCGCCACCTGGCTGATACTTAACAGTAAAGCAGAAGCGAGAGCGTCAATGAACCATATATTAAGAAGGTTCAGGAATAAACGGGTTGTCGGCTCGACTACGGTTTTAGTACCGTCCCGTTGCAAGTGTCGACTTCTAAAGTCATTGAAGGGGACGTACAGCCCACGACACCTTCATCTGAAGCCTGGATTAAGTACCATGGTTCTCAAATAAATTTCCAGAATTATAAAGCGGCCGGACACCTGTTGAAACTTAGCCGACTAAAAGAAACATTCCTGATCGTTGGCAATGAGGGACCTGACAGACTTGTCAAGGGTCTCTCTCCTCAACCGTGGGGCCAGAGCCAGTTTTTTGCATTCGGTCATCCGCAATTAACTCTGTAGGGTGAAATTACAAGCATTTACGCAGCCGGAAAAGTTTCAACTCCTGCCGGCAGGCGAACATCTTTGTTATAGAATCGGAGGCCGTGAGAACAGCATTTTTGTTATCGCTTAAAAGATAGAACTTGTAGCTCAAGTACTTGGAGTTGCGGTTTTCTTCACTAAACTAAAGAAATTATCCCAAACAGGAGACCAACTTCTTATTTTACCGAAAGGCTCTATTTTGTTTTTAAGCCGTTGGCTTAGAAAGCCTCAGTATATTCCTCAATTACCTCACAAAGCCAGAGTCTTCCTGTCAAGGTAAATGTCCATCGGCACAGCCCATAAGCTGTGAGAGGTCGCTTCTCTTTTGCCTCTACATAATTGTCGAAAAAAGGCTTCTCTAGAGGAGTTACTCCCTCTATCTTTGGAAGGCAAAGAGACCATTCAGCTTTATTCCTTTTGTAAATAATATTATTGTCGTTTTATTTGGATTGGAGCCATGCGCTATAATTGAGACAATAACTATCGATCAACTGAACGCGTGGCCGCGTATTGGCAGATTGTGGGCGTCACAGAAGTGGCGGAACACACTTCCTCGGGGGCTGCCTTCCATTGCTTGCTGGGTATTTATCAATACCTATTTTAGCTGAGTGGTTAGAGCACAAGGCTGTCGTACGGAAGGTCACGGTTCAAATCTCACTGGTGGCAGTGGGATTTGTATCGTGATTTGACGTCGACTCAGCTGTGAATGAGTACCTGAGTCAAATCAGGGTAATAATCTCGGGCGAGCGCAATGCTGACCACATTGCCTCCTACAGTCTACTGTGGTGTACCGTTACGGTCTGGAATGAAGTGCTCTAACACACTTCAAGGCCCTGATCCAATATGGATTGTTGCGCCAACGATTATTATTATTAATATTTTAGCACACTGCAGTCGCTGCAGTAGCATAGAATCCACTTCCACTTAGCTAAAGTGCAACATTATGCTCTCTAATAGCATCACACGAACGCCCCCATAACATACTTACCTTGAAGAATTATGCTCTCTGTCTTGGAAACCAATGAAGAGAGAGCAGATTCACAAGACTTTCCACGCTGAGTATGCTGGTTTTCATTTAGCTGTTGCGACCTTAGCTCTTTCAGATGAATGTAATAGCCAACCATTGTCTCCAGACATTCTAGCGAGAATGGTGTGAAGCCGATTTGTTTGAATTTTTTTGGCTTTGAATAGTCATCCTTCCCAGTCTCTGGAATGAAGTCTATTATAACCTTTTGTTAAGAGGTAGACACGTAACCCAGAACAAAACTCACCCGAAAAATATATCCTTGAACTTCTTGCAAGTTTCTAATACTCACGCTGGGAGTTCTTGAAGTCATTGTTTTTATTGCTTTTACGAGCGCGATTCAGTAGTTGTCTGGTCAATTCCATGAGTTTTTGCAGTTATCGATTCCACCAGGAAACCATTTTACCGTATTTGCTTCAGGTAATAGGAAAAACCTGTTCATAGTAATCTAAAAGTGCGCAATTCAGAGCTTCTTTAACTAACCGATTCCTAGGGAGCTGCACTTTCTTGCAAAGAAATTCATTCTGTGTTTTTAGCATATGAGTTACAGTTTACTCACTCGTAATAATAATAATAATCGTTGGCGCAACAATCCATGTTGGATCAGGGCCTTGAAGTGTGTTAGAGCACTTCATTCAAGACCGTAACGGTACACTAGGAGGCAATGTGGTCAGCATTGCACTCGACCGAGATTATTACCCTGATTTGACTCAGGTACTCATTCACAGCTGAGTCGACTGGTGTCCGACGTCAAATCACGATACAAATCCCACTGCCACCAGCGAGATTTGAACCGCGAACTTCCGTACAACAGCCTTGCGCTCTAACCACTCAGCTATCCGGACAACTCACTCGTAATAGTCAGACTAAATTTTATGTAACGCTGGGCTCGCAGTGAGACTTCATCTGATATCCGTCAGTTTCTAATCAACACTAGCATCTTTGAAGTACTGATTGTTAGGTCAATTGCCTCACTTCTCCTGAGCTCATTGAACGATGGGGATACCCTACTCCGGTACCGCTCTCTTTTCCGATTTCTCTAGACACACCTGGTGATACAGTAACGCCCACGCCCGTATTCCCAAGGAACTTCGTCTTCTCCCTCAGTGCCTTTCTCTAGGCTGGGATCCACATCATCGCTGTTCCTGGTAGGTAGAAGATAAGGTTCTAATAGGTAAGGTTTAGTTTGCATTCCCCTATCTTTTGGGGGTGAAAATACCTTCTATAAAATTTAAGCCTGTACATAACAGGCTGGTCTGTACTGAAAACATTTCATTTCTTGCCAAGTGATCCGCAAAACTCATATGAACATGTTTTGATCCGAGCATAAGTTTGCTGCAACCACCAAAGCTTTTATTGGCTCCATCAAATCTGAATAAGTGGGTCGTCCCGGAATTGTTTTGTGACTTCACCAATACGTATTTATCTAATAAATTATGTTTCTTGGCGTCAAATCGAAGTTCATCAAACTCCCATCTGAATGAATATCACGTCGGTCAGTTGGGCTCATTATGGTATTCCTTGACCGCTGATTAAAATTCATCAATGCAGAATGAATCTCCGAGTTAAATGTGAATGAAGAATTAGTGATTCGAAGGTTAAATGTTAGAAAGCATGAACTTAGTTTTCCCAAACGTTGAAAGAATGAAAATTAACTTTGATTCCTCTGTTGTTGAGTGTTGCTGCTGAGGTTTTTATGTAAAAACACATTAACATTCATGCGATTGACTAAAAACTGTAACCTGAGATAGCACTTTACCGTAGATAAATGAATATCGTATTGACTGCAAAGCTTTGTGGAAAGTTGTCTAGAAAAACTAACTTTAACAAACGCTATTTTACTAACCCATTTAATTCAAATGGAAATTGATTGTAAAGTTTGTTAGTATATTTCCAAATCAATTTTAAAGCAATTTTTAAAACTTCTATCTATTCCTGTTATCTATCTTTCATTTAACCACCTAGAAAGCCAGCTGAGTCTACTAGAGAGAGTGTGGTATCTGTTCCTCTTAACTCCGCTTCAAACATACCTTCGTCTACATTGAATCTAGAAAAAGAGGTTACGGTGGGGAATATTCACATTACTAACGACGCTGAATTTATAGATTTAACAAAAGTCGTCGGAAAAAGCCCTGTGTCTTTCGACCCAGCCGTGATATTTGCAAATGACAAAAGAACTACAAAGCGTCCAACAGCGTGGATACGGGATTTAAAAGTAACCGATCCTACACCAAAGTGGCTCCCTGCCAACAGACCATCGAAGTTAACTTCTGTACAACCGGAACCATCATTTGAACAAAATTTCAATAATTTTCCTAATCCGCGAGAAAATGATCTTAAACCAAATCCGCGACTGCCACCTAATGAACGCAGGAGTCCGTTTTGGAGTGGATTTAACTGGCGTCAAACCGTTCCGTCAGAACCGTGGAGAGTACAAACTACACCTAGGAGCAGAGGAGCTCCTCCCATTCATCTAGCACCACAGCCTTGGAATCCATTAGCGAGTCCATGGGAGAATGTCAATGGAGTCATTACAGTGCCAACTCCTAGCACGCGACGGACAACTACACGGCCAACTAAAACAACCACGCAACGAAGGGAAAACCTAAATTTCGATACTGCAAATACCATCGTTTTCCCAGATTCGGACTTATTTTCTATATATGCCAGGGAAACAACAACAACCACAAATCGTCCAACCACAACTGCCGTCAATCCTCTCAATAATCCTCTTACTAATCCATCATCTCCATTTTCTTCATCGGTCCTAGATCCATGGATGGCTAACGTTTTGCTCGAGGCTTCTCGTTTATCAACGCCAAGCACATTAACATCGACAACATCAACAACTCCATCAACATTCCAAAACTTTCCGGGACCTAATAAAAGGTGGTGGTTTTAACAGAATTCACTTTTTATGTCTATGAAAGCTAAAACTAATACTTGGTCTCCTTTCATGCATCTTCCATGTTTATATACAGTCCTGAAGACAATAATGTGTTATCTCCTTCTCCAATTCCAAGGGATCCAGTTACCGTTCGGCCCTCGCCAGTAAGCCGAGCTGGTGGACGAAAAGCAGATAAAGGTAAAACGTAATTACGTATGTATTTTTATGATATTTCCCGATTCTATTGGTATGCTATGTTTAGTGCTACACCGGTAAAGGGGAGACAATAACCCTAACAACTATCCGTTTTAATTTCGCGATGAAAGAATAGCTTCAACTTAACTTAAGCTGATGAAGATCTGCATCAACTATAGGCCGGTGTATCAGAGTGGTGGGCAGAAGGCTTATCCAATGCTGTTTAGAAACTCACCCCAAGTAGCCGCAATATACTTTAGAAAGGCAAATTCGACTACTCAAAATACTTAAACGGAGCTTCTGTATTACTATTCCTTTGCGCAGAAAAATGATTAATACCTCGCTCAAATCATTCCCGCGACAGGTCGACCAAGCAAATCCTAAGCCTCGGAAAAATGCTAGAGCGTTCACCTCAGTCGGCGCGGTAGGACAGACCCTGCAAGAGCCCTTCGGAAAAGGCGCATTGATATCTGCGCTCAGGCAGGTCGATGTGATGCCGAGAAAGATGTCTCCTGGTAAATTCTCGTTGCAAAGACCTCCAACGTGCCTGCTGATGACTATATCATCATTGTCGGCGACCATAATGGTCATGTGGGTGAAAAGACAGACGGTAACAGGTGCCATGAGAGTGGCAAAAATATAGGCGATTTTTGGGACACCAATGACCTCATGAATTTAAGGTTCATCTAGCGATTGTCTCCTCCTCCCACATTTTATAGTGGGAACAGTAAAACGCTAATCGACTATATTGTCATTTTACCCCGTCATTCCCTATGAGACCATCGCACTTCAAAACTCCCGTTGATTGCCATCTTGCGAATCAAACCGTCAAGAACAGGAACGCACTGGCCTCTCGCGCATTAAATGGGGGCGATTTCGCGAAAAGAAAGTAGAAATTATCTCATTTACGAGATTACCAACCACTACAAATGTAGAAGAATAATGGAACCACAATAAAGAAACGATTCACAAAGTGGCCTATGTAACTCTCGGGGTCACCAAACCAAGTAAGCGGTTCATCAACCGAGATACTTATGTTTGAAATGACGATGTTCAAATGAAGGTCCGTGAAAAGAAACCCCTCTACCACCAGTTTCTGGGCAATGATATTGCCGATAATGCCGATTGGCAAATTTATAAGAATACCAACCGGGAAGCAAAGGAAGCGGTTGTTGTCACTCGACACCCGAGCGGTAAATTACAAAAAACTTTACGATAACTGGACACTCGGGATGGCGAGAGAGATATGCATAGACTTGTCAAAAACCGATACTAACGGCTATCGAACACTTTTGTTGCGTTAATGACAAGAACGGTAGTTTGCTTACCGACCGTCGAGCCGCGAAGGATAGATGGGGGGAATACGTCGAACAGATTTCAATTGAAAAATTTGTTCATCCTCCACTTCCACATGCATTTCCGACATTAGAGGAATTCCTAGTTCGGTGCCGCTATCGCCTGAAAACACGCGTCTTAGATATACAAATTGATCGACGCCTTCGATGCCCTGCCCATTAATTCAGATAGGGAGAGTGATGACCCGTTAGGCTGAGAGCCTTGGTTTTGTTGGTGTTTATCTTCAATATGGGATTGGGATAAGGTACATAACCCGGTAAGAAACCAAACAGGTATCATGAGCGCAGTCGTGGTGTTCGAGGAGATATGTTTTCGTCCACTGAATTCCTTCACGTACTCCGGACAAGACAGCATGAGGAACGTCACTGATAACAAGAAGAAATAATATCGGTGGCAGGATGCAACTCTGGCGGACTTCGCTTTAGACGATGGTGCAGCACGTGATATTTTGCGCCATCCTATGTCCCTTTGATAATGTCTATTAGTTTCTGCGGAATATACCTCCTACGTAAAGTACTCCAGATACACTCCCTGTTCACGCTATTGAAAGCTTTCTCAAAATCGATGAAGAGTAGGTGCACCGAAAATCTAATCTAAGAATCGTGGTGATGATTTCTTTCCATTTCTTTAGTTGCTGGATGAGTCTGACATCCGACGGTTAACATCCTTCACAGGAATATCGACAGATTTTGCGACCATATGCAAGTTCTTTCGTGATACGGTATACATTTCTGAAATCACTACGTTCTGCGGCATCTTCCGCTTCGCTGATCAGCGCAATAGCAAATTCTTTCTGGTTACGGCGTACACTACGCTAAACTTCTCGGGATTTCGCTCAGTATCGAAGTTCGATCGCGTCACGCCTGCTATCACTCGCAGCAGTCAATGGAGTTTTCAACCCCTTCCATTAATCGATACGCTTTCACGATTCTGCAGTCAGCCAGATCTAAGACACACTTTCGGGACGTGGTCGACGACCGGTGTATCACCCAAAAAAGAGCATTTTTGATGGCGGCCCAATGCTCACCCATATTCTTAGGCGGGTTACTCAGTATATCTTCCGTCCGATCAGCAATGTAGCTCTTCCATTGTCGAGCGACAGTTGGATCATACAAGCGGTCGATGTTGAACTTAGGGAGTCGCAGCTCCCCAACCCTGCGAGAAGTGGTGGTAGCTACAGAGATCCACAAACCTCCCACCATTATCAGAGCCCACCTTTGCATTCAGATCACCCACCATGATCAAAATGTCACCTTCAGGAAGCCTTCTCTGAACTGCGTGTAATTGCTCGTAGAAAGCATTTTTCTCCACTACAGCGGAATTCTCCGTTGGTGCGTAGCAGTGTACAATTGTGATGCTCCTTAACCTAGGTTGGAATCTTACAGTTAGAAGTCTGTCAGAAATCAACTCCCAGATCAATAGCCATCAGAAGCAACCCGTCATCAGTAGCAATAAACTTTAAAGGTTTGCCGTTTGCTAACTCATAAATTTCTATCCTTTTTAGTTGCCTCTCATGACAAGCAGGGAAGACTTGGAGTGTGTATTGAGTTCCTTCATAAATATTTTCATTTGCGATCATGAGATCAAACTTCTCCATTCGACTCTATGCTGCTTGCGACTTCACTCTTCAGAGCAGATTTAATGAGGAACTTAACGTCAAAAGCCAGCTTTAATTCCGCCATTGTACAAACAGGCTCTTGGTAAGCCAAACTGTCAGCCACTTCATTACTAAACATTTTCGAGTATTCTGGCACTCACCTCAGGAACCCTTCGTTCAGTCGACCGAGTTAAAGTAGCAACTAATGTCTTCTTGGCACTAAATAACTTGATATGTTATTACCACTCATTGCTGATAACGCCTTGTCCGCTGTTCCTTGGTGTATCTCCAAGTGAATCGGGGAGATGGGGATGAATTTATAATAGTTTCTACTGCCGCGAACGGATTAGTTTACATCGTTTTAGTAATACTTCGCCGACTGAGCCTTTGGATCTGTGCAGTTTTTCTGTTTGTAGTAGTAGCTTTAGACTGATGAGAACTCCAAATTACATCCATCGTATTCCTGCAACATTCTCCCTAATACTTAACTGTTTTAACTCGTTGGATTTTTGACTTGAATAAAGTCCTAAAGTCCGTAGTAAGCCGGATTCGGACTCCCTCAATACTAAAACAAAAATTGCTTCTTCTTCGGCTGCGATTCTTGTCTCCTACCTTTTTCGTATTTGCAGATCTAAATAGGAGAGTGAATACCACCTTGAAACCACTTCGGACACGCTGTCCCTAGGAGGAAGGATAAGAAGATGTGACGCCAGTGCTGAGACTCTCTTTTGGTTTTAGACTTGTGATAGGCAACCCCCATAAACAATTTTAACTTCATTAAAAGTCTCACAACGAAGTAGTAAATGATGGCGCGGATTTTTCGGAGGATTTGGCATGAAATTGAATTGACATAAGAGACGCTTCTGGGTCAAGAGTTTTCAACATACCAACTTTCAATTTGTGTCATTTTTAAAGATAGGAGTCTACATGTAAATATGTAGAAAAAATATTCCATATGGTTGTAAGAGCTCCAGTACACTTACTTTCTGGACGTTCCTTGTAGTATTGAGGTTGTTCTGGATACCAAGCTGTTTCATAATCTCAACGCCATTCTGCTCGTCATCTGGAAACTAAAGGAGATACTGACTATCACCACTATCATTTTTTTTTTGACCGTAAAAATCAACAATGGAGTACGTCGCTGGAAGATTTCAGCACCGTCTACCGCTCTATCCCATATTAATGAATCTTTTTTAAGCTTTAGGTTTTTCTACCAAAATATGAGACACCTGAAAACCAAGCTGTTCAACTTTCATTTATCTGGTCATCCAGGCCTACCGAGGGGGGAGTGGAAAAGGGGGGCGCGAAGTAGGAATTTCTATGGAAAAAATATATATTAGAGCCGCGTAATATTTACTCCTGACTTGCATAGCTTTCAACCCGGGCCCCAGTTCATCTATAATTTTCATACCGGGCCCGGATTTTCTCTCTATAGCCCTGTAGCCCACCATGTTATATGTAATGATGGAACCTGGTTGGATGACAAAATATTAAATTGTGAACTTCTTAAAGTTCCATGCTCCATATACGAAGAATTACTTGACTGACAATTGAAGTCCTGAATGTTATACTCCTTTTTATTTAAGGTTTTGTGTAAAACAAAATCTTATCCAAATCGGTTTACTGTCTGTCCGTCTGTCTTTTTTTTCTGGATGGAGGTCGAAATCTTCCTCCTCTCTGAGTAAAATCGTGGACAATGGAACATAACATGCTTCGGGTCTGTGTGCAACCACATTCAGGACAAAAGGGAGAATCACCCAGCCTAAATTGGTGTAGATACTTCCTGCAACCATCATGACCTGACAGGAATTACTTCAGGTGGTAGTTAATCTCGCCGTGCCGTCGCTAGATCCACTCCTCAATACGGGGAATCAAAGTGTGGGTCCAGCGACATCTCTGCGAGTCACCCCACCTTTGTTGCCACTTTTCTAGCGACTCTCGCCTTGCCGCCTTGCGGTATTCTGCACTCTTTTCAGGTGGATTCATTTTGCTTTTCCCGTACAGGCAGCGTGTCTCACTTGCCAGAATGTCTATCTCTATCATTCCCGCAATAACACACGCTGTATCGCCTGATATTGCGGTCAGTCATATTTACCCTCCTCCGATTACTCTCACACGCTAGTGCTTCTTCCCAAACTGGTGCCGCGTATAATAGTGTGGAGCGAACCACTCCGGCCACAAGTAATCTGCGACTGTATCTTACGCCTCCAATGTTAGGCACCATCCGCGCTAATGGTACATTGGTATTTGCCGTTTTCTCACAAGAATTTGATAACAGGTTTCGAAGTGAAGATGTGACCACTAACACGAATATTAACCGTATTCCTCTTCTTACGGTTGGTAATCAAGACTGCTTCCGGCTTTTGTTCCGCAGTGTCAAACTTAACCATCTCGAGCCACGCTTTTATGGCACTAATGGTTTCGTTAGCGCACACTTCAACGTATTCTGTTGTTTCGACGACGAGCTAGATCATCTGTGAAACTGATTACCGTGGCCTCCTTTGGCACGGAAAGGACAAGGAGCCCATTGTACATCACGTTCTACAGGAGAGGACCCAACTCTGAGCCCTGTGGTAATCCTGCCGTGACGGTATACTACTTGGATCCCTCATCCGTATCGTGCCAAAGTGTCCTCTCTGAGAGGTAACTTTCGAGGAGCTTAATCAAATACCTACGGACACCCACTTTAGCCAATGAGCTTTTTATCCACTCCTAGCTAGCCGAATTGAACGCATTTTTGACGTCCAAAGTCACTAAGGCACAGCATTTATTAGACGACATTGCGTCTCGAGCCGGCTTCAAAACAATGTCTACACCGTCGATCGTTGAGTATGCTTGTCTAAATCCAAATTGTCTCTCCGATAGTCCATCTTTATATTCAATGATAAGGAACAGTCTATAGTAGACGGTCCTTTCGAACATCTTTCATACCGTGTCGATGAAGCAAGTCGGGCGGAATGATGATGGATGTCCTGCGTGCTTGTTCGGCTTCGCGGGCAAAACTAGTTTTTGCCTCTTCCACCGGTCGGGGAAAACTCCTTCTACCATGCATGTTTCAAATACGCTGATAAACCGGTCGGGCCTGGTCTGAACAGAGAGTTCTAGAGATCTATTGGGAACAGCATTCCGACCGGGTGCTTTGTTATAACCAATGCTCCGGCAAATTTGCGCAAGTTCCTCCTCAGTTACCGCAGGTATGGTGTAGACGTCCAAAGCTTACTTGTGTTATCTGCGTTCCCCTTTATCTGGGGAGTTGTAGTGATTCACACCAAATTTGATGGAAAGGTGGCAACTGTGAACGCTCACGCATACAGTGAGTTACATAATTCTATATCGAACTTAGGGGCGGGGGGGGTTCTTTTACATGCAAAAGGGGAGTGTAATTTTTTTTGATCAAATATAGTCATGTGGGGTATCAAATGGAAGGTCGGCACTTTCCGAAGCCGGTCTTAGTTTTGACATTTGCTGGAAAGATGGGGAGTGTGAGGGGTCGAAAGTGATCATTTCTTTAACGGACCCATTCTCAGAAACTACCCAAACGAAATATCTGAAAAAAATGAAGACGCTGTCACTATATGATGCCTAGCCTTCGAAATACATGCCGATATCTGTTCAAATAGAGTAAATAATAGCAGAAATGTAGGCCACAGTAAAGGCCACGATTCTACCAAGTTTGGACGCAATCGCACTATTACTAACAAAGTTCTAATAGGTCAAATTTGTCGCTTTTTGCAAATTCAAGACTTTGCATGTCAATGGATATTCTCACATAATATATCCATACATTACGCGCTACGTACTAATGGAGTAAATACACACTCAAATGCCCTTATATAAGAAATACACAAAACCTTTCATACCTGAAGCTTCCGGTTCGCCGACTTGTTTTCTTTCCATAGTTAGTAAGGATTTCATCCTGCCCGCTTTCGATTAGCCCAATCAACCCGCCTTTTCACTTGTTACTTATATTATTCTCACCCCTCTCTACTTTTGCCCACATTCATGAGCACTTACTCTCTCTTGCCGTTCAACATAACCACGAACCAGTTCAATCGCGCCTTTGTTTTTGTCCTCTCCAACTGTTGTTAAAGAAATTTTCTGATGTATATCCGTACGTCCACGTCGATGCTTTTCATCCCATTCTTGAATTCAATGGACCATAGTCTCAATTCCCATGCGAGTATATAGCCTTTTCCCGCTATCATCAAACCCGCTCAACTCGCCATTGATGCTGCCAAATACCCTATTCAAATTCGCCTCCTTGAAGTTGACCTTGTAAAGTATCTTTTGGTTTAAATTTTGTTTAATGGCTTGAGAGAATCCTGAATTTACCATTCACTTGATGGCGGACCGGACCAATTAGACGACGGACCGGGCTAGAACCCAAATTTATAAAAATAAACGTCTTGTGGTTTCGTCCAGTGCAGAGACAACTCCTTCAACGCAGCCTCACCTCTGCGTTGGGAGCATGTGCGAGTGTGTTTCTGTCCAATAGGGTCCGATTTGCGATCAAATGGATGATAGGACTTTTTCGATATTAAAACGAAAATTACTCCTTCTTCTGCTGGCTTACGCCGAAGTTACTGACCGGTTTTTGTCTCCCTCCTATTTCGCATTTGTATAGCAAATTCCACTTGATGCGCTCCTCGTCTCATTTTTCCCAGTTTGTTAGTGGACAACCTATAGTAAAATAAACGGAAAGGCAGTAGGACAGGGAATTTTATATTAAATCCTAATAGTCTTACCACCAGGTCGAATGCTGCGCGAGAAGTAATTAATTCTTTGGGGAGAGGTCGAGGTGCACCTTCTGGAAAGAATTATAACAACAACTTAGTAACCATTTTTGTAATAACGCTCTTATGACTTCTTCTTGTTTGTCGATGAACTCGGAAAACCAACTATTTTTCAAGCAAACATAGATATTTATATTAGATAATAGCTTCAAAGATACTATTAAAAACTAAAACTCATTTTTCTTGTCCTGAAATTACAGTTTGTGCCCAATATGTAGACGAATTCGTCAAAATTCCTAAATCTCCCGAGTTTCAAATTTTGGATGGAATACCGGCTGAATTAGGGGAATTCCCCCACATGGTGAGGAGTACATTATACCCTTCGTTAGTTATGTACTTTCGCCTAAAAAAATTAATTCATTTTTCCACTTTTCAGGCTGCCCTCGGATACCTTGGAGAAGCGGGAGGTGAAAATGCTTATCAGTTTGATTGTGGAGGATCCCTGATTTCGGACCGATATGTGCTCACAGCCGCTCACTGCGTTAATCGTCGAGAAAGATGGCCTTCAATAATTCGATTAGGGACTATCTCTGTGGTTGAAACTACGGATGAAATGCTTGACGTTGGAATAGAGGTAAGTAGTGTGAATTGAAGCGTAATGGGAGTGGCAGTATGTCTAGGATATTGATGAACGCAGATTGAGTGGGATAGATCCCAACTGTAAAATATAAACTTTGTGCTAAGGAAATAAGCAAGAAAGCCCACTCCCCCCCCCCCCCCCTTCTCTCTGTCTAATCGGTCCGATGGTTGACTAACCTAAGGGTGGACTAAATGCAACATCCAAAGGGTCGCATCACAGCAATGATGGGTGCAAAGTGTGTGCGACCATACAAAAATGTATTGCTACCTCGATTATCCTAAACACCTTAAGCGGTGACGCGATGGTTAACATTTTTAGAAACAATTAGCTGACAAATTTTGGACAGTGTCTATTATAAATTGAATAGAATGCCTGCTAGGTCATTTTGTAGCCGAACAGGAGTCTTCAGACTAGAACTTAAGTTGCTCGGATGACAGATTTTTGCCTCGATCGATCGAGGACCTTCAGCGTAAATCTGTTGGGACTAACACCGCCGTTGAAATTATAATCAGGACTAATTAGGTCCACTGTAGTCTCCAAGTTTGTTTCATATAGTCTGTCACGGGGTCCCGGGTACCGGATCTTTGCTAGCTATTTTTCAGCAGTGTCCCGGTATAAATGTACAGCTACATCGACTATGAAGCATGCTCGGTCATCTGTGCAAATTAGAACTATATCAGTCTCATTGGGATCAATACTGTGGTCAGCAGTAATAGTGTGGTCTCATATTAACTTGACACAGTCATACTCCAAGATTCCTTAGACAGTATATTCATAACGTGGATATATCATGGTTTTGATGGAGAATCTTGCAGTCGAAGTTATAACAGCAGATGTATCCGGTATTGCTTAGATTCCTGCACGGAGATATCTTGTGCTGCTATTCACGGTTCCATAACTGACAGCTAGAGTTTCTAATTAAAGGGCCATGAAGGATGTACCGTTTATAATTATTCATTAGGAGCAAAGGATCCTGACGACTTCTGTCTCGGAAAATAATACAGTGGCAATAATAAATTTTTTTGTCCTCCGTGAATAGGTTTCGCTTTCCACATGTTGTTTTCCGGGTTTCCCTTGTCACAAATCGATCTTCTGCTGGACTGTTACAATTACAGTCGGCATGGGACCCCATTTTATGTTTCAGTTCAAAGAAAACAACTTATTATCTGCCATCATGGTAGGTTGATGTATTGCACCGAAGATATTGATAGTCATAACATCATTTTCCTCGGAAAGCTTTGTTTTCAGGAAAAGATCCAAATTTCCCCAGAAACTTAGAGTTTGCTATAGTAGCTGTTGTTGCTTGCAATATACCGTTGTCCCAATCCATGTTCTCAATGTAGATATCAAGCAATTTAGCTATTTGGAGTTCTCGCTCCACCGAGGCAAGATCTATCGTATCTCTTTTTTCTACCACACATATTGCTCTTATAGGCTTTCTGGGCTGGATCAACGTCACTAATACGGATTAAGTGACCTACTCGCCGCAATCTATTGAGCTGGATTTTATCCACAGCCAGATGGTCGTGGTATCCTTCATAAATTTCGTCGTTCGGGGAATCTCCTCTCAACGCCGCTGAGGGTTCGCAATTTTTCTTGCTATGAACATAAGCCTCCGAATAATACATTAAGACTGGCAAGACCATTTTGTACCATAAGTGTTTTCACCGTATGATGAGGCGCTTCGAGTGAAACAGTTTTTTAAGGTTTTGTGTAAACACAAAACCTTATTAAAATCGGTTTACTGTCTGTCTGTCTGTCCGTCACACGCATTTTTCTCGGAGACAGTTGCAGTGATTGACACCAAATTTGGTGGAAAGCTGGGAACTGTGAACGCTCACGCATACAGTGAGTTACATCCTTTAATGATGAATTTAAGGGGGGGTCCCCATACATGCAAAAGGGGGGTGTAAATTTTTTTTTCATCAAATATAGTCATGTGGGGTATCAAATTAAAGGTCTCGGTTAGTACTTTTCGAAGCCGGTCTTAGTTTTGACATTTGTTGAAAAGGTGGGGAGGGCGGGGGGTTGAAAGTGACCATTCCTTTACGGGGGCCATTCTCAGAAACTACCCAACGGAAAAATCTGAAAAAAATCAAGAGGCTGCCACTATATGGTGCCTGGGCTCCGAAATACCTTCCACACTGATATCTGCACAAATAAAGTTAATAATAGTATATTACTATAATTTTTAGTAATTCGCTGCAAGACCCCCTTAAGTTCATGCTAGGACTACGAAACAACATAGGATAAAACATAGAGCATGATCTTACCAAGTTTGGTGGAAATCGCACTATTACTAACAAAGTTATAATACGTCAAAGTTGTCGCTTCTTTGCAAATTCAAGACTATGAATGTCAATATCAGCCGAAAGTGGATATTCTCACATAATATAATGCCTATATTATGTGCTACGTACTAAGAAATACACAAAACCTTTCGTACCTGAAGCGTCCAGCTTCCGGTTTCCCGACTTGTTTGCTGCCAATAACCCTACCCGGATTTCGATATCGGTTGTGATTTTCCACACTTGAAAGTAACAATTTTCAACGGTATTCTGCTATCTTCATGTTGATGATGATGATCAGTGCTTTTTAAGGTTTTGTTTGTAAAACAAAACCTTATTAAAATCGGTTTACTGTCTGTCTGTCTGTCCGTCTGTCTGTCTGTCTGTCTGTCTGTCCGTCACACGCATTTTTCTTGGAGACGGTTGTAGCGACTGGCACCAAATTTGGTAGAAACGTGGGAACTGTGAACCCTCACGCATATAGTGAGTTACATCCTTTTACGACGAATTTAAGGGGGGGTCCCCATACATGCAAAGGGAGGGTGTAAATTTTTTTTTCATCAAATATAGTCATGCGGGGTATCAAATTAAAGGTCTCTATTAGTACTTTTCGAAGCCAGTCTTAGTTTTGACATTTGTTGAAAAGGTGGGGGTGCGGGGGGTTGAAAGTGGTCATTTTTTTAACGAAACCATTCTCAGAAACTACCCAACCGAAAAATCTGAAAAAAATCAGGGGGCTGTCACTATATGGTGCCTAGGCTCCGAAATGCCCTCCATACCGATACCTGTTCAAATAAAGTTAATAATAGTACATTACTACAATTTTTAGTAATTGACAGGAAAACCCCCCTTAAGTTCACCCTAGAATCACAAAATTTTGCAACAATATAGGCAACAGCATAGGGCATGATCCTGCCAAATTTGGTGAAAATCGCACTATTACTAACAAAGTTATACTAGGTCAAATCTGCGCTCCTCTGCAAATTCAAGACTATGAATGTCAACATCACTTGAAAGTGGCTATTTTCACATAATATATGCATATTTTACGTGCTACATGCTAATGGGACAAATGCACACCCAAATCTCTTTATAAAAGAAATACACAAAACCTTTCATACCTGAAGCGTCTACCTTCCGGTTTCCCGACTTGTTTATCTTGTTGTTTTCCTAGTTTTTTTCTGACGTTACCACAATGTATTTCGTCTTGCTTCATTAATGTGCAGCCAAGGATCTCGCGTCTGTCCGATCTGGATGAAGGTAGCTTTTACATTTCGGCATGTTCTTTCCATTACGTCAGGGTCGTCAGCAGCAGCAGTTGGATAGACTTGAAGAGGAGAGTGTCTCCCGCTTTACAACAGCATGATGGATCACGTTTTCTAGGGCAGACTTTCAAAAGATGTCTGCTAGGGCATCCCCTTGTCTTAGACCGTAGTTGATAGTGACATTGATCAGGAGCAATCTAGTCAATGTTATCAATTTAGTTGGGATACTGAATTCCTCCAAGATTGTTTGCAATTTTGCCCTGGCTAAGGTATCATAGACGACCTTGAAGTCTTCGAAGAGATACTCCAGCCATGTTCCGACAGCATTACATCGTTTACTGCAAGAAGAAAATCTGATCTGTTGCTGCCTCTTTGACATTGGCAGATAATGTTCTTTCTGGGAATATAGGACTATCCTTTCTCAAAATATCTTATAGATGATACTCAGGGAAGTGGTACCTCTAAAATTAGTGCAGTGATGCCTCCTTTTAATGAATTGAACAGAAAATACCTGATTGCCAGGCATTGATTCGTCCTCCAAATTTTGAACCAAATTTGATGAAACGCTTGGTGTAGTTGGTCGCCTCCATATTTAACGAGTTCGACTGTAATTCCATCGACTCCTGGCGACTTATGATTCTTAGGTTTCTTCCGTGCTCAGTAGCTCGGCTCAGTATCCGTCTTCTTCAGTTGGCGGAACCTCCGACTCGTGATAATTTGGTTGTTGAGCAGTTCATCATCCTTATAGGGGAAAGGGTTTCGTTATGAATGATTCCACTGCTCTCTCTCTCACTTGGTTTCAAAGGAGATTCGAAGTGGTGTTGTTATTGAGGACCGGAGCACCATACCAACAATAGTGATTCCAGACGATATTTTTCCTTTTAAATGCTTTGACATTCATCAATGCTGAGAGAGTAGCGTTCGATTACATGGTTAATTTGGTTGAAAGTGGCCCTGCCTCGAGAGCTCCACGTTTGCTCGTGGGCCGCTTTCCGCGCAAACCAAATACTTATAACGACTATTTTGAGTGACGTTGTTAGTTGAATAATCCGCAGTCCATTGTCATTACTAACGCATGCTATAGGAGCGAACTTGGCTGTTGAAAACATTAAGTATGATTTTGATATCATACCTGGAGCAAGCTTCCAAGTTTCTTTTCACTACCTCTCCGACTCTGCGGTCTTCTCTGTAGGGGATAGTTTTATATTTCGATTTTTGCCTCACAAGCGCCTAGTGCATAGCCGTTCATTTATATTTTCAAAGCCAATAACAGCAGGTATCATTTTTTGGGTAACTAGGCAACCTGGATGGGCGTCATAATATATGGTGTGGTGGCTCTTCTCCAGGAAACCGATCTCTGTCCAGCGCATCTCTTGTAAAGCTATGATAAACGTAACACGTAGTTTCCTGTAAAGGGTTGCTTTGGCAACCTCTAACCTGAAGGACTAGTTGGTACAATTTGTCCCGCTTTTAGGCAGAAAAGACCCGCCTTGACCCTTCTCCGTCCGCAGTTTTTCATCACGAAAAAACTCCCGGCGATCACCACGTGGAGGTGTTTGTTCAGCAGGCGTTTCCCAGATTTTATGTTCCATTGTGGGTACCGAACCTCGATTTCGCTCTGAGACCTATTTTACCTTTTGACAACCTTTTCGTTTTTACAATTGATGCCGTCAATATACATTAAATGACTCAATGCGCATTTCGAAAACATGTCGTTGTTGACTTGGAACTCGAATCTGTTTTCATGCGAAAGACGAACAACGGGTTTAATGGAAAACTTAGAGAGTCGCTTTGGTGAACTCCACGCAATTTTTCAACATACCTCGTAGACAAATGGAAGACAAGTAATCGTTCGTCATTTTGAAGGGCAAGAGGCACCCTATTTCTTGGGGATGAGATAAGTTAACTCGTTGCTGAAGAATGCTGGAACTAACTTGAGATTAGCCATCATCTGATTAAAATAACTTGCCAATACCGTGTCAGCGTTTTTGATCCCTTTTAGCTAGAAGTTGTATATCTTATCAGCAGATGGCGCCTTTTATTTTCATTGTCTTTACAAAGGCTTTTTAAATATCATCTTCAGTTTGTCAGGAGCGGTCATTTCAGGAAGAGGCTCACATGAACGCATAAAGTATGAAAACTATGCTGCTTGGTCTAAGTTGAGATTTGGTTTATCAAGAATAAGGTGTCCTGCTGTACGGAAGTTCGCGGTTCAACTCTCACTGGTGGCAGTGGAATTTGCATCGTGATTTGACGTCGGATACCAGTCGACTCAGCTGTGAATGAGTACCTGAGCCAAATCTGGGCAATAATCTCAGGCGAGCGTAGTGCTAACCACATTGCTACCAATAGGGTTCTGTAATCCTGTTGTGCACTGTTACGATCTTGAATGAATTGCTCTACACTTCAAGGCCCTGGTCTTATTGGATTATTGCGCCAACGATTATTATTATTATTAATCTCTTTTCTTAATTTTTCACTTTTATGTTGAGCCGAAAAACTCAGAACGGCGGAGTCCTCCTAGACATACCTCTGCTATTCACTTCAATGTGTTGATTGTGGAGACGAATAACCGTAACAGTTGCAACATAAAACAGACTATGGACATTTGTCGCGGTTATCTCGACAGTGAAACGATCACCTTATCAACGGTAGCAATAAGTTTTTGGTTGCTGAAGTACTAAAGTTTGTTTTGGGATCTTTGACCTAGCGTCGAGGAGAATCTTGGCATATTCCTTGTGGCGTGGAATGTGGTCAAAGCTTGATAATGAATTGAATCAGTATTCCCAGTTGCTAACCTTCTCCTGACTACTAAGTTCCTTAATTATAAACGCTGAGTGGAGTATTGATGACTCCACACCTAGCAAAAACGAAATTTTATGGAAAATCTCTTGCGTAGTAGGAAGGACAATTCTGTTACTTTTCATTAACATTCGGTACTGATTGACAACGTTCTGCTCTGCAACATGATTCAATTCTGAGAAACGAGTTATAAACGCGTCATTTCCAGGAAAGGAGTTAGGAATGCGTCATTGAATCCGCTCGGAATCTTTGGCAAGTAATAGGCAGGGAGAATAAATACATTGAGGCTATGTGTCCACAGCTTCGTCGTCCGCCTTCTAGGCGTCCCAGGTAGTCACCGCCAAAATGCTCAAAGGCGAGGAGCCACTTTGATGTTGTTGAGCGACCACCAGTACCTGGGTTTCTTGCCAGGTAAGGGATTTTTTTGATTTTGTTCTCACGAGTAATGGGGAAATCGTTAGCCATATAACAGAATCCCTATTTCGCAGTTAGTTTTAGTTTTATTATTTTTAAAAATAGGGAAGTTATCTGGTGGTTTGTGTCCGGATGGCTCAAGTGGATAGAGCGCTGGGCTGTCGTAGCGGAAGGTCGCGGTTCAAATCTCGCTGGGGGCAGAGGAATTTGTTATCGTGATTGGATGTCGGACACCAGTCGACTCAGCTGTGAATGAGTACCTGAGTCAAATCAGGGTAATAATCTCGGGCGAGCGCAATGCTGACCACATTGCCTCCCACAGTGTACTGTGGTGTACCGTTACGGTCTTGAATGAAGTGCTCTAACACACTTCAAGGCCCTGATCCAATATGGATTGTTGCGCCAACGATTATTATTATTATTATTAAGTTATCTGGTGAGGAGCGGCTGGAATAAAATGTGACATCATTACAATATGTCCGATACGCTACTCGATTCCTTCACCCCGAAAAACGAATATTTTTTTCTTTTAGGTTCACTGTACCGACCAGTAAGAAAGTACCACAGTTCCAATATGGAAGAAGAATGATCAGATTGAAGAAGATGCAGATTTTGTAATGCATTCTTGACAACCGTATTTGCGAAATCGTTGAAATGACTGTAAATCAAACCGTCAAGAACTGCAGAACTACTGACGCAATACGCACATGGCATACGAACTTATCTGGCATGGTCTATAACAAGACTTAGTGCCAGAAGAACTCGTGCGTTGGGTTCAATTGGTCTACCACGATTTGAAAAGTAAAGTTCGAAGTGTGGCGGGTGTATCAAAACCGCTTCGTGTCTCTGTTGGTGTTCATCAAGGAAGAGCCCTCTCATTACTCCTTTTTGTTCTTGTTATGGACACTGTCACACTGGACATCCAATTACCAGCGCCATGTGCACTGCTTTATGAAAGCGATTTTTTCCTAGCGTCTGAGAGCAAAAATGATTTCGAGCAACTTGTCCGAAAATTGAATGATGAATGATGAATCTTTGGCGACTGACCCCCCACCATCACTGTCAGTGGCAATGACCTGCTCAAAACTGAGCGATTTAAATACCTCGGGTCAATGCTATCAGCCAATGGAGAACTGTGTCATAAAATTCCTTCACACACTAACGGAACCTGGATGAAGTGGCCTTCCACAACTGGTGCTTTTTATGATCTAACGTCTCAAATCGAAAATTTACCGCAATGTCGTTCGTCTTGTCGCTCTCTATGGTTCTGAGTGTTCGCCACTATAAAAGACAATAAACGCCGTCTTGCGGTAATGGAGACGAAGATATTGCGGGGGACTTTTGGCGTGACACGTTTTAATCACATCCGAAATGAGGATTTCCGCGATCGATATGGGGTTGTATCAATCGTGGAAAAACTACGAGAGAGGCGTCTTCGATGTTATGGTCACCTATTTCACGGAAATTCACTTGCAATGGCTGGTTTGAACATCGAAGTCGATGGTAAGCGACGGGAAATAACGGTGGGTTATTAGGCTGGATGAGGATTTAAAGGCTTCGCGATTACATCCAGATCAGGCAATTGATAGAACCAAATGGCGAAACCGATCACGACGAACCGACCCATCTTGTAAATGGGACAAAGGATGAAGAAAAAGAAGAAGACTCTTCAGAGATGAAGTTCATTAAATCATTGAAGTGAAATCTCGGAAGAAATTGAATTTCAAAACGGAGTCCAGTAACAATGCATTCTGTCATCGCTGCTTATATCATTAAACTACTTTGACCTGAAATTATATTGGTCGGAGAGTATGTTGAGATACTGGTCAGATACCTGTAAACTGGAAGCATGACGTTAGAAAGAAAACCTAGTTTATCTGGTTTAACTCATACAGGTTCTATCTGAAAAAAAGTACTTCGAAAAATATTGGAAATTAGAAAACTTGGTGGATCAAATCTGCCTTTTTACGTTGGGGGACGCAAGCGACTGACCAAAAATACTCTACACCGAGTGATTTTGGATCCTCTTTCAGTCGAATGGTCCCTTCTAAAATTCTTAGCGCCTCATATAATTCCTGATTCACTTCAACTAATTATTTGGAGTACTTGGTAATTTCTAGACTTTGTATTTCTTTTTTAAGCATGTGGACATTTTGAAAGTTTATGCACATTAATCCTCTGCGCTTTCCAATTTTTAGGATATCATTTTGCATCCTGAATACAAATCGTCACGAACATACCATGACATTGCGCTGATTCGCCTGAACACGACACTGCGTTTTGATACTCGTATAATTTATCCAGCATGTTTGAATACAGACGCCATGGATACGGATGACGAGCTTCCAGTTGTAGCCACTGGCTGGGGATCTACCTCAACTGAAAGTAAGTTCCATAAATGAAAATTATAAAAACTAAACACTCAATTAAACCCTTGACTAAATATAACTTGTCTAATTTCAGCACGAAAGAAATCAAATTTCCTTCTTAAAGTTAACTTGACGACAGTGAGGTTCGAAAGCTGCAGAAAAGAATATGAAGATTATCCAAAAACACGTCGTCTCCCTGAAGGACTGAATAACGGACAAATGTGCGCCTTTGACAAAAACCTTAAAAAAGATACTTGCGAAGGAGACTCTGGTGGTCCTTTACAGATTCAGTTAGAATCAGGACTTTCCAGAGTATTGGGTATTACGTCGTTTGGAATTTTCTGTGCATCTTCAATTCCATCTGTTTACGCGCGAGTCGTTTTCTACTTAGAATGGTTGGAAAGCATAGTTTGGCCTGGCAATGTCTGATATACCGAAAAAGATAATAGTGATATTGTTATAATATTTTGAAGTAAAATTATATATATCCTTTGTATGTATATTATTTCAATTTTTTCTATATAATTTAAGGTAATGATTTTTAGGTGCGGTCTGTACTTTTTGACCCTTCGACCGCCAGAAGAATACGTCAATGAACTGGTACACGCAAACTGCAGTGACACTAACCTACTAGGTTACAAAAACATTTCGGAAGCTAGTACCGTATCAATTTAGGAAAAGCTACTCGATTTTGATATCTTCCCCAATGTCAGCAGTGGTGCGGGGTATAGATCATGGAAGCACTAAAGACTCCGAAATTATCTGAGCCTTGAATGAGAGAGAACCATCTTTTACTCTACTTGAACTACTATTAATTGGAATATTTCATTTCATACTTCACACAACCAATCTTGAAGAAAAAAGATGTATCCTCCTTCTGCATACTCCTCAATGGAAAAAAATAAATCCCCTGCATGCGATCGCCAGTGTGGCAGACGAGTTGATTGAGTGTCAGCCTCTCAAATAATTTGACTTTTGTCGGCATGCCTAGAGAACATTGGGCAGGACTGACCTGGAAATGAAACCGCATACCTATAAGGAAGTTCCTAAGAATCTCAAGCTATCAGACAGTGAAGAAAAAAAATTGGTCTAGATATTTCTGTATAGAATAGGGCTTCAATCTGCATGCCAGCGACTAGTGAGTTTAAAAGCCATACGTACCCGCAGACCAATATACCCCGATCTCCTTTTGACGCTTCTTCATTAATTACTATTGTAAGAAAGCAGATAGGACCGCCTCCACAGACCCTGGTCAATATTGGGCTCAGCTGAGTCGACTGGTAACTGAAATTCAGTCAATCCTTCTGCCACAAGTGAGATTTGCATCGCGACTTTCCCCTACTCTATTCTATCTAACTATTGTGCCATCTAGACACTTTTACGCGGGGGATACGCTATTTCAGTCGTTCGAGGAATGCCTGATAAATGGGATCTTTTATCTTTTCTGTATCATCGAAAGGCCAGGAGTTAGTGCTGGTGCCAAGAAGACTATATGCAGGACCAGCAAATCGAGCGACAAAGGAGTATAGAATCTCGTTCTGCACCTTTCGGTTATGGACGAGATGTGTGTCGTCGAAGTCACCTAGATGGTTTTCCTGTGTGTATTTCCCCATTCTATCCCAGCCGGAAAGGGATGCATCCGAAAGATTGATCTTGAATGCATCTACTTATTTTCTTTTCATTTCCAAACATGGATCAATTACCAAGTATACTGTGGGTGGCTCTAGGAACGGACCTTTGTGGAACTTCACATGCCTTTTTGTATAATTATATTTCATTCCTTCTTCTGATTCGCAGCACAAAAGCCTATCGATTACGAAGTCAATAACGACACGGACCAGGTGCTTCGGCATGCCCAAGTTGATAAGGGACTCATGTGTCTTATCCATCTCGTGCTACCAGTCCTGTTCTCGCCGCCATTTCGAAAATTCCTTTCCCTCTGTTGGCTGTGTGAGGCATTCCCCATTCGAGTGCCCTAGCACTGAAATCACCCCCGAGCAGGATCCGCCAATCTGTGCTTAAGATAGCGTCCTCTAAAGCATCAAGCGTGCGTCCAAAGTCCGGCATCGTCTCATTCGGCGTAAGGTAGAAACGTTATCCCTGAATACCGAATCTAGACAAAGCCGTCCCTTCGGCCTTGGGTAAGAATCCTAAGGAGGGTGCCGCCTCGAGCCCAGATGGTAGCGGTACCTGATATGCCACGTCCGCCTGATAGCGTTGCTATACTCAGTCAGTGCATTTTTGTACCTCTGCCAGTCCTCGGTTTGTTTTGCCCGGTTGAAGAGTTTTCTTGCCTCTGTCCTCATTCTGGCCAGGTTCTTGTTCCACCAAGGTACATCCCTTGATTACTTAACTGCCTTAGCCGGACAGGTTTTCCACCACTGTTTCTAGTTCGAGTTCGCTCCTGATGTCACCCCCATGAAGGTGGGCGATGTTGTTGCTCAAGTGCGTTGCGTAGGATTCCCAATCCGTTCTCCTGGGATTCCTAATTATTCTTTCTATTTCGGAGTTACCCTCAATGTCGAATCTGATTATCCTGTAATCAGACATTTAAGGTTCATCCGACACTCTCCAATTCCTGACCATTCCGTTCATTAGGGTATTTATTAGAGTTATATCTAGTACCTCCTGTCTGGTGCTGGTCACAAATGTTGGAGTGTTCCCTACGTTGTATATTTCCAACTTATTGCTAAGAATAAATTCAAGAAGGTATCCACCTCTACGATTGATGTCGCTGCTTCCCCAGACTTCGTGGTGGGCGTTGGCATCGCAGCCGAGAAGAAGTGGTAACGCCCTTTTCTTGCAATACTTCGTCAGTTTTGCGACTTGTTCCGGTAGAGCCCGGATTTCGTCTCCTGGGAAGTATCCCGATGCCACAACTCCCTCTCGAGTGCCCTTCCGGCTTCCAATGAGACTTGGATAGCCACAAGGTTCCCGGTTAAGAACTCTGAAAGACATATGTATTTTAAATTACGTTTAAGAATTATGGAAGCTCTTGGTTTTTCACAAGAGAAGTACCAAATTACCTGCATGCTTCCTCCTTGCAGATCGCGAATGTGCCCCCGGTACACCCAGGGCTCGTGAGCCAGCACTATTCCAATGTTCTGCTTGGAACTTGCTCTTGCAATCACTGCAGATGCAGCTTTCGCATGGTGGAGGTTTATCTGGGCTATCTTAGTGCTGGCCATTGGCTCCGTTATTGTTTGGAGCTCTTCTCCACTGTCGGAATGTCGTCCTCCTCCTCCGACATGGCGCTTTCCTACGCATTGCTGTCCACCCTAAGCCCTATTAGTCCTAGGTCTAGGTCGTCCAGCTTCTGCTCTTCACTGGACAACAGGTCTACTTCCCTGGTTGATCCAGTCCTTTCCGCCTTTATGGCTTTCGAGACTTCTTCGGGGACCTCGGTATGTTTTTCACCCGGTGGCTCCTCCGATCTTTCCTCGGCTTTTCCCTGTGCACATGCACGGGTATGTTGCCAAATCGGTAGTTGATAAGGCAACTCCGATGTTTAATTGCCTGCAGGGATCGGTCATCTACTCCGATCGTGAGGAGTTTACCCTCGCCCTCCATCTTGCTTCTGAAGACTCTCCGTAATCGAGTATGGAGATCTTCATTCTGAGCGATTAGGAGGCCCATAAAGTCTTCTGTTTCTATTGCCGCGGCTTTTGGCAGAAAAACTGCCATCATGTGGGCTCCTGGTATATCACCCCCAGCACAGATTGGCAGTTCCACCCCTTCCCAGCCTGGCAATCTAGGAACTATGGTTTTAATCCATTCTGCGGTGTCTTCAGTCGCGCAGTCCACCAGTATAAGCCCTGGTCGAAAGGGTATCCCGGTGAACACCAGTTTCGAAGTCCAACCTTTGATCATCTGCCTGACGACGAGGTCCTGAATGATTTCCTGCTCCTCACGAGTGAATATTTGCTCGGGAAACATTTTTGGCAGTATGGCCAGTCGAATGCCCTTGACCGCACTAGCATAGCTAATGGCGGGCTTCCTGGGTTCTGCCTTCAGTCCTGACCTGCCCGGGTTTGCTCCCAACTTGGGTTCAGGTTTGGATTTTTTGGGAGCATTTCCTTTATGCGGGCTGATCTCTCCTGCTCCCCGCTTTGTTCGCTCCGGTAGAGATGGCTTAGGTCTGTCCTGAGCCTTCTTAAGGGTCTCTTCTGGTTTCAGGCCTTCCTTCAGATAGCAGAGGTACCATTTAAGACCGACGCCACTGAGACCTGCCTCCTTCCTGACGTCTGTTATATTTATCTCAAACGCGCTTTTGCTGGTCCCTGCCCTTTGAGCAGTGATGTTCGTTGGCTGTTGTCCACACAGTATACCAATGTTAACCTTGGATCCACTGCTTGATGTCCCAACTTCTCCCTTCTCGGGTGTAATCGCCTGGCTCTCAGTAATTCGGAGATGTGCCTCCTCCTTATTAACCAGTTTTTATGCGGTACGGGGCCCCGCTTGTTTGGTGTTCGTTTTCTTTTTTTGTACTCATTTGATTCCCGCGAGTATGGGGGTTAGGAGATTCGCCGTGCCATAGCCCCGCGTAGCACGGTAAGGTCTAATTTACTCAGTGAGGCGACCAGGTATCAGTGAGACTCCGTTCGAATACAGTCAGTTACCCCCGACTGCAAACTATCCAATGGGCACGGTTCGCATAACACCCTGAATTGGGGGAGGTGTTTTTTGACTCCCCAGTCTAGATCCGTAGCGTTTTGTTAATAGTAGGGTCACATCGTACAGGGTGTGGCTATCACCACTCACTAACGGTCTTGGTAAACGAGAGGCTTGGCCCCTGAAAAGCCACGCACCGCCCCAGAGGACAGACAGATCATCCTCAGAGAGAGGTAGGTTGGCCTCAAGGAACGCGTCAATCAATTTGGAGTGCATTGCTTGACCCCCTAACGAACAGAAGCCCTCTGGCAGCTTTCTATTGGACTGCTAAAATGTTTCAATATTTGATTAGTCTTAGGAGATATCATATCTACACGCCATGGTGGACGGGAATCAGATTGGTAGGTTTCCTGATAGATGGCCATCCTAGCGGCAGAATGTGTCCGGGTTATAATTCAGTAAATACATCAACCTTAAATAACGATTTGAATTGCCATGAATGAATTTCTCCACGAACTGCATTTCCATCCATCCGTGGAACTAGAACAAATTGGAATATTTGGAAACCATATTGGATTTTTTTACCAATCAGAGAGTCCCTCAAACCCGCCTCCTTGTCCGCCAAGCGGTGATGTGGAAAAGAGATGGATATCAGATTTGTAGTTAATTTTTGGTTCAAAAGTAGTGGATTTTGATTAGTGATAAACATTTATTTGGAATATCTATTTTAAAATCGGTTAGGAGGTGGTTACTTTGTTTCAGATATGAGAGGAAGGTTGGCGGCATAAGCGGAAATATGGGAACAAGTTATTTATAGAATAGTAATTTTACGATTTCAGTTTCCAATGTTGGCTATGTTAGTTTATAACATTGTCACTTTCTAGATAGAAGTATCTGCGATCAGCAGTTTGCGGGATACTTCACTTAGATTTGATTAACTTTTGGAAATAAAGGAATTCGGGGACTAACTATCGACATTTTGGAAGTTTCAGGTAACGAGAATGTTGAAAGGTGGAGGAGTTCTCCCTGAACTATTGTAATTTGATACAATGTTTTTAATGATTTGTTTACTTGTCTATTGAATGATTACAATTACAGTGAGGTTTAGATATTGAAACAATACTTTTGCGATTTTCAACCCTTACTAGGATCACAACAGATTTCGCTAGTATGTATGACCTTTCTCCGTAATTTAAGCTAAATGAAATTTTCTGTTCTTGAAAAGGAACCTACTTAAATCCTCATCAACACTACTTTATAAAATTTTCTGTATAAAACAACGGGAAAGGGATAAACATTGGGAATTTGAGCATTTCATAACTATTTCAGAAACAACAAATTTATCGATAAAAATCCAAACTAACAACTAATAGACCACTTGTGTGTACTTCGGTGCTTCTATTGAAAATAAATACAATTCGAAAGACCGATTCCGTCGTTTTGCAAATCTTTTTAAGGTTTTGTGTAAACACAAAACCTTATTAAAATCGGTTTACCGTCTGTCTGTCTGTCTGTCTGTCTGTCTGTCTGTCTGTCCGTCTGTCTGTCTGTCTGTCTGTCTGTCTGTCTGTCTGTCTGTCTGTCCGTCACACGCATTTTTCTCGGAAACGGTTACAGCAATTGACACCAAATTTGGTAGAAAGGTGGGAACTGTGAACGCTCACGCATACAGTGAGTTACATCCTTTTACGTTGAATTTAAGGGGGGGTCCCCATACATGCAGAAGGGGGGTGTAATTTTTTTTTTCATCAAATATAGTCATGTGGGATATCAAATTAAAGGTCTCGGTTAGTACTTTTCGAAAACAGGCTTAGTTTTGACATTTGTTGGAAAGGTGGGGAGTGCGGGGGGTTGAAAGTGACCATTCCTTTACGGGGGCCATTCTCAGAAACTACCCAACCGAAAAATCTGAAAAAAATCAGGGGGCTGCCACTATATGGTGCCTGGGCTCCGAAATACCTTCCACACTGATATCTGCACAAATAAAGTTAATAATAGTATATTACTATAATTTTTAGTAATTCGCTGCAAAACCCCCCTTAAGTTTATGCTAGGACAACGAAATTTCGCAACAATATAGGGTGTAACATAGAGCATGATGTTACCAAGTTTGGTGGAAATCGCACTATTGCTAACAAAGTTATAATACGTCAAAATTGTCGCTTCTTTGCAAATTCAAGGCTATAAATGTCAATATCATCTGAAAGTGGATATACTCACATAATATTGTATATGCATATATTACATGCTACGTACTAAGAAATGCACAAAACCTTTCGTAACTGAAGCGTCCAGCTTCCGGTTTCCCGACTTGTTTTATTTTGCCTGTGCCAGCATTTGGGGGAAAAATTGTTCTCTTCTTCAGCGCAATATGTTTGACATTAATTTTATGTATGAGGCACATTAAATCTTGTCTTCATTATTTTTAATTTTCTTTGTATAGCTACTTAATTAATTCCGGCCGAAAATCATATGTAGCTGTTATTTTTGGAATCGCGCCGAGAGGTCGCCACTGTCGCTTTGTAAGTGATCGACAATAAGTATTCGCCTACCGATTCTCGGGGGGACAGTGCCAATGCAATCACAATGGCAGACAAGTGAATTTTCGTTTGGACTAAAAAGATCCACGTTTACGGACAACATGTGTCAAAAGTGTAAGTAAAATATTTTTCAAATTTCGTTTTGAAACGTTTATTCGGAGCGGAGATGCACCAGAAAAACTCCCGGCTCTCAATAAAATACGAAATTATTTTAGCAGACTCTTCGCGGCAGCGGTCGGGTGAAGAAGTTCCTCGCATATTGCGTCCACGGGAGAAAGTAAATTAATTCGATGGCGAAGACAGTGAAGACGAAATTGATGCTATAGAAGAGGGTGACATAGCAGTTTCAAAGTAAGCGTGTCCGATATAATAGAATCGGAAGAAGTGGGGGTAATTTTAAAAATATTAACGCTAAAATTGAAATATACTTGGCTGCTTAACCTAGTACTAATGAGTCCGCATCTATTGCGAATTATGACAATGAATGAATTGGAAGCGTTTGCAGGGCTTCTGTATTATTTAGGAGTAAACAAAAGCAAGGAACTATGATCTGTAAAGTGACGATGTCACAACGACGCTTTGAATTTATTTGCTGTCGGAATAGATTTGACGATAAAATCACATCGACAGACGTGCTACAGCTGTTCTGGCACCAAATCGCGAAATTTGGAATATTTTTGTGTTAAATTGCCAAAATAATTATCAGCCAAGGGATTTTTTGACCATAGATGAACAGCATTTAGGGTTTCGCCACCATTTTTATGCGCGTGTGTATATAAAATCGAAACCGGCCCGTTATGGAATTAAAATTGTATGGAGGTACCAACGTACAATGTGTTTAAATTGAGTGAGCCAATTCATGACACTCCTCGAAATATCACAAGTGACAACTGGTTCACATCTATCGAACTGTTCAACAAGATGAAGAAAAATTATGGGTTGACCATGGTTGGTACGATCCATAAAAGCAAGGGTGAAATTCCACAATCTTTCAAATCTAATTCCTCGATTGGTAGAATCGGATATGGATATGATGGGAATAATAATTTCCTTTCTTTTTGTCCACAAAAAAAAAAAATTTTTTTTAATGTTGTCCTTGAAGCACAAGATAAGCCAGAGATGATTGCTTTCTACAATAATACATAATGTAGAATAGATGTCTTGGATCAACTGTGTTCAAATTACACGTGTGTTCGACGAAGCAACCGATGGCCTACTCCTTTTTCTGGGAATGATTGATCAGGCCGCGGAAATTTGTGTATATTGTACAATCTCCGGAAATAAAATGACAGTTTAGACAGAATTTTTGAAAAACCTTGTGTAATCGCTTATGAAACGGCATCTTGAAGCGCTTTCGACACGGCCTGGAATTCATAAATTGCTATTATAGAATATCCGCGATGTGCTTGGTACCAACGATGTAAGTCAACCTGATTTCGAGATCGGTTTGAATAAGTTGAAGAAGATATTTTTTTTGCCCGACAGACAAAGATCGTAAAACTAACATTTGCTGCGCGAAATGCAAAAGATCAACATGCGACGATCATCGTATTTCGTTCTACAGAATGTGCTTCTCCTAACTTTTTTGTACAAGTTTGAAAATTTTGATTTCGAAATATGCAACTTTTTTTCAATAAAAAATCATTATCACACGTGAGAGTTGACTTTTCATTAATAACAGTAGAACATTTTGGACTGTTATATATTTTTTATAGCTTCGACTACATATTCTCGACATCCAACGTCCAGTGCCCCATACACTGCTTTATGCAGATGATGTTTTCCTAGCATCTAATAGCAAAAATTATCGCGAGCAACTTGTCCAAATATGGAATGATCGCCTCATGCAGCACGGTCTCAGATTGAATCTAAACAAAACTGAATTTTTGACGATCGATCTCCATGAAACAAGCACAATCACACTACTGTTAGAGGCAGTGATCTGCCCAGAACTGAGCGATTTAAATACCTCGGGTCAACGCTTTCAGCCAACGAAGAACTGCGTTATGAAAGTGCCTCACGCATTAACGCAACCTGGATGAAGTGGCGTTCTACAACTGGTGTTCTTTGTGATCGACGTATCAACGAACGTCTCAAATCTAAAATTTACCACAATGTCGTTCGTCCTGTTGCTCTCTATGATTCTAAGTGTTGGCTGATTATAAAAGACAATGAACGGCGTCTTGCGGTAATGGAGACGAATATGTTGCGTTGGACTACTGGCGTGATACGTTTTGATCAAATTCGAAATGATCATATCCACGATCGTTATGGGGTTGCACCGATCGTGAAAAAATTGCGAGAGAGGCGTCTTCGATAGTATGGTCACCCAATTTGCGCTAACGAGAATTCATTTGCCAAGATTGGTCTGAACATCGAAGTCGATGGTAAACGACAAAAAGGCAGGCTGAAACAAGGGTGGCTTGATATGGCTTGGGGCTTTAAAAGCCTCGAGATTGCACCCAGACCAGGCATTCGATAGAGACAAATGGCGAAATCGATCACGACGAGCCGACCCCGCTTGTTAACGGGACAAAGGCCGAAGAAAAAGAAGAAGATGTCCAACTAGTAAATTATTCCGTGCCAGAATGCCTGCAATACTCCTGCAAGTCCTTCTACTTTTTGACAAGATAAACTTTGCGGTATGCATGTTTGGTTCTGACAGGAAAATTTGGTGTTTCTAGCATCCCTGGGGCTCTGCCACCTGTCATTGTGGGAAGCTTGTTTTTGAAGACAGCCTTAGCCAATGCTAGTGATACTCCAATTGCTAGTTCCCCGTAGTCCAGGTATGGGGGAGATTGAACCATTTTCTGCTAAAGCATCCGATATTTCATTTCCATCTACGCCACAGTGACTAGGTACCCAGAGTAGTTTCATCGTATTGAATACAGAGATAGAGTTTAAACGGTTTCTGCACTCCTGAATGATTTTCGAGGTAATCAAAGGACTACTCAACACCCTCAATGCAGATTGGCTATCACTGGAACATCGCTCGTAAATCACCCAGTTTGCCGCCCTTAGGATCGCATATATTCGGGCTGGAAAAACCGTTGCATGCCCCGAAGGGACAAAAACCCACTTCTCGTTTTTATTCGAGAGGTAGACTCTGGCTCGAGAGCCCTATTCTGTTTTTGAGCCACCGGTGAGGAAGACTTCCGTATATGCCGCCACGCGTTCCTCTCGGACTTCCTAGTTATCTCCACATTTCAGGATAACTTCATACCTTCTATCAAACAGATGTATCGGGACCCAAGAATCAGAAGGCATTGTAAGAACTGGATTCAGTACTCCCAATAACTCTCCCAATGCTATGTTGTCCCCACGTCCGTTGTTTCCCCATAGATCTAGTTGAATTAGTCTATTTACTATCATTCACTGCTTTGAATAAATGTATTCAGGGGCTGCAAATTGAGTAATGCATTTAGAGCTGCGTCGGGTGCCGAATGTATGGAACCGGTAAAACCCAGGCAGGTTTATTTGCAATGCGACTGGTTTACGGATGCATAAGCGAACATCCACTTAATGGTGACAATGTACACCCACATTACCACATGAGGTCTATGTCTCCATTTCGAGGCAAAGGCTCGTCTACACAGCCCATAAGCTGTGAGAGCTCATTTCAACTTTGCTTCCAAAGAAGCTTTTTACCTAGAGTGACTCCCAGATAATTCAGTTTTTCGGAGAATTGAATGGTTGTACCTTTCATCTTTGGGAGGCAAAGTCCATTCAGTTTTCTCCTTTTTGTGGATAATACCGTTTGTTTTTATTTTTAACTGAAAGTCCATGCCTGAGGCGTCAACTGTCTATCAGATCAACGCTACGTTGCATATTGCGTCACGATCCCAATCACCAGTGAACACAGCCACGTCATCGGTATAAGCTTGAGCGTGTATTGGCAAATTTTGCAGTTTGCATAGTAATGAGCCGATCAGCATACTCCACAGAAGTGGCGACAGCAGATCTCTTTGCGGGCAGCGTTTCGTTTCTTGTGCTGTTAGGTAGTGATCGACACCCACTACAGTACACAGGAATCTCTGCATTAGCATAGCATAGATCCGCTTAATTAAAATATCATCAACACCATGCACTCTGGCGGCATCGCAAAGTTTTTGGAGAGGCGCACAGTTTAACACCCCCTTAATGTCCACGAACACCCCAATCGCATACTCACCCTTCAGAATTGCATTCTCTATCTCTGAAACCAAAGAATAAAGAGCAGATTCACAGGACTTCCTCCGCTGGTAAGTTTGTTGGTGGGAGCGACCTAAACGCCTTTCCACTAATGTGACGCTCAACCAGTCTCTCTAAATCTTTCAGCAAGAATCAAGTCAAGCTGATCTATCTGAAGCTCTTTGGATTAGCATAGTCATCTTCCTAGGCGTCGGCATGAAAACTCACTTAACGCCAAGTGCCAAGTGGTGGGCACCTAGCCTACAGCAAGACCTGCTAGAAAAATATTTCTTGGCAATCGCTCTAAGTGCTCTAGCAATGCTGGATAGATGCCATCCATGCCAGGTGCTTTGAAATATTTAAAGGGCAGTGTGGCAGCTCTCACCTTTTCATAGGTAACAACTGCTTTCACAGTGTTCCAATTCACTCTTGCAACACTTGCGTGTTGAAGGGGCCGCAAAAACCGTCAACAACCACTTCCCCCACCCGTTCTTCCGGTTGGTGTCCAGCAGGATCTGTACTGATTCCAGTCTGGAGCTCGTAAAAATACCATCGGGTTTTCCAAGGGGGGCGAACTTCGCCTACTCATTCCTTGTAAGGACTCTGCACAGCTTTGAAGTCTCTCTTTCGCCTTCCAGTTCCTCACAGTACGCTCTAAAGGAGTTTCGTTTCGAACACTTAGCGAGCCTCTTACATTCACGCTGTGAGTTCCGGAAGTTTAATCAGTCTTCGTTTTTATCGCTTTTACAAGCACGGTTTAGAAGTCGCCTGGTTGATTTCCTGAGTTTTTGCACTTTTTGGTTCCACCAAGGAATCACTTTACCGCTTTGGCCTCATTAAATAGGACAAGTCTCCTCAGAGCACTCTAAAAGTGTGTAATATGTGCAACAAGTCCTTAGTCGCCTAGGGAACTGCACTTTATTGCAAAGAAGTTCATTGAGCTTTGTCCAATCCGCTTTCCAGGGTTCCGTTTTTGTATTACATACTGTTCGCCCGCAATAGTCAGATTGAATTCTAGATATCGGTGATCTGACAGTGAGAGTTCGTCTTGCACGGGCCAATGTGAAATCAATTCTAACACTTTTGAAGTACAGATTGTTAGGTCAATTACTTCACTTTCTCTCGGTCTCACAAACGTAGGGGCGCACCCTCACCTCTAACCGTCTTAACATCAGGACACAAGCAATCGGTCTTATGGATTTTTCGTAGAAGATCTAGCTCTATTTACTGATCTAATGTCGCAGATTCTATTAAATCAAACCTATGGCTCTTGCACTAGAAAAATGTAGGGGCAGTGTTGCAGGTCTGTCAGCCTCGCTGCCAGCAGATAGGATGAAGCTTTCCCATGTTGCAAGTTAATTTGACTGATCTTTATATTTTTCAACATAAACTTAGTCTAATGTGTAATGGAAAGCTGTTAGAAGCATATGCCGCGGGGTTTCTCTCACACCGTATCGCCAGAGACTCGATCCCCCCCGTGTTTGATTTCTCCGAGAGTAGCCGCCCTTGGATGTACAGCAGTTGCCATGTCCTCATCCATAAAAGATCTCATCTCAAATTGCAAACTGCAACACCTTCACTGGTTTGCGGTGTCCGCTTTGAATAGGTTCGATCACTCGAACTGGCATCAAGTCAGTTCAGTTCACGTCTCTGCCTTCCTTTTCTTCCGTCTGTTCCGTAAATGGTGCAGGAGAAGTTACTAGCAGGTAGGATTCAATTCGACTTTGCGCTCCGCTCTATATTGTGCAAGTCGAAGACCATCGTTATTCTTCTACAGATTCCCGATATGATTGAATTTCAATCTATCTAGGACTTTCCCTCAACACATTCAGAATCTTTTGATCCAATTTGAATACCAAGTTGAAACCGCCTACGTTTGTAGACTTGTTCTTCCTGGCATTCATAAACTTTACCCTCCCGCGTCCGAAGTCCATGCCCGGGTTCTGTTCACCCAACATGCGTATGATGTTCCCTTTCATTGCTTCGAGGGCCCGGTAACCAACACCTTAAATGTTCTGCCCTGCGTGGCTCAGTGTTCACAACAGTGAACTTGGGCCGACTGCCGGAACTTAAAATCGGAATTACTTGCTGGAGCCACTTTAAGGTAGCCTCATCAGTTCACTCCAAATAGAGAAGCCCATCGGGAAAATTTTGAGTGGCTTCATTCCAGACTGCAGCATTTTTTCCACAGGCATTTCTGGAGGATGGCAAATTATCCATTTTCCACCTTCGTGTCAGTATTCCCATGGGAGGGACCAGCTCATTGAAATATCTCTCGCTGATTTGATGACCTCCTGGCCACCGGCCTTAATCTCCGTGGGATACGTGGATCTAGGCCCTTGTGCGGAGCACAATAAAGCTTTGATCTACAGATGTGCTGGTCTTACGTTTCTTGCGCATATTATCGCTGATGGTAGAGTCTGGTGCGTCCGGTGTAGGTCTCACCGGGGCTACCAGTTTATCCCTACCTTCCGCCGAAGACCCCGCTCCCTTGTGTTCGATTTCTCTGGACATTACTAGACTTAGTGGTACAGACACGTCCATGTTATCATTCAAAGGTGCTTCGTCTTCCTCTGCAGTGCCTTCTTTTGTCCGCGGTTTGGGCCTTCCCAGGTTCACGGTACCCGGTTAGCTTGGGCCATTTTCCACATACCAACATTAAACCAGTAGCATCCACGTCACCAGCTCCCCTTTCTTCCGTTCTTCCTGGTAAGGGTGCAGGAGAAGATTCTGACAGGCAGAATTCAGCCTGTAGTCCTCCCTGCTTAGTGGCAGAAGCTCCTTTCAGCTGAGCTTTCCTCTTCCGTTTGCGGGTAGATTTGAACAGCAGTACCGCGCACGAGCCGACCTTTCTAGTTGGCTTCGCAAAGTCATCAAATGTAAACTTTCCGTTGAGTCGAAAAGCATGCCTTCTACAGATTTATCCGTAGAGGGGCATGAATGTGGTGAGGCTTCCAAAATCCGCGCCTCGGGTGCGGATGGTGCGGGTGGATTCGAAGCCTGTGACTTCTTACCACTTGGAGGGTTCAAATCCCTAGTTTCCATATTCATGTTTGGACACCCTTAACGCAGTAGTAAACTACTGCAGGCTCCCCCACTTCGAGAAGGTGGTATCCGAGGTGGAGATGCAAACTGGGATTGATACTTATCTTGCTTGTAATTTTTATTATAGTTGAGAATGTATCAGGCGATTCTTTTGAAACATTAGAATGAAATAAAGCTGATGAAATTTTTTTAAGAGTTTAACTTCCCCGTTAACCGCAAGATTATGCATGGTATTTCTATATTTCGCGTATTCAGAGCCGCCTCTTTTTGTATAAATTCCAAAAGTGTAAGTAATTCCACCTCTATTGATAAAAAATCAAAGAGCGGAGTCGTTGGTGTATCGTACTAAGGTTGAAAATGTATACTAGGTAGCGCCATCTTGTCGGAACTAAATGCTAAAAATTCGTTGGTCTTATTTTCAGTTCTGCTTTTAAATCAAATAAAAGTTTTCTAGGTTGGTTTCAGAAGTGTTGATTGTAAAATAATATTAGGTTATTGCAAATGAAATGTTTTGGTACTAAAATTTAAAATGACTGTAAAGCTTACAAAAATTTATTTATTTAATCAAAATAGGCGCCAGTCGATTCAAAATACTTCTCCCAACGAAATTCAAGAGCATGTATGCCAGTTTCGTAGAAGTCCAACTGTCGGGTGTTGATAAATTCGTCGAAGGCAATTTCGACAGGCTCTTCGTTTCTAAATTGTTTTTCCGCCAAAAAATGATCCAAATGGTTAAAAAAGTGGTAATCGGTTGGCGAAAGGTCCGGTGAATATGGTGGATGAGCCAGAGTCTCAAACAGCAATTCGTTCAACTTGTGAATCGTTTTTCTGGATACATGAGGTGGTGCATTGTCGTGAAGGAGTATCACACTATCTCTGTTGACCAATCTCGGCCGTTGAATGCTCAATTTTTGGTACATTTCCTCGAGTTGGGCACAGTATTTCTGTGCATTTATCGTTTCTCCAGGTGCCAAAAAAGAATAGTAGATAACTTCAGCTGTAGACCTCCAAACAGTCACCATTAGCTTCTTTGGATGGAGGCTAGGTTTCGGCATATGCTTCGGTGGCTCATCAGCATCTAGCCATTGTGCTGATCGGCAACGATCGTCGTATAATATCCACTTTTCATCACATGTCACTATTCTGTGCAAAAAGGGATCGCTTCTGTTGCGGGTGAGTAAAGAACTGCAAATTTCCACTCGCCATGTTTTGCTCCGTAAGGGCATGCGGAACGCATTTCTTGAGCTTTTGCGCCTTCCCAAGTTGTTGCAAGCGCCGGGAAATTGTGGAATGGTGTACGTTTCTCTGCAATGTCTCTCACAGACTGACGTGAGTCGGATTCGACTAGCAAACGCAGCTCGTGGTTGTCAATCGATGGTCCTGGGTGTCCACGTGGCTCACTTTGAAGGTTTACGTCGCCTGACCGGAGTTTTTCGAACCACCGCCGTGTAGTTCGTTCGCTTACCGTATCATCTCCAAATGCGCTGTTAATGTTCTTGGTCACCTCCGCTGCTTTATGGCCGAGTTTGAACTCATACAGAAAAAATATACGCTCTTGGCTCTTTTCCATCCTTTTTTCCTTTCTATTCACTGTTATCACAATGATGGTCAAAACTGAAATTACTCCTTGATTAAATGTAGGAGTATTTATACTCCATGATCTGACACCAACAGCGCCAACTGCTGTTGGTTTGATACAGCAAAATCGCAACTAACTTCACTTGATTGCCAAATCGGCCATTTCATGTGCAGCAACCTAATATCATATATTATTGGAAGTTCAGGGTGATCTAAGCGGCCAAGTCTATGTAGCCGCCCGACACATCGTCCTTTTTCGCACTGCCATGCACATACATGACCTGATTGGGACATTCGGTTTAGCACTCACTTTTCTTCCTTCACCTTTACTGAATTCATACTTCAAGCACAATTTATTCGTCAAACGCTTGTTTCGAATGATTCGTCTGAAAATAGGATCCGCCAGTGATGGCCTTTCTTCTCGGTCTATAGTCGGACGTGAATACGGTCAAATCCTGAATTAATTCTATTCTTTCTGAACATCGTATGCGCACCAGGAGAAATGGAAATGCCCAACTAAATATAATATAAATCGAAACATTCAATGGTAAACAAGTGAACCAAATAATTTTTCGATTCGTACAATTGAACTTGGTAACTTGGAAAAAACTCCTTTTGTGTAATGACAGTCTGAGGATTTTCCTCCGGGTTTTTTCTTGACGTGATAGTCGTTTTAGTCGGTTGCTTTTTCCCTAAGCATGAAGTAAGGAATAGGAATGAAATGAAAATAGAGTAAAGAAACCGTGGGTTGTTGACGGCATAAAGGCAAAAGGTTTTTTTCGGGATGGAAATAATAAAAACGAGTACACCTTTCGCTGGGGAATGAAATTTGGAGGAGGCAGGATAAAAAGACGCAACAGCTTAAGAGTTCGGAAATATTGTAAAAGGCAGAATGTGAAGGGAGATTGTGGAAGTTTTCAGGCCGCTATCTCTTAGGAGAGAATAGGGTGTAGGGCAGTTCCAATGATTTGGGAAATTTCTAATTAAATATAAATATTTCATGAATAAGATGGCTTCCTTTTTATTTTTGTTTCAAGAAGTACACAATTGGCATAATTTTTTACTAGAATAGAGTCAAGGTGAAGGTCATGAAATAAAAACAAATCCACAAAAACTTTGAACTGGTCCTTTTTCTCTGAAATAATTTTGAAAAGATTCATGGTAAAATTCGCATTCATTAATATTTTACATATTAAAATATTTTTTTTAAGAATTGCGGGGTCCTAAGTCCGCATCCACTTGCTGTCAGACCGGACCGGTCTTAAAAAAATATATTTAGCTCTGGTCAAGCTTTGGTCAAATATTGGTGGATTTACGCTAATATAATTCACAGTTACGTTGTGTTCTGCGAATTATACTATATAAAGGAGCACTTAATACTCGCGTAGGGGCGTGAACGTCAATGAGACTTACATTGCAAAATATGCCTCCAACCGTAGAGTGCATAACCTTTCGTCTAGGTTTTCAAAGCCGATAACAGCAGGTTTTAACATTTGGTTGACTAGGAAACCTACTCCGAGCATTGAAAACCTGTTCCGTCCAACAGGACAGTAACCTGTCCAACGGGACGGTAAAAAGTTTGAGAAATGGTGCCCTAACTTCCATGCATTAAGCAGCTGTGGATTAGAGAGGATCCCTCCTATAGCAAGACTCGATCACGAGAACTTTCGCGCCAGACGTCAGGATTACGCCAATTTGTACGGGCTGTTGTGTTTTGTATCAAGAGACTAATGCAAGGGGCGCAGTTTATTAGAAGCGTTTGCCCAGTAAAACATAGTATTGGCCAACGAGGGTGATGTAAGATGTTACTTTTGTCAGTCCTGCGCAGGTGCGTAATATGACCTAGCACGTTAGCGAGGACCAGGCAATCATCTTCGATCTATGGAGGAAACCACAAGACAAAAGACCTGCCCGCCCAAAGCTAAAATCAGGAAGAACGCTAGAATGACAATAGATGAGCAAACATTCATGGAGGTGTGGTCAGACTTGCCTAACAAGGTAAGCTCTTTCATGGATAGAGTACTCCATATAAGGCAATGTATCGCTAAAGATGCTAACTCCCCTGTGGAATAGTGAACAGGCCAGTCTTTAACCGACTTGCCACAGAGCCGGCGAACAATTCAGAAGGCAGTAGGAATAATCGATCATCAAGTGAATACGCTCTTAAGAACCTCAAGGTCCAGTGGAACAAGAGGGAATCTTTTAATGAGCTCTGCTCGGAGGTGGACATAAACCCGTTGGGAGAGGGCCTATTGAACCTTGACAGGACGATTCAGAGGCTATTTATCTCCGCAGGTCAAGTGCTCTACCCTCTTGTTGAAAATCATTCAGGGGTTATTCCCCCGGGAAAGGTGAAACACTGATTCCTCCCAGCAATCTCAGAATGCGACGGTTCTTCCGGCAGTCACCGGACACGAGTTGTTGGAGATGTGCGGTATAATAGACGATAGTAAAGTCGCTGGCCTGGACGGCATGCCAAATATGGCCTTGGGACTTCCTGTGAAATTCAGGCCGGACATGTTCGCTGCATGTCCGCGGGGATTTTTCCTGCATCATGAAAGCGGCAGAACTTGGTCCTGCCACCTAAGGCTAGAAAACCTCGAAGTGAACCATCGTCTTATAGATCTTGCTTGCTTGCTTGGTCTCCGTGGAACATCCAGTACCATAATGTTTTGAATCTTTTTGTTCCAAAGAAGGCCACTGTGGTGGGTTATGTCAATGATTGTAACCGCAAGGTATCTCGGGTGGTACTCGAGGGAAGTAATCAGTGCTTTTAAGACCTTAGAGCGTGCTGGACTGGTATTTGCCAAGGAAAAGACGGAAACAGTCCTCATCACCAACCGCCGCAAAAGAAACTACGCTCGCATTAGAATTGGGAATTATATTACCACTTCCAAGCCGGTTATCAAATACTTGGAAGTGATGACAGATGGAATCAATCTTAAGGAATACATAGAATGTACTTGCGAAAAATCATCCACCACGAGTATGGCTATAGGAAGAAAGATGTCGAATGTAGGAGGGCCGCGGTATACTTTTAGATAGCTTATACCTTGGGTGCTGAGTTCCATCTTGCTGTACGCAGTCCAAGTTTGAGAACAGCGCTACATGTTTTAAGTAACGCATATAAACCAAGTTCGATCCTAAGGACCGTCTCAAATAAAACTATGTACATTCATCATCTCGGAAACGGTGCCGAATGAAATTGAGGAAGCTCTGAATTAGTATTGACTTGACAACGGATCGCACCAATTGTAGAGAAACTTTCTCCCACTTTTTGTAGTGTATGGACTCTTTTTTGGACCTACGTATGTAACAGCGTCTGATAAGTGGGCTCGGCTCTGAATGAAGTTTCCCTTTTAGAGTTATGTGTAAAACGAAATCTTATTAAAATCGGTTGATTGTATGCCTAATTACCAGTCTGACGCACCTATTGATTCGAAATTTGGAGCAAGGGTTGAAACTGTTCTACGTTGAATTTAGGGGGGTTCTTCGTATGTGTAAAAGGCAGGAATACATTTTTTTCGTCGAATATAAATATGTATCAGCTGAATAGTCTCGATTAGTAATTTTCGGAACCGGTATTACTTTTGAATTTAGTTGCGAAGGGCAGGGAGAGTGCAAGGGCTGGGAAGTGATCACGTATTTGATTGCCTAACCACCATTTGCTTTGCTAGTTTCATCCGCCTATCATACAGTCTCGGAGGTAGCTGCAATATGTTTTATTATTCAATATAATTTGAATAATTGAATTAGTCTCCATGCTGCAGAGTAGAGAAAAGAGGAGGGAAGTAAGGAAGTAGCAACTTGTGGAAAAGGGGCCCGTCTTTTTGCTCACAATCGGGAAATCACGGTATGTCACACATTTTTCTTCTGTAGAAGATCAGAGCAACATGGCCAGTACCTATGGGCGCAAGGCAGCCACAACGCCATAATTGAGGCTATGCTGCAGAGCGAGGACACGCCGAGCAGCGTGGAACGTTCCAGTCAAAGTATTCTTAAAGCGAAAAAGACGGAGATGGATAGAAGATTTGTGCTCCTACATAGAATAGGCGTGAACTCAGATAATGTGTCAAATAGTTTCTGGTTAGTGTTTTAGAAGCAGCAGGCAGGTGTTTAGTCAGTAGTCTGTTTGAGAGCGTAAATGATATCACCTGCCCCTCACGAAAAAAAAAAAAATTTAGGGAGTTCAAATGGGAAACTTTAGTCCACTTTTCTGTAGTCCATCGATCCACTTTGTTTTGAGCTACCCAATTTTTCAAAAAAATAGATGACTTGCAGTTTCGTCCAGGCGGGGACGACTCATCAGAAAGAGGCACTAGAAATTTTATTGTACAAAAAGAGAGAAGAAAGTTTTTAATTTGCTGCGACTTTTTTACGCATTCTGAATTTCATTTGAGACATAATTCTCTTTGCTATGTTGGGGTGACCCTTCTGTCTTTATTGGTGTAATACTCAATACTCAATCCACTATTGTTCTAGTTTCCAAAACTTTGTGGATTTATTCGTCAACCCATATTGTGAATTATTTTACTATGGCTCATTAGGTATAGTGACAATTTCAGGAGAAAGGTCTGAGGATAACTTGTAGACTGTTTGCTCTTTTTGAAATATGAAGCTATCTTAGCAAAGAGGGTCGGTCGAAGATAATATTTGGATGACACCTTTCATCCAAATATTCTGCTGGTATCCATGACGATATGCATTCATGGGTATATAGAGAGGCAGTTATGAGTTGTTGCAGCTGTATGCCGCAACTGTCCATAACTATACTGTTTGACAATTCGGCGGAGGCCTAATTAGCAAACCTAACAACATCGCGATTTCTTATTCTAATTACCAGAGTTGAACTACATTCTTGCAACTTCTAGCGTCACCCATGTGTTCAGATTAATGTTTAACTTTGCAATACTGTTGGCGATGAAACCTAACTTAGATACAATAAGTTCACAGCAGGCAGAGTTATGATTATCCCCCCAAAAAAATTCATTAACGATGTTGGAATATCAACATGAATAAAATCAAATCGATCCAAAAGCCAAACGTCAAGGTGCAGAATGGAAGTCAAAAAATTTATCACCCGCTAAAAAAGAACACAGCAAGCTTCATCAAAACTTAAAGTAACGTTCATTTCATTCCTCGACGGCAAAGGAGTTAACCACAAACATTTATTTCCAACTGCCCAAAAAATTTTGAGATACCTGTTGGCCAGAATTTGTCCTATTCTACGCCAGTATCCAGATAGCTGGTTTTGTTGTATGATAATCAGGCTTGACGAGGGGGCACGGGTATGTGTGTGAAAAGAAAGGAATTCCATTCCAATTTTTTCGGGCCCAAAATAGAAGTTTCAACGAAAAAGGGGGATAATAAGAAGACCCCCATAATTTTCACCCGGCCCCTGTTCTTTCGTATGATTTTCACCCCGGGCTCAAATCTTCTCTCAATGGCCCTGATTATAATGGATTAAAGAGGCCGAATCTTCTTCATTCCTCCTTGCTTTTCCAAAAACATTCTGACCCATCTAAATAGTTACGACAGGAGCACCAGAGGTGTGGTAGCAAGTATACTGGAATTATAGAAGAATTTTTCGAACAATAAAATCAATCGGCCACTCTAGCGATTTATTTGTCGCATTCTGCTTGGTGGTGATGAAGTTTGTTTACTCAGGGAATAGAAGGATAGAAAACCATAAAAATCCTCAGTAACGAATCCTAGTGGACTACTGGAACTATCTAGGAACGGCCTCCACGTAATTCTCAGTTTCAATCTCAAGAAAATCATGTCATGCCTACTATTGAGCTCCTGACACGACTCTCTCCTACGAAGAATTACTGCATGGCTGGCCGATAATTGAGTCATAATGGTATCTAGTCTAGTTATGATGTAGGTTCAGAAAGTGGATCATAAAAAATTCACTTTTCATCCGAAACGAACCCCTACGCCTCTAAATCCCGCAAACATAGAAGAACTGCAGGAATACTGAAAAAATTGCCTCTTCCCAAGCATACTTTCCCTCAAGCGAAACAAAAATGATTCCTTTCCGTGGATTTTCTGTATTACGAAGGTTCTCCATGGCAAATATCATCTGTTGGTCGGGTATCATTCATTACGCGTACACAATTCGGCATCTACGTATATTTCTTTTAGGCGTTTCCACTGACTCTCCTAATTTGAGGCAACGATGCGAAAATGTCGAGTAGATCTTCCACTTAAGATCGACACGTTTCCTTAATGGAAGCTATCATATTTGTGTTCTCCTTTTATTTTGGCTTCATTTGAGCTTAGTGCGGCCTGGCTACATTACACAAATTCAGTTTTCGCCAATAGATACGAGTAGACAATCTTTGAAAAAGTAGCGAAGTGGAAAAGAAGCAAATCAAAATATGTTGAGGATTAATCAATGGCAACTCGATACTGGTTATGTGTGTAAATCGCACATATGAATTCCCTTATATGATCCTCTGTGGGAAAAAATTAATTTTGAACCGAAAGGATCACCGATTGCTAATTTAGGGATTTGGGCGGTGAGGGATGGAAGCGAATGTAGGAGTGACATGAAGGATTATATGAGTATGGTGGTATTCTTTAATATATGTACATTGGAGGCCTAAAGGACATGCCGTGGGTTCCTATTTGAACCTATTGTAACTAAATAAGACTAAAGGTGTGAAATTCGATTTACGTAAGTCTATTTTATTTGTTTGACTAAAGAAAGTTGTAGGAGCATGATTGAGAAGAGCTCCTTCGAAGTGAATTCCGTGACGCATAACTAATAGCCAACAGAAATCACCTTGTCTTACATTAAAGTTAAAAGGATTCTTTTTAGAGAAAGCCCGATATGATATTCAGCTGCACTGAACGATTTCTAGGAAAATAGAAACACCAACAACAGTAGAAAACACAATTAAGAATATTAGCTCGAAACTACCGAAATTAAATTGAAGTCATTTTGAGAATTTCTGGGATGTTTATAAACTAATCCTCGCAAGTCTACAACACCAAATGCCTGATGAAACCCGTTACGCACTTTCTGGTTGCTAATCATTTGAACTCGGAAGTCAGGTTCGATTGCATCACTGTTCTACTGAAGGTTTTATTTCATTTGGAGAAGGGCCTTCATTCATAGCAGGATGTTGACTTGATGATAATACGATTATTTGCAAAACAAAACCTTATTAAGATCGGTTCAATATTTGTCTGTCTGTCTGTCTTTCTTTTTTTTAAGAATGTGGAAATCTTCAAAAGTCTCTGGCTTCGGCACGACAGTGTGGGATTTTTACCCACTAAAACCGTTTCCTCTAGGTTCCTCCTTTCCTCCACGAACCTAGGACATTGAAAGAATACGTGCGTTGGGTCCTCTGGGACCCTGTTGCAGTTTGGACAATTAGGTGAGGTGTCCAATTTAAACCTGTGCAGGTATTGACGGTATTTTGCATGGCCGGTGAGAAACTGGATGAGATTATAATTGATCTCCCCATGCTTTCTCTCCAGCCACTCCCTGATGGAAGGGATCAACCTCTAAGTCCAACAACCCTTTTCTGACTGGTCCCATCGCTGTTGCCATCCGCTTATGGATCTCCCCCTTTCGGCTTTTTTCACTTGCTATAAGGGAGAGATGGACCTGGTGATATAAATGTTCATCATTTCGGTTACCAGGATGTCAATCGGCATCATTCCCGAGATGACGAACGCTGCATCGTCTGAGACGTCCTGAAGGCTGAACACACCTTTAAGGCTGTTCTTCTGTAAACCGTACTCAGTTTATATGCATTGCCTAAAACCTGCAGTGCGTTTCCCCAAACTGGGACTGCATACAGCATGATAAAACTCACCACCCTGGCAATGAGCAGCCTGCAAGTATGACGCGGGTGGATGCTTTTTTGCAAGTATGCTCTATGTGCTGCTTAAAATCAAGTTTTCCGTCTATCATCACCCCCAAGTATTTAATGGCCGGCTTGGAAGTGATAATACGATTCCCGATTCTAATGTAGGTGTAATTTCTTTTGCCGCGCTTAATAATGAGGAACGCTTCCGTCTTTTCCTCCGCGAGTGCCAGTCCAACATTTTCTAACCAAGCCTTAACAACACTGATTGCTTCGCTTGAGTAAAACTCAGCATCCTCGAGATGCTTTCCGACCACAACCAGTGCCATATCATCGGCGTAACCCAGCACCGTGGCTCCTCCGGAACCGGAAGGTTAAGCACATCATTACACATGATGTTCCACAGTAGTGGGGCCGGTACAGAGCCTGCGGGACACCCGGGGAAACAACGTACTCCTTGGGTCGATCATCGGTATTATACCAGAATGTTCGCTTAAGGAAATAGCTATCGATGATAGCGGCGAGGTAGGTGGGAACACCAATCGTCATCAGAGACTTTCGAAAAGGTTCCAATTGGCCGAGTTGAATGCATTCCTCACATCCAGGGTTACCAGCACACAATATTTGCTGATACAAACTCTTTCGTGAATTGTATTTTCGGCCAAGTCAGTAACCATTTTGATGGCATCAATGGTTGATTTGGTTTTACGGAACCCATACTGCCTATCTGAAAGGCCCCCTTGGCTCTCGACGACTGGGAGTAGTGTATTATAAATAACCCGCTCCAACATTTTCCCCACAGTGTCTAGAAGACATATGGGCCTATAGGAGGACGGTTCCCCTGGCGGGTTGCCACCCTTAGGCAGCAGCACCAGCTTCTGCGGTTTCCATGGTGCAGGAAAGATACCCTCGGACATGCACGTTTCAAACAGCTCCACGAACATATCCGGTCGACATTTGAAGGCAAGTTTGAGGGTCTTATTGGGTATGCCGTCCAGTCCCGGGGCTTTGCTGTCGCCTATTCGACTGGAGATCTCCAGCAGCTCGTCCGTGGTGACTGGTGGAATCGGCGTCACGTTTAGGGGCCGCTGGAAAGTGTTAGTACCCTCCTCTTGTTGGGGAAATATCCCCTGGATTATTTTCAACAAGAGGATTCTGCCTGTCTGTCTGTCACACGCACTTTTCTCATAAACGCCTATACTGATTGACAGGAAATTTGGTGAGAAAGTGGGAACTGTGAACGCCCAGACGTCCAATGAGTGATATCTTTCTACGTTGAGATTAAGGGGCAGTCTCCATACATGCAATAGGGGGGGGGGTGTAACATTTTTTTCACCGAATATAGTCATGTTGGGCATCAAATTAGTACTTTTCGATGCCGGTCTTATTTTTGACATTTGCTAGAAAGACGGGGAGTGGATGGGGTGGAAAGTGATGATTTCTTTAAAGGACCTATTCTCGGAAACCACCTAACCAAAAAATCTGAAAAAAATCACGAAGCTGTCTTCATATGGTGTCCAGGCCTCAAAATACTCTCCATGTCGGTAGCTGCTGAAATTAAGTTAATAATTGTATATTACCATATTTTTCAGGAAATTGAGTAAAAACCCCCCTTAAGTTTTTTCTAGAGTTATAAAAATTTCTAGTACTACCAAATATAATATGAAACATATTATCCCCAAGTTTGATGAAAATCATACCATTACTAACAAAGTTACAGTAGCTCAAAATTGACTTTGCCGTGAAAATTTACTACAACTAAAAATCAATATCACAATAAAGTGAGTAGTCTGACATGCCAAATGCATATACATAACTTCACCGTTACGTACAAATGGGATAGTTGTACCTTTAAATATACTCACAGAAGAAGCAAACAAAACCTTTTATACCTGAAGCGCTCAGCTTCCGGTTTCCCGACTTGTTTCCAAATTGCATTTAACAATCCGATTGGAGGAGTTGAGCATCGTTGTGAAGTACTTACAATTAGGGAAATCTTACATCCGAAGCTACTTATAAAAGCAACCTTCTGTAACTGGCTTTTTTGTTCCATGAAACCAGTCAAAACTTTTAAAAAAAAATAGTGGACAAGGTTTCTGACTAATTCGCCCAGTCCATCATGATGGGCAGTCCAAAAACAAAACTATTACTACTCATGCCCTGTTTATGAATATATATAAGGGGGTGCCAGACACTTGCTAGCCACCTTCAGTTAGATTCTCTCCAAGACAGAGGTGCAGTAAACTCACTAACTACGTCGTTCTGTCTGTCTGTCTATCTGTCACATGCACTTTTCTCAGAAATGGTTATACCGATTGACATGAAATTTGTTGAAAAAGGGGGAACTGAGAACGCCCACACATGCAGTAAATTTAATTATTCCACATTGAGTTTAAGAGGGGTCGTCATACATACAAAAGGATAGTCATGCAGGGTATGAAATAAGGTTAAAAATCCCTGTGCGAAATGTAAATTGGTACCATAATGGAGCATAAAACCTGGGAAATGCAACAGCTCTACTACCAAACCCTATCACTACCTCCACGTGGTGATCGTCGGAAGTTCTGTCGTAATGAAAAACTGCAGACGGGGAAGGATGAAGCGAGTCTCCTGCTCCTAAAAGCGGGAAAATTGTACCAACTGGTCCTCCAGGTTGGGAGTTGGGTAGGGCTGACAACCCTACATGGGCTGACAACACAACGACGAATCCGGCAAAGAAAACGGAATAACGATTTGCGCATTTTCTCATTGAACGTGTGCTTCCTGTACAGAGAAGGAGCTGCGAAGTAGCTGGCTGATACCCTGTCTCAATATAAGCCTGATGTAACAGCGTTGCAGGAGATGCTTTGGATAAGGACTGGCTTCCTGGAGACGAGCCACTACAATATATATTATAGCAGCCATCCAGTAATCATATGCTGGGAGTAAGTTCCTTAGTCAGCCAAAAACTGAAACCTGCTATTAACAACTTTGAAAAAATAAGCCAATGTCTATGCGCTCTGCGTTTGCGAAGCAAATTTAGAAATATAAGCCCCATTAACGTTCATGCCCCTATAGAGGAGACTGCAGAGTTGGAAAAGGATACTTTCTACAAGCCAGTTGAGCGGACCCTCGAAGCCTGTATGATTTGTATGATTTTGATATCATACTTGGGAATTTTAACAGCCAAGTAGGGACGGAACCCGCATTCAGGTCATACTCTTGAATCGAATAGCTTAGATAAGGACACCAATGATAGCGGACTGCAGATTATTCGATTAGCAATGTCACAATGTGTGTACGGATAGCTGAGTGGTTAGAGCACCAGGCTATCGTACGGAAGGTCACGGTTCAAATCTCACTGGAAGCAGTGGGATTTGTATCTTGGTTTGACGTCGGATACCAGTCGACTCAGCGGTGAATTAGTACCTGAGTCAAATCAGGGTAATAATCTCGGGCGACCGCAATGCTGACCACATTGTCTCCTACCTACATTGTTGTGTACCGTTACGGTCCTGAATGAAGTGCTCTAACACATTTCATGGCCCGGATCCAATATGGATTGTTGCGCCAACGATTATTATTATTATTAATATCACATGGAATTGTTTTTGGAAGTACCTGGTTTGCGCGGAAAATGGTAAACCAAGAATCTTGAGCCTCTCCAGACCGGATAACTTTCAGCTAAATTGACGACGTGCTGCTTGAATGCCGCCACCTCTCAGCCTTGGTGAATACCAGAAAATATAGGGGGCTTATATAGATTCTGATCGCTATCTCGTCGTCAAGCCCTACAATCCCCTCTGATAATCAGGTGAGACTGAGTACTGCCGCGCTCCACAATTAAGCCCTCCCTAACACCTATAAGGGGGAAATGGATGCCGCAATTATCGCAGCTAACAGATGACTTGGAGATGAAGCATCAACAAATTACTGTACAACTACCTGAAGAGCGTTATCGTTGATACGACCACAAACATACTTGGCCGCACTCGCAAAAAAGGTTGGAATGGCTTGTTCTATGATGAATGTAAGCTAACAACGGAACGGAAGAATGTTGCATACTGAGTAATATTGCATTCTCAAAAAACGCGGGCGAGTGAGGAGACTTAAGGGGGTCATCCCGTGTGAAGGCCGGTTTTTTTTTCATTTTTTTTAGAAATTTTTTGTGAAGAACTGGATAAAGATACAAATACAAATTTTCCACCATATATTTACTAATATCTTGAGCATGCGTAATAATTTTTCCAGCCCGATAGCATAGTTCATTATTGAAATACAGAGCAATTTATACACCCATCTCCAAAGAAAAGGTGTTTTTTTCTGCTACGCTAGAGGGCGCTGTGATCATTTTAAAGAAAAAGGTAAACGGCATTTTAACGTACAGACTTAACTACAGTCCGCAAACTAGGATTATTAAAAAATATTAAAAGCTAAACTTTTGGCGCCATGTTAAACTTTGTTTTTGTGAATTTTGGTTTTTTTCACGGCTTCTTTAATGACTAACAAAAACTACTGAATGAATCGCAATTATCCTAGTTTGCGGACCGTAGAAATATGTTCTGAATAAATCCTGAAAATTTCAAAGAATTTCGATGGATAGATTTTCAGCTATGGTGGCAGTGAAGTCATTCGAACGTCATTCCAACTGATAAATACGCGCTTTTTACCGCGATCGGCATAAATCTGGCATGTGGCTTATTACGTGTTTAAGACAATAATTTCTGAACGACTCCGAATATCAAAAAGTCACTTTGCCCATATAGTCTACATCTAGATACAACTGATGGCAAATAAAAAGAATTCGATTCCGCGGATCCGACACACGATCCCCTTAACACGGATTCCGGTGAGTGGAGAGGCGTCTTCAGAGAAAAGGAAAAAAGGAAGTCTGAGAGAACCAGCAAGTCCGGGAACTCGAAAAATACAGGGAGCAATCGCACCAGGTGGCAAGTTGATTTCCAAAGAGGGAAATCTGATTTCCGACAGAATGGGCATATTGGAGCGAAGGATTGAGTATTTTGATGAACGACTCAACAACCAAAATATTGAAGAGTTTGAGGTCCCGCCAACTGAAGGCGGCGGACAAATACAGCCACCACCAAACATGGAAGAAACAGTCAAACGCAATTCATCGACTTAAAAGTCATAAGTCACCAGGAGCTGATGGAAGTACAGCCGAACTGGTTAAATAAGGTAACCAACTACACCAAGCGGTTCGTCAACTGACGCTCAAGGTGTGGGGCAGTGAATCAATGCCTGATGATTGGCAAAGAGATATTATCTGTCCCATAAATAAAAAGGGAGGTATCACGCAGTGCAGCAATTATAAAGGTACCACGTTATTGAGTACCATCTATACGATATTCTCCGCTATCCTGTTAGAACAAATAGCCTCATACGGCCAGACCATCATTGCCCCATACCAAAAAGGCTTTACTCCAGGCAAATCAGCAACAGATCAAATTTTTTCTCTGCGGCAAGCGGTGGAAAAACTGTCGGAATATGGCCATCAATTGCACCATCGACTATAAGGCCGCCTATGACAGCATAGCCAAGGTAAAACCGTATACGGCCATGAGAGAATTCGGTATCCCGACGAAATTCATAAGAGTGATTAGGCTGAACCTGACTGATGTGCGAGGCCAGATAAAAGCAGCAGGATCACTCTCGGGACCATTCAACATCAACAACGGTTTATCATACGTCCTCTTTAATCTGGCTCTGGAGAAAGTGATTCGCAATGGAGACGTAAATGCGAGAGGCACCATCCTCTTCAAGTTCACCCAACTACTGGCCTACGCTGACGATGTTGGCATATTGGGAAGAAGAAAAACCCGAGATGTACAGTCTACCTTCATTCAGATCAAGTACATATACTCCTGTTGATTATGATATCTTGTGGTGGTATGGTGATAATTATTACTGATGGGTTCGCTTTTCGCGTACTACATCAGGCAGAGCATTTGGGGGAGAACTTAAAGACATTCAAAGAAAGCGGCAACGATGGCGCAGAGGTAATGTCTATGCATTGCTCTCTACCTTCAAAAATTCCCAGAACGCATACAACATAAACTATGTCTAAAAAGGTTAAAACTATTCCCGATTGATAGTTTGAGATGATTTGATAGCTCTAGTTCTCGTTTTATTCTAACTTTGCCTCTTTGAAAGAATTTTATTTAAGGACGTGCTTTCACGTTTGTGTATATAATTCCACAGCTCACTGTTATTCCCAAAGTGAAGAATATATTCTCTAACTGGAAATTAAATTATAATTAATCTCATTAGGCAAATTTTGATTAAGAATTTTGAATATATTTCTCAATTATGCTATAACCTGATTTCGCCAAAGAAAGTAGCCATGCTACCCCGCATTATTGAGAAGAAAATTTTGAGAAATTTGAATTAACCAACGCGAATATTTCTTAGAAAACCTAACAGTACTTCTCTTTACATAGTCACTGATTGAATTGCAAATATTCGCTAAATCATGATTTCTACTGTTCACTGCTACATCCATCCATATTTCCACCCATTCTATCCATCCGCGCCATGGATCGCAGGAATCATCTTTCTAAGATTAAGATTTCGCTTAAATACACTTTAAGCTCTTTGAATGCAATTAATTGTGCGGATATTATTATCTAATTACAATCGTTTGTGTATTTTTTAACTGAAAGTTTAAATCTTTCTATTGAACACACTTTGCAGATTCCAATTCAATACAATGGGGATATTTTCATTTTATAAACCGCATGAAAATCATAACAAAAGATACGTGGATTCTGTGCAGGTCATGAAACTTGGTCAGCATGACCGAAAAAGTAAAGGAAACTTCGATTGCATGGTGATTTACTGGAGGTTTAGCTGACGAACTACGGTAAAGCAAAGGTCGTTGCCATTTCTTTAGAGTAGAACGTTTAAAAGATTTGGATGACATCTGACAGTTGAACTATCACTACTTCTTTAAGTCACCTTTTCTGGAGATCCGGATGAATTTCGAAATCGATCTAAAGTTGTGGCACATCGCGTAAGGTCGGCCTGGTGCTACCTTGAAATGGAGATGAAGTTTTATCCATTTCATTCCAAAAAAGTGCCATCTGGTCTCATCATTATGCTTTGTATATGAACAACTTAGTTTTAAAAGAACTTTTTTCAACTTGTAGATTGCCAGTATAAGAATTCTCAAGAAAGGCTAACAACTTCAAAGTTTGGAATTCACCAGGCGTGTATCGAAGTTGCCACCACAACGTAATTCCGAGAGACCCCATCTCTCGCTACAAGATATCAAAATGAAATTAACAGACAATAGTACAAGATTCATTGAAAAATGCCGAAATAATATTTTGATGAGGACATGGTCCATTCAATATCAATCTGCGATGCCCAGTGAATTTACCTACAGCCTCGTCAGCATCTCTGTAGATGAATTTTTTTTCCTGGCCAGAATTAGGCATGTTTAATTGCGATTCCATTGAAGTATGATTTTTATTTAACAAAAATACAATTTGTAAAGCTGACGATAATATGTTGGATTACCAGGGATTATTTTCGTAGGTATTTTATATTCTTGTTAGAATCGGAGAATAATACGCTGGCCCTTATGTAATGCACTTGTGAAAGTACAGAATGCACAATTCTGGTCCATGCTTGAATAGTAACGACGATGACGATGCTGCGTGTGGAGTGCATCATCATGCATCCCGCCCCGCACTGCGGTCCATGTTCTACGGATACAAACAATGCTCTCATTCTATTACAATCGCCAATGATTGCTGAAAGCACTTTGGGCCCGGTATTGTATTGCTCTAATCCTTTCGTAAGACATCTTCTGCAGTTGTTCAATCAATGCAGAAATGCAATGTTTTGCAGAAGGGTTGATAAGCCCCTCTTGGCAACTCGCATTTTGTATGGTCTCCTGTGAATCTATCGACTCGAGTGGCTGGCATCCGAGTTATGGTTTGTGGGTTGTTTCTCTAGAAACTGGAAAATCCATGGCAGGGGAGCTACGAGAGGAGCCATGTAAAGGTATTTTGAATTTCTAAATACGATTCTTACGGACTACATGGATTGATTGAGCCCGAGTGTGTTTATATAAAAATAGAAAGTTTGTGGGCATGATGTAAGTATGTGCTTGCACCTACTGACTCCTTATATTTGATTTGCGAGAATATGTGCATGATTGATTCTAAGGATTTTGAGATAAGTTTATGCAACGAAGCGATTGCCGACATTGAATAACAGTTTAATGAGCTGAACTGGGCTACGAACCATTTTCCATGCAGATTGTACTCGTAACAACGAGATTTTCAGTGAAAATTTTCATCCATATTAAGTGATAGGAATACAGAACCGATTACCGCCACAGGAACCTCTGCAATTGTAGATTACATGTATCTCAGGCTTCAGAATAATGGATGGGAATGCTCAATCTCAATTTATAGCCTCCATTCCTAAATCTAAACTATTCTTTTACAATTTCGGGATCGCTATTACCATTGTTGGCCAAACATGACCTAGTGCTTTCCATTTATCTGGTTAAATAATAATGATAATAATCGCTTTCGCAACAATCCATATTGGATCAGGGCCTTGAAGTGTGTTAGAGTACTTCATTCAAGATCGTAACGGTACACTACAGTACATTGTAGGAGGCAATGTGGTTAGCATTGCGCTCGCTCGAGATTATTACCCTGATTTGATTCAGGTACTCATTCAAAGCTGAGTCGACTGGTATCCGACGTCAAAGCAAGAAACAAATCCCACTGCTTCCAGTAAGATTTGAACCGCGACCTTCCGTACGACAGCCTTCTGCTACAGTACATTGTAGGAGGCAATGTGTCAGCATTACGCTCGTCCGAGATTATTACCCTGATTTGAGTCAAGTACTCATTCACAGTTGAGTCGACTAGTATCCGACGTCAAATCACGATACAAATCCCACTGCCACCAGGGAGATTTGAACCGCAACCTTTCGTATGACAGCCTTGCGCTTTAACCACTCACCTATCCGAACATCTGGTTATGGTCCTTTATGTATTAAATTAGTAATCCCAGTGAGACCTATATTGGGTGAAACAGACTTCTCTGTCAACGGTAATGCGCACAAGAAGCGTAAGACACCCACATTTGTGGTAGGCGACGCTTTATTGTGCTCTAAAGCCTGCATCTGCGCGTCCCACTGAGATCTTAACAAAGCTGGTCCCTGCGTGATTGTTGCTCCACCAGGTAATCCCGGCTTTGAGTTTTTGGCGGTCGACCCAGTTCGAAGAACTTCTTATGCAGGGTATTTGCAGATCTTCAGACAATTATTGGTCTTCGCCACTTCACATGGTCCCTAAATCTAATAGCGAATGAGGACCTACAAGCTACAGGTTCATAATATTTGAGACCGATGCCCCATTTCACTCATCCACGATTTTGTGCACTCTATCACAAACTGCGTTATTTCTCGACCTTGGGCTTAGTTAAGGCACACCATCAGATCCCTGTAGCTTTCGGAGACATTACGAAAACTGCAATATGTACAACTTTCGAACTCTTCTAGTTCACTAGGATGACTTTTGGCCTATGCAACGTGGCGCAAACCCTTCTGAGATTCATCCACTCAGTGCTGCGAAAACTTCACTTCTGCTTCTGAGTCAGAGCATTTAGAACACCTCGAGTGTATTTTTCAACGTCTCCTTGAGGCCGGACTACTCCTTAACGTTGAGAAATGCAAATTATTGCAATCGCAGGTGATTACTCCTGAACACATCCATCCGGACACAGTCAAGGTGCAAGGGCTTTCGAGCTTCCCGTTTCCAAAAACCGTTAAGGATCTCTGAAGGTTCTTGGGCATGTTAAACTGTTATCGTCGTTTTTTGCCCAAGGTCGCCCACCATCAATCGATCCATAACACCTCCTCGTCTGGGCCAAAGGAAAAAAAACTTTTACACTTCTGGCATTCCTTCAGCAAGATGGACTCCTATCCATATTCGTCGATGCCTTAGACATTGCCGTAAGTGCTGCTCTTCATCAAAAAGTGAATCAAATGTGGAAGCTTTTGAGCTTCTTCTCCAAACAGCTCAATCCCGCTCAACGGAACTACCTTACCTTACCTTACCTGGAAATTAAATACTTCCGGTATTCCCTTGAAGGCAGGCCGTTCACATTCTACACGGACCTTAGATGAGAGACCAAGGCCATATATTCTGGCCGATTTCCGACAGGATGTATTTCATGCCATTTACGATCAGGTACACCCAGGCGTTTGGACGACGAATCGGTTAGTCACCTAGAAGTATTTCTGGCCGTCCATAAACAAGGACATTAATTATTGGCCCAGATAGTGCGTCGCATGCCAGAAGTGCAAGAAGTGCAAGTAGTAGGAGTGAGTGTTCCCTCGGTCCACCAAGCGTTTCTACACAATCCACCTCGACATCATTGGCCCTTTGCGAGACTCGCACGGTTTCAGGTATTGCCTCACAATAATTGACAGGTTCACGCGGCGGTGGTGGATCTTAGGTAGCCACGTGATTCTTTGCAGCACGGGGTTGGCCGTTCCTAGTTTGGCTGGAACTCGATGATGTAGCGGCATTCCTTAAATACTGCCCTTCGGATAGAATACGGCAAACGGTCTTTCCTTAATATGAAATATCCCCCCCCCTCCCCCCGTCTAAAATTTTTCTAACATTAGTTAGTTGTTCCTGTTCTCTCCTTTAGAAAGGCATTTAGGGAGTCTGTTTGTTGTTTCTTCACTATCATTACATTAAGCGTTATCCAAGTGATAAATTTGCATCAGCGAGACAAACATAAGACGAAATCCATCACGACTGGGATTCGAACTTAGAGCGACGAGATTAAGAGGCTGACCCTTTACGTAAAATATTGATGCATTGTAATCTGTCTTCTCCACTATCACTACTGGGTTGTACTAAGTTCGGAAGTATTTCGGGTCTATTGGGAGTAGACTTCTCATCCCAAGTCCTTATCAACTAGTTTAGTTTTCTCCTCAAGTACTTTTTTCTGTGTTAAAAACCCAGTTTTCGTTTTAATTGTTGCTTCCTCCTTGTAGGTACTGTGTGATACCATTGACAAGATGCAGAGAAGTCTTTTGTTGTTTCCCGTTCCCACCGTAAATTATTGTATGTTAGCTTCCTCCTCTTCTTGTTTCTATTTACGTCCCATCAGGTGTTCTATTGTTTTTGCATTGCACCCGTTTATCATCACGATTTATTTCTTTTTTCTTGTAAAAATTTTTCTTACTAAGCGACCCATTGACATTCGATATATCATAGAGTTCAGACGAGCTATTTTTCGATGCCATGCATGATTGGGCGTTATTGTGGTGGTCGTTGTGTTTGGGTGGTATTTGTGTGGATGCCAAACTCTACCTTCCCATTCTTGTTGATCATTTTGTAACCCTACTCAGAGAGGGGAGAGGATGGGAAAGATATGGAAACGAATAAGGAAGCTACTGCGTTTCTAATCTCTTTTAAGAATTGCGACGGCAGGACTATTTCATGCTTAAGCTGTAGGGTTTAGTTTGAAACCATATTCCCGCAGGGGTAAAAGGGGATATAGAGGGTGGAGTGGGAGGTCCACTATTTCTAACCCCGTTGAAAAATCACGGCAGTCACCCCCAAGTAGCGCTTATCATAGTAAAGTTGGGTTTGTCAACCCCAAAATCAAAGAGGTGATAAAAAAGCTATGAAAGAGGAAGAGGATTTTCGATAAGATCCACAAATTTGATAAACCTAAATGCTATCTGGCGTTCTGGCCATCGCTTTCTCTGAGGCAGGGTTTGCCACGTCGTCTTTTCTAAAAACAGATATTACCCTTATAGACTTTCCGGGCTTGATCGTCCTCAAGGACAATGATTTCCCTACCAATAAGCTGATACAAAAATAGTCCCTTTACGGAGCGCTGTCATTTTTCAACGGGGACCAAAAAGGGGTGAACTTTCATTTTCCTCCTGCATACCTTCTCCTAGGGGCCTGGCAAACCAAACTTTATCCCGTCTGCGGAGAAGGGATTCAAAGTTGAACCTTCGCGTTTGGATATGAATTTTTAAGCAAGAATGGCCACCGCAGTTTTTTAATGCTGTTGCAGAACTCCACATCCTTTCATCATCATCACCCTCCACATCCTTTCCCCATAACGGAATAGGGTTGGAAATTCAAACTTTTAAGGGGGGTGACTGTCACGAATTTTTATCGGGGCTGAGTAGGAGTGATCATTTCCTTCCCCGGCCGGAAACTCCTCACTCCGTAAGTGGATAAGGTTGATATTTCAACCTTCCCCAATATCAATTTGGAACTTTTTTACGAAAAGTTATCTTGAAAATATAATGAAACTCAATTTCATAGCCTCTATGACTAATGTGAATTTGGTAGACAGGCAGACGCCCTTTAATTTTATTAGCCAGTTATATGACCGGAAAACCCTAATAAAAATTGACTTTCGAAAAATTCTGAGCTGGTTTCTGAGTGGTAGTTTCAATTGTGTATTACTACCTGAACAAAATAGGTTTTAACTTCGTTCTGATTTGTACTCTTGGCTACTGTAGATATACACTGTGCACCAGATAACATTGTCCGTTTCCTCTAACTTAAAGTACCACGCAATTTTCAGTTAATATTTGAATTTGAGTTAAGTTAATTGGGGCTGTACTTTGACTTTTTTACTTTTCGGTCCATAAGCCAATTGACATTCGGTCGTCTGACCCTTGGTTCAATATACCTGACAATCAATTCTTTAACTCTAGAAATTTCAGAATTCCTGTACCAACGGACCTAGCCTAGTTTGGGAACTTCTAAAAGAATAACCCAAAATGTGATTATATTAACCCAGTGACTTCTAAGAAATATTTATTAAGAAATTGCTCTAAGAACTCGTGGGGCCTGACTATATGATGGAAAAACAACAAGGATATTTGTATTTACTGAGAAATTTTAGGTAGAAAGAATTAATATTTCTATTTTATGAGGATACAGAGATACAGAGTTTGCTTTAATTTTGGGCCAAATTGTTGGAATTTTAATTCATTTACCATAAATATGACAAATTAAAGGCTTTTTAGACATGAGAAGGGTTGGATTTTAATGTAGGAATTGATAGCTCCTTAGTAAGGAAAATTTATCATTTTGTGTAGCCAGTTCATAGAACTTTTAATTTGGAGTTACAGTCACTTAATGCAAATCTATCTGTTTTGTCTGCTAGTCGGAAATCGCAGTAACAGTAATTAATCGAAGACCTCTAAATAGTTTTAAGCTGTTTTTCGATAGTAATCAACTATTTTCCAGCTACTTCATAGAATTTTATCTACTGGATGGTAATTCTCTGGCAAGATAATGCGGTTAGTAACAATCAGTTAATTCTTAGATTAGTTCTGGACAAATTTGATTTCTCTTTGTGGTATTATTATAAGAATATTTTTAAATGCCCACTTACGGGGTCAGAGGGATAAAAGTTTTCTAGAGAATTTTCTTTGATAGAGTCAGTCTATCAACTTTGTAATCAAGGAGCAGACTTTAATCCAAGGTTTAATTTTATAGTTTTTCTTAGCAAAACCACAAAACATGGTAATAGGGTTGAAGTATAAAAGACGGAGCCGAAATGTCACCCGATCTGCAACCTATTTATGCCCTGTAAGCCTCTGTAAATTCTCTTCTCATATTACCGAAAACCAATAATTAAAAAGTCGTAAAATTTTTATATCAGTAAATATTTTCCAAGTACGTACAAATCCACCTGTTCCGCAATAATGACGTCTGAACTACTTCTATCCATAATAGAATCACCACAAAACTACCGAAAGTCCACCATAACTAATCCTGGCTTACGTCTCTATAACGTTTAAATCGCCAATGAACATTTCATCAAAAAATTGGCTCATTATTGTTGTATTTAATGTGACTAATTAGATAAAATCCGACTTATTGAAAAGTCTTGTTAGTAATTCGATATCGTGCTAATTGTTTTCGGTAAAATATTATGCAAATATGAGCGGAATTAGGAGAAGATACATGGATACTTTACTCGATAACTAGGATTATGTAAATATGTGAAATTTATGATTGCGCTAAGACGAATTGACATGCAAATATTTTATTGCTCGTTATTAGAATGCTTTTGAGATACTGTTAGCAGATAAAAAGATGGGAAGTCTACGGTGAACATTAATCTTTAAGACGCCACTAAAGACCTACTTAGTGAATCATTAAATTTTTACTTGCTCTAAATGAATTTCATTTTAAGGAATTTAACCCGACAAAAAAGAAAAGATGGTGAAAAAAGAAGTTTGTCCTCGGGAAGGTGAATATATGTGAGTACAAGTTGTTGAGTACCAATTTTGCAATTCGTTATAACTTTTCCGATTTATTAATGCATAAGTGCCTGTTTTGTGTAGCCCAGCAAATGAGCTCATTAAACTTCTCTATTGATAATAATGCTCGCCTTTGTATTTCTTATCATTGATACCGATTGCATACGTTCTATCATAAAGAAGTTGCTGTTCCCTCACCAAGATATCTTATATATCCCCCCGAGGAGAGTGCAACAATTAAATTCAATATGAACCGCCAATTAAAAAGGAGTGCCGTCAGTACTCTACTATGTGTACGAGTATACAGATATCTTACAGGGCTGGGCCCAGAACGAACCCTTTTAGACTTTTATCCGAATCGCAATACAGAAGCCTTTTGATTGGAATTTGATAATGATTGCAATTGACTATGTGGAATTTAAGGCATTCTTCATGCTTCTTGTACGGCATTGCTGTGTCTCCTCCACCGATCGTTGATCCCATCTTTAGCAATTTCAGCAGACTTGTGGTCGAATTATTTAACCTAAAACTAGCACTAAGGTTTAAAAGTTTACCCAAGGTACCCTCCTGGCCAACGGTGGCAATGGAGCACTTTCGTGACGAGGGAGTTGGTTTTCAAAAGAATTTTGATTGCTAGATGGTCGTCAATGCTAAGGAGAGTCAGAATTTTATAGTGCTACATGTGCTACTGGGATTGCCAATAGGATCTGAAAGAGAAACATTTTTGAAGAATAAATTCTATGAGCAGCTGAATACAGTCCAAAGAAGCAAAATTTACCAACGCCTTGCTATATGTAAAGAAATATGGTCTTACCAACGGAAGAGATATGTTGGTGGATCTCTGCAACTTTTCCATTAGTGGCAGATGTTTTCGCGCTAGGCCTTGCATAAGGTCAGATGCGTTTCAACAGATCACAGTACAAATTCTCCATAAAATTGCTGGATCATAATGAAACGGGAGACGAAGGCGGCCACGGTTTCGTAACAGGGCAGAAGCAACTCATCAGACGCTGCCTCGCCTCCGCCAAGGGAGCAGCGTGACCGAAGCAGCTCGCAGGTGTTGTACGCTTCCATTTATAATTCGTAAAATACAATAAGGGTCCGCCCCCCCCCCCCCATAGTTCGGGCCAAAGCTCGACCGAAACTAGACAATTTCTTTTTAGGGATTGTGGAGTCCTAAGTCCGCCTCCATTTAATGTAGGACCGAAGCAAATGGAGAGCAACTTGGTTCCACTCTTTATGTGGACGAGTCCGTTGACCATAAAGATTGGGAGCAAATTGCTCTCCATTTAGTCCGGTCCGACATTAAATGGATGCGGACTTAGGACTCCTTAATCCCTAAAAAGAAATTGCTAATCATGCTTATTCGAAAATCATAGGTCTAAAAATCGGAGATCATTCACAACGGGTGGAAGAAGGATCCATATAAAATTATACCGAAGAGTATAAAAGCAACTCTTCGAAATTTTGTTCGATATAGATCAGTCTGACTTCCGCTTTGAATCCCAGTCCCTGACCACGTTAACTAATTTGGTATAATTGTGGAATAGTGTGGAGAGTTTGGATCCCACCTGGTTTTTATCAATTTCCAAAAAGCTTTGCACATTTTCAACAGAGTGGAATGCTGAAGGTAAGGGAGGTATTCTAGAGAAACTAATAGCTGTTATCAGAGCAACATAATATTATATCACTTTCCAGAATGGGGAAAAATCTCAATCCAACATCCAAATTCGGGTGTTTACTCAAACTCGGCACCCGGCACTGAAAAAGGAAACAAGTTGTTCCAGAAATATCGATGAATGTCAAAATAAAAACCACTACTAGCGATGGATATGTTCTTGCGTTCTAATCCATTAATCTTTTCGCTGGAAACACTGTAAACACACATGACTATATTAATTACTATTTAAAAGATTTTAATGTCTTTCGTGTCGTTTGACTTCAGAAACTGGGAATTTCAAAGTAGGATAAAGGATACTAAATAAGAGCAAAAGGAGAAATCCTGCTTATAAGCACATTAATCCTATCGCTAGCGTGTCGCAGAACAAAGGCAACTGAAATGATCTGCCTGCTGGGAAACCATGGATACTAGAAAGTTGGCTTTCCTAGACCTGCTCGAGGGAAGATAGTTGAAGACCGGAATCGATGCAGCTACTAGAAAGTTTAGTGAAAGTATTCCGGAGGCCCTAACAAAAACTTCATAAATGTCCTTAACTTGAGTTGATCTTCCTCTGTTTGCAACGATCGCGGTGGCATCTCTTTATTCTTTGAGTCACTCAAACAAAGTTCCCGTTCGTTCACTCCCTCTTCGTCACCACTTTCAATCACAAATTTGTAGAATTTTTCAGTGATCATTATCATCAACGGTCCAGAAACCGGCATTCGGTCTAGGCCTCCCTTAATAAAGAACTTTAGACAGCCCGGTTTTGCGATGATGTCCACCAATTCGATATCCTTAAAAGCTGTCTGGCGTCCTGGCCAACGCCATCGCTCCATCTCAGGCAGGGTCTTTTGTACTGTAGATATTGTCCTTATAGACTTTTGGGCTGGATCATTTTCATCCAGACGAATTAGGTGACCCACCCACCGCAACCCACTGAGACATCCGAGGCATTTATCCACAACCTGACGGCCATGGTATCGCTCATAGATTTCATCGTTACGTAGGCTATGGAATGGTCCATCCTCATGAGGGAGGCCAAAAATTCTTCGAAGGAGAACCCAGTTCTTCAAGGAATACGTAAGGACTGGAAAGAACATTGTCCTCTGCAGTTTTTGTAAGCTGAAATAGATTCTGTTGGTTGCCAACAACCATGTGCGGGTTTCATCGTGATCGCTGTTATCGGTTGCGATTTTCGACCCGAGATAGGAGAAATTATCAATGATCTAAAAGTTGTAGTCTCCTATCTTTATTCTTCTTGTTTGACCAGTGCGATTTAATGTTGTTGGTTTATTGGTTTTTGGAACTGACGTCTTGCCTTTCCTTGATGTGCACCCCAAGATCCCGCGCTAATCACCGCCTGCTCGATCTGGATGAAGGCAGTTTGCACGTCTCAGGTCGTTCTTCCCATGATGTCGATATCGTTAGCATAGGTTAGTAGTTGAGTGGTGCCCCTTGAATTTACCTCAGCATCATGGTTCACTTTTTTCAGGGTCAAGTTAAAGACGACGCGTGATAGGGCGTCCCCTTGTCTTAGACCGTTGTTGATGTTAAATGTTCTCGAGAGGGGCCAAGTATGTTTGTTGTCGTATGAATGATAACGTTCTTCAGGTGGTTGTGAAAATTTGTTGATGCTTGATCTCCAGGATCTCTGTTGATTGCGGTCATTACGACATCCATTTCTTCTTGTAGGTGTTCCAGAGGGTTATGTTATTGATGGCATCAATACTAACTCTCCGCGGATTGTGAGAGGGGATTCTAAGTGGTGTTGTTATTCGAGCCCGGAGCACCATGTCAACAAGATAGTGATCCGAGTCTGAGTGACCCCCGCTTTCTGCACAAAGCAGTACTTCCAACAATCATTTTTTGTGACACTGCTAATTGAATAATCCGCAGTTCTTTATCATTGGTATCCTTATGTAAGCTATGGGAGCCGACGTATCGCCTGAATAGAGGCTCCGTTCCTTCTTCGCTGTTAAAATCTCCCTATATGATTTTGATATCATAACTGGAATAGGCTTCGAGGATTCGTTCGGAGAAGGTATCCTTCTCCGACTCTGCAGTCACCTCTGTAGGGGCGTGAACGTTAATGAGGGTTATATTTCTAAATTTGCCTCGCAAACACAGAGTGCAACGCTGTTATATCTGCCCTATATTGGGACAGGGTATCAGCTAGCTGCTTGGCAGCTCCTGCTCTGTACAGGGGTTGCCGGGGTAATAGTTGTGTTGTCAGTCCATTCCAAGGCTGCTGTTGTTGCTTCATAACAAGTCGTTTTCGGTGTAGGGTTGTCAATTCTACCCAGCCCCCTACCAGGGGGAGCAGTTGGCACATTTTATCCTGTTTTTAGGCGCGGGAGACTCGCCTTAATCCTTGTCCGTTTGCAGCTTTCTGTTAAGGAAGAGGTCGCAAGGGTTACCATGTGGAGTTGGAGATAGGGTTTAGTAGTGGAGCCGTGGAGTGTGCGTTCAGCAGGCGTTTCCCAGGTTTTATGCTCCATCCACGTTTCGCCCTGGGACCTATACTACCCTTTGACCACCTCCGCTGATCGCTCAATGAAAATATCTTCAAGAAAGTAGGTGTAGGATTTGATAATTAAATCTTGTTATTTGCAGTACCCATTTTAACGACTTACCTTCCGCATGAAGTTACACTTGATCGTCTCATCTGCCTGTCTATTTATTCATCTGCCCGTCCGCATGTCATAAAATTTCTTCATCATCAAGTATCTTAATGGCGGTAATTAATAGTTAGGTTAGGAAGTTAGTCTTGTGAGATGGGTTCCAGAACATATTGGTTCCATAGTTGTGGGTTAGGCGTTTAGTCTACAAGGATTTAGGTGCCTTTAGAATGATTTACAGAGGAAAGAAAAGAAAAGAGTTATGCCCGATTGCCTCATTGCGAGAATTTTTCTTTAACTACAGATGGGACATATAATTGCCGAAGATTCCTTTTTAACTCTGACGAGCAATTACCTTTAATTTCAATTGGGTGGTGCTCGCGTAATGGCCGAGGTTTACATAGACCTGGTTTCTTATGCCTTTTGTAGAAAAAATGGGATTCGCAACCCACTGAAACGCCCTTCTTTTCGCGAAGAGTCATCTGGTTTAAACTAATGCATCCAAGCCGACCCCTTCGCTTTGAATCCGCACTGGGGTTTCTAGTGGTCGTTTCATAGCGCCGGCGTCTTGAAACTTACGGCAGTTCAGTTCTCCTTAGATTTTAGTGTCTCATCAACCAAGTGTCTCCTAAATGGGCCTGGCACAATGACCCATTACGTGATCAAAATCCTGCGATATAATGGCATGTCCAGAACAGTCGAAAGTCAACCAACCTCAAGCTATGATAATGGTACCTACATTCACAGTGTGTCACGTAGAGAATTCTATTTTTACCTTCCGTTCGATCCATTTCTCAGAACAATATGGTATATTCATAAGGCGGTGCTATTTACTCAATAATTCTTTCCAAATAGCTTTTCCAAAATGTGCAGTTACATAGGATGGATTTATCCTCCATCCCCCGTAAAGATAGCACTTTTCCTCCTAGAAATTCTATAAGGATCGTACTAACGATTAAGTACATTATCTCGGCTGATTTTGTCCTAAATACCATGTACACTCTCAACGCGATTAGATGATATGCCGAATTTACTCTTCCCTATTTTACGGTATCACCTAACGCTTCCACTCAGACAGAAGCCACATATAACAAGGTGAATCGCACCACCTTCAGGGGATGGTCCAAGTGCCCATCAGAAATTATTTTAGTATGGACCATCGCATGGCAACCAACGTGAACATTGAAAATATTGTAGATTGATGATAAGGGTCGGCTCCGCCTTTTCCTCCCCTAGGTCTCGTTTGACGGTTTTATGATTTCATCCAACCCTGATTTGAGTGCATGAATGGTTGGTGGTACAGCTCTACGTCCCCGTACAACCTTACTTGAAATACCGATTTCTGTTGCCTCCTCTGGAGCTTGCAAACTGAGCAAACCAGTTTGTATTATGTTCCATAAAATGAGGAACTCTTAACTGTGCGCCCTTTCGTTATTCGCAATGGTAGTCTCCCGAGAATGAAGCTTTGATAAGCCAAGCTTTTAATTTAGTCGCAGTAGTTGTAGTAGCTCAACTAAAAGTAGTTGCTACTGTGCAACATTTACAGACGGCCGTAGCATCCCGAGCTAAATATATGACCTTTGTTATGACATCGGTCACAGAACGGATCTGAGAGGAATGGGAATTTTTCTCCAACATCATTACCATGGTGTCTGAAAGACAGCCTTAGCAGTCAGTTTGAGAGGTTCTCTTCCAATTCACTCCAATTGCTCTCAATCGACATCCAAATCCTCCATAATTCCTTCCTGGAAATTGAAATATTGAGAAGACGACCCGTAGTTCAAATCTTCCTGTGCTGCGGAAAAATGACGCTTATATTTTGAATACGAGCCATGGGCAGGTAATTTGACGTGATTGTAGCCAATATATAAATCCTTAGGTATTGCCTCACGGAATTATGCCCGCTTCGAAATATAATCCTCTGTACTATTCTCCCCAGTCTCCAGTGTTTTTGTTCCAATTCCTCTATCTGCCTCTATGTCTTTTCACTCAGAAACAAGATTCATTTTAGAAGTAGTTGAGTCTTCTGATGAGAAGCAAACACCACCTCGGGATCGTAGAAATGCTCGTCTCAGTTTCGCGTTGAGTACATGCGCTTTCTCCGTTCATTTTCGGAAAGGGCAAGCAGAAATGTATCCTACTCTTAACCTTGGCAGATCTCCTAAGTATCCTGGCTGTGTTGTTATGGGATTTTTTTTCGTCGTGTTTTTCTTTCTTCTCAAGTCCAGTTGAAAGTGACCTGGTCGTCACTATGAATGTAGTATTTACCGTTAGGACGACATCAGGTTCGAATCTACTCCTTCGGAAAGTGGTCACGCTTCTAGTTTTGACCAACACCATGTCCTTAGACGCCTAGATTTCTTTGACCGGTTAGTTCACACCACAAATTACGCGCTGACAAAATTATACTATCCAATCTCCGTTCGTATTGTGCTATTGTTGCACTAGGACGAGTGTAGCATCATGTACTGTGGCTCTCCAATGAAGTTCTTAATGGGGTTTGGGGTATTTTACCGAATAAAGAGCATCTAAAGCATCTTTTTAAATGTGTTTGTTATCTTCACCACAAGGTCATACATAGGCACTAGTATACGTGGTTACCATGGAAAGATGCTCCAACTTCAGATGAGCGCTAATAGGAGAGCATCCATTTTCTGCTCTTCCAATGGTGGTGCTTAGGTAGTAACCCCAAAAAAATCAAGTTTCTCACCCTATCCACTAGGTAAGTCATATAGTGTGAAGATTTTGAGAGCATAAATGACTTAATTTTAATTCAAGGGTCTAACCAAGCGTTTTAGTAGTGAAGTCTCATTCATGATAACGGGTCAAAGCTATAAGATATAGAACAGGCACTTCACTACAACCCCATAAGGCAGCATTGCAAATTAGTTCTGTGTTCCCTGATCATTTAAAGGACACCGCTTAAAAATCCAATCCTTGCCATCATCGTTATTTAAAAATGGTTTAAAGACATAGAAGAGGACAGTCTCCTTGCAGACCTCTTTCATGGAACTCAGTCTTGTATATCCTCTCATAAGAAATCAAACCTTTCTCAAGCGGAGGAGGAAGTGGATTAATAAAGCATTCCAAATGAGGTCGAACATTTCGATCGCATCAATAGATCGAGTTGAAAAGATAGTTTAAGACCATATGAAAAGACATTGAGCAAGGGTAATGATAAAAAGGTATCGTTGTTTTTGTTTCATTAATAGGTTTACTCTCATCACCAATTGATTTGATTTTTATTGATTTTCAGAAAGCTTTCGATATCTCTTCAAAAAGGTCAACTACGGTGATGACAGCTATTTACTCTCCTGCCAAGCTATGAATGCTCCTGGAATAGCTAGCCAAGGGATTACGATAAAAGTAAATACTACTAAAACCAAAACCGATCTCTCCGGCTCTATACATGCGAGTTTTTTCGGCTTTCCCATAATACCACAAGTGTCGTGATTTTCGGTTCACTTTGTTGCGATTCCAGGAGTCTCACATTAAGGGGCGGATTTTAGAATGGACAGGATAGAAACAGAATTCTAAAACTGAATTGGGTAACAGATAAGTATGCTCTCCGTGCCACCTCCACTTGGTGATGGTTGGGAGTTCTTTCTTAAAGAAAAACTGCAGACGGAGAGACATGAAGGCGTGCCTCCCGCGCTTAAAAATGGGAAAAATAGTCCCAACTGGTCCTTCAGGTTGGGGGTTAGGTTGGACCGACTACCTTATACCGAAAACCGAAGTTACGAAGCCACGGAAGGAGCCTCGGATAGAATGGACCTTACAACGACGAACCCGCAACGAAAATGGAATAACGATTTGTCTGAGTGTAATTATGCGGTGTTTCCAACGATTAATTATTTGAAATAATAAAATACTTGTTGTTTCTTTTTCGTTGGTGTGGATATTTATTCTTGCAAATACCGATATTTCGGGAACCACTTGTTCCCTTCATCAGTGCTAACAAGAACAAGAACTTGTTAGCACTGATGACTTACGGCAGATTTAGAAATATCATATAAGCCTCATTATCGTTCACGCTCCTTCAAAGGTGACTACAGAGTAGGATACCTTCTACGAGGCAGTTCAGTGGACCCTCGAAGCCTCTCCCAAATTTGATATCAAAATCATACTTGGAGATTTCAACAGTCAGGTAGGGACGGAGCGAGGCTTCCATAGCTTACATATGGATACCAATGATAACGGACTGCGGATTATTCAGTTAGCAGTATCGCACGAAATGGTCGTTGGAAGTACCTGGTTTGTGCGGATAGCGGTCCACAAACATACGTTGGACTCTCCAGAGGGGAACCTTTTTAACCAAATTGACCACGTGCTGATTGGACGCCGCCACCTCTCAGCCTTGATGAATATCAAAACACATAGGGGGGCCAATACAGACTCTGATCACAATCTCCTTGGCATAGTTCTCCGGGCCCGAATTACAACATCGCCTACAATCCCTTCTGATAATCAGGTGAGAGTGAATACTGAGGTCGTCCACAACAAAGCCCTCCCCAACAGCTATAAGGGGAAAATGGCTACAAGCATACCTGCTCCCAACGGTAAAAAAAAGTCGGAACGACTGGTTCGACGATAAAAGTAAGATTACAATGGAAACGAAGAATGCTGCATACCAAGTTATGTTGCATTCTTGGAAGGCGAACACCGGCGGAGACCTATCACGAACTCTGTCGAGCGCGACTTCACAGACGCGAAAAGGAAACCTGGGGGAACGAACAAGTCTGTGAAGTCAAAAAGTACAGAGAGCAACCGCACCAGGTGCGAAAGTTTTACAAACAAGTTAGCAGGATGAAGCCTTATAACCTCGATGCTCATCCTGTCGAGACAACGAGGAAATCTGATTTCCGATAGAATGGGCATATGGGAGCGATGAACTGTTCAACAACCAGAGTATCGGCGAGTTGGGAGTCCCTTCAACTGAAGACGACGGACAAATGCACAGGCATGGAAAAAAGAGTCCACGCAATTCATCGTCTTAAAAATCAACTCCATACGCCCAGAACATCATTGACCCATACCAAAGAGGCTCCACTCCAGGCAAATCAGTAACAGATCAGATTTTCTCTCTGCGGCAAGCGATGGAAAAACTGTTGGAATATGGACAACAGTTGCACTATCTTTTCATCGACTTCAAGGCCGCCTATGATAGCATAGTCAGGGTAAAACTGTACACGGCCATAAGACAATTTGGTATCCCGACGAAATTGATAAAACTGACTAGGCTGACCCTGACCAATGTGCGAGGCCAGATAAAAGCAGCAGGATCACCCTCAAGACCATTCGACATCAACAACGGTCTACGACAAGCTGACGCCCTATCATGCGTTCTCTTTAAACTGGCCCTGGAAAAAGTGATCCGTGATGCTGAGGTAAATGCGAAAGAGTACGATCCTCTTTAAGTCCACCCAATTATTGGCCTATGCTAACGATATCGACATCATGGGAAGAACCACCCGAGACGTACAAACTGCCTTCATTCAGATCGAGCAGGCGACGATTAGCGCTTGATCTTGGGCTGCACATCAATGAAGGTAAAACAAAATATATGGTGGCGACGTCAACACTAAAAACCAACCAACCAACAACATCAAACCACTGGTCAAACGGGAAGAATAAAGATAAGAAACTGAAACTTTGAGACCGTTGATAATTTCTCCTATCTAGGGTCAAAAATCACAACCGATAGCAGCTACGATGATGGAATCCGCGGCTTTTGGCAGCCAACAGAGCCTATTTCAGCTTACAAAACCTGTTCCGCTCGAAACGTCTCACCATAGGGTCAAAGCTCTTACTGTACAAGACAATGATCTTGCCAGTCCTCATGTATTCCTAGGAGACTTGGGTTCTTAGCAAGAAAAATTGCGTACTCTTGGCCACGTCCGAAGAATTTTTCGCCCCCTACATGAAGATGGACGATTCCGTAGCCTACATAACGACGAAATCTATGAGCGATACCATGACCGTCAGGTTGTGGATAAAATCCGGCTCAATAGGTTGGGGTGGGCGGGTCACTTAACCTATAAGGATGAGGATGATCCGGCTCGAAAAGTCTATCAACGCAATGTATATGGTAGAAAACGAAGACGAGCAGATCCTGCCTGAGATGAAACGATGGCGTAGGCCAGGACACCAGCAGCTTTTAGGGATATCGCCGCGAAGCCTTACCGGAAGCTATCTGGTTCCGTGGGAGCAGGGGTGACCTGGCGTGAATGCTGAGCCTACACTCAGTATAAAGCAGTCACTATAAAGCTCTGATTGTGGTCTCCAAATAAATCTGTGTCTGAAGAGGACGGTGGGATTATTCCTACATAGCAGCTGCTTACGTTAAACCTCCAGTACCTTGAAGTACCATAAAAAAGCATACATTGGGTTTCCGACCAGCATTTAAGTGCAGTTCTTCTTGAGGAGGAGTGACTGATGGGCTGCCCAGAAGTCAAATCGTGTGCATAGAAAAAATAATGAGAAGCATATTTTTTTTGATGCAAAATATACCTCACAAGTGTCGATTTTATTTATGTCGTTAGTCGACTTTCCAGGTAGCGGGAGAGGTAAGTGTTGAGAGAATAGTTAATAGCAGTCTGTATCAAGCAACGTTAGTAATTTAGCACCTACTAACTGAAACTGATGTGAATTAATAAACTTAAAAAATACAAATATGGGCCAGAGAGTAACTCCTTTTTAGTAAATCATCGTCCAACATTATCCGCCATATTTTTATTCACAATGATTGCAGAGTGAGTTACGAGAAGCCGAATTCATTTTTCTCAACTGTTTAAGTCAATCTGTTTATATGAAACGTAATTCGTTCCTCTTAAGGAGAATTCGAATCTAATAGTCTATCTTATTTTTAACCAAATCTTTCTAAATCGACAAGATTGACCTATTAAAAACAAGTAATTGAGGAACTGAATTAATGATGAAGATACGACATTAATGATGAAGATAATCATTCTCACTCTTGGTTAAGATACTTTAGTTGATTAAATCATCAACCACTAGAACTCCGTTCTTTTACTGCCAGCCAATGAGTTCAGTCTCAGCTTTTCAAAACTTTATATCCCATAGAGTTTCCGATGAAGCTTCATCAGACCTGAAGGTGATCAAAACCCACAGTAAAGTACATAAGTCAGCTCGGAGCAGGAAGCTGATCCTTTATGTCATGTAATCAAAGAAACAGACAAACTGATAAGTGTAAGAATATTCGCATAGTTTTATAATTGAGAGAAGATATGAAGAACAGCTAAATGTCAACTATGTAGGTATCTATGCTGCTTCAATCTTTGGTAACATTCCTTGGTATCGAATGTCCATAACTAATAGCGTGAGTAATATCTAATACTTGAACATAAAATTTGAATTCTGCATACTTTCTGCATTAGTCAGCCAATCGCAACTGCATTCTGCACCTTCTATTATAATGTATTGCACATTAAATTTATCTTAACTGATCAAATTGGTGTAGATTCAATCACAAACTACTGGCGCCTACCGACATTATTCGCAATGACCCTCATAAATAAGCCAGCTAAACCTAATGCCACTTTTAGCTACTGAAACAAGCTCTCTGCTGTGATATCCTGCAGTTACCACATCGCCGGAAACATATGAGCTGGCATAAGAGTCCGTACAACAAACGCTTTAAAAGATTGATGATTGCAGAGCAATCCCGCGGAGACCTGCCATGAATTGTAACTCGCTAGCTTACACCGTAACTGAAATGATGCGCACCAACAACAACAGATGTTTGTATCTGATCACGCGAATTTGATTGAGTTTGATTGATGATGTGGACATGGTGGAGTTGAAGATGAAACCAATGATGGGGATGAATAAAGAAAATGGAGAGGCCAGAGGAGCCGCTTCGTTCCCTAATCGATCTCCAAGTCGCCAGTTTTCTAGCTCTTTTGTGGCTGTTACCTTCAGATGCCTGTATCTTGGATTTGCTTTCTTTTCAACACCGCGGTTGGGATGATGGAGATCATCAGTGCAAGGTGTTCCTTTATGTTTGCCATTTCACGTGGGAAATCTAAGAAATCACTTTTTTTGACCTGCTTCAGATTCACTTGGAGTGTTGGTAATTAGAGGTTCATTGATGCACGTGTAGAGTAAACAATATACGGGAAAAAGTTTTGCTGGTTATGAATATTTCTATTGTTGAAATTTTGGAGCTTCCATTTACTAGAATCAATGAGAAACTGGACCGGAGCGAGATGATAGAAAAAATGAAACTGGATCGATTTGGCTGAACTTTGTTATTGTGTTCCCGATCTATTATTTGATCTTTCATACAATCTTTCTTGAATTTGGAGGAAGAAGTATTTCTTTTGCAAAAATGAAAGTGAACATTTGAGAAACACGCAGCCACGATTAGTTACAATAGACCATGGGATTTACAGGCAAACGCTACAATACACTTCATTATTGTTGCGCAAACGGAAGTTGCCTGTACGCGTGTAAAGCTATCTAAAGGTTTCTTACGCGTTTTGCTTTTTTAAGCTAACGCCGTACCTTAACTGTTATAGAGTTTATTGTAAGTCGATTTCAGAATTCATGCATCTACAAAACTTGGTTAATATTGATAGCTTATTTTTTTTTGAAAACTTGAATATTTCTAGGGTCCCGCAAAATGGACTCCCGACCCGACACTAAAACCCAACTCCATTGACCACAGTACTATTGTAAACCGTCATATATTCTGAGTCGTCTACTTTAGTTCTTAATCTGTTCGTCAGAAATTCTGCTCAGAATTCTGAGATAAGCCATGGCCAGTGGCTTGGGTAGCATAAAGCATGGTGCTAGCGTCAACAGAAATAACTTTAACAAGGCAAACAAACCAGCCCAGGCTACCAATGTTGATTTTACTCGCTTCCTCCAACAAGCCTAAGCTGCAAGGAGCAGTACTGCTGGGGAACCTTTAATCTTAGCCGTCTTATCTCGCTTGAATGCTTTGATGGCCGAGATTATTTCATTTTGCAGGAGCAGTGTTTTTACCTGTAAGAAGTATATGATATATATGAACCGGGGTGAAATTTTCCCTCCATCTCTTCAGTTGCTCATAATCGTAGATGTGGTGTTGAGCGCTATCATCCCTGATCGGAACATCGAATGATTTGCAACCAACTGTTGTTTCGCAGTTCTGTTCTTTCGTGATATGGTATGCAGTGAAACCATTATTTGCGGCAACTTCTGCCTGACTGACCAGTTCCCTCCTTTGATCGATTCACTTTAAGGTTCAGCAGCCAGACAGAAACTATGACGGCAATTCGGGACGTGGCAGGACTTTTACTTGCTCCGCAAAAGAGGGCAGTTTTGGTAGCATCCCAATGCTCATCAATATTCCCTGACGAGCTGTTCAAGACGCCTGTCGCCCGGTCATCAAAGTAGATTTCCCGCTACAGAGTGTCTACCGGGTCTCGAAAGCGGATCGTATTGAGCTTAGGAGGTAAAGATTCCTTAACCCTGCGAGAGGATGTAAAGTGATGACCTCGCCGAAGGTGGATGTCTGTTTCACGCGTCTAAAAACTAAGGCCTAAATCTACTGCTGATCACTATGTGGCTGATTTGATGATCAGTGACAAGAGAGGTGGAAGAAGCTGTGTTGGCGGGAGAAGTTAGAGAAGCCTTAAAATGCCGCAAATCCCTCACTATTTTGGGCAACGAGGGAATCTGTATTTAGCAAAAAAATTTAAAATATAAGAATGTTCATCGAAATCGAGGTTGTCTCTTTTACATTAATCTAGAATCTTCGGAACATTTTTTGTATGCTTTGGTATGTCTATCAGGTTCTTGTGGGTTTATTGCCTCGGCTGATTATAGCATCCTTTAACTAAGATTTTGCTTTGAAGGGTGTACTTACAGGCCTTCCTCTCGCTCTTAGTACTTATTTTTTTGATGATGGTGGGTTCAAACACTAATTTCTATGTCATATTTTGTATAACATCAATAAATCTTTAGTAAACTCTGGTAAGACTGGTTCCTAGTAGAAAATCGACGTAAACGTGGAAAGGACTCTTTTGACGGCACCAGTAAAAAGTTATTCAATTTTTTCTGTGGTGAACCCGTTTGAAACTTTGAGTTGGCTAGAAAAGCTGTATCGGAGAGTAAAGAGAAATTTGACATAGATGCAGTGGAATATTTTACCTTCAACAATAGTATCCCCACTTACTACGGAAACCAGAGATAGTTTCTGATAATCAAAATAAATTCAAATTTGTAGAGTCCCCAATGAGAATGCAACGAGAACTAGAGTCGAACTACTTTTTCATATCAAACGAACTAGGACATTCTAGGACTTGCGCTGAAAGCCTCCAATTAAACGCCACGACTGCATCTTTACTTCTTGCATTTTCAATGCGATGGAACACATTATTGAAAAACACTAAACTTTCAGACCCTACCACCTCTAATTTCATGAGCTATCACAAATCGCAAAATACAGTGCACGAGGCGAGGAGGTAAGCCACAATTCCAATCCTTTCGTTCGCTGGTATTTCATCAAACAAATCCCCTTGAAGAGAACTCATCTTTTCAACTTTCAGATTTACTACTCAACAACACGCCAACCTATATCAACCTCTCTCCACTTTCTGTCTATTAACGAAAGTAAGGGGGGAAGGGGCTCGTTAAACTGAAAACCTTGGTGTTATTGATATTTGCAGTTCGGTCCCATTTTACTTATGTTCCTCTCCAAGCGCAGACCCATTTTGTCATGACCCCGTGAAAGAGCGAATAGATGTCATGAATGAAGTGATGTGTCTGAGGAAATATGACATTGTCAATTCAATCCTTCCACGTTTTTGGCCAAGGTTGCGCGTAGAACATCACCGATAGCGGGAAGAAGGTTTGAAGCCCATATTCCACTGAGATTTTACATCGCGACAGAAGGAAATATCTCCCCGCAGCATATGTGTCTCTGATCATGGCTGTTAGTTTCTCCGGAAGCTCTTTCTGGGTAGAACATTTCAGATACACTTCCGGTTGACGTTGTCGAAAGTTCTCTTAAAATTGATGAGGAGCATGTGGAGCGGTGATCCAAACTCCGAATAGTGCTTCATGTTGATCCGAGGGAAGTTAAAGTACACCAGGATTCAAAGTGGAAATCAGTTTACTCTTTGTCGATGAACAGTTTTTCATGGGAAGTTCGTTAAGTTCGCCAGCTCTCTCCCTCGTTTAAGAGCATTTATGAGAAAGATTATTCCGCTTGTGTGTGGAAGAGCCACACGCTGATTTGTTGTGAGAAGTGGAACTCGGAAATTATACCATCGTTTCAAAAGTACTTGTTCTACCTCTTCACCTGCTTAGCATTATGGACAGAAGCTCATCCTGAATGTAACTCACAGAAACATCGAGAAGCTGACTATCAGCTGCAAATTCTTCCGTGATGCGCAATGTGGTAGCGAAATTGTTCTTAATTGCATCAGCTTTTCTTTCCTCACTAATAAATGATGGAATTTATTTCGCCATGGTGTACATTATGCTGCACTGGTCGTACTTTTTTGCCGAAAAGGAGCTCCAGCACATCGTACTCACCCTCGCTCGCAATCATGAGCTTTCAGCTCCTCATGTTCATCGATTCACCTTTACGCTTTTTCAGTCAGCCAAGTATTCTGACATCCTTTTGGAATGTGGTCGACAACTTCATCCGCACCAGAGATGAAGTCTTTTTTGTGGCCTACTATATGGTTGTCAGTCATCATTGGAGGTTTGGTGAAATGTGTCTCATCTCCTTCCAGAACTTCCCGAGAAGCTTGCACTCCACCTCCACTTGCCATCCATCGCGGAGGCCGTATAGTGACATTATGAGATGGGACAATGGCCAAACGATCATCTTGAGTCGGTAGAGGCGATTAAGAGGGGAGAGCTAACCCAAAAAGATGGCGACATTGACAGTAAAGATCCATCCGCAAATATTGAAGCTCCACTGACATGTGCTTACATGCCTCTATGCCAGTCAGGTTCGGGAATGCAACACTTCGATTCCTTACGTGTCTTTTACGGAAGCACCTGGAGCCGTAAAACTTCGGAGCGAAAGGGAAGAGCCACGACGGATCACATCCTCTATAGATGTTTCTCCTGCCGCAGAAATGCGATATGGCGTGGCTTTGAGTTTCCCTCCATGCCTTGACATCCTCCGGCCATTTTATTGGAGGATGCCCTTTATGTAAGGAAGTTTTGTTGGTAAAAGGGAAGCAGGGAGGAAGGAGTCCTCAAATCAAAGAAATTGGTTGGAATTCAACCATAAACATAAGAAATAATAAAAGAGAGGACAACCAATAATCAATAAAAAAAACCCAGAGCTCTGTTTGATCACATTTTCGATAAGTTCATTTTACACATTTATTTCTTCATCTTTCAAATAACACTAAGTTCCTATTTCTTTTGTTAGAAATTTTAAATAAAATAAAAAAACGTGTGTTAGTGTTCACACTCTATACATTATTGTGCCCCATTGGACGCCTTCCCTTGATGCGCTCTTTCTTCTTTACCTCCTGTCGACGAAGTCTCGCTTGGAAAATAACTTGCCGAACTTCCGGGTGGTGAAAAGATACGAAGACAGGATTACTGCAGATATTTGAAGCAGGGATAGCTTCGTTGTGTTTACTGGTTGCTTGAGTCTTCGATAAATTTTTCTTCGGAATTTTTCTCTCTCCTTTTTTACACGAGATACTTAGAGGCAGAAATGATAGGAAAATCTGATCAAAAATTTTAACTTTACTTCCTCAAGAAAAACTACGACTCTATTCAATTTGGATTGAGTATACGTCGTTGCTTGATGAAGATGTTTGGTTGGACTAGTGGCGTGACACGTTTTGATCATATCGATATGTGGTTGCACCGATTGTGGAAAAATTGCGAGAGTGGCGTCCTCGATGATATGGTCCTCTTATTCGCACTAATGAGAATTCATTTGCCAACATTGGTCTGAACATGAAAGTCGATGGTAAGCGACCAAAGGGTCGACCAAAACAACGGTAGCTTTATGCGCTGGATGGTGATTTGAAGGCCTCACTACAACATTCAGATTAAGCATTCGAGGAGACAAAATGGCGCCACCGATCAGGACGAGGCGACCCCACGGGGCAACGACTAAAGAAAAGAAGAGGTGATACGGCAGTATGTAGTTTTCGTTGTTATGCTCCGGAAAGAAAATTAATCATGACCCTGGATACCCTGCTGAAAATAAGCAAAGGATCCAAAGAACTCAAATTAGCTCACTATTTATGCGCACTTCTGTTCAACTCACTCTCGAATTATCATTGAAAAATCTTTTGAGGACGCCTAATACAATAGATGTTACTGAATGGGTTCAACCGACAAACGAAAAGTTATCGCGCAATACTTCTTTTTGAGCAAACATTGTAAAAATTGGAGTTATCTTGACTTCAAGTTACTTAAAATTTTCTAATAATCGTGACAATTTTGAATGAAACATTTAATACTAACACTTAATATGAAGGAAGTAAGCTTCTAGTTCAACCACGATAACAGAACTTCTCTTTTCTGGGAAGATAAGAATGATTTCCCAGCCTGCGTCCAGCTGATTAGCGGCCAACCTCATCAGCCGGTCCCGATTTCGTTAATTCTCACCTAACCCTGACCTTGAACTTCATAATGCAAAGTCGGTGCAACAAAAGCAGAAACAACAACGAATTGCATTGCAAGTGGCCTGCATTCAATAATCAGTAATATGGACAAGTTTTCGCACAAGCTGATGAACCAACGAACTTTTTTCCCGGCAATTCTCGCTTGCACTAGTAGACATTTTTTTTAAAAAAATAAGTAAAATTAAATCATCGACTATCTCTGAAGAAAATAAGAACAAGTATTAACTTCAAGATGTCCGAAATGCAGTTGCATTTTTGCCACAGTTATTATTTTACATACAAAAGGTTAATGCCAGTCAGCTCCAAATATTTCCATATGTCTATTGCGGATTTTGACAACAACAGAGGATAGAGGATTAGATCTGCGAGAAATTTATAAGCATTAGGACCAACAATGAACATAAGATGCAAAAGGCTCAGGAACTTATAGTAGTCACTCGGGACCCTACACTAACTGTCGACCACCAACATACCATAACAAAATCAGATCATGAGGGAAGGAAGGATAGCCGTCTAGAAAGCGAGTGTCTTATGAGATTACACACAAAAACGTAATGTCAGTCCCCTTTGAAATTGCGGTAGAATTCTGGTACGTCATGATTCTGAGTTTAAAGCAACTAGGAGTGACGAAGACGACTAATGGCTTCATCCACAGCAAAGGCAGCCGCATCCTCACCCCTGCCCTGAGACCAGCGTGACCGAAAGTGGCAACGGATGGAAGTCGTTCCCTTATTATTTAGTCACAAATACGATGTGGGTACGAACTATCTTCAACATGAAACTCCCAATAGTTTAACCCTAAGCGTGACCAAAACCAATATCTCAAAAAAAAAAGCACCTAGGAGTTTTTGACTCCGTGGCTTACGCATAAAACGAAAAAAAAAAATTAAAACAAAAATCCAACCCCAAAGGAAAAAATAAACTCATCTTCGTCGGGTACTGTGGAAATATTAAAGGGTACAGTCTCGTGGACCCCGACATGAAGAAAGTTACGAAAAGTTAAGGATATTTTTCCTGGAGGAGAGTATTTAAGAATGAAAATGAAGACATCAAAGAAGGGCGATTGAAAGGAAAGTAAACGAGGGGTATGAAGCAGACGATAACATCGACTAATACCTGGCTCTGAATGGTGATCATCTGGATTCTACGAACTGCCAAAAGTGGTGAGCAGCCATAAAAAAAACTATGGCTCTCCCATAACAAATGGGCCCCAGTGCAGGATGGACTTTTCAATGTATAAAACGACTAAGCTTAATTCAGCAGGAAAAGTATATTAGCGCAAAATTGAGGGTACAGGCCCCGGTGGATGGTAATGCACTAAATCGCTTACTATGAGCCATTGCAGCAAAAGATAATCTGAAGATAATCAAAGGGTCGTGATAGGAGCGTCGCTAGACAGCAATATTGAGGTAAAGATAGTTATGTAAAATGCATAACGATTTTATGACGTATTATGATGCCATGTGAAAAAGGCTTGCTAGTCTTGTTAAACCAAGTGGCCTAACATCAAATCACCTTAACGGAGTTTGGATTTAAGGAACTTCAGAACTATGATTGTGTTTATTGCAGGAGGAAATTTAGTAAACTGGGAATCATCGCAGTTGATGTCAACGACCTGCTGATCTTGGCAAACCCTGAAGAGTACTGAGCCGCATTGAAGAAGAAATGCGCAGAAGAATTCGAGTTCCTTATCCTTGGAGGGGTCAGATATTTATTAGGCTTGGCAAAAAGACAGAGGAGCACGAAACATTACGCTAAGTTCCTCCTGCAACTCGGCATGGTCGAGTGCAACTCTTTGATTCAAACACGAGAGCAATGAAATAGATGGAACAGAAATTCAAAATAAGGGTCGGATCCCTTACTGCTGGTTGTGGGAGGTTTGATCTATGCTAGCCAAGGAATAGGGCCACACATTTCATCCACTATTGGATACATGAGTGACTTTCTGTAAAATGAAGGAACAGATAAGTGATATCAGTTGAAAAAATTGAAAATTCGATTGTAATGCCATATAACTTTTTTACAATTTGAGGTGGTCATTTGGGGGCCTTCTGGCTCTCCTCTCCGTTCAAGATCAAGAAAAGGAATGAAAAAAATTGGTTTCCCTAAATGAACGTTAGTTGCGGATCTTATAAAATTAAGTGCTTTTGAAGTACAACAACATTGTTTTCTCAGCTCTTAAACTTTAACCTTTCGGCGCAAAATATTTTTCCCAATCTACTTGTAATGGAATTTTTAAGTTTATGGTGCAGACCATAAATCTTCTACTGTTGTTAAGATTCGAGTTCATCTTGTGGTTAATAAAGTCAGCATCCTCTTAAACGATTTTATGTTGAAATATTAGTGGCAACGCGGAGGCACTAAAAACATAATGCGCAAGGATATTATTATTATGGTTACACCTGAGCTCATGGTAATTTCAAGAGAAATTTCTTAGTAACAAAGTCCATAGCTGGAGCTGGATGCAGCATCTTTTGTGGGTATGATATAATGAGACTTCAAGTACATGCAAGTCCATTTCTGTTTTAAAAAATGATTTATGGTTGAAAGTTACTTAAAAAATTGCTACTGTGCAAATTTGAGGGAGTGGGCCCGAATATGCTGACGAAACTTGTCTTCGTTAAAAATGACTAAGGACTTTATTTATATGACCGGGGTTTTCACCTCGGAAATATAATCAGATATTGAAGTATCTCTTTTCCATTAGCAGAGTTACTGACAACTTTTGAAAGGAACAAAGTGCGCGAATTACGCCTACAGGTAATCGTTATCGGGGCCTGCCAATCTGCTTCTAAGCGAACTTGCCTTCAGCCCACTTTAAGTATTCTTCTCTATACTGTCGGAGAAGAGTCATTCGTCGTCTTTGAGTGTGAAGTCAGTTCCATTACATGGCATAATTACAATTGTCGTTCTTTCTCAAGGTGGCTCATTAGACCACAAGAATTTGCTCTGTATGGCGATTATTTTTCCATTTGCAAGTTTATCGGGTCAAATAAATCCTAAGATGGATTCTTGGTTGGTAGGGCTCCTCTTTCCATAAAAAGGAAGTAGGCGCGGAATAGAAGTACGTAATTGACGCTGGGATGTCTGGTATTTATGCTACAAACTCCTAAAACCATGATTGATATGGAAAAGACAAGAAGGGAAATCTAGTCAGCTTAGATATCCAAAGCTAACTTGTAGCGTTCACGAAGATCCGAACATCAAACCGAGATTTCTTTGAATCAGCTCAAAAGCTCTCATTATCATTTTTTGAGCCTTTGTGTAAAACAAAATCTTATTAAAACCAGTTTACTATCTGTCTGTCCGTCATGCGCTTTTTTCTCAGAAGCGTTATAGCTCTTAATACCAAATTTGGTGGAAAGGTGAGAACTATGAACATCCACGCATACAATTTAAGGGGTGGTCTACGGCGATTTAGGAAAGGCTGGTTATTTTGAGTTCTTCCTTGTTGACCTCCATATAATTATTCATGAAAATCGTGGGGTTTTGTGAGCACAGAGCATTTATCCATCTGGAACTTCGGAAACCAGATGCGAGCAACCCCTTTCCTGGAAATCTCGTCATCCAAGATAATTTTGAGCTTAACGCCCTCCTAGATCGGTGAACTGACAGCTTTAGTTTTGTTTAATAAGGAATCGATTGTAAGAAAAATTTCCAGGCAGAAGCAGGTAAACTATGTAAATTATCGGAGATCAATACATCCAATAAAATATATCGGTTGACCAAGACGATTGACGTCAAATCAAAAACTTCTTCAATTTAAGAAAGAAGTATGAAAGGGAATGGACTGTGAGACGAACGCTCCATATTTTTTTGTCAAAAATTGAAATTCTGGAAAAATCAAAAAATTGGTCCGCGGTGGATAGAACCGTTGTTTATCTGATTGGAAACATTTTTTGGGAAGAAGAAGAAGAGATTACGCGCCTTCGAGACGGTGATCCCACCACTGCGACTATTCCAAACAGACTTTGGTGAGCATTTACGTTGTTAAAGTGGCCAGTATAGAGGTGTAAGCAGAGACGGAAAAAGGTAATTAGAAAGTCATTGAAAATATCCGAATCTATGTCAAGCCATAAAAAATATTATTAAAAGCAGAGGTGTCTGGACTAAATATTGAAAAATGATTTAAATCAGCCTTCTACCGAACGTACCTGCCAAACAGTAGATTGTGGCTTACCGTATTGAATATTTTTTGCGGATTTGATAGATTTTAGAAGCTTCCAATGAACAGAGTCTGGCACAAGAAAAGGTTACTTGCAAGCCCTAAGCATAAGCTAGCCCTATTCGAGCTCAGAAAGTGATATTTTGGAGTGTACTGGCAATGTTTAAGGTTTTGTGTAAACACAAAACCTTATTAAAATCGGTTTACTGTCTGTCTGTCTGTCCGTCTGTCTGTCTGTCCGTCACACGCATTTTTCTCGGAGACGGTTACAGCGGTTGACACCAAATTTGGTAGAAAGGTGGGAACTGTGAACGCTCACGCATACAGTGAATTACATCCTTTTACATCGAATTTAAGGGGGGTACCCATACATGCAAAACGGGGGTGTAAATTTTTTTTCATCAAATACAGTCATGTGGGGTATCAAATTAAAGGTCTCGATTAGTACTTTTCAAAGCCGATCTTAGTTTAGATATTCTTTGGAAGGGTGGGGAGCGCGGGGGGTTGAAAAAGATCATTTCTTTAAGGAAGCCATTTTCAGAAACTACTCAACCGAAAAATCTGAAAAAAATCAGGAGGCTGCCACTATATGGTGCCTGGGTTCCGAAACACTTTCCATGCCGATATCTGTTTAAATAAAGTTAATAATAGTATATTACTACAATTTTTTGTAATTGGTTGGAAACCCCCCTTAAGTTCATCCTAGTACCATGCAGTGATATTGGCTATAATATAGAGCATGATCTCACCAAGTTTGCTGGAAATCGCACTATTACTAACAAAGTTATAATATCTCAAATTTGTTGCTTCTTTGAAAATTGAAGACTATAAATGTCAATATCACCCGAAAGTGGATACTCTCACATAATATATGGATATATTACGTGCTACGTACTAAGAAATACATAAAACCTTTCGTACCTGAAGCGTCCAGCTTCCGGTTTCCCGACTTGTTTATTATGTGTCATACCCGAACCAGCAAATTCGTCATGTATTTTCAGGAAGGAAGCATTATATCCAAGTTAAGTTTAAATGTTCTCAAATAGGTCCTAAGTCCTCAAATAGGGATTGATGTTAGGCAAAAGACCTAATATCAGCTACCACAGCGCAATATTTTCTGTGAACCTGTCCCACAGTAAAGTCATGGTTTCGGTAGTTTCGTTTAGGAATCCAAGATCTATTTTGTTACGGATTTCAGAGGCGACGGACTAATACAGGTGACATTTTGTAAAGGCCCACATTTTAAGAACTTTGTCCATCTGTCCAGTAGCATAGGAGTTTGCGAATGCAACGAATATGTGAGATGGAATATACAAAAAAGCATCCTCTTCAGCTTTTTTTTCGCTCTGTTCGCCACTTTTGCCGATCAGGTGGAGTCGAAACCAGGGTTGGTTTGCTCTGTCCTTTGGTCGTTTTTCATCGACTTCAATGCTCAGGCCAATCTTAGCTAGTGAGTCGTTGTTGCCTCATTTCAGATACGACCAAAATGTGTTACATTACTGATTCAATGCAACATCCTCGGCTCCATTCCGGAAGCAGCAAGTTCATTGTGTCCGGAGGTCGATCACCATTTAGAATCATAGGCAACAACACGGCGACCAGGATAAATCGTTCAGTTCCTGACACTGACAGAGCCTATTTCATTTAGGTCTCTCGTCAAAAACTCAATTTTGTACAGATTTAGTACCAAACTGCACCGCATAAGGCGATTATTTCACTTTTGGACCAGTTGCTTGAGAACAGCTTAATTGCGAAATGTTGATATGTCGCTCGACGTTGGATATCCAATGTGATGACGTCTAGGGTAAGAACAAAAAGGAGTGATGAGAGGGTCTCCTTGATGAATGCCGACTCCTTGAAAGGTGCTAGAGCAATTTAACTCTCCTCTTGCACAGCATGTCGGGTTGTCTACCACAAACGCTGACAAATCCACACCTCAAAAACCCGATTGAAGAAGTCACTGAGCTGAGTGTTGGGTATCCGCTCTTTGCTTTCCAGACCTCAGTTGCAATGACGTTATATCTAATTGTTCTCTTCGATTTTATTCGTTTGAATGCTTCCTCGACTTGAGTTGGGCTGATAAGTATATTCGCTTCAAATGTCGGAAGTGCTTGTAGAAGTGGAGGTTCAGCAAATTCTTTCATTGGAATCTGCTCGAAGTGTTTTCGACATTTGTCTGTTGTGGCTCATCAGTAGGTAAGCAATATACCGCGCTCTCTTCAGGGGTTTGATTGGCAAGACGGCATCAACGACCAATGTTGAGGTGCGATAGGCTGGTAGTTGAGGACTTTGCTGTCAATGACGAGGAGGAAAAGGGGGTCCCTTAAGGGAAGTGACATGGCTTTTCTTTTGACATGACCATTAAAATCACTTGCAATGGCGCAAGTTGCAATGCATTGTATTGAGTAGTTGTAATAAGGCGGCTCTCAGGGCATCAGTATGGAACTTCAGACATCAGTTTTACAAAAGCTTTTTGCCACCGTCCTTACCTCTAGAAAATATTTCGAAGGATTTATCTTTCGAATGTGGCTGATAACCGAGATCATTGTCTTGTACAGTGGGAACTTTGAAGCTATGGTGAGACGTTTCTAGCATAAAAGTTCTTGCAAGCTAACGTAGGCTGCCACAGTCTGTGCCAGCGTCTATGCGTGGATTTAGTCGTTATAGCGGTTATTGGTTGCGATTTTTGATCCTAGATCGAAAGGATTATCAACGGTTTCAAAGTTGTGTTTTCCTATTTTTAAGATTTAACATTATTAAAATCGGGTTGTCGTTTGTTGTTTGGCGGTCCCCATACATGCAAAAGGGAGGTCTACATTTTTTTTACCGAATGAAGTTATGTTGAGTATTAAATGAAAGGTCTTGATTAGTACCTTTCGAATCAGAAATTAGTTTTGACATTGGTTTCAAAGGGGAGGAGTGCCGGAGTTCGAGGAAGGCCAATTACTCCAAGGACCCGTTCTCAAAAACTAGTCAACCAAAGAGGCACATGGTATCTAGGCCACAAAATATCTTATGTTACCATGTCTATTGAAATAAAGCTTTTAAAAGTATATTTCTAAGCAGCTTAAGATCTCGTGCCGATTGATGCCTACTCGATCTGGTTGAAGGCAGTTTTTAAATTTCGGACTATTTGAGAACCAATGTCGATGGCAATTTGCCTAGAGAATAATCCAGCTGCTTTTATCTGGCCTTCCATTTCCCCTTTTTGTCTCGACAGGATGGGCACCGAGATGTGCATGGCTTTATCCTGCTGATTTGTTGGTAATTCTTCGGCGACTGGTGCGGTTGCCATGTGCGCTTTTCGAGTTGATTTTCCCAGGCTCTTTTGAAAGATCAAATTTGTGGTATGTCTCCGATGCGGTATGTAGTATTCTTCCGTCCCATTGCTACCTTTTTTCGTCGTGAAACCAGTCGTTCCGAACTTTTTTCGCGATTGACGTCATACCGGTGATAACGTTCTTGAGGTAGTTGTAAGATTTATTCGGCGATGCTTCATTTCCAGGGCCTCTATTAGCTTCTGTTAATGAGGCTATGGTTTTTTAATTTAATGGTTCATATGGTTTTGCTGCGAAATACTTTAGTGTTCACTCTCATCTGATTGATAGGAGAGATTCGAGTTGGTATTGCTTTTCAAGTACAGAGCACTATGCAGATGAAGTAGTGATCTGAGCCTATATTGGCCCCTTACATGTTCTGTTCTGTCCATCAAGGCTAAAAAGTCGCGGCATTCAATTAACATGTTTTTCAATTTGATTGACGGTGGTCCTACCTAGAGTGGCTCATGCTTGTTTAAGAAGCATTTTATTCGCATACCAAGTACTTCCGGCAACTATTTTGTGTGGCGCTGCTAGTTGAATAATCTGCAATAGCAATTGCATTGAAGAGAAGAGGTAGTCGCCCCCGAAATACATGCATTTGCACAAAAATAAAATTAACTACAGTAAGAGAGCTATTGGTTTTTAAGGTTTGGTGTGAAGCAAAACCTTATTAAATCGATTCGTTGTCTGTCTGTCTGTCACAGGCACTTTTCTCCAAAACGGCTAAATCGATCCGAACGAAATTTGGTGGACATATGGGAACTATCAAATCCCATGTATACAGTAACATAAATTTCCGTGCAGTTTAAAGGGGCCCCCGCATACATGTAAAGGGGGGATGTAAAAATTTTTTTCATCGAATATAGTCATACGGGATATCGAATGGAGGGACTCAGTTAGTACTTTCCGAATCTGATTTAGACAGTGAATTTAGTGTCATGACGCTGTCAATGTGTGATAAATCATGGCTCATTTCTCGAGAGGTTTTAGGTCCACCCTGCTGAGGTGAGCGTTCTAGTATTTATCCGAGATTTGTTAAATGGATGAGAATTTTTTTGGACTAAAAGAGATCAGGTAGGATTTAGCATAATGAAGTAACTTCACTTACACTTTATTTATTTGTTTCCCTGATCTCAGCTTTTTATTTGATTTTTCAGAGAATAGTACCAAATAGATTGCTTCAAATCGTTAGCTTGGACCATGTATTATATATATGGATGCAAAACGAGGAGTCTAACAAACAAACAAAAGCACGGAAGGTTGGTATTTCTTTGAATTTTGAACCTTGAATTTTGGGGGAATTATATGATGAACCAGCAACTTTAATAATGACAGTCTTTGGCACGATAATCTCATCGAATTAGAGCCTTGAAGTGTGGTAAAGTAGTTCATTCAGGACCGTAACTGTACAACACAGGTTTAAGGTGCACTGTATGAAGCAATGCCCATGATTATTCCATTAATTTCACTCATGTAATCATTCACAGTTGAACCGACTGGCATCTGAGATTCAGTCGCCATACAAATTTCTCTGCCACCAGTGGGATTTGACCCAAGGCTTTGCGTTATGACAGTCCTGCACTCCAACCACTGAACCAACCGGACACCAACAAAATCGGCAGCATACCTAGATGAGGTTTTTATGGTCTTGGAAAAGTTTCAGGGTCTTTATCGTTCCTAACAGAATTAATGGAGTGGATAAAAAATAATAGCCCCTAGTTGGGGAGCAAAAGACCGACTCTGGCTTTGAAAGGTCGTGAAGCTAGTATGCGTGCCTCTTCTCGTTTCATTCTGCGCTAAATAAGTCAACGGAGTTTTCAATTCATCAACGGCCAGGAAACTTGAACAGTTGCAGATTCATCATAAGAAATATGTTTGACGCTAACATCGAGCTTGTTGACCCCAAAAAAGTTCAATTTGAAAATTTAATTTACTTTCAATCGTAGCAGATTTTACTACGCTCGTACTTCCTGAAAGGATTTGCCAAAGTTGCACTAGCGAAACTAGTCTTCCGCGTATATAACATATCGGGATTTCCCGTTTTGCTCCTGGGAGGCTAATTGCAATGATGAGCAACTAAAGTCAGTTTTCATTTTATTCCGAATTAGTCTGTCTTCCTCATGTATTCAGCTTCCTGCTCAATGTACTCGCAGGAAGGTTAGTTCAAACCATTATTTCCTTTCAAGCGAAATCAAATTAAATTTATTTATAACCAGTAGCACTGGTTTTCGATTAATATTCAAAAATTATGATGTATACAAATCAAATACAGTGAAAATTCCACTGAAAGAAGTATTCCAAGGCGGTCATCAAATTTGAATGATACAATCATTTATTATGCTCATATGCGTATGATGGGTCAGTTATGCCCAGAGTATTCTCATACGAACAAGTCGTTTTTATGATCCAACGTTGCAAACATTCTTTCGATTTTCTTGGGAATGGACGCAGTCAAAGCGTCTTCGGCTAAATTGAGAAAGATACCAAGGTATCCAGCAAAAACATAAATAAAATTGAATGGCACTGAGACAGAGACGCATTGCGCTAGGTGAGAATCAAGGTTGGTAGTCCAACACCGTATTTCGTACGCATCGAGCTCATTTGTGTTTGGGGAGAATATGGTCCCAGTTTAAAATTAAGTTGCAGATACTTTTCCAAGGTTTATGCCAGCATGTTTTCCAGACGAATGTCTGCTATGGAACACCGTTTTGGAGCTGGTCTCCATATACAAGTGGCTTCCCAAATGCAATTTTTGAATCCAAAACGTGATGCCTGAAATAATAGAACATCCGGGACGTCAGTCTGTGAGTTTTATTATTTATCAGAGTTAGGTACCACTGGAAATATGGTGTTAATATTTATTAAAAAAGTAAGTCACTAGGACTGCATTTAGCGAGACTTTTCACAGAAAACCATCCGGAAATTAACTGTTCCTTAGTAATTTTCAAAGTCAATCTTAAAGTTCATGTAAGTGGAACCTAAATTATAATATTCTCTGCAAGCTTTCTATTGGCAAAATAATTCACCAGAGATTTTGTTTTATTACTATCTAAAGTTGGAAACTTCCACAGCTCCTACAAAATATATTCAATCTATAAATTCCCCACTGGTCACCTGGGCAGGTATGATGAATGTCTAGAAATGGATTTAAGAGAAAGAGTAACATTAATTATTTATATTTGAATCGACAAAAAGGTTTAATGATAACATATTACGTTATTAGAATATTTGAGTTTGCTACTGTGTGACTGTAAGCCTTAATCATTTGTTAAACTTCGATATATCTCTACATTAGGGGTTTCCTTCTTCCCATCAAAATAATGAGCGGTTGCAAAATGATGCTTAAACGTGAATTTCTCATAGAGGATGCCAATTCAACTGTAATTACCTGTAATATATAAAGTAAGGATCCTCTGATACTTGTATTAACATAATACGCATTAAAGAATCAATGCTAATAAATGCTAAAGTCAAAGGAGAAGATAGACTTTCAAGATCATTATGAGAATACGTTAGTTGACCTTACGAACGCATGTATAGCTAATTTTGAAGCTCTTAAAATTTTCTGTGAAGATTTTCGTTGGACTACATGATACGTGATATTAGTCATAGTAATATAGTGGGATAATGTAGCCAAAGTGCAAAGGGCGAATGTGTGATTTCCCACGCCTGAATCTTTCTGCCCGTAACAATTATATAAATTGCTTGAACTTTTATTAATCTAATAATAGTCTCTCCCCTTTACTTAAGCCAATCATGAATATACTTCTTCTTTCAAAAATGGTGTTCCATTTATACCGATACCGTCTCCAAAGTTATATACTGTAAGAGAGCGTTAACTCCTCCTTTTAGATAGTGTCAAATCATGTGACCTAACACGCTCATCCACTCCCGATAACATTTACATTTTTTAAGGAAAGTATCGGCAATCGAAGCTTTGTTGTGGAGAACTTCAGAGGTGGTATAGAATTTTTCAGCTTCTTTCTCTCTCGGAAGTAGTGATTACCTCTTTCCCTTCGTTTTCCTGAATTCGGCCTATTAATAATATAAATATATTGTCCTTCAAATTTCTTCACTCGATTTTCGGGGTTTTTGCTCTTCGTTTCACGATCTCTTCATGCATATACATTTTTCAGATGTCTCTTTCGGAATTTAGGGATCATGAATTCAACTGAATGTCTCTTATTTTCGAAGATAATTGATATTTGGAGCCTTTCGAATAATTTAAAGTTTTTTTCCATTCTTCCGACCTTGCCCACCTTGTCCTAAATTTCGTTTGTTAATGGAGAAAAGTCTGCTTTAAATTTTTTTTTTATTATTTTTTCCTGATAATTTCTGTCCTTTTTAGCGAGACAAACATTTTCAATTGTCTTCCTCCTGAATGCAATGTAAATGTCGTTCCCAACTCCCCCTATCAACCAGACTTTTACGAAGACGTTGGCGTTTAAGTTGTATGAAACGATGTACAAACTTTGCCTTGTTTTTTATTTGGGATATGAGGTATCCTAAGTCCACATCTACTTGATGTTGGACCGGACCAGACGGAGGGCAGCATATTGTCCCTTTTCTGGTCTACGGACCCTTCGTTTTGGGTATAGCAACCAAGTATTCAAAAAGTAGAAAAAAAGATGACTAACAGTTTAGTCCAGGGCAGAAGCAAACCTGGCATACCCTGTTTCTTCCGACTCTTCGATCACAAAAAGCGCATACTATTTATCAGCAGCTTTTCTTCCCGAAACCCGCGGCCACAGTCGGCCTAAAATATCATCATGGAAACTTTATTCAGTAGTTTATTCACTAGTGAAGATCATGTCCTTAGCTAGAGTTGCGGCCTTATGTTGGTATATGGAGTCTAGATAGCTATTCCCAATTAACAATAGATGGTGCAACAATCCAGGCCCTGGAGTGCGCTACAGTACAGACTAAGTAAAAGGCAATATGGTCAGCATTGCTCTCGCATGAGATTGTTACCCTAATATCGTTCAGATACTCATTCAATTCATAGTATCAGACTATCAGCCACTAGACAAATTTCTTCCCCACCGGTGATATTTGAATCTACGAATCGACAATTTAGTGCTCTAACCACTAAACTATCCGGATACCTTGTGTGCAGTTTCGCCTATCATCATCACCATCATCAACGGCGCAACAACCAGTATTCGGTCTAGACCTCCATTAATACGGAATTCCAGACATCCCGGTTTTGCGCCGAGGTCCACCAATTCGATATCACTAAAAGCTGTCTGGCGTTCTGACCTACGCCATCGCTCCATCTCAGGCAGGGTCTGTCAGGTCTTCTTTTTCTTTCTCTACCATAGATATTGCCCTTATAGATTTTCCGGGTTGGATCATACTCATTCACACGGATTAAGTAACCTGTCCACCGCAACTAATTGAGCCGGATTTTATCCACAACCGGACGGTCATGGTATCGCTCATAGATTTCGTCGTTATGTAGACTACGGAATCGTTCATCCTCATGTAGGATGCCCAAATTCTTCGGAGGATTCTTCTCTCGAACGCGGCCAAGAGTTCGCAATTTTTCTTGCTAAGAACACAAGTTTCCGAGGAATACATGAAGACTAGCAAGATCATTGTCTTGTACACCAAGAGCTTTGACCCTCTGGTGAGACGTTTCGAGCGGAACAGTTTTTGTAAGATGAAATAGGTTCTGTTGGCTGCCAAACAATGACCAGTGCGGTTTGATGTTGTTGGTTGGTTGGTTGTTGCTGCTGACGTTGCCAGCATGTACTTTGTCTTGCCTTCATTGATGTGCAGCCCAAGATCTCGCGCTAATCGCCGCCTGCTCGATCTGGATGAAGGCAGTTTGTACGTCTCGGGTCGTTCTTCCCATGATGTCGATATTGTCAGCATAGGCCAGTAGTTGGGTGGAAAGAGGATTGAACCTCTTGCATTTACCTCAGCATCACGGATCACTTTTTCGAGGTCCAGGTTAAAGAAGACGCATCATTGGGCATCCCCCAGTCGTAGACCGTTGTTGGTGTCGAATGGTCTTGAGAGTGATCCTGCTGCTTTTATCTGGCCTCGCACGTTGGTCAGGGTCAGCCTAGTGAGTCTTATGAATTTCGTCGGGATACCGAATTCTCCCATGGCCGTGTATATTTTTACCCTGGCTATGCTATCATAGGTGGCTTTAAAGTCGTTGAAAAGATGGTGGAACTGATGTCCATATTCCAACAGTTTTTTTCCATTCCTTGGCGCAGAGGGAAAATCTGATCTGTTGCTGATTTGCCTGGAGTGAAGCCTCTTTGGTATGGGTCAATGATGCTCTGGGACTAGCTAGATAGTGGAGAATATCTTATAGATGGTAATCAGCAAGGTGATACCTCTATAATTGCTGCACTGTGTGATATCTCCCTTTTTATGGCTTCTAGCGGCTTATGATTTTTAAGCCAATGAATTGCACAGTTTCTTCTATACATGGTGGTGGCAGTATTTGTCCTTATCAAAGCACTCAACCCATCGCTCCAATATGCCCATTCTGTTGGAAATCAGATTTCCCTCTTTGTCTCGGCAGGATGAACATCGAGGTGTATAAGGCTTCATCCTGCTGACTTGTTGGTGAAACTTCCGCGCCTGGTGCGGTTGCTCCCTGTACTTTTCGAGTTCACAGACTTGTTGGTTCATTTTTCCGTCTGTAAAGTCGCTTCTCTGCTCGACGGAGTTCGTGATAAGTCTTCGCGTGTACCCGCGTTCTTTGAAAAGGCAGCCTTATTCGGTATGCAGCATTCTTCCGTTCCGTTGCTAGTTTACATTCATCGTCAAACCAGCCGCTCCGACTCTTTTTGCGACTGGGGCCAAGTATGTTTGTGGCCGTATTTATGATAACGTTCTTCAGGTGATTGTGAAAATCATTTGTTGATGTTTCATCCCCAGGATCTCTGTTGACTGCGGTTATTGCGGCATCCATTTCCCTCTTTTAGGTGTCGCGGAGGGCTGTGTTGTGGATGGCTTCAGTGTTAACTCTCACCTGATTGTCAGAAGGGATTCTGGATGATGTTGTTATTCGAGTTCGGAGCACCAAGCCAACGAGACAGTGATCCGAGTCTATATTGGCCCCCTATATATTCTGACATTCATCAAGGCTGAGAGGTGGTGGTGTTCGATCAACAAGTGCTCAATTTGGTTGAAAGTCGTCCGATCTGGAGAGGCCCACATAAGTTTGTGGACCGCTTTCCGCGCAAACCAGCAACTTGCAGCAACCACTTGGTATGACAATGCTAATTGAATAATCCGCAGTTCCTTATCATTTGTATTTTGATGTAAGCTATGGGAGGAAACGTATCGCCTGAATACGGGCTCCCGCAATATTTGGCTGTTAAAATCCCCAAGTATGATTTTGATATTATATGTGGGACAGGCTTCGAGGGTTCGTTCTACTGCTTCGTAGAAGGTATCCTTCTCCGACTCTGCAGTCTCCTCTGTAGGGGCGTGAATTTTAATGAGGCAGAGTGCATAGCCGTTCGCTTATGTTTTCAAAGCCGATTACAGGAGGTTTTATTTTTTGGCTGACTAGGAAACCTACTCCGAGCTTCACCTCTGCACAGGGAGCGCATTTTCCATGAGACAATGCGGAAATCGTTATTCCTTTGTCATCCTTCGTCGTTGTATTATCCGTCCAGTCCGAGGCTCCTACTGTGGATTCGTAACAAGTTGTTTTCCGTGTAGGGTTGTCAGGCCTGCCCAACCGACAACCTGGAGGACAAGTTGGTACAATTCGTCCCGTTTTTAGGCGCATATCATCCATTGCTTTTGAGCAGGAAAAAGTGATCCAATTTGGTAACCGGTCCGCCCGAAACGTCAACACCAACAAAATTATATTACGGATTATATTTCAGTTTCAGTTGTGTACTTTGAGCCAATGGGCAAATACACTAGCATATTCCAGGCGGAAATATACGCCATAGACAAATGTCCCTCCTTTAATCTGCAAAGCAACTAGAGGGGGCAGAACATAGCTATTCTCACCAACAGCCAAACAGCGATCAAGGCACTTAGGTCCAACCAGGTGAACTCTAAACTGGTATGGGAATGCCTTGAGAGACTGAATACACTCGGCTCGTCCAACAAGGTCTGTATACTTTGGGTTCCAGGCCACGCTGGGTTTGAAGGCAACGAGGCAGCGGATGAACTAGCCAAGAAGGGAGCAGGGACGCCTTTACACTGGCCAGAACCCTTCTGTGGAATCGGAAACGGTTTCATGGCTATGAATCTAAGAAATGAAGAGGAACGGTTGAGGGAACTATACTGGGCGGGCCTACTAGGGATGGAGTAGTCCAGGGTGCTTATTGGGGGATACGAACCCATACGCATAAAGAATTGCTTAAACCTCACCAAAAAGAACCTCTGAATCATAGTGGGAATTCTCACTGGTCATTGTCGGCTGAACTATCACCTAGGGAAGCTAGGGATATCTACGGATACTGCCTGCAGATTTTGTGAGGAGTAGGACGAAACCTCTATACACGTCCTGGGACAGTGTCTGGCACTTGTGCAAAGTAGGTCGAGACATCTGGGAGAACACTTAATACCAAATGCAAGGCTGAAAGATCTGGAAGTAGGGAACATACTAAAGTTCCTAACGGTTATAGGCCTGCTTGAGATACTATGATGAATAGGTACACTATAACCAGCAAAAGGGGCACAATAGTTCTTCAAGGATGCGGTGCGACTTTCCCTTAACAGAATAATAATAATAATATTTCAGTTTTTTTGTATTATCTAAATTATTTGGAATTTCGTAAATTAAAAATGCGCTATTTTATTATTAGCACTAATGTCTAACTGTAGTACTCTAGCTAGCTTTACTGTTGATAATCTCCTTTAAAGCGGCCATGCGACTTTCTTTGACGGAACTCTGTACTTTGTTGGAAATCCTAGTGAGGATACCCTTAGCCAAGATTCGGAGGCTATGGAGTTTAGATGTAGTTAGCAAGCAATAGGCTTTGGTTTAAAAGAATACCTAAAATTTTAATTTTTATCCCTTCCCTACAATTTATTCAAGATTAAATCTTGTTCGTGGATTACGTGGCGAATTTAATTATAATGAGAGAAGCTTTTATATACACTGTGTATAATTAAATAACAGGCACAACTGAATTTTAATTAGAATCAAAGGAATTGGAAATTCATGAAAAATTTGAAAGTCGGTTGAAACGTCTGCAGTTTACCTAGAAATGACCAGATATTCAGTTCAGATACAAAACCACGCAAAGAAACCCTCTTTAACAAATCTGCCCGAAAATTTCAAAATAATTTCATTTCATTTGCCGCATATCTCCAATTATTATTTTAGATGATAGCCATCTATAAGCCTTACGCGACCGGAGATTCATGCAGATTAATTCCCAAGGTGCGGTAAAATGAATATATTTAGCCTTTCATTTTGTCCAGCGGGACAGACAAAAAAGTATACTTGTATGAGTGCACGAAGCAGAAAAATGAAATATAAACGCAGTCCAATGTCTCTAAATGTCGCTTCTTCATTCCCCTAAATTAATTCGAAAAATCCAACAAGGATCGTGAAAAGAAAAGAACTTAATCCCATACACTTGAGTAATAAATTGGCATTGTGCGGTAATAACGTCTAACAACAGGCAACAACGACCCGAATTAAGAATGAAGGAACAAAAAAATCGTGAAAAACTCCACTAGTGACCAAGCCACCAAAGAAATAATCCTTTTCGCAAAGTGTTCTTCACCACGCGTACGGTAAATTTTCATAAAACGTCCTGCCTCAGATTTTTTTACGAGGTCCAATACTGCGTTCTTGGCCCCTTAATACTCCCACATTTGGTGAGTGTATGTGCTTGTGGGGATAATTTGATAGTGGAAGGAGGATCGAATTCGACCGATGTTCTATATTACAAAAATATGGAACTAAAGGATATTGTGGAAGCTCGAAGCAACCCTGGGATGATTTCGAGAAGGAAGATGCATTGAAGTTTAGTAGAAGCTCAGTAAATTGTCTTTCTCTAGGCTATACCTGGATATTGATACGTATGTAAACCGTTTTCGTTTCACACTTATCTGATTTATGAAAAGATTCCTAAAAGATCATCAATGAGCCCGATAAAGGTCTGTTTAGAAGCTTCCATGTAATTCAATCAATAATACAAGTTATTAAGTTGTATTGACTCCCTTGCTAGTGTCTCCAATTTTTCTAGCTCTATCCTCATATACAATGCACATCCACTGATTCAACATCGGTACTTCTACAAAATATCGGAACTACCCCTAGTAGGTAGTCCTATGAACGTACACCAATGTATATGCATGTGCATATCTACAAGAGTAATTGCTTTGCCCACGGCCTTGCCTTATGGACAATGGGTAATCAAAAAGTTGTTAATTCCTTCTTTGTGGACTTCTAGTCCGTGTTGTTGTCATTATTTTATGAAAATATCCAGCAACTAACATGAGGTCACCTTAATCCTTAGCGATTAGAAAGATTTATACCTCGGCGAGGTACGGAATTGTCCTTTTTTGCGACTTGGTGTTTCCGTCGTTGTTTGGTCTTTCAACGCAGCGACACTAAGTCAATAGCCCACGGAAGGTACATCCTTCGTGGCGAAGAGTTATCTGTTTGGGTAACGCACAAATACAGGGCGTAGAAATGAAATAATTTTGACTACCTTACGGACGTTTTCTTCCAGCACTCTAATGAGCTGCGCTGAGCTACCTCTAGCAGATAGTGTTATTGTTCTAATGAATGCGAGGATTATCGAATCCTGGAAAAGGATATTTAGTTTACAGCTGAATATGATCCTTCCAATTCTAAACACAATGGTAATAATGATTGTAGTTTACTGCAGTATTTGCATTGTACGCGGTGTTTTCTTTATTCCTTTCTAAATGTGGGTTTGAAAATTCGGAGGAAAGGTCATATCATACTTAGAGTTTCCACACAATAAGGAGAAATGTTATTTTCTTGAAACTCGCATTCAATTTCTGAAATTTGACAAGTTTGACGGGGAATATAGCTCCCTGTGGCCAACCTGTATCTCTCTGAGAGTGATATGTCTCCCTTTGAAGGTAAGATGTGGCTCTCCAGGAGCCAAACCTCTCTTCTACGAAAGCCGTTAGTGAATGGTGATAGCCACATCCTGTACGAGGTGACTCTGCTATCAAAAAATGCTAAGTATTTAGACCGAGGGGTCGAAACCTTCATGCGAATCGTGACCATTGGATAGTTGCAGTCGGGGGAAGCTGACAGTGTTCGAATGAAGTCTCACTAATAGCTCAGTGAGTAAATTTGACATTACCCTGTTACGGGGGCTATGGCATGACGGACCTCCTAACCCGCATCCTCTTGGAAATCAAATGAGTATACAAATCAAGAATACAAACAAGACAAATAACAATAAACAAATTCCGGAAATCCCGGTTGGGTCATTGGTGAAGGCTGGAGTCAGGAAGTCCACCATTAGCTAAGTTAATATGATCGAAGGCATTCGACTGGCCATACTGGCAAACTTTTCCGATGCACTCACTTGTGAGGAGCAGGAAACTATTGAAGAAGAACATACTAATGGACTGCGCGACGAAGGAGAGTGGCTTAGGACTATAGTCCCTGAATTTCCAGGCTAGCAATGTGCAGAACTTTCAACATAAGCTCGGGATGGTATACCAGGAAGACACATCTTCGTTTTGTTCAGCCTTTGTCCCGTTCACAAGCGGGGTCGGTTCGTAGTGATCGGTTTCGCCATTTGGCTCTATCGAATGCCTTATCTGGGTGCAATTTTGAGGCTTTTAAATCCCCATTCAGCGTATCAAGCCACCGTTGTTTAGGACTGCCTTTTGGCCATTTATCATCGACTTTGATGTTCAGATCAATCTTGGCAAGTGAATTCTCGTTAGCACGAATTGCGTGGCCATACCATCGAAGACGCCTCTCTCGCAACTTCTCCACGATCGGTGCAACCCCATAACGATCGTGGATATCCTTATTTCGGATATGATCAAAACATTTGACGCCACTAGTCCAAAGTAACATCTTCGTCTCCATTACCGCAAGACGTCCCTCATTATCTTTTATAGTTGGCCAACACTCAGAGCCATAGAGAGCGACAGGACGGACGACATTGCCGTAAATTTTAGATTTAAGACGTTCATTGATACGTTGATCACAAAGAACACCAGTTGTGGAACGCCACTTCATCCAGGTTACGTTATTGCGTGAAGCAATTTCATAACGCAGTTCTCCATTGACTGATACTATTGACCAGATCACTGGCGCTGACAGTGATTGTGCCTGTTTCATGGGCATGGGTCGTCAAAAATTCAGTTTTGTTTAGATTCAATCTGAGACCGTGTTGCATGAGTGGATCATTCCATTTTTGGACAAGTTGCTTGAGATTGTGGCGCGGCAGGATCTGCAGCATTCGAAATTTATTTCGGATGTTGCGGATGCGGACGGGTAGATGGCGCTGAACTCAGAAACTCTCCACTCACTCGTTTTCTGAACGCACCAGGGGAGTGGAGAACCAGCGGTAAAAAAATGCCGTTGGTTGGGACAGTAAGGACCGCATGGAAATAAGTCGGTCTCTTCTGTATCCAACCGCGGCGCGAGACACACGTACACATCGCTCGTGACTAAATAAAGTTTTAGCGTTTCCTCTTAAATTTATAATAAAAATTAGCTTTATTATGTTTTCTTCCGAATATTGAGTTATTGATTTTGATATTATTTGAATTTAACTTGTTCGTTACTATTCTGGTCTAAAATAAATATATTAAACTCATAAATTATTTTGTAAAAATGAAAGTAGTTTCGTTTCATAATGTCGGCTAGCATCCAAATTTCTTAATGAGTGACGTTCGTTGGGATAGATTTGAAGTTGATACGGTTTGTTCGCTTTAACTAACGAGTTAATTAGTTGCGATGAAACTTCTCAATATACATCCGCGCGAATCAACACATATCACACAGTAGCCTTGTGCGGCAAGCATATGCATTCGAAGCTAACGCATTCCTTTAAAACCAATTTGCTAAAAGATCATGTTTGCTATCAGATGCTAGGAAAACATCATCTGCATAAAGCAGTGTGTAGGGCGCAGGACGTTGGATATCCCGTGTTGCGGTGTCCATAAAAAGAACAAAGAGGAGTGGTGAGAGGGCGCTTCCTTGATGAACACCAACAGAGACGCAAAACGGTTTTGATACACCCGCCATACTTCGAATTTTACTTTTCGGATCGTGGTAGAGCAATTGTACCCAGCGCACAAGTTCTTCTGGCACTAAGTGTTGTCGTAAAACATACCAGTTGAGTTCTTGTGGCAGTTTTTCTTCCTAAAACGACAGCACTAGAGACGGAAGATTCTGTGGGGCTCCTAATTGCTCAGAATGAGTGGGGCTCAAGGGTAGGCTCCTCACGATCGGGGTGGATGATCGATCACTGGGGCAATCAAGCGTCGAAGTTGTCATATCAACTATAAATCTCGCAGCATACATCTCCACGTGCACAGGGAAATGCCAAGAAAGACACTTCGTAGAATACATTGGGCGAAAAATGGACCAAGGTCTCCGGAGGAATCTCGGAGGCAATGAAGGCTGAAATGACTGGATTGAGGAAAGAAGTATATCTGTTACCCAATGAACAGGGAAAGCTGGACGATCTAGATCTAGATTTTCTAGGGCTCAAGATGTACGGGAAAGTGCCATGTCAGCAGAGAAGGAGGTAGTTCTGACCGTAAAGAATAGCTCCAAATACTAAAATAACCCAGCTAAACCTCCACCACACAAAAACTGCATCTGTAGTAGTTTCAAGGACAAGATTGAAGGATAACATTAGAATAGTGCTGCAACGAAGAAGCATGCAGGTAATTTAGGACTCTTCTAGCGAAAAACCAAGAGCTTTCATTATTCTTAAACGTAATTTAAAATATATATGTCTTTCAGAGTTCCTGACCGGAAATTTGCTGCTGTCCAAGCTTCACGCCAGGGTTAAAACTCTAGAGGTAGTCGTGGCATCGGGCTACTTTACATTAGACGACATCCGGATCTAACAGGAGCTAGTCGTTAGATCGATGACATACTGTGAGGGAAGGGCGCTATCATTTCTCCTTGCCTCCAAATCCAACACCCATCACGAGGTGTGGGAAGGCAGTGATACTATGCGAAGAGGTGAGTACTTTTTTTTAATTTATTCTTAGTAATAAGTTAGAAATATATAAAATAAATAACCATCATCAGACAAGAGGTACCAGACATAACTCTAGGGAATACTCTGATGAACGCGCTGGTCGGGAATTGGAGGATATGGGATGAGCCTTCTATGTCGAATCACATATTAATTAGATTCGCATTCAAGGCAACTCTGAAATAAAAGAATAATAACGAATCCGAACAGAACTGATTGAGACTCCTATAAAACGCATCTGGGCAACAACATGGCTCACTTACAAAAGGGCGGTGATATCAGGAGCGAACTGGAAACAGAGGTGGAAGACTTCAACAAAGTAGTTTTTGACGGATATGGGGCCAGTCATCAAATGATGTACCCTGGTGGAACACTAACCTAACCAGAATGAGGACAAAGGTGCGAAAACTCTTCATCCGTGCAAACTAAACCGGAGACTGGCCAAGCTACAAAAATGCACTGTCTGCGTAAATCAACGCGATCAGGGAAACAAAACGGTACAACTTCCTACCCGACGTTGAAGGCGACAACATTCTGCTTGACACTCTAACAACGAACGGAAGGAGAAGAAAGGAGACTGGAAACTAGTAAAAGAGGTTGGCTGAGTAGTAACCGTAAGGTGGGCAATGGGGACTTTTAAACACATTTTCTTAGCGCTACTCCAGAGGGGCCTAGAAATTAAGGGCGATAGTGTGGTACGTAGCCTTGGGATATATACCATGGGCAGGATGGCGGGCAAAAGTGGTCTTTATTCCGAAAGCGTGTAAAAAGGATCCTTTTCACTCTAAATCTTTCAGACCAATTTGCATAACATCTTTCGTACTCAAAAGGGTGGAGGAGGCCATAGATAACTATATTTGAACTAACGTTCTAATGCGTAATCCCTCACATAAGTTTCAACACGATTACTGGGCAGGAAGGTCAACCAAAAGTGCCCTGTATGAGCTGACGGATGTATTACAGGATGCCATTGACACAAAAGAATTAGCACTGTATCCGTTTTTGGATATCGCGGGTTACTATCACCGCTTATGTTGAGTATCGTAGTGGACGAACTCCTGGATGAACCAGCAAATACTGGAGTACAAGTACAGGCTTACTTGGACGACGTTGTTCTAATCTGTAGGGGCAAATATGAAGATACCCTGTGTGATAGAACCCAAACTGGACTAAGGGTTCCTGGTGCATGTTGCAGGAAGGCGGGGCTGCACATGAAGCCAGTCACAGCCACCATAGTACTATTTATTAGAAGGCGTCAAGTTTAGCCATTAGCTTACATGGTATGGAGGTGAAACAAAAAACAGAGGTCAAATACTTGGGACCAAAAATTATTTTGGAAAACGCATATTAGAAACACTTGTCGGAAAGCTATGATGACTCTGATGACTTACAGATCCATATCAGGAAAAAAATGGAGTTGCACCCCGAAGATACTACTTTGAATAATAATAATCTGAGCGAAAGAAGTAAATTCAGCACATCAGCCCATGGCTACACACTACACTAAACAAATTCCAAAGACTGGTTCGCGTGTGGAACAGTGGGGCAATGAGGGTATACCAAACGGATACAAATGCAGGTAAGGGGGGCAATGGATGGCGGGGAGTAGCAATGAGGCGGGGAGCTGTCTTAATCGTAGGAAATTGATATTCTTTCTAGGTGGTGTTCCGAATTGTTGATACCAAGGAATAACATGATAACGAGGTTTCATTTCGATAGGAAGTTTTAAACACATCAGTGTTACAGGGCACACTGGGAGAGCCTCCCTGTGGCATACGGCGTAAATCAGAAACTAATTACTTGGTACACTGACGGATCCCTTACGATCCGGGGGTCATTGGTCCAAGGAAAATGTACTTGGAACCAATAGGTAAGCACACTGGTATATTCCAGGCCAAAATATATGCCAAAATAGATGTGCCTCTTTCAACCTCCAAAATACCTATACTTCGCATAATAAGGTCTGGATGCTTTGAGTTCCGCATCATGAATATCATGACCTCTCAGTGGCATTTCTGTGAATGCATCCCCTTCAAAAGTTTCCACGGACTAGCCTTGATTTCCAACTCCGCAGGAATGCACCTCGCTTCGTGGCCCATTTTCGATGTGGAGGAATATTCCCTGGTGGTCGCTATGAGTATGGTGCTCATTAACGGATCAGACCATTCTCTTTATCAATGTGGTTCTCACATATGTCAAATTGACCATTGAGGCTGAGTCTGTCCCTTAAAAAGAAGCTACATTTAACCGGTGTTTGCAAGCATTAGTTCCGCAGATGCCTTAAGTAAAATACATTCCATAGTTTTCGTACTTCGAATGCTCCAATCCAAAGCCCACGCGGATGGTGGAAGAAGTAGTTTCTGTCCAATGAAACAGGCAGAGGTTGGTTTTCTAACCGATTTCTTACCACCTAGCGCACCATAAGGAAGATGATGGAGTTCATGACACACAACAGGCTGCTTCTGTTCGTCGCCCTAGCGGGTGGCCTATTGGGTATGGGTTTCGAAGAGCGCGGTCTATGGTCGATGTAATAGCAACGACCATGAGCCTGGCTCGTGAGGCATCGGCCACTTGTAAGAGCTGCGCGGTCAACTAGGGTTGGATTAAAGACACCTTGACTAAATGGGGTGTCCCTGGTTATTTAACTCGGATAATCGAGAGTTACCCCTCGGAAAGATTTCTTTGGTAAGAAACGGATGACGGACTAAAAGAATATGCTGTGGAAGCAGGTGTCCCCAAGGCTCCGAATTGGGGCTGCTTGGAGTGCTTGGCCTTCGCATGCCAAAGGATGTAACGTTGATTGGTTTTGCAGATGACCTGGCAGCGGTAGCTGTTGCGAAACACCGCAAGGACGTGTAACTGAACGGAACTGAAACCATTCATGCTACCATATCATGATTCATCATCACCAACGGCGCAACAACCGGAAGCCGATCTAGGCCTGCCTTAATAAGGAACACCAGACATCCCAGTTTTGCGCTGAGGTCCACCAATTCGATATCCCTAAAAGCTGTCTGGCGTCCTGACCTACGCTATCGCTCCATCTTAGGCAGGGTCTGCCTTGTCTTCTTTTTCTACCATTGATATTGCCCTTATAGATTTTCCGGGCTGGACTATCCTCCTCCATACGGATTAAGTGACCCGCCCACCGTAACTAATTGAACCGGATTTTATCCACAACTGGACGGTCATGGTATCGCTCATAGGTTTCGTCGTTATGTAGGCTATGGAATCGTCCATCCTCATGTAGGAGGCCACAAATTCTTCGGAGGATTCTTCTCTCGAACGCGGCCAAGAGTTCGCAATTCTTCTTGCTAAGAGCCCAAGTCTCCGAGAAATACATGAGGACTGGCAAGATCATTGACTTGTACAGCAAGAGCTTTGACCCTCTGGTGAGACGTTTCGAGTGGAACAGTTTTTGTAAGCTGAAATAGGCTCTCTTGGCTGCCAACAACCGTGCGTGGATTTCATCATCGTAGTTGTTATCAGTTGTAATTTTCGAACCTAACTAAAATTTCTGGCAATCGAGCAAAGTCCGGGCCCTAGGGAAACCCCTCTTTGCACCTCCCTTCCGTCAGGCCTACGCCAGCCGTTCGTTAATAGTTAGTGGTAATTAGAAGCTAGGATGGGTGCTAGCAATTGGAACTAGGAATAATTATTAGTGTAGAAGACTGCCTTACCTTGCGCGGTAAGCGATGTCTCTGCAAAAGGTTTATTTCAATGGTCTCGATCTACATGGTCCTAGAAATAAGAAGAGCAGGGTGGGATTGACACTTAACTAGAAAGTTGTGGGGGTTAGAACAGCGTGTGTGCATGGGGGTTTGCGGGAATCATTTAGGATTTGGTAGGAAATGTTTTTTGGAATGGTCTTCCTATTTGAACATGTTAGAGCTTAGGATACATATTTTGCGTTGTTTGAGCTGGAGTCGTTCTCGTTTCGAACAGGGAACTATTAGAGCATAAAATTATGTACTTGCAAAAATTTACAAAAATAGCAAACACAAACTTCTGACAGCAGTTAAGTTTCTCGGGTACTTGCTACCATTTTTTATATTTATTTGAATATTGAATTTGAAGGTATAGTCGTGAAAAAAGAGACCAAAGTATGCTACAAAGTATTTCCCTCAATAATTTATTTACATAATTTGTCGTTGAATGTGGACGAAGCCTTCAGGAAAACGCATTCGATCATGTTTTCTTAATAAAGGCAATTAATTCCGTCTGTCGAATCCTGTTTTTCTGTTCTGACACATTGACATGCAATTTGTACGACAATCCAACTCAAATTAAATGGCACTTTTCGACTTGGCGTATATCGCCACTGCCCGGAAAAAATGTGTAACGAAAACACTGCGGGGAGAAAAAGAATATTGTTGTCCCTCCACATATTAATAAATTGAAGTTATGAATATTGAGCTATCAAATTCTCAATTTAGGGTATCCAGATGGCATGAGGGGCTTATTGCTCTCCAAACAGAGCAATTCAATTTGCTAGAAAATACTTAAGGATCGCTAAACATTTTGCCAGTAGCAATATGAATTGAAGTTATTTGCACCATTTGGAGCCTAAGCACTGAATAATTGAACTTTCCATATTATCCTGGTCCAAGGATATGTCAATTAGACATTTAAATTGAGGTCACGGGGCGGGGTTCTCCAAAGGGTCAAAAAAGCTCTCAGGGGTTTGTAATGTGTTTCAACTGATATTTATCTGCTCCAATCTTTCAAAAGACAAAGTTAATGCTTATATTCGGGCGTGGAGTGTACCATCTCAAAATTGACCTATACGGCAACCATTCCACTGCCAAGTTTCGGAACGATAGCTGATCAACTGAAATCATTTGCCTCAGTCCATTTAACACGCTTCTGACATTAATCCTGTCCCGATGAAACGGAATTTTCTTTTTCGGTAACACGCCATGTCACGGTTGCTACACAGGCCAGACCCGTGTCCACCTACTTTTTTCTGGTTCCTGTCCAGTTTCCAGTGCTCAAATTAACTTTCGATTCGTAGACAATCACATACTGAATGAAATAAGACACACCACAAGGGAATATTTCAATTCTGTGGATGTTTTTGTTTGTACAAAATACGTCCCGTCCAAATCAAATCGTCTTCTCCCAATCTGAAATTTCAATCAATGAATGAGGAGACCTGCTTGGATTCCAAATGTGGGATCTGCTTCGGAATTGACAGGAATCAACGACCAGTTGGTTGGTGTCTTGCTATTTGTTACACCTTTTATGTAACATTCAATTCGGCCGGAAATGTCATGCAAGTGAGTTTGATTGGTTGGACAGCATTAAAAGCCAAACGATCCATAATTTTGTAACAACTTTTCAGAAAAAATGTTCATTTATGTAAAATGCGTTTGATACTTGTAGCGGATGAATTGATTCCAAGATATTCAAAAACGCATCCTTAAACTTAAAGTACGCATTCTCCAACTTAGATTTGAAGTTAAATTGCTGATTCCAAATAAAAGGTAGGAAGCGTTGATATACGCGGCAATGCTGATCGAAGCCAGTGGAAGGAACACTGAGAGGGAAAGCTTTATGGGAACTACTTGTTATAAATACAACGATTCCTACTATGATAGGTTGAATGCAGATCATGAGGACTCTCGACTTCTTAGACTTTCCAGCTTAATTTATTGGACCGTACGAGGACCGTAGATTAGGCGAAGATAAAAAGAACCGTAGTTTGAAACCCTCAAGCCACGTTTTAATGTGCCATTCACTGATACCCAGTATATCTAGTTAGTTCCCTTCGAAGGCACCCTTGTCTGAAATTTGAGGAAGCTTCTTCGTTACCAATTCGCTCTGGCGCTCATTTCAGAAGAATTTTGTTCAACTGAATGAGCTTAAAGAGCTGCTGATATTTCCTTGGCAAATAGCAGGATATGGAATATCCCTTTACTGTTGATAACATTGACATCATCGTGATTCTGCGAGTTATACGACAAATATTATTCTAATGACAGAGGAGTAAAACATGCATACCTCCCTCTGGGATATGGTCATGAATTGAGTTGAGTCGGCTTTATTCGGCTTTTCTTGAAACTCTTCTGATCCCGATCTTCCTTCTAGGACTGACCCGTTGGCAAAGATTATCAGGTTTGTAACCCGAAAGAACGACATAGTACGCCTTTGCAGAGACAAGAAATTTCCAAGTGTCCATCTTCCACTTCCACAAGCATTGCTGATATTTGGAGTAGTTCCACCTGTCAGTGCGACTGAAGTCGAGAAAACAATAAAACAACTGAAATCGGGGAAAGCTACAGGACCTGATGACATCGTACCTGAACTATGGAAAGCGAGGAACTGGGACCCAGCACTGAGCTCAGTGGGTTATTCAGGAAGGTAGAACACCATCTGACTGGCAAGGAAGTACCACAGTTAAATATGAAAAAATAAAGGCAGTCGAGCAGAATGTGGCGCGGCAGGATTCGCGGCATTCGAAATTTATTTCGAATGTTGTGAATACCAGCGGACAGATGACGTCACCGGCACTCTCCACTCAGTTTAGACCTCGACACAGGAGTGAAGAGCAACAATGTTCAAATGATCGTCCGACCCGGCGGTTTCTGCCCCATACCATGAAGATTTTTGAACGAATTCTTCGCAACCGTATTCTTGAAATCGTACAAATAACCTTGAATCGTCAAGAACTGTGGAACTACTGGCGCAATACAAGCTGCGCGATTACTAATGGAGAAACACCGTCAGAAACATCGCCCTCTTTGCCTTGCATTTCTGGATCTAGAGAAAGCGTTTGATCGTGTACCACACGAACTCATCTGGTATCCTCTACGACAACACGTAGTGCCCGAAGAACTCGCGTGCTGGGTTCAATTGCTCTACCACGGTCTGAAAAGTCCGAGATGTGGCGGGTGTATCAAAAACGGTTCGTATCTCTTTTGGTGTTCATCAAAGAGGCGCCTTTGCACCACTCCCCTTTGTTCTTGTTATGGACATCATCACACGGGACATCCAATGTCCAGCGCCCTACACACTGCTTTATGCAGATATTGTTTTCCTAGCGTCTAATAGCAAAAATGATCTCGACAAACTTATTCAAAAATGGAATGATCGTCCCATGCAGATTGAATCTGAATAAAACTGAATCTTTGACGACCGTTCCCCATGAAACAGGGACAACCATTGTCAGAGGAAATGACCTGACAAGAACTGAGCGATTTAAATACCTCGGGTCAATGCTATCAATCAATGGAGAACAGCGTTATGAAATTGCTTCGCGTATTAGCGCAGCCTGGATGAAGTGGCGTTCCACAACTGGCGTTCTTTTTAATCGACTTATCAACGAACGTTTCAAATCTAAAATTTACCGCAATGTGGTCCGCCCTGTCGCCCTCTATGGTTTTGAGTGAGGCCGACTATAAAAGACAATGAACGGCGTCTTGCAGCAATGGGGACGAAGATGTTACGTTGGACTAGTGGCGTGACAGATTTTGATCACATCCGAAATAAGGATATCCGCGATAGATATGGGGTTACGCCAATCGTGGAAAAATTGTGACAGAGGCGTGTTCGGTGGTATGGTGAAGTTATTCACACTAACGAGAATTCACTTGCCAAGTTAAGTCTATGGTAAGCGATCAAAAGGTCGGCCGAAACAATGGGGGCTTGATACGCTCGATGGGGATTTGAAAGCCTAGCGATCGCATCCAGATCAGGCTTTTGATAGAACAGGATGATGCTGGTCACGACGAGCCGACTCCGCTTGTGAACAGAATAAAAACTAAAGAAATAGAAGAAGGAGATAAAGGACCGCATGATTCAGCTTTCCAGGCGCTAGTTTTTTCGATCTGTGTGCGTCGTAATCTTCTCCTTGAAACGAAGCAAACAGTGATCAAAGTGAGCTTTATTATGGGCACATACTGCCTGCGAACTCACTGAGGCAGATTTTACATATCGTAATCCTATAGCGTCAAAGCGAGCTGTAAGTCCTCTCGTTCAATTCATTGTGACCAGCTGTAAATCGCTTACAAAGTCAATGTTAGGAGCTATAACAAGAGCTGTATGTGTAAGTGTGCAAAGGCTGGGGGAGAAACTTAGACTATAATTGTCCATTGTACTAGACGCACACGTTAGACGCAATATCCCAAATTCGCTTACTTACCGGAATATTTTCGTTTGTGAATGTGAGCAGTAAAAATGTGATGCTCTGTCAGTAAGAATTCTGGCATAGAGGAAATTGATTTCTCTTTCGTTAAGACATCTGTCTTATTTTCTTTTGTGCCATAGGGTACAGGTACCTAGAATAGCTCCATTCAAGCGCATCCAGATGGGGAGAGAGTTGAAAGGAATTTTGGACTACGAAAAGACTTTTGACGTGACAGACGCCAGCCGGGTCGTTGCCGTTGCATATTGGCTCAAACAAAAACCCTAGATTTACTTTCACTATATCGGCCAGTTGCTTTGTTTTTGGGGAATCGGTGTAGAGGATCACTGCATATTTCGCTAGGCTTAGTTCTGGTCTTACCAGTTTTCTCTGCGCTTCAGGCAACCTTATACCTTCTAAAAACAGACGCACGGTATTTTGTGCCATCATATATCGCTCGTCGATAAGAGTTCAAATTTCTCCATTCAGCTGCGAGTAGACTTAGTAGTGGATGGCTGGATGCCAAAGGCTGGATCTGGCCTCACCATTGTGGATGGAGACCCTTGACGAGCCAGTCTGTCAGCTTCTTCATTACCAGCGATATTCGAATGCCTTGGCACCAAGATCAGTAATGTTTCGTTTACTTGACCAAGTTTCAGAAGCAACTAGTGACAACTCTAGACGAACTGGCTTGATCTGTTGTTTCTGTTTAGTCCTGATAACGCAGCCCGACTGCCGCAACGAATTCAAATAATGCGATCCGCCATTTTTGCCGCAAACATTCTTCTGCTGCCAATAAAATGGTATATATCTTAACCTGTAATACGGTCGCCGTTTTTCCAAGAGGTCGGGCAAGTTTCATAATCGGACTTCTCCAGGACAACCGATCTGCCCGATCCACCCGATGTAAATTGTTAAGTTTGTGATCCCAAAAGATTCGTTATTTATATAACATTCTTCTGTCGAGGTGATTACGAAAGAGTATATCTTCTCAAAGACGTAGGTAGAAATTATATGGGCAGGTATCAAAGCCGTCTGATGTTTGCCAGGGAATTTCCAGATCGTCTGATTGTGAGCAATCCCTAAAACATTTCGCCGCAATTGACTCACTTTAGGATGTGAGGGCACTGTCGATGCCGGCGTATTCTTTTTCTGACAACGCCTCCTAAATTTTCGTCATGAGCTCATTGAATGCTGTCTCCGTTGTTTTAGTTTTCTGGTAGATAAGCCTACAGTGAAATGGCCATTTAGGAATGTATTCCTTATGGACGTTCTTCTAGATTTTCTAGGCTTTTTATGTGGCAGGAAGTTTGACTTCCTGGTTTGGGAATAAATATCACCTTCACATCGCACCGGTTCATTGGAATATATGTTCTGAATATGTAGACCTTCTTTATTATTACAGCAGACTTGCAAGCATGGAATAAGTTAAATAACCAGTTTGCTAGCTCCTGTGACACTACTTAGAATATCAGAATCCAATCGTCCGGTTAAGATCTATATGCTCTCCTGTCGGCTCTGAGATGAGATTTTGGATGGGAGGTGGATTTCTAGCAACTGATTTGTTATTTCTTCACCGCTTTCTGTGTTCCACTTTGTAAACGGCGCAAAAGCGTTTCCATGATGATCATTTAGGCCACTCTGTTTGAACTTTTTTGTATCGATTTCAGCCAGCGACTGAATGAGATTTTAGAGCTCAGTTGAGGAGCACCTGCGTCGTTCTATTCTGTTTTGACAAATATGAGTTCCACCATGGCATTTTAGGCTTCTTTGGCTTATTGACTGGACAGTTCTCTTCGAAAGCTTCTCTCATGTTAGTTTTGATCATCTGGGTTGTTTTATCAATTCCAGCAATGAATTTGATGCCCTTCCTAGGGATCGTAATTTGGGCACATAATTCCATTTTGTACGTAGCCCACGGATTCTGAAATGAGGTGTTTGGAGGTGGATTTATATTAATTACGAAATCAATGTGCTTGTGAATAGAAAGTCGGAATGTCAGAGGATACTATCGTGATGTTGATGACCTCTCGGTTGACAACGTTGAAAAGTGGGTTCATTACCCAAATTAAGGATCTGCAGTTCGATTGCTACCACATATTCTAATAGTCTGAATCCGATCGCGTTGACGTTGGAATTTCCACAGGAGATATTGTGAACGTTAACATCACATCCTTTTATTATCCCCATACTTTTACTTTTAGATTGGATAGTTCTGAGGAATGTTCCACTGGGGCTAGCTCGGCTAGCCGAAGGGCTAGCTCATAGGTGAAGTAAGCATTGCACAAAAGAATCTTTTTATTCCACTATTGACTTTTTATGGATAATTTGGACCCTTTTGGAATCGCCATCACATAAGTCGGAGGAGTTTTTTTGTAAGGTATTCGCTCTGCGCGGTATCGTATCTAGATGAATTGGTCTTGCCATACAAAATTTATTCATTAGCTTTGACAGCTTTGGCTGCAAATGAAAACTCAGCCGTTCCCGGCCGAGCCGTCTTTGCTGCCCTTTCGGTGGAAGAGCTGAGATCGTCAGAGAACAGCTGCTGCTTTGGTTTGCCCTTAGCCGTAGATACGCAAGACTCTCTTATCCCCTCAACCTAGACATAACTCAGGGATTTTGGTTTCACTTGGCTTTCATCATTGACCATTTCGACTCAAGAGTACTTTAGCTGGTGTTCGCCGTGTAGCTAAACGACGCGCGGAGGTTGTAGTTTAGTAGTCCACCTTGGCTAGTTCGGCCACCACGGTAAGGACCTCAAGGCACTCAAGGTATTCAGGGTCCGTATACTAGTGGTGTTCGATCTCAGCTTAAGCTGCTATTAGTAATTTTACAAGGCAGGGTTGATGGAACCAGATTGTTGTTTCGGTTCATCCCCCTTCAGATTCGCTGGGCATTAAAACATGACTAGCAGGCAGTCTCCAGCAAAGAGGTCGTGGGAGGACTTGTGCAATTATGAATACTTGGTGGTAATCACATTGTGTCCTTGCCAATTATAAGCAACTCCAATGAGCCTGCGGGCTCTAGCTCAAGCTTTTCCCGCAGATCAAATAAAGTGGGCGTACTTTTGTACATGTTACCTTCCCAAAGGGGTAAAATAAGTACATACGCATCTCTGGTCTTTCAAATATTCGACCTGGACTAAATCAACAAATTTAGCTGCTTAAGTACTAGTCTCATATAATGTGTAAGTAAATAATGTTCCTTTAGAGTTTTAAGCTTGATTCGAGCTATAACTCCATTGATGAAAAGTGAGTATGTAATATGGGACATAAAGAGCAAAACTCTTCCAAATATCGCCGCTTATTCCGAGCTATTAAGCATTCGATGTAAAAAATTTGCTTTTAAAGAGTTGCTTCTTGAAAATATGAACGGTAGACATATTGTACATCCACAAAGCCACCAACTTCAAATATTCAAACTCTTCAAATTTTATTGTTAAGAATCGGCTTTTCTTTGTTACTGCCCATAAGTTATTTATCAGTTCTCCAGTGATAAAAACCGTGAACCCACAGTTAGCCACATCTGTGTGCGTTGAATGATCCCGGTTAGCTTACAGCCTCCAACTTCAGCAACAACAAACGATAATAATTTACTTTCATAAATTATTTCTCTTCATTTTTTTTCCAGCTCCAGCCTGTTTGGGGAGTATTATGATATTCTTTTATTCGAATTTTTTTTAACTGAAATTTTGTTTGCTTCTGCGCGGAATCTTTTCTTATTCGGAAGTCGACGAAGAAGAATTCAATAAGAAGTATCTCAGCGTCATAGCGTTAGGATCATTTTTTATCGAGGATCCACTCCTCGCCGGTGTCGGTATCAATAGACCTGTTGTAATTAAGAGTCTTGAGCATGCCCAGTAGCCTAATCCCACGGGCAACGTAATCACATTGTTCGGATTTTATGATTTTTATGTTTGAAGGTTTAGAGCAAACATCTTGTGGGGATTCATCAATTCATAGATTTTGTTATCGTTTAGGGGAATGGGGAGCGAAACGAACATTTGGGATGGAATGGGTTATATCCAGTATGGCATAAAATCATTTGTAAATCTGTCTTTTATGCTACTCAGATTTGAAACGGAAGAAGCACTACTATCAGTGACTTTACTTAAGTTTTTTTCAATTTAGATAGATCTGTTTGCAATTACACCTTCAGCTGCAGTCACTAATATGATCACAATAAGTACGATAGAATACTAGACTTTCCCAATATTATCTTGCATGTTTTCTTGCTTCACCAACAACCTTAAATTGGACCATTCACCCCTCACTCATCCTAAAACCGATGACGCAGTGAATATATGTGACACATTAATAAACCCCGTGATGGCTGTCTCCGTATCTGACTGCAATAAGAAATTCCAATTCAAGATCTAGTTTTGTGTGGAATTCATCTACCACACCTCATCGTATGCGTACCCATTCTTGGACATAATTCCACATTTCTAACATATGAATATGATCACTAAATTGCCCATGAAATTCTTTTCGGGACTGTTACGAATTTCTGTTTGTTATGCCAGATACAAGATACAAGATACATGTAACTTCGTTGACTGTGTAGCTGGTTGGGTTTCAACCATTCACACCAAGAATGTGATCTTGATTGATTCTTATTGTAATTAAAATAGGATGGAACGAAAAATTAGATATTCGAAGGTGAACGAGTTAGTTCACTGTGCATTTGAATTTGAAAATTAAGCATCAATCGGACCTATTCAAATTTGTGGGCATTGTTTAAATAGGTTCACTGAAATCTGCGGCGCAATCTGACGCTACTGTGTTACGTAGGACAATCGAAATTCCTTGCGTATCTATAAATCACCAAAAGATTTAGTTAATTTGATAATGATTCGCACAAATTCTAATCAATATATAATTAAAATCCTATAGAAATTTGACACAGGGATTTGTTATGTATTATGGTCTCAGTCATACAATGGATGCTACAGGCTCATAAATGAAATAGCGATGACGATTGCAGTTTTTTTCAGAGGGCACAAATCATTTCGAAAATTAGCTTTTCATTCGAGTAAATGATTAGATGACGGATACTGTTTTGTTCGAAAAAAACAGGCAAGCGTTACCTTTTTGAAATGAAGGTGGTTTGTTACTATTCAATAATTTAAGCTTTGTATGAATGCAGTATTCACCCCACTGTATACCTAAACTGAATTGGGCCACTCATTTCAGTGGGACGACAGACAACTTGGTTGAACACCATCTTCTCAATTTTGTTGCCCCGGGTTTGAATCCAGTTGCGTCACAGATGTTTGTGTTCGTCATTGTGCTATTTACCATTTACAAGATTATCATTTGCACAATATTTAGTGTGATGATAATGAAACTGAACCGCAATCAAATTGGAAATGAAGTAGGAAAAAATAATAACCTATAGAAGGGAATTGTGTGTATGCCCTAGGTCTTATTAAGAAGTGAACAGGTGAGATATAATCTGAGTCTTCATTTTATGTATACGGCTTAAATTCTATTCATTCGGGTCTCAGAATTCCTAAAGTCCATGTCATACATCAACATAGTTGGCAAGAGCCTTATTCTTAATTGGTGTTCTTTTTCCAATATAGGTCGGGTGCTCAAAAGAAGCTAGTGGCCTAGTTACCATTCTGCTTTTTCGTACCGTTCGGCTCGGCTTTGATTTCCCGAATGAGCGGGATCAAATATACTCGCTCTACTACCTTATACATATGTTATATGCGCTAATCGCTCTCGGCATCACTTAAGTCCTCCTAAAATTTTCTCATCTTGTCTCCCAGCCAGGCTCCATCAATTCTACCTTTGATAGTCCATCGCTTTCTAAATTTTCTGTGATGGAGACTCTGGGTTCATTGTATATATTGTCTAAATCATCATGTTTCATCAGTCCTACTGTTCCCCGAATTATTGTCGTTACCTTGTTTTCAAATGATATTTCAGGAATCTTTATTACTGTCTATGTTTTACCCCATAACGTAGCACAGGTTAGACGTCGAGATTAGTCTTCATTTTATAGTAGTCAAAGTGTAATGTAGGAGCATAAAATCTGCTGAACACACGCCACAGTTCTACTATCAAACTTTCCACGTAGTGATTGCTGTGAGTTCATTCTTGATGAAAAACTGCAGATGGAAAAGGATGAACGCGAATTTCTCGCGCCTAAAAACGGGGCAATTGTACTATGTGGTCCTCCAGGTCTTGGCTTGAGTAGGGCTGTCAACCCTACATGGATAACGAAGGCTACAGAATCACGAACCAAGCCTCGGGCTGGACGGACTTTACGGCAATGGACGCGGTGAAGAAAATCGGCTCACGCAACGTGTGCTCCTGTACAAGTAGGCAGCTAATACCTGTCCCAATACATGGCTGATGTGACAACATTGCAAGAGATGCACTGAACATAGACTGGTTTCCAGAAAAAAGGTCATTACATCATATATTATAGTGACTATTCAGTAAATTCTATGATCAAAGTACGTTTCCTAATTAGAAAAAGAATCAAACCTGTCATCGGCTTTGGAAACCTAAGCGAACGGCTACGCCCTGTGCGCTTGCGAGAAAAAATTTCGGCTCATTAACCTTTACGTCTCTACAGGGAAAATTCAAGAAGAATATCTTCTACGAGGTAATAGAGCGAACCCTCGAAGCCTGTTTTAGGTATGATATCAAAATCATGCTTGGAGATACTAACAGCCAAGTAGATATGGAGCCCGTATTCAGGGGATACGTTGTCTCCTATAGCTTGCATAAAACTACCAATAACAATGGACTGCGGACTATTGAACTAGTAGTCTCGCACGGGATAGTAGATGGAAGTACCTGGTTTCGGCGGAAAGTAGTCCACGAATAAACGTAGTACTATCAAAACAAGATCACTTTTAACCAAATTGACCACGAGTTGATTGAATGCTACCACCTCTCACGCTTGATGAATATCAGAACATATAAGGGGGTCAATATAGACTCGGATCACTTATTGGCATTGGTTCACATTACAACACCGCCTAGAATTCCAATCCCCCATAAGGCGGCAATGAAAGACGCAATATCTGCTGCCAGATGCAAACAGAGGCCCTTAAGATGAAGCATAAATAAATGATCTTCAGAACTACATGAAGAATGTTATCATTGGTACTCCGGGAAATATATTTGGTACCAGTCGCAAAAAAATTGATGCGACTGGTTCGATAGAAGGTTTTAAGTCAGTACACATATCAAGGGAGGTTCTGGGTAGTTTCCGGTAAGGGAAATTAAAAGACTTGGAAAGGACAAGATAATCCACACCAGGAAAATTCTTTGAAAGAAAAGGGATTGGGTGAAATTGCGTTGAACTTTTCCGAGGCAAAACAATCACAGTTGCAAGATTTGCATCAGATCACGGTGCGATACTCAAGAATGCTTCCAACGAAGGAGGTGAAGAATGTTAAGGAGGTTTGGGTGGTGAGTGGTTTTAGGTGTTGTGAGCAACAAAGAACATGTCATGCCACCTCACTTCTTCACTCAAGGACTTCGAGTGAATTCTGCTGCATACATCGAGGTTCTAGAGACAGACCCTGGATTGATAGTGTTCACGGTGACAGCCCATACATCTTTCAACAAGACTTTGCTCCTTCACACAAAGCGATAGCGACGCAAGATTGGATGGCTGAAAATTTCCATGACCACATAACACCGAACTTATGGCCGCCTAGCTCCCCAGACCTTAATCCTCTGGATTATTACGTAAGGGGCGTAGTTGAGCGTGAAACCAACAAACATCCTCATAACACTATAGCGAACCCAGAATGGATTCTGGTGGAATACTACAGGTAAGGAGAAGTAACATGATATGCAACCGCCGTAAGGAACGCCTCAGAAAAGATTAGAGAGGTAAGAGGTGAACATTATAATGACTGACAGTTTAGAGGAAAACATCGTGTGATGAATGAAGTCAAAGGCGTTAGAGAAAATCGTTGTAGATACAATTTCATGTGCTAAGGCGTGTCGATAGTTGCTGTCAAGCGTCCGAGCGGATCGGACGTGTTTCAAAAGTGATTCGAGTAAAACGATAGTGAAAGAAGTGATACCAAAGAAATCAATTGTGTGTGGCGCAATGTCAAAGCGCCAAGTTGACGATAGGTCACTGTCGCCAGAGGGGATGGATCCTGAGCCCAAAAGGATCCACCCCTATGGGGACAGCGAAGGCGAGGCCCCATCCAGCCCCGAAGACAGTCGGCAATCTGCCCCCGAAGACAGCGAGTTAGTTATGGCTCTCGAATCAACCGACGACGATGAAGACGATGTCGTCGTGCTAAGGAGACAAGTCCAAGAACTCAAGACCTCCTTGAAGGAGATGACCGATCGGTACGACCGGCTCAGTGCCCTCTTCAGTTCTTCATTGACACAATCTCCAATAGCCCTCACCAACACAACACCACAGTATAACACACCAGGTACATCAGCCAATGAGAACCGAGAAGAACGGTCTCCGGAAGAAATTACAATTCCGAAACCCAGTTTGCTACATAAACCAGTTCCAACAACAACAGATACAACCTCACCGCAACTAATCGTACCACCAATGAAAGCCGCTCATCATCCCACTCAGCAGCTACAACAGCCATCCACCCACACCCCAACAACAACCACCACAACCACACCACAAGCCGCTCAATCAACTAGTCCAAACAAACAAGAGGTAAGTCAGGAAAAATTTCCACCATTAATTATCCGCGCGGACCCCATAACCACAAAAAAGATTACGACCCAAATCCTGTCCACGATCCCTACGAACATAGCACTTAAAAAAACCTCAATTCACTCCACCCACGTCCTCGCCACTTCCCAGGCAGATTATGAATCGGCCAAAAATATTCTAAAAGAAGGTAACCACCCCTTCTTCACGTATACCCCAACACATCTGAAACCCGTCAACCTAGTCCTTCGGGGACTAGATTTTACATACTCCCCTGAGGAAATACTCAAGGAACTACACCGCCTCGGCATCTCCGAAGCCATCAGCGTCCGTCAGTACGAGACCAGCTCGTCCCGACGAAACACAAAACCCCTTCACCTCTTCCTTGTAACGTTCTCCCCCAAATTCCAACAATCAACCCTTACGAAAGCCAGGGCGATGTTCCACTGCATCGTCAAGTTTGAGGCAGTACAACTCCACGAAATAGCTCAATGCCGGAACTGTCAGCGCATTGGGCATGCTGCGTCAAACTGCAATCTGCCATACCGATGCGTTAAATGCAACACCCCCCACGGTCCACGCCAGTGCCCTAAGAAACAGGATGAGAACCCATCCTGCATTAACTGCGGAGCCAACACACATCCGGCGAGTTATCGCAACTGCCCGATGTTCGTCCAAGCCCGCACCCGCCAGTCACAACAATCCCTCCCCACAAAACCAACCCCCAGCCCACCAACCAAACCCGGTCCCCAACTGAAGCTCGCCCAGATTACTCCTTCACATACCCCGACATCCCCACCATTCTCATACGCCGCAATGGCTAGGAACGCCTCGCGCCCGACACCCAGTTTCGACCTCGACTCCGAGATCCTGTCACTATTCAACACCTCCACAGCCCAACTAGCCTCCCAACTCACCACATTCCTCCCCACATACAACTCCCTGTCCTCACCAATGGAGAAGAGACTCGCGCTCCTCTCCTTCCTCTGCCAAGTGTCCCCCAGTAATGTCCATTAAAGTGGTATTACTGAACGTTAATTCTGTCGTCAGCCGACAAAAACGCCACGAATTGACCAATTTTCTTTCCGCCCACAAACCCAACCTACTCCTTCTCACCGAATCCAAACTCAACCCTAGGCATAAGCTGCACATCCCCAACTACACCACCTTCCGCTCCGATCGCATTGACCGCCAAGGCGGGGGCACAGCCATATTAGTAGCAAATCCCATAGACGCCCAACGGGTTTACATCCCATCCACCATCGCCTCATCCATTGAGTTAACCGTCGTCTCCGTAACTACACCGTCCTCCATCATATTCATAGGCAGCCTTTACTGCCCCGACCAAACCCTTAATCCCGCCGACATCTCCAACCTAGCACAGCACCTCAAAACCCTACCAGTTAGTCAACACAAACGTTTCTCCCTCGTACTAGGGGGCGACCTAAACGCCAAACATAATACATGGTATAACAGCACCATAAACGCCAATGGCAATAGGTTAGCCAACTGGTACACGCAGCACTCCCAACCTCTACAGCTTACCCTCCTCCCCACCAACCAACCCACCTACCACCGGCGAAATACCCACTCCTTCATCGACCTCTTCCTGGTAAGTAACCACCTCCTCATTCACCCTAGCCACCCCTCCTCCCCCCAAGACCTTCCCACCATTCCAGGCATGAGTGACCATGACGGAGTGGTTTTCCACTTCAACACCACGGATCGCTTACCCAAATCCCAGCCTAAATTCCTTCCCAACTACGCTGCCACCAACTGGCAACGACTCAACCACAACCTAGCCGACAAACTCTCGACTATCCGCCTCCCGTCCAATCCGTCTCCTTCCGAAATCGACTCCGCCGTGGAAAAGTTCACGGAGTTAACTCAACAAGCCTGCAATGAAACTATCCCCCTCAGACCCCTAAACTACCAGGGCCTAATCACCCTCCCATCCCATGTCCTCGACCTCATCAAGCAGAAAGCCACCCTAAGACGCCAACTCCACCGCCATAGATACGCTCCCCAGTTTAACTTCCTTAAATCACGTATCTACTCCCTGTCACACCTCATCCAATCCCACATTCAGACGCTATACGCTGACCACTACGCTGTGAAGCACGCAAATATCTCGCTCAATAGGCAAACGTGCAGCAAACTACGTGGTACTTGCCCTCGCCTCGCGAAACCGCGCGCAGCCAGCGTCCTCCCCCATAACACCTCCCCCAAAGCCCACGCCGACCTGATTGCCAACAGCTTCCTGGCAGCCCATAGCACCACTCTACATCTGTCCGACCCACCCACGGAAACGGCGGTGCGCCAATATATCCACAACCTAACTACCACACCATCCATATACACCTATTTCCCAATCCCCCCACCCCAACAGACAGCACCCAACTGCCTACCAATACATGCCGTCACACCCCAGACAGTAGAATCCATCATCCTTTCCCGAAACAACAAAAAGTCATCTGGCCCTGACCATATCCCTATCATCATTCTAAAAAAATGTACAAAATCGCTATGCCCATTCCTCGCCCAAATCTTCAACCAATGCTTGCTATCTGCATACTTTCCCTCTCTATGGAAAGAATCCCATATCGTTCCAATCCTAAAAAAGGATCAGCCCTCAGCCTCCCCAAGCAGCTACCGCCCCATCTCCCTCCTCAACGTGACATCGAAAATTTTCGAGCACGTCATCCACGATATCATGCTCCAACACATCACCGACCACGACATTATCCCCCCCTTCCAGTTTGCCAACAGGCGTGGCCACGGCACCTCACACGCCCTCCTAGTTCTCAAAACAGACATCCTAACCCAGATAAACAACAACATCCCCACCACCGCTTGCCTCCTTGATATCCAAAAAGCCTTCGACACAGTCTGGCACGAAGGCCTCACCTACAAACTCTCCCACACTTTCAAATTCCATCCGCAATTATGCAAACTCATCATCAACTACCTGTCCGACCGTCAAGCCCGAGTACGTATCCACGATACCCTATCCGACCCATACAATCCACCAGCAGGCATCCCCCAAGGTTCAGTACTGTCAGCAACTCTATTTTCCCTTTATACCGCCGATATACCACTCCAACACCCCACCAACTCTCCACTAACGGTCAAAACCGTCCAATACGCTGACGACTTGATTCTTTACACCTCGTCCCGAAACATACAATCCGCCCAAAACCGCATCAGTACCACAATCCTAACGCTCAACAAATTCCTCCAATCCTGGAAACTCCTCCTCAACCCCAGCAAATGTGAAGCCATCGTCTTCCGCGGTAGAGCCACCTTTACCCGCAAAATGCGAGCCGACACCCGCAACCTCAAGATCAAAATCGGAACATCCACCATTCCCTCCGTCCAATCCACTAAATACCTGGGAATAACCCTCAATACCCGCCTATCACCCGTGCCCCAGGTAAATTCCATCATCGCAAAAACCCTAACAGGACTAAAAACCTTATGGCCCATCCTTAAGAAAGACTCCGCTATCTCCCCCAAAGTCAAACTCTACTGCTACAAGCAGCTGATCCGTCCCCTAATCACATACGGATTCGTCGCATGGTGCGACGTCTCTTCATCCCAAATGGAACGTCTACGAGTACGTGAAAGGAGGTTCTTCCGACTATCCCTCTCCCAATCATATCTCCACCCCAACCAAGCCGTCTATGACGAGATAAAATGCTCGCGCATAGACCAGATCCTCCTCACCTCACTGACAAAATTCCTCACCAAATGCCAAACCCACGAAAATAGCCTCATCCAGTTCTACTCCCACATCCGCAACCATAACACGAACCCCCCATACCGTCACCATTCCCTCCCTACAGACCTCCTAACCCTGTCCTCTCAGAACAGCAGCTATCACAACGGCAAACTGATATTATTTAATCGCCCATACGATCGACATCGGCCTGGCCTCGTCTACTCCACCGCCCAATAACAACACCATCCCCTATATGTATCCTTCCTCCATCCATCCACGCAAAACAATAATCTCGCCGCATAAACTACAAAATAAGAGGGGTTTTTCCTGACTTTCCCCTCTATAGCATAAGTCTTAGGATAACTTAGTATTACCTTAATTTAAGTCCAGTAATATACGAAATGTTAGTCTCTAGGAAAAGTTTTATACTGTTAGAGATAAGTTTAGTATTAAGTTTAGCCATAAGCTATGCACAAACCAAATATGATCAATAAATTGAATGTGTTAACAAAAAAAAGGCGTGTCGATGAGCAAGAGGCAGGTTAGGTAGAATGTTATAAAAGCAAGCGATGGCTAGCTAGCATGCTAAGGAACTTAGGATGAGGTGCCAGTTGACTGTTGCCAAGGTTGAGCTCACAATTTCGAAATTTGCCTTTCGATAAGAAGAGAGGTCTTAAGCTAATAAGCGATTTATTTATAAATATTGGTCGACGAGGTAAGCGTGCGGAAATTTTCTACTATATAAATATTTTTAAAATAATGATATACTGCTTATTTGGCATTCTCTATAATTTTAATTTTTTTTGTAACTAAACTTCTTTCCTGTATTCTTAAGTTCACCAAAGTTTCCCTCCTGAAAAGAGCTCGATAAACTATTGATGTTATCCGCGTATCTTACCACTTTCAGTATGTCGATCTAAAGATTACCGTACTCCTGATGTCTACATTAATCTTTCTTTCTTCGACTTCAAGAACTAAATTCACATATAGCGCAGCTCGTTCTTTAGATCAAAAGTGAACTAAGTTGCGAAAGGATTTATCGAATTATTTTCAGTCCAAACTTTTCCGATGAATTTGACTTGATGAAACTTATCAAAAGCATTTGAAAAGTCAGTGGGGCTTAGATATACACATACAGTTAACATCGCGACGTCTATGTTTCAAAACCTAAATGTGGAACAGAGTTTCCCTAGTCCCTAGTGAATTTCGGATACCAAACTGTTCCTTCTCGATATAGTTGTCAATTTGTTGATGATCAGGTACATATTTATGATTGCCATTCACGTCAAGTACTTTTTTGCGCATCGTTCATGGTTTGCTGAAATGTGTTTCAGCTCCACCCAGGAGGTTCCGAGACTCTGGTACTCTTTTTCTACTGTTCTGCGCCAAGTGCTACTGAGGGCAAACTGCTTATCGGTCATTTTAGAGGAGTGGGTTCCACTGCACGGTGTAACCAGCAATGAAAGCGCTGTTCCTCCTTAAAGTGTGACCTATCCATTGACACCTCTAATTTCCTATCATGTCGCGTACGGGCAGGCCGGTGCAAAGATCAAGTTCTTGCTTCGAAATAGAATCAGGTCAGCGAGCTTTGATGATAGGGCACAGACAGGTATTAAGTATGCGCCCAAAGAACCTTTTAATAGAGCAAACTGAAGTCTTCAGGGTAGTCGAGGGGTTTGAGGGAAGATATCATGGTCCATTGATCTCCTCCTCCGGAGAAGGTAGCACGAAAAACGTTACAAATAACAAGAAGAAATGATATAGGTGACAAGATACAATCCCGGCGGAAACCGATTTGGACCTTAAATATCTCTAAAATTTTACCTCAATGCAGCACCCTGCATTTGGGGCCAGCATGTGTCGCTATTAATTTCAGTAGAATGACAACATTCACTCCCAGTTCACGTAGTCGAAATCTTTCTCGAAATCAATGAAGAGCAGGTCAAGCGAAGAACTAAACTATGTACACAGTTTCAAAATGATCCACAGGGCGTTGATGTGATTAATGCAGAAGACTCTGGAGCGGAGACCAGCCTGCTCCCTGTCACTTAAACTTTTGAGATGTTCTGTGGTGCGTCTCAGGAGTAATTTAGCTATTTTGCCACACTCAAAGCGGGTGCCCTTCTTTGGAATTTTAACCATCATCCCTTTATTGTTGTTGCCCTAAGTCTACATCCACATGATGTTGGAGCGGGTCCAATAGAGACGTTTGCGGCATAGTACCCAAGCATTCAAAAACAAGGACTAACGATTTCGTCCAAGGCAAAAACAACTAATCAGACGCTGCCTCACCTCTCAATAGATTGGGCCATTTGTATTTGGAACTAAGTTTTATGGTAAGAATCTTTTCAAATTAGAATATTGACAATTAGAAGTTATTTCCACTCTAGTCAACATAAAACAAAAGAAAAGCGTATATATCATTAGTAGATAATTAAAATATGTTTTATTGGTTTCTATTTGAATTTAGAAAGCATTATTTCCATTTTTCATTTCAGTCTAAAAATTTAGTACACATTTCTAGACTGAAATGGAAAAGCAGTTTTAATGTAAGAATTGAATTTATGGAATCATATTAGAAGTTGCCATTTAACCTATCTTTCTTTCCAAAGAAAATCTCATTAATTACACATTCACGTGCGACAAATCACCTTCAGTTTTTCCACTTTTCTATCAAGAAATCGTTTTGCGTTTGACAGTGTTTTGATTTGTGATGGTCCCAGACTAAATTGGATCACAAGGAATTATGCCAACATACGGATTTCTACACCGACAAGCGTGAGGTCTTATCCAAGGCAGCGCATGGATGGTAGCCCCACTATACCGTCAATGGAATCATTTGTGGGTATTTCCGCTTCTTAAAGGCTTACGTGATTATCCTTCTTTGCCGAGCGACTTGCAAATGCAATACGCGCACTTTGATACTAGCTTCGGTCGATTATTCTTACACGAGGATGGTGAAGTTAAGTTTATTGTTTGGATGTTTGTAAGTGGTTATTAGAATTAGCCCTGTCGTTTTGCAATATGGTATTAGAGGGATTGCTGGGGATTGGTCCAGTGTGATATGTACGTAGTTCTTGGTATGTATTACGCGTGATTATCCGTATCAAGTACAATTGATGTAGGTGTAAAGATATTTGTTTTAGAGGATTTTACGAATGCGTTACAAATATTTCAAGTAAAAATGAAAGTAAGTGCACTCACCCTCCCAGGTTATAACAAGTCGGATATCGGAAGCTACTATACTGTTCTTTATGCTAAAAATTTTCGGGGCGGAAACCTTTTTATTCTTCAAAAGCAATATTTTATGAAGGTTACCGGTGTTTAAAAGCGAGCGAAAATGCCTACAGCCTCTTTCTTTATACATATTCCAAGGCCGCTCTCCAAGTTCCACTGACCAGCTTTCAGGATTTGCTAGTGCAATGTTCTATCTTTCTCTCCTAGGATGAACTTGAAGGTGATTTTTTCGTAAATTTATGGAACATATTATTATCGTTATTGCAGTTTTGTGTAAAACTAAACCTTATTAAAATTGTTAGATAATGAACCCTTTATAATATATATAATGCTTTATAATGTTTTTACTAGATTTGGAAAGCACTGATTGGTCCGGTTCATGTAATCATTAACGTGATCACATTCTAAGAATTTGTCTGATTGGATGCCAAACGCAAACCCCCACTCTTTAGTCCAGCACTTCGCAGTGTATAAAGATCAACATAACTAGCCATGGTACTTTCTATAGTCATATCGCCCTAAATAACCAAATATGCATACTGGTTAATGGGGGCCTGTCATAAGCTTTCTGTTTACGATTCCGAAACTAGTCAATGGGACAACAGAAACGAATACTCAAGCGAATTTGGAACTACAATACAATAAGGTTACTCTTTTTGAGTAACGGTGTGATTATTTTGCAGTTACTCTGAGGTAACACCGCGGGAATCGATCCTATTATCCCATAAATCCCACAATATTTTCCCTTCCAATAAAAGTAAGAACAATATGATTAATTGCTAGACTAATCTTAACTTCGCGAGCGCAATGCTGACCACATTGCCTCCTAGTGTACCGCTACGGTCTTGAATGAAGTGCTCTAACACACTTCAAGGCCCTGATCCAATATGGATTGTTGCGCCAACGATTATTATTATTATTAATCTTAACTTAGTATTAGTCTTCAGATTCATCCGAGTTGAATTTCTAGATCCTGTCATTTATAAATTTCTATAAATCTCAAAGAGACAAGTAATTCAGGAATTTAAGGAAAATGTTATCATCGTTAAACTATCATAATACTGTGGAGAAAATAGAACTAAGAACGTCCCTGATCGTAAGAAGGGACAATGTCGAAGAGGGATGTGCTTCCTTACTCACAGACAGTATTTTTCTATTGTCTGTTAGACTTCAATGGACACAAAAATACATCCAAATTATTGTACCAAATCAGACATCCGCCTTCAGTATATTAGCAGCATCCTAGCCTTCTACTTCATGGAAGAGAAGAGTTCAAAAAGCGTTCAGTTCGATTTTAGGTAACCGCAGCGTATATTCAATCACACTGGTCATGTCGTTCCACTGCTTTTCGCAGATCCAAGGTCAACACTAACCACTTGAATGATCTAGCGATTGTTTGATATTGGTAGAACTATCTCGCTGATTGCACGGGAAATATTTTGAATAGTCAACCAGTATAGAAAGATCTGCACAGCGCTGGCTGTCGTAGCTAGAAAATTATCAATGAACTGCAATGAATGAACAAGTCTGTTTACCAACAAGTTAGCAAGATGAAGCCTTATGCATTTCGATGCTCATCCTGCCAAAACAAAGACCAAAATATAGGCGAGTTGGTGGTCTCGCCAACGAAAGACGACGAACAATTGCTGCTACCACTAAACAGGGAAAAAACAGTCAGTGCAATTCATTGGCTTAAGAATCTTAAGTGGCCATGAGCCGATGAAATTACAGACGAACTGGTTTAATATGGAGGCGACCAACTACACCAAGCAATCAATTGATGAACCTAATGATGCTTAAGGTGTGGGACAGTGAATCAACGGCATTAGCTGTCCCATACATAAAAAGTGGGATAACGCGCAATGCAGCAGTTATAAATGTATCACGTTGTTGAGTACCATCTATAAGATATTCTCCGCTATCATGTTATGTCGCCTCATACGCGCAGATCATCATCGGCTCATACCAAAGAGGCTTCGCGCCAGGCAAATCATCAACAGCTCAGATTTTCTCTCTTCGGCAATACACAAAAACTGTTTGAATATGGCCATCAGTTACACCATCTTCTGCGCTGGATATTATAGCATAGCCCGGAGTTCAGTACAAAGACAAAATTGATAAGACTGACTAGGCTGACATGAATAACTCTTGAGAGCAGTTAACATCAACACCAGTCTAAGGCAAAGTGATGCCCTAACATGTGTCCTCCTTAATTTGACCCTAGAAAAAGCGATACTGATGATTTTCTTCAAGTCCACCAACTACTAGCCTATGCTGATGAGAATCGACGCTATGGGAAGAGTAACCCGAGATGGACAGCCTTCATCCGGATCGAGCAGGCGGCTATCGACACGGGATCTTGAGCTGCATATCAATGAAGACAAAACGAAATATATAGTGGCAACGCCAGCATCCAAGAATAAGGAAGCGATAAAATGAAATCACACTAGTTAAATGAAAAAAAATAAATATAGGAAGCTACGACTTTGAGACCGTTGAAAATTACTCCTATGTAGGGTCGAATATCAGAAGCGGTGGCCACGACGACGATGCCAACAGAGGCTATTCCAGCTAACAAAAACTATTTCGTTCGAAACATCTCACCATAGGGTCAAAGCTCTTACTGTAGAAGACAATGATCTTATCAGTCCTCATGTATTCCTTGTAGACTTGGGTTCTTAGCAAAGAAAGTTAGCCTCTTAGCCTCGTTCGAGAGAAGAATCCTTCCACGAAGTTTATGAGCAGTACCACGACTGTCTAGTTGCGGATCAAATACACTTCATAGGGTGCAATGGGCAGATCACTTAATCCGTATGGGTGAAGATGATCTAGCCCGGAAAGTCTATAAAGGAAATATCTATGATAGAAAACGAGGACTTGGCGAAACGTGTCTAAGGTAGAGCGAAGGTGACATACAGTTTTTAGGGATATCGAATCGGTGGACCTCGACGCAAAACCGCGATGTCTGGAGTTGCTTACTAAGACAGGGCTAGACCAAATACTGGTTGTTACGCCGTTGAAAATTATGGTGATGAAAGATCCTGCCTTCATTAAAAATGCTCTTTTCTCTGGCGTACATCAGGTTGCCGCCCTCATTTCCGGTGGGAGTCACAGAACCTGGCTGTGTGCGAAATCTTCATAGCTTCCCACTGTCGCAAAAATAATAATAATAATAATAATCGTTGGCGCAACAATCCATGTTGGATCAGGGCCTTGAACTGTGTTAGAGCACTTCATTCAAGACCGTAACGGCACACTACAGTACGCTGTAGGAGGCAATGTGGTCAGCATTGCGCTCGACCGAGATTATTACCCTGATTTGACTCAGGTACTCATTCACAGCTGAGCCGACTGGTATCCGGCGTCAAATCACGATACAAATCCCATTGCGAGATTTGAACCGCGACCTTCCGTACGGCAGCCTTGCGCTTTAACCACTCAGCTATCCGGACACAATAGTAATTAAAATAACCCTGGAGCGTATCAGTGACCACTTCAAAGGATGATAAACAGAGAGCTGGTTTCCGCTCAGGATCTTCCTTCATTGGCCATATCCAACACCCTGCGCATCAGTTGAGGATAATGTGCGGAATTCAGATCTCTACTTATCTTCTCTTCGTTGCTTTCGTGAAGTTTTTTGACATTACGAACAGGGAGTGTGTCTGGAGTGCTCTATGCAAGAAGGGCATTCCGGAAAAACTCGCTATTTTCAGAGCAAAACATGGTGGTATATAATGTGCGGAGGAGGACTTCAATGGATCATGACATCTTTCCTTAAACATATCGGCTGCTCGTCGAATTGCGAATACAATTCCAATCGAATTTAATTTGGGTTCAACATAACCATATTAACTTGGATCGAACCGTCAGACTCAGAATGATCACTTGGCCGTTTTGAAATTTCCCTTTGAAAGTTACGTTGTTGACCAAAATTGATTTCTGACCTTTTATGCTGTTTGCTGCAATAACCTGTTATGCCCTTTGAATAAAAGAATCTGCATCCGCTTTCTCTCTTTCTTTTTGGTCTCTGATTGACTTAGGCGATCAGTATTTCACCAGTCTGGCGCCAATCTGAATGACAAAATTATGACAAACTGATCGTCTAGTGTGTTTTTGAAGAAATTACTGATGGACTGATGAAAATTTAAATTTTTAAATAAAATCTGTCAGACTGGCTGGGCTGATGGTATGTTGGATGTAATGCAGACCTCGGGGTTTGTTTTTAACCTACTTCCATATTGAGGCTAATTTTAGCTAGTTGTCTCGGATTACATGATCATACCATCGATAGCAGATCGATCGCGTCCTTATTTAGAATGTAACCATCGCGTCTTTGCCTATTCAAACCGTGGTATATCGTAATGAACCCCAATCTTATTACAGATGAAGATACGAATATGAAAGCCTCCAGTTTCTTCAGCATAATGGGCCAAAAACCTCTGGCAAATATCCAAATGAACGAATTTTTGACGAGGAGATAGAAGCCGTAGATACAATCCCTCTCTTTCTTTCATAAAAGCTTTTATTGATCGATAACAGAACCTTTTATTCACTTATTACTGTAACATCGACTGAATAGCAGTGGAGACCCAGATGAAATTTGTGAAGCTGCTGCAGTGTCTGACAATCAAATTAAGTTTGATAAAAAAAAAATATTAATACTTGACTTACTCTCATATCTGTGGGGCCCATATTATCCCTTTTTACATTGCAATTTCTATTCTTGCCCTCTGAGGGAACTCCAGGGGGAAGATGCCCCCTTCTCTACCGCCCAATAGTAAGGGTTGAGTATATGGTAGACATACGTATAGTTTTCTTGGCGGAAAATGATCAAATTAGTCATCATCATCATCATCAACGGCGCAACAACCGGTATCCGGTCTAGGCCTGCCTTAATAAGGAACTCCAGACATCCCGGTTTTGCGCCGAGGTCCACCAATTCGATATCCCTAAAAGCTGTCTGGCGTCCTGGCCCACGCCATCGCTCCATCTTAGGCAGGGTCTGCCTCGTCTTCTTTTCCTACCATAGATATTGCCCTTATAGACTTTCCGGGTGGGATCATCTTCATCCATACGGATTAAGTGACCCGCCCACCGTAACCTATTGAGCCGGATTTTATCCACAACCGGACGGTCATGGTATCGCTCATAGATTTCGTCATTGTGTAGGCTACGGAATCGTCCATCCTCATGTAGGGGGCCAAAAATTCTTCGGAGGATTCTTCTCTCGAACGCGGCCAAGAGTTCGCAATTTTTCTTGCTAAGAACCCAAGTTTCCGAGGAATACATGAGGACTGGCAAGATCATAGTCTTGTACAGTAAGAGCTTTGACCCTATGGTGAGACGTTTCGAGCGGAACAGTCTTTGTAAGCTGAAGTAGGCTCTGTTGGCTGACAACAACCGTGCGCGGATTTCATCATCGTAGTTGTTATCGGTTGTGATTTTCGACCCTAGATAGGAGAAATTGTCAACGGTCTCAAAGTTGTATTCCCCTATCCTTATTCTTGTTCGTGCTTGTGTTTGACCAGTGCGGTTTGATGTTGTTGGTTGATTCGTCTTCGGTGCTGACGTTGCCACCATGTATTTTGTCTTGCCTTCATTGATGTGCAGCCCAAGATCTCGCGCCGCCTGCTCGATCTGGATGAAGGCAGTTTGAACGTCTCGGGTGGTTCTTCCCATGATGTCGATATCGTCAGCATAGGCCAGTAGTTGGGTGGACTTGAAGAGGATCGTACCTCTTGCATTCACCTCAGCATCACGGATCACCTTCTCGAGGGCCAGGTTAAAGAGGACGCATGATAGGGCATCCCCTTGTCGTAGACCGTTGTTGATGTCAAATGGTCTTGAGAGTGATCCTGCTGCTTTTATCTGGCCTCGCACATTGGTCAGGGTCAGCCTAGTCAGTCTTATTAATTTCGTCGGGATACCGAATTCCCTCATGGCCGTGTACAGTTTTACCCTGGCTATGCTATCATAGGCGGCTTTAAAGTCGATGAACAGATGGTGCAACTGTTGTCCATATTCCAACAGTTTTTCCATCGCTTGCCGCAGAGAGAAAATCTGATCTGTCGCTGATTTGCCTGGAGTGAAGCCTCTTTGGTATGGGCCAATGATGTTCTGGGCGTATGGGGCTATCCGGCCTAGCAAGATAGTGGAGAATATCTTATAGATGGTACTCAGCAACGTGATACCTCTATAATTGCTGCACTGTGTGATATCTCCCTTTTTATGTATGAGACAGATTATGCCTCGCTGCCAATCGTCAGGCATTGATTCGCTGTCCCATACCTTGAGCACAAGTTGATGAACCACTTGGTGTAACTGGTCGCCTCCATATTTAACCAATTCGGCTGTAATTCCATCGGCTCCTGGCGACTTATGATTTTTTAGCCGATGAATTGCACGGACTGTTTCTCCTAAACTTGGTGGTGGCAGTATTTGTCCGTCGTCTTCAGTTGGCGGGACCTCCAACTCGCCGATGTTCTGGTTGTTCAGTAGCTCATCAAAGTACTCAACCCATCGCTCTAATATGCCCATTCTGTCGGAAATCAGATTTCCCTCTTTGTCTCGGCAGGATGAGCATCGAGGTGTATAAGGCTTCATCCTGCTGACTTGTTGGTAAAACTTCCGCGCCTGGTGCGGTTGCTCCCTGTACTTTTCTAGTTCACAGACTTGTTGGTTCTCCCAGGCTTCATTTTTCCGTCTGTGAAGTCGCTTCTCCGCTCGACGGAGTTCGTGATAAGTCTCTGCGCGTGCCCGCGTTCTTTGAGAATGCAACATTACTCGGTATGCGGCATTCTTACGTTCCGTTGCTAGCTTACATTCATCGTCAAACCAGCCGTTCCGACTCCTTTTGCGGCTGGGGCCAAGTATATTTGTGGCCGTATCCATGATAACGTTCTTCAGGTGGTTGTGAAGATCATTAGTTGATGTTTCATCTCCAGGTCCTCTATTGACTGCGGTTATTGCGGCATCCATTTCCCTCTTATAGGTGTCGCGGAGGGTTGTGTTGTGGATGGCTTCAGTGTTCACTCTCACCTGATTGTCAGAAGGGATTCTAGGTGGTATTGTTATTCGAGCTCGGAGCACCATGCCAACGAGATAGTGATCCGAGTCTATATTGGCCCCCCTATATGTTCTGACATTCATCAAGGCTGAGAGGTGGCGGCGTTCGATCAACACGTGGTCAATTTGGTTGAAAGTGGTCCCGTCTGGAGAGGCCCACGTATGTTTGTGGACCGCTTTCCGCGCAAACCAGGTACTTCCAACAACCATTTCGTGTGACCCTGCTAATTGAATAGTCCGCAGTCCGTTATCATTTGTTTTTTCGTGTAAGCTATGGGAGCCAACGTATCGCCTGAATACGGGCTCCTTCCCTACTTGGCTGTTAAAATCCCCAAGTATGATTTTGATATCATATCTGGGACAGGCTTCGAGGGTTCTTTCTACTGCCTCGTAGAAGGTATCCTTCTCCGACTCTGCAGTCTCCTCTGTAGGGGCGTGAACGTTTATGAGGCTTATATTTCTAAACTTGCCTCGCAAGCGCAGAGTGCATAGCCGTTCGCTTATACTTTCAAAGCCGATAACAGCAGGTTTCATTTTTTGGCTGACTAAGAAACCTACTCCGAGCACATGGTTTACTGGATGGCCGCTATAATATATGGTGTAGTGGCTCTTCTCCAGGAAACCGGTCCCTGTCCATCGCATCTCTTGCAACGCTGTTACATCAGCCCTATATTGGGACAGGGTATCGGCTAGATCAAATTAGTACTATTCCAATATATCTTCGGTAATGAATGATAATATATCTTCGTTAATGAGGAATTTCTAATTTAATTTTTAATTTAAATAACATCCATTTCCATTAGTGTTCAATTCGCTTATCACGAAACCTCGCAATATACACTCTCTTCAGTCTTCCATACTACACGCATATCTCAATCTTTAATCTTCTTGCTCGTAGACCGTAAAAACCAGTGACATATTTAATGACAAAAATTGAGATGGAAAACGATTTCAAAAGATGCCGAACATAACCATATCCAAAAAGTAACCTTTGAGTTGCGTCCGCAGTCGTTCAACTTATCGCATTTTGATGGACGTTTTCATTCAAGTTGATCAAATTTGGAGATCTAAATAAAAGGAGGACATATTGAGCGAAGTGTCATCAAGCAAACAGGTGTGAATAGTTCTGAAAAAATTCCTGCGAGCTGAAAGAAACAATTATGAAAATAACGAATATTAAGAGAGTGGTATGCATGTTTAAGTTATTACAGAAAATCATATTAAATGGTCTAAAGCTTTTGATTCCCCAAAAAATAATATACCTTAAAGTGTTTTACAAAATAATTTACTGCAAATGATCCTCCGGTAGACCTTATTCTGGGTTGTATGTGTTCCCATCCATTATTTTAATCTCCGGACTAAAAGCTTGGAGTGCATTGTGTTGGAGGGCATCTTTAGCGTTCTTCCTTGAATTCACAGTACTTATCATTTTTCACCGGATGGGTACAGACGGAACTTCACCGAATGTCCTACGGTTGAAAACCATGGTGAAGTGCTCCTTCCTTTTTAAGGTTTTGTGTAAACACAAAACCTTATTAAAATCGGTTTACCGTCTGTCTGTCTGTCTGTCTGTCTGTCTGTCCGTCTGTCTGTCTGTCTGTCTGTCTGTCTGTCTGTCTGTCTGTCTGTCCGTCACACGCATTTTTCTCGGAGACGGTTATAGCGATTGACACCAAATTTGGTAGAAAGGTGGGAACTGTGAACGCTCACGCATACAGGGAATTACATCCTTTTACGTTCAATTTAAGGGGGGGTCCCCATACATGCAAAAGGGGGGTGTAAATTTTTTTTGCATCAAATATACTCATGTGGGATATCAAATTAAAGGTCTCGGTTAGTACTTTTCGAAGCCGGTCTTAGTTTGGACATTTGTTGGAAAGGTGGGGAGTGCGGGGGGTTGAAAGTGACCATTCCTTTAAGGGGGCCATTCTCAGAAACTACCAAATCGAAAAATCTGAAAAAAATCAGCAGGCTGCCACTATATGGTGCCTGGGCTCCGAAATACCTTCCATACTGATATCTATACAAATAAAGTTAATAATAGTATATTACCATAATTTTTAGTAATTGGCTGCAAGGCCCCCCTTAAGTTCATTTTAGCACCACGAAATTTCGCAATAATATAGGGTATAACATAGAGCATGATCTCACCAAGTTTGGTCGAAATTGCACTATTACTAACAAAGTTATAATAGGTCAAAGTTGTCGCTTCCTTGCAAATTCAAGACAATGAATGTCAATATCATCCGAAAGTGGGTATTCTCACATAATACATGTATACATGTATTTGCATTTATTACGTGCTACGTACTAAGAAATACACAAAACCTTTCGTACCTGAAGCGCCCAGCTTCCGGTTTCCCGACTTGTTTTTCAGCTGCTCCGCATCTTCCCTTTTTACGACAAGCAAGTACTGTTTGAGTGGATCTTCAATCTCCAGCTCACAGATGAGTCACTATCTTAGCGAGATTGGTCATTATCTCAACTTCATGGAGAGGCAATATTATTTGCCTGAGTGCGATATCCCCACCTACACTCTGACGCCTAAGCATTACACAACATTGCGATTACAGTGTCTCTCCTTACTCCTTTTTCAGATCGGCTTAGGGATATTTGTGATGGAGCTTATAATAATCGTTGGCGCAACAAACCACATTGGGTCAGGGCTTTGAATTGTGTTAGAGCACTTCATTCAAGACCGTAACGGTACCCTACAGTATACTGCAGGAGGCACTGTGGTCAACATTACGCTCACCCTAGATTATATTCTGATTTGACTCAGGTACTCATTTACAGCTGAGTCGACTGGTATCTGACGTCAAATTGCACTGCCACCTGTGAGAATTGAACCGCGACCTTCCGTACGACAGCCTTGTGCTCCGCTATCCGGGTGGAGATTATATCTGTCAATAAAACGACACCGAAACCTTAAGTAGTAACTGGTTCCCAACAACTATTAATACGAACTATTCCGCATAGCAATTTAGGATACTCAGCCTAATAATAAATTTACAGGTCCAAAATTAAAGTAGCTAAAATTAGACTAAACGGTTCCAAATGATAGCATTTCCGGATAAAGCAAATTTTTTGGGGTTGATGGCTAAACTGTAGTTGTTTACTTTCTTTTCAAGATTTTCTGGACTTCCTAACCAGACTGACATCACTGTTTTTTGAGTATTTTTGTGAATATTTCTTTTATTGTCATTGATCCCATACATCTTGAGATTTCATCTGCGTTTAATTCGTCATCCGTAACGCAACTTGATGGCCTCATCGCTCTACGATTCCAATTCGGTCACTAGAGGAAACCTGCCCTTCTTTCTGATTCAGACGTTGGCAGTTGATGAGAAGTCGCAATCGATTGTCTGAACTTCTTTTTCATATGTAAATAACTTTATATCTGTTTTTTTGTTTTTTTTTTTTTACTTAAGGAAAACAGAACATCAACTAATCTAATCATTTCTATCAAGGAGGAGGGGGGGGGCATTCCATGGAAACAAATAGTGATTATCAGACCGACGTATGATAGCGCGAAGTGACATGTGCTGCACCGAGGTAAAATCTCAGAGAATTTTGGGTTTGAATGCGGGGTCCGCAAGGGTTGCATCCTGTCACCGATTTTCATGCTGGTGGAAGAGTTTAACGGACGATGACATTTTTCCTCAAAAACCTCGACTATGCGGATGATATTTATTTGCTCTCTTACCAGTTTATTGACTATGGCCTATTGGTTCTGGAATTGGAAAGATAGGCAAATAGAATTGAACTGAAGATAAACACTAACAAAACCACGAATCTCGGCCATCGTACTCTCCCTATTTGCATAAATAGGCAGAGGATAGAAGGCGTTGATGAATTTGTGTCTCGCGGAATTGTGGCTCTTGCCGACGGTTGCATCGAACTGGATGTTCCGTCACGAATTAACAGCGCCAGATTCGATTTCACTGCCTTTCTTTCTCTTCTGTTCTGTTGCTATATGGGAGTAACATATGGAAAGTGAACTCCACTGTAACCCAAAAGCTGTCTGCTTCGTATCATTGGAGTACCTTGGCCTGACAGTATTTCAAACGGAGAACTCGGGCGGCTTATAGGTTTGGCACTGTGATCGGAAGGCGGAAGTGGCAGTGGATAGGTCACACATTAGGGAGGGGCAACAATTGCGTTGCGGGCTACGCCATGTAGTGGAATCCACTCTCCGAAGATGACCCAAGGGTGGATTGCCCCAAGGGCATTTGGCGCAGAACAATAGAGGAGGAATTCGAGTGTCTTTGGCAGTTTTGGCTCTGAAGGGCATTATAAGAAACTGGAAACGATGGCGACTAGGTATAGTTGACGCGCTATACCCCAGCAAAAATGGAATGGCAACCACAAACTACAAGAGTTCGTCAAAACGCGTGCTTAACGGCTATCAATTTAGAACTCTGGGGGGTTTTCATCGACTATCGTTTTGATTGTCCCCTGGAAGATTTTTGTAGAAATTGGCAAAATACAATGTTTTGATTCTCGATCTTTTTTTTGGGACTGTTGTGATCTAGATGATTTCCTACTTACAGTCCAGTTCATAAAGAAGCTGATGTACAGAAGACAATGGTTTATAAGGAACAAAGGGAAAGCCATATTAACAAAACCTAATTTGACCGTTTGAGTAAAGCTATATGCTTGAAACAAACATTTGAAAACCGTTGTCGCTGGCGCTCTCGCCTACACCATTGCTCCATCTTAGACAGTGTCCGCTATGTATTCTTTTTCTACCATAAATATTTCCCTTATAAACTTATGTAGAAAGGATTCTTCTCTCGAACGTGGCCAAGAGTTCGCAATTTTTTTTCGCTAAGATTCCAGGTCCCCAAGGAATAAATAAGGACTGGCAAGATTATTGATTTATACAGTAAGAACTTCGATCCTATGGTGAGGCGTTTGGAGCGGAACAGTTTTTCTAAGATGAAATATGCTCTGTTGGCTGCCAACCACTACCCGGATTTTATCGTCGTAGTTGTTATCAGTTATGATTTTCAACCCTTATCTGTGAACTCAAAGTAGAATTCTCCTATGTTCTTTGATCTAAGTCATTTCATGTTGTGACTTCTTTGGTTTTTGATGTTGGCGTTGCCTTCTTGCCTTCATTAATACGCAGCCCAAGATCTCACGCAGGTTACCCCCTGCTCGATCTGGATGAAAGTAGACTGTACATCTCGGGTTATTTTTCCCATTATATCGTCAGCATAGGCAAGTAGTTGGGTGGACTTAAAGAGAATAGTGTCTATTGCATTTACACTCAGATTGCGGATCGTCTTTTCCAGGGCCAGATTAAAGAAGATGCATGATGGGTCTTGTCTCTGAATGGTCTCGAAAGTGATCTTGCTGTTTTGATCTGGTCTGGTCTTATAAATTTCATCGGAATTCCGAATTCGCTCGTGGCCGTGTACAGATGTACCCTCACTATGCCATCATAGGTGACCTTACAGTCAATGAAAAACGGTGTAAGTCATTTCCATAATACAAAAGTTTTCCCATCGCTTTCTGCAGAGAGAGAATCTGAGCTATTGTTGATTTGCCAGGAATGAAGCTTCTTTGATGTGGAGCCATGTGGCCTGGTATAGATGGTACTCAGTAACATATAATTGCTGCACTGCATGATATCCCCCTTTTTATGTATGTGACAGATCACGCATCGTTGCCAGTTATCAGATATTAATTCGCTGTCAAACATCTTGAGCATAAGTTGATAAACCGCTTGATGTAGTTAGCCGCTTCCATATTTAACCAGTTCGCCTGCAATTTCATCAGTTATTGGCAACTTATGATTCTTAACCGATAAATTGCACAAACTCTTTCTTCCGTAGTTGGTGGTGGCAGCATATGTCCGTCGTCTTAGTTAGCTGACCTCCCACTCGCGTCGTTATCTCAGCATAATGAGCATTGAGGTGCAAATGGATTCATCCTGCTGACTTGTGGGTAAAACTTCCGCGGCTGATGTCATTGTTCTCTGTACTTCTGGAGTTCACAGACCTGTTGGTTCTTCCAGGCCTCATTTGTGTGTCTGTGAATTCCCTTCCCCACTCAATGGAGTTCGTGCCCGCGTTCTTTGAGAGTGCAGTATTGCCCAGCATGCAGCATTTTTCTGTCAGCTTGAAAGTTGTAGTCAAGCGTAAAGTGCGGTGGCGCATTTACTTCTTTATGTGGAAAATTGCGTTAATTTGGACATGGTTATGTCCAGTGATGACACCTGCTTGTCGCTCATCGAGCCACAGGCCTTGGCAAAATGGCTCTGGATTTGGGCAGATTGAATCGTACACAAGATAAACATCAGTAAGACCAAAACACACCCCACATGAGAACCCCTTTGAATTTTTACTTAGTAAGGTCTCCTGCATATAGACATCCTGAATTCTTCTTCTCAATAATAGACTTCCTAAATTATTGCTCAATAATTACAAATCGAGTTAAAAACTAGCACCGAAATATTTAGTTGATCTCCGAAATATTCAGTTGATCTATCCCCTACCAGCTTCTGAGTAATTCGAGTGGACTTAGGTCTAGTTGAGAGATCATCAACGCAGTTCACTTGCTCTTGCAAGGAAGTACCTTGATATAAGTATTAGGTGACAGCATAAATAGCAGCTCTAATGCATATTCAATATTTACCTTATAGATCAGGAATAAGGACTACCCATCTAAAAACACGATTTTTTATTCTGAAATCCACTGTCGGGGTCGATAGAAAGCAAAGTAGATAATATGTACTTTGGTAAATGCTTACCTCAATTAGGAAATCTTATTAACTGTGGCCACTCCCAGGCCGTAGTAGGCATAATCGTTTGTTTGTTTCTCCTACAGGGAGCTCTTGAAGCGTTTGTGGTATCCGGGTACACGAACGGCCCACTATCTTCGTCATCACAACCAACCCCAAGAAGGAAGCGACGGAGGATTTCAAAGCCAGCGTTTCCCCCCAGCGGCCACAAAGCATTAGGGGATTACACTGTGAGCATCGGGTCCCACAGTAAGCTCAAAGCCGTCTGGAACGGCAGACCCTCTAGGTTAAGGTTAAAGTTAAAGGGTACGCAGCAATTAGGAAGTCCGCCAGCAGGAGGAGTAGGATCTCATGCAAAACGCCGCAGCAAATGAAGATGTAAGAGCACCGACAGAGGTGTAAGCAGAGTGAGAGTGAATATTTCTCGGTACTCGCGTTATCAGAGAAGGCTCATGTTTGAATAGTGAAAAGCATAGTTAGGTAGGGACAGATCAAGAAGATGAAATAGAAGGAGGGATGCAGCGGGTGGAGGAAGATACGAAAAGTAACCTGTGCCTATTCTGTAGAAGGCAAGGGTACATAACAGTAAGAAGTACATGATATAAAAAGTACGTCTACATTTGTGGCGGTAGTCGCAAGAGGTCATAAATATAATCCTAAGGAATACTTTGAATGGGCTATTAAGGAACTGAAGAGTTATAGAGGAAGAATTATAATGAGCAATAGAATAATAAGGAAGGAAAACAGACTGCTATGATAATGCAAAGAACCTGAGCAATAAGTTCAAGGGACCAATGCGCAAACTCTTTAGGAAATGCGCTGATTAATCACCCACAGGCGTATTCCAGCTACGTAGGGTTTTAGCTAAGTATACGGTAAGGGTATACCTACGTCTCAAAACTTATATTCCGGACCCCATCCATCCTACACTACGTGTTTCTAGTGAAGGAAGTAAAGTATAGTCAAAAATTAGAGACATTTCGGTCGCTAGTAAAATTTTTAGCTAACGTAAATGACTTTCTCAGTGTAAAATGCCTGTCAACAATAAGAGTTATAGGTTTTTCCTGTTCTATTCTTATAGACTCCTTATCAGAAATATCAGTATATCATGATCATTAACAGCGCAACAATCGGTATCCGGTCTAGGCCTGCCTTAACAAGGAGCCCTAAACACCCCGGTTTTGCGCCGAGGTCAATTCGATATCCCTAAAAGCTGTCTGGCGTCCTGACCTACCCCACCGCTCCATCTCAGACAGAGTCTGCCTCGTCTTCTTTACAGTACGTACCTTAACAAAAAAAAACAGATTTGACTAGTAATGCAAACGGCGCCTCTAATTTAAGTAGCGTTCTGTCTCCAACCTTAATAATAGAGAAGGGATAGGTACTGCTAAAGATGTATGCTCAGACGCTAAAGTATAATGAACAGTGGGCGTTATTAAATCACAGAAACTAACCGAAATTGATGGTGTTTTCCTGATACTATTGCAAAGAAATATTGAAGTCATTCTAGTTCTTCTACCGAAAACGGTAAGGAGTAGTTGAAACCTTGGAGCACACTAAGGACACGGAGACAGTTTTTTTTTCAAAAGTGGGCAAAAACAATCCTTTTTACCACAAATTGTTCACACCAATTTCACTGATATTTTTCGTACTGAAAATAGCTGAGAAAGTTCTAGTCCATACCAATATGTCTACTGGGTAGAATAATCAATTGTTCTTCATCAGTTGGCAAACTGCTGATAGTATGATAATGAAGCTTCATCCTGACAATAGACTTGAAACACGCCTGAGAAACTGGGCGAACTGTATAGCAGTAACCTACTGCTTAAACATTTTTACCGCTCTGGAAGAACAAGAATGGTTGAAGAAACAACATTGAGTGAGCTTTTCAAGAATGGCGCTGTCCAGGGTCCATATGAGTCAAACCGCTCATTTGCACCTCGCTTTATGGAAACCCACTAAGGAGAACCTTAAGATCATAGGAAACTGCAGTCGAAACAATTCTTAAAACAGCCTCACCTAACAACGGAAAAACTTTCAAAATTCGCAAATGAATTGAAGAATAAACTTCAGGCAAGCCATTAAAATCAATAAATCCCAGAATGACGCACGGATCGTGAATCTTTATAATCATGAACGGGTTTTCGAATAAGGATAAGTAACATTTTGACAATGGGTACGAGTATGGGCCCGCAATTTAGAGCTCAACTATGCATATATGACTTCAACTAGATCTTTAGATGGGTCCTTAATCCAGCAATTGATGAAGGAAGTTAGGAATCATAGAAGCGCATCTTTGGGTATCGAATCCCAAATTCCAATCCACTGAAGTTTACTTTTAATTCAACTCCAGAAAGTGTGTGTGAATCGAATCGATAATAAAATCAATAATTTCACACTATTAAAAGTAACAAAGCAAAGAGCTCTATTCATTGAATTCAAAAGATGCAATTTAAAAGGACCCGACCAAGAACTCATCATAGTTTATATGAGCCCAATACGTTTTCATTTCTATACATTTCTACTTTTCCATCAATGAGTGTAGAGCTGCCTCCAAACTGAGTCCTGCTCCAGTAGTATGCGAGCGGGATAAAACTTAGGACAATATTTATGAGTCCCTGGGGCAACCACAATGGAAATATTTATGTCCCATTTAACTCAGGTGTACTATTGTTAGTATCAGTTTCCTACGAGGTTGTTATTTATGATGCCACAGTCTAGCCAGGAAGCGACCATTATTCAAAGATTCCACTAACGAAGTTATTTAATGAAAGGTGAGGGCTAATGAATTGATTACGTGTTTTTTGTATGCAAGTTATTGCACCTGAAAATTAAATGATATCGCATCACAACCAAAGGGGAATTCCTATTCCTTTGTTGAAAACTGTAGATATTGTGAGATACAAGCTACCACAAAATATGGCCACCGGTCCAGCTGTATATACAAGCTATTAGAGGAGGAGAGCAGCCATCAGAAATGAAAAGGATGTTTGCTCGGTGCAAGCTTTAACTCCTTTGGCCAATATCCGACACCACCAAACTTCCAAAAAGTTTAATTTGATACAACCGACGAAATTGCCATCATCCATTTTCAGCCACAACTGTGCCGGCAAAGGCAAAAGAATCTAATGTAGAATATTTCATCATTGAAGGGATTATGTACAGACCTATGCACTAATCTACCCCACAATCAAATTTACCTTCGTCTCCTCGATTTATGGGAAATGTCGGCAGAAATTAAAACAGTAGCCCACACCGACATGGGGGACGTCCGTCATCTCAAGAATTTTTATCTTTAAATACCAAAAACTTGATTACTTTTCATTGACAACGGAAGGATAGAAAGACCCTTTTCGATATATATAACTCCATTCGTGCATTTTGTGTACCGAGAAAAAGTCTTAACGAAATTAATTCATAATAAATGGGACGATTTATGGCACCAACGCAAAGCTTCTTGGCTACTGGTTTCCTGACTGTGGAAATGGTGGAATGCGGTGCCTATAAGGCTTTTCTACCTTCTTGCGGAGGGAACGGATTGTTCTTAAGCCTTCCTTCGTCTTTGGAGGTACATTTCTGTCGGCCAGTAGTGATGATTGCTTCCCATCAAGTCAAGCGAATGATTTTACTATTTCAAATCGGACTAAGAATAATACTATGATCAAAATAGTACCGACCCTTCTGCTATGACGCAAAAAAGCCCTTGTAGTTATGACTAGGTATTTTGTGGTTTTAAGCAGGAAGTCACGTGAGTGATGATGATTGCTGGCTGTCTAACAAAACATTCTGGTCGTAAATGGTAATTCTAAAAATTTCTAGGTAGAAAGTGAAGATACTGATCTGATAATGATTTCAATTCTTACATGGATTGTGTTTATTGTATGAACTCTGTCATTCGCCGCTGATACACTCTGCTCCAACGTTTAGTAAGAGGGCGATTGCGTCGAACGCTATTAATGTTTGTATATTAAGGAACTCTTCCATATGCTACTAAACAGCATCTCAAAATATGATCACTTGGTATGAATCTTGGAAAGGGATCCAATGCAAAACGAGGATACTGCGCACCCCTGATCAATAATATAGTAACTCTAGAAGTTCGCAAAATTGAGCGGTATAAAAACTATAGGAATAGCAAAAAGGATAAAGGATATGGATGTGAAGAGAGGGGGTGCTACTTTTCAGCACCGATGAAAATTTGTGGAGCCTTAAGGTTTTCTACACATCCATGCAAAAGCTTGCATTTTCCATTTCTCAGAAAATGACGGGGATATTTGTCTAACTAGTAGCCTTTTTGAGGCTATAAAGATAGCCACATTTTGGGGCAGTGTAACTCTTTGAAAAGAGGCGGCCATCACGGGCTTTTGCTGAGCCTACTTTTTATTTCTATCCATTGGAGCGTCAGCTTGGAAAATGAAACTCTAACATGAGAGAGAATGGGGTGGGGGTGAAAACTAAGCTTCACTGTTATGACATCTAAAAAGCTCGTTTTTGAGGTGTGATAACCAGCCATTCTTGAACGAGAAAATAGAGGAAGACCTTCTTCTTTCTGAAAATTCAGGCTTTACTCTAAACAACAGATCTCCCACGCAAAATTTCTTTTCAGTGAGTTCTGTTTTGCATTAACTTTTCTACAAATCCAAAATACGTCACAACTGCTTTTTGTTTCCAGGCTTTCCTGGATCATATATTGAAGCACTTAAAGACCATTCGGAATTAAATTTTATCAGCCATAATGACTATTCCTCATTTTGGATGTATGGCGCAAAATAACCAAGCAGACTCCATCAATCAATTTTTCAAGAGTTTAATTTGCGAACTATATTGGAACAATCACTCTTATGGCACAGATATTAGACTTCCCAAAGTCTTTAACAACTTTGGTGGTATAACAGAAGGTAGAGTTGGAAGTAAGCTAGATAGAAAGTGTCGGAGAAAGTGGTCGCCCCTGGAGTAGTTACATAGGGAGTAAGTTCCTGAAAGTAATATTAACCAATGATATTGGCACTCCAATCATGGGTTCTGGTCCCGGCGTGGGCAAAACTAAACCCTCTTTTACTAAAGGCATCCAAAATTTCATTTCCTTCTATCCCACAGTAACCAAATATCCTGGGCAGTCATTGTATTAAGTCCAGATATTGTGGCCGTGTATTGTGGCCGTTTGAATACTGCCCTAGGCTTTTCGTAAACCCACAACCGACTCCTCGGTAAGTTCTTCCAGCTTGAATTGCTTCTTCAGAGCAGCATAAATTATATGTAGATCTTCTGTTTTTGAGTACGCACTGCGGCATCCTCCCTAAAGAGTTTTTGACTTGAGTGCGAAAGTCATTTAGAGGATCCCCCTCTTTTCCACGTACTCGTTCATTTCGCGTGATTCGATGGTAGTACGGGTGGGCGTCACTTGGGCTTGTGACACTGTTGACACATCAGGGTTCGGTGTATCCTTAGTCTTCTTTTCTCCATCTGGGATCTATTAGAAAGGACTCTAATAGCCCTTACCATATTCTTTATGGCTTGGTGCACGTTGTGCTTGTCCTTGAGAAACTCGAACAGTTCAACTATTTTTGCACCAAGCTGGGTGAAGGGTAATTCCTCCGGATCGGGACTCTGGTCTGTACTCTTTTTATACGCTCCTTCACTTTTGGCGTTTATTGACCTTGACTGTACCTTATGCTTTATCATCTTTGGTAGAGATCTCGTAGTTGACAAGCTTCTTTTGACTGGATACCTTTCTTGGTTCTCGACTACCTCCTGCTGTCGCACATCTTGAACATATGCGATGGGTGGTATCATGGCTTCTGTCGTCCAGCGATCTGCCTTCATTTCATCTTTGTTTGGTCTTGTTACCGATGTTCTCGCTTGGGTCATATTTCGCTTGAACACCTCCTTCTCCAGACCAAAACCATTTGTAGCATTATATGCTAAGGTGGCCAAGTTCTCCACCACCGTTGTACTGCGGTCGAGCGATATCGGCGACCGAGAGTCCGCTTGCTTACTCCCAAACGCCGCCGATATTGGGGTTCCGAGACCCTGTACCGTAAGTTTCCTCTTTCGCCCGTCTTCCATGTTTCGGGTATCCTCCCCATAGCCATTTTGGTCCACACATCGCAAATGAGCAAAGACTCCATGTCCATGTCAGAAAAGAAAGTGTATGACCATGTATTCAGATATCAATAGGTTTTGACCCTATCCGCCAACTGGGGTTGCGTCTGATGAGAGGTCTAGCAACTCCTCACAGGAGGTCTATCTGTCCGTTTGTCACATGCATTTTTCTTGGAGGTGGTTGTTACGGTTCACACCAAATTTGATGGAGAGGTGGGAACTGTGAGTGTGTGAGTTACATATCATAATTCTACATTGACTTTAAAAGGAGGGTCCCCATATATGCAAAACGGGGGGCTTAAATTTTTTTTTTCATCAAATATAGTCATCAAATGAAAGGTCTCGCTTAGTACCGAGGTCGGTCTTAGTTTTGATATTTGTTAGAAAGGTAGGGAGTGCGGCGACATTGTAGAAATACACAAAACCTTCATACCTGACTTCAATATATTCCATCACGTCTTAATGCGTTACCCAGGCATACAGTTGCTTGCAATGAGGCGAGCCAACAGTAAAACTCTATTGTTCCACCATAATCGGCCATATTGAGAACGCATAAGCAAATAACTGTTTAATGGTAGCAAGATATATCGACATTACTACATGAGGACTATGTCCCCACTTCGATGCAAAGTCCGCCTGCGCAGCTTGTAAGCAGTCAGAACTCGATTCATCTTCGGTTCTACGTGCTTGTTCCAAAAAGACTTCTTATATCAAACAAATTCCAAATATTTCACCTGTTGAGATAGTTGAAAGCAGTTGTTCTCATGTTTGGAAGACAATGAACATTCATTCTCCACTTTGGAAATAATACCATCGTGGTTTTCTTGGAAGCTCTTGGATGAGGCACCAACTTTCAATCAAATCAACCACGCATGATATATTTCTACTCACCGTTCCGAGGTCTCTATAAACAGATAGCGAAGCCATGTCATTTGTATAGGGTTGGGCGTATATTGGCAATTTTTGCATTTTTATTAGTCGGTCAACATACCCCACAGAAGTGGCGATAGCACACCTACTTGGGGTGGCTGTTTTTGCTTCTGTTGTCTGGTAGCGACGAACACCTACCTAAGCAAGCGACAAGAGCAGACTCACCGGAATTTCCTGGTTAACTACTCTTTCTTGATCTACTAGAAATGCCTATCAGGATTTGAGTTATCCCCAGAATACGATATTGTGAATAAATTTCGATAACCACCCTCTGCCACTCCAGCCACCAATTTTTTTAATTTAGCTGAAGATTGCAGCCTGATGCTAATGACAAAACGTGGCAATAAAACTACCTCTTGCAGAATGAACAAGAGTGTTCGTACCGTGAATCGAAAGATATCGGGGTATCAATTTTAAAGCAAGCACGCTAAATTACCGAATCTGACTGCGGTGGCTCGAAAAATTTTGGTCGGTCGATATGACCCAGGAAATCGGTCCCTGTCCAACACATTTCCTGCGACGCTATTATATAAGCCCTATATTGCGGCAGGGTATCGGCTAGCTACTTGGCAGCTCCATCTCTGTACAGGAAGCGCACGTTCCATGAGAAAATGCGCAAATCTTTATTCCGTTGTCGTTACCGGGTTCATCGTTGTGTTATCAGTCCAGTCCCCGGCTCCTGTTGTGGCTTCGTAACAAATTTTCCGTGTAGGGTTGTCAGCTCTACCTAACCCCCAAGCTGAAAGACCAGTTGGTATAATTTGTCCCATTTTCAGGGGCGGGAGACTCGCCTCCATCCTTCTCCGTCTGCAGCTTTAACGAAAAGCGGTCACCAGGTGGTGGTTTGGTAGTAGAGCTGTTGGTGTTGATTCAGCAGGCGTTTCGCTCTGGGACCTATACCAACCTTTGACCACCAAAGTGAGCGTTTGTTGGTAGAAATTGACAGACGTCCACCCGTAAGAGACATTGCAGGCAAATTGGGCGTACATTATTCAACAGGTCGCTTGTAAGGCGAAGCAGTTTGGTAAGTAGAATAGGGAAGGACCAAGGAACATGGTAATGGTGACTGCAGCTAGACTTGTCCGCTATTCTGGTGGTGGTCGCGCACAAGTACTATACTGCTATGGTTTAAAGGAGTGATGCCACTTCAAGAGAACACTCGACTTGGTGCACCTCGAACAATTTAGCTCGAAGCATTCATCAAAATTGCTTCGATAAATTTGTAAAATTTTGAAATTTTACTACCTAATCCGACATTTCATCTGCAATAATACTATAGAAACTCTGTTTAGTCACATAGTCAGGGCTGCTAAAGGACTTCAAATTTTTCCCCCCCTCATTCTACTAGATGTTGTTAGGTTCTACATAGTCCGTTGGTGTCTTCAGTGCTTGAAGGTCTGTCAAGTACTTTTAAGGTTCTGAATTTGTAATTATACTTTTCTCAAATATGCCGTGAGAAACTGAAATGGTCTACTACTCCTTTCGCAACTGGAAATTCCGGCGGAGCTGCATTCCAATATGTTTATTGAAATATTATATGTAGCCAACAGATGTAATATATTCTCATGCGATTGCGTAAAATTGCTTGATATACTCTAGTGCTCAGCACTCGATATTCATATTTATATGAATTAGTTGGAATTGCTTATAATTCACAAACATAATCTCACGCCCAGATGAAAGGACTCTCATGTCACTGTGCTCATTGAAGCGTTCGGTTTCAATATGGAGTAGTTTCCGATAAAAACCTTTTAGACATTCTGCCGGATTAATTGAAATTTGAAGCGCCACCAACCGTGCCGTCTGAAATACGATTGCTAAAGTATGTGTATAAACCCTCTAAGTCTGTATCGGTATATAATTGCGATATTTCTTCAGATACAAATATCTGGCTTTCATGTATACATTTCCACAGGGAAACAAATTTATTCGTAATGAAACTTTAGAAAGATGAGTAGAATGTCTAGACGTACATATGATACAATTCAGTAAATATTCTTGTTTCCCCTGTTCACGATTCTTTTGATAAGATTAGAGTTTGTTTTCAATTGATTAATGCCTTTTCAAGGTACTCGAATTGAATACAACCGACTTGGAAGCATATGCGAAGTGCGAATTACTTACTAACTTCCTATGTTTAGCCAATGCATATAAGGAACTTCATATGTATATATATATAATATATAAAGTAGTCCTATGAGCTCAAGGAAGCTTTCCAAAAATGTTTGATTATTCTATCTACGTAAATTTCGAAGTACTCAAAATCTTTGGTTACAGTCCTTTATTCCCAATAGATTGATTTGCCCTCTTATAACGAGCCAATCCAAGACATAAAGCTAAGTACATGGGCTATGGACAAAGCTTATGCAACAAAATTTCAACGAAAAGCTTCTTAGTGCAGACAGAATATTATCCTGAAAATAGAAATTTTATTCTAAAATAACAACAAACATACATAAAAGGCTCTAGAGCCCCAGATAATTGTAGATAATACTGAAAATATCTTTCCTTTCAGAGAAAAAATAATTATCTATTTTATATTTGCCAAGTTGAAATCTATACGAATTCAGATTGGCCACCCTTTGCTAGTCACAACCTGATGGACCTTTCGAAGTGTTCTCATAGTTGAGACACTAGGTTCAGCTAGGAACTGACGTCACGGCTAAGACTCCAGCTATTGAAAATGGTTTTCGAGTGGTGTTCGGAATGTGCGTACGTTCTTCAACATCGGTAATGAAGGACTCCAGAATGCCGCGCATGCTCTCTTTTTCCAACTTGAGCGAGAATTTCTAAGCTAAGCCAAATAGTCGGACTCTGAAGCATACTTCCCTCTCTCTCGAGCCGCTGCATTTCTTCTAAGGAGCCTCGTAGTAGTAGGTACGAAGTTGAACGGTGATAAGATGCTCTCTAATAACTTGATATTATTTCTTCCGTCTTAGGGGGCCTTTAAGTCAGAAAGCAGGAAGAGAATTCTTAATTCAAGGAATGTCTTTTCATCCAGTCCCTTCATCGATGAACCTTTTTTCGCAACAAAAAGAACCCAAATATAATGCGCAATACAACTCCATCCACTAGCGCTATTCAGCATTCCTTTGCCAACGTTCTCTGGAGAGTGCTCCCCTGTGTTTGCATACAGTTGTTGATATATCCCATCTCACTTTCTACAAGAGAACAGAGTGTGATCGGTGTCACCCATCACTTCATTGCAGAAGACATAATTAAGGAATCATATCTTCCCAATCTTGTGCTGGTAAGACTGAAAACGCCACCCGCTTCTGAATTTGGGCAAGGCGCTTGTGGTACACCTCCTTACCAAAGCCAGCAGCCCATACCTCCGCGTCGTAGAGCATGCGTCACACTCATAAGAAGAAGTCTCTTGGAAAATGCAGGACCCCAGCCCTGGTTATTAAGCGAGAAACTCCAGCTGCAGCCTTGTCTGCTATTACTTTGACTTACTGGAGAAGGTCATTTTTGAGACAAACGTTAACCCTGTACTTAGGTACTTAACCGTTCATTTCCACTATATAATCAACTGGTCGATTGGTATGCGACGCAAGCTTGGAATTCTCTTTTCGACCATGACTACGTCGGCTTTCTTTCCGGCGCAACCAGAAGCTGGGCGCTCCAGGTATGAAAGGTGTTGCGTACTTCTTTTATAAAAACATTTGAGTGGACATTTGCCCAATTACAACTCAGCATGTAATATATGCATATGTTATGTGATGAGATCCACTTGTGGGTGATACTGACATTCAAAGTCTTGAATTTGCGTAGGAATGACAACTTTGACCTATTGTACCTTTGTTAGTAACAGTGCGATTTCCCCCAAACTTGTTAGGACCCTGCTTTTACCATAGCACATATTGCTGCAAAATTTCGTGATTCTAGGGTGAACTCAAGGGGGGTTTTGCAGTCAATTACTAAAATTATAGTAATATACTATTATTCACTTTATTCAAACAGATATCGGTATGGATGGAATTTCGGAGCCTAGGCACCATATAGTGGCAGTCCCTTGATTTTTTCCAGATTTTTCGGTTCGGTAGTTTATAGGAATGGGTCCATTAAAGAAACGATCGCTTTCGACTCCACGCACTAATGTCAAAAGTAAGAATACTAACCGGGACCTTTCATTTGATACCCCACATGACTATATTTGGGGAAAAAAAATGTACATCCCCCTTTTGCAAGTATGGCGACCCCTCTATTAAATTCGGCGTAGAAGGATGTAACTCACCGCATGCATGAGCGTTCACAGTTTCCACTTTTTCACCAAATTTGGTGTCAATCGCTGTAACCAATTCCGAGAAAAATGCGTGTGACAGATAGACAGTAAACCGATTTGAATAAGGTTTTATTTTACCCAAAACCTTGAAAAGGGTGAACAAGAGAAATACATAGCATGTCCATCTATTTTGCGGAATCGAAAACATTTCTGACATCAAACGTTTTGAGGAACACTACTCGTCGATGATGGCGGGTGTGTGACTACGCGCGATGAACCGCATCCACGACCTCCATAACAGCATCCATTCAGAGTCTCCTTTCCTTTTGCTGATCAGCACAGGTCTCGCCACCCTCCAGCAATAAAGAAAAATGTCCTAATTTAGTTCAACGCGTCAAGCAGTAAGTTTGGTACATGATGGCACACGAATTTATATACGCTCCTTCACGGTGGAAAACAAACAATTCTCGACGACTTCCACGAAACGGCGGACCTTATGAGATTCCTTCAGAAACTTGGTAATTTCGTCCGTCCACCAATATATGGAAAATTTGCCATGGCTGGCCGCTTTCCGGGGCATGAAACATCTGCAGGCTGCTATTATCAGGTCATCACTGAATTTACGACAGTGTCAGTTGCTAAACGCCAAATCCAGAATGGACTATCCCTTCTATCTTGGGTAGGAACACAAAGTCGGGTGCCGTCCTGAACCCAGATGGCAGCGATACCCTATAAGTCGAGAGACTATGAAAGTCCTTGTGCTAGCACTGTTCGCTGATTAGCAGTAGATCAACTTTTATCTCCGCAGTGAACTACGCTAGCAACTCGTAAGTAATTTCTGGATGTGGATAACGTGAGCCTTTCCAGTTCCGTCATGAAGACTGCACACGGCCCGGCCAGTGTGTACGCAATACTTTCAGCGGACTAGCCACAATCCCTGTAGAAAGTAACTGGCTGTTTCGTTGAAAGTCTTCACTTTGTAGCTTACCTGGTTATATCAGCAGTATGTTGCCCCCCTTTTTGCGCATTATCTAAGCACCTGTAACATTTGGAAGATCTATTCGCATAGCTTCGGGTCTATCCGGTACCTTACATACTATCCAACCAAATCTGATTGTAAGGGAGTTTCATCGCATACTGCTCGAAAGCTCTCAACACAGAATATTTTTTGCGTCTAGAAATCGTACCTATGCGGACATAGCGCCACTCTTCATTTTTCGTTTGGAAGACACTCCACTGTCTTGGGGCATAATTTTATAGCGGATATCGACTAGAACTTTTTCTCTCTCTTACCTTCTGAAAATCTGAGCCAGCAGAACTATGCCCCCTTACTCTTATCGCAACAGTCATGTTCTTAGGAGTTTGTGACAGCAATATGACACCATACCGCAGAAATTGGACTTCACGAAGCAACTACTGATAGATAGATATTTAACGGGATGATGGGACTATGTAGTTCACTTCTGTCCTTCTTTGCCTTCTTCCTCTTTCTTCTTCTCCCCCGAAAACCAATCACTTATCGGGCTCGTGAACTGACGGACGCCGTTGCTAGATGAAAACAGTTGGAGGAGGGCGTTTCTGGAGGCCATTTGGGGCTGTAGTGTCATCAGGGATGATGGTAATGAAGAGGAAGGAATTGAAAACTTAGATATTTTATACAAGAGCATACTTACGACTTTAGACGGAAGCATTCATCTACATATATGTTCTTTACAGATTTGTTTTTCAGTTTTAACACGAGTGAATATTCGAACAGCTTCGCAGAATATAAAAAGCACCTCGCAGAAGTGACGAGCATAATTGAAATCATGCTAGTGTACCCACGATGGAGCACAAAACCTGGGAAACACCCGTTGAACCAGCACTAACAGCTCTACTACTAAACCCTTTCTTCACCTCCACGTGGTGACCGGTCTCTTTCTTAACGAAAAGCTGAAGACGGCGTAGGATGAAGCCGAGTCTGCCCTCCTAAAAACGGGGCAAATTTTACCAACTGGTCTTCCAGGTTGGGGTTGGGTAAGGTTGACAATCCTACACAGAAAACAACCTGTTATGAAGCCATAAAAGGAGTCCCGGACTGAGAATACAAAACAATGGCGAACTTAGCAACGAAAAAGGAATAACCATTTACGCATTTTTCCATGGAATGTGTGCTTCTTGTATAGAGAACGAGCTGCCAAACAGCTAGCCAATACCCTGTTCTAATATAGGACTGAAGTAATAGCAGGACATGCATTGAACAGGGACCGGTTTCCTGGAGGAGAACCACTACACCGTATATTATAGTGGCCATTCAATAAACCATGAGCTCGGAGTAGGTTTCTTGGTCAGCCAAAAAATGAAACCTGTTGTTATCGACTTTGAAAATATAAGAGAACGGATATACACTCTGCGCTTGCGAGGCAAATTTAGAAATTAAAGCCTCGTTAAGTCGGAGAATAACATCTTCTACGAGGCAGTAAAACGAACCGTCGAAGCCTGACCCAAGTATGATATCAAAATTATACTTGAGATTTTATCAGCCAAGTAGGGATAGAGCCCGTATTCATGCGAAACGTTGGCTCCCATGGCTTATATAAGGATACCAATGATAATAGACTGCGGATAATTCAGTTAGTAGTGTCACAAGAAATGGCTGTTGGAAGTTCGTGGTTTGCGCGGAAAGCGGTCCACAAACAAACGTAGGCCTCTCCAGACGGGACCACTTTCAACGTAATTGATCACGTACTGATCGAACCCCGCTATCTCTCAGCCTTGATGATAAATAATATAGACTCGTATCACTATCTCGTTCGCATGGTGTTCCGGGCTCCAATAACAGCACATCTAGAATTTCCTGTAGCAGTCAGGTGCGAGTTAACACTGAAGCTATCCACAATGGAAATAGATAACGCAATAACCGCAGTCAGCAGAGCTCCTGGAGATAAAGCATCAACAAATGATTTTCACAAGCACCCGAAGAGCACCAGGGCTCAGTAGTTTTACCAGCAGTAAGCAGGATGAAGCCTTATATGCCTCAATGCTCATCCTACCGAGGCAAGAAGCGAAATGAGATTTTCTACAGAATAGGCATATTGGAGCGATACTCAACTACTCAATAACCAAAATATCGGTGAGTTTGATTTCTCACCAGCTGAAGACGACGGATGAATAACGCCACCACCAAGTATAGAAGAAACAGTTCATCGGCTGAATAATCATAAGTCGCCAGGAGCCTATTGAATTAGAGCCGAATAGGTTGAATATGGAAGCGACCAATTACATCCAGTATTTCATCAGCTTATGCGCAAGGTATGGGATAGCGAATCAGTGCCTGACGACTAGCAACGCGACATTATCTGTCCCATATATAAAAAGGGGGATATCATGCAGTGCAACAATTATAGAAGTATCATGTTGCTGAATATCATCTATAAGATATTCTCTGCTATCTCGCTAGGCCGAATAGCTCCATACGCCCGAACATCTTTGGCCCATACCGAAGAGATTTAACTCCAGGCAAATCAGCAACAGATCAGATTTTCCCTGTGCGTCGAGCGATGTAAAAACTGGAATATGAACATCAGTTGTACTTTAAGGCCAGCTATGATAGCGTCGCCAGGGTAAAACCATACGTGTCCATGAGAGAATTTGGTATCCAGACGAAATTGATAAGACTAATTAGGCTGACCCTGACCAATGAGCGAAGCCAGATAAAAGCAGCAGAATCACTCTCGAGACCATTCAACATCAACAACGGTCTAAGCTAAGGGGATGCCCTATCATGCGTTCTCTTTAAACTGGCCTGGAAAAAGTGATCCGTAGTGCTGAGGTATATGAGAGAGGTACCACCATAAGTCTATCCAACTCCTGGCCTATGCTGATGATATAGACATCATAGGAAGAATGACCCGAGGTGTACAAGCTGCCTTCATCCAGATCGACCAGGCGACGCGAGATCTTGGGCTGCGGATGAATGAAGGGCAAGACAAAATATATGTTGTTAACGTCAGCGCCAAAAATCAACCAACCAACAACATCAAATTGCACTGGTCAAAAGAGAGTAATAAAGATAGGAGCGTACAACTTTGAGACCGTTGATAACTTCACCTATCACACACAAAATCACAACCGATAACAGCTACGACGATGAAATTCCCGCACGGTTGTGGGCGGCCAAAAGAGCCTATTTCAGCTTACAAAAACTGTTCCGCTCGAAACATGTCATCATAAGGTCAAATGATCAATTATCTTGCCAGTTTGCCGCGTTCGAGAGAAGAATCCTCCGAAAAATTGTCTGCTCCTTACATGAGGATGGACGATTCCGTAGCCTAGATATCGACGAAATCTATGAGCGGTATCGCGACCGTCAGGTTGTAGATAAAATCCGGCTCAACCATGTCATGATAAAAATCCCACTGCCACCAGCGAGATTTGAACCGCGACCTTCCGTACGATAGCGTTGTGCTCTAATCACTCAGCTATCCAGACACATCTTAGTTAAATAGTTCTACAAAACTAAGTTATCAATTGGGAGATATTCATGTTAAACATTCTTGACCACTTCTTCTTGTAATGATAATTACAGAACGTTATGTTATTTATCGTGAGTTTTGGATAAATTCCACCGTTTGGCAGGTAGCATCGCATTTTTGCCAAAGATGTGTATTAATCAACGGAATGAATTATTAGGAGAAGGGTTTTCCGAAGAACGACAAAAAGCTTCTGTCTCGCCGGTTTCCAATATTGTGCACAGCATGGGACGTATGATCTTTACCGAATCGGTCTACATTGGTATTTTAATGTCAATGATAAGAGTCATTACCATAACTTACCTCACCACTTAGCTATGCATAGTATTCCGCTAAAATCATCAGAATTTATTGGATCAGGAAAGAAAATGAAATGCACACTCAGCAGCCCTATCTTTGGCGCAAAGGTAAAAAGCAAGTCTATCCACAAAATACCACACACTAATTCTGGAATGTCTACAAATTGCTCTGATCACCTTCAATCTGCGGTTGCGGTTTATTTTCTGATTTTGTCACACTATGGCCTTATGCGTGGTTCCCCAAAAAAAGATACTCACTCGTGTTTGACACGGTCCAAACGATCCAACGGACAATCTGTGCAATGATCAAGAATTTTCAAATTAGCATTTTATGCTCGAAAAATTAGTTTCCAAAAGCGATTTAACAACAAGAAGCGACTCCAAACCAATAACTGAGAAAAATATCCATAAATTTTTTAAATAAAGAAGAATATTTTTTCGTTTCGTTTAGTAGCCTCTTTGCATTAGTTACAAGTTCTTCATTTTTTTTTTCTTTGAGAGTGAAAAAGGAAGACATCACCTCCAACAACGAGAGCCTATTAAATGACAACAACAATATGTGGTGACGATATAGCACCCATGGAGGTATAAGGTGGACCACATACTCGTTCAGTGCAACTCAGTGGAATACTTCGAGTGCGAAATGAGGGGTATTCCATGCTTTGCACCACATGTTGTAATGTTTTTTTGAGAACTCTTAAAAGTTTTCTAAATATCAGTATTTGTAAATTAAGGGTGCTTTTCCTTCTAGTATTTAAGAATTCCATGGCTCCTGGAAGCAGGGTGAGAAAATTTCCCATCAGATCCCAAGATAATTATTTGAGATATTTCCGAGATGTGATTGCTTTAGAGGATCGGTTCCTCAGCGTTTTTAAGACTTTATGCAAAACAATATCTTACTAAAATCGGTTTACTTAGTGTCTGCCTATCTCTCTGCCCGTCTAGCTGTTTGTGTTTTTCTTCTGAAGGCGGAAATCTTCAAAAGATACTATTACAGATTTTCCAGCGTGTGGGTTTTCCACCCACTATAACCACCCCCTGACTCCCCCGGAACCACGGCAAATTATTACTTCGCGGAGTGGACATGACTCCCCTTTTCCTTCGTTCGTTAATGTTCTTCTCAATGTCTCCTTTAGGATTTTCTTTTCCTCCAGAATACCGTCATAGCTGCGATAGGTAGGTGAGCTGTCCACTTTAAACCATAGGTATAGGTGTTTTTCCCATGAGAAACCGAGTCAGATCATAGTTTATCTGAGGGACCCTGTAGTAGTCTACTACAACACTAAGTATGTCAGGTTCATATCTTCTATAGATAAATCTGTAGAAGGCATGCTTTTCAACACAGGGGAAAGCTTGCATTTAACGCCTACGGCGAAGCTAGCCTGAAAGAAAAGTACGGAAACCCTCAACTTGAGAGAAACTGGAAAACCGACTACGGCCGGCCCGTCCGCGGTACTACAGCCTAAATCTACCCGCAGACGGAAACGGAAGGCTTAGCGAAAGTAGACTTCGACCTGTCAGAAACTTCTCCTTCACCCTTACCAGGAAGAATGAAAGAAAGTGATGTGGGCGCTACTGGAAGTGTCCGGATAGCTGAGCGGTCAGAGCGCAAGGCTGTTGTACTGAAGGTCGCGATTCAAATCTCACTGGTGGCAGTGGGATTTGTATCGTGACTTAATGTCGGATACCAGTCGAATCAGCTGTGAATGAGTACCTGAGTAAAATCAGGGTAATAATCTCGGGCGAGCGCAATGCTGACCACATTGCCTCCTACAGGGTACTGTAATCCTGCAGTTTACTGTTATGGTCTTAAATGAAGTGCCCAACACACTTCAAGGTCTGATCTAATATGGATTGTTGCGCCAACGATTATTATTATTATGTGGAAATGGATCCAATCGGCCGGGCATCGTGAACCTGGAAAGACCCCAAGCCGGCGGCAAGAAAATGAAGCACCTTGGAATGGGGACATATACATGGCTGCACCACTAGGTCCGGTAACGTCCAGAGAAATCGGACGCAAGGAAGCAGAATCTCCGGCGGTTGGTATTTGAACTGGATCAAAAGAGCCTGAATGTGCTCAGGGGAAGTCACCATATGGTGAGAGCGAAGAACAATGATTGTCTTCGACTCACACAATATAGAGCAAATTGCAGCATCTTCGTTGCGCTGTCCCATAATGGAGCTGCGCGCGGAGGATAGTGCATACAGTGGCGGAACCGCCGTATTGGGAGTTAGTACTGGTGAAGGGACTACAGAGTGAATCCTATCTGCTGGTAACTTCTCCTACACCTTTCAAGGAACAGGTGGAAGAAAGGGAACCCAGATACGTGAACGGAACTGATTTGATTTCAGTTCGAAGGATCAAATCTATGCAAACCGGACATTGCAAACTAGTCGAGGTGCTAATTGAAAAACAGACGAATGCTCCGCGGGATGAGATGAGATTTTTCATGGATGAGGACATGGGAACTGTTGTATCTTCAATTACGGTTTTTCTCAGAGAAATCAAACACAAGAGGAACGAGTCTCTGGCATGGCATGCGCTTCTAGCTATTTTTCATAACACATTAAACTAAGTTTATGTCGAAAAGCATAACCTGCAGCATGCCAAAGCCTACTCCTCTCTATTGGCAATGAGGCTAAGAAAGCTGCAAGACTGTCTCTTCCTTTTTTCTGGTACAAGAGCCATGGGTTCGATTTAACAGGATGTGCAGCATTGAATCAATAAAGAGGGCTGGGATCTTCTACGATGAAAGATACATAAGACCTAGAGCTTATGTCCTGATGTCAAGACGAGTAGAGGCAACTATGCTGAGATAGTTCTGTTCCCAGGACTTAGTTACGGTCATTGGACAATATCAGATTAATGACGAGAGGAAACACATCATAATTGCCTCCCCTTATTTACCCTATGATTCTTTGTATTCTCCACAGACGCAAGAATTTGGGGATCTGGTAGCGCATGCAGAATCAAGTGGTCTCGAACTCTTAATAGGTGCGAGCGGTTAATATATCAAAAAAGAGAGAAGCGATTTGATTTCATCACTGCAGATGATCTCATGACTGCAAACGTAGGGTGCGCCCCTATGTTTGTGGGACCGAGAAGAAACGAAGTAATTGACCTAACAATCTGTACCTCAAAAGTGTTAGAGTCGACTAGACACTGGCGGATGCTAGAAGAGGTCTCACTGTTAGATCACCGATACCTAGAATTCAGCCTGACTATTGCGGGTGAACAGCCTGTAGTATAAAGATGGAACCCTAGAAAAACGGATTGGACAAAGTTCAATGAACTTCTTGGCAATAAAGTACAGTTCCCTAGGCGACTAAGGACTATTTTGGCGCTGAAGATGAATTGGAAACTCTGAACTGTACCCTTTTAGAGTGCTATGAGGAGGCTTGTCCTGTTTCCCGAGGACAAAGCGGTAAAACAGTTCCTTGGTGGCACCGGGAAATGCAAAAACTCAAGAAAACAATCAAAGCGTACAATCGATTTTGCGGACATATATAACCTTGTAGTTATGAGCACATGGTTCATCAAACTATTATCTCATCTTCCTACATTTTGTAGTTGGAACAGTAAAACGCAAATCGACTATATTCTCATAAGATACCGACATTTTACCACTGTCACTGATTGCAAAGCCGTTCCCTATGAGACCACAGCACCTCAACATCGGCCCATGGTTGCGTACTGCGAATTAAGGTACCGATAAAGGAGTGTAAGGAACACACTGGCCCGCCGCGTATCAAATAGTGGCGATTTCGTGAGAAGAAATGATCTCACTTACGCGATTAACAACCATTGTGAATATGGAAGAATTGTGGAACTGCAGCTCTGGGGGTCACCAAGCCAGGAAAGGGGTAAATCAACCGAGATACTTGGCTTTGGAATGACGATGGTGAAATGAAAGTCCGTGAAAAGAAACGCCTCTATCACAAGTTTCTACACGGTAAAACGCTCGCCAATTGGCAAATTTATAAAAATGCCAACTGGGAAGCAAAGAAAGCAGTCGCTGTCACCCGAGCGAACCATCGCAAACATCTTTACGATAAACTGGACACTTGGGATGGCGAGAGAGATCTGTATCGACTTGCTAAAAGCCGAAACGAACGCACACATGATATTGAACACTTCTCTGGCGTTAATGACAAAAACGGTACTTTGCTTACCAACCGTCCAGCCGCGACTGATAGGGAGAATACTTCGAGCAGATTTCTTTGGAAAAATTTGCTCATCCTCTTCTTCCACAATCATTGCCGGCATTTGATGCAATTCCACCTGTCAGCGCAACTGACGCCGAGAAAGCAATAAAACGAATGAAATCGGGGAAAGCCGCAGGACCTGAAGAGCTGGGACCCTACACTGTGGCTCAGTGATTGACGTATCAACGAACGTCTCGAATCTAAAATTTACTGCAATGTCGGCTACCCAGTCGCCCTCTATAGTTCTGAGTGTTGGCCGACTATAAAAGACAATGAGCGGCGTCTTGTGGTAATGGAGACGAAGATGTTGCGTTGGACTAGTGGCGTGATACGTCTTGATCTCATCCGAATTGAGGATATCCGAGATCGATATGGGGTTGCACCGATCGTGGAAAAATTGCCAGAGAGGCGTCTTCGAGAGTATGGTCACGTAAGTCGCGCTAACGAGAATTCACTTGCCAATATTGTTCTAAACATCGAAGTCGATGGTAAACGACCAAAAGGTCGGCTACACCACCAGTGGCTTGATACGCTGGATGGGAATTTAAAAGCCTCGAGATTGCATCCAGGTCAAGCATTTGATAGAGCCACATGGCGAAACTCATCACGGCAAGTTGACCCCGCTTGTAAGGCTGAAGAAAACGAAGAGGATTTTAATCAGAATAGAGACAGAATAGACAATGCACCTAGATTGAGGTTCCTTTCCTCCATCGGACCCATTTCTTGGTTTTTTCACAAAACAATACGAAAGTCTTTAAATTGAGATTAGTCGCTGCAAGCGACATTTCGACGCATTGTGAACGAGGTTTCAACATTCGCTGATGCGTCCAGCTGTGAGATTAATTTATCCTCATCGATATCCACGCTGAGGGGCTGAGCGATATAGTAACGCACTTCAGCATCATTGTAGATATTGCTCATGCAAAACAGAAGAGAGTGACATCTTTATAAAATGAATTAAATAGCATCCCGGAACCTTACAAATCACCCCAGTATTATCGCAAAGGGTCCATTTATCGCCAGAGAAACTCACTTACCCCAAGACCCCTAAGATGGTAATGGATAGCGACTATATTTCCACAGATGACCAAACGTATGCTGATGATTTCGCCGACTTCCTGAGAGGACGAATCGTTTTCATGAGATTTGATCTAACAAGAGTATACAACCAGACACAAATCGCAATCGTCACTTATTTGATTTGTTAAAATTTAGAAAGCAGTGTTTTATCGAATAGCATCCCTATGGTCCGTAGCAACATTGTTAGTAGTACAGTCACCGTATATTCAATAAATAACCAAGTTAAACGTGGTTCATATGGCGTGGTCTTACAATCATTTGATATTTTAAAAGGACATTGAGTTAACTTGAAGGTATTTTCCCATATATGTACTTTCAATCCGCTATGAAAAAGTTTCTTATGCTGTCAACGATAACCCTCCTTTCTCAACATAACTGCTAGGAAGCGCTCAAAATAATTTCACTCATATCGACTTTAATTTTACTGTTTTTTTTCTTCAAATATGTAGTATCCCCTTAAACCGGTAAAGATGGTCAAACTTGAAGTAACGATCTTCCACCTTCCCAACCGGAACCATTCCATCTCTTCACTATTCGCAGAGCAGCAGCTCTTGGCAGTCAAACGCGGCTCCGCAATTGTCCCCGACTTGAATGCTGGACTTGACTCGATCGGGTCATAAATTATCGCCCGGAATGTGTCTTGAAAGCGCTTCTGTTCGAAGGCGTTTCGATTTCTTTTCTAGAACCTGGAAGCTTCGTGCGTCTCCAACCTGTCCGGCAGGGTGCTAAACACAAACGAGTTGTTATGATGCTACCACCTGAAAAGATATTCATCGAGTCTGCTTCGAGCCCATGAACCAGTGTGTGGGGCTTTGTTCTGAGGGGAGATGCTCCCAGCAGTTCTTGTACGCAAATTTCGATGCTCCCCATAGGGTTCCGCTTTGCATTACGAGTGATGACTGAATTATTGTTTTTAATGAAGCCCACAGGAGCAGTTTATCTGACTCCCAAATCAGCTCGTCAGCCTTGGCAATACGTTCTTGTTCGTAACCCGGAGAGAAGAAAATCTAATCGCCAAATTAAGATTTAAAGGTTCCAGCTCGATTCCATCAAACTACGAAGGCTTTATCCCGAAAGAATGTTATAGTTGTCAAAGAAACGAAAAATTGTTTGAAGGAGTTTGAAGAATCGAAGAACGCTCCAAGTTTCCTGATGGTCACCTTACCACAAGAGGGTCACATCGCGGCTCGACTATAGACCATGCAAGGATATCATTCTACAGGCGTGCTTGGAGCATATCGATCACGGTGTCAATTTCATGGGTGTGTTTGACACACTGAGCGACTTAATTAAGTGTGAAATTATCAAATTGACTCACAGGGATATATGTAGGTTAGTCAGGATAACTGAACCTGCACACCTTATTGATTTTTGTTTGCAAGGAAATTGGAACCTGCTCAATTGATAATGAAGGGTAATATAGAAAGAAAGGGTGAATTCTAGATCACGACGCGGCTTAATTAATTGCTTTTGTTAGCATTTGAAACCTGTTATCAAATTCTTTAATTTCAAAATGCACAGAGATATTCGAGTCCAAAACTGTGACCAAATATCTTGCATGAGTCATTTGTTGTCCTGATCAGAGATTAGCGTGACGTCCCTATGAGTTCCTATTGTTCTGGCACTTTCCCTCTACAAATTCTATTCTGACAGATGATTTGGGTAACTATGCGTACCCCGATTGATGATAACTCTGTCTGGGAAGTCACAAATCTTTCAACTCTTCAACGCATCTCAATCAAATATTGGAAGACAAGTGTATCTGTAACAAAATGTGCCAGTCAGAAAAGAAAAGGCGGCACTTTTCACCAGAAATGTAACATCCTTTTCGATACTAATGATTGTTCAACAAGGATGATAGACGATAACCAGCCGTTTTTCAAAGGATTTAGAGAAATCGTCCATAGGTTTCCGAGCATCCGATAGAAAACGTGTTTTCTTTGTAGTGATCTCAGCAAGAACTGCGAGTTAATGATGGTAATTGGAGTCAGACGCTATGCATTTTTATTGTTATTTAAATGAAACCATCGCGGCGTGATAAGTTGTCAATTATTTTATTACTTGACCTGTTGCAGGATATGGTGAATATCCTAACATAAGTCTTTCTAGAGAAGTCAGGAAAGGACCTTCTACTTTTTCAAAAAAAATCTAATGGCAACCACCGATTCAAATATTTTCTAAAGAAAATCGTTTTAACAACACTCTAATTTCCATCGTTTTCATCCCCATCCCCTCCATAATATCACGCCTCAATAAAATTGAAGTTAATTTCCGCGTCTCTTGAATTACTCATCGGATTATTACGAAGCGAAGTTTCCCTTTCAGGACATAACAAAGGCCTGGGACATTGTCACGTCGCACTTTGGAATACCTACACCACTACACGTATATACATATATGTACTCTACATACAAACAGTTGTCGACGGATCCCAGGATCCCTGAAGTTACAAAATTTTCACTGGCTTGACGAACTGAGCGTTAACCATTCATTCTGTAGTTTGAAAGTGTCCTGTGCGAAAATGACACCTGGAATGTGCTCGCATTGTTCTGATTTTCTGATGTTATTTATTTTGTGCAATGTAATGAAAAGAGTTTCGTGGAAATCTCTTCTGTATGTTGAGACTCATTTCCAGGGAGTGGAAGTGGGAAAATGAATCCCAATTTAAATATCAACAACACCACAATGGTGCTAAGTAGAATCGGCAATCTGTGTGGCATTTATGTATTTAAATTGGCAAATTACGATGACTTCCTGGTATATATATATAATTATCATCTGTATTTGAAGGCGTTTATGACAGTACCAATGCAAACACAGAACTGTTGACAAATGATAATTATGCAATTTTTGCAGAAGTTAAAAAGTCTACGACGATATGTTCTACAAATGTTGCTTTCTAGGTATAAGATGATATCCTTAGTTCGGATCTAGGCTACTTGTTTCAATTTTCATTAGTAGTACCTTTCGCAAAAAGAGATATATTCACTGTCACTCCTGCCTCCTAATTCTGCCATAAGATCAGTGGTAAAAGCAAATGTTATCATCGGGTGAATGGAATATTTGAGTCGTAAGTACGTACGTAAGTAACGAGGAATAGATTAACCGCCAAATTGAGAACCTTATAATCTGCAGGATAGACTGATGCGGAATGTGACTTTTTGGGAGCCAACCTACCTCTCTCTGGAGTTGATATGTAGCTCTCATCTCCCGTCTACCAAGTGGGTGGTGATTGCTACACCTCGTAGGTGTTAAACCTTTTATTAACAAAACGGCTCTAGACTGGTGAGTCGAAAAACATCTTCTCGAACGAAATCTCACTGACAACCCAGTTGCCAGTAAAATAAGCTTACTGTAGTACGGGAGCTATGGCAATCACGGGAAGGCATATCTCGGCGATACTTACAACCAAGCCAAGTTCAATATTGGCTACTATAGAGACCGCAACCAATTAAGGAGCTTGAAATTGATAAACACGAAGTAGCTTCCTACAAACTAAAAGAAGTAGCTTTGCACCGATAAAGGAGATAAGCTGCTCCCGAAATATATATTTACATAGAAAACTAAAAATTGTAGTTTGGTGGAAGCTACCCGGTGCCTATCAATTTTAGACTAGACTACAAATAGCAGACAAAAATCTAATCTGTAAGAAGCTTGATCTCAACGAAGAGACCAGCAAAAATACATCCGGGGTCAGTATATTAGATGTAAAGAAGGAAACAGGCACTAAATGAGTATCTGTGCTATTTGAAAAAAGCCTGGAATGGAAAAGGCCCCCCATAAAGCTGAGAATAGACCTTAGTCTTCAACTGTGGAACCGCAAAGAGGGGAGGAGCAAAGATCAGCCCACAAGAAGGAATGTTAACAATAAAACCAAATCCCAACCCAAGAGAGAGCAAAGACCGGGTAGGTCAGGGGCTAAACCAAAAGGCCGCCGTTAGCTATGCTAGTTTGGTAATGGGCATCCAACTAACTGTACCACCAAAGTCATTTCGGGAGCAAACACTCAGTTGTGAGAAGCAGAAAATCATCGAAGACCTTGTCGTTATGCAGATTCGCAAGGAATGGAAACGGAGACTCTTCTGGGCCTCTTAATTGCTCAAAATGAAGACATTCAGTCCTTAGAATTAAGGTCAATTGATGCTGATGATCGATCTTTGGACGCAATGAAACACTGCAGCTGCCTCGTGAATTACAGATAACAACGTGTCTAGACATAAATCGAAGGAAGATACTCCAGAGAACGCATCTAATGTAAAGCTTACGGAGACCTCCGAAGGAATCACGGAGGTCTTAGACGCCAAAAGGGCAGGACCGAATAGTGAAATTGACTTGCTGCTCATTGAGGACGAAAAGCGTCACGACCTAGCCCTAGATATTCAAGGATGCAAGATGGAGGAGGAGAATTATACTCTACCGAAGAATTCCAAGTATTAGCCCAGGAAAACCTCTGCCATGAAAAAGCTGCACCTGCAGTAATTGCACAGGCAATCTCTAAAGACAACATTTGAATAGTGTTGCCTCAAGAACCCTGAGCTTATCGGAGATTGAGTCAACGTCTGTATAAAAGTGTGTAAGTCATTTACGATTCCTCTTGAGAAGAACAAAGAAATTAAGTAATTCGTAAACGCAATTTAAAATATACATATATGTCTTTTAGGGTTCCTAGCTGCAGACTTTGTGACGGTCCAAGTTTCATTGAAGTTAATGGAGAGCTCGGGCTTCCTCTCCAGAGACGACATCTGGATCTCACCAGATTTACACCTTAAAATGTAGTGGGTTTTACGCAAAAAAAGTTCCTTTTCTATAGTTACTTAGTGATAAGACTTAAAAATGGATTCGAATTGCATGTAGAAAATTAATAATTAACAATTCTACCATGGAGAACCACTGAAGAAGGGCTCAAGTTGTGCCCGAAATTCGTGCCTGCGCAAATTCAAAATAAATACCTACAGTAGATTTGAAATTCATTTTTAAGTTTTTTCATATAAAGGAAGCACGACAGTATTTCTAACTAGCAACAGATATGGGGTTCTAGACATAATAGTAGTTCGAGGTTCTAGTAAAGGAATGGATCACAAAATAATAGGGCTCGACATTAAGAGCAATTCTGAAGTTGAGGGTAAAGGATCCCAGGAGAACAATTTGAGACTCCTGTGTAAGGCGTCTGAGCAGCAATATAGCTAAAATCAAGGTAGGCGCCAATATCAGGTGGAAACCAGAACTGGAGACAGTGGTAAAAGACCTCAACAGAGTCGTCATTGACACACATGAGGCCAACTCTCTGGTTAAGATAGTCACGTCATCAAGGAATATACCTTGGTGTAACACCAGCTTAGCGAGAATGAGAACTGACGACCGAAAACTGTTCAACCAAGCAAAACCAAAAAAAACAAGTCGGAAACCGGAAGCTGGGCGCTTCAGGTATGAAAGGTTTTGTTTGCTTCTTCTGTGATATATTTGAGTGTAGAACTATCCCATTTGCACGTAGCCCATTACGAATATGCATTTAGCATGTCAGATTTAGTACTTCGGGTTGTAAATTTACATGGTAAAGACAACTTTGAGCTACTGTAACTTGGTTACTTATAGTATGATTTTGATCAAACTTGGAGATAATATGCTTCATATTATATTTTATACTACTACCAACTTTTATAACTCTAAGATAAACTTAAAGGGGGTTTTACTCAATTTTCCAAAAAAATATGGTAATATACTATTATTAACTTAATTTGAACAGATATCAATATGGAGAGTATTTTGAGGCCTGGGCACCATATAGAAGCAGCTTCATGATTTTTTTCAGATTTTTCGGTTTGAGTAGTTTCTGAGAATGGGTCCGTTAAAGAAATCATCACGTTCCACCCCTCCCACTCCCCGCATTTTTAACAAATCTCAAAACTAACACCGGTACTAATTAAGACCTTTCATTTGATACCTCACATGACTATATTTGGTGAAAAAAATTTGTACACCCCCCTTTTACATGTATGGGGACCCGCCCTAAATCTCAACATAGAAGGATATCACTCACTGCATGTCTGGGGGTCCACAGGTCCCACCTTCTCACCAAATTTCGTGTGAATCGGTATGATCGTTTCTGAGAAAAGTGCTTGTGACAGACAGGCAGACAGACAGATATACGGACAGACAGGCATTGAACCGATTTTAATAAGGTTTTGTTTTGTATTGTAGTAATGCAATGAAGGAAGCAACCACAGAAGCATCCAGGCATTTGGGACATTTACGGAGAATGAGGACGGTAGGGTATAACTGCCTGTCGAAATTCATTCCCTGGGTTTCCATCAAACGGCGACAACAGTATTCTGCCCGACACTCCAATACCAAACAGAAGAAAGAAGAATGAAAATTGGAAACTATCATAAGAAGTATGCTTGGAAGCTACAATAAAATGGGCAGGCACTGAAATCAACCGCAGTGACATTTTCTCGACATTGCTTCAGATGAACCTAGAAATCATCTTAGGATCTCTCCTAAGGGGGTAAGGAGCAGCGTGGCCTTTGGATATATATTGTATTAAGGACTTGGAGGCGGAGAGAAGTGGTCTTTATTCCAAAAGCGATAACTAACGTTCTAAATCGTTATGCTGTTTAAGTAGTTGGATAGTCGACCGAAATGGATCCTGAATCTGCTAACGGATGTATTACACGATGCTAAAGAAATTAAATAAATAGTACCGTGGGCATTTTTTGCCATCAGAAGAACTTTCTACAACACATCCTATGCAGAGTTAATAAGATAATTTGGAAACTTTTTGGATAGGCAGGACACTAAAGAGGATGCAACCAGAAGTACTGACTGATACAAATTCCATTATTATGGGTATAGTACTATCACCGCTAATGTAGGGTATGATGGCTCATAAATTTCTAGGAGAGGTAAAAATAAAAAGACGCGGACAACATTGAATTAATATTCGTACGCTCCATGAGATAGAATCCAAACTGAATTGAGAATTATTAGTACCTGGTGCGGGATGGCGGTGCTGCGCAGACATCGGGATTTGTCAAGTATTCCCTTGTCGTGCCTCTAACATTCTACATTTTGCAATTACTTCAATTATAAACGTTTCTTCTTACTGTTTATCTGGTATTGTAGGATAACCACAGCTAGGTCCAGGACACTGAATTTTCTTAGCATTGTTGCTTCTTATAAATTTTATGTGAAGACACAAGCTCTCTGGCTTGTGAATTTTCCATCGTAGAAGGTCTTTGCCCCTTTATTGACTTAATGCCGCCGCCGATTCTGTTACAACGAAAGCAAGCCCTGTATAAGTACCGAAGGTTAATTTGTTTATGTTATTTTTGCCAATAAACGTGATGAAAACTACTATTGCCAAAGAGTTTGCTACATCTAGTATTGCCGGCTTATTCTCACTTTCCGCCGAAGATTGTGCTTCTTTGTGTCCAATTTCTCTGGATGTTGCGACACCTGATTCGCACATCACTGTCAGGTTTACATTAACATTTCGAATTGTTTGTCAAAACTGGTCCTGAATTGCCTCACAGCGACTAAGATCGGATACCTGGTATGACCCTATGTTTTGTCAGTACTTTAAACACCTGTTTAGAATAAATGAAGATACTATACGAGCAAGCAAATTTGTTATAAAAGTGGAAACAGTTCTAAATATTAACCACAGCACTTTATTCAAAATGATCGCCTCCTTGCCCAATACAATGCATGGTTTTAATCGGAAAATTGTCGGCTGCGAGGAGTAAACTGCAATTGAGAGACCCCAAATTGTATGCCGTTTATTGCAAGCCATCTTCTCTAACTTATTTCACTCCTTTCTTGCAGAAGTGGATGGGACATTCACCATACCATGCTATATCCGACTAAACCATTCCATACAAGGGATGATAACTGCGTTGGACCCTTCAAATTTATTCAGAGGCTTTAACAGACGATCGAGCATACACTCTATTTTTCGGTGATTTAGTTTCTGTTCGATCCTGAAAATTTTTTCGTCTCTGAACAAGATTTTTTTGTAACCGCCCTTACAATAAAAGCGCAATGATTAACTGCTAAGGAGATGTGCCTTAAGTTAAAGTCGCCACCGAAAATAAGGTACTTGAATTTTAACTGGGGATCAGTCATTAGGTTTAAGTCATACCTCAGTTACCCAGTTGTGGAGTTTCATTTTATGTAGGTGGAAATTATCAATATCTGTCTATTATCGGTAATTTTAACTAGTGCTGCTGCAGCGGAAGAGGTTAACAGGCTGTCGATTAGATTTTTCTCGAATTCATAGTAATTTCTGGCACATAAGACAGCCCCGGAGTTGGTGTCATTTCGGATCATGTTATATCTGGTGAAATTCACATTATAGCTACTCTTTAGGCGTGCCCCCGAAACCCAATAGAAGTCTGCTTTAAGATAATCGACCAACACTTTTGCTGTAGTACGTTGTGCATATGAGATCAGCGATGAAATGTTGAATGCTACGACATTTAGCGAATTGCAGCTGTTCATTTAGGAATAGAGATAGAATGGTTTGTGGTTATAGGGATTGATTTCTCAGCGGCTTGAGCATAAGAGACGCTGGAATTGGTTAAGTTAAGTATATCACCCTCGTTTAATAATGCGGCTTAGATCCACTTCCTAAGTGATGACCGTCTACTCCCTGTTTCCTCTTACACAGCATGCAACCTCTCTGCAAATTGGATGAAACCAAAGCGTTTGAAGCTGCAGGGCGCGGCCTTGAGTCGGCTAATGGCGAATGTCGGGTATCCTATATCAACTAGGAGACATCTCCTCATGGGAGCAACGCAGTCGGTTCTTCTCTATGGTATTGATGTATGGGCTGATGCCCTTGACAAGGAGGTGCATCGTAAACGCCTCGCTCAAGTGCAGAGGCGAGGAGCTTTGCGAGTGGCGTCTGCTTATCGCACCGTCTTCGAACCGGCTGTGATGGTGATCGCGGGAGTGATCCCCGTTGCCCTCCTTGCCAAGGAGCGCAAAGCTATCGACTGCCGTAAGGGCGAAAACTTAAGAGAGGTGGTTGCCCGTGAAGAATGTCAATGTACCCTTACCGATTGGCAACTTTCTTGGCAAAATGAGCCAAGGGGCAGATGGACTGCGCGGCTGATCGACAAATTAGACCCGTGGTTGAACAGAACGCATGGTGAGATTGATTACTTCCTTATCCAACTTCTAAGTGGGCAAGGAGATCCTCAGTCTTACCTGCACAGGATTGGGAAGGCGCGATCTCCTGATTGTGCGTTCTGCAATGGAGTGGTGGACGGCGCTGAACACACCTTTTTCTCTTGCGAAAGGTGGGACGGTTCTCGTCAGCAACCTTAAGCAGACATAGGGGAGCTCTCTCCAGACAACATTATCAGAAAGATGCTGAAGAGCGCTGCCAGCTGGAATCGTATTGCGCATTATGTTCGGGCTCTTCTTATTGCAAAGAAGATTGAACTCCACCGCCGGGGGGATCGGACGAGAAAGGCTTCCCTGAACTAACAACAACTCCCTTCCTCCCCTCCCCTCCCGTTGGTGAAAGGAATTCCCTGACTTGAAGGCTCCCAAAGCCGGGAGAGCGGGAGGGCTAGCCCGAAGTAATGTGTCAAACAGTTCCAGGCTAGTTCTTTGATGACAGAGAGGTGTTTAGTTGATAGTCTGCCAGCGTGCTGTTGCGGGAGTCCAACACTCTGTGCATAAACGTAAACCCTACTCCCAAAAAAAGCGTCTGAAGCAACTTTTAAGGGACACTTCCTCCTCCATTTCCACCGGCAAGCTTATGAATGTCTTTATACCCCAAATACCTTCCGAAGTGATGACCGTCTACTCCCTGTTTCCTCTTACACAGCATGCAACCTCTCTACTGTATTTTACTTCATTTATGCTGCTACAAATTGGATGAAACCAAAGCGTCTGAAGCAACTTTTAAGGGACGCTATCTCCTCCATTTCCGCCCGCAAACTAATGTCTTTATGCCCCAAATACCTTCCTCGATCTTTTTATGTTAGCTATATAATAAGCTACCCTAAGGTTGAATTTTACCCCTAGCAGCCTGAAGGTGTTTCCCCCGAAATAACTTTATTAGGATCCTTGCAATTGATTATACTGATTATTGGTCAAGAACATACTTTTTTGTCGCCGACACTTTGATAATAACTGTTATCTCTGGAAGGATCTTTTTTCTATTATTTCTGGAGTTTTGCTGATGATTGTGCCGCAATTGTAAAATTGTCAACTTTTTTGGAATCTTTGCACGCTCAATCATCATCGGTGAAAAAGCTTTGTTCCTGGTAGCTTACTGGAACTTAAAGGCTTACTTATCTTAAAAAGATGCCACCTATGCCTTCTGCAACACGCTGATATTGACTCTTGAAAATACTTCTCCTCTAGTGTTCTAATATAGGGCAACTTGTTACCGTGTAGGAAAATCTGTTGTTGTTCTTTTCAATGTTCCCGCTTTGTGCTAAAATTGTTGAGGGCGATCCAGGGACTATCCCTATTTCATCCTGGTCCAAGGAACAATTATGATTGCTAACGGGCAGCGCTAACCACGGTTATAACTTTCCAGGTTTGAGACTCTTCCGAACAAGGTACCCCGATATAGACAACGAAAGCAAGAGGAATTTTGTTCCTCTTCCTTTTTGATTTATTTCAATAGTTATCCTTTTCACAACCAATTTTTATCCATGGTTATTAGTTTTACTCCCACTTACCCAGCCTGCATATAAACATTCTCTTGTGCGGACATTTCCGATGGGCGTTTCTTTATCCATGCGAATGGAGGCAATTGTCCGAAACTTGGCAACTCCACACAGGTATATAACTAGAGTATTAGGACTCCTTTGAACAGCAACATCGCAATAATTCCAAAAATGGGGTTATCTGAGCCTATATAGATGAAGTTTAGGCCTGAGGTGGTAGGCTCAGCTACAATACAAACCCTACATTTCGTGTACAATTGTCCAATTCTGTTTGGTTGGGTTATCCCCTTCAACTAAGATTCTGCCTCCTTTGTGCTTTTAGAATATGAGTTCAAATTTTCAAAAGCCATCAAATGACGAAACTTAGAAACTCTCTGGCCATCCCCATTAAGAGATAGTTCAATGATCCTATTGTTTTCTGAATGCTTGGAACTCATTAATCTAGTATAATCAAATCTGAATATAGTTAAGATAACAGATCTTGCATAACATACAAATCGGTGCAGACCGTGATGTTCTCCAAATGCAGATCGACGCATAGATTTGGGCAACAAGTGGAAGTCTTACTAGCTTTCTATTAATATGGATACCATAGAATCTAAATAGTTGTAAGAATAGTGCTCCACAGGCTCAACTTAAAGGCCATCTTTTCATAAAAATGCATGAGATAATTGTATCTTTTTAATTCACACCTGGTAGTGTTCATCCACTGTAAATCCTTGGATACATCAGAAAATAGCCAACTCTCCAGCATATACTTATATACATTTTCCACACGAATTACGACTTGTGAACGAGAAAAACTCGAAATCCCATCAGCAATGATGACCAATTAATGTCCCGTCTCAGACGGCTAAACTCAGAGGCTCTGTCTTGACTGGCAAAATCTGACTCCAATTGAAACTTGGCCGGTACCGCTCTCACCTTCCGCTTCCAAATTAATGTACTGCCCGTAATAATTTTATTACAGCAACAACAAGTTGCTGGTGTAAATAAACGTAAACAATGTACAGAAGGATGGAGAAAGGTCTCGTGCACAGTTGGGGCTGCAGTTTGATTCAATGGAACCAACCGGGACAGAAAATTATTTCCAGAAAATTTAAAGTTGAGTTGTTCGAGCTACAAAGCCACGTGAAATGCAATTGCTAAGACTGAATGCACATGGCTACGTAAAATCTAGGAAAACCGCAAAACTGATGAAAACCTAACGATTCAAATGTTGACGATGGTAGCGTTCGATGTGGACCTAGCACGTTTAGGGAAACCTTTCTATGTCGTGGACATAACTTCAAGCAAGCAGACCCGAGCAAGATGTAGAGAAAAGTCACCTAAAAAGGAATGCAATTTATGTGGGACGTTCCATTTTAGATCCTTATTATAGGCAGGAATTCAGTTCAAAAATGTCCCTGCGTTTTGGGACAGTTTGAATTTTTCTTATGAGCTTCCAGGAAAAGCACTGATCTTATCAGTTGCTCGCTTCCTACCAAGATTTCGTATTCATCCGGCTTTTCCCTAGGAACGTAGAAAAGATGTGCAAGTATGCATTTGCATATTGTTTTTCTTACCGAAGGGCTAATAGTTCAACTACACATTCTACTCCTTCAATCGCGCTTCCATTTCACGTTGCCTACGGAGTCCGGATTCTATTTCCAGCAGCGGTAAGGGTACTTCTATGGCCTCATGCCGTCTTCAATTAGGTATTTATCGGGTGTTGTCAATTGCATGGGCATTTTTTATTTCAACGCTTGACTGTTCCAACCAAGCAACTTTAATTACAATTGCAGTAAAATATAGTACGCGACAATATCGGGTCATGCGATACAATTTCTCATAGACATGCAAGCGCTGCTGAAACGCCACGATTGAATTAGAGGAAGGAGTTCAAGTGAAGCATGTTCCGGGTGAGGTCAGCATGAATTAAATTTGTAGAATTCCATTGAAAAGAATGGAAATTAGATTAGAAAGTAAAATTGCAAGTTGAAAGAATATAAAAATTTATGTTCAGGATTCATTTGTATGTTCACAGCGCAAATTGCGCTGCAAAATCCATACCTTCTTTGTAAAGACATAAAACGTAAATATTCGATAAGATACATCTGAATGCCTATTATAAAGATATGTATAAAGATTCCCTAAACCTTTGTTCCGTAATTTGATTTGCCAGTGCTAAGCCTGTTTAATTATTGCTTTGGGTTAATGAAAGGTTGTATGTGGAGACTTGGGTGCCCGCTGGTCCCACAGTATACGAATCATTTTCGCTTTTCCATTCCCTTGCCCGAAATTGGAGTGGAAAATTCACTCAATTGTTTATAACTTTTTGCTTGCCTTTACCACATTGCATTTTCATAATTTCCCAAATCCCAACTCCTATTTCCTGTATCCCTTCCTGAATCTGCAATGCCAAAACTATCGTCCTTGTAATATTTTATTTTGAAATTTTACTTTAAGCCAAAAACTTTCCCAAACCATAAATAAAATAACAAACAAATAGCTCTAATGTAAAAGCTTGGGTTTATTTTTTATCTGTGAATAATTAAATGTTAAATTATGCCCCAACCAAGCCGATATAGAAGTATATATGCACACAAAGCTATGAGCTTAGCAGGCATAGTTAATTGTCTATCAAGCAAGCCGTATGGGTGGAATTGACGGGATCAGATCTTGGATCGGTTGATCGCTTCGAGTTTCTTCACGATTGTAGGAATCGAGGAACAATACCTGGAGATCGCTTTAAGAAAGGAAAACGAGCAAAAGGAGTCAGGACGGCCATAAAAATTGCGACCAATTTGAAAAGTGACAAAATATGTTTTTATTTTCGTAAAAATTGTGATAGTGAAGCATTGACAAGGTTTTCCGTGAATATCTGCCATGTAGGCGTAATTCCACGGGTTTCAGAGGACACAGATTGATGTGGAGAACACAATCAGAGCCCCGCTGTGACTTGCAAAACAGTACCAACACTAGTGAGTGCAGGCTCAGTATTTATAAGTAAAACTATTGAAAAAAGAAGTGTCCGACACGTGTTCTGAACACCACATCTGTCCTTCTTCAATGCTGGTTTTGCCCTAAATTGCTTCGCTTAACTCTGTGGCGCGGCAGGATTCGCGGCATTCGAAATTTATTTCGAACGTCGCGGACAGATGACGTCACCAGCACTCCACTCAGTTCAGACCTCGCTACAAGAGTGAAGAACAGAGTAGGTGACGAGAAACGTCAGATAAAAAAAATAATAATAATAAGTAAAAAAAGACAGCTGGCAGTCATTGTGAAAAGAACGAGTTTTGTGCAGAAAGAAAATAGTTACGGACGGAAATCAGTATAATTTCTAATATCCCGGATTTATAATAGGAGTACTTTTTTGAAATTGTGTATTGAACTTTGTTAAATACGAGAACTTTGTAAAATACAAAAAACATGCCAGAAAACTATTTCAAACGTACCTGGTTTGTTAATTTTACCTGGAATTCCGGACGAATTGTCTAGATATTATTAAGTTTTCATTAAAGTGAAGGGATAAACATCGGTTCAACTTGGAAAAGAATACAAGCTCCTAAATTGGTGACCCCGACGTGATCTGTCCGCTGGTATTCCTGCCGATCAATAGCCTTATATATCTTAACCTATTAAACCAGTAAACTGCCCCCTTAATTACCTGGAGCAAACTAGATGAACAGTTGCCCATGTCGGTGTTCAACAACCTGGCGTTAGTCTATATAAATATTTCCAGGCTTTCTGCGGTATCTAGGTTGTGAACTTTATGTATTTTTTGAATAATATCCACGCTGTCCCAGGCAATGTTATGCCCGCTATCTACTATGTGTTTTGCAACTGTAGACATAACATGCCGTAATGGGTTTTTGCCACTAGCTCCGCTTCTTTGATATCTTCTTTCAAACGTATTTTTACCAACCGCTTAGTCTGCCCTATACATATACTGGTGCGTTTCGGACATGTGATCGTCTAGATCCCGCTTTCTTCCTTCTCACATTTCAGGTCATTTACGCTCCTAAGTTGAGTTTTTGCTTGTTGAAACTGCCTCTATTTTAAATTCTTTAAGTGCATTACTGATCCTAAAGTCAAAAAGGCAATAAAGCCAATGAAATCGGGGAGAGCCACAGGACCTGACGACATCGCATTTGAGCTCTGGAAAGCGAAGAGCTGGAACCTAACACTTTGGCTCAGTGAATTCTTTAATCGGATTATTCAGGAAGATGGATCACCATCTGACTGGCGTACTACAGTTCCAATATGGAAAAAGAAAGGTAGTCAAGCAGAATGCTCAAATTACCGTCCCATCCAGTTACCTTCCTATACTATGAAGATTCTTGACAGCCGGATTTGTCAAAAACTGCGGAATTACTGACGCAATACACACTGCGCGGTTACTCATGGAGAAACACAGTAAGAAACATCGCTCTCTTTCCATTGCATTTCGAAATGCGAAATGAGGATATCCGCGATCGATATGGGGTTGCACCGATCATGGAAAAATTGCCAGGGAGGCGTCTTCGATTTTATATTCACGTAGTTCGTGCTAACGAGAATTTACTTGCAAGATTGGTCTGAACATCGAAGTCAATGGTAAACAACCAAAAAGTCGGCCAAAACAACGGTGGCTTGATACGCCGAATGGGGATTTAAAATGCTCAAGATTGCATCCAGATCAGGCATTTGATAAAATATAATGGTGAAACCGATACGACGAGGCGACCCCGCTTATGAACGGGACAAAGCCTGAAGGAAAAGAAGACTGATCCTGCGCCACAACGAGGTGAATGTAATGCTAGGTTCCACTGTTGTCTTGTCGTTGATGCCTAGCAACGACGTCAATTGTTTTCTGATATTGACAGCCTGTTACTTATTATTTATTTGGTCTATAATGTCGACGCTGTATCTATTATTTCTCGTGATGTCTTTTATATAAGCCAGTTCGTTAATATATCTTGATCTGGGAAGGGTACGTATGGAAACAGCTGCTAGCAATGACTTGTTGTGTAGCTGCGAGCTATATATGTATAAGTAATTAAGGAGGTACCACAATTTTTGACAAATAAATATTAGTTATTAAGTTAATTGGTTTAATAGGTGAAGATATATAAAACTATAGAGTTATCGAAAACAATTTAGTACAAAACCAGTACTGAAGAAGGAGACATCTTTTATATAAAACACCTGACTTCATTTTTCTAAAACTACAATAAATCAATAGTAAAACGGAAAACTTGTTCTTTTAATAGTTTTACTTAAAATGAACTATAGGAAGCAAAGGAACTACTTTTATAAAAGAAGTCAGTATTCATTATATTGGATACAGCGGCTACCAAAGGCCTCTACCGTAATTACGGATTACGGCGCCCGAACTGTACAGCGCAACTACACGCCTGAGCTCACAAGGAGCTCCATCCGCGATATGGGCACAACCACAACTACCATAATATTCCCACATCCCCCCGAAATTCTTCTTCAACATAATGCCCTCAGAGAGCTATCCCAATTCACATGTTACCAGATAACATCCAGTGAGGGTTCGTGCGAAAGCCACTTCAGATGAGATCCTTGCAGACTCGAGTCTGATTGCCTTCCTCGAGTATGTGAATTTGGCCGTCGAAGCGCTAATAAAGAAAGTGGCATGTGAATCTGGAAGGAAGCCAGTATAGTCTGCTGCCGGTAGTTTAACTTTCGAGAAGGAAGCGCAGCTATGCTATGTGTTGTTTTAGTTAGTTCAATTTTTAAGGTTTTGTTTGCAAAATCGGTTCAATGTTTGTCTGTCTATCTGTCACACACACTTTTCTCAGAAACGGCTATACTGATTGAGACGAAATTTGGTGCGAAGATGGGACCTGTGAATGCCCAGACATGCAGTTAGTGATATCCTTCTATATTGAGATTTAGGGGGGTCGCCATACATATGAAAGGGGGGTATAAAATTTATTTTCACCGAATATAATCATGTGGGGTATCAAACGAAAGGTCTCGATTAGTAAATTTCGAAACCTTAGTTTTGAGATTTGTTAGAAAGGCGGGGAGTGGGAGGGATGGAAATTGATGATCTCTTTAACGAACCCATTCTCAGAAACTACCCAACCGAAAAATCTGAAACAATTCATGAAGCTGCCTCTATATGGTGCGCATGCCTCAAAATACTCTCCATATCGATATCTGTTCAAATTAAGTTAATAATAGTATATTGCTATATTTTTGGGGAAATTGAGTAAAACCCTCCTGAAGTTTATAACGAGCATATAGTAAACTTTGCGGAGACTGGCTTTGTAATTGAGAACACATGCTCCATAAAACAATTGCTTCATCTTCCTACATTTGATAGCGCATTAGCACAACATATATGAAGTGGCGTTCTTTGTGATCGATGTATGCAAGGTCGTCCGCCCTGTCGCCCTCTATGGGTCTGAGTGTTGGCCGACTATAAAAGATATTGAACAGGCGTCTTGCGGTAATGGAGACAGATGAAGAGAAGAGAAGATGTTACATTGCGCGATTAATATAGGGTTTCACCGATCGTGGGAAAATTGCAAGAGAGGCGTCTTCGATGATATCGCCACGTAATTCGCGCTAACAAGAATTCACTCGCCAAGATTGTTCTGAACACCAAAGTCAATAGTAATCAATTTGACAGAGCAAAATGGTGCAACCGATCACGACGAGCCGATCTCGCTTGTGAACGGGAAAAAGGTTGAAGAAAAAAAGAAGTCAAACGATGTAAGCTACAATAAATGATCACGAAAGAGGAAGAAGGTCAAAGGTCAGCAAAGTCACCCCCACAAAAAGATTTTAACAGCAATTTGTTTTGAAGAGACGATTTTTTATTTTTTTGATTTTTAGTTACATAGCTTTACTAAAACACTCTCGTTTAGATTTTATTAAAAAACGATTTCTTGAGAATGTATCAAAAGAGAAACACGTGTTTTTCCGTCGATGCATGGATCCATTAGTTTACTCCTATGTCAAATGAATAGTCGAAACAATTGACTGAATAGAGACAATTGACCTTGAAGGGCAAAGGTAGTTTCACCTAATTACCAGTTCGTGACTTTAATTTTCTGGGGTACACGGGTAAAAATAGTGCCTTCAAAAAGACAAGACAGTCAATGACAAATTAAAAGATACGCGTTTGGGTAAGCATACCTAGAAATATCAGCATCATTTCGCAAAAGGAAAGCGTTTGCTACAGTTGGATGGGTGCAAAAAGATTTTCCAACAGTGATTAGATGGAATCTGTAACCTATGGCTAGTTTGAGGAGCCCAACGATTCTTAGTGTATACAAGATCTTGAAGCTGTTGGAAGTCGTTGGAAGGAATGCGCATACAAAACTAAAAGAAGAGTAGTCATTGTTAAGTCGTGGAAGGCAAGGTTATCAATTTACTATAGAGCTACCCCTGAGTGAAACATTTGCGGAAATCCTGGCACATTTCGAAAGAAAAGTTGTTGTAAATGGGTTCTCGTAGACTGACGTCAACTACAGAGGTTATTCGAAGCATCTTATAACCAAATCATTGTTAAAATTCTAGTTCAAAGTGAGGAAACCCGCTGCTCCCACATGCTGCTTTTCTGATTCGTTTTGAAAGATTTCCTCACTCATTTCAGTAGCTTCGATTTCTGCTCGATGGCTCAGGTTCTTCCTAAATCTCAATAAATCACATGGCTAGCGTTACTTACAGATTTAACGGTCAACAATGCTCAACAGCTACACCTTGAACGTTCAGTGTTCAAACCTCAAATCAACGAATCATTGATCTGTTACAAGAAACCTGTCTGAAGATATTGAACACAGAAAGGAAAAAATTATAGAAATCAATTGAAACTTGCTACCAGCGTTACTCGCTAGCGAGCACAATAAGACCCAAACTAGCCAATGCTCTATTGATGCGTTAAGCCGTTTTGATCTTGATTACAAACTACAGAGATCAATCGTTTAAAAACTTCTTCGTTTCTCCCCTGATGGATGGAAGGCCTCATAACCTGAAATTCATGCACATCATCATCATCATCGCTATATATATGTATGTCTAGCTGCGTAAGAATTCCAATAGGTATAAATTATTACGACAAGAGCGCAGACTAGCTTATTATTCATATTCGGACCCATGCGATATTCAGTTCTATAAAAATCGGTTCTGCTCTGGCTGCTCACTTTCTGAAAAGCTTCCGAACAAAGAGCCATCGTTAGGGGCCGGGGAGAACGGAAATGCCAAGCAATGGCGGCAATTCAAAATCCTGGAAATCCATTTTACGATTCGTTCGATTCTTTCATGTGAACGCTGATGGTCATTTTGAGAAAAAAAGCAAGAAGCAAGCATGCAACTTGTAACAAACTAGATGTAGCAATATTAGCATGATCAGCAGCAACTAGAGTCATCCATGCATCGGGTCTTATGAGAAATCAGTTAAGGAACGATCAACACTTTGAGCACTCAGAAGGTACAGTACTAGCAAGTCATCAGTACCTTGATTGCACTAGGGGATCTAACCAGTGGGAAACAAATATAAGAAACAATTTCGCATTTGATCTGAATTGAATAATTTTTAGTCCCTAATATGGACATCATTAGACTAGGCTTCCAAAAAGGATGTGGCTTTTATCGAGACATATTGCCAATTACGATACCTTCTTAAATTACCAAAGATAGCCTGAATTAAGATACGAACGTCTAATCAAGCTCCACGTACCATTCTTCATAAATTCCCCCTGGCAAATGAAAAAAAATTGCTGGCATCCCCACTGGTATTCTCCACTAAAAGCGTAAACTAGTTGCTAGTAGCTCGGAGCTTTATATCCTATCGAACTTATACATATCATCGTAATATTGAGAATTTATGAGAAAATTATGCAAAAATGCTGGGCTGTATAAGACATTAACCACCACGGAAATAATTACCGCAGCACCGAAAGACCAAGAGCCATGCCAGAGACCTCCAGATGTTGTCAAAGCACCACCAACACCAACCGCTCCACGTTCCGGCGTCAGATACATCCGACTCCATGTATCTATCGTTCTATCAACGATATCGAATCGTTTTTTGGTAAATTCCAGAAGCTTGATAAAAATTGAACATTAAATCAGGATTAGTTGAAGAAACATTAATTTTTTCTGTTGGGCGATCTTCTGTTGTTGGTTGTTTGCACTGGTCAAATTGTTCTCGTCTGATAACGCTTTGATTCAAAGCGGAAAAAATAGTTGAAAGAGAAACTGGTATTGGACAAGTTGACCATATTCGCAACTTGCTGAACAACCGCACTCTGGATGCCCAGATCGGTTAACATGGGTTCTTTTCAAGCAGCAACAGCCGTGACAATGGCCCGAAAAAAGGAGAGTTTTATAGTCTGCTATTAATATGGATGCGTGAATCGAATTTCACAAAGGGGATGGAAAAGAAAGCAAGACGAGAAGCCAGCGCTGCAGGCTTTTAGACTCCTTCAGGAGCTTCACTGTTCACATTAAACATTATTATTGTCAACAAACAGAATTATTAAGGTGCCATTTTTCAAACGACCGATGATATCATACCAACCTTTAGCGTCGAACAGAAACAAGATTCATCTTGTATAAAGCTGGATTTTTTGGAAAAGAAATCGGAAAACTTAGTTAATATGCTGCAAGTACTACAAAGTCTCTCTGCTGGATACAAGAACTTTGACTTCAATCTATCATTTCAGAAGTAAAGGGAGGTGATCGTTCAACGAGGCTACTTTTTCCTGCCCTTATTTAATTTCCAGGACTTTAAATATGTATGTGGCTGGCAATCGTTTCATCGTGGGTGGCAAAGTCTCAATTAGATATTTCTGCATATATCTTCCTTCGCACCGCGGTTGCATGTCAACGTTTTGTCGATCATGTCCTTTTAAAGCAAACCGCTATGAATGTACTAAATTCGCCAAGGATACTATTAACCGCCTTCAGTTTAGTTTGTATGGCTACATGACCCATTTTTTAAACAACACGGAAGAAAATTGCAGCCCCGTCATCAAAAAATTATCTTATCTTTTGCATCTGAGTCGATGCGCTTTCAATTTAGGTGAAACCTATGGACATTCTGAACAATTTGAGGACCCTGGTGTACTCTTAATCGTGATCGTGGAATATTTTCATCGAATGAAACCTAGCACAATTGTCCATAGAACTATAATACTACTACACATTTCGCATTACATTTTGAAGTGTGCTTTGGGGAATGTTCGAAGAAAGCAGCCGAATCTTCCCCTTGGGTACCTTACTCTGATTAAGGAGTTTGTAAATACACATGAAGAAGGAAGCAATGGATTGCAACTCTCCAAGTGGTAAGAAGTCACAGATTTCGAATCGACTCGCGACTTTGGGAAATCAGGTCTTGTTCGGGGCACAGCTTTTGGATGTCTCATCAGAGAAGGAGAAGGAAATCTGGGGAAGACAGGCTTGCCACTTCAATGGAAAGCCTGCACCCGGTGCCTACGCGGTGATCAGCCAAAAAGTATAGTACAACAACTCCATTAATGGCAGAAAGTGGGAACCTGAATTCTGCCAGTCTGTCGGTGATACTTTTACTAACTCTTCCAGAAAACGGGAGAACAAGGCTCGTTTGGAGGAAATTTCAGCCACAAAGAAGAAGGGACTACAGGCTTGCTGTCAGAGCCTTCTCTTCCGAAAGCGAAACTGGCGATGTGGACGCAACTGGTCTAAGTGCGGCATGTGGAAATAGATCCATACAACCCGGACACTGTGAACTAGCCGACGACAATGGAAGACACTGTGAAAAAAGGCAAAGTTTTTTAAGAATGAGTACATGGGCATTGCTCCACCACCAAGTGCGGCGATATCTAAAGAAATCAGACACAAGGAAGCGAAACTTTTAGCGCAAGGTGAGAACAAGTTGGTAATCCGGTGAGAGCCACCCTGGACGCAGTAGACTGTTCATTTAGCGCCGATTTTCGTATTAGACTACACTTGTGTCTACAGGTTAGTCAAATTAACTTGAACCATGCCAAAGCCTCTTCTTATCTCCTGACACCAAGGTTTATAGTACTGGTGGTTTTAAGTTGAATATAATTCGCATCCTTGTCGCTTTTGCGATTTTTATATAAAAAAGAAAAGATTTGCATTTATAGCCACTTTCGGTCACTCTGTTCCCAAGGCAGAGGTGAGACAGCATCTGGCCTGGACGAAACCGTTATTCATCTTTCTTTCGGCTTTCTGCCCTTATATATTTCTGGTCCAAGATCAATGAACTCATTTTAACAAAGTCTGTTATATTGGATGAGTAAAAGAGACTAGAATCTTCTTCGATGAAGGACCGTCGAGACCGAGAGCCAATGTAACTGGTAGAGACAAGTCTGTTCCCAGGTCCTTGTTGTGGTCAACTTACAATCCCAGGTTAATGCCGAGAGGAGAAACGTCATAGTGGCCTCTGTTTACTTACCCTAGCCGACGTAAGAACTAAGGAATCTGGCAGTATATTCAGAATCAAGTGGCCTTGGACTGATAAAGTAGCAAATGGAACGCTAGAGGAGACAAGCTATTTTATTTTATCATTGCAGCTGATCTGATGACCGCGAACGTGGGCTGCGCCTTTGCATTCATGAAGCCAAGAAGAAATGAGGTGATTGACCTAATAGTGTGAACCTGAAAATTGTTAGAGTTGATTAGCAGCTGCGGAGTGCTAGAGATCCCAGTTTCACCCCAGATCACCGTTACTTAGAATTTTGTCTGACTTTTGTAGGCGAACAGCCTGTAATACAAAAACGGAATCCTAGGAAAATGGATTGTATGAAGTTCAATGAAATTCTTGCCAATAAAGTGAGTACATTGCAAAGAATTATGTGTCTGGGTATCACCGGTACCATGAGCACCACATCCTGAATAACTCTAAATGAATTAATCAATACGCAGTCCTTGGATTCATTTATTCAGAGTACAGAGAGAGAAACTAAACTAATTTCATTAGATCTACCTACGTGGGAAAAAATGGACGTGTGCATTGGAAAGTCATTGGGGGAACTGAATCCAGTTTTCGCAATGCCTTCTGATTCTCGGCGCCCCATACATCGGATTGGTATAAGATATGCAGTTATCCCGAAACGAATAGAAAACTGAAGCGAACTAGAAGAATGCGTGTCAGGATATACTGACGTTTTCCACATCGATGGCTCAAAAATAGGACACGGTTCTGGAGCAGGAGTCTGCCTTTATTTGTGCAGATATCGGAACCGGATGTATTTTGAGGTCTAGATGCACCACAGTGATTTTTTTCAGATTTTTCGGTTGGATAGGTTCTGAGAACGAGACCTGTTACACTTTTTGAAGATCATATTTTGAGCCCTCGCTCCCCTATGTTTCACCCAATATCGAATATGAAACCAGTTTTGAGAGGTACTAATTGAGCCCTTTAATTTGATAACCCAGATGGCCACATTTTATGAAAAAACATGTTGCACCCTTCATTCACAACCCCCCTTAAACTTAATACAAAATGGCACCACTTGCTGCATGTAAAGGGAACAACAGATCACATACTCTTGCCAATTTTCATAACACTCGGTGTAGCGGTGTAGTGTGACAGACAGACAGCTCTCAAGGCAGCAGTCAGAATAGCTCCAAATATGTTTGCCGAGGTGTTCACCATATGCCTTTAAGAAGGAACATTTCCTACACAATGGAACAAGCAGAAATTAATTCTAGTCCCCAAGCCAAACAAACCTTCAGTTTGGTTTTCGAAAGAGGAGGTCTACAACGGTTGCACTTGTCCTAGTAGCTAACACAGCGAAGACCACACTTGACGAGGGCAAATGTTGTGCAGTGATTACACTTGATGTGAAGAATGCCTTCAATTGCGCTAGATGAAACAAGATACTTGAGTCCCTAATCAACTTAGGCGTGGCGAAGTACCTAGTGAGTATCGTTACTGACTTCCTAATCGATAGGATTCTGTGCTACGATTCAGATGAAGGAATGAAATCATACCAAACGACATGCGGAGTTCCACAAGGGTCTGTCCTAGGACCACTCTTGTGGATTTCTATGTATAACGGGGTACTGACCCTAGCCCTTCGTACTGATGTGGCCTCCATTGGTTTCGCAGACGATATTCGTGTGACGGTTGTTGCACGCCTTCTCGAAGAAGTCGAGTTTTATGCAAATGAAGCAGTCTATGAGATTAAATCCTGGTTAGAGAATGCTGGTCTACAGCTCGCAGAGCATAAGACGGAAGTAGTACTTATTACCAAGTGAAGAAAGTGCACTTCCATGAATATGAAAGTTGGAACGCAAACAATTCATTCCAAGCCTGCACTTAAGTACTTAGGTGTAATATCCAATGAAGCAGCTTGCGTGATAACAGGAATGGTCCCGATTGAAATCCTGGCGAAAGAAATACAACGACTTTTCAATCGAACGTACCTCACCGGAGAATCTCCTGGCCGTCGGCGACAGTTCGCACGCTGCGGAATGCCAAGAGAAGTGGGATGAGTCAGAAAAAGGCCGCTGGACTCATAAAATCATATGGGATATCCGGAAATGGATCGAGCGACCCCATGGCGAAGTAGGTTTCGACCTAACTCAATTCTTGAGAGGACACGGAGACTATCGAGCATATCTGTATCGATCTGGGCGTGATGATTCACCATATTGCCCAAAGTGCCCAAATATTGGAGAGGACAGAGGATTCGAAGCCCAAAGGGCTACATTAGGAGCACTTTACACCCGAAAATATAATGGAACTTATGATGAAAGGGGATATGAACCAAAGTCGAAAAAGTGATTGCAGCCATCGGAAAGGAACATAGGCAAGAAGAAGTCATCCGAAAGAATGAACGCGAGAGGAACACGAGCAACGTGAATATGAGCGCAGAATAAATTCGGATCCAGCCCCGCGACATAATACCAAATGGGAATCCTGTGGGGAGAGTGGACGGAGATGGAGGTGGTTTTAGTGAGTAAGAGTCCCACATAACCGTGTGGCAGGAGCCTGCAGTAGCCACCCTTCCATCGGAAAAAAAAGAAGGTTTTGTTTCACACAAAACATTAATAAAAAATATCTCATTGTAGGTAACGAAGTATAAAGGAAGGTTAGCTTCTCACCCTAACCCTTTAGTCAGCCTAGTGTCAGCCGGTTAAAAGAATTGAAAAAGGGAGAAAGTAAAATAGTGAAACAAATTAAATTAATTACGTAAACCCATTTCTAACAAAAAATGTTGCTCAATGCCAAAATGACAATAATGTTTCCATCAATATATTAAAGTGGGTTCGCACAGTGATGCAATGTGCTGCATGATGATCAGAAATATATTTACGCCTGCTTACTTAAACCCAGAAAGTGATTAACACTAAACATGATATCATATTACTTTTAAATCTCCCAATAATACAATTTAGGGCCTGTGAATTGGCATTTATTCGCATATTGGAAATTTGATCTGCTTAAATCCAGGAATTTGAAAATATTTTGGTTCATCTGTTTTAGGGATAATTTCTCTTTAATTAGCTTTGAACAATTCCTGAAACCAAACCTTCTGAAATTTCACTGCCACATTCTTCCCCCAATGCAAAAATGAATACATAATTATGTGTTTCAGCTAAGAATTATTACCTACGTAGGAGCATTTATTAATACGTGGAATACTCGCTACTGAATCCTTTTCTATTTTTATCAACACTTTTCATGCTTAACTAATTTGAGCCCGGTCCGGATGTTATATAGCAAAGCGGTCCTAAGTAGACCATACAACTATTTTCATTTCTTCAAGAGATCCTCCGCTCTCTGCATCATCATATTTTCCTTGTAATTTTATACGGTCCTGTGGAACAATGGCTTACTTAAAGAGTCAACAGTCAAGATTCATGGTAAGTATTATATTGTAAAAATAGGAAAAATGTACAGAAGCAGGTCCGCCGGAACAGTCAAAAGCAGAGTAGCGAGGCGAGTGAAAAGCAAATCACTGAGTCGGCCGACTTGCAAAGAACAAGGTAATGATGATAAGTTTGTGATGAGCAACAATATTTTCAGCCCCTGACCTTTTTGAATGGGATGCTCAGTACCATGACAACTTACACTATACACTCCACTTATGGTCATCTATTGAAATTTTCCGCAATTAGCATAAATTCGGAAATCCCAGATGGACCTGAACGTTAACCGAGATCTACTTTACTTGAAGAATAGGATTAAAACTATGGGTAGCAGGTCAACAGGTAGGGAATTATGCAGAAAACCAGGAGATGTAATGGCATCAGCCTCCTTGGTAGGGTTAAGGGTATGGAAATATGCCTTCCTCTGAGAATGCCCAGGCCAGGATTAATTCTTGGAGTCCTGAGTTTTCAGTATTATTTTTCTGGTATCCGGTCATAAGTTAATTTCCAGGCTAGAAATTTGTAGGAGGTAGAATGATACTTAGGTAGGATTACTATGGAAAGCAAATAGGTATATCGCGTGAATCTCCAGCTAACTTAAGAGATACAATTAAAGCCTGGAAAAAGAGATGTTTTCAAAAACAAATTGTGTTTAAAATTCTTTCCATTTTGTAATAAATGGTTGGCTATGTCATTTGTAGTAGCCTGCGAAATCATGGTCATCTGGTTTGAACATATATTCCTTACTAATTGGGTGATTTACAAATTCGATAAGTAGCAGATGTAGTGTCCCACTTTCTACTGCTAATCAGTAGCAAATTTGTATGAAAGTATTGAAATTTGAGATCATTTTATCGTATAACATTATTAACAGGACTAGAAGTAGTAGTGAATCTTAGTTAAAAAAACAAACAATAAACATCTATGTATGCTTTTACCTAAAGGCATGAGGGTACCTGAACAGTAGACACTGCTAATTGACAGGATCAGGTTATACATTGGAATAGCGCTTTCTTCGAAATATATCCGACGTTCTCCTAATAGTAAGAAAAAATTGCACCCTCCATTCAAATGTTTGGGGAGCCCCCTTGAACTTAACACGGAATGGCGTCATGCTGCATGTAAAGGGAACAACGGACTACAAGCTCTTACAATTTTTTATGACAATCGGTCTAGCCGTTTCCAAATAAATCGGGTGTGACAGATAGACATACAGACAGATAGACACAAACGCCCTCAAAATCAATGTACCTGATAGGAACTCGAATTAGAGCTGATAACCTAGCAGTCGATCTTGAGCTTAGGCCTGGGGAGAGTAAGTTCCACGATCTACATAAGAAGATCGAGTTGCCACTGGGTACGGTAACGGAAGTAAAGGTGAGCCAGGACTCAATGCTGATTGAATGCAAGGACCTAGATGAGATCACCACAAAAGCGGAGATCTGCGAGGCTTTAAAGACTTAATTCGGGCTAGATTCGATATTTGAGTCACGGATTCACGCGAACAAAGGTAGGCGGCATTCACATATTCAGCTGCTACGCTGCGCCAAGCCTCACGCTAGATGAATTCATACTGATGATGGTGGAACAGTTAGCTTCTGAAGCAAGCCTCCACAGCCCAATAATAATAGCTAACGATTTTAACGCTTGGGCCGAAGATTGGGGTAGTCGTGAAACAAATGGTAGAATCCGCATATCGCTGGAAGTATTTTCACGTCTGAATGTCGCTCCGGAAAATACTGGCGGGGTCAATGCTTTTCGGAGACGGGATATGGGATCCGTGATAGAAATTACGTTTCTTAGCGATACATTATCTAAGGATCTCTAATGGCAGGTGAATGAGGAATATGCGCACAGTGACCAACAGGCTATCATCTTCCGGATGGAGGGTACGACAGGAGAAAAGCGAATCAATAAAACTACAGTATCGATCCAAAAAACTTAATAAAGAAATGTTGTAGTAAATCCTTCTGAAGGAAGCGGTGCCACTTGGAAATGCACGTGAAAAGGTTTCGCAGGTTCTTGAAGACATACAAAATGCGTGTGACGCTTCCAGCCTCGTCGCACTGTACTCAAGAAACGAATGCCCAACTGCTGGTGGTAGCCAAATAAACCTTTGGGTGATCCTTCGTTTATAGACCTATATGCCTGTTAAACGACGTCGGCAAACTTTTCGAACGGGTCATCTTCAATAGGCTTGTACCAATTACAAAAAAGGAGGGTGGTCTCTTAGACAGGCTGTTAAGACTCCGAAAGGCACGATCTACTATCAATGCGATCAGCACGGTGACGGAAATTGCGGAAAAAGCAATGGAGGCCAATAAATCTTGCGCGGTAGTTACTCTTGACGTGAAGAATGACTTCAATACGGCAAAATGGAACAAAATAATTTCGACTTCAGCCAAATTTGGCGTTCCTAAATACCTGGTGCACATAGTCTTGGAGTTACTCCTGGAGATGCTATTGTATTACAATTCGGACGATGGACCTAAGACGTTTACAACAACCTGTGGGGTTCCACAAGGATTAGTCCTCGATCCTCTCCTGTGGATAATAATATCTGACGGAATTCTAAAGTTGCAACTACCCAAAGGGGTGACAATCATTTGCTTCGCAGAGGACGTCAGAGTGATTATCATGGCACAAGATATTGATGAGATCGAAGTACTTACAAATGAGGCAATTTTTAAAATCAGATCTTGGCTAGAGGAAGCTGGTCTGACACTCGCGGATCATAAAACCGAGGTAGTTTTGATTATCAAGCGAAGAAAGCAAAGATAAGGAAAGGATTTGTGCCCCCCATCATACAGTTGCAGCCAACGCTTAAATATCTAGGAGTCATGGTTGACCAAAGACTGAAATTCAAGTCGCATTTTAAAAATTTAGCAATCAAAGCTTCCGGGGTGGCTACATTGTTGGCAAAAATGTTACCACACATTGGTGGTCCTAGGCTAAGCCGTCGGCTCCTGATCTCGAGAGTAGTAAACTCCATCTTGCTTTATGCAGCTCCAGTTTGGGGATCGCCTTTGGAGTTGGGAGCAAATAGAAGAAAAATCGCAGCCCCATACCGATTGAGTGCATTGCGAACGTCGTGCGCTTACCGTACAACATCAGACGAAGCCGCATGTGTGATATCAGGCATGATCCTCATCGACATCTTGGCGAACGAGGGGTGACGCCTCTATGACCCATCATATGCAATCGGCGAAACTTATACCTATCGTCGACAATTGGCATGAAGTGAATCTATTTTGGATTATTCCAGATGTCTCTAAATGGATCAAACGAAGGCACGGTGAGGTTATTTGCCGCCTAACTCAATTCCTAAGCGGACACTGAGGGTATCGTGCAAACCTTTATTGCTTCGGGCGTGACGATTCCCCATATTGCCAGACATACGTGATGATTCCAGAGGATGCGGAGCATGTTATTTTTAACTGCCCGCGGTTCATTGCATACAGAGCGGAGGCGGAAATTGACTCCGGGGCACGGTTGACACCCGAAAATATCGTGGCCCCCATGCTAGCCTCTGAAATACCTTCCAAGATGTAATGGAAAAATTAGTGAAGGCGATCCACAATCTACTGAGGAGGGAAAAGCTTTGGAGGAAAGTTACAAATAACGACAGGAGCCTCAGTTCATAACTGATCCTGTCCCGCGACGTAATACCGAAATGGCAGTCCGCAGGGTAAGCGAAGGAGAAAGAAGTGGTTTTAGTGAGTAAAAGTCTCACATTACTGTATGGCAGGACCTAGGTAGGTTTTGTACCTTTCCACCTTTCACCGTATAATAAAAAAAAAAGAAAAAAGACGGGCAGACAGAGATCTACTCGATTTTACTAAGAAGAAGTAGGTACTTTAGTCATCATGAGAACTGATACAAACATTTTTTGTAACGATAAATGTTTTAGTCATCATCAGATATGTCGCAGTCAACTTTTCTTGAGCGTCTACGTTTTTTGCGAACTGCTTGATTTGCGAAAGTCTCCTTCCTCACATTTTTCTTGGTTCTCTTTTTTGCTTCCTCTTTCATCAGTGCATTCATTTCGGTGGAGTCAGCCAGAATTGCAGTCTTTCTGGGCTTTCGAACTTTTTTGTGATCTTTTTTTCACCCGCTTTCAAAAGCAATCGAATGAATTGGAAAACCTGAGCGAGAGAAGTTTCATCGTCGATCAGGTTCGATCCTGAGGCATCTTACACATTGCTTTCGGTTGACGCCCTTGACCGTGGTCGGTCTTCTTCCCTCCATGATCTGTCAGTGACTTGACCAGGCGAGAAATTAGTTTCGCCAAAAATATCTGGATTCAGGAGAAGGATTCCTGCCTCTCTAAATTCATATATTATGTTTGAATTTGTTGCAGCGAAGAGCAACGCAGAGCTGACAATCGAAAGAATGTCATATATTGCCATCGTCTTTCCAGGATTTCTTAACATCTAACCATGATAATAATGATTATACAATTTTTTCAACGGACCGAAAATACTCCGATCCTGGGCTAGAGTTTATGCGAACAATATGACTTCAATAAAGGTATGATATTGATTATTGTCCAAAATGAGAAGCACTGAATTTGTAAATGAAGCCTGAAAGGGGTCTCGAAAACAACAAAAAGTCAGAAGCTGCCAATGGGTACTCGTGGAAATAGGAAAAATGGGAGCACATAGCTTCCTTGCGCTAACACAGCCAACGCAGTGCAACACTCATTCCGTGGTTGAAATTCAACATTTAATCAAATTATAATACATCTCACCAGGGCCAATTTCGTTCTTTTATAGAAGCATCATATGGGTCCTGCTATTAGATTACCATATGCGCTGTCAACTTTCATTCTACTGATACTGGAACAAAGAGTGAGTTCATAAGGAATTAGTACAAAGGTCGAGGACGCATTGATGGTAAAAAGCTTTTTGCTACGATCTTGTTACGGATAATATAGCAGATATTATTACATAGTACATAAAATTAAACGATTTGAGAAGATTAGTTCCTTTATTATAATGTCTACTAAATTTCGTAGGATCACGCCTTGTATTATAGCTTACATTGTTATCGTGATTCTACGATGAACTTAAGGGTGGTTGCAGTCAATTACTAAATATACTATACTAAATACAATTATTACCTTTATTTAAACTGGTATCAGTATGAAGTCTCTTGACTTTCAGAGTTTTGGGTTGGGTAGCTTCTGAGAATGGGTCCGTGAAAGAAATAATCATTTTCGACCCCCACACCCCCCCCCGATTTTAAGGTTTTGTTCTACATTAAAGCTGGCAATATACTATTAGTAAGTTTATTTGAGCAGATATCGGAATGGGACATATTTTGAGGCCTAGAATTCATATAAGCACGCCTTTCTGATTTCGGATTTTGGGTTGAGTAATTTCCGAAAATTAGTCCTGTCTCATTTTAAATGTTGTGTACATTTTGACCCCCCACTCGCGCACTTTACAATTCACGTTTAAACTAATATCAGTTTGGAAAGTACTAACTGAGACCTTTCATTTGATATCCCACAACACTATGCTTAATGAAAAAAATGTTCACATACCCCCCATTGCATGTATGGGGAGACTTCCCTTTAAACTCCTAGTAAACTTATGTCACTCACTGTACACGAGTGATTTCATAGTTCCCATATGCTCACCATTCGGATCGGTTTAGCCGTTTTGGAGAAAAGTGCATGTGACAGACAGATAGAGAGACGATTAATCAATTTTAATAAGGTTTTGTTTTACACAAAACCTTAAAAAAGAAGGGTTGGTTCCCGAAACACGGTTTTTGTGTTTCTCACTGGACTTTTAGCCAACCAATCGTCCTCTCAACTCGTTTAATACGATTTTAACCTTCGCTACCAAACCAACTCCTAACAAAAACCAAGCACACTCTAGCGGGGGACTTTCTCTGTTAGATAGAAGCTATGGCAAGCAACAACGAAAAATATAGAATTGTTTGAAAACGTTATCATTCAATCCAGACTTTTGAAGAGGAAAGTATTGTTTGGCCATTTTACAGGATGTGGCATATTCCGCATATCTCGCAAGCAGTGTCCGTAGATTTAAAGAGTCCTTTGTGCGTTTGGGTTCGCGTCCCGCAATAACCACCTTGGACTGCTCCATTCATGGTAGACTCGCCCAATAAACTTGCCTTAACTGTTCCTTTTCATTTTTTAAAGTCATAGCCATGAAACCGTTTCCACAGAAGGGTTCTGGCCCATGTAGAGGTGTTCCTGCTTCCTTTCCAACCCGGTTCTTCCGCTGCCTCATTGCTTTCCAACCCAAGTCGCGCGCATTCAATCTCTCAAGGAATTCCCATACAAGTTTAGAGTCCACCTGGTTGGACCTAAGTATCTTGATCGCCTCTTGACTGTCGGTCAGAATAGCATTGTTCTGCCTCTTGTATGATAGTTTCTTCTGGACCTTGAAAGAGGTACATCTGCCTATGTCATATATTTCCACCAGTAATATAGTAGTGTGTTTACCCATTAGTACAAAGGAGATTTTCCTTGAACCAATGGCCCTAGTACGGATCACTGTACTGTGCCGGATCTGTTGGAGTAAGAATTAATCAGTTGCTCGTTTAAGTCGTACATGCAGCCACGCTCCCAACTTTCCCTGTTATTCCAACATGTTACAAACTTCTTGTCGAAGTGAAACCTCGTTGTTATGTAATCCTTTGGTATCAATAATTCGGGGTACTGCCAAAAAATATATCATTTAGTTAGGTAGCTCTCCGACTCACTGATATTTCCCGCCATCCTGAAGACAACTGTATGCGCAGATGGCGAAGGGTTAATCCCAGAAGGACATCTAGGAATGCTGTCGGACATGTCTTCATTGCCTCACTGATACACACGCAAGCCAGTCTTCGGAGTTTGTGTAATTCCCCAGCGGGTGTGGTGAGTTCACTTTTTCCTGCCCAGACTACTACTGACTTACTATTGCAGTGTATACCCAAAGTAGTATCTTCGAGGTGCAATCCCACTTTTTCCTGCTATAGACAAGCGGTTCCGACATGCGTCTTCTAGAGTAATTTTCATCATCATCAACGGTCTAGGACTGAATTAATAAGGAACTCCAGACATTCCGGTTTTGCGCCGAGGTTCACCAATTCGATATTTCTGAAAGTTGTCTGGCATCCTGACCTACGCCATCGCTCCATTTTAGGAAGGGTCTGCCTCGTCTTCTTTCTCTACCGTAGATATTGCCCTTATAGACTTTCCGGGCTGGGTCATCATCATCCATACGGATTAAGTGACCCGACCACCGTAATCTATTGAGCCGGATTTTATCCACAACCTGACGGTCATGGTATCGCTCATAGATTCGTGGTTATGTAGGCTACGGAATCGTCCATCCTCATGTAGGGGGCCAAAAATTCTTCGGAGGATTCTTTTCTCGAACGCGGCCACGAGTTCGCAATTTTCCTTGCTAAGAACTCAAGTTTCCGAAGAATACATGAGGACTGGCAAGATCATAATCTTGTACAGTAAGAGCTTTGACCTATGATGAGACGTTTCGAGCGGAATAGACTCTGTTGGCTGACAACAACCGTGCGCGGATTTCATCGTCGTAGCTGTTATCGGTTGTGATTTTCGACCCTAGATAAGAGAAATTATCAACGGTCTCAAAGTTGTATTCTCCTATCTTTATTCTTCCCGTTTGATCAGTACGGTTTGATATTGTTGGTTGGTTGGTTTTCGGTGCTGACGTTGCCACCATATACTTTCTCCTGCCTTCATTGATGCGCAGCCCAATATCTCGCGTCAATTTCCGCCCGCTCGATCTGGATGAAGGCAGTTTGTATGTCTTGGGTGGTTCTTCCCATGATGTTGATGTCGTCAGTTATCAGGAGCCAGCCCCTTCGGGACCCTGGTCGGGTAGTGTGCATTGAACCGGTGTTAGTAGACCGCGTTGCCCCGAGCGAGCGCTGATCCGTCCGTGAATTCCGAGATCAGCTAAGCGTAAGTCAGGCCTCAGGGAACTGGGGTAGGGCCTGTGTCCCCGAGGGTATACCCGTTTCTGACTATTGTGGTCCGCTCCCTTGCATACGATCCGCTGGTAAACAACTCAAATGGAGAATAAAAACGAACGAAACGAGGAGATAGTGGAAATGGAGAGTGAGCTGGCTGCGTTTATTCCCAGCACGAAAATGCGCCGTTCGCCCCAGCGCCCAGGGAAGGACGCAACAAGGGCTGAAATACCCGACGAGACATCGGGACGCGCAAACGAAGAGAAAGACTCGGAAAGTAATGCGGCACCTGCAACACAGATAGGAACCCAGACCATACCGCACAGTGCTGTAATTGGGGAAAGAGGCACAGTGGAAACTGGCGAAACTAATAAAATGGTTTATAAGCCGAGTGGGAGGACTGTCGATTACTCTGGCGCAAGCGGAAGAAGAAAGACTTATTAAAAAATGCACGGCACATGCGATCTTCGACGTTCCTCCAGAAAAACGTTGGCAAAGGGGTGAAAAACGGGCTAATGGAACTGGAAGAGCTCCTGGACCGGATTTCATACTTTAGGCGAACATGGAAAGTAAGACAAAATCCGCAGGAAGCAGAAACAACCGCGCTTCCCGAGGAGAACACCGCGAGTACCAAACAGATCGCTGACAGCCCATTGCAGAGCGAACTTGGTAAAAAACGAAAGGAGGACGGGACATCTGAAGGAGACTTCACTCAGGTACTCTCCAGGGCTGAAAAGAAGAAGAGGAGGATCAAAAGACAACAACACGTCGCGTCATCAGAAAACCCTCTGCTTAAAACTAAGGCGGACAGGAAGGACGGAGTGCCAAAAGAAAAGGTGGGGAGACGAAGGAGGACTAGACCGCCAGCTTTGCTTATTAAGCCGACGGAAGGCAAGACTTTTGCGGAAGTCCTCAGCGAAATCCGTTGCAAAATCAAACCCGAAGACAACGGAGCGAAGGTGCCTTCCATACGTAAAACGAAGGGTGGTGGAGTCTTAGTCGAAGTAGGCCCGAAGACTATAAATAAAGTCACGTTCTGTGAAGCAGTCAAGGGGCTTCTAGGAGAAAAAGCTTTGGTTTCTAGCCTGGAACCCACGTGTGCTTTAGAAATCCGAGACCTTGACTGTCTCACGGAAAAGAACGAGGTAGAAGAGGCCATCAAACGCGAATGCCCGGAGGTAACCAATGTCCGGATTGGTATCACCTCCGGAAACTCCCGTGGCCAAAAACTCGCTGTGGTAGAAGTTGCCGAGCAATACGCGAGGAAGCTTCCAAACAGCGGGAAAATAAGAATTGGTTGGGTAGTGTGTAATGTTACAGATGTTTGGATTATGGGCACACATCTGTAAACTGTCGGGGACCTGACAGAAGGGCAACATGCCGTAAATGCGGTCAGGCAGGCCATAAAGTAAACAGCTGCAATGAAAAGGAAAGCTGCGTCCTATGCAGGGACCGTGGCGCGACTGATGAGAGCATTGTGCACACTGCGGGATCGGGGCGGTGTCCAGTTTTCAGAGCAGAACTGGAAAGAGCTAGGATACGGTCAACATGATTCGCATCCTACAAATCAGTATGCACCGGAGTGCAACCGCTCACGAGTTGCTAGCGCAGTTCGCTGCGGAGACCAAAGCTGATTTAGTACTCATCAGTGAAACAAACAAGCAAGATCTGATCGACGAGGTGAATGGGGATCCGTGGGGACTCGGTTACAAACTTGTAACCCGAAAAATCGGGACTCTGCGGAAACCCTGTTCACTTAAGGCCGAGCAGATGGACCGCATTGTGAGGGCACTCTTCCCTGCACACCCCGTATGGGATGGTGACGTCGGCGCGGAGAGCGCAGAGGACTGTCCACTTTTCTCTATAAAAGAGTTGGAACAGGCAGTCCTCTCTATGAAAAACAAGAAGGCGCCAGGACCCGATGGTGTTCCAGTAGAGGTATACAAACTGGTATTCCAACACCGGCCAGACCTACTGCTCGGAGCATTCAACACTTGCCTGAAAGAGGGCATTTTCCCTGCTCGTTGGAAAGTTGCGAGGCTTGCGCTGATCCCTAAAGGGAAAGGCAATCCCGAACTGCCGCCTTCATACCGCCCACTATGTATGCTTCTTACTGCTGGGAAAGTGCTCGAAAAGCTCATCAAAAGTAGACTCGCTGAAGCGACACGCGCTGCCGGAGATTTATCTCCCCGGCAGTTTGGTCTTAGGGCAGGGAGATCGACAATTGATGCTGTCATGCAGGTCGTGGACGCCGTTCGACGAGCAGAGGCACATAGCCGCCGAACTCGACGGGTGATGCTCCTCGCAACGATTGACGTCAGAAACGCCTTCAATTCCGTAAGATGGAAAGACATTCTAGGCATACTAGACAATACCTTCAACGTGCCGAACTATCTCTTACGGATTTTGGGGGGCTATCTGAGGAACCGCTCCCTGCTCTATGAAACACTAGAGGGTCTAAGGTGGATGGAGGTCACGTCGGGGGTAGCCCAGGGATCCATCCTAGGGCCGGACCTCTGGAACGCTACCTATGACAGTCTGCTTAAACTCGACATGCCAGAAGAGTCGCATCTGGTCGGCTACGCAGATGATGTCGCAGCGCTTGTTGCTGGACGCACTGTCGAACAGGCGCAACGCAGATTCGGCATATTGATGCGACGGGTAAGCGGATGGGTGACTACTCATGGTTTCAACCTTGCACTCGAAAAAACCGAAGCAGTCATCCTGACTAAAAAGAGAATTCCGACCCTGCGTCCCATATCGTTCGGCGAGTCGATAATCGAGTCAAAATCAGCGGTAAAGTACCTCGCGTTGACTCTTGACTCAAAGATGAGCTTTTCTGAGCAAATCCAAGCAGCAGCGAACAAGGCTGTGGCTGGAGTTTCGGCGTTAAGTAGGCTAATGGCAAACATTGGGGGTCCTACATCTAGTAGGCGACGTCTCCTGATGAGCTCAACGCAGTCTGCCCTGCTCTACGGCGCAGAGGTATGGGCTGGCACTTTTAACAAGGAGATATATCGTAGACGCCTCGCGCAAGTACAGAGACGGGGAGATTTACGGGTGGCGTCTGCGTACCGCACAGTTTCTTAACCGGCCGTGTTGGTGATCGCGGTAGTTATCCCCGTTGCCCTTCTTTCTAGGGAGCGTCAGGCCATATACAAGCGCAAGGGAGATGAGCCAAGGGAGGTGGTTGCTCGCGAAGAACGGGGACACACTCTAAACGAGTGGCAGCTCTCTTGGCAAAATGAAACTAGAGGCAGATGGACTGCGCGGCTCCTCGGCAACTTAGGTGCGTGGCTGAATCGGAAGAATGGTGAGACTGACTATTTCCTTAGCCAATTTTTAAGTGGGCATGGATGTTTTCAGTCTTACCTGCAGAAGATTGGAAAGACGCGTTCTCCGGATTGTGTGTTTTGCAATGGAGTTGTGGACGATGCCCACCACACTTTTTCTTGTGAAAGGTGAGATGGGGTTCGTCAGCAGCTCTATTTAAACACAGGGGATCTCTCTCCAGACAACATTGTGGAAGAGATGCTGAGGACTGCTGACAGGTGGAACCGTGTTGCCCATTACGTTCGGGCCCTTCTCGTTGCTAAGAAGATAGAACTCGACCGGTGGAGGAGCCGGATGGCAGGGGGCTCCTTGAATTGACAGTTCCCTTCCTCCTCTCCCCTCCCGTTGGTGAACGGAATTCCCTGATTTGAAGGCTCCGCAAGGCAAGAGAGTTCGGGGGCTGGCCCGAAGTAATGTGACAAACGGTTCCAGGCTAGCTCTCTAACGATAGGGAGGTGTTTAGTTGGTAGTCCGACGACGTACCGAATCGGGAGTCCAACACTGTGTGCGTAAATGCATTCACCTACCCTACCCCAAAAAAAAAAAAAACAAGTGTCGTCAGCTTCGGCCAGTAGTTGGGTGGACTTAAAGAGGATCGTACTTCTTGCATTTACCTCATCACCATCACGGATCACTTTCTCTTTCTCGAGCGCCAAGTTAAAGAGGACGCATGATAGGGCATCCCCTTGTCGTAGGTCGTTGTTGATGTCAAATGGTCTTGAGAGTGATCCTGCTACTTTTATCTGGCCTCGCACATTGGTCAGGGTCAGCCTAGCCAGTCTTATCAGTTTCGTCGGAATACCGAATTCTCTCATGGCCGAGTACCGTGTAGCCGAGTCAGTCTGATCAATTTCGTCGGGATACCGAATTCTCTCATTTCCGTGTACAGTTTTACCCTGGCTATGATATCAAAGGCGGCTTTAAAGACGATGAAGAGATGGATGATGTCCATATTCCAACAGTTGTTCCATCGCTTGCCGCACAGAGAAAATCTGATCGGTGGCTGATTTACCTGGAGTGAAATATCTTTGGTATGGGGCTATCCGTCCTAGCAAGATAGCGGAGAATATCTTATAGATGGTACTCGGCAACGTGATACTTCTATAATTGCTGCACTGTGTGGTATCTCTCTTTTTATGTATGAGACAGATAGTGCCTCGCTACCAATCGTCAGGCATTGATTCGCTATCCCATACCTTGAGCACAAGTTGATGAACCACTTGGTGTAACTGGTCGCCTCCATATTTAACCAATTCGGCTGTAATTCCTTCGGTTCCTGGCGACTTATGATTTTTAAGCCGACGAATTGCATGGACTGTTTCTTCTAAACTTGGTGGTGGCAATATTTGTCTATCGTCTTCAGTTGGCGGGACTTCCAACTCGCCGAAGTCCTGGTTATTCAGTAGCTCATCAGAGCACTCAACCCATCGCTCCAATATGCCCATTCTGTCGTAAATCAGATTTACCTCTTTGTCTCAGCAGGATGAACATCGAGGTGTATAAGGCTTTATCCTGCTGACTTGTTGGTAAAACTTGCGCGCCAGTGCGTTGCTCCCTGTACTTTTCTAGTTCACAGACTTGTTGGTTCTCCCAGGCTTGCTTTTTCCGTCTGTGAAGTCGCTTCTCCACTCGACGGAGTTCGTGATAAGTCTCTGCGCGTGCCCGCGTTCTTTGAGAATGCAACATTACTCGGTATGCGGCATTCTTCCGTTCCGTTGCTAGCTTACATTCATCGTCAAACCAGCCGTTCCGACTCCTTTTGCGGCTGGGGCCAACTATGTTTGTGGCCGTATCCGTGATAACGTTCTTCAGGTGATTGTGAAGATCATTTGTTGATGCTTCATCTCCAGGTCCTCTGTTGACTGCTGTTAGTGGGGCATCCATTTCCCTCTTATAGGTATCGCGGAGGGCTGTGTTGTGTTTGGCTTCATTGTTAACTCTGACCTGATTGTTAGAGGGGATTCTGGGTGTTGTTGTTGTTCGAGCTCGGAGCACCATGCCAACGAGTCTATGTTGGTCCGCCTATATGTTCTGCCATTCATCAAGGCTGAGAGGTGGCGGCATTCGATCAACACATTGTCAATTTGGTTGAAATTGGCCCCGTCTGGAGAGGCCCATGTATTTTTGTGAAACGCTTTCCGCGTAAACCAGGTACTTCCAACAACCATTTCGTGTGACCCTGTTAATTGAATAATCCGCAGTTCGTTATGATTTGTATTTTGGTGTAAGCTATGGGAGCCAACGTATCGCCGGAATGCTACTTCCCTACTTGGCTGTTCAATTCCCCAAGCATGATTTTGATATCATCTCTGGGACAGGCTTCGAGGGTTCGTTCTACTGCCTCGTAGAAGGTATTCTTCTCCGATTCTGCAGTCTCCTCTGTAGAGGCGTGAACGTTAATGAGGCTTATATTTCTAAATTTGCCTCACAAACGCAGAGTGCATAGCCGTTCGCTTATGTTTTCGAATTATTATTATATTATTATAAAGAAACCTACTCCGAGCATATGGTTTTCTGGATGGCCACTATAATATATGGTATAGCGGTTCTTCTCCAGGAAACCGGTCCCTGTCCATCGCATCTCCTATAACCCTGTTACATGAGCCCTATATTGGGACGGGGAATCGGCTAGCTGCTCAGCAACTTCATCTCTGTACAGGGAGCGCACGTTCCATGAGAAAATGCCCAAATCGTTATTCCTTTGTCGTTGACGGGTTCGCCGTTGTGCAATCCTTCCACTCCAAGGCTCCTGCTGTGGCTTAGTAACAAGTTGTTTTCCGTGTAGGGTTGTCAGCCCTACCCAACCCCCAACGTGGAGGACCAGTTGGTACAATTTGCCCCGTTTTCGGGCACGGGAGACTCGCCTTCATCCTTCTCCGTCGGCATCTTTTCGTTAAGAAAAAGCTCACAGCGGTGATCACATTGAGGTGGAGATAGGGTTTGGTAGTAGAGCTGTTGGTGTTAGTTCAGCAGGGATTTCCCAGGTTTTATGCTCCATCGTGGGTACCAAGCCACGTTTTGCCCGGAGACCTATATATACTGCCCTTTGACCACCATAGTAATTTTTGGTCTAGTGTAATTCCCAAATATTTAACCTATGTTTCTCGTTCCACCTCCTTGCCATGTAACTTAATGGCTCCCAGGTGATCAAGTTTACGCTTCCTAGTGAATGTTACTATAGTTATTTTGGCTGGATTGATACGCAGCCGCGCCTGTCTGCATACAGCACTTGTAACCCTTAGTCCGGTTTGGATTCTATCACACAAAGTATTCAAATATTTGCCCCTACCTCCCTTGTCCTACACCTTGTTTCGGAGGACTCTCAGCAATCACTTATGGTGATCTTCATTATGAGGAAATAGGAGGCCCATAAGATCTTCCGTTTCTAATGCTGCAACTTTAAGAAGAAACACTGCCACCATGTGTGCTCCTGGTATATAATTCGCAGTACATGTCGAAAGTTTTGCTTCTTCCCAGGCTGGCAATTAGGAGGTCCAAAGTATTCTCAGGCCACCGGAAATAGAAATTTAAATGATAAAAAGGGATAATAGGCGGGTCTCCCTCGAGGCCCGGATTTTCTCTCTACAGCCCTGATGTTGGGGAATATAATTATAATTATTAGTTCCGTCCAGATCTTTGCTTGGTGATCTTAATCCTAAAACGAATCACGCTCCTTTTGCAGATGCTGAAAACACAATCTATATGCTTGCAATTCCAGTTTTTCGCAGGTTATTTTTCGCGAGCTTCCTGAACTGAGATTGAGACTTGTTTTGATTATCTCGGACCTTGATATTTCATTCGCTATTTTGAGACGATATCCTAAGGATTAAAGCAATTTAAAGATGAAAAACCTATTTGGGAACTTCAACTATTGAAGCAGTGAAATCAAGCTAGAAAGTCATTCACCGAGCTTTTTTTAATGATGTGGGGATATAAGTAGTCCTCTTGTAAAGCTCATTTGGAATTCACCCCATTGGTATATATTATCATAGCCCTTCATTCAGTTTTCTGCATTCGTATATAAAAAAATATGAGATATACCTACATACGTGACACATCATTGGGCAAGAAAGCAGTCGTAAATCAAAAGATACATTTCAGTTTTACATCGCCAAATTCAATTATTATTTCACTGAACTCAGCATATATTCCTGGATTTGATCCTGCTGAAACAAGAGGCTAGATAAGTCCTTTTCTTTCATTTAATATGGCAGCATATAACTTGGAAATTGAACAAAATAGTGTTACTGGAGCCGTAAGGAGAGCAGGGACAGGAAATTAAATTCAACATCATTTTTCATTAATTTGAAAGACAGTTCCACAGGATAAATCAAAGATTTTCAAACAATACTGAACTAACTCCACACCAATAGCAACCCCGCTTTGAAGTGAACGATTTCCGATTCATAGAACAAACTCCAGAGTTATTGCGTTCGGAAGTAGCATTTCCACGCGTAGTAATTTATTACATAAATTTCGCAACGGTGCTATCAAAGAGTGATCCAAGAAATAGCTCTTCCGAACCAACTCCTTTTCTCGTCCATTGTGTAGGTGCAAAGGCAGGTAAAGAACCATATATCATCCCAAAGGACGCAGTAATCATCGCCCGGCGGTTCTCCTATTATATTGCTCCATAGTCATCGGTACAAATTGCAAGGATCAAAAAGTATCCTTATCGAAAGTGAATCGGCTCTTTATGTTCAGAAAATTGCTTGCGTGGGAAGATAAACATTTCACGCATATTACTCAAGGATCCTGGCCCAAATCAAGTACGTACACATAAAATCGAAACTTGCGACCAACGGGTATGCTTTATTGAAAGGATCTTTGTAGTTTTTAGTACCTACTGTGCTGTGTGCAATTTGCCTGAGGTTTTCCGGAGCATTATTTCAGGATTTTGGAGAATGGTGCTGTTGTGACTGCTACTGGTCTTTCGGGCAGAATGGGAGACCTCAATTCGACGCACTTGATTTATGATGTTGTGTGGGAATTTCGGAAGGATGCTATGATGTAACGGAAGTTGCATATACAGCTGTATTTACCATTTGATTTATGCGAAAGCGTTAGTATTTGGGGCTTGGAACGAGATTGCTAATATTGGGAATCCACTGAAATCGGGGATTGTAAAAATTGCTAGCAAACAAAGTCCTGCTCAGACACTGACTAAAAATTCAATACCAGCACTCTATGTAATCATACAATGTCCCAACTAAGTTCAGTGCAGATTTAGTTGAGAGTACGTGCAGAATTTAGGACATTGCAAGTCGTAACAAAGAAATGTTGGTAATAAACAGTGTTTTTAGAATTAGGAGTAAAGATCCTTGGAACTGCAGACTAAATGTTTGCCCGCACTAAACTTGGTAAGATATTTCTCCTACATCTAGTCAAGTAAAATTCGGTGGAAATGTTGGAACTGTGAATAGATACGCATATACATATATAGTAAATAACATGATTCTATATTGAGTTTAAGAAAGGTCAAAAGAGGCTGTATTTTTTTGAGCAAATCTAGCCGTGTGGGATATCAAAAGAAAGCTTTCAGGCTTTAGTTTTGACAGCAAGTGGAGAGTGGGTGGTTAGAAAAGGCCATTTAGATGAAGGAGTCTTTCTGGGAAACTGTTCACCTACCGACTTCCTTTCAATAATTGGCTGCAAGTTCTTCAAAGATACTACGGTTTGATGATTGAAATGACGTCCTGATCTCTGGGCTGGTTCAATGAAGTCATGTTAGGTGGAAAAAAAAGACAAATTTGATGTAATCAGAAATAGAATAAACGAAGAGTAACTTTGATATATCAGTCTTTACTCTGTGATTCGAGAATAAATTAAGAAAGGCTTGAAACCACCCGACTTTTCGGTTCTTGCGATATAGATCCTTTTCCGCAATTGTCTTTAAACAAACCTGTTTAATCGCTTTTTAGAATAATATTTTTAAGATCCATTCTAGAATTAAACCTATCGAATCACCCATTGCTAACTTTAAAACTATTGAAACTTGAGCCAGGTTCTAGCTTAACTCTGTTTTCGACTTTTACTTGCGGGCATCCTTTTGTTCCTTTTGCAATGCTTGACAACAAATATCGATGTTACTTTTGCACGGCCATCGATTTTTTCAACGTCACTATCTCTCATTGTTCTAACTATGGTAAACAGGAGCTAAATTGAGATCCCTTACAATGGCTGCGACTAAATTCAGAATGATTCTCTTGCCAAGCTGGTTTCTCGTAGACTTCTAACTGCAAGAATTCCATTCAGGTTAAGGTGCATAACAATTGTGGAGTGCTATAGGACATCGAAGACTTCCAATATAGCCCAGAAGTATACTTTCAACACACATTGATTGGTCATCTGAATGCCAAAGTGAGCTCCGACAAAACCAGCTCGAAAATGTGATTAGGAAGTATTGTAGTATTGGCCACCGTAACGATAATAGCGGGAAGTTTTTGGCAAGTTATTGTACCACTGAGCCTGCCATAAGGTCATTTGGGCGACATAACACTAGGTTTGTGGGGTGCCTTCTGGATGTGCGTAACAAGAGAGGTGCTCACATCATTCTCATAAAGGACCGCCATCTGATCGCTTGCGTTAGATTTTATGTTGCGCCCGCTACTTCTCGCAAATTTGCAGAGCTGCGAGCTCTCAAGTCCCATGCGAATTCCGATGAGCATTGAGACACCATAGAAAATACTCTTTCCTCGGGTGATATACAGAAAATCAATCATGTCCAAAGCAACATCATCCGAGTTTACTGGCTGCGGAATCGTCGAAACAAATCGGTAAACGGAAAACCTGGTATATCTATTGATTGCTGCGAGTGACGGTGGGCATTACCTGCTCGAAATACGATACCGAGCATAGTGTGCGCATTGCCAAAAGTCAATTTCATCATCATCATCAACGACGCAACAAACCGTATCCGGTATAGGCCTGCCTTAATAAGGAACTGCAGACATCCCGGATTTACGCCGAGGTTCTCCAATTCGATATCCCTAATAGCTGTCTGGCGTCCTGACCTACGCCATCGCTCCATCTCAGGCAGGGTCTCCCTCCACTCCTATTTCTACCATAGATATTGCCCTTATAGACTTTCTGGGTGGAATCATCCTCATCCATACGGATTAAGTGACCCGCCCACCGTAACCTATTGAGCCGGATTTATCCACAACCTTACGGTCATACTATCACTCATAGATTTTGTCGTTGTGTAGGCTACGGAATCGTCCATCCTCATGTAGGGGGCCAAAAATTCTTCGGAGGATTCTTCTCTCGAACGCCGTCGAGAGTTCACAATTTTTCTTGCCAAGAACCGAAGTCTCCGAGGAATACATGAGGAATGGCAAGATCATAGTCTTGTACAGTAAGAGCTTTGACCCTATGGTAAGATGTTTCGAGCGGAACAGTTTTCGTAAGCCGCAAGTCTGGCTGACAACAACCGTGCGCTGATTTTATCATCGTAGCTGTTATCGGTTGTGATGTTCGACCCTAAATGGAAGAAATTTTCAACGGTCTCAAAGTTATAGTCTCCTATCTTTGTTGCTTCCGTTTGACCAGTGCGATTCGATGTTATTGATTCTTTGTTCTTTGACGCTGACGTTGCCAGCATGTATTTCGTCTTGCTTTTATTAAGGTACAGCCCGAGATCTTGCGCCGCCTGCTCGATCTGGATGAAGGTAAACTGTACATCTCGGGTAGTTCTTCCCATAATGCCAATTTCGTTAGCATAAGCTATTAGTTAGGTGGGCTGAAAAAAGATAGTGCCTCTCGCATTCACATCTGCACCGCGAATAACTTTTTCCAGGCCAGGTTAAAGTGGATGCATTATAAGCATCCCCTTGTCTTAGACTGTTGTTGAGGTTGAATGGTTGGGAATTCTCTCATGGCAGTGTACAGTTTTACCCTGGCTATGCTATCATAGGGAGCTTTAAAGTGATGGAAAGATGGTGCACATAATGGCCATACTCCAACAAGTTTTTCATCGCTTGCCGCAGATAGAAAATTTGATCTGTTGCCGATTTGTCTGGAGTGAAGTCACTTTGGTATGGGCCAGGTGATGGGTGATTCATTGTCCCACACCTTCAGCATAAGTTGATGAACCGCTTGATGGAGTTGGCCGTCTCCATATTTAACCAATTCGGTTATGATTCCCTCGGCTCCTGGCGACTTATGATTTTTAAGCCGATGAATTGCCCGAACTGTTTCTTCTATACTTGCTGGTGGCAGCATTTGTCCCGTTGTCTTCAGTTGGCGGGACCTCCAAATCGCCGATATTTTGGTTGTTGAGCCGTTCATCGAAATATTCAACCTATCGCTCCAATATGCCCATTCTCGGCAAGATGAACATCGAGGTGCGTAAGGATTCATCCTGCTGACTTGTTGGTAAAACCTCTGCCCCTGTTGAGGTTGCCTACTACACTGTTGCAGTTCACAGACCTATTGGTTCTCCTACGCTTTCTTTTTCCGTCTATGAAGTCGCTTCTCCGCTTGACGGAGTTCGTTAGAAGTCTCTTCGCGTGCCCACGTTCTGCAACATTACTCGATATGGGGCATACTTCTGTTCCGTGGCTAGCTCACATTCATCCTCTAACCACTTTTCTTGCGGTTGGGGCTAAGTATATATGGGGCTGTATCAACGATAACAATTTTCAGGTGGTTGCGAAGATCATTTGTTGTTGCTTCATCTCCAGGACATCTGTTAGCTTCGGTTATTGCAGCATCCATTTCCTCCTTATAGGTAATATGGAGAGCTTTTTTATGGATAACTTCAGTATTAAATCTGACCTGATTGTCAGAGGGGATTTTAGCCCGTGTTGTAATTCAAGCTCGGAGCAATATGCCGAAGAGATGGTGATCCGAGGTTATATTGGAACCGCTATATTTTCTGAAATTCACCGTTGTGAAATCCATCCTGTCCCGGGCTTCTCACGTGGCTTTGTGACTTCGGTTTTCCGTATATAGTTTTAAGCCCTACCCAACTCCCAACCTGGTGGACCAGTTGGAACAATCTGTGCAATTTTTAGGCGCGGGAGACTGGCTATCTGCAGTTTTTCATTAAGAGAGAACCCCCAGCCATCACCACGTAGTGGTAAAGATAAGTTTTGGTAGTAGAGGTGTTGGTGTTGGTTCAGAAAGCGTTTCCAAGGTTTTATACTCCATCCTGAATACCAACCCACGTTTCGCCCTAGGACCTATACTACCGTTTGACCGCCAGGACGACATTTGATGGGGCAAAATGTCAGTGCTGTATCGAAATAAAATCTTAGAGGAATTCGTGCTCCAAAGCGGCACCCGGCAGGGTTGCATCTTGTTATCGATATTATTTCTTCTTGTTATCCGCCACGTTCTTCATAGCTATGACATCTTTCCTCGAGCACCTACGTCGATGGTATCCGTTTGCTATGTCACCGGGTCATGGAGCCAAATGGCTCTGAAATTGGAAGAGAGGTAGTTGAATTTGGACTGAAGATAAAAAACTAGGGTTTTTTGTGTGACGGCTCATTTTGCTGTCCCTATCAATAGCGTCGAAGATTTTGATCAATTAGTATATTTTCCGAGCATAGTTTCTGCTGAAGGTGGCACCGAACAGGATATTGCCTGACGCATTAACAGCGCTAGATCCGCTTTCCCTGCCCTGTCTAAAATCTGGAAATTCAGTTACCTCAAATCCAAGATCAAATTGAGATTGTTCTTTCAGTGTTGCTATATGGGGGTAGCATGTGGAGAGTGACAACCATTGTTAATCGTAAGCTCGCTGCCTTCAACAACTCGTATCTGCGTAGCAGTGCGGTAAACTGGTACTATTTCAAACGAAAAACTTGGTCGGTGCGGAAACCTGTGTTGCTGGATAGAGATGGAGATTTTTGGGCTAACGACCATCAAATTCCGAATTCTATTATAATTTCAAAATTACTACCATGCCTCGGAAGCGGATTGATTTTTTTTACGACCTTTTACTTTCGACAACGGTTCATGATTTGAATCTGACGTAACCAAACATTTCACGATCTCCACAGAATGCTCACTTCTGGTGTAGGTTGGGTCGTTTGCTGATAAACGAGGTAAGATTTTACAATCTTACCTCGTTTATCAGCTTTCGAAAGCACCCTTTTGGGAGGCTGCGCGGAAAACGTGTAAATTGGATATCGGATTAATACTTCTGCATCCACAAAATACCGCGATCACTAATTTAGAGGAAAATAATAATAAACAGAATAGTGTATGCAGGATTCTGGTGTTGGATTGGGCTACATGTCAATAGTACACCAACGAAAACCTCTGATACAGAGAAGAAGGTGGTTTCTATGAGAAACGTAAAGCGTTCCAGGAGTAGGCTATGAAAACACTTTGCTTGGAAATGTGATGAAGAAACGCGGTACTGGGGCTTTAATGGCAATGTGAGGAATTTATGGATTCCCGCACACAGAAACTACCATTAAGTCAGCTAGGCCCCACCTGGCTATTAGAGAGCATATAATCAGATAGACCACATCGTAATTAACATTTAATTTAGGCGGTATCTCTTGCGAAACAAGAGAGGCCCTGACATTGGTTTCCACAAAGATCATTACTTAACGGTAGCTTTTCTTCACTTGCATATTGCTTCCATATCTACTCCTAGGGGTGGCGAGCCTCAACCATTTAAATTGAATAGGGTCCATTTTCGCGATATAGCTATCGATAGGCACTTTTAGCAACTCGTCAGCGAAGGTGCTCTTTTCTCTGGTGAAAGTGTAGTTGTTTTCAAGATCCCGCAAAGGCGCCTTAAGAACTGACTCATTGTTAAAACTTTGAAGTGAATCGACAGGAGAACTAAAGGCTTGTATTGCTGCTGCGAGTGGAAGCGAATGTAAAGTGCTTCAACTCTTGTGCTGCCGAATATCTCGGGAAGCGAAGCGTAGCGTACACCCTGACAAAATGGAATATATTATCACATTTAAATGACTGCAAACAACAGCGATTAACAGAGATACACCACGTCCCAAAGCAGATTCCAAGTGGTTGCTAGCTTTGCAATGGTTTGCTAAAAGACGTCAACGGAAGATTCCTGGTCAATGACAACAGTTAGCTTTGGGGGTGAAACGAACGTTGAAATGGATAGTCAACGAAATATGCGAATAAAGACAACTCTTTCATGTAGAAGTGAAATTACGTTCGCTATGCCGTCCTCGCAGCCCCGAAATTTTTTTCAGAGTTGATGTTTCCACTTACTCGTGGATCCGAGCAATGTAAGATCTTTCCCAGTGAGTGAAAAACGGGGATAGTCAGTAAGATTTCGATTTTATTTTGAGTGTGACAATTGAAGATGTTTTTATATGCAGAGTTTGGACCTTCGCTTCACCTGGTTTTCATCGATTTCGAAAAGGGGTTGGACATCGTGAACAGGGAACGTATCCGGAATGCTCTTGGCAAGTGCGACATTTCGAACAAAATAATGGACATTATTAGAGCGACAAAGCGAGCTCCACCAAAGTAGGATTCTGTCCCCGATATTATGTCTTCTATTTATCGGCGACGTTCTTCATGCTGTATAGTTCGCAATGCTTGAACGGGTTCAATGCACCGTGACATCTTCACTTAAACACTTCGACTATACTAATAACATTTTCTTGCTCTACTTTCAAGTCATGAACCTCAGCAAAAAGGCTCCGAATCGAGAAAAACGGAAGCAAAGGTAGCCTACAATATATAAATAGACAAATACCGACATAATTAAGGTTCACAGTCTGACAAGTCAACGTTTTAACTTCCACGCGTTCAGTAACATGTCCTTGCTCCAGTCAGATACCTCCGGACATGTGGATGAGAAACCGGAAGTGACAGCGAATAGATTTCACTTTTAGTAAGATGATAACTCCATTGCTGGCTATGCCATGTAAAGAATTCACTATCGTGGAGTAGCCAACAAGTGGACTACCCTAGAAGCACATAGTGCAGGACAGTGCAGGAGAAGTCCAAGTTTCTTGGGAAGGCCTAAAGAGGGCTTGACCAAATACTCTGCCTTCTGCAAGCGATTACGAAGTAAACGTATGACATATTAGATTTGAAGAGGGAAAGATGCTATATATCATACAAAACAATCCAATTTTCAAGTTGTTCAACCGTTCCTTAAGATGAGTCCTAAATTGTACTATGTCGGATAGACAGCTCCTTATCCCTTTTAATGGCAGATTTGCCATTAAATGAGTCGTTAAATTGCCTATTTTCACCAAACAGGTTGTCAGGATTGTTAGGAAGTTTTCAAGGAAGATGGGTGCTCTATTATTAGATTCTATGGAAGGGAAAACATTTCCTAGCCTTCTTCACTCCTTTATCACTCCGTACAGAGCAGACAGCACTGCTGGTCTGACTGCGCTAAATCTTTGGCTTCTTTCATCCATAGCCAGAATTTAGTAATTGTTAAGATCGCACTTAGTTATCAGCTGTTCTTTTGAGTGTTTTTTGGAACACAGCGCGGTATACTCCCAAAGCCAATTTCGGGCATTTCGCTCAATTCAAAAATGCATATTTTGTTTGGACCTGGCAGATTTTATAATGCAATCTTCATCGACAAATTCTCGAATAATTTCCTTTGGCTTCCTTTGAAATTTAAATAGCATTTTAGTGCTTTTTGAAAATTATAGTGTTTGGTTGCAGCAACCGGTCGAAGGCGTGCATTCCGATATTGTAAGATCTCACTTAGAGTACAATGTATCAGTTTTAATAAGGACCGTTTACAAGATAACACGCGGTTAATAGCTTTAAGCTCTTAGTTTTACGACCGCGCTATAAAGATAAGGTCCCTCGCATCAATTCAGTTGTAACGTACTGTGCAGTTGGCATATGTTTACGGTATCGGCTCATCTGAGATATGTTCATATTCGAGTTGTAAATTTTGCATTTCTCAGTCGATCAATTTGTTAGTTTTCAGACGCGGTTAAAAAGGTTTTTCGATACGAATTTACAATTAGCAATTTGGTATTATCTTCTGTGAGGCAAATGCAATTTGATGGAGGAGATTGAAACAAAATTGGATAAGAGCACCAAATCGAGGCTTTTGAAATATCCTACAAAGTTAAAGATACTTTGTATTAGCGCTGATGGGATTTTCGCCAAGCACTCAAGTTTTCGATATAATTTTAGGCCCACTAGTCCCACATATTTTATTAACGCGGTATTAACCTACTCGCATGTGTATTTTCTATAGAATTTTCTCTAAAATAGGCATTTAATGTTCACACCGCCCCCATATGTTTATTTTCGCAAAAATTTGAAAGTTGCAAGCAATTAGTCCCAGCCATTTTCAATTCTCCTCCTGAAATGTCTAGTTTGCAGTTTGCTTGCCTTGCTCATTCAAATCCCAATAATAGATTTCAAATTACATTCTCAATTGAATGGTCATACAATCACGACGAAATTCCACTTCTTTCTTTCAGAAAAAGGTTCGTCAAACGTGTTGACATGTTGTAGAGAGGGAATAATAACAAACAAAGAAAAGGTACCTCAATTCACACCCACGACCATACCCTACCGACTTGTAATGCAGACTGCCAATAATAGAGGGTACGAAATTAGTTATTTGTATTTTGTAAACTGTCCGTCAAATGGAAATCCAGTAACGACCCAGATACAATTTCAATTTGGAAAGTCACAATAGAAAAATATTTTCCAATTTTCGAAGTCTAATTGGTTGAAGATGAAAATTGGGAGGAAAGAGCAATGTAAAGTGTGCAGACGTGCAGACATATAGTCCTCATTTGAGTGATTATTTGAAAATTGTGTTTTGGATAATATATTGTGGTAAAATTGGCCAGATTGGTTTTTTTGTAATAACATACTTGTAGCTGTTACCATGCTAAGTGTAATCCTTCAATATGTCCCACCGATCATCACACCCAACATGCTTAAAATTGTTAGAAGCCAAAAAGGATGCTAACCAAGAATCTTTAAATGTTCTATTTACGCAGGGAGTGAAAAATACCGCGGATACCAGGAGCTGTAATCCGATCTTCTGCTGACAATATCTGCGGAGAAAACGAGTATGAGATGCGTCGGTCAAGAAAAGAATCATGGTTTTCTTATAAAACTAACTTTGAAGGAATACATTTTAGATTTTCACGGGAAGGGAGGGGGGGGGGGGCGGTGAGGGGTTGTTTCCGAGACATATGAAGGAATATTTTGAGCTTTTAACTGTGTACGACGAATGGAAAAAGCTCATATAATTTTTCTCACAAAAGATGAACACAAATCGTTGGCGCCACAATCCATATGGGATCTGAGCCTTGAAGTGTGTTAGAGCACTTTATTCAAAGCCGTACAGTGCACTGTAGGTTACTACCCTGATTTGACTCAGGTTCTCACTCACAGCTGGCTCAACTGGTATCTGAAATCAAGTCACGATAATAAATCCATCAGCCACCAGCGAGATTTGAACCGCGACAACAGCCCAGCGGTCTTTGGCAGGAAAATAATGAAGACTGTTTTGGTCAGAGATCATTTGAACTCTATTATCCCGAAAACGTTAAAGGTCGGCTGGCAAATAAGTTTTGCAACTGGTTTTTCTTGGGGCCTCACACCCCAGAAAGCCATCAATCTTTATAGATCGGTGATAAGGTCTATCTTAGAGTATGCAGCTACGCCCACCATAAAACCGATCAGATACTTCGAAAACAACCGTAACTTTATATATATGTATATATATATATATATATATATATATATATATATACCTGGCGTACCAGGTTTGTCCTCACCTGAGTTGCAAACGCAGAACTGCATGCGACCAGGCGCGTGTCATGGGTTGCGGATAATGACATGACCCACCGGGTCAGCTACGAATATCGCAAGTTAATCTTGTAAATAAGTAGCCGCGGACAAGCAGAACGTTTCCCTTTGTGTTCGTCCTCCCTTACCGATTCTTCCCGTTCAGGGGGAGTAAACCTCCTTAACAAATTCGTGATCCGGGGTGAAGGGATCGACGCGCCTATCGAATGAATTGCAGTGACGTTACACTGTATTTCAGCGGCTCCCCTCCAAATATCTTCCCTACCTTTGGAGGTAACCATGGTGCATTGCAACATTGGGGCTCTGTTGCAGGGCTGACTGGTTCCCCATTACTCGTGGGAATAAAATTGGGGACTTTTATTTAAATTCTTTAAATGGGACCCCAGGAACACGAAGACAGTACCCAACACGGTTAAGGGTCGTTCACCAACATCAGAGCGGCTCTTCGCCCTTGGATGTTTTGGCGGTTATGCCGTCAACCACCAGGGACGGGAGACCTAGGCGTCGTATGGTTTGGACGAACCAACTTAACGAATTTATCGTCCGCGCCTATTACCGTGTCACGGATTTGGAACGGAATCTATCAGGGTACAGACATCGACTACATGACGCGTTCATAACCCGATCTCCGGAGCTAAGTCATGTTCCGGAACAGAACGTCGTCAACCAGTACCGGGTGATAGTGAATAACAACCGAGTTGCCTTACCAACTAGGCAACAAATCTTTCAAGAGGTTTCACTTGAGCTCGGGCTGGAGTCATCAAATTACCGGACTAGTCAAAGGATTGACACAAGTACTCCATCTGTAAGTCACTCCATGAATCCAGTAGTCAGGAGAAGCTTAGTAACTGGGGATGTCGACCCAATTTATAATGAGGCTTTGACCGCATTCCAGGTCGCATTCACAGAGTATGCTGAGATTTTCCCAGACGCTAGGCCAAAGATCCCAAAACTGAAGTTTACTTCGGTAACTACTAACATCATTGCTGCCGTTGACAGAATTTGGCTCGTCTCCATAATCAACATCTTAGAGCGAATAACAGAGGTATGCGCAGAAGGACTTTACCATTCTGGGTGTTTCGGCTCAACAAAAGACTCGAAAAATTGAGAAAGGAGATTGGTCGTGTGACGCAAGCACTCCTTGGAAATCCATCACCAAGAGTGCACAGATGCGTTGCGAACATCATCGGAAACTACCATCTGTCCAATGATATGCCAATCGAAGAAATCCTCGAGGTGCTGAAGCAGAAACTTGCGGTATGCTCCAATCGCATCCGTAGATATCAAAAAAGCTTTCAACCAAGGACAGACAACACCTTGTTCTTCCAGAACCAACGGGGATTCTACAAAAATCTCACCAACTCAAGTCGGGAAAGCAGCCTCGATCTGGATCAGGCAGAAAACTTCTGGAGAAGTGTTTGGAGCGAATCCAGCCGTTGCAATTTAGAAGCAGCGTGGCTCCCACACCTTATGCGTTCATGCGAGGCTGTCCCCGAAATGACCATGCCGGACGTAACTGAAGTCGACGTTGAAGCAGCCCTTGACAAGGCAGGTAATTGGAAGGCGCCAGGAGTTGACAAGATTCACAACTTCTGGCTGAAGCGGTTGAAGAGCACTCACAGGATATTGGCAAATCAATTTAATCAGATGATTGCTGATCCTGATTTAGTTCCACCATTTTTCACCAAGGGGATAACTTTCCTCATCCCCAAGGAACAGGGTGTCTCTTGCCCTTCAAAATGTCGACCCATTACTTGTCTTCCTACCATCTACAAGGTTTTCACTTCAGTTCTGTGCGCGAACATCTCAACACATCTTGAGGAGCAAAAAGGATGCGCAAAAGACTCCCGAGGCTGTAAAGAACAGCTTCAGAAACGAAATATCTCGACAGCCTACATCGATTATAAATCAGCCTTTGACTCCATTTCACATTCGTGGTTACTACAAGTGTTACGCTTGTATAAAATCAACCCAAATGTCGTTCTTCTTCTGAGGACATTAATGAAGAATTGGAGCACGAAGCTGTCTGTATCCGCACAAACATCAGGAGAGATACCAATCAAGCGTGGCATTTTCCAAGGTGACTCTCTAAGCCCACTGTGGTTTTGTTTGGCTTTGAATCCGCTATCCCATCTTTTGCATGAAAGCAAATACGGGTTCCAAGTCAAGCATGGCATATTGTCGAAATGTACATTAAGCCTTTAATGTACATTGACGACATCAAACAGTATGCCAAAGACGAGAACCAACTTCGCTCCTTGCTGGACATCATCATCCAGTTCAGCAGGGATATCGGCATGCACTTGGGTTTGGAAAAATGTCGCATAAAAACGATTGTTCGGGGAAAACACACCGACAACGAAGGATACAGCCAAAATAACATCCGAATTGAGGGTATGGATTCGGACGACGTCTACAAATACCTCGGCATATTGCAGGCAACAACACCTGCTGTGGCAATAATTAAATCTAAGTTGCGGGGGGAATTTGAACGGCGTCTGGATCTTGTCCTTAAAACTGAGCTGTACGGGAAAAATAAGATCATGGCAATCAATACCTTTGCCATTCCCGTCCTTCTAAACACTTTCGGTGTGATACAGTGGAGTAATACCGATTTAGAATCTGTCAATAGACGGGTAAGGGTAGTTCTTGCAAACAACAACATGCACAATAGAGCTGCCGAAAAACTGAGGATCACTATCCCACGTCATCAGGGAGGAAGGGGGGTACTTGATTTAAAAACGTTGCACTACAATCAAGTGCATTCTCTTCGTGCGTTTTTCTATGAGAAACAATCCTCTAGCCAAATACATCAGGCTACCGTCATGGCAGATAATAAATTATCTCCTTTGAACTTGAGAAGCAGAGAATGGGATCCCATGTCGAATGTTACTTCAGTCCAACAGAAGATCGACATGTGGAAAGAGAAACCCATTCACGGAGGTAATATAAAAAATTTGTTGTTTTCTGGCATTGACGTCGAAGCCTCCAACAAATGGTTGACAAACGGTGTACTGTTCTATGAGACCGAAGCATTCCTAACTTCAATTCAGGATGCTTCGCTCCCAACAAAAAATTATAAACGGTACATTCTTCACTACTCCTCAATCACCAACTCCAGTTGTAGGTTATGCAACTGTGAAGAGGAGACCATCCAGCACATAACATCTGCGTGCAGGATGTTGAGCGGTACCGAGTACACCAATCGTCATAACTCCGTCTGCAAGATTCTCCATCAAAACCTTGCGTTGAAGTATAACTTAGTGGCAACCTACCATCCTTACTATAAGTATACTCCGCAGAGAATCTTGGAAAATGATCGGGTCAAACTACTGTGGGATCCCACTATTGCCACCGACCACAGTGTTAATCATAACAGACCCGATCTAGTTCTGCTTCTGAAGGAAGAACGAGCGTGCTTTATAATCGATGTAGCCGTACCGTTGGACCGGAACACTGTTGAAAAACAGCACGAAAAAATCCGGAACTATGGCCCCTTGGCAGACGATATGAAGCAGACCTGGAGACTACAAAAGATCGAAGTAGTCCCAGTAGTAATTTCAGCGACGGGATTAGTCCCGCAGAACTTACATAAAGCGCTGAAAACGCTCGATCTTAGGGCTGGACTATACATGGAGATGCAAAAAGCGGTTATCCTTGCAACCTGTGCTATAGTCCGAAGAGTCCTGTTCGGTAACAATCTGACCTAATGGGTTTCAGTCTTGATCCGCACTGTCTTCGATATAAGATTCATGTCTCTGTAGTGTAGAACCTCCGCGTCATTGGCTGAAGTGTTTGCGACAATCGGGATGTAGTAATACATTTTCGCATGGTGGCACACACTTTGCGTTAAAACGCATCATCGCTGTGATGCGGGCCTTTGGATGTTGCCTTCAGCCCATCCTTAGGTTGGTCGCCCCTCGGTCCGGTTGGGCGGGAAGAGGGTCCGTGGGCTTTTTTAATATATATATATATGTATTCTGAGGAGATACTTGGGGCTGACCAGAACCCCCCCTTACACTGGATTTTTGCTTTGGCTAAGGATCTACCGCTCCGTTTCAGAAGGCCCCTCTCGGCGGTCAAAGGACTTCTTAAACTAAAGGAAAAGAATCCCAAAACCTATAATTTGGTGGTACGAAACCTGGATTGCCATGATTTCAAATACGGTCTAGGTCATCTTGTCTTATGATTTAGGAGGAACCTGTGGCAGGGAACACGTGGCGGTTGTTTGTAGTAAGTTGGCCGATGGCCTTAAAACACTCATCCATTAAGGTAGTTTCAGGGTTGGTGAGGAGAAGGTGGCCATCATTGCAAACTCTCTACATACTTGTAAATTACTCAAATAAACTTCGCGATCCCACTACCTAGTGAGCAAAACACATGCTCTGACTTCTGACCCCTGTTTTAAATCACTGAAAATATCTCTGGTTGGCCGGCTCATGTGGGGCACACATTAAATGAAATTGCTCATGTAGAGCCCCGCAAGTCTCTGGATTCGTACTTCACGTGATTGGTCGAGTTCTCCTCTGTTGATGTTCTGAAGGCCTTTCAGGAATACTAATACAGGGAGTGAGAGGATGACTTTTGGCAGTGTCACGGGTGAAAGGACATTTTTTCGCCAATATTCAAGCGGTAGTTAAACCGGAGGCGACGCGCACACTTACAACTTAAGGAGCTCGAGTAAGATTATGATGTTTTTCTATTGTTTAGGGGCACGACATTTCCTGTCATTACCGTCTTTGGTTCTTTCCATTAATATATCCGTGCCCCATTGCGATCCGATGGTTTGCTGTGGTGAGTAGAGTCGCCGGAACTTAACTTATCGAGCAGCCTTCATGCGTTCATACGTCAAGTCTTACCGACCTTCCGAACCGTTCTGGATCTTTTCCGATGGAGATTTAACATCATCACTTTAACTTCATCAACGTAACAGCGACTAAACATTCACAATCCTAAAGCGTTATTGACTAATATTGAATACATCCTCTGTGCCGGATCTCATCGACTATATGTACACTAAAATGTTGGTAATTCCATCAACTGGATAGCGACTGAAACTGCTAACCTGTAGAATTGCTTGAATCTATATCATCAACTTAATGATTGCAACTCATTAACGACTAAACGCTTATAATCCCAAAACATTGACGACTAATATTGACAAGTCTGCGACACGTGTCGAGCCTTCCGGGCAGGCTCTGACACTCATACTTTTGTAAGTGTATCGGCTAATCAAAAAAGTATCGAATTTAATAAATTTGTGTTTGGCCTTTTTTGACCATAAACGATAGTATGTTTCACCATGGGCTAAGTGCCTGCCATCAGCCCTGTTGCTGTACTTCGTGCGTAGTATCAGGTCTTTTTTGGACTGTTAACTTTTCGGGTCCCAGGGGACAAACAAAACCAAACAGCAACAACAAACTACCCGAAGACGAAATTTCATTATGTTATTTCAAATCCACTTCCACTTATTAGAACAGCCATAGAAAGGGCGAAACGTGGATTGGTACCCACGATGGAGCATAAAACCTGGGAAACGCCTGTTGAAACAACACCAACAGCTCCACTACCAAACCCTATCTCCACTTCCACGTGGTGATTGCTGGGAGTTCTTCCTTCATGAAAAACTGCAGACCGAAAAGGATGGAGGCGGGTGTCCCGAGCCTGAAAACGGGACAAAATGTACCAATTAGTCCTCCACGTTGGGAGTTGGGTAAGGCTGACAACCCTACACGGAAAACTGTTGTTGCGAAGCCACGGAAGGAGCCTCGGACAGGATGGATTTTACAACGACGAACCCGGCCACGACAACGGATAAACGATTTGCGCATTTTCTCGTGGATTGTGCGCTCCCTGTACAGACCCTGATGTAACAGCGTAGCAAGAGATGCGATGGCCAGGGACCGGTTTCCTGGAGAAGAGCCGCTACACCATATATTATAGTGGCCATCCAGTAAACCATGTGCTCGGAGTAGGTTTCTTAGTCAGCCAAAAAATTAAACCTGCTGTTATCGGCTTTGAAAATATAAGCGAAAGGCTATGCACTCCGCTTTTGCGAGGCAAGTTTAGAAATATAAGCCTTATAAACGTTCACGCCCCTATAGAGGAGACTGCAAAGTCAGAGAAGGATACCTTCTACGAGACAGTTGAGCGGACCCTCGAAGCCTGTTCCAAATATGAAATCAAAAGCATACTTGGAGATTTCAACAGTCAAGTAGGGACGAAACCCGTATTCAAGCGATACGTCGACTCCCATAGCTTACATAGGGATACCAATAATAACGGACTGCAGATTATTCAGTTAGCAGTATCGCACGAAATGGTTGTTGGAAGTACCTGATTTGCGCGCAAAGCGGTTTACAAACATACCGCTCCAGGCGGGACCACTTTCAAGTAAATTGACCACGTGCTGATTGAACGCCGCCACCTCCCAGCCTTGATGAATGTCAGGACATATAGGGAGGCCCATATAGACTCGGATTACTACCTCGTTGGCATGGTGCTCCGAGCTCAAATTACGAAACCACCTACAATCCCACACACAACGCAGCCCTCCGCGACACCTATAAGAGGAAATGGATACCGCAATAACCGCAGTCAACAGAGGTTCTGGAGATGAAGCATCAACAAATGATCTTCACAACCACCTGAAGAGCGTTATCATTAATACGGCCACAAACATACTTGGCCCCAGTCGCAGGAAAAGTCGGATCGGCTGGTGTGACGATGAATGTAAGCTAGCTACGGAACGGAAGAATGCCGCATACCGATTAATGTTGCATTCTCAAAGAACGCGGGCACGCGCAGAGACTTATCACGAACTCCGTCGAGCGGAGAAGCGACTTCACAGACGGGAAAGGAAGCCTGGGAAAACCATCAAGTCTGTGAACTAGAAAAGTACAGGGAGCAACCGCACCTGGCGCGGAAGATTTACCACCAAGTCAGCAGGATGAAGCTTTATATACCTCGATGTTCATCCTGCCGAAACAAAGAGGGAAATCTGATTTCCGACAGAATGAGCATATTGGAAAGATGGCCTGAGTACTTTGATGGACTACTGAACAACTTCATCGGCTTAAACACCATACGTCGCCAGGAGCCGATGGATTTACAGCCGAATTGATTAAATATGGAGGCGACCAATTACGCCAAGTGATTCATCAACTGATGCCCAAAATATGGAACAGTGAACCAGTGCCTGACGATTGGCAACGAGGCATCTGTCTCATACATAAAAAGAGAGATATCACACAGTGCAGCAATTATAGAGGTATCACGTTCCTGAGTACCATCTATAAGATATCCTCCATCATTGGCCCATACCAAAGAGGCTTCATTGCAGGCAAATCAACAAAATATCAGATTTTCTCTCTGCGGCAAGCGATGAAAAACTGTTGGAATATGGACACCACTTGCACCATCTATTCATCGCCTTTAAAGCCGCCCATGATAGCATAGCCATAGTAAAACTATACACGGCCATGAGAGAATTTGGTATCCCAATGAAATTGATAAGACTGACTAAGCTGAACCTGACCAATGCGTGAGGCCACATAAAAGCAGGAGAATCACTCTCGAGACGATATAACATCAACAACGGTCTAAGACAACGGGATGCCCTATCATGCGTCCTCTTTAACCTGGCCCTGAAGAAAGTGATTCGCGATGCAAATGTAAATGCAAGGGGCACCATCCTCTCCATGTCCATCAAACTACTGGCCTACTCTGACGATATAGACATTATGGAGAAAACAACCCGAGATGTGCAGTCTATCTACATCCAGAACGAGCAGGCGGCGCGAGATCTTGGGCTGCACATTAATGAAGGCAAGACGGGTGCATGGTGGGAACGTCAGCACCAAAAGCCAAAGAACGAACAACATCGAATCGCACTGGTCAAGCTAAAACAATTAAGATAAGAGACTACAACTTTGAGACTGTTGAAAATTTCTCCTATCTAGGGCCAAGAATCACAACCGATAACAGCTAAGACGATGAAGTCGCACACTTTTACTGACTGCCAACAGAACCTATGGTCAAAACCCTTATTGTACAAGACTATGATCGTACCAGTCCACATGTATTCCTCGGAGACTTGGGTTCTTAGCAAGAAAAATTGCAAACTCGTGGCCGCGTTCGAGAGAATGGACGATTCCGTAGCCTACATAATCATGAAATCTATGAGCGATACCAAGGCCGTTTGGTTGTGAATAAAATCCGGCTCAATAGGTTGCGGTGGGCGGGTCACCTCATCCGTATGTATGAGGATGATCCAGCCCGGAAAGTCTATATGGTTGAAATAGAAGGCGAGACAGACCCTGCCTGAGATGGAGTCATGGTGTGGGTCAGAACACTAGATAGCTTTTAAGGATATCGAATTGGTGGACCTCGGCGCAAAACCGGGATGTCTGGAGTTCCTTATTAAGGCAGACCTAGACCGGATACCGGTTGTTGCGCCGTTGATGATGAAACAGCAATTTGCCAGCCGCTTCCGAAAGAGCGCCATAAGGTCTGATTGAGAAGGAAGTTACGCTATCAATCATCATTCTTAAATGAAATCTAATCCCCACACTTGACTATACATTGAGAAACCAACGTTGGTGTAGACTTACACTCATCGATATCTGGCGTACAGCTACACAAGTTTAATCAGTCTAATCCCTGAATAAATATAATAATTTTAATCCCCTAATAAAAACCTTCATTTAAAGTAAAATAAAATTATCTTTTTGGAAAGCAAAAAAGAAGCTTTAAATGGAGACCCCTCGGATGGTATTTTATGGCACCTCCAGTTTTCTATGATTGCCAGGTATTCCAAAATATTTTGTGATTAAGGGAGAACCGGAGATGCTTGTCTCCAACCTCAAAATGAAACAAGGGATGCTTGTACATTATTCAGAAAACTCTCTGCACGGAATAGCCTTCTTATGGTTTCTGTTGTCTATCCTGGAAATAATGGTTTATTTCGAAGTTCTAAATGTATTCGGAGAATTGTGATTGACGTGCCTATACGGTTTGAACCTTACGCCGGGCATTGTATACATTTCCACCGAATTAATATTTCCTCCTCGTAATTATCTACCTGTATTCTTGGAGATAGAACACAGATGAGAAATATTGAATCCTTTTTTATTGCGATGTCACAAAACCTTAACTAAATCGCCTAAATTTTTGACGCCTACTGCAGCAAAGCCTGGAGTAATTAATTTTCTGGTTCTAAATATGTCATATTATCCTCATCTCGCAGGTATGTAAAATTTTAGTTGAATGCACGTGCTGCTGAGCACTTTTGAACCCTAAAGAATGCCCCTTATACCGTAGCTTAAAAGGTGAGTCTTACATAGATAAAAGTCTGAGTCTTACTTAGGTAAAAGGGGAGTCTTATTTAGATTTTGGATAATGCAATGCAAACAAGGTGTTACCGAAAATTCAGTATCTTAGGATTTGTTTGTAGTAAGATCGGGAAATTTGCATCCAATTTTATCTGTAGCTGCTTTTACACCTAGCCCCAATCTGTTAGAGCCTGCATTTTTCAAAGGAATCAAGTTAACTTTCTAATGAAGGCTTTGTGGCATGCAAACGCCGACATTCTGTTTTTCATATTATAAGATATTATATTGGGTAAATGTAAAGTTTCTGATAACCGAAACCTCCTGGACCATATTTGCAAAAATTCTAATAGCAGCAACAACGATAACAAATTTATCCTCATGCCTGGTAAAAAAATGTATAAAAGAAAGTCAATGGCTTCGTAAAAAAACATCACTAGAGAGAATATTGTTGATTCATCTAGCATAGTGGATAATTAGTTGGTGATCAAAAAAATACCTAGAGATAGAGAAATACATTTAGTTTAGTTTAGTTAACTGGGGGGAGCCGCAGCTCCGAGCTCTCAGGCCATTGTTAGGCCCATTGTACTACACTACTACTAAGTTGCCTATTCAACGGCTTCCCGCCTACGGTGTTCGCAGGGTTTAGCGAATCTTAGAACATTCTCCAGGGGCAGAAAGCGTGCAGATTCTTCATTGAGGAAAACTTTGCCAAGGTGTCTTCGTCTGAGATCTGAGGGTGCCGGGCAGCTGCATAAAAAGTGCAGGACCGTCTCCTCCTCCTCCTCACATTGGCTGCACACAGCCGAAACCACTACCCCAATCTTTTCCATATGGTAGTTTAAGGGGCAATGTCCCGTCAAAAGCTAGAGTTTTCATGTCCCACTTCTTAAGGGACAACAAAAATGCCGCTCTAATGGCCCTAGGCCCTTTCACAAGGATTTTCGCTTGCCGGCAAGAGTCCAAATTTCTCCACCCGGTTGCGTGAATCTTTGCAATTTCACCCTTCAGAATAGACTTGACAGTAGATGGTCGGATTCCAAGAGCTGGTTCTGGCCCCACCATTGTGGATCCAGACCCTCGGCGAGCCAGTCTGTCAGCCTCCTCATTACCGGCGATGTTAGAGTGCCCCGGCACCCACATCAGGAATGTTTCGTTCAGTCGGCCAAGTTTCAGCAGCACATGATGACAACTCCACACCAACAGGCTTGATATGTTGTTGCCATTTAGTGCTGATAATGCCGCCCGACTGTCGGAACAGATACGAATGGTGCGACCCCTCCATTAGAGAAATACATAGTATAAAAGATTGATTTCACTGGACCCTGAAACGCCAAAAAATGTACGACCTTCTAAAGTCATACAGGCAATGAATATCTTTAATGTGTATCAATTTAAATTCATTTGAGCTGTTCACTAGAAGGCGTAGAAGTTTTTAGTAAGAATTAAATCTAAGGGAGCTTGTGGTAGCATTTAGAGATTTAGAATTGAAATTACAGGACATGTGCATGAAACACAAACAGTCTCGCAGAGAAAACAACGCGGAATATTCAATCTAAACGCAAAAATTGATCTCTTCTAGTCTAGAAAACATCTGAGATATACGTATGAAAGTTTGAAGGGAAGAATATTTCATTAATTTCACTATATTCCTGCTTAGTCTAGCGGATAGGAGGGAGTCCAGTTGTAGCTAGGTCCCGTTTTAAGTTTATGAACTAAAAACTGAGAATTCGTGCTCGTCAATGAGGAACGACCTACACATAAATTGTAACATTATTTTGCCAAAAAGGAGCTTTAAGGTCCCGGCTTTTAATCATTTTAAGATAACCCGTCCACCGTGACCTATTGAGCCGGATTTTATCCACAACCGGACGGTCATGGTATTGCTCATAGATTTCGTCGTTATGTAGGCGACGGAATCGTCCATCCTCATGTAGGGGACCAAAAATTCTTCGGAGGATTCTTCTCTCGAACGCGGCCAAGAGTTCGCAATTTTTCTTGCTAAGAACCCAAGTTTCCGAGGAATACATGAGGACTGGCAAGATCATAGTCTTGTACAGTAAGAGCTTTGACCCTATGGTGAGATGTTTCGAGGGGAACAGTCTTTGTAAGGTGAAATAGGCTCTGTTGGCAGCCAACAACCGTGCACGGATTTCATCATCGTAGTTGTTATCGGTTGTGATTTTCGACCCTAGATAGGAGAAATTGTCAACGGTCTCAAAGTTGTATTCTCCTATCCTTATTTTTCTTCGTGTTTGACAAGTGCGGTTTGATGTTGTTGGTTGATTCGTCTTCGTTGCTGACGTTGCCACCATATACTTTGCCTTGTCCTTACTGATGTGCAACCCAAGATCTCGCGCCGACTGCTCGATCTGGATGAAGGCAGTTTGTACGATCGTTCTTCTCATGATGTCGATATCGTCAGCATAGGCCAGTAGGTGGGTGGACTTAAAAAGGATCGTACCCCTCGCATTTACCTCAGCATCACGGATCACTTTCTCCAGGGCCAGGTTAAAGAGGACGCATGATAGAGCATCCCATTGTCGTAGACCATTGTTGTTGTTGAATGGTCTTGAGAGTGATCCTGCTGTTTTTCTCTGGCCTCGCACATTGGTCAGGGTCAGCCTAGCCAGTCTTATTAATTTCGTCGGGATACCGAATTCTCTCATGGCCGTGTACAGTTTTACCCTGGCTATCATAGGCGGCTTTAAAGTCAATGTAAAGATGGTGCAACTGTTGTCCATATTCCAACAGTTGTCCACCGCATGCCGCAAAGAGAAAATCCGATCTGTTTCTAATTTGCCTGGATTGAAGTCTCTTTGGTATGCGTCAAATGTTCTGGGCGTATGGGGCTATCAGGCCTAGCAAGATAGAGGAGAATATCTTATAGATAGTGCTCATGAACTTGATACCTCTATAATTGCTGCAATGTGTGATATCTCCTTTTTATGTATGAGCCAGATAATTCCTCGTTGCCAATCGTCAGGCATTGATTCGCTGCCCCATACCCTGAGCACAAGTTGATGAACTACTTGGTGTAAGTGGTCGCCCCCATATTCAACTAATTCGGCTGTAATTCCATCGGGACCTGGCGACTTATGATTTTTAGCCGATGAATTGCACAGAGTGTTTTCCAATACTTGGTGATGGCGGTATTTGTCCGTTGTCTTCAGTTGGCGGGACCTAGTTCAGTAGTTCATCAAAGTACTCAAGCCATCGCTCCAATATGAACATTCTGTCGAAAATCAGATTTCCCTCTTTGGCTCGGCAGGATGAGTATCGTGGTGTATAAAGCTTCATCCCGCTGACTTGTTGGTAAAACTTCCGCGCCTGGTGTGGTTGCTCCCTGTACTTTTCGAGTTCACAGATTTGTTGGTTCTCCCAGGCTTCCTTTTTCCGTCTCTGAAGTCTCTTCTCGACTCCACTGAGTTCGTGATAAGTCTCTGCGAGTGCCCGCATTCTTTGAGAATGCAACATTACTCGGTATACAGCATTCTTTCGTTCCGTTGCTAGCTAAAATTCATCGTCAAATCAGCCGTTCCGACTTTTTTTGCGGCTGGGGCCAAGTGCCTTCAGGTGGTTGTGAAGATCATTTGTTGGTGCTTCATCTCCAGGACCTCCGTTGACTGCGGTTGTTGCGGCATCCATTTCCCTCTTATAGGTCTTGCGGAGGGCTGTGTTGTGGATGGCTTCAGTATTCACTCTCACCTGATTGTCAGAGGGGATTGTGAGTGGTGTCGTAATTCTAGCTCGAAGCACCATGCCAACGAGATAGTGGTCCGGGTCTATATTGGCCCCCTTATATGTTCTGACATTCATCAAGGCTGAGAGGTGGCGGCGTTCAATCAACACGTGGTCAATTTGGTTGAAAGTGGTCCCGTCTGGAGAGGCCCACGTATGTTTGTGACCCGCTTTCCGCGCAAACCAGGTACTTCCAACAACCATTTCGTGTGATACTGCTAACTGGATAATGCGCAATACGTTATCATTTGTATCCCTATGTAAACTATGGGAGCCAACGTATCACCTGAATACGGGCTCCGTCCCTACTTGACTGTTGAAATCTCCAAGTATGATTTTGATATCATACTTGAGACAGGCTTCGAAGGTCCGCTCAACTGTCTCGTAGAAGGTATTCTTCTCCGACTCTTCAGTCTCTTCTCTAGGGGCGTGAACGTTTATGAGGCTTATATTTCTAAACTTGCCTCGCAAACACAGAGCCTTTCGCTTGTATTTTCAAAGCCAATAACAGCAGGTTTCGTTTTTTGGCTGACTGAAAAACCTACTCCCAGCGCATGGTTTACTGGATGGCCACTATAATATATGGTGTAGCGACTCTTCTCCAGGAAACCGGTCCCTGTCTCATCTCTTGTAACACTGTTACATCAGCCCTATATTGAGGCTGAGTATCGCCTAGCTGCTCGGCAGCATTCGGTCTGTACAGGGAGCGCACGTTCCATGAGAAAATATGCAAATCGTTAATCCGTTGTCGTTGCCGGGTTCATCGTTGTAAGACCCATTTTGTCCGAGGCTCCTTTCGTGGCTTCGTAACATCGGTTTGTCGTGTAGGGTTGTCAGCCCTTCCCAACTTCCAGCCTGGAGGACCAGTTGGTACATTTTGTCTCGTTTTCAGGCGCTGGAGACTCATCATCCTTCCCCGTCTTCAGTCTTTAATAAAGTTTTTTCATTCATAAGCCATCACCCCGTTGAAGTGGAGATAGTGTTTGGTAGTGGAGCTGTTGGTGTTGGTTCAGCAGGCGTTTCCCAGGTTTTATGCTCCATCGTGGGTACCAATCCACGTTTCGCCCTAGAACCCTTTGACCGCCAAAAAGCAATAAAGCTAGACTTATCACTGGGAGTTCCAGTGTGTTACATTTGTTCATAAACAGGTAAACCTGTTTTTGTAGTACTCTATCCAACTGATCATCTCCTGTCCCCATAGCAAGGATTTAAAGTCATCAGTATATTGGTAGGTTTTAGTTGGGTCATTGAGTTTGGAGTGAAGCGGGGATAAGCCACTATTTACCAAGCACGACCACTACCCAGCTTCAGCTCCCTGTATTCCAGAAAGCGCAGGGTCCAGAAGTATATGTCAGATGGCACATTGTTTTATCTTATGATTTCGGCAGGCAGGGGTAGGTCCAATCTCTCGAGCACTTTGCTGACCTCAACAGACGCAGCTTTCATGACTCTGTCCCTACTCTTGGCTACAGAAATTTTCAGCAACAGGTCATTTAAGCACGTCTTGATCGATTTCCCTTTTCTGTACGCATAGCAATGTTCCGCAAGCACGTTTTTAAGGTTTTGTGTAAAATGTTGTTTCGCCAAATCACCCGAGTCTCCAAAGGCAATTGCTCTGGCATTGAAGTCTCTAATGATAATGACATTTTGCAGGTTGCAGAGAAAGTTCATGAGTCTCGTAATTGCGTCCATACTCCCTTCTTGGCTAGTTCGTCTGCTGCCTCATTACCTTTCAACCCAACATGGCCTGGAACTCAGAGTATCCAGACCTTGTAGAGCGAGCCGAGCTTATTCAGTCTCTCAAGCTAGCGCGACGGTTAGTCACAACTGCTTCAAGAATAGACATGGGATCAATGAACAAATTACACCCGCAAAAAGTATGGCAATTAAGATGCGATGGATGACTGTCATAAAGAAGTTTCTTCGAATTGTGCTATAATTCGACTGCTGTAGATATAAACGAAAACATTATTTTTCATAAGTACGCTGTAGTGTTCCAACTAAAAGCAGATCAAAGAAGGGCTAACTATATTGATTGGAGCGAACATAGCTGCGCCAAATAAGTTGAAATAATACGGAGAGAATTCATCAGATGCTCACCTCTACCCTGGGAGCAGCAGAGACGAGGCAGCTCTGGTGAGTTTTGCCTACCCTGAACGAAACTGTAATCGGCCACATTCTTTTAACTTTGGGTGCTAACCTAATAAAGGAGCCTATAAATGAAAAAGATAGAAGAAAATTCCTTTCCGATTGACTCAGAGTTTCCCCAATTCCATACAAAAATTATATTAAAAGTTTCGACATTTCTCAGCTATCGGACTATGTCCAAACTGACGATGATACCCTTATAGCAGATATCCTTGATAAACATCGAATTCTAGAAAATGTTCGCCAAATTGTCACAAAAATCACAGAAAATCACAGAAACAAGCCGCTCAGGCAAGAATAAAGAATTAATTTAAAAATTGAGAGATTTTCTTATAAAATTACAATTTTTTATTATTAATAAATCTCTTGTTTGCTTCCATTTGACTATTTGAGTAGAACGGCTTAGAATTACTTTTTATGTTCATCCATCTTTCATTTTTGTATTGTAGTAATATATAGTAGTAGTATAGTATTCAATTTGAATTAAATATATGCGTATGCAATGAATTGCAATTCTCCAGCCGAAAACTATATAACTCGAACAATTTTTCCTGCCAAGTAAGAATTCAACTTCGAGAGTTTTTACTGTGGTTTGTTTTGTCTCATTAACATTGAAAGCAAATTGTCAAAAATTCTAAAGAATTTGTAGAATAAGAAAAGCGCAACCATTGCGTTATATAATATCATGGCCCAAAAGACGGTTTCACGCTTTACTTTCCACTCCCAAAGTGGCGATTGAGTATTCAACTTTACCTTCCAACTATGGCAGGTATTTTATTCTATACGTGAAAAATATAAATGCGAATGGTCAGAAGTACTTAATATACAAAGTTTTTTGGAACTATAAGCTTTATCACAGACTTTTGCCTTCGACGAAAATTCAACCATGCAAGAAGTCAGTTTTTTACGATAATTTGACAGGTTTGACAGCCTGTACATGCCTTTATTTTCCAATAGGCCCTCTGACTTTCCGGGTTTTAATTTACGAACAACAATGCAACCAATTCCAGATAAAGTTTTTCGTGCAACGAGCCTTGTTGACTCCTCTTAGAATATTTAGTGATGACAAATGCTTTTTTCTATCGTCTTGGCCTTTCATTGCTCCGCGCGTTAGTTCCTCGAATTCGGTGATGATTCCTTGGCGTTTGCTTACAGCACTCGCGAGTCCATCGGTGTAAGGGTCGAATTTGACTAATTTTTCGATAAAAAAGTTTTTCACAATACCCAATATCGTTCTAAACCCTAAGTTTTACATAAAAAGGAAGCCTCCCTGGCAGTATCTTTTGAAATTCACCGTAAAGTGCGATGCACCGTCATATCCGATATCGCTATAAATGCTTCGATTAAAAGTGCAGTTGTTTTATTAGTTTTGTTCTTAGCAAACATGAATCCAGTGGATATCCTGTTTACGTTTATCGGTCCTCTTGAAATGCATCGAATTCTTAAGTGCCAATTATAAAAAAATCAATTTCAATATGGCCAATGCCTCATTTTGGTTAACGCTCGCCTCTTCAGTACTCATAATCTCATCTCATCCAACCACAACGTAGTGAAATTCATTAAAAATTCCTCTCTTTATTGAAAATGAAACATTTTTTTCAACAAATGATTGCAAAAACCATTTCCATGAAAACTCCAAAAAAAAAACAGTCCGCGTAAACAAAAAAAAAATAATTCCAATTAAAAGTTATTTATGAGAGTATGGTTCAATCAAATATAAAATTGGGGAATACTAAATTATTTATAGAAGCTGCTTGTTCGTGTGGTGCACGTACGATGTTCCAGCATAAGCACTGCAACCGTGAAAAAGTGCTTTTGTCATCCCTCTGTCCGTCAAAAAAGTGCCATGTATGAGGGGGTTTGGGGGTGTGTTTCACAAGTGTATGAGATTCATGACTTTCCTGAAAGCCAGTCTACCGTTTCGCAACTATATGCTCCAAATTTCCACGAAAACTTAATATTTCTTTTCCTTCTTTAGCAACAACTTTATTTAGAACGGATGCAAAAAAGAATCCTTGCAATATGAAAAGCCAAATAAATAAACAAAAATAATATAAAAATAAAAAGATAAAAAGCCAGAAACTTACTTTTTCTAAAACTCCAGACCCAGAACAGTAGGGAATTCGAAGAAAAAAGATCATTAAAAAATCCAAGAGGTAGCAATTCCCATAGTAAAATTCCACAAACGAACACCAGGTCCAGGCCCTCCTCCTCGAGAACCACCACTCGCATTATATACATATGCATGCTCTCCAAACTTCTCGCACACACATTTTATCTCTCCCTCTTTCCGCCGGGCAAAACGCAGCTTGACACATAGGCACTTGATGCCAGCAGACAGGCATGGCGAAGGGGAGTGTCTACACACGCAACAATAACTCACTGTCGCCCATCCTCCTTGAATATTTTTCATTTCCCGAGTTCATGCCATGCGTACAAAAACCTGCCCCTACGTCAGAAGTCATGACCGTCGCATATCCTTTCCTGTTTCGGAGTCGACCCTCCCCAGTCAACCAACTGTAATTAAAGTTCAGAGCGAGTGCGACTGGGACAACGCTATCAATACCAGGGTCCATTTTGGATTCAGGTAATAATTTCGTACGCGTGGGCGCGAACTTCTTCTTGTACGGTGCATAAAAATGAGGAAAAGAAATTGTCTGGACCAAAAATGGGCAGGTAGTGTGCGTGCGAGAGAGGGATAGACGATGGAGGAGGAGGGTGTTCTGGTTGGTTGGCGTGTAGACCGGTTCTGTCTTTTTTACTCGTTAGGTGTACTAACGACCGGGCTTGGTCTGACCGGTTTCCCACCCTTGCATGACCAGTTTTCTGACTACTTTTTTTTCAATTTGGGAACTTCTTGGATTTCTGGGTTGTCGCCAATCTTCAAGTCAGTTTCAAGGTGTCGTTCAGTTCGAATACATTTTGTTGGGCGAAGTGAGTGCGGCGCGCGTTTGGAATTCTTGTGTGTTTTTTTGTTTGTCCTGGATTTCTCTATCGGCAAAGTGTTTACGGTAACGGTGTATGAAAACATCGTCGGCAATAAAGTCAACGGGCTTCTATGGATAGTGCACGGATTTTTTAATGATCCTTTTTCTGTGGATTTATACGCGCGGGGCATATTACTAGGTGATTTCAGTGTGATATATTATTTGGCTGAATAATTTCTGTTTACGAGATTTAAACAATTCACTAAGAAGTTTGATTTCGCCGGGATATGTTTGCTGCACATATGCGTACGCTTTACCAATCTGTTGTTTCTCGTTCTTGTGGATTAGTCGCCATTGACCGTAAATAGTGCCCATGTCTACATCTTTCATGCTGGAATAAATAGGATGTACCATAAAAAGGATACTTTATAGCCAGATTTTAAATAGTTGCACAACAAATATCACCACAAATCCCCATGAAAACAAATTGAATTGAGAAGTCGAGGATAATTCGCGTAATTTTCTGATCCTGAGAGAAAGTGTTCAGTGCGGGAACTCGATAAAATCGGAAACATCAGTATTTTCTTCGACTCAAGAAACAATTTGCTGGAAATTACATATCAGTTCTATTAGAGAAGCGTATCCTTTATCGGCAACGCGGCTTTTTGAGAATACCACAATAAAAGGCTGACCCTAAATTTTGAGTGCAGTGGTTTTGAGATCAAACCACTAGAGAGTAATCAGGCAAACTTGGGTACGTAATTGAATGTATAATATTTGACTTGCATCGTGATAACTACTGTATTACCTTCCAAATGAAAATATGTTAGTTCCGTGCGACTTTAGTTTTGCATATTATCAAAAATTATCCATTAAGTAGAATAAACATAACCATCTATTCCATATGCCCCTTAGCGTTGCTGCAGTTTATAAAAGATACAATCAGCTGATTCGATGCATCATAGTCAGTCATAGCGAGTCTGAAAGACCGTTAGATTGTCATATGTTCACATGCTGCTTTCAAAGCAACCGCAAAGCCATGTCTGATGAATTTGCCACTACTTTGAACGAAACCGCATCTCATTTGCTTGCATTTGCATTTCGTGTAAACCAGTTTTGCTATTCATTTATATTCCAAATGAGAACTACAAAATGGCGACGGGGATCACTGAACTGTTTTTCGAAAACAATCCTGAATTTTGTTGTAGACTGTGGGTAATTCCTACTTAAAATAATTTGGCATCTAGGCAACCTTCATTATCTAGACTGATTTTGATACTTTTATGCAAGTAAGCCGGGCTGGCTGATGAATCTATTCAGAATAAGAGGGTCTAAGGATTGCGTTTTACCACATGGATTTTGCAGGTACGATGGCTACGAATTTCCCTGGCAGGTACCACAAAAGTCAAATTATTGAAAACATCTTCGGAGGTACTTTACTGACGAAATCTGCAAAACTCAATTCGCAAGGACTGTCTGATAGTAAGCTCGTCCTAAATTTTGATTATAATTTATTCCCCTATTTTACCAATGTCAGATAGGTTATGCCCTTCTGACTCATAGCCAGTTAAAAGGTAATAATTAAGGACAAATCACATCTCATTCCCATTTAGCCATTCTTGAAGTTATAGTTTGAAGGCTACTTTACATTTATCATTTCAAAAAATCTAATTTGATCCATAACGTGCCTTGTTTCACATCACATCATTGGGGTAAACATCAGAATATTATTGATTCTACAGTCATCTAAAAAAGCAATCCTTTTTCTTCAACAACATTTTAAAAAAGCAATCCTTTTTCTTCTGATATCTAGGATCTGCTATTTTTGCAGCTACATTTTTATTATTACGAGATAAAAAAATATCAATTATCCCTTAATATTGTACCTACTGTATCTAAATAGCAAATTTACAAAATTTTTTTAGAATATTTCCCATTTTTACAAAGTATTTTGGGAATACACGGTTTATCAAGAAACACGGGCAGCTTCTCGGGTACTTCCCTTTTTACACATTTTCTTTTAAAAATAGGACGAATGAAGGCTCCGTTGATACAGAAGATTAGTTCAGGTCTTCGTCATTCTCATGTTTAGCGAACTTGAATTTGGGAATGCTACCGAGACTAGGTGCTTGACGATTTCTTTGTTTAAATGTAAATATTTATAGCTCCTGTCTACCCCTTTAAGTAGTTATCTGAGAAGAAAATAAAGTGACACTTTTTCTTATTTAAAAACAGTTTCAAGACTACAACTTAAATGAACCAATGACCGGGTATGATTGAAGCTATCCTTAGTTTGTAATACTTAAGAGAGCATGAGTATCATATTTAATGGCCTTGGCAAGGATCTCAATATGACCCTATGTAAACGTTTTGTACTGTTGTATGGTAAAGCGCCTGCACAAATAAAATCTTGAAAATCAGTTCTTAATGTGGAGTTTAAAATGGTCAATTTTATTGAACCGTACCTGAACAGAACTTTCATTAAAATGCTTTAAATTTTTGAAATTGTTTCAACTCTTGAAGATAATGTATGTAAGCATGCTTGCCCTATTATTGGGCCCTTAAGTATGAAATACAAAATTTCAAATCAGCGAACAAATACATTCAATCTAAACATTCGCCAGATGGATCAACACAATTTTGTTATCTTAACGGTCTATTGATTATATCGGCAGCAAAGGAGATCTAAAGCCCAAAATAAACGGCTATCCGTTGGTACAAGGTCCGGTGCAAAAGATTAGTTTCAACGTCCAGTTCTTGTAGTTTTAACAATGTTGCACTGTCTTGTACAGGGTTTGGTCTATCCTTGTTCACCAATCTTCGGTTTCGATCGTCAACTTTCTTTCTTCCAATTCCTTACAATATACCTCTGACGTAATTGATTAACCAAGTTTCGCAAAACTATGGTTTAGAAATGACAGTCTGTCATTTCGTGAGGGCAAAAAAATCCAAAATTCAAAACGAGTTCGGCTGTGTTGTTCCGATAAATCATGAGGTATCCGTCTGTCTAACTTTTTAACATTTTTGATCTGTTTCAAATGTTTACTCATTGTTGGAAAAGATACACGAAACATTGCTGCTAATTCATGAAGTTTTTGCGGAGGTCCAGCTTCCAATACGGTTTTTAATTCATCTTTATTAACATTAGCTTCAGATGTTCTACGGATCTGATTTTCAAGGCTAAAAGAAAGTCTCGTATTTTCACTAAAAACAAGCGATATATTAGGAGCCGTTTCTGCTGCGTTTGTTCCCCAACGAGACTCATACTCAAAAAGAAGTCTTATCCACGATTAAAATTACTCTAAACAGTTTAAAGGGCAAACTTTGGGATTGTTTTTAAAAAGCTAAAGAAGATATCGATATTCGGTAAAGAGATGTTTATTACAGAGGAGTGTGGAGGGCTAGTAAATTTCACGAGAGCTATTCAAGACAAAGTAGTGGCTTTCCAGCGTTTTCGAAGAGTTGTCTTTTTTGTCATAGCAGCGTGGCCGGGTCCATACCTGAAACAGTTTTAAAGATACAATACTGAGGCAAAAGGAAATAGATTAGGTATCATAACAGCAACGGATAGGACTTTCTTTCCAGATTAACTTTGGCAAAAATGGAATGTTTTTTAATAAAATAATTGAAAAAAAATCTCTTGGAAGGTGCTAATAAAATTTTAACCGCGCAAAATAATGAAAGATATCCTAAGTAGTGTCGAGGACCCAATTGTTCTAGATATACAGTAAAAATTTCAATTCAAGTGAACCAAAATTATTGGAGATATCTGTCCGACCAACTCGAAATTTATTGTATTGAGAAAAACGCGTTTAAAGTTTTAAACGTCTAAATTGCACTCATATTGAGCAATGAAAGCGACCGCGCAATTCGAGCTTCTGTAGATTTTTGTCGTACATGAAACTTTCTTATGTAATTCTTAAGATATTGAAGTATAACTTAAGCGAAAAAAGAATTTCAATTTCCCGAGCGTACTAGCATGGTGTTCCCTCGTAAAAAATAATTAGAAACTCTAATTTACGTTTAACAGAGCAGGAGTTTACGGGCACATTAAAAAAAATCGAGATCGGATTTGACAGCTGTCAAAAGAAGTATTTAAGATTTTCAAACATTTCATATTTAATGACTTAATATCTTGCGCATATCTATTGGGGACCCGACAGTTTAAATTATGTATAAGAAGATACGGCTGGCGGTTCGATAGATGAGAGTGTTCCATAGAAACAATACACCTACTTTTTTATTAAAGATTCAACATCATAACATTAACATTATTTATTATTAATGTATGATTAATACTCTAAATTTACAAACAAAACAAGTTGTGAAGAGAAAACAATCCTCTAATGATTAAGAAGCTTTTTTTTTCAAAAGATACTAAATCTATTTTTGAAATATTTAGATTTTTATTTTTTAAAAGGCTGAGCGCCTCCTCCATTCATTTTTTTTTTTAAAAACACACTAAATCCCCAATTTTGAAATTTGTGAGAAGAAGTAACCAGAGTATCCACGAATAAAAATAATTATTTTATTTTCAAAACAGTTTCTGAAATAAAGATGCTCATGAGTGATCACGCAATTCCACGGGCGTGAAACCAGTATAAGACAATAAGAGTAATTACTTGTTTTCATTGATTTAATGCTTTACTTAGATAACTAACAGTTATATTTTAGTCTTATTTCTATGCACTTTTCAAAAAGTAGAACCTTAAGGAAATCAGAATATAACACGGCGGCCATATGGCATATTAGTTTGGGGTAGAAACATTTTCACATTTTGACGATACGTTTGAAGTCGACTATCTCTAGCAATACTGGTTCCATTTTCACCAACGCTTAGATGTAGTAAAGATGTAGCTCTAAAGAATGTTTTATGTGAAAAAGCACTATATCTTTCAAAGTGGTAAAAGCAATTTGGATTGAAAACCTACAGCTTCAAGCTATTTTAAAATGTTGGTTCCTGAAAGGCGAACTTTTGAAAGGTCCCGGCGAAAAGGCTTATGTGGTTTACAGAAAGATACTCTAAAAGTCTAAATAGAGTAGTATTGTTTCCAGAATTTATTTATTTATTATTTTGGCAATTTCGATGTAAAGAGAGCCCCTTGCATTGGTCGACCGATATGTCTAAATGACTTCTGAGGTGCTATAATACTAATTGTTACTCGCAAAGCTTGTCTGAAATCGTTTGATTTCACGCGGATTTAATAAAAAACTCAAAAAATCTATATCACATCATTTAATTGCGATTTTTTTAACCAAGTTTACACATGCAATGAACTACCCAAGCGGGTCAAAAATATGTAATTATTAAAACGAATTGCCACTGGCGGTGACAAATCGACTATGTCTGATAATGTCAACCAAAAACCATCCAAGCAGTAGCTATTTGAAGCTGAACAAGAAGGTAATACTCTGTTGCAGGGGGTAGTAGAAGTAAATAGTTAACTATAAGTTGCCCGACTATTCCCAAACGAGTAATTCTAACATACTCTTTATCGCAAGCAATTGATAGAGAGACCCTGAGAATGAGAGAAGCGTTTTAGGAAACCATGTAAAATTGAGGAAATCTCGAAGTGGTATCTTCCAGCAGGACGATACGATACTATAGGTATGGTGGCTAGTTAAAAACTGGAAGAACTAGATTGAGGAGTTTTGATTCATCTACAGTGCAGTTTAGACATTGCACCACAATCTCCCGCCATGAAGAAAAGCTAAATTTGAAATGTGTCTATGAAAAATACTTACTGAAATTTTTGGGCTAAAACCATAGAAGTTTTAAGAGAATGGAACCCCATGGCTACTCCCATGCGATAGAAAGTATTTCAGCAACCATGTCATTTTATAGGAAAAGGTAACACAAGCGAGAATCAAAACCAAAAAACAAAGAATGAATAATAATAATAATAATCGTTGGCGCAACAATCCATATTGGATCTAGGCCTTGAAGTGTGTTAGAGCACTTCATTCAAGACCGTAACGGTACACTACAGTATACTGTAGGAGGCAATGTGGTCAGCATTGCGGTCGCCCGAGATTATTACCCTGATTTGACTCAGGTACTCATTCACAGCTGAGTCGATTGGTATCCGACGTCAAATCACGATACAAATTCCACTGTCACCAGTGAGATTTGAACCGCGACCTTCCGCACGACAGCCTTGTGCTCTAACCACTCAGCTATCCGGACAGCACTAAAGTATAGCTTTAATTTTGAACAAAATAGTCATCTGTTAACATTTTTCAAACCATCATTTTCTTACCAACTATTATTTGGGCCTTTTCCAATTTAGCTCCCTCACTTACGGAAATCTTTGCCTCTTTCAGATTAAATTGTTCAAATTTAATTGAACCAAATTCTAGGAGTAATGAAATTCAGAGAGCTTTTTTTTCAAAATCTTCACTCAATTGTCAACAAACGACGTCCTTCATGTGAATATTTTAGAACATACTTTCATGCATACTTTCGTTGTCCACATTTTGTTAAACCACAATTTTACAAAGCAGAGTTCTTATAAAATTTTGAAAGAGAACTGTCAACAAAATATAAATTTTATTTGATATATCAAATAAATTCAATATATCAAATAAATTTGATATATCAAATAAAATTCATATTTTGTTGACAGTTCTCTTTAAAATTTTTATAAGAACTCTGCTTTGTATGTGTGTATACACCAACCAAGATTTCGCAAGTCACCTGCTCGCTCCTTCGATGTCCAACAAAAGTACAGAACTTTTACATTTTGGTCCATTATTGGATAACTTTTGGTGGCATGCCCAAAATTTTCCTTCGTCAGTCACTAGTTCTTCTGATAAATGTGCTGATCGACTACCAAACTATCGAATAGCTGGTTCATCCAAACAATTCTCCTTTGGAGGATTTCCTAGAATTCCAACCAAAATTCCTGCTGGAGCCAATCTAAGAAAGTTGGTTTACTTACCAATGCGGCCTCGGTAAAAAACTGGTAAATTAGCTGAACCAAAGCCGCAGTTTTTCGTCATGATTTTTCAATAACTATCAAATGGTGTTTTTATTTCCCAGAGGCATGAGAGCAAACCCTGAATAACTAATGTGTGTTTTCGGTGTTTCAAGAACATACAAAAAAATCACGCGCAAACCCCATTTCGGCCGTTTTATGAGCCAGCGCCAGTTGCGAGGTATAATACAATCGAAACGGCCTCTATAATAGAATTTCTTGAAGGCCTGCATGTTGTTCAGTCTTTGGACATTTCTCTCCTCTCTTAGTCGTTTAAAACGAGGATTTTTCGATGACGAAAGCCTAAATAAAACTAATTCGTCTATGTTGCAGATGTTAGAGACTAATGTTCCATTCATGCCTGAAATTTTATCCTAAATTGCTCAATTCATGCTCAATTTCTGCTGCCAAAATTATAAATTTTGCATTTTTTAAATGGGTCTAGTGGCGATCGCCAAAATTGTCCTAATATCCTGATATTCGCACTTTTAGACGTCCATAAATATATCATAAAAGTATATTTTTGACAGGAAGGTACTCTGAATTCTTCGACGTTTTCCTTCTATGAAGGTCAAGTTAGTCCGATTTTTTGAAAGTTTTCTTTTAACTTTTATGTTTTGTTATCCTTTTCAAGCTTTGTTCCATTCGGTAACGGCTTCAATTCGTCTAAATCGGGTTCCCAATATCTCACAATCATAAGGTCTAACATCTTGTTTTGGCGAGCGTTTAGGTTTTCTTCCAATGCTTGAACGTTAATGCCAAACTTAGCAAGCGAGTTATCATCAACGGGGAGGACATGACCGAATCATCGAGGGTACTTTTTCCACAACTTTCCGATGATGAATGCGGCGCCATGTCGGCCATAAACTGTAAAATATTTTTTTTTGGCTTGAATGTCAGCCAAAGTTGTTTTTGCTACTGTTTTTATGCTATTTTTAAATAACTTATTCCACAGTCAGATATTTTAAGCAGAACATTTTCGATTTGTAGTTGGCTTGTATGACTCGAAATGAAAAAAAAACGTCTGAAACGTGGGGAAGAAATTTGCAGACGCATATATTATTTATGCGAAAAATATGACAGACCTGTGGTAGCCTGTGAAATCATGTTCTAGCATTATAGCTTATTTAAATTAGCGAGAAGCAACAAAACAAAATCATAAATAAATAAATAGCATAAGAAAGGATGATCCGTTTGAATCACTACGATCAAAGAGACTTCGATTAATGCGCCGCCGTTGCAAATAAATACCTTTTCCATCGTGTTTCAGCAAAGAGGAAGTTGTTTTATCTACGACAAGGTTTTTTAAAAATACTATAACAATAAAGGCGTGTCTGATATTTATTGTTCTTTCTGGCAAAAACTCCCAATTACCAATTTCCAAGTGGCGCTTCTAGGTTTCATCTATTCCTGAGTTTTCTTTGAAGGCATGAAAGTTGCAGATGTACAAAAAGAATGCTTTTCATTACTGATTGGCATCCGGTATTATACCTTTTTTTAAATCAAAATTAATTTTTGTGAGCTTTATATTATGATCATAGAATGTCAGCTGAATCAATTTTAACTGCGTTTGGTGCAGTTTCCGCTCTTCTTTTTGGTGAACGACACAATTTTCGATAGAGTCCACTGAGCCTTCGGGAGAAAAGTGACCAAAGCCGCAATATTTAGTTTTTTAAATAACTCAAGAAAATCAGTTCCAAAAAACTATTGAATTTGCTGGAGGAACCCATATTTTTATTTTGCCTTCAAATAAAATTAATCAATAAAATCTGTCTAGTTCTTGATGTTTTGCGTTCATTATTGTCTGCGACAGCCAATTTATGACATTAGGACCATTTTGCATAATTTTTTTATTCATAAAAGAAATGGCAAATGCACGGCCTTTTCAGAATAAAGTTATTTGCATTAATCAAAATTTTATATTTTTTGAGATTTTTTGTTTAGGGAGTAACGACATCACAAAATCTTCAAAAAATATCTTTTTTTGTTGGTGTTAAGTATGCTTTCAATTTTCTTGAACAAGGAGAAGAAGCTTAATATCTTCGGGAAAAAAAACTTTCCTTAGAATTGCGTGTTTTTCGTGTGCGAGAAATGCCTATATATGGTGCGTACGACACGTTTCAAGGATATGACCTAATAGATTTGGGACAGTTCGACTAAAATCAGGGCTTCTACTATGAAACTGAAATTGACTGATTATGGTTTTAATGTTAATTTTAAGTTTGCCCTTGGAATCATAAACCTCATTGCCGTTTTTGCTGTTATTTCGCAACACGGTTGATTTAGGTGCAAAATTTTTCCTAGCTGCTCCTCAGGGTTGGCCTTCTAAAGTCTACTCAACTTGCTAAAAGATATAAAATCAAGTAACTGACATTGCAGTGTCTTTCTTCAATGCTGGTTTTGTAATCATGTTGTGTCCGAAACACGTGTCTGCTGAAAACTTATCCTTTCAATAGTTTTACGAAACGGGAGGATATTCCGAAACGAACTATAGGAAACAAAGGAACTACTTTTAAAAAAATTAAAAAAATAGTGCCCTTTTTTCAGAAGAAAATTCTTTTTTTCTTTCAAATTTGTTCAATCTATTCTCCGGTCTTTTTTTGTTTTCTTGGTTAAGCTGGAGAGACGTTCATATCCTCAATTGTTCCGCAAATCCCTTCGAATGAATACCGTAGTTCATTTTTCCATCCAATTCACGACCTTAATGTCTATAGTCCTCCTTCAAAAGCACTTTAGGACGATCGTTGTCGAATTCTGAAAATCGTCAAAATCGACACAATATTCCATTGCAGCAAATTACAAAAGCACAAATATCAAGTGGGATGATTTTCTTTTACTAAATCTTACAAAGACTGAATTTCGGGAACCGGTTACCTCCTTTCATGCTTTTTTTCCATTACTGCCAATTTGGCAAAAAATGAAGCCTTTTATATTGAATCTTGAATCTTTTTAATGTAGGTGCTGACTGTAAAATATTAATTGTTTGGGTAAAATAATTTATTATTATATTATTTTTTTTTGAGGGAGTTGAAGTAAAACAAATCCTCATTGTAATCTGTTCACTGTCGGCCTGACTTTTAGCGAAAACGGTTACATCGATTAAAAATAAATTTGGTTAATATATCTATCAAATTCCCAGCAAAACGTGGGAAGCTTGAATTTGTGTACACTTTAAGGGGGTTCCCTATATATACATACTTATATATATATATACACATACTTTTGTTGCTGGAAAATACAACATACAAGTCGTAGTTTTCATTTCAGCTGCAAAATAGAAGAGTATGGGGTCGGAAAGAAAAAACCGAAGTGAGACAGGATTCATTTTCAAAAACTACGCAAAAATCAGGCTTATATAAAATCTAGGCTTCGAAATACATCTCTTTTCAATATACTCTCACATAAAATTTATTATATGATATTCAGGTATTTCCACACTTTTTAAATTCCCATAAAGCCCATCCTGAAACAACAAGATCATACAACAGCATAAGGTATGATATAGTGCATAATACTGGAAAGTTTAGCGGAAATCTTACTGTTATTAACAATATTGTGTATGATTTCATTATATTTTAAGGCATAGAATGTCAGTATTACATTAAGCTGGATAATCTGACATATAATGCAAAAGGCGAAGGAGTTACTTTTTTAGTATCTTCTTTAAGTGAACTTCTGTAAGCCTGCTAAACTCACTGTGAAACCAGATACTAACGCAAGCAGACTAATATCAATGCGGTACTTTTCAGAACTATTCCTAAAAATAATGCATAATTGAATTTAAAAATGAGTACGAATGGAGCTATGGTGTTCCCAGGGCTCCTTGCATCCTGCTTGCAGTTCACCGACTTGTTTCTTCAGTTTTGATTAATGATTTGCAACATTCCTTTGATTTTAACTAAAAGAATTATTTTAACTAGCAAAATGAAGCGAGAAACTATGTTGACTTATGTTCCAGAGGGGGATAACTAAGAAACGCAAGGTATCTACTTTAAGTGACAAAATACGGAACAAAACGAAGCGCGTGATGCCATATCTGCCTCACCATCTAGTAAGTGAATAACGGCAACGTGCCAACCTTACCAATTAACTCCAATAATTTTATTATTTGTTTTCTGTATCAACGGAGCGGCTTGAATTTCCATATGTTCCTCCCTCAGTGACACGGAGACTATGTAGGGTCATTTATTTCTCCACGAAAATTAACCTAAAATTATGCCATAAAATCACCCTACCTCCAATATTAGCTCATCTTCCTTCAGTATCCAGGCACTTTCCAATCTACAAATGAACCTAGCAACCAAAAAAAAAAATTAATTCTCATCAACCCTCAAAATCAAAAGGAATATCCTCGTGGCTTAAAAAAGATATTTTGAAAACAAATCATTTCTTCATTCAAATGCAAACCAACATGATCATCTTGAATGTGACTAAGAACAAGTTTCTGCTTCTAATACAAACGAATGCAAATTTACCGAAATACATTTAAAATATATTATTCAATTTCTGTCAAATTGCCATTAACAGCTTATATGATATTGTCAAAATTCAACCTACCGAATTTAGTCCTAATGAAAACAGCAAACTTCTAGTTTTATCAGAATAAGCACCAACGTCGCATTGATGTCTATCTTCCTTTCGCTTTTTGAAATTCTTCTTTCTTTTTTCTGTGATTTTTTCTTTGCTATTTATATATTCTGTACCAAAACAATATTTTAATAAATTTTATATCATCTCTTGGAAAAATATGTGGAGAATTTGGCGGTTTTATTGGGGCTGAAGAGGGTTTTGCTGTTTTCTTCTTTGTAACTAAGTGGAATAAAAAATGGCTTGAAAGCGAAAAAGTGAAAAAATGTTTAGACTTAAAAATAGGATGTTGATTTTTTCTTGAACGGGTGGACTTTGCCAATATGACAATCTGCAGTATTACTAAATAGAAAGCACGAAACATATTATGAAATTAAAGTTAAAGTTAAAGAACATTTCAACTTTTCGACACAGTTCAGAAACATCTTCGCCATTACTTACCGAATGTCGGTTTTTAATTAGTCTAGATTTTGGTTCGACACCTTGCTTCGAGTATTCCAATCGAGTTCTAGTTCTAATCCGTACTATTGACTAAGTGACACCACGAATTCTGAAAATTGAGTGTTCTGAGAACTTTTCGGGCAGTAATGATAAAATTTGTATTTTATGTGGCTTGTAACCCTAATGCGCTAAAACCTTACATTGCGCTGATCAAAATACTGAGGGTCAGAAATGCTGGTAAATGCGAAAATAGGTGGAGAAAGACGTATCTTGGCCATTTTCAAAAAGTTGGAGTAAGACAACCGTAGATTATACATAAACTAACTTGAGTGTAGTCATTTGATAATCAAAGCCTTATTAATTCATGGCTTCAACAAACAAGAAACTCACCTGACCCCTTTTAGCTGAGACAGCGTACAAACCAGTTACGGGTAGATGTGTTGATTAGACGGCGTAAGTGGCAGTGGATAGATCAGATTTCAAGAAACGAGCGGCAACAGCCTTGTCGGTTATGTTGTGTCATGAAAGCTAATATCCCAGAGAGGGCCGCCCTAGAAACACATGGTGCAGAACTATGCAGCCAAAAACCATAAAATGGGGTCGTTCTTAACCTTTCTTATGCTGACATTTTCATTGCACGATAGTTTCCTTCAAAACAAAAAAATAAAAGCCATCAACAGCGAATGTTATAGACGCTCTGGGGGCGTTAAAAGGAAGAAGTTGTTAAAAAACGATTACATCTAAACAAGAAAAAAAAAATTCCATCACTAAAAAAATTTCCCGACCGTATTCTCCCAATGTGGTGTTACAACTATCTGCCGTACTTCAGGAAAATAGATTTGAATCCAATCAAGAAGTGGCTGTCGAAACCGAAGTATATTTTGAGGTCCAAGGCATTTCATTTATTGGGGCCTATAAGACGTCATGTACTCCAAAACCACGCCTACTGATAGAATGTAATGAATAAATATGATAACAAAAGCCCAATTAAGCAGTCAGAAATGGTTATATGCTAATAATTGTTGGTGCGACAATCCATTTGAATCTGGACCTTGGAGCACATTAGAGTACTTCATTCAAGACCAGCACCTATACTTATGTAAAACTAGTCGGAATTCCGGACGCTGGATGCTTGGGGTATAACAGTTTCGTATTCATCTTTTGTGAGAAATTTTCTATGAACATTTTCCCACATACCTAAAAATTAAAAATATTTATTGATTTATGTGTTTCCAAACTCCATCTCTGCCATTCATATAAGTTTACTTTATTTGATTATGACGTCGTACACGGTTTAGAGTGTGATAAATTCACGGAAAATACGTAACTTTGGCCTTCTACAACTATGTTAATAATAGTTGGATTTCTTCCAAACTTTCCAAAATTGTGTCCTATATTATTACTTATAATGGTACTATATTTTGCACTTATAGTATGAACTTAAAGGTTTTTTTGATAAATTTCCAAAATTAGGTAATATGCTATTATTAACTTTATTTGAGCAGACACCTGAACGGGATGTATTTTGAGACATAGGTTCGGTATGGATACACCATTATGAATTTTCCCAGATTTTTCGATTGGACAGGTTCTGGGAACGATACCTGTTACATCTATTAGGACACACACTTTGACTCCTCACTCTCATATGTTTCACCCGGTATCAAAAATAAGATCAGTTAGGAAAATTACTAATAGAGTCCTTTCATTTGATATCCCACAAGACCATATTCTGTGAAAAAAATATAAGACCCCTTTTTCGTATATATATTAGGAACCCCTCTTCAACCTAGTGGAAAATGATGCTGTAAATGGATTCATATACTACAGGCTCGCACCAAATTTCAATTTTAATTGGCTCAGCTGTTTTCGAATCAATAGGATGCGACTGACAGACAGACAGACATTGAATCGATTCTAATAAGGTTTTGTTTCAGACAAAAAAATCTATTTTTAAAAAGGATGATCCGTGATTTCGTCTGTGATAAATACAACACATTGCTTCACGCTTGCCCTGGATGCAGCGTGACCGAAGTATGTAGTTCTCAGACGTTGATTGCTTCCTTTTACGAATATATGAATATATACCAGCAAAACATGGGTGTGAATTATAACGCGGAACTTTGTCCCAATTTCCAGTTCCCTCACGACCCTCTAAGCACCGAACTGTTTTTGAAGAAGATAACTTGCGATTTCGTCCAGTGGAAGGGCAACTTCCTGATCTATATTTTTTGAAACTATTTTGGTGTACCAATAATAGCTTACTGCAGAGTTATGCCTGCATTTTCCAATCCATTCCCTAAAAAAGGAAATAAATTAGGCGCAAAACACATGATTTGTTCCATATTTTCTTGAGCCTAATTTAAGGCAAAGTCACAACAACTGTCTGGGTGTCTGGCGAGTAGGTCGCGTTTTGAGGTATGGTGCAGTAACATCGAGCATAAGTCCGATCTTCTCAGAAAATCGTGAGGGGAGCTGAAGCATATCATCAGGAAACAAAGAAGATGCTGCATGGCAGTGGTTGATGTGCTACAACTCCACATAGGTGTTTAATAATAATTTAACCGCTGATTTTCATTCAGCGGTATCTACTTATTTAGTCCATTTCAATCTAACCTTCAACGTTAACAGGTGCAACCACGTGAATATTTTTTTAGAACACAAGGTAATGAAAGGTCAGTGAAACACGTCGCTTGCTCCCTAGTGTGCTTGCCTTGAATTACAGATTTGTATGTCACCCATTTCTCTTACGAAAGTTGCATTTGTCTGAAGTCATACCTAAGAGTATAGTATCTGACTATGAATTTTAAGCCAGCAGTCCGTTCTAGAGTATATTTTGGGCATTTCGGCCTACGATATTAAGGCATAGCTTGGAATTATAATTTGTTTAAATATCAACTTTCCAGAATTTACTTTTAATTGTAAATTATCTTTACTTCTAACTGTGGTGGCAATAGTGGCTGAAGATCTAACTCTACCTCAGAGAAAGGTACTACAAAACCCTAAATATGACGCGTTAAATGTGGTTTAGATGACCTATACAGAAAAAATTAAGAATATATCGAACGCACTGTGTATCTTTTCATCGATTAGATAATGGTGAAGAGAAAAGCTATTCATATCTCGATGACTAATATAATAATTGCTTGGTTTTTATTTTTATTCAAAAATATCTGGTATGCCAAAACTCAGATAAATAATATAACCGTTCAGACAAAAGAACATACTTCACGACAAATTCATCTTTTTCAGGCATCTACCTTGAAAAAAGTTTCAGTTTCATACATTGATTGAAATAAGATGAAAAAAAATTGTGTTATCTAAAATGATCATTTTATGTAAATTTAGCAAATTGATTTCTCGTTTTTTTCTGTTCGATTAATGAGGTTCATTCTGCCTGACGTCTGTTCGGTTTACTTCTCGCTTCTCTGCCATTAAACCATTTCGTGATTTCATATTATGGAAATGCCCAGAAAATCGGAGGGAAGAAAAAAAGAAATCTAGAAGACCCAACGTATAGTAGATATTGTGAAAGAAAAAAGCCATTGAGGCACTTTATCGGAGGATATAAATTTGACACCTCGGTGCTCAAATTTCTGATGGAATCATTGGAATTTTATTTGACTCGGTATCTCCTGTCGCGACAAGGCCAATATTCATCTTGGGCTGCTGACAAAAAGAAATAGATGTGAATGTTGTCTTCGTTTTTGTGGATGGTATATGCGAATGGCATAGAGTTTACTTTCCTGGATTCAGAAAATCAAGTCTTGTTTTTGGAAGAAAGAAAAATGCTTTCAAGAGTAGAAAAACTCGCAACTTATGAAATGTTGCACTATCAACTGGGTTTCATTCAAGAAACGATCAAAAGATGATAAATATCTCTCTGTTTTGAGTGTCTAATGGTCATTTGTCTTTTGAACCTGTGTGTGTTGTGTTTAACGGGCGCCTGACCTGTCGCTGTCGCGACCGATCAATTTGTTTAAAGTCGATTAGTTTGTCAGTCGTATCTGATGCAGGCAGCAAGGTTCGAGTAGTATCTTGAGATTTAAGGGTGTATTCTACTCAATTCATTGAAAGTGTATTGTCTTCTAAGTATATAAACCAATGAAAAATTGACTTTAACTACGGTTAAACAAACTGATCAGTTAAAATCACTTCCATGTCATAAGCTGATGTTCGAACATGTAATATGTTTCCCGTCTTGTAAGATATTTTGCAATTAGAATGTAAATTATTTTATGGTTCACAGAGAATTTAACCTAACTCTAAAAATTGCTAGCCTATGGCCTGAAAGCTCTCCTTAAAATATGAACCTGACGTCTAAATGTTAGAAACCCAGGAACTCACATAATTCTTCGTCAACAAGGAAATATGGTGTATACATTTATGTTTATGGTATTTTTCCAGTATTTTAATCCTATTTGTACCAGGTCTGATTACATCTTAATTTATATTAGGTACTTACAAGAAGCGGCAAAAATGATCTAATTTTGAACACCCGCTTAAGTTGAACCATTACCCAAACCAAGACCTCACACTTCTGCATAAATTGTGAAACGCAATGACAAACATCGAAGCATGAATCCAGATAAACCGGAAATCTTAATCGCAGCAAAGCATCTGAGCAATTCAAAATATCGTGCAAACTCTAGGCCTCAATCAAATTAATATCATTTCTACTTTTGATTTAGAATATATAAATTAATTTATTATATTGTAGTGGATCCTAACTCGTACATTAAATGCTTTTTATCTACAATTAAAATTATCTGATCGTATATTGACAATATGCCAGAAAACCAATAGGCATGCCAATTTGCTCTAAATTAATAGGCGGTGGCTAATGTGCAGACTATAAGGGTTCAATCGATTAATTTAGTATCAATGTGTTATATTTAAATGGAGTTAGTTCTGCAATATGGAGTAGGGACATATTTTCAACTGAATGAATCGACACCGACAGCCTCCATGAACACGCGAGACTGCTAAAGAGTTCAAAGCAATAAAAATATGATGTCTATCTAGGCCCGATTTAGGCAAAGCAACCTTTTAAATTTAGTTTGATAGAAATTAAATCAAATAACTCCTACACATTACACAGTCGAGACTTGACTTTTAGGCAAACAGGAAATCGTTAGGAATATGATTTCTCGATATGATATTTGTTATTGTTCCAAAATTTAAAAATAAACAATAATGACAAAGAGCGGTCGTTGCAGACATAGACGATCTCCGAGATCTTGAGACAATTTCTTGAAGTAATTTTGTATTGTTATTTAATTATAAACATGTTCTGCGGAGCTGGTTTTGTTGTAACAATGGTTTCAAGAACAAGTGATTGTTAATGAATTTATATTGAATGAGAATGGTTTTATTCAATGACTGTTCTTGATTATGAATGAAACAAGTACATTCCTTTTAACAGTGTAGTGGAGTTTTTTCCCGGCACGTGTTATTGGTGTAGCAGGTAGAGCAACTTATAACAATTCAAGAGTATGGAAGCTTAATTCGTGGCAGCATTATGCTTCCACTATTATTTAAGATGAATGAATAATGCTCACCATACGCCACTACATAGCGGGTGAATGTCGCAACACTGGTCTTAAATGACCTACTGATACTGATCTTATAGGTAGCCCTTAATATTTTTCTTTTTTCCTAAAAAAAATGACTACAAACACTTGGATCCTTTTTCTGTGGCCACGACTCTATATCATATTTATACTGACGTGAAGTTTCCTCAATTTTTGGAACAAAAGGTAGAGTCTTCCAGCTGATTTGGTCTGTCAAGTAATTTAAAAAGAAAAAACTAATCAAATACGGGCCTGAAAAAGGCCGGTGAAAAGGGGAAGATTCTGTCTCGAGCTGGGTTTTTTTGGGGACCGAAATTGAAATTTCAGTGAAAGAAAGATCAACCACACCTACTTTCAGTGTCAGTCCAGCGTTATCCTTCGAATGTTCTTACGACACAACTATGAACTACCACTCTATGCATCGTTTTCCCGAACCGCTCCAATAAGGAGCTCTCCTTGTACCACCACGTTCGTGCTATTACTTCTGCTTAGTTCTGGACACCTTTAGCCGGCGTTCTCTAGTATAGTTGCGTCACTGGCGTCGGTGCGTCATGAATGTTTGCGTTCGTCTTTGTGCGGTCCCGCCGCTGTAGGCCTATGGCTTGGGCAGTATTTGATGTACTGATAATGAAACTGAAGCAACTCTCAAAAAATATTATCAATAGGAAAAAGAATCGAAATAAAGACTTGGAAGATGCCCTATACTCCATAAGAAGGCGTCTATAGGAGCCCAAATTAGAACAAATGCATGATAAAGATCAATATGATGACCCAAGAAAACTTGCAAGCCCACGGTTGCTCATTCTATGAAAAGTACTTAATCTTCTCCCTAGCAATGGACCGAGTTCAAGAGTTCTACAAGTGGATCCTAATAAATGAAGTTATTGGTGGATTATCGCTTAGAGAGAGGATTGCAGAAGATACGAAAGTATTATCTGACTGGAATTTGATAAAAGAAAAGCAAATCAAAAAATAGTGCTGCTTACTAGAAAATATTGAATAATTCATGACATCGAGTATGGAGACCATCACTACAGCCTGCTTTAAGCTTTCACTCCCACCAGAAGCGTAAAGTCTTTTTATTCTCTTCGTCACTTTATTCTGTAGAAGATCAGTATTAATCCTTTCTACATCAATCAGTGGGAGTTCAATAGTGATCACGTTCGTTAGGATCATTCTCTCAATCTTTTTCTCAAAGTTAAGTTATGAATGACAAAATGGGCAGGTAGTCCTAAGATGTTTTGCGACAAGCAGCTGGCATATACGCTTTAGGAAGTTGGTATAATGAGCATCTCCCAACAAAGCTGCTGATTCAGTTACTCCTTCACGCTAACCTTTCTACTAAAGAAATGTTCACGTCCGTACCCGCTCATCGATTTAGGAAAGTAGGGGCGGTACTTGTATCGACTATAGCTAGTGAAAAAGCATGTAGTCTGATCGTTAATGTCACCACTATTAGAATGTCTAAAGCTTACAGAGTAAAACATCAATACTCTACTTACCACAATGCAACATCAACAGTGCAGTCAGAAGCTCTGGGATGGATTTGTGCCTCAGGGTTTCCATATTGATACAGCAAAGTCCAATTTGTTCATTAGCAATAGATTAAACGGTCTCATTTCCATACAGCCCCAAGTTTGGCATGCTTTGCCGATGCAACCACTTCAAAATTATTTATGAAGGAGATTATGGCTATATCCTGCGGTATGACCGAGGCTACGGTTTTTTTAATAATATATTCTTTTAGTTCGTTTGTACCATACCGGAGCAGTCTTTTCCAAGCGGTGATTAGTCGAAACAAGTAAATCTGTGAATTCATTTAAAGATAAATTTATATCTTCTCCCCTTTCTGGTGCAATAAGCTCAACCTTACTATCCATCAGAATGGATTAGATGCACCTAAAGGGCCTAATTCAGTGCCTTCCAAAAATTGAAAAAAGGAACACCTGAATTAGGGTCTCTTTACCTTAAGATAAGTACCGGTCTTTCTCAAGTCCACACTTGATATCCACAGTGATGTAAGTAACGCTTACTTGATACCTACTTCTTTGGGTACCTTCACTTCTTTTTCTTCAGCTTGTGTCTCGTTCCAAAAGGGGTCGGCTCATCGTGATCAGTTAAAAAAAAAACTGTCCCTCCATTTTTGCGATATCAACCATAGTCGCCAAAATAACCAAACCGCAGGGGATTAAAGCGTCGGGTACCAGTCAAGAATGACACAACTCGGCATCGGAGACCAAAAAATTTGGAAAATTCGACGTCAAAACTTTAATACGAAACGCAACTTTTATGATGATGATGATCAGAAGCTCAGAAAAAGGACGGGAGTTCCGTACCACAAGAATGAGATGTCTCATTCTAGGTATTGGCAGTATTTTGGCTTTTGATGACTTTGTTGCTAAGAAGCAATTGCTGGTGTCTGTATCCCTCTTGCTGAAGTAAGCAAGCAACAATAAGTTATTGCTTTTTTTGTTATGGTGTATGGCGAAAACTCATTACGTGAAACATTTGAAGGATGAACATGAAAAGATTTTCCAAAATTAAGTCGTGTGGAAAAGCGATCGGCAAATGACATTGCACTTAACGATGTTGTCTAAAAATGCGTTTTTGTTCACTTAATAGCTCATGGCAGATCACGAAGAGTATCTTCTGGTTACCACATTGCTGGAATAAGGGATTGTCGTGGAATCAGCACGTGGTAAACAGCATAGCATACGAACGGCTGAAGAAAGGATTGCGTTTCATAATCTTAGAAAGCACTAGCTAAACATTAACATCGGCCCATAGAGAGTCAGGTGGAAAATTATTACTTAGGAACCGGCCGCATTATGATCATCCAGGTCTACGTTAACTTCCAAATTTTTATTCATCCCATTTAAGTCGGTTTTATCAAAAAAACACAAACCCTCTGAAATCTACCCTTTCTTCACCATAAAAGAGAAGAGGGGATATTATCGACGAAAGGCTTAGAAAACAATATTACAGAATTCTACTGCTAATAGAGTATTAAAGGTGACAGTCAGAAACTGGAAAGACTTGTTCCAGTACAGCGGTAATAGACGTCACCCCCTCCCCTCCTACATAATTGATTGAATCGGAGTTGATTACTAAAGACAAAGTAAACTTCTAACTGACATGCGGGTACCTCCCCCTTAGAAAAATCAATCCTGGAGTCAAGGATAACTAACATTGCACAAGAAGCCAGTGAAATGTCATAGAGATTGTATTGCTTTCAACCAGCCCGATTCGAAATCGACACGGCAAAAACATGGTTTGTCAGGCTGCGGTATATAAATGTCACCCATCGTGAAACTGTCAAGCTTCCAGTTTTTAATCAACGTCCTGTTGTTCCCACGCCGTCACCTTAATTACATTATATTACTCCAACTAAAAATAGATGACGCATCTCAATAAAAAAGGAAATGTGCTCCGAATTTTCCTATTCAATTCCGGAAATATGTTGTCCCAAAGATAACACAATTCAAGCATTCGCTTTGAGATGAATTTTACAAAAATAACTAATTATCTATTCAAGATTTCAGATAATTTGCCTCTAAATTCCAATTTAGCACGCTTGAAACCCAATTAATATTTTGCTAAACTATTTTTATGATTAAGCTATTAAACCAGTGACCCAGGTGTTGCGAATTTATCCAAGTTAGAGGGAAAACAATTTGAAAAATATGAAAAGCGAAATTTCCATGATTTATATTTAACCTGCGGGGTCACGCTGCCAAGTACTAGAAGCGATATGAATATATGTATGACTATTAAAATGCTGATGGCTTAATATCTACATTATAATTTGGAGAATCAGTTATGAAATATATCTCTGCGATATATTCCGCGAGTTCTAAATTTAATTTGAAGCTATAAATAGATACGCCATGGGGCAATTTAACAGAATTAAAACTCATCAACGGATCCACAATGCATATTCAATTGTTTTACATCTTTTAATGTCTTTTGGATACAAAGTTTTTAATAAAGACCGTTATCGATAAAGATTAATGGACTAAATATCATAAGAGTTTTCAGAAAATATTGTTAGATTGATTCATGTTAACAGGAGGATCGAGGTATCGAACAAAATCAAACATGTGTCCAAAACTGGAGATGTAGATCGACCGCGGATATCTTTGGCAAATGGTAGTTCAAACAGACTAGTGTGCCTAAATAGTAAGCTTGGGAGTACAAATAAATTCTTATCTATTTTGTCGTCTCCATTTGCAAAATTCAAGTCATAGTTGGGAAGCGAAAAATAGCTGCCGATTATATGGCGATTGTCTATTACTTTTTTGGAATCTTGACGGTCATTTGCATATATATAAGATCCCTTTACCTCTTTCAATAGTTTTGCCTCAAAGCACATTTTGGTGGATAAACAGGAGAATAGTTAGCAGTACTAAGACGAGTTCCTACTATTATTATTTTTGTGGTTTAATCTTGCTTATTACCAAACACAGAACTAAGTTCAGGGACTAGATAGTAAGAAATCTAGTTGGACGTTGGACTTTCTGGCGTGCGGAATTCAAGAAATTTGTGAAAATAATCTACGGTTTAGGTTCCTAAGAAACAGATAAAATAAGTAGTATCCAAGCAATATAATAGGGGCTGAGATAGTATAAAGTCTGCGTCAATGCTCCTGCTCAAGGTACCGCTCACATAGAAATGCGACGTGACAAACGGATTATATGTAATGGGCCTTTGAAACTAGGGTATGAAATCCAGTTCAAATGAATGGATCTTAACACTGAATATTCTCTGAAATATATGCAACTAATATGCAGCTCAGGGAAAGATGTAGTTAAACATTCATCTTATATATGGTTGCCTTTTATGGGGTATAGTGCACCTACGCGCCATTATTTGCAGTTTCCTGAAATACACTTCAGTTTCCCCCAGGATTTCCAGGTATCTTGGAACTCCAATTTTAAAAGAACGCTGAAGTATATGTACAACCTGGGTAAAACCTATTTTACCAAAATATGGCTTAGTAATGATGAAAAAATAAGAAAAACATAAGTTTTCCGAACAAATAGTTTTGGAATTGGAAGAGTAGACGAAAAATTATCAATGTCACCAGAATGCTGGGACATACTATAAAGACCTCAGAACCCGAGCCGATAACACATTAAAGCGGTCATCGAAGAATGCGAACTTTAATTAAGTTAATCCCATTCTCGTTGCTAAAACAACGGCGGCTTTGGACTACCAGCATTCTTCCTTTCCGAGGTAGTAGCTGCAACGGGTATAGAATAGACCAAGTGTGATGGTCGAGTTCCCAAAATGTACCAGCTGAAGTTTGGTAATAGTAACTCCGGTCTGTCATCAAGTTGTTGGCGGACTCAGGACTCCTTCAAGCCCACGCAAAAATCTTCTTCTAAAATTTACCTCGAAAAGTGGATAATTTCTCACTCATATGGTCCTTGGAGAAGCTATCATTATATGGTGATGTTCTCCCTTATTGCATTTCTTCTTTTAGTCCCCAAGCCGACACTAGCTGCTGCTAAGATTTGACCGACCGAACGGCAACTTGACAATGAAGATGCTGTCATACTTGTTCATCTGCCTTCACAGTGATGGGACCCCAGACAGAACTTGGTATGAGACCATCCGCTGCCAAGTCTACGCATTCATGCAGCCAATAAGTGAACATTTTTGCGAAAAACTCGGGGTCTCCATTACGGCATTTCTATTATTCGTTAAGAAGGGAGACATGAAAACCGTAGTAAGGCTTCAAACAGAACACTGATTCTAGAACTGCCACATGAACAAATTGATGTGGTGGACAACTGTGAGGCAAGAGAAAAAAAACGGCCCTAGATTTCATATGCAGCTGCCCAGCTCCTTAGTCCTTAAAGGATGATATCTCGAAACGAAGAACCCTTGTTCTCTTTGCCTCTGGAAGACGTTTTTAGATCGGTAGGAGTCTGCCGTCGCCGCAGGCAGGAAGCTAGTTAATAGGCGATGTTGAGGGATGGTACAATGAACTCTTCTAAAGAGCTGCTTTCTAATCTTAGCCTATTGTGTCAATAACTATATCGGTAATTTGTTGGCACGAAGTTTGCTACATCTTTTGTGATCTCATTCCCGGGGTATAATATTTTTGGATTATAGACGTATGATCTCCGAAAAGGTTGAATTAAACATTCTTACCTATGCGGCGTTGCATAATTCAATGGTTTTGCCAATATGTTTAAGTTCACCGAAGGTTCCCATTGGGCTGGTTAATTTACTAATGGCAACAAGGTCATACGTTTCCTTGTCCAAATAGGACATAATAAAAATTCTGTAAACATACAGTGAATACATACATACTCGAATAACAATTCGAGTTGAAAAAAAAATCTGTTTGTTCCGAGATAGAAAAGAGAAAATAGTAGATTTAGTAATACACTTTTCACTTCATACTTTTTCAGGTGGTTCATCAGATTTTTGTTTTCATTTCAGGCTAAGTTTCTTATTCGGAAATGGCATTTATCACTTTTAAAAATTTTTTCATCCCGTTAGCTACCATCCTTGACAGCAATCATCGTTTTTTGAACTAAAGGACTTAATGCTAGTCAAAGGTTACTAAGTAGGCGTCTGCATGAAGAAACGGACTAACCGCATTGAGACTGCTTAACCTTTGCACGTTTCATATCACTATATCCGTACGTTGTACATCCTAATGCTCTCAAATCAGGTGGTGAATGGCCTGCCCTCTCAGTCCCTCTTACCCACTCATTTTGTTTATATAAATATTTGAATATTATGAGACAGCTCAACTCAGAAATGCGTTCATTAAAAATTTAATTCTTTTATTATTTTTTTCCCAAAATATATGGAAAATCCGATTTGAAATCGTGAGTCAATAGAAAACTGAGAGAAATAAGATTAAGATAATTTTGTGGTTAAAAAAGTACCAAATACAGTGGTTATCCTACCGATAGAGCCTCGATTGTTTAGAAATAGGCATTTGATGGAACTATGAACGCATAAAAGTACCAAATACATCATTTGTGCGAAAAAATTGTCGAAAATATCTGGAACTTTCATTAGAAGTTCAATTCAAATTTGGTAGTTTAATGAGTGCTTAGAGGGGATAATTGTAATCAAGTGAATTTGGTTGTAAGGATAAGTAGTAGTTGCTCATATGAGAATTATCTTAAGAAGCTTATAGTTACAAAAAGCTGGTGCCAATAAAATTAGGAATTGGTAAATGTTTATCTTCTCTACAGGAAATGCCGTATTATTAACTCAAAAGTCCAGTAAGCATTGTCAGTGTCAGTTTCGCCTCAATATTAACTCGGAATCGTATTTGGTAAACTACTCAAAAAAAAGTTCAACCTACTAATCATTGCCTTATCTAGTTTGAAAAAATCTAATGGTCTACGGCTTTTAGAAAAGAGCCCCAAAAAAGAATTTTCTTACAATGGTTTTCCTGAAGATTCCCTTCCATATTAACTTCAAAATTCATCGAATTAATTTTCGACATATCTCAAAATGCTCTCGTCAAGGGGTTTACTATCATATATACACATATGGTAAGACAATGGTAATTTCTTTGTGAGGAACCTATTGCACCCACAGTCTCTAGCTTCTTATTGTTATCTTCTTTCATCCCAATTTCAATGAGACTCTCTTTCAGTATCATTATCGTGACAATTCATGTTGTGTCAGCGGAAAGCCTACAGTAGTGGAACAAGCACAAAGTCAAACACAAAATTCCAGGATCAAAACCAGGATTCCAAACGCAGAGTCTCACTCAAGTCGGTCAACGCTCTTGGATAATCATTTAAATCTCCAGCTCTCCATTTTCCGCGAATTGCAAGAAGTTAGCACTGCTTATTGTGTAAAGACCTTGCCATAAAATTAGTTTTAGATATTTTTCTAGGGCAGGATGTAGCATTCTCCAGATTCTTTGGACTAAAAAGCACTCTAGATACACATGGTCCAAACAGAATCGCCTGAAGTTCCTTCAACTGCAAATAATGAAACACCTCCACCATGACTAGTAAATGAGTTACTAATCTCATCAACTTAATAACCATAAATCAATTTGTAACTTTTCTTCTTTCCATCCGGAGAATCAACTGTCATTCAATGTGGACTCTGAGATCAATCAACCCAAGATCGAAATCGAATGAACCGGATGTCGCATTGTTAGCCCGATAAAAATATAGGTAGATCTGGATAATAAACATTTCATGATCAGTCAATTATGCAATGGATATCGATTACTACTGGAGCTACTTCAATGTGGCATTATCATAGTTCTGAATTCAATGAATTTCACTATTTTTCAATGAATGTGTTCGAGTTACGCTAATTCATTCTTCTGCACACATTTCGGAGTTTGGAAACATGACCATAGGCTCTATGTTTTGGCCGCTATAATAGGCATAGGCATATTCTTTTTTGCTACAATCTTATGATATTGACTGGAAATAATCAATTTTTAAACTGAGAAAAAAAAATTGGGGTGTTGCTGAGGGGATATTTAGGAGAAACATGATGTTTGTGGCAATATCTTTCGCTCTTAGTCTGTTTAGTCTGTTTTCGATTCTCAATTGAGAAGGCCCTTTAAGTTCACCTCAGCCATTTTTTCGATATGATGATTTAGCTATTTGCAGAGTAGATATCGATATCAAGTTGCGGAATGGTTATATCATTTGGATAGATCACGGTTTGGAATGACTTTAGCGATCGTCATAGTTTACTATTGACTTCTACTTGCATTATCGTGCATATTATTCAACCGCGCCCCCATGTGAGGCAAAGCGCAATCACTCCTATGCACCATCGTTGTTAGTTTCTATCAATGCACCTTAGTTCCCCTACGACTTTCTGAGAAGCTTGCACTCGTCGTCCTGCTTTGCACTAAGTAATTCTACTCTGGGGAAGTGAGTTACATTGCATGGTATAACCCACTGCCGCTTCTGCTTTCTGACCAATTCGTCTTTCTGGGCCATGTGCCGGTGAATCTATCCATTTGTTGCAGGCCAGAGTACCTGGAGCACATTGTTCACGAAGTAACAACGAATGTATTTTCATTCTTAAGCCCATTTTAAAAATAATGAATATTTGTGACTAAATTTTTTTCGTAAAGAACGAACAGAATAGTGATTAAACTTCATCAACTGCGAAGGTGTTAATTCGAAAATTCTCGGTGGCTGGCTCAATGCTCTTAGACTCTGTGGGTGTCCTTCAACAAGTCGTCCAATGAGGCAAATCCAAGAACGCCAATTCGTGAACCTGATTAACAATTGGGCCTTTCGAAAAGTCCTCCACAGTGTATTTTTCGAAAGAAAGAAACTGATGCCTAGTGGCCGTACACAGCCAATAGAGCCCATTCTGTGCCTTATGGCACAAAAATAAGTAGAAGCAGATTTTTTAAATAAAATCATATATAGAGGTGGGGCTATGGTAGGTCTATTAATTGTCAAAACTATCAGGATTCAGAAAATTCATCAGTGGTTCTTGAGAAACTGATACATTTTAAATGTATCACTAATATGAACCTCCGGCTGAAAGGATCTCCGGATTATCTCCTTTAAAAATTTATCAATGTTCTGCTTTGTTGCTTTATTGGTGGTGCTCACAATTGTTGCATAAAAATTAAGGTTTTTGCGCCTAAGTAGCAGGATATGATCATATGTAGGCAATTTTTCAATTATTGCTTAAGTCATTTATTGACAGTTACTTACGTTCTGGTCTCGCAGATCATAGCATCCATCATCGACTTTTTTTGGGTTTCTTGGGTAGAAAGCTGAACTCTGGGCCAACGGGAGTTAGCCACTTTTTGCAATACATCCTAGAAAACTTTGGTAAAGTAATAGACGACCTGATTTGGTTGCTATCTATCAAAAGAGGGACGACAGTTTCGTTCATCTCTGCCCTTGGAGCAGCGTAATTGAAGCAGCTCGCAGGTGTTTTATGCTCCCTTTTATAATTCGCAAAACAGGATAAGGGGCGAATTATATCCAACGTAATCCACCCATAGTTCGGTCCAAAGCTTGGCCGGAGCTTTGGTCCGGTTCGACATCAAGTAGACGCGGACTTAGGACTCCTCAATCCCTAAACAAATACTATCTATCGTTCTGTCATTTTTTCAACCAATATTCGGACGCTTCTGTAGCGGCATATCTAATAGTATATCACAGAATAACTTGCTATTCGTAGTGATCCCAGAATATCTGGAATATAGGGCATAGTATTGGATCAAATTTTGTGAAAAATTTAAAGAAGCACCTACTTTTCCTTCAACTATTCCTTTTATCAATTTCCAAGTTCCACCGTCCAAGTCGCTGTGACTTACTCGAGTTGCTCACATTGTGGGAGACTGCTACCACTAGTTTTCAGCGGAAATTTTTCCTTAGCCTTATAAAAAGCTATTCACTGAAAGCAATTATATTATATTTTTCTTTTATTTTACATAGCCTATAGTTACTCCTTACAGTACCTTCCTTCGTATGTGTCTTGCTTTAGCTCCACTTGATGCAGTGATCCCCAAAAACCAGTGATCGTCTCCATTGGTGTCTTCAGCAACTAATTCTCACATTCTAGGCATATTTGCTGAGATTTCTGTTGGTCGGTACCCAATTTTCTTCCAAAAATTAGATCGTTATTAATTTGACTCTAAAGAATTCGTCATTCACTATTGTTTTTCCCTTTGATCCTCATATCGAAGTCTTCTCACTATTTTCTCCCGGGATAAACCTTCATTTTTTTCCTTCTGTTAGGGTATAGTTGAGGAACACTGCGCAACTTTCAAAGTAAAATTTTCGAATGTAAGTCGTTATACACATTGCGTTTTCACATGATAACACTCACATGATTTTTGAGACTCATAGACTATCGAACTGCATGAATCAGTGTTGTATGCTGCGCGACGCTGGGCTCGAAACTCATCCTACATTGAATATGATTCAAGCTTGTTCTAGCGCGTTCAAAGATACCGCGATAGTGCTATTTCTTCAAGGCGTTACCCATACTAGACGTGTAGCGAGATTTATAACAGAAGAGGTTTTTGTTAGGCTGAATGATATCTGATTTGGACCTCATTCATTCAGATTTTAGTTAGTGCTTGGTGGGCAGTCAGCATCCCCGCAGTCAGATTGTGTTTCTGTTTCACTATCATCACACTTAACCCTGTGCAAGTGATAAGCTCAGAAAGAGCGAAACAAACATAAGACGAACACAAACACCCATGACGACTGGGATTCGAATCCAGAGCAGCGAGACTAGGAGGCTGACGCTCTACCCCTTCAGGCATCGCGCCGTCAGATTTTAGCATGCGCCTGAGGAATGCCATCTGAGATAGATACTGAGGGCTACCAAATACCCCTCTACTCCTTCATCTTCTCTCAGAAAATAGTACGTTTTCATGGCAAGTGAACCACACTTGTTAAACTTTCATGCAAGTTGAAAGACGTTGAAAACACAGAAAAAAAATGTATTAAAAATTTTCGAAAGCCAGAAGAAGGAAATTCTTTTCACGTTTGCTAGTTGCAAATTAGGTACTTCTTCTACTTCAAATATTGAAATAGTCCAAATATAATAGAAGCGCTCCAACTGCCCACATTGGGCGCCTAATACGAATTATGAGGCTCTTCATTGAATTTGAAGATTTATATAATATTTTGATACACCAACATAAAATTAATTGTGCCATTCTCCGGCAACAGAAATTACTCCTTATCTATTGCTTAAGAGGTGTTAACTTCTTTATCAACACTTCAGGCCACAGATTAGCGTTATCAAGATCTTAGATTCAGATTCGATTGCTCTCATATCTTTTATCGCAGGGGATTCCGGCCCCGAAGCATAAAAAAGACCATAAAATCTGCGCTTTGTTCTGCATCAGATTTTGAATATGCAAAATTCGTGTATCTTTATTGACTAGTACAAGCTTAATCCTAATTTAAAAGCAATATGTTACGTATTTCCTGTGAGCGATAGACTTGCTACCGGTTTTCTCAAAAAATTGGAAATTAACAAATTGTATATTTTTTTCTATGTTTACCAGCGACCTATATGCTAATACGACCTATACGCTAATACGTATGCACATATATTTACAGACCGACTAATTTTACGTATCTTTTAATGTCATAAAAATTAAAGAACACCATCAAGCATACATGTGGATCGGTTCCCCTTTGCAATCACAGAAAAATCCAATTAGCTAACTAGAAATACAAGCAATAAATAATAAGAGAATAAATAAAATCTATTGATGTACGGAGTCGGAGGGGAAACGGCACGCCAATAATGCCACCAAATTCCACAAGTTTGAACTGGGAGCCGTGGTCGGAAATGAGAAAGGCTGGAATGAAAAAAAACACGTCCACTGGACAAACTTCGAACACAACAAAACAGTTTATAAATAATGGAACATTAACTAACCAGATGCGGCATGCTGTTAAGACACCTTTATAGCTCTTTCTCCTCCCTATTAAACAGTAGCCTACAACAACCGTAATACTATTTCTTATTAATTTCTTGGACATTTCGAATAATTTTTACATATACAGCGTGACGGACCGGAGACGGTCTGGTCTGCACCTACGGGGTCCCGAAAAATCAAGTCAACATCTTTTTTTCGGATTTTATATTTGTATCTGTTACTTTTTTCTGCTTTGCTGCTACTAACCAACTGAAAATTTATGACATAAATTTTGAAATTGGTATTAATTTCTTTTCATCTTTGCTGATGTTACTGCCGTTGCTGCCGCTGGGTGATGCTGCCGTGGAGACTGTTTAGGGGGACCTCTCGAAAAGGGTTAGTCAAGAATGGTATTTCGAGAAGAATTGACCGGCATTATCATTTCCATGTCGCCCAGTAACCATGACAACCAACAACAAGAACAATAATAAAAACCTGATGGTCATATAATGATGACCGTGAAGAAATATGAAGAAGTTCATCAGAGACACACAATTTTTGAAATTCTCTTCGATTTGTTGGTGTTTTTTTTTGTTCGTTCGGTCACTTTCTTATGAGTGGTCTTTGCGTTGTCAAAAAGCCAACGTCCAAATATCAGAAATGTTGAAAACCAGTTCGTGATAACAAAAACACAGAAAAGCCTAAACTGGACAGTTTCATATGAATGCTGGCTGCTGCCAGATGATATTGGTGGCATGGTCATATGGAGATGGACCGTTTGAATTCAATCCTCACTTGCTCTCTGATTTATTTATACTTTTTTTCTCCTTTCCATTCATTCTTGGCTTTCTTAAATTCACATCTACCAAGTTATTTTAAGTGTAGATATCAACATACATATTTATTGACCTGTAATGCACTCACTCACTCTTTGGTTGTCGCCGTTATAGGGTCCCAATATTGATAAAAATGAAAGTAAAATAAAATAGGAATTCTGGATAGGAAATGCCAGGTGACCGAAGGAAATTGGATTTTGAAAAGTACGGTGTTTTGGTGGTTTGGATAGCTAATATGAGGTTAAGGAACTTACGATCTGAACTTACTTTGCCAATGTTACAAATGCTGAAACGATTTGAGTTGGGCTACCACAGCTTGAAAAATAAGAGATCAGAATCTTATGCAGTAAGCATGAACAATTTTAGTCCCACTTAGAAAATAATTTTTAGGAAGAGCATATTCTGGCAGGACAGCAGAACTAAACAAGTCGGGAAACAGGAACCTGGACGCTTCAGGTACAAACGGTTTTGTGTATTTCTTATATAAAGGGATTTGAGTGTGCATTTGTCCCATTAGTACGTATTACGCAATATAGGCATATATTATGTGAGAATATCCACTTTCGGGAGATATTGACATTCATAGTCTTGAATTTGCAAAGAAGCGACAAATTTGACCTATTCTAACTGTGTTAGTAATAGTGCGATTTCCACCAAACTTGGTAGGATCATGCTCTTTGTCATAACCTATATCACTGCAAAATTTCGTGGTGCTAAGATGTACTCAATGGGGGGAGAAGGGGGGGGGGGTTGTAATCAATTACTAAAAATTATAGTAATACACTATTATTCACTTTATTTAAACAGATATACGTATGGAAGGTAGTTCGGAGCCCAGGCATCATATAGTGACAGCCTCGTGAATTTTTCCAAATTTTTCGGGTGAGTAGCTTCTGAGAACGGCTCGTTAAAGAAATGATCACTTGACCCCCCACATTCCCCATCTATCCAACAAATGTCAAAACTCCGGCTTCAGAAAGTACTAATCGAGACTTTTGATTTGATACCCACATGCCTATATTTGGCGAAAAAAATATACACCCCCCTTTTGCTTTTATGGGGTCCTTCCTGTAAAGTCGACGTAAAACGATGTAACTTACTGTATGCGTGACTGTTCACAGTTCCCACCTTCCCACCAAATTTCCATCAATTTCCGAGAAAAATGAGTGTGACGGAGACAGTAAACCGATTTTAATAAGGTTTAGTGTTACACAAAACCTAAAAATGTCCTTTATTATGGATGAGTAAAATGTTTTAATTGAAACAATACTTTTGCTTTTAGATTTTAGATTTAGATTCACAACTGGGTCGACTGGTATCCGACATCCTTCAGCCACCAGTGAGATTTAAACTACGACCTTCCGCTACGACGACCCAAGGCTCTAACCACTTGACCCATCCATAAACTAAACTTCCATTAGTTGTTAGGGGTGAGAAGATAATGAAGAATACCTGCATAGGGCACCCAACAGTTAACTACAGAGAATAGGGTACGACAGACGGATGCCTATTGTAACTGGTTTTGTCAACATTGAAGGACGAAAATTCACATCGGACCTCCAGCCACGAAATACTAACTTCAATCAGCCTTCATTTTTAGCATTGAAAAAAGGAAGCCTTCCTTTTTTCTACCCTTTCGGTTGTTCGAAATATACTGCTCAGAAAATATTCTTAATTTCTAATCCCATATTCTAAGTTCTATGTTCAATTGCTATGATACATGTATTGCATCCGCCCAAAAACTCTCATAGGAGAGGAGAGCATCCATCTAGTCAAGAGCAAATTTTAAAAAGATCTCTTGAAACCGCATTGGATCACATTCTTATTGTCGTGGCACTGACAACCATTCATTGAGTAGATGGTTGAGCAGAGGGAGTGAAAGCGACTTCGATGAATTTCTAACCAAAGGAACTAATTTCATAAAAAATAGGGCAAGTGGAAATACTATGTCTATGCCAAAAACGCGTTTGATATTCATACTGGTAGGTGCGAAATGATTCGAGTGTTGATGCCTGGTTTCTACAAAGTTCATTTCTGAGGGACTACGACAGTTTTCCGCCCCAGCTAAAATCGCAGATTAGACACGAACTGAAGGCATGCACCTAGGTATATGGGTAGGCATTATCTGAACGCAATTAGAGGAAAACAGTTGTTCTCGTTTTCAACCCAATACGACGTTCTCTAGATATTGATCGGTCTAATAAAATATTTCGCTTATATGCTCGATGGTCTACCTGAAGGTATAACAGTTAAGCCCATTAAATGCATCTAATTCAGGGATGGGAAGTGAACCCCAGTATCTGTCAACAGATAAATTTTGTTAATTTAAAACGTGTCTAACGTCCGTGAATTTAACTAGTTGACCCTCAATCTTATCCTCACCATAACAAAAATAAAATAAAATAAAATAAAAAGTTGATGGAGTACTGAAGAAGGAAATAATTGGTTGCCGAGTTACTGTATATACGAGAATGGACTCAAAACTTGTCCAGAAAAGGAAAGAAATTTTTTAATCACCTCCAAAAAGTGAATTTCCACAAATCTGAGAGACTATTTAGGATCATTGATATGGACTTTCGCTGAAAGGATCTTCGGACTATGTACTTTCGAAAATTCGTCACAACAGGGCAGTTGGTGGTGCTCAAGAAAATCAAGTTTTTTTCAGCCTAAGCAGCAGGATTTGGATGTAGGCAATATTACAATTAATTCTAAATCACTAATATACTGAGGACCAAATGCGGGCTAAGAATTGGCCGAAATAGGGCAAGTTTTGCATCTGCCGCCTTTTGAAGAACATCATCTCCCACCACAGCAATGCATTTCAGCTAGAGAACTACCATATAACTACCATTAATGCTAAGTTATTTGAAAGTGCACTTAACGTTGTCGATTCCGGTTTAGTATTTCTAACTGGCATAACATTCAGTCTAGCGATTCCGGGGACCATCACGAATAGCTACTCTTTTTGGGTACTCAGCCCCTCCAGAATCCTCCGAATGCTGCTTGAAACCTTAGGAATACACAGATTCTAACCAAATCGAGTCGCCGAGTAAATATTTTTATGATTTCGCGTCGAATGGGAGTTTTCCATTAGTGTCAATGCATCTATTCAGCGAATCTGCTTTAGATTTGACGTGGGTTTTCGAGGGCTGATTCATAGGTTGCTCATTAAGCGCGGAGTGTCATTAAATAAGCACCTAAACCACCATTGAGAGTTCCTTTAATTTATTACACACTTCCTATATGGAGCACAGGGACAGCTTTAGGGACTTCCAAGTAAAAAGTAGGTAGTATTTTGAGCCAACCCCAAAAAGTCTCATTAATGCTTCATATGCTCAGACTACTATTTTGAAATGTTTTTCAATGACCACCTATATTGGCGATATTGCAAACATAGCTAACAGTTAACATAGTGAAAAACAAGAGGTAGTTAAGCTCACTTCGCCTGTGTTAACTTACTAACTGAGCTTAGTTTGCGATTGGTTGAACGTTAGCCTTTCAATATCGTGCCTTGGCTACAACTCCTATATGCGGTCATGGCTGCTTGTATCTAGCTTTGTGCTTGGCGGCTTTCTCTAGGCTCAGCACATTCCTGTCGTTCTGGTTGGGAATCCAGTTCAGAAAGGGTATAAAGGCGATATCTATGCTAGAAAAAGAGGTCTCAAATGGAGCGAGAGCGTAGAACAGGACGCCAAACAGCTATAGAGATATCGAATTAGTGGATCTGGGCGTAAAACTGGGTTGTTTGGAGTTCCTTACCAAGGCATTGTGCCCTTGATCATGATGATGGTGATAATTTTGAAGCTAAATTATCTGGTGTTTTAAGCACACTGCAGAAATCAGTGGAATTTTCTACCTTTTAATTAATGAGTGGCTGTTTAAGATGATGCGCTTACCATCAGGTAGGGTAGGTAGGTAAGTAAGCAGAGTCTAGCTGGCTCGGATCTTCGAAGCCAGCCCGTAGCATTCACGAGAGAAAGCGGCTCTCCTACTTTGCAGCTAGAAATCTCTCTGAGGTCCATCATCAGGACTCTAAAATGTATAGAGTAGCTTTGGGAAGTGCACATTCAGTAAGTTGGGTCACTAGCTAATATTCGCAACATCTACATTCATCTTTTTTTTTAATAAGATAAAGTCATAGATTAGCGAATTCGAAGATACCCTGCCTAAATCAGGGATGAAATTGGGGATATAGATATATGACTTGCCCAGTACTTGGGGATGATAACGAAAGCGAAGCATAGTTTCATAAAAAATTGCGTAGTAAGAAAATAACAATTTATAAAGAGGAGAGTTTGTAGTTGCGCTTTACAGTCTACAAAGTAGCGACCATAAATGATCCATCCTCACACACTTTTTGCTTAGAAAAGAAAATTGATATTTCCGCTGGCACAAGAATATGTGATTTTGAAGAAATTAATAATAATCGTTAGGGCAACAATCCATATTCGATCAGCAACCTGGTAGAACACTTCATTCAAGACCGTCACCGTATACTACAGTACAATGTAGGAGGCATTTGCGCTCGCCCGAGATTATTACCCTGATTTGACCCAGGTACTCATTCACAGCTGAGTCGATGGATATCCGACATCCAGTCACCATAAGAAATCCTTCTGTCACCAGTAAGATTTGAACCGCGACCTTCCGCTACGACAGCTCTAACCACCTGAGCTGGACACTTTCAAGAAATTAGTTGTTAAAAATTGGATGCACTTTGAATTCAATTGGCTACAAAGAATTATGTTAGTAATTCCAACAGTCCAAGAGAACCCATTCATTCAAAATCACTAGGTTCAGGTGTTACTCACATTCCAGAATCCACCATCGAACCATATGCCGCTTTTATGTAAAAAATCATTCCCAGAAAAGTCAATAATCTTCCACTTATTCCAGTACCATCTCCAGCAAACCCTCCCATTTCAGCCTTTCTTCTGCACCATTGCACTTCTATTTCTAATCTCAAAAAAGGTAAACAGTGAATAAAGTAATCTTTCTAATCAATCCTCTTAAAATCATTGTAGTGTAATCCGCGATGTCCATCATCAAATCAAAAGTCCATTAACCTCCTTTTTCGATCCCATTTTTACTCTGAAGCTATTCAAAGACAACTGCGAAATTGGAAATTCCAATTGCGTCGGCAGGAGCTCTATACTGTTTTGTAAAAATCTCAAATTACGAGGACCCTGAATATGCGGATGACAGGTTCATGGTCCTTGATCCGCCCTGAATGTGTACATGGAATTTCAAATTGACCGAAAATTTCGATGATTCTCTTGGATTCATAGTAAGGATGATGAACACCCATCTTTTTGAGTCAAAGTACTGGGTTTCAATAACCAACTTGTCGTCAGTTGGGCTTTGTATCCTAACTACATATTCATAACATATCTCATCAAGAGGGGTTGAGAATCTAACGATTTTTGCGGATAAATGAAAAACAAAATTAGTAATCTAACACTCCATTCAAGGTCTAAGAAGCTGATCCTTATTGGTAAACAGGAAATGCCTAGAAAATCAAGTGCAATGTCACGTTGATTCATTGATTCACCTTTTGGATGTTTTCGGCCCCGTTGCCTTCAATTCATTTCTGGTTTCGCTATGGCAACAAAGATATCAAGTGAAGTATATCACGTGCGCTCCATCCTTGTAAGTAGGTGTTTTGTTAGTCTTATTCCCGATACCCTCACTTTTCGCTAAACGAAAGATGATGATGGTGGTGTGTTGATGATGATGAGGTTACCAACGATATTTCAAGGGCTCTTGAGTGCCACTACTGAAAACACTTGAGAGATCGGAGAATTTCAGTTGTGTAAAAGGGATCGGGCCTATTGAGCTCGTGCCAACACTAAACTGTTGAATGGTGGTGTAATAGTTGATTCGCATATAGTCTGGGAGTGTTGGTTTGGTTCAGTTTAGATGTTTTAAAGTAAAGTATAGGTTTCAATGAATGGATGGTGTCACTGAGATATTTCACATCGTTTGCGTGATAAAAATCTGTTTGTTTTGCGACTGTTCAATTACCAATAGTTTGGGGTGAATTACCAATTTTTCTTTTTTGGAGAAGCTTGTTCTCGATCTACTTGCTTGTAAAAAAGCTTTCATCCAAACTCCAGATACGTATTCAAAAAAGTTTTCCAGTGTGTAAAACAAGTATCTGAAATTCATTCGATTTAATACAACATGGGATGGATTTCAACGCACAATTCAAAATCTTTAGATGAGTTTTTATTAGTAATGACCTCTAAAGTTGATGTTATTTTTAGAGCAAAGTGTTTTTCGATAGCCCAAAATATGGCAAAAGCAACAACATTTTTCTCTCTTCCATTTCTACATAAACAAATTCCTATCCCCATTCATTGACAAAACATCACAGAAATAAAAAAAGTCATACGCATACTCAAATTTATCATTGATTTTTCTTCACGGCGTAGACACAATAGACTCACTGTGGTGGCCAGCTTCATCGACCAAGAGTTGGTTATTGCTTGTTGCTGCCATCACTAAAGTAATTTTAGGAATGGACAAACAACGGCAACTGAACAATACAAGAGACAAGAAAAAATAAACTCAGAGAAATAAAAAAAGACCAATTTTGGGACACTGAAAACTCTTAAAAGCTTCAATAAATTACAGTTGGAGTGCTGATAGCGACCTGAGGAGTCTAAAAGCCAGACAAAGTTTGGGCTTTTGATTTTGAATTGGGGAAAAAAATAAAAGATTGTTTTAAAATTTCATTAAATTATATTTTGGTGATTTTATTCATTAGACAAATTTGAATATTTTGTTCAGGCTTTTTTGGTTTCTTGCACTTAGCGACCACCTGACAGGGTTTAGAATTTGATGCAGCAGCATGAATCCTAAGCTAGAGGTGAAAACCAGCAAGCGCAAAAAGCCATGCATCGTTACAGGGATGACACTCTTTCCGATTCGCAGATTTCATACGCAATCCATTGTTCATCACCAGTTTGAAGATTCTTTATGGTGTGGTCGTGGATAGGCTGTGATGTCTGTTTTGATTTAATACGATATGCATGGACGTAACTCTTCTGATCCTAAAGTGAAAAAATGCTTATTATCTTTTATATATCTTTCAATGGTAACAAAGGAAGTACAAAGTTAATTAAAAGCGAATAAATAATAAAAGTAACAACATCAGTCAGACAAGGATAACGCTGATGTGAAACTTTCAATATGTCTATCTACCAAAAATTTCAAAAGACACCCATCGAAAGAATATTCAAAGTGGGTCCTATTGATTTTTGCAGTTCTGTTGCCTATAGAATTTCATACAGTTGCCAATTTAAAAATGTCAGTTACAACATTGTCACCCGATCTTTCAAAACAACTTGAGGTCTGTCTCGCATTACCTCCGTACTGCAGCAGGTTGTTAAGCAACTCAACGCAATTTACAACAATCTAATCCGATTGAATTTAGCAATATTGCACACATATATCTTTTAAGATTCGCGGAGCTCAGTTTATCTGTATGCACCTACAAGTCCAATTCAGTAAACAATTATTTAGGACAATATCAAATTCAATCCAATTATTTCCCAAGATGGCAAAATATAACAAGAGAGAAAGTTGCATTTCATACTTTACGCTGTAGCTGATCATATTATCTGAAACGCAATATTTTTTAAGCCTCCGGTAATAATGGTTGGAGGTTGGCATAATACTAATATTTTAGCTACGAATATTAATGTAATGCACATATATATTTCGCCCAATTGCTGATCTGCACACCAGGTAACATTTCAACTGCCCATTGGTCTTTTTTTCTGTTCATTTTCAATTGCTTTCAAATTAAATACCAACGAAATCTATTGTGTCCGGGACGAATTTGAGTAATTTTGGGGCTTTTTTTTTGTTGCATTTCAACTTTATTTTGATACGTAGGTACTGAAAGTATTTGTTCGTTTTCAAGGAGATGAAATTAACTCTTTCATAACATTTGGAATATTGCCATTTTGGTACGTGAAGTGATGGTTGTGGATGTGGATAAGATATTTATTTAGATAGATGCTGTGGTGACGGAAATGATAATTAAACTGGCATTTTCAGAAATTATTTATTGTCCTGGGTGTTTGCATGGGTTGGATTTTGAACCAGGATATTTGTGAACGAAACTGAAGTTTAACGACGAACCTTTAAGATTTTTACCATAATTTTGTTCTAAATATGGCGTTTGTGAATTTTTGTAGAATTGTAATGACGCGCGAATATTCTTGAAATATAATATTATCCAAGTTAGCCAGACTTTGAGAAACTAATTTCTTTTTCTTTCTTAGTAGGTAATGTGACATCACATCACTTTTAGAAAAAGGGCACATTACAATATAATATCACATTATTAGCCTACTCGTGCATGTGATATTATATCACCAATATCACATGTTAAACTTAATAGCCGACATTATTAAATAATCCTTATCACTAAATGATCTCAACTATAGTTGCAATCGCTACTCGTTAGCCGTGATCGCCACTTGCAGAAAGAACGGTGATGTTCGGTGATAGTTTGTAGTGTAACATCATATCGGCATGTACAGATAATACAAATACCACTTCTCTACTGGGTGGTAATGCTGTAATGTTATAATGTTGTGAGTGAGGGTGTGATGGTGGGCGTTGTTTGGATCACGTTTGGTAATTCTAATGTAGTATCACATTTTAAAGTGATTTCACTTCGTGCTATTGCATACGATATCTACTCACCCCTAAACCAAATAATCAACAAGAGTTAACTATCATATTACAAATTACTAGAGCAGAAGTATATCTCACCTTGGGAAAACTAGCGATTGGTAGGTCTTCAAATCCGCTCATATGAACATGCCCAAATGGAAATGAAATTCACAAAACACCGCCCAACCACCTAAAACTTTTACCAGTCCATGACACTGCTACCGTTCTTAAGTATATATATAAGAAACAAACAAAGGTCCCAGACACGTATGTACAAATTTCATGGCTCTTTGAAAGCCATGAAAGTGAGAGAGTCAAAAGAAAATTTTCTGACGGTGTTTTGTGGTGGCCGTGCTTACGTCTAAATTACTAGTAAGGTTCCTTCTGGACTTAATGTCTGGTTTTATTCATTACAACTCGGAGACCAAACCCCTTAATTAAAGCAAAGTTGCTAAAGAGGTCAAGTATCCACCCATTGGTATGCATGCTCACCCCGCACTGAATATGGAACACTAAACACCACTTCTGTGGCTATCCGAATAGGGCAGTTAAACATAAAGTCCCTCAGGCTTACACACTGCTTTCGAATTTTTGGCCAAAAAAAATTTCGCAATATTTTTCCAAACCATGATCGGTCACTTATGTATCTCCTCCAGATAGCTCTCCTCGGAAAGCGCCAATCCAATCGAATTATTCAACGATACTTTTTTTTGGCCAGCAAGCGCACGTCAGATATAATTGTTAATTTCTTATCATGGATTTTGTTGGCAAGAGGAAATATTTTACACTTAGCACCAGTCACAAATATCATATTTTTTTATGTATTTTTTTCGCTAATATCGACATTTCGGAAACAACTGACTCTCATCCTTAGTGCAATGCGGCTGGTGAACTAAACAATTTATACCCGAAATATTGAGATTTTCGAAAAAATTGTGAAGGAAACGTCGCTCAATGTTTTTGATCTCTATCTACAAAAGATAACAATAGGGAGAATAAAAACATTCTCCTAAAAGAAAACCGCCATGGTTGGGAGAATAGAGTGCTAGTCTTTTAATTTCTTTACCCTAAGCTCGAATCTCGAAATGTAATTTAACTTCCACCACGTCTTATCAAAAGGCTTACAGTTTATCCACCCCGAAATGCTTAATTTTACTTAGCCACTTGTTTTCATACTTCAGCGTTCTATTAACTTCCCATCTCACAACTTCAGTGGCGATAATTGACTAAACAATATTCCGAGCCGTAATGTTTAACTTTATGTAATCATTTGCAGGGGTAGGTATCGATCAGATGTGCTTTTTCAAACAGAGATTAGGTGTGTTTTCAGCTTTCATTCCATTTTAAACAGATATAAGGGAAATAAGGATTTTTAAGGAATATTTTCCAGATTAAAAAAATCTGAGGAAAAAGTGGGAGCACAAAAATTAGTGTCCGAATTACCACTAAATATAATCCCCCCTTAGATTTACTATACAATCATCTAAGAACTCATAGTTTCTGTATCCCTCCTTTAGATATTGAGTTGTCGCGGTACTCTTCGAATATTTAGGTCAAAGCCGAACCCTTCCTTCCCCATCAACTAGAACCGAGTGATAATTTCCATGTTATCTTCAACCTAAATGGGCTCCAGCCCCACAATCTTTCCAATTAAAATTATGAGCAAAAAAAGCGAAGTGAATGTCGAATAATAATATACCAACACCCGGTTTTTTAAACGGGATTTAAAATCGAATCATTCTTCACTAACCAGAATTTAAATCTTCCAATTCATATATCAAATGGAAATTACCCTTTCATTTTTCCTTACACAAAGACTAAAATTTCCCAAGTTTCCTTTCCGATTCTATGGCACACTTTTCGGATAACTTTGGCCAGCAACCATAAGTCCCTAGCCTAGCCTGTGATATTCAAAATCAGCTTTTCAGAAACATTAATAGGTAAATGCTTTTAAATTTCTTGAACGATGAAAACAATCAGATAAAAATGAAAAGAATCTCAACTAGAAAGAAAAACATATTTCCTATTATCTTCTAACACTGTAAATTTAAATTTTGACAAATTGGTGGACCGGTTTTCGATAGTGCGGTTGGCTTTGTCGTCATCATCATAGTCTTGGACATTTTGTCCTCTTTTCGTTTTTTTTTTTCTATATTTTTTTTGTCAATCATTTCACTAATGAGTAAGAAAAAAATCATGCCTACATCGTAGTCTAAATTTGAAATGCTTCATTTTTTCTTGTAGATTTGTCGGATTTCTGCATCTTTGATTTAAAAATATTTAGGCGTGCATCTATGATGTTATAAATGAGTTTATCAAGAATACAATCAAGGAAAGGAAATATTGAAATGAAGGTTAAGAGAAAAAGGAAGTTGAAAGCCAAAAATAAATGCAAAAGAAAATACAATCCAGAAAATTAATTTATTATCGATAATCAAGTTCAGCGTACCAACTTAAAAAAGATTTCCGATGGCTGGAAGAAAAAAACTAATTAGCTTACTAGTCTTTAAATTTCAATTTTTAGCACTTTATAAGAAACGTGAAATGTTAAACGCCCACGCAAATGTCATTCATATTGATATGCAGAGTGGATATAACTGAGTGACGCTACTGTGCATTGAAAGGGTTACCAGATAAATCGATAAGTTTCTGAACAAATTACCAAGACTAAAATTTGTCAATTGCTTAGCAACATCCGGAAATTTTCTAATTTCTTTATCGCTTTCCACTTTTTATTTCAATGCTCAATATTTTTCATATTTATTTATATCTTCTTTGCCTGACACAGTTTTCATCTAAAAATAAGTTTATGGTCTTCAAAAAGATGTATAATTCCTACTCAGACAAAATTATTCAATTTCACATTAATATGCGATCCACCTGTATCATCCACCTGAACTAATGTTCAACTAAGTTCATACTCATCAAACTGTGCTTCCTGCCTCATACTTACCTAATCGACAACACCCGTCGTGGTATGTCCACCGGCGACTCAAGAGCAGTTCAGTTGATTTTTTTTATAGAAAAAAAAAATTAATTCATTCCTGACATTCACACTAATTTTATTCAGTCAAATCAAAATCAAATTTGTTGTAAATTTTCTATATGCATACAATTATGGCGAAATATTGTAATTTTTGCTTCGCCGGCAAAGATGTCCAGGGCGTAAAAGACAGGCCATAGAATCTAAATATTGTAAGAATCAGATAATATGATTCGACATATTCATAGATGTTATTTCTATCTACCCACCGCTGTGTTTTTCTGATTTCTCTTACACGATCGTTCACATTTAAATGACTAAATAATTTCCACATTTCCATTAATTAATAAAACAGTAGTAAATTTATTTTCATGAAAATGGTTATCATGAATTCATTTAATTTTTGTGTGTGGATGTATCTCTTTCGGGTTTGTATTCTGTCTTTTCCTCTTGTTGATTACGTAAAACCATATTTGTATTTGATAAATAATTGAAATGCCAAAATGCCAACGGGAGCCGAAAAGATGCATGGACATGAAAGCATGGAAGCAATTAAATATTTAAAAATGTGATTTTTTTGAAAGAGAATAATTGGATTTGTGTTTTTGGTTATTTATGGTAGCAATGACCATTAGCCATCATTCCTACAAATTTGGATGGACAATGTATTGGCTATGAAAACTGTGAATTAGCCTCAATTATTGTATGCATAAGCAGAGGAAAACATGCAGATTTTAGGAACACCCTCCAGCAGTTCAGGCAACATACTTGAAATATTAATTTCTTATTATAAAAATGATAAACTTTGCCTCCAAAACACACATTTTTTATTCATTTGATTGATTAAGATGTGTTCTCGGAGTGAAATTTTTCGGATTGCTAAGATCGCGTTACTGGCTTAAGTCTTTTGTTTCTTTGTAAGGATTTCTATGGTTACTTGATCAAGCAACCAACGCATCTAAAATCGTGATTAAAATTGTATAACAATTTTAAATTTGTTAAAAACGTACAAATTCACGAATTCTGGATGTAATTAAGGCCTATTTGAAAATGCCGATAGTTTTTTCTAGGAAATATTTTCAAATATTCATTTTTTCACAATTCTCCAAACCGTTTGTGCATTTTGTGTTAAGGTAACCAATGGCATTTAATATAGTTTCAGTAAACAGATAAAGGGTTTTCTCCGTATGAGAGGAAAACTAGCTCAGTTTATCCGAAGGGCCTTTCGAGTATGAGATGGTTTAGCGTTTTTTTATCCAAAAAATGTACTCATCATACGGGGCCCATATATTTATGTTAATTAAGTAAAGAAGTATTTTTACACATAATTGGCATTATTCTTGAAGTATTTAGCGAGCCATGAGTGCCAATTCTTCTAAAGCTATCCATAACTGTGAATATCCAACCTATGTAGCATGCTAATTTTGACAATATTTTTTTCGGTAGCAACCCCAGTGGTTGCTTCAACATCTAGCACTATAGCGGGTAAAAATAACTTTGGGAGTCGAGACTGGAGTCGTAGCCTCCTTTCAAAAATCTTCACTGTCGGCATAGTAGGGGTAAACTCTCCTGTTGCTTTTGACACTTTCTCGTTTTTTTGGTTTTCTAACCCCAAAAGGTGGGTGGGAGGTCAGTGAAAACGAAGAGTTCCCCACATCAGAATAGAGTTATGAAAACTATAATAGGCTGAGCTTGTAGAAAGGGGGCACAGCTTACAAGGGGATGATTCAATCCAGGTTATTATATCGTTTAACCTGGAGTCATCTCCTTGTAAGTTCCGCCTCCTTTCTTACATTGTAGTATGGAACAAAAATGTGTGTAGGGCCCGCAATACATGGACAAAACAGGTTTTCGAAGAGTAAAAATTGTGTGGCAAAAATCGAACAGAAATGGCTGCGATGGCGCTGGACAGGTTTCGATGGGCAAACTTTGTGAAGGTCACATTTGCCGGGATGAAAATTAACTTTTTTTCTTTTTCAAATCTACCGAATTTGTAGCAGCGAACTCCTAGTAATACCCGAAACAGAACTGTCGGATATAGTTTTTGAATCAAGATTATACTCCGCAATTAAGCCTTGGAAACGATAGCTGGCGCTCCAGAAAATAAAAAACAGATTCGCCTACATGTAAGCAAGTGTTTAATGACCTCTATGTGATGAATAAATATAATTTTTCTGAAAATTCGTCATACCTTCAAATTGGCAGTAATAAATGGATAGCATTATATCTTTTCCTTCTGAATATCATCTGGTACAATTTATTAAAATCAGGCTCATTTAAAATATACATTTTCCGTTCCTTTCTCAAATAAAAAAAAGTTTTACTACCTTGTGGATGATTGATCACAACATTAAGATGCATTCGGCTACTGTATGCTTTCATTGAGTCTTTTTTTTCTTAATCTCTTTCATTGTAATCAATCTTAACATCTGGATTCTTGCAACACGATGGTGTTTACGGCATGGTTATGAATATTGTAAACATTATTAATCTTTGCTTTTATTTGAGGGGCATAGAAGCTCCACATTCTCATGATATCAGTTGGTATGTTTCGGACCACGAAGGTTGAGGAGTAGAAAAAACATACGATAATAGTCGCAGGGAAGTGGTTTATACAGTTGCAATATAAATAAACATAATATTTGTGCAAAATTTTCTTCAAGCGAAAAGTCCTTGGAGATTTTAGGGATGGATACGCATCAGTAGATCTCAACTAGCTATTCCATGACTTTTCACGGTACGAAGCTTGATATCCATAAAGACTAAAATTGAATACAATTATTACAGCGTCTTCCAATGTACCCACGGCAACCGCTCTTCTCCCACTTAATTTTTAATAAACGGATAAGTTTGTCACTCCGAATGTTTCTTCACTTCTTCCAAATCAAAACCAAACCAATTGAGAGCCACATCCTTTCGCAACAATTTAGTAGACCTCGGTTAAAATCAAATCCAAAACAATAGAACCAAAGAAAATACGAAATCTTATAGAAAGTCCGAAAAAGCTGGGAAGTGAAGCCTGTTTTCCATCTAAGAAGCCAGTTTTTGATTCACTCTAAGCGGATTCGCCAAGTTTTTGATGTAACTTGAGGATATTGCGGTTTTCAAGAAAGGGTTATTTGGTCGGTCCGGAGTGAGGATGAGGTAGACTATTGGTCCAAGGAGCTTGCCTTCGCAAACTTCAATTTGGTTGTTATAGTTGTGAGACGTTTTGTTTCTCCCTGAATCCGCGCCACAAGAGAAAAGAATCCAAAGTACCATGCAACTATGCTGGAAGGAGAACTTTGCCCTAGAGGCATGTGAATCATCAATTTAGTAGCAACTTATCACTATCCCAACCATACATGAAATGTTGTATCATTAACATCACTTTTTATACTTGCAGCCAATATTACTAACTATTTCTTATCACTATACTGACATCCACCCCGTATTTATCGTATTCGTAGCGCAATATACTTGGAGGGACTTTGTGGCCCATCGAACGATACCTTACGGTATTACTCAGTGTTGATCACTATTGTGTTGTAACATCGGCTCAGACATTACCAATCATTACTTATCACCAGAGTTATTTCATCACCACATCCATACCAAGCGGTGAAGCTGTGTGTGATGTTCGATAATGTTTGGATCACAATCGGCAGTAGTAATGTGGTATTACACTTTAAAGCTATATCACTCTCCTGATATTATATTACTTATCCATTTCTACTTCAACTGCCACTGAACCCATGAGCCGTGCGCATTAAAGAGATCGCTTCAGTCTTTTTCTTTTTTCCATAGTCAAAAAGTCGTTGAAGTACAATAGTAGACGACAAGCTTCGTAAGTAGCTTTGTAACGCCTGTTCCCAAAGATCCTTAAGATCTTCAGGAAGCGAAAAACTTGTTGTGGCTAGTTGTTTTTTTTCACATTTTGGAGATCTACCTTCGTTTGGGAATTTCCAGTCTGGTTCCCCCATTAAATCTGCTTGGCGACGAATTCTTGAAATATTGAAAGGCTGTAGACCGTGGTGGTAGTTATCTTAATGCTTATTGTAGAAGATGGTGCTTCCAGTACCACCATAAGCTTCCCCTTCCATATGCTTAGTATCCTAGAATCAATGCCTATCAACTTGGAAATTAATTTAGCTACCAAGTATTGATTTTAAGTCCAAAAGTTGGCGTGAAACTGCGAGAAAGATATACGTTGATGGGTACTTGAGGCGATAGACGTTTAGATAGGCTTCGATTCCAGCAGTAATACTGACGAAGCCTATATCCTTTCATAAACTTTCACCTTAGTAGACTTTCTTTACTTCTGTGGTGCGCTCATCTGCATCCTCAGTAAGATGACAATCAGATTGTCAGTTTATGAAAGGATATTGGCTTCGTCAGTATTACTGCTGGAATCGAAGCCTATCTAAACGTCTATCGCCTCAAGTACTCATCAACGTATATTCCCCACATCAACAATACTCCCCAACATCGATAAACATTCCGTATGCAGAACACTGAAAGGCTACCTTGAATCTCATAGTACACGGTATTTTCCGCTGCTGGTGAGGTAAGGTTGCGGCTTTATGCTGAGGAGAATTTACCTACCAACTAGTTTACTTCGGTATATCATTCAAAGGCGTTTGAAGAGAACACTCCACATAAGCCTTCTAGGAATCAAATGAAACCAAGCAAATCTTTCTACCTAACGCACTTCCCTACGAACAAATAATGCGTTACCATCTCAGGTATGTATGAATACTAGCTTCTGGAATAGCAGCCATACTATTACTGCAACCATTCTAAGGATGCTGAGTATTGTGCAATATCAATACTAATAGTATCAGAAATCAAGTTAGCATTTCCGTGATTAAATGGTGTCCTGGGTTTTCGTCCTGGCCTTTAATATACTACCAAAGATGTTGCCAGCGCTGTGTTGTCCAATGATCCTTTACTACCTGAAAGACGCGGCAATCTATTTTAAACATATAGACCTTGAAGGGTGATTGGAGCCTTAATTTTTAGACTAGAAGGATATGGTAGGAGGATACAACTTTCTCTACCAGCGGGCATTCTCTTCCTCATATCTGTCAGTTGCATTGCTGAAGCCTTCCAGATGGCATTGAGGAACCTGATTCTTGATAGCGTCTCCAATACTGATCTGTAGCATAGGAGGACCCTTTCTAATTATTCATTATCATATCGTTGCTAGTTCCGAAGTTTGCTGTAAATACTGAGTGAGTCAATGATGTATCTCTGAAGTAATCGCTAGTCTCAAACACTGCTAACCCAAAACATGATTATCACGACATAGCGGGTGCTCCTCCATCTTCAAATTACAAAAAAAAAAGAAAAACCTAAACAGACCGAAAGGAATATCGCACGTCCACCATTAACACATTCAAACATGTTCACATATGATTGCAAAAAAAGAAGTCGAATAACGACAAATATTTTATAGACTTTACTAAGAGGCCTGACATTATTGATCAATAAAACACCACGACGTCGAAAAAACCACTTCATCGAATCCATATATTTTCCCTATCCCCATCAAGTGAACCCAGCCTACATACATATTTGCCTCAGCAATTTTATCGATGTCAAAAATTGTTAATAGTAGCTAGATATCTTTTTAGAATTCAATATAAACATAAATAACACAGTTCACTTTTGAATGTATGCATTTGCATAAATACTGGAAGCGTTAAAACATTTCTTGAAAGAATATTTGCTACCTTTTTTGAGTGAGACGACCTTGTACGTGAATTTTCGAAAAAAATGATCTTATGGAAAAGATACAGTAAAAAAAGACCTATAATGTCCAACGTAGTCCGATTACGTGATACGAACAAATGAGAATTCGTGTCTTTGTTAGAACACGAGAACGATGACGATCCTTTTTAAGTGTGGATGCCTATGGGAAATTAAGATCGAATGGGACTTGTTCTGGCTTTTGAAAGGAATGTCCCATGGCGTACTGGGACAATGTCGATTTGGATGTTAATTCAGTAGAATCATGTCGAACACACCAGCATTTTATGCCGGAAATGTCGACTACATTCAACGGACATTTGTGTATTCAACGGGTCACGTGCAAAGGATACATGTGGCGGAGACTGGAAATTAATTGCTAAAAGTGAAGAATCGGTTTCGTTACTATCATTAGGTATGCAATGATGTAGGTCTGTCTTAGAACAGAGATCTTTACTTATATTAAAAATGTTTGGACTATTTCATCTACAATTCCAAAAAAACCATGTATGTTTATTTTAAATACCCGAAAGTGACGAACAAAATGATTTAAACTAGTTTAACTCCTGGTATATGTCACTAACTGCAAAAGCCACTGTTTTTTCCAACTCAATGGAATCAATTTCCATTGAGTGATCTATGGAAACACTCAGTGTGTGAGGCTTTTATCCATAAATATCAAATCTATTATTCAAATTAAATTGAGAAAAAGAAGAAATACAGAAAAAAAACTTGATACATTTAGATAAGGCTTTGATTGGAATCTATTTATAGTTGGAATGTCATTCAAATTAGTCCGAATGGTCTTTAAAAGTGAAAAATGGATCGATGGTAATTGTTATGGAGAACTATATTCGCTTGCTGTAGAACTATAATTTTTTAATATCTTTTTTGTTTGAAATAATACGAAGACCGCATGTTCAAAGCTTAAGGAATGAGGGCTTTTTTCCTCTATTTTATGGCGTAAACTGTGACGCAGAAAGGTTCAAATATGCAGAAAAGATTCTCCGATAGTTGTATATGTATTTTATTTTGTGCTGTTTTATCTAAGGGTGAATATCTTTTAGGATACAATAGAAGGCTGTAAGGAAGATCTCTTTCCTTGATGGTGTCAAACTCCTCCGCAATAAGTTACAGAATGCCTAGAGACTTTATTGTTCAACAAAAACGACAACAAGAAAACGGTTTCACACACACTGGCAGACATAAAAAGAACGACCGACGTTAATCAATAAACACTTTTTGGCTGACCTTACACGATCAGTACTTCATCTGTCTACCGTAGGTCAATCTATCAAAAATGGACTGATGAAATTCCTGATGGAATGACGTATTTGGTATAACCAAGACGACAAAAAAAGATTTGTACCATTCGGAAAACATGTTTTGATTAATAATACAATGACAACTGCATTACAATCAAAATATAATCAGTCCAGCCAGTCTGATAGATTTTATTTAAAAATTTAAATACCCATCAGTCCGTCAATCATTACCATTAAAATACACTAGACGATCAGTTTGTCATAATTTGGTCATTCAGACTGACCCCAGGTTGATGAAATATGACGTCAATATCGTCTAAGGTCAGCCTTTGAGAGAAAGCCTTCAATCTAGTGTTGAGTTCCCCTTTTAAAGATGAATTACTGACCATACTTTAGGGGAAAGCTTTGACATGGGTAGGGGGAGGGCCCCAAATCCAATGATATTGAGATAGTAGCAACGGTGATAATCTGGTTATTTATCTGCCACTCCAATCAACTGGTTTATTGGAAGCGATCAAATTGAAGCAGTGCGCATCAATTTTCAGTATCCTTTAAGATTCTCGAAACCATCCGGAGCTCCCTCGATCGAAAGAGGCCATAACCAAGATTCAAACAATGTAAAAATTTATAAGAAGCCTGAAATCGTTGGATTCCACGGAAAATAGTTCATTTGTAAGAAGAGGCGGCACAGACTAGGAATTTGCAGATTTTTCTGACTCCTATCAATCTAGTGTGTTCATGGGTTTGAGCGAGAATTTTGACGATACGACGTAGACCTAGAAAATAACTATCTGGAAAGAGACCAAAAAGTAAAGAAAATGTTCCCTCATTTTGCTGCTTACAGAAATATTCAAACCAAAAATTACCATATAGCAGGCAGTAAAAGAGGATGCCATTATCTTACCTCATATTGAGCGACTGATTTACGATTTACGATCTCTAAGGGTGCAGCAGTATAAATTTTCTAACCTAAATTATATTATAGATCAATAGAGGGCTGCTGCTTCTTTGTGCTCTTAAGGCAATATTAAGATCGATATATCAAGTATATTATCACTTCACTTCAGAGTTCCCATCTATCATCATTTCTCATCCGATAAAGACTTATGTTGAATTTACAAGGGCCCTCAATAGATTCGAAATTGGGGCGGGGTGATAGCCGTGTTATATTAAATGAACCTCAGCCGGATCTCAATTTCAATGTCTGTAGCGAAAAACGGGAATAAGGGGTTAAAAAATTCAGACTCGCGGCCTATTCTTATAAAACATGCAACCAAAACTTCCGAAGAAAAAAACTCATATTGCTTCCTCAATATAACTTTTAGATTACATCCTGATATCTACTCTAATGAAATGCCTAATAATATATTACTACATTTCATTGGAGCTTCAATTGAAACTGACAAATTCACCCTAAAAGTTTCGAAGTACCATACCAATACAAAACAAATTTTAGGACACTTTTTGGAAAGTTTGGGGTAATTCCTTCTATTATTAGGAAAGTTATAGTAGACCTGACTTATTATTATTCATATTAAACAGAGTAGTACGATATGCGTAAGGTTCCTATATATCAAGAAACGCTGTAATCTACTGGGAAAATCTATTTATAGCATCAACAAGAACAAAATTTGGAGAACAATACCGATTTTTTGTCCAAAAAATTCCTTAAAAAAAGCCTTCCATACCTGAAGTCGCAGGGTCCGGGTGTTTGACTTGGTGGTGTTGATTTTATAACTATTAATCCATTATATTTTATTCAAATTTCTTTCTAATACGACATTACTATCCAACAAGGAGTGTCATTGTGAATAAACAGGAAAACACAGTATTTTCGTTTTTTCCAAAATTAGCAAAAGTGCCGCCAGATGTCCGCTTTGGCTTCCCTGACAAATTCACTTTTTGAGATGGTTATTGCATGGTATACGACTATATTTTGCCTATATGGGGTTGAAATTGTATCAATCACGCCCAGATGTCATCGTTGATTGTTCGTGGTAATTTGGTTCAGCTCTCCTGGACTTTTCGGGACCCTGGGACTCCTTATCCACCATTCTATGCCTGGTGTTTCCGAGGACATTCACTTGTGGGCAATCCTGGGATAATTCTTTTTGCATGGTGTTGCCAGCAGTGAAGCTATCGCCTACCGTAATGGCATGGCAAAGCGTTAACGAAAGGTTGGAGTGTTCGAGTTTTTCCAATATGCTATTCTAACATAGCACAACAGAAAGGATATTACAATGAATCAGTTGCTATTGAGATGCTGCATTTTTCGCCTGTTGCTTCTCTTATATTGTCTTTGAATGGTTAATTCGGAGTAGGATCATTAATTGTTATCTTACTGAACGTAAACGTCTTTACATCCTGAAGAATAAACCCAGAAGAGGGTCTTCACACCATGTGGTTCTAATGGAATACCCCCTAGTGAATAAGACGAGACTATTCAGTGTGAAATTCATTAAAGCATTAGAGCACAAAAGCCAATCCTACCAAAGTTATGAATCCATTCATGATCCAAATTGTCAATCGTTGTGGTTGGAAAGGTTACTCTACTATTTGTATTGAGTTTTAGGAGCCCTATACGTGACAGTGCTACTTCTTTGCGTACCCAAACTGATGAAGATGCGCCTCATCACACATTGTATACCAAGCGTCAGTAGGTAAAGTCGCTTCAATTCGGACTAGAAATTATCACTTTAACTAACTCCGGCAAAACTCTCACTACATTAAAATAAGGTTTTGTTTTTCACAAAACTTTAAAAATCATAAAAAGAAACGAAAAAATCTTGACTGACGGTTTCGTGCAGGGCAAAAGCAACTCATCAGGCGCAGCCTCACCTCTGCCTGGGAGCAGCGTGACCGAAAATGGCGAAAGGTGGTAATCGTCCGAAATGAATTTTTTTTGGTGTAGGTTTGCAATTATATATAAACGTGTTTGCAATTATATATAAACGTAGCGATTACCACCTGTCGCCACTTTCGGTCAGGCTGCTCTCAGGGCAGAGGTCTGATTAGTTGCCTCTGGCCTGGACGAAACCGTCAGTCAAGATTTTTCTTTCCTTTTTGAACTTGGGTGTTTAACCCAAAAAGAGGAGGCCGTGTACTCCACGCGAGAGGAAGTAAGTTGCTTCCCAAGTGGTCCGGTCTGTCATCAAATGGATGCGGACTCAGGACTCTGCATCCTCAACTTAAAAATTATATTTAATTTTTATGTCCGTAAAATGCTAAGGTAGGGAGAGAACTCCGAAGGGCGCACTCTATTAAATTCTAAGACAGAAGAAACATCGATCGGGAATGCGATCTGTGGTGGATTCCTCTTCGATCGCGGCTACTCCGATACCACGAGCTGATGAACACAGTCGAGCCTCGAGACAGACGATTTTGCCACTTTTCTTTACAAAATGGGCTAGATGATAAAAATGAAACCAGGATACCACATCCCTGCATATATATAATGCGATGAAGGATTAACACTCCATTACAACACCGTCTAGTAGACCAGCAACCACGTGGCAGGAATGCTAGACCAATCGTCCAGAATAGAGTAACACTGTTGCTTTAGCAAACGAGGCGAAGCCAAAAATCTTTCAGTACATGAAAAGTATAAAGGACAATACCTTCTCAGGCTGCCCCCAAAGCCACGTTTAGCAATTTCCACCATTTTTGGATGCATACTCTGCAAAACTGAAACAAATGGAAGGAGTTTCGAGACCACAAACGTCAACTCAAAAGAAACTCAGTTAACCAACTGCCTAACCTACTGCCTAATGACCGAATAAGTTCTATAAAGTCTCTATGTCAGCTTAGTAACAAACTGGAATTTCTACTTTCATCAATCCTCTTTTTCCGGCCTCTTGGCTTTTGAAGCAGTGGATTCGGGCGTCTACTATATTCAATACCTCTTTAGTAAAAAGTCAGGATTGTTTTCGTATATAGGCTCCTCTCTGCAAAGCTTTGAGTTCTCAGGTTAATATTTGCAATATCCTCATTGAGATTTCGTAACGGTGGAGCTACTATTTTCGAAATAATCCAGCTGTGATAAGTGGGCCAATAGGTAGGCATTGAATTGATTTTAATAGCATTTTATATTTCACAAAACATAATTGTCTTTGAAAAGCCTTGGGTCTTCGGGTCAACGTTTGCAATATTCTTATTAAACACTTTGCAACGGTCAGGCTAGCAGTTCCCGAGCGATCCAGCTGTACCAGAGAAGTAGACAGGCTAACTGAATCGATTTTAATAGTTTTCTTTATTTTCATAAAATTTTAATCAATAAGAAATCGATTTTTCCGAAGATTATCCGAATACACCATCAGCATTCCATTTTTATCTTTTATTTTCGCGAAAAACTCCTCATACAAACGTTACCACCAACAATTGTAAATAATGAAGCTAATTTTAGTACAAAAAAAAAAGCCGCGATAAACTATGGGATCTGTGGGGTTTCTAATTAAAATGAAACCGCATAATCGATCGGTGCGCACACATATGCAAATCGTCAGTAGTAAAATCAACCGTCGAGACTGTTAATCCTCCGAGCGGGAATTGTTTGAAAAAAGGGCAGTAGCACAGAAATTATTAATAATCATCTTAATGGAATGCTGTTAACATTGACAGGAATATCTAGCTACTGTATTGCTTGATCGGCTGATCAGATACTCAAATCTCAGACGGAGTTTTTCAACATCTGCCCAACTTTCGGTACGGGAAAGCTTCCAAAGGTCTATGAACCTTTTCCCTTCATTTATCATAAATGCTCAATGTTTTTTTTTCTGACAATCAAAATCATTTCGATACAACATACATAAAATCAACGGGATAGCAACGGTTTTCGAGATTTTTTTCTTTGGTTTATTCGATATTCATAGCCATTTCAGAGAGTTTTTAATTAATTTGTCGAATTTGTAATGGCTACTTAATTAAGATTGTACGTTTGTGCTCATGTTATGCTTTCTTTTAATTTTTCCATGTAACTCGGTGGGCTACGAACAGAAGAATTTACATTTCTGATTTACAAACGTATGTGATTATTAATCAAAACGTGTGTAGATTGACCAATATGATTTATGTCAATGACATTTGATTAACTTCTGTGTGTCGTGTTTTCATCTGCCATGCGCTTTTTCGTCCCTCCTCCTCCGTCCTGAAGCGCTTTCGTTATTGTGCCACTTTTTTATGTTTATGGTAATTAAACAAAATGAGATTGATTAGGTTAATTGCGCGGCTGCTTGCCTCTTTTTTTGACAATAATTATTTATGTATATTTTCCATGAGTTTTTTTTCCTCTTTACCTCAAGATGGAATTCGTCAAAACCATAAAAATGTACTACGTGAGCAACGATAAAAAACACCGTCCAGGCAACAAAGATTTTGATTAACGATCTTTGAAATGATGTTGCTTATAAAACTGCACCCATAAAACGGCCATAATTGATATATTGGCCGTAACGAAGCATCAGGCCAGCATATCCTCACATACACTTAAATATTTATTCATGAGCAGCAACGTGTCTTCTTAATTTTTGCGGCCGCTTTTCTCCATCATTTTATGCTTTTATTATAATATGCATTTCGAATCACATATCAATAAATTTCGATAATGAAGCATATACTGACGACAAGATCATCAATCAAGTTTTTGGCAATTTTTACTGTTTTTGGCAAAGCTTCTTCAGCGGACGAGGTGTTTATCGAATTACACGCGGATTACATTATTAGGCTGCGATATGCATCTGGATAATTTGGAAGTGGTAAAACTTTTAGAATAAAGTTTCTTAATCCTGATCGGTATTTTGTAGGATGTATTTCTGTAAAAGTGTGCCGAGTGTGCGGGTGGAGGATGATTGGATCGAAAGGTGTAGAATTTTTATGACCACATTAGAGAATAGGGAAAGGAAGAGTAGGGATACACGAGCGGTAAATGAGCCACTGAAGCTACTGTTTACTGCACTAAGTTATACTCGATGTTAATCGAATTCTTTTTAACAGTGCCCAAAATGGCCAACGGCTTTTGAAATAAAAAATGTCAAAAACCGTTAAAGATGTGCATAGATACTGAGATCAGTAACTGCAGAAAAGCTTCACCTACTCCAACTTTCCGGATTCCATCTATCATTATGCTTCACGAATGCAACTAGAGAACTGGATCCCAACCTCCACGACCCTAGAATCAAACTAAGCTACCTAATAAGGAAGGGAATTCCCAACAGGCCCCAAAAAATAAATGAGAAGCACATCTATAGCAAACATGTGGATCGACGTGGGCTATGCATCTGTGTACTACAAGTAAGTGCGAATGATAAATGATAAGGAAGTGGAGGCGAAGGCTTAGCACAGACGATCGAGAACTATCAAATGCTTTTGTCAAAATTGCGCCTTAGTTTACTGCCCTCAAAACAGTTTAATTTTCATTTCAATTTGTTCGTGATCATTCAAAGAATGCTGAGTTCAAGTGCATTTCAGAAACCCACCTCCGAAGCAGGCAGACTTTAAATTGTGTTGGATATATTATACAGCTATCCCGGCTGAAAAGTGCGCACATCGTTATATATTTGTGAAAGAGGTCTCGGAATTAAAAAGTTCCAAGCACTAGGTCAGCAGGTCTACTCTTCTTTCATCGTAATCATAAAAAAAATACAAGAAGATCGGCCAATGATATATGTATCCCTTTTGGTCTATTGTCTTTCTTTGACCACTCTAACTCTGATGATCCACCGCGGTCAAATGTTTTTCGAAATTAAAGCGGCTTTCCTTCTCTTGTACTGATTTTATTTGGTATTCCTATAATTTTGCGGTATTGAGGTCAACTTTTATCAGCCAGTCGTTAAAACAATCTATATATGATATATCATGGTTTCAGATTATAACCCACATTGGGCGCCATTCGACAAAAGTCTACACATGCTCCTTTTAGCAGTATTTTACACCAATGTCATGGCAGTTTACCATCGTGTCCTTCAGGAAGCGTCAAACGTCATTTTTCATGTTATCTTCGGAGCTAAAAAAAGCCCAGTTTGGATGGGTGATGCCATTTGCCTCGTACTATGTATGCGAGGAGAGATATAAAGTTGATTGAAAGAAACATACAAATCAAAAACCAATATTAAAATAGAAAGTCCTCGTCATCCAATGGAGAGTGGTTACCAACATAATGTCATGGAAACATCAATTTCGGAGGCTATCTATACATTTCCAATAAATTCGCTTAGAGGAAGATGTTAACAAATATATCGTGCGTTTGCAAACCCTTAGAAAACTCCCCCTACTTTTTCGGGTTTTCCATTATATAACCTGATTGTTGCGGCTTACAACATTTTACTTTAGAACATATCAGCCCAATGGAGACAGGAAACCTAATTTTCTTCTTGCCAGCGAAACTTCAATAGACAGACTGAAATGAAAACAATAGTAAGCTTTATGGATGACTCGCTCTCGTCAAAGGTTGCTAAACTATGCTACTTAGAAAAAGCATAAAAAGAATGCCACTGTATCGAGCGGATAATGCAATTGGTGCATATATCATTTGAACTAGGCAATGGAAAATTTGGAAATTGTTCACACGAAACAACAAAAAGAAGAAACCATAAATTAACTCTCCTGAAGACAAAACATATTTATAATTTCTATGAACGAAGAAAGAGGTCATCTATTTTGGGGACTATGGGCAAGACAGCTCTTTATACCAATGTTCAATGAGTCTGGTTAGCAAAAAAGATGAGGAAATCAAGATAGATACGCAGTTATACACTTCAAAATCCAGAATAAGACCATTATATAAAGAAGAGAATTTACTTTCAGCTGCCATTTAGCAAATGTTCCTCAGAAAATGGTTTATCTCGGAAAGCTTTTAAAAAGACCAGACTTGGAACCACTGAAAGGTAGAAACGAAACGAATATTAAAAAGCATAATGAAGCGTACCTATGAAGGAAAAACTAACTGAGAACTTAACTTAAAGGAGGCGAGGGTTATCGCAAGACATACTCTTGTACACTGAAAAACTGATAAATGAAAAATATTTCTTTCCTGATCATATCACTGTATTCCAGATTTCTGAAATATTTTACTATGGCTAACAATCGGTCGTTCTAAAGTCTATGGAAAGTGGCTGTTTATGGGCAATAATGCTATTAAATTGAGCCAATTTGACAATTGTCCATCACCTTCCATCGTACTCGAGGAGGGCGATCAGACCCAAGTCTGCAAGGGACTCATCTAAAGCCTCACCGGAAGTTATCTGGTACCATGGGAACCGGGATGACCCTCTAAGAGCATATGCTCCAGGAGAATTCCTGGAGGATATGTTCTCGGCCCGATTATTTGCAATTGACCACCTAGTGGGAATTTCATGGTGGTTGTGATTATACCTGCATCGCGGGCAGAGCTCCTCGGAGCTCAAGCGTGGAGTTGTGCTGTACAACTCGGGTGCCGTACCCCTTAGTTGCGACAGAGGTGTTAGATAGGCTTTGCATCCACTGGTATGAATGCTGAGCCTGCACTCAGTATAAACAACTACCGCTGTGCCAGTCATGGCGGGGCTCTGATTGTGGTCACAAAATCAATCCGTGTCCAAAGAGAACCGTGGGATTATGCCTACACGACAGGTACTCACGTTAAACCCCCAGGACTTTCATCGCCTTCCATCAAGCGATTACTGTCAAGTCCCCTGCAATGATCCAGCGGTCCTGTGAAAGTTGTTGAGTAGCCTAAGCTAAAGTATGAACATTTTCCATCCTCACCCATTATATCAACAAATAAGCAATGGGTTATGGAAGGATACTATTGAAAATAGCTCGATTATAGCATAGGACACGCAACAACCGTGCTGTTCTTGTTGAGAAAGTGCGTCTGAAGGACCTCCTTTATGGACCCTGCAATAGTAACACCTGAAGCAGAAAGAACTGTCAGATGAGGATTTAATGTGTCAGGATTTGCTCTCAATTGATCGCGGCATACGGCGTGTCTAGCTACCTACGCATGCTCATTTAATTTTTGCATTACAATTTTCTTATTCGTATTGATTCGACCGATACCGTGGAATGTTATGAAATGGGGGGGGGGTTCAGGTTTCCTTGAAGTGCAAACTTATTAGTGTCATTTAAAGGTAATTTGATTCAGTGTACTATTCAGGGGTTGGGCCAAGCACAAAGCCAAATTAAGAATATTTGGAACGAGCCTAAAATTGATTGATATTAGTTTGTAGAACAGGTACCCCAAGTCGGATGAAGGAGGAAGATAACCAGGGTCGAAAATATGTTAATACGTGTGACCACGTGCTCACATAAATAAGAAAGTATGTGTTTCGGAATTAACGTACTAGTATTAGTACGGAAAAGCTATGAATTGGGGACCAGAAAACCAAATCATGCATTACTTGAAAAAAAATTTTGAAAAAGAGTCAAAATTCTTGTGCCCATTTCTTTCACTGAAACAGGGGAAAGTCTTATTATTACAGCCTTGCTGTGTTAAGTTAATTTTTTCTAGGTGAGGCCAACCCGGTCAATGAAATCGTTCAAAATAGAAAAAAGCTACCTTACTGCCGAAAAGACAAGCGTACTTAACAAATAGGACTTACTTGTGATGTCAGGCTAGTCAGTTTTCGTATGAGAAAACTGCATCGATTCTGCAGAAAGCGAGTAAAATTCTCCTGGTCGAACGTCAAAGAATAGACTCCAACCAAACTTCAAGTTTTTTTCAAAAATATAATTTAGAACCCATACAATTATATGAACAAAAAGAAGTCAATAATATGCCTGACAGACTTCATAAGACGGTAGCAAGTCAGACGGAATGCAATAAAACCAGTAGAACCGCATGGACGAAAACAAAACCTTGCACTCCTTACGCACTTATTTAATTGAAATCATTTTCAATTACCTGCTTGAACCCACACTGAACAGTCTTTTCGAACCCGACCTCCTTCCGAGTATTTCGATTATCTGGAGCTGGGATTAACTAGAAGATGACAAAGTCCGATCTTTTCAGTCACATTTAATCTTATCCTTTAGTGTCTAGCAATATTGCAATACCGTACTTACGCATTGCATTGAAAAACCTAAGTACCTGAAAAATGTTCATTATTATCCTTTTTTGACAGGCTTGTTGCTGGTCAGAACATCGCTCTCCTGACAAAACAAGAATTTAAAATTAGCCCGCAAATATGCTGAGGTTTTCTTCATACTTTCCTTTTTTCTTCACTAGACAAAAGCCGTACGCTGCGCTGAAAATTCAACAAAAATAAATCGAAAATTTTCTTTTTTGAATGAAAAAAAGATCGAAGATATTTGAAAAGAGAAAGAATGGTGTAGGTATTTAAATCCTAATCCAAATTCAAAGTGAATTTGCCGACATTGTTTTCCTACCTCTGGTGTCAGACTAAAAGGAAAATACACTTTGGTTTCAATGAACAAGGACGAATTTGTCACCACGTTCGGGGTGGAAAAATGGCAAAAGAAAAATGCACAATATTTCAAAAGAATAATTTGGACAAAAAAAAAATACTGCTCGGCAAATCTATTACTGCTTGGACTACTTACCGCACTAAATTACACGATTCAGTGAACTTTTAGTGGTTTCGGGTAGAATAGGTACTTCTTAATTCTCCTGCGTACACTGTGTATTCGCATACAAAATTTGCGGTCGTATCGATGAGGGTACAAGGCTAAGGGAAACTGAAGAACATGCCAGCAACAAAAGATAGTGGTCCGAAATTAATTTCACATCTGTCAATTATTTCTCGATGATGCAATCATGATTATCCTTTTCTTTCTGTTGGGAAAGCAGCAAAGGCAATGACTGGAAAGGCTACAGGAATGAGAGAAGAAAAAAAGGGTGGACTTGTTTTAGTGGCCTGTCAAAATTTCAATCATTTCGGGACAGCGACCAAAAAAATTGAAAGTATGCATGGAGAAGGCCACCCGTGCAACTCATGGTGAATCTATCAGTTGATGTATCTTGTTCTGATATTTAATTTATTGATATTATCTTGAAACATCATTCGCACCTCCGGAAATTATATCTCAGATCGGCTGTAATAAGTGTGATATTTCGGTGTATGGAGGATTTATAAAAAGGTGTCATAACATGATGCGCTCTTGTCTGATTTGTCCATCGATACCATCTATTTAATTGATGGGTGTCCGCATTTTTGAATGACAATATTTGTTTTCTATTACACGATTTTCTGTCAATACTTTTCCGTTTTTGTCAGGGATGGGCTTGCTTTGAGTAAATGGTTGAATTTTCTGAGGAATAGTGATACTTAATTTTAGTTGTACCAAGAATTCGGGTCCTTAAACACTTTGACTCCAAAAAAGAAAAATGATTAGTATTGTTCTAAGGACGATCACCGAAAAAACGAGCAGATATTGTCAGTGATTAACAAGTAGATCAAATTTGACAGGAGCTAACTTCTATACTATAGTATATCTGAAAGACTGGAAATTACGTAGTATATGACTGATTTTCTTGGGACGTGAAATGACTAATATTACAGATTTGTGTTTTCTGAAATAACAAACTTTTTACCTTATTTTTTCCGACTTTTGGTAAAGCACATTTTTATGAAGTAAAGCCCATACTTAGAGCCGGAAAACCTTACATTTTGACTTTAGAAAATTGGAAATTTTGTCTATGAAAAACTAAATTTTTTTAATGATAATTAAAACAATTTTCTAACAATTTTCCTTTTTATTTTTTACAGGTTATTCAATAATAAATTAAAATAAAATTTGCTGCAGTGGCGCTACATACGAGCGAAGCCTTCATGGCGGGCTTTCTTAAAACGGGCGAATTAGGTCCGCATGGATATGGGGCACCACACCCGCATCATGCTGTGGCGCATGGGCCTTTACCGCCTGGTATGCCCATGGTGGGGCATTTTGGACTTCCACATGGGCTTGATGCTGTTGGGTTCCCCCAAGGTATGTGGGGTAAATATTGCAATTTTCTATTCTTTTTATCTAGTTTATAAGACAAGGATATTACAGAGAGTATGAGTAGTCTATCATTCCATGTAGTATTCTATTGATGAATGGAGCAAATTAATACAGATTTTTCCATTTAATTAAAAAAAAACGAAATTTTTTTTTCGGAACATAAAGAAATTTGCTTTATTCATAATTATTTTTACTAAATTTAAGGAAGGTATTTTGCTCCTTTAAACATTTTAGATTTTATATTGGCTTGGCATTCTCACAGATTCCTTAATGACTACTGAGAAATTTTTAATTGGTTCGTAATTATCCTTTTCAGGATTAGCCTCTAGGATTTAAATTTGGCAAGACAGTTAAGCTATTCCTCCAAGCCTACCTGCTCCCTTAACATTTCTAAACCTCTTCTTCGTTTTACTACACCTAAAATTCTGTAAACGTTTTATAATTACACATTGTATGGTAAATTTCCGATATTATTTCCTGGGTAGATTCCAAAAAGTATTTACCTTATTATTAAACCTATCTGACTTATTTCATTGCTTCTCAAGACAGTGCGTTCAAAGCATAGGTCTCTTAAACAGCCTCTCTATTCGGATCTTATTTTCAAAGAAGCAGAAAACACATGGAATACACCTTCAATTATTGGGTGAAGGTATCGGGCGAAATAGGATTTTTTCAATAATATTCACAAATAAATTAACAACTACTTGATAACGGAACGGTGCCTAGCATCGAGGAGGAATCCATTTAGAAAATCCTATTAAGACTTTAATTGAAAACAATTTTATTTTTTTGATTTACATTGCAAAACATCAAATGAAGATCCCTAACTCCCCAAGTTGTCTATGTTCTTTCTTCGACACTGCTAAAACACAGGAAACGCAATCAATCATGGTATGACCCTGCTGGAAGTACTCAACTAACATGCCATCATTCAAAACGGGTTCTTTGTTTTCTGCAACATGAAAATTGCATAGGTACTATTCTGAACTCAATTTTACTCCACTTTTGTTAGTTCCTTGGGTTTTCCTGTCATTTAAATATATCAACTAAATCACATCTAAATGTGGACCTGTCCTAATCACAAAATTTTTCACCAAATTTTAGGCCCGCTGCCGTGTCTCCGAGAAGACACACTTTTAACCTTTCTCATGAGCGGCGGACCAGAAAATTTACGATGACGAAAGTCAATAAAGTCAAGACAAGGGCGATATTACAATTACAAATCGCTGCAGTGACCTCAAAGAAGGTGGAGAATTGTCTGTGCTATTCGCATTATTGGTCGCAGGGTATCATGCGGATTTAAAAGATGGCTTACAGTTTACGCCGATCGTATTTAATACATTTTGGAAGGACTTCCGTAGCAAGCCTCCACACCACTCCACGAGATTTGCTCAAATGGGTTATCACTCAACCGCAAAGAATGCAAACGCCTTGCGTGGTCGTCCTTACAACAAAGGGCGTCTGCTTGGTTCAAAGTTGTGAAGCCTCTACCCACCAAATCTACTCTTGCACCATCTTCAAAGTGTTAATACAGTCCCATTCTTCCAATTTCTCAAAAGGATGCTGTCTACACACACCTAATTTGTCTCGATCTCGATCAAAATGATTGCTTTCACATATTTGCGCTGGCTCCTCAGAATAGTTCTAAACACTTGTACAACCAACCCCTATAATGTAGTGCTGCCACCATAAATGCAATAAATTGTAACGACAGCACTCTGAAATTGGAACTCTGAAATGCTGAGCAATACCAAGTGGTCAACGGTGACTATCGGTTTTCACAGCCGGTAGTCAGGCTTTCACACACCGACAACTGTCTTCCTTAAGGATAATGTTCTGCGTTGATATGTCGAGATACTTTTGAATATGTTCCTTCTGTTACCTTGTTGATGTTCAAAGTCTTTATCTTGTTCATGGTTTCATGGATGGTTTTCTCCTGTTTTTTACATAGTTTCTTTATACCTGCTAATGACTCCTGGACGACGTAAGTCGATACTGACTTCTTGAAATATCATAACTTCCTGCTATTCATCCGTATCCTGTTTGTCCTTATCTTCACATGCTTATCAAATTACCTGAATTTTGCATATTCAAACTCTACAACTTCCATCTGTTTGAAATTTTTGCATCGCCGTGTATAGACCTCATTACTAATGTAAATTCAACAATTCCATGGGACAGATCGCTTAGTTTTTTTGAAGACAGTCGGTACTAAGTTTAAAAGTTTTCTATATCTCCGATCAATGATAGGGATTCTAATGAAATCCTCTGATTACGAAAATTCCTCCATTTTGTAAAATAGACGAAGGTCAAGCCTCCCAAGATTGGGAGAACATGGTGTACGAACATTTACATTTCGCCCCTATATCGCCGATATATGAGGGCAAACATTCCTCGTCTTCTTTGGTCTTTGTCCCAGTTAGTAGTGGAGTCGGCTCGTCTGGATTAAATTCTCAATTTTCTTCGGTCATAGGCTTGGTCCAAGTGTAGTCAGACACTTTGAAATTACCATCTAGTGTATCAAGCCTTTTGGTCGTTTGCCATCGACTTCAATGCTCAGGCCAAATTTAACTAGTGAGTTCCTGCTGGCGTGAATCACTTGACCATACCATCGAAGATGCTACTCATTGACTGCAGATGTTCTTATTTGGAATGTCATCATCGTGTTATGCTCCAGGCTTATTATCTTTGATAGTCGGCCAGCACTCAGACATTTCTTGATACGTTAACCACAGCCCAATTCACCGTTGGCTGATAGCATTGATTCGAGATATATTTAAATCACTCAGTTCTGGGTATCTCACTCTCACGATAGTATCTGTTTCATTGAGATCTATCAGCAAAAACTGTTTTCAGTCGAAGGCTGTGCCACAAGTTGATAGACTTTCTTGTGAGGCGCTACCAAAACATGACCGGTCTAGAGCATTGTATTAGGAAAAGAAGCGTCGTGGTGAAAGCTGACTGCGCACTTTCGAGTAAATCCTGATTCTTTCCGCAGATCATCAAGGTGCTGACACTACCCTTTAGCGATAATCACTCGACTGCGCAGAAGAAGGATTTTTACATCTGATTGACTTCCCTGGCTGGAATTGATACAGGACATTTTTGCAAGTTCAGTACGAACTATTAGCAGGCAATGCATCTACCGATAGCTGAATGTAAAACCTACAATTCTTTCACAGGCTTCTGCGGCGGTATTCTCTCTCTTCTCCTTAAGGGCCGACTTCTACATTCGAAGGACTTATGACCCTAGGTTTGCCTTCCAAATCAAATTTCATGCAAAATTTCGTAGCAGTCGATTCAACATGCTCTAATCAAAACTTGTACAATATCCTTAAGCTTATATGAAATTTTCGATTCGCCGAGTTTACAGGATACAAGCTTCCTAATTTTTCAAGCAGTATTAAAAACGTGAAAGGTCGTTTCATTAATTTTTAGATAAATTGTTCACCAATCCGAAAATGCTTTCTTTATGCGGTATGGCTCATGTGGCACTTACTGTTGTTATTCCGGAATAAAACCCTTTTTTAACGATCCTACCTTTCTCAATACGTACTATCACTTTTGCAAAACTACCCGCCTTCGCTATCGTATACCCCACCGTTGACTTTAACTATTCTTCCTAGCACATTTTATTCAAAAAGCAAACATAACTTTACCTAACTCAATTCACTTAAGTTTATTTGTTTAACTTTCTCTCCTTCGCAACACCTTTAAGCAAACATTAACACACACATATGACCCGAACCACAACATTACGAATTAAAGTTAATTCAGAATTTATATGACTTACTTATTACATTTACCAGAGGTCGTTATCACTCACAAATCCACCTTAACATTTACTGGGGCATATAAAATATGTGTTATTGAATTTTCCGGATGAATCCTCGTAATCTTCTCAACCCACCCACCCGACAACCGTAAAAAAAATTTCCCCAAAGGCATAGTATAAACATTGCGCGAACAACGTCATCTGCTATAGAGGTTAATGTATCCGGGCGTCTACTGCCTACTTGAAAAGCAGAACTTTCATATGTACAGGCTGCAGGGTGGAGCGCAGGAAGAAATGAAAAACTCGGCCGCAAAGTGGCAAACATTGTTCAAATTATCAAGGTTTACTTTAGCCCCAGGATATGTGAGATCTTAGCACCCAAAGTTGCTTCTATATTAGCATAATGCATTGCAGATGTCATGAATGTCGAACGTTTTCTATGTGCTCAGTGGAAATCAAAGGTAATCGAATTGAGGAGGAAATTCACTGAAGAAGTCTTCCGTGCTGAATAAGAAATAAGATAGAAGATTGAATCTGGAGTAAAACGTATCAGATACCCCTACTACTATGCAACAATACAGGAAGCATTCTCGCTTAGCATCACCTCTTTGAACTCCACGTATTCATCCACAAGGCAGTCACTGCTTACGCATCCTTTAACCTTTGAAATCCCTTCGAAGGGCTTGTGCATGGTATACCCAAAAGATACATTATCGCTCATGAAATACTAATTTGGGCAATGCCATATCGAAAAGAAACACTGATCCACCCTACTCATATATGTACCGAAACCAAAAGCATTCAAACAGAGGGCTTGCTTTCTGAGAACAAACAATGAGAACCCGTCCATTGGGATGTTTTGGAAGGGAGTTGGTAGGCCACCCTTCAGAAAAGTGATTTCCTATTTTCACTCTTAACATTTCCCGGCGCTTTTACACGAAGTGGTTGTTTTGTTTCGGTTTGGGTTTTGTTGGTTGTTCTTCTTCTGAGTGAGTATTCATGACCATGACTATAGGATGTTGACGTACATTCATTCGGGTTTTTCGTCCCTGCCTCGCCTGGTTCCCTCCTCATCACTCGTTCTACGTATTACTACCAAATTTCCCGTACTAAATAACATTTGCTCGATTTTCCACTTGGTTGTGTTTAGCAATGATTTCTCTTCTATATAGCGTATCCTATGTGTTCCGTTCATCCTGCTCGGTATAAACTACAACAATGACAGTTTCGCAAAAGGATCTTGTGGGTAGGTAACGACTGCAGAAGTAGGGATGAAATTGTGAATGGGGGAGTTCTGATTTCTCGGTTTGGTAGAATGAATATTCTACATTAAATGGACCAACCAATAACTGAGTGAAGAATGGAAAACGAATATCCAAGGAAGGGAAATAGGTTGACATTGTGTTTCCGAAAAGTTATGCAAACGTAACTTTGATGTATATATTCCAGTCATTCTCGCATAGAAAAAAAAAGAAAAAGAAGGGGATTGGTATTGAAGGGTGTAGTTAGTTTTATTTCATTTCTTTCCAGTTTTTGCTGATCCCTTGCAACATCCGACTAGGGAGGCATGTACAAAGCAAGGATTTCTCTTTGCCTTTTATAATGGATATTCTGCTATGTATATCCATCGTTTTCGTCACATTCACAGTTCTCTACCTATAGCATGACAGGACTAACATTTGCTTGAATATTGCCCGCCATTGAATCCTTTTGTTAAAACGTAAATAATACCGTCTGCGGACAGAAAGTATGAATGCACGAAAGAGTGTGACGGTGACGACGACAACGAGTTGAATGATGAAAGGAGTATTGAATATAATGAATGCTTCCTTTTTTTTGAAACATTTTCGAGTATAAACTTTTGTATTGACTGTTGATAAACATTCATACATATGTATACATTTGACAGAGGAGCCTGTATCGGTTCTGGAAAAATGGCAGATGTTTTCTGAGTCAGATAGATACGGATGACGACTAGTTTCAATGACTTTCTCTACTTTCAAAACAAGAAAAAACTCGATTTTCTATTATGTTTGATTGAATTAGAATTTTGTATTCAGATCTAGCTTTTTCTGTGGATAATACCGACAAATTTCAGAGTTACTGATGATGAATCGGATTACCGTTTTTATCGGTTGATGATCCTTTTTATCCCACAACAGCGACGTATGCTCTGGCTTAAATTTGTCTTTCGTGTTTTTAGAATTTTGTGCGAATGAGGCTCTGCATCTTTTCTGAACATCCTAGTTTCCAAAGGTATAATTATTTCCAGCTAGATAGAGAAGCATGTCCAATTTTACCTCTTCATTGTGAAGGAGTTTGCCTTTAAGCATGGCCGGAAATGGTCTCGCAATTCATTGGTTGTAGTACGCACTTCATGCAGAGAGGAGTTATTTGCTATACATATAAGGGAATGCTTCAATACCTCTATGTGAAAGCATCGCCTCCAAAGCTAGTCTCAACTTATATCATGTATAAAGTCAGAAACATTGCTTTTGAACTAAGGTTGAGTAATTTTTACCTTATGAACTGGAGCCGAATCTTATTAGAAGGTCCTCAACTTAGCAACGATCATTGAATGAAAAAGAAAAGCGGTTTCATCAAGGATAGAAGCGTTAGACACTGTCTTACCTCTGCCTGGGAGTAGCATGACCAAATGGCGTTGCTATATGTTGTTCGTTGCTTCATAAAATTTCACAATCTCGCCATGGGCATAAATCATATCGAGGACGAAAACCGCCTAGTTCGTATCTAAGCATGGTTGAAACAAACTTTTTCGTTTAAGAATTGAGGGTACCTGAGTCCGCATGTCGATCAGGATCAATAGAACAGAAACTTTCTACCACTTTATTTGGTTCACGGACCTCTCTTTTTGGGACACGCACGATGATTCGCAATTTCGTCACAAGAAGCTGGATGGGTTGTTCGCTCCTTTATATAGATTCAACACATATTTGACAGTGGCTTAATTGGGTCGAATAATAATCAGATACAGAAGTTCTAATTCGAGGGACAAGAATTAATAGCCTTAGTTTAAATGGATGTTCAACTACAGGATTCCTAACTCACAACAAAATCTAATATTGCAATGTCAAAATTCGCCTAGCATGTTATGACTTGTGCCAAAATCGTCCTGTATACTAAATTATCCTGTTTGCGCGCAACAAGTTAACGAAAAAATAACGGTTTCATTCAGGCAAAGTAAGAGAGAGGGTGGTTTCCAATCTTTCTTAAGAAGTGAGAGGGTATCTTCTTGAGCCGTCTGTCCATCATTTTATTTGATGCAGCCTGATTCAAAAAAAAATCTGACTGAGGCACGTGCAAACTGTGAGTATATTAAAGACCGCATTGCAGCAGCATAACTATTGAATTTTCGATCGTTTATGGAAAATATAGTCACGGAAGGAAGCTAGTTGCAGTTTTAACCTAAAAGCTTAATTTGGAGAATACTGTCTTGTTTTTTTGGGTTGATAGCTTAATTTACCCTAATCTTATTTAAAAAAATACTAACCGTGAGCCGCTCATTTCCAAAATTACCACCTTGAGAAAATCGCTCTAAAGAACTTGCCAATTAGGAGAAACGCACAAATAGACTCTTCGAGCTTCTTCGAAATTAAAGCGAAAGTATCTTCCTAGCGTCCCCTTCAATGAAGAATCTAAACACTCTCTGCTCCACTAAAGCATGCTTCAAATGCCTGAAAAACGGTTCACGTAGAAAAGTGATAGGCAGTAGACTCTCCATAAAGTAATATAACAGCGCCAGTAATGCTGGCACTCACCCCCCATTTTTCCATTTTCTAATCTAACCAAATCTGAGCCAAGAACAATAGAACATTAATTAAAGAATCCTCGAAGTTTTCTTTGTCAAACTCACTCTCATTTTGCCATTGCTCTTCAAGTTTTCAGAACTCATAGAAACACCAACCCTGGTTTTTGGAATCGAAAAGATGTTTCGGCAATTTCCAGAGTGCCTCGATTGAATCGATTCTTTCCGTGATAATGAGATTTTGTGTTGCCAACAAAGACAAACACCGGAATCCGTCATTATGGAAGGGAAACTATATTTTATAGTTTCTTAGAATTATCCATAATTAACAGTAGAGCTAACCGCATCCCCTGATTCAAAACTTCCTCAAAAAGTAGTTAACACCAGTTGCTCACAATAGACCAAATGTTAGTCCATGTTAGTCCTATTGTTCAAGAGCTAATTTTTTCGAAACACATTTTTGTTTGGGGATTGAAGGAGCCCTGAATCATCCATCCCCATGATGGCAGGCTGCATTAATTCTAAAGAGCCACTTAGTCCTGTCTTTAGGAATATGGACCTCTTATAGGAGAATACCAACTTTTTCAAAAACTACTGACGGAAGAGCCCTTATTCAAACGCTTCCTCACCTTTGGCCTACGAAACAGCGTCACCGAAAAGGGTTACAGCTGTTGCTAGCTCCTGGCATGGGTGTAAATTATTCCGAACGAAACATCGTTGGTTTAAACCTTTGCTGAACTAAGTTTATATGCACGGTTTTTTGTTTGGAGATTGATTGCTCCTGCCTTCTTTTCAATCACGCTAAGTGATTTTCACTTCTCACTATTTTTGTGCAAAATAATTTCGTATGGGACGATTGCTAGAAAACGACGAATTTCAACCATCGTACCATCCACAATGGCAACAGAGAAAAGGCAGGATCCTCTTGAAAATAGAAGAATTCGTCCTCTCCCACCTTGATCCATACAGGCACAACCTTACCAGATTTTAGCGCTAGTTGCGCAACGAACCCAAGCTAATGAAAAAAAACCGACAAAATCGTTCCAAATTGAGCTATAAAATTCGATACACAGAATACCACTCTTGGTGTAAGCCCATATAACAGACAGGAAAACAACATCGATCCCAATCAGTGGATGGGAGACGCAATTCGCATGAAACCGTCTAAATTAGAGATTCGCCCAAAAAGACGCTTGACACTAGGACTTTGCCAGTCAAGAAAGCAAACGCATCAATGCTTTTCAGAAAGTAGCAGTAGCACGACCCTAAGCTCGCAAAACTGTACACCTAGATAAAGAACCACATTAAGATGTGCAGCCCGCCTTCAACTGAAGTGTCACTTCGCTACATAGCCCATCCTGCTAACTGTTTGCGAACATAGTCCTCTGATCCTAGATCAATCACCGCAGCGAAAATTGGCAAAACTCAATATTCCGGAGGTTCAGCAAAACACGCATAACATGCTGAGTTAAATAGCTTATCATATGTGACTTGAGAGATCTGCCAATACAGACTAGACTAGAGGAATTGTATTATGAGACTCGTCAACTTTTTAAAACTTGTACCCCCAAATTTCGCAATTTTGAAATTGCTCAATGTCATCTGAGGTTTCAAAATTGCAGGACTTATACTGTACACACTTTCCTTCACAAGCAAAAGGACTTTCTTATTTCGATCCGGTGATTTGTTAATGGAGAATTTTTAGCGACCAGAAGGCCGCATTGGTTTCTTCCACTACTGCTTTCTTTTATACCCACGGAAGCGGTACTAGTGTCATCCCTAGGAACCTGTCCAAGCCGCAAGGGATTCCACATCCCTTAATTATGGCAAAGGAGTTTGGTATGAAATCTGAACCAATATTTTGTGAAAACCTGCCTCCTACAATGATATACAGTGGGATTATATTAGAAAATTATTAGCAAATGCCGGAAACTCACTAAATGTGATAGCACCAAATGTTGGGGAGGAATGTTTGGTATTGAATAGCATTCTTTTTAAAGTTCTTTGACAACCTAATTTTATAATTGTAACCAAACCCCGTGTCTTATCATGGATAAACCCTATCAGCTTCCTTCTCCTCAAGGAGGGAAACACTCATTGAATTGTCAATTTCTAGCCCTGTTTATCTCATCATACCAAAAGAAAACCTGTATGACTGATTTTCATTCTAAATACAGTGCAATACTGAAGGTTCTCATTTGTCCTCTTTAGTTAGCCTAAGGACTCATCATCATCATCATCATCAACGGCGCAACAACCGGTATCCGGTCTAGGCCTGCCTTAATAAGCAACTCCAGACATCCCGGTTTTGCGCCGAGGTCCACCAATTCGATATCCCTAAAAGCTGTCTGGCGTCCTGACCTACGCCATCGCTCCATCTTAGGCAGGGTCTGCCTCGTCTTCTTTTTCTACCATAGATATTGCCCTTATAGACTTTCCGGGTGGGATCATCCTCATCCATACGGATTAAGTGACCCGCCCACCGTAACCTATTGAGCCGGATTTATTTAACTCATCAGTTAGCTTAAATTTTTAGCAGTTTGAACCTCGAAAGTGTTTTCGAAGTAGCCGAAATCCCGATAGGCCTTCATAATTAGGGAAACCTTCCACATTTTTTAACTCCAAAGTTTTTGAGGCTATTCCAAGAATTAAGATCGCCAAAAACATGAACTTCAGACTTTGGATACTGTTCCATCCTGTAATGTTTTCCTTTAAGACATGCAAAAGTGCTTTTGAGTCAACCGCGATCCGCATCACTCCTAGGATGGACATTCTATATCTTTGAACTCAATATGTCCAGAATGGACAGAAGTGGGAAAAAGCACTCAAATCACAACCATTTTACTATATTTTAGAGGATTTGTACAAAACAAAACCTAATTATTTAATGCCTGTTTCTCACTGTGTCCGTTACGCCCAATTAATTTGTGAACGGCTGAACCTATTGTCATGAAATTTAGTGGGAGCGTGTGGTCTATGAATGGTATAGTTCGCAGCTGACTACATGATCGAAAGGTCTTCTCCTTCGTCTGCATAATGAGCAAAAAGTCTCCAGCAAATCTCCAAATTGGATTTTTTCGGATTAATAGAGGGAAATCGGGCAAACAATCTTTAAGACGCCAGGTTTCCCCCTGATTGAATATGTTCCACCAAGCCTTAGATAAGATCCACTGCTGAATTGCTTACGTCAACGGTCAATGTTTGTCTTTCTCCAAAAACTCGTTTGTCGCAAGGATATGTTGTCTTGCGATGAGAATTCGAAAATACCAAAAATAACTTTGGTTTTCCTCCATTTCATGCCCTTAAAAAAAACCGTTTCTGTCACAAATTTGAGGGAGAGTGTCATCAATGAATCGAATTCCTAAACTAGTTCCGGTTCTGGTGTGGGTAAAACTTTACAAAGGTCCTTAGCGTAACGAGTAACTTTTATTCGTTCTATAGATCAGTATCGACTTCAGGAGATTAAGATTGTCAATAAATGCGATCATGAAGTAGATAAGCTCTTAGACTTATTAAGTATCCGTATTCCGTATATATGTACATATTTAAATGACCCTTTACTATTATATCTATGACCCTTTACTATTGTACCTATCTAGTGGCTCCTATTGATATTTGGCCGCTAACTAAACGTAAGCACCAAATAATTTCCATCGTGTTCTTTGCCATTTCGGAAATATACTAACAGACAAAGATTTTCTAAGGCGGAAGGTTTGAGTCAAAATTGCCACCCGCTGGGCAGATTTTTTACGAAATTTCCTTAGTTTTCGCTAATGTCTCATATATATCATTCTACACCCCATTTACTTCAGAAATCGGCAACCTCAACTAAAATTCATTCCTCCAATACTTTACTAGTAGCGTTTACTACAAAATAACACCCCAATTCCTAAAGAATATTCTTCCTTTTGTCGTTTTTCGCTCCAAATCCATAAGCAATTGTTCCGATACAGCAGCCACACTTAGCCCTGAAACGCTTCCTAGCTTGTCGGTGACTACAAACCATACACATCAAATCCTTGTTCGAGTACTTTTTCCCTCATAATGGAATGCTTTTAAGCTGACAAAAACGATATCCATCTGTTCCATGAACATCCAAATCTATCGAAGCGTGGACCCAAAATCTGATAGGGTTCAATTTTGTTTTCATGCGACAAAGGAGAAAACAACCGCTGACACAAGGGTATACCGACAACAGGTAACGAGTGAACTTATCTTTTTTTGCTTCTTTCCCATAATCATTCACACAATCTGTCACTAGGTTCTTGACGAACGACAAATCCCGTTCCAATCCCCAACTAGTAAGCTACTAGTATTCAATCAATCCAAGATGCGACTGTGGCCCTCAATCCAGAACCCATTTCATCAGCAATATCGGTCACATCAAAAACTCATTTTGATGTTAAGTCCAATATTTCAATTTTGATGTGTTCGATGATCAAGGTGGTGACATACATACATTGTCTCCCCGTGTAGATGGACGAGAAAAAAAAGGTCAGAAATCAAAGTAATGTACCCAACACCGTTAAAAGGAAAAAGTCAAGCTGAAAACATTATTTCTAGAAATCGAAGAAGGAGGCAAAGTCAACCAGTGTCCAAGAACAACAACAAGACCAACATCAGCAAATAAAAATGCGACATAAGTCTTTATGCTTTCAAAAGCAACAACAATAACCCGGGAAGGATAAAGATAATGCTAATGTACTTATGTAATTTACGGAGGTTATCTTCGTCAGGTTCTTGTTCTCGTTTCGATTCCTACATTATTTTCATTTCTGCTTTATTTTTTTCCTTTACATGTCTTTCATTCGAGTTCTTTCCGGACGATTTTGATGGAGTCATTTCGTTGATTTTTGGGGGCACTTTGAGTTCATGTTCACCAAGAAAGTAATCAGTTGTCCACCTTCTTGTTTAGATGAAGTTGCCTCCTCGCCGGTCTGGCAGCCAGGCAACGAGCACCTCGGGATAGGGGTCCACCGGATCCAGTACGGGGCGTTCGACCTCTACAATTACTCATTATGTCAGCGCTGATAAATTTTGATACCTTGTTGCTATTGCTTGTTATTATGATTGCTGGGCTGAGTGATTGTTGTTGCTATTGTTATTATTTGGGATGTTGGTGCTGTTACACTTTGGCGGCGTTCTGATTTTGACATTTATTTTTGATATCGGTCTCTCGACGTTTGATATCTCCGCATTAAAATTATAAAGCGCCTGAAACTGTGACCCGCGAACCATACCGGCGTCTAATGTGAGGTTTCTCCGGAAAAGTTAGAGTTTCAGCCTTGGTCTTCCATATGGAGGCTGACTAATGGCAATGGTATGCCAATCTACAATAAGAAAAAGATAATTTGAATTGCCAATTCCTGAATTTCAAACAAAGAAAGCTACCTCATTCCTCAACATCTTTTCATCAACAAATCAAAGTATCTTTCTCTTCACTGCCCAAAAATCTAAGACCTGTAACCACTGTCGTCACCGTCAAAATCAATCTGCACCGCAGACATCATGTATCTGAAGTACTTTCGGTTTGCTGTTTGTGTATAGATTTGGCCTGTCACTCTGTTAATTGAGTTATTATTCCGAGGTTTACATTGTTTTAAATCATTCCATAGATTCTTCGGTACTCTTTTGTCTGAACCGGCATTAGATACTGTTCCAATCCAGACTCGGGGTCGAGGGTAGGGTATTGGGTCGTTTGTATATGAGTGATTTAAGAAAAACAGATTTCATCGCCTTCAGGCACTAACCATGTTAGAAGCATCGCACGCCAACTAACTAGTCTAAGACTTTCCCGCTTCGAACTGACTAACCAGATTTTTAATGTGTTGGTATAACATCGAAATTCATTTTATGGTCGATGAAAAATGATTGACAATTTTTTTGATATGAAAATTTTACCTACACGTACACTTGCTTGAAACTTCATTAGTTGGAGGACTTTTAAAAGTGTTGATTTGAATTGGGGTTGACTGGTTGAGTGAGGTGCGGTTTGACTTTGAATATTTCGGCAGGTATCTTGTTGGATTTTGGCATGTAAGAGAGCGACAACTGTTAAAGTAATTAGTCATGAGGTTAAAATATTTTTTTTAGTCGAGTTGAAGTTTGGAGGGACAAACGTCAATTATAAAAACTGTCCAATAGCAATGGAATTTTACCAGTTTTATTCACGGAAACAGTAGTTTTTCAAACGGTTGGCTCCGACGTACCATTGGGGATAGTATAAAGGCAGATGGAGATTTGCCAATCTAATCGCAGATACTTCAGCCCTTACATTTCGAAGTTTTAGCGCATTCTCACGGATGCTCTGCTGCAATACGTTTGGTAGTCCCAGAAAAGCTCCCTCCATCTTTATGTAAAGTATCTTTTTTCTTGCAAAGAACTAATCCCACCGTTTATCATTCTACTAAAGTTGCTCAAACAGCAAGGTTGAAATTTTATCTTAGAAATATATCCACATGTTACTTGCTAGCTTATTTAGCACTATTAGCTCTAGCTTCCTTCCAGGAATATTGCTAAGTTAAACTATCTTACGTTTCCTATTTTTGGACCCAGTTAATATCTAGCACTATTCTTATGCTGAAACTGGCGCCCAAGTTGGCGTTGACTGTAAATAAACTATAAGTTTCCGTCACACAAATGTAGATTTCTCTCACAAATGTGTACCACCCTTCATTTGCTTTTTGCTTTTAGGTCGTTGTTTAGCTTGTGAAACCCTTGCTGTTTCAAGCGGCGTTTGCAGTGTTCTCTGTCACCTTGGATATTGAGGCCAATTTCACAGCATAGTAACCGTGTCTTCAATTTACTAACATTGTAGCATTCAGCGTCCTGTAAAATCGCATTTCCTATTTGAAACAGTTCCTGTCATATAAATATCGACCTTGGAATCCCATTTTGCCAGGGCTACTCCTCCCTGTCTGATATCTTACTTGACAAGTACTTACATAGACATATTTTTAAAAGACTGAACTTCTATTTCGTATCCGTCTTCTATTCTAAACTAAGAAGAGATCCTATTTATTTAATTTAGAAGTCTATTTCGATTGACAGTCTAGTTTAAGATTGTTTTTTGTTGTAAGAAGAAGTACAAACGCTCTCTTCAACTACACGGACTCCCTATAAAATATTTCCTTTTGAACCAGAAGTGAATAGAAAACATTTTGTTCACTTCCACGGGCAATCTGTCGTATGCTACCTTTCGATTCGATATCATCTGTTGGAGATGATTCCCTAAACCTATTCACTTCTTTATAGCACAAGAAACCGTTCTGACATTTGACGCCCCTGGTACGCTGCTCCAATCTTCTCGATCTTTAACAGTATGTAATAGCGGTACACTGCCTGCGCCAAATATATGGATCTTTCCGATCTTTAGTAGTTCCCCTACTCATACACTCATTGAATATCCACTAGACGTTACTTAATCGTGGTGGCAACCAACTTCCGGTTCGTTATATATATATTGAGCAATTTCCTTTAATCGCCTTAGACACCCCTTCCGCACTGCTTTGAGATTCATCCTCAGGATTTTCATTCTGAAAAGGAGTTAGTAGTTTCTCAGAATTTTTTGTTAATTCCAAGTTTTCTAATGACGGTCTGAGTGGATGAGTTGCTTCATCCATGCTTGGTAAAATTAGCGCCCAGCGTGGGCCAGGCATTCATTTGGTTCCGCCTAAGTAAACCTTTGAAAGATGGCCATTTCCGGCTCCAAATTTCAGTTTAAGGCTACCAGATGAAAATGATTTCAATCTCTCATATTCTCCTATAGTTACGACACATTTCTTCTCCCTGAAGCAAGTGTTTGTACGTCTCATTCCCGCCCCATCTTCTATAGTAAAATTGTCAATCCTTGCCTGAATAGCAGATGCGTCCAGGTGCTGGAAAGTATCTTGCCCTTCGTTTATGTTGTGTTTAAGACTTTAGATCTCTCCAGCGTCTATTGAGTCTCTGGAATATGAACCTTATTGGAAAGTCGTGCTGTCAGTGCTTCCGGGAACTGTCTCCCCTTACTATTTTACCAATTAGGACCCCTTTCGTAACTTTCGGTGAGCGATTCGTACTGGTAATTTACAGGTATTAGGTTAGAAACCCAGGTCTGAAGCTAGGTATTATCCTGACTTACCCCATACATCATTCTAGGTCAGTTTTCTGAATACAAAAAAAAAAGAAAGAAGAAGGAAAAACTAAACATTTCCCCTTCTCTTCCGAGTTCAAAAAACGCAGAGAGTGCGTATTAGGTTGGAGCAGAGCAGAGAACGATAGTCAGGCACTATGGCTGTCTATTCCGAATATTTTGATCTCTCTCGTCTCGGATGTCTTACATTGAAGTAGAGATGTTCAGCATTCGACCACCAGGATGAATTGAAGGAACGTCTTTCTTTTTTATCAGGACAGGAAAGTCGGTCTATGACGAGCATTCGGTTATAAATCGGGGTACGATGCGTGAGACTATTCCTGACTATCCCTAATACTTCGTCTCTTCTCAACTTTTTGAGTTCAGCCAACGATGATTAGGATTTCGTGTTGAAGTCATCATCACCTGCCCTTCATTGCGGGGAAGGAGACACTGAAAATTACGTAGCGTTTGATTGAATAACGGAAGTCACAGCTTAGTTCTAGAGCTGGCATCCTCAATTGCGTATTGTCATCTCTTTATCGGATTCCAGACAAGGAAGAATGGATTCTTGCGTTTTGTCTCCTCTGATTTTTATTTACTTTATCTTTCTATTCAGCGACAAGGAGCAGCTCATTCGACATTTTCATGGATAGTCATAGTTAACCTTCATGGTCATATTGGCCATCTGTTTCAACTACGTCTATTACATACTCTTTTACTTTTAGGTAGGGTTTGCTTGTTTGCGAATTTTCAGTCAAAACTGACATTGTTTAAAGAACCTTATTCCCTGAACATCTATTCACTTTTATTTCCCACGTTTTGGGAAAGATAGACATTTTCTCATCATTGGGGCTATAAATTCTGCATTGTTAGGAGGCCATACCAGGAAATAAAAGTATAAACGTTGTATATCTATTTGAACAAGCCTTGTGAACGGAACTCAACTGGTGCCTGACATGTAATTTTATGTAATAAAACGGAGACTGAGATAGCGCTCACTTTTCGAAAGCTCATACGAATACCAAGCGTGCACTAAGCATAGACAACATGGAGGAAGAGTCACTATCAGAGATTTGTCCGTTACTATTTAGAAGCACTGGAGGGGGGGGGGGGGTTCTCAGTAAGATCAGCGTTACGCACGATTAAATTTCGATATCTTCCCTTGACTCTTTATTTTGTTAGTCCCTTTGGAAAATTATCTCTGAACCTCGCACGCACTTTCAAAAATGAAGTTTTCTATTCAAAATCTCTTAACACTGATCGGTACTTCCCAAATCAATTGTTCCCTTTGCAGAATAATTGGACACTCAATGGCACCTCTTTCCTTTATTTTTCGTACATATTTTTTCTAAAATATTTGCCACGCTTTTCTTGTTTAAGGTATGAGAGATCCTAAATCTGCATCTACTTTATGTGGGACCTTTACAACTATAGGTTCCTTTTTATCTTCTTCTTTTTCTTCAGCCTTTGTCCCGTTCATAAGCGGGGTCGGCTCGTCGTAATCGGTTTCGACATTTGGCTCTATCGAATGCCTGATCTGGATGCAATTTCAAGGCCCCCCCATCCAGCATATCAATCCACCGTTGTTTCGGCCTGCCTTTTGGTCGTTTACCATCGGCTTCGATGTTCAGACCAATCTTGGCAAGTGAATTCTCGTTAGCATAAATTTTAGATTTGAGACGTTCGTTGATACGTCAATCACAAAGAACACCAGATATGGAACGCCACTTCATTCAGGTTGCGTTAATGCGTGAAGCAATTTCATAACGCAGTTCTCCAAAGTTCCTTTTTTTAGGCGTGTGAAAAAGTTACTTCCTGGGCATAAATTCAAGCTGCACAGCTTATAAACTGGACGATAGTGATAGCGCTATGGTTTTCAGGTTTTTTTAAGGAAAGGATACCCTTAAAGTGCTTAAAGTGGATGCGAAGGAGAGAATCTCTCGGAGAAATCTCCCAACTCAACTTTAAGGAACTGTCACATATTTTCCAAATCAGGAATTTACTATGATATATTTCCTGAGTAAGAGAAAATATTGTTTCATTAAATATGAGAAAACCAAGCCGTTGAAAATACAAAAGCTTGCACTTGTACTTGTCAAAAAGGTGCTCATCCGCTGGTCATCATTCATTTTTTCATATGACAGTTCAAGTAGTCCAGTATCTATCTGAACAAGTCTTACCTTTGTGAATGGCTTTAGGATGCTTATTTTCCCTAACTTGTTCCGCAACGATCTATCTTTCGACCATTTTTATTGTCATCTCTTTATGAAACACTGTCCTTAGCTTATAGAAGAGAGAAGACATTAAACTTGTTTTTCCACCACTGAATACATCCTAAAAGCTCTTCATAGTTAAAACCATTTTCAAACGATATTTGTTAGTCGATGATTCTATGAAAAGTAAAAGAAAATTGTGGACATTTCCATTGTTGGCTAACATTTTTTTCTGAAATTTAACAAATTCTGTATTTCGGGAACCAACTCTCCCTTTATCAATACGCCCGCTAAACCGCAGTACCCAAAAACTCTTATTAAAGCGAGTACGTGTTTTTTTCAAAGTATGGGAAGGCATTGGAGATACTCTCATCTCTCCAATTACCTTGCAAGAAAAAAATCATTTTAACAAATTTTTCGAAAGTTATAAGATATTTGCATGTACTGAAAAATCGATTTCTCATCCTAGGTGTTGTGCTAAGTATCTCAGAACAACTACATTAATCAAAAGCAGATTTTAATAAGCAAAACCTAAGGCTGCATATTTCAATTTCTCTGGATTTTAAGCCTAATATTCACCAAATATTAAATAAAACATTTCTCTTGGCTGCATTCTCACACAAGAAATACCCTAAATAAAATAGCAAATGCTATAGCGTCCTATGCGTTCGGATCCATATAACCTCTCTCTACAAATTTGAAATACCCACTGTATAGTATATATGTATGTATACAACGTTATTAGACTGAAAACAGGGCAAAGAGAAATAGCATAAATTTATGTCTATATGATATGTACGAGTATACACATACCAAGCGTACAACACTCAGTTCAAGAGGGTAGTTTTCAGTTGCCACCCCGATAAGCGGTTTATCTTCCCTTTTCAGGCTTACTCTCCATCAATGCAGTACTCGTACATGTATTCAGATACAAATGAATGGTATGTCTGCAAATGTGTGTGGTACATATGAGCAGAATTTTTATATACACATATGATACCACTTTGGGTACTAAGTAAGCATATACAGGAAATTGTTGATGACGAATGACGTATACAGAGGTTTTGTATATAATTTTGATCTGTTCGTTTGAATCCTTGTAAATTTTCTACTTGTTCAGACATAGGTACATTTGTATGATTGTCACATGTTCTGCAGATAAAAAGACACATTTAATATATATGACGAAGAAAGGCATGGATAGTAGTGAATACCAACGTGCTAAGGCCTAGGAGAGAAACTTTCTCCAGCTCAGGGAAAGCACTTGTATGATATTCACACATATAATACTTTTACACGTCCTATCCATAGCCTTCCCGAGAAGCCCATCTAGACTCCATACAATCTACGACTATTTATAGATTTATATTCACTTGTCGTTCATTTCATCTAAGTGCAGTCCTTTTTTTGCGTCATGGAAAAGCCAACTCCGAAACGATTATAGCGTCGAAAAAGTTGGTAAACATTATGAAAAAGATGTTCTTCCTCTCCATAGTTGTTGAGCAAGTTGAGGATGGTAGCTGTTTTCAAAAGAAACTCTAGCTACGTCAGGTTTTAGCAATTTCCCATGATGACGGAGGAAAATGAATCTAAAACAGAAAGAAAGAAAATTGTCCTTATTATAAGGTTGCCAGTATCCTGTGGACATCGTAAAGTAGGAGTATAGAAAAATGGGAAAATATATAATCATAAATAAAGGAGAAGCACTCATTTTTCCTTTTATTCGGGTACTGCTGATGAGAATTCTTCGTAGGGAATATCATCAAAATTTTATGAGACTTTTAGATGGGAATATCAAGCTTTTTTGGGGTTTTGGGACGGTGGGAATTTCTTTGTTTGGCTAAATACATATTTTATACGTGACATTTGGTGCTGACAAGATGGCTTTTCGTGTATTATTTTTTGAAAGGATATAACGACGGACTGTTTTTCCAAATTGGTTGTGGAATATATCCTGCTTGCGAAATGAATTGTAAAAGAAATATGAGAAGCGTAATCGCAAAACTGAGATAGCAAGGATAAAAAGGTCAGAAAATTCTTTTGTTGCTATAAAAACTAAAGACCGAATCTTTCTGGGTAAAGAACAGTAAACGAACCTCCTTTTGCATGATTGAAATGAAAAGTACTTTTGATTTCGATTTTGAAAATCATTCAAATGTTCAAAATGTTTGGTATTTTCCAAAAAACCGTGCTAAATTTTAAGACCTTCGTAGAATTTTTTATCTGGAAATATTTCCTGAGATGAAAATATTGCAAAGAAAACCATAGAAGTAATAAACTATTCAAGTTGGCCTCATCACCGATACACTAAAAATATTCATTTAGATGGGATAATAGCTGAATCATGCAGTTGTTTGGACAGACTAGCTTTCTTTTGTCGATCAGACGGGATTCAGCCCTTATCAATAATGTGATTCAAAAGCTGACTTAACCAGAATGTTGGATTGGATCTTTTCGCAATACACAACGAATCTGTAACGCCTGCAGGTTCTGTTGCTTTTACCGGTTTCACTGATCCTTGATTTCTTGCAAGGTAACTGGCCTTCTCGAATTATACGACACTGGCAAGCGGTATTGGTCCGAATACTGAAACTGCTTGCCGGAGTGAGGAATGTCAATAGTATTTCCTAGATATGTGCTAGACTCAAAGGTCGATACAGTTACATAAAGACGACATCCTGACCGCATTGGTATCGACTTTTGACTAACGATCCAGATTATACTCGTGTATAAGTGATTCCTTAGGTAATAGCAATTCCTTTCTTTACTTCCTGTTTGGTATTCTTTAGATTTAGTAATTGGTGAACGTTATATTGTGGAGGAGCTCGTGAGAGACGTTTCTTCTAACGGACGCTCCAATTTGAAGGTTGATAAAATGCCTACCATACTTGGTAACTTGATAGATCTCAGAGCCAAAACCAGAACATCTGGAATTCCTTACAAAAGCAGGCCTACACCGGGTATCGCTTCTTGCGCAATCTCCGGAACGATAGTTTAGAATGATTCGATATTATTTATACCTGCTCAGAGGCTTGCATTTTCTAGTATGAACTAGTGCCAAATTTTCAGTATTTGTCAGTCTTGGGCGTTGTTACGAAAGTATTCTCTGCGAATAGTTTCGCAGCAAACACACATACATATATATATATAATACTTCATAAAAAATTAATACCCAATTTTGGTGCTGCCACTACTATGTTGTGATTTACAGAACAACAATATGCATATGTGATTTCAGAAAGCATATAATGAACTCCCACTGATCCAACTCTTTGGTATTCACTATACCCGCCAGTTGCGATTGATGCAGTTACGTATCTATAATTTACAAGATTTCCTTGTCTCCCGCAGCTAATCTTGCCAGCTTTTTTGCTTATTGTTTTAATAACGATCAAAACTCACTTCGATTGGGGTTTCAATACCGGACCTTTATCCTTTTCTGGTCTAGTTCCCTTGTTAGGTTACAAAATTCTTTAAAATCTTCATTATATGCGGCCCATCTCGCTAGTACTCTAACACATCATCATCTTTTTTTCTCTGTAAAGCATACTCCGCTTTCTCTTTCAATGAACTTGCCCTAATACTTTGCATTGCATCTCCAAGATACTTTTGTCATTGTATTTGATTAATTTCCATAGCTGCAAATGCGTGAAGCTTGGGTGCAAATAACTTCTGTGTTATTCTTAAAATCTTTTGATGATCGGTGTCCTTCTCTTCTAGGCATATAATCAGTTGTCACTGAGGAAGAAGTGAGTTTTAGTCTCACTAGGTTGGCTAGATTAAAACACCCTGAGGAAGAGGACAACTGATCCTCCGGAATGAAAAATAAAAATTCTTATTCGGCATTTTAGGAAAAAACAACATATATAAAAGTAGAATCCATTCGATAGCTGCCTTGAGTTGCATTCATTGTGGGGTCTTAATTTAAAAGCATGCGTAACTCTTAGCCTCAGTGTTAACCGTTATATTGTAGGGCTGTCTTTTAATGTATTCTGTTTATTGATGGATATGTATCGCTTAACCTTCCGCTAACGCATCATTTGACATTAAATCGACTGGAGCCAATATCATATATACTTTGAAAAATGAGGATCTGCAAACACAAAAAATGCTGGAATAACCATTACCCGATTTAGTTTGCATAGTAAATATCGGTTTTTCACGAAAGTAACCCATCCTATGTTATAGACCAAATCATGTATTTGGCTCAAAATCTCAAATTGATATTAGCATATCTATGCCAGTCACTAAATCGGGACGGGGTTCGTGGGTTCTTTGACGAACATCAAGGGATAAAGACTTTCCGTGTAGACGCTGTTACTATGCGAACGTGTGCTGGGAGGTATGGTCAACCACTTTTTTTTCAGAATCGAATGATGCTGATTCTCCTATCCACTTAAAAGCGAGCCGCTCAGAACTCTTATAACCCAAAGTATGCCCACAACACATATAGTCGGCTTTGGCTACGCTGCACCGCGAGGCAGCGGTAAGGCAGCGTGTGAACTGGTGCCTCTGCCCTAAAGGTGAAAGTGTCAACAATTTTTGAGGCAGATATGGTATTTTTGAATAGATTGGCTTGACCATGCAAGGAGTCGGTCGCCTTCCTTTAGAACGATTAGGATTGACTCGCCATTTTAGTCAGTAATAATGGCGTGGTCCACAGCACTTCATGCCTTTGTTTATAGTATATTCATTGAAACGGATCATTCTGCAGTGCACCCGCAATATCAAATCCAGAACCAGTATAATGTTCGTTGTGACATCACATACCGAAATGCGATGCCATTATGAATTAGGGGACTAATTTTGCAACTTGAGCTCAGAGCCCACGAACTATCGGTCGTGAAGACCAAACTATACCAACACCAGCAAATATTGAAAGGAAGCGGCAAGCTTTCCAAGCTAACCACCGTTCCTCAAGGGCAAATCACTCTCTGGTTTTTCCGATATCTGACCGATTATTTCACAGACCGGTAGACACCGTTTCCACCCCTAAAAACCTATGATTTCAATAATAGCAGGGGACAACAACAATAAAAAGTTCATATTCGCGGAAAGGATGTTATCGATTGAACATCGAAGAACTGTAGCAGACACCTCCCCACGGACGGAGAGTGACAGTATGATGGGACGAACCCGAAACTTGCATAACTGGACCTTATTTTGTCGAAAAAAACAGACGACAGGGACTGCCACCACAAATGTTGTCTGACCATCCTACGTGATTATTTCCTGGCAGAGGTAAGAAGACAACGCACCAACACCAACACAGTGTGGTTTTCGCAAGATTGAGGAACTTACCATATATCAAGGGCAGCAATGGCTGTTTCGCATTTTGCTGGAATTCTGATTTCATTGTGTGGGGAAGTGGAATGGCCCCCCACGCTCATCCGACCATTTTGCTTGGGACTATTTTTTTATGTGTCTACATTAATATTCCAGTTTACGCTGACACTGCAAATGCATTCAAGATTACGGCGGTCTGCACGGGGCACTGGCCCATAGGAGACCATGCCGCTAGACTCGGCATACCCTACAACTCGCATTGACGAAGCTGCGAAGAAGGAAGGGAAACCCTCATGCACTTCCTCTGCGATTGCGTAGCTCTGGCTGGAGTCAGACTGCGGACACTGAGTAAACCATTCCTTGGGGACCTCAAAGAGATTTATAGCTGCAGGGTGGGAGAGCTGCTTTCTTTCGTGAATGCTACGGGCTGGCTCTAAAGATCTGAGCCGGCTGGACTCTGCCTCCCTGCTCCCTTAACAACAGTCACGGTCTTGTTTGTGGCATCAAAACGGCGCACCAAAGCGCTAATTGTGCTCCTCGGAACGGCCACTGATACCTACCTACCTACCCTTACGTTGACACTCCATGTACTCTTCAAGCTCTCGCGGAGACCATAACGCAAGAAATTCTAAAAGTTTCGTCTGCATGCCTGAAAGGACTATGAACACAAGTCTGCAAAAATGGGCGCCACCTAAGTGATGTAATTTTCGCTACTGACAATTTTATTTTACTTACTCAAATGGCAATCTACCACTATTGTAAAAAATTATAAATTTACAAATACAATCAACAAGAAATGTGTGATAGTTCTTTTAGAAAAAAGAAGCCATTCCTCCTTGCCAGCCCCAGAAGGCCTCCGCTTAAGTCGACTCATTTGATTCACTTTGAGTGTTAGCGTATTACTCTGCAAAATCGATATTAGGAAAGCAATCACCTTCTCGATCGAAGAAAAGGATTACCTTCCAATTTTAGTAAGCCTATTGCTTTTTAAATGCTAAAATTTAATAACAACTCGATAATGAACTTTTTCCCGTTTTGCTTGAACGCCAACATTGATTTGCTGAGGATGCTGTGAGTCCTGAGTCCGCAACCATTTGATGACGGACCGGACCACTTGGGAAGCAACTTACTTCCTCTCTTATGGTCCACGGACTCCTCTTTTTTAACTTAAACACCCAAATTGCTTAAAATTTTCGGACGTCCCTTGCGAACAAACAGAGGACGACCAAAACATAAGTGGTACTACTTCAGCAGTCGAATCACCTCCAGCTTATAGCGCTGGATGCCCTACTGGCGGCAAATAAAGTTTAGATGGTCAATCTGCTGGTATCGTAATTACGCCGTTTTTGAAAAGTATGTAGAAATCCTTCATGGGCTCACAGCCAGTAAAGAAACTTCTAGGCAACTTTCTATGGTAAAACACTTAATGGTAAAACATTTAAAAGTTTTACACACACTTGATAGCTGTTAGAAATATATATATCCCTGGAGCTGCCCACTGATCCTGCGGTAACTTTTACTGTACGAATCAATCTTGATATGCAAGTTATAATAGAAAACTGAATAGGCGAGAAAGCCCCCAATAGTCCTTGCGCTCACAATAAGTAGCCAAAATTGTATCTGTATAATGATGCCATTAATAAAATTACTTAATTCATATTATGTGTATAATGGATTCTATGCAGATTGCCTTCGACGAGGTTTTTGTTTGAATTTTTTGAGTTAAGTCCACTTCTTGTTCAGAGATATATATGTAGCTTTAGATGAAATCAAAATGCAAGATATGGTTTCTAATCGAAAAAAGTGTGAAGAAAGGATAAAAATACTGAATTCATCTTAATTTTTTCTAACTCTCCTGCAAATACAGTCTCTGAATATATTTCACACGCCCGGTCAACAAAGTATCTGGCAGGAAAGTAAACAATCTATAAATCTATCATTTAATCTACGATGAAAGCCATTATTCCAAAAATTACATATTGCAAACCTCAACTGAACTCCCTATCTTACCACACCATCACCTCCTCTCCGCTTCATCTCACACGCTATCAATCCCGATAATGATCATAAAAGTTGGCCCTACTCCTTTACAATGAGAACCTCACATCCACACTCCATACCCAGCCATAAGGAGAACCCTAATAAAGCGAAATGGAAACCATATGCTGTACAGTAGAATCAGTAAATTGACGACATAAAAATTCCTAAATCAAACCGCCCAAACTGCATGAAATTATAGAGGCGTGATTTTATGCGAACTGTCAACATTAACAAAAGGACATTCAGCTGCATGCTTGCATGCAATATACTATATTTCAGCAGCAACAACTAACAATAGTTTCCGTAAGGGGTGCAAGCGTGTCATTTCAGATTCTTCGACTTATAGAGCAAAAAATTCTTTCCACGGAGCCCAGGGAAGGGAGGCATGTGTGGCATTCGTGTCTAGGGTGAATTTCTCTGTTCGCGCTCGTCATTTTTTCTTCCTTTTTCAAAATTGATTTGATATAGAAACCATAGAGGGACGTTTCAATGCTATTAAATTATATTACATTGATCGGTTCAATATGGCGGCGAGTGCAATGTCGAGAATGCAGTGCGCTCAAATAGCGTGGCGTCGTTTTGTGTTGGGTCTGGTTGAGCGACCGACGGCAAAAACATCGCTAACTCCCATTGGCAGCCATGGTCGTTCAAATGCATATTTCTTCAGTAGGTGATACATATATGTATATATCCAGGAATATATGAACGTGTGTTTGTATCAATGATCGCCAAAGCGGCAATCGGAAGTTTTTGAAAAACGTGTTTATGATGTGCTTCCATAGCTCGCAATGACTGTCACAGTCAGGGGGAAAACGAATAAAAAGTAAAATTAATTCGAATTTATGACAGAATTTATGCATTTTGAGCTTGGTTGCGTGTTACTTTACTATCCAGACTCGTCTGTTCAGTTTGATTTCAATGTAGGGACGCCTTGTTTGGGGGATATTTTCAAAGAAGCAATATCAGTTGTTTCAGAAAATGATTTGATTTGAGTACCAGATCTTTAGGAGTAATTGCTGTCATTTTGAATGCATCTTAAATTGTCATTTGAATTCTCTCTTCATAGAGATCAGCTGGACCAAAACGGTCACAATTTCATGCATGGAAAGACAACATTGGACTAGCATTCATATCGTATCTGCTGTTTTGGGTTGAAGATTCATAACTCAGGAATGCAGTTGGTCTCGGAGGGAAATGCTCTGTTTACTATCAAAATTTTGGCTAGGATAGTTTACTATGTATATGGCGTTTTAGGAGGATGAAATTTGTGTACGAAATTTGCTTTGCACTTTTTGACAATTAAACAGAAGGAGAAGCCAAAGGGGTAATAATCGAGAGCATAAAGTCTAATTTTGTCCCCAACCTTAAAGTGTATTAGACCACATCCCGTTACCATAACGGTACACTAGGAAGAAATATCGACGTAGCATTTTATCATTGTTACCCCGATTTGGTTCAAGTGTCCAATCACTGTTGAGTAGGTTGGCATCCGCCATCCAGCGTAAGATCAAAATCCCCGACATCTGAAGTGAGGCCTCCCATTTCAAAAGCTTAACGTTGAAGCCGCTAACCCATTGAGCAGAAACTTCGCGAGTATAGAAGGATCTAACGCCGCCCGACAAATCCTGATATTTTTAGTAGGATTACTAAACAGCAAGCAAGATCATCCCATTTTTCAATTCTTCCGAGCATATACATCGAGAACTTCTGCTCTCTATTCAAATAGTCCTGGAATCTGCTACAGGAAGATATTGGAATGTATGCTAAATCGCATTCGATAAATCTGCGAGTCTTGGTATTGATTTTTGCTTCATCTCGGTTTTTGTTCCGAAGAAAATGGCCCCAGTTCTAGAGGAACTCTGTTATTCATCTTATTTAGCTATAACAAACTTTATGCAGTTTTCAAAACACATCCATTCTGAAGCTACTCAGTAAATATGATCACAATTTACAAGAAGACCCCGTTGGTGGATTTCAAATGGACTTTCCAGACACTCCGCGGATGCCGATAGAGAAGGATTTATGCAGGTTTAGTCCTGCGACTTTTCAATGCGTTATATATAATAAAACTTCCGTTTAATAAACCGCTTCTAAGAATCAAAAGAAATGAAATCTTGAATGATGCATCCGGCAAACAACATCCTACAATAAAGCGAGGAACCACTGGACATAGCCCTACCTTTTAATATTATAAAGCAATTGTCCTGAAACTTTATCCTTAAAATTTGTTCATAAATCTTAATTTACTGATACACATTTTAGATAGAAAGAGCTATTCGCAAAGTTAAAAACTTCACCTGCGATGGAAATCACGCCGAACATGACATTAGTGTTTGAAATTCTTACTTGAACGATTCCTTTGAACAACGGAAACCCGGTCAAATTTTGAAAACTCCCTGCAAATCTAGTTCCTCCAGTAGGAACTACTTTAAGCAGGAGAGCCTGATTTTATTGCTTAGAAGGCAACAAATGCACCACACATACATTTGGCTGTTCTTAACGTACTGGTGCCCAGGGTATTATACTATTTTCACTATAGAACTTGGTTTCAAAAATACATAGCTGCATTCATCGCGCCATGGGCTGTGGCACAAAGTTAGGTACCCTTTGGTTTTCACTATTCACTACGCAACATCCGATAAAAAGGTATATAAGGTATTTGGGTCAATTGACTTCCGTTACTGCGTATGAGTCCATGCACAAAATTGGCTATCTCTGAGTTACATACTCAACCAAAATCAAAATGAAAAACAAAAAGCTACTGGAAATCGCGGACCTAGCCTCAATAGGTCTCAAAAAGAAGAAAGAAAAGAAGCAGACCAAACAACCACGTGGAGCTGATCTACTTCAATCCCTGCGTAATCCGATCAAAACTAAGAAAAACTCTCCTCTTTAGATGTCATGAGCTACAACTTTGGTACTCCTAGTTTTCCTAGCATTTATTGATTGAATTTTGCTTGCTCTATTGTGTACTTCATATAAGAATGTAGGCGGGGATTATGAAGATAACTTCCTTTCCGTGTGCGCAATTGTTGTCAAACTTCTCATGTGCTCCGAGTTCCTTCAAATTTCTTGATTGCAAAACCCTCGCTTATTGCAGGAAATCCATTTCCCATTCCTTTCTTTCCAGTGCCCGAAGACCATTGAAGAGTTCGATGATTCTATTCCTACTTCATGTTGAGCTGTCTGAAATTGCTGCTTTTCTTCCTTCAAGTTCGTATTATAGATTCATGAAATTCCTAACTACAGAAATGTTTACCTACTTTCAAGTTACACCTTTGACGAAATCAGAATCAATCAATCAAATTGACAAACAAATGAATACTCAAACAGTAACATAAAAAATATATTTCACTATCACTTTCTAGCAAGGCAATTGGAATTCTGTAGTGAGCATAAGACTGGAGGATGCTCAAAACAGCATCCCAGTTTAAGATTGCCAACCATAAAGGGAGAGCTACCAAACAAGCTGGCAAAGTGCCCAATTTGGATCGTTCTGGTCCGCCAGTATCTCAGTGCAATACTACCGGAAAACCTGTCGGCACTCGTTTGCTTGGGACCACCAAGCTCGGTTGGTAGACTATGATACTCATAAGCTGGGTTCACACGCTTGGCACTTGCAACAAACTTCAAACTTCACCCTCCTTCAAACGGTTGGCTGGATTTTGGAGTCCATGCATCGCCATCTAAACGCTTGCAATTGTAGCAAGCAAGGATGATTAACAGGCTTTTCTTAGACGACTCCATGCATCGACTTCTTCGCTTTGTTCTTTGTAAACGTGTACATGCGTCGCAAGCGCTTAAGCGCAAAAAAAACCCACACTCGATCAGATCGGCTGCAAACGCTTGCAAACCTACACAAACAAAACCAAACATTCTATTCACATCTTTGAATTTGCGTTTATTCGGGTTTGGAAAGCGGGTGGATCCGCATAAAGTTCAAGGGCCAATCCCACGTTGGGCGCCACTAGAACGGACTTTTCCGTTTCAATAGAGGTTACTGTTAAATTCGTATTAAAGTGCATACAATTATCCTGTTCCAAATCAGTTTCGCATTTTAATTCAAAACATCCTTTCCACTGCGAATGAGACTTGACAACTCGCACTCCTCTCTCCATCTTATTGGTAATCGCCTTGCTTAAATCAGTTCACTGGCTGCTCGATCACCACCTGTGGTTACTGCTTCGAACCAGTCCAGTAGACAAATACTTGTACTAATTAGCCGCTAGGACAACACATAATTCGGCTATATCACTTTTTCGCTAAGATAAATAAGTAAAATATGACACTTTGAAGAGGGAAGGGAGAAAAAGAGCCAGATAAAGGACATCTTTCTGTCAAAGAAACCTCACGATATGGAATTAACCTGACTCCAATAGTGAGGGAAGGTGGACACAGCAAATATTGTTTGGTGTCCTGAAATCATATGATCGGACTTTCTCCATCATTTTGATATCAAATTTATCCAGGCACCTAAAATTCGCCAGAGAAGGAAGTTCTCAATTCTCCTCATTTCAATTCCGTTCGATGTAATTTGAGGGAAGCTGAATTAATGTCCTTTCCACTGATGCATCCTTATTCACATCCACATTAAATGAGTTAAAGATGCTTTGAGAGAATATTTTCACATTTTTTGGTTGATAGGCTGATGATAGAGGGGACAGTTGGTTCCCGAAATACAGTTCTGATTTCAAATAAAAAATCTTAGCCAGTAAAGAAAATTTGCCTTCAATTTTGTTTCTTTAGTAAAAACTTTCTAAAGAAGAAAGGAATTTCTCCACGAGTCTAATGCAAATAAGATAACGAATTAGATATCTTTTTAATCCAATTATAAACCAAAGAAGTGGAGATTCCTCTATTGTGCAAAACATATCTTATCGGAAATCAAATTCAGATTTGAACATTTCGTGTGAATAATTTTTCAAGTTCATCCCTCCCCCAATTAAATTTAAACAAATGCAGACAGACTAAAAGAAAACGCAAAACATCAGAAGAAATGAATGATAAAAACAAAGAATTCAAAAAAAAACACGCTCATGCATAAATAATTTTCCTTAGTCAAAGATAAAATATATAAACGAAACGATTCTTCCAAGAAAACGAGACAAAATTTCAACTTGTTAAATTCAAAATGGTGGAATTCCACTTCTGACTGCTTTTTTTATTCATTTTATTTTCACTTATATTAGCATATAAGGCAGAGAAGTTGTCTACGACATTTTTGGAGAAATATTGTTCCAGTCGACTGCTGTCGCCATCTTTTTACAATCAAAGTTTGTATGCATGCATATAAATTATTTATTTACTTGAACGTTTCTCTGTCTTGTCTTCGTTTTTCTTTTTCTTGCTGGTCCCCTACCTCCCACTGCCATTTGTAATGGAAATTAATTGAATCATTTAAAATTTAAAATTCAATTTTCAAAGATTCTAAAGGTTTCTGTCTGGATTTCTTCTTCCTGTGAGACGAGGTTGTTGTATTCCGCTCCGACATGCTATCAATTTGCAACTAAATATATAGGAAGCAAAAAAGATACTCTGAAAAGTCTGCTGTAGGTGGAGATGAGCAAAACTAAGTGGTAAATCGAAGCAAAGGACAATTGCAAAAAGATATTTCTCCTTTTAAATGGCATTACACTCAATGAAAAACGAAATTGATATCGGCACGCAATACAGATGTAGATATTTTGTATCTTATCTGAGTTATGTGAATTTTCTAAAGATGCTGGACGGTTTTCATGGTCTGTTGTCACGCTCTTCTGAGGTCGCTCGTGTAGCTCTTCTTGTTATGCAATTAATTTAGTATTAAGACGATAAACACTTTAGCACTTTTAAGATACCATTGTGTTAAAGTAGAACTAATGTCGGGTTTTTTCTCTTTTGTTCTGTATTAGCAGGTGTTAATCCGCGAAAACAACGTCGGGAACGTACAACATTCACTCGAGCACAATTAGATGTTCTTGAATCGTTATTTGGGAAAACACGGTATCCAGACATATTCATGAGGGAGGAAGTAGCATTAAAAATTAATTTGCCCGAATCAAGGGTGCAGGTAAGTGAACATGCGTTTTTATTTATCCTAATTAAGCTAAGGAAGGTAGTATGGTGACTGCCGTCGGCAATGATACATTTCTTTTAAAAGCTATAGAGTTAAGCAGTTACAGCCGAATTGGTTAAATATGGAGGCGACCAGTTACACCAAGTGGTTCATCAACTTGTGCTCAAGGTATGGGACAGCGAATCAATGCCTGACGATTGGCAGCGAGGCATAATCTGTCTCATACATAAAAAGGGAGATATCACACAGTGCAGCAATTATAGAGGTATCACGTTGCTGAGTACCATCTATAAGATATTCTCCACTATCTTGCTAGGCCGGATAGCCCCATACGCCCAGAACATCATTGGCCCATACCAAAGAGGCTTCACTCCAGGCAAATCAGCAACAGATCAGATTTTCTCTCTGCGGCAAGCGATGGAAAAACTGTTGGAATATGGACAACAGTTGCACCATCTGTTCATCGACTTTAAAGCCGCCTATGATAGCATAGCCAGGGTAAAACTGTACACGGCCATGAGGGAATTCGGTATCCCGACGAAATTAATAAGACTGACTAGGCTGACCCTGACCAATGTGCGAGGCCAGATAAAAGCAGCAGGATCACTCTCAAGACCATTTGACATCAACAACGGTCTACGACAAGGGGATGCGCTATCATGCGTCCTCTTTAACCTGGCCCTCGAGAAGGTGATCCGTGATGCTGAGGTGAATGCAAGAGGTACGATCCTCTTCAAGTCCACCCAACTACTGGCCTATGCTGACGATATCGACATCATGGGAAGAACCACCCGAGACGTTCAAACTGCCTTCATCCAGATCGCGCAGGCGGCGATTGGCGCGAGATCTTGGGCTGCACATCAATGAAGGCAAGACAAAATACATGGTGGCAACGTCAGCACCGAAGACGAATCAACCAACAACATCAAACCGCACTGGTCAAACACAAGCACGAACAAGAATAAGGATAGGGGAATACAACTTTGAGACCGTTGACAATTTCTCCTATCTAGGGTCGAAAATCACAACCGATAACAACTATGATGATGAAATCCGCGCACGGTTGTTGTCAGCCAACAGAGCCTACTTCAGCTTACAAAGACTGTTCCGCTCGAAACGTCTCACCATAGGGTCAAAGCTCTTACTGTACAAGACTATGATCTTGCCAGTCCTCATGTATTCCTCGGAAACTTGGGTTCTTAGCAAGAAAAATTGCGAACTCTTGGCCGCGTTCGAGAGAAGAATCCTCCGAAGAATTTTTGGCCCCCTACATGAGGATGGACGATTCCGTAGCCTACACAATGACGAAATCTATGAGCGATACCATGACCGTCCGGTTGTGGATAAAATCCGGCTCAATAGGTTACGGTGGGCGGGTCACTTAATCCGTATGGATGAAGATGATCCCACCCGGAAAGTCTATAAGGGCAATATCTATGGTAGGAAAAGAAGACGAGGCAGACCCTGCCTAAGATGGAGCGATGGCGTGGGCCAGGACGCCAGACAGCTTTTAGGGATATCGAATTGGTGGACCTCGGCGCAAAACCGGGATGTCTGGAGTTCCTTATTAAGGCAGGCCTAGACCGGATACCGGTTGTTGCGCCGTTGATGATGATGATGAGAGTTAAGCAGATATCCCTAGTTTAAACATGTTTTCTATTCTAACATTATTTTCAGTAAGGTAAACTCAAACAAACAAACACTAATTAAATAAGGACACCGTTGACGGTGTCACGGCCAGGTTAGGAAACCAACTTGATCTCACCTCCCAGGTTAGAATTCTAGTTGCATTTTGAGTATCTCGTCTTTGTGTTTGTCCCACTGCTTTAAGCTTATCACTTCAACAACGTTAGCTACACTTAATGAAACAACCCTCACACTTCGAAAACATGAATCGATCTTAGTGAGGTAACTCGCAACCACTAAATATTACATTTTGGGTTATGCTCAACTTTGCATCAGCAAATAAAAGTTTATCACGTTTATCTTGTTTGCCATGTGGAAGTCAGTTCACCAAGAATAGAGACTCCTTCCAAAGGACTTTGATCTTCTTAGCCATCATGTTCCGCAAACAGTTTCCTTAGATCATTACGCTTTTCCCCCAAGTTATAGTTCGGTCCACTTTACAATACAGAAGATTCAAGTTGACTTCATTTGATTGTAGTGTCTAATCTTTCCAGCATTACTTCCTTCGAAGTAGCATCAGTGTCCATTTATATTTTGTCTGCACATCGATTCCCCGCTAAAGTAAATTTTTCCAAGGTATTTTCATCTAAGAACAGAGCGCCAGGCAGCTAAATACAAGAGTAATGCCAGCTCATCCCCTGCCTCATACTAGCTGTAAATAGCCAAGCGCTCCGCCTGATTTTTGCGTGATAGTTTCATGAGGAGTACCTTTTTATGTCCCTTAAAGGGCAAGGCTATAGCCGCTTCAGCTCCTTTGATATCTTTCTTTGGGGAGTCATCCTTGGTGATCATATGTTAGTCATGTTTTAAGTTCACTAACCATGGGAGTCAAGTGTAGTCTACTAAATTCACGTTGATAACCACGCTCCGCAATGAATACATATCTTGTGTTTAGGGGTAACACACCGCATGACCTAAACTGGAAGCTTAATTTCACTAATCAGTTATCAACTAGATGCCTTTGAGAAAGCAGGAAGAATTTTAACCCTCGTTTTTCTGGAATTTCGGTTTAAAATTAATTGTGGGGTCTTGTATCCCTACCGCCTCTTACAATTTTGTTCTTCATCGACCGTAACAGCTAGTTTCATATTGAGATAGGTCTGAAAATAATGGTACACCTAATTCAACAAAATACTTCCCAATAAAACCAACGCCACATTTTCAGAAAAACTGGCTATGGTGCACTGAAAATGGTCCTAAGTTGAAAACTGCTTGAACTGCAACTAGCGAAGAAGAGACAGTTGAAGGACCCCTCCGAAGCTGCTCAGAGATTATTTACAACTTCGTTTGTTGTTCTATCTGCACTCGCGCTGTTGTTATTATACCGAGAAACATTTGAAAAGATTGTCAACTGTGTTAGTTATTATGTAAAATTATAACTGAATTCCGTACGTCCAAATCGGTTTAATCGCCGACTCGTAATGTAGATGCAGGCTAGGATTCTGATTAATTACCCAGTGAATGCTGTTTATTTATTTTTAACTTGCATCTTTTCAGTTTCGTTGTTTGTTCACGTAAAGCGTCGATCAATATGAAAGCGAATACAACCCAGTTCATATTTTTAAGATTTCAATTGTGGTTAAACGCTTCATGAAAACTTTTGGATTCATTTGCACGAATTTTCCATGTTGATAGCCATTGTTCAAGTTTTTAATTCAACTTAGGAAAGGCTTGGGAAGCAGCCTGTGAATTATTATGGGGGACTACGCGTCGCAATGTTTTATGAGAACGTAAATCTAAGCTATTTATCGTCAACCGGTAAGTGGAAAACATAAATCAGATACAGTAATGGTCTTAGAACGCTACCTTGGGGGACTCTTACTTTGACGGGATGACCTCTAGGAGTGGAACTTTCTGTTTTGTTTGCGTAGAAATGACAAACACTTCGGATAAAACTTCGAAAAGCTGGTCCTATTTGCCGGCCGAATTTTTCGAATCCTATAATCAACCCAAAGTCTATCGGAAGCCTCAACAATATCGAGGAAACTTACCTTTTTGCTGATTTAATAAAGTAAATTTATTCTATTTTTCCACAATTTTCTTGGAAACCGAGTTAATGGTCAATGACTATTCGAGTAGGGAATGGAAAATGTTTGACGGTATCAATTAGGTATTTGATGACGTGAGAAAAGGAAGCTTTTTTTCCATTAAGCCTATAATTTTGTCTCTTCCTTTCCACATGCTTCTTTCGGAACTATTAATTCTCTGATAATTCAAGCGATAGTTTATTCTATACTAAGCATTTTGAAAACGATGTTCCACTTTCCGTGACTAAAGTGTAAAAGCGCGAAAAACCACCGACCATCTTTTTCAAGGACATAATAATTGAAAGGTAATTTTACAAATATATCGGTATCACTACGAGCTACTCTGAATGTTAAATATCTTTTCAAACCTTTCCTAACAAAATGAGTAATAAAATAAACAACTAATGATGTATAATTTCTATCTTATTGAGGGAAATATCCCCCACTTTTTGCATTTGGCGGGGAAAAGCTGTTTTACAATACATTCCCTTTAGTTTCAAGGGCCTTCCTCCAATTGTTTCTAGCGTGGCTGGGGAATAGTGCTCCGACACCTTATGTCCTGTAATCACTAACAATTATGGTGGAATTCACCCTAATAGTGATAGTAATCTTAGTATTACAAACAGTCAGTCTAGATGCGTAGCTACCCTCACTTTAGTTATGCCAAACTCTTCTTCAGTTACAAAGGATAACAAGAAAGAAATTTTGTGATTTTTTATTTTTTGTTTTCATTTTGCCTGAGGGAAGCGAAGAGTTCTGCAGCTCTTTTTTCTGGTGTACTTCATTACCCAGCCTTATTTTGGACATAATTATTCAGATATTGATTCCTATCTAGACGAAGAACAATTCAAAATATATCCTCTATCCTTTGCCAGTTACATGCTTAGACTTACCTTGAAAATCCTTAAATAATGAAAAAAAAAAATAAATTTTATTTTTTAACGCCGAACAGTGAGTTTTTTAATGCTCATATACCGGTATTTTGAAGACTAGTTGCCCTCCCCCTCAGTGAGTTTTTGTCATTATTTGCGTATTCAGCATTTGGCAATTTTTAGCTTCTTGCCCACAGCTATTGTAAGAGATTGTAAGTTTGTGATTTCTTAGTTCACCCAAAATTTTGTGGTACACCCTTTATATCCCCAGGAAAGCCCACTATTTGGTTGTGCATTATTTGCTGGAATTCTTTGGGGATGAAATCGGTGCCAAAACAAATCCTAATTTCTAACATTTTCGTTGTTCTCCTTTCGTAACGTGAAAATAAGGTGGAATTACATTTGTCCCTATCTGTACTTCTTCAAACATGTCATTCTATTGGAAATAGAAACGTTTGAATAGTCGGCTAATTCTTTTAACCAAAAACACTTCCTCATGAATTTGGCTATGAAGCAGCTGTTTGTGTTGTAATGCGAGGTTCAGAGAGGTGTGTGCACACTGATTACTAACTCAATTCGCCAAAATTATATTGCACTCCCTATGGTCCCTTACCACCAATGTTCCTATGTCCATTTTCAAACTTCCATTCAGTAGTAGGGTCAACTCGTCTGGTTTGGGTTCGCCACTTCTTTGATTGGAAGTTTGTTTGGGATGAAGTCAAACAGTTTTCCTTATTTAATGAGTCGATTGGTCACAGCAATAGGCAGCTCCAAGGTGCTTCTGACACGTTAAGACAATCGCGTGGTGCTTTATTGTGAATTCCCTCCATTCAAACGCTATCGTAACGAGTTGTGCCCTTAATCCACCGCAATACCTCCTTCTTCATATTCCAAAGGTGTCGTTAATATCCTTGGTAAACGCCCTGCGTTCGCAGGAGACATATAGTACCATTCTAAATTTTTGATTGAAGACATTTTTTCTCAGGTCAATCACAATGGACGGTAGATGCAAGAGGAAGTTTTATTCGGGTTGTATTGATTTCCAAAATGAATATGATTGCGCATAGCTCAGGACACATGGTATACAAATTTTCTGATCCGTTATCTAGATATGAATTTATTTCTTTTGATCCTGATTGTCCTTGGTAATCTACCGTAACACGTTATCCATATGCATGTGATAATTCATCTATCCTGGAGATATCGAGTTCGACTTTATGGCCCAAAACTCGTGCCAAACAGAACAACTCAAAGCGCCTGAGAAATTTTCAAACTCTTTGGCGATTAAATATATCTTTTTTACCTTTACTGGCAACGTATTTCGGAAACCGGTTACTTCAGACTGCGTTTTTTCGTGTATAATGGTAAATTAATTAATAATGCACCATTGGACTAACTAATTTGTAGAATTCCTACCGTTATCAGATGTTTCGCTAGTCAATTTGCTAAAAATGAAATGGAATAAGTAGTACTCACTTAGTGAAAGTTGTGGAAAGTAAGCAAGGCGGTGCTCCTACTTCTCTATTGGGTCTCAGAAGGGCTTCTTCGGCGAGTATCGATGTGTGAAAATTGACGTAATTGTAGTGCTGGATTACCTGGCCTGTGCGATTCGGCTTTTTATAGCCTCAATTGAATTCATGTTAATGCACGGTTTTATTTTGGAGAGTACCTTTCAACAAATCACTGCTTTTTTTGGATGTCATTTCGGCTTTGGCATACCACCTAGGCTTGCCCATTCTTTACTTTGCCTTAAATTAACATATATGCCCTACTTCTCGTATCCTGTGATGATTCTGAACAAATCTCGCTGCAGGTGACCGTATGATCGTTGATGATCTTCTCTTCCTATTTTCGCTCAGTTCGTGGAGGAGTTAAACTCCGCGTCATCTTCGCTGCCAATTCCTAAATTATTTGATGACTAGACCTTAGAAGATCTTCGTCAAACCCAACAGATCGGATGAAGCAAGTCTATTGAACTTTAGAAATCAACGCTGAAGAACATTGTTTCATTCATAGGTACGATATTATTCCACAAACCCTAAACAAACTATTAACCTCTGGGAATTGCATCGCAGATGCCTTTGTAACGGCAGGGAACCCCAAACCATTCAGATTAGCAAACCTTTACAGTTGAAGGACCGAAAATCATGCTTACTACTGCAAGATTACTATAAAATTTGTTGATAGAAATGTGATGAAAATTTGTTATTCAAATTAACCATTTTTGTAGTGAGTTTGTTTGCCAGTCTTTTACGTGAAAACAAAAACAAGGGGCTGCCTTTGTTGGCTACAATTTTCTTTATTAAAAAAAATACCGCATTTCGGAAATCATTTTTGCCCTTCCTTTGTGTTTTTGATCCTATTTAAGAATTTTTTCGTTGTTTTAAATATACTTTGCAAGGTGGGATGGTCGCGTTAGTTAAGTGACAATCTGTCGATTTCGTGCCCTGTTTCACATCATTTCAATAAATGGCATTTTCTAAAAAATTGGTCAACACCGTTCCATAAAACATATCCCAATACACTGCGGAAAAGTCAAATAAAACCGCATATTCATGATATTTTTCTGGCTGCTCTTATTGCTTCCCCAAAGATCCAAATTTCCATGACTACACTACCACCTACTTCTCGCGAAATATTCCATCCTTAAACTTTTGAAACATGTGTTGGAAAATGAACTCCTTTCGGACTTGCATGGTCATTTTCTGAAACTTAACCCATTCCTGTTTTTTTTTCAAAGTTCCAAAGTAAATTAGGTTCATATTTAAGGGAAATGCCTTTGGTTTTGTTTGCTATTATCAGAAAACTATTTACATTTTAAATGGAGATATGTTAGATATCCTGTAGATTTCGTGGGTTTGTGTAAGGGTTTACTCATTTACTGGTTGCAACAATTAACCCTTGAAAATAGGCATTCTCACAAACCGAAACAGTAGTCGCCAAACTAACAAACTAACCGAAAAATTACTCAATTATCCCATCACTTACGCTACCGCCTTCATCTCTGCACTATCACTTACTTCCCATCAAACACTTCATCTAATTAAATACTACAATCTACTGCTAACTGATATCACAAATTAGCAGTCAGTGTGGAATAATAATCGACCTGACCGACCCCATGTTGACAAATTCCAGGTCATTTTCGTCCCCCTTCAGTAAGTGTAGCGCTACTAAATTTCATTAGTATTCCACACGGGGGAGAAATCAACATCAGATGTACATTTTTGGAAGCCCTAGACATGTTCTAAAACCTTCTCTAATACCTACACTAGTCACACTCTAGGAAATCTTACGAACATACAGTAGCATGAAAAGATCCCGCCCTCTCGTCTTATACCATAGAGAGAAAAAAGAGGTCCATAAACATTGATGGTAGCTGAAAGAATGGAACGAAATTGTGTGTCATAAATTACAGTAATTACCCGAAACTAAGTAAATAGACCATGATGGTGTGGGAAGGAATAATTTTATGGCCATCGAACCAGCAGTAGGGGAGAGTTCCTCGGTTTGATCCCAGCGGTGGTGTGTGTTTGAATGAAGATAGCCATTTCCGTGTCATAATCACCAGCGTGAAGTAAAGTGAAATCCTTTAATGATATGCATAACTGGGGGAGGGATACGCAAGGGAGCAATTTTTGATTTGTTTAATGTGTGAATTCAGTGTTCAAGGTGGAAACTTTTAAGGCAAATTTGGGGTTTAGGAACATCCACAATTTTCAGGAAAACTTTACCTTTTAATATGACCCTCAGTAATATGAAAGCAGAACAAAGAAATTAAAGTTATAATCCCTTCATTTGTATATTCTCAGACCTGTAACGAACCCCATCCCAAGATGTGTTCATGTGTGTACCCATTCTCCAAATCCGATGTCTCCTTTCTAAACTTGATGACGTAGCAAACTCATCCATTTAATCCTTATAATTCCGTTATAAAATCAAATGGGGTTAGACGACAAGAATATCTGCCATTGTCCTTATTTAGGAGAAAATCTGTAAAATCTTAAATGCAAACAAACTGACATAATAGCGTGTAGCACAAGGAGCCTCCGAAAGTACACAAAATTTCAGACCGTCGATATGCCCGAAGGATAATTAACCAAACCCAGCCAGCCCTACAATATTATGGTTACTCACTTTACAATCAGAATTTCGCAAGGAGAAAAATTGAAATTTCATCCCCCATTGTGTTGCGACTACGAATTCGCATGTTGGCGGTGTGTCCTCAGCCTATTCCGAAGGCGGAAAAATACAATTGAAATGTCATATTATGGACAAATTGTCATCAAATCCGTATTGCTTTTGTTTATTGTCCTGTTTCGTCTCTCATGCATGAATGGATGGTATGTAGTAGGTCCTTGCCCTTCAGGTAATTCCAGAAGGTAAAAGGAGAAATGCAAACAAGACGACATTTAGTGTCATCGATTGACCCATTGTTAGAGTGTAGCTGATGATTGCAAAAGGAGAATCAGAAAGACAGGACTCAATAGGGTGTAGCAAATACAGCCGTTTCGAATTTTTATTTTGACGACAAACACCCCAAGTGATTTTTCCCTTGTTATGAGGTTTTTACCTCTGGCGGAGTTCTTCCTCGGATCGAAGCCTATCTAAGTTTCTATTATCGTTGTTGTGGATATGCACTCATAGTATTGACATTAGAAAACTGGAATAACAGAGAAAAAAAATAGAATATGCAGTTTAGAGGCTCGAGTTCGCATACTTTCTTGTTTTCTAGTTTCGATTTTTGGGTCACGTTTCAAGCCATGGATATTATCACCATGCAACATTATGTTTCGATATTTGTTTTTCCTTTTGAAGAAAAAGTGTACGTCATTGAACTCATATCGGGAGGTAGTGTAAAATAACAGAAAAACAATTGAGTTGTGCAAGGAGGAAAAACCAAACCAGCAGAAATGGGAGAAAGGTATCCGGGGAAATATCCACATTTCTAACGTGCACGGAGAAACCTTTGGAAAACGAACATTCCAATATGTTTTATGCCCGTCGATATTCATTTGCCTGGCTTTCTTCCTATTGTTTTGTGACACAGTAGACACATGACTATCGGAAAAAGAAACCTTTCAAAAGATGGTGGCCAGTATCTCTCTTATCGTTACGTAACTGGCTGGCCAAGCTAAGATAGTCCAAACTGAATAATTAATTGAATATGTAATTTGGTTTGTAATGATGAAGTGTGGCGGAAACCAATGATGATTTGTGTTCTAGAAATGTAAATTTTAGATATGAAACTGTTCATAGGTGCATCGTCCTATTTGTTCAAAGCTTTAGTCAGCCATAACGCCAATTAATTTTCCACCGGTTGTGGAACTTTTGAACTTGAGTGAAAGGAGAAGAACTGAATTTCATCAGAACTTGAATCTTCAATCAACCGACTACAGGGAGATAAAGTATTGTGATGTAATGTCAAAATGACTTTTAGTTTACCATAACAATATGTTCATTGTCGATAAAAATCGATTCATATATTTCGAAATTTGGTACCCCACAAATCACAATCGATTTCGTATTGATAATCTACGACTTTCCAGAATTACTGTTGGATAAAATATGACCAATATTTAGTGCCTTCTTTTATATTTTTAAGTATAATATAGTTTTTTTTCCGAAGGACATTTCAAAGTTGCATCAAGCTTTTCCAAAATGAGTCAAAATTTTTCCTCAAAATCATCAAAAACTCTTCAATTTTCATTTAATTGCATTTTGTGATTTTCATGCCCATTTCAAACTAAGCTGCTTTATCTACGTGCCATCGCTTCAGGTAATTCATCCCAAGATTTGATTTGTGAAGACCCATTGCTCTACAGCGGTAATGGGTCCAAACGGAAATTGAAAGAGTTACTCCACAAGCAAAGTTTTCCGCGCCTGAAGAAAGCTAATATCGATCATGGCGGAGATATAATACGTTCAAAAGGAAGCAATCGACTCCTCAGAAATATAGACCTTCATTTAAGAAATTATTTCACTTTTACCATGATATCTTGTTCTTTCGCAATGTCTCGAATTGTTCAATTTGACTTCAGAAGTGAAATTCTGAAATTTAGGATACTTTCGGTGTAAGGAATTACCTGTTTCGTTCTGATGAAAGAAAAAATTAAGATAAAAATAGTAAGTTATCAAGACCAAATATTCGTAAAGACAGATTGAATTGCCGAATAGTACCAGGTCTGAATGGCAATCAGCAATTACCACGCATTCAATCATCAACACTACCTAGTTTCCCCGTTTGTAGCTTCCATTTGCAAATTTCCACACTAACACAAGCATATCAAAGTATGCCAAGTTGATTCCTAACTAGCTGGCTTTACTAACTGAGTGCTAACAGTTAATAAACACAGCACATAAAATGGAGATGGAGATCTGTAAAAACTCAACTAGTCCGTGCACCATGATGTATCAATTACACACGAATAGATCTTCAACTAACACCTCTTGTCTTGAAACCAGTTCCGAGTGTCTAGACTGATGGGAAAACTTATTAAACCCAAAAGGCAGGCCGGGTACGATCCAGTTATAGGCCAAATTATCAAGGAATTTTCTATATTCAAGGGCTTACTATAAGTTGAAACAGCTGCAAATCATCCCAGACAACCATAAGCCTAATAGAAGGTAAAGATCTGAAACTGCTAGTCTAGTTCGACTAATAAGCCGTTTGCCTGTTTCTTGAAAACCTTTCGCAAAATTTCTACCCATAAATCATCACCAATACTTAGACTGAACAAAAATGGCTGCATATAATATATTTCAGGATGTTTACGAATTTAATTCACGGCGCATTGGGAAACTAAAATAATCAAATAACAACAAAATACCAATAATAACAACCAAGAGATTTTGTCGATGCTCTCTGCTCTGCAAAGGAATGAAAAGGACTAAAGAATATTTGCTTAGTGATATTGAGCACAGATTTGGAACCCATTCAGGATCATCTGAAAAGTATTGAAAAATGTTCGGTGCAATGGTGAATAAAAGTAGACGATACGAAATCATGCTATATTTCTTCCATGCGGAAGTGCAACCCTGTCGAAGTTAGTGGTATATTCATCCCACAGTCTGCTGCTGCCATTCCCGTTCTTCTCGTTTGCATCGATCTACCATAACCCCTCGGCACTCCAATAGTTTGCAATGGTTAGTAGTGTCGCGAAGAAGTAATTGATCCACGTGGTGTCAGATAACTTTAAGCTACTGAGCAGCCTGTATCTGTTCGTACGTCAAGTTGCTACCGGTTTTCTGGCCTGGGTTGGAGACCGTTCGGATTGAGGATGTAGACAACCTTTTAGTTCCCTGGAAAGAATACTGAAGCTCGGTTTTCCGGACTTCAACCAACCTGAAATCTACAATGCATCCTGTTTTCCCCGGATGTCAACTTTTTTATTATCAACTCAATAACTACTAAATATTCATAACCCTAACACATTAATAACTAATACCTGTTAAGCTTGCAACACGTATTCAATCTGTCCGGGCAGACTTTGATACTTACGTGTTTATAAGTGTGCCGACTAACTAAAAAAAGAATCAAATTTAATAAATTTGTATTTGGCTTTTTCTGACCATAAATGATAGTGTGTTTCTGACAAAATAGGCTAAGTAGCTGCCATCAGAGATGTTGATGTACTTGTTCAAATCGGGTCCTGCCTGGACTGTTAGCCTGCCGAATCCCAGGGGACAAATAAAAAATAACAACGACAACAACTATTGAACTTTGAAACCAAGGCCTGCGAGTGAAAAGTAATAATCAAGAAAAAAGTGTCCTCCGTTAGGAGGAGGGGAAGGTTACTTCAGACCACAACAAGAAATTCCTTGCATGAGGGAGACTTTCCGTGCCTGAAAAAGATCCATAGCACGCGGGATTACTATTAACGTCATGGTAACATTCCCTAAAATCGCATATCCAGCGGCGGGCCTGAGGCCTGTAATCGCTCTCTTTTGCTTTGCTTAAGGTTTGAGAAGGGAAGGCAGCTACATATGAAATGCAAGGTAGTGTCCTCTTCTTCCTCGTAATCACTCAAAAGGACTGTCCAACATTTTCTGACACGAAGACAAATGTTTCCATTAGATGAAAGATTAGATGAAGTTGTTTTACTATTAGAAACAATGTTGTGGTAAAGTCGAAACCCTGTTAGCAACTGCAACATCCTTTTTAATGTCAACTAACCTCGGATACCTGGTTGGTTAGAGCACAAGGCTGTCGTACGGAAGGTCGCGTTTCAAATCTCATTGGTGGCAGTGGAATTTGCATCGTGATTTGACGTCGGAGTCAAGTCAGGGTAATAATCTCGGGCGAGCGCAATGCTGACCACATTGCCTCCTACAGTGTACTGTAGTGTACCGTTACGGTCTTGAATAAAGTGCTCTAACACACTTTAAGGCCCTGATCCAATTGGATTGTTGCGCCAACGATTATTATTATTAGTAACTCAACTAACTCTACGTGTCCAACCTGAATTGCTAGAGCCCGAAGCAAAGCAAGCAGATATGGACTACCCATAGCAACCGGTATTTATGATGGTTGTGATATTCCATTGGAAAAAAGTTTGGGTACACACTCGAGTCCCGCGCACCATCGATTCAGGAACCTTGAGTCGTCAATCCTCATAGGTATACTCAGAATTGGCTGAACCAAAGTAAGCCGTAAACGTGACATTTTTTCACCGAAAAACACCTCCTTCAATGTCAATATTGTATAGCCCCAGGTATGGACAATATGACATTTAGGTGTGTCAACGGCATACAGAATGAGGGGAGTCACTAACTCCTTAGTAGGCTTGAACTTCAAAGTTTCTGGTCATAAAATGCATCACGGTCACACGGTGTTATCAACGATAGTGTTTCGAAAATTATCCAGTAGTCTTCTAACAAAGGGGTAAGTGACAGAAGAGTCCTGTCTAACATTAAAAAGTTCACCCGATATTGACGCTCTGCTAGCAGATCTGGTAGTGTTCGAAGAAACTTGAACTGTTTAGAGCTAATTTCAGCTGGATTCGCAAGAAATAATGAAAAGCAATATTCAGGAACAAGGTCTGCTATGCACTGTAAGTTGTTTCTCCTAATTAGAGTTGTATTTACAACACTGAATAATATATGGTCGATTAGCATCCAATTGGTATCTAAACCAAAAAATGTGGGGCTACTCCACGATTTTCCCTTGTGTCCATAAAGTAGCTGTTTTTATTGGCAAGTATATAAAGGATTTTGAAAGATCTCATGGTGTAACCGCAGGAGTAGTATTTCAGGATCAGAGATTGTCTTGATATTATAAAGCTTGTCAACCTCAAAATTACAGAAATTCGCTGCAACCGCAATCTAGAATATAAATTTCAAACATTTATATTCGTGGAATTCCTATTTATACATAATTATCAAAACGAGCACATCACCCACTTCGATTATTGGCACGAACCACAAATTAACAATAATAAAAAATTTATCACAGTTAAAACATCCTTGACATCTCGAAAATGATTCTAGAATTCATTCACTTGTGTAAATAACGAAATAAGTGAAATGGACCCCAAAACTAAGAGCCCAAGATGAAGAGACAAAAAAATGTCAAAATGAAAACATATCTAGGCAGGAAGAAAAAAAATGTTCACTTTGTCATTTTTATTATTTACCCAGCAAACAAAACTCCTAAATAAATTAGATACAGAACGAGCTTGTATACATTTGCCACAATGAGGAACACATACATAAATTTTTCGCACTGTGTACACAAATCCTTGATTGTACGTGGGTTTGTATCCGTACGAAAGGAGCGAAAATAGGGGTTGAAAACGATGTCAATAGTATAAATCACACTATGTGAAAATTTATCACCAGAAACATCTGTGCCAAAAATAATTTGTTTAGTGTTGAGAATAGTGGATTGAGTGAGTCCTTGTTGCTGGGCTTCATATCAAAGTTTCGATTCATGGTAGAGTGAAAATGATTCGTTAGTTTAGGAAATGAGTTTTAAGGACTAACGTTTGCTTGACTTGATGGGCTTGTTATACTACCTACACTTCTGAAATAACTTCCGAAATGAGAGAAATTTTCAAGGCATCTAATTTGAAACAAGTTTTCTTAACGTTCCTACCCATCTCCAGCTTGCTAACGGAGCTACAGGAATAGAGAAAAAATAAGTTCTCAAACAAATTTTATAAAGACTGAAAAAACACGTGTTAATTTTGGAAAACAAAGAAACGGAAAAGAGTAAATGACAACAAGGACATGATGGGAAATAATGGGTTAGTTTTTGGCCTGATGGATGGAGGCATCACCTCGCCAAGAATATTTCAAACATAATCCCATCTATTGTTTATTGACGATACCCACAGACGCAGCAATGCTTGCACGATCCCATACATATAAGTATCCGCTAGTAATCCTCCCTGCCAATATATTTTGGACAATTTATTCTACAACAGGAATAGCTATGTTGTCTCGTATAAGATGCATATAAACATACAGTCCAGACAAGGGAAACTTAACTACAGAAATAAGTGCTATATATAGCTTACTAATTTTTACTAAGAATTGAGATTTCCAATTCACTGTTTTGAGCTAGCTATAACTATACCGTCATAAATTTTTTGCTTTCTAACAAAATTCCATAATCACATAGCATTCTTTCCTGGCCCCTGATTACGAAAAAAATTCTTATAATATATCACTTTCAAGGAATACACCACGTGAAATATCATCCCCAACGAATTGCTCTTAAAATGCAGTTTAAATTGTTACACCTGAAAATTTCCAAAAAGTTCGCAACCAAAAAAATCAATAAAAAGCCTGCCTTCCCTACCCCCTATCCATCTATGCCAAGTCACAGGGGTGCAATTTGAAACCACTAATTCAAACAAACAAATCATATGCTTGAATTGGCATCAAATGACTGATTGTGAGACTCCTGTATGCCTTTGCATTCACTCCCCTGGCGATTAGTAGCATTCCAAACACCCTGTTAAAGTACAATTCAATGCCATTTAAGCCGGGCGTCGTCATGCCTTATTCTTCCTTAGGAAGGGCTTTGCAACAAGACTCCAACATATAGTATGATAAATCGGAAGGACTTCCTCGATTTGGTTCAAAATTTGTTCGCCAAATCTTTGTAGACAGAAGATTGATTCTATTTGAGGCAAATTGAATCTCAGTCAACTTCTTCGTAGTAGAGATCCTCCCTTCATAGCCATTTTTTAGGTTTTTGAAGGATGTACAAAGTTTTACGCTTCTCTCAGTCCAATCGAAATTAACAATCCACCACTAACTGTGGAAAAAGTGAGTCCCCTCGTTCGAATTATTTTTTATATCACTTTGGTATTCCAAGCTTCCAAACAGGCATTCTTTGCTCTTTTCTTCCAGATTCTAGAGTTGTCCCCATTAATAAATGTGATTTCAGGGAGTATATTAAAATGACATCAAGGGTAGCATCCCCCAAGGATTTTCTGTTCGAAGCGATGACAATACGAAGTGAATAAAATTAGATTTTGCTAGGGGGTCATATCATTTGAAATCTTTGAAAATTTTCTAATAGGAACATGAGGGAGAGTTGGGATTTGTTTAAAAAGTCGGAAGAGTCTAAAAGGAGCAATAAACGAGGCGTTGAAAATGTTATTATCCAAACTGATTTTGTGAAAATTATAGAATTTTTGGGGTTTTTAATAATTTTTGAGGATTATTCTTAGGTGGACTAATCAAAGATTTATAATCCATTCCAACTCTAGGGTTGGGTAAAACAGGGAATGGAGGATATAGTTAGCAGTCGAATAACTCCTTGCACCGGCAAATCTCCGAAATCGCCCACTAGGGTTTGTGAATGTATACTTCATAGCCTGTTCCAACACTTTACTGCAGCATGCTAGACAAGTGGTTTCTTCTTGCACTGGCCATGTCGATTTACTGGTACGCACTTTTTCAATCATATTTTGGAGCCAATAATTTCTTATATTAATTCTCTTCCCTTCTAGCCTTTGTTGCGTTTGCTAGGTTCGACAAGATTGGGTTCGCTACTTGTCGTGATCGTAAGTTCCAGATAAAGTATTTCGGTTAACCTTTGGACTATTTCCCATCAGTTTGAGTGTTCAGACCATCAGCGTGAATTACATTACCATACCATTGAAAAAGTTCCCCTTATTTCGGACATGATCTAATCATGCCGTGCTACCGATCCAGCGCAACAACGATTCCATTACGATGAGGCGACTCTCATTGCTTTTTGTGGCCGATCAACACTTAAAACCGGAGATGACAAGATGAACAACGCCGCGATAGATTATGAATGTAAGATGTTCATCGGTGTGTTAATAACAAAGGAACAAGTGTATATTGCTCCATAGCTTGAACTGAAATTCGTCGTTTTTAAATTGTTTCTGAGTTAATTTCTCATGTGCCTGGAGTCCTAGAAGTACGAAAGATTTAAAATCTTCAATTACTACGCCACCAAATTTCAATGAATATTGAGTGCTCTGCTTACCTCTGGGAAACCCGTCTGTCATGGTTTCTGCGTTGCTTCGTTGGGGGCAATGAAGCTAGTCTAAGGATCCCAAGTGAGCTAAAGGCTTGTATTTTGAGCTCCATTCCGTTTCTTTTCTGTCTCCTCGTCCTGCGCTAGTTCTATCCTATTCGTCTGCTGCTTTGATTGTGAAGGCTAGGGCTCCATATCTTGTTGACTATAGAAGTAAATGGACTTTCTCGAAAATAACGTATGTCATTAGTCATTATATAAGCCCAATCCAATCTTTTGAGTTATGTGAACACCCTCATTAACCAATTATTCTTGTCTCTTACAGGTGTGGTTCAAAAATCGTCGTGCCAAATGCCGTCAACAGCTGCAACATCAGCAATCTAGCAATTTAAATAGTTCCAAATCAAATTCAAATTCCACATCAAGTTCGTCGGGTAGTCGTCATTCATCCAATAACAATAACAATTCCAGCAGTAATAATAGCAGTGGCACTGCATCATCAGCCAATGGCAATTCATCGCAAAAATCAAACACATCATCTTCAGCGGCAGGAAGTGGTACAGGTTCCTCAAGTCACAACAGCAAATCCTCATCTATGAAAACACATCACAATTCGCAATCACATTCAACACACGCGCACTCACATCCGCATAGTATTCCACAAAATCTGGTTCAAACTAGTTCCGCCAGTTCTTTAAACAATAGCATCGGAGCAGGACACAATTCTTCGCCAATCCTACCGATAACACCTTCGACATCAGTGAGTCCGCCTATCAATGTGATCTGTAAAAAAGAAGTAGTTGGTTCATATCATACCCCCGTCGGAACAAACCCTGATACCTTGAAATCCGGGGTTGGAATCGTATCTGGATATGATTCAGTTAAAGAGTCCGAACTTGGCAACTTGGCCCATCACATGTCATACGCTCGTCTAGGACAAACAGGCGGAAACCTGACACCTCTCGGATCAAATTCATCGATTATGACTACGCCGTCACCACCTATAACACCACAGGCTTCCCACAACCCGCTATCCTATGTTCCAAATCATGATTCCTACAACTTTTGGCACAATCAATATAACCAATATCCCAACAATTATCAAACCCCCACCTACTATTCTCAAATGGACTATTTCAACCCCAACCAGTCCAACTACAACATGAGCCACTCAGGCTATGGAACATCGAATTTTGGTCTATCATCGAACTCGACGCTACCCAGTTCGATGTCGGGTCAAACCTTCTCACCGAATGGCCTCGAATATCCACAAGACAAGTACGTTAATATGGTGTAGAAAATTATGAAAATTAAGGAATCTTTCAATCTGTTTAGTGGTAGTAATTTAATGCTAGATAATAATAGGAGTTTGGCAGACATATTTGATGCTGTCGAGACCGGGGACGATTCAAATTCGGTCAAATAGTTACATTTGGAAACTATCTTGTTAGCAAAGGTCGGGTTGAGATTCAGTTTGGTATTGACCCTCATTATAAGTTACCGGCCCAGCCTAAATTATCAAAGCAATTAGTTGGAACTAAAACGGCACATTAATAATTAATTTTCAGTTCTTTCTTTAGAAATCCACTTCCTTTTTTAATCCTCTTCTCTCTTTTCAATCAACTTTTGCAGATACGTGTAATTATAAAAATACAGCACATTCCTACGAGTCCGTACAATGTCGAACATCATCAAATCAATGTTCTGCCTCACAATTTCGAGATTTGACTTATATCATTATTATGTCGATATGTAAATAGTAAAGAAATTTATCAAATATATTTAGAATTCCTAGAGATATGTAAAAAAAAATATAATTAAAACTAAAAAAGTAAATTTAAAAGAAGCAAATTGCTTAATTTATAAATTAAAGGTAAACAAATAATAAACTAATTTTATTTGATAGGTAAAATTATATCATAATTAATTATTTCGTCCTTCCGTCTTTAATAAATAGCCAAAAATCAATTTAAATACCTTCATATATAAATTTTTTTTTTTGTTTTTTTTTTTTAAGCTAATCGAAACGTTAAAAAAAATCGTAAATTTTCAAAGATATCACACAATCCAAACTCGTTATTTTTTGAATGAAATATCTCTCATATTTCTCACTCAAATCTATAAAGGTTATTTTGTCCCAAAGAAGATGAAGCGAAAGGCGTCAATGTAAAGCGATATAGTAGAAGGGAAACTTAATAAAATCTTTGTAAATTTTAAAATTCATCCGCAAATGATCAATGTGTGTGTATGATTGTATATAAAAGGATTCAAGCCGAATATCAAAGTCTGTATAACTTATCGGCACCTCATCAATAGATTAACAGAAATTTTGTTGTACTTTAATAATTTATAAGACTATCATTTATATCACATCATTTTGAAGGACTAATTAAGAAAATATCCGGAATTTCTACTCCAAAATTTGGCTACCCTGGATACATTCTCATTTTACGTTCATATTGTTTTAAGAGTCAGAGTTTTATAAATAATAACGCATAGTATCGGAGTTTATTCATTAGGTTAAAAAGATCAGGTGAAAATGATATCCGTATTGAATAATTCTTTAATTTTTTGGGACTTTTTTATCTGAGTCATACGATATATAAGATACATCAACCATCATCTTGTGTTAGTATTTTATTATTTTTAAATATTTTGACATTTAATTATTTTTATTAGCTCTTCAAAAAATCTTCAGAATATTATTTTTGAAATTTCTTGATCATTAAAACTTTAGGAAATTGGCCAGGTGCTTCCTTCTTGGAATATGCCACTCTGGTGGTTTATTTTTCAAGTGTCATACTAAAGGTCCATCTAAAGTCCTTTTATCTTTTATATTAAATCATATTTTTATTTGAAATTATAGATGAAAAACTCCCCTACTTTTGTGAACATTTTATTTTGTTAAAAATCATTTCACGGGAAAACTATTATCTCCAACTATGCGTTTGAAAGTGTAAAAAATAATTAATCTTGTCTAGGGTTAATGTTTGTGGATGAATTTTCTGTTTTGTGGTTATAAAATCGGCACTGTGAATATTTTTTTGCGTAGATAACGATAATCTCTTTACTACTTATAAGCAGAAATGAATACTCCTTTGCCTATCTTTGATTATAGTAATTATGATTGTAATGTCATAAAATACACTATCTGAATTAAGTACAGAAAATTAATTATAAATAAACGTTTATAACTCAATTGAAAATTGTGTTTTTTTCTTATAAAGTATTTTGGTTTGGAAGACATAGTAAGGATATAATTACAAAGAGAGGGGTGAGTATTTATAGAAATAATTTCATGGTTAGCTCACGATACACCTCCGAGTTTCCTTGTGCCATCGAGCGTCAATCGCCAAAAAAGTTCTACAGTTGATTCCGGTTTTATTTGCTTCGGAATTATGCTAACCAGTAACGTCACCTCATTTATATTTACACTACAGATTTCCATGTGCCCTTAATCCGATCCTTTGGGGCAGCACCAAAGCTTGAGATACTAATAAGGGAATATCGTAGAAAGTTTGGAAAATGAATGCAAAACTGAAAATTGGAAAACGCCAAAAACACCCGCTCAATTGTGTATGAGACCAGAAAACCTATATAGCGATCGAAAGAAAAACTCACGAATTATAACATCCATCACCTCTGATATTTCTTCTGCCTCAGGTGTGAATGAGGCACGGTCTTTGAAGAACCCATTGCTTCGGTATCTCCCGGCTATTGACTACGAAGATACACCTCTAGAGAGTTAAAAGAACAGCGGGGAGAGATCCTTCAGTTAAAGCGAAGCGGGGGACGCGAATGCATGTTTGAAATGTTATTAGTCAAAGAAAGAAATTGTAATAGTAAAAAGGAAATTCGAATAAAATTCTGCGCACAACATCGAAAATTCATACATAAATATTTCTCTGTTCCCTGTTCCGATCCGTTACGCAGGATGCATTAAAATGTATTGCTACATGATCATGTGCTTGACATTCCAATATAAATTGTAAGAAAGAAAGGTCAATGATTATTTCCGGCATAAAATGTACATATATAATCGCATGGTTATAAAATAGGGTCTCAGAGTTGTCGGAGTTTTTATTTGATGATGATTTGTTGCTGGGGTTTGGGCTGAAATTTCACAATGAAGTTAATATGTTCATGTAAACATCAGTTAAAAGACATTAAATTTTAATACTCTGGGGATGGAAAAAATAAAAAATGTTTTTTTTTTGTTTTAAGAAACGGGAATTGAAATGCATTTATCACACAAGAAAATAGAAAAACCCCGATGATTCGCAACTGGTGAAATCGGCAAAGACTATAAATAAGAAGACAGTTGCAAATACAATATTATTCTAATTGCCCATATTGTAGGAGCTTCTGCAAAGGCTCTACTTCAGGACCAAGGTGAATCCAATTAAAGTCTTCTCGCGTGTTACAAATTGTCAAAAATATTATGAGATCCGAACCGACTCGAAAAATTTATATAGAAGTCAAGAAAACCTTCAAACCAACAATAGGGCAATATGGCTTTCAAGTAGAAATGACAGTTGCTTGATAAATTGTCACTACAGATAATATGACTCACACGAGACACAATTTCCACTCCATTTTAGCGACCGACTTTCTTGAAATAATATCTCCATGAAAACACAACAGAAGCCTCTTTCAAAAACACTGGGAAATAGTGAAAATGTTGACTACATGAAGCAACGCCTACATATACCAATTGGATCACTCGTAGCAGCGACGAAGGTATCCAGCTTTTAACCAATTAAGAAATGAATACCTTCGCCCCTACCTCACGCGGTTAAACAGAGAAAAAGTCCTGTGGACTTAGTTGATTCGACGTTCGCCCGTCATTTCAGTCAAAATTCTAACAAAACAGGTTATTAAAAAAATTTCCCATATTCTTATTGCAAAGCTTGCGGTAAATTTGACGATTACCCATGTTCCATCCAATATCGTTGGGGCCAAAGTATAAAAGTCTCCACCAGAAAGACTGGTGTTCACTAAAACCATTGCCGCAATTAACGTGCAGCAAGAAAGCTCCAATCACCCACCCCAAAGTTTTAAAGTTAGGATTTCGCGTCTAACTATGCATTGCAGAACAGCAATCCAAGTCCACTAAAGGCATTACAAATAACAATAGTAATCGACAGGGCTACATGTACTGTTCAGTTTGGCCTTGTCCTTGAAGTGTGTTAGAGCACTTCGTTGCTAGATTGAAACGATGCATGTGACCAGAATTGCGCTAACTGTAACTTACGATGCCAGCCCGAATTTCTGTGACTTGGCTTCCCAGTCTCCTAGGCTCCTAAAAATTAAGAACGTTGAAATTTGTAAGCCAAAGATACATTAAATAGTTAGCCCAGTTCATAGACATGAACTTGAACTATTTCTCAGTCCGTTCGTTTTCTGTTCTGTTATAGGTCTGTCTTCTTATCTTCCCACGTTTTAAATTGCTTTAGATATTCTACATACGCAGGCACCATCCAAACCAAATAAACACAAGAAATACCGGAGGCGTTGCGACGCCATCATCCGATAAATTTTTCCCCAGTCAACTTTTTTTGCCTGCAAGCTCATCATCTTAACGAAAGTTCATTCGGCTCCCCAAAGAACGCATCCATCTACTGTCTCACCCAACTATTCGAACCCAATGATCTCAGCACCACGAAATCCTTCTGTGCGAGCCAACCTAACCCTGGTCCTATGGAGGGCTTTTGAAGGCCAGAAACCTCTTGTTAGATATATGTAACACAATCAACCGCCAGCTCCACTTACTCCTTTGTATGAAGTATGCTTAGTTTTAGCCCAACTTTCCTCAACGTAAATGTACAAAACAAATGGTTTTGGCCAAACCGACACAAATTCCTGCTTTGCAACAATATGCTATTTCTGTTACTCCCAACTCAAATATATTTTCATTCCTTGAAACTGTTCTAGGGGTCAGTGATAACTTTGCCATGATCGTCCATATTCATTAGCATGGCCGAGCCATCCACCCACTGCTGTTGACGACACCTGACAACAGCACGACCAATTCGTGACTCTTCTTCCTATATTGCCTTCGTACCGTTTAGTTTTTGAAGTCACATGGTGATTCACGCTGCAGTAGGATTTAGATTAGAGAGATTTGTTGGTACGTCGATCGCAAAGAAGGCCGGTTATGCAGCGTCAACTCATTAAGGTTGCAATAACTGGCCATCCATCAACCAGGTAAAGAAGGACGTTTTGACGTAATTTGTACTATCTTCAGTGAAACATAAATAAAATGGTCGGATCAGGGAAAGCCATAAATAAAATATAGTTATAGTTATCTCACTTTGCTAAATCCGACTTGATCTCTTTTGGTGACAGACCCCGCGACAGACCGATCAAGTAAATGCATCCAATGTCCTTAAAAATCAAATGATCGTAAGTCTCGGAAAAATGCGGCAGAACGGGCCCCGGTCCTGTCAAGAAATTGACAAAGCCTCTTGAAACATGGGCGGCACAATACGTATCTACACACTAAATATTGGCACTCTCACTGGAAGGCCGAGGAATTCGCAAGATTTATTCGGAAAAGGCGCATTGATATTTGCAGTCTACAAGAAACTATATGATGTAGTGTCAAAAGCTGCAATATAGAACGCGAACATTGTAAAAATGGCTACAAATTTCTCTATTTTGGTAGCCTAAACACTCAACGTGTTGGCATTGCCATCTCAAATATTATTAAAGAAGTCAATCTATTTGATAACCAGCTGATGAAGCTCACCCTCATATCAACTGATCGCACTAGAGATCTACCTTTTTTAAACTCCCTGAAATTTTTTATATTACTTGCCGTTGTAGTTTGGTTCGCAGGTCATTTCCAGTAGTCTACCGGCTTATTTCTGAAGCATAATTTCGAAGTTAACACTTAAATCACTTAAGGGAAACCAAGCGCCAAACAGTCTGATTACTTGCTTCGAAACGCCACTAAAGAAATTAAGTAGAATTAAAAACAATGTTGACCTCCCATAAAAATGAAGAATAACGATGATTCTAAAAAAAAATTCCTGAAATTTTCCTTGAAAATAGTTTTCTATAGCTGAATTGGTCCGACTGTTGGCGAAAAACCTTCGCCCCGGTTTAAATTTGAAGAAAAGGAAAAGCCACTAAGACCGGGATTGGTATTGCGGGCTGGGTGGCCAATTTCTCTGAATCATGTAGTTTTTAAGAATACCTTCGCAACCCGAGCAATGTAAATGCGCACACTGTCATTTAAGAACAGAAATCTGCCCGCCAACTGACAATGTTCTTTCGTACAACTGCCTCATAAGCCTGGCCTTTTTAACCACTATATTAATCCTTGCTAGAACGCCAAACTATACTAGAGAACCCAGCTTCTAAGCACTCAGACACTATAGGTCTATTGGACTCCATTCTCCCGTCTAACGGAATATCCCGGACTAATTTATGTATTGCTGGATCTCCGTTAGTAGATGTGATTCTACCCGCTGCAGCACATCAGCACGAAAAGTCTGATACGTGATATGTATCATATAAAAACTGATGCATGGATTTCACTTCCTCATTACGCCAGAAACACATATCATCTTGGAGAATCGCACCTGCCTTGTAAATGCTCGTCCATCGCCCAGGTTGCTTCCTTTAAGATCGTATATACTTCAGCACAACCACCTTTCAGTGTTGCATATTGTCCCAGTGAAAAAACTATCTACATGGTTTTATTCGAAAAATAGACTTCTTTCCAAATAACTCTTCCAATGGTCTTGCCCTCCACGTCCATTGTTACCCCATAACTCTAATTGAATTTGCATATGAGCTGCTCTCATTCAGAGTTGCGATTCACCTTCACAACCCAAGCTAGAAAAGATTGTTTCATTTTTACCTCCACATGTTCCAAAAAGTAACACCCATTTCAACACACAGCAGTCTCTGCGTTAGCATAGCATAGACCCACTGAATTAAAGAAAAATCGGGACCACGCGCTCAGGTGGCATCACAGAGTTTTTGGAAAAACGCATAGTCCAAGCTCTCTTCAATGTCTGCCAACACCCATCGTGTACTCTCCCTTTAGAGTTGCATCCTCTATCTTTGAAACCACAGAGTAAAGAGTAGGCTCGCAGAACTCCCCATGGTGGTAAGCATATTGGTTTTCATTTAGTGGATGCGTTCGTAGTGCCTTACGAATGTGATTCGCAACCATTCTCCCCAGAGATTTCAACGAGAATGGTGTTAAGCTCATTTGCCTGCAGTTTTTTGGATTTCAATTGTCATTTTTCCTACGAACCTACCTTCACCTTCTAGTATGAAGTAGGCACGTAACCCAGAGCAAAACATCCCTGAAAAATATTTCTTACAAATCTCTCTAAGTACTCTAAACCGTCTTTAGCATCCATGGTAGGTAGTTTGAAGGGTTTAGAGAAAAATATTGCCCTCTCCGCGTTAGCATTGCAGACCCATTGCAGACAATTCCCTTGGCTACTCTTTCGTGTTGAAGTGTTTGCAGAAACGGCCAATTCTTTCTCTTACATCTGTCACCAGATCTCTCCGATGGTGTACGTCCAAGAAAGCCTATATACAATCAACTATTGGAGTTCAAAAAAGAAAGTTTCTTCCGGGTTTATAAAAGAATCCAACTTGGCCAACTCATTACTTTTAAGGACTAAGCACAGCATGAAAATATCTTTTTCGACTTAATCACACTTAGCTCCAAAGAAATATTCACGCATTACGAGTTAGGAAATCTACCCAGTCTTCATTCTTATTGTTATTACAGGAACAATTCGGAAGTTGTTTGTTTGACTTCCTGAGTCTTTGCTGTTTTTGATTCCACCAAGACCTCAAATAATAGAACCAGCCTCTTCAAAGCTCTCTCAAAGTGAGCGATTCAGAGATTCCAATCGATTTTCTATCCTGAAAGGAGTATTCCTGAATGGATGGATGGTAGCTTGAAGAGCTGCACTTTGTTTTCAAGAAGTTAATTGAATTTTGCTCAATCCACTTTCCTAAAACTCCATCTTTGTATTACAGTCGGTTTGCCTACAGTAGTCAGACTAAATTCAAAGTAAAGTGATCTAACAGTGACACTTCGTCTCGCATTCACCAGTCATCAATTGTAACAGCTTTGAAGTGGAAATTGTTAGAACATTTACTTCACTTCTTCTTGACTGCACAAACTTTGCGGCGCATTCTATGTCCTCGGTCATCAGACCAGCTGAAATGATAATATCAAAAAGCTTCCCTCCACTGCCCTAGTAACTATGCTGGCCGTTTACATCACAACCTATTAAAAATTCAAGGCGATCTGATTGTTCATACACTACTAGATCCCTTAGTTCTTGCGTCGGCGAAGGACACAAAGAATCGTAGGGTAAGTATGCTAAGCAACTATAACGTTTCTCTTCTTCCTCTACATTAACCTAGTATTGTAAGTTGAGAGCAACTAGGTCCTGGGAACAAAATTTTTTTCAGCAGTGCTATTTCTAGCAATTTGAACATCACAAAGCATTCTTAGTTCTCTGTCTCGAGGATCTTCAATAGAAGTATTACCTGATTATCACAGATTCTGTTAAAACCAAACCATGGCTCTTATACAAAAAATATATATAAGGGAGTTCTGGAACTGAAAGAGGCTTTTATATCCTATAGGTTAATTTGGCTATCCTTTATGTTTGTAGAAGAGTGTGTTGAGTGCAGCGTGAATCTCACCAGGGCTTTATTATCATTATTCTGTTAAGGGAAGTTGCACTGCGTCCTTAAAGAACTATTGTGCCTTTTCTACTGGTTATAATATGTCAAGCTATAAAAGTTAGAAATTTTTAATATATTCCTTGCTTCCAAGTACTTTAACTTGGCATCTGGTATTGAGTATTCTCCCAGGTGCTTCTACCTACTTTGTAGAAGTGCCGGAAACTGTCCCAGAATGCGTGAATGTGACACACTCCGCGCAGATCCTGCAGACTGTGTCCATAGATATTCCTAGCTTGCCTAGGTGTTAGTTTAGTCTCCAGTGACTGGTGAGAATTCCCACTATGATCCGGAGGTTCCTTTCGGTGAGGTTTAAACAGTCCTTTGCGCGCTTGAGTTCCTATCCCCCAAAAGCACCCTGGACAGCTCCATTCCTGGTAGGCTTGTCCAGTAAAATTTCCTCAGCTATTCCTCTTCATTTTTTAATGTCATAGCCACGTACCCGTTTTTGATTCCACAGAAGGGTACTGGCCCGTGAAGAGTCGATTGTGCTCCCTTCTTGGCGAATCCAATATGGCCTGGAACCCAGAGTATCCGACCTTATTGTTCGAGCCGAACGTATTCAATCTCTCAAGGCATTCCCATACCAATTTAGAGTTCACCTGGTTGGGCCTAAGTGCCATGATCACCGCTTGGCTGTTAGTCAGACTAGCAATATTCTGCCCCTTGAAGTTCATTTCGGAGGTTGGAGACACATCTACCTATGGCACATTTTTCCTTCTAGAATATGCTATTGTGCTTACCCATTGGTTCCAAGTACATTTTCCGTGAACCAATAACTCCGGCGCCCGCTCCCTCTGCTGTTAGGCATCCGTCAGTGTTTTTTTTTTTTTTTTTTTATGGATGGAGGTGGAAATTTTAGAAAGACGCTGCTGCGCCAGGTTGCAGCAGTGTGTGGGATTCACACCCACTAAAACCACCCCCACTCTTCCGCCCCTCCCCGCGGGACCACCGTGAAGTATTACTTCGCGGGGGAGGCTCTGGTTCGCTATACCAGCTCGTCCATGTCACGTCTCCGTCGCGCCGCCTTCCGAGCTCGATCCAACTCCAGGAGTTATGTCTGCACCACGGCTACTGCCTCATTTACCGCCATCCAGTTTTCCTCCGACTTCAACATCTCTTTCACCAGGTTGGAGGGCTCGATGTCCGCCCCTAAGATGCTGTTCAACCTCCTTTTCTGCTGCAGAAATCTGGGACAATGGAACATAACGTGCTCCGGGTCCTCGAGTGTAGCACCGCATTCAGGACAGTTGGGAGACTCGTCCAACTCGAAGCGATGCAAGTACTTCCTATAGCCACCGTGTCCCGTAAGGAACTGTGTCAGGTGGTAATTCAATTCTCCGTGCTTTCGGTTGACCCATTTCTCGATGCACGGAATCAATGTATGGGTCCACCTGCCCTTGTCGGAGTTATCCCATCGTTGTTGCCACTTGCCACACAACTCTCTCCTGATGGCTTTTCGGAAATCCGCATTCACCTCGGCTGGATTTGCCTTCCGTTTTTCGTAGAGCCAGTGTGCCTCGCTCGCTAGAAGATCTATAGGGATCATTCCTGCGATAACACACACTGCCTCCGTCGACGCCGTCCTAAATGCGCTGCACACCCTTAGCGCAATTGGCAAGTATGCCGAACATATCTTCCTTAGGTTGACAGCGTGGTTCAACGCTCCCGCCCAGACAGGGGCCGCGTATAGCAGGATCGACCTCACCACTCCCGCGATGAGTAGCCTGCGACTATACTTCGGCCCTCCCACGTTAGGCATCATCCTTGCAAGGGATGAGCTGGCATTTGCTGCCTTCTCTCGCGCATAATCCAAGTGTCCCTTGAAACTCAGCTTGGCATCGATCATCACCCCCAGGTATTTGACAACCGATTTTGAGACGACCTCACGATTACCAACCCGGATGGTAACCGTGTTGTTCTTCCTACGGTTGGTAATGAGGACCGCCTCCGTCTTTTCGTCCGCCAGGTCCAGCTTGGCCATTCGTAACCATGACTTGATGATATGAATGGCTTCATTTGCATAAAGCTCCACGTCCTCGGGATGCTTTGCAATTGCAACTACCGCCAAGTCGTCCGCAAAACCAATCAGCGTTGTCTCCTCCGGCACGCGAAGGCCAAGCACTCCGTCGTACATTATGTTCCACAGCAGCGGTCCCAATACAGAACCTTGAGGCACACCTGCTGTCACAATGTACTCCTTCGGCCCGTCGTCCGTCTCGTACCAGAGAAGTCTGTCCGAAAGGTAACTCTCGATGAGCCGAGCCAAGTAGCTAGGAACACCCAGTTTGGCCAAAGCGCCCTTAATCCAGCCCCAGTTGGCTGAGTTAAAAGCATTTTTGACGTCCAGCGTCACCAGAGCACAGCATTTGCCCATGGCCATTGCATTTCGAGCCAATTCCACGACCTTTGCTACTGCATCGACCGTAGAACGGGCTCGCCGAAACCCATATTGCCGTTCTGAAAGATCACCCGCAAGCTCGATGAACGGGAGCAGCCTGTTGTATATCACCCTCTCCAACATCTTCCCCATGGTGTCTAAGAGACAAATAGGGCGATATGAAGAGGGCACGCCGGGTGATTTTTGAGGCTTCGGTAGCAAGACCAGCTTCTGCCTCTTCCACTGGGCGGGATGCGTCAGTGTACCAAGTAATCAATTACCGGTTTAAGTCATATGGCCACTCTATACCAATTTTTCCAGTTATTCCAACATGTTAGTTTGTGTAACTCCATGGTTTGTGTGCTGAGTTCAGTTCTTCCAGCCCGGATTATCGCCTCATAGGTAATAAGTGGCCTTACTATTGCAGTGTACATCCAAAGTAATATCTTCGACGTGCAACCCCATTTTTACTTGCTATGGACCTGCAAGTCATCAGAACCCTCGTAGCTTTCCAACAAGCGTTTCCGACATGCATCTTCCAGAGTAATTTTTGGTCTAATGTAATTCCCAAATACTTAACCAATATTTCTCGTTTTACCTCTATTTCATGTAACCTTATACCTCTCAGCTGAATGGTGATTTTAACTGGTTTGATATGCAGCCCCACCCTCTTGCACTAGGCACTAGTAACCCTTAGTCCAGTTTGGATTCTATCTTCATATTTGGCCCTGCAGATTAGAACAATGTAGTCAGTGCAACCCTGGAGCTGTATTCAAATATTTGTTAGCTCGTCGGAGTTCATCCACTACCATACGCTACATAGGCGGTGTTAGTACGCCCCAGTCGACAACTTTGAGTAGTTTTCATGACAACAGAATTTGGACATGTCGATACTTTTATTTGCCAACTCTCTAACATTCTGCCCATCCAGAAACCCACGGTGTTTCCAACTGCCTTGTGGGTAAGGGCATCTTGTATCTCGGTGTGCGATGTGTTATCCGAAGCTCCATCGATAACCAAAAACGCATAGATTGGTACTTTTTTGTTTCTATGGCATCTCGTTATACATCCATTAGCTGATACAAAACAGTTGCGGTTGACACTCTTGTCGGGTAAACGTGTTAACACTGATGCCACGCGGAGTTACCAACTTGTCCCCATTTTCCTAGATATTGCCTCAATTAGTAGTGCAGCAACGTCCATTTTCTCATTCCCAAGAGACTTCGCTTTCCTTCGCTGTTGCTGTCGTCGGCTGGAAACCTTTCCACGTTCACGGTGTCCAGGCTGTATGGATATATTTCCAGATACCCGTATTAGACCAGTTACGTTCACGTCACCAGCTTTCCTTTTATCCGCTTTTCATGATAGAGGTGTAAAAAAAGGTTCTGAGAAGCAAGCCTCTCCTTTGCGCCCGATATTTCCTTCTGCCGAGTCTTCATCTCCCATTTTCAAGACGAATTAGGAAACAAGTTTCCAGTTCCTCTCATTAAGTGAGTTGCTGTAGTCTATTTTCTAGCTGACCGCGCCGTAGATACTATGTACCGATTTCTCCGTAGGGAACGTAAATATGCTGAGGTCCCCAAAATCTTTGGTGACTCCTTGCTGTTTGAAGAATTGCAATCCGTTGCGTCCATTTTCTTGTGTTTTGGACTCCCTTAGTATAGCAGTGCACTACTGCATGCTCCCTCAACCTGAAAATCTAAATTTCTTCTTTTAATTTACATTGAGTTTTCGTGAATACGGAATGGAGCCTCGATGCCAAAATGGAAAATAATGCAGTATCTATAATGTAGTGTCCTATCCGCTGAATGAAGCAAATTATTATATAATTATTATTCCAATTACTCGAATTGTTTCAGTGCCTTTTTTTAGATCCGAAGCTATTTAAATTCCATAAGACACGGTTGCTGTTGAGTGAATTTTTGTTGGGGTAGAAAGGTCGACTGAGCAAAATCACCGACTTGATGGTTCACCTGCAGGAATATCCCTTGCAGCCCCTGCAGTCTCTATAGAATTATTAGTTTCACTGGGAACAGCGTGACCGAAAAGGCTTGGAGGTGATATACGCTGCCTTTTATAATTCACAAGACACGACAAGGGAGTGAATTATATCCAACGTAAATCCGCCCACAGTTCGGACTTGGAGCTTGGCCGGAGATAGACAATTTGTGTTTAGGGATTGGGAAGTCCACTTGATGTTGGACCGGACCAAATGAAGAGTAACTTACCCCCACCCTTTATGCTCCTAGGACAGAGGTGAGGCAAGCGTCTGATGAGTTGCCTCTGCCCTGGCACCATCTTCGTCCCTCTTTAGATTAACAAACCTAGAGTTTCGTTGGCGTACAGAAGACATGTTATTTAAGAAGTGGACGTGGCATGTTGAAAAAGACCGAAAATTCCATTGCGGGATATGCCATGCAATGACCTCCCAAGATGGGTGGCGAGTGAGTGGTTCGCCCTAAAGCCATGTGACATGGAAATGCACGCTTCTAGGCAAAACATAGGATGAATTGAAGGACATTGTCAAAAATCAACAATGACGACGCGGCATCAGTTTAGCGGATAATTTGATTCATGATTTTGGATTAATTTGACAGGCATCTCCGATTACAATGGTTCTTTTTGGAACTTGTTTTGTTACTTCTTTTAACAAGTAAAAAAGGTCGGTATCACGTCAAAGTGATTAATCTGATGTACACGCATCACTCTGTACAGTTAATACCTCACTAAAATTGAATTTAAATAAGTGGATATTCAAATGTTGTTTCGATAAAGGCATACCCAGTTACCAAGGATTATTTCTCACCATTTTTAATCAAAGCCGCTAAAGCATTGTCAATTAGAAACTCTTTAAATCGCATCAGTAAAGATTATTTGCCAATGAATATCATATCGATCCACCAACGCTCTCCGAAATTAGTGCAAACAAACAAACTACGAACAACCCCCATCCCTTTGACTTCACTCTATCGAATAGTGCGTGATCCCTTAATGAAAACATAGCATGTACCGCATACCACCCGGTCGACTGATTAAATGCAGATTAACTTTTTAAGGACGTTCTGGTTTGCGGTTGCCAGACTCTTTATCTTGCACATTCCATAGAGTTTTCTACCCGCCCCAGATTACCTTCTTGATAATCGATAGTAGATAGTCGAAGGACAACTTAATTTGGATGATTAGTCCCTGCCAGTTGAGCAATACACGGATGACGATGAAGGCGGCAGGAGCCCTGCAGACATGAGTGGCCAACTGATAGATGGCGCGTGTTTGTTATCCCATTTCGCATCCAAGATGCTTATCTCACATTCACGGCACGTGTTCATTTGTCATTCATTGCGATTTTAATTTGAAATATGACTCCTTTATCCTTGCTGGTGGAAATTCCCAGGACTTATGAATCTATTGCGAATAGAGGCGATACACTTTGCTTTGAAAAACAAACGAACTTTTGATTTTAGATAAATTTATGTAGTGAAAATTATCCCTGTATTCTATAAGACGAAAAGCGAATCATAATCTGATGTCTTATGAAGTTCCTTTGCAATTAAAATGACATTTATTTCAAATACTACGCCTAGTGAAAATCTACCAACGCATTCCCACCCTCAACCAGAGCCTACAAAACAAACTAAACCACCCACATTTCTCTGCAGACTGTATAGTCTCTCGCGTACCTCAAGAAGACGACATTGAATTCAATTAGAATTTTGCAGGATTCCTTTCTTTTGTAATTCCAGTTGCCGAATTAAATTGAACGAACACTTTTTTGGGTTTCCCGATCGCACGCTATAGAGAACAAGAGCCCTTTCATTTCTCAAAGGAACGGGACGAACGATGAGGAAAAATATTTGTCACACTACCATGCCATCCCTTATACTTAACGTGTATGTTCCCAACTCTCCGTTCATTCTCACAAAACACATCTCCAATCGTGGAATCCGGAAGCGATTCGGTGAGGTGATGTGTATTTTACGGACATCAGGACAATAATTATTGTTCCGTAATTTACAGATATTTTGATCCGATTTAGGATCTGATTTTTTTTCGTAATGCGATCAATTGCGTTTTTTATTCCTTCGGACATTAGATATAACGTTCACGGTTTAGATGTTTCAAAAAGGAACGGGGAGGACATAAAAAATGATGATACTGATGTCCAGAACTTCCGGCTTAGTGATGATTCTCTGGGCCATGTCTTCTCTAACATATACGAAAGCGAACCGGAGTTTTATTTTTATTCAGTTTGAGGAATACCATTTCCTTCTTCCTCGTTTTATTACATGTGCACATATTACGATATTTGAAGGGACTTTCAAAATTTGATAATGAATATTAACGTTCCATTATATTCAAAGTTTTCCTTTATCCTGTTCGTGGAGGGTAAATTCAAAAATATTTACATGATCGTAGTTAATGAGCCGCTTTTTTGAAGATGTAAGACGTCTACTTGTAAGACGGAAGGAAGAAGGAGCTGATGGAAGTTATATTAGTTGTATTAGCGTAAAAAGATAACGATATATCTTGGCCGAATTATTTATGCATGTATTTACTTTGAATTCCCTCAGAATCAATAGAATTCTTAATATAAGTGATCCGTAATAAGAGAACTCTAAAGATCGACTTTCTCAACCATATAAAATCTAATTCATAATCGGACCATATTGCTGCAGTATTTTTTCGATTATTCTAATTTGGGATAATTCACTGAGATATTAAGCAGTTCGTCTAGTAATATTTTAGGTTTGGCTGCCATTGATGGTACTCTATTGCCCACATGTACAGCGTTATGAATTTCGGAAGAAAGAATCTTTATATAAAACACCTAAATTAAAATCTGCCAACTCGACCGCTGAATCTTACTAGAAGTTTTTAGCCAGTTTAATGAATGCCCTTAATTGTGACATATGACTTACTGTGCTAAAGTTACCTTCAGGTCTTTTTCAAATGGGATATTAATAACTCAAGGTAATTAAAGATACATATCTATTTTAAAGCATATATTTCACCTGAACTGGTATTTCTACCTTGTGCTGTACAAATGTTGACCTGTCCTATTTGTCTGCGCTTCTAGACAATGTAGTCAAACAGGAAAGAATCCTGATATTTTCTGCAGTTTCTATATCAAAGCATCTATGGAACGCTGGTGTATCTCCTTTATTGACGCCTCTGCTGGTATGTCAAAGACCATGTGATAAATGCTGGATAAGATTACTAGAAAAATACTTCATGAAACAAAATATTCTATGTAAACTATGGGCCTACATGGGACTCAGTTAAAGGTGGGTCACCGCCAAAATGTCATCGTTATTAAAAAAACCAAAAAATGACTGACGGTTTCGTCCAGGGCAGAGGCAACTCATCTGACGATGCCTCACCTCTGCCCTGGCAGCAGCGTGACCGAAAGTGCCAAAAGGTGGAAAAACGCTCCTTTTTATCATCTTTGCGACACGACAAGGTTGCCAATCATATTGGACTAAAACGCCAGTTGTTTTAGCTGCTAGACGTGAGTAAATAAGCCATGGTGTTCGACGCTGACGCCTAACGGGATAACCCAGATTTATTTACGAACCGCAACATTTTTGTTGGTGTGTACGATTCTTCCCTTTCACAGACGACATATTCCAAGCAAACCAGTGCAAAAAAAATCTTTTCATCTTTATCTGAGTATTTTCTCTCAAGAGCAGGTGCAATGCCAAATTCATCTAATATAGCTCAATCCGGAATGACATAAACGATGGCACTGCCCTTTTACTCAGAAAAGATAATCTTTTTGACGAAGTCCTCACGGAGAACCTGCTCACCTCTTCCGCGGATTAGGTAGTTTCCTTTTACTTCGAATGCAGTTCTGGAATTAATGAACTGGGATAAGACTTAAAAATCTTGGGCAATCTCCAGTCAAAATCTAAATACCTAATTTTGTGTACGGATTTCAACTCGTGGCATACCTCCTGGGGCAATACAGCAGCAAATCTAAATGGTGATCCAAAACTCTTATTCGTCAGCCTATGTTGACATGGTCATGCCAGATTCACCGACAAGGCCCAGTAGTCACTCCACCATATACTACTTCCTGCTATCTGAAAAAATTGCTCTAAACTTTCAAGCGATATCTTGCCAAACTCTACCATTTTTGCAGTTCAACTTCAACTTTCCTCATTTTTCCGACTGCAAAAGGCAGTAATAACCACCACAAGATCATTCGCCCATACCAACTGAGATTTCTGGTGATGTTGGTAAAAAAAATCGAGGCTGTGATGAGGTTAACATATTGTGGGATCAAAGCGATCGTCATTGTCCCAGTTGATAAAAGATGCAGCAGTGATTAAAGTTGTAGTCGAGAGTTGTTCGACCGATTGTGTGGCAATTCTTGTACTGAAAAACTTATCAGTTTCAGATTTGCACAAAACGAATCAAATTTGATATTAGTATATGTATTCCACTGGAGAGATGATGAGACAGTATGAACCTCCTGGAATGGAAGTGTTCAATAATTTTCTGAGCCTCGTTGCGCAATTTAATGTTGGGGATGATGTCCCTAATCGTAGAAGGTACTAATAAAATTTCAAACCTTACATAGGAGCAGCTTTTCGATGACGAAGAAATCCTATTTTTTCAAGGTTAATTTGGTGTAAAGTAAGTCCTGATTTTTTTAAGACCAAAACTAACAAAAATCAACGGAAGGTGTTTATAATTAATCTGATTTTTCCCTGCTGCTTCGTGCCGGACATCTGCAGAATGTCTATTCGTTTTAGATATTAGCAGGCTCCTTTTTCGTCTTTTTCAATTGATCTGGAGAAAGTTTGACATTGAAAATCTAAAAAAGTCTCATTTAGAAATTCGGAAACGCTTTTTTGTTTGTCAATGATTTTCCATCCTCTACCTCTATTGTTGCAATTTTTGTGTCACGAGATTTGTATCGTGATTTGACGTCGGATACTAGTCGACTCAGCTGTGAATTAGTACCTGAGGCAAATCAGGGTAATAATCTCGGACAAGCGCAATGATGACTACATTGCCTCCTACATGTACCGTAGTGCACCGTTCCCGTCTTGAATGAAGTGCTCTAACAAATTTCAAGGCCCTGATCAAATATGAATTGTTGGCACCTGCCAGATGGTAATGTGGGACTCTAACCCACTAAAACCACCTCCTTCTCCTTTCAGTCTCCCCGCCGGACCCCCATGTTGTATTACGTCGCGGGTCTGTATCAGGATTTATCCTGCACTCGTGTTTACATTCGTGCTCCTCTGTCGTTCATTCTCCCGTTTCACATATCATTCTATGTATCACATATCATTCTATTGATCTAGTGGTCTTTTTCTGTCTCGTCCGACCTCTCCTCTGTTTCGTCTATAATTTCAGCTCGTTCAAGGTGCCGCCAAACGGCAGGAGTTTCTCCGGTGAGATTTGCTCGATGGTGAAGACGTTGTCCTTCTCTCGGCAGAATGTCAATCGGGATCATTCCTGCTACCAAGCAGTCTACTTCATCGGAAATGCAATACACAGCTCCAATTTTTCCATTTATTTTATTATTCAGTGCATCCACCCTCACTGGGACTACATATAATACGATCGACCTGACCACTCCTTAAATAAGGAGTCAACAGCTCTGCTTTGGGTCACCTATATTTGATAGCATTCTCGCAATCAGTGCTCCGGTATACATATATAACCTTCGTTGCTGCACACCTCACATGTGATTTGAAATTCAGGTTCTGGTCAATTACGCGAAGTACGCAAGTGTGTTCCAGCTCGGAAATAAGCACTGCTCCTCTCTTATGTTCTACAAGCAATAGCGCAGCATTCTCGAACCAGGACTTAATTTCATGGACTGCTTCATTCGAATAAAGCTCAACATCTTTGGGAAGGCATGCAACAACGTCCGCGAAACCAATGACAGCCACGCCAGCAGGAAGATGTAGTGGTGGTACTTCATTATTCACAATAATCCACAAGAGTGGGCCTAAGACGGACCGTTGTGGGACTTCGCATGTTGTCCGTAGCACAAAAACCTATCAATTTAGAAGGCGGCAACGGTACGCACTAGGCACCAGGCCAGCCTAATTTGATAAGGGACTCAAGTATTTTGCTTCATCTCACGGCATTGAAAGCATTCTTCACATCGAGTGTAATCACTGCACGGCATTTATTCTCGTCAGAAGCGGCCATGGCTGTATTAGCTACCTGTTAACGCATCAGTCGTAGACCCCTCTTTTAAAAAACCGAACTGATTCTCAGAGAGACCGCTTTCCTTTTTGGCAATTGAAAGTAATTTGTGGTAGATATATTCATTCGAATAGTTTGCCAGTATTATTTAGAAGGCATATCGACAAACGGTTTATTTGCCTTGACGATTAGCATAAGTTTCTTTTTCTTTCATTGTTTAAGAAATGCTCCTTCTTTAAGGCATGTGATAAATTCCTCGGTAAACTAATTCGGCGCTACTTTGACTGCAGCCCTGAGAACTTTGTTAGGGGTCCTATTCAAGCCGCTATCCCAACTCTTTTTTCGCGGCTTCTAGGACCTCCTCTCCACTTACCAAGGGAACTTTGTTGGTGTCTATTTCGTCAGTGAGAAGATTTGCGGTACTACTACTAGTACTACATTATGGAAGAAGATTCGTCACTATTTTATTAAGCAAGTTAGGGCGAAAAATTAGTGGAGAGTATTTGCTTTTGACTTTCGACATTATTCTCAGCGGTCCAAATGAACTTCCTTACACAGTCGCTTAAAGTGTTCGCTCTTACTTTTTATGAGAGCCACAAGTATATTTTTTCGAGCACTTTACATTCTTCATGTAGCTGGATCTATTTTTGTTTCGCTGACTGTATCTTCTGGCCTTGAAAGTTCCACCAAAAGTTTGGGTCTCGCTTCTGGGATACAATACACCTTGGCATGGAGACGTCACATGCTCACAGTAACTTTTCACCGATCAATAAGGCTATATCGTCTGCGTTTCTTTCTAGCGGTATATTTTACTGCAAAATCTCTTTGAACATCTTCTCGTCAAACTTATTGGCTGCGCATCTCTCAACTGCCTCCCGGGACCAGTCCATTTTTGCACACTGTATTGTTTCAAAATTGATGGCTTGGTCGTCACTATGCATATATTTTTCGCTGATCTACCACTCAGGCCTTTATTAGGCTCATTGTACTATCACCATAAATCGCCTATTCAATGGCTTCCCACAAACGAGGTTCGGAGGTTTTAGGGAGTCTGAGGATATTCTCTAGAGGCAGAGAGTGTGAAGATTCTTCATGTGGATCCAGACCTTTGGAGAGCGAGTATGTCTGCCTCCTCGCTAACAGCAATGCCCAGATACCCAAATCAAATATATATTGTTCAATCCACCAAATTTCGGCCGTTTCCGTTCCTCTGTGTCCGATACATCTTCCGTGGCTGACCAGTCGGTGAAGATTATTCAGTATGTAATCTGAAAAGACTTATGGCCATTTACCAACTATTCTCCTCTTTTGGTGATTACGACAATGTATGGCTTTTCAAAGGCGGATCTGGTAACCATATGATCGGCCTCATCAGAGCTGCCCGATGTTTGTCCAGGAATTTCCAGATAAACGCATAACGAAATGATTGGCCACCTTTCTACGCTCCCGTGGTGTTGGGCCGACAGCCGCATAGTAACTATAGATGAATATCTAAGTGTAATTTCGCGGTGCTTTTAGCGATTAAATTATTTGAAATAATTAAAACTTGTTTTTTTCCTATTCGCTAGTGATATTTATTAATCCTGCAAATACCGATATTTCGGGAACTACTTTTTTTCTTCTCCCGCTGCTAACAAGTTCTGACTTGACTTTTAATTATTTCAAATAATTTGAGTCTTAATTATTTCAAATAATTTAATCACAACACAAATTCCACTGTCTAAATCATTGCACTGCTTGCAAACAATGGCGGCGTCAATTTTTTTGTCCAGTCTGGGAGAGCAGGTCCTAAACCGCTTGGTAATGGTTCAGGTTTAGCTGTAAAAACCTCATTAACGCATAGTACCGATGGCCTTCCTGAACAACGGACATGTGCTGCTGCCAGTGATGTGGGCGCTATCAATGTCACTTATTTGTCTTCAGGACCGACAGTTAGGTCTTTCTCCACAGTCTTTTGCAATTTGGGCTTTTTTCGCATTTCCGGCACAGCTGGGACCTACCTAATACATTTTTCGCCTTATGTCCAAATTACAAGCACCTGAAACATCTTTTTAGAGTTATCCGCAGTGGGCAAACGACCTAACCAATCCGGACTTGGCTGGTAGTGACTGCTCTTTTCGCCTCTTCAAGGGTTAGACTTATCGACGCAGTTTGTGTGCCGCAATATGTTCTCCTTATCCGTAGGCCTCTCTGTTTGCCTATCACACCCGATTTATTCGGAGAGGGCCGTAGTTGTTGTCACGAAATGTAATGATAATATGTGGTCATGTACCTTTATATACAGTATGTGGCGCCATTTTGTGATGAGTCTAAGTAAGGTGTAAAATTACCCACACAGAATATGGTCACGTGGGGCATCAATTGAAAGGTCTCGATTAGTACCTTTTGAAACTAATTAAGGTTTGTCTTTTCCATTCGTTAGTGATATTTATTAAGCTTGCAAATACTTCGATGATATTTCGGAAACAACTTGTTCCCTTCATCAGTGCACTGATGCAAAGACAAATCTTAATTATTTCAAATAATTTAGTCGCTAGAAACACCGCGAGACTACACTTAAATTTTCGAAACTGATCTTATTTTGGATATCAGGTGAAACATCGGAGACTGACGGCTCAAAATGTATGCCCTGAAAAGTGTAACAGGTGTCGTTTTCAGAGCCTATCCAATTAAAAAATCTTTAGAAAAGTCGCAAGGCTACACCTACATCCCATTCCGATACGTTCTCATATAAAGTTAATAATAGCATATTACCATATTTTAGATATTTATCTGAAAACCCCCTTTAAGTTCATCCTAGAGGTATAACATTTTACACCATCATAAGTAGTTATAGTGTACCTATTGATCATAGTATCCCAAGCAGACCTATAACCGTCAGGAACTTTAGTATGTTCCCTACTTCCAGATCTTGCAGCCTTGCATGTGGTATGTTCTCCCAGGTGTCTCCACCTACTTTGCACAAGTGCTGGACACTGTCCCAGGACGTGTATAGAGATTTCGTTATACTCCTCACAAAACCTGCAGGTAGTGTCCGTAGGTATCCCTAGCTTCCCTAGGTGATAGTTCAGCCGACAATAACCAGTGAGAATTCCCACTATGATTCAGAGGTTCTTTTTAGTGAAGTTTAAGCAATCCTTTGTCCGTATGGGGTCGTATCACCCCACCCTCGGTATAGTAGTATAGTTCCCTCAAGCGCTCCTTTTCTCTTCTTTTAGTCATAGCCATGAAACCATTTCCGATTCCACAGAAGGATTCTGGCCCGTGCAAGGACGTCTCTGCTCCCTTCTTGGCTAGTTCGTCCGCTGCCTCGTTGCCTTCCAACCCAGCATGGCCTGGAACCCAAAGAATCCAAACCTTATTCAGTCTCAGTGAGTCAGTATTCAGTCTCTCAAGGCATTTCCACACTACTTTAGAGTTCACCTGGTTGGATCTAAGTGCCTTGATCACTGCTTGGCTATCGGTGAGAATAGCTATGTTCTGCCCCCTATAGTTCCTTTCCAGATTAAAGGAGGCCCATTTGTCTATGGCGTATATTTCCGCCTGGAATATGCTAGTGTACCTGCCCATTGACTCAAAGTACATTTTCCTTAAACCCATGACACCGGCATCCGCTCCCTCCGCTGTGAGGGATCCGTCAGTGTACCAAAACGAATATTCAGTTGCTGTTTTAAGCCGTATGTCGCAGCCACACTCTCCCAGTTTGCCTTGTTACTCCACCGTGTTTCAATCTTCTTATCGAAGTGAAACCTCGTTGTCATGTTATCCCTTGGTGTCAGTAATTCGGGATACCGCCTAGAAAGAATATCAATTTTCCTTCCCGCCTCACTGATACTACCGGCCATCCTGAATGTTGCCATCTTTGCCTGCAACTGTATGTGCAGAGGGAGAGGGGTTAATCCCAGAAGAACCTCTAGGGATACCGTTGGGTATGTCCTCATTGCCCCACTTATACAAACGCAAGCCAGCCTTTGGAGTTGGACATATAAGGACACATTTTGAATTTTTAGCTTTGTACGAATGGAAGAACGTGCACAGGAAATTTCTCACATGAGATGAACACAAACCCTTTAAAATTGAAGCGTCCAGCTTACGGTTTTCCGACTTACTTTATTCTTGTCATGGATACTATCACGCGGGACATCCAACGTTCAGCGCCCTACACACTGTTTTCTGCCAATAACGTTTTCCTAGCGCCTCAGAATAAAGCTGATTTCGAAGGACTCGTCCAAAAATGAAATGATCGTCTCATGCAGCCTAGTCTCCGACTGAACCTGAATGTAACAGGATTTCCGAAGACTGATCCCAGTGAAACCGGCTATACTATCAATGGCTTCTCCCCATGGTGATCTGCGTTATAAAATTGCTTCGTAAATTAGCGCCAGCGCAAGCGTCAAGTGGTATTCCATGACTGAAGGTTTTATGTGATTGGCGCATCAGCAAACGTCTCAAATTTAAAATTCACTGCAGTGGCGTTCAACCTTTCGTCCTCTCTTGATTCTGAATATTGACCGACCACCAAAGGCAATAAATATCCCCCCGGAATGTAACGGAAACGAAGATGGTGTGTTGGATTAGTGACATAAGAGATTATAACTTCGTTCGATATGAGAACATCCACGGTCGATATGAGATTGCGAGAGAGTTGCCTGCAAAGGTGTGGTCATATAATTTGTAGTGACGACAATTCACTGACTAAGATCGACTTTCATCGATTGAAAACTCCTCTCCGCCCGGATCAAGCATGTGACCGAGAAAAGTCACGAATCCGATCTGGACTATCCAACACCATTGCCGAACGAAACAGAGGCTTAAAAAAATAAAAGTTGAAAATTGTTATCCCAGAAAAATCGTGAATACAGAAAAATATAAGCTTTGGGAGGCAAGGAATGAACCAAAGCCTTCAAAAATCTGGTAAACTAAACACTTGCTCTTTTACACAACTAAGGAAGGTATATGGAGTCCATTCCGGGGACAAGAGGCAGCTTTGAATGGTTTCAGCTATCTTTTAGTAATGAGTTTGCTATAAATATTTTACCTCAATGAATAATTACAATAGTTCTGAAAATTTTCAAAGCAAATAATTAGCTCTTTTCGGAATTATAAGAAAATTCGCCGCATAAGTGTTCAAATTTACTCTCGTTGGAGATTCTTAAAATATTTCTTGGCATATTCATAAAATTTTATCGACAACTCTCCAAACTCAAAGACCCTGACCCTCCTTCATTATCCTGAAGTCTTTCAATTGAAGGGAATCATTTGTTGTCCTCGAACAATAACTAGATATCACCCTCGCTCAAGTCCTCTTTCCACCGTTACTGCCTCACAGTCATTGTTCATTCGCTTCTCTGAAACTGTGAGAAATTTTATTTCGAAGAAATAAGTCTCGAAGATGAATCAAGAATCATTTCTTCTTCAATTTTGATAAATTATGAAGGTCAGGTGCCTGGACCGTTCGTTGAAGGTATCATATCCGTTTTATTCATTACGCCAGTCTTTAGCGGAAGTACACAAAGGTGGCGTATATTTCAAAGGGGCACTCCGCTACAGTAACAATGAGCGTTCGGGCTACCGGGCAAGCAATGGCCAGTTAATTGAACAATATCTCGAATCAGGTTCAATGAAAGCACGATAACATGCCGTGAACGAATTATGCCACCATGATTGGAATGGGAACAGGCAGCATTTGGGGTTCTGACTCGTTACCTGCGTGCGTTACCACTAATTAGAGTCTTTTGATGGTTTGATAGCTGGCAAGCCAAGTCGATGCACTGTTGGCCATTGTCGCGAACCAATAGAAGGTTTCCAAGGAACCAACAATGGAAAAGTGTTGAATTGGACTGAGTAATTCCCTGCAATAAAATAGTCACCAAGACGAATAGAAAAATCAGAATAAACGTAGTTCCGCCAGCGGGCTCGGAATATTCCCTGAGCCTATTTTCTGCGCCGTTTCCAATCATTTCGATATACGCATTTTGCGTACATTTGGCGCCTCTTCCAAGGCTTCCCCATTTTACTGAATGGATTCCAACAAAAGCCGAATTCGCCACACTGCGGCAATGAAAAATTGGCAAACTGCTTATGCTGTTGTGTATTCAATTACGCGATCACCTTACATTTGGTCCATAAGGTGCGTTTTCTCGAGTGTCCATTGTGGCGTTCTCGACGACCCTGTTGACGCTCAAGTGGAATTTCGATTTCGACTCAATGCCAGAGCGTCAACAAAAAGCGCGCCGCAGGAACGATCGTCAAAAATAGTCTAAACTTCATTTACTCTAGATAAATAAACGATACGCCCGCTCATACCTGTGCCGGTTAGGTCGCCCTCAATGCTCTGGGCTCTGATTTTCGCGAAGTCATCATCCATTAATGTATCATTCTCACCTGAAGTGCGACCTGGTCTCTTGAGTTTCAGTCTTGAAATACGGAAACCACTTGGTAATTGAAAGTCAATTGAAATTCTCGTGTAGAATGACGCGATCAATGGCACGGGAACAATACGATCCGAATCATTTGTCATTTTCTTTGGATGCTGTCATAATTTGTATTTGAAATTCAGTTCTGCTTCTTCGGTGGATGTTTGTGACGGTGATGGGGCACTGAATGGCGGGGAAGTAGTGTTGTCAATTGAGGATGGGAGTGTTATTAAATTGTCTTTAAAAGACCATCTTCCCCAGCAACATCCAGGAAACATGTAAGATCATTAAATCATTAGACAAATTTGACTGTGAAAACAAGGTTCCGATGGTGGTTGTAGTAACTTATCAAATTTTAAGCGAAGACCTAGGGGATTATATTATTCCAGTTGTGTCAGAAAAGAAAACATTATAGTTGCACCAAAAAAGCTTCCGGATAAGAAACCATTTTCAAAATGAACCGCCAACAGCAAAGCTTCTGTCACTACTTTAATCTGTGATCTACTGTATCACGCCAGACCGACTAAACCGTCGGTCACCCCAAGACAGTGAAAGCCATAGCGAGTAATGGACTTATATCCCTTCCTAAATGTGTAACCTAATAATAATGACGTGCTGCTGCTAAAGCAGCAAAAAGAGAACAGAACAACCCTAACTTGGTTTTTTGACACACCTATACTTCAATATTTTAGGTGAAACAACGAAAACGGCTGGCCGGCTGCCCTTCTCCGAAATTATAATAATCGTCACGTTCCTCCACCTCCTAGAAAGTTCTCAGATTTCCAGGATTTTCGAGGAGAAATGCACTGCATAGTTTCCAAAGAACAGCTTTGCGGAGTGATCATTAGGACCTACAGCTTTATTTCAAAGAGAGCACAGTTCGTATTCGCATGTTGAGGTCATCAGCTACTTCATCTACGAGAGGTGGAACTTCAACGGATATTCTACAACAAGTTCGTGGTGAAGTACTCCTTTCACCTATAAGGTCGCTTGTAATCACGGATCAACAGCCTATCGGTAGCATTCTTTGTTTTCTGTCGGCGGAGATTTCGCAAAGGATAGGTGATAGTCGATTGTTCATTTCCGCTTCAGCCTCTACCTTATAAACTTTTTCCAAATCCAGAGTGCGATTCATTTATATAGATGTTTTTTGCACAGATTAGGCTTTTTTCTTCATTTGACTGTCTCCGTGTGTGGTGTAGATCACTCTGGTATCCAATTCGATATCCCTAAAAGCTGTCTGGCGTCCTGGCCTACGCCATCGCTCCATTTTAGGCAGGGTCTACCTCGTCTTCTTTTTCTACCATAGATATTGCCCTTATAGACTTTCCGGGTGCGATCATCCTCATCCATACGGATTAAGTGACCCGCCCACCGTAACCTATTGAGCCGGATTTTATCCACAACCGGACCGTCATGGTATCGCTCATTGATTTCGTCGTTGTGTAGGCTACGGAATCGTCCATCCTCATGTAGGGGGCCAAAAAATCTTCGGAGGATTCTTCTCTCGAACGCGGCCAAGAGTTCACAATTTTTCTTGCTAAGAACCCAAGTTTCCGAGGAATACATGAGGACTGGTAAGATCATAGTCTTGTACAGTAAGCGACGTGCCGATACCAGATTGTCGATATCGTCAGCATAGGCTAGACAAATATGCTGCGAACAACTCGGTGAAAATATCCAGTCTAAACTTCATGTTGCTAACCCCGCTGCGCCACAAACCGCTTCAGAGGCTCCTTAAGGCACTCCTTTTAACCGACTTGAGACTTCTGCGGGTTACCTTGTAAAAGTGCTCTTTACGTCCTTACCTGGCCCTCTGGGCAGTTCGTCCGGCTCAATACCAAGTCTATCGAAGGCTATCGAACAAGTGTTATTCTTTTACCGAATGCAATCGTGTGTGGTATATTGATTAATACTATATATCGCGAGCTAGTGTTTTGGAACTGATTGGGAAGGAATAGAGCATCTGAAAGAAATCATGAAGCCAAATCTAAATACGCTATACAAAGGGCTCACCTACCATTATCACGTTATAGATATTATCTTACATTGGACTGCGTTGTCCTTTGAGACCTTTTGCATTCAAAGTGGTTCCTCGGTTCGAAATATAATGGGGTAATGCCAATTAGATGAAGAGGCCAGTAAGCCCACTAAACCTTTCTGACGGCAAGTTAGAATACGAGTACACAGATTGAACCAAAAAAACATACTGTCAAGTTTATCCTGACGTAAAGCAACGAGTAGTGCGGACATTCTGAATGGCCTTGACTCACTGGGCATCCGTTCAAAATAGGAATTCATCGTGTAATGAAGAAGCGAAACCCACGGAATATTTTCTATGCGAGTGCCGCGCCAATCAGACATCAGATTTTAAGTGTTGATGTACTCCAGTTGCAGCAAGTAGCATCACATCCGGCGGGAATTGTGCGATCTATAGACGAATCTAGGATATTCCGTTAAATTGAGGAATCGATTGCAATCGGCTACCAGGATTTGAGCGTTTAAGAAGCTATGCCTCTATCGCATCTCATGCACATACACACATGGTTTAAGCACAAAAGTACTTCACAAAATTCTACTCTGCTTGAGTCCATAATGTGTATTAAATACGAGATATCTCAATTTTGAAGATACCTAAATTCGGACTCAGAGTTGACGTCATTATTATACTAAATTGGATTATTTATACGCCATCAATGTCGGTTCGCCAAAATGTGCCCCAGCTCTTTCAAGGTCTTCTAGAGAAGCCTACTCTCCTCATCTGCTGTTCTGCGACATACGTTTCTAGGGCGACAAGCTCCATTACATGCATGCATTTTCGTAGCCCTTTCGTTTACTCTATTCGCTACCAAACCCGCTTTCTAATCAATATGTTTACTGGTACCTGACCCATACGCTGATGAAGCTTTTAGCTCGAAATTGCAAAACAAACAACAACAGCAAACAAGAGTTCTCATTGTGACATGACAGAAATAGGTGTTAACGAAGGCTTTTGGCACAGTTGATCTATTCAGTAGCATCAACCCCGATAATATACACCCGTGCTAGAGGTTCTCACTAGTCTCACTAGAAAATTCCGTCCAAAAACCCTCCGCTTTTTTACAAAAGATGCCTACCTATGTTCCTTTCCCAGAATCGTATTTTGTTTCAGAGTCGCCAATAGTTCCAAAACTTGCAGAGCGATCCAACCAGCACTGATAGTCCTTTTGTGAATCGATATATGGTTGTCAGGATTTACGCCTGTAGGAGATATCAATAACCATTCTAATAAACTTTTTAAAATTTTAGAGTTCTTCATTGGGAAAACAAATTGAATGACTGTCTGTTAGGAGTCACCCCATTGAAAATAGGCCGTTTACAGTTGGAATGCTAAGATTTGTTGCAGTTGCATTGCATGGAGTTCAAATTGAGGAGCCATGATTCGAGAAATGGCAGCAAGCAGTCGCCGAAATATGCATACTCGCGAAAAAAAATTCTTTTTTAGCAAAGTAAAGGGAAATGGTTTGGATTTTTTTATTTATATTGACTAACCCACACCTAATACTTATTATCGTTACTTTCATTCCCCTTGTCAGCAGTAGCTCTTCTGTCACAGATTCTTGAGAAGCCTTCTACGGACTTTCGTTTCCTCCACGATTTCCGCTCCCGCGATTGCCAATATTTGACATCCTTCCCAACATTTGTCCTCTTAGTATCAAAGAACCCACTAACATTAATTTTTGCACAGAGGTACATAGTTTTTACTTGATCGGTTGCCTCTTAATTGTAGGCCGATGACGTACCTCGCAACACTTTCCTTCTGACTTTACTTTTGGTTTAAAAATACCTTCTTCATTTAACTAGACGACTTAGCCAGGAAAGGGGGACATTCTGGAAATCTGAGCACCTAGGTAATGAGACAGAAAAAATACATTGAACTTTGTATACTTAAAAGCAAGCCCCCCTTTGGTCTCATCTTCATCTTTGCTAGGTATCTCATGAGCACCTTTTACTCTAATGTTTACATATATTACACGGTTAATTCCCCGTCACGGATGCCGTTTTCCTTGAAATCTGCCAGAAAAGTGGAACAATGTCGATGATCCAATATTGCTATACCATCAAAAGCTGACTACAATTATACCCTCCCGCTACGTAGGGTACTCTGAGCTCAGCATTACTTCAATTCATGGTAACTGATTTTTAAGCTTTAATATGGTAATCTACCTCCATATTGAAAGGTCATCCGCCAAGAAAGTCTGGACTGGCCACCTGCGAAGATTTCCAGCTTTCGAAACAACGGTGGCCATTTTCCAAGTCCTATTCACATTGATAAAGAATATCCTCAAATTGCTATTAGCACCAAGATGCCCCCATTTCTCCGCTTGATACTCCAAAATCTATCTTCTATCCCTAGATGCAGAAATGGAAGTACGGTGACCTGTCAAACTAAAAGCTTTGGCAAGAAGCGAGTTATCTGCTATTAGATCCTCTTTGCTTCCCTTTGCAAATCCAGTCACTAAGTCAAGTCAAGATGTTTGAGGAATGATGAATGCGATCTCTAGCCAACGCAGCTTAACGAACGTCATCAATTGCAGGTAAAAAAAGGCCCGGTAACAAACGACGAAATACTAGTTTTCAATGTGAAAGGTCTGTTGCCTACCATCCCAGTAAAGGAGGCAGAGATTCGCCTGAGTCAAGAAAGGAGGTTTGCCAATACATAAAACTGGTCATACTCTGTTTGGGGATTGAAGAATCCTAAGTCCGCATCCACTTAATCTCGAACCGGATAGCGTGACCGAAGCGGTTTGCAGATGTAAAATGCTCACTTCGTATAATTCGCAGAACATGGCACAACTACGAATTATATTAAGCGTACATTCGTCAATATTTTGGCCCAAAACGAAACCGTGAAACCACGGCTTTTTATTTTTTATGCTTGGGTTGCAAAGCTCAAACGAGGGGTCAGTGGAGCAAGAAAAGTGGCAGTGCGGAAAGGAATGCAGACTCAGGATCCCTCAATACCCAAACAAAATATTTATTCAGCTCTGGTCAAGACTTGGCCCCAATTATTGACGAATCTACACTCGATATAATTTGTAATCATTTCATGTTCTGCGAATTATATAAGGTAAGCATTTTACATCTGCAAACCGCTTGGATCTGCAAAGTATTTTCGTCTGTGTTCCTCAAGATTGCTTTTATTTACTAAGCTTTCACTACTTCTTCTTTGTCGAAAAGACAGAATGAAAAGTGGAAAATGAGAATTGCCTGTTTTTCATGTATTTTTTTATTTAGCCGGAAGCTCACAGCTGTGTTAGCTTTATCTGTCTACCACAGCGGAAAATGGCATCAGGTTACGCTGAGGTTGCCGGAAAGCCATCATACCTGCAAAGGAGAGGTGCCCATTCTCTTTTCCCAGAATATCATCATCTTCAATGACTCAACAACCGGTATCCGGTCTAGTCCTGAATTAGTAGGGAGCACCGGTTTTGCGCGGAGGTCCACCAATTCGATATCCCTTCCTATCCTTATCGCTCCATCTGAGACAGGGTCTGTGCCTTATAAACTTTCCGGTTTGGGAATTATTTATTTGAATGCAACATCTGACCTGGCTCTCACTATGACGCTCGCAAAATTAGAGCTAAGAGTAGACTGCCTTTTCTACCGACTGAGAACAGTCAGTTCTACCTAACGCTCTAGCAATTAGCTAACTTTTAGGGAGTAGATCATTTCGGTTGAAAAAAAATGTAATTAAAAGTTCTAATTCCAGGGAGGTGTCTGCAAGTAATTAGCACCGCCACAGCACTCTCCTGCTAGTCATTGAGTGCAAGAAAATTATGATAATTCAACTGGCCGTGCCGCGACGCCAGCTAAGGTTTTGTGGCGTTGTTATTGTTGAAATGCTGGCGGTGTACAAAATTACTAAAGTCCTACCTGGTAACAATTAGCAAATCTAACTCGCCGGTTGGATTTCGTTCGGCCGGTTTTCAGAATGTCTTCCCCTGGAGCGTGTATTGTCACGATGTCGTTGGCCATCCAGTAAGAAGATTCGAGTTCATCGACGCTTTTAATAGGCGCCTTAATTATTGCCGCGGGGATAATGTCTATCGTACTCAAGATAGCAGCACTGTTTGTGGATTAATTTTTCGTAAGGCTTTGCTGAATCGGGTGCTGCGATATTAACGCCACTGCTTGAATTTCTTGGTCACGTGATCGTCGCGGAGTTTACGGTTGCCGCTGCTGTTGGCTTTCCGTGGTGCCTTGAAACATCTTATTAAGATTTTGTGTAAAACAAAACCTTATTAAAATCGGTTGTCTGTCTGTCCGTCACACGCATTTTTCTCGGAGGCAATTATAGCGATTGATACCAAATTTGGTGGAAAGTTGGAAACTGTGAACGCTCACGCATACAGTGAGCTACATCCTTTTACGTCAAATTTAAGGAGAGGTCCCCATACATGCAAAAGGACTATAATTTTTAATAATTGGCAGGAAAACCCCCTTAAGTTTATCCTAAAATGAGGAAATTTTGCCGAAATATTGGCTACAATATACAGTATGCATGATTCTACCAAATTTGGTGAAAATTGCATTATTACGAACAAAATTATAATAGGTCGAAACTGTCGCTTCTTTGAAAATTCAAAACTTTGAATGTCAATATCACTTGAAAATGGATATTTTCACATAATATAATATATGCACATATTACGTATTACGTACTAATGGGGCAAATGCACACTTAAGGGGGTCATCCCGTGTAAAGGCCGTTTTTTTTTGCTTTTTTAAACAAATTTTTGTGAAGAACTGGATAAAGATATAAATACGAATTTTTGACCATAGAGTTATTAACATCTTGAGCGTGCATAGTAATTCTTCCAGCCCGATAATATGGTTCGTTATTGAAATAGAGTGCAATGTATACGCCCATCTCCAAAAAAGGTATTTTTCTGCTGCCACGCTAGAGGGCGCTGCGATCATCTTAAAGAAAAAATGTAAACGTCATTTCAACGTGCAGACTTAACTACAGTCCGCAAACTAGGATTAAACTTTGTTTTTGTGAATTTTGGTGTTTTTTCAAGGCCTCTTCAATTAATAAAAAAAAACTACTAGTTTGCGGACCGTAGAAATATGTTCTGAATAAGTCGTAAAAATTGCAAAGAATTTCGTTGGATAGATTTTGGGCTATCGTGGCAGCCGATTTTCAACATGCAGTTTCGAGAAAAACGCACTTAAAAAGTAGAATGCGATTTTTAGCCATACACTTTTAACTGACTATTAATATGTTAAACCTAGTCATAAACCTTAAGTTTCTTCCAGGAACACATATACAGCCTCCGCCTCAATTTTTGTCCTTTTACCGAAGTCATTCGAATGTCATTCGGACCGATAAACACGAGCTTTATTACGGCGATCGACATAAATCTGGCATGTGACTTATCGCGTGTTTAACACTATAATTTCCGAACGACTCCGAATATCAAAAAATCACTTTGCCCATATATTCTTCACTATATCTAAATACAATTGATATAAAAAAACCGATTCTGCGGATACACGTGATGACCCCCTTAAATCTCTTCATAATAGAAATACATAAAACCTCTCATACCTGAAGCGTCTAGCTACTGTTTTCCCGACTTGTTTTATATGATTCTTGGTATCTAAACGCTTATATCGGCATCTGTACATATAGGCAACTGTATTTTTGGCTTATTCTTATAACGGGCCATTTGACTTCCTCGAAATCCAATTATATGGTTCCTGGCTTCGGAATTGAACCTCGAGTGGTACCAACATAAACTCTGGAACCTAAGATTTTTGGAGCTGCGCCATGTACGTGACCTACATCAAGAACGTTGAGATTTCCATCTGGATGAATTCACGGAGTGAATCTGCTGTTTAACTGTGCGTATCTTTGCTGGCAGCTCCGTGAGTTGGCTTAACAACTGCTGAACTAGTTTCATTAAGCGTGTTTCTGCTACTGAAGGCAATGGTGTATATATAGCTGACGTTGCTTCCGCGTAGCAGGGTGTCGAATACTCTAAAATTATTTTGAGGACTTCGGTAACATGCCGCGGTATTAGCACTGTTATGCCATGGAAATATTGCTGCTGTAGGTCTGTTAAGTTATACCTGACAAAGCTTGCCTCCACTATTTCGAACCCAACTTTAGGCTCATGGGGATTGTCGCAGTTATACTCGTGTTTGTAGGCGCGTTGCGTCCTCTTGGTATTCTAGTTGTCGCTCCTTTTCTGTTTACCTTCAATGCGGCAATTCTCCTTTTGAACTCGAGGTCACCACTCTAAGAATAACCAGGTGAGGTTGATGGCTGATAACAGAAATGCTAAATGAAATATTTAAATGCAACACTTGACCAGCTTCTCATTGTGGGGTGAGTGACTGCTCTACTTAACCCTCTAGCAATAAACTAACTTTTAAGGAGTAGATCACATCGGTAGAAAAGAAAGCTAATTAAAAGGTATAATTCCAGAAAATTATCTGGAAGAAAGTAGCACCGCCACACGGGGTTGGATCATCGCAACCTGTTGAGCCGAACTTTATCCACAATCAGACGGTTGTGGTATCGCTCATATATTTCATTGTTGTAGAGGCTACGGAATCGTTAATGTTCATGTAGGGGCAAAAAATACTTCGGAGGATTCTTCTCTCGAAAACCACCACGAGTTCGCAATTTTTCTTCCTAACAACCCAGGTATCCAAGGAATACATAAGGAATGACATGATATGGGATGATTTTATACATTGAGTAGTACTTGCCCCAAGTACACTTCCACCATAGCCTTCCGCGAAAAACTCGAATCTTTTGAAAAATAATTCAACTGCAGTGTCTCCACACTACCCCAGCTGATACTGAGTTTCAACCTGGACACGGAGACGTTTTTTGGGCCCGTCGTCGACACCAAGTCTAAAGATGCGCTCCCGTCTGTTTAATACTTCATATGGGCCGTCATATGGTGGCTACAGGGGTTTCGTATTTTGGAATCTTGCGTCTTTCGGCTAACATCTATTCTTGTGCCAATGCGTAAAAAAGTTTGAGTCATCAAAGGTACATTGGTTCAAGCCCAGAATTACGAATAAAGCCGCGAACTCCTAGCAATTTTGAAAAAGTCATTCGTACAAAGGTCACTAAAACCCAGAAATTATCTCAAATAAATCAAAGCTCACAAAAAGGTCTAAAAGTAACCCCGGGAAAGCTCGTCACCCATCAGCCCGTTCACTCAGTACCGGGCCTATGGAAAGCCTTAAGGAAGCATCTGGTGTTCTCGAAATCAGATTTAGCAGATAGACAGTAAATGAAAAAATCAGTTTGAACCATGTAATTGAAAAGAAAAAGTCCACGCTTACTTTCAAGAATATTAAAGAGAGAAATAAATTCCTACCGTAAAGATATCAAATTAGCCCCAATTTGAGATACCATACATTTTTTTGAGAAGAATGGTCGCCACGGTTTTTCAACGGAGTTAAAGAGGGGACTCTTCTCCTTCTTCCCACATACTTTTCCCATCCTCTCATTCTCTGAGGTTTGGATTAAAAAATTAATCATCATATTATCTAAAAATAACACTTCTAAAGAGATAACTTCCCCCTTCGTCCCACATGTCCCATATCCGTAATTCTGTTCCAAATAGGATAAAGCATTTGAAAAAAGCCACCAAAGGTTGGTGTAAAGCTGATCCAATGCCTCTTGATAATACTTATTAACTGTTATAAAGAACCGAAGGGAAAATATTCCCCTTTTTATGTCATATAATGTTAGGCTTTGTTGGTTGAAAATACACTATTTACCAACGTAATACAGAAAGTGTAACAACTAACTGTTCGAACTTTAATTTTCAAAATTATTGGAACAGTTTTGCACCAAATGTAGGTGACATCCTTAATATCCTTACTCTGTCAGAAAAGTCTCGCGGAGTCAACTTTCCGGTTCATGCTTTGACACAAAACGAAATATTGCTTCTATTGATGGCCGGTAACACTCTTAGTCATGTAAATGATCTGCTGAGGCAACAAACCCTCAGGTTGGTAGACGAACGAACATACCAATTGACTGTTGTCTCGCTTCTTGCACAGATCGATCTTGACAAACGCACATATAGAAGGAGGACAATGTTTCAGGTGTCACAACATGACTTCCACTTTTTTCTTGCTCATTATGCCAACTCCTCTGCAGCCCTGGCATGTCCAAAATAGCGTAGGTAAACGTGGGTGCTGCAGTGCGAGGTTGAAAAGGCGACCGAGCCAGTCTTTTCAGATTTTCTTATTTCCCTCTCTCAGCGCAACATCGTGATTTCCATTGTCATCATCATCAGGCATGGATGGAACCATGGGCAATGATGCCATGATACTGGCTCGCTGTGTCGGTGGCATGCGAACGTTTCATAATTTTTTTCTAAATCGAAATTCGAAACTTGATTGAAAGCCAAAATAAATTATTAATGAAATCTTAAGGCGGCTGAACGATGATGATCTGTATCAGTAGCCAAGTTGGGAGCAAGCCTTACAATTTACATGACACCCGGCTTGCGATCATTATCTGGACCCCGCTGCAAAGCTGCGAAGCGTAGCAATCATTATAAGAATGAAACGGATGCTTTATGAATGAGCCAGCCCCGAACAGTAGGAGCAGTCAATTGACTCGAGGTTCGAGGTCAGAAGGCCTTTGACTGAATGATACAAATTTCTGATTGATACCGCAGATCATTTGAATATTGATTTGACTTCTCACTGGCGACTGGCTTTTATCTTGGTAATTATCTACGCAAAAGCACATACTAAGCCGCAATGTTCACATTCATCTTGATAGCGTGCAGCTCCCGAAAATGGTACCTTGGCTAGATGACGATACCAGTTCACTTTGCCTTATCGGAACTTGTATTTGTTCCTATAAATGCGAGGGAGAGATATCCTTCCTTATCGGTCTCTACTTAAGAATTTAAACTTGTTCTCTACTACTACTTTCTGCTACCTGATAACTAACCCAGCGAAAGAGATATTAAGAAATTCATATGTAGCTGGGGTTAATATAGTAGTAGGTTGACATTTGTAGATAACGAATATTTCTTCAAATTAATATTAACAATATTAAAAAAAAATTAAACTAAATTAAATTTTGCAGCGAGAAGGATCCAGATCTTAAAAGAGCGGAAGTTAGGATAGTAAATCTAGGAAGAAGAAATGCCCAGCTGGCGACATCAATATTGATAGTTTTGCTGTAAACTTACGGACTAGTGGCTTGGGAACCATCAAAAACCATCAAGCTGACGTTACGCGGAGCCGTAACAACAGTGGCGGTGGAAATGTCACAGTCGAGTGTAGTAAGCAGGTTAGTTTCAGTAGTGACAAGACCGGCAATAAGAGCCCTGAAGAAGGAAAACTGGGTATATGAGAAAAAATTAAAAAAAAAACAAAAATGAATAAAAAACGAGAATTGATAACATGAATAACATAAATTTAAATTTAATAAACGACCGAGGCCACATGTAACACCCGAAATAAAGAAAAGAAGGAAGGCTGCCCCCCATTAATGTATAGGAGTTAGCTGGTAGAGATTCAGCCACTCTACTTAATGGGGGGGTGGGACTCTTGAATTTTATTATCAAAAAGACGAGTGCTGAGAGGGTCCAAATAAAGTGTAAACAAATAGCGAATTACAAGAAAGCAAGGGAGGTCCTCGAGCCAGTGAAAGCCCCTCACTTCACCTACACTCCAAAAGAAGAGAAGGTACAAACCTTCCCTCTGAGAGGTATGGATGCGGAGAAGGAGCCCGATCAGGTGAGAAAACGTTTTTCTCCAAGTCTTAGCATGCTTACCCCAAGGGCTAATCTACAGAAACCCCTCTTCACGAACACACTCAGGAGCGGGGTAAAGGTGGCATACGTTGCCAACTTTGTGGTATTGGGATCAGGGAGATTTCCCTTCATCATGACTAAAAGCATGGAGAATCCATGCGGGCTCCAATCAAAATGAAATTATTCATATTCATTCCCAAGATTCCCAGTGTATTCCAAGCGCATGTTCTAACGATATTAGAAGTTTGTCAATATCTGATGCATGATCCGAACCCCAAATGAAGGCTCACTACCTGTGCCAAATTAAAAAGAATTTGGCCTGCCTCGAGCAAGATCCGATAACAAAGCTTTTATATCACTAGCCTTTAGGAGATCATAATGCCAGACTTGACCTTCCCTACAATTCGCAATGCCGAAGAGGTGGACAGGAACGTTAGCATAAATACGCGGAGGAGAAGGACTATGAAGGAGAATGTGGGCGGTGACTCGAAAAATCAAAGTGTCAATAATATTTTCAGCCATGCGTTTTGCACCCAAATCCGTTATGGTTCCCCTAGATGTCCTGGGACACACACATAATCTCGTTCAAATTATGCAAAAGTACATTACTCTACAAACGTGCTTGATGTTGCGAATTTTCGTATTGGCTTACCACCTGCCACCACCACAAAAAACCCTATATATTTTTAAGTAGGTAGGATCGTCCCGCCGAAACTTTTTGCCACTTTGTGCTAAGGTAAAAGGTAGGTAAAATTCAGTATGGTCTTGATTGTCAAATAATAATAATCTCATGAAGAATTACACCGCGTCCTAAGAAAACTGTCTAACTTTACTGGCTTTAATGTACTTATTAACTATAGTGTGTCAATCAAACCTATAACCGACAGAGATGTTGAAATTGTTGAAATGTTTTCTGCTACTTCTATAATAATATTCATCTACTAGACGTATTAACCTCCTGCATAGAGTTGCTAAATCTCCCATGGAGGTGCACATGCACGCGTTCAGAGATGTTCGTGAATAGCCATTCCTATGCAGAGGCCGGGTTGGTGCATAAAAATTGATTATGGAAAGGCTACCCAGAAATAAAACCAATCACGGAGGAGTAGAAGGGAATAAAGTCACGGCGCAAGGTTTCGGAAATCCCGCACCGGCGGTTTTTGGAAGTCCTGGCCGTCGATCTCCAACAACTGCAGTGCCTCAGTAATGGAAACCTTGGATACTGCGGCATCTAATATTATAAGCACATGGGCGAACTAGAACTGGGTCCAATGTGCTCCGATAGACTCAAGCGGACTCCCGGCCGTCGATCTCCAACGACTATAGTGCCTTAGTAGTGAAAACCTTGGATACTGCGGCATCTAATGTATCAAGCACATGAGGGGACTAGAACTGAGTCCAATGTGCTACGATAGACGTTAATTGAGGTCAAGTTGCCCTCGGTATCGCGTTTTAGTGATCGGCATCAGGTCGCTTAATCACCAAGCAATCCGTTTTGAGCGCATGCTGAAGCGTGAAATCACAAGTGCCGAAGTTGCTAATGCTATGGTAATTCAGCACTGAACTGCAACAAAAGTGCGGGAAAGGTCATGCCACAGCCGAAGGGCAAGGAAAAAACCTTCAGTGTCAACTGTGGAAGCGGGGGGTATCCGCTTCATATCGTGAATCTCTTCCATACCCCAGTCCTCAGGCTACAAGGCACATGATTAAATTTCGAAATAATATGGAAGGATATGAAACTACAGCCATAAAAACGCTGAACAAAGTGAAAAGGCCGCCGCTCATTCGTGCCAACAAAATCTATCAGAGATATGAGTACCATCATCATCCCACATTGGTTCAGTTTAAATCGCTCCTTAAGAATGCGCAGACTATTATTCTCCAATATTATATAAATGAAGTGAACTCCCAATGGCGGGAGAAGTTAAAGGATTCACCGAGTGATTCGGATGCCATGCGCTGAGAATCGGCAATACCGAAATACAACACCTTATTGAGTTAGGTATGACACTAATAGTGTAACTGCTGATATGCAAAGCAATTACATTGTTATAGATGATGCTCCCAACCTCGAACATATAGGAGTCGGTTCATCGGCCAAGAACGGACATGGGACCAACGCGACTTTTAGAAATCGTGGAACGAGTTGTCTATAATTTCAAAAGCAGCGGCATCACAGTTCTCCAGCTTAGTCCTGCGGTGCAGACTGATCTCATACCGAGTGATTACTTTATCTCATTTGGACAATTAACCTCCATACCAGATGGGCTAAACAGTTAGTAGGCTAACATAGGAGCCAGCCGACTGTTGCGTCTTTGAACGCTTTGGAGTCGGTTCACCCGGTTCAATCCATTCAGATGATGATCGTTTTGATTCTGGTGTGAAATAATTCAGTCACGTTTCATCTATTGTCACATATTGATACACAAATTCGGGCTTTTTATGGAGGAAGAACTCCAAACAGCTCACCCGATACCCATCAATCAACTTCACTTTACGTCATCCAAAATTATTTTGTGGAATTTTTTTTTTATGTTTTCCTCAGTAACAGTCTTTTTGGGGGCGACCACTACGTATATCGCCCTCGGTGTTCATTTCGACTCCTTTAAACTCAACAAGCCATTCCGCAACGGTTGATTTTACTGGTACAAAGTAATGCTTATCAAGCCAAGATTTGGTTTCAACAGTATTTTTTTTTTCGCCAGAAAGCAATGCTTTATTTCCATCTTCCTTTCATCCATTTTCTTCAAACTAACAAAAGTTGCTTCACTCAAAATGCTTTATCCCACAAACTAATAGTCCGACAGCTGTCAAATTTTTACTCGTGTCATTTGAAAGTTAAGGTTAACTAAAAATCATGTGAACTTAATACTGTTAGCGCCATCTGTGTATTAGCTTACGAACTTTGTAGCCCACCTGTTAGACAAACAATAAGAGATAACCCCGTATGGATGACATTCCCAACGTTTTTTTCAGGCATCTAACGGGCTTCGCCATACGGAATTATTGCATCCTATTCAATAGTATATTGAACAATTGCTTTTTCCAGGGTAATGGAAAAAGCCCGAGTATTCGCGATCATAACTGAAGGGAAAGATTCATTCAGCCCGAAAAACTATCAACAACAAGAAGGTTTTTGAGGTTTTGGTATTGAAAGCCCTGAATGGGCATATCAAGAGGAAGGAATTATTGTCGAATACGCAATTCGGATTTCGACCTAGACGTTCGACAATACATATAATAACGAAGGTAACATCTGATTTTTGCTGACGAATTAACAAAGGTGAGTGCGTAGGCGCCTGCCTTATAGACATGAAGAAGGCCTCTGGTACCGTTCGATGGGATGACCTGGCATTCAGGATCTTGAAGAATGAGTTTCTCAATCACCTCATAGCGATAATGTGTGGCATGCTGTACAGCAAATGCTATGTCATCACAGATGGAAATCTCATTATTAATAGAGAATGGATTGCAGCAAGGAACAGTGACTGCACCCACTCTTTTCGCAATGTTTGTCGGCGAATTACTCAACTTGTTGGAGTTTAACAAATCCCCTAAAAGGTCGTTGGTTGACTTCGCTGAACATCTGATAGCCTACACGGTACGGAAGAAGGTAACGGAGGTGGAAGTTGAACACCAGAAGATGTTCAGTGACTGTAAGTACTTCCCAAACAACGGCGGATGAAAATCAACGGGCAAAAACGTGAAACGAATCTGTTTCGAAACTCCTTGGCGAACGCCAGTAGGAACTTGAAAGGAAATTGGAGAGATTTTCATATTGTCGCAAACGGGGAGATTTCTGAGTGCATCGCTCATAAGAAATGCGTTAAATACTTGGCTGTGCGTCTTGATGAACGTCTCCAATTTAACGAGCACGTTAAAGTTGCACTAGAAAGTGCTCGCAAGGCATTCATGTCTCTTCGAAGACCCTTTTATACTCCACATTTAAGCCGAAAGATTAAAATCATTTGCTACCTTACTCTGGTTAGACTAGTATTCACCTACGGGTGTCCTATTTGACTTAACTTGCTAATCAGATGGAGAAAATAAGGATATTTGAAAGAAAATATCCGCTCGCTTGCACGAGACTTAACAGGACTGCAGGTTTTCGGGAAAACTCTCACGCCAGGCTTCATTTCTCCTGAAGCGTCCATGTATGTGGATAGGAACATTTTTGTTCTTGATTCTGCCGATGACGCAGTTATGTATCATATATAAAGGCGGGTAATCGACAAGAAAATAGTATGTCCCCGGAACCTGACTGCCGGGGCTGCGGGATTCGACTGGAGATACTCCAGAGCAAGAGAAATTGATGTTAATCGGGATGAAAATCCTGGTACTAGTGGCTTCGGGATACCAATTAGCGGCAGCAGTGCTCAGTCTGTCATTTATCTCTGGGTGGGACTATGTAAATAATGTAAATATTATAGGAGTGTCACTTTCATCTCCGGTTGTTATGAATTAGATATTCTACTATATTATTGCGTGTTCATTTCGCTTTTCATTGATCAACAAAAAGAAAAATACTGTAAAATGTAAAAATAATCATTACTGTGAATACATATATGTATTATTCATTTGATTAGCCTTAAGAACAAATTTAAATTTTAAGCCAAGAAGTGTGAAGTTTGAGTGGGCACAGTAGCCGCGATGTTTAGCCTATTTTTGTTTGTTATATTATAAGATTGTTTTCCATTCATTTTTTTAATCTACTTATTACTGTTCATTATTTGTTCTTAATAAAAATGATTTTGAAAACTAAAAACTGAGGTTATTACGGGAACAACATCACTATTTTCAAAAAACCTGATAGTAAGGAATACAAAAATTACTCAAAATGGGATTTTGGACTTTGTTAAAAACTTTAAGCTGATTTCTAGAAACTCGCAAGGCTCTACTCCTACTTTTATCTAAAGGAAACTCTCAAGTGAAATATCCATATCACTTCCCAATTACTCTGAATTCCTTCACAATTATTCACTACCTTTACCATATTCAATTACGGCAAATCAATTTTGCTTTGAACATTTTCGATTCAATTATTGAAAATGCTACAATAAGGGATGAAAATATGTAACACATGTCAGTACAAACAAATCAAATTTCATTGCTACACGAATGCCTCCCTTAATACCGTGACCCTCCCAACTATTTTCTGAAAAGGGAGAAAAACATCTATTAGTGGGTGTTTAATACCCTTCTTCAGTGATGCACGAAATTCACCCAAGGGAATCACTCCTCCATGGGATTGTTATGAGCGACAACTCCGAATAGAATGTTCCGCAACAGTCGAGCTTTCAAATGCTTTCTGTTACCTCGGAAGAAGGAGCTCAATTTTGGCATCTGTACCAATCCGTACGGCCTTTGAAGATGACAACTTCAAGCAGGCTCTGCAGGGGATGATTTTGCAGACCCAATGGGAGGTTATCTCTGTCCCCACTGTTTCGGGTCATGTTCGCCATCCAACGTACGACGGAGGGCATTTGGTCTAAAATGGTAATTAAGAGTCTATTAGTCGATAAGGTTCGGAGTATTGAATTTCCTACTCGGAGATGGATAGTTTTCCCAAAGGACGCCTTTTAATCAGTCATGTATGTTATTTCTTTCGATACTTTGATTCTGCTCCTGCTAAGCCTTCGGACTGGATGTAGGGTCGGAGAGACATTATGACGTGGAGATATGAAAAGTGAATTTTTCGGGTTTACCACAACAGAAGGTCAAAATTAAGGGAGTTTTAACTTGGCTTGATACAACTCTTATGAATATGATATTAGTGTACATGGCTTTCTTTGACGTCGTGAGGGGTATTTTGTGTAGGGAAAGTTGAATGTACGCACGAGGGTGAAGTTCCTTATTGTGTAGAGGAAATGCAATACAATAAGGCTTTATGGATTTATACGCTGCCCAGCATGCAGTGCGATATTAAAAAATCTATTAAAAATTCATGTGCAAGTCTTATTAGTTTCTGTAAAACAAATACAAACAAAGGATAGTAATGTTGAAAATTAGGAACCGTATAATTCTTGTTTTCGATGATAACTAGACCAATACCTTTTTGCCTGCATGATATAACTATCATCGAGCAAAGGTTGCACTGTGTGGTAACGAAGAGAAAATCGTCCAAATTTGATTGTTCTAGAAATGCAGGTGTTACATAAAGAAAGAGTCTTCCTATTCGATAAAAGAGGATAATTAGTGAAAAAGGATACTCCTTCTCTTCCTTCCCTCCTCTTCTTACTAATCCTTCGTTGTTGCAAACTGGTTCATAAGCGCTACTACTATCTCGAGGGACAAAATTGTTGAGATTCCCGCAATGTCCAATGCTTGTCTACTTATAATGAGGAAGTTAAATGCAGGAACCTTACTATTACTCGGAAAATGCTAACCATGAATCAAATGCCCCATTTTTTTTTAAAAAACGTCACAAAATCATGAATAGCATAAAATCTGCCAGCAGTAAAATTCCAAGAAGTTGCACAAATGTTAGGAATTCAAAACTATGAAACCAGCAGAACGCCACTCACTTGTCGTCAGAAAGACATTTGCATAACCCGCCTCCACCATACTCTCCTCAAACACCACCTTGTCCTGGTGGGGAAGCCTGTAGAAATTTACTAATACGCTAAAGGTGTCCAAAACACATGTGTGCTGCAAACTTCGAATCCACCCGCGACTTTGAACAATTAAGCCGCAGCTGAGGCAAGGATTTTGGAGGCGACACCAGATGTTCCTTCACGGAGTGTAGTGAAAGATATGCTCTCCATCTCAGTAGAAAGGCTGCACTCAGCGTAGTCAATCAAAGAGGGGAGTACAACAACTGTCTTATGGAGAGAATGTAGCAACGTAACCCCGCCAGTTTGTTGGTGGCACTGCCGCCTAATTCTTCTACTTAAAAAAACGGGAGAGGAAGGTTCGGCAGAAGGCAACTTCAGCCGCAAAAGAGAGGAGACTACAGGCTAAACTTTGCCTGTCAGAATCTTGTCTTCTACCTTCACCAGCAAAAGCGGAAGAAACAGTGATTTGAACGCAACTGGTCTAATACCGGAATGTGCTCCTAGACGAACACAGCGGAAGGTACTGCGAAAGAAGGCGGAGCTTCTTGCGGATGAGAACATGGACATTAATTCATCACCAAGTGTAGCAACATCCAGAAAGGTATCAGACGTAAAAAAAAATCAGAACTTTCGGCGGAAGTTGGGGATAAGCTGCTAACCCCGGTGAGATCAGAAATGGACACACCAGACTCTTCAGTTAGAGGCGATTCTTACATTACGTGAGGGTTAATCAAATTAACCTGTAACATACTAAAGCCTCTTCCTTTCTATTGGCAGCAATGCTCACAAGGATGACCCTTGCCAATGCCCGAGGCGAGATAAAAGCAAAAAAAATTACTGACATACAAGAGGATGGACAATTCCGTAACTTATATAACGATGAAATTTATAAGCGATACTATCACTGTCTGGTTGGAGACAAAATGTTAATCAATTAATCCATTTGGTTGAAGACGATCGAGCCCGGGTAGTCTATGAGAACAATATCAACGGTAGAAAAAGAAGACGAGGCAGACTCTGCCTTAGATGAAGCGATAGCGAAGACCAGCGTGCCAGACAGATTTTAAGGATACCGAATTTTTAAACCTCGGCGCAAAATCGGAATATCTGAAATTCCTTACTAAGGTGAAATAACGCCTTGTGTGGTTTTACGGCGCATCGTCAGGATTGTTAGTGTTTTGGGATGGATGATGGACTGGATGCTGTTGGCTGCAAATCAGTAACTGCAAAGGAATCTCGGAAATGCAATTGAACTATTTAATCTCGTTTTGTCTGCCGCGAAAGTGGGTTCTGCGCTCTCAAAAGTGTTCCTCAAATTGCTTTCGTGGTCTTCGCATTACAAAACATTAACGGCGCATTATTAACATGCAGTAACTTATCTCTATTCGACCCAACGGAGATATGAAACAAAACGCTAGTTAAATATTCTGTGTGCACCTAAAAGGGTCCAAAAGGTATTAATGCGGTTGGTACTAAATAATCTAGATTGAAAACCTGCCTGATGTCTACAAATTAATATTTCGAGGTGCTTTTTATGCGCCCCAAGATTCTTCCAGTTGCCGTTTCTGCAAGTGACTTCAATAGATGTTATGGGAATCGGAATTGCGGTAACGTGCGTCACCCAAATTTTTAACAATTCCACATCGCGGTTATGAAGAATTCTATTAACGTGCAACAAACCCCAACGCTACTCAAACTTACTCAACCCAAACAATATTCAAATCTAGTCCAATCCCAATGCTACTCAAATCTACTCCAAGCTGCCCAATCTACTCAAACCCCGATCAAATCCCACCACTACTCAAATCCACTCAAAACTATTTAAATCTATTCAATGCCTCCCAAATCTACTCAAATCCCAACGCTATTTCAATCTATTCAAAAAACAACGTTACTCACGCACCCAAGCTACTCTAATCTACTCAACGCTACTCAAATCTGCTCAGTGACCCCCAACGCTACTCCAACCCCAAATCGACTCAACGGTACTCAAATCTACTCACATCCCAACGGTACTCAAATCTACTAGCGCTACAGCGCTACTCAAATCTATTCAAATTCCAACGCTACCCTGACCTCAAAGCTACTGTAACCTATTCAACGCTACCCAAATCTACTCAACGCTACTCAAATCTATTCTATTCTATTCAGCGCTACTCAAATGTACTCAAGCCCTGATGTTACTCAAATCTATTCGAACTCCAACGCTACTCCAATCTATTCAACCCCCAAAGCTACTTAAATCCCGGCGCTGCGCAAACCCATTCAAACCCTAACGCTACTCAAATCTACTCAGACCCCAATGCTACTCAAACCCACTCAACGCTACTCAGATCTACTCAAGCCCCAACGTTACACAAATCCAAACGCTACTCAAATATATTCAAATCCCAAAGCTACTCGTCAGTCAAAACCTACCTTATGGCAAGCTCTTTGCTCAAATAATGTGCACCAACGATGAGACGCTGGAAACCCCAGAAATCCACAAACCTCCCTTCATTAGCATTCCTCGGTCACCAAAACCGAGCATTACCAAGCAAGGTGTTATCAGAGTCAATATTACGATCACAATGTCACCTTTAGAAAGCGTCTTTTGAACTACGCGCATGGTTCCCCACTTTCTTGGAAATCACCGCTGATAACTGGGACTGTACAATTGTGACGTTCCTTAACCTTAACTAGAATCTTGCAGTCAGAAACCGTTTCCCAGATCAAAAGAACACGCCTTGCGGAAGTCTGCCCGGGGAAATTCGAAGGTAATTGCCTGGTGAACGCTGTGGATGTATTAGTACTAGAGAATATAGAGAATGTGCCACAACCTACCACGCACCAGTATAGAGCTGACAACTGTCGGGCATTGAGGCAGCCCCCCCCCCTTGCATCCCTTCCAAAAAGTGCTTACATCACCTTCGTTGGTCAGAACTATATCCAAAAGCCTTTTGCGTTATCCTCCCGCCTTCCCCACTCGAGTGTACAGATGTTGAAGTCACCGGGACTTGATTTCGCCCAAACGAAGCCACTTACTGGTTGACTCGCAGTGCATTGTCTAGCTAGGCTACAGCAGATTCATATCGCCACTCCGCCAGTTAAGTTTCTGAACCATACTTATGATGGCAATTTCTATATCAGAGTCATAAGTGATATATTCAAGTAAATCCTAAGTGACTATGCAATAATTAAGGTTTATTTTAATAAACCTCACTAAGTTCACGCCTTCCTAAACTCAAACATTTACTACTTCCCTATTGGACTCTTTGGCAATGTGGTCTTCATCCCTGCCCTTCCCGCTTTCATCAGATCGATCAATCAATCGATTGATCGGTGCATGCATCTTTAATGAAGTCTGTTCTCTCAGCGGCAGACACCCCATCCGATTCGAACTTTTCCGTTCCACAACAATTTCTGCACTGGCTGCACCGGTAGTATGTTACTGTCATAGGCTTTTCACAAATTCACAATAGACTCATCGGTAAGTTCCTCCTACTCAAATTGTTCTTTGAACGGACGGATCATTTCGTCGAAATCCTTGCACTGTATTTAGATCTCATGCTTTTGGGCACACACTCCGGGACTTCCACCCAGTTAATTTCTCGACTTGATTTCGAAAGCCGCCCCTTCGCTCTCTCCTTTCTGGGCCCTTGGGATATTTTTGACATTTCATTCTAGAAATTTTGAGTCATAACTTTGCGTATGACGATTGCCCTTGATAGGGATAACATTCGCCCCTAGGGGAATTCTCATCTTTACTTTCTTGTTTGCCTTTTTGGTTACGACCTTGTTCCATCCGCCATTTTCATTCCCCTTGAAATTTTCTTGGACTGCCGATATTCGCACTTGGAACACATGCTTTCTTCCTTCCGATCTGCGAAGCAATTGGTATGACTTCCTCGTCTTAGGTATCTGTTGATTTCTTAGAGGATCCTCATCTTTTTCCCGCCCTCTCTTGTTTGGTGGCAGGTAGTGACAATACGCTTAGGTATCGCTTGAGTCACAGACAAGGTAGTTGGTTTCAGCTTCTCCTTGAAGTTTCTTTCCCCCTCCTGCAATATGTTCTCGAGGACTCTAATAATTCCCACGATATGTTTTATAGTTTGGTGTACACTGCGCTTATCCTTTCAATTCCACCGAATCAGGACCCTACTCACTATGAGTCCTATGCTTCACCTTCATTGACCAAACCTGTGTTTTATTTTTACGGTCTTTGTCGAAAGTCTTTTGAATGGGACTTCATTTTACTCTTGGAATGTGTTGGAATACATCCCTTCTTCCAATCTAAACCTATAAATCCTGTGCTACTGGCAGATGGCGTTAGCCTTAATCTAACTTCAGATTCCTGCCTGATTCCGACAGACTATGATAAAACAGCAATAAAGAATGCAACGGTGGAGAGGAGGGGAGGCGGGGTGTAGTGCTCCCCCTTCTGTAAAAAAATATGGTATAGCCCACTATTGTATCTGGTTCAATATTTCTTTTGTTAAACTTAATTTTCAGGGTATTCGATAAGTTTTATACGCTCTTATTAGCCCTGAGTGATAGGCAGAACTTAGAAAAAATCCAGGACACCATTTATCAAGTTTCTGCTAAACGAGTCTCATTTCTTCGAAAAAGTGCACACAAGGAAGTTCCAAGAAAATTGAACACAAGAACAATACGAAATCAATCAATCTTCAATTTTCCGTATCATCGGGTGCAATCATGCATGAAGAAACCCCAGGTATTCGTATTCCATTGATCGATTGAAAGTAGTTCATGAATTGTTCGTTGACGTATACATTTCACAGGTACTCGTGCAAGACTGTCCACATGGCTTGCATATGTGCAAAAAAAAACACACTTGGCGGAGTAATTAAATTTCGTTGACTGTTGACAGGTAGATAGAGCGCCAACAGCGAAACGTAGCTACGACAATTGGATTAGGTGTGCAAATATACGAGGAGTCCTAGACCAGAAAAAAACCTTGATATTGTCAAACTCCATCTAATGGTGTACTCGTCAAATGTGATATGCAAGCATATATTCAGTTGTACGTAACCACCTCGTTAGATAGTGAAAACTGAGGCCCAAGAAGACTGCAATGGTGCAAGGTAGAGCGAACATTTTCAGAAAGTTGACTTCTATATACGAGGAGTACTACCGCCTCCCATTTGTTGAAACTCTCTCAGTAGGTTATCTAATAAAAGGACCTAAATTATTAGTACCGAAAAGATGAATATACTCAACAATTTTCTCCTCTAGTAAATGTGAGGACCCACATGCGCCTTTAATAAAAAGTAGTTTAGGACCCCATGCTTCTCTATAGACGCGCTTTCAACGAGGCCCATCCACTCCATTTCAATCTATCACGAACTCGGCAAAACCTAGAAAACCTACACTCGTGCTAGCCAAGCATTTTATACGAAATGCACTTCCAACCGTAACATTGCTAGGACTTCATTTCCTCCAATTCATTTTTCATCGTCGATGCATAGGAAAGGTGCAAGTTTTCACCGAGGCATTCTTCTAGGACACTGTGAAAGCCGGTATGCATTTAGACTGGTGTTGCGGAAAATCGATACCACAGCACGGCTAGCGTGACGACTGGGAAAAGCGCCCACACTACGCAATCTATGCAAAGCCATGCAAATTGCAAAGGTAGAAACAAATGAAATTTAACACTTGTTATTGAATATTTTTACATTTGCTTCGAATTACTCTGGTTGCCTTCCCATTTCACAATTTGCGAATGGATGGGGATTGTGCATGAAAGGAGCCGTTGTTTGAGGTAAGAAACGTCGGAAAGAAAGTGGTGGAACAAGTCGTATTTCCAAGAAAGGAGGTAGTTCAAAACGAAACATTTTAAGGGTAAGTGCTGAAAAATGACACTTTTCCTTATTACCATTGTCCAATTGGGTAGCACATTGCATCATCTATTCAGTACATTATTATCAAAACCCTTGTCTTGCCCTTGATTTCAATGAGTAAAGAAAGTTGGACTAGATGACCCAATACCATCATTTAGTTTCAACAGATACTACATCCAAAAGTACGAGACCATTGCGAGGAAATGGGTTCAGTGTGACAGAAAAACTTCCTTTCGCATCTGCATTCCTCATCCCTCCATAGAAGCGTGCTCCCACTCTTTTAGCAGGCTTGACATTTGAAAGAAAGGAATCAGGAAGGGCAAGCCCCGTTTCAGGGAAATGACAACGAAAATGCGAAAGTTTTCAGCCTTTAAGGTTGATCACATTTCGTCACAGATTGTCTTACGGCCAAAATTCCAAAAGTCAGTCCACCTCTTATAGGCCCCCATCTATTTTCTTGACACCATGGAGTTGATGTGTGTCAGAGTGACATACATACGTAAAATAGACCTCTTTTATTCACCAAGTCGACGTGCCAAACGCTTTTCAGATTAGTCTCTAAACGGTTTTTGTCCTGTGGGTTGGGGCTTAAAAGTACACTCAAAGTATTCCCAGTTTGTCGTAAAAGGCAACTACAAAGGATAGGAACTGTGGGACAGCAACCTCCAGATTTGAAAACTTTACTGCTACCGAAACGTTAACAACACCCGGATAGGATTTGACCTCACCGAGACGACTACGACCTTTGGTTAATGATCTCTCTCTCTGGATTGTGAGCACGCTCCTCGGCAACTGTATCGAGGATCCCCAAAATGCCCACTTTCTCCAACTCGAGCGAGATAAGCACGATATTCTGAACCTAAGTTAGGTAGGATTGTAGAACTCTGGAGAGTACTGCTCTACTCCTACCCTCATCTCTGGCGGTAATGTATTCGTGAACTCTGGAAAGCCAAATGGTAGAAGCCGCCAAGTTGATATTAGATTATTGCTGATAGCTATCACAAGGCGCGCTCTGTTGACCTGGGAATCGCTTTTTGATGGGATTCTGCTACATTTCGGTCCAATTTAAAGAGTATGAAAATTGTACAGAAGATACTTTCTAGGAGTAATTAAACGCAGTTCGGGAGAGGCTTCCTAAAGGTGACACTGTGATCGTGATGAGAAGTCTGAATAACAATGCGGGCTCTGCCAATACCTCGCTCGTACATATGGTGGGAAAACATGGCCTTGGTGATCGTATTCTGTTAAGGGAAAGTGGCACCGCGTCCTTAAAGCATTATTGTGCCCTTGGTGATCGTAACGATCATAATGGAAGATTTATGAATTTCTGAATTATTCACCGCGTCGTCATTGGTGACATTGTTCAAGCATAAAACTTGCCATAAGGTAAACCACTTTACGATTAGTAGTAGATTTAGGAGTTGTCTTCTGCATGTGCTTTACAAAGAGACGCTGACCTCGGCATCGATACCGCAGATACACTGAGTAACCATCGCGAGAATATCGACGAGCACAGGACCCTCATTAATGCCCTTTTCTCGTGTGCTATGCAGATTGTCAGCTACATTCCGAAGGGGCGTCATAGAATCCGGCTAACTGCAGAATTAGGTAAGCAGATCAGTGATGGTGGTCAAAGGGTAGTATAGGTCCCAGGGCGAAACGTGATTGGTACCCACGATGGAGCATAAAACCTGGGAAACGACAAAGGAATATCGATTTCCGCATTTTCTCATGGAATGTGCGCTCCCTGTACAGAGATGAAGCTGCTGAGCAGCCAGCCGATACCCTGTCCCAATATAGGGCTTATATAATAGCGTTACAGAAGATGCGTTGGAGAGGGACCGGCTTACTGGAGAAGAGTCGCTACATGTGCTCGGACTAGGTTTCTTAGTCAGCCAAAAAATGAAACCTGCTGTTATCGACTTTGAAAACATAAGCTAACGACTATCCATTTTGCGCTTGCGAGACAAATTTAAAAATATAAGCCTCATTAACGTTCACGCCCCTACAGAAGAGACTGCAGAGTCGGAGAAGGATTCCTTCTACGAGGTAGTAAAACGAACCCTCGGGGGGATTTTAATAGCCAAGTAGAGAAGGAACCCGCATTCAGGCGATACGCCGGCTCCCATAGCTTACACCAAAATACAAATAATAAAGGATCGCTGATCATTCAATTAGCAGTGTCACACGAAATGGTTGTTGGAAGTACCTGGTATGCGCGGAAAGCGGTCCACAAACATATGTGGGCCTCTCCAGACGGGACCACTTTCAACCAAATTGACCACGTGTTGATCGAACGCCGCCACCTCTTACCCTTGATGAATGTCAGAACATATAAGGGGCCAATGAAGACTCGGATCACTATCTCGTTGGCATGGTGCTCCGAGCTCGAATAACAATACCACCCTGAATTTGGCTCTGACAATCACGCGAGAGTTAACACTGAAGCCATTCACAACATAGCCCTCCGCAACACCTATAAGAGGGAAATGGATGCCGCGATAGCCGCAGTCAACAGAGGTCCTGGAAATGAACTGCCAACAAATGATCTTCACAATCACCTGAAAAACGTTATCATTGATACGGCCATAAAGATACTTGGCCCCAGCCGCAAAGAAAGTTGGAACGGCTCGTTTGACGATGAACGCAAGCAAGCAATGGAACGGAAGAATTCTGCATACCGAGTATTGCTGCATTCTCAAAGAACGCGGGCACGCACGGAGACTTATCATGAACTCCGTCGAGCGGAGAACCGACTTCACAGACGGAAAAAGGAAGCCTGGGAGAACCAAAAGGCCTGTAAACTCGAAAAGTACAAGGAGCGACCACACCAGGCGCGGAAGTTTTACCAACAAGTCAGCAGAATGAAGCCTTACACACTTCGATGTTCATCCTGCCGAGACAAAGAGGGAAATCTGATTTCCGACAGAATGGGCATATTGGAGCGATGGGTTGAATACTTTGATGAGCTACTGAACAACCAGAACATCGGCGAGTTGGAGGCCCCGCCAACTGAAGACGACGGACAAATACTGCCACCACCAAGTTTAGGAGAAACAGTCATCGGCTACAAAATTATAAGTCGCCAGGAGCCAATGGAATTACAGCCGAATTGGTTAAACATGGAGGCGACCAATTACACCAAGTGGTTCATCAACTTGTGCTCAAGGTATGGGACAGCGAATCAATGCCTGACGATTGGCAACGAGGAATTATCTGTCTCATACATAAAAAGGGAGATATTACACAGTGCAGCAATTATAGAGGTATCACGTTGCTGAGTACCATCTACAAGATAGCCCCATACGCTCACAACATCATTGGCCCATACCAAAGAGGCTTTACTCCAGGCAAATCAGCAACAGATCAGATTTTCTCTCTACGGCAAGCGATGGAAAAACTGTTGGAATATGGACAACAGTTCCACCATCTGTTCATCGACTTTAAAGTCGCTTATGATAGCATAGCCAGGGTAAAACTGTACACGGCCATGAGAGAATTCAATATCCCGACGAAATTAATAAGACTGACTAAGCTGACCCTGACCAATGTGCGAGGCCAGATAAAAGCAGCTGGATCGCTCTCAAAACCATTCAACATCAACCATCACTCTCAAGACCGTTCTTCATTACTGACGGTCTACGACAAGGGGACGCCTTATCATGCTTTCTAAAATGATCCGTGATGCTGAGGTAAATGCGAGGGGTACGCTTCTCTTTAAGTCCACCCAACTACTGGCCTATGCTGATGATATCGACATCATGGGAAAAACGACCCGAGACGTACCGACGTGCCTTCATCCAGATCGAGCAGGCGGCGCTAGCTCTTGGGCTGCACATTAATGAAGGCAAGACGAAGTACATGGTGGCAACGTCAGCGCCAAAGAACAAAGAACCAATAACATCGAATCACGCTGGTCGAACGAAGACATTAAAGATGGGAAACTATAACTTTGGGACTGTTGAAAATATCTTCTATCTAGGGTCGAAAATCACAACAAATCACAGCTATGGCGATGAAATTCGCTTACGGTTGTCGGCTGCCAACAGAGCCTATTTCAGCTTACAAAAACTGTTTCGCTCGAAACGTCTCAGCATAGGGTGAAAGCTCCTACTTTACAAGACAATGATCTTGCCAGTCCTTATGTATTCTTCGGAGTCCTTCTAAGCCAGAAAAATTTCGAACTCTTGGTCGCAATCGAGAGAAGAATGCTCCGAAGAACTTTTGTCCCCCTACATGAGGCAGTCTACTTAACGACGAAGTGAGCGACGAAATCTGGCTCAACAGATAATCCAAATGGATGAGGATGATCCAGCCCGAAAGGTCTACAAGGGCAATATCTATGGTAGAAACAGAAGACGAGGCAGACCCTGCCTGAGATGGAGCGATGGCGTTGGTTAGGGCGCAAGACAGCTTTTAGGGATATCGAATTGATGGACCTCAGCAAAAAAACGGGGTGTCTGTTGTCCCTTATTAAGGCAGACCTAGACCGGATACCGGTGGTTGCGCTGTTGATGATGATGATATTATCTTTTGGATGCAAGAACGGTAGAACAAAAATAGAGAAACAAAAGTTTAGATACACAACGATTGAGTATTACCCCTTAAAATTACTGGTTAGCAGAGCTATTTTAAGATAGTTCGGTGTTTAGGTGTACTCGTACTTCTACGGAACAAATGGGAAATAAATTCAAACTTGTTCAAAAGTTTTTCTGGTTAATTGGTCCAGAAGGTTCAATTTTAAGCGTCGATGTCGAATGAAGGCCCATTGAAAATAAATGCACATGTTTTGTGGTATTTTCTTTCAGATATTTCCTCTTAAAGGAGTGATGGGGCTCGATTAGCGTTGCTTTTGCAAAGTAAACGTGATAATGAAGAGGAAATTTACAGCACTTACATTGAGTTATTTAAATTATTTTCATTTTTCATGTATTATCTTAATCTTAATACCACAAAAATCTGCTGCGCTAGGAGGATGGAGTCAAATCTGCAGTAATATCACTTCTTAGTTACAATTCCATTCCAAATTTCAGGACATTTACCTAAATTACCGCGATTTATTTGTCGCAAGCCAAGGCACTGTCTCTTCCCAACAAAGCCAGCAAAACCTTTTCTCCCTTTGGATTTACTCGGCATCAGAACATTTTCCATTAATTTAATTAAATTTCCATAGCAACTAGTTTGCTTTCGGCCGTATTCACTTCAATTTTCGTCAGATATTTTGTAAAATCACGAAAAAAATAATATTAATATGAAAAAAATCCGCAATAAAGCTGCCTGAATACGCCATATAATTAAAATAAATAATATTCTTTCATCAAATGGGTAGCTACCGTTGCCATGGAAGTAAGTAGATACATTCACGCAACAAGTACACAGCGAAGAGTCTATCATAGACAAAGGAAGATAATATGAAATAAAATTCATTCTGTACGACGCTGATTCCACAATGCCTTACCTACTCCAGTGGTTGTGCCACCACCTTGAGCATTGTCAAGACGGTACAGAAATAAAGTCCTTTTGATTAAAAATGAATTAGCTCCAGAAGCGGGGCAGATTCCCACGCAAGTAGAGCCTTTCATCATTTTGATTTCGTCGATGTAATGTCTTATTGAGAACAGCACAAAAAGGTGGAAAGAAAGACGTTCGCCTCAAGGGAATCCTTTTCTCTCTACAGCGAATCCATTCTTGTAGTTTTGCCTTGGCGATGATGTCGACGTCGATGGGGGTTGAATGGAAATGGTTTCATTGTTGATATTAAAATGGAGTGAAAAGATTTCCCTAGTTCTTGAAAGAAATGAGTTGGACACAAATCATAAGATGTGAAGGACACTGTTCTATAATACACAGCGTACTTCAGATGTGGGGAAATTGGATGTTTACATATTTACTGTATTTTTGTTACAAAGACAAGTCTCTATCAAATATAGCCTTTATTGTACTGAATCCTTATTAGGTGGGTGTAATTATTTCAAATATGCTACGCAATTGAAAATCTACACAAATTGTGAAAAGTGATTGTTATTCTGTCTGATACGATGAAAATTAGAAAATTTGAAATTATAATCCCAGGATATTATGACCAATCATTTCGGGAGTGTTGTTACTTACGGCCCTCCCTCGACGATTACCAACCTTGTCGTTGTGAGGGAGCTCAGTAAGGAAGATCCTTTAAGGAACCATAGGTGACACCTGAAGGTAAGCGGTAATCAAAACCCCAAACCAAGGTGTGACTACCGTGCCGAAGACTGAATGATGAAAGAGGTTAAGTTGTGGCCGTGATCGATGAACTCTGGGTACCAGGCGACCCCTAGTTTCTATTGACCTTGTCTCTGTAAAAAGGGACTCTGCTGCTACTTTCCCTAGTAAAACAAAAGACATGACAGCCAACTATGACAAACTTCTAAACTTAAAACATAAAACAAAACAAAATCAAAAATTATGACTATCCAATCCTAAGTCAATGGGCAAACTTGAGCTCATCAAGATCCTGAATCTAGACTCAGATTCTCCAAGTGGTAACCTCTGGGCAAACCACAACCCCGGGTTGTGCCGATGTTGAGGGGAAAGAATCGTCCGGGACATCTGCGGCTATAGGCAAATCAAAGCGGCAGCGGTCCTCTGACGATCCCAACTCCTCAACCCAAAAGCCTGCAAAGAGGCTCGGCCTTCAACGGCCAAATCTTCATTCAAACAAAGCTATCGAAGTCGATGGATGGGTCTTGTATGATGACACCAATCCATCCGGTTACAATACCGAGTATTGCGAACAGCTTAACTTTAAGGAATGCATCTTTGTAAGGCACTAATCTTCACTTCGGGTCGGACCTTAAAATGTTTCGACTAAACTTTACCAAAGCTCGGACAGTACTGTTCCTCCCTCAATGATGGATGGATGCCATTATTTTGAGAAGTACTTTCTCTGGCTTCCAGAAAAAGAGCGAGGCACGGGGTTCTGCAACCACTTGATGTTCAAGTTAAAAGGTTCGACTCCTAAAGCCACCGAAGGCGACATGTAGCCTAGGGCATCATGAACCGTAAATGAGATGCCATATTTCTTAAATAAATTTGCCGTGTTGTGAAGTGGTAACTTCACTTAGCAATCGTCGGATTAATACCTGCAGGACATGTATATACCTCATACAAGAACCGTTGGTTGTTGGTGGGGAAATCAGGGGCTGGCATATTATATGCCAATGAAAATGACAGACCCCATGCTTGCATGATGATTTCGAAGTATCTCCAAGCTATCTTGCTTTACAACCTACATGATGGCGACACTGCAACGGTGAGAAGGAGATTCTTTGGCGCTCTGCTCATTTCCCTAACGACGTAGACGAAGTTGCCAGTGGAACATTCATTAAAGATATTCAATATGCCATCCGGGGTATGATGTTAACACTCACCATATATGCTGGGGAAATTCCAATATCACGAGAAGATCGAGATTTCTAGAGTATCTGATAGGAACCGAACTGCAGATCATTAATTTGGATAATGAACCCACTTTCTTCAACTTGGTCAAGCGAGAAATCATCGATATCACAGTGGCATCCTTTGAAATTGTGGTGAGTGGTGAGTATCAAACGATATCACGCTCTCGGATCTCAGGCACGTTAATTTTTTACGCGGGCACGGATCCACCTCCAACCACTCCATTTCGGAATCCACAGAATACAAGTCGAGCGACATTCAACATAGAACTGAGCGGACGAGTTACGACGCCTGGGAGGTCCATCAAATCAGATCATCACAACTAGTATGAGAGAAGCTTTCGAAGAGAGTTGTTCAATCACGACTAACTCTTCCGAGGCAATCTCAAAGCTGAAGCGGATACTTGCCAAATACCGCAGCCAGCAGCTCACTTATCCAAGATTACAGAAGGCGATGAAGAAATGGCAAGGCATGCACTCCCCAGGCAGCATTCGAAATCTCAGCTCAGAAAAGACAGCTGCATTCAGCCCTCAACCAAGAGACTGGACTCTGGCATGCAAAGTAGTATCACTGGAACAATTGAAATGGGTATTTAACTCGTTCCAGAAATACAGGTCTGTGGGCCGGAATGGTAATATTGCTGCTCTAGTAGTAAAGAGAATTGATGGCCTGCTTATACATATTCGGATATATACCGTGCTTATTTGGCTCACGCTTATATTCCAATTAACTGCCGAGATGTGAAGATGACATTTATTTTCAAACCAGGCAAACTAACCTACAAGAATGCACAAAGCTTCCGACCAAGTCTAATTTCATCTGAAAAAACAATAAATCGGTTCAAAAGGGATATATATGTACATCCCGGAAAAACAAATCCACGGAGACAATACACAACGAACTCACGGCGATGTTCGAAAAGGAATGCGCCTTAGACCCAATCGAAGGTGCTTTCAATTATGCCTCATTCGCGACGATTTGTGTCCCAACAAGACAACATGGAACTGATCCGCTGTTAATTAGTTGGATCCTTCACACGCTGGAGTAGATCTATATTCTGGTCAGACTGAGGTCTATTCAGGTAGGATGTCTTAAAGGTTGCCCACAGGGAGGGATTCTCTTTCCTCTGTTATGACTCCTGGTAATAGACACTTAGTATGCCTCCTGGAGGAAATACAAATCTGCATGTAATCCACAGTTGGTGCTTCTATAAAAGAGTCACTGTGAACACCAGAAATATTGGACTAGTGACATTCACTCGCAACATCAGATGGGACAGCTACATGTGGAAGGGCGGGAGTACATTTCGACTCTAAGTTAACAGAGAAGCCCCATGTCCAAGAGCAATATTAGAAATCCTGCAGATTGCTTTCGTACGCCGATTTTCAAGACCTGATGACTTTCAGAAAACGGATTCATCAAAAAACTCATTTTGATATATGCCTGCATCATTTGGTGGCCGAATTTTCAACTTTGCTAACACCGAGAATCTGCTGACGCAAATTCGGAGGCTCGGTTACAAAAGTATTACTGGCGCAATGAGTACTACGCCGACCGCAGCCCCCGAAGCTATCCTAAATCTAGCCCCATTCATAATACCATTGACGCGTGAGAAGGTGGCGGTTACGGTTATTCGTTCATCTGGAAATTCCTTGGCAAACATCAAGTGGCTCTAATGCCCGCCGATCATATGGTTTCCAGATTCCTCTTTAAAAGGACATACTTCGTCGTAATCACCAAAAGAGAAGAATAGTTGATGCCATGAGTTTTTTGGAATTACAAAACTAATAATTTTCACTGACGAGCCAGTCGTAGAAGGAACACAAGATTACAATTATTAGCTATTGACTTTATTGACTCAATATTAAGGAAGCTCTCAATTAATTTGCGCCAGGAAGATGACGAGATCTCGCACAAAGCACCGGATCACCCTATAGTGTCCTGCCGACAGTGGCAACTACTTTAATGAGAAGACAAACAAGACTGGCAAATCGGTAAGAAACAGCGGTAAGAAACGGAACGGAAACAGAGAGAAGCCGACGTTAACACAAAGTACAGGAAAAGATGAAATAACACTCTGCTGAACGAGTTACCTGGAGTGATAGGGAGTAGCCTACTATCAATTCCATCGAGAGTCTTTGGGACAGCAAGAAGTACGTAAATACCTCCTAATGTTCGGACAACTCAAAGCAGCGTACCGAAGAGGGACCGTCAAGGTTAGTGAATTTTCACCATTTGAGCAGGTTGATAGCAAACGTAGTTTAAAGACGCTGCTCATATTATCCACAAAAAAGGTGGAACTTCACGTCAATACTACTTCCACTTATTTAGGAACTCATTATCGCGAATGAAAAGACTACCGCAAATTATTACGCCATCGAAAGGCTTACGACCACAAATTACAACTATTTCGTGATGCGGTATACTGGAGGGAAATCGTTGGTTGGAATTCCCTCTGTCATACCGTAAGCTACGCCGAACGTTCACATTTTCTTACGGTGACGGAGCTACAATGCGTTGTGCTCACCAAAAATTACAGTCATCCACAAGACACTCAGTTACTTACGCTTATCGATCTGCCCCCACATTTTCGCAGCTATTCTTTGTCCGGTCTTCCCAGGACGTGGCCAACGACGGGGACCTATTGAATTTGGAGCCAACGCGTTGTTTCCTTGGGAAAGAATACACTACTTCAGCTACGCCCTCCTGGAGCCATCAAAGCAGGGAATTCCTTTCACCAATGAGAGGGGAGAGTAAGAAGGGAACTGTTAGTTCAAGGTTAATCTTTTTCGGAACAAGAAAAACCCGAACCTAATAAGCAACTCGACTGCATCTGCCAGCAATCCTCAGATTCTCTGACAACGTTGTCTGGAGAGCTTCCCCGTATCTGCATAAGCGGGCCACGCAGTCCATCTAACCACCTCCCTTCAGTTTTCTCCCTTGCACTAGTAGATGGCTTTACGTAGCCTGGCAAGGAAGACAACGGGAATCAACCCCACGATCACCATCACAGTCAGTTCTGAAACAGTGCCGTGGACAGACGAAACTTACATAGGCGCTCCACTGGGTGTCGGTATCAGGTTCATCATTGAATTTACAACAGTATCAGCTGCGAAGGCACTATCCGCCCACAAATAGTAACAATAACTTCATCCACCTTCCATGCTCAAAACGGCGTCCTGCAAATATCGAGCCTGCGTCGAAAGATAAACCGTAAGAAACGTGAACCGAAATAGCGAATCTAGACATTTGCTCAATCTAGGGCGTCTTAGCTCTTTCTAGCTCTCACTCTGAAGAGACGACAGTGCCTCGAGCCCGCAGTGTGTGCAACGTTTTCACCAAATGCACCACGATCCCTACAGAGGATGGAACTTTTCTTTTCATTGCAAATCTTTGCTGTGTAACTTAACTGGTCCCATCTGCGGCGTACTGTTAGATCCTTTGTAGGTAGTGTAGCCATTCGTACCATACCCATCCAATTCTGATTTTCTCTCTGTTAAGGAGTCCTTCCGTATTGCTCGGCATTTCATCAACGACGAGCTTTTGGGTTCAAGAAATAGCGAAAGCGATATCTATCCGAACATTAGTTACCTCTAGCTATGCACGCTTAATAACCCCCCCCCCCCCACTTCAGTTTTGTCTGTGAAAACAATCAAGATGTAAAATTTCCAGAGAGCCCTTTGGCTCTAGACTAGAAAGCAGAGTCTTTTTTTCTTTGTAGCCGTCTAACCGCCTCACTCGTGCTCTTATTCGTTGTCTTCAGGTCTAATTCAACAAGGACTTAACCACCTTCGTTTTCTATATAGAAGACATTTCTGTTCCACTATCTTCCAGCTTGATCTTATAACCGATCTCGCTTCGGCAAGTTTGTTGTTTTAATAAGCAAAATCAACGGTTCAGTCCTCCTTCATTTCCTCGTCCTTTCTTTCGGTGACCCAAAATTCAAGACCCATCCGTCTTGACTGCGAGCAGACGGATTTCTAACAGGGCGACTTGTTATTTTCCTACGACCTTTTTTTAGCCCTCCGCTGGTTAATTTCTATATAACTTAATATCTAGCATACCTTCAGGAGTCAGGGATCCCGGGAAAATGATGGGATGCACTTTTACAAACTTGCAGGAACTGGGCAAAGCGAAACCCACACAAGCAACCGGCAATTCTCAACTTCGCCACATTAAAGCCTTCTCAGTGAACAATTCTGTAGTCGCAACACTAGTAATAATGGCTCACTATCATTTTCCCCGGTAATCCTATTTTTCCTTGCTAACAAAAAATTTATTGTAGACACTTTCGATTTTTGAAAAAGAGTTTCGTAAGCCGTCGTTAAAAGCTTCACTTATCTCTTCAATTTTACCAGAAAAACTATATCATACAAAGAGCACTTCGAAAACTTTACAAATATGGTATGTTCACATTATTTCCGCCTTATACAGACACAACTTTTCGTCATCCTTACATCTCATCAAATATAAGCACCTCTTTTTATTTAAATATCACATGGACTCATACAATGATAACGAAGTATTAAATTAATCGAAATATGAATACGATAGAAACACGATGTATACTCCTCATCATAGTAGCATAGCAACTCGACCGAACCTCTCGTTTTCCGCAGGCAATACGAAAAAGTCCAAGCCACACTTGCCGGTATGCGAATAGTGCAAAACATATCTGATCATTTCACAACATTACGTACATAAATATTTTTACAATGCCTTAGGAGAGCCGCTTTTGCAAAATGCATTTAATTGTATGCTAGCTTGGAAATGTACATAGCATTGCAATGCCAAATATAAGGAAAAGAGTGATCGACCATTTGTATTCATAAATATATGCATTTGTGTAGTTATCAAACAGGATTTAAAGTTAGGGCAGATTGCATGGTTAATAATTTTTTGGCGAAAAGTTTTCAGAAAAAAGTTAATACAGGTCAGAGGTCAGAGCATTGCTGCCAAATATCCACAGCAAACCAGAAATTTGCAACCCAATCTAGTAGTGAAATTTGCTTTCGTATGAATGAAAATTTTATATGTATATCGACTAACGAAATTTTGTTTTTTTAATAGAAAGTTCTCTTTTAGTTACATTTTAAATATTTAGAGAATTGTTTGTTCCTTTCTTTGGCGCAAGGCTTTTACATATCCAAAAAGAATTTTTACCTGGAAAAAAAATTCATCCCTCGAACTGGCTCTATTTAGATTGCTTCCGAAAACGTAATACCCGGTACTTCCTTTTAAATTGTAAAGTGTCTATACTGTACTTATTGCTCGCAACTTTCTAGTTATGCATTAATCAGACTAATCTAAATGAGTAAAAGAAAAACTGCATTACACTTGCATTTCCCAAAAGCGACGAAAAACCCGCGTTCATTATTTTTCTACAGAAAACCTATTCAAGTGTCCCAAATTGTTCGTTCACTTCAATTTCGACTTTTTCAACAATTTAAAACCTCGTTCACCATTAAACAAAGCGCGTAAAGTTGCTTTCAGGCGATTGAACAGAACCTCCCCAAGTATCGGCAGGGAAGTAGAAAATGTGAAGAATACGCGATGAGCGATTCCAGCGTCCTCTCAAGCATCTGTCCCATTAGACCCCCCTGAAATTTTCAAATTGTCGTAGTAGCAGTTATCATCGGCTTCCTGCCCCAAACCTCAGATCCAACTACATGTGCTATCCACCTCCCCCCGCGAGCACGGGATAGTATCCATCGTACCACTTAAAGAGATACAGAAAAGACGCACCCGCAAACGTTTAACGAGAAAAGCAAAAGATGCACCAACAAATAAAACGGCATCGTTCAAATTATTGTATAAATGGGGAAAGACAAAAAAAGGGAATAAGGACTTGCTTCGTTATGTACCGCTTCCATCACAACCTTCATAAAGAATCATCCCCGGCTCCACTTCACTCCCGAGACATAATCAACTCCACCCTTTCGAATTTATGTCTCTATCAAAAGTTTTTAGGGTACCTACACGGTAAATATATAGTAGAAGCCACCCGGCCCCATTCCGCCGTATCTTTCGAACTCTGCGCGGCAATAGTGCGAGTATTTATCCAACGTACCTGCATCCTGACTGGGGCCAAATACATAAGTTTTCGCAGCGGGAGCGAAATCAATTGTAACTACATTTCAGATACACCGACATACGCGTCGACTCCGCCCCGATTCGGTTTCAAATTCTTCTCAATGGTTCTGGTCCAGTGCGCAGCATCCATTCGCCGCTGTATCTGTATGCCACCCAATATTGCGGAGCTCATCCCACTTCTGGGCGTACGGAGTAAGTATATGAAGCTCCACATATATAACACTCAAGTGGGGCTCAGCTCCCATCTCTTTTCAACATCCAAGTCGGTTGTTTTTCTTTGTATCTTAACGAACATCAGACATCGGACAAAAGAATCTTTTTTGGATCGATAAGAGTGACGATGCTGTTTGGCGCTAATGGTACTGTTGGAGCAAGAGTTGGTCGTTTGATTGTGAGGATATCGATTTCTTAGCTACATACCTAGCCCTCTAATTTGCTTGAGTCAAGTCCAAGTGAATTTTGGGGGTAAAAACTTGAACGGAAATTATTGTGTGAGACTTTTTGCACGATAAAAACACCTCTTAGAGGAGAGATTTTCGACACTTTCACTTTTGCTGGCAACGCAAATTATCGGTCGGGGCCGGTCTGAGGATAAACAGGCGAATGGTCGCCCTTAAAACTGAAGAATATTCACGTGAATTCACAAATCCGTTGCCTCTTTTATTTACAGTTCTGTCTTCGATATTACATCATATTTATTTTAATTTGAGCTAAGAATCAGATATCAAATTACCGAATAATTCCCAGAAATTATTCAAGGTTGGATTAGAATTATCTAATATCGCTTTTTCCGACATTCTGACTATCGAAACATGAAGAATGTAAAAGGAAACTATCAAACTAGCAAAAGCATTTCCTTCTAAGGTTTGTGATGAATTCTGGAACTGCAACAATCTCAGCAATCTATAGATAAATATGCCCGAACCGAAATACTTCCAACAAATAATGGAGTTAAAGTTGTTTCACTGTTTTAGATATAAAATAGTTTATTAAGCAAATTCCTTATTTCGGAATTCAATTGTTTCGGGGTAGGTAGGTATTAGTGGCCGCTCAGAGGAGCCCAATTAGCGCTTTGGTGCGCCATTTTGATGTCACAAACTCCTAAGTCCGTCACTGTTGTTATAGGAACAGGGCGGCAGAGTCCAGCCGGCTTGGATCTTCAGAGCCAGCCCCTAGCATTCACAAAGGAAAGCAGCTCTCCCACCCTGCAGCTAGTAATCTCTCTGAGGTCCCCGAAGAATAGTTTACCCAGTGTCCGCAGCCTGACTCTAGCCAGAGCGGAGCAATCGCAGAGAAAGTACATGAGGGTTTCCCTTCCTTCTCCGCAGCTTCGACAATGCGAATTGTAGGGTATGCCTATGGGCCCCGTGCCGTAATCTTGACTGTATGTGCACGCGTCTGGCACAGGAGCTCTCGTGATCGGGCTATGTTATAAGCGGGCCAAATTCTCCTTGACTTGGCACAGCTTGTAAGCCTTCGCCATCTCAGGCGCGCGGCTGCTAGGTAGTGCGAGTAGATTCGACCCCCGACAGATGCCAGCCGAAAACAGACTGTATTTGCCGAAGGACTGCCAAGAGCGGAGCCTTGCCTGGCCTATCCGTCAGCCCGCTCATTCCCCAGAGGAGAGTGACCTTGAGCGTGCCGCCGAGACGGTTCAGCGCGTCTATGCACTGCCCCATCAGCCGGGAAGATGTCGTAGCTGAGTACAAGGCCTTGATGGCCGCTTGGCTGTCGATTGTTTCATTCTTCATAGTTTTTCTTCTTAAGAAGGGAAGGGATTGAGAAAAAAAGAATTGGTTCCCAAAGGACTTAAAATACCAACTACCAAACCTCTCCAAGAAAACCCAAACATAATATATGTACAATTCTTTCCCCCAAGGATAGTGAAAAAATCTTGAAAGTCTCCTCAAAATCCATTTCAAAAAACTTGTATGGTTCCTATCAACCCTAGAAACAATTTTATTCTTTTGATCATCCCTGTTGGTTCCTGGCTATTAGTTTCAGACTCAACCATAATTGTCGACCATTGTTTACGAAATGAAGTTCTAAATTGGTTTACTTTTCGGCCTTATTGAGACACCCAAATTGAGAAGCTGGGTTGGTCGCTACACGATATCAGATGCTATGACTGAGAGGACTGATTGTTGATTCTACCATATTTCACCCAAGATTCGAAACCGGGAATTACTACAAACCGATCGGCAATGGCATCGAATACAACATGGCTTTCCCCCCTTTAAAAACTAGCAGCGCCAACCGGACAAACTCAAGAGATGGCATTGCAGATGTGAACAACATCCTCAAGGTCCAAGAAAAGTACAGTGCGGCTGTGAAGAAGAGGAACCCCGTTACAACTTTGAGGACTTTCCCCCAAATGGACCAAATAACTACAAATACAAACAAGGATCTAGTGTTTGAACATCCTGCCTACTTTATAGTAACTGGGTATCAAAAACTATTGCATAATATGATGTTGGTATCTAATAATCTGTAGAGAGCCAAGAGCACCTAGGAATTTCAAACGAAATACAGAACATCAGAGATATGGCATAAAAGTTCAACAATTTTTACAATTTCAACAACATCGACATAGTGTCCCTGCAAAAAAACCTATGACATTCATTTTTCTCCGATTTAGTGTCCAGATTGAGAGATGATGAATATGGCGGAGTGGCGCTTGCCTTTTGCAAAGGAATAGCCTTTAGAAAACTCATTTTGAAACCCCCTCCCCCCGAAAGTACCCAGTGCAAACTTCAGGAAAGAGATTGCGAGATTTACGACCTTTCTCGGCAACCTACAAAATGTCATTTTCATGGGAGACTTCAACATGGATGATCTCAACAAAATTCATCCTAAGCACAAGAGGCAGTCCGGGAATGATAAGATACTTTACTTTTATGTAAACTAGCTGAATGAAGAAACCAAATTACACTTTCTGAACTCGCTTAATCCAACCACCACAAGAATGGAGGACAGTCAAAATTATTCCTATACCCAAAAACCACATTGATCCGAAAAACATCATGAACTTTAAATCTAATAAATCCTTTCGCCAAAATTCTTAACGAAATGTTGAAGAAAAGACTTTCCAACTTTCTAGAAGATGGCGGAGCTTTGCTATGCGTACAGAAAAGGGAAATCCATCACAACGTGCTTAAACGACCTGTTGCTGAAAATATATGTTGCCAAGAGTGAGGGCAGAGTCATGCAAGCGGTGTATGCCGACATCAGCAAAGCGTACGAATGAGTGGACCTACTCCTTCTTGCCGAAACTATGAGAGAGAAAAACGTGCCATCTGACATATACTCTTGGACCCTGCGCTTTCTGAAATACAGGGAGCTGAAACTGGATGAGTAGTCGTGTTCGGTAAACAGTGACCTACCTCAAGGAAGTGTTTTAAGCCCGGAACCTTTCAATTCATACACTTGACTTTATCATCCTTGCTATGGGTTCAGGAGATGATCAGGTGGATAGGCTACTACAAAAACAGGTTGACCTTTTTGTGCACAAATGTAACACCCTGAAATTCCCAGTAAACGGAGATAAGTCTAGCGTCATTACTTTTAGGTGCAATAAAGGGATACTATGTAAAATTCTGGTATATCAACTCCTTTTAAAACAAGTACCGGAGATAACATTTCTGAGCAGGACAATAACGAAATCCTGAAAGATCACGTCTATCATAAAATCATAAAAGCGAAACAGATCTTGCCGCAAGTTTCTCATGGGGATTTACACCTGAGAGAGCCGTAAAGCTGTTTAGGACCACTGTGAGACCAGCGCTTGATTGTGCTGCTGCCCCCACGCTCTTGATACCCAAATATCTGCACAACAGAATAGCCACGATTGAGGCATCTCAGTCGAAAGGATGGTTGGGTTTAGCTAAGCCCGCATCATCTGGCACATGCTCTGTTGGCCAAACCGGCCAATAGGCGCTATTGCCCTCTGAGGAGCTGATAACACTCAAAACACCTGCTTCCTCCTCCTATAGTTTGTCTATCGGTAACTTATAAGAATTCCCAGCCAGCCTTTAATAACTTCAAGATCTATGAGGAGAAAAGAAGAGTGGGAAACCTGCTGGTCTGGAGTGGGTTAGGGCAGAGAAGTAATAGGAACAAAAATGGTTGGGTAGTTAAAATCCGAAATGAAATAACCGAACTCAGGAACAGGTGTTTTCCCCTATATGCTATGCGGTAGTCTTTGGCCACCCTCAAGTCAAAGCTGGTTACAAGATGCAAGCAATGACGGTCCTCTCTGCTGCACTGGAAAAGAGTCCCACGCAAATGGCAAAGGCAAGCTCAAAAAGGAAGATAGCAATAATCACTTCCAAAAAGCCTGCACTCGTTTGGAAAAGCAAGATATCAGACATACCATTGTCAGGGAAATAATAGCGAATTCTAACGTCGAGGAGATAAAAATATTGTGGAGCTAAAAGTGAAATTATCTTGAACAACTCGGCAGCAAAGTCAGCCCTAATCAGCGGGGGCACCATGGTTTCATCCATTGCAGCTGAAGATCTACAATGGTGGTGCAGAAAAAGGGCTTGCAAGATAAATACCAAACAACGTCGAGATTAAAAGGCGAAGATTTCATGGCAATCTTTCCGGAACTGCTCATCAATATACCAGCTTTCATCTCAACAAATAGCAATAGATTTTATTCAAATCATGTCTACAGCAAACCTTTCGTTCGGAAGATTCGCAAAATCAGTAATGACAAATGTCTAAAGTGTCTCGTGCAGAAAACAATAAACCACCTTATTTTTGAGTGTAGGAGGCATAGGGTGGCTAGGGACCAATTCAATTGGAAAGAGTCTTTCAACTCTCTAAGTGTTTTTTTTTAAAGAAGGAAACCAACTCCAGATTCAAGAATCAGGCTTTGGGACTATGCGTCTACTCTCCCGTTTTATTTCGTATTTATTCTACCTTGCTTTTTGTGAGAAAATGTGAAAATCGCAAGCTGGGAGGCATTTCCTATTCCAAAGCACCCTTCCAAGTGTATTATCACAATCATATAAAAACGATAGCTTTGTCTAAACTTGTAAGTGTCCTACCTGTTCGGACAGGCTCCAATACAATTGTGCCTGCAAGTGTCATCACAAAAAGTATTGAAATATTCGTGGTTATCTAACCTACAAGGCCCAGTGCCCAAAAAACTGAGTGACAGCTGGCACACACAAGTCGAAGACCTGAATCTCAGTTTCCTACAATAATGCAGAACCTTCCTCGACGAGATAGCCTACTCTGCTCCACTCCTCCTCCATCACCAAATTCAGCGCTTCATATAGCATGTAGAGTAAATACACTGTCTAAATACGTCACACTAACTCAGTACACTCCACATCCGCTCCCCGATTCCACTACACACTACAGCTTACTCCCTTAGACTCCTTTTCCTACCGTAAAGGGTAGACTATGTTTTTTACCCGATCTTTTGCGGATTCATGGATTCAATCTATGTATAATCTGCATGCGAGCAGCACCTGGTGTTCTTTGTGATCGACGAACGTCTCAAATCTAAAGTTTATCGCAATGTCGTCCGTCCTGTCAGCCTGTATGGTTGTGTTGGTCGACTATCAAAGACAATGAACGGTGTCCTGCGGTAATGGAGACGAAGATGTTGCGTTGGACAAGTGGCGTGACATGTTTTGGTCACATCCGAAATGAGGATATCCGTGATCGTTATGGGGTCGCAACGATCGTGAAAAAATTTGTGAGTAGGCTTCTTCGATGGTATGGTCACGCAATTCGCGTTAGCGAGAATTCACTTGCCAAAATTGGTGTGAACATCAAAGCCGATGGTAAACGACAAAAGGTCAGGCCAAAACAACGGTGGCTTGATACGCTGGATGACGGTTTAAAAGCCTCGAGATTGCATCCAGATCAGGCATTTGATAGAGCCAAATGGCGATTACGACGAGTCGACCCCGCTTGTGAACGGGACAAAGGCTGAAGAAAAACAAGATGCGAGCAACACCTGGGAAACAATAGAGAATGTCACTGAAGAGTTCCAGGCTTTCGTTAACTCGTTTCATGTCGTGTTATCGGAGTACTCTCATCTAAACAATATTAAACGGAAATTTTCACCGGCTTACAGGCTAGATACTTATGGGTAGAGTCATAATTCCGGTGTTAAGCAAAGGTATCTAGATTCTAGGATGGTTGATGAGCAGGTCGCACCAGAACTGCATGATGCAGAACCAAGGAGAAGACTGCATATTTTTGCGGAATTCATGAGGGGGACTGAAGCGCATCATCAAAAACCATCAGCAAGGGCGCAAACCATCTGCTAGAAGTGATTCCAGCCACGTAACATTCTGAAACTGTAGAGTTAAGGTAGGATAAAGATTGCGGAATACACTTTTTTTTTAGAATTGAGGGAGTTTTGAGTCTGCAGTAATCACAGAGGATCAAAAAAGGCTATAATATTCATTTGAGAGAAATTTTGATAGTGCGTCAAGAAACTTGACGTCAAAATAGAATAGAGATGAACAAGCCAGACAATAACATTAAAGAAGGAACACCTATGTTCTTGCCGTTGGAGGTTTTATTTTTAGCTAAAGACTATGTGAATATCTGAGTAATCAATATCTTCCAGATGTAGTGAAATATAACGCGGCTAGCGTTAAGAGCTCAGGAGTTCAGTTTATCGACCAACATTTATGCAATGGAAGAATATTTTCAGTTTTTCCCAGAGGACTGCTTGCAGCATGCTATTCCCCTGCTGTTATATTCCTTCCTTTAGAAAGGCATTCCCTTCCATTTCCCTTACACTTTCACAAAATGCCACAAATTTACACAATGACGCCTGAAGCTTCATGAGATGATCCCAGGGGTAAACTGTCTAATGACTTCATTCTGCTTTTGAAGACGTCATAACAAAACTTCCATGTACTCCGACCTATTTGAAACGTTTTGTTGCTGTCCATAGTGATGTTGTGGTTTTTGTCGATTATATGTTTGGCTACCAATAACTCTGAATTGCTCTACTTTTCATAATCCACACCATTTCCATTGCGAGTAGCCTTTTTGGTCACTAGTTTCTGCTTGTGAGTATTGAAACTATAATAGTTTGGTTTTCTGCATTGCGCTTTGAATCATTCTGTGTGATTCATTGTAGCACTGTGTGAGGAGGTGAGATCACCTCTTTACCGACTTCGAGGTGCATTTCGTCACCGATACTCTTTTTTCTTCTCATCAGCAACATTTTCCAAGCTCCATGGCCCCGAGGACGTAAATCGGTTCAATGCATTTAAACATCCCGAGTACGTTCATGTTATCTAATTTCTCTCTCACGGACTGATGGACCCAGGTCATGTAGCTCTCAATTTGAATAAAGAATCAAGGAAAAATGGACTGAACATACCAACTAACTAAGGTTCTCACCCTGACCTGTTATGCACTTTACCTATCCGCATTGCTGGGCAGAACATATAAGGCGATTACCAGTTTGTACTCGATGTTACTCCTCGTATTAATAGCACTAGACCCGCCCTCTTTGTATTTCCCAAAGTTGAGGTTATTTTGCGTCAATGACCTCTGTGTGCTTCTATACAGAACCAGCGCCTGAAAAGTGATCGCCATGTTACCAGAAGACTAGACCCCTTCGTTAACACCTGTATCGGCCGTGTCCTCGGGGTACCCTGACCCGACATAATCTCAGAAGAGGAACTACGATACTACGAACTAAGGTATAGACCAGGTGCTGACGAAGCTACTGATTAGGAGGCGGGAGTGTCAATGGCTAGACCACAGAAACGGTGTCAGCTGCTTTTTAATGAAATCTACTATCAGAAACTGACCGGCACGCGGGTTCACTTTTGGAGCACGTCCCGCAGAACAGCAGAGGAGGAATTTAGACTTGTCGGGAAAAACTGGAGAACTGAAACACATTTTGATGAACCGACAGCGATGACGGGTAGGTATAGTTGCAGATATCTATTTCGGCATTCCCGCCCCTGTTTATTATTCTCATGTCCAAAAGGGGAAGTTGTCGTCCATTTCCGTCTCTATGTGAATTATGAGTGTTTTTGTTGAGCCTGTTGGAACTTTCGACCATGGATTCGCGATCTTATGTCCTCATAACAACTAAAACAGCTTTTACTTGTCTTACATGCAAATGTAGTATTAGTCCTTCCACTTTTGCCTTCTGTTTTCTTCGATCAGTGATGGTGAGAGAAGCTTACCTATTAAGACGTCTAAAGTCCCATGACAGAATCCTCCTCTAAAAATAATTTTCATTCATGCATAGGGAAGTTAACTTCATGTATTGACGGATTTAGATATCAGATCCTCTGAAGATTAAGATATGCATTCTTATCATTAACGAATTGCCGATGATACGTTCGTTTTTTACCACTTTATCGACTTTGATAATGGGACTTTTAAGTTTTCGCTATGTAATTGTAACATCCTTCCCCATGATGATGACTGCATTTCCCTTATCGACGTTCAGGTAGCTTACCGATTTTTTTAAGATTTTCTACTAAAGCTGCTTCTAAACTTCTGCTAGTTCCACCTCTGGGAAATACTCCCAATCCCAAGTAATCTGCCAATATTAAAATTTCATTTGTAACCGATTTCTTCTTTAACCTCTTCTCATTCCGCGGCTAAATCAGCTAATCCTGAACAAAATTCATTACTTTCCCCAGTCTCACTCCAGATTCCCTACCTGCAACTCTACAATATTCTCCTCAGCTACACGATGCATTATAGATATCTTAATCATATCATGATGAAATTTAATCATATCTTGATGAAATTTCGAACCTGAGGATCGTTTTTTAACCGCATGTACTGTAGGTACCATGGTGTCAAATCATAAATAAACCGGTGGTTATGCCGGTGTACCAATCCTCAGGTCTTGGTGAAGATTTAATTTAACAATAATTCCCTGCCTTTGCTCAAAAACATAGCCCTTGGTAGAAAATTTTTAGGTCTCGGTTGCCGGCACATTATTTGTTAACATGGTCTTGGCACAATGCTGTATTCACATTCTTCTGGTAACTAGAAGTCATTTTTAAACACAGATCATTCAAAGTCATCGTGGACCCCCAGTGGTCAGCAGCGAGAGATGTCTAACAAATATAATCGGAATGTCTTTCACGCATTTATGAGTAACTTAAACTAATAGTGCATATTTTTCTAAAACTGACGTTTTTAACATTTCCGGGAATTCCAACCCAAAAAGTAATATTCGTATGATGCTTTATAAAATTACCAGGAATATGAACCAACATTTTGAAACAATATCGTATTTTTAAGAGTGCTTTTTAAGGTTTATTCTAAGACAAAACCTTATTAAAATCGGTTTACTGTCTGTCTATTTGTCTATCTGTACGGGGAACCTCCCTTAAGTTCATTCTAGAATCATGAAATGCAGCAGTGTAGGCTATAATGATACAACCATGATACTACCAAGTTTGGTAGAAATCGCACTATAATTAACAAAGTTATAATAAGTCAAAGTTGTCGCTTGTGCAAATTCAAGACTTTGAATGTCAGTATCCAGGGAAAGTGGATATTCTTACATAATATATGCATATATTACGTGCTAGGTATTAATGGGACAAATGTCTACTCAAATGTTTTTATAAAAGAAATACTTTGGGTATTTCCTTTCCCACCTAAAGCGTCCGACTTCCGGTTTCCCGACTTGTTTGTATTATTTGTAAAAAAAAGTAGTAAAAATTGAAAATTTTTTTTCCAAAGCTGTAAAATTTTTGATTTTGTTTATTTTTAACCGCATTCAGGTTCAAATTCCTAGAAAATAAGTTAGTAATGTAAAATTCAGCTTTTTGGCTTCAGATAAGACTTGGAGTCCCCGCTCGGCCCACAGTTGAAGAACTCTCGGTACGACCTTCATCGGAATAATGCCGTGCAACTTTTTTTTAATTTTTAATTTTAAGTTAAATTAATTTTAAATTAAATTTTTCACAAAAGTTGTTCGAGACATAACTATTGTAATGTCCAATTTACAATCAGCTTTTCCCAACCAAAAAACGAAATGCCAAAAACATACGTAAAAATACTTCTTCTGTGTCGCCTTAAAGGGAATTTTCTGTAAATTTAAGAATTATATCATTATTGACTTTCATCATCATCAACGGCGCAACAACAGATATCCGGTCTAGGCCTGCCTTAATAAGGAACTCCAGACATCCCGATTTTGCGCCGAGGTCCACCAATTCGATATCCATAAAAGCTGTCTAGCGTCCTGACCTACGCCATCGTTCCATCTTAGGCAGGGTCTGCCCATCTTGTTTTTCTGCCATAGATATTTCCCTTATAGACTTTCCGGGTGGATCATCCTCATACGAATTAAGTGACCCGCCCACCGTAACCTATTCAGCCGGATTTTATCCACAACTAGACGGTCATGGTATCGCTCATAGATTTCATCGTTATGTAGGCTACGGAATCGTCCATACTCATGTAGGGGCTAAAAATTCTGAGGAGGATTCTTCTCTCGAACGTGGCCAAATTTCGCAATTCTTTTTGCTAAGAACTCAAGTCTCCGAGGAATACATGAGGACTGGCAAGATCTTGTAAAGTACGAGCTTCGACCCTATGGTGAGACGTTTCGAAAGAAACAGTTTTTGTAAGCTGAAATAGGCTCTGTTGGCTGACAACAACCGTATGCGGATTTCATCATCGTAGCTGTTATCGGTTGTGATTTTCGACCCTAGATAGGAGATAGTTTCTCCATTATTGACTTTATCTGAACAAATATCGGGATTTCCGGGATAGATTTTATATAGATGCATCATCATGGTTGTTTCTTAGATTTTTTGGTTGCCTGGGTTCTTAGAACGACAGCCCCTTTACTTTATGCTGCGTCCATTTTGACTCCTAACTCTTTCATTTACTAACTCTGAAAAGAACTTACATATATGAAAAGGCCGGAGTTTACATAAAAAATTTTGCATATTAGGGGAGCTCCCCCTTAAATTCAGCACAAAATTTTGCGGCTAGCTGCAAGCAAATGGCTCAACAGAATAAATACTTTCGCCAAATTTTTTGATAATAGTTTCAACGTTTTCGAGTGAATTATGTATGACAGACAAGCAGACAGGCATATTTTTAATCGATTTTAGTAAGGTTTCCTTTTGTACAAAACTTTGAAAATACAATACTGGTCAACGTATTCCATCAAACGCAATCGTTCTTATCATAATTAGGTCACTTCTGGCGCAAAACAAAATTTGCTTTGGTCACCTCTGGCCCAAATGAGGCATTATTGGCAGATATAATCCACGCTCATTTTGTATTGGTGAGCATACATATATAATAGAGTAACGCCACCTGAGAACAACTTTCGATCTCGCTGCTCCGTGGGCAGAGGACAGCTTCGGATGAGTTGCCTCTGCCCGGAACGAGACCTCCAACAGTTTTTTTAAAAATCTTCAAGCTTTTCCCTTTGCCTGTCTTTATGGCCTTGTTTGCTTCTGTAGTAGAAATCTTTCAATATTTATCTCCTATTGCCAAACTCGCCGATATTGGTAGTATCTTGGACCTTTGCTGTTTGGTGGGCATTTTGCAATAAGATATCTGCCCCCGAAAGGTCTTTGCGTAACTCAATAAAGCCAGGTTCATTCGGAGTTTTGTCAATGATCAAGTTTATTGCTGTTCATGTACTGATCTCCCTTCGATTAATAATAGCAAGCAATTCGCATAGATACCCTTCATACGGTTCGTTTCATCTCATCTGCTTCTGAACAGGAGGCAAACAATTTCGTCGAATTTTGGGGGCCCAAACAGTGATGACTTTATACCTCTCGACTAAACCCAGACCATGCTTACAATTGAGAGAAGGGGGAACCCGATCCAGACGAGCTGAAACAAAGAAGATGGAAAAGGCTAAGGAATTAAGCAAACGCGACAATAAACTAACTAAATGGACTAAATGGACTGAAACCAATTGACCCCGGAGATGATGGTCACAAAGCTCCCACATTGGGCGCCCAATTGAAAAAGTAAAAACATTAGATTTTCTACAAAATTCTTTAAAGTTACAACAGTTACATTTAGGAGGGAACATATGGGGTAATATATCGTACTCCATTGCCGTCCAAAACTTTTGAAGACTCCAGGGTGTAAAAGAACTGCATCGAAGCTCAAAAGAATAGATATCATAGTGAAGTGCTGAACGTCCCTCAAAACAATTAATTCATCGATTTTTTTCCCGCAAAATCACACAGCCCAATTAATATTTTCCAGTCGTCAAGTGGAGTCAAATTCCGTTTCATGCATATTTGAATTTATCTCCGGTTCCTCATCAATCGATAACGAGAATACATTCACACTTTTTCCACATCAGTGCAAGGAGAAATAGAATTCATTTTCATCTTTTTCTTCCTCTCCGGTCATTTGTTTATGCCAGTTCTCTTCCACCGATGGCCTGTTCACTCCTGCGCACTTTCGGCAATCCAAGAACCGAGAAAATCAAAACAAAAGCAGCAAACAGAATCATCTCGCCCCCAATATGAGGAAGGGCTTATAAAACATTGCGAAAAATACAAGTGAAAGCATCTTCCCGCATCTCCTGGCTCTTCTCCTTTCGCAATACAAACTTTGGGATTCGCGCAGAAATTTCATAAGCGAGTGAAATGAAATGAAACACAATACCCGCCCTTGCCCCCGGGGTGCGTTTCTGGTCCACCCCAGCATCCGCACCGGAGAAATGGCGGAGCGACGGGAACCTGACTGTGTCGCACAGCTTCCAAATGAACCTCTGTGTCAAGACATAAGACACTCTCGAATGCTGTAAATCGGAAAATAGGGAAATGTACAGTGAATTTTCGAAAGATAAATGTAAATTGAAGAACAGCAAACGCGTGTCTCCATACACCGCGCTGGATCCCATTCTTGCAATGAAGCCACTATCGGAAAAGCTATCGGGAAAATTCTGCGGAACGCTGGTGTGTGAATAAACCCAGTTCAGTGGAGGAAATTTGTGGCGCGGTGGCAGGTGATCGGGCGCGCGAAGAAGGGGCGTTCCAAGGCTGCAGGCTCCAACTGCTCCATTCTACATGGACACGGGGAAGTGGGCGGCGCGGCACTGAAGATCCAAAACGACAACGTTTTCTTGCTCTTGTTTGTTCGCTCGCTGATTTTTTGTTATGCTCGACCCCACATTAATTTCTGTCTCCAAAGTTTTCTTAAGACTTGATGCGAATCGTCGCCAAACTAAAAAGACCGTTTCCACGTTTTACGCGCTTTCAGAAACGTCCGCCAACGTTACTTTGCACCCTGTAACGATCGCTAGGTCCTATACTGTGTCCTGTCCTGTTTAAAAGTTTATAGTCTCGTGTATCCTGCTAGACACTGTGCCCGCGTTTCATTGTGTTAGTGAGTTACTCGCTGGTGATTGTGTGATTATATTATTAATAATAGAAGTAATTAGAGCCGAACATGTGATTGATTTTTATTGTAATTACTTCGTTGTCGGTCGTTTGTGGAAACGTAATCGCGTCTGGAATGCTGGGCTCGAATTTTGGCGGGAGATTTTGCTGAATGACCGTTGAAATGAAATAAATCGGAGCATGTTGCCTGCATGGAATGTAAATTGATTAAACCACAATTCTGTGATATAAAATGTATTGAATTTGGAAGATTACCGCGATTAGTGTCCTCCTGGATGAATATGAATATTTGACACCAGAAACAAATGAGGGAATTTCAAAAAATTGTTGAGATAGAAAAATCAGTGTGCGCGTCGGGATACATTCATCCATGAATATCTCCCAGGTGTGTGGAATTTAATTAAATTGATATTGAATCATCATCAATGGAATGCTACGAAAAAAAGCCAAAAACTTGTAGTTCGAATTGAATAATTTTCCTGCCTTGGGAGCAACACAACGAGACAAAAGAATTCCATTTTGATGACGTTCCGGCGCAGGTTTCAAATCTTATTTTGAGAAGGAATTTAACAAATATTCGGGTTAGTAAAGTTTGTTTTTTAGTTTCAGTTGCAGGAGATTATATTTCGAGTGGACCTTTTCATCATTTCTTTGGTGAAAGTCGCAATATTTTCTGGTGGAGTTGTTTGAAGATTATTTACAATATCTGTGAAGTTCTTGTCCGATCAAAGTTTGTGGATATTCTAACTCTAATGATTGAATTGAAATTTCACTAATTGCAAGACTACAACTCCTTATTTTTCATTTCTTCCTTTCCCAGGAATTAGGATTCCGCGAATCCTTCTCCTTCTAATTGGATTTAAGGTTTCTACTTTTTACATATTTCCGCCAAATAATGCCGTCTTCAAAACGCACATCATGATTGCCGACGCTTCGTCCCTTTATTGTTACAAGTATAATTCTTCAGAATTTTCCTCCCAGCGTCCTTTAAAAAGAATTAATTTTCAATTTTTTGATAATATTTGCCAAATTTAGTTATGGTCTTCAAAAGTGCTTCAAGTGGGCGGTGGACTTATGAATCCCTCAATTGCTAAACAAAATTTAGTGTCCTAGTTCCCGCTGTGTTTTCTATCTAAGCTAGATAGTATTAATGGTAAATAATAAAAACTACGGGAACTAGGACCCTAAATTTTGTTTAAGAATTAAAGGAGTCCTAAGTCCCACACACACACCCAGTTGATAGCAGAGCGGACCAGTTGTGAAGTAATTTACTTCCCAGGTTGTGCTCCACGGACCCCTCAGTCTTGGGCAAGCACCCAAGCTGCTAAAATTAGGCGACACGGTGCCGCCCAGGGCAGACCTAACTCATCAGGCGCTGCCTCATCTCTGCCCTGTGAACAGCGTGAAATTTTCCGCTAACGCAACGGAAGAGGCTACTTGTGAAAACACAAGTCTAATTGTTGCATCTTGGGTGCTTGCCCAAGACTCAGTGGTCCATGGACCACAACCGTCGACGTAAGCCGCTTCCCAACTAATCCTGCCCGCCATCAAATGGCTGGCGAACTTAGGACTGCCGCAATTTCTAAACAAAATTTAGTTTATCCTTGGTCGGCTTTAGGCCTGAATTTTTATTCGACGGCTTTGTCCTGAATATAATTCATACACATGTCCTGTTGTTGAATTTAAATAAGGGGGCAAATACCACCTAGTAACCACTTCGGTCACAGGAGGCAGCATTTGATGAGTTGCCTGGATCAAGCCGTGAGTCTTACTAGAATACTTATTACAGTAGTAAAATGCTTCAATGGCTTATACTCAACTTGTTTTTTCTCAAAGGATTCCAAAGGAGTCAGTGAAATATCTACTGATTTCTGACATTCTTCTTTCCAACGCTAAAACTCCTTCCAGCCCTTACCCCCACCCCCAGGTATGATGCAAAAACCTAATATCTCTTTGAAAATAGCTACCAACTTCTTTTATCGTACGATGCACCCTTGCTGACTAGCCCTATTTCCGCCTCATAATCAATTCGTTCAGATTACTGCACTATATGTCGGCTTGTTTATAATTAGAAATCGAAAATAAACTAAATTTCCCTAGAACCCTTTTATGATCTTTTATGTCGCTACTTCGAGAACCGATTGTTCTCTTCCTCAGTGATTTTTAATCTGACCTGCTTACAATCCAACTTGTCCTACCAATTAGCAATTCAGATTTAGGTTCTAAATCCGAAACTATCCTAAAGTGAACTTATTCTTGGGTTCGTCAGCAAACGGAAATAGTGTATGATGAGTAATATATAGTGATTAGTGCCTTACTATATCCACATTGACTTGCTGGTACTGCAGTAGATCAATGCTCCAAGGCTTTGAGCAATCAGACCCGAGTCTGCACCGGGACTCATCTGAGTCGCTTTGGCTACGAATATTCATCATCATCATCATCAACGACGCAAAAACGGTTTAGGCCTGCCTTAATAAGGAACTCCAGACATCCCGGTTTGGCGCCGAGGTCCACCAATTCGATATCCTTAGAAGCTCTCTGGCGTCTTGACCTACGCTATCGCTCCATTTTAGGCAAGGTCTGCCTCGGCTTCTTTTTCTACCATAGATATTGTGCTTATAGATTTTTCGGGCTGGATCATCCTTATCTATATGGATTAAATGACCCGTTCGCCACAACTTGCTGAGCCAGATTTTGTCCCCAACTTAATGGTATCGCTCATAGATTTCGTCGTTATGTAGGCTGCGGGATCGTCCATCCTCATGTAGGGGCCCAAATTCTTCGAAGGATTCTTATCTCGCACGTGGTCAAAAGTTCGTAATTTTTTTTGCTAAGAACCCAAGTCTCCGAAGAATACATGAGAACTGACAAGATCATAGTCTTGTACACTAAGACCACCCCATAGTGTCAGGTGAGATATTTCGAGCGGAACAGTTTTTGTAAGCTGAAATAGACTCTTTTGGCACGAAGATCCACAAGAGGTTATCCACCAGAGATTATCTGGTACCGGGGTAGCCCTCTGAGTTCCTATTCCTGGGACATGTATTCCCATCCCGGTTATTTGCGATAGGCCCCCTAGTGGGAGTTTCATAGAGGTTGAGGTAAGGTTCCCACCACGACAAAGACCTTCGAATAAAAGTGTGCAGTATCGTTTACAACTCGCGCTCTTAGTTCGGTAAAGATTTAGGCATGTTTTGCATTCACCAGTACGAATGCTGAGCCATGCACTCAGTATAGACCAGTACCGGTGTTGCTTGTCACAGCGGGGTTCAGATTGTGATGACAAAATCAATCCGTGTCTTAAGAAGATAGTGCAGTTATACCTCAAGATGAGAACTCACGTTAAACCATCCGGATTTAACTTGTTTCTGTTGCCAATGTCTGCAAATATTAAGTGTTCGATGCGCAGTGAAACTCCGACAATGAAAAACAATGCAGTTTACATTCCTAATCACATTGACGCATGTCGAGCGAAATCGTGAATCATCGTGAACCAATCATCTAGTTATTGGCCGTAATCACAGTTTGCTCCTCTTGATCTTATGTCAAGGATGCTGGTCTATCTAGTTGAAGGTAATACAATCTGAGTAATGCACTTGTGTGCGTAGCATTTCGTTTTTTAACTCAAATTTCTGCTACTTTCGAAGTCAATAAGGTATTGGCCGTTGTCACTTGATATGTTATGGAGGCTTCACCCCCGAATCATCCTTCACTGTGCCCCCGCGCTCCCAAACTTTGGGTTGAAATCCCCGAGCAATACCTTGACGTCATCCGAGGGCAATCTAGACCAATCTGGACCGATTGGCTTAAAATTTTACCTCTACATTTAAAACTGATGCCTAGGGTTTGTATGATATATTACATAAAGTTCAATTGTAAATAATAATAACTGCAAAGTAAGTAAGTAAACTAGGCTGGAGCCGGGCCTAAGCCCGATTGTGAAAGGAGGAGGGATGGATAGCTTCAGTCTGAATGGATGTACGCCACCGCAGCGTCTCAGGGGGTAGGTGAGAAAAGTGCAGGAACTCTGCAGTCTTGCAGATTACTCACTGAGGAAGCTGTCCTCACACCTGGCAATTAGGTATAAAATGCAAATCCATCTATAATATGAAAAGAAGGAGAAACTTTAAGTTCGGTGCGGATAACCGGCGGGAGTCGTCTGATTTTGTGACTGGGCCGGGCACCCGTAATGGACAGCACGGCGTCGAAACCGCTAGTCGTGGAGCAGTTCGATGTCTACAGGCCACAACGACCAGGACCATTGCTCCGCCTTCTGCAGCTGTTTTGCCACAATCTGTGGCGACCACTTCAGCAGGTTCGCGTAGGCAGCAGATGAACTGGGCTGAAGAAATGGAACTCTTCATCATCTGCTCCTACTACGAAATAACGGCGGGGGCGGGTACAACATCTTACCGCCCCTTGCTGTACCAGAGATTCATCTAACGATTCCCGCAATCCACACAACAGTACCGCTATATTACTCGCAGCGACACAATCCCGACCATCATCAGAAAACGTGTTCGGCTTGAGGTCATCGCGGAAACTGGTGACTGAGAGTCGATGGGGGTAGAGCCGGCAACATCAACAGCATCACCCCGCACTGCAGGCAACAGTTTCAGTACTCACCCAAGCACTCTGCTGCAACTACAATCGCTTGTGTGGTGCAGTTGCGGGTTTCAGATTGCACGATCAGAAGAGTCGATTTCGTGTTATTGATTTGAGTGACCGAAATGATCCACCATGGAAAGTTCATCTGAAACGTCGGCGGGACTCACTAAGGTAGAACATTGCTAGACTCATCCAGATCAGCACTGGCAATGCCAGCAGATGGTTGAGAAATAAAGTGCAGAAGGTTTAGAAAAATTATGCCATCCCCGGTGAGACACCCGCAATTGAAATTCTGGACACACTAAAGCAGAAACTTTCTGTCATATGCAGTCGATTACGACGGTGCGGCGAAAGTCACTCCATACGTGTCCAGAATGTAACATACGCGAGGTACCAGCGAAGCCTTTTCAGGTCTCCCAACGAATCCCAAGAGAGGGTCCAAACAGTGCAGTTTTCGATAAAGGAAGCGAAAGAATACTGGGGTGGACTTTGGGGGTTACCCGCCCAGCATGTTAAGTGAATCACCACCGAAGGCACCCGTCATGCCAATGCGCCTAGCATGAATTTCGCGGATGTTACCGAAGAGGAAGTTCGACGAGCCATAAACAACTCGAAGAACTGGAGGGGCCCAGGTCTGGATCGGGTGCAGAATTTCTGGTATAAAAAATTTGCCAGCGTACACAGTCGGTTGGCACACGGCATAAATTAGGTCATGAATCGGCGGAAGGAATTTCCACCCTTCCTCACTGCGGGGATTGCCTACCTTATCCCTAAAGAGGACACGGTTCAGGATCAGACACAAGACCGTTTACTTGCTTACCAACCCTCTACAAATTCATTATGTCCATTATTAGTGGGAGAGTCAATGCGCACTTCGAGGCCAACAACATGCCATCCGAGGAGCAGAAGGGCTGCCGAGTTGGGTTAAGGGGTTTCAAAGAACAACTCATTATCGACTCGGTAGTTATAGGACAAGTAACTAGAGGCCAAAGAAAAATTTTTAGTTGCTATATCGATTATGCCAAGGCTTTTGATAGCTTCCCGCATATCTGGTTAATTGATGTCCTTCATTTGTATCGCATTGGCCAGAAACTAATAAAGTTTTTGGTGACACTCATGGAAGGATGCATACCACCTTATCAGTACGTACATCTTAGGGTGCACATCCGTATACGTAGGGGCATATTCCAAAGGGATTCTTGGAGTCCCCTTTGATTTTGTATGGCACTGAACCCCCTTTCATGGCTACTGAATGATGCTTCTCCAATTAAATATGGCTTGCGTGCTAAGTGCGAAGTGCCACACTTAGATGACATCAAGCTGTGTGCTTGTACTGTCTTGTCTGCTGCGAATAGTAGAAATGTCCACACGTAATATTCGGATGGAGTTTGGATTAGACAAATGTCGAATCCAAGCCATCCGCAAAGTCCCGGCCATAGCAATGGTGACCTCCACATCGAAGCTATGACCGAGACAGACAAATGCTTAGGAATTCCACAAGGAACACCCGCTCGGGTTGGTGATCTGAAGGATCTTCTGCTGTCTGAATTCCTGCGACATGTAAAGTTGGTACTGAAATCGCATCTGTCGGGGAAGAATAAAATAAGCGCATTGAATGTATTCGCTATCCCCTCGCTGACTTATGTATTCGGAACATTGCCGTGGACGAAGACCGATTTGGAAAACATCCAGCGGCGGATACGACTGACTGTACTATTATGGCACCGGTATGTAAGGTTATCAATCAAAACCTTGGACACAAGCATGAGCTGATCACGAAAACATGTCCGGTTTACCAGCAATACTTGATAGTTCTGCTTGCAGCATGTATTGGGACCGGCAAGTTCTAACTGACGTACTGTTAGTTGACAAGACGGGTCGCTCCGCGTATATTATTGATGTTGCTAACATCAACATCGAACAGAAATACGCACAATCTGGTTCCAACCATACAGAAGTACACCATTCTGCATACGTGCTCGATGTTGCGGAAGTTCTCAACGGATTTTCCCATTCACTTACCACCGCCAACGTCCCTTTAGTTTTTAAGTAGGTAGGGTCGTCAGCGCCTAAAAACTTGGTACTTAGTGCTAGTATTAGGTAAAATCAAAATAATCGTTGGCGCTACATATTGAATCAAGGCCTTCAAGTGCGTGAAAACACTGCATTCAAGACAGTAACGGTACACTACAGTACATTGTAGGAGGCAATGTTGTAAGCATTGCGTTCGCCCGAGATTATTACCCTGATTTGACTCAGGTACTCATTCACAGCTGAGTCGACTGGTATCCAACGTCAAATCACGATGCAAATCCCGCTGCCACCAGTGAGATTCGAACCGCGACCTTCCGTACGACAGCCTTGTGCTCTAACCACCTAGCTAACTGGACACGGATTGATTGTAAATAATTTTCGGAAATTCTGAACCTTACTTTTTAAAATGCGATATTTTGGCAAAAATCCACATATTAAGGGGGTCATCCCGTGTGTCGGGTTGGAGAAATCGATTTTTTTTTTGCATGAATTGTATCTATATATAGTGGAGAATATGTGGGCAAAGGGATTTTCCAATATTCCGAGTCTTTCAGAAATTACAGTGTTAAACAGTTAAGGAGTTTGCAGCCGCGGCTAGAGTACTCGATGGGAAAGAGCGTCGATTCTTTTTTTACCTGTTAGTTTTTTACCTTAGCCTTATAAATTCGAACACAGGTATAAATATAAACAGATTGAAAACAAATCAATTGTCTAAACTTATTTGCCGTTTGGAATAAAAAGGATAATCCAGTCTAGAGTGAGCACTGAAAGGGTTTCAAGCTATACTCAGTTATATTTTGTTGTAAGTATTGTGCTGTTTGGGTGTTTAGTGATTTTTTGAAATGGATCGTACGAAGGGAGATCGCTTCAACGTTCAACGTCATGCTCGCACTAAAAAACGAGTATTTCATGGGAATCGATACTTATCAGAGAAGAAAAAGAACTTCGCATCAACATCAGCAAAGAAACTTTTAGCAAGCATGAACATGGATGTTCCAATTGCGACAAGTTTCGTATATTGTATATTGGATTTTGCTGGAATTTTCTCCGGTATTTCTGCAAATTTCTGCAAATAATAAAATATACTTAGTAGTAAAAAAGGAATGCGTAGGACATGTCGAGAAAAGAATGGGAACGCGGCTTAGAAATGTAAAGAAGATTCACAAAGACATTGGTAGAAAAGGGGCTGAAATACTTACTGATAAAGTTATTAACGACCGCACTACATTTTTTTGGGCTACCTATTCGTCGACACGCAAATTCGATAGAAGGAATGAAAAAAGAAATTTGGGCAACTTTCTTCCATAAATGCTCTACAGACGAAAATCCTCAGCATCAAATTGTCCAGCAGGCGAGGACAGTTGGTGCAAATGGCGCAAAGCGGAAACGAAAGGAGAACTGGATAGTTTCCACCACGAGAAGGCACCTTTGACAGAAGAAGTTCAAACAGTCATCAAACCAATCTACGAAGATTTGTAACGAGATGATCTCTTGAACAGATGTTTAGGAGCAGAGACCCAGAATAACAATGAGTCGTTAAATGCATTGATCTGGACTTTCGCTCCTAAACACCTTCATTCTGGGGACAAGGTCGTAGAAATAGCCACTTTTCTGGCTGTAATTATTTTCAATGAAGGATTCAATGGCATTCTCAAAATCCTAGTGACGATGGGATGTCAAGTTGGTCACATATGTCAGGTTTATGTCAACCGCCGTAATGAAGCGCGAATTTGGCTTTCCGAACGACGGTCGACTGACCTCGCTAAAAGAGCCAAAATTGGAACCAGAGAGCAACAATCGGCCTTACAAGACTTTTTTGGAGAAACGGAGGGTGTTCTCTATAGACCAGGTATAGAAGATTAATGGGGAGTTAAAATTTTACTGTTGATAATCACATTTAAATTTTCAAATGCGTTTTTCTCGAAACCGCATCTTGAAAGTCGGCTGCCACCATAGCTCAAAATCTATCCAAACAAATTCTTTGAAATTTTCACGACTTCTTTAATACATATTTCTACGGTCCCCAAACTAGGATAATTGCAATCGGACGGATCGTTTTTTTTATTCATAAAAAAACCGTAAAAAAACACCCAAATCGAAAAAATTAGGTTTAAAAGCCCACCAAAAATTTACCTTTTAATATTTTCTAATTATCCTAGTTTGCGGACCGTGGAATATTGTCCATATTAAAATGGGGTTTAGTTTTTTTTCCTCAGATGAACACAGCGCCCTCCAGCGTGGCAGCAGAAAAACGTATTCCGAAAACTAGCTACGATATCAAGCTAAAAAATTTATCACATATACTAGAGATATCAATAAATATATGGTGAAAAAATCGCGTTTCTATCTTTATCCATTTGCTCATTAATCCACTGTAAAGAATCCCAAAATGCTTAATTTTCTGGACGCGATGGCGATGTTTGTATCACGTAGGGCGATAGTACACAATTATGCTACAGTGCAAATGTAGCTGGTGTTAAAATCACTTTTATGAAATTAGTGTGATACCTCTTTTGTGTTATTGAAGTTATTTCTACTGTTGTGTATGTCACTTTGTCCGGGCTAGAAAAACCAAAAAAAAAGCAAATTTCCCCGTAATGCCGAAAAGATTTTAATTGAAACCAGTGAAAAGATGTTTAAATCGGTTAGATACAATAAACCCCATTCCAGAATCCTTACTTTCGTCGGCTCCCCTTTGGTATATATAGATTTTCATTTGTAGAACAAGATCAAATCGAAGCTCTGCTACTTTAAAAGGAATGAAAAGCCTGAATTATTCAGCCCCCTGGTCTCTATAGAATTGTTTATTGGGTGTCTCCAGACCATATAAAGTTGGACCATTACTTTTATGAAATGAGATATCGTTCATTACTGTTGCAGTAACTTCTTTTTCTCGCCTGTTGGTCTCAGATCACTCCTAATTAGGTGCTCTATAATGTACCCTCCTCCAGCTGAACTTCCTTAGTATAAATTAGCGTTCTACCTAAAAAAGGTAAATTAACCTAAGCGAAAGCATAAATTTCTGCAGTAAATACATTACACATCACCTTTTCACTACACTCCAAAACGGATTCCCTACCTTGCTCCTAACCATACTCATCGAACTATTTATGTCCTTATATTTATAAAAGAAAACTAAAATTCTTACTCATATTCATTTTATTGACCGTAATATCAGTCGAGGTCTATAATGTTCATTAATCTTATTTTCTCATTTTTCAGGCTCGCTAGAATTATACAAAACTAAAGATTATGTGGAGCAACACTCTGGCATCAGGGTAAGAATTCAAGAACAGTTCCAACTTTATAAATTTTTTTCTCGATTTCCCTTCGACCAAATATTTGTGATAATATTTCTAATGGCATTCCAACCCGTCATCACAAAGGTTTCCATTTTTTCATCCGTTGCTTTGAAACATGATTATTCTGTCAGTCACAGGGCTTGACATTTTCCCTTTTTGAACAACATTACTTCGCTACCTATCCTCCAAATGATAAACATTTTCTCCGTCTATTCTTCTCAACTGGAATGGAAATCAAGAGACCATTTTGTCTGTGAACTATCTACAATGATTTTAAGATACAGGTAATAATCAATTTGTGATCGAATTTGATCTTCTGGTTGAGTTGCCAACAGAGAGTCTGCGTTATTACGACCGACACCTACCACACGCAATAGTGGGTAGCACACAAAGAGTTCTAGACTTTTATACACTCCCAGGAAATTCGATATCTTAAGAATCGACGGAGGCTGTTGGCTTCATAAAAACAACTCGACTTGGCCATTCTAGAGGCAATGATTGCCACAGTCTCTTTTCGAAAGAATTAATCCTCACGCCTTTTGTTTGCTTTTTTTGATTACCTGCAATACGGAAAGTTGGAACAGGACAAAGGCGGGTGTAGAAAACCAACATGTCAATATCTTGCGTAGTCTTAAAAGATTTTTTATAGAAAATATTGCATTAGGAGATCATCAGGATGCCGTCATCATGAACATTATCCACAAGAAAATCAAATAATGCTGGAGTGTCTGAAAGGGTTTTAAGAAGTTCCAAAATGGCATTTCGACCCCTTTTTCACGTGACAGACATGTTGTCTGCTGAGATGTTACTTTTTATGATACTCCTTCCACTTGGGAGTTTTCAAGGCACACGAGATACCCAGACCTACATTCGCTATTAGTAATTGGAGTTGGAGTCGAAATTGAAACACAATCAGGGGCTTATAAGTACAGTAAGAAGGAAATTGAGTACATAAGAAACATATGCAAGTTCATTTTATGGCCTCAACTGGGTTGGAACAACATTTATATTATCGATAGCCTTTGAATATCGCAACAGACTGCAACGATTCCAAGAAATACACATATTGGAAATTTTAATTCCATACGCAACCCAAAAAAGTCAGAATTTTATTCGCTACTAACATTGTTGAATTTATGGAATTCGACTTCACAATGGGGAAACCCAAGTTCCATATTTGGATTTTCCATACTTCATAAATATTTTTCTATAACATTGTTCCTAAATGTGTGGATTAATGAGGTGCATTATTGGAATATTGCAGCCAACAATTTGAATATTTTGTCTTATTAATGTCGATTCTTGTGAATTATAATTTGACGGTATTGTGGCTAACCCATAGCGTCTTATCAGTGTTTCGACGGAAGGCACGCTCTTCCACCATAACTTAAGTGAGAACTGCAGTGATACTGGAGATGGTGTTGTTTTAACCGTTCCTCATGCTGCTGTTGCACTCTAACAAGACAGGACACCTAAGAAGCACTGATGGAGCGAACTCGCGTAAAGCTCGAAAGATGTTGTCAGACAAATCTTTCCCCAAGGAACTTCCATCCAAATTAGGAAACATCAGACTTGCATAGTTTGCGCCCCAATGAAGGCTTCCGAGCTAAAGAAAAGAAGGAGGCTTTCTATAAAAATTTCAGTATACTCCAAGTATGCTCCTCAAAGACAACATTGTGATCCTTATAGGAGATCTGCATGTGAAAGTACGCTGTGATAATGCATTGATTGAACATGGAATATGGAAACAAGATTTTGGTGACGGTAACAGCAATGATAGAAGATGATTTGTAAACGACAGTCTTTATGGTTCAATGTTCCGCTTGAAGTGCAATTCGAACTCTCCTCTGAAGGGTACAACTTACCCGTAGTACTTAATATAACTTGAAATCAAGCGGGCATGCGCCTTTCACCCCAGTTTAGTCACCATTGTGTATGGGCACTCTGAAGTAACAGATAATATTTATCCCCTGATAAATAACCTCCGATCAGATACGCACATTGTTGGTGCGAAGCTCAAAGCTAAGACTTATTTGTAGGTCGTGTTAAGGAGGCTATTGGCTACAAGAATCAAAATAATAGGAAGGAAGTAATGAAAAAAGAATGCAAGGTTAGTAACAGTAGGCCGTCGATATCCCATAACTGCAGTGCCTTGATAGTGGGACACTCGACTATAGTGGAATTTAATGTTACAAAAAAAATATAGAGAAGTTAAACTGAAATGTACACCATATCTCTTTGAGAAGAGTTCAATACTGTGTCATTTTCATCAATAGACCTGCCCTAACAGGAAACTTGAAGTATCCTGAACGCGTCAAATGCGCTGTCTGGCGTTCTGACCGCCTTCATCTAAAGTACAGGCTCCCTCGTATCCTTTCTCTAACATAGATGTTGCCCTTATAGACTTTCCGGACTAAATCGTCCTTATGCGAACCCACTTTCCGCAGCTTATCCAGCAAGTCTTTGCCCCCAGTCGTAGGTCGTAAACGCCCCTTAAATTATTTGCCTGTTTTCTCTCCGCTGGGCTCTACTCTCTTGCAGTCCACCCTTGATAATTGGGTCCATTGGTGTTCGGTCAACAAGCTAACACTGAATGTCATCAAATGCCACTGGATGTGCTATTCGCTTAAACCCTCCCGACATCCTTTCCCTATTCTCTTAATAGATAACCCCTTTCACTACTGACCTCCTTCCAAAACCTGGGTATAATATTCGACAACACACTTCGTTTCAACTCCCACTTCGTTGACATCATCGATAGAGCTTCCTAAATGTCTGATTTTATCCTATGTTCCTCCTCCGACTTTACTTCAGCCCTCCTTAACACTCTTCCACTCCCTTGTCAGAAATGTCCTTGAATATTGCTGTGTAGTCTGGCCCCATTCCGCATCCGTGACTGTCGCGCTCTTGAAGTTGTACAACGCGAATTCACCCAGACCCTCTTTTACAAAAAGAACCTTCCACGGGTTGTCTATCAGGCACGACTCCGCACCTTCAATGTCCCCTCCCTGAAGCAACGCGGTATCTTCCATGATATGTGCACTCTTTTCAAACTCTACAATTGCCTGATGGACCGCTCTGCCAACTCGGATATTAATTTCCACGCCGCATCTCAAAACGGATATTTTTGAAGTACCCTGCGCAGAGCTCGACATTTACTTTCCATTTATAAACATCAGAATATCTTTATGTCAACTAGGGGTTTTTTAAATAGGCACACGTACATATGTAGGTATAGTCGCTTTACAAGCTCAAATGGCCCCATCTGTGAGTCTTCAGCTAATTTCACCTTCACCCCAAAATGGATCATTGTAATGGTGAAATGCTGAATCAGTAAGAATCTGCACGACCTGCTTTTTTGTTCCTGGAAATGGTGCTTATCCAATAGTTTGGAACAAAGACCATCATCATCAACGGCGCAAGAGCCGGCATCCGGTCTAAGCCTGCCTTAATAAGGAACTCCAGACATCCCGGTTTTGTCAGGAGGTCCACCAATTCGATATTCCTACGCCATCGCTCTATCTCAGTCAGGGTCTGTCTCGTCTTCTTTTTCTACCATAGATATTACCCTTATAGATTTTCCAGGCTGGATCATCCTCATCTATATGGACTAAGTGACCCGCCCACCGCAGCCTGCTGAGCCGGATTTTATTCACAACTTGACGCCGCGGTATCGCTCATAGATTGCGTCATTATGTAGGCTACGGAATCGTGCATCCTCATGTAGGGGGCCAAAAATTCTTCGGAGGATTCTTCTCTCGAACGCGGTCAAAAATTCGCAGTTTTTCGATAAGAACCCAAGTCTCCCAGGAATACAAACCCTAGTTTCGAGCGAAACAGTTTTTGGAAGCTGAAATAGGCTCATTTGGCTGACAACAACCGTGCGCGGTTTTCATCGTCATAGCTGTTATCGGTTGTGATTTTCAACCCCAGATAGGAGAAATTTTCAACGGTCTCGAAGTTTTAGTCTCCTATTTTCATTGTTTTCTTTTGACCAGTGCGTTCATTCTTTTGGTTTTGGCGCTGACGCTGCCACCAGGTACTTCGTCTTGCCTTCATTAATATGTAGCCCAACATGTTGTGCTGCCTGCTCGATCTGGATGAACATCTCGGGTTGTTCGTCCCATGATGTCGATATCACCAGCATAGGCCAGTAGTTGGGTAGACTTAAAGAGGAACGTACCCCTCGCATTTACCTCAGTATCACGGATCACTTTCTCCAGGGCCAGGATGAAGAGGACGCATGATACGCATCTCCTTGTCGTAGACCGTTGTTGATGTCGAATGATCTTGAGAGTGATCCTGCTGCTTTTATCTGACCTCGCACATTGGTCAGGGTCAGCCTAGTCAGTCTTATTAATTTCGTCGGGATACCGAATTCTCTCATGGCTGTGTACAGTTTTACCCTGGCTATGCTATCATAGGCGGCTTTAAAGTCGATGAACAGATGGTGCAACTGTTGTCCATATTCCAACAGTTTTTCCATCGCTTGCTGCAGAGAGAGAATTTGACCTGTTGCTGATTTGCCTGGAGTGAAGCCTCTTTGGTATGGGCCAATGATGTTCTGGGCGTATGCGGCTATTCGACCTAGCAAGATAGTGGAGAATATCTTATAGATGGTACTCAGCAACGTGATACCGCTATAATTGCTGCAATGCGTGATATCCCCCTTTTTATGTGTGAGACAGATAATGCCTCGTTGCCAATCGTCAGGCATTGATTCGCTGTTCCACATCTTGAGCACAAGTTGATGAACAACTTGGGGTAATTGGTCACTTCCATATTTAACCAATTCGGCTGTAATTCCATCGGCTCCTGGGGACTTATGGTTTTTAAACTTTTATGCTTAGTGGTGGCAATATTTGTCCGTCGTCTTGAGTTGGCAGGACCTCGAACTCGTCGATATTTTCGTTGTTGGACAGTTCATCAAAATACTCAACCCATCACTCCAATATGTCCATTCTGTCAGAAATCAAATTTCCCTCTTTAACTCGGCAGGATGAGTATCGTAGTGTATAAAGTTTCATCCTGCTGACTTGTTGGTAAAACTTCCGCGCCTGGTGCGGTTGCTCCCTGAACTTTTCTAGTTCAGAGACTTGTTGGTTCTCCCAGACCCACTTTTTCTGTCTGGGAAGTCCTTTCTTCGCTCGACGGAGTTCATGATAAGTCTCGGCGCCTGCCCGCGTTCTTTGAGAATGCAACATTAATCGGTATACAACATTCTTCCGTTCCGTTGCTAGCTTACATTCATCGTCAAACCAGCCATTCCAACTCTTTTTGCAACTGGGGCCAAATATGTGTGTGGCCGTATCAATGAGAACGTTCTTCAGGATCTCTCTTGACTGCGGTTATTGGGGCATCCATTTCGCTCTTATAGAAGTTGCGGAGGGCTGTGTTATGAATGGCTTCAGTATTCACTTTCACCTGATTTTCAGAGGGGATTGTAGGTGGCGTCATAATTCGAGCTCGGAACACTATGCCAACAAGATACTCGTCCGAGTCTATATTCGCCCCCTATATTTTCTGACTTTCATCAAGGTTGAAATTCATCCCGTCTGGAGAGGCCCACGTATGTGGACCGCTTTTCGCGCATACCAGGTATTTCCGACAACCATTTCGTGCGATACTGCTAACTGAATAATCCGCAGCCGTTATCATTGGTATCCCTATGTAAGATATGGGAGCCGACGTATCGCCTGAATATGGGCTCCGTCCCTACTTGACTGTTGAAATCTCCAAGTATGATTTTGATATCATACTTGGGATTAGCTTCGAGGGTCCGCTCAACTGCTTCGTAGAAAGTATCCTTCTCCAACTCTGCAGTCTCCTCCGTAGGGGCGTGAACCTTTGTCAGGCTTATATTTCTAAACTTGCCTCGCAAACGCATAGCCATTCGCTTATATTTTCAAAGCCGATAGCATTGGAACAAAAATAGTCCCCTAAATTTCAGACGCGACGGAAAAGTCTGTCTGTTCTCTCACCGGATCCAGTTGAAAGTATTCTGTGCTGTTGCTATATGGGAGCAGCACATGGAAGGTGACAACAACTGTTACTCAAAAGCTCCAAACCTTCTTCAACATTTGTCTGCGAAGTATCATCGGAATACAGTTGCCTAATACTACTTCTAACAAAAAACTTAGTCGGTGTGCAGGCCTGTCACCCGAGGGCGATGGGTTTGGAAGGCGGAAATGGCAGTAGATAGGTCACACATTGAGGAAGGGCGACATTTCCACTGCTGGCTGCGTCTACTGTCCCAAGATGGTCGTAGACTAAGCCCCATTTACGTATCTAACGTAAATAATTGATTAAAGTTGAAATAATAGTTACAGTCCATTGCCAGAACCTCAGCTCTTGAGTTGCTTTGATTATCTTTCTTTAAAATATAAATTTTGATATGCGGGAAAATAAAATTATAACTAAATATATGAAATGAACTTAATGGGCAGAGTGTGACTTTCTAAATCTTTTTTGAATTCATGCGAAATCAAAATCGCCACCTTCATTCATCTACCACTGAATTAATTTCTTGAACTTGTGAATTCAAATAAATTGTTGCACTTGTTGGCCGCAACAATCGATTCAGGGAGGAATTTCCCTGGGTACGTATTGTTCTCCATCCGTTTTAAGTTTGAATTCAATACGCTTTTGTCATACCGTTTTGAATCGACAGTCAAGTGCCTCTACAAACACTTAACCTGCCAATATACCTCATGCAGTGCGCACTTGACAACTTGTGCAATGCACTCCAAATTTCCTCGATTTGCAAACCCTACTTCAATACCAGAAGACCAAGAAAGACACTTGAAACATTTGAATTGGGGGTGCGCTTTTTCCAGCCCTTTAGCTACCGTGGACAAATAACGAAAACAAAAGCCGCATGCGGTAAATGACTTCTTTGCAGCCAACAAAGAGTTTTCCCTGCTCCTTTTGGCGGAATCTTCCAGGACCAGGGCTACGTATGCCTGAAAGAGAACAAATCGAAAAACGCCAACCAATCCTAGTTCCAGCGACACAAAGCCACTGAGTAATTTATTTTTGCCAAACTCGAGACTGATAAAATTTGCATTTTAAATTGTAAATTATCGATAATTTATGAACTGGAAGTCTGAAGGGGGTTGCGTCCATGCCAGCGCTATCATCTCTTTTGTAAGCTTAAAATTTTGTCGCCTTTGTTCAAGACGCGTAGACCGTGCCAATGTTTTGCTTGCATTTGTGTTTGCCAAATGGGAGGATGTGTCGTGTGTTAAAATGCTTTTCAAGTCCTTTTTTAGGGGCAAAAAAGCATTTTATCATGTGCTAAGCTTTCCTCCTGTGATTTATGACTGAGGTGCTTCTGCAAAACATTCCGGCTCAATTTGTTCCCGTGGTTTTGTGATGGCGGAAGGTGAAATTGGAAGCATTCTATGGACTCACGCTTTAAGTATGCAACAAAAATATCTGAAACTGGTATGCAAGGAGCAAATAAAGCTGAAGCAGCATAATATGGACGTAAGGATATTTGTCGATCGATTTCATAAAACAGGAATAGTAAGATGCTTACTGGAAGCTGAATTGTACCACATTCTATTGTTATTGCGGTAGCTATAGTGCCCTTAGTTGTACAAAACAACTGCCAGCCCTTTGTAACTCAGTATTCATGTTTCGGCTTTCTTCAATTAAATCAACTAAACTAAGTACATATTCCTGCAAGGAAGGAAGTAAACGCATTTCGGTGTACATGGTTAATACTCTTCCAAACGTTCTGACCGACTTTATGACATCTGCTTGCGTGCCTTTGAGTGCTTCAAGTGAGTATTTATGACTTCAATTACGACCCTCATATTCCTCCTCCTACAAGCAACACCTAAGAATTTTATTATGATATGCATTGTTGAGTCAATGAATGCCAACGGCACCCCCAACGTTGTAAATTGATTTAATCCTATTCGAATTATTATGTCGAAGTGTCGCTTGCTCCTGGAGCGCGCAATAGGAATCCCGAAAATCAATGGTAGTAAGGATCAAGGATATGAATATAATTAAGTAATTGTTTCTGGGATTTGTACGAGGATCGCCATTCTTCAGAATCATATAGACCGAAAAGTGATAATCTTCCACATCAAACAAAGAACTTTGCCCCAATGTATCTGGGTTTCCGATTTTTATAATAAACATACATTTATTCATTAAAACCGGAGCGCGTCTCTACACTGCCCCACCCCAGTCTGGACGATGTCGTCGCTGAGTAGAAGGCCTTGATGGCCGCTTGGTTGTCGGCCAGAATGGCTGTGTTATGCTTGGGGCTCGAATCTCGCTCCAGCCATCGGCAGACTTCCAAAATCGCCAGTACGTCCGCCTGGAATACACTGGCGAATCCTAGGAGACCATGCGACTTAAATACACTGTGTGTATTCGAGAAAACACCCGCGCCGACTCCACAGGCCATCTTTAATCCGTCCGTAAAGAATACCGTGTCATAACCTTGCAACATACCGCCGGTCTTCCACTTTGCCTTGTTTGGAAAGTCCAAAGCAAAGCTGCTCGTGAAGTTCAACTTGCGTGTGGCATAGTCCGTGGGGAATGCCCAGATTTCCCGAGGTACTTCGTCTAGGATGTTGCTGTGGCCGTAGGACTTCGCTGCCCAGTATCCGGACTCACGTAGTCTGATCGCACTGCACGCTGCAAAGTATTTAATGCGGAGGTCTAGGGGGAGGAGATACAGGAGTACATTGAGAGCATCTGCCGGGCAGGCCTGCAGAGCCCCAGTAGCACCTGCACACGCGGTTCTGTTAAGCTTTATCCTATTGTATTTTTTCTTCAAAGCCTGCCACCATACAATAGAGCCGTACGTTACGATCGGACGCACTACAGAGAACCATCCTCGAGCGGAAACCCCATTTCCTTGCAGAGGTTCTCTTGCAGGCATAGAAGGCTATACATGCTGACAGGCACACCTTTCGCAACGCTCCTTCCATGATGTCGCTCATAATGGACAGAAACATCCCTAATACTAATATCACCAAGTCGTCGGCATACGCCACTACCTTCACCCCGCTGCTGTAATATGTACGTAAAATTTTGTCCATTACTATTAACCAGAGCACCGGTGAGATGACGCCACCCTGGGGCGTGCCTCTGTTCACAGCTCTGGTCAAGTGATTGCCTCCCAGATCCGACTGGATTATCCTGGTACTTAGCTTCCTTGATGGCGTTGGTACTGATGTTGTTAAAGGCTCCCTCTATATCCAAAAAGGCAGCTAGTGTATACTACTTGTACTGCAGCGACCGCTAAACCGTGCCAATTACCTCATGGAGGGTGGTTTCTGTGGATTTTCCTTTGAGGTAGGCATGCTGGGAGAGAAAGGCGTTCTCTCCATAACCGTCCTTAAGTGAACGTCCAGGACGCGCTCTAAGGTCTTCAGCACGAAAGAGGTCAGGCTGATTGGTCGAAAGTCCTTCGCGGACTCATGACCGCGCTTGCTCGCTTTCGGTATAAAAACCACTCGTGCGCGCCTCCAAGACTTTGATACGTATCCTAAAGATATGCAGCTCAACAATCTCAACAAGCCACGGCACAACCCTTTTCTGCTGCTTCTGTAGCATGACTGGCATTATGCCATCAGGGCCTGGAAATTTGTATGCGGAGAAGCTGTTTATAGCCCAGCCAATCTTATCCTCGGTAACTACGATTTGATAGACTCGCACAGCTGGTCTGGTCGCAAACCCTCCAAGCACGGATCTGGCTCACAGTCCTCCTCGCTGGCGGAGAAGTGCGTTTGAACCAGCAGCTCCAAGGTTTCATTAGAAGATTCCATCCAGGAGCCTTCCGACTTTCTAAGAAAGGATGGGCTCTTATGTTCTTTGGACAGAATCTTACTGAACCTCGCGGTCCTGATGGCCGACTTGTACTTCTTCAGGCAGTCCTTGTATGGCTGCCAGTATTTTTGCCTGTAGCAGATGTTGAAGATTTCTCTGGTCAGCTTGCTGAGGCTGGAGAGATCTTCATTCCACCACGATGACATGGTCTTTTTGCTGTACTTAGTAGGGCGCGAGACTTTAAATGCGGTATCAAATGCCTTTTCCAGAGCCCCGACCTTTAACTCCAGTTCGTCTGTCGTGCCAATCTTACCAATTTGCGCACCGGAGAGTTTGCTCTTAATTACTTGACCAAAGTTTCTCCAGTCGATCCTCCTGGGGTCTCTGAAGGTTTTGTAGACTTCTGGGGCGAGATCTAGACTGAAAGGTATCCAACTGTGATCAGAGAAGGATCTCTGGTCAAACACTCCCCAGTCCTCCACCCTACGAATTCCAATTTCGGTTATTAGGGTGTTATCAAGGACTTCCTGCCAACCGTCGCAGTTCTCCGAGCAGGGGGAATGGAAGGTTGGTGTACTGCCCCTGTTACACACCGATAGGTTTGAAGTAATATTGTTGATTTTCGAGCTAATGCCTATCAGCAGGTTCGCTTTCTTTGTTGCTATGGTGTTCGTCAGATGTTCTAGTTCTTCTGGCGGAGTTGATCGGTCGTGAACTATGTAAGCCGAGGAAATATACACGTTCTCTGCCCCCACCTGCTCCAGCTTGACCAGTCGTGGTCGGTGGAACTCTGGTCCGGACACAGAAAAGCGTGCAGACTCTTCCTCGCAAGAATACATGCTCTAGGTTTATCCTTATCAGGATCTCCTGTGCTGTGGAATAAATTAAAATATTTGCTTTGGAGCCCTTTGATGGTTATGCTGATTAACTTCACCATTTTTCAGCTACTTGTCTCTATTCTTAAAATTTAGGTCAGAGAAACCAAGGTAGCCTTTCAAGTCCATCTTCAGATTTTAGCCATCAATTTGTAATGCAAGGATAACATTCCCATTGCTTTTCGATTCGATTACACTCCCCTCCTCGCTTACGAGATCAACATTCAGGTTTTATTCTTTGGCAAATCCCCAGAGCTGGGTGCCGTACTTCAATATGGACCTTAGGATACAGGATTATACATTAACATGAGTGTCCGGATAGGGAACTGGTTAGAGCACGAGATTGTCGTCATTGGTGGCAATGTGGGATTTATACTCGTATCGTAATTTGACGTCGGATGGACTCAACTGTGAATGAGTACCTGAGTCCAGTCAGGGTAATAATCTCGGACGAACGCAATGCAATGAATGAAATGCTCTAACACACTTGAAGGCCCTGATCGAACAGGATTGTTGCGCCAACGATTATGATTATTATTCTCAGGTAATAAGTTCCTAGCCAGGAGCTTTATTAGGAGGCACATTTGTTTTAATTTCTGTCTTCAGCTCATTTAGTTTCACACGGCGTATTGGGTAATGGTCCACTTTTTTTATTAAGGTTTTGTGTGAAACAAAACCTTATTAGAATCGATTCGATGTCTGTCTGTCTGTCTGTCTGTCTGTCTGTCTGTCTATCTGTCTGTCACAGCCGATTTATTCGAAAACGGCTGAACCGATTGTCACGAAAATTGATAGGAGTATGTGATCTGCCGTTCCCTTTACATGCAGCAACTGACGCCATTTTGTGTTAAGTTTAAGGGGGGGCTCCCCATACATGTGAAAGGAGGGTGCAAAATTTTTTTTCATAAAATGTGGCCATGTAGGGTATCAAATGAAAGGTCTCAATTAGTACTTTTCGAAACTGGTTCAATATTTGACATTGGGTGAAATATAGGGGAGTGAGGGCTCAAAATATGACCCCCAAAAAGTGTAACAGGTCTCGTTCCCAGAACCTATCCAACCGAAAAATCTGAAAAAAATCTCAGTGGTGCATCTCTACGAAATCTAGGCCTCAAAATATATCCGGTTCCGATATCTGCACAAATAAAGTTAATAATAGTATATTTCCACATTTTAGAAATTTACCCGGCACCCCCCTTATGTTCATCCCAGAAGTACAAAATTTGGCACGGGTATAATGAAGAATATAGTGCACAATTTGGTCAAGTTTGAGGAAAATCCAACTATTATTAACAAAGTTATAGGGGGTGAAACTTTACAATTTTTTGTAAATTTCGTTCACTCTACAACCTGATGACGTCATCATCACATATCAATTCCTCAATGCCACAACGAAGTTAGTTCGTATGAATTGGGTGGAAAAGGATTATTTTGTTTTAGTTTTTTAGTCATTTGTATATGAATATCAATTATTCCAACGAGACATGTGTGTATGTAGGTATATAGTATATGCGTGCTAATGAACTTTGCGGGTAGAACCTAATTCAGATAAATATAAGAAGTAAATCGGAAATATGGGTATGATCAATTTACATATATACGTGCCTATATGTGTACAGTATTCGAAAATAGGCAGTTTTTTTGTTTAGGGTGAGCGTAACATCTACGGCTGTAATATGTACGTATGTCTCGTAGTTTTGTAGCTGTATACGGGTAGAAAAATGTGCGTTGAAATTTCTTAGATAAGATGAACACAAAACCTTTATACCCGAAGCACGAGCTTCCGGTATTCCGACTTGTTTGTGTTAAGGGGGTCATCCCGTGTGTCGGGTTGGAGAAATCGATTTTTTTTTTTTTGCATGAATTGTATCTATATATAGTGGAGAATATGTGGGCAAAGGGATTTTCCGATATTCCGAGTCGTTCAGAAATTACAGGGTTAAACAGGTAAGGAGTTTGCAGCCGCGACTAGATGAGAAAGAGCATCGAATCTTTTTTTACCTGTTAGTTTTTTACCTGAGCCTTATAAATTCGAACACAGGTATAAATATAAAAAGATGGAAAACCAATCAATTGTCTAAACTTATTTGCTGTTTGGAATAAAAAGGATAATCCAGTCTAGAGTGAGCACTGAAAGGCTTTTAAGCTATACTCAGTTATATTTTGTTGTAAGTATTGTGCTGTTTGTGTGTTCAGCGATTTTTTTAAATGGATCGTACGAAGGGAGATCGCTTTAACGTTCAACGTCATGCTCGCAATAAAAAATGAATATTTCATGGGAATCGATACTTATCAGAGAAGAAAAAGGACTTCGCATCAACATCACCAAAGAAACTTTCAGCAAGCATGAACATGGATGTTCCAATTGCGACAAGTTTTGTATATTGTATATTGGATTTTACTGCAGTTGTCTCCGGTATTTCTGCAAATAATTAAATGTACGTAGTAGTAAAAAAGGAATACGTAAGACATGTCGAGAAAAGAATGGGAACGCGGCTTAGAAATGCAAAGAAGAATCACAAAGGCATTGGTGGAAGAGGGGCTGGAAAACTTACTGATAAGGACCTCACTACATTTTCTGCGCTAGCTATTTGTCGACACGCAAATTCGATACAAGAAATGAAGCAAGAAATTTGAGAAACTTTCTTCCATAATTGTTCTACAGACGAAAATCCTCAGCATCAAAATTGTTCAGCAGGCGAGGACAGTTGGTGCAAACGGCGCAAAGCGGATGCTAAAGGAGAACTGGATAGTTTTCACCACGAGAAGGCACCTTTGACTGAAGGAGTTCAAACAGTCATCAAACCAATCTACGAAGATTTGTCACGAGATGATCTCTTGAACAGATGTTTAGGAGCAGAGACCCAGAATAACAATGAGTCGTTAAATGCATTGATCTGGACTTTCGCTCCTAAACACCTTCATTCTGGGGACAAGGTCGTAGAAATAGCCACTTTTCTGGCTGTAATTATTTTCAATTAACGATTCAATGGCATTCTCAAAATCCTAGTAACAATGGGGTGTCAAGTTGGTCACATATGTCAGGTTTATGCCGACCGCCGTAATGAAGTGCGAAATTGGCGGTGCGAACGACCATCGACTGACCTCGTTAAAAGAGCCAGAATTGACACCAGAGAGCAACAATCGGCCTTACAAGACTTTTTTGAAGAAACGGAGGGTGCTCTCTATGGACCAGGAATAGCAGATTAATGGTGGGCTAAAATTTTACTGTTGATAATCACATTTAAATTTTCAAATGCATTTTTCTCGAAACTGCATCTTGAAAATCGGCTGCCACCATAGCTCAAAATCTATCAAACCAAATTCTTTGAAATTTTCACGGCTTCTTTAGTACATATTTCTACGGTCCGCAAACTAGGATAATTGCAATCGAACGGGTCGTTTTTTTTTTATTCATAAAAAAAGCCGTAAAAAAACACCAAAATTCAAAAAATTAAGTTTAAAAGCCCGCCAAAAATTTACTTTTTAATAATTTCCAATTATCCTAGTTTGCGGACCGTGGAATATTGTCCACATTAAAATGCCGTTTAGCTTTTTTTCCTCAGATGAACACAGCGCCCTCCAGCGTGGCAGCAGAAAAACACCTTTTTTTGGAGATGGGTGCATAAATTAACACCTATTCCGAAAATTAGCTACGAAATCAAGCTGAAAAATTTATCACGTATACTAGAGATATCAATAAACATATGGTGAAAAAATCATGTTTCTATCTTTATCCAGTCCTTCAAAATAATTTTTCAAAAAAAGGCAAAAAAAACGGCCTTCACACGGGATGACCCCCTTAAGCGTGTGACTCTTGAGTACCTAGATCTTGGAAGGTACTTTCTTGATGCTTCGCGAACATATCTGCCTTATTCTGTACAGCACAAACCCATTGCCCGTTTTCCTGTTTATTAGGTGGAATTTGTTGTCTGGGGTTTTTTAGATCTTTCGCGGCCTTCCACACAGAGTAGCCTATGTCTTTTTGTTCTACAAGATTTGACACATACCTATTGAAGTACTCGTTCCTGTATTTGTTATTTGAGGCTTTTAGCTTGCTTGTCTGAAAGTTTAGGGTATTTTCCTTTCCGTTGTGTGGTTTCTTTCCCATAATTTGAGCTTTATGTTTCGCTACAATTAATTCTAATCTCAGTCGATGTTTGTCTGAGCGTCTGTCTGTCTGTCTGTCTACCACACCCAATTTATTGGGAAATGGCTTTAACGATTGTCATGAAAATTGGTGAGAGCATGTGGTATGTTGTTCCCTTTAAATACAGGAAGTGGCACCATTTTGTGTTAAGTTTAAGGGTGGGCTCCCTATACATGTGAATGGAAGGTGCAATATTTTTTTCACAGAATGTGGCCGTGTGGAGTTCCAAATGAAAGGCCTCAATCAGTACTTTTTGAAACTGGGGATCCCATACATACACAAGGGGAGCGTAAATTTTTTTCACCAAATTTAGTCACGTAATTTCCATAGCCGATCTCAGTTTTAACATTTGTTGGAAAGGTGGGGAACGCGGGAGGACGAAACTGATCATTTCTTTAATGGGCCCATTCTCAAAAACTACCCATCTGAAAAAAGAAGCTGGTAATATATGGTGCCTAGACTCCGAAATACCCTCGATACTGATACCCGTTCAAATAAAGTTAATAATAGTATTACATTACTATAATTTTTAGTAATTGACTGCAAAGCCCCCCTTAAGTTCATCCTAGCACCACGAAATTTTGCAGCAATATAGACTATAACATAGAGCATAATCCTACCTAATCCTAATCCTAATCCTAATCCTAGTTCAAAGTTATAATAGGTCAACATTGTCGATTCTTTGCAAATTCAATACTCTAAATGTCAATATCACCTGAAAGTGTATATTCTCACTTAATATATGCATATACTACGTGCTACGTACTAATGGGACAAATGCACAGTCAAATGTCTTTATGAAAGAAATACATTAAACCTTTCATACCTGAAGCGTCCGGCTTCCGGCTTCCGGCTTCTGGTTTCCCAACTTGCTTTATTTGTTTAGAATAAGCATAAGACCTACGTTCTGTAATATGTAGGTATTTCTTCTGCTTTGAAAAAAATAAGAAGGAATATTTTGGGTTTACGAATGGAAAAATGGGCGTAGAAACTTTCTCACTTAAGATGAACAGAAAACCTTTATACTCGAAGCGCCAGCTTCCAGTATTCCCTGTGTGGAGTTGCCAAATCTCCCATCAGGCGCGTCCCTTCGTGCGGATAAGGGAATGCTCGGTGAATGTGTCATGGCCATGCACATGCACGCATCCGGAGATGTGCGTGTATGAGCATGTTTATGCGCAGGCCGGGTAGGTGGGAAGTCAACGCCCACCCGTGGATAAAAATTGGCTATGGGAAGGATACCCAGAAATAAAACCAAACATGGAGGAGCAGAAAAAGAATGAAGTTACGGTGCAGGGCTTCGGAAACCCAGTGCCGGCGGTTTTTGGGAGTGAGCAAGGCCGTCGATATCCAACGACCGCAGTGCCTCAGTAGTGGGAACCTTGGCTACTGTGGCATCTAATGTTACAAGCGTACGGGAGAAACTTGAACTGGCTCCAGTGATGGATCCGTTCAGAAGGAGCTCGATTTTTCGCAGGTCCCTCCCACACGGGCACAAGCCCCCACGATCGCTACCCCCAGTGGGAAGCGTATAGCGGTAGTCTTCGATGAGGAAGAATCACTGACACCGATTCACCCGAGCGATGTTTTGGGCAATGATCAGTCTGGAGCTGCCTTTACTGCCCTCGGTAAAAAGATCATGGAGCTGTGTGAGTTTATAAAGGAGCGCAGGAACATTCACCAAAATATAAGGGCCATGATAAGAAGCATCCGTTTGATGTACGGCAAGGCCCAGGATGAACGAGTAGGGAAGTCGCCGATTGGAAAAGTGAACCAGGCAGCTCAAGTAACGCCGGTTCAAAACACAAAAGGGGAGAAACCGAGGAAGAGGCTGCGCGAAAAGCTGAATGACTCAACACGCCAGCAAACCCCGAAAAGAAAAAAGGACTCAACTCCCAAAAAGGCGGAGTTCATGAAAAGTATGTCTGAAGCTACCAGGGAAAATACTGCAGTGGCTACCTCGAGAAAAGGGATCGAACCTTCAAAGACGGATGCGGAAGCTTGGAGGAACGTAGAACCGCGGAAAAGAAATTATCGGAGGAAGATTAGACCGGAGGTGATTTTCATTTCCAAACGAGGCGAAGGGTCATACGCCGACATTCTCAGGAAAGTGAAGGCAGACCCCGAACTCACCAATTTGGGAGACAACGTCAGGCGTATTAGACGGTCGCAGAAGGGAGATCTTATGTTGGAACTTAAGAAATCCAAGGATGTAACCGCGGACAAATTCTTAAGACAAATCGGGAAGACTTTAGGGCAGGAAGCCGACATAAGAGCTAGCAGGCCGGAGATCACTATAATCTGCAAAGATATAGATGAAATCACGACGAAGGAGGAGGTTCGCGAAGCGTTCGAGAAACAGATCGATCTTGCCGGACTACAAGAGTCAGTGGTGAAAACGCTAAGGAAAGCCTATGGGGGAACACAAACCGCGGTGGTAGCGTTTGGGTCAAAGACCAAACGGGCCAAGCAGCGCTGTGGACTTGTGGAGAACAAGCCTTCCAGGAAATAATGGAGCACCCGGAGGAGGGCTTCATCAGAGCGAAGGTGAAGGGCATCCACATCTACAGCTGCTATGCTCCACCCAGCGCTACACTCGTCGAGTATGAGCGGATGCTTGCCGCTCTTGTTTTGGATGCAAGAGGACGTTGGCCGATCATAATAGGAGGCGATTTCAATGCGTGGGCTCTTGAATGGGGCAGCCGGATAACTAATGTCAGGGGACGTATTCTCCTCGAAGCATTCGCGGAGCTGGACGTGGTACTGGCGAATGTTGGGTCTTCGTACACTTTCCGGGAAAGGGGCCTGGGGGTCTATAGTGGACCTGACATACGTGAGTGCCACTTTAGCCAGTAGAATCGCTTGGCATGTCAGTGAGGACTATACTCACAGCGACCACCAGGCAATCTGCATAGAGATCAAGGGCGGATCGAACTCGAAAAAGAGTTTTCGCAAAATGCCGGTTGGTATGCTTGGCTGGACAGTGAAAGCGTTCGAGGGGGACACGTTCTCCGCGGTGCTCAAATCCGACATATCCCTGAATGGTACGGCTGGAGAGAAAGCCACCCAGATCACTCGATGGGTGACGGAAGCATGCGATGCTACTATGCCCAGAAGGCGATTGCTCCCCAGTAGGCAACCCAACTACTGGTGGAACAACGAAATCGCAAGTTTGCGAGCCGCATGTTTTCGGGCAAGGAGGCTTTGCCAGAGGCTCAGGGGAAAACCCGGTGGCGACGGTCGAGAGAAGGCACACAAGCAATTGCGTGGCCGCCTAAAAGAAGCCATTCGGAGGAGCAAAAAGAACTGCTTCAAACAGCTGTGCGACCATGCCGACATAAACCCTTGCGGCGAGGCTTACAGAGTGGTGATGAAAAGGCTGCGGAAATCACCCCAGGTGACCTGTCCGCGCCTCCTGAAACAGATTGTTACCACTCTGTTCCCTCACCACGAAAATAGGGGAAGGCAAGTTTTTGTCCAGCCAAATGACGGCATAATACCGCCTGTAACTGTGGAGGAGCTGCGGGAAATATGTGGTAGGTTCGGTGACAACAAGGCTCCAGGTTTGGATGGCATCCCCACCCGAGCTTTGAAACTGGCAGTGAAGACTAGGCCCGACCTTTTCGTCAACACCTTCGAGGCGTGCCTAAAAGAAGGAATATTCCCTGCCCAGTGGAAAAAGCAAAAGTTGGTGTTGCTTCCGAAGCCTGGCAAGCAACCTGGAAACCCAGCGTCGTATCGTCCTATCTGCCTGTTGGATACAATGGGGAAGATGATGGAGAGAGTCATCTACAACAGACTCCTGCCCATCGTCGAAGCCAGGAATGGTTTGTCGGAACGCCAGTTTGGTTTCCGACGCGCCCACTCTACGGTCGACGCAATTGGCATGGTGGTAAACCTGGCAAAAGGTGCACTGATTTCTGGCGGCTGCTGTGTCGTGGTGGCGTTGGATGTCAAAAACGCATTCAACTCGGCCAACTGGAATAGAATTAAACGGGCGTTGGCTGACATAGATGTCCCCGGATACTTAGCGAATTTGGTAGAAAACTACCTCTCAGAGAGGACTCTCTGGTGCGGGACGGATGGGGGCCCCAAAGAGTACATGGTCACAGCCGGGGTACCACAGGGATCGGTACTTGGTCCCCTGTTGTGGAATATCATGTATAATGGGGTGCTTGCTCTTCCCGTCCCAGAGGGGACTACGATTGTCGGCTTTGCTGATGACCTAGCTGTGGTTGTTGCAGCAAAACACCCAGAAGATGTGGAGGTTTACGCAACAGAAACAGTGAGAGCGGTAAAGTCCTGGCTAGAAAAGGCCGGGCTGACCTTGGCGGACGCGAAAACGGAAGCGGTCTTAATAACGAAACGCAGGAAAAATAACACTGTAAAAGTGGAGGTCGGTGGACATGCGGTCGTATCAAAGCCGGCTATCAAATACCTGGGGGTAATAATTGACACCAAATTGAGTTTTAGGGAGCACCTAGAGTATGCATGCCAAAAGGCAGCCAGTGCCACCATGGCACTTGCAAAAATGTTGCCAAATATTGGTGGGCCGAAACATTGCCGGAGGTTGGTGCTAACCGGAGTGGTGCGCTCCATCCTGCTCTACTCGTCGCCTGTGTGGGCAGAGGCGCTTGCAAACTCTCAGAGACGGAAGCAGGTGAACTCGGTTTACCGGCGGATGGCTTTGAGGGTTGGCAGTGCTTTTAGAACCACATCAGATGAGGCAGTATTGGTGGTGGCAGGCATGATCCCGGTTGACATTCTGGCCAAAGAAATGAGTGTCCTGTACAATGCAAGACACATGGAGGGGCATGCAACGCAGATGGGACGAGTCTGCGAAAGGTCGGTGGACGCACAGGCTCATTCCCAACATTAGGGTGTGGCTTGAGCGAAAACATGGGGATACCAGCTACCACATTACCCAGTTCCTCACGGGACACGGTGGTTGCTACAGGCAGTATCTGCACCGCTTTGGGTTGGATGATTTTCCGAACTGTCCCAGATGCGATGGCATACCGGAGGATCCAGAGCATGTGATGTTTCACTGCCCACGATTTGCGATAGAAAGAAGGAGCTTAAACCAGGTGCTGGGCAGGAGCGGGACCCCGGAGAGCTTGGTTACTGAGATGCTGGAGTCCGAGGAGAAGTGGCTTACGGTTAGCTCCGCAATCATCCAAATGCAGGAGGAGTTGCAGAAGGAACAAAGAAGGAGGAAAGCTGCAAATAGGAGAAGGATGAGTGCCTAAGAGCAAACCTACCCCGCGAAGTAATACCTCAATGGTGGTCCCGCGGGGTTGGAGCTGGAGCTGGAGAGACCGGGGGGTGGTTTTTAGTGGGTGTGAATCCCACACGCGCCCGCTGTTGTTCCGCCGTTTGGGCGGCGGAGCTGCGGCGGACGTGTCTTTCTAAGATTTTCCACCTCCGTGTACGCACAAAAAAAAAAGCTTCCAGTATTCCGACTTGTTCCCATATTGGAACTATGGTACTTTCTTGCCAGTCAGATGATGTTCTACCTTCATGAATAATCCGATTGAAGAATTCACTACGCCACAGTATTGGGTTCGAGCTCAGATTTATTTTATCGCTTCCTCGACTTTTGGAACTGCTCCAAAAGTCGGCAATGATTGTGGAAGTGGAGGATGTACCAATTCTTCAGTTGAAATCTGCTTAAAGTATTCTCGCCATCTATCCGTCGCGGCTTGTTGATTGGTACTATTTCTGTCATTAACACAACAGCAGTGTCATGTGTGCGTTCGTATTAGCTTTTGACAAGTCGATACAAATCTCTCTCGCCATCCCGAATGTTCAGTTTATCGTAAAAATCTTTATAATGGACCGCCCGGATGATAGCGATCGCTTTCTTTACTTCCCCGTTGGCATTCTTGTAAATTTAGCAATTGGCCAGCATTTCATTGTCGAGAAATTTGTGGTAGAGGCATTTCGTTTCACGGACCTTCATTGGAACATCGTCATTCCAAAGCAAGGTATCTCGAAAATTGATAGAGCAGTAGCTTACTCCAAACGCAATATATATACATAATAAAATAAAATTGTAGTTTGGAGTAAGCTACTGGTCTATCAATTTTAGACTTAACTACAAACAGAAGGCAATATCTAACATTTTAAGGTATCTCGGTTGATGAATCGGATTGGTAACCCCGAGAGTGACATAGACCGATTTGTGGATAGTGTCTTTAACTTAGTTCCATCGTTCTTCCACATTCGTAATGATTGGTAATTGAAGAAGTGAAATCATTTGTTCTCCCGAAAACGCCACCATTTAATACGTGATGGGCCATTGCATTCCCCACGCGGTTTTATCGGTGGCAAGGCGGCAACCAGGGGCCGATACTATTGTGCGATGGTCTCTTATTGAAAGGCTTCGCAGTCAGTGACGGTAGTAAAATGTCGGCGTCTTATGAGAATATAGTCAATTAACATTTTACTGTTCCCACTAGAAAATGGGGAAGGTCATGGGTGTCCACAAAATCAACTATATTCTCGCCACTCCCAATGCGCCCTCCAACCCCTTTTCCCCATAACACCTATTGCCTTCTGCCTTTTTACCCAGATAACCCTTAACGTCGCCTGCAATGACGATATAGTCATTAGCAAGCATCCAGAAGTTGCCAGAAGACAACATTGTTTCCTTATTGTGTGAGACGTGGCACCATACTCTTCGATCCTCTTATTTGAAGAGAAGGAAGGCTGTTGTATCTTTATTGGAGGAAAAAGAGTGAAAGAGTGATCTTAATTCCATACATTGATGTGGTCAGTAGAAAAATATGCCGACGTAAAACTCCTGCCAACCTGGCTTTCAAACGTAAATTCTAATAATAAATTTATAGAAGCCAAAAAGACGCACATCTGATCGTTTCAAGTTCTTAAAATCAAAATGTTTACTGCTTTCGAGATTTTAACAACCATCTCCTTTTCAAACTCATGTGGGAAGAGTAATTCTTCTCTTGATTTTGTGAGAATTTTGGAATCTTCAACCAAATTATGAGACAATTTAATTACGTATTCAACGTACACATACGAGTACATATGACTGACTTTATATTTGAACCCTTTGTAGCTGCAAACATTCACTTACTTTCCCAGATTTATACTGAAGTGAAAATTCCATTCAGCACTTTTCACTCTAAATAATCAATTCAACCCGCTTCGTTAAGTAAGGCCTTGAAGGACTTTAAAAATTTAACGAAGTCACAAGTACATCAAAGATTTTTAATAATTCGATTCATTAGTATTCCACGTAATCGACCTTCCCCGTTTCTGAGGCGAGCACTGAAAATCGTTATCTTCAGACGAATTCCATACAATCTGTCGTTGATGGTTGTTATCCTTGAACGAATTCGCTCCGCTTGTTGAGCGGGACCGATGATTTGCATTAAGGATTTCACTTTGAAGTATTTTTCCACTCGATTTTGATCGTTTTGTTTGAAACCAAAAATGATGATGTGTTCCATTGCCATAGATACTGAAGACACATATAAGCATTTTCAAAAACTTGGGGAACTAAATTCGATAATTCTCTTAAATGGTTGCCCCCTCACATCCTTGCGTCCTTGTACGTCCGTTTCGCTTTTGTGTGGCTATCAAAATTCTGCATCAAGCCAAGGTATATCATTAGTACAACTCGTTATCTCCGTGAGCAACGAATAACGAAGGTGGAAGCCCTTACCGCCTTAGGTAGATGCTATAAAATGAATTGAATTCTTTGTAGTCTCACGTGCTCGATTTATGTGGAAGGTTTGCACTGGAAAGGGTACGTAGAAGGCGAATTAGGGAAAAATAAGGAGAACCCTAATCTGCGTTGTGATGAGTTGAAAGAGCGCTGGTTACGAGTTAAATCTTGGAGAAGGATTAGAGGTAAGATACCATGGGAAAGGGCGGATTTCGGTAGGGTGAGCTGGTGGCATATGGGTAATTAAACTAATCATTTCAATCAGTGAAAGTGATTAGATAAATGAGTTGGCTGGCCCAAGAAAAAAATTGACGTGTGCATATGGTAAAATTAAACGAACTTTTGTCTGGCATTTTATTCATGTTTAGTACGTGAAACTTTTTGTGGCTAGAAGCTATACACAAGCCAGGTAGAACTCCAGGTCTACATTAGTGTTAATTTAATTTAACGAAGTAGCTATCGTTCCTCCCAAATACCTGGAATCTAGCCTTGTGGCAACAATGTGATTGGCTGTTTTGTTACGGAAGAAACAACATTTTTCAACGTCAGACGTCAGATTCCTTCCTGCTGACAGAAGAATGCATTTAATAATATGCAATATTCCTTCGTTTTCTCCCGTCCCAACATTCCTTAGCTTTCCCAATGGGCCCATTCCCACTCCCAAATTCCAATTTTAACTTTCAACTTCAACATGTAATTTTTAAATTGAGTAATTTTATTTATTTTATAAAAAAAAGTAGGTACTGGTCCCTTTTCCTTAATCTCAAGAATAAATACATTTAAATAATTCCAAATTTTATGGCGATTTCCCAAATAGTGCAAATCAATTTTGAATCGTGATAACGTACACCTCAATTGTTTGTGCCTACATCATTTTGGAAAATTGTTGTTGTTTTCCCAACGTTTCAACATAGAGAAGGGATCGCCGTGTTGCTAAGCGCATGCTCTAGCCATTCTTTTGCTTCTGAACAGTGCATGAGGTGTTGGGTGTTGTCGCTGAGCCGGCGTGAACTTCTAAGTTCAAGGCCCTGTGTAGCAAAATCAGTATGAACGGGACCGGAACCGGCTGATCGGACAAGCAGCTGATGAGCGAGAGATGGAATGGAAGGCTGGTTTTTCTTGAGGAGGACATACGTTGCGAGGAGTTCTGCTATGGTTATGTGAGGATCAGCTCCCCACAATATATCTGAAACAGGGGAAACATCGATCGAGGATGTGATCCATCGTGGATCCTCCTTTTCGATTACGTCACTGGAATCCAGAGTTTTATGGCTCTACGCGTGCGATCGAGCAGTTATTTTTTTTTATTTTTGAATTTCATGTTTAGCTCGCGTGTTCTTTATTTCGAAAAGTTTCATGAATACCCCTTAAAGTTTATTTTTCAGGATCCGGTGGGGACCCACATACCGGAAAGAACACGTGAATTTTGGTATAATGACACGTGAAGGATCGAAGTGTGCAAAGGACCCGCCCCCGGCGTTCCCGAGCTTGACTAGCACAGAGGCGTGCAAGCACGCGTCGACGAAGCATTTCGATGGAACTTCAGTATTTACGGGCGGACCTTCACGGTCAATGTCGCCAGCTTTTTACCTTGTCAGGATAGCTCTCCCCTCTTTTTCCGAAAAAAAACTTAAACAACTGTCAATCCAATATCGTCAATTATCAATGTCGAATATGCCTTTAACACTGTAAATCAATAGGTTAACCCTATTAGTCGAAAAGTTCGAAGTCCAAACTGATTGTTAGAGAGATCACCTCCCTTGCTGGCACTCAAGATACATATACACACAAATATTATAAATATTCGTTCAGATAATTTGTTTATGTTAGGTGGAAGGCATATCAACCCACTTAGCGTTGTTTGTTTTGTTTCGGAAGGAGGCATGCGATAAATGCTGATAAGCGCTATCTTAACTGCTTCCTTAGGAGGTTTGTTAGGAATGCTTTTTTGGCTATTTTCTAGGTCCTTCCCCTCAGTTATCACTTAAACACGTCCTACCAGCACAACGGGAAAGTTAACAGCTCATCCAAGCTTTGACCAGGGCAGACTTCTAGAGTTTTAGCAACAGAGAACCCATACTCATGTCGGTGTTTTGAAGCATGCCCTGCTGTCCAAATTCCTGCGACGTGTGAAGCTAATGCTGGAATCGCATTTCTCGAGCACTGTATTCACTATATGGCATATGCATTTGAAATATTGCCAAGAATTAAAAACCGAACTGAATGCATCACACAAATTTCTTCGTGGAGCAAATGAACCTGTCTGTCTTGTCTGCACAATCTACTCCACTATTAGTACAAACACCCAGAAAATAAAATAACGACGGCTTTCGCAGATTTTTTTTAAAGCCGTCCTCAGCAATCGAGTAGCAAAACTGTTCTCCTTTGGTAGTTGGTAAAATTTGTACGGCTGGAACTAGTTTAAATTACTTGTGGAATAAAAGAGTAAAATAAAACTAAATCCACGTGGAAAATCACACACTATCATAAATTGCGCAAAAAAAACGTTACTTTAACAAATAAAATTTAAAGAATTCAACGATAACTTCGCGGCGATAACACTGCAAGAAGATAGCTATATAACTAAACAGCAACTCATGCGAATGCGTTGCGAATCTCCATCGAACACGCGTCTTTCCGCTCGCCCGCCATAGACAAAAAAGACGCATCAGCAGTAATTTTTTCCAGCACAAACCGAAAATTTTCATTGCACCCGCAACAATTCTAGACGTAGCATGCATTCAACTATGTATTTCCCAGCAGTACCTAAATACACAAATGTTTCACAATTGTCTAAGACGATCCGTTAGGCAAAGTATATGCAATTTATAGCGAAAACAACAAAAGAGAGGTTTAATGATAATTACTTATAAGGAATTAAAGTAATCATTTATAAATGTATTTTTAAAACATCTTAATGATTTTTCGTAATGTGAAGTAGTAAGGGAATTACGAATTTTAGAAAAAGAGCGAGCAAAAATGCTGCGTATATCAGCTGCTTGCAGGACATCAGGGAAACGAAATGATCTGCATGCCGCAGAACCGTGGATACTACAAGTCCTCATTAAGACTATAAAGCTCGGCAAATCTCGGCCTTTTTAGTCGTCTCGGTCAAATCATCGAATACTATGTCTGAATGACTTCCACACAATTTTACTTTAATGACGATTTTACTTTATTTTGTGAGTGTACAGGCTTTGATTTTAAATCAAATTAATTTAAATTTAACCAATAAGTCGCCTGCCATTGTCTATCTCATACCTTTCACATTCCCATATGGATCAATCAAGTAGTTGTCTGTTTTGCCCTTAAACAGGATTTCTGCGTAGATAGTTCTCCTTCATTATCAACAACGCATGAAGTTGACGTTGCTTCTTCAACACTTTTTACTTTCCACCTTGGTCCATGTGGAGTTTTCAATGAAATCGCCGTCTTTTCTAAAGTGATTAGCTGGTAGGGTTTCCTTGTTTATCCTGAAGGCAATTTGTCAATTTTTCGCTCCTCACTTCGTTGGGAAAATTCTACTTTTCCATTGAACTCAATCTTTTACACTTTTACTTTTTATTTGCTTTACGCCCAGTATATTCTATACTGCAGTTCGCACAAGAACGCAAGAATTTCTGCTAGTTGAAGGCTCTGCTAGATGTTCACCACTGATAACTATAATACCTTCGGTGAAAAAAACTGACCGGAGGTGGCGACATCCTCGGACTTTGGTGTAGATATCCCCACTCTAAACTGAAATTATTTCATCTGCATCCGTCGTTATTGACTTTTTGTCTTCAGTCTGACCACATTTACTTGACTGACCGTCCACGACCTTCCGTTTTAAAGAGCCAGATCTCTGAGGATCTACCTTGCGATAAATGCTACCTTTTATCACCTAGATGCCTCCCACCAATGTTCCCCACTCCATCTCGCTCATGATGTCATTGCTCACTCGTAGATGAGCCATATTGTCACTGAAGAGTCTTGTGTAGAAAGCCCAGTCTATTCGCCAGGGATTCCCTATAATTCTATCTACTTCCGAGTTGCCCTCAATGCAAAATCTGATTACTGTGTGTTCCGTCATAAAAGGCTCATCCGACACTTTTCAATTCCATTCTGATCCGGGTGTAGTCCTATGAAAAGTATCCTGGTGCGGTTTCCAACGAGATTTGGGCAACCACGCGGTCTCAAGTTAGAAACTCTGAAAGACATATTTGTTTTAAATTTCTTTTGAGAATGATGCAAACTCTTGGTTTTTCCAAAGAAGAATCCCCAATTAACCGCATGCTTCTTCCTTGCAGACTGCTTACCTGCCCCCAGTACAACCAGGCTTATTGAGCTTGCACCATTCCAATGTTATCCTTGGAACTTGACCTTGCAATTACTCTAGATGCAGCTTTTGCATGGTAGAGGTTTACCTGGACTATTTTGGTGCTGGCCATTGGCTTCTTTAGTGTTTGGAGCTTTTCCTCCAATCTCGGAGTATAATTCTTCTCCTTGCTCCGCAAAAACTTTAAGAAGTATGGCCAGTCGAGTGTCCTTTACCGTATTGGCATAGCTAACGTCAGATCTCTTCTCTCCCTTGATGATTAAAATTTAGGTCTGCCCTGTGCCTTCTTAAGGACCTTGCGCGTCCCCGCTTTTTGATCGGAGGCCTTTGTTGGTTGCAATCTTCACAGTAGGCCAATGTTAACCTTAGGTCCATTGCTTGACTTCCCAACTTGTCCCTTCTTGCGTGTAGTCTCCTTGCTCTCAATGTCGTCTAATGGGCCAGTTTAAGTGCGGTATGGGGACACAATTGTTTATTATTAAGTTTTTTTATATTTTTATTTATTAAAGTTGTACTCATTTAAATCCCAGGGGTATGAGGGTTAGAGGGTCCGCCGCGCTCTATCCTCCTGTAGCACGATAAGGCCAACCCGAGGCGACCAGGTATCAGCAGAGCTTCGCTCGAATACTGTCAGCTACCCCCGACTGAAAAATCCAATAGCACGGTTCACATTACACTCTGGATTGGAGGAAGTATTTTTCGACTACTCAATCTGGATACTTATTGGTTTGTTAATAGTAGGGTCACCTCCTATAGAGTCTAGTTGTCACCGGGAAGGACGAAAACTGTTACTGCCTATCCTTTTTCATGAAATCAAATTTCCCCACAAAAGTCAAAGAAAGTCCTCGAATCCTGTAGAATTAAAAAAGTTCAGCCTCTCTTTATACTAATCTATTCATTCATTTCAGATGTCCTTCCGACACCGATTTGGGGTTTTCTCCGTTCGCCGCAACAGCACAAGGCGGTGGTCCAGGAGCTATCACGGGAATGCCCTATCTAAAAACAGCGCCTTACATAATGACCGTGGATTCACTACATTCAATGGGATATCCGACAGCAGGTATTATCCTTCACTCAAAGCTAATTGCAATGCTCATATGTGGAAACATGTTGCAAAACAAACATTAACTACTTACATTTATGGCTTTCCAACCCCTAGAAATTAATTATTTGCATGCCATTTCCTATATTCCAACTCACGTTGAACTGCAGCCCTTCAACCCGATTAAATTGAGAATTCTTCGAAATGTTCAAAAGCGCAAGGATATAATTGCCATAATGGCAAATGTAAACATACGAGCAAGTGAAATTGAAATGTAAACATGGCTCCAGGATATTTGTCGGAGATTAACTTCTTGGCATTCTACCCATCCAGGAAGGCGTACACACGTTCGCACTTACGCGCTTTTATTTGCGTATCATTTATATTACGGTAGAGGCCTGGGAACTTGGCTGCAACCGATAATTCATACAAGAGTTGAATGGGGTTGTCGATTTTCAGGGAGTGTAGTATGGATGAAAAGGAGTTTTTCCTTAAGGAGTAAGAAATCATTGTTACAAACAGGATCTATGTAGCATTTCCAAAAGCTGTTCATAGAACGTATTGATTTTTAGTGCAACCGCTACCATACAAAATATTGTCATCAACCCCGTGCACAGCAACCCCATCTAACCACCATTTACTCCTGCACTCACTCAGATAATACAATTTTCAGTCACGTGCAGGATATCTAGAATTGGATAATCGGAAATAAGTTGTAACGTGATGAATGGTCACAAATTTCAGCTCCTTGTTTTCTTAAGGACACCGTCAAGGTTAAGAAGGGAATAAAGTGCGACACAAGTGCATAGTCCTGAACGACCGGCAACGGCGGCACACAGTAGCAACTCAACCGCACTATGGCTAATGAAGATAAGAAACGTGTTAAAAATTAAGGAGCCAATAAAAATCGAGGGTGCATGACCGAAATAAAAAAAACATAGGAACATAATCCCCACTTTGATAGACTAACCCGAAACCGTTCTTTGATGATGGTCCATATTTTTGCTCAGTTATCTTCTTATTTTCTCGTCCTGGAATAGGTAATCCGCGAAAACAGAGGCGTGAAAGGACCACATTCACACGAGCCCAATTGGATGTTTTGGAATCACTATTTGGTAAAACACGATATCCCGATATATTTATGAGAGAGGAGGTCGCTTTGAAAATAAACTTGCCCGAATCGAGGGTACAGGTAAGACGGAGATTATCATAAATTTTGCAAAATGTTTTCCAGAATTTTATTTTTTACGTTTTTGAAGCTGTTTTTATGATTGAACTTTATGATTACATACTCGTGAATATGTGACACATACGAAATATAATCATAATATCATTAAAAACGCCGCCATGATAATTTTATCGGATAATAAAAAGGTGAATTGGGATGGCAGTGCTGGTTATTAGGGTTTTATTGAGCTGAAATCGATGAGTATGATTTCTATGTAATAAACGGAGTAAATTTCGGCTCCTGCATTCCATAATAAAACAGTTTCAAGTAAGTTTTAAAGCGTGTAATTTTAGGCCGGAAATTATTCCAAAAAATACAATCAATAATCACCCAGGCCTAATATTAAAGGGTCATCCACTTGTAAAGCCTGTGATTTGTGCTTTGGCTATCTGCACCTGTCTCATGCCTTCCCTATAAATAAAGGGTAAAGGAAATTAAAATTTTTGTTAATACGTTCCTCAGTTTTTTGTCAATCACTAAAAGTTATATTTCTCCTTTTCACTTCTTTATGGAATGTAGGAAATACATTATCCGCAGTTCCTGTACTCGAGTGAGTTTCTGTTCCGCAGTATCCACCAGTTTCGCAATATACGAACTTTCTTTGGTTCTCTATTGCCTTGTCCTGAGTTGTAGGAAAGAATAATTTGATCACACATAGCATTTCCCTTTATCCTATCACATAGTGTTCTTTAATCCTTTTCATAATTCCATTTCCAATTCCTTTCTGGACTCCACAATATTAAAAATTAATCCATTCATTTAGCTTTACTTCAAAATGTTTATTCAAAACTATGATATTTAACATCTCCGGGAATCCTAAATTTTACAGAATGATGAAACCACTATGAACATGGAAAACGAAATACAAATTGCCTCTTTTCTTATATTTTGGCAGTTTTAATGTAAATTTCTACGCTAGCTTACAATTAGATGCATTTTGCATAAGCGGGCCGACCACAAGAAATATTTGTTTGCATGTGGTACATGGATGCAAAAGGTATAATCGGAGCCTTTTTTTCTACCGCTCAATTGATCGTTCGGTTGTTCGAAAGAAGGAACAAATCATGCGTCAGTTCAGTCGATCAGCTGATCAAGGAGGAGGAAAGAAAGTTATCAGACTGGCACTGAAGGGAGAATTGAGATTTGGAAAAGGACTACACGTACGCTGAGAGGAGTTGAGATTTTTCGAATTGGATGTTTTTTTTCGAAGAAAGTGAGGAATAAAACACATTGTGAAATCGGAAGCTAGGCGCTTCAAGTATGAAGGTCTTAGAATTTTTAGCGACAAATCGAACTTTGTAAATACTAGTACAAGTTCCACCAAACTTAGTAAGATCATGCTTTATATTATAGCCTATGTTGCTGTATGATTCTAGGATGAGCTTAAGAGGGGTTTCACAGAAAATTACTAAAAAATGTAGAAATATATTATACTATTATTAACTCTATTTAAACCGATGTCGGTATGGAGGATTTTTCGGAACCTGGGCAACGTTTTCGGTTGGGTAAGTTTTGAGAATGGGTCCATGAAGGAAACTACTACTTTCCAGCCGCCCTCCCCCTCTTTTGCATTAAATGTCACAACAGCATTGAAAAATAGTAATCGATATCTTTATCTGATAACCCATGTGACTATATTTGGTAAAAAAAAATGTACTCCCCCCTTTGGACCCACCCTTAAGTTCCACGTAAAACGATGCACGACTCTTTTCAGAGCATCCAAACTTGAGAGCATTCCTTACGAAAATTTTTCGCTGTCCATGTCGAGTTTAAAATGTTGTCGGCCTCATCGAGAAGCTCATGATATGGTGCCTTTAGTGGTCTGCGGGGGGCGTGTCGGCAACATCAACGGCGCAACAACCGGTAACCGGTCTAGGCCTGCCTTAATAAGGAACCCCAGATATCCCGGTTTTGCGCCGAGGTCCACCAATTCGATATTCCTAAAAACTCTCTGGCATCGTGACCTACGCCATCGCTCCATTTCGGACAGATTCTGCCCCGTCTTCTTTTTCTGCCATAGATATTGTCCTTATGGATTAAGTGACCCGCCCACCGTAACCTGTTGAGCCGGATTTTATCCACAACCTGACGATCATGCTATCGCTCATAGATTTCGTCGTTATGTAGGCTACGGAATCGTCCATCCTCATGTAGGGGGCCAAAAATTCTTTGGAGGATTCTTCTCTCGAACGCGGCTAATAGTTCGCAGTTTTTTTTTTGCTAAGAACCTAAGTCTCTGAGAAATAAATGAGGACTGGCAAGATCATTGTCTTATACAGTAAGAGCTTTGACTCTATTGTCAGACGTTTCGAGCGGAACAGTTTTTGTAAGCTGAAATAGGCTCTGTTGGCTGCCAATAACCGTGCGCGGATTTCATCGTCATAGCTGTTATCGGTTGTGACTTTCCACCCTAGATAGGAGAAATTTTCAACGGCCTGAAAGCTGTAGTCTCCTATCTTCATTTTGTTCGTTTGACCAGTGCGATTCGATGTTGTTCGTTCTTTTGGTTTCTGCTGTTTTTATCTGGCCTCTCACATTGGTCAGGGTCAGCCTAGTCAGTCTTATCAATTTCGTTGGGATACTGAATTCTCTCATGGCCGTGTACAGTTTTACCCTGGCTATGCTGTCACAGGCGGCTTTGCCTCAGAAAGAAGTGAAGCCTCTTTGGTATGGGCCAATGATGTTCTGGGCGTATGAGGCTATCCGGACTAGCAAGACATAGGAGAATATCTTATAGATGGTACTCCCCAACGTAATACCTCTATAATTGTTGCACTGGGTGATATCTCCCTTTTTAAGTATGAGACAGGTAATGCCTCTTTGCCAATCGTCAGGCATTGATTCGTTGTTCCATACTTTGAAGATTAGTTGGTGAACCACTTGGTGTAATTGGCCGGCTGTAATTCCATCGGCTCCTGGCGACTTATGGTTTTTAAGCCGATGAATTGCATGGACTGTTTCTTTTATGCTTGGTGGTGGCAGTATTTGTTCGTCGTCTTCAGTTGGCGGGACCTCCAACTCGCCGATATTCTGGCTGTTTAGTAGTTCATCAAAGTACCCAACCCATCGTTCCAATATGCTCATTCTGTCGGATATCAAATTTCCCTCTTTGTCTCGGCAGGATGAACATCGAGGTGTGTGCGCCCCTGGTGTAGTCGCTCCCTGTACTTTTCGAATTCACAGACCGATTGGTTCTCCCAGGCTTCCTTTTTCCATCTGTGAAGTCCCTCCTCCGCTCGCCGGAGTTCGTGATAAGTCTCCGCGTGTGCCCCCGTCCTTTGAGAATGCAGCATTACTCGGTATGCAGCATTCTTCCGTTCCGTTGCTAGGTTACATTTATCGTCAAACCAGCGGTTCCGGTTCTTTCTGCGGCTGGGCCAAATTTATGATAACGTTCTCCAGGTGGTTGTGAAGATCATTGGTTGATACTTCGTCTCCAGGATCTCTGTTAACTGCGGTTATTGCGGCATCCATTTCCCTCTTATAAGTGTTGCGGAAGGCTGTGTTGTGGATGGCTTCAGTGTTAACTCTCACCTGATTGTCAGAGGGATTCTGGGTGGTGTTGTTATTCGAGCTCGGAGCACCATGCCAACGAGTTAGTGATCCGAGTCTATATTGGCTCCCCCTATATGTTCTGACATTCATCAAGACTGAGAGGTGGCGGCGCTCGATCAACACGTGGTCGATTTGGTTGAAAGTGGTCCCGTCTGGAGAGGTCCACGTATGTTTGTGGACAGCTTTCCGCGCAAACCAGGTACTTCCAACAACCATTTCGTGTGACACTGCTAATTGAATGATCCGCAGTCCGTTATCATTTGTATTTTAGTGTAAGCTATGGAAGCCAACGTATCGCCTGAATACGGGCTCCTTCCCAATTCAGCTGTTAAAATCCCCAAGTATGATTTTGATATGATGAGGGTTCGTTCTACTGCCTCGTAGAAGGTATCCTTCTTCGACTCTGCAGTCTCCTCTGTAGGGACGTGAGCGTTAATGAGGCTTATATTTCGAAATTTGCCTCGCAAGGGCAGAGTGCATAGCCGTTCGCTTATGTTTTCAGAGCCGATAACACCAGGTTTCATTTTTTAACTGACTAAGAAACCTACCCCGAGCACATTTTTTACTCGTTTTTCGTGTAGGGTTGTCTGCCCTACCCAACCCCCAACCTGGAGGACCAGTTGGTTCATTTTGTCCCGTTTTTAGACGCGGGAGACTCGCCTTCATCCTTCTCCGTCTGCAGCTTTTCGTTAAGAAAGAGCTCCCAGCGGTCACCACGTGGAGGTGGAGATAGGGTTTGGTAGTAGAGCTGTTGGTGTTGGTTCGCAGGCATTTCCCATGTTTTATGCTCCATCGTGTATACCAATCCACGTTTCGCCCTGAGACCTATACTACCCTTTGACCACCTATTATAGAGGATCCTAATGGCTCTCACCATGTTTTAATTGTTCTTGTTCTTAATGACAGCTCAAACATTGTTGCTCGAAGCTGCTTGAAGGGTAGTTCCTCCTGGTCAGGGCTCTGTTCACTATGAGTCTTGGCCGGATTACTCCTTCTAGAAGCACCTTCATCTGTAGCATTTAACGTGTTTTCCTGCGTTTTCTATTTTGCCATCTTTGGCATTGGTTGGGATCGAAAAAGTGAGGAGCTTCTCTAGAATGAGTCAATTTCTTGTTCTCGAAGTACCTCCTGTGGTCACCCCTCTCGGAGAAATGCGGTGGGTGTCGACACCGCCTTAGTGGAGCAGCTATTTCCATTCAACTGACCATTTTTTGCCTTCGTTATTGGTGCTCTTGGCAGGGTCTTGCTTCGCTTGAACACCTCCTTCTCCAACTTTAAATCACTTGCAACATTAGATGCCACGGTGGCAAAATTGTCCACCACCGAGGCACTCAAGGGATATCGAATACCGGAAGCCCGCTTGCTCACTCCCAAAAGTCGCCAGTACGGGGGCCCCGAGCACCTGCACGATACGTTTCCTCGTTCTCTCTTCATTCCATGTGGGATTTATTTTCTGGGTATCTTTCCCATAGCCATTTTGGTCCACGAACTAGAGATGAGCAAACACTAGCCCATGCATAGTCAGAAAAAAGAATACATGAACACATAGTTACACATCAATAAGTGTGCCCCGATCCGCCAACCGCGGTCGAACTTAGTGAAAGATCTTACAACTCCTCACAGGTCTCTCTATCCGCCACACGCATTTTTCGCAGAAACTGTTACACCGATTGACACCAAATTCGGTGTAAGGGTGTGAACTGTGAACGCTCACGCATACAGTGAGTTACATCGTCCTAGGTGGAATTTAAGGTGGGGTCTCCATATATGCAAACGGGGTGTACATTTTTCTTTCAATAAATATAGTCATCAAATATAGTATGAAAATCAATGAAAGGTCTGGTTTGATACTTTCCAAATCTGGTCTCAATTTTGACATTTAATGCACAGCGGGGGAGGGCATTGACTGAAAAGTGGTCATTTTGTTCATGGGCCCATTCTCGGAACCCATCCAACCGAAAAATCTTAAAAACATCTATACGGTGCCTAGGCTCCGAAATATCATCCATACCAATTTCCGTTGAAATAAAGTTAATAATAATATATTACCATAATTTTTAAGGTTTTGTTTGCAAAACAAATCCTTATTAAAATCGGTTCAATGTCTGTCTGTCTTTTTTTTTAAAGGAGGTGGAAATCGTCAAAAGTTTCTGGGCTGGGTACGCCAGAGTGTGAGATTTTTACTCACTAAAACCACCTCCGACACCCCGCCCCCCTTACCCCGTGGAATCACCTTTAAGTATTACATCACGGGGCGGAGTTAGTCTACTTTAGCTAGGTCTCCTTCCGTCTTCCCGCGGGGTTCGTAACCGCGCCTTCCTCACTTCTTCTGCTTTTCGCAGTTTTTCCTGGATTACAGCAACCATGCAATTGATCGCATCCCAGTCTTCCGGGCAGGCTACCATTCTCCGGACAAAACTTTCCGGTGATAGCACTTCACCTAGAGTTTCCTCTAGGTTCCTCCTTTCTTCCACGAACCTAGGACACTGGAAGAAAACGTGCGCTGGGTCCTCTGGGACCCCGTCGCAGTTTTCACAATTAATTGACCTGTACAGGTATTGGCGGTATCCTCCATGGCCGGTGAGAAACTGGGTGAGATTATAATTGATCTCCCCATGCTTTCTCTCCAGCCACTCCCCAATGGAAGGGATCAATCTGTAAGTCCAACGACCCTTTTCTGACTGTTCCCATCGCTGTTGCCATCTGCTTATGGATCTCTCCCTTTCGGCTTTTTTACCTGAGATAAGGGAGAGATGGACCTGGTGTTATAAATGTTCATCATTTCGATTGCCAGGATGTAAATCGCCATCATTTCCGAGATGACAAACGCTGCATCGTCTGAGACGATCCTGAAGGCAGAACACATCCCTACGGCTGTTCTTCTATAAACCGTACTCAGCTTATGTGTATTGCCTAACATCTGCAGTGCTCTTCCCCAGACTGGGACTGCATACAGCATGATAGAGCTCACCACCCTGGCTATGAGGAGCCTGCAAGTATGCCGCGGGCCTCCTACGTTCGCATCATCCTTGCCAGAGCAATACTCGTGGTGGATGCTCTTTTACAAGTATGCTCTATGTGCTGCTTAAAATTAAGTCCTCCGTCTATCATCCCCCCCAAGTATTTGATGGCCGGCTTGGAAGTGATGATACGATTCCCGACTCTAATGCAGGCGTAATTTCTTTTGCGGTGCTTAGTGATGAAGACCGCTTCCATTTTTTCCTCCGCGAGTGCCAGTCCAGCACTCCCTAACCAAGCCTTAACAACACTGATTGCTTCGCTCTCCACCCTCGAGATACTTTACGACCATAACCAGTGCTATATCATCGGCGTAGCCCACCACCTCCGGAACCGAAAGGTTGAGTACATCATTATACATGATGTTCCACAGTAGTCGGTCCAGTACAGAGCCCTGTGGGACACCCGCGGAGACAACGTACTCTTTGGGGCCATCATCAGTATCATACCAGAGTGTCCGCTCTTTCAAGTAGCTATCTATAATAGTGGCGAGGTAGGTGAGAACACCAATCGTCGCCAGAGACTTTCGTATAAGGTTCCAATTGGCCGAGTTAAATGCATGTCTGTCTATCTGTCTGTCTGTCTATCACACGCACCTTTCTCAGAAACGGTTATACCGATTGATACGAAATTTGGTGAGAAGGTGGGAACTGTAGACGCCAGACATGCACTGAGTGACATCCTTCTACTTTGATATTTAGGGGAGGTCCCCATACATGTAAAAGGGGGTTGTAAACATTTTTTTCACCGAATATGGTCATGTGGGGTATCAAATGAAAGGTCTCGATTAGTACTTTTCGAAGCCTTAGTTCTTAGTTTTGAGATTTGTTCGAAACGCGAGGAGTGGAAGGGGTGGAAAATGATGATTTTTTTAACGGGCCCATTCTCAAAAACTATCCAACCGAAAAATTTGAAATAATTCACGAAGCTGGCTCTATATGGTGTCCAGGCCTCAAAATACTCTCAATATTGAGATCAGTTCAAATTAAGTTAATAATAGTATATTACCATATTTTTGGAAAATTGAGTAAAACTCATCATCATCATTATCCCAGAGTTATAAAAGTAGTAGTATAAAATATAATATGAAGCTTATTATTCCCAATTTTGATCAACACCGTAGTATTAGTAACAAAGTTACAGTAGCTCAAAGGTGTCTTTACCGTGCAAATTTACAACCCAAAGTACTAAATCTGACATGCTGAATGCATATACATAACGGGCTACCATACGTACAAAGGGGATAGTGCGACACTAAAATGTACTCACAGAAAAAGCAAACAAAACCTTTCATACCTGAAGCCCCCAGCTTCCGGTTTCTCGACTTGTTAGTAATTGTCTGCAAAACCCCCTTTAAGTCCATCCTAGAGTCATGAAATTTTGTAACCATAGAGGCTATAATATAGAGAATGATCATACCATACCGAAATCGCGCTATTACTAACAAAGTTATAACAGGTCAAAGTCGCTTCAATGCAAATTCTAAGACATATATATACATTACGTGATAGATACTATTGGGAAAAATGTCCACTCAAAGGTTTTTGTATAGAAAATACACAAATCCTTTCATACCTGATGGGTCCAGCTTCCGGTTTCCCGATTTGTTCAGAATTCCAAATGATGATCGTTTTTCCGAGGAAACAATAAAAAATTTTCCTATAAATTTGCATTACTATCCAACATAAAAATTTAGTCTACATATTTTTATGTAAATAAATCCAAGAGCCGTGAACTTGAGCAATAAATCATAGGCAACTAACTTTAAAATTACTGCATTCAGATTTATGCAAATCTAGATTTATTACTGTCAAAAGATATTATCAAATTGACAACAAATTTTTGTTTATCACGCAGAAAGTTATGTGTGATAATTAAACCGAAATTGTCTCGTTTTCAATGCTTTTCCAAGACCAAAACATTCCAGTTTTGGAACAATAAAAATTTATCAGGCTTTATTTTATTTGCAATATTTTTTCATTTGTCTTCCTGGGTAGTTTGTGATTTAGGCGAGCTACTAGACGCCAGCCATTATTGCTGGCTGCTGAATTTATTTTTAAAATCGACATCTGCCCACTTTTTTTTCGTTATTGTCCCTCTTCATTATTTTATTATTGTAGTTTGCGAAAAGTGGCATGGTCTCTGCTTAATCCGACATATCAATTAATTTCTCTCCGCTCCTCGTGCCCAGCAGTTGTGATTATATGTGTTTAATTGTAACAATAAAAAAATATTTTCTATTCATGAAATGCAGTCAATGCTTCCTTTGGGAGGTGCACCTATGTATGAGTGAATATATAAAAACGGTATCTACTGCAGTCCGCCATAACTATTGTGCGTTATTCAGGTCTCCCTACTATTTCTTTGCTCGAGTTCCCTTTAACAGTTAAAAAACTATTGGATACGTGTGCGTGCATTTTCACATTATATTTTAATCCAGATACGCATGATATGTCGAATCGGTGTCCCTCGAACAATTTACGCACGCATGTGATCCTTGCTCAATGGGAAATGAACGAGATTTATATGGGTGAAAAGTCACGTCTTGTGACCGTGCCATCGAATAATTTACAAAGTGTAATTTCGTAGGTGCAAATTATAGAAGAATACGCCAGAATGTCAATCAGAATGAAGACAATCAAATGATTGGACAATGTATTTTTGGCAGATATTAATTTTATGACATCGACAAAAGATCTATTTCAAACAGAAATGATTTTTTTGTTTTGAATAAATATTTATTATTTGATTCCAACTATACACTAGAAGCTTCAGATACATTTCAACTAGTAAATTATTTACATAATTCTGTGCCAATGCTGGAAATTTAATGTTTTGGCGTTAACTATTTGTTTTACACTTTTTTCTCAATTTAAATTAAGTTAAAGCGCAAATTTTTTGAGTGGTGATCAATATTAATTTAATTTTTGAAATTTTAAAATTTAAAAAAAAAGTCAAAATATTCAATCTGATGCTAGTGTAGACGCCTTTCCGAGGTCCAGGAAGTCAACTCTTTTCAGCCGCTTGGACTTCCGATGAGACAAGGAACCATTGTGTTGGGGTGACTCTTCAGTCTGGCTAAGTGTTTAGCAGCGGAACACACGATTTCCTCCACTATTGTCCTGGTCTCTAAGTATTTATGAAGATCGACGTTGCGGAAATACCAAGGAACACGGTGAAGAACCCACAAAAAATGTTTGAACTTAAGTTTAAGTTGTTGATTTTTCGCCTCTATGTGTCGTTTCCAGTTGAATCTTCTATCGAGGTGTACCCCCAGGTATTTGGCGTTAACCGATTGGGGTGTAGCGATGTTGTTGATCTTCACTTGATTACAATTTCCTTTTCGCAAAATGAAGGTTCCTTAAATATACGTCGGCTCGTTAACTTTCATCTTCCAAATTTGAAACCAGCTTTCTGCTTCCCCTAGATGGGATGGGCAAAAAAGCTATTTTTGGGTCTGCATGTGAACTTAAGATTGCGGTGTCATCAGCAAAGGTTAACCCGCTAAAAGGAAATGCGACCGTGTAGATAAGATACAACTGGAATCAGCGTTTCGTTAATAGATTATGGAAACAACCAGGAAGTAAATAAAACTATTAAAATGAAAAGTTTCCAATTTAACTATAGAAATTTATTTATTTAAAGGTAGCAAACACGTGTTTCGGACATAACATGTGTCCTTCTTCAATGCTGGTTTTGTAATCATTTATTTTACTTAACTCTAAATCTTATATACTCCAATCTATAATATTAGACCAATTATCTAGTGTGTGGACTTTCTGTCTTTTTTAAACAAAACCTTATTAAAATCGGTTCAATGTCTGTCTGTCTGTCTGTCTGTCACAAGCGCTTTCCTCAGAAACGGCTATACCGATTGACATGAAATTTGGTGAGAAGGTGAAAACTGTGGACCCCCAGACATGCAGTGAGTGATATCCTTCTATGTTGAGATTTAGGGGGGTCCCCATACATGTAAAAGGACGGTGTAAATTTTTTTTTCACCGAATGAAAATGAAAGGTCTCGATTAGTACTTTTCGAAGCCGGTCTTAGTTTTGAGATTTGTTAAAAAGGCGGGGAGTGGGAGGGGTGGAAAGTGATAATTTCTTTAACGGACCCATTCTCAGAAACTCCCCAACCGAAAAATCTGAAAAAATTCATGAAGCTGCCTCTATATGGTGTCCAGATCTCAAAATACTCTCCATATCGATATCTATTCAAATTAAGTGAATAATAGTATATTACCATTTTTTGGGGGAAATTGAGTAAAACCCCCTTAAGTTTATCCCAGCGTTATAAAAGTTGGTAGTAGTATAAAATATAATATGAAGCATATGATCCCCAAGTTTAATGATCATACTATTACTAACAAAGTTACAGTAGCCCAAAATTGACTCCCCTGTGTAAATTTACTGCAACTAAATATCAATATCATATTGAAGTGGCTAGTCAGACAAGCTAAATGCAAATACATAACGGGCTACATACAAATGGAATAGTCTACACTTAAATATACTCACAGAAGAAGCAAATAAAAACTTTCATACCTGAAGCGCCCAGCTTCTGGTTTCCCGACTTGTTGTATAATATCCACGTTGTCCCATGAAATGTTATGGCCGCTACCTACTCTAATGCTCGATCTTATTGTTGTCTTATCATTGATGCCTAACAACGGCGTCAATTGTTTCCTGTCATTGACAGCCTGTTTTTTCCTTATTATGGCGTCTATAATGTCGGTGCTGTATCCGTTCTTTTTCGCAGTGTCTTTTATATAAGCCAGTTCTTTGATATATCTCGATCTGGTTAGGGGGATGTTTAGGATTCTATGTACCATGCTGTGGAAGACTGCGAATTTATGCTGGTGTGAATGGAAAGAGCTGCTAGGAATGACTCGTTGTGTGATTATGGCTTCCTAAATGTATTGAACTCGAGGTCTTCCCCGTTTCTATAATAATTATTTTGATATCCAGGAATGGTATTTCTCCCATTTGTTCAGTCTCCATGGTGAATATAATATTTTTATGGAGCTGATTTATTTTTCCTAACAATCCATTCAACAGCGATTTGTCCACAATGGCTAGTACATCATTAACATATCTAACCCAGAAAGTGAGCATTATCCCACGCGGTTCTATTAGTTCCTCTAGAACTGCCATAAAGAGTTCTCTTAGTAGTTACCCATTAAAGTCCCTGCGGTGGTTTTGTAGTATTCATTCCGGAAGGTGAAACAGTTTGCACTCATACATATTGACGTTAGCTTTGTATATTGGCGATTCTCCCTCTTTTCCTTGGTTGAGGTGTGGTGTTTGTTGAGCCTCATTTCGAAGTTCTGTAGGGCCTGTTTGACGGATATACTCGGAAAAAGTCCTTCACATGAAACGAAACTAGCATTTCATGTTGCCTAATTTTAGCATCCTTCAGCTTCTCGACCATCTGGAAGCTGTTTTTTACGGCATATTTGCTACGATAGTCACCGATAGCGTTGACTTCTTATAGTAACCATTTCGCAATATTGTAGGTAGGGGAATTAGTGTCCGTTATAATTTCCCATGTTTCGTTACCATTTTTATGTACCTTAGGTTGTATTCTAAACCTAGGCAAAGAGGGATTAGGCATGCGTAATGCGGCTATGTTCTTGACAAGGTCAACACAGGGATTGGTCGTTTGATTTTGTTTATAAGCCCTGCGTGCCAAGCCTTATCGAATGCTTGTGCTACATCTAGAAATACTGCTGTGCAATATCTTCTGCCTTCGAGAGCATTGTTTATATCTGATTTTTTGGTGGGGATGCTGGGAGTCCTGAGTCCGCATCCACTAGATGACGGACCCGACCACTTGGGAAGCAACTTACTTCCTCTCTTGTAGTCCACGCACTCCTTTTTTTAAATTAAATACCCAAGTTTATCAAAAATCTTGACTGACGGTTTCGTCCAGGGCAGAGTCAACTCATCAGACGCTGACTCACCTCTGCCCTGGGAGCAGCAGGACCGAAAGTAGCGATAGGTGGTAATGATGAGTTCAAACCTTTTTTTGTTGAGGATGCTGGGAGTCCTGAGTCCGCATCCACTTCATGACGAACTGCGGAACTGCTGACGCAATAAACCCTGCGCCGTTACTCATGGAGAAACACCGTGATTTTTTCCTAGTGTCTAATAGCAAAAATGGAATGATCGTCTCATGCAACACCCTTCCAGATTGAATCTAAGGACAACTGGGCTAGTGATGTGACAGGTTTTGATCACATCCGAAATGAAGATATCCGCGATCGATATGGGGTTGCACCGATCATGGAAAAATTGGAAGAGAGAGGCGTCTTCGATGGTATGGTCATATAATTCGCGCTAATGAGAATTCACTTGCCAAGATTGGTCTGAACATCGAAGTCGACGGTAAGCGATCAAAAGGCCGGCCTTAACAACGGTGGCTTGATACGCTGGATGGGGATTTGAAAGCCTGGTGATTATATCCAGACAGGTACAGGTACATTTGATAGAACTAAATGGCGAAACCGATCACGATGAGGTAACGCCGCTAGTGAACGGGACAAAGGCTGGAGAAAAAGAAGACTTCGTTACATACTACTATCAATAAACCAGTAAATCCACTTGCCCGACCAGTTTCTAAACATTCTCAGCATGATCAGTAATATGGTAGCGAGTCTCTCTAAGTCATCCCAAGAATAATGAGTATATCAACCCAGCTAAACATTTCTTCGATTGGGCCATTTATCATCACTCTGGATCAGTTTAAGAAATTTCAAACTTTATTTCAATCGTTTACCTCCGAAATAATCCAGTCTATTGTATTCTTGCATTGAAAACCAATCAAGTCTCAAAGGAAATTAGTTTAAAGATAGTATTGTACTGGGGTCATATTTTCGCAATCTTTTTGCCGCTCGTAAGCCTTCACAGTAAAAAGGAAAAAAAAGTTTCATAGCCTCGTACTAAAACTAATCTAAAGATGAGAAACTCTGTCAAACAAATAAAAGCACACCTAAGAAGTTTACAACAAAAAATTCAATGAAATCTGCAATAGGATCACTTGTTGATGCTTCACCTCCAGGCTAGGTGTTGCGGAGGGCTAGGTGTTGTGGATGGCTTCAGTGTTAGCTCTCACCTGATTGTCAGAGGGATTCTGGGTGGTGTTGTTATTCGAGCTCGGAGCACCATGCCAACGAGATAGTGATCCGAGTCTATATTGGCCCCCCTATATGCTCTGACATTCATCAAGGCTGAGAGGTGGCGGCTTTCGATCAACACGTGGTCAATTTGGTTGAAAGTAGTCCCGTCTGGAGAGGTCCACGTATGTTTGTGGACCGCTTTCCGCGCAAACCAGGTACTTCCAACAACCATTTCGTGCGATTCTGCTAACTAAATAATCCGCAGTTTATTATCATCCCTAGTCCCTACTTGACTGTTGAAATCTCCAAGTATGATTTTGATATCATACTTGAGACAGGCTTCGAGAGCCCGCTCAACTGCCTGGTATGAGCATATGGGGCTATCCGGCCTAGCAATATAGCTGAGAATATCTTATAGATGGTGCTTTGATTGCTGCACTGTGGGATATCTCCCTTTTATGTATGAGACAGATAATGCCTCTCTGCCAGTCGTCAGGCATTGATTCGCTATCCCACACCTTGGACACAGGTTGATGAACCGCTTGGTGTAATTGGTTACCCCCCTATTTAACCAATTCGGCTGTAATTCCATCGGCTTCTGGCGACTTATGGTTTTTAAGCCGGTGGATTGCACGGACTGTTTCTTCCATGCTTGGTCGTGGCAGCATTTGTCCGTCCGCAAATCAGATTTCAGATCTTTGTCCCGGCAGGATGAGCATCGAGGTGTATAACGCTTCATCTTGCTGACTTGTTGGTAAAACTTGCGCGCCTGGTGCGATTGCTCCCTGTAGTTTTCGAGTTTACAAACCTGTTGGTTCTCCCAGGCTTCCTTTTTCCGCTTGCCGTTCTTCGTGATAAGCCTCTGCGCGTGCCCGCGTCTTTTGGGAATGCCGCATTACTCGGTATGCAACATTCTTCCGTTGCTTGCTTACATTCATCGTCAAACTAGCCGCTCTTTTTGCGGCTGGGGCCGTATTTATAATAACGTTCTTCAGGTGATTGGGAAGATCATTTGTTGATGCTTAAGGCTTGCCATAATAAGGGTCGAAATTGTACATACAAATGCATTTACTTTCTTCAATAGGTTATTTAAAAATAGCAACTGAATTCCGATTTATTTCCGATATATTTTCAGGTCTGGTTTAAAAATCGTCGAGCAAAAGCACGTCAAATCCAAAAGCAACATCAGCAACAGCAGCAGCACCCACCGTCTGCATCATCCAATACCAACAATAACGCAAATAGTGGCAATTCTCGCACCGCAAACCAACAATCCAGCAATAGCACGTCCGCAAGCAGTGGCGAGACAATTTCAGCGAATTCCCAAGTAGGCAAATTGCGGGCAATATCGACGACGAAACTCAAAGGAATTAGCACCAATAAATCCATAACGCCAATTTTGCACGCCAATAACAACAATAGGTAATGCAGTTCCCAATTTGAAAATGTCTCCGACTTGATTTGATGAAGAAATTGTTTCTGTTTCAGTCACTCAACCGATTCATCCACGGCAACATCCAATTCAATTCTGCGGGACTCTCCGAGCATTTTCAAGTCTACACAGAATCATTTCTTCATAGGCTCAAACACCGCGTCTCCAGGTGTAAGTATAAGCTTTTACCGGTTTGAATTTCCCCTATCAAATACAACAACCATTACCACTTTCTTTTGTTTAGTAATTGAGGACCATTTGAAATATGGCTGGAATTTTAAGAAAGCATTACTAGTACTGCCTTCTCTTCTAATATGGACATTAATTAAATCTGATGACATAAAAAGCCGATTCAACTACCACGTAAATGACACTGTTATCATGCACTCCCCATTTTTGGTACTCATGTTGTTTATTTATTTATTATCGAAAAATAAACACAGCAAACTCCACTTACGTATTGTCCTCACAAGGAGCAAAAAGAAAGAATCGAAACCTATGCGTGAAACTACTGAAACAAGCCTGAATACAGGAAGCTGGTGCTTCGGGTATATAGGGTTTTGTGTTCATCTTATGTGAAAAACTTTCTACGCACATTTTTCCATTCGTATATGGCTAGACACCCAAAATAATCCTTAATATTTTTTTTTCAAACTACAAGATATACGTACATATTACAGACGTTATTTATGCCGAATACTATCCTTATCAGGCACGCACATAAATTGATCGTACAAATATTTAGAATTTACTTCGTGCGCAAAAGCATGGATATGTACATATGCAGTATATATACTGAATACCGCTGATTTAATGTACAAATATATCTATTTGAATTAGGCACTACCCCCTGTGCGGAGTTGTCAAATCTCCCATCAGGCACGTCTCTTCGTGCGCATAAGGGAACGCTCCATGGATGCGTTATGGGCATGCACACGCACACGCACGCATCAGGAGATGTGCGTGCATGCCTACGCGCAGACCGGGTAGGTGGGAAGAAAATGCTCACCCATGGGCAAAAATTGGCTATGGGAAGGACACACAGAAATCAAACCAAATATGGAGGACGAGAAGGGTAGTTTTTTTTTACGGTCCAGGGCTTCGGAAACCCAGTACCGGCGGTTTTTAGGAGTGGGCAAGCGGGCTCCCGGCCGCCGATATCCAACGATCGCAGTGCCTCTGTAGTGGGAAACTTGGCTATTTTGGCATCTAATGCTACAAGAGATCTTAGTGGAGTGGAAATAGGATCCTTTTCGAAAAAGCTCAAAACTTGGGAGGCCACCACTGAAGACAACTTTACCCCTAGGCAGTCGAAATTCGTCGAGGGACTCGGAAAGGAACTTGGAGAGTCCCCGGACTGACATAACTATCGATGCTGTAAAGTCGATCGTGGAAGGCAGCAAACTGCAACAGCGTTTGTTTCGTTGGGGGAACCCATAAATGCACTCTGTGAGTTCATTAAAAAGACGCGGAATATCCACCAAAATATCAGGGCTCTGATTCGAGATATTAAGTTGTCTTATATTAAGGCCCAAGCGTCATGTGGCAGGGTCACACCGGAGATGCAAGATAAGTGAGAGCGCACGCAAATGAAGTAGGGATGGAATAAGTGAATCCCTTGGTGCCCAATAAGAGGCCAAGAAGAAAAAAGCCTCCTCGCCAAAGAAAACTGAACCGGCGAGGGTTCCGGGTGGTTCTTCAATTACGGGTCCAGCTGTGACAAAAGGGAAACAGCCTAAGGCTCATTAACTCCTAGGAATGGACAAAGGTGGGCGACTAAAAGCGGCATAAGGAGAAAAACAAAACTCGTCCGGAAGTAATTATTATTTCCAAGAAAGATTTCCGAAGAGGAACTACGAGAGGTCTGTGGCCGAATTGGAGACAGTAAGGCTCCAGGATTGGACAGGATTCCGAACAAAGCCCTGAAGTTGGCTGCTAAAATCAGGCCCGCATGGTTCATAAGTACATTTGAATCATGCATGGTTGAAGGAGTGTTTCCCGCTCAGTGTCTGTTAGACACTATGGAGAAGATGTTGGAGAGGGTAATATACGACAGGCTGCTTCCGTTCGTCGAGCTAGTGAGTGGTCTATCGGGACGGCAGTATGGGTTTCGTAGAGCGCGGCCCACGATTGATACCATTGCAATGGTCGTAGACCTAGCCCGGGAGGCATCATCCGCTGATAAGTGCTGCGCGGTGGTAACACTGGATGTCAGGAATGCCTTTAACTCAGCCAACTGGGGTTGGATGAAGGCCACCCTAGCTAAACTGGTTGTCCCTGCTTACTTAGCTCGGATAATCGAGTGTTACCTTTCGGAGAGACTCCTTTGGTGCGAGACGGACGACGGGCTGAAGGAATATATTGTGACAGCGGGTGTTCCTCAAGGCTCCGTACTGGGTCCCTGCTGTGGAGCATAATGTATGACGGAGTGCCCGGCCTTCACGTACCAAGGGAGGCAACATTGATTGGTTTTGGAGACGACCTGGCAGTGGGAGTAGTTGCGAAAGACCACCAAGACGTGGAGCTATATGCAAGTGAAACCATTCATACTATCAGGGCATGGCTCCAAATGGTGAAATTGGACCTGGCGGAAGATAAAGCGGAGGTGGTCCTTATTACCAATCGCAGGAAAAACAACACTGTCAAAATCCGCGTTGGTAATCACGACGTCGTTTCAAAATCGATCATTAGACACCTGGGGGTAATAATCGATGCCAAGTTGAACTTCATGGGTACCTGGACTATGCTCGCGAAAAGGCAGCAAAGGCTAGTTCATCTCTAACAAGGATGATGCCAAATATTGGAGGGCGAAAATCTTGTCGCCGGCTGCTTACCGCATGGTTGGTGGAATCCATCCTGCTATACGCGGCTCCTCTCTGGGCGCGCGCTCTCGATTAAACAACGATCCAGAGAAATGTAAGCTCTGCATACCGGCCAATCATGATGAGGCAGTTTGTGTCATCACGGGAATGATTCCCTTGGATCTTCTGATGAATGAGGCACACTGTCTCTACCGGAAAAGGAGGGTGAGTCCGGCCGAAGTGACAGCGGGCTTTCTAAAAGCCACTAGGAAGGAGCTGTACAGGAGATGACAGCAACAGTGGGATAATTTCTAAAAAGGCCGCTGGAACCATACACTGATGATGCGTCGAGCGCAAGCATGGAAATTTAAATTACCACCTAACGCAGTTCCTTACGGGACACGGTGGATACAGGAAGTACTTGCATCACTTCGGATTTGATGAGTCTCCAGACTGTGCGCTTCGGGTATAAAGTTTTTGTATTCATCTTATGCAAGAAACTCTCTATATACAATTTTGCATTCGTACATAGCTAAGAATAAAAAATATGCCGTCATATTTTGCCAAATTTCAAGATACACATATATACATACATATCGATGGCGTAAATGCTGTATTCATCCTAAATAAACAAACATTGTCTATTACCGCATTAGGATGCATACATACATATGTCCGCAACTAAATTGATCTAACGCATCTTCACGCATTTCCACTTTACTCCGTGCACAAAAGCATACATATATATGTTATGTACGTAAATTAAAAATCTCTGGTAGCTAGGTGTTGTCTATTATATTAGTTACTATCCGCAAGCTTTATTAGCACACACATATACTTGCACATGCGTACTTGGAGTAATTGACCCTGATATGTAAAAAACTAAAAAAAAGCCAAAAAAGGGAAACTAAAACGTACCCATGGACCCCTGCATTCATATAAGTTCACTTTATATAATGATGACGTCATACACGTCGTACGGTGCCATAAATTTACCTGAAATACGAAATTTTCGCCTTCAATAACTTTGTTAATAATAGTCGAATTACCATCAAACTTTTCAGAACTATGACCTATATTATCGCCAATACTGATGGCAAATTTTGTACTTCTGAAATGACCTTAAGGGGGGTTTTCCGATAAATTTCTAAAACATTAACGTTTTGAGGCCTAGATTTCATATGGGTGCATCATTCTGGTTTCTTTTTTTAAATTTTTCGGTTGGATTGTTTCTGAGAACGAGACTTGTTTCACTTTTTCGAGCATTTTTCACCCCATGTCAGAAATGAGATCAGTTTCAGAAAGTACTAATCATTTAATATCCCACATGACCATATTCTCTGACAAAAAAATACACCCCGTTTCGTATGTATGGGGAGCCCTCCATCAAACTCAACACAAAATGGCGCCACTTGCTGAATATAAGGGAACACCACACAGACCACATCTCATCAAATTTCGTGATAATCTGTTCAGCCATTTCCGCGTAAATCGGGTGTAACTGATAGACAGAGGGACGGACAGACATTGAGCTGACTTTAATAAGGTTTTGTTTCACACAAAACTTTAAAAAATATGAATTGCTAGCACAAAGAAAGTGAGTGTTTGTCAAACATTCAAGATACGCCAAAATAGTGACCCGAAACATAAGGGGTGAAAAACACGCATGTGGTAGCGTTCAATTGTTCGAAGCTATTCAAAACCTCTCCACAATCCTCTAAGTGCAATATTATTGAAAACCTACAGGATTGTGTCGATGGTAAGATTTACGAATGTCCCGGTGGGAGACTTTGCGAAGGTACGAAGGTTTTGTGTAAAACAGAACTTTATTAAAATCAGTTTACTACCTGACTGTCTGTCTGTCGGTCACACGCCTCTTTCTCGGAAACGGTTATAGCTATTGACACCAAATTTGGTAAAAAGGTGGAAACTATGATCGCTCATCCATACAGTAAATTACATCATTCTACGTTGAATTTAAGGGGGTCATCCCGTGTGCCAGGTTGGGGAAATCGATTTTTTTTGATTGAATTGTATCTATATATAGTGGAGAATATGTGGGCAAAGGGATTTTCCAATATTCCGAGTCATTCAGAAATTACAGTGTTAAACAGTTAAGGAGTTTGCAGCCGCGGCTAGAGTACTGGGTGAGAAAGAGCATCGAATCTTTTTTTACCTGTTAGTTTTTTACCTGAGCCTTATAAATTCGAACATAGGTATAAATATAAAAAGAAGGAAAACCAATGAATTGTCTAAACTTATTTGCTGTTTGTAATAAAAAGGATAATTCCGTCTAGAGTGAGCACTGAAAGGCTTTCAAGCTATACTCAGTTATATTTTGTTGTAAGTATTGTTCTGTTTGTGTGTTCAGTGATTTTTTTAAATGGATCGTACGAAGGGAGATCGCTTTAACGTTCAACGTCATGTTCGCACTAAAAAATGAATATTTCATGGGAATCGATAGTTATCAGAGAAGAAAAAGGAGAAGGAAGGTGGTCAAAGGGTAGTATAGGTCCCAGGGCGAAACGCGGATTGGTACCCACGATGGAGTATAAAATCTGGGAAATGCCTGCTGAACCAACACCAACAGCTCTACTACCAAACCCTATCTCCACCTCCACGTGATGGCGGCTGGGAGCTCTCTCTTAACGAAAAGCTGCAGACAGAGAAGGATGAAGGCGAGTCTCTCGCGCCTAAAAACGGGACAAAATGAACCAACTGGTCCTCCAGGTTGGGGGTTGGTTAGGGCTGACAACCCTACACGGAAAACAACATGTTGCGAAGTCACAACAGGAGCCTCGGACTGGACGGACTACACAACGATGAACCCGATAACGACAACGGAATAACGATTAGCGCATTTTCTCATGGAAAGTGCGCTCTCTGTACAGAGATAAAGCTGATGAGCAGCTAGCCGATACCCTGTTCCAATAGGGCTGATGTAACAGCGTTACAGGAGATGCGTTGGACAGGGACCGGTTTCCTCGAGAAGAGTCGCTACACCATGTATTATAGTGGCCATTCAGTAAACAATGTGTTCGGAGTAGGTTTCTTAGTCAGTCAAAAAATGAAATCTGCTGTTATCGGCTTTGAAAATACAAGCGAAAGGCTATGCACTCTGCGTTTGCGAGGCAAGTTTAGAAATATAAGCCTCATAAACGTTCACGCCCCTACAGAGGAGACTGCAGAGTCGGAGAAGGATACCTTCTACGAGGCAGTAGAACGAACCCTCGAAGCCTGTCCAGATATGATATCAAAATCATACTTGGGGATTTTAACAGCCAAGTAGGGAAGGAACCCGTATTCAGTCGATACGTTGGCTCCCATAGCTTACACGAAAAAACAAATGATAACGGACTGCGGATCATTCAATTAGCAGGGTCACACGAAATGGTTGTTGGAAGTACCTGGTTTGCGCGGAAAGTGGCCCACAAACATATGTGGGCCTCTCCAGACGGGACCACTTTCAACCAAATTGACCACGTGTTGATCGAACGCCGCCACCTCTCAACCTTGATGAATGTCAGAACATATAGGGGGGCCAATATAGACTCGGATCACTATCTCATTGGCATGGTGCTCCGAGCTCGAATAACAATACCACCTAGAATCCCCTCTGATAATCAGGTGAGAGTGAACACTGAAGCCATCCACAACACAACCCTCCGCGACACCTATAAGAGGGAAATGGATCCTGCAATAACCGCAGTCAACAGAGGACCTGGAGATGAAGCATCAACAAATGATCTTCACAATCACCTGAAGAACGTTATCATGGATACGGCCACAAACATACTTGGCCGCAAAAGGAGTCGGAACGGTTGGTTTGACGATGAATGTAAGCTAGCAACGGAACGGAAGAATGTCGCATACCGAGTAATGTTGCATTCTCAAAGAACGGGGGCACGCGCAGAGACTTATCACGAACTCCGTCGAGCGGAGAAGCGACTTCACAGACGGAAAAAGGAAGCCTGGGAGAACCAACAAGTCTGTGAACTAGAAAAGTACAGGGAGCAACCGCACCAGGCGCGGAAGTTTTACCAACAAGTCAGCAGGATGAAACCTTATACACCTCGATGCTCATCCTGCCGAGATAAAGAGGGAAATCTGATTTCCGACAGAATGGGCATATTAGAGCGATGGGTTGAGTACTTTGATGAGCTACTGAACAACCAGAACATCGGCGAGTTGGAGGTCCCGCCAACTGAAGACGACGGACAAATACTGCCACCACCAAGTTTAGGAGAAACAGTCCGTGCAATTCATCGGCTAAAAAATCATAAGTTGCCAGGAGCCGATGGAATTACAGCCGAATTGGTTAAATATGGAGGCGACCAGTTACACCAAGTGGTTCATCAACTTGTGCTCAAGGTATGGGACAGCGAATCAATGCCTGACGATTGGCAACGAAACATTATCTGTCTCATACATAAAAAGGGAGATATCACACAGTGCAGCAATTATAGAGGTATCACGTTGCTGAGTACCATCTATAAGATATTCTCCACTATCTTGCTAGGCCGGATAACCCCATACGCCCAGAACATCATTGGCCCATACCAAAGAGGCTTCACTCCAGGCAAATCAGCAACAGATCAGATTTTCTCTCTGCGGCAAGCGATGGAAAAACTGTTGGAATATGGACAACAGTTGCACCATCTGATAGCATAGCCAGGGTAAAACTGTACACGGCCATGAGAGAATTCGGTATCCCGACGAAATTAATAAGACTGACTAAGCTGACCCTGACCAATGTGCGAGGCCAGATAAAAGCAGCAGGATCATTCTCAAGACCATTCGACATCAACAACGGTCTACGACAAGGGGATGCGCTATCATGCGTCCTCTTTAACCTGGCCCTCGAGAAAGTGATCCGTGATGCTGAGGTAAATGCAAGAGGTACGGTCCTCTTCAAGTCCATCCAACTACTGGCCTATGCTGACGATATCGACATCATGGGAAGAACCACCCGAGACGTACAAACTGCCTTCATCCAGATCGAGCAGGCGGCAATTGAGGCGAGATCTTGGCCTGCACATCAATGAAGGCAAGACAAAATATATGGTGGCAACGTCAGCACCGAAGACGAATCAACCAACAACATCAAACCGCACTGGTCAAACACAAACACGAAGAAGAATAAGGATAGGATAGGACCAACCGATAACAACTACGATGATAAAATCCTCGCACGGTTGTTGTCAGCCAACAGAGCCTATTTCAGCTTACAAAGACTGTACCGCTCGAAACGTCTCACCATAGGGTCAAAGCTCTTACTGTACAAGACTATGATCTTGCCAGTCCTCATGTATTCCTCGGAAACTTGGGTTCTTAACAAGAAAAATTGCGAACTCTTGGCTGCGTTCGAGAGAAGAATCCTCCGAAGAATTTTTGGCCCCCTACATGAGGATGGACGATTCCGTAGCCTACACAATGACGAAATCTAAGAGCGGTACCATGACAGTCCGGTCGTGGATAAAATTCGACTCAATAGGTTACGGTGGGCGGGTCACTTAATCCGTATGGATGAGGATGATCCCACCCGGAAAGTCTATAAGGGCAATATCTATGGTAGAAAAAGAAGACGAGGCAGACCCTGCCTAAGATGGAGCGATGGCGTAGGTCAGGACGCCAGACAGCTTTTAGGGATATCGAATTGGTGGACCTCGGCGCAAAACCGGGATGTCTGGAGTTCCTTATTAAGGCAGGCCTAGACCGGAAACCGGTTGTTGCGCCGTTGATGATAATGATGATGATGAACATGGATGTTCCAATTGCGACAAGTTTTGTATATTGTATATTGGATTTTGCTGGAGTTTTCTCCGGTATTTCTGAAAATTTCTGCAAATAATAAAATATACGTAGTAGTAAAAAAGGAATGCGTAGGACATGTCGAGAAAAGAATGGGAACGCGGCTTAGAAATGAAAAGAAGAATCACAAAGACATTGGTGGAAAAGGGGCTGGAAAACTTACTGATAAGGTTATTAATGACCTCACTACATTTTTTGGGCAAGCTATTCGTCGACACGCAAATTCGATAGAAGGAATGAAGCAAAAATAATAAATGTTCTACAGACGAAAATCCTCAGCATCAAAATTATCCAGCAGGCGAGGACAGTTGGTGCAAATGGCGCAAAGCGGAAACTAAAGGAGAACTGGATAGTTTCCACCACGAGAAGGCACCTTTGACTGAAGAAGTTCAAAAAGTCATCAAACCAATCTACGAAGATTTGTCACGAGATGATCTCTTGAACACATGTTTAGGAGCAGAGACCCAGAATAACAACGTGCATTGATCTGGACTTTCGCTCCTAAACACCTTCATTCTGGGGCCAAGGTCGTAGAAATAGCCACTTTCCTGGCTGTAATTATTTTCAATGAAGGATTCAATGGCATTGTCAAAATCCTAGTGACAATGGGATGTCAAGTTGGTCACATATGTCGGGTTTATGCCGACCGTAATGAAGCGCGAATTTGGCGGTCCGAACGACGATCGACTGACCTCGCTAAAAGAGCCAGAATTGAAACCAGAGAACAACAATCGGCCTTACAAGACTTTTTTGAAAAAACGGAGGGTGCTCTCTATGGACCAGGTGTAGCAGATTAATGGTGAATTAAAATTTTACTGTTGATAATCACATTTAAATTTTCAAATGCGTTTTTCTCGAAACTGCATCTTGAAAATCGGTTGCCACCATAGCTCAAAATCTATCCAACCAAATTATTTGAAATTTTCTCGGCTTCTTTAATACATATTTCTACGGTCCACAAACTAGGATAATTGCAATCGGACGGGTCGTTTTTTTTATTCATAAAAAAAGACGTAAAAAAACACCCAAATTCAAAAAATTAAGTTTAAAAGCCCAGCAAAAATTTACCTTTTAATATTTTCTAATTATCCTAGTTTGCGGACCGTGGAATATTGTCCATATTAAAATGCCGTTTAGCTTTTTTCCCTCAGATGAACACAGCGCCCTCCAGCGTGGCAGCGGAAAAACACCTTTTTTTGGAGATGGGTGCATAAATTGACACGTATTCCGACAACTAGCTACGATATCAACCTGAAAAATCTATTACATATACTAGAAATATCAATAAACATATGGTGAAAAAATCACGTTTCTATCTTTATCCAGTCCTTCAAAATAATTTTTCAAAAAAAGCAAAAAAAAACGGCCTTCACACGGGATGACCCCCTTAAAGGAGGGTGGGTGACAGCAATACATACAAAAGGGGGGCGTAAATTATTTTCACCAAATATAGTTATATGTATGGGGATGTAGATTATAATATAGAGCATGATCCTACCAAGTTTGGTGGACACTATTACTAACAAAGTTAAAATGAGTCAAAGTTGCCGCTCCTATGCAAATTGAAGACTTTGAATCTCAGTATAACGCGAAAGTGGATATTCCCAGATAATACATGCATATATTACGTGCTGGGTATGATTCCGTAGCCTACATAACGACGAAATCTATGAGCCATACGGATAAAAACCTGCTCAATAGATTGCGGTGGGTGGGTCACTTAATCCGTATGAATTAGGATGATCCAGCCCGGAAAATCCATAGGAGTATTATCTATGGCAGAAAAAGAAGACGAGGCCTGAGATGGAGTGATGACATAGGTCAGGACTCCAGGCAGCTTTTAGGGATATCGAATCGGTGGATCGCGGCGCAAAACCGGGGTGCCTGGAGTTCCTTATTAAGGCACGCCTAGACCGAATACCAGTTGTTGCGCCGTTGATGGAACAACTAATGGAACAAATGTCCACCTAAATGTTTTTATAAAAGAAATACCCAAAACCAGCTTCCAATTTCCCGACTTGTTTGAGTTTCTAATGTCATTATTACGATTTTTTAGCATTGTCCGAATTTCAATTCTGGATACGAAAATAGAGTTTCTTTTGTCTTTCGCCCTCAGTCACGGTTTTGTTTTATCTTTTTTCATTAATTTTTTTTGCAATGTATCCAACAGACTGTACGTAACGTTCCTTTAAGAAAAAGAAACACATACAACTCCTTTTTTCTGAACACCTTATGTATTTCATAATACGGTATCCGGATTTCATTTTTGCCCACTGTATATATATTTTTAGCCACCCTCACCGTACCATTATTGACCACATAATATTTCCAAGGCCTTGAAACTTTGTTGATCTCACTCTAGAAATGATAATTCTAATTTGAAGAGAAACTAAAACAAAAATATCAAATTAGCTTATCTCAATAAGCAGAATTTTCGATACTGGTTTGAAAATAAATCGGGAAAGGTTCAAGGAGTAATCATATTTCTAGGAATAATTTACCATTATTTCGTTGAAGATGACTTCAGTAATACTGTAATAGTAAACTCTGGAAAACACTTCAAAATATTGATAATCTTTTTTTTTCTCGAATTTCAATTAAAGATTATTATATCACCAACGCATTTCAATGGATTTACTGATGAAAGGAAAGAGTCCCTGACCTTGTTATCAGTAGAAATACCGGTTTTCCCTGGTATTACCGCTGACCAGACCTGACAGTTCGTGACTTTTATGAGATTTGATTCGGTTTAAGAAACGAATATGAATTTCCAAAAAAACGAAAACTTAAGGTATTTTGTGTTCGGCTTTCACGCCTATTAAACTGTGCTTCCTACAACAAAAGTCATCCTAAATTGAGTTCATATTATATACATATGTATGTACGTATGTTTGACACCTGGGAAGAATACGAAACTAAAGCTAATCTTAGCGAAAGTCACCTCCTGGGTTCACGCCATCCCTTTCCGTTGAATAATAGTTTTTGTGCCGGGTGAAAAGGCCCAATTCGCCCCGTCAAACAAGACATTATTATTGCAAAATATTTATCGAAAAACACCATAAAACACAATATTTAAATCTACCTTCAAAATTATGTTCTAGATTCCTGGATCATACTCTAGCAACAATTCAATATGGTCTCCAGCGGCAATAGAAAATTCATCGGCCCTAGGAGCGTCTTCATCTCCTCTTGACACAAGGACAACGGCGTGGAGTCAAGCAGCTGCCGCAGCAGCAGCGGTATCATCCCAGACCAACTGTTATCAGAATTATCCTGGCTACTATTCCAACATGGACTACATAGGATCGGCCGTGCAGCAACAACTGGTCTCTACAACCATTTTCGACAGTTTAGCTCCTCCCAGCTAATAATACAATTTTGTTTTTATTTTCATTGACAGGATAACGCAATCGAGACCGGGTGGATGAAGTCCCGGGAAGAAAACTGGTTTTACAATAGCGCATCAACTAATTGGGACTCACATAAATCGAATAAATAATTTGGAAATTTGGGAAATTAACTGGAAAACGTGCATATTGGTTGGCATATCGGCTATGAACAAATCATATCATCTGAAGTGAAAGTTGTTGTAGCAGCAGATTATCGTTCAAATTGTGTTCGGGATCTAATGTCAAAATCTTAATTTTAATGAGCATATCAACGAAAGAATGTTTTAGAATTAAACGGAGGATATTATTGTAAATTTTTTCTTAGGGAAATATGGTAAGAAAATTAAATCAAAATGTATATTTAACTAGAATATTGTTTATAAATTCGTGGATGTAAATAAATGAAAAATATTAATTTCAAAATGCTCCACCGTTTATGAGTTTTTAAGCATAAGGACATGTAATAAGCTTCCGACACTCTTTACTCGACTCCCAGATCTGATACTCATACGGAAATTCTGGGAGTCCGAAATTTGTCCCAAACAGTGGAAGAAGGGGATGATCGTTAAGAGTCCAAAGAAGGTCACTCGTTTGGGCCTGCCCTCACAAAAATATTGTAACAACTGAAATAATCCGGGGACGTAATCTCGAACGCTTAATCGAATGGTGGCACACTGGTTTTTGCTCCTGATCCTCCTGCATTGACGCAGAGAAAGAAGAAGAAGAAGAAAGAAAATGTCGGAGGATTTTGAGGTCGCCAAGGTTACATCCTGTCACCGATATTATTTCTTCGTGTTATCGATGACGTTCTTTATGTTGCCTTGTGCGGAGGACGTGAAGGAGTTCACCTCGACCACGCTGATGATTTCTGTTTGCTCTATCAATGGGTCATCGAGCTTGGCCAAATGGCTCTGATTTTGGAAAGAGAGAAAAAAAGAGTTGAACTGAAAATAAATAACAAAACTAAGGCTCTCAGTCTGACGTTTCATCGCACTCTCCCTATTTGTGTTAATGGGCACAGCATCCGAGGCATCAATTTGCATATCTAAGAAGCGTGGTTTCTACGTATGCGACGGTTACACAGAATTTGATGCCGCCCGACGCACCAACAACATTGAATCCGCTTTCACTGGTTTGTCTAAAATCTGAAAGCGGAATTATCTCAACCTAAGGTCAAGTTCAAACTGTTCTGTCTTCGTTGTTCTGTTCTTTGTGTGTTGTTATATTTTGAGTACCCCATGGAAGTAACCGAACTGTTACTCAAAACCTGAAAGCCTTCGTTAACACCTGTTTGCTCGTATCATCGGAGTACGCTGTCCTGATATTATTTCAAACGAAGAACTTTGTCGGCGCATAGACTTGTTACCAGTGGACAATGCGACAATCGAAAGGCAGAAATGGCGATGGATAGGTCACATATTGAGTATGGAAATCGCTCTCCAAACATGTTTAAGAGCACTTGGGGCAAAAAAGTAGAGGACGTGTGCCGGCCCCTCGTGAGGTTCTAAGGAGAGCAGTAACGCATTTCAGTGAACCGCGAACGATGACATATAGGTGCAGTTGATGCAGTATACCCCGTAAAGGGTGAATGGCAACCATATATATTTTTTGGGAATTTGCTTGAAATCTCCCTTAAGCTCAACTTAAAATCACACAATTTATGATATATGATATAATATTGAGCATGATAGATCGAAGCTTGGTTCTTCTGCTCCTGACATCACAGACTAAAATTTTGTATGGTATGCACTTATGTAACTTTACTGTAACCCAATATATTGGACATCAATTTCGCATTAAAGTAAATTATCTGACTTACATATTTCTTTATGGGATGCCCAAATGATCATCCATATTAACGGAAGGCAATCTAAAGGGCAGAGCTTATTTAGATAACCTAAAAAAGTGCCGAATTGTTCCTCAATCAAATGCAAAATACAATACGCGAAAAATCGCAGGAATCTGACAAAATGCACGCGCAAAGCTAAATTTTGATAAAAAGAAAAAATATACCAAGCGAGGTGGCAAAAGCCCGAGCCCGAAAAGGAAAATCCACGATAGATCGCATCTTCCTTGGCATCCTCAGGCCTTAAGAATAAAGGATGCCTCTCTGTTTAGTATGTTTTGAGCAGGGATTAGGAAGGGCTAAGAAGGAACCCCAAATTAAAGAAAATCAGCTAATTCCTGGATCCAGTTTCATGCAGATTCCAGATTGCGATAAATTCACGTCGAATACAAAATTTTGACCTTCTATAACTTTGTCAATTATAGCTGCATTTTGTTCAAACTTTCCAAAATTGTATATTATATTATTCCTTATAATTATACCTCTTTTTATTATTACCTATAATGATAGTTTTAGGATAAACTTAAGGGGGGTTTACAGGTAAATTTCCATATGGTAATATACCATTACTAGCTTTATTGGAGCAGGTATCGGAATGGGATGTATTTTGAAGCCTAGATTTTATATAGGTGCAACATTACATATTTTTCAGATTTTTCTGATGGACAGGTTCTGAGAACAAGACCTGTTACACTTTTCAGGGCACACATTATGAACCATCACTCCCCTATATTTCACCCAATATCAGAAATGAGATTAGTTTCAAAAAGTACTAACCACGTCCTTTCACTGGATAAACCCACACAGAAAGATAAACACATCAGACTCATTGGTGTATAAGCCTTAGCCCAAGTTTGATCTCTTCCGTAGATTTGCTAGGCCCCTTTGTCACAACAGCGACAAAACTATTTGAATAGTTGCTGCTCCATGAGTAGAATCGTCTGCTGTGAATAGATTGTCTGGAATTTTGGCTAACATAGAGTCATCCATACTAAATCTTTGCCACGAGGCCCCCTTTGCTTTATGGATCTCTCGCGTAAGTGTTCGGTTGTATCCCCTCCCTATTAAATAGTTGGTGCGTTTTGTGTCGTAGGTTATGAAGAATATAGTTCCACTAACTACATTTAGTTTCGTGGTACTTACTTGTCATGTATATGTAACGTATATGTAATGCCGTTTACAGACGTCCTGATCTCGTATTTGGGTTTATTAGTCCGCTCTACTCCACTAATCTTAATTCTCGGGTTTTGGTGGCGGTGCTTTCAATTTCTGTTCTGGAGGTTGTGGAGGTTTCGATATATTTACATTTTGCCTACCTCCAAACAAATATAGCTGCGATCTGAGGGCGATGTCTCCTCAGGCATATGAGACTATAGTAGAATTTTAGAGAAATCGTGATAAATCATCATCATCATCAAAGACGCAACAACCGGTATCCGGCCTAGGCCTGCCTTAATAAGGAAGTCCAGACATCCTGGTTTTGCACCGAGGTCCATCAATTCGATATTCCTAAAAGCTGTCTGACATCCTGACCTACGCCATCGCTCCATCTCAGGCAGGGTCTGCCTCGTCTTTGTTTTCTACCATAGATATTGCCCTTATAGACTTTCCGGGCTGGATCATCCTCATCCATATCGATTAAGTGACCCGCCCACCGTAACTTGTTGAGCCGGATTTTATCCACAACCGAAATCGTGAAAAACGCCGTGAAAGGCATTTAGCAACAAAATTGATAAAGTCGAAAAGGTTAGCAGAGTAAATCGAGATGTTCCACAAAGCCATATTGCTCTTTCGCTATAGTATGACCGAACCAATTGCGCTTGTTCCAAAGTCCTCGTAGGTTGACTTTGGAACAAGCGGAGAGGCGCGAGATAGGCTGGTAGTTTGCAGTTATAGTAGGAATAATAAGGTCTTCTTTCCAAAAATAAGCAAAGTGGTATTCTGGGAATCTTTTGTTGGAAATTATGTATAGGAGGAGGGAGATGTATTAATTTCAGTTAACTAGGAAAAGGTTAGGAAGCTCATCCGATGTTGGGGTCATGTTTATCAATGAGGAGGTGAGCAACTCAGAACAGTCTTCTGCGAGATTAAGCGTAGATACGACAGTTGGTGAGGAGTGTAAGGAGGGAGCGGGTGAAAGCATTGTCATGGAGTATAGGCAGTAGAGCCAGCGAAATTGGTGGAAATGAGAAAAGATCGCTTGAGATTATAGGAATTGCAATTATGTGATGAAAACGGCTTGAAATCATCATGAGCTTGGACGGCCCCACACTTTTGAAGTATCGTTTACGCGCTGTTTTGGTCATTGCATTTACAGAGGAACGCATAGCCTTACAATGAGTTTCATGCGAGAGTTTGTTTGGATATCCATGGCGAGCCAAGTTGGACAACTGCTGAACATACGCAGGCTGTAAAATTTCACAGATACAGTGAATAACCAATTGTTGTGTAGAGTTTAAAATCTTCATACCAGCGAAAAGTGGCGTAAAATTTTTTTTCCCAATGTAGCCGTGTGTATAAATATAAGGCGGCTTTCCCTTAGGTATAATTCACACTTATGTCGACGAAACCATCAGTCGTCGTATACAGTAGAATCCCTATAATTCGTATGGTCAAGGGACTGACAATTTGGTACGTAATATCGGAATTACCAATTATCGGGAGTGCAAAATAAAGACAATTAACTCTGGGGCAAATTTATAAGGATTAGCCGGAAACACGAAAACGGTTTTACTGTATTACAATACTTTGCTGAAAAACTACTCTTAGGTTCATATTAGCGTTACAAACAGCGTAAACCATGTTATAGACTACGACATTTTGGAGAGAAACCTATCATAATATTATTAACAAAGTTATAGCCATTTCCATATGAATTTACTGTATCCCAAGGTATATATAATATTATGGAATGCCAATATCACATCAAAGTGAATAATCTGACCTGCTAGCTACGTACAAATGAAACCTATACAAAACCTGTCATAACTGAAGGATTGACCTTCCAATTTTCGACTTGTTTCGTGCCCCATGAGTGTGGGGTCCACCTGCCCAGTGACTCCTGTAGCCACGCAAGGCTATTTACACCGGGGCACCCAGTACCTTATTATACTCAGAGGATTTTTTTTCAATCCTGTTAGTGTCACTCAAAATTTTCAAAATACTACTGGCCTACGAAATTATTTCTGGGTCTTTTTTTAAAAATTGACAATTGACAAAGTGTTTTAAATATATGTTCGTTGTAATTGTAATTAAGATAAAACTCTTCATTACGAATAATAGTCTTCTGATGTTTGTAGATAGAAAAGAGTGAAAATAAAAGAACTTCTATGTCAAAAAAGTTATTCTCAAAGCCAAATTGCGAAACTGGCAGGGGGTTCGCAGTCTACGGTCCGAAATATAAAGAAGGCAATAGTTTAAAGCAAATTATTATCGTCAAGGCGTGCTGGTAGAAGTGGAAGGAACCGTCCCATAACTTTTCGAACTGAGAGAGAAATTACTCATAGAGCCGTTGAGAATCATAGAAAACCGCAAAAAGTTATAAAGGCCTTGTCAGATGACAGTGGTGTAAAGTTATCAAACAGAACGTTACGGTGAAGTTTGAAAGAGCTAAATTTCAGTTGCTACCGACCTTTGAAAATTGATTGGAGTGATACGTGCTAAACAACTGGCATTCGCTAGAATATATAAACATAGGAGTGCGGAGTATTGGGGGAAGGTAAGCATATTAGTTGAAAAACATTTTTTCAATTATGAAGCGAAAATTTTAATTTTGGCATAATACCTTCAACATTTGAGATTTGTTTCTCCAAGGAGTCTTCCACGACACTTTCCAATTTGTTCGTCCTAGGCCCCATGAAAATACAACTGCGTTGTTAAAACAGTAAAGTATTCTCTCTGTGTCATGATATGGGGGGTGGTAAGGTCAACCCGAGAACAGTCGACTCCATTTAGTTGAAAGCACTAAACGTCAAGAAGAAAAAGAAATACGAGTTTTGAAAACCCGGTTGCTTCACAAAAGGAGAAAATAGTATCCAAATAGAGATCGTATCTTTATGCAATACTCCGCACCATACGATAAAGCTAAAAAAGTTGTGGTATTTTTTGGAAAGCAAAAAATATCTCTTTTAGTTTGGCCTTGGAATTCTCCAGACCTAAACCCAATCGAAAATGTCTGGACGGCCTAACAACAGAAATTAGCAGGGAGACCGCCAATAAAATGGTATTAATTGAAAATATTATCAAAGTCTGCACAGAAATTGTTAAAAAAAATGCATTGCCCACATGCCGCAGCACCTACATAACTTTATTGTTCAAAAGGGTTGATTTACCAAATATTGAATTAACAATATTTTTCTTAAATATAAAATTATTTTTACACACAATTATATTTTATTTATCTTGTCTCTTAGCTAATAAACTTATAAATATAACAATTGAATAGATATTATAGGTCTGACAGCAGACTAAACGCTTGAGGAGAGACTTTTTCTCAAACCACTATAATAATTTAGCAATGTGTGTGTAGTAAAACTCGTTATTAACTTCTCTGTTTTGATAACTCACCCATACTCAATATGGCATTGTCATTTCTGAGGATGCTGCTGCTTTGCGTTTGGGAACTATGCTACCCTCGGGGTCATCAAGCCGTGTACGCGGTTCGTCAACCGAGATATTTGGCTTTGGAATAACGATGTTCAAATGAAGGTCCGTGAAAAGAAATGCCTCTACCATAAATTTCTCGACCATAAAACGCTGGCCAATCGGCAAATTTACAAAAATGCCGATCGGGAAACAAAGAAAGTGATCGCTATTACCCCAACGGTCCATTATAAAAATCTTCACGATAAACTGGAAACTCGGGACAGCGAAAGAGATCTATCGACTTGTCAAAAGCCGACAAAAATGCACAAAAGATGTCGATTTTGCTTACCGATTCTAGAGGTTCCGTGGACACATAGCGGGTATATTTCGCGCACATTTCAACGCAAGAACTTGCCCATCCTCTGCTTCCCAAAACTCTGCCAAGATTTGGAACAATTCGCAGCCACAGAAGTCGAGGAAGCATTTCAACAAATGAAATCGAGTAAAGATCTAATGGCCTTACAGCTGAACTCTGGAGAGCGAAGAACTCAGAACCATTACTTTGTGAGGGTTCCTCGATCGGGTTATTAAGGAAGAAAGAACACCATCTAACTGGCAAAAAGGCACGATCGTTCCAATATGGAAAAAGATGTGTAACCCAGCATAATGTTGCTGCGTTTGCTGCCCCATAACATGCAAATTTTTGAACCCATTCTTGACATCCGTATTAGCGTTCAAATAACCATAAGTCAAGCCGGGTTTGTCAAGAACTGAGAGATTACTGGCGCAATTCACGCTGTACTTCTTTCTCATGGCGAAATTCCGTTAGAAGCATCAACCTCTATACATTGCATTTCTGAAAGACATTTGATCATGCTCCACAAGGACTAATCTGGTATACTTGACGGGAAAACCTAGTGCCAGAGCAACTCGTGTGCACAATCTGAAAAGTAAAGTTCGAAGTGTAACAGATATATTAAAACTGCTTCGTATCTTTACCGGTATTCATCAATAAAGCGCCTCTCCCCACTACTTTCTGTTCTTCTTAAGGGCCCAGTCACACGAACCATCCAACCTCCAGAGGCCTACATACTGTTTTGATGGCGATGGTTTCCTTGTGTCTTATAGCAAAACTGATCTTGAGCAACCTGTTCCAAAATGGATCGCCTTATGCAACTGAATAAAACGGAATATTTGACGATCGATCCCAATAAAGCAGGCACTGTCACTGTTAGTGGCAGTAATTTGCCCAGAAATGAACGATTTACCTCGGATCAATGCTGTCAGCCAATGATGAACTCCGTAATGAAATTTCTTTACGCATTAGCGCAATCTGGATGAAGTAGCGTTCTACAACTAGTATTCTTTGCGACAGACGTATCAACGAACGTCTAAAATCAAAAATTGGCCACAATGTCTTTCGGCCTGAAGCCCTCTACAGTTTTGAGTACCGGCCGACTATCAAAGACAATGAATGGCGCCTCGCGCTAATGGAGACGAAGATGTTGCGTTGGTACAGTGACGTAACCGCCATGATCACATCCAAAATGAGGACATTCGCAATCGGCATGGGGTTGCACCGATCGTGTAAAAATTGCGAGAAAACTATCTTCGATGGTCTCGATATATAATTCGCACTGATGAGAACTCACTTGCCAAAATTGATCTGAACACTAAAGGCGATGGAAAACGACGAAAAGTCCGGCCGAAACATCGACGACTTGATACCCTGAATGGTGATTTGAGAGCATCTGCATCAGATTTTTGATCGAGCGAAATTGCGAAATCGATCAGGATGACCTGACCCCTCTTCTGAACTGGACAAATGCTGAAAAAGAAGACACCTATGATATCATATACATCATAACACCATCTTCTTATTTTTGTCCCTTCTTCTGACTGCCAGAATTAATTGTAAAATAATGATATTTTACAAAACCTTATGCCAATTTCGTCTCTAACTTTTTTCGCGACAGAAAATCTTGATTTGGCCACTCGTGACCGATTGTGCTTATATATAGATATGTTACATTATTATTTCTTTATTTTTAAATTTTATTCGTAAATATTACCTAAGCCATACGTTCGAATAATCGCTTCATCTTTTCAAGTTCTTAACCCTCTTCTAGCCGCTTTTATTGGTATTTACGAAACCAGACTTAGAAAAACAAAAATTTCGGATCTTTTACTAATGTAGTTAATATTATGAATGAGGCTTATGTAGAGACCGCATTTATATCCGATTCTGCGGGACGTTATGCATTTTTCTATTTAAATTTTTAGCTTCAGCTATTATTTTAGCTATCGCTTCTTTAGGACACGTGGATTTTGTAGAATGAAGAAAACAAAATGCATGACTGGTGATAAGTCCGCCCACTTAAACGAATTAGGTTACATTGCGGCATGCTTATGCACCTATTGACTTTTCAATGCATATATACACGTGCATTTATACAATTAGTAACGCTGAGCATATTTACCCAGATTTCTGTGATCACAACAAAGTGTGAATTAACTTTTCCAGGTTTCTTTAGAGATATCTCAAATTTTCTTTAAGAGTTGTTGAGAGAGAATATTATCACAACAAAATTAAATGTACCGTCTGCAACCGAATCTGGGGTCGTAACCTTTTCAATTGACAGCAATTTCACAATTATGTCCTTATCAACAAGAGCTAGTGGAAAGCTTTCAAAAGTAAGAATTATCTCCATAAGTTCTGTTTGAAGGAAGATATGACATATATTTTTTTTTATTGTTCATGGCTATACGTAGTAACGTTCTATATAAGAGGCGCCCGCTGCCTTCAGCAACGCAGTCACGTATTTCTTCGGTGGCAGTAAGACATCAGTTACAGGCAACAACTATGGAGCAAACTGGAAAGGTATAGTGACATTCAGTGTAAAGTTTAGTGATGCTAATTTTGAAAGAAATTCAACAACAAATCTTATGGATTTATAATTATTAAAAGTGTTTTTAGCCATCGGAATACAAAACCCAAGTTGTGACCTCCACCAGAAATAGTCCCATTTTCATAGAAATTTTTTGTTAACTGCCATATCAGTCAATTCGGGGAATAGCACTTTTTTAACATCTGGGAAGTGTTGTGCAACCATGAACATCCACGAGATAAGAAGAAATTATTCAATAAATGGGTTTGTTACAAAGTGTATTAATCCCAGCTTCCAAAAGGGGTCTGTATTGTGGTACGTGCGCGCACGCCTATGTGTCTAGTTTCAAGCCCGATATCCAATAATTATCAAAGGTAATAGTATCCAAAATCAGCTGCATAACCACTCTAAGGGCTCGTATATTCCTCCATTAAACCGCATTCCAGATTGAAATCGTTCAAGTACCGCTCAAGTCCTGCCTACCTACACACCCCCCGCACGCAATCTCGCCACTTTACTACACACTATCAGTGCTTACTAGAATGGTGGTTCACGATTCCTATTAAATAAATTCGAATAAGATAGTACAAATGAATAGCATTCTCTTCGAAAATTCGTGACCAATGTTATCTCATAGAAGTCACTGCCATGGTTATCTAGAATAATCAGCAATTGTTTATATTGAGAGAAGTTCATTTGGGGTGTACTGTGCTTCTATTTATGGCAGATAGTTTCGTTCAATTTGCATTAAATGATAAACTTTACAAATAAGATAATGCTTAATTGATGTTTGCTAATAAACAATTAATGTAAATTGCACTTGGGTGTACATACATTGTTATCGGGGTGGTTCTAATCTTAAACAGTGGGAAGACCACCAGACACCAACAATGAGGACCTCGCCTGAAACTTTTTGTATACAAATGTGAAAATGCAACAGTAGAATATTCTGTCGTCAGACTCTATGTTATATATACATAAAACAACTACTGGATGGCAATATCGTTGAAAACCTTAAAAAGTTAGTTAGCGGGCAAGGACAATGCACTTTGTAGTAGCTATGACTCCGTATCTCATTAGGCTATGAAGCCTGGAAATACTAACAGTAACATGCCATAAAGATGAACTAATTCAAATACAAACCGTATCAAGTGTATTAACGTTAGCCTCCTCCTTAGAAGCCCAAGCTTAATCCTAAAAGCTGTAGAAAAATCCAGGTTAGCATGGTTTTCGGCAGCTCCTATAATACTTTTCATAACAAATACCTAATGAAGCGGAGCGTCGCCTACTAGCGGACTATGCTATATGCCGCTGTCACTCGGTACGGATGACAAATCTTCCTGGAAGGAAGGATACCACATCTTTTTAATATAGTTCCTATTTTAATAGCATCCCCTAGGCAAGAGGATTCAACCGTATTATCATTTCTTGTATACGGAATTCAATAAACTAATACACTCTTGCGCGCAGACCTGATTTTCACTCTAAAATATGGATACCATTAACCTTTCTCGGACTGCGCGAGAAACATAAACTCCTCCTAAACTGTTCTGCGACATCTGTTTGTTAGGCGTCATGCTAGTCGACCATCTCGGGATAGTGGGTTCTATGCATTATGTTATGTTAGGCCAAATTTGTTGTCGGTTATCAATGCTTAATCTATCCACTATAATTTTAGCTATCTGCTCAACAAGTCCGCAAGTATCTGGCCCATACACCGACAAACCTGTTCATTTGTTGTTCAGACCACACTACACAATGACGTGACACTCGAGTTGATGAAAGCTTCGAACTTTCGAGTACCAGTAATGAGAACTAATGGTATCTCCCGAGGTGCCTTCAGCCTCTATTGCTTCCCCTGAAATGTTAACAGTACATGCGGAAGTGTTAACTTTGCACATGCTCCCATCAGCTTGGAGCATGCCTACCATTTATCCCTCGTCAGTTGGTAAGCAAGTCATCGTTTCTGTCATTAACTTACATAATAGAAGTACCGAATGGAAACGTTCTTTCTTTTACGCCTTCATATTTGAAAAAAATCCTTAGACCTGCACGTGTACCACTGCTATATTCTTACAAACTTGTTACTTGGCCAGCATTCCATTGACGATAAAGTGTTTCCTCTTACGAACTTTCATTTGGACTTGAGCTCTATAAAGCCAAATATCTTAGTTAATGAATCCCTTGGCAGGCTTGGTAGTTCCTAAAGATGCATTGACCACTTTGTGGATTGGCATTTTTGGTTCGATTCTATGTTTCTAATGTCAACTCAACACGTTTAGCATTTACCGCAAACTCCAAACCTCCACGAACCTTTGGCGAACCAAACATCGCCATCCACACATTTGCAAACACGTTAGTGTTTTCTGAGCAGGCAAGCAAATTCCCTCTGATTTATCCAAAAAATCGACACCCGATCAGATCGGCGGCGCTTGCAAAACTATACAAGCCAAGCCAAACACTCTACCCACACGTTTGCATTTGCGATGGTTTGTTGAGATTTGCCAAGCATGTGGATGGGGCATCAGACACTTTTGGCGGACCAAACATCGCCATCCACACGTTTGCAAACCCTTTAGTGTTTTCTGAGCAGGCAAGCAAATTCCCTTTGATTTGTCCAAAAAACCAACACCCGATCGGATCGGCGGCGCTTGCAAAACTACACAAGCCAAACCAAACACTCTACCCACACGTTTACATATGCGATGGTTTCAGACACGCGCCAGTCGTTTAAATGTGATCACTTTGTTTCCTTCCGCCAAAAAAACATCACCATTTGACTCGTGAGGTGCTACCAGCAATCAATGATCTCGTAGGGAAGAACTTGGCTGTCAGTGGAGATGGCGAAATGAAAGCAGTAGAAAGAGTACGAGCAATCTGACTGTTTCCACTATCGAATCTTAAGAATTATGATAACATTCTAATAAACCACGTGTTGATACAATACCAATGCGTGTGCTAAATTTTTTAAATTTTACCCTCGAACCACAGGCTGCTATCTGTCTTTTTCCCAACATGACCATTAATACTGTTACAATTGTTTGAGTTGAGCAGTTGTCAAAAGACTTATTTTTCAGCATCAGATTGATCTGTCTGCGGCTTGTCCACCGATTTATTAGAACTATCAATGCCGTCAATCTAAGTTTCAGAGTTTTGGTTCTTTTATTCCGGAACCAATTCTGTACTATTCATTGGTTGGTTACCACAGTTACCCTTCTAATGAATTCAGTTGTAGGCATCGGCCCTACAAATGCTGTTTGACATTCCTTTCTTGCATATTCATCCACCTCTCCTAGCCATTAATACCTCTGCGCCTCGTTATCCATCCATTACCTTCATTATCCATTTTTTGACAGCCGGGGCTTTTAGGTTTTACTGACGTTCTTATACCAGTTCAGATCTAATTTTGGGAGCTACGATGGCTTTAAATGCCACCCAACTGTCCACAGTATATGGCTCCTCAGATGGTTACCGTTGCGATAATACTTATACTCCCTAATCGTAGGAGCTGAGTGATATAAAATCACTACACACCCTCCCCCATAAAATTAGAATTACATTGGTGTACGCCGCAAGCCTCATCTCGGGCCTTCCTCCAGGGCAAGGATAGGTGGCCTTTTTATGGCACCCTTTATATAGAAGCAGCCGATTATGGTCATCATCCTAGTGTCCTATATGTTAGGTACACGACTTGGTATATCCGGTATACCATGTACGTGTTCAATCCACAGTCTTTCCTAGATGCCGTTCAACGCGGGAGCTTGAATTTCTCCAGCTTTCCCTTTTTGCAGTTTTCCTGGTTTTTCACCAAGGAAAAACGAGAGACTTATCAGCCAACAGGCTTTATCCTAGATTCGATCTCATCCTATAATAGCTTTCCTAGAGGGTCACCGTTACTTAACCATAAGCCGGGGTAAAAAACCCACCACAACACTAGGTCTGTTGGCTTAACTAGTTACCGCTCTAGAAATGGAATTCCCCTAATGCAAGAGGATTGGGTAGACTCCATCCAACACCACGGGTTCCCAAGAGATAACCCGCACTACGCCCCTCTATCACAACAAAGTAGATAATCATCTGGGGCTACCAATGTTTTCACGCTTGGATCCGTATGGCTTTCAAGTTTGGACAAGTTTGTATTCCCTATGCCCCATCTCTCGGTAGAACCAAGACCCGCTTTGCGGCGTCGAGTATAGTGGATAGTCATGTGTATATTAGCTCCAATCATCTCCTTCCCAGTTTACACTGCGGAAAGAGGAAACCAAGTACCTTGTATGGATACAGCATAACCGCCATCAGCGAAAACTTTGCCGTCAATTCAGGCAAGTGACATGAAGTAACAAAATATATCATAGATATGAGCCCAACGTTCTTTTATAATACGAAGTTAAACAGTAATCACGGTCAAAGCCTCGATTATCACACATCCGATTTCTGTAATTTTATTCCACTAGGAAATAGTATTAGGTTCTAATTTTCCAATCATTTATCCATAGCCCTTGGGTGAGGTACATAAGTGGCTTGCGGCAACTACTCAAACGACTAATAAGAGCAGTCCAAGGGTAGAAATTTATTGGTGAAATATTACACCTCATTTTCAGCTCATATAAATTTGCTCCGTTGTTTGTTAGAAGATTTAAGCCCAATCCCAATTCAATTTTAAAGTGAGATTATCGATGAGTTCAGGAATGGAGGGGGAGTCTGTTAGAGAGCTCCCCACTCCCATACACAGCAAGGTAGGTATCGCCGTACAGCGTATAATATCAAACCGTCGACTTGGTTTGGACTCAAGTCTGGCAAGTGGACTTCGTAACACTACTTTTACCTCGCTAGCAAAAGGTTATATTTAGCTCTTTTCTACTTGCTCAGATGGAGCGCGGTCTCACAAAAAAATTATATTACGGTCGAATTCAATCTTTTTTGCAAGAAGAAAAACCGGTTCCATTTGGGAGCACTCCTCGACACTTTTCTGAAAATATTGTCCACAGAACTTCCCGGTGTCTGCATAGAAATGCTGTGGAATTTAAAACCACATTTTACTAGGAAAAAGAGTATGATCGACGTCGTTCACCCCTCCATTGCAAAGTACACTGTCTGGGGATCGTGCCTTACCGATCTTATGTAGGTAGCACCGAAAACTTCCATATCTGCTTTGAATTTAAAGAAGGAAATAATCAATCTCTCTATATTTTCGGTTCAGCCCCGGGCTTAATTTTCTAAGGAGACAAGTAGTTTTCCCAAAAAATTTTTCACTCATAACCAACTCTGAGACAATGTCGTAGGCGGACGTCATCCGTAAAGCTTCCCAAAATCCTCCCCACAATAATACACTTAAGACCATCAGCACAATCCTCCGCCCCGTGAAGCAGGACCAAAAGCTTTAAGAATGCTTGAAAAAAAGTCATTTTCCAGTCGAACCATTGACTTGGCGTCTATCTCTTCAATCCCCCGGGACATAGGGTCAGGACTTTACATATTCATAGTCAAAAGGGTTACTTCGATGAACAGTCATCCATTCGCTTACCCGTCGCATCACTATGGCAAGTTTAATTTGCACCTCTTCAGCAATGCGCCTGGCAACAAGTACCGTAAGATCTACATAACCAATCAAAGCTACTTTTTTCGGCAAAATGAGTCTGAGTAGATAATCCCTCAATATCCGCGTGACGCGTGGTAAAAGTTTGCTGACCATGAAATGAAATCAAAGGTATAATCAACGGCTATATGTCTCAACTCGTTGAACTACATTTGCGACCTACATGACAGCATCCACTGCTGTGAGGAAAATTCCTTGACAGCACATATCGCTTCAGCAAATCTACTCCTGGTACGTTCATTGAGCTACGTTCCAGCTGTAACAAGCTTTCAGAGTGGCTCGTTTGCTGACAGCACTTCAGGGTCTCCACTGTCTTCACTGACAACCTTTAGCGTCGCCCCATACCAGCAACTACCGAAAATTAGTAAATGTGTCAAGTAGTACTTCCAGCCGAACGTGAAAGGTCAGTTTGTGTACTTCTGTCGGGTCTTGATGCCTTCTTATTCTTTATAGAGACAACTGTCTTTTTCAGCTTTTTCATGGTAAAGAGCAGGTAATCCTCGGGGTACTTCACAATATTAACATGAAGCTGAATGGAATGCACAGAGAACAATGTCCATATGATGCAAACCATGTGTTCAGCAGTAATCGAAGACAGTTTCACTAGAGCCTTCAATTTTTCAAGTGCTCCTTCGACTCTGCCTATTCCAGAGCTTCGACGAATCTCCCAATATTCCCCTCCGCGACGTTCCACTCTCAGAGAGAACGCCGGGCTCACGTACGCCGAGAGATAACATTAATCACTTCGAATTTACTGATGATCGTTTTCCGGGAAGACTCCACTCGACCGACGATACCAATGATTCCGACGCGAAAGGTTACATCGGTCAGAACGTCGGCTTAGATCCGGAGTTTAAAATTGTCAGCTCCGCTCTCTACCATTTCCGTTTCCCTTTGGAGTCTAGATGAGCATGTTCTGGCATTACAAACATCCCCGACCAAGAAAAGCACCTCGGTACTACGCCGTTCTCCAGACCATATAACCTGCAGCAGAAGTCCGGCATCGTCCCATTCAGTGTTAGATAGATGCTAAAAAATGTTATCCCTAATCACCGAATTCACACAAAAGTTATATAAGATACCCGCCTGCTTTGATAAGACTACGAAATTCGCGTATCTGGGCAAAACAGCATGTTAAGATACATTTGGAGAATCCTGTGCAATTGAAACAGGATTCTCTCAAAAAAAATAGTATGTACTTATTAGAATTAAAATGTTAATTCCTTAATATCTTATTATCCTTACAGGTCATCAAATGCCGTGCTGCGGTGGTATGGGAGGTAAACCAACGATTTTCAATTGAAGAGATTGAAGTCGATCCGCCAAAAGCACATGAAGTTCGAGTTAAAATGGTATCGACTGGACTGTGTCACTCAGATTTGTCAGTCAAAAACGGTGTCATGGAATTTTCCAACAAATTCCCACAAGTTCCAGGACATGAAGGCGCTGGAATTGTTGAAAGCGTTGGCGAAAAAGTAACAAAATTCAAACCGGGCGATCATGTCATTCCCTTATATGCGGGACAGTGCCTGAAATGCGATTTTTGCAAGAGTGGAAAAACTAACACCTGTGAAGTCTCCATAAAAATGCAAGAAGGCACCGCTATGATCGATGGAACCAGTCGATTGAGATGTAAAGGAAAAATGCTCTATCAATTTATGTCCTGTGGCACGTTCTCCGAGTACACTGTGGTTGAGGATATAGCCCTTGCAAAGGTAAGTTTACTGCATGACAGCGTCAGCCAACTTTGACAACTGATCAGGAATCAATGATAAATCCAGATTTCAGCCATCAAAATTTAGAAACCTCCGCCCTAAATCAAAGTTCATCAAAGTTTTCCATCAATCATCCCTTATTTGCCATGCATCCCTTAACTGCATATATTAAAAAAAAACCTCATGAATGAAATGAGTATCATAATACCACATCAATTCCCAAAGGTAACCAGCTTGTTTTGGCAGCTGCAGACCACCTGCAGTTCATAATCTAATCGGACCTGATTACATTGACTTCAAAATTGGCTTTCCTCAACCTCATATAATAAATATTAATATCTGATATATTCTTACAGATAAGCAATAAAGCGCCACTCGAAAAAGTTTGCTTGATTGGATGCGGTATACCCACTGGTTATGGGGCAGCAGTAAATGCAGCTAAGGTGAGTTCATAATTTCATTCACTAATTTACTAAAAGTTATGAGGTAAACGATGAAAAGTCAATGGTGGAACTAAAATAAACTAGAACGATATAGGAAATAAAGTAACTTTTTCAAGGATAACCTTCCAGCTTTATACGATAGTGCACTTTTAGGTGGACACTTTACTATTGATGATAACATTCATTTAACTCCACAGGTAAAACCTGGCAGCAAATGTGCCGTTTGGGGACTTGGTGGAATTGGTTTGGCAGCTGTAATGGGATGTAAGAAAGCAGGAGCCTCAGAAGTTTGGGGAATTGATATAAATCCAGCCAAGTTTGATCTGGCTCGCAAATTCGGCTGCACTCATTTTGCCAATCCAAACGACTACAAAGGAAGGAAGTTCGCTGATGTCTTACTTGAACTGACAAAGGGTGGATTTGATTACACTTTTGAGTGTGCAGGACAAATTGCAACAATGAGGCAGGCAGTCGATTCCTCTCATCGAGCATGGGGACGAACAACATTAGTTGGAATTGCAACTTTCAGCCAGGATTTGAACGTCTTCCCATTCGACTTGATATGCGGAAGGAGTATCGGTGGAACCTTCTTTGGAAGTTACCAAGCAGTGGAGTCTGTACCAAAACTTGTTGATGAGTATTTGAACAACGAACTTATGGTTGACGATTTCATAACACATACCTTCAAGCTGGAACAAATTAACGAAGGATTTGATTTGATGATAAAGGGAGGATGTCTTAGGAGTATTGTTATTTTCTAAAGCGGTCGGTACTTCTCGAAATCTGTATAATATGTTTAATCCAAATCTCTAATCTCAAGCAATGGGATTTATTGAATAAATTAAACCATTTATAATCAATATGGCTTATTACTTCATTCGATAAACACTATAGTAGACAGCTCCAAGCTTAGGAGAAAAACCATGAACGTCAAATAAAAAAGCTGTTGTAGCCAAAAAAATCCAGACGATTCAAGAAAGTTTTATTGGTTTGTTGGTTTCGTCCCTTGTGTTTACAAGATAGCTGTCAATTTAGAATAGAATACGTTAATTGGGAATTCAGAACTTTTACAGAACCAAAAGATGATAAAACTATACACGGCCATCAGAGAATTCGGTATCCCGACGAAATTGATAAGACTGACTAGGCTGACCCTGACCAATGTGCGAAGCCAGATAAAAGCAGCAGGATCACTCTCAAGACCATTCGACATCAACAACGGTCTAGCACAAGGGGATGCCCTATCATGCGTCCTCTTTAACCTAGCCCTCGAGAAAGTGATCCGTAATGCTGAGGTAAATGCAAGAGGTACGATCCTCTTTAAGTTCATCCAACTACTGGCCTATGTTGACGATATCGACATCATGGGAAGAACCACCCGAGATGTACAAACTGCCTTCATCCAGATCGAGCAGATGGCGCGAAAACTTGGTCTGTACATCAATGAAGGCAAGACAAAGTACATGGTGGCAAAGTCAGCACCAAAAACCAACCAACCAACAACATCAAACCTCACTGGTCAAACGGGAAGGATAAAGATAGGAGAATACAACTTTGAGACCGTTGATAATTTCTCCTATCTAGGATCGAAAATCGCAACCGATAACAGCTACGATGATGAAATCCTCGCACGGTTGTTATCGGCCAACAGAGCCTATTTCAGTTTACAAAAACTGTTCCGCTCAAAACGTCTCACCATAGGGTCAAAGCTCTTACTGTACAAGACAATGATCTTGTCAGCCCCCATGTATTCCACGGAAACTTGTGTTCTTAGCAAGAAAAATTGCAAACTCTTCGCCCCGTTCGACAGAAACATCCCCGAAGAATATTTGGCCCCTTACCTGAGGATGGACGCTTCCGTAGCCTACATAACGACGAAATCTATGAGCGATACCATGACCGCCCGGTTGCGGATAAAATCCGACTCAATAGGTTACGGTGGACGGATCACTTAATCCGTATGGATGATGATGATCCAGCTCGGAAAGTCTATAAGGGCAATATCTATGGTAGGAAAAGAAGACGAGGCTGACCCTGCTTGAGATGGAGCGATGGCGTAGGTCAGGATGCCAGACAGCTTTTAGGGATATCGAATTGGTGGACCTCGGCGCAAAACCGGGATGTCTGGAGTTCCTTAGTAAGGGAGGCCTAGACCGGATACCGGTTGTTGCGCCGTTGATGATGATGAAAAGATAGGAATAGAGACATCTACATCACTATTATGCGCAAGTCAAATATAGGTGATACTTTATCTCAGGACGATATAATTTAGGAGCAATTCTCTAGTTTTGGTAGATAACTACCTTCTACCGAAATACACTTAACATTTTGTAATTTTTTCGGTTCCATTATCATAAAAAGCTACATCTTGAATATCCGACTATTTGCCAAAAAGAGTTCAACCTCTTCACCGCTATTGAAACTTTGACGTACTAGAGATTCCTTCTGTGGTCCAAACAGCTGATGAATCTGGACTGCAGAGTATTTTTTTTAGCTGGTTCCAAGAAATGCGCATCGTCTTGAATAACAGCAAAAGGCTCTTATTTCGACAAACAACTTAACTGAAATTCAACTAAAAATTACTTTTAAAATCCCGAGGTATAGTGGGAAGAACTCATCCAGCAAGCAATCACTTTTCGACCTTCATTGATGCAGCCACATTTCTTAATCGCCATTCTTTACTCGCCTATTTTGATTCAGGCTTGAAGTGACAAACTTATCATGAATAAATATACGATTGAGAAATTCTTCTCATTCTTCAGCATATTTGGCCAGGCGAAAAAATAAACGAGAAACAATTTCCATGAGATTTTCGAGCAGATGAGTTCCTCGTTGAGCATTGAGTCTCCATTATTTTTACCCACTATTGCTTCAAAACATTTCTATACGTCAAATAAGAACCATGGTTGTTAGTGGGGGAATTAAGTACTAGCCCATTCATTATATCTCAACGGTAACCGTTTCTGCATGCTGATTTCAAAAGACCTCCAGGTTACATTTGTTAACGACAACTCAAATTAACCATAAAAGATCAACTGGAAGATAAGGATACTTTGTATTGCTCTACTTAATTTCCGTACGACCAGGAACTTTTCACAACGGGACATTCATAAGAACTGTCCAATATACCAAGAGTAAATATGTGGGGGCAATGCCAGGATACGATGCTGACGCCCATCGTATTTGTTGAGAGATTGTATATAGGAGGAACAAATTCACCGGCAAAGAAGAATGTGTATCGTTGATCCAAGAAGAAGAAACTTTCAAATCGACAAATGCGGCAAACGCTGCTTCTAAGGGGCAGTGCAATGAACCTTAATGTAGCCTATATCCGCTGAGGAAATAATTCCTCCAATCGTGAGTGGCAGTCTTCCATCAAAAACTCACTTTTTGCAAACATGATTTGTCCAGCAATCGTTTGATAATATACCGGGTCCGACTAACCCGATGATACAACGGAATCAAATGTTAGCAACAATTTCTAAATTTCCAACAAAATGGTGATCAAAGCAAGTAAGTGATATCTTGTCGAAATAAGTAAGTGATATCGAGATCAGTGCCACAATGCTACCCATAAATATACAAAACGATTTTTTCCCGTTTTATCATTCCCTTGTCAAATTCAGAAGGTGTGAAGACCCGTCAGACAGAGAACCATTTATCTTTGGTCGTACACTGTTGAACAGTTTGCCAGCGAAGATTGATAAACACTGGGACACTATCAAAAGTGCTCTTCTCTCCATTGAAAATGAGCTTATTGTTGTTGTGACCACGTCAGGTCTGCTATCTGCTGGGACATGGTCGCGGATCGAGGAACATAGGAAACACATTCTCCCGGCGGGATGGTTTATCTGCTGCTTCTTCTCATCCGTAAATTCTGGGAGACAATATCCGCCCACTTTAAGCACATCAACATCATATCTCCACAGCGCGCTTTCAACAGCGTCAACAGTGTATCTGGAAGTAGGAAGGCTCAGTCCGTTGCATTCTGTCGCCGATAGTATTCCTTATGGTTATAGGAGACTTTCCCCATGCTACCTGTACATAAGCACCAACGAAACTAAGATTATCAGTTTGACTGGACATTGCACTCTTCCTATTTGCGTTAACAGGCAAAGCATCGAGGGTGTTGATCAATTTATATATCTTCGTTGTTTCTACCAATGGTGATATCGAACTTGATGTCACCTGACGCATTAACTGTATTAGATCTACCTTCGCTGTTTTGTCTAAGATTTGAAAATGGAGATACCTTATCACCAAGCCCAGTGCAGTACGGAAAAATTATCACCGCTGTTACTCAAAAGTTCCAAACCATCGTTAACACTTGCTAGCACAGAAGCGTGCAAGCACATGTCGACCGAGCGCTCCGATGCAGTTTTAGTATTTGTGGCAGGACCTTTACGGTCAATTCCGCCAACTTCTTAGGTTTTTGGGATAGTCTTCGGCCACTTAGAATGGTCGCTTGATCATCCTATTTTCCGGCCAACGTTGGGCCCAACGTTTTTTGGATTCAAGCACATACATTTTCTAGTTTCAGGATTCAAATCCGTGGAAGATAGCCTGTTACGGCTCACAACTTCGTTTTGTTGAGTCGGATAGAGAAACAATAGTTTCTCAACATTATTCCTGGCTAGGCTCCACGAACACTTGCCTTCGCATTTCTAGTTTTAGGTTTCACGCCTTTTCTCCCCGGAAGCAAGTGTTCCTAAACCTCAATTTTCCTTTCCCACCTTGTAAAGTAGAGTTTCCTGCCTTATCCTTGGTAGTATGCCAATAGAGCTAGCCGTTTGTTGTGTTCTTTTTTAAGACTTAGCGTCTCATATGTAGGTGATTGCCTTTCAGAAGTCTCTGGATCTACGGGCCTTTACGGCTATATGCTGAAGGAATACAAAGAAAGAATCAACCGGGCCGAGGAAAGCGGAATAATAAAGACTGTGGACTAGAGTTTTTAAAGATTGTGAAGTGAGTAGAAATCAAGGACTTGGAAGGAGAATGATGAAAACGGAGTTGTGTGCAAACCTAGCCTGCACGCGCGGGTGAGCCGTCGGTTTTTTTTTCATTTTCCAGGTTTCAGCTCGCGCTTTGGTTTAACTAGTTAGGCTTACGCGAATCCCTATTTTTTTGCGATTATTTTCAAGGTCAAATGCGGACTCACGCGCTGGTATAGACAGTAAATTTTGTGTAATGACACGTAAGGGATCGTAACGCTCAAAGGACCCCACCCCCACATTGCTGAGCCTAACTAGCACAGAGACGTGGAAGCACGTGTCGACTGAACGCTCCGATGAAGCTTCAGTATTTGCGCTCGGACCTTCACGGTCAGTTTCGCCAACTTTTTAGGATTTTGGGACAGCTCTTCCCTCAAGGTCGTCTCCGGCCACTAAGCATGGCCGTTTCTTCATCCTATTTTGGAAAAGTTGTATTACAATGTGTCGGAGGTTGACTGTCAGGCTACCGTAGTCCGCTTGAGTGCTTTAATGGCCGATATGGTATATTTTTTGCTTGATGTATTGGAGCTCATTGATCATACGTTCCTTGCCAGTTGAAACCTAAGGTTGGAAACTTTGTACTGCAACAATGATCAACCAATGCTAATTTCTGATAGAAAGCCTCCTCCTCCTTTACAGCGAAAGTTTCTGTCGGCCCATAACAGTGTACTACTGAGATAATCTTCTCTGAACTGCTTCCGGATCAAAATTTCATAGAGTCTGTCCGGGTCCAAAGTGATAAAGACGCGGTTTGGGATTGTCATTAGCCAGAAAGGCCAATTTGTAGCGGTAGAATTCTCACTCAAGGAGAGTAAACAATATCCCAAAAGCATTTCGTATCCTGTTACGATAGTCTAAGATCCTAACCGATAAGTCTAACATAATCGGAAGTGGGGATTCGGATTCATCAACATAGAGGATATCAAAGATTAACACCACCTGACAGGATGTTCAAACTGCTAGCCCACAAACGACACTTTATGTTGCCTTAACGATAGGCAAGAAATATAGAACAGCCAGAATAATAGTGGCTACTATTATAAGCATATGACATTTTTCCACCTACTCGAAGAAACGCCTAATTATTTCTTCTATTCAGACTGGCCCCCTACATGAGGATGGACGATTCCGTAGCCTACACAATGACGAAATCTATCAGCGATACCATGACCATCAGGTTCTGGATAAAATCCGGCTCAATAGGTTACGGTGGGCGGGTCACTTAATCCGTATGGATGAGGATGATCCAGCCCGGAAAGTCTATAAGGGCAATATCTATGGTAGAAAAAGAAGACGAAGCAGACCCTGCCTAAGATGGAGCGATGGCGTAGGTAAGGATGCCAGACAGCTTTTAGGGATATCAAATTGGTGGACCTCGGCGCAAAACCGGGATGTCTGGAGGTCCTTATTAAGGCAGGCCTAGACCGGATACCGGTTGTTGCGCAGTTGATGATGATTCAGACTATACATAGAAATTCAACTCTCCTCCTTTTTCAAAGGGACAGGAAAGAAACGGCAAACATAACCATAAGATAGAGCAAAAAAGAGCAAAAGCTTCGAGAAAGAGAAGCGCCTTTGAAAGAGCCCCGGAGTTTTCTTGGATATTCTACCACGCAATTATGAACTCAATCAGCTTATTAATCTGCCCACGACGCGATAGAAGCAGTGTTCATTCCCTCCTTTCATCTTCGCCTTTCACATAATGAGCCAATGTCGATCCAAGGACTATTCACGGTTTTTAAGGTTTTGTGTGAAAAAAAACCTTATTAGAATCGAGACGGTGTCTGTCTGTCGTCTGTCTGTCTGTCTGTCTGTCTGTCTGTCTGTCACACCCGATTTATTCGGAAACGACTAGACCGATTGTCACGAAAATTGGTGAGAGTATGTAGTCTGGTGTTCCCTTTACATGCAGTAAGTGGCGTCATCTTGTGTTGAGTTTAAGAGGGGGCTCCCCATACATGTGAATGGAGGGTGCAAATTTTTTTTTCACAGAATGTAGCCATGTGGGGTATCAAATGAAAGGTCTCAATTAGTACTTTTTGTAACTGGTTTAATATTTGATATTGGGTGAAACGTGGAGGAGTGATGGCTCAAACTATGACCCCCAAAAAGTGTAACAGGTCTCGTTCTCAGAACCTATCCAACCGAAAAATCTAAAAAAAATCACAGTGGTGCATCTCTACGAAATCTAGGCCTCAAAATATATCCGGTTCCGATATCTGCACAAATAAAGTTAATAATAGTATATTTCCACATTTCAGAAATTTACCCGGCACCCCCCTTATGTTCATCCCAGAAGTACAAAATTTGGCATGCGTGTAATGAAGAACATAATGCACAATTTGGTCAAGTTTGAAGAAAATCCAATTATTATTAACAAAGTTGTAGGGGGTGAAACTTTACAATTTTTTGTGAATTTCGTGCACTCTACAACCTGCATGACGTCATCATCACATATCAATTCATCAATACCACAACGAAATGAGTTCTTATGAATTGGGTCGCAGAGAATTATTTTGTTTTATTTTTTTAGCTATTTATCAACTAGACATGTGTATATAGGTATATAATATATGCATGCTAATGAACTTTGCGGGTAGTGCCTAATTCAGATAAATATAAGAAGTAAATCGGAAATATGGGTACGATCAATTTATATACGTGCATATATGTGTATAGTATTCGGAAATAGGCAGTTTGATTGTTTAGGGTGAGCGTAATATCTATGGCTCTAATATGTAGGTATGTTGGATTTGTAGCTATATACGGATAGAAAAATGTGCATACATAAGATGAACACAAAACCTTTATATCCGAAGCGCGAGCTTCCGGTATTCCGACTTGTTTTCTGTTTCCAAGGCAAATATCTAGTAGCGAATGTGACTTACTACAGAAATGAGTAAGTAGCTCCCAAAATACGTATATATGTATATAGAATGGAAACTTCTAGTACGTGCTTCTGTTATTGGTGAAGAATGCAAACATCAAAAGTACTCATTATTTCATTAAATTAACCTTCATAAAAAATTCAAAATTGTTTCCAATAAAAATGCATTTAAAGAAAATAAACGCAGAAGGGTTGCGAAAGATATTTATTTCTATTATATTCTTTTCACATAGACTAATATATATAAACCTGTTGGATATATAACGCAAACAAACAAATCTTCGTTCAATCATAACGATTAGTAATGTATCACACATCGAACACATTTTCCATCTTTCATCAATTCCAAACTTTGATTGATATCATCTAGTTTTAATTTATGCGTGATGAATTCATCCACCATTATCTTTCCACTCATATACTCGTCAACTAACATGGGTACGGATTCTACGCTCCGCCAACCTCCAAAGAATGAGCCTTTAAGCGTGCGACCTGACACTATCAGCAACGGGGATAAATCCATTTTCTTTTCATGACCAGCAATTCCGACTAAGACGGTTACTCCGTAAAACCGATTTGTAGACTCCACTGCATCCAACATAGTGTTAACGTTTCCAATACATTCAAAAGTGTAATCAAAACCGCCGCCAGTCATTTGGGTTAAGACATCAGCAAATTTCTTTCCTTCGAAGTCCTTTGGATTTAAAACATCGGTGCAGCCAAACTTTCGTGCGGTTTCAAACTTATCTGGATTTATGTCAATCCCGTAGATTTTTGAAGCACCTGCCGCACGACAACCCATCACGGCTGCCAGACCTATCCCTCCAAGACCCCAAATAGCGCATCGACTTCCTGGTTCAACCTAGAGACAATATTGAAAAAGAAAAATAAATAAATGCTCGCGATCTCAATCAATAAATCAAGATATGCTATGTGGCGTATATTCCCTCTTTAGTAAGAACCATTCCTAATCACCTTAGCTGTATTTAAAGCTGCTCCATATCCTGTGGCTATAGCACATCCGATCAAGCAAACTTTCTCTAGTGGTGCTTCCTCATTAATCTGTTGAAAAAATACATTTCTAACTAATATCTTCTCCCATATTTTTATAAAGCCAACATACTTTTACCAACGACACATCGTTCACCACAGTATACTCTGAAAAAGTGGAAATACCCATTGAGTGATGCAAACTTTGTCCTTTGCAAGTGAAACGTGTTGTTCCGTCCTGCATTAGTCCTTGCATTTGTTGTGGAAACAATTTTAAGCATTGATTCGATTTCGGATGACGGCATCCGGGACACTGGAAACATTGCGGCATATATAGAGGAATAACATGATCCCCTTCCTTGAAGTTTTCGACACCTTCACCCACGCTTTCTACAATACCAGCTCCTTCATGTCCAAGAATCGTTGGAAACTTTGCAGCACTCGGAAGCAAACCATTCAAAAAAGAAATATCACTGTGGCACACGCCTGTTGCCACCATCTTGATGCGCACTTCATGAGCCTTAGGAGGTGCAACTTCGACCTCTTCAATACTAAAAGGTTCTTTTTCAGCCCATGCAACTGCGGCACGACATTTTATTACCTAGAAATTGAAAAAAAAAATAGAATAAATCAAATGAATGAAAATTAGTAGATTATTACGATGGTAGTTGGTCAGCCCATCTTCCCTAAAACTTAACTACCCCAAAATCTAAGAATTTAATATAAAATGAAGTTCTCAGAAAAGCAATCCAAACTCCTAAACGTTCCACTAACTTTTGAATCTTCTATTAATATATTTGGCCAAGTCTGTTGAGCCAATTCTCCCTGCAGGATATTTTATGAATGAGAGAAAGACTACAGACCCTCTCAATATTCTGTCAACGATAAAAACCCCTACATACTGGAACCTGAGTTCCAGCCCGTAAGCTAGGTGCTAAATTCTTATCAATGATATGTTATGCAACACTGACTTTCTTTTTCTGGAGTATGAATGATAACGCCTAGAAAAACGGTAAGAGGTCAGCCACCATGTCTTCATTGATCAACACACTCCCTTAAACCTAAAGTGAAGTACTCCGCTAGAGGTTCAATGTATTCTCCGTATGTGTCTATTCTCAGCGTATGACACCTACCTAAAAATTTTAGAAAATTATGCGTGCCCCGAATTTTCTAGGACAGATATTTGAAGTTTCCAATTGCATTCCGAACCTGTAGAGGTATTGGCATTCTCCCCTAATCCAAATGAGAAACTGACGATGATTATAATTAACCTCCCATGTTTTTACTTCCACTAACAGATGGTAGCGGTCAACCTGTAAATCCACCGTTCAAGTGCCGATCCCATCAAAGCCCTCCAGTTTTCCTTTTCAATTCTAAAGAACTACGTTATTAATATGTATCTTAGTTAACATGAATTCCCACTCCGCTTCTGAATGGAATAAAGACTGAAGAAAAATAAAAAGGAGTCAATATAATTTCCTTCGTACTCGTTTGGGTAAACCTGACCCACTTCTTATTTTTGATTGTGCAGGTCTCCTGCCTTGCGATCCCCTTCCCATATCTTTGATGATTATCTGATGGTCACTACGATTGTAACCTTCCCTGGCTTATCATGGCAGATCTTCCACTTCTCCATTTCGAGGTTGAAGTTTTGAATTGCTTACATTGCTTACCTTCGTCCCCAAAAAGCATATTAGGGGCTAATTCATACGCCCCGCCCAGGGAGTGGACGACTTGTAACCAGCAACTTTTTATCGGGTTCGGCAGGCTGATTTATCACAATATCTTACCTCGATTCATACGCGATCCACAGATGTAGTTCCTGATCAGCCCTGTAAAAGTTAAGATTGATTTACAGCGAAAAATCAGCAGGCCTCACTAGAGGGGGTGAAAAAGGAGGGACTCCCCCAAGGCTCGATTTTTCTTCGGGGCCAACAGAAATTTCAATGAAAACAAGCGATAATAAGCGGATTTGTATAATTTTCACCCCCGCCCCGGATAATTTTCACCACGGCATCGTTTTCCTCATAATTTTCACCCCGGATTTCCTTTCAATGGCTAGTATGGCTATAGTGCATTGATATGAAAACTCGGTTTCCATAGGGAAAGAGAAGTTCGGATTTGGGATGGGTCGCTCGGCTAAGAGTAATAAACGCCTATATTGAAATAGCATCTGTCACTAGGCCCGTCGAGAGTGGAAAGAAGGCAGATGATCCCCCCAAACATAGAGTTTCCACAAGGGACCGGGATTAGGAGACTTTAACAAAACTAAATTAGTTCCGCAATTTCGGGTGATAGCGCATAATTTTCGCTCAAAGCCAAAATATTCAGTAGACAGAAGGCACCTTTTGGTCTGAATATGATGAGATTGTTCCAAAAGGATATGCAGGATTATAATAATCTTAGATTTATAGAAATTTTTTTCCAATTGGTTGGCATAACCTTTAACGTTCTTGTGAAGTTTGAACGTGATAAATCTATTCGTGCGGATTCAGCCACTACTTCCTCATAACGCGAAAAACTTGACCTGCAATTTTTACTACAGAAAACAAAATATCCACCCGCAATTTTGTACTTCCAGTGAAATTACGGAATCAATGAAAATTTCGCAGAAGTGCTTTGGGGAGTACGCAAATATTTTAGTGGCACGAAGCATTCAGTAAAGGCCTTGAGGTCGTAGAAAACTTGGCTCATACCGGCTCGGCTCATGCCGTCCATCCACCAATGTCAACGATGATAACCTTCGACAAAGTAGAGGAAATTGTGTTCGTGCTCACATACTTCGATTTATCCTCGACCTCAGTTACAAACGCAGAGCTGCATGCGGCCAATAGAATCGTATGTATAATGGCATGACATATAAGACCAGCTACTAAATATCGCAAGGTACTCTTGCAAATAAGTAACCGCGGACAAGCAGAAAGTTTCCCTTTGTGTTTGTTTTTCTCTACCCATTCTTCCTACATGGGGGAGTAAACCTCTTTAAAAAAAACTCCGTACCCGGAATGAAGAAATCGACGCAAGTAGCAAATAAATTGCAATAACGACAGCTCTTGAAATTCCTTCTCTATCTTTAGAGGTAGTCATGAAGCACTACGGCATTGGGCCTCTCTTCTGGGACTGACAGCTTCCTCACTACTAGGGGGAAAAATGGGGGGTCTTTTTTTAGATTCCTTTTATGGGACCATAAAAGCAAAAAACGGCTCCCAAAGTGATAGATAGTCGCCTAACAACATCAGAATGGCCCGTCGCCCTTCGAAGTTTTGGCGATGGTCTTCGGAAAAAATAAATTCATTCCAAAATAATAAATTGTCTCCTCTGAACTCGAGGAGCAGAAAATGGGACCTCAAGTCAAATATAACGTCAGTACAAGAGAAGATCGACATATAGAAATTCCAATTCGAGATCCTTGAATGCCAACAAATAACTGTAAATGGTGCATTTTTCATGACCCCTCAATCACCGACTTCAACTGTATATTATGTAATTGTGAAGGGGAGACTATCCACATAACATCTACGTGCAGGTTGTACCGAGTACATCAGCCGCCATATTTCCAAGGATTTTCTATCATTACCTTACGTTGAAGTCTGTTTAAATGATAAACTATTATCTCCATTATAAGTATACTCCTCAGGGAATCTTGGAGAATGATCGAGACGAATTACGATCTAGTTCTGCTTCTCAAAGAAGAACGTTCCGCCATCGTACCGTTGTCCGTGCTGAATTGAGTCAACCTAGCAGCACACTGTCGAGATACAATCTCATTATAGTTTTAATGAAGAATTCTCGGAGTTGCTGGAGATACCTGGTCTATGTAAGGTATCCATTTCCAAGAATTGAATTGAAACTGTTGAATGTAATGCGGGGTGGTGATTGATTGATGCTCTTGGTCACTAGTTTCCGCGATGACTCCAATCAAACACCCTCCCTCATGATGGCCGGGATTTTCTCGCATCGAGTAATGAAGTGATGCTGGTTTGCACAGTTACGTCCGCATATTGGGAAACTGCTGACGAACCTTTTAAGAAACAACAGGCGGTAAGATGTTGCACCTACACCTGCGATGTAGGATGAGCCATGCTCCTTGTCATCGTCCGGCCTAAACGTCGATTTGCCCCACCATTGGCAGTTTCAAAGTCGTTCTGTCTATATAAGTAAGACGACTCCCGCGGGTTATCCGTATCTGACCTTAGATTCGTGTCTCTCCCCATTTAATGGATTTGCATTTTAAACGTTACTACCAGGTGTGGTTATAGTTTCCTCAATGAATAATCTGTAAAACTCGAAAGATCCTGCCTTTTTTCCACTTACCCCCTAAAACGCTGCAATGGCATATAACCATTCAGACTGACGCTACCCATCCCTTTCAGAGCCGAGCTTGGGACCGGGCGCGGCTATTATTATTTTCGGATCGAATGCCATGAATTTTAATTTCTACTGAAATAGAGAACCACTAATAATTAGCTCTAATTTAAACGACGCTCCCTCTCCTCCTCATCGCCCTGATTGCCAGTAAAACTCATATATTTACAAAAGGTATCTCTATAAAAATTGGCCTAGAGATGCCGAGCCTAATCAGCAAGGTCGTATGGAGGAAAAACCAAGCCCGAGGTGAAAATCAGGCAAATCACCCTAACCCGCATAATTTATCTAATTTTATTACAATTTTTTTACTTCTGCCCCGATAGAATTCCTGCCCAGAAGGAATCCTTCCATTTCTGACTCCTCTCGAAAAGTCTGTCCATGTGAGTACTAGGAAGGATATTGAATTATTGCCGTAGATCAAAGGGTTCATGTATTGAGGCTTTGGTTGCAAAACAATGTGTGTCTGTTTGTCCGTCTGCCGTTGCTTTTTTAAGGCTTTGTTTGCAAAACAATGTGTGTCTGTCTATCTGTCTGTCTGTCACACGCACTTTTCTCAGAAACGGTTATACCGATTGACACGAAATTTTGTGAGAAGGTGGAAACTGTGAACGCCGAGATATGCAGTGAGTGATATCCTTCTACGTTGAAATTAAGGTGGGCCCCATACATGTAAAAGGGGGATATAACTTTTTTTTTCACCAAATATAGTCATGTTGGGTATTAAATAAAAGGTTCCTGTTCGTATTTTTTGAAGCCGGTTTTAGTTTTGACATTTGTTAGAAAGGCGGGGAGTGGGAGGGGTGGAAAGTGACGATTTCTTTAACGGACCCATTCTCAGAAACTACCCAACTGAAAAATCTGAAAAAAATGAACGAAACTGCCTCTATATGGAATCCAGGCCTCATAGTACTCTCCATATCGACATCTGTTAATAATAAGTTAATAATAGTACATTACAATATTTTTGGGGAAATTGAGTAAAAACCCCTCTTAAGTTTATCCTAGAGTTATAAAAATTTATAGTAGTGTAGAAGATAATATGAACCTTATTATCCCCAAGTTTGATCAACATCATACCATGACTAACAAAGTTACAACTAAATATATATCCATATCATACTAAAGTGAGTAGTCTGACATGCTAAATGCATATACATAACGGACTACGTACAAATGGGATAGTTCTGCACTCAAATATACTCACAGAAGAAGCAAACAAAACCTTTTATACCTGAAGCGCCGAGCTTCCGGTTTCCCGACTTGTTTTATTTCCTCCTTAACTTTCTCCTTGTTTCACCAATTTTTCGTGGTTTACCGGATACAAAGCAATTTCCAAACCATTTCGATAGAACTCCTAATAGGGAAACACATGAAGCTTTGTACGCAATTGAGGCTGAATTCATTAGAATTATACGCTGGCGGACCTACACATGCAACTTTTGCCACTTTTTGGGCTTTGAGGTAGCTTTGCCCTCGTGCTTGACTCCAATCAACCCGTTCTTCCTGCAACCCCTATCTTATCTTAGCCAGCACATACATACTTTGCTTCAAGACCGTACCAGCAAGTTCAGTAAGCAATGCAGTCACCCTTGCACTCGCCTGGAATTATTTCCCTTCGCACCTAAGTTGACTGATATCCAACATCCAACCTACGATACAAGTCCCTCCCTCCAGACTTGATCTGTGGACGGTAATAGTAATGAACAGGATGGAGAAAAAATCAAGAGCGGAGAAATGGTGTTCTTCACAAATGGGCAGAAAGTCAAGGATAATCTAACTATAATTATCATCAATCATTATATAAATACAGGCAAAGAAGGAGAGTGGTCTCTTCCATTATAGGATTCTGTGATTATTAGACTTTTATTCTACGGGCCTAAGTCTCGGATTCCTGCATCTGTCGTTGATCTCGAAAATTAAAATAGATTCGCATATGTAAATAATATCTTTAATTTAAGGGCCTTCCTTTTTAAGGTTTTGTTGAAAGCAAATAAAAATAATCTTTGGAGAGACAATCCAATTGAATTAGGGCCTTGACCTGTGTGAGAGCACTTCATTCGAGTCCGTAGCGGTGTACTATAGGATTACAGTGGCTTGTAATATGCAATGTGATCAGCGTTGCGCTCGCCCACGTATATAAGCCTGATTTACCTCAGGTACTCATTCACAGCTGAGTCGACTGTATCCAACATCGAGTCACGATAGAAATCCCTCTGCTATCAACGAGATTTGATCTGCGACCTTCTGCTGCGACAGCCTAGCGCTCTAACCACTCAGTTATCCGGACTTGAAAGCAAATCCTTACTAAAATCGGTTTACTGTCTGTCTGTCCGTCCGTCTGTCTGTCACATCTATTTCCTCAGAAACGATTACTCCTATCCATACGAAATTTGGTGAAAAGGTGGAAACTGAGTAACATTGGCCTCGACTAAGTGTAAGAAGGGTGACCATACATGCGAAAGGGAAGAGGGAGTGCACATTTTTTTTTACCTAATATAGCCATGTGGACTATCAAATGAAAGGTCTCGTACTGTCAAAGCAGATATTAGCTGTGTCATTGGTTGTCAAAAGCTCCTCTCCTCCGAGGATCCGAAATGGGCCAATCATTTCAAGGAACCGTTCTCAGAAACTACCTAGCCTTAAAATCTGGAAAAAAATCATGGTGGTACATACAAATGATAACTAGACCTCAAAATACTCGCCGGTATGTTAACTGCTCAAATAAAGTCAATAGAAGTATATTATTATATTTTGAAAATTTATTTACTAGCTCTGTAAAATGCAGTAAGATAGACTTCAATAGGAAGCATCATATTGGAAAGTTTGGTGGAAATCCAGCTATAATAATAGCAGTTATAGAAGTTTCTCCTTTCTCTTTTCCCTCCACGAGATAATGTCAGTACCAAGTCCAATTGAATATTGGACATATTCAACGTATATTCACCACGAGCTGTATATAAATGGAACTATCGTGTATCCAAATATTTTTACATGAAAAATCAACAAATCCTTTCATTCCTAGACCGCTGAGCTTCCGGTTTCCCGACTTGTCTCCTCTTACTCCAGCATTCCCTAAGAGCAAATGCGTCAAGGTTGGTGGGAAAGGGGAACCCCATAGGGGGTGCATCAGTGGGATCAGAGGTAAGGGGAAGTATTAGATAAGAATGTAATCTCCCACGAGTTCGCGAGGTCATCAACTCCACAAGTATCTTCGAACAACTAATTTTTTTTAGCTTTGTGTCCTTCACACACCATTTAACGATTTTCTTTAATTGTAAAGATTATATGAATTTTAAGATCCATCTTAAGGTTGAAGAATGTTAAAGATATATTACAAACATACATAATCAGAAAAATACATATCCATGTAAAAACTTTATTATGAATAATACTTATTAGTATTATGATGTAAAGTTTGAAGAAGTGTGGATATCAAAGAGACGAAGAGAACATCCTGGAATCTAAATGTTATTTAGCTCACAAATTGTATATTTAGCTATAAAATCATGCACAACCTGCATCAAAAGATACAGAAACTGAGCTATCATTGATGTGCATTTCGAACCAGTCTTCGGTTGGGCTATAATAATAGCTTGCAAGGAAATAAACACAGAGTTGCACATTGGGAACTATCTCATCTTATCGCTGTTGATTTCTTTCCATTTCCGCACATGTATTGCTTGTAGGTCCGATAAAATTTACGTAACGTGTAGTTGCGGAAAACCCAAATTACCCTCTATCCTCTAATTGATCCAATACACCAAAAATCTTCTGAATAGGAGGTAACAGGGTATTATATAGCTCCGCTACGGGAATCATTGTTCCTGAGATCAACACTTTAGGCGAAAAACATAAAAAATTTCTATCTTTTATTTTTTTATCACAGAGCAATAAACAATTATCTTTTATACTAAAATTGGCAAATGAGCATTACATACCAATTTCTGAAACGAGAACTCTGCGTGATACTCTCATGTATGTTCAAACTATTATTCTGGTCATACAAATTTTAAAGATAGCGCAGAAGAATGCATGTCATCATTACGTTGCCTAATTGAGTGATACGTAGTTATCAGATTAAATTATAAAAAAATGGACTCATCAATTATGATAGTATGCCAAAAATACTTTCAGCAAGTGGATTTCTAATAACTATGATTTTTAAGATTCTTTTATGTAAATGGTTGGATTACTCGTAAAGGTCTCAACGAAGTTTACAATGGTTACATCTTGTAATATCCTCTATGAAGGTTAGAAGTCGTATTGGCTATCTCCACCAGTAAGCAGAATTGTGTATTATTTACGAGAGCTGGAAACTGTACCCATATTACCAGTTCCAGGTTCCGGTTCATTAGTCTCTATTATCGCATAATATCACACAATTCACGTGACTCTTTACACAGGAAAAGGCAATAGGAGTTGCTTGTCCCCAAAATCGCACTACTTATCCACTACTGATTGTACTTCAAATCCACACTGTTATCTTTCAATCAAGCATCCATAAATAAAAACAAAAGTTACCTTTCCGGCGGTTTCAGCCATTTCAACAAATCAACTTCACTAGACACCTTCTACTCCACAAAGTTCTTAATCAACTGATATAAAGTTTACTCGTTTGGTGCGTTTAAAGCATGACTTCGCTACAAGATATGAGTTATCGCCACTCTGTTCTCACAACAATAACCAATATTAGTAAGGTTAGAAGCCGGGTGCAAAACCTCAATCCGGCAGAAGTGACGAAGTCAGCACTAGTTTCGTAGGCTTTTGGCCGAGATCTCATCAGCAGGGGAGTGCTGCAGCCTTGACCATTGCCGTACCAAATGATGACTTCATTCGCAGTATCAACATAAATAGAAATCACGGCGACAGTGAGAATCGAATGAGAGAGGAAAAAATGTTTTATTCATTAGAGATTTTAGGTTTTGTACTTTTACGTGAGAAATTGTCGATATTATGCGCATAGAAAGCAATAACTCGTTACGTTGACTAGATCACAAGTGAGGATAAGTTGAACATGACCATGCAGCTCCCAATAGTTTCGGACCGCGATTATTTTTATCACCAAACCCAATGTTCAAAAGATAAGCCTGTATCATAGCTATTAATGTTACATTTCTAATAACCCCTTATGATCAACACGCCACCATTTTTTTGATAAGAGAGTGATTAAGGAAGAGTGGAGGTAGTGAGGACCTGCTAATTATTGACTGATAACATTCATCTACCTCCATAGAGAAAGTAAAGTATAATAAATATGATATAACAAATTACATCAAAGATAAATTGCAGAAAAATTCAAGATAAAAAATATAATCTATGACCGCGAGTAACACTACGCGATATGCTCAGGGTGGAAAGCATTCAAGCTCTCAACTCCACTCCATAAAGAATGTAAACAGAAATTTGGAAATTTAAATAGGCTAAGGTGTATTGGTCAAAAGGTTCCTGAAGTAAACACCTTTTGGTGCTCCTAATGACCCCATTTAACTTCTGTTTTTTTATTAATATCCCACATCTGTTACTGACATTCCCTCCAAATTTCAGTATCCAAACTAAGTTGTTAAACAGACGTCGTGTTGAGTGCATCTTTTTGCGTGCATGTTTTCGATTTTTTACAATTTTAAAAATGAAACGAGTTTGTATTAAATTTTGCGATTTGTCATTTCCACTGCTAAATCCGAACCAACTTTCACCAAAAGTCTCGTTACTGGAGACGACGCGTATACTTATGAGTATGGCATGCAATACCATGATTATTCCTAACTTTTTTGATAAGCACAATTTTCTTCTTCTTTAGCCTTTCTCCCAATTTAGTACCGAGTCGACTAGTTTCGATAGATTGCATTTTCCTCGTACGTAGCCCTGATCTGGTTGGAATCGTAAGGCTCTCAATTCACCATCTGGCATGTTCACCACCGAGTTCATTAAATTTTTTCCTTAATTTTTTTTCTGTTTAGTCGAGCTAAAAAACTCCACTGAGAACAGCAGCCGAGAGGTGGTAATGGAAAAATCGAAGATGACTCTGATAACATAGCAAAAGCTAAGTGTAAACAACCCGGAAAAGTGGAAGCTCCATAAATTCTGTGTAAGAATACCTGGATGCATGGTAATTCAATTTGTACATAGCTCGTATTATATGTATATGTATTTAGAATGCCCAAATATTCATAAAATACCACAACATGCGAGATGATTACGAAGGATGCGGAGCATGTTAGCTTTAAATACCCAAAATTTGCGATGCACAAGAGCCCGATGGAATCTGTCCCCAAGCCACCATAGTAGTGGGTGGGAAAGTTCATGAAGGCGGCTGATCGACTATATAATAAGGACAGAGGATCTTTGAAGGATGGGGATGAATAGCAACACAAACCGCAGTTTTTATCTGATCCTGCCTCGCAACCTAATACGATGATGGCAGTGCAGCAGAGTAAGCAAAGAAGGAGATGGTTTTAGTGAGCAAAAGTCTTTGAACGATTAAAAAAATGGAAAACAGGCAGGTAATGAACTGATATTAATAAGGTTGTGGTGTCCACAAAACCATGCAAACGTGATTAAATTAAGCACTGGCATAAGAATTTTGAGGAAAAGGCACAATACCGGTTTAATTGAATGGGGTTGGGAAGTATCAGTACCTGCTATGAGCAACTTAATTAGCATTGTGGGACGTCGTTTTGATGCCATAAACTTCAAACACCATAACTGCTGCGGAAACGAAGCAAAATCCAGCCGACACAGAGTTTCAGAGCTACCCCGTACCACTCACGAAGGATAACAGTTCCCCCATCCTGTAACTAGTGATCGCAAAGGAAATACCTGAGGGTTTTTGCCTCCTCACGACAACTTCGGGGATGCGAATTTTAGGTGTCTCGAATCGGGCGAGCCTCAGTGAGCGCAGTCTGAATCTCGCTGGCGACTGTCAAAGGTGGAATCTACTCGCGCTACTTAAAAGCCGCTGACTTCAGATGGCGAAGGCTCACTAGCTCAAAGAGAATTTGACCCTCCTATAATAGAACCATGCACTGCCCCAATAGCGTATTCAATGTGGAAGTCCAGAGGGAAGAGGGGCAAGACTGCATTAAGAATATCTGTCGGTCTGCACCTGCCACACTTTCACACGCGGCTCTTTGAATCCTATTAAGCTTCGTGCGAGTGCGCTCTTTTTTCAGCGCTAGCCACCTATGGTATGGTGGATGAGACAAACAACGGTTGTCTATACCCAGAGAACCACCTTCGGCCGGACACTCGATTTCCTTCTAAAAGTCGTCGATGGTGCTACCCTGGAGTGTCCACCAACTCATAACTCTGATCAAATGACTCCCAGATCAAATTGAATTACCCTGGTTATTAGCAATCTCCAACTTCCAATGCTATTCTGATTAGAGCTTCCTTAATGGCCTTCGTACAAACATTGTTAAATGCTCCCACTATATCTAGAAAGGCAGAGAGAGTAACTTACTTATAATGTAGCATCCATTCAACCGTACTCATTACCTCCTAAAAAACGAGTTCTTTGGATCTACCAATAAGGTAGGCGTGTTGAAATTTGGAGAAAAACATGCTTTACTGTCTTCAGCACGAAAGGGGTAAGGTTAATTGATCCAAAGTCCTTCGTGAACTCATACCCCGACTGCCCGCTTTCAGTATGAAAATCACGCACATGCGTCTCGAGAAAGCGGTACGTAGCCGAACAAAATGCATCTCCAATAAATACCTACAGATCAAGGCACAACCCCTTCTTGTTGTTTCTGGAACATGACTAGCATTATGCCGTTTGGCCCCGGAGATTTATCTGGGGAAAAGCTGTTTATGGCTATAAAGCCGATTTTTTCCTAGGTAATTATTGGACAGCTATTCATTACAGCTCGGTGGCAATGTTTTCTGCTATTCTCTGCTGGAAACGAGACTGAAGAAGGTTTTGACCTTTCACATTCCTGATACCAAACCGCCCTCCTTTTCCAATGCCTCCCTAAAGGCGAAGGTCCCTATTGGCCACGCAGCCCTCAACGTATACTATTCCATCTTAGCTTAGGGTATTAGCACAGTAGAGGGAGGATGGTTCCGGGCTGTTGCTTTAATTCATCATCAGACCCACTTGCTCCTAAAATATGACCAGCAGGCAAACAGATCTTCGTCAACTGAATGAGCTAAGGCTGGAAGCCACTGACATGAGGACTGACCAAATTATGCAACTTTAGCCTAACGCATAATCAAATGAGGTGGTGTATTTTAAATTTCCTAAATAAATTTCAAGTTGTGTATCAAACTGATTTACTGAAATGGGTGTGTTCCTGAAAACCAAAAGTTCAAATTAGCTATTGCCAACCATGAATCGAAGCTATCAAACAAACCAAAAAATGGTGAATTTTAACCACTCATGTCTGCTTTAACGAGGTACCCCCACAGTATATTGTTTAATACACATTAATTATATTAATTAGAACAATAGTGTTTATATGGTGACGCGAATATTTATCTCCACCGATGGCTTCAAACATATTTTCCATTTTGCAATTATAAGAAATTAAATACATAATTGGTCCCAGCGTAAAAGTTATCCGGGCAGTGCAGTTCATGCGCAAGGGCAATGTTTACATGGCTTTGGGGGAAATAACACCCGAACACAAGGTGCGCATTTACCTGTGTGGCGATAGAATGTACATTTTTTGGAAATTCAACCTCAGGAAATGTTAACTCACATTGAAATGATCCTCAAAATTTAAACCTGACTCCAAAGTCGGGCAATCACGTTCCACTTCCTAGGAATATTTTCTTTTTGGGCCCCTTCAGAAGGGTTTTCACGGAATTGTTCGTGCAGCAAATCATAAAATAAAATTTCTTGACTTTTACGCGCGAAATTAATTTTGACATTTTGAGGTTTTGAGGTTTTTCAAACAGTTCTTTGAAAGTTTTGATAGAACTGCATCATAGAAATGATTTCCGTCATTACTGCAAATAAAGCGTGCTTTCCGGAACTATTTGTTTTTACTAATTGGTAGAAGGAGCTTTACCTCATCCTCTTTCTCCTCTAAGCTCGAGCTAGGTGTGCAGTGTTCTACGTTCCCGCCTGCGCTTTTCTTTGTTGAATCCTTCATCATAAAAAAAAATCTAAATCATCATTAAGGAAAATCTAGATATATATATAAATCGTTAAAAAAAGCCCTAGGAAACTGGGGCGAAGATTACCCACAGTAAATTAAAATATTTGCTGGCCATTTGCCACGTAGATCCAGAGCGACCAGCTCTTTGGGAATACTTGAGTGGTGAATTCGATTGCATTGCATAACCCACAATAGAGTTGATACCATCTCTCAATGTGACACCCATCCTCTGCCACTTTCGCCTACTGTTCAACACATTTACGCGGACGAAATTCTTATTTTGATATTGTATAAGGGGTTTCCAGACTTAAGCAACGACAGCGAAAGCTGATCTAGCGATGTTGATGAGTCAGTGCCGTCCCCAGAAGCAACTTTTCCTAAATATACAAAATAATCGCTCCACCCATTAAGTATGCGTTAAACTGAAAGCCTTGGTTTTGTTGGTAATTATTTTGAGCCCTGCTCCCTTTAATCCTAAGACACTTAGTCAAGGTCATGGTAGGAGAAAGCAGCAACAGTTAGTTAATGCAGTAGAAAAAACGCCACGATGACGAGTGCAAAAAAACGCGGATCTTTGCATTGGAATCCGAATTTCTCTGCGATTTTACCTTTTATCTTGCCTTTTTTTACATAAATAACGGCCGCCGTTAAATTCAACTTAGGGGGATGTCATTCGCTGAACGTCGCAACTCCAACGCTTTCACCAAAAATACGTGTGACAGGCAAACAGACGGACAGATAATGACCCAATTTTAATAAGATTCTGCCTCCACAAAACCTTAAAAAATATTTAACATGCTACATAAAATAAAGCTGAACTTTCACCATGTAATTGGGGTCAACATTGGTTTCGCATCATTTGCGTCAGTTTCATGTGTTTTTGGTTCTTATCAGCACCTTTGATAACCGCCTTGCGATACGATATTTTTCGGGACTGTGAATAGCAAACCGTACAGAATTAACCAACCAATTTTTCGGTTCGCTTTTTTTCTTCACACTTAGCCAACCTTTCTTCACCTCTTCGTGATTAATCGTTGGAAAACAGCAATTCTTTTTATATTATTCATTAAATTTCATTCAATTCAATTTTTCATGATTGTGGGTATTCTGATTTTTATATTTTTATTTTATTATTGGTAGTCTTTTGGCGGAATCTTTTGTAATTTCATAATACAATTTGCTCTCTACTGAGCCCTGCTTTCCTTTGTATTATAATTTAGTTTACTTTGATTATTTTTAAAGGTTTATATAAAACAGAACCTAATTATAAACAGTTTACTGTCTTTCTATTACCCACAGCTTATTCAAAATATACATAGTGCTATTGACAGAAATTTTGGTTTTGGTAAATATTTGGCATGAATATGCATTTAATTTATTGAGTTGTTTCTCATACATGTGGGAGGGAAAGAAGAGAATGTCCCAAATTAAAGTATGGTAGGCAAGCTTTCAACAGCTTTCCACAAAAAAAATTCAAAAAAATGTTGATAAGTATAAATCTTAAAACTAGAAAATTTTGGATCCAAATTTCACATGTCCTTGTATAAAGCCTAGTATAAAATCTAAAAGTGAAATATTTAATGCAAACCTCCCGATTTTTAACAGAGTTATAGTAGGTCAACACTTTATTTTCAATGGAAAGTCATCTGACTCTAAAATCATAAAGTCTAAGACTATTAAAATAAGTTGAAATAATTGGTATACCATGAGATTTTATGAAATAGTACGTGTGATTGTGCACATATGTAGGATCATTCTGCTATCATTCATTCAAAAATTGTCGACTATTTATATAATATATGTAATAGACATAAATGAAAATCGTATCGGCCTATCAACAATAGACAATAATCCTCAGGAAAGAGTAGTTCTTTGTAAAGGTTGCTGTAAATCTAACACAAACACTATGTTTGCGGAAAGCCACTTAGTAAGGACTCGAATTCCATTTTTTCGACATTGAGTTCTTTTTTCTCCTTTTCCTGTTTTAAAGAGGTGGCACCTGAATTTCCATGTGCTTCTGCTAGTTCGGCCAATTTGATCCTCAAATGCCTTAATGGACAATAATAAGATGATCCTTTTAAAAAGAGTGGATGTTTCGATGGGAATTTCGCTGCATATTTATGAGCAAAAGGTACACTGTTCATTCTTCCTTTTTATCGTGCCTTTTACTAAATAAGTGAATGTCGATCCGAGGACTATCCACGTGAATCTCCGCTTCACACGACGTGTATCCACTAGCAAAAAGCACCGCTTTTATCGATGGGAACCTCATTAGCATGAAAACCCCCACAGATGTAATTTTCATGATCTGAAGTTGCTCAATGATGAAGCACTATGGCTATTGGATTTCGACGAAAAATCCCACAATTCGCTGGTACTGGGTTTGGCGAATCCCAATTCCTTCATATTTTTTTCAAGTTCTAGGTCTTTTCCATAGCCAGTTTTAATTATCGTGAAATAGGACCGGGAAGAGAAATTTAAAAAGTACGTCTGATTTCTACTTGGCGCTACGCTATTACATTTTGATAAACTTGCTGGATGCCGACTAGTATTCGGATTCATCTTTGCTCTTTCTAATTTAATTTGGATTCTCATGAATTATACTTTTAAAAATCGAATTTAGACTTAGAGATTGTAAAGAACAGCTGAATGCATTCAAACACCTCTAATAATGCCATTATGATCGTCATAAGAAAACAAAAGATCTGGTCAACGTTGACTGTGTTCCCCCACCCCACGTTAACAACGACTCCGAGCTATTCGAAGCCAAAAACCGCCAGGGAGTTAAGTCAGTTTCTTGAATTTATCAACGTGCAGCTCGGCCTGTCGGTTACCACCAGTTGAACTGAATGCACCATCCACATACTGACAAGTGTAATATCATTAATTCAACTCTGGACATTGGAGGCGTTAAGATACAAAATTGGGATAATTTTCCGTGTGCCCATCTCGCTCACATCCTAAGCAAACCGAATCTTGTTCATTCGATCATCGGCCGCTGAACAGTCAAAACAAACAAACCAAATGCATCCTTGTTACGGCCGCCGGTCAAAAGCGGACTATTCAGACGTAACTGACATGCCGAACTGTACGTGGATTGCAGGCTTTATTGAACACTACCCGCAAACTTATCATTAGGGCATACATACACATGCCTATTTCCAGTAATTGATACTGCTATTCAAATAACTAAAAAAAGCTAAAAAAGAAGAACGAAAATATCCCCATTGTCCCCGCAGTTCATATAAGGTAACTTTGTATGATGATGACATCATACACGTCTTGTAAATTCACATGAAATGCAAAATTTTGACTTTCAATAACTTTGTTAATAATAGTTGGATTGCGGTCAAGCTTTCCAGAATTATGTCCAATATCTACACCGATGCCAAATTTTATACTTGTTGGATGAACTTCAAGGGGGTTTCAGGTAAATTCCAAAATATGATAATATACTATTCAACTTCAGATATCGGAATGCTATGTATTTTGAGACCTAGATTTCATATAGATGTGAACAAATTCTAAGAACGAGACCGATTTCACTTTGTGGGCACGATTTCACAGATGAAGCTTTCCACCCCTCTTTGACATGAATGTGGATCCTCCTATAGCACATGTAAAGGGATTCGCAGACCACAGCTTCTCACCAAATTTCGTGACAATCGGTTCACCTGTTTTCAAGTAAATCGGCGGCCACAGACAAACAGATAGACAGTGAAACGATTTTCATAAGGCAAAAAGTTGACTGACGGTTTCGTCCAGGGCAGAGGCAACTCATCAGACGACTGCCCAGGGAGCAGCGTGACCGAAAGTGACGATGGATGGAAAATGCTCCACTTAAATATAATCGCAAACACGTAATGGGTACGAATTACATTTAAGTGAAATCATAAGGTTTTGTTTTACACAAAACGTTAAAAACGATCTCAAGCAAGCCAATTCACTCGCGTATCCTCAGGCAGGGGCCTCTGCGACTAACTACTGATTAAAGAAAGCAGTTTGAATCGCACCGGTTCAAATTACTTACGAATCGGCAGGTAAGACCTGTCCCCATATAACGCCATACTAGGCTGAGGCCAACGGACTTGAGGAGCGTTTAAATCAATAGCGTAAAACTGTTATCCGATGCAACAAGAATATGTAATAGACGAGGGTAATACCAACCTGATGAACTGCTTACACCGGCAAATACCAGCAACGAGGATCCGATTTCATTTATCACCGAGCCGACTCAATATTTTCAGTAGCTCGGTCGGCGAACGAGCAGTAATATATTGTGTTCATCAGACGAGTCTTATCTTCAAGGACGTTGCCTCTACAAAACCTATCCTCTTAAGAAGCGTCGTCGTATCATCTCTAAAGTTACCAATGTTGACGTATCACTACCTTTGAATAAATTGTTGTTTCTGTTAATTTAGAACTCTTGTTTTTGTTCCTATTCGTATCCCCAACAATTCAACACTATCTCCCGTTTTAAAGTACGCATTGAAATATAAAGTCATTAAATCCTCCGCAGACGAGGAAGGTGGCGGGGAGTATTCTGCGCTGCAAATTAAATCAAGCGTCAGAATACTACAGTCCTCCATTTTGAGACTTGATCGTGAGCTAATAACTCATTCCCCTTATAAAATACTGTTTGGACGCCCTGGCAGCAGACCGGTCTCATGAACATTGCTAGATTTAATCCCAGCTTTATCAAACGAGGACTGACGGTAAAAAGCTAATTGGATGTAGATCAACATGACATACATGAACATAATATAATACAATCCAAGAAGTAGTGTATCCGCAAGAACACACATTCAGCCCTTGGACTAATCCTCCTACAAAAGAGGCGAAGCACTTCTTCATCCGGAAAGTTCTCCCACGAGAATATCCACAGACAACCCAAACTTTAAGTGGATCGCTTCCCAGAATCGACTACCAGTCAGTATTTAAAACTGCTGGTGAAAATCCCATGGAACAACCACTTTAACATGCATCTATGTGGTATATTTGATGCCACCTATCAAAAAATGCGATGATAATTATACATTATCTGACTGGCAACCAGCATTCAACATTAGGTTCATGTATATATATATATATATAGAGGCTCTATTTCTATTAAATTTCAAGTTTAGTACAAAACCCTGAAAAATCTTCTTTGAGGCTAGCGGATGTGATTCGACAATGCCAACTCTAAATTTAGTTCCAGCCATACATAGAGCTAACTTATTGACACACAAAAAGATCGCTGCTAGAAGATGCATGATTCCATGGAATCCAATACGTATGCGCATACCTACATACATAGATTGCACTCAATTTATGCAAAGCAAGCAAACTAAATTTCTTCGTTTAAATATAGCAAAATTAGTGAATTTTCCAAAATCACATGAAAGACAAAGTTTCCTAATGTTCTGCTTATTTATTTTTGAGTTCAATTCCAGAACCACTTGCCACTTTTATATATAGGCACAAGGTGCAGTTTTGAGATGAATTTTCATCTTAATTTGTGAAATAAATAAAATAAAATAAGGGTCGTGGTACATGTGCATATGAGATATAATCACTCTTGCTGCCAGTCTTTTTACCCAGTAACATTGTTTTTATCGCCCTCCTCATTGTACAGGGTATTCAAAGCTGCGATGTCCAATATACCTATGACTTGGCTTGGGTAAGATACTATCCTGGCAGCGATTCTCTCATTCACTAAACACCTAACACAATGTCACCATGGCTCGAAAGAGATGAAGATAGGATATATAATAGTTTAAATCTCACTAACGGAATAAGAGCTACAGGGACAAATTCCTAACGAGGAGTTATCATTAGCTTTCCACAAGAATTTGCCTTAGCTTATTCTCGTTCATTATTCGTAGTATAAAAATGATTCCTCTACCTTCTCAAGAAAGAAAGGCATGCATAGCATAAAATTAGTATTTGATCCTATATAAAACTACCCTTTACTTCGCATTGGGTCTCCACGCTTCATTACTTTGTGCCAGAACAAGCGCTACACATGCATTCTACGCTTCCTTGTGAATTTGTTCAAAAGATCGATTCATGTAGTCATTGCTGAGTCAAGTTTTGCGTTAATTCATATCCTCTAAAAATATCCCCATCTTCCTTCCTTTCCTTTGCAAAAAATACTTTAAACTAGGAAAACTGCAACCTAAGAGACATCGTTTTTTTTCTTGCTCGCTCCTTATTTATTCTGCTTTGGTATGTTCTGCCAATACCTCCCAGCCACACAATTCACTTCAGGTTTATGTCTAATTCCACCATCTCTCCAATAATGATTTAGGGTTATTCTAATCCTTAACCACCTCCTCTCAGCTAATCAGAAAAGATCAGGAAGCCCAGGTCGGCTATCACATTCAGATCAGAAAGAAGAATCATTCAACCTGAATCCGTGCATATACTTCCTGGATCTACCACGTGGTTCATTCCCACCTGCTGTCGCTGAATCCACTCCTAAGCAATATGGTCAGAATCAGAATCTGAGCCAAATGATCCTTTTATGAAATATCCCAACATTGTTGCCCCTTTTCCAGTGATTTTTCTTTTGTCTGTCTTTGACTTTTCGTAACTTTTTTACCAAAAGGTCCATCTAACCCCTCGTGTAAGAACAAACACTGTCTCGTTTTAGGAGAATCAGGTCCATCTTCTTTCTCAGTCCCCATATGCTAGTTCTTCTTTTCAAACGAATATCACGTATAAAACGGTGAGGCAAACCACTCCAACGAATAATTTACTAATTTCTAGATTCCCATATTGAATATCCTCCCGTTAGCGACACGTCCATAATTACATCGATCGCCACGTCCAGGTACTTAATAACCGGTAATTCGATATCCCTAAAAGTTGTCTGGCATCCTGACCTACGCCATCGCTCCATCTTAGGCAGGGTCTGCTTCGTCTTCTTTTTCTACCATAGATATTGTTCTTATAGACTTTCCGGGCTGGGTCATCCTCATCCATACAGATTAAGTGATCCGCCCACCGTAACCTATTCAGCCGGATTTTATCCATAACATGACGGTCATGATATCGCTCATAGATTTCGTCTTTATGTAGGCTACGGAATCGTTCATCCTCATGTAGGGGACCAAAAATTCTCCTCTCGAACGCGGCCAAGAGTTCGCAATTTTTCTTGCTAAGAACCCAAGTTTCCGAGGAATACATGAGGACTGGCAAGATCATAGTCTTGTACAGTAAGAAGTTTGACCCTATGGTGAGACGTTTCGAGCGGAACAGTTTTTGTAAACTCAAATAGGCTCTGTTGGCTGAACCGTGCGCGGATTCATCATCGTAGCTGTTCTCCGTTGTGATTTTCGACCCTAGATAGGAGAAATTGTCGGTCTCAAAGTTGTATTCTCCTATCTTTATTCTTCCCGTTTGATCAGTGCGGTTTGATGTTGTTGGTTGGTTGTCTTTCGGTGCTGCCTTCATTGATGTGCAGCCCAAGACCTCGCGCCAATCGCCGCCTGCTCGATCTGGATGAAGGCAGTTTGTACGTCTCGGGTCGTTTTTCCCATGATGTCGATATCGTCAGCATAGGCCACTAGTTGGGTGGACTTAAAGAGGATTGTACCTCTTGCGTTTACATCAGCATCACGGATCACTTTCTCGAGGGCCAGGGTGAAGAGGACGCATGATAGGGCATCCCCTTGTCGTAGACCGTTGTTGATGTAGAATGGTCTTGAGAGTGCTCCTGCTGCTTTTATCTGGCCTCGCACATTGGTCAGAGTCAGCCTAGTCAGTCTTATTAATTTCGTTGGGATACCGGATTCTCTCATGGCGCTGTACAGTTTTACCCTGCTTGTGCTATCATAGGCGGCTTTAAAGTCGATGAATAGATGGTGCAACTGTTGTCCATATTCCAACAGTTTTTCGATCGCTTGCCACAGAGAGAAAATCTGATCTGTTGCTGATTTGCCTGGAGTGAAGCCTCTTTGATATGGGCCAATGATATTCTGGGCGTATGGAGATATCCGGCCTAGCAAGATAGCGGAGAATATCTTATTGATGGTACTCAGCAACGTGATACCTCTATAATTGGTGCACTGTGTGATATCTCCCTTTTTATATGATGTATGAGACAGATAATGCCAATCGTCAGGCATTGATTCGCTGTCCCATACCTTGAGCACAAGTTGATGAACCACTTGGTGTAACTGGTCGCCTCCATATTTAACCAATTCGGCTGTAATTCCATCGACTCCTAGCGACTTATGATTTCTTAGCCGATGAATTGCACGGACTGTTTCTCCTAAACTTGGTGGTGGCAGTATTTGTCCATCGTCTTCAGTTGGCGGGACCTCCAACTCGCCGATGTTCTGGTTGTTCAGTAGCTCATCAAAGTACTCAACCCATCGCTCCAATATGCCCATTCTGTCGGAAATCAGATTTCCCTCTTTATCTCGGCAGGATGAACATCGAGGTGTATAAGGCTTCATCCTGCCGACTTGTTAGTAAAACTTCCGAGCCTGGTGCGGTAGCTTTCTGTACTTTTCTAGTTCACAAACTTATTGGTTCTCCCAGGCTTTCTTTTCCGTCTGTGAAGTCGCTTCTCCGCTCGACGGAGTTCGTGATAAGTCTCTGCGCGTGCCCGCGCTCTTTGAGAATGCAACATTACTCAGTATGCGGCACTCTTCCGTTCCGTTGTTTGCTTACATTCATCGTCAAACCAGCCGTTCCGGCTCCTTTTACGGCTGGGGCCAAGTATGTCTGTGGCCGTATCAATGATAATGTGTGAAAATCACACCTTATCTGGGAGAATAATCCACCTTATCTGGGAGAATAATCGATAAACTCGTTCGACAGTTTCAAACTGGTGAGAAAGGATAACTTCATTTTCAGCCAGCTAGATAGTAGCAATTTCCTGAATACCTCGAAGAGTGCAGGCTTGCTGGTCTAAAGGATGTGAGAAGCCTTGGATCATTAGCTTCCTTCGAGCTCGTCATTATTTGCAGCAATCTCCAGCATTGGGAAAGTAGTCAACAAGTAAGACACCATTAATTCACTACGTCAGTTAGTGCGAGGCCTTGGCAGTTCTTATATCATTTTGTCTTTAATAAACCAAAAACGTTTTCAGGAACGATATGGTTTTGAGACTTCGGCAATTTAAAAAGAATCGGTTGGGATGCATTATGACAAATCCAAAATGATAATTCTTCTTCTTCTTTGGTTGAAAGGCGCTTCTTCGGTGTTGGGAAAAAAATAGGCTTAGCTTCCGTCCGATAATCAGCTTGGTGGCTCATGCAGGGATTGGCCTATTGAGTTTCTTTACAGCTCCCCAATTCGTGGTTGGAAAAGTCGTTAGATTTTCAAGGAAGCATCTTGAATCCATATGTTTCACCTTTTTTAATACCTTTTGCAGTACTTACCCAGCTGTTGCTAAATTCTTTGTCGAATTTGAAGAATCTGAGGTTGGACATTGAGAATTCGTTGTGGCAGCGGATGTTAGCACTTCCATGAAGAAATGCATAGCCTAGTCGAATTCGAACCTTGATTTGAAGGACGCATTTGTTAGTGAATGCGAATAGATATGCTTCCGAAACTTAAGCCAGTTAATCTGCTACACTCAACAGGGATTGGGTAGCGATTTAAGCGATTAATTGGAGCGTAGCTCAAAGCAAACCTTTGCAGATAGGTGTTTTCGTTTTTTATTCCGGTCGATAAGGTTAAGTATTTTATGGCGAGCAGTTGAGCTTGGATGAGGGCTCGATAACACGTTGAAACTACAGCTTGTCGCTATAACAGACCAAAAGGTTTTATCCCTTGACAACGTAAGTCTCGATCGCCAGTACGTGTGTTTAGCATTGAAGTCTCCAGCTACAATAAATACTCTACCAAGCATGTTAAAAAAGCTTACAAACTACTCTCCAGAAATAGTAAATCTCGAGAATTTCGAAACATAAGTGTAAGACAAGATAGGCTGGGTTTTAGTAGGCATCAGCCTTTTCGGAACATTTCAAACCTTAGTTGGTCTTAGTCCGCCTATTCAGCCATTTGGTTGATGATTGGAGTCTCTAACTCACTTCGATGTACAGAGTTAATCCCACGTAATTGGCAGTGTAACTGCTATTGCAGTTACCGAGTTAAATAACGCTCATAACATTGTTTTGCTATAGTTTTGAAGGAGAGAAAAAATGTGGTTATAAGATACACCACCGTATAGGGCGTGATACTACAAACAGTGATGGAAATTTTTACATTACAAAGAAAATCATGCTAAGTAAAAATCAGATAATATTAGTATCACATTAAAATAAATAGTATCACATACTAAAACTCTATAGATACACACAGGGAGTAAAGGTTAGCGCAATACTTGCATCAAAACCGAACTTTATGCGGCGTTTCTCATATATGAAGAATGTTAAAACAAGTCCGAAAACCGTAACCTCGACGCTTGAGGTATGAAAAGTTTTGTTAATCTTTCATGCAATAATATTCGGATACACAATGGTTTCATTTATACATAGCGCGAAGTGCATATACGTTGAACGTACCCGATGTCCCCCCCCCCGATGTGCTTTCTCTTATAGAGTACCAATTTGACGCAAAAGAGGCAACTTTGACCTACTGTAACTTTGTTAATTACAGTAGGATTTCCACTAAAGCAGTAAATTTTAAAAATATATTAATATTATCAACTTGAATATTTTGTATTTCGGAACATAGATGTTATATAGAGGCATCATCATTATTTTTTTCAAATTTTTCTGGTGAGTAGTTTCTGAGTCCCTTAATTTAAGTTACCCCGTTATGACCTCCTACTCCCACGTTTCGCAATCGGCTTCAAACCTTGCAGAAATGTTTCGTTGTCATTACAATTAATATATCGTAAGCAGTTGAAATAAGTCTATTTTCACAAATAGTTTTTACCAAAACAAATAAAATAGTTTGAATAATTAAAACTACAGCAAAAATGTATTACAACATAATTATATTATTCCATTGGATATCCATACCTAACATTAGAATTGATCATAGATTAGCCGGGTCGATACCAAATTCGTGTTTCAGTCAAATTCCAGTTTAATAAAGCACAACACTTCGAATACTGTCACCAGAATGCATGTAATGTAGTGCATCGTTGATACTGTCCAATCTCATTGTATGCGAGATCATTTCGTCAATCAAAATCTTCTTATCCAAATAATCTTGTACCAATTTTGGAACATCATCATAGCCTCTGTAGCTTCCAAAGAATGTTCCTTTCAAAGTACGCCCACAAACTATATCCACAGGGAACAGGCTTAATTCTTTCTCGTATGAAGAAATGCCAATCAAAATGTTAACACCCCACGATGGATTCGATGACATGAATGCGGTTCTCATTGTATTGATATTTCCGATACATTCGAAGGTGTAATCAAAACCGCCCCCAGTCTTTTCTATTAAAACCTCTTCGATGTTTTGTCCTGGATAATCCAACGGGTTGATAAAGTCCGTGCAACCAAATTTCTCAGCAATTTCACGTTTTTTAGGGTTGATATCTATACCGAAAACTCTGGAGGCCCCGGCATTCTTGCATCCCAAAACTGCTGCTAAACCGATACCACCAAGACCCCAAACGCCACAAATACTGCCTTTCTCGACCTGAAAAAATAGAAAAGTTCAATTACAATTCATATTAGACTTGTAAAAATTTAATTATGTTATAAATTATTATATTATTTTGACAAAAATATCCCTACTACACCTACGTCAACGATAATAATCACATGGAACACTGCTAGTCAACAGCATATCCTGGTACACGTGAAATCGCGCATCCTAGTTTCAATATAAAGAGCATTCATTCACAACTTGATAATTTCTTAGTGGGTAATGCCTTATCAATCCTTTGAACGTCAGTAACCACGATTCCATCATTGTATCCATTCACAACCAACTGCCTGCTTATAAGCCAATCACATCCGCACCGTTCCAGCGACTGCGATTGGGATAGAGGCCTATCGTAACGATATTTTACCCCAAAACTTTTCCGCTCCTGAGAAGCCAAACTTAATTCCTACCCATTCCATGAAAACTTAACATCCCACTCTCTACATGATTAGCTAAAGTTTTGAGATAAAACCCATCGATCCTCATCGTCCTACACTCATACAGCCAGTCAGATTGGCTTTCGAAATAGATGTACTGATTTAATCGCGTAAATCAATATTCTTGCACCCAATAAGGCTCCAATATACAGTAAACAGAGCAAGAAAAAGGAACTGACCGAACTTGACAAAACCCTATCTATAATCCCTAAAAAATGCTCTATAGAAATCAATGCTGACCAGTCCAGTCGACATCCATTGCTGAATGTCCACTTGCCTGAACTGAAAGTATGACCACAAGCCATTTGTTGCCAAAAAGAAAAAAAAATCCCTATTCCCAGATAAGTAAATGCCTACTTTCGCCACCACCACCGATTGAGCATGCATTTCTAGTGTTGAAAACCGACATCTTATTACGGATTAACCATTAGAAGGAAGCTAATCCTCAACTTAGCAATTTCAAGTAAAAGTACAGTAGCTTTCCTTTTCCGGTACCCTTTAATTAGGTATTGTGACTACCATCAGGAGCCTAGAAGATAATGATATAATAATAGCCACTGTATGGAGAAAAAAAACCACTGGAAACTACCGTAGCAGAGGGACATAGCGGAGCAAAGCTTCGTGCCAAGGAACAAACCTCAAAAGTCCTTCATGCTTGCCACGCACGCTATGCGGACCATGCTTTCCAGAGCAGATCTTCACTGCATTATAATAATGCCAGAGGCTTTTGCTGGTACCCAAAACTAATAAAGCTCTAAAAAAGCGTTGGCTCTTTAGCCTGCTGTTGCTGGCTCAGAAGCCATTCAGATGAGAAGTCTAGTTTCCTTAAGGTAATCTCGCGGACAATTTATGGATGTGAGCAATGCATAAAATTCAGATAACTGTAACCGCAGTGCCCTAACGACGATTGATACTCCCTGTTATCCTATTACTATGTTCAACAGTTACCTAAAGGATGCACTACAAGAGGATATCATCCTCCTTAACTACACTAAAAAGTATTAGTGAGTTTCCTGCGACATCAGACGAAAAGGTAGTCGTGGCTACAAAGATGATACCCATCGCTATTTTGACTGAGAAAATGCGAACGCTGTGCGACTGCAACGAAGGGTGACCATAATGCTGAGGAGCGGCGCCGGGAAGAGAGAATACGCACAATCAAGACGAGGAGGATAGGCTAATTTCAAATATAATGCATCATCCATCTAAGGGGATTTAAACTACCACCTAACGTGCTTTCTTACCAGGTAGGTATTAATATCGCATTGAAGATAACAATCCCCCTTTTGCCCTGAATGCAAAGATCCAGAACTTGTACTTTTCGTATATCCAAGATTCGCTGGCGAGAGGTTATAACTTGTGTTATTCCTAAGTCAACCCCATTTATCTGCAAATTCACGAATCCAAACAAGTTTGGAATGCAGCTTTGATAGATAGAGCGTCTAACAAGGATCGATTTTACCTTAGCTTAAAAATTTCAATTCTTTTATTATCAGCTCTATGTGGAGATGTATAGTATTTTGAGCCTGTTTCAATGCTTAACTAAATGAAATACGGTAACAGAAAAATAACACAAGAAACTACTGTAATAAAATGTAACACACTTCAAACTCCTGCTTCTTAATAGCAATTCGACAGAGGAATACCAGAAAAACATTGCCAACATTTGGAGCAGTTCCACCTGTCAGCGCAGGAGAAGGCAATAAAACGAATGAAATCGGGGAAAGCCACAGGCCCTGGAAAGCGAAAAGCTGGGACCCAACAGTGTGGCTCAATGAATTGTTTAATCTGGTTATTCAGGAAGGCAGAACACAATCTGACTGGCAAGAAAATACCACAGCTCCAATTTGGAAAAAGAAAGGTAGTCCAGCAGAATATTCAAATTATCGTCCAATCCGGTTACTTTCCCATACCATGAAGATTTTTAAACGCATTCTTGAAACAGTATCCACGAAATTGTTCAAATAACCGCGAATCAAGCCGGATTTGACAAGAATTGCGGAACTGCTGACGCAATACACGCTGAGCGGTTACACATGGAGAAATACCGTGAGAAGCACCGCCCTCTTTACATTGCATTTCTGGATCTAGAGAAAGCGAAAAGTAAAATTCGAAGTGTGGCGGGTGAATCAAAACCGCTTCGTGCTTCCATTGGTGTCCATTAAGAAAGCGCCCTCTCACCACTCCTCTTTGTTCTTGTTATGGACAACGTCAAACGGGACATCCAATGTCCAGCGCCCTATACACTGCTTTATGCAGATGATGTTTTCCTGGCGTCTAATAGCAAAAATGTTCTCAAATAACTTATCCAAAAATGGAATGGTCGCCTCATCCAACCCGGTTTTTAGATTGAATCTGAATAAAACTGAATTTTTGACAACCGATCTCCATGAAACAGACACAAACACTCTCAGCAGCAATGACCTGCCCAGAACTGAGTGATTTAAATACCTCGGATCAATCCAATCAGTTAATGGAGAACTGCGTTATAAAATTGCTTCACGCATTAACACAACATGGATGAAGTGGCGTTCCACAATAGGTGTTCTTTGTTATTGACGTATCAACGAACGTCTGAGGTATAAAATTTACCACAATGTCGTCCATCCTGTCGGCAATGAACGGCGTCTTGCGATAATGGAGACGAAGACGTTACGTTGGACTTGTAGCATGACTCGTTTTGAAGACATCCGAAATAAGGATATCCGCGATCGATATGGAGTTCTACCGATCGTGGAAAAATTGCGAGAGGCCAGACACTGAACGTCCTTGTTCGTCCTGCTCTTCTGAGAGTCACATTTGTACACATTTATAGTTCTCAAGTAATAGTACAAATATGGATATGACTTCATCATCGAAAAGGGAGTATTATCCATATTGGGAGTGTTTATAAGCAAATTGACATTGGTTTGGACATATCTGGAAGCAGGGATGCAACCAACTCCTTTCATATCATGTTGCAGGCGTATTCCACGTCGTCTTATAGCTTGCTGTACATATGTATAATATATCCATGAGTCGGTCGGTCTGGACTTAGCTTTAAAGCTAAAGTGTTTAATTTACAATGCACATCTTTTAGACGTAACCCTTAGGAGGCCAACGCCCTACAAACGCACGAAAGCCATCTTAGGTCTTTGAAATTAGGAGTTCGTTGAACATGTGATGGTACCTCTTACTTGCCTTAAATCACTAGTTTCAAATAATGCAAATCGAAAAACGTTTCGCTATAAATATTGATAACACAGACACTTTTTGTCAAAAGAGTGATCAAAGAAGAATGGGAGCCATTTTATATTAGCAGTTTTATTTTCGGCAATGTACACAGTTCTATTCGCAATCGTTATATAATTTAAATGCTTATCACCTTTTATTCCATCGAATTATATATGTGCATATGTTAAACACACTTAATTATCTTATACCGCACCTTTCCTTCACATGTGGTTACTTATTTACATATCGTTTTGTGTATTGGCGAGGCATACCAAATTTGTTTTCAGTATATAAAATATGCATTACGCATCGAGAAATGTTATTACCATTAGAAGTTATTATTATCAACAATATTACTACCTTAAATTATCATCTACATATTCCGCACAATCTCAAAAGAAAAGCAATCTAGGCCATAATTAATAATTTCGAATACTCATTATCAACCCCCAAAAAGATATGATATATTTGTTTATATTTACAAACCAAATAGCGAATTATTATCATCAACATTAATACGAAAACAGGTTTCAAAAATAAAGCATAACAAAAAAATACGCGTGTGAGTACTCGCAAGTCATGCACATGTTCCAGGAAAAGAAAAATATAAAATATTTTGCGTTCTTTAAAGTTGTATTGCTTTTTCAATGACGCCACTGCAAATTGTATAGAGGTAGGCTAATGAAAATATAAACACGGAGATTGGAGCTGAAATACTAGCCACAGATTTATCAGCAATGGACTAAGTTTAACAGAGATGGTAAATATGTGAACATTTAACAAGAGGGCGTCAATCAATTTTTATTAATACAGTCCGTCCAATAAAGATAGAACCACTATTTTTTTTCAAACTACTGTCACACCCAAATCACCTCAAGCGTTTTGTAAAGGTACCTGGATAATGCATGTACCCTAGACAAATTGTTTAAATTGGTAAGTCTCACCAAACCGCATCCGTCGGTTTACTGTTTATAAACTCCCGACAATTAGGTACTTACATACCTTGCTGTGGTGGAAAGAAGAGCGGGGAGGAGAGCCTTATGTCCACAGTTTCCAAGCCACAAGCCGAGGTATGAATATCGCGCCAACGCGACTGCGTGACCAAAGAATTAAGAGGCGATTCTTGATGTTCCATCATCATCCAACTTCAACTAGCCTTGTCTAAACAAAAACCCTACCGAGATCAATCTATTTTCCTCCGCAAAATTAAGGTCATAACAGTCAACTATAAATTTCAAAAATAACAGTGGGGAATGAATTAGGAAATCCTAGACTTGTATTTGTTACACATTCAATCGGAAACGAATTCAAGTTACGACATTGGCACCCAGTCCTCAACGGATGAGCCGAAAAAGGTACTTTCTATCTGCGTCGCTGACACGATGTTACAATCAGCGCTAGAGAGGTGGCGCAATCTCCTAAAAATCTTCAAAGAAAGTTAGTCGTAAAGACAACGGAAAGGATCAGCCATCATTTACAAAAGAAAAGGCGCATTGAAAACGACGAGAAAGCAACACATAAACCACAAACGCAGAAAACAAAACCAGAACTCTAAACCGGGAAATCGCATCTTGCCCTTGATCCAGAGACTGAGCCCTGGCTGGTCATTCGACCAAGTTGGGATTGCAGAATATACTCAACTTGCTTGTCATAAAAGGCCATTAAAAGTGAAAGACATTTGCGGACTAGCAACATACAAATTTCGAAACTTTACTGCTAATGAAACGTCAACAACACCTCGGATAGAGAATGAGCTCGCGCCAAAGACCTTTGGCTATCTAAAATAGATAGGAAATCTGCGCATGTTCCTCGACAATGGAGTAGAAGATCTCCACAATGCCCGCTTTTTCCACGGGATAATCATTAAGATTCCAAAGAAAGCTGCTCTTCTTGAGTGCGGCAATTGGAGAGGTATTGAAGTGTTCTCTGCCGTCGCAAAAATAAAAACTAAAATAATCCTGGATCGACAGAGAGCAGGCTGATTTCTAGTCTAGAATCTTCTGCATTCACCACATCAACACCCTATGGATTGTTCTGAAACAATGCGCGAAATTAAGATCTTCGCTTCACCTACTCTTCATCGATTTCGTGAAAGCTTTCGATAGCGTGAACAGGGAGTATACCTGGCGTGCTTTATGCAGGAGGCTTTGTTTTATACAAAACCTTAAGAAGATAGTGAAAGTATACTAAAATACAAAAATTTGGCCTTTCTTTCGCTAAAAAAAAAGAAAAAAGAGTGATTTGTTTCTTTTTTCAAATATTTTTTGTTTGTTTGGGTAAATCCCACTTTTTTGCTAAAATTACGCACTTTAAATCTACCAAAGTTTTAGACGTACAGCTGAAAATGACTGCCAGGTTTAGTTAGAAGGATTGATGTAAGCTGAAGATATACCTTGCAGCACTTGTTCTGAGAACACTTTCTAAGCTAGGAAAAGCTTCCCACTTTATGGGGGGGTGAAAATCTAACTAATGTAACCATGACTTTTAAGAGGACATTGCTCCTTAAACTATCACCTGAAGAAAATCCCTAACTGTCCATCTGCTTTCCTTAAACTGAAAACGAAAATACCGTGCCGAGTTGTTCTTCGTTAAGGGACCTGCGTGATCTCTAATATCAAGGGACGAGAGAAATTTACATAAACCTGCTAGTGTCGCAGGCAGAAAACCATTTATGTACAGATATTAAAAGATACCTCTAGAGTTCTTATAATCATATGTGGCTTGAGTACTCAGATCGACGGTTCATCGCATTTTGAACCTAACCTACATATCGACTCTATAGGAAGAATCTGGCAAGAATAAAAAAAACTGGTAATGCTATCAAAAAATATAATAGGCACAACAAAATTTTATCAAAGAACCAATAATTCTGTTACTTAATGGATTTTTTTATACAACTCGTGGCCAATGGGTTGAAATTCAGAACCACCATCTTGTGTTGGAATACTAAAATAAATATAAATATACTGAACAACTATAGTCTGTGGTCTCTAAGATCGAGCTACATAAAATGTAGGGTGCAAATAATAATCGATGACACAGCACCTAGGCCTAGAGTACTGCATTTGGAAGTTAAAGTGAGCATCGCAAAGGAAACTTTTGAGTGCAATAATTGAACTGGAATCCCTGCCCGTGTCCATGGATACTAAATTGAATTCAGACTTAGGTAGTTGCCATTCTCCATTATTTAAAAAACTAGTCAAAAACCCTTCCTCTTTCAGGATATAGAAATAACTTAATAAAAAGCAATATACTGATTGGACGGAAGAAGGGTATCACTTTTTAGTCCAACTAATAAAATTTGGGAAGTGAATCTATTAATTCCTGTTCTGGCAGGTCATTAACTTAACGTGTTTCTAGGAAATTCTTTAAAAACTGTTCTATGAAATACCCCTCAACGAGTTACTCATTTTTCAGTTGCCCGCTGTGTCCACAACTATCCAACGATCAAAAATAAAGTTGGAGTCGGAACACGACCTGTAACATAACTTCACAACCAGTGACCAGAAACTCAGCGTCAAGCAAAAAAGATATCCAAAACTACCGTCAGAGATTACATCAAGAGGCGCCTGTGGGGAAAACATGCATATATAACACTAACCGAAAAGAACATTGAAGATAGGAAAAGGTTTTCTAAGAGGTCAATTGAGGAAGGTTTCACTCTAGAAAATGCGGGGAGTAAGAAACAAGGAGTTCGCATATTTCTTATAAATTCCCCATGGAACTTTTTCCAAAATCAAATCGACAAAATATGCGAGTACAGAACATTAGAACATTAGAACATCGGATCGGAATCGACATAGCCAATGTGTTATTTTTTTTGTTCAATTTCGTAAAAGTGATTCTCCCGAAAATAGTTAGTTCCAGCTCGAAACTTCGATTTTACAAATACGGATGAGATTAACCTCTCAACTTTGTTTGTTGGTTTTAACCTTTATCCCTAGGAAGCATGTGTTTCTTCTTCTCATGATCTGAAAAGGACTTCGACTTCGACTCAGCTTACATTTTTAATAAGTGAAAAGTTGTTGCTTGAGATATTGAATTCAATTTGATATTAACAGAAAATACTTTACTTAAAATAAAAAAATAATTTACAAATTAATTAAAGAAGTAAAGTAAACTTTTACTAAACTTTCTTAATCATCTTCCTTATCGGGAAGAAGAAGAGGATGAAGTTGGACATGAATATCATGCACACTTGTATTTTGTCCTCTTATGCAGGGTGGCTAAATTTTTCGCGATTCCCGTCTGAATTTTCATTATTCTACTAATTCAGTGCCGTTTTTTATACATTTTGTATTATTATGCTACCTATTAAATTAATTGTTATTATAAAGTAGGAACGCTCTTGGAACATAGCGAATTCGGTTTGTTACTCCCGACATCGATGACGTATATTATATTTGAAATAATTTGATCGCTAGAAACAATATGTTTTATTTGAATTGCAACCGGATAGAGGCTGCCAATGCATAATGTTTTTAGCTGGACAAATTTCCTACATTGTGGCTCGAATTTATTTAGCCCACCATAACCACAACAGGAAGTGCTGCGCCTCTTTAGTGAATCCAAATAATAAGAACCGGATTATCGGGAATTCTAGCTTAGCACGCTGTCAATGAGCTCTTCCGGTTTGGGCTACAACTGATGCTTCAATATTTAACTGTACGCAATTTTTTCAATCCTGCTCAATCCATGTTCCCTACAGACGGATGTTGTTTACAATACTATTCATAGGCGTCCAATCATTCAAAATGTAACACAATAAACAAAAATGTTCATTTAAACTGGAACGCTTCAGTAACTTTACGCGGAAGATGAATCTATTTATGGGCAACAAACCATGAGCAATAGTAAATTCAAGTCCCAGGAATTCGTAGTTTGCATTACACGATCAGACGAGAGGTTTGGTTGGTTGTAGATGAACTAACATGAGGGCTTAAATTAACAGCAGAAAGACCGCGAAAAATTTGATTGGCAAATATTAACCAATAGACTGCAATCTAATAAAACTCTTAAAGAAAGTTTCCGAAAAAGGACTGTTTGTTTGAAATTATCAATATTTTAAATTTCAACCAAATTACAACGCACTGAAAAGCCCGTACCATGTTGATGACGTCATAAGTCCTGCCAAGAAACCTCAGTAGACCACAACTGTACTAATGTTACTCATAAAAATATAAAAGTGTCAAAATTAATTTCGCACGTAAAATGTCAAGGAGGAGTGTGAAATATTGTTTGTTGCACAAATAACTCCACAAAAACTCCTGAGAAGTTGCGAAATTGCAAAGGAAGCAAAAGATAAATGAGCCTAATTCAAATGAAGTCACAAGAGAATAGATCCCGCCAAATACTCAACTAGCCCAAAGTTCGAACACCACTCAGTCCAAATCCATTTTTTTGGGGCCTGTGAATATTCCAAAAACGTACGTTTTATTGTCGCCCAGGTAAAGATGCGAGTGAAGTTTCTTGTGAACCTGTGTTCGGGCATTATTTCCTCCACATGAAAGGTCAGCCAAAAAAAAACATATAGTTATTTTCTAACGCGGAGAGTTTATTGCCTATGTATTTCCATTCATATTCAAATTCGTCCGCTCCTTCTTGCCGACAAGGAAGAAAAGACATTAGAAGAAAATATGAGTATATTTTTGCAAAGAAAGAATTGTTACTGAACATAAGGCAGGGAAAGACACTCACAAGAAGCTCGGAAGAGAAAACCTTTTCAACATATAACCGAAAAGGCTTGTATTTCCAGAAGGCAATCACTTGTAAGTTTAATACCTTCAGATACAAAAATGGCAATCCTTTATAATAAACTACCGAGGAAAAAAAGAGAATTCTACTTTACCAAGTAGAATAGGAATGAGACAAAGGAAAGAAGCAAGCATAGAACTAAAGTATAAGTCGAATACACTTCCACGATTCAAAGGCTTTTACCCATAATTGCAAAAGCAATTATCCAATTCAGGCAAGTCGGAGTAAATAACCCCGTGTTACGCATATTCGAAGCTATTGGTGACATCATCATGTTTCTCCTCCTCCTCTCTTACAAATACTAAACCCATAATGGATGAAGTGGTATTCATTACTGTGCCTATTATTGTGAAGGATTCACCAGGAAACATAATGCACTGAATTTCTTTAACACAGAATTGGCATGTAAAGCGGTAGACATTTTGAACCACTGTTAACAAGTAAAGTACTTGGAATAATGAGAAGTTCCATCAATAAGAAAGAAAAATAACACTTTATTACTTCATCGATGGAGTGGTCCATATATATATATGTATATTCTCGTTTTACCCTGCTAACTTTTAACGACGGCAAACGTTTTATTAAAGTTGTGTTTTCCTTAATACAAGCACTTGGAGTGATAAGCCCGAATAGTGCAGATAACAACCCCTTCAAGAGAAATACATAAAGTAAATGCATTATATTGCCGTGTGAACATCTGGAGAAAAATTAAACGAAACATAATAGGAAATGCTTACTGCAGTCAAAAAGTGGAGACTTCCTTCCATACCTATATATAGCTACTGATTACCTTTGCTGACAGGGAGGAACTGTCCACTTATAAGAAGTTTAGCTAACATTCGGAATTATTAATATTTGCAAACATCGTTATTGTTTTTTTCTTGTTAGTTACTATTACCATTAATGTTTTCAGCTTTCCACTATCAAAGGAGAGGTGACACTCTAAATTCCATATAATTGTACCATAAAATACTTGAATAGAACAGCATATGAACATACTTCATGTCATTCATTCAATAATTCGTACTCTAATCCTTAGCAATAAAATTTGTGTTCGCTATAACAGATAAAAATAATTACACATACCTTTGCCGCCCGTTGAGCGGCTCCATATCCTGTCGATATGCCGCACCCAATCAAGCACACTTTGTCTAACGGAGCTCTCTTGTCAATCTGGAAAATTTATAATAAAATTTAATTTCACCATTCAATTGTTATGTGTTAAATGATTGCGGTACTGGCAAAGGTAGAATTGAAATGGTTTATACAAACATTGAATTATGTAAACCAGCATATCTCTTTATTGATACTGGCAGCTGCAACCATAACATTTAGTAGATACTTTGTCATTCGGAAGAAGACAGTATAAAACACAATTTTATGACTAAGCCACTATCTAGTCAAAATATCCATTCGACCAGGGATGTCATTGGTCCAATAAAAAACGGTTTGATTTAGCCAAATGATTTTTTCATCCAGATGAAGCAACATTTAAAATATCTTTTTTCAACTCTTATCAAAACACAAAATGAAATACAGAACTCACAGTCATAAAAAATTAAATTCAAAAATATATTTCCGAATGTTAATACAACTTACCTTAGCCAATGATACATCAGCAACCACTGTATATTCCGAAAAAGTTGACGTTCCCATCGAATGATACACAGTTTGCCCCTTACAGGTGAATCGACTAGTTCCATCTGGCATCACACATTGTTGTTGGGTTCCCTTAATCTTCTCACAGAGATTTGTCCTGTCTGCCGTGCAGACACGGCATTCAAAACATTGTGGTACGTACAATGGTATGACATGATCGCCTGGCTGAAACTTGGTCACTCCTTCACCAACACTTTCAACAATTCCAGCGCCTTCATGTCCCAAAATAATTGGAAAACGAACACCACGTACAAAGATTCCATTCAAAAATGAAGAATCTGTATGGCAAACTCCAGTGGCAACTATCTTTATGCGAACTTCATTGGCTTTGGGTGGAGCAACTTCGACTTCTTCAATAACAAGTGGCGTTTTAGGCGCCCAGGCAACCGCTGCCCGACATTTGATTACCTGCAGATTAAGATTGAAAATTATTAATAACTTTGCATTATCTTATGATAAAAAAATCGGTATTTTGCAGAACAAAGGACACATTCCAACTTTCAAACATAATTTATGGCTAAATGACCAGTCATTTAGCTTACCTATTACTCAGGCAATAAGAGCTTTTAGTCAGAACTGAGATGGATAGTATTTTTGATTGTATAATATGATTACTATTAATTATGGAGCACATTCAATTATTCAATACCTTACGATATGTCCTCCTATAAATCAACAAACTACTTTTAGTCGTTAAAATCAGTGTCTTCATCTGTTTGAGCAATTGTAATGTCCCATGTATTAACTCAGTAATAGGCATGGGCCACGCTTCAAATAGAGGGATGGTGATAATCACAAACATACCAATAAATATGTATTATAACTCTCAATCTTGTTTAAAATATTTCAGTCCCTCTCAAATATCACAACAGAAGGAGGAGGAGTGGTCCTAGCAGCTCCAATGGCCACGAATCTTTTAACCTAAGATTTATTCGGAAAAAACTGGAGACCGAGTTAAGAGATTTATTTCGCTTAAGGATAGATTCAAGCAAAGATGAGCTAACGGATTTGATAGCAGACAACAAAATATTTTTTTAAAATTCGGCAATTTCTTATAATAATAATCGTTGCCGCAACAATCCATATTGGATCAGGGCCTTGGAGTGTGTTAGAGCACTTCATTCAAGACCGTAACAGTATATTGTAGGAGACAATGTGGTCAGCATTGTGCTCGCCCGAGATTATTACCGTGATTTGACTCAGGTACTCATTCACAGCTGAGTTGACTGGTATCCGAAGTCAAATCACGATACAAATCCCACTGCCACCAGCGAGATTTGAACCGGAACCTTCCGTACGACAGCCTTGTGCTCTAACCACTCAGCTATCCGGATACACCCGCAATTTCTTCGAATACCAAAAGCAAAGACACCAAAAACTTATTTTTTCTTAGAAAAAAAAAAAAATTTAACCAATAAGTTAACTACTCTTCAAAACGCGTTTGATTTTATTTAACCCTTAGCTAACAGTTAGGTGATAGTCCTAACTCCAAACGATAGGCCAGCAGTCTGATGAGGTCAGATTAAACAGGATGCATGATTGGGTATCCCCTTGTTTTAGATTGCTATTGGTGACAAAGGTCTCGAAAGTGATCCTGCTAATTTTATCTAGCCTCAGACAGGATCAGGGCCAACCTAGTCAATCTTACCAACTCCTTCGACAAAACGAATTCCCTAATGGCCCTGAACAATTTTACCCTGACAACATAGCCTGGGCCTGGAAGTCAACAAGGAAATGGTGCAATTGATGGTCATATTCCAAAAGCTTTTGCATTGCTTGGTACGGAGAGAATATCTGATTTGTTGCTGATTTGCCTGGAGTGAAGCCTCTTTGGTATGAGCCAATGAAACTCTGAATGTATCCAACCTGACAAGATAGCCGAGAATATTTTATTTTTTTATTTTTTAATCGTATTCAGTGTAATTTGTATAAAGCAAAACCTTATTAAAATCGATTCATTGCCTGCCTGTCACATGCACTTCTATCTAAAATAGCTAAACCGATCCGAACGACATGAATTGTAAAATACGCGAGTAAGCGGTCAAAATGTGTACACTTAAAATGAGAGGTAACTGCCCAACCCAAAAATCTGAAAAAACCATGATGGTGCGCTTATATTAAATCTAAGCCTCAAAATATGTACCGATATTTGCTCAAATGAACTTACCAATAGTATATTTCAAGCTTTACAAATTTATCACTTTCGAGTGAAGTTCTTCTTTCCCAAATTCCGTTGAAAAATTGTAGCGATCACCCCATTTACTTTTTCAACGGCGTTTTTAGAAAGAGAACCTCCTGCTTCTCCCTTCGTACGCCCCCCCCCCCTTTTTTAAGGAGGCATTACCGCCACAAGTTTTCATTGGGGTTGAAGAGGAGGGAACTCCCCATAGCACTTGTCACCACATCTGAGGATGGGGTTGAAAATTCAACCTTTACCGTTGAATGGCCAAATAAGAAAACCTAAAACTGTGGTTTTCCGTTCCTAAGGTATCAACTGAGGATAATTCCACTGTGATATGCAGCCAGCATATTATTGGCAACTTACAGCGCCGAGCATAATGCTGACCACATTGCCTCCTACAGTGTACTGTATGTACCGTTACGGTCTTGAATGAAGTGCTCTAACACACTTCAAGACCCTGATCCAATATGGATTGTTGTGCCAACGATTATTATTACAGCGCTAGAAACTCAAACAGATGATTGGTAAAAGCTGAAATTGTAGTCTATATATGTGTTTATATGTAGTTAGTTAGTTTAGTTTAGTGGGGGGAGCCGCAGCTCGAAGAACTGAGACCTTTGTTAGGCCCCCCATTGTACTATCTCCCATTCATCGGCCTCTCGCCTACGGCGTTCGCTAAATCTGAGAACATTCTCCATATACAGAATCCGTTTATATGTAAGTGATAAATTCGATGGCCTTTTGTAACATATATAAAAATCATTAAAATCGTGAATTAGACGACTTTTTTAAATAATTAAAAATAATTTTCACTTATTAACATAGAATTTTAGAATGTGCGAATGAATGTGTGATTAGTATAATTAACAAAAATATTTTCCTGATGTTTAATTAACATAATTAATGTAACTATAAATCTTCTTTAATCTTCTAGTACTAATACTATAAAGCCATTAACTTCTGCCCTACACTGTCCGCCCTTGGCACAATACCAGCTCTAGGGCCGGCATCAGATATTTAAAAAGAAACGGGGCTAGCACCGGCACCAGAACACTATCAGTACTTCCCGGCCCCTGATTCTGCCCCCGCTAATATCATTTAAGCGTAAAGAAAGCACTTTGCTTCTTAACTATCTACTCATGTGCGACACGGCTATCTCGACTCAAAATACTATTTTTATTTCACTGCCGAAGAATGACAAAACAAATATGATGCAAGAGTATTTACAGAACTTAATAAATCAAATCATATATAGATAAATATTGAGTCCGATCTTACAAACTATAGAGTAGTTTCGGAATGGATTGATTAGGTTCAAAATTTAATAATAGATATCATGTAAACGGGGAGGGCTACTACGACTAGCAAAATGCCTTACATTTATTTATCGAGAATTATATTCTATCAGCAGAATCCGGGGATTTCGTGTGAATTCTTTATTATCATATCTTTAGTAATAATAATAATCAATGGCTAGTGCTCTAACCCCTTAACCGTCCGGGCCGGGAGTGGTTTATAATAATAATAATCGACGCAATAATCCAATTGGATCAGGGCCTTGAAGTGTATTAAAACAAGACCGTTACGGCACACTACAGGATTACAATACCCTAAAGGAGACAATGTGGTCAGCATCGCGCTTGCCTGAGATTATTATTATTATTATGATTTGACGTCGGATACCATTTGACTCATGTGTGAATGAGTACCTGGGCCAAATTCCACGCGGCCTTCCATACGGCAGCCTCGTGCTCTAACAACTTAGCTATCCGGAGTGGTTTAGTTGGTAAAAATTGTATCTATATTTCCACCCCCTTGAAAAAGGCAGAAGAACAGACAGACAATTTTAACAAGGTTTTATTTTGTAAAAAACCTTAAACAGGGTACAAATTATGCTGTAGCATTTACAAAGGAATGTTATTATTGACTCCGTCCTATGAAATTTTTACTGAAGTGATATTGCACCGGTTCAAACGCAAACCATTTATCAGTGGGAAATATCAAAGAGACTATTGAAAACGGGTGTAACACATGTGTTTGGAAAATAAGTATGCGCTTGAAAATTAGCATTTAACGGCACTAGATCATTATTGGCTTCCAAAAAACATAGGATAATATTTATAAAAATACCCCGAATTTAAACCAATTTCCCATTCAAACACCGTCTGCTTCTTGAGAATTACAACCTGGAAAATTCGATCACTTCTTGCCAATCACGTCATTTTTCTGGGGTAGAACCTTGATAAAGATAGTCCTCCCAACAAAAAAGTCAGTCCTGCATACTTTAAACAAAAAGAAAGTGAATCAAATATATTAAAAAAAATTATAAAACCTATATTAAGAGTATATTTTACGATAAATCCTAGAACAAGTGAGGAACGTCTGTGAATGGCCTAGGCAGTACAACGCAGAGCTGCATGGCTTGTACAATGAACTATCGGCATCAAAACTCAAACTACAAAACACGTAGTGTGTTGGATACATCCAATGTATGGAAAAAACAGGATGTCAAACGTACGCTTAAAGGTGAGGTCTTAGGAAAATGACCAACAACGCACCTTTCTTTCTATATAAGTATATACATTTGCTTTTCAGATATGTATATTTTTAGAAATAGCATTTTGAAACGACGAGAAGACACCCTGTGATTCGAGCGAGGTTTGCTTAGTCTCAACCACAAAGCCTTCATGTTTATTTATATATATATATGAAATATATTGCAACAGTGAGGTCCATAATATTGTAAAACATAATCGCATTTTTTATATATTATTGAAAGGCCCAACACATATTATAAGCCACACAAAAATCTTTGAAAAACTTATCTGTCCCATAAGCGGCACTCTGATAAGTAAATTGATATTCTGAAAAGTAGATTATGTTGATTTTATCACCAGAAGTGTGTGCTTATCTGACAGCGAACAATAAGACCCAAACTAACAAAAATTATATCAATAAATATCTGTCAACCAGTGCTAGTGAATCTATTGTAAGAAAAATATGTATCAATAATGTAACGAAATTTATTCAGGTATTCAATGATGTAAGTTACTAACAAAGTTAATTAGAAATATATACATACACATGTTTCTATGCATAGAAGCCTGCTAATTATCATATAAAAAAAAAACTGAAAAATAAGGGTACTGCACCACCGCTTGAGGGGTTTGAAAGGCAATTAATCATATCAGAAGCGTACGAAGACAAAACGTTGGACAATACAAAAAAAGAAAACTGAACTTTTTGCTCAACAGCAGTACTTCAATCGCAGGACATCGAATTTATTGATTTCGAATTCATTATTTTATTGGCAGCAAGGGAAAAAAGAGCACCACCGTAGTTTTTTTTTGTTATTTTTTCCGATCTACTTTTTTATAAGACTTTGCTTAATTTCCATTATCGTCCCACTTTATGCACTGGAAGGCCTATTGCAATGGGATAAACACGAGGATAAGCACATAACCCCATGACCGGAACAGTAATTCGAACCTGATTCAGAATTGGGAGGCTGATTCTCAACCACTTCATCCACTGCACCGTCCAGCGTACCATATCTGCACAACGAATGTGTTTGGCTGGCAACCGTATCAACATTTTTCTAGATTGTCCCAGTAATCTTAACCATATGGACGAAAAACCATGATAGCGCAAGAAATCAGTCGGCTAGCCAGCCACGCGTCGCAAATGACATCATAGAGAATTATTTCATTTTTGTGTCTATCTCTAAATTGTTATTGAAATTATTGCTGAAATGACTTAAACTTTTAATCAACACTTCACCTCGTGGCCATTGGATTCGTTAATAATTTTGGACAAATCTCCAGACTGTTTAATATGTAACGTAATTTCAAAGTTTCAAACAACCAAGTATTCTGTTTTCACACTTTAAGAAGGAATGTCGTTGTAAAGGAACAGTATGCAGTACAGTATATACGCACATGTTGAGGATATACTTTCAATAGATGTGCCATGCAATGGAACCCACTAGCACAAGATGGGCCATGTGTGGGTTACCATAGAGCCATATGGCGTAGAAGAGTGGAGGAAGAGTGCAAGCTTCTCAGAGAGTCGAGGAAAGGGGACAGCTGACACACATTTCCAGAAACCGCCAACGATGATGTGCAGGCGTGATTGACGAGGTTAATAATAACCATTGGCAACTTGGAGCAATTAAGATGGGTCAAAACTGGAGTAATGAAAAAAAAGGTTTACTTTTTTATAGAAAAAATTAAAAGTTAAATAAAAAAATGTTTGGGATCATTTTCATTAATAAGTTAAATCTGGGCGAACCATAATTATTACTGGAGGGATCTAAAGAATAACGGAAATCGAGTCGGGAACCGGAAGCTTGGCACTTAGTGACATACTATTATTTATTTAAACGATTTAGTGGCACACTATTATTTATTTAAACGGATCGGAACAGAGATTACTTTGAGGCCTAGATACCATGTGCATAGATCACCATATCTTTTCAAATTTTTCCGTTAAGCAGTCTCGGAGAACAGGTCCTCGCAGAAATTGACCCTTTCGGACCCCCGCACTCCCCCCCCCCCTTGTAATCAATGTCAAAACTGGTATTTGTTTCGAAAAATACTGATGGATACTGTCGCTTGTAATCCCACATGGTCATATTCGGTGAAAAATATTGTACACCCACCTTTTACTTATATGGGGACCCCTTCCCCTCTTAAGTTCAACATGAAACAATGTAATTCTCTGAATGTATGGAGATTCATAGTTGCCACCATCCCACAAAATTTCGGATCAATCGGTATGATCGTTTCTGACGAAAGTCGTGGAGCGGACGGACAGGTACACAGACAGACAGTGATCCGATTTGAATAAGGTTTTGTTTTCAACAATAAATGCATCATTAAAACTATAATGCAATAAACAAGATATTAAACAAACACCCAAATAAACCAACTATCACGGTTTCACGACATCCGGATAATCTCTGTTTTTTTATTGCCCTGAGTAGGATTAGTGGCAAGATTCAGTTGATTGTGCGCATCATCGCCTTCCTATATCATAACATTTTTTGTCATGTCCATCATTCCATATCCCATCCTGTCTCGACAATATTAAAAATAAACATCTTTTAAATAGTCATACTAACTTCGCTCTATAATTTTTACCCAAAAACTTCAACCTCTACAAACCTAAATCCCATTTAATATTTATAGGATTATATACATTTGAAACCAATCTCCAACACCATGGACCATTTTTCTTATATTAAACATTCCCTCCTAGCATACAATTAAATGCATTTTGCTTAAACAAGCCGGCTCAGAATCTTGAAAGTTGTTCATTTTAAGGAATAAAATTGTTAATAGTAGCAATATTTATGACAGAAAAACCAAAATTGTCCTCGCGAGCAGAGTGTGGTATAAAACGGGTCATAGCAGCTAGCACTAAAAAAAAATCTATCATGTCATCATAGGAAATCGTTGAATGTCTCGAGGGATAATATTTGAGGAACCTTAAATGAGCCTGGACTAAAAATTTTTGATAGGACGAAGATTCGCAAAAGAACGACGGTTTGCCAAAATGGCCAACGATGCCAGGAAATCGTGTGGCATGGGTCATCAGCATTGGCCGCAGGTAAATTGGGATAAAGCTAGAATAGTTTATGCTCAAATATAATTTCAGCCGCGGTATGAATATTCACACAAAGATATCAAAACATTTTGTTGAAGTTTGCTCTTTAGATGAGCCATCAATTCAGATCCTGGATGATAGCACCAATTTTGCCCGAAGGAGGACAGGCGAAAAACTCGACGACGTTTGCATTTTAGAACCTATCAAACATTCCCATTCAGTGATGATTTGGTGCATCATAAACTCTAAAGAAATCGGCAAGATATATATCGGAATGAAGGAACCAGGCGCGAGAACCTCGCCACAAAGGCAAATCTATAACAAATATTATAGAAACTTTGCACTGCGGGAGCTCGACCTTAATCATATTTAGAATATGTAACTAAAATATGCATTGAAAGTATGCCACGTGGTATTGCATATGTCATTAAAGCTAAAGGCGGTCTTACAAAATACTAATTATAAATGTGAATCGACGTGAAAAACCATAAACTAAATATGAGCCTTTAAATAAACCATTTTCACGTTTCATTCAGAATGAACACTATTATGCTATGAGTAAGATATATATTCTATTGTAAACTCAAAGCTGTTAAAACTAAATTTTCTGGTTTGAGTATAAACTGTAGGTTCTGTTGTGATCCCAACAGAGCATGCAAAAAACACATGAAGCTTTGGACATTGAGCGACCAAAGCGTCCAAAACAAACCTAATAATCCTATTTAAAACTTTCCAAACCATCGGTTTCTGTCATATCTAAAATATCGAGAAAGTATGCCACAATATCCCAAAAACCTTCTACTTTCATCAAAACCCATATTGCAAGGCGAAAGGACAATTCGAATACATCACAAAGAACAAACTCCATGATCCAAGAAATGACATGGAGACCTTTGGGTTTGAACTGAACTGAAACCTCAAACCCTGATAATAAGCGACTTTTACCTACAAGTTTACTTCTATTAGTGGCCTTTAATTAATCGCATTATTTTGATTTCAGCACATTTTGAATCAAAAGGTTCAATTTTTTAACTTTGACCTATTTTAACTCTGTTAGTACCAGTACGATTTCCACCAAGCTTGTTCTATGTTATAGCCTATATAGTTGCAAAATTTCGTGGTGCTAGGATAAACGTAATGGGGGTTCTGCAGCCATTTACTAAAAATTTTAGTAATATACTATTATTAACTTTATTTGAACAGACATCGGTATGGAGGGTATTTCCAAGCCTGAGCAGCCTCTTGTTTTTTTCTCAAATTTTTCGGCTGAGTAGTTCTTGAGAATGGGTCCCTTGAAGAAATGATCACTTTCGACTTGCCGCACTCCCCACCTTTCCAACAAATGTCAAAATTAAGACCGACTTCGGAAAGTACTAATCGAGACCTTTCTTTTGATACTTCACATGACTATATTTGGTGAAAAAAAATTTACACCCCCTTTTGCATGCATGGGAACCCCCCCCCCCCACCCCTCCTTAAATTTGAGGTAGATGGATGTAACCCACTGTATGCGCGAGCGTTCATAGTTCCCACCTTTCCACAAAATTTGGAGTCAACCGCTATAACCGTCTCCGAGAAAAATACGTGTGGCGGGCAGACAGGCAGATAGGCAGTAAACCGATTTGAATAAGGTTTTGTTTTACATCATTATCCTTCACCTAACAATCCACTGAAAGTCGAAAATTATGTTTATTGGCCAACAGGACATATTATCCTCATGGGCAACTATCAAGGAGTCTATCAGGATATAGCTTCTCCAGTCGACACTTCAGACTAAGGGAAGAGAAGTTGAAAAAAGTTTCCAATGATTAAGCTTATTCCGCAGACATAAGCCGACACCAGCTATTTAGCAATACATATTAGCATTTTCACGACCTAATTCAAATTCATGCTGCAAAGCGATCTTTCCAAAGCCTATATTAATCCCTTTATGCCATGTTGCTTAAATATATCAAAATTGTGAATGCATCCAAATGGTATTGTAAATGATACCATGTTAAAACTTAAAAAACCTGAAAGTTCTAAAAGATGATCGAATCTGAACGAAAGTATATGCACCAGAGAAGTTTTCCCTAGATCACTGACCGATCGAAGACTAAAGGCATTCACATAAAATCCACCATCATACCTACTTTCTCACCAACAACTATTACTATCAGTTACATCAAACATCTTTTCCAAAGAATGTTACTATTAACGATTGGATCCGTATACACTATGTTTACATTCTGATCATAACCCTTTCCTTCTCCACTTGCTTCATTCAATAAAAACACGCTCTTATCTACACAAGACAGATTGTAAATACATATGTACATACAAGCCAAGCTATGAGTTGAATGATTAATTAAAAACTACTAACGCCTTACTCACATTCATATCTACGAAACTAGTCAGATCGAAGCGTGTCTAGCTAATGAATATTAATCTTGGGTATAAGAGAAGAAATAAAAAGCTCCAATTCACGTGGCGTCCTCCCTCCACTGGCACTACATTGTTAACAGAATTCTATAATCGATTATTACTCGTATTTTGAAAAGCGCAATTCGAACATTTTTTATGCTATTTTTAAGACATCATTTGCTAGTTTCCAATATTAATCCACAATACGGAGTATATATGCACACATGTGTATATTGCGTAGATTCTTTTAAGGGAAAGCATTACTAGTTTAGCATTATCAAGATAACAAATGATACCGATATCGAATGTTAATTAAAGCAAATTGAAAGAAAACTTATTAGCATTAAATTTCCATAAATTTTTGAGAATATCTGAATACCCAAACTAACAAAGTTTAGAAGTTTATAACAAATATCCAATCACAAATTAGATTTAGAATAAGATTATCAAGAATTAGATTTTGATTGTTTATTTATAGACTGCATTTAAGATAACATTTTTGAATTGAAAACATAGTTTGGGATATTTATGAACTGGGACAAGGAGAGATGTATCTGTAGATACTAAAGTTATGTTCCTCTTTCAAAAGCTGGCGCTAGTAATAATGGAAACTATATATGCATGAAGACAAAAAAAAAATAATGAGTGCAAGACAACCTGATTTTCGTTGGTTTTGGGGACTAGATACAAAGAAAGCGGATAGCAATAGTTAAAAAAAATTTCCAGAAAATAAAGATTGAATTTGAAAAATTTAACATTTCTTGGTCGATTAATCATTATGCACTAGATTTTAACATAGAATTTAAGAGTTGGAAATTAGCTTAGGAAAATTTCAACTTGTCAATACAAAAAGAAATACATAGTTCATAATCAATTTTCACTTTCTTAATTACATCCCTATTTGAAACACTAACATGAGATGGATTAACACAAAAGATATATCTACACAGATCCCAACGCGATTGATATATGCAGCTAAACAAAATTACTGTTGCCACTAATATCAAAATCACCGTCTCCACCAATCTTGACCCAAGGTTAACCAAAAAATGACAAATTCGAAGTTTAATTTATCAACATTTTATAACGTTCTAACCCATTGTTAAGCAGGTCTACTGCCACTTGTAGAATGACATCTCTTCCAACAGTCTCACCCAGAGCATCTCTGTATGTAATGCCATTACTAATAGTTAATTTTGATTCTGAATGGATATGGTTATGTAATAATTGCATAACGATGGAACGAAATTATTATCACAAACAGAAAACTACATGAAGATATACCGAGAATTGGTGAGTAGAGGGCAGCAGAATATTAAACAACTTACTACACTTGGATCTGTTGACAAAACGAATATATGGCATTGCTAAGATATATCTATTGTAGTTAACGGATGCATGTGCACATCAATGGCATTTTCCTATATAAACAAGTGCGTAGTTCGCCACTGTATTTGCACATGTGTAACATTCGTCAACTCATAATTACTCCTATACGAGTAAGGTACTCAAGATATGAGCATACATATCTTTCCCTATACGAGGTCAATTGTGCCCATATGTATTATAAAGACAATGGAAATTCACTTGATACCATATGAAAACAAAAGTTCTGATCTCAGATACTTCCATCCTTGATTGAAATTAACTTAACAGACTGAGTTTTAGTTCAATCTCCAGAAACTTCACACTAGAGCTGATCAACTCCACTATTGCATGATAATTTTGTTCCAACCTAATTTCTCACCACATCACTCCAAACAACCGAAACATCAACGGAAATCTCCCATTCAAACCACACCATCAGATAGAATTATGAAATTTATTCGCGCCACTTACTTTTCCGGCAGTTGAAGACATGTCTCACTTGGAACAACTAACTAACAGTCGACAAAGTACTACTGAAATCGGAGCTGGCACCTGCTGATATCAATGGCTAAACCAGAATGTTTAAACTTTGCTGGCATCAAGCTTTTTGTAGGCATCGAACATCTATGTACTGAACAATTTTTTGACCCGCTTGAAATCCATTGATAGATAACATGTAGAAATCCATAACACTCAAAACTAGTCATGAGTGAAAATTCAGTGATGGTTGTAAAGAGAGGTCATCACAAAATGGACAAGATTTATATTGAAATTTACCGATAAGAACTTAGACAAATTGTTATCAATGCACAAATATTTTTTCTTTAGGAGAGGAACTATTTATTGCTGAATCACATGTTAATTTACTCTAAATTCATATATTATTATTATTATATCACCCTATATTCATATGAACTTCGCTAATTTAAATTATCAACATTCGAGAAGGTTATGCAACAAGTATTTCGGCGCTTACATGAGTAGCGTAGATAATTTTTTATAAATGCTAGAGGCCTCGACCATTTCAAAAATTCTAACACCAGACAATTAAGCTGATAAAAGAACGGAGAAGACGAGCTAACAGCTGACACCCCTCAACCAGTAATCGTAAAGTAAATACATACACATAATCAGTATTGAGCCTTCATTTAAGAAGAAATGAAAATGTCGATATACCCATTAAGTTTTTAAACTAGAAGATTGCACGAGGTATGGGTTCATTGTCTTTACATATTTTAAATTTCTGCCGCTGCTGTCACTGGTATTCCACAAAAGAGTCCTGGTGATACCGAGAGAGCTAAACTATCAGGAAACCTAGAAATCTGGTTGAACATTAATTGTCTAGCTAATTACCGGAAACAGCAACAATGGTGCATAGGCGTGGTTGACGCACTATGCCTCCACGTAGGGGTCAACATCAGCCATATTGCTCAATCCAATGCTAAATGCAGGAGGAGTGGTCAGGCAGCACACAGACTAAGGCTCCTTGTTCGCCAGTTCGAGAAGTGAATGAAAGTTATTGCTACCCAAAGTCTTCTTCTGTGTGTGATGATCATGGGAGTTCGAGATGGTCAAAATAAACATCCAAGTTTACTATTATAAACCAAAAGGATAGAGAATTTCGGTTCTTAGCTAAAATACTGTGCTTTGAGAACCTCGGATCCTTAGTAATTTGCTCTAATAGCTCATTGCCGAAAAATCATGTATCTAAAGTTTCATTAAGACATGGCCTAAAACGTCCATTTCCTACCCTGATATTAAATAGATTTATTTAAGTTTAATAAGTTCTTACGATAGTTCGGACGAAATAGAGATGAAGAGGATCCTCAAATCAAAAAATAATTAAACGGTGCATTTTGATTTCGTTGGAGACTTTACTTACTGCAAATAGTATTAGAGACCACATACACAGATATGTATGAGTAGGTAATAATGCGAGGAATTTTTCGCATATTGTGTATTTTATATTATATTCATCGATTTACAATAATGAAATCAATACCTTCATTTTTAATCGCGTTTTTCTCAAAACTATCTTTTTCAAATTTCAAAAACTCTACCTCCTAACTCCCGATCAACTTGGTTTTTTTTAGCGTATTTGACATATCTTTCTCCATAAAATGCCTTTGGCATGACAAAATGTAATTTTGTCATGCCAAAAGCCATCAAACTTTTTGGGCAAAATTCAAAATAAGGGGGATTTTGTTAAAAATAATTATTTTTGTTTTACAATTATGGGTCACTGTATGGACAATACTTTCTAGTTTAGCGAACTTTTTTATTTTTTTGATTTCACGTACGATAAAAATCATTGCAGTGGGGGAACTTTTTTTTAAGGCTCCGGGGATCGCAGATAGTTTGCTGGGGTTCAAATATTCTTTTACACATTACACATTATACATAGTGAAGTTTTAGAAAAAAACCCAAAAATATCGGAGTTTCATGACTAGCCGCAACACCCAACCGGTCAGCCGCGACGGTCAATGGCCAAGGCGGCCATAAGTGCGCATGAGCCCTAAGAAGTTAAAAAAATGTAAGAAACGAAAAAATCTATTTTTTGTAATTTTTAATATAGATAGCACCTTAATTTCGTTAAAGTGCACGTTAGACGAAGTGAAAGACATACACTTACAATCGAAAGTAAAAACTGAAATTTTCACTAAACAATAGAGATGCGCGAAACATCACTTTAAAAATTCATGTGATCTCATATCACCTTTTGAAAAAAATGATATTACAAAGTAATATCACTAACACCACCTTGCATTAACATCAAATATGAACACTCGAAGCAAATATTACTTACCACTAAAGTGATTTGCCATGCATTTATTACATTCATAGCGGCACAGTCGTCTCAGCCACTTGTACTAGGAAATATTATATAGACCAACACCATGCACACGTCAATAAGCAGCCGACATTCTTTACCAAGCGATAACATTAAAAATTAATTACATAAAGCCAAGAATCTGCATACCCATATTCACATGCACCCGAAATCATTGAGCGTTGATATTAGGTAATGTTTTAAAACGTTACGTATTACAGAAGTAATATCACCATTACTTTTGTCATGTGGTTTTGTTAGGGTTTATCTTCAGTCGATCTCTACTTACCTTTCTTTCCAAAACCAGAGCCTTTTGACCAGGGTCCATGACCAGGTGACAGAGTAAAAAGAGGCCATCACCCTCCGGACAAGCCAGCATAAAGAACGACACCGATAACAAAAAGAAATAATATCAGTAATTAGATGCAACCCTGACAACCTCCACTTTGAACTTCAAAATCCTCTAGGAATTTACCTGGGTGCAGCACGTGACATGCACCATCATATGTCGCGCTGATAATAGCTATTAATTTTCCCAGAATGCCCCTCCTGCGTAGAGCATGCCAGATATACTACCTGTTCACGCTATCTAAACCTTTCTCGAAAACGATGGTAAATCTAAACTCCGTGCACTGTTCCAAAATGATCCGCTCGATGTTGATATGGTCAATGCAAGACGATCCGAAGCGGAACCCAACCTGCTCTCGGTCGATCAAGCTCTCCACATGTTCTTTAATGCCTTCCAGGATTATTATAGCTAATTTATTTGCGGCGTAAGGGAACACGCAGTTACGCCTCCAATTGTCACACTCAAAACGGATGCACTCTTGGGAATCTTAATTAAAAACGCCTTCTTTCATTGATGAGCGAAATAATTTTTTTTGTGCTTGCAGGAACAGTCCGTATCTGCATGCTACAATGACTAGCCATTTCATGCACAAGAGGAGGATCCTCAGCGGATGTGATATTGTTAAGAACTCTGGTGAAACCTCATCAGTTGCTCGTCATCGTGGTTGAGGAGTCGACCGTAAGCGCCCTTCACAGAACCCTCAAAAGGTTTGCGACCGAATGCAGGCTCTTTCGTAATGCGGTGTACACTTTGTGCTTCACTGACGAGCGCCAGAAACTTCTCGGGATTTTACTCGGTATCGGAGATCGAGCGTGTCGCTTCCGCCTTCACTCACAGCGACCAATAGTCTTCGGGACATGGCCAGCGACCTGCGTAGCACCCGAATGTGTTTTATGGCGGCCCAATGCTCATCGATATTCCTAGGCAATTTACTCAGTGAATCTGCGGTCCGATAAGCATTCTCAAGCGACAGCTGGACGATACAAGCGATCGATGTTGAACTTGAGGGGTCACAGCTTTCCAATTCTGCGAGAAGTGGCTGACGAAACACGCAAGCAGTTATGCACCCTTTCCAGACAGATGTCAGCGGATCTTTTGTTACACACATTTTAGGAGACAGCTCCTAAATCTACTGCTGATCGCAAACTAGACGATCTGATTGCTCGTGTGATATCGGTTAGCTGAAACGCAATTGACCTTATAGCAGGCTCTGTGCGCAAACAAAGTGTCACCAATGACGAGGCGGTGGAAGCTGCAGAAAATCCACAAACCTCCCACCATTATTGTTACAGTCGCCAAAACTGTGCTTCCCCTTCACACGTCCGAGCAAAGTTTTGTCGGAGTTCACCTGGGCATTCAGATTATCCATCACGATCACAATGTCACTTTTAAGAAGCCTCTCTTGAACTTCGTGTAATTGCTCGTACAAAGCATACTTCTCCACTATATCAGAAGTCTCCGTTGGTGCTAAGAGAAAGCGCCTTGCGACACCGGATTCGCATCTGCTATCACTCGGTTTTCCAGAGCACAAAAGCACATTTTCATAAGTATCGCAAGAGGGAGATGAGTGCTCCCTAGATTCCCACCATATTACTTCGCTTAGGACCAGAACATCCAGCTTATATCGTTGGAATTACCACTGGAATTGCAAAAAGCGAGCATTCTGAAGACCTTCGCTACCATTTTCGAGGAGAATGCGCACATTCCAAGACTCCAAACATTCTTCGTTTTCGATACGCAAAGGTAAAAGCGTGAGGTCAGTCGTTATCCGTGGCATTATTGAAAATTCGGTAGCAGTAAAATTTTAAAATCTGCAGATTGCTAGCCCATAAATTTCTATCCCTTTTAGTCACCTCTCACGACAAGCTTTGAATGTATTCTTAGGCCCCAAATCACAGCCAGATGCTTTGAAGTGTTAAACAATTGCAATTTTATATTGAAATAATAATAATAATAATCGTTGGCACAACAATCCATGTTGGATCAGGGCCTTGAAGTGTGTTAGAGCACTTCATTCAAGACCGTAACGGTACACTAGGAGGCAATGTGGTCAGCATTGCGCTCGCCCGAGATTATTATCCTGATTTGACTCAGGTACTCATTCACAGCTGAGTCGACTGGTATCCGACGTCAAATCACGATACAAATTCCACTGCCACCAGTGAGATTTGAACCGCGGCCTTCCGTACGACAACCTTGCGCTCTAACCACTCAGCTATCCGGACACCACTATATTGAAAGGTTTGCAAAAACCGCCAATTCTCTCCCTCCCACTTCTCTCACCTGTTCTTGCGGATGGTTACCAAATTCCAACATTCTTGCGTCTGCGGAAAATACAAAAAAATTCATAGGGTAAGCAAATAGAGACGTTTCTTCTCTTGTCATTAATCTGATATTGTGAGTTGTGTTCACATCACAATCTTCCTTTCTTCCGCTCTTCCTGGGAGAGGTGGAATAGAATATTGTAGCAGGCCAGGTTTAGCCTATAGATATTTCTCCTTTGCGGCTGGAATCTCCTTTTTCAGAGCAGTTTACTTCCGAGTTTACTGGAATATTAGCCAACAGTGCCATCGACTGTCCAGCAGTAGTTGGATTTCCAATTCCTCTCATTGTAGGAGTTACTGTATTCTCTTTTCTGATTAATCGCGCCGTAGACACTATGTGCAATCTTTCCACTGAAGTGGAGAGTATGACTTGCACAGATTTCTCCACAGGGGAACATAAATGTGGTGAGGTCTGCAAAATTTGAGCCTCGGCCGCGACTTGATTACTCCAAGTCGAAGTTGGTTTCGAAATCTGTGACTGCTTACCACTTACTTCATCATCATCATCAACGGCGCAACACCCGGTATCCGGTCTAGGCCTGCCTTAATAAGGAACTCCCGGTTTTGCGCTGAAGTCCACCAATTCGATATCCCTAAAAGCTGTCTGGCGCCCTGGCCTACGCCATCGCTCCATCTTAGGCAGGGTCTGCCTCGTTTTCTTTTTCCACTTACTTGGAAGGTTAAAATCAGTAGTATCCATATTAAAGTGTTTTGGACACTCTTAATGTAGAAGCTACTTTCGTTACTTTCCTTACGGTTTTTTTGATTAGCATTGACCTGGTGGTTGTTCATTGCTCCAGAGAGTCAGTCAGTCAGTATATTGTTACATAAGTTTCATAAAAGTAATTCCTTTGTTTTCTACAGTTTTTAAGTAAAACTATTCAAAGTTTGCAGTTTAACTATAGATTTATTGTTGTCTTAAGAATTGCGGGCACGTGTTTCGGATACAACATGTGTCCTTCTTCAGTGCTGGCTTTGTAACAATTATTATTAATCATTAAACAAGTCGGAATACCGAAAGCTCGTGCTTCGGGTATTAAGGTTTTGTGTTCATCTTATGTAAGAAACTTCAACGGATATTTTTCTATCTGTATAAAGCTACAAATCCAAAATATTCCTTCATCATTCATTCGTTCATTCTTTTCCAAACTTCAAGATATACGTACATATTACAGCCATAGATATTATACTCACACTAAACAAACAAACTGTCTATTTCCGAATACTGTACATATATATGCACCTATAGAAATTTATCGTACCCATATTTCCGATTTACTTTGTGCAGAAAAGCATACATATTTACATATATATCATATTAAATACGGCAGGTTTTATGTATAAATATACCTTCTGAATTAGACACTACCCGTAAACTTCATTAGCACGCATATACAATATACCTACATACACACATGTCTGTTTGGAGTATGCATTTTGAGGCCCAGATTTAGTAGAGATGTGCCACTGTGATTTTTTTCAAATTTTTCGGTTGGGTAGGTTCTGAGAACGAGACCGTTTACACTTTTTGATGGTAATATTTTGCGCTCTCACTCCTCTATGTTTCAACCGATATCAAACATGGAACCAGTTTCGAAAATTACTAATTGAGCCCTTTCATTTGATACCCCACATGACCACATTTTATGAAAAAAAATTTCCATCCTCCATTCACATGTATGGGGAGTCCTCTCTTAAACTTAACACAAAATGGCGCCACTTACTGCGTGTAAAGGGAACAGCAGATCACATGCTCTTACCAATTTGTGACACAATTGGTCAAGCCATTTTCGAATAAATCGGGTGTGACCGGCACACAGACAGACATCGACTCGATTCTAATAAGGTTTTGTTTCACACAAAACCTTAAAAACCAGCACTGAAGGGCACATGTTGTGTCCGAAACACGTGTCTACAATTTTTAAAAAACAATAAATCTATAGTTGAACTGGAAACTTTTCCTTTGACTGGTTTTACTTAATTCTTACATAATATATAATAATATTTTTTTATTTACATGTTATTTGGTTTACTTTGCCAAAACGCGTTTCTCCTAACATTTTTATGAAAACTCAGCTCACTTTGGGTTCAGTATAAGGGTTAAAAAGGCTCCCCCATAAATGTCTACTTTTCTCACATTTTACAACCTTCATCATCAAAGGCTCCAACCCAACATTTCCCCGACAAAAAATTCCAGACATCACTATCAGCTGTTTTTTACCACCGTCAAGTCTGTCAAGCCCAGCGCCAAGCACGTCACCGCGACCCCGGCAACCAAAAACTACGTAACCCAAACAATCGAAAGGGAACTTTAAACTTTGTTGCTGCAGCTGAGGGTGGTGAGTGGTGCGATAACGGGATGAGTCGATCCAACTAGCTGCGCTCCGCCATCGATGTTGACCTTTGAAAACGAGTTGAGATTACTCTTATCGGCGGCGAAATTCGAGCGGACCACGTCCAAGAGTATCACATCCCAGTGAAATGACCGCAGCCGGTAGTACCGCTTGCTCCGGTTCCCTTGTCAAAAATTTGATTCCGCGTATTCGTTGAATGCCTTTGTTCGGTGCTTGTTGTCCGTGTCAGTGATTTTGGTATAAAGGATAGCGACAATGACTTTCATTGACTTCGTCCTGAACGTGATGGACCCCTTCGGGGTGATCCGCAACCGAATCCTCAAGCCGTTTTTCGAGTTTTCCCTGTCGATATACGACCATTACCGCAGCAGAACCAAGGAAGGCGTTCTAACAATTCGTGATTTGATATTTCGAATGGCCATCGTCGCCTTGGCAATCGCAATCATTATCTGGACAGCAGTTTTCATGTATGTCGCGTTCTATTACACCCACATGCCGGCAATTGCGCACACCCGTCCAGTGAACATGCAATTCGAGTAAGTAATTAATTTAGAAGGTATTATTGTATGCGAAAATGGGTGCCAAATCATTTTGCGAAATTGCCAGTGGAGCGCCGGAGCTCCATTTATATTTGCTTGTGTGGCAGACTGTTCTCCGGAGTAGGGAGCGATGTTGATTGACGCCCACAGGTTGGAAGTTGCTTATGCATTGATTTAACGACCACATATTATGGTCCCCATTTGCATATAACGTTTTTCACATATTCGATTTAAACTGTCCTGGCCGAATTTTAAGGAGTCGTGTCGCATACCCCATACTAGATCATCGAGCCATTTTCCTATTTACTAACAATTTTTTCCTAAAGGACATGCTCATACGACACCAGTGGCCTATGCTCGTTCCCGCATGCTCATGTTTCGCTAACGAAAAAGCAGCAGCTTCTGATGGTCGGCCAGTCGTACCGGATTTTCGTTTACATCGACATGCCTGAATCCCCCCAAAATCAAAAGCTGGGTGAGTCTTAATGTCTTTTGCACCAATTACCGAAAATGAATCAACAAGTTGTTTCCGAAGGAATGTTCCTGGTGTGTGCTGACCTTCGTGACGCCAGTTCTAAACTTCGCGGACATTCCTGTCGATCGGCCATGCTGCGCTACAAATCGCCGCTCCTACAACAAATTTCCACTTGGCTTCTGAGCCCACTCTTGATACTGGGCTTACGCGAAGAATATCAGAACATTCCAGTAGAATTGTTCTCGAATTACAACGAAGAACAGTTGCACCCCGTAACTGATGTCTACATCGAGGTGCAGTCAAAGGCGATTCAGTTCTATTCCGTCTCATTGCATATCATTGCCGACTTCACAGGACTCCGCTATGTCATGTTCCATTGGCCAACTGTATCTGCTATCATTGGTAAGTTTGTCTTCAAAACCTTCCCATTTTCATCAATTAACTAACGGCTTTACCCCTTCCTTACGTCTCCACCAACAGGTATCAGTTCGAACCTCTTCTTCATTTTGATGATCTTTCTACTAAGCTGGTATCACTGGTCTGATACCAAGTGGATTGTAGATGCCCGCGAACATTACCAAAAGTTCCGTAAAACAAAATCCGATCTTTCGACAACCACCATCGACGATAGCAACAACATCCTGGACGATGATGATTTGAGTATCTTAGAGGAGAAATCTTCGAACAAATCGGATGATATTGAAGAAGTGAGCGGAGCGAGTGGAGTGGAAGGCGGTGGCGAGGAGGAGGAAGTCGAAAGTGCCGAGATTAGACAGAGGAAGTTAACGCAGACTGAGTATGGATTTTAAATCTAGTGATCTAAGACACGAATTATATTTTTCCTAAAGATTGTGCTTGAGTAGCGAACCAAAGGTAACTTTAGTACTAATTTATATCTAAAATTTAGTTTTACAAGAAATAACTGCAATTCAATTGCTGGCAGCTCTGCATGCAGCTCCTGCAGAACAAAAAATCACTTTCAGCAATAACATCTCGCTCTATCCAAAAGAAAGATTTAAACCCTAAGATGGTCTTTTAATTTAAGTTTTTTGCCATGAATGTTTTTGATATTTTTACATGAATATGTTAATCTCTCTAGTGTAAGTTTACATTCTGCCGCTTCTTATTTAACCTCCACACCTAGAACTTTGCATGGAAATATACACAAAAATGTGGGCCAATGCCTACTTTAGAGGTGGAGCCAACTACTTCTTACTAAGTGTTTTTGATAGGATTCTTGGTTTATGATGTGCATCTTTGTGATTACTCGAACTCCGAGAAAATAAAAGTAGTAACGTGTAAATACGTTGTTTTACTACCATCAAATTGAATTATGATTTTCCTATGTATCCCAATACCGAAACGAAGGCAAGTCTACGGTATATGCCATTGGCGAATTGGAAATAATATGTAACATTTGGCTTGGTCAAAGGACACATGACCTAACGAAGCGAATAACGATGACCAAAGCCTTATCGACTTCGCCGGCAGTAAAAGCATAGTTTAGTTGGCTACTTGCCTGCTTGGAACCCAATAGCCAGACAAACACCACATTCTCGTCGATACTCTCCTCGGTGCGAATTGCATCAAGTCACTTCTTTTTTCTATCAAGCAAAGCCTGGCGGCCAAATGGCAGTATAGGTTCCAGGGCGAAAACATGGATTTGTACCTACAATGGATCTTCACATGGTGATCGGATGGTTCTTTCTAAACGAAAAGCTATAAAATGAGAAAGATGGAGGTGAGTATAGCGCGCGAAGCCATAAAAGGAGCCTCGGAGTAAATGAACCCGGCAACGGAAACGGACAAACAATTTACTCATTTTCTACGTACGCAACAACTGTGACCCCACGTTAGGCGCCAACGCTATTACGATGAGAGTCCAGCATTGCATCACCTTGACACCGGTTTGGTGACCTGTCAAACAACCAAACTCCCCTAGCAGGTTTGCCAATCGTGGACACTGACTGCGCGAGATAATATAAGGAACCAGACAGCTGGAGCTAACCCGAATGCTAGCAGTTCGGCGAGATGAGGGCCGAGGTTCTTGGTTAATTGTTTAATTTTATCAGATTTCAATGAAAATTCGATCGGCGGGTTCCACTTGTTCGCTATTTGTAACATGAATGGGTCGCCCACCACTGCCTTCAATAGTTAGTGATAATGAGTTCTTAGTTCGGCAGCCTTCGGCCGGAAATTAGCAAACACTCTCTATGATTTGCTTCCTGACAAACAAATTAGTCAAAAGTTCCGACAAATTCAATTCTTCCGGCTAATCGGCTTAGTTGTTTATCAGATTTACTGCACAGTTAGCTGCACTGCACTATTAAACGGTTTGACCCTGGTTGACAAGCGAAAAACAGACAAAAAATTCAGACCGAGACCGCGACATGGTGTTCACGAACACTTTACAACACTCGTTCTTCCATTTCTCTTCTTCTCCTCTCCAGCCCTGTATGGCGACAAAGGAGAAAAAGGCAGCCACAACAGTAAATTTCCCGAAGCTTGAAAACTCGAATTTGAAATATCCAAACCTCGAAAGTGGCTAGAAAAATTATATCGACATAACAAACACGCGCTTCCTGTTCATCAAAGTAGCTGATGTAACAGGATTACAAAAGATGCGCTGGACAGGGACCAGTTTCCTGAAGAAGAGCCACTACACCATATACTATAGGGGCCATCCTGTAAACCATATACTCGAAGTAGGTTTTTTAGTCAGCCAAAAAATGAAACCTGCTGCTGTCGGTTTTGAAAACATGAGCGAAAAGTATTGCATAACGGCGGCATAACGACCGATATCCGATGTAGGCCTGCTTTAATAAGGAACTCCAGACATCCCGATTTTTGCGCCGAGGTCTACCAATTCCATATCCCTAAAAGCTGTCTGGCGTCCTGACCTACGTCATCGCTCCATCTTAGGCAGGGTCTGCCTCGTCTTCTTTTTCTACCATAGATATTGCCCTTATAGATTTTCCGGGCTGGATCATCCTCATCATACGGATTAAGTGACCCGCCGACCGTAACCTATTGAGCCGGATTTTATCCACAACCAGACGGTCATGGTATCGCTCATAGATTTCGTCGTTATGTAGGCTACGGAATCGTCCATCCTCATGTAGGGGCCAAAAATTCTTCGGAGGATTCTTTTCTCGAACGCGGCCAAGAGTTCAGAGTTTTTTTGTTAAGAACCCAAATCTCCGGGGAATATATGAGGACTGGCAAGATCATTGTCTTGTACAGTAAGAGCTTTGACCCTATGGTGTGACGTTTCGAGCGAAACAGTTTTTGTAAGCTGAAATAGGCTCTGTTGGCTGACAACAACCGTGCGCGGATTTCATCATCGTAGCTGTTATCGGTTGTGATTTTCGACGCTAGATAGGAGACATTTTCAACGATCTCAAAGTTGTAGTCTCCTATCCTCATCGTTTTCGTTTGATCAGTCCGACTCGATGTTGTTCGTTCTTTCGGTTTTCACGCTGACGTTGCCACCAGGTACTTCATCTTGCCTGGATTAATGTGCAGCACAAGACCTCACGCCGCCTCCTCGTTCTGGATGAAAGTAGTCTCGGGTTGTTGTTCCCATGATGTTAATATCGTGAGCGTATGCCAGTAGTTGGGTGGACTTGAAGAGGGTGGTGCCTCTCGCATTTTCATCGGCATCGCGAATCACCTTCACCAGTGCCAGATTAAAGAGGCCGCATGATAGGGCATCCCTTTGTTTTAGACCGTTGATGTCGAATGGTCCCGCTAGCGATCCTGCTGCTTTTATCTGGCCTCGCACATTGGACAGGGTCAGCCTAGTCAGTCTTCTCAATTTCGCCGGGATATCAAATTCTCTCATGACCGTGTACAGTTTTACCCTGGCTGTGTTGTCCTAGGTAGCTTTAAAGTCGATGGAAAGATGATGCAACTGATGGCCATATTCCAACAGTTTTTCCATCTGTTACTGGGGTGAAATCTTTTTGGTATGGACCAATGATGTTCTGAGCTTATGAGGCTGTCTAACCTAGCAAGAGAGCTGAGAATATCTTATAGGTGGTACTCAGCAACGTGATACCCCTGTAATTGTTGCATTGCATGATATCCGCTATTCTATGTATGAGACAGATAATGCCCCGTTGCCAGTCCTCAGGCATTGATTCGCTGTCCCATACTTTGAGCATCAGTTGATGAACCCCTTGGTGTAATTGGTCGCCTCCATATTTAATCAATTCGGCTGTAATTCCGGCTCCTGGTGACTTATGAATTACACGGACTGTTTCTTCTATGCTTGGTGGTGGCAGCATTTGTCCATCGTCTTCAGTTGACGGGACCTCCAACTCGCCGATGAGCATCGAGGTGTATAATGCTTCATCCTGCTGACTTGTTGGTAAAACTCCCGCGCCTGGTACGGCTGCTCCCTGGACTTTTCTAGTTCACAGACTTGTTGGTTCTCCCAGGTTTCCATTTGCCATCGGTTAAGTTGCTTCTCCGCTCGATGGAGTTCGTGATAACTCCCTGCGCGGGCCCGCTTTCTTTGAGAATGCAACATTACTTGGTATGCGAAACCTTAAAAAGAATAAACAGACTTGTTCTTATTTTATCTCCACAACTACTGAATCTGCATCAAGACGTGGCTTAAAAACGATAGCAAGCTTTGAAATGCGAATCCTCTGGACGAATCCAGGATTGTATCGCCAATTGGTTTTTTTTCTATGACTCATAGTGAGCGTTCGCGTTCGATGTACACGGTCTTTTCCTTCGACCATAAACATTTTATTTATATTATTTTAGAGTGAAATCTTAGCTATGATCCAACGTTTATTTCAATACCCTAGCTATCATAGTATTTCAGTTATCGCGATTTTAGTATTTTAAAGAAGAATTTTTCCTCTAAATTAAAGTGCCTGTGGCAACTAAGGAGTTAAGAAATAAAAAAAATACTTTATATTTTTGCTTCAAATTACATGAGAAATCACCTGATATACCGTTTGTCCAGTTGTTTCGAACCATCCTGTATAACACATACACAATAGTTTTATTTACTTTAAAACGCTTGAAACAAAACGCATACAAATAAAGAAACTTTGATTCTCCCTAATACATGACCTAAACGCGAAAAATAAATTCTCAAAAAACAACGTCACGATAAAAGAATAGTTTTAAGTGGATGGAATATTTAATCTAAAAAGAGATCACGAAATTCGGCAAAGATCGATTCCCAAGATGAATTTTTAAGGACAAAACTCAAGGAGATCAACCACATGGAAAGCGATGGAATAGATAGAAGAACTCTACCGGCGAAGATCGCTTCAAAGATATAACCGGGAAATCAAAGCTCTATATATAGCTCCATCGCATACTAAATTATAACCTTTACCATGACAATCAGCGCAATAGGAACTAATTACAAATGGGAATAAGGAAAAATAATGTTGAATGAAACAAAAGCATATTTGACTTTTAATATTGTTGGTACAAATTTTCAGTTCGATTCTTCTGCAGCTAAGCCAACACCAACATCAAGCTGAGACAGGTCAATATCCTCTGTGGTACTACCATATGGTGGTAGCACACTGAAAATAACCCCAATCGGAATACTCTAGCCTAACACAAACCCATTGAAGAACTCCAAGGTAAGTCATACGAACAATAGACAAATTCCTGCAAATGATAGTTCTAAAAGCAGAGCGAAGTATTATCTTAGCCTGTTGATGCAAAATATAACCAAAAACCATTTACGCATGCAACGATTTCATATATTTTTCTCGTATAAAAACTTTTTCAAAATACAACGGAATTCCATTCCAATCTGGTAGTTTAAGATTATTGAAATTTACATGTTTATTGAAAGGAGTATATCTCAATTGTGCTCCGCGTTAATAAACAACTTAAAGTTGAACAACAGCACGAATGCTCTTTCCTTGGTGCATCAAATCAAAAGCTTCATTAATCTTATCCAATGGCATTGTATGCGTAACAAATTCATCGACCATCAGCTTTCCACTCAAGTACTCCTCAACCAATTTCGGTACAGAATCGATACTCTTCCATCCGCCAAAAGCTGTTCCTTTCCATGTGCGTCCAGTTACCAGTTGGAATGGTCGAGTGCTTATCTCTTGTCCTGCAGCAGCAACACCAATGATAACTGATGTTCCCCAACCTTTATGGCATGATTCCAAGGCGGCACGCATTGTGTTCACGTTGCCAATGCATTCAAATGTATAATCAAAGCCACCGTCGGTTAATTCAACAAGAACATCTTGAATTGGACGTCCCTCGTGATCTTTCGGATTAACGAAATCAGTGCATCCGAATTTCTTCGCCACTTCAAACTTATCTGGATTAAGGTCGATACCGTAAACTTTCGATGCACCTGCTGCACGGCAGCCCATGGCCACGGCTAAGCCAACGGCACCTAGACCCCAAACAGCACATACGCTTCCTGGTTCAACCTGAAATTAAAAATTGTAAGATTTCTGTAATGAATGTCATATTTCAAAGAGAATTTATGTTAAGTTTAGATTGTTGTCATGAACATTTCTGAAGTTGAGACAAAAGCTAAAATTATCGGGTTAAAGTTTGACGAGATGCCGCGTAGGCACCAATATTTACCCTTATAAATAAGTGGAAGGTGCTCTGCCCGATCAATTTTCCGCGGTCAAAAAAAAAAATATATTTTTTTCAGTTAGCTCCATTGTATAACTAGAGCGCAACAAAAAATATTGCTGGTCTCTATTGATAACCCAGATAGAATTTAACAATTATTTCCGACTCGTGACCAAAAGATACCCAAACCAGTAAATGAACCTATTAAGTATCAAAGTAATTGAGAAATGGGTACCAACTTCAATACTGACAGGGGAGACGCAGAAATACAAATTCATTATTATGAGCATCGAAAAGTAAACTGTAAGCTGAAACACCGAAGATCGTAGAGAAAGTCTTCAAGACTACTAACTCAGGAAGATGCCACCGGACCCGATAAGTATTAAATGTACCATCATGTTATGAGGAGCAGAAATCCATGGTCCTGTACTGAATAGCAACTGTTAGCAACTCAGACGGGCCTCAGTAATTGACACTGAAACTAGTAACCAAGCGGTCGCTCAATGCCTAGGCACCACGAGGAACGCTTCCTTCTAAGCATAAACATAACGATCCCTTAGTTATTATTTCATCTATTGGTTCATATTCCATAATATAAGGCCGTTCGAGAGACAGCTGGAATTTTTTTACTCGAGACAGACGTTTCAGTTATTTTTTATTAATGAAAAAACGGTCAAATCCATTTACACGTTTAGAGAGGAGGAGGAGGAGAGGATTCTTCCAATTCGAATGCTATGAGTCGGGTCACAGCAGTGAATAATTTCGAAACAGATAGAACTTACCATCATGTATTTGCAAAATTTGAGGAGAGCCCATATATCGCTTACAATTTGCGCTGATTTAAAGATGGTGACCGGGGGAAGGACACCCACTGCAGGTGAGATTGTTTTCATAATGTAATGAATTCGTTGAACTGATTTGATTGCGATGTGTATTACAAGTGAAGGAATTATATAATATGGATTTGAATAAATAGGAAAAACGAAGACACAACCAAACATTCTGTAAACGATTAATGACGTCAATGCTACATAGACTCGAATATTTCTTTTAAATGTTGCACCAAGCTCCTTATAGAAGTTTGTAGTTAACCATCGAGGTATTGAATGCTAAATTGCTCCTTACACATTGACACAGTTCGCCAAAATATGATTAAGACATATTTCTTTCAATGGGCAAATCGACAACGGAAAGAAGTTTTAAGTTGCCTGCAAAAGGCAGGGGAAATTTGATATAGAAAATCAATGTGATAATAATACGCTATGATATCATACGGTTAATACATTTATGCGAACGCGAGAGCTTTGACCCACTATAACTTTATTAACAATTGTAAGATTTACACCGAAATTTTCAGTATTATGTATCTATATTATGTATTTTGTTGTTTGGATGTATCTATGGCGATTTCTTCCCAAATATAAGAATATACTATTATTAATTTTACTTAAACAAATAGCGGAATGTCTCTCTCTCTCATAATAAAGCAGCATTACATTTTTTCTGTTTCTTTGGTCGAACAATTCCTGGGCATGAGTGGATGTTGAGAACTTATCTATATTTTAAACTATTTTTATACCTCTTCCCCTCTCTGAAAAGCCCCTTACATGCAGAGGAGTGTAGAACAGAGGTACAAATTAAGAAAACTCATAAATCCGCAGGGACATAAACAAGGCAGAAGAGCGGTGTCCGGATATGGATGAATAAATCCTGTTCGAATTCATAAAGGAAAAGTGTAATGTGCACGACCATCGAAAACATGGTTAAAGCCTCGTTAAACCTCGTTTTTTAGATTCCCTAACACGTAGAAATCATTTGGTTTGAGATGAGGACTTGGAGCAGGTTATGCAACCGATCCGTACTGTACAACCTTGCTTTGTCGCAACTGATTGCTTCCTGGTTTAAAATACGTTTGATTTGTTCCACGTCAAGACCACATTTCTTCCCATTTAATACGTAATCTAACATAATGGGACAACTTTATAGATTTATAAGTACCGTTACAATACATTTTGAAATTTAAATGAAAAATCGATTTTAAAATTCCGTTAAAATTTGAACAGTTTCGAAATAAGGGTGACCTTGGCAATTGGAATGGTGTCAAATCTCAAATTAAGTATTTGGGAGTGGAAAATTGTGATTTTGTTGGGCATGTCAAACTTTTTGACACAAAGAAACCCATAACTCTGTAACGATAGTAGATATGGTGGTCATTCCATGGAAAAATTTCATTCAAACGAGTATTGCAATCCACCATTAAAATTTGTACGATCATCGTCAACGGAACACCCTATATATCATAGTATTCATAGTGCCCACCAGTCAATTTTCCCCTAAATAAACTGTGAAGCTTGCCGAAGGGGTGGTTGTCGGGTTGGTTTTTCCAAGGGATTTTGAGGGTTATACGTTCACAGAGTTGTTGTCACAAGGCCACAATCTTAAAGGCGAGGTTGTAAGAGAGACAACAAATAACTTAACACATAATGGAGGCATTCAACGATGCTATGTCAAACGGCAAGTCCTCACCAATATGTAGTCAAAATGCTGGTTAAGCGATCGGGATAATAAAGTTCCCGATTACCATCCATTCTTAACATTCTTAATAGGCCAGACTGGTCAATCAATATGATTATGGTATGCATGGTGGAAGGAGTTTTCCAGGTTCAGTGGAGATACAGATACTAGTTTTTATCCACCGAAGCGCAATAGCCATCAGGAGCCCAATCTTCATATCGCCCGATCTACCTTATACACACAATAGAGTAAATCTTAAGAGAATTTTTCACAGAATATAGAGTGGGATTACAATTTACTTTTCGCCAAGCCCATTCTGCGGTTGACCCAATTGACATGGCATTGAAGTTAACTCGAAACACAAAAGACTTGAAAAAACGCAAAGGCACGTTAGGTGTCAAAAATACGTTCAGTTCCACGAGGTAGCGATGTACATACTGGAAGCTCATTGGCTAAAACGAGTGCGCCTGGTTACTTGATTGAGTGATCGGAAGTTGCCTATCAGTAAAGACATTTTAAAGGAGTAGACTACCATCGCGGAAATTCTACAGTGCTCAATTCTGACTCCTCTCTTGCACCTAAAAATGGATTCAAAGCTGGTTATCAAGCACCTAGGGATGATGAATCGTGTTAAGCTCAATTTCAAACATATCGATTACGCTCGAGAATAAGCAACAAATACTAACATATCATATGTGTGTATGCATAAGGTGGGGAACAGGTTCAGCTTTTCAGCCATCAGTATAAAGAACTCTGCCGGGCATTGTTCAGGTCTATCACAGTTTTCGCTATGCTTGAGGCTAACTTTATAATATAATGACCCCTAACATCGACGAAGCCGATCATTTAGAGGAAGGTAAACATAAACTACTGCTTAGTGGCATTAAGAGTGGTCTCTGTGGATCTCCCGGTGAGGCGCGTTGTCGAGTAAAAGAAAATGTATATATTTGAAAAAGGCGAAGAGTATATAGAGGATAGCTGCAAGACAAGAATTATTGAAAAATCGACAGCAGCGGTGGAATAGCTGACAAAGGAATCGCTGGATGCGCACACTGATCATTCGTAATCCAGCGTCAGAACGGCGAAATTAACTATCACTTAACACATTTATTGATGGAATGCACGTTCAATTTAGTAAGGTTTTTACTCTACATAAAAAAAATGAAAACAAGACTGAATAAAAGAGGGAGACCTGTGAAATCACTCACGATGGCAAAAAGGAAGCCGAAAGATAACAATTGAAGGCAGTCATCCCACACTAGGCAAGGCAGAAATCAGCAGAGGATAGGAGACTATACGATTGGAGTTTAGAATTAATGAGGGAGTAGTTTAAAGTCTCAGGAGATTTCATAGCAAAGTTCGTAACTCTAACAAATTGATGACAGTCGAGCCCCGACACTGAAATCCATATTACTTTTTTATAATTGTGTGTCCAAAACAAGCAGAAATTCTTTTCTTTTACCGTACTTTTCAAGAATTATAATCATTGGAAGTTTTCGGCTAACATAACATCAACTTTTTTGTGTAGTGGAATAACACGGGCTTCTCTTCCACATATTTGGGAAAATACCGCCAGAAGGACTTTCGTTGTTGAAGGGAACAGATATGTATTAAGATTTTCTTGAAAAAAATCAACATAGTGTGCGCCGTGACAAAAAGGTAAAAATTTGGTATTGCACTAGACAGGAACGCGGAAACTCACGCAGATCGCAATGATGTCAGAAGTGTATTCCGCATCACAACAGAACTTGCATGTAATTGTAAATCTTTCGATGACTAATCCACAATGATGAACAGCTGAAGAGGCGGAAGAAACACTTCTCCTCAATTCTAAACTTTCCCAGAAGATGGAAGAAGGCAATGATGGTTAAGACTCCAAAGAAGGGCACCAGTTTTGTTTGCCACAACTGGACGGGTATCTGCGTCCTTCCTGCCATCGCAAAGATAAGAGCTAAAATAATCCTAGAACGCATCAAAGAACATCTTGAAAGCGCGATCGACAGAGAGTAAGCTAGTTTGCGCTCTGGGTTCTTCTGCGTTAACTACATCAACACCCTATGGATCACTTTAGTACAATACGTGGAATTTAGATATTCGCTTAACCTGCCTTTCATCGATTTCGAGAAGGCTTTCGACAGCGTGAACAGTGAGTGTATCTGGCAAACTCTGCGCAGGAAGGACATTCCCAAGAAATTACCACTGAGGTAAAATCTCGGAGGATTTTGAGGTCAAAGCAGCGGTTATCGGCGACGTTCTTCATGCTGCCTTATCCGGAAGACGTGGAGGAGTTAAATGAACAATCACATCTTTCATCAAACACCTCGATTACACTAATCACATCTGTTTGTTTTTTCATCAGGTCAAATGGTCCTCGATTTGGGAAAAAAAGCCAAAATCTGAAAAAGCATTTATCTCAACATTAAGATCAAGCTAAGACCTAAACTGTTACTCAAAAGTTCCAAATCTGGATCGGCAATGGATAGATCACACATTAGGGAAGACCGACAATTGCATTGCTGATTACCCCATACAGTGCAACCCACTCTCTCAAGATGGCCGAGGAGTGAATCCATCCCAAGGGCACATGGTGCTAAACAGTAGAAGAGCAATGTGGATGTCTCGGGAAGTCCTGTAAGGGGTTGAAGCACATTACAGCGCACCGTGTATGATGCCGGGTAGGTGTAGTTGACGACAACCATATTAGGGAACGATTTAGAAATTAATGGGGATCACAACCGGAGTTAGCCACTAATATTGTCAGTAAGAAATTCAAAAATAGAAAAGTTTAGAAAAAGGGGATGGTCAGAGGCACTAGGTGAAAAATATTCACAGCAGTAGACATAGAAGCAGAACAAAGCGGAAAATTGATTGTGAAGTGTGATTGAGAATCGAAAATCAGCTCAGCAAAGGGGGAAGTTAACAAGAAATGATAGGGGCGGATATGTTATCTTAGAGAAAAAATAACTAAAATTCATGTTTGAGAGGACCTTTAAAACTCATTAAATATTGCGCATGGAATTGTTTCATTTAAATATTCGCAGAACCCGCAAAAAGATGAAATTAGAAAAGTAGTTGGAGCAACGGAAATAGTAGACAAGATTTCTAGGGTGAATCAGGCAGGGTATTTTTACACGTGTGGATGAGAGTGAGAAACACGAATTGAAAGGAGACAGTATGTGCCCAATATTACTGCTATCCTTTAGCCCGAAACTTTAAAAGTTGAAAGTTCATAATCAATTTTTTTCTGGAAGCACTTAAACTCTTATCAACAAATTGATAAGGTTGAGAACCGAAACTGTATTGCGCAACGTCACTAAAGCAAAAACAGATACTAACCTTGGCTGTATTTAGAGCTGCTCCGTAACCAGTGGGGATTCCACATCCAAGGAGGCAAATTTTATCCAAAGGCGCCTTTTCGTTCACCTGAAAGGAAGGAAGGTATGAAAAATCATTCTATGTCCTCTTGAACTCATATCAGTGAAATATGCGTCTTACCTTAGCCAGTGAAATAGCACAAACCACTGTATATTCTGAAAACGTGGATGTCCCCATGAAGTGGAAAACTTGCTTTCCTTTGCACTTGAAACGTGTTGTTCCATCGGGCATGACTCCTCGGCCCTGAGTGGTTCGAACCTTTTGGCAAAGATTCGTCTTTGGGTTCTTGCAGAATTTACACTCTCTGCATTGGGGAACATACAACGGGACGACATGATCGCCAGGCTTGAAGCCGGTGACACCATCCCCAACACTTTCCACAATTCCAGCGCCCTCGTGTCCTAGGATAACAGGAAAGACTCCTTCCGAATCGAAACCTCCCAATGTGTAGGCATCTGTGTGACATACACCGGTTGCGGTGATACGGATACGGACCTCACCCGCAGCTGGGGGTGCAACTTCAACCTCTTCGATTGAAAGGGGTTTCTTGGGTTCCCAAGCAACTGCTGCTTTGCATTTGATTACCTGCAATGGAAAATTACCAAAATTGTTGGACAAAATTTATTGAAAAGAACTGAGCTGGTTTCTTGCCTGTCCGAAAGTTGACATTTCTAATGGAAAATTTTACAACGAGCTGGGAATGATGACTTGAACCTTCCTGACCGGGATCAGAACAACTTTTAACACCCGCTAACCAATTCAAGATTATAGTAACGTAATAGAACTTACCGGCATGTGTTGCGCGCTCTCTTTCAAAGTGCTGCCATTTAGAATTTCGACAATAACGATAGAATTCAAATTTCGCCATTATTAACCAATTTTCAAAAAGGATCTATTTACCTTGTCTTCATAAAATAGTTCATTACATTTCTCATCGTTCTGAAGAAGATTCTTTTCATTTTCTGTTCTAAATTATTAGTGAAAGCGGTAAATTTCATAGACTACTTTCATAGCTAACTATAACTCATCCAAATAGTGTTGAGGCACAGTGTAGGGTGTAGTTGAAATGTCCTCTCCATAGTCTCTGTTTGGAAGCTCGAAGAAGAAGCGATGCGTGTGCAAAAACGTATAACAGTTCCGCGTATTTTGAACGTACCCTTCTGGCCTAGCATTGAATTCACTTATAGGAAAGTTGTAATTTGACAGTCTAATTGGATTGTGTTGATGTTATTCATATTGACAATTCAACTACAAAGTGCTCGCCTTGTTGTGGTCCACGCCGGTTGCAGCTGTTGTTTTTTGTGGTCAATACTAGACAACGTCGTAGAAATAGTGCCGTGAATTTATCCAGACTGAGTGCAGATAATCCGAAATAGTGAAATGGTCCAGTGTGAAGAATTGAAAGATGACGATCGGCCGTCAAACACGCTGGAATATTTCTCCGAGCTATCGGAAGTTCTGGGTATGATTGACGGCCTCAAGGAGTGTTCGGATTCGTCCTTTGAGAAAGAATACGAGAAATTTTCGGAAATACTATCTAGGTAATGGTCAACTTTTTCTTTAACTCTTTCACTAATGAGGGTGGTATTTGATGATTCATCCCTGATTGCACAACCTCATCTGGATTTGGTTAAAAGTCAATTTAAAAGTTGAAAAAAAAATAAACCTCATTCCAGGAGAAGATTTGGAGTATTCACGTTACCTAGATATGAGCTATGGAGTTTGTCGTGACGGGATCCACAGGCAATATTATTAAGTTTGTTGTTTGTTAAGATTTAGGGTTAGCTGACGGTATTTAGGTGAGACAATAAGAGTAGATCAGTCCCACAAGGTCGGCTGGTAGGCAGTACCTATAAGCGCTGTATTCGCTTTAGTTAGTTAATGACTTCCTTGTTTGTCTTCTTTTCTGATCATTTCGGTGCTGATTTCAGCTAATCATCATCATCACCAAAGTTGCAACAACCAGTTTCCGGTCTAGGCGTGCCTTAATAAGGAACTCCAGACATACCAGTTTTGCGCCGGGGTCCATCAATTCTATATCCCTAAAAGCTGTCTGTCGTCCTGACCTACGCCATTGCTCCAACTCAGGCAGGGTCTGCCCCGTTTTCTTTTTCTACCATGGGTATTGCCCTTATAAACTTTCCGGGTTGGATCATCCTCTCCCATATGGATTAGGTGGCCTCCCCACCGCAGCCTATTGAGCCGGGTTTTATCCACAACCGGACGGTCATGGTATCGCTCACAGATTTCGTCATTCTGAGCATTTGTGCTGAGATTCGATTCACTCTTTTTAAATATTATATTCCTTTGTAAGCTTCTGGATATTGCAAGGGTGCCTATTCCACAGTGAGAAATTGACCATTTATTGGATATTGGGAAATTATTTCGTTTCAAGAATATGGAACCGATAAACTTTTGCCACCTTTCTGACTAATTTTTAATTTGGGAGTTATAAAGCCTTTCATCGCTCTCGTTCGCACTAGGTCGGCTGGGTTAAGCTCCCGAAATGTCTGTCAGTCTCAAGTGATTGAAATGCTTCCTTTTTCCCACAGCCTCCAAAAATCCCACCTTCAGAGGTTAACTTCGCGGTTGTCCTCGCTCTTTCATCATCATCATCAATGGCGCAACAACCGATATCCGGTCTAGGCCTGCCTTAATAAGGAACTCCAGACATCCCGTTTTTGCGCCGAGGTCCACCAATTCGATATCCCTAAAACCTGTCTGGCGTCCTGGCCTACGCCATCGCTCCATCTTAGGCAGATCTGCCTCGTCTTCTTTTTCTACCATAGATATTGCCCTTATAGACTTTCTGGGCTGGATCATCCTCATCCATACGGATTAAGTGACCAGCCCGCCGTAACCTATTGAGCCGGATTTTATTCACAACCTGACGGTCATGATATCGCTCATAGATTTCGTCATTGTGTAGGCTTCGAAATCATGTAGGGGGCCAAAAATTCTTCGGAGGATTCTTCTCTCGAACGCGGCCAAGAGTTCAGAGTTTTTTTGTTAAGAACCCAAGTCTCCGGGGAATACATAAGGACTGGCAAGATCATTGTCTTGTACAGTAAGAGCTTTGACCCTATGGTGTGACGTTTCGAGCGAAACAGTTTTTGTAAGCTGAAATAGGCTCTGTTGGCAGCCAACAACCGTGCGTGAATTTGGGAATTTAGTCATCGTAACTGTTATCGGTTCTGGTTTTCGACCCTAGATAGGAGAAATTATCAACGGTCTCAAAGTTGTAGTCTTCTATCTTTATTCTTCCCGTTTGACCAGTGCGGTTTGATGTTCGTTTGTTGGTTTTTGGCGCTGACGTTGCCATTATATACTTTGTCTTACCTTCAATGATGTGCAGCCCAAAATCTCGCGCTGCCTGCTCGATCTGGATGAAGGTAGTTTGTACGTCTCGGGTCGTTCTTCCCATGATGTCGATATCGTCAGCATACGCCCGTAGTGGGGTGAACTTAAAGAGGATCGTACCTTTTGCATTTGCCTCAGCATCACGGACCACTTTCTCGTGGGCCAAGTTAAAGAGGACGCATGATAAGGTATCCCCTTGTCGTAGACAGTTGTTGATATCGAACGGTCTCGAGAGTGATCCTGCTGCTTTTATCTGGCCTCGCACATTGGTCAGGGTCATCCTAGTCAGTCTTATCAATTTCTCTCGGGATACCGAATTCTCTCATTCCCACACCTTGAGCACAAGTTGATAAGCCACTTGGTGTAATTGGTCGCCTCCATAATTTTAATATATATATATTTATTTAACCAATTCTGCTTCCATCCGTTCCATCGGCTCCTGACGACTTATGGTTTTTAAGCCGATGAATTGCACGGACTGTTTCTCCTAAACTTGTTGGTGGCAGTATTTATCCGTCGTCTTCAGTTGGCGGGACCTCCAACTCGCCGATGTTCTGGTTGTTCAGTAGCTCATCAAAGTACTCAACCCATCGCTCCAATATGTCCATTCTGCCGGAAATCAGATTTCCCTCTTTGTCTCGGCAGGATGAGCATCGAGGTGTATAAGGCTTCATCCTGCTGACTTGTTAGTAAAACTTCCACGCCTGGTGTAGTGGCTCCCTGTACTTTTCGAGTTCACAGACTTGTTGGTTCTCCCGGGCTTCCTTTTTCCGTCTGTGAAGTCGCTTCTCCGTTCGACGGAGTTCGTGATAAGTCTCTGCGCGTGCCCACGTTCTTTGAGAATGCAACATTACTCGGTATGCAGCATTCTTCCGTTCTGTTGCTAGCTTAAATTCATCGTCAAACCAGCTGTTCCGACTCTTTTGCGGCTGGGTACTTGGCTGTGTTTATGATAACGTTCTTCAGGTGATTGTGAAGATCTTTTGTTGATGCTTCATCTCCAGGATCTCTGTTGACTGCGGCTATTGCAGCATCCATTTCCTTCTTACAGGTGTTGCGGAGGTCTGTGTTGTGAATGGCTTAAGTGTTAACTCTCACCTGTTTGTCAGAGGGCATTCTCGGTGGTGTTGTTATTCGAGCTCGGAGCACCATGCCAACGAGATAGTGACCCGAGTCTATATTGCCTATATTGCCCCCCGCGTATGCTGCCCCAGCCATCGATACGGTTTTTCCTAACCAGAATCTTACTAAGTCTCATAGATTCATTGGTGCTTTCAACGTTTTGACAATAGTCCAATCTTCAGGCAGCCCTTGCATGCCTGCTAGTATTGTGCTTGCAGTAGATGTTGCAGAACTCTCTGGTCACCTTCCGGTTGGACCGGCCTCAAGGAGATGTTGAAAATGGCACTTGAGGTGTTCTAAATGCTCAGATTCAGTGGAAGACGCAACCAGAAGATCATCCAACAACAAAAGTGGAAGTTTCGCAGCACAGAGAAAATTATTCTCTGAAAGGTTTGCATTGCATTAGGTTTAGGGACCATATGCAATTACGAAGACCAACAGCTGTCTAAAGGTCTACAATTATCTTGGTTAAGAAATTCTTCGAATTCTCTCCGCGCAACTTTGGACTAAAAATATTAATGTGGTGCTGAACATCGTGATTAATGGGCTCAGAGAGACTACACTTGATTTTGCGGAATTTTTGTAGAAGTGGGTGAATACGGCGTTCGATAAAATGTTCCAAAACATTAAAGAAGAGTGTTAAGCGCGTACGATGAGATACTCCCTAATGGCCTATGGAAAGTTTCGAGGTCAATGAGGGACGTGTTGTGTGGATCCAATAGCAATTCATAGTGGCACAGGAAGTCTGCGCCTAAGATGGGAATACCGATACTTGCGATAATAACATACCAAGGAAGCGCATGTCGAAGCTTTACACCCATGTCTCCCTGTAGCCATACGTGCGAATTCCGGCGGCAACGCCTGTATCTGTAGTGGTGCCGACTCAAGGGGTAGTAAATCGTCAGGCGGCGTGGTGTTGCATTTCGAGTAGCCGTCACCAGAGCTCCCGGCGAGGCTAGCAGTGTAAAGAAGCAGTAAAAGGGCTGGTATATTTTGTGGCCTTTTCGGCGAACTTGTGGTGGTACAAGTACGTCCGGGTACTTGCCGAAGGTCTTGACGACCAATTCAATCGCCCTTTTAAAAAGATCATGATCTATTCCGTCTCCCCTAATGCAAAACACCTACTGCCTCTGTCAATTTAGAACCGATGGTTATCAATGCTGCCACCGACTGCTGCATCTGAGCCAGGTCGTGGACCTGATGGATTTTGCCTGCGGTGTCGGCCAACGTGTCCAGAGTCCTCCAATTCACTCATATCAGAATGGCCTGTGTCCTATTCACGTTTTTTCATTCGTACATAGTTAAAATTTCAAAATATTCCTTGACATATTCAACTACGCCGTTCATATTAGTTCACTTCAAATCATGATGAAATCATTCACGTTGACGTAAAATACTACTTTCCTCAAACATTTCGAAATTTTGTATTATGTTATTACTTACAACGGCTCTAGGATGAACTTAAGAGGCGCTTTCGGGTAAATTTTTAAAATAGGTAATATGCTATTATTAACTTTATTTGAGTAGATATCGTAATAGGATGCATTTTGAGGCCTAGATTTGTGATTTTTTTCAGATTATGCGATCCGATAAGTTCTAAGAAAAAGAGCCGTTAGACTTTTCAGGGCCTACGTTTTACATCCTCACACCTCATATTTCACTCAATGTCAGAAATAAGACTAGTTTCGAAAAGCGGTAATTAAGCCCTTTCATTTAATACCCCACATGACTATATTCTGTGAAAAAAATGTTATAGCCCCTCCTTTCGAATGTATCCTCCTCCCCTTAAACTCAACAGAAAATGGCGCACTTGCTGTAGGCACAAAGATTGACAAGCCACATATTCCCTCGAAAACCATTCGACAAAAAAAATAATAACGAACACTAACGATATGGAACGCCACCATTACATGTTGTATGCATTGCTTTTCTAAAAAAAGCGAAATCATTTCTGCCATCAATGCGCTCAAGTGAAGCAAAGTCGGCTTGTTCCTTGCAGCCTCTGCAGTTACCGTATATTTGCTACTTTCACTTATGCCTAAATCCTGTAAATCTGAGATCTTTCCCAAGGAATGGGAGGAAGGAATGATTGTTAAGATTGCAAAGGGCACCTGTCTTGAGTGTGGCTACTTACCATCGCGAAGATAATGATTAAAATAATCCTGGAATTCTTCAAAGAACACTCCAAAGCTTGATTCCCAGAGTGCAGGGTGGTATCCGCTCTGGATCCTCCTGCACTGACGATTCCTTCAGATCATCATGGGGTAGTGTGCAGAGTTTATATCCCCACCCCATTTCTTCTTTATCGATTTGGATTGGACTTTTAATAGCGTCAATAATTGTGTACCTGCAGGGCCCTACGCAGAAGGACATTCCTGAAAAACTAATACCTATTATCAGAGCTTCATACGATGGAATATTAAATTAAAATCTGGGAGGAATTTGAAGTCCAAAGTCCTCCACCGTATTCGTCGGCGGCAGTGAAATTAATATCACTAACCCATTAAATCTACCTTCGCTGGTTTGCCCAAAAAGTTGAAAATGCAGGTATCTCAACACCAACATTAATTGAGGCTGTCCCGCGCAAATGTTCTCTTTGTGCTCCAAGCTCCAAGCTTTCATCAGTTCATGTCCTGCCATCGCGGCATCCTCTACCGACATAATCTCAAATGGAAAACTTCCTTTGTCATACAGGCCAGACACCCGAAGACATGTTGATGAGAAGGCTGAAGTAGCAGCAAATAGCTTACAACATTAAAAAAGCATCAATGCCATTGTTGACTATGTTATACAATGAAGCCCATTGCTCAGGATGCCCGACGGGTGGATCTCCCTAGAGTCACATGGTGTGGAACATTTGAAGAAGAGTCCGCGCTTCTCGGAAAGTGGAAGAAGCTCAAGCGCGGCTAATGGGTTGCTACAAGGGCATTTGGCGCAAAACAGTAAAGGAGGAGTGCGAGCGTCTCGGGAAGATGGGATGGTGGGGAGGCTGTAGGATATTTCAGGTTACCGCGAAGGATAGCGCGTAGGTGTGGTCGACGCGTTATACCCCACCAAGTTGTCAATGGCAACCATATATATATAAGTTCGTTTCTCTAAATATTATCTATCTTATTGTTTAAAAATTATCTAATTCTAATGAAAATGAATTTTACGTCCTAACAGGTATCAAGAACAGCCCCATTTACTAGATGCCCACTTAGACGTCCTTATCCAAAAGCTTCTGGATTTAGTGCGATCTCCTCAAAGCCCAGAATCTCTTGTTCATCGAAGTTTCAAATATTTGTATACAATTTCGAAAGTTCGCACCTACAAAGCTTTGGTTAAGTTCTTGCCTCACGAACTAACTGATTTAGAATTCGCCTTAGATCTGCTTGAACGCCAGGATCGCAATGATTCGGAAAACTGGGAGACACGATACATGCTCATAGTTTGGATGTCAATATTAGTTCTCAATCCATTCCATATGTCACGACTGGATGCTTTCCCCAATTTATCTGAAACTAAAGGATTAGATCAACCAAAGTCAAAAATGGAACGAATCTTCGATCTGTGCAAAGAGTACGCCGAACTTAACGATACTTGTTCGTCAGTTGCAGCATTTCTTGCGGCGAAGTATTTCATTCGAGCTGATATTAAGGATATTTTCTTGGAGAAATATTTGAACTGGGTAATGGAAAATCATAAACCATCCACGATAGATGCAAAATATGGTGCACTTGCTTCAGTTGCAACAATATTGAAACATGGAAAACGAGAGGATTTGCTTCCATATGCAGATCCGATCCTTAAATGGATTCTACTCTGCAATTACAAAACAAGTTCTGACTTTCTTAAATATAAATATTATGTGAAAATTGTTCAGAGGTTGGGTTTGGTCTATTTGAAGCCAAGATTGGCTGCCTGGCGATATAAGAGAGGAAAGCGATCGTTAGAAGCCAATTTGATGCGTAACAGCAACAGCACACATCAACTTGAATTCAGCAATGAAATTATTGAGGAAGAAGGTGAATACGGCTGATGTGTTCATAAATATAGAAAAATACTACTTTTAGCTTTTACTTGGCAGGAGACGAGGAAGAGATTTTTGTACCCGATACAATTGAAGAGATTATCGAGGAGTTATTACAAGGTTTGCGTAGCGCCAGTAGTGATATAAGGTAAGCACTTCCATACGATTTTATAAACAGTACCAATCAAAGCTTGTTGGCTCTTAATATAAGCATATCATTTTGCACCCTACTACATAAGAGATTTTAACAATGCTGATGTGGAAAAATAATTTCCAGATGGAGTTCTGCAAAAGGACTAGGACGTGTCACAAATCGTTTACCAAAAACTCTTGGCGATGAAGTCGTTGGGTCTGTAATCGACATTTTCGATCCGTTAGAGCCGCACGAAGCTTGGCATGGAGCCTGCCTTGCTATTGCTGAACTGGCAAAACGTGGTTTACTGCTGCCTTATCGGTTAAAAACAATGGTACCAATATTAATGCAGGCACTGGTTTATGACGAGATGAGAGGTTACATGTCGGTAGGACAACACATACGCGATGCATCTTGCTACATGTGCTGGGCGTTTGCACGGGCTTATGATGTTTCTGATTTGCAACCGTTCATAAATCAAATCGCTACGGGATTGCTAACGACAGCTGTATTTGATCGTGAAATAAATTGTAGACGAGCCGCAGCGGCTGCTTTCCAGGAAAGTGTGGGAAGATTAGGAAATTTTCCGCATGGAATTGATATATCCACAACTACGGACTTTTATACAGTTGGCCTACGTTCGAATTCATTTCTGCAAATCAGTGATTTTATTGCACAATATGAAGAGTATACGAAACCATTGATTAACCATCTCGTTGACAAGAAAATAAATCATTGGGATACAGCTATTCGAGAGTTGACTGCGAAAGCATTACACAATTTGACAAAGAGGGTACGTATTAGGACATTATAGAGAATGAAACAAAATAAAGTTTTATTGAGATTTATATTTGCCCGATAGAGTACAATATGTAGTATTATCATAGCGTAATTCTAAAAGTCTGAATTTCAATTGAATTTTTATTCCAGGCGCCTGAATTCATGGCATTAGAGATTTTGCCGAAATTATTTTCTGCCACAGATGCGATAAATATCAACACCCGGCATGGTGCTGTTCTGGCCATAGGGGAAATAGCTTTAGCATTAAAGAATTTAGAAATAGAACATGCCACGCCGAATAAATACCTATCCAATGTCATAGTAAATGATCTTAACAACTTGGTTGCAAAGTTTCAAGAACGTGATCAATTCAGAGGTGCTGTTTCAAAACAATTTACTTAAAAATTCTAAATCCATTTTTTTCTAGGAATGAGTGGAGAAATTATGAAACAATGCTGTATTGATTTCATAGCGAATTGCAGTCGCGCAATAATTCCTGCCAGTGATAAATGCATTGGTAAGTTAAAAGTAATTATTTTTAAATTTCTTTTATCTAATATGTTTGCAAATGGCTTTTTTATATTGATTGGGATTGCGTTTCTAGCAGTATAGTCAGAAACTGCTGGTTACAGCACGGTGCATATTTCTATAATTTTTTTTCGATTTGATTCTTGAGATGGACAATTGAGCTATGGGTTCAGATGTTTGACACAAATATCATTTAAGTCTCTCCAAATAAAAGGTATTAAAATTGGACAATGCCTATAAGATCATATTGTTATTACTTCAGTTTAGTTTCAAGTTAAATCACATTAGGGGTGTATCATCGTCCACTTTTAAGGCTTCTTTTATAGTGGCTAAATTATCCTAAATAAAGCAAAGCGCATATGCGGCTTATATTTTCACGGAGAACTTGATATTACGTGCGCCATGAGCATATGGTGCCTAATCCTATGCCTTCCTGCAAAGGTCATATTGTTGCATTTGCCAAAATTTAGTGATAGCATAAGTTTGTCACACAAAAGGCTGAACTTTGATGTCTTGTATTAAACATTTCCTGTTACTTTTTTCATTCACTTTGATTAAAAAACAATAGTCATCTGCAGCCTTGAAAATAGCAACAGGCTGGTGGTATATAGGTTGAACAAAATTGAGTTGGAATTGGGTGAGTCTATATTTTGTTATAGTGGAATTGCAGCTTAAGAAACCGATTACATTTTAAAATCCACAGGAAGGTCTCCATGGAGATAATATATTTACTCAATATTAGTTTCAGAATGGTTCTCCACTTTTTCGTTGGCATTTTGAATTTTTCAATGCCAGGTCTGGACCTTTTCTAATCATAACTTCTGTTTGGACGACAATTTATTTGCTCCACAGAGATCCAGTCTGTACTATACTATTTTATAGTGAGTGCGAGATGTTTTGAATTCATGGGATAGCGTTAGTATACAGATGGTTGCGGTAAAGCTTTAGGATTGTACTGCGCTTTAGGGAGATTAAGATTAAATCCCTTTTAGAGCCATTCATTATGTTATGTTAAAGTTTTAGACGCAGGTGCTGAATACAAAGACTTAACCGGTGTTATAGCTGCTCAGGCAACTTAGAAGCCACTTCACCCTCTCAGTTTAACTGCTCGTGGAATGTCAATTTTATTTACTGATTTGCAGACGAAGCATAACGAAAAAATCGCTTGGAGTGGCCATCATGTATTAAATAAACTTGTGTCAATGCTAAGAAAATGTTTGCGCGTCTCGAACACATTTTCCGGAATGTTTTTTAGAAACTAGGTATTTTCAGTGGTCTCCCTATTTTTCTCTTGAGCTAGAAACAAAAATGTCTAGAGAAGCCAGATCAGGATCGCGCTAAAGTTTCACATGTTTTTTTGATGTCGTTTTGACAATGCAAGACCCTCATTTGCCGTCTTTTGAAGATTTCCTAACAGGATCCTGAGTTCATAGTAATCCCGGTAGGTACGATCTCATGGTGGGCAATGACCTGACGTCAAAGAAATCAATAGACACGGTGTTTAAATCTTCGATTATAGTGTGCAACTGAATTGTTTACAACTTATTGCCCCTCTCGTTCTTTTTTAATCATTCAGGTGTGATGTATATATTGCCACGTAGAATTATGGACTGACAGCCGCTAAAATAACTTTAAATCATTTTGTTAAGTTTAAACTGTTTATTTTACAGAATCCTGGCAACAAATCATCGACAAATGCATCATTAATAAGAGCGCACAAATTCGCGAACCCTCCACAATAGCTCTCGGTTTATTTTGCAATGCTTACTACACTCCAGATCAAAAAATCATTCAAAGAGAGCAAATAGTTGAAAATTACATTCAAGGATCTGTAAATGATCTCGAAGAACATATCCGCATGGGATACCTCAGTGGGTTAGGAGCATTCCCTGACTTCATGATCAAACCGAAACTTGAATTAGTAATAAATACATTAATCGCCCATTCATTGCTCCCATCCGATGTTCCACGTGTCCTCGATCCAACGGATAAGTTTGTTAAAATAGAGAATGAAAATCCTATTACGAACGGATGGTCGGAATCAAGACGAGATAGTATTAAGGCACTATCAAACGTTGTTCAAACCATTGGATTTGCGTTGAATGATCCACACTCAATTGCAAATTCAAAACTTCTGGATAAAATTTTTGCATGCTACCTTCGAGCTCTCGAAGAGTATACAATTGATGACCGCGGTGATATTGGGGCGTGGGTTCGAGAGGCGTCTATGTGTGGTAAGTAATTATTAAAAAAATGTGGTTTTAGCCCAGCCTTGGTAATCAAATATTATCTATCGACAGCACTCTCTAATTTGGTAACAAATTGTCCACACAACTTGTTAGAATCAAATTTGGTCCATGAAGTCATGACAAAATTCGCACAACTTGCGGTTGAGAAAATAGATCGTACTCGAGGATTGGCTGGAAAATTATTCTGTAATTTAGTTCATGCAAAACCCGAAATTCCATACATTCGCAATCATGATAAGCTGCGGGAGATTATGCCAGAGGATAGCTCGAACGTCTTATGGCTTTTCGCAGATCACACTTTTCCGTTGTTTTGTTCAATGTTAGCATTACCTGAATATTCGCAGCGGATACTTTTAGGACTTAGTGCTAGTATCGGACAATTGACAGAATCTTTGGTAAGTGATATACTGGCAACAAATTTTATAACAATTTTCATCTTGTCGTACCCTAATAATGGCATTTGTCTCCCTCTCCAAATTTCAGATAAAATACTCATCCACATCACTATTCCAATTTTTACGATCTCATCCGAATGAAATCCCGCGAATTTGTAAAGAAATAATTAAAGTATTTGAGGAAAACTCTATGAATGAACGTGTTACCTATCCAATGCTTAATTTCCTAGACATCCTATTAAGTTCAGGAACCATAAATTCCGTCCTTATGGACGACAATTCAAACTTCGCAGATGAAATATTCCGTTTAGTCAACATCGAAGTGAAGGGACATAAGAAACTCTACAAAATGATATCAAGTATAAATGTGTTTGCACAACTAATTCAAGTACCACGTTTATGTACGAAGGTTTTCTCGAAAATGTCCTTATTTTTGGGGTTAACTCATGTTCACATTCGAAAAACCACGGCAACGAAATTGTATGAAGGTTTAGTTTTACATGGTGATGCTTGTGGGATATCCGAGGAAAATTTGGATCAAGCGTTGGCGCTGCTTTCGGAGGTTGACTGGGGTCAGTCATTGAATGAAATTCGTCCAATACGAAATGAATTGTGTAACTTAATCGGAATCAAAGCTCCAGTCAGCGCTGCTACAGTAGCTGCAGGAACAGCTAAGTAATTTATTGGTCGAATGTTTGTGATAATTTTACTATAAGTGCTGAATTGAATCTTTGATCAAAATTTTTTTTACACGCCCTAGACATAAAGCATTTAATTTCACATTTAAGAAATTCGTATGTATTTTATATTGTTATCCTAAACATTATAATAAAGTATTTAATAGAGCTTCAAATTTTTGGGGGTTTTTATATTCCTAGAAAACGAAAATGTCCCGATCATCTCAAAGTTGAAATTTAATTTATGACCGATTTGTTATAATGAAAATATTGTTTTGGTTCATATTCGTCCAATGCTGAGTTGAATAATATCCGGATATTGGTGGAAGAAAATCAATTTTATGTGGTGGACAGGAAGAATCCTTCTAGGTACACGTCCATTATCTAGTATCGAACCTCGAAAGAGTCTCCTTCGGACATGCATCATTTATTTGAAAGACTTACCATTCCTCTGATTGAAGTTGAAATTATTGAAAAATATAAGTTCCGTCATATTACAGTTAAATTGAATGCAATAATCAATTGTGTATTGGAAAACTCGAAAGCATGTTTGTTGTTTGCCTTGAAGTAAATAAAACCCCACAAGTCCAGTCCTAACTGACCCCTATGGTTCCTTATTTGATACCCCTGATACCCTGTAGAGTTAATTCGTTCAGCATCATCTGAGTTATAATCCTATGGAGGAAGTATTCTGCAGAGTTGAGAGCTCCCTACTTTAATTCAAATATGATACATAAGCACATGTCAGCTAAAGATGCGATAGATATCCTTCTGAAATACAATAAGATCCTGCCTATATGTGATTTTGGACATTGGTTTAGAGGAGCTTGACTTTATCAATTTTTCCATCTCGTCACCAATGCTACAACTATTGTGTTGGCATTGATAAGATCTCCATGAAATTAAGACCTCTATGAATGAAAGGCAGGACTGATAAAGAAAGGAGTAGCTCCTACAATCAAGTATGTCCCAACACTGCACATATTAGTCAGCGATTTTAATCCGGAAAACTGGCCTTTATTAATTCTTTTAGAAGCGAGAGTAGAAACAAACACAACGCCACCTAGAACTCAACAAAGGGGGAGACCCATAACCAAATAAATGGCTTCCCAATGAGATCTTGACATGCCCTTGATCATGATCATCGTCAACGACGCAACAACCGGTATCCGGTCTAGGTCAGCCTTAGTAAGGAACTCAAGACATTCCGGTTTTGTGCCGAGGTCCAGCAATTCCATATCCCTAAAAGCTGTCTGGCGTCCTGACCTACGCCATCGCTCCATCTCAGGCAGGGTCTGCATCGTCTTCTTTTTCTACCATAGATATTGCCTTTATAGACTCACCTATATGGATTAGGTGACCCGCCCCACCCCACCGTAACCTGTTGAGTCGGATTTTATCCACAAGCAGACGGCCGTAGTATCGCTTATAGATTTCGTCGTTATGTAGACCAGGGAATCATCCATCCTCATGTAGGGGAACAAAAATTCTTCGGAGGAATCTTCTCTCGAACGCGGCCAAGGAAGGAAACTTTAAAAGAAAATTCAACCCTGAGCTACTGAAAAAAAAGATAAGATTTTCAAGATACAAAGTAAATGCTCAACTATCAATCGATGAAACGATAGGGCCAAACCCATGGCTTAAGGAGGAAGGTCACGGTTCAAGTCAAGCGCAATCAGCATTCAACGAAAAAGAGATTACCACCTAACGAAAAGGATAAGATGCTAGTATGATGGATAAAAAATACCAACGAAGGAGCTCAACTTATGTTAAACTTCCATGGAGTTGTAAGACAGCAAGCATGAGAACATCTGGAAGGCTCCGCACGATTTTCACGCCAAGTCCGGATTTTCTTCCTATGACCCTTCTAAGAGATAGTTAATCTGTTTAATGAAGCGTATAAAATAATTCTCTATGGAAGACTTTAGCAAGTTTTTTCTTTGGGATATGAGCGATCCTAAGTCCACATCTACTTGATGTTGGACCAGACCAGATGAAGAGCAACTTATTCTCTGGTCCACGGACTCCTCGTTTTGGGCATAGCATCCAAGTATTCAAAATAGGCTTCTTGTTCGACTAACGATTTCGTCCAGGGCAGAGGCAACTCATCAGGCGCTGCGTCACCTCTGTCCTGGGAGCATCGCCGCCGATAGTAGCAATAAAAGGAAATCGCTCCTTTGTGTTTGCGATTGTACAAAAAGGAGCGATTTCCATCTGTTGCCACTTTCGGTGCCGCTGCCCCTACTGCAGAGGTGAGGCAGCATCTGATAACTTATCATATGCCCTAAATGAAACCATTAGTCGTTTTCCCTTTTTGAATAATTGCGTACTATGCCCGTTAGTCGTCTTTCTTGATTTTCAGCAAGTTGTCAAATACAAAAGTTGAATTTGTCAACCCCATCCCCGGAGGCCCTCTTCATAACACCTTACTCGCCTCTTGGGACAGGGTTGAGAATTCAACCCTTACCGTAATTGATTATCAGTGGATTCGACCAAATTTTTGATTTTTTTTATTGGAAAACTCGAGAGGTTCATAAATATATGTTCCACATGTTCGTAAAAGTTATATGCGATTTGATACGAAGAGCAGGAGCAGCTTAAGGGAAATTAGTGTCCTAGGCGAATGTAAAGCGCCTTCAACGTCCTTAAATGCTAAAGACAACATAAAATATCCCAGTATATTTTCATCGCGTCGTCATACTTTCTCGGCTGTACAGATACCTCCTGTGTATGTAGACTATTTCAGCTGCACCAGATATCGACAATGGACAGTCCCTAGGTGTACCTAATTGCTGCTGTGCCTTTTAGATAACTAGCTTTAAAACTGGCCAGATAATCGTTTACGCCGCTTAGTACTTAATTAGCCCTGCTGTTTGGTAAGCATTTGGCAAAAAAAACTTGTTATTGTTTATATCGAGGTTGACAAACTGGCTCACCAATGGTCTGAATTCACAATGATAGGCCCAGAGCAAAAGACTATATACAGAAGATTTAACCCCCACAACTCGCACATTTTTTGAAATTTTATGGAGACGAAAAATCATCGCACATGTCCGACCGCGATGAAAGTTGCGCAACCAAAATTCTGCGCATAAGGGCTGATGTTAATGCCGTGTGTGTGAAGTAGTGGATCAGTTTGCGCCCGTGGTTGTGAGCACATGCTGCGAGTTCTTGCGAGCATGTGGCACTATCTGTCATAACAATATATATTATACGGTTTATGGGTTCGCACATCCCAACGGGAACCAAAAGTAGAGAATGACGCTTCAAAATTCCTCTATGGGAAGCTTGATGAGAGCAAACACGGGAAATGTTCTCGCAATTGGTCAATATTTGCTCTCCTAGGCAGTGCGGAGGAAAAAAGTAGATGTTTCCTGCTGGGATATAATGGGGGAACAAACACAAGAAAGCCCTCTAGGCGATATCGACACACCAACAAATTAACCACATGGGTCACGGGCTACTTACATACATTGTTCCTACGCTAGATTTTCTCGTCCTGTATATAGTCTTTTTGGGCCAGAGGTAGCGTTTGGCACACAGCCATCCACTGTCAAGTCTACTCTGAAGGTTGAAATTACAACGATTCACGCAACAGAATGGAAAAATTTTGGGTTCTAGCGAAAGTATCAAAAGGATCTTTGTGACTAACACGGAACCTTTAAACGGGTATTTTTATTGAGATGGTAGTCTCGATTATATGTAGACAATGTTGAAAATTTTAAAAGAGGGAGTTTAGTGCGTCAGTCTGAAAGTCGATTTTCAAGGAAGACGAGTGATTGTAAGGATAGGGTTGTTTCGAATATCTCAGCGCAATCGTCTTAAAGCTTAAATAATTCTGGTGTATCAAGTAAATTCAATGACTTCCTCCAATTTTTCAATATTATTGGATTTATAACGATGTATATGTCGGGGTTCTTTGGGTGAGGGTGTGCCCGAGCAATCGATCTACATTTGGACTACCAAAGCGGACGAGTATATAGTCGTTTTTGGTGCATGCATGTTCTAGTTCGCAGCTTTTGGCTTCCTCATTTCTCGCCATACCGCATTGACTAAGATGGTGTTTAATTTTCATTATCATCACACTCAACGTCACAAGCTTGAGGTGCAGAAAAGATACTAACACGTCGGATTCGATCCCAGCCCAACGAAATCAAAAAACAGGCATTTAACAAACTTGACCATCGTAACAGCCACCCGTTTTTTGCCTAGAGTAATTTGAAAATATCTACAGAATATCTACAGAAATTGACTAACAGTGAAATTTCACAAAAGAAGCGACTTTACTCTTATTTCAATTTTATTACCTATAATGAACGCTTTCTATGATTTGGTAGAAAAAACTAGCAAACGCCAAAAATTCAGATGTCAATAATTACATTATAATACTAAAAAAACCAGGCAAATTGCAAAAGCTTTTCAAATAACAACTAACAATGTTTGAAATCGGGGATTCTCAAGAGACTGTAAATGTAAGTATTACGAAGAAGTTTGCTATTGGGTTTGCAAGTTTTGAAACCCTTAAAGATAGTGTAAAACAAGGGCCTCAAGAATCCCTTGAAGAGAGTATTCGTCAAGAAAAAGCAGAAGGAACATCTGAAAGCGGTACAATATATAAACAAAATGTAGAAGCTTCTGAGAGAAGTATAAAACAAGAGCCTCAGCGAAGTATGAAAGAAGAAACACCACAGCGAAGTCTTCTGGGGAGTATCAAACAACAAATACACGAACGGATGCCCACAGGAAGTATCAGACAAGAAATATCTCAACAGAACTTTAGGAAGAGTATTGCACAAGTAATTTCAGAACGAAACCTTGCCGGGAGTATCGAAAAAGAAATTCCCTTACGAAGCCTTGCGGGGAGTGTAAGACAGGAAATACCTCAACAAAGTCTTAGGGAGAGTATTAAACAAAGAGAATCTCACGGAATGTTTGCAGGAAGTATGAAGCAAGGGATCAGCACTTCTGGCGGACTTCAAGGAACTTCAGAATTAAGTATAAATCAAGAGAAGCTTCAACAAACTCCTGCTGGAAGTATCAAACGCGAGAAGATTCAAGTAACTCTTGAAGGGAGTATAAAACTAGCACAATCACAAAGAGGAAGTCTAAGACAAGCAACAATTCAAGCAAGTGCTGAAGGAAGTATAAAAGAAGAGAAATCTCAACGTATCACTATGGGATTAGCAAAATCAGCAGGAGCTCAAAAAACCCCTGGAGGTAGCATAAAACAGAAAAAACTTGAACGAAGCATTGCCGGGAGCATAAAACCAGAAAAGTCTAGAATAATTTCTCAAGAAGGTTTGAAACAAGGCAGGTTTCAAGACTTACCTCATGTCAGTGTAAAAGAAGAAAATAGTCAACGACTCCTTGCGGGTAGTATAACCCAGTCCCAAGAATTGGAAGAAAGTGTATTTCCTCAAGAACAATCTAAACAATCCGATGAAGCTCAGGAGCAGACCAAAGAATCGCTAATGGATGTAGAAGAATCGTACGGAGAAGTAGACGAAAGATTCGAAGAAATGCAAAACATACATGAGAAAAGCGAGGAAAAGTTTGATGAAATGCTACAGATTTCTGATGAATCCCTCAAAGTCTTTAAAAAATCAAAATCTGAAGAAGTTGTTTTTGAACTGCTCCCATCTCCTGATGACACGAGTGGCGAACATTCTGGAGAGGCATCGTCTTCTACAATGGCTGAAGAACACATCTCGGAAGAGTCAAAGATTACCAAATCTTCAAAATATTCGAAAAGTTCAAAACCTTCCAAGGCGACAATATATTCAAGGCCTTCACGGAAAACCCACACATCGGAGAAAAGCCGTCTAAGCAGTAAACCAGATGACGAATATTGGATATACGAAGATGATTTTCCACAATTTGCCATTGAAGGAGCCCCCGAGGAAACATTAGGTCTAGACGAAGCGTCTAGTGCGCGCGGAAGTATTCTCACGGAAGACAAGTCGTCAGTACAGTTTGATAGATCTTCTGGACCCTCGATATCATTTGAAGAGAAATTCAGTCGGGAGAAGCTTCTGGAAGCAATTCACGAAATGTTCGCTATTCGTCAGAAAGAAGAAAGAAAAAATTTCCTTCTAAACAAGAAAGTTGTTGAGTATTTTCGAAGAAAGAAGTCATCGCGAGCTTTGCATGAAGATAATGTCGAGATTGTGTATGAGTTCATAAATAAGTATCGCAACTTATTATTGAAGCTAGATCTATTGAAAGGACAAGAGGAAGCACTAAAAAAGGAAAGTGAACAAAAGCTAAGTGAACTAAGGCAGGAGCATGAAAGTCTTTTTCAGGAAACGAACAAGAGCATAACTGAATTTAATAAATTGCTGAGGGATGTCGGTATAACATGTCAAAGTTCTAAGACCGGACTTCTGCTTTCTGAAAAGGTTACCTGTAGTAATTCTAGGTATTCCTGTTTTGCTAAAATTTTGCTCTTTAACAGGTTGTAGAAAAATATGTTCGGAAGATGAATTTACTTCGAGATCAAATTTCCTTAGTTCGCTTAGAACTATTGAAAACCCAAGATAGGATGACATTGGTTTTATTGGTAATTTAATTTAAAATTTGCGAATATTATTTGTTGCTTCTTTCTAAACAAACGTATGCTGAATAGAAGTCGTTTAATTCAATTCGACGTCCACGTTTCATTCTAAGTTACTTTCACTGCATGACATCGGAAAATAATGAAAACTAGCTTAGGCACTTGTCAAATGTAGAGGAGGAAGTAACCGTTGTAATACGACGCAAATAAAAACTGATGGAAGCTTTCGAGTTGTAGTAACCCTCGTCTATGCTACTCCATCGTCCGCCCCTTGTTATTAAAATTTTTCGACGCATTAAATTCGCTTCCCACCGATTATTTTCAGTGCGACTCTGCTTGTCTCCTTTTCGTGACACATTTGCCAAGTTCCATGACCCGCCAATAGAGCAAGTAAATACCATCAACATAATTAAGGCTTTTTTAAGGATTGTGGGGTCCTAAGTCCGCATCCACTTGATGTCAGACCGGACCAAAGGGGGAGCAACTTACTCCACCTTATTTTGGTCCATGCACTCATTATTTATGGCTTAGTACCCAAACTTCAAAATATTAGGCGAAGACGGCTTTACGATTTCTTACCAGGGCAGAGACAAATCGTCAGACGCTGCCTCACCTCTGCCCTAAATGCAGCGTGACCAAAGCGGCTCGCGCTTTCCTTTATATGAACATTTAACATTTGCGAGTCGCAGCATCTGACGATTCGCCTCTGCTCTGGTAAGAAACAGTAAAGCCGTCTTCGCCTAATAGTAGTTAACGTGTTTGAGGAAAGATGTCATTGGGGATAGTATGGATAACGTCACTGATACCGAAAAGAAATATAATAGCATGAGTCATAGAATGCAACACTGCCAGACACGCCTTTGATTTCACATTCCTGCCTGTGATACAGCCTGCGATATTTCAGCGTCATCATATATTGCCCTTCCGTAAGACCACTCCTGCGTAGAAAACACCAAGTGTTACTCTGGAAATCACATATGTATCATCATCATCATAATGATGCAACAACCGGCATCCGCTCTAGGCCTGCCTTAGTAAGGAACTCAAGACATTTTGTTTTTGCGCCGAGGTCCACCACGTTGATATCCTTCCGTCGCTCCGTCTGAGGCAAGGTCTGCCACGCTACCTTCTTTTGAAGTGGGGGTGGGGCGATGTATAATAGTTCGGTTCGGTATTTAGATATCAAAATACTCTTCAAATCGGTATCTGTTCAAATAACCTAAATAACAGTGAATTACTATATTTTTTACACATTAACTAAAAACCTTCTTAAATTATATTAATATGGAGCCAGATAGTGAAAAATTTGGTGGAACTCCTAACAAAGTTTCAAAAGGTTTCAAAATTTCAAATTTTCAAAGAGTTAAAGTTGCCTTCTTTGCACAAATTCACCGCAATCGAAGCCAAAGGATGTCAATATCACATTTATGGGAGAACTTTAATATATTAAATACATACACATTATGAATTCTGTCCAAATGAAATAGCCATGCACCCAAATATTCTTACATATGAAGTACATAAAATATTTCATATCCGAAGCGACTAGCTTCCGGTTTTCGACTTATTTCGAGACTTGAGAGGGCAGAGCATTGACTTATGCGCTTATTCGCTATTACCTAAGTCTGAATTTCCACCGTATAAGGATCATTATAATTCTTGAAATTTTTTAATCTTATAATTACAGCCGAGCAACAGAGACGTTGAATAGTCATGTATATGTATCATGTGACATAGAAAATCCCTTCACCATTTTAAATGTGGTAAGGTCGTAATTAGGAGTTTTTATTTGGGTATGAGGATCTGTTCCATGATTTAAAGTGTATTGATAAATTTTGTGAAATCTGCATTTAGAGCAGCTAAATAACCTACTCCTCTGAACCTAACAAAGATTTCTATTAATGTGTCTTTATATTTCCAGTAAAGCGAACGTGGGGAGAAAAAAGTTGTCATTCAACCCCCGGGGTGTAGCACATCAACCACACCTACGAGCCATCGTGCACGGTTCACTGAAATGCTCATCAACTGCCACCCAGGACTTCCCGAGACGCCTTCATTCCTCCTCTAATGTTCTGCGCAAAGTGCTCTTGGGGCGACCCACTCGTTGGCCATCTTAAGGGAGTGGATTCTATTACATGCGCAGCCGTCTTAATGTGTGACCTATCCATTGCCGCTTTCGCCACCGATCACATCGCCCACGGATAACTGGTCTGTGCGCCGACAAAGCTTTTTGTTTGAAATAGTATCAATGCGATAATACGACGCAGAAAGATGTTGACGGAAGCTTGGAAATTGTTATTGACCGCGGGATCACTTTCGATAAGCTATTTTCATAAGCAACACAGGACGAACACTAGCCTCGAAAAGCCTGGTATTGAAATAACAGCCTTTTCAGATTTTTACATGGCAACGAAATTGGATCTAGCACAGTAAATGCGTCGAGCGACATCCTGCTCGGTGCCTCTCCTTCCAAATCCGGAGCCATTTGACCAAGGTCCTTGACCCGAGGAGAGAGCAGAAAGATTTCATCGACGCATTCGAGGTGTTTGAGGAAAAATGTCATAATCCATTCAACTCTTCCGCGTCCTCCAGACAAGCATGAAGCATGCAGAACGTTACCATTAATAAGATGAAATAATATCGGTGGCGAGATGTAATCTTGTAGACTTTGCTTAAGACCAAAAATTCCTCTGATATATATATTAGTTATTTATTAATATTCGAAATCGAGCTCTCCAATCCCGCGAGAGATGGCGGGCACAGAAAGCAGCGAACGTAACCAACCGTCAGATGGGGACCAATTTCAAGGCCGATGTCAGCGCCTCTGTTGATTACTGCTGATCAGAAGTTGGTTAATTTGATTGTTTGTACGGTGTTGGTCAATTGAAACCCAACTGACCTTATGCCAGGCTCTGTGCTCGAACACTATGATGCCACCAATGACAAAGCGATGGAAGCTGCAGAAATCCATAAACCCTTCACCGTTATCGTCAGCCGTGCTTCTCCATCACACACACATGTTGTCAGAGTCCATTTGACATTTAGATCACCCATCACGATCACAATGTTGCAGTTAGGAAGACTCTCCTAAACTGCGTGTCATTGCTCGTAGAAAGCATCCTTATCCACTATATCGAAAGTCTCCTCTGGCCCATAGCCCTATACAACTATAGGGCTTCTTAACCTGTACCGAAATCTGCAATCAGCATTCTGTCAGAAACCGGCTTGCGGGTCAAGAGAGCATTTTGCAATAGCCGTCAGTAACAATCCGATACCGGATTGGTTGCTACCACTTGGTTTTCCAAAGTGCTAAAACAAATTGCCGCAAGAGGGAGAGGACTACTCTCTAGAGTCCCACCATCTTATATGGTTGGAATTTTCGCTTCACTTACGGAAAGCGAAATCAACCCTTATCCGGGACATTTCGATAGCGGCAAAGTTTGGAAATTTATAGATCGCTAGCCCCCAAATTTCTATCCCTTTTAATCATCTTTGCGAAAAGCAACTCACAAAACAGAGAGGACTTGAATGTAATAGTCACCAATGTCAGGAACAGAAACACTTTCTGGGGCAGATTCCTAGGGTCCATACTTAGCATCTAATGTAGTACGTGCCATGCCTCATGGGAAGGGTCGTTTGGCATTTTAGTAAATACTATACTGACGGTGGCCGCCACGCAATCCGTATGCAGATCAAAAGTGAGTTAAGCGATATGTAACTAGAGAGTCCATATTCATCTGGACAACATTGCCGTGAAGCACGAAAGGGATTAGTTATTGTCGAAGTAATGGTATGATTATGATTGGGTATGGTATACAAGATTGAAACAAAACAGAAAAAGAGAATTCTTAATTCCCAACTCATAGGAGGAGTGAATTCAATCTATGTATAATGATCGATCTTTCCTCCACTCTTAAATGGGACTGAGACCGTATTTGGCATAGGATACGGAGGTTTTTGTGATGGAAATTCAGAGAATGATGGGGTCCTCCAGGTGTTAGTTTGACCTTGGAGAAGAAAAGACGAAAACCGTCATACTCTGGAATCACAGGAAAAAAGACCCCTTGCAAAGTGGACTACAGTCTTCCCTTAGCCGAATATCAAGTATCTGGACACTAGCATGAAAGTTGCAGAATATCGCTGAGCCGAAACAGCCAAAAATTACTCATAGTTCATAGAATCCGAGAAAGAAAAATCTGCTTCTTTGCTTGATGATACTGAGCGTTTACAGTGTCTTGGAAACAATATCTGACGACTCAAGATTGTGACTAGATTGAAGTTGTGTAGAGCGTGTGGCAGCAGATGGGACGAATCACCGATGGGTCGGTGAATGTACAAACTCATCCCTAATATCAGGAAATCGGTTTTTTTTTTCAAGCTGTTCCTGGAAATTGTCCGAAGTGCGGTAGCGCGTGACAAACCCCAGATTAAGTACTGTTCCCCCAGTTGCTCGAAGTTGGAAAACTGAATGTCGCTCTGAAAATAAACTTTTGTTCTGAGAAAATTCATAAAAAGCCAAATTTTTGAGCGTCTAACGACAAGCAAATCCGAAAAAATTATACTTGAATGGTGATCCTGTAAGGTAGGAACTGTCTATTTTTACACCTCCTTTGCATGAATAAAAATTATTCACTTTCGTACCCTATTTCCTGAGATTCTGCTATTGTCCTGTCTCACTGCCATGAGATGAACATGACGACTTGATTTAATAGTGAAGGATTTTCGTTCGTTTTAAAGAAAAAAATACTGATTGAAACCCCTCAGTCCTTCAATACCCGAAAACATCTTCCACAAAAATACATAGCTAATAAATATTTTTCCCCAATTTGTTTTCCAGAAAACTAGGCAGCTTGAAGATCTGGGAGACGGCCTAAAAGTTATAAATTTCGAACAATTGAGAGCTGAAACCCAAAGTCTCAGCGATAAAATCGAAGAGCGTAATAACGAGCTATCTAAGCTTCGACGACGTTGCAACTCAGATATTCATATTCTGGCCCATGTTCGTGAAAAGCAATTCATGCTGACAAATACTATTTTGGTACAAGAGGGTGTATTGCGCGATCTTCAAAGTGAAGAAAATTCCTGTCGTAACTATCTGAACTATATTAAATTGGAGCGAGACTTGTTACGGAAGAAGCTAAAGGAGATGAGTTTCGACTGCGGTCTTCTAGACAAACCAGCTTTACTGCGTGATTACGACCGTACTATTGAAAAAATTGCCAAGGCTAAGCTCGCAATCGGGAAATTGAAAGAAGAGAAAGAGGAAATCTTGGAAGAACTAAGGGCGGCAGCAGTACGAGCAGAATCTAAGTTGGTCATCAAATCTGATACACAAAAATTCGATGAAGCCTTGAACCGGGAATTGGCTAATCTAGATAAACTTCCATATCCTAGAATCAGAGGTAATGTGAAACCAGCTCGAAGTTTTGACCTGTCTCGATATCGAGTCAAATGGAAAAATTAACAAAAAAACGCCCATTTAGAATTCATCTTGATGAACTTTTTATTTTGATATTATCTTCTGTTATTGTTACATTTAATATACTTTTTGGATATATTGTCGAATAAAATCGTTTGGGATAGTTTTAGAAAGAGCAAAAGCAACCAGTTGTTACTGTTACCTTATCGAATTTCCAAAACGGTCGAAGAGAATCTGGTACCAAGGTGTCGTCATGGGAATCACTACGCAGACGTGGTGTCAGGACGTGAACTATGTACTCTACTGGTTTGCATTGTGACCCTCGCCAAAATTTCCGCGATTGGAGTTTCTTCTGTCTATCATCTTGGCACAGAGCTGTTATAATGTATCGTGGATAGTGCATTTGCCCCAAGTCCTTGTAGTCATTCTGTAGGGGAAAAAAATAGCTTTTGTATACTTTTCGAAATGTGAAAACTTAAAAAGGCAATAGGTAGAGTCGTAGGGAGAAAATCTGACGCCGGGCAGAAAACCCTGTGTGGCTTCTCGAAATTGCACAATTAATCTAATTTTATTAAAATGTATTTATTCCGGGCCCGGGGATAACAATTTCTTTCTCCTCCTTCTCCCGACGGGCCTGGCTGTAGCTGACGAGCTGCAGTGATTTGCAAGTACTACCCGAAGTATGAAAATGTATCCACCCTTAAATGTTAGATATCGCCTTCTGTTTGTAGTTAAGTCTAAAATTAATAGACCATTAGCTTAATCCCAACTACAATTTTATTTTATTATCTATATATATAATTAGCTTTGCACTGATGAAGGGAGTAAGTTGCTCCCGAAATATATATATACATAATAAAATAAAATTGTAGTTGGGATTAAGCTAATGGTCTATTAATTTTGTATCCACCCTTACCAAAAGCTTCTGAAGTAATATCCTAACTCAAGTTAATTCTAAATTAAGTTGCATGCATAGACATTTAAGGGTGTTTAGGTTTAAAACATAAAGTCAGTCGAATAATAAATGGCAAGGCATTTTTCTAGATTTCACTTACCTTCACTTGGCAATCACAATCAGAATTCATTGTTGTTAGGCTCCGTTTTTCACTAACTTGAAAATCACTTGGTATCACTCCAGTATTATCAGCTTCTACTTTTCGCATATCATCGCCACTATCGTCCGCAATAGAATTTGGGTCAAATCCAAAAAGGCGATTCCTGAAACTTGAAGAAACCAAATTGATTCTTTATAGAACGGACATCACTAAAGAAGCAAGTTTACCTCCTTTCTGGTTGATTTGATAGATAATCACTGAAACATTTGGAGTTGAAATAGGTATTCCAACATTGAACCTCATTCTCCTCCAAATGAATCCTGGTGTCTGACTGAGATGTTACCCGGTTATCCTTTTTTCCCACAATCAATCCGATTGCGAGTGATGCAAATATGAATAAAATCTGAAATTGAGAGTATTTTAAGCTCTAAATCAATTGATTCCAATAGCGATACTCGTATACTGACTTACCCAAGGCCTCATTTTGAACGCAACTAACAAAGCTCTGAACTGTATCAACCCTTTTATATCCTTCGTGGATGATTCTTGCGGTAGCTTAAGATGGACGTCGTTTTCTATTGTTTAGTAAGATAAAGGCAAAATTTCCACCTTCGCACGGGACGCTATGAAACACTGATGAGATCATATTACAAATGCATTAAAGGTGGAAAATGAAACGATGCTTTGCCAATAAGGACAATGTTGAGGTGTTCCGAGGACAAAAGGATTCAGTTATTTTTGAATCAATATGATGGAAAATACGTTTATTTATGGTCTGCCATTATTCTTCGAATTCGGCCGGCAGTAATTGATCTGATCTGCACACACACATATGAATATTGAATATGAAAGTATCATCTATTCACCTATGCATATACGGATTTCCACCGAATCTATTAGGACGGCCTCATATGTTTGATGTAACTCGAATTGGCCCAATTGATTTGGATACTTCATTAAGGAAATGTATAATGGATAACTGATTTGAATGGGAGATTTCGTGGGAAAACGATCAATATTATCGATTTCCAGTAGACAAGTATTGATTTATTGTTGTTGCAAGACGTGATTTTTCCACTAAGATTATACGTTCTGAATTTTTCCCCTTATAATATGATGCCAGCTTAAATAATCTGACTAATCCATGGTTTTGGGAAAGAGGAATAACTGGATCAAATATCATCTTCTCTGACGCTGCAACCTTCCTCCTTTTTGTCCTCTATTCATCCCGCTCGGGGAACCACGTGCTCCAATTCAGTAACCCTGCGAGCTGGGGTTGAAGAAAGTGTTAACCACATCTACTTGCCGTCGTTCACGGTTCGCTGCAATGCGTTTCAACTCCATCCATAAAAAGAAAATTACCCCAGTTTCGGCTGGCTTAGGCCAGAATTTGTATGGGGTTTTTAATGTTGAATATAAATCGCACCCATGGCATGTTTGCGAATTAATATAAAAGAGCAAACAATACCGTTGAACCAGAGAGGTAAGGTAGCGTCTGATGAGTTGCCTCTGCCCTGGACGAAACCGTAGCCGCCCGATTTTTTTTTAAATTTTGGGTGTCAGCTCAGAGAGAGGAGTCCATGGACTAGAGAGAGGAGGGAGAAAGCCGTTCTCCCATGGTTTGGTCCGCCATCAAGTGGATGAAGCACTAAGGGCTTCTTTCATTCTTAGCAAAACATAACAAAATCCCTTTTATTATGGCGCACACTACGTTGAGGTTTTCGCATGGTATAATAGTTCGAGCGTGTCACACCCACCATTATTCAAAGTAGTCAATAGAGACTTTAATCCCCTCCATTCATCGATCCGCTTTCACGATTATACAGTCAACCAAATTTTGTGACGTCCTTTCGAGAAGTGGCCGCCGACCTGCACAACACCCGAGAAACGAGTATTTCCTTTGGGGGCCAAATGCTCATCGATATTCTGAAGCGAGTTACTCAGGGTACCCGCGGCCCAATCAGCAAAATAGTCATCAGCTGATGGTCGATCACCTTCACTTATCTGCCGCTACTGTTGCTTTCTTCCAGGAGATTTTGAGTCTAAGTTAAGTGAGGGGATGGTACTCTGGAGAGTACTCCTCACCCTCTTGGGAACCTGTGGCTTTGTACTCTGGCAAACCAAGTGGTAGCAGAAGCGAATTCGGTATCAGACTACTAAAAACCTGGAAGCCGGTTTCTGACAGGATTTTGACCACAAAATTTTGGTTTAGGGCATGGAGCGTCATAATTGTCTAGTGCTAAGAACCAATATAGTGAGGAAAGGTGCTTTCTATGAACACACGCAGTTCAGAAGAAGCATCCTAAAGGTGACATTGTAATCGTAATCTGAATGCCATGACCTTTGGTATATGGTATTAATGACGGTAACAACAACAGTGAAAGACTTCTGCACCGCCTCATTATCAGTGTCATTAAGGACACACTGTTCGGGCATAGAGCCTGCCATAAGGCATGTTGGGCCACGAACATATAATCAGATTGCCCATACCGCGATCAGCAATAGATTTACGAGTTGCCTTACCAGTTATGTGCAACAAAAAAGATGCTAAAGCCGGCTCCGAAATCATCCATCATCTGATGGTCGCTTACCTTCGTTTGCGGGTTCCTACTGCACTTATTCGTGGGGGAAAAGAGCGTATGTTTTCCAAACTCAATACGGGCAGCATCCGTGATCCGGTTTTTGGTCACCTATGGAAAAACTTCTTACTGCACAAATGGCACCAATTGTAAACAATCCAATCGTAAATATCCATTTTTCGTTTCTCACATTTGTGATTGTTGTCCCTAAGTACAAGAAACTATCGTCTTGTTGGAAACTTCCGGCTTTGTCACCATCAGATGCTACCTACACAGAAAAAGCGCAGGACTACCACATCAATATTTTCCCCGGGGATCAATACCTTGCCGAAGTGTCTGTAGAAAAAAATGTTAACCAAAGACAAGGTTTCCGTAATAGACTCCTTTATTTGAAGAGCACTGGTGGGACAAGGCAAAGTATGTCGGATGTTGGAAGGCAAGGGATACCTTTCGCATGCTTGGTGAACAGAAACCGAGCATTCATCACCGGCAGTGGAGGGTAAAGCTTATGATTATTAAGAATAATAAACCTACAAATGTGGCGAATTTCTATTTGGTGTTCGAACTGGACCAGAAGAGCTTCAAGGTGTCCAGCACTCACTTTTTCCTGGAAAGATAGAAATTGAATCATATTAGAAAACTGTAGAGTGTTCCTTATTATTCTGAAAGGGAAGACCGATTATGGTCTTTGACTCATTTAAAATTGTAACACCCTCAATCTGCTTTTCCATAATAAATTTTGCACTGAGGATGGAGCATACATTGACAGAATCCCCGTATGGAGGATCCATGGGTGAAGGAACTATAAGCTAAAGTCTGTCTATTCCTAATCCGAAAAAAGGAAGCTAGTGACCTGGACGGAACTGGCGTGATTCTAGTTTGTGGAATCAGATCTGTGCTGGCCAGACACCACGAGCCACAAAAGGCACTAAAAGGGAAATAGAAGGATACTTTGCGTGAAGAGACGAGATCCATTGTGAATGGCGATAAGAGCATTAATAAAGCGTTGTCGCAACAATCCAATTGGATCTGAGTCCTGAAGCGTGTTAGAGCACTTCATTCAAAATCGTTATGGTACTCTACAAGACTACAGTACACTGTACGGAGCAATGAGGCTAGCATTGCGCTCGCTCGTGATTATTACCCTGATTTGACTCAGGTACTCATTCACAGCTGAGTCGACATCCTGTCACGATACAAACCACTTTGCAAACAATGAGGTTTGAACCACGACCTTCCGCTACGACAACCTAGCGCCCTAACCGTTGAGCCATCGGGATACATCATCTAATGCGACTAAGCTATATAAAGATAGGTCGAGAAACCGGAAGCTAGTCGCTTCAGGTATGAAGGGTTTTGTGTTTCTCTAAGTGGGGAACGATATTCCGTGTGTACATAGTTAAAAATTCAATTACCCTCTATTTTTTAAAAAGCCATTTACACAAATAATTTGATTTGGAAAGCATTGTATTTATAATAGTCAAAATGATACGCTTAACACTAGGAATTCCATACTATTAGCAACTGTGAAGAAGTTCATTTCCACCAAACTTGGTAGAACCATGCTCTATGTTATAGCCTACATTGCTGCTGAGGAAGAACTGAAGGGGGTTTGTAGTTAATTACTAAAAATTATAGGGATATACAATTATTATTAACAAATGTCAAAATTAAGGGTGGTTTCGGAATGTACTAAACGAGACCTTTCATTTGATACCCCACATGACTATATTTGGTGAAAAAATTTACACCCCCTGTTTTTCATGTACGGAGTAAATGTGATGGAACTCACTGCATGCGTGAGCGTTCATAGTTTCCGCCTTACCACCAAATTTGGTATCAATCGCTAAACCATTTCCGAGAAAATGTGTGTGATAGGCAGACAGTAAACCGATTTTAATAAGGTTTTATTTTACACAAAGGGCTGGGAAGAAATAGATTCTTCATGAATGGAATTTTAATATTTCATTCAAAATCAATTATTGTCAATAATTGTGGCGTCAGCTCTTATTTGCATAGCTTAAGATGAAGTAAATTTTAGTGAAATTTATAAGTTGCTATAACTTTGACACTAATCTCTAGATTTCCATGAAAGTTGGCATGCGTATGCGTGATATTGTCCTCTATGCTAGTATTACTAGAACGAACTTATGGGGGGTATTTGAGCAAGTTTCTAATAGTTGGCACTATATTATTAGCAAGTTTATTTGAGCAGAATTGGGAATGGGACATATTTTGAGACCTAGATTTTATATAAGCACACTGCCCTGATTTATTTTCAGATTTTTGAATTGGGTAGTTTCCGAAAATGACTCCTGTCTCGCTTTAAATGTGCCCATTTCGACGCCTTACTCGTGCATTTTGCAATCCACCATATTTCATTCGGGTCGGTTTAGCCGTTCTGGAGAAAAGTGCGGCTCAATTAGAAACTCTGAGTAGCACACTTTCAGATTTCTTGGAAGAAGCTTGTCCCATTTGCCGAGGTAAACTTAGAAAAATTGATCCCCGTTGAAACTGGGAACTGCTAAGCTCAGAAAATGAATCAGAAAGCTTCTGATTCACGCTTGTAAAAACAATGAGACTGCTTAAATTTCAGGAGCTCCCACCGTGAATAAAAATAACTCATAAGAGGTTCGAAGTTAGGCTCTTTAAAACATACAGTCAGGAACTGAAAGAGAGACTTCAAAGCTGTGCAGTGTCCTGGATGGTATTTTCATAAATTTCAAAGTTCAAGTTCAAAGTCGAAGTACATCATCCGGAATCGTCCATCCTCATATAAGGAGCCAAAAATTCTTCAGAGGATTCTTCTCTCGAACGCGGCCAGGAGCTCACAGGAGGAGGAACATATAAGGACTGGCAAGATCATATTTATAAGAGCTTTGACCCTATGGTGAGACGTTTCGAGCGAAACTGTTTTTGTAAGCCTGAAATAGGCTGCCAACAACCGTGCGCGGATTTCATCGTCATAGCTGTTATTGGTTGTGATTTTCGACCATATATAGGAGAAATTATTAACGGTCTCAAAGATGTAGTCTCCTATCTTTATTCTTCCCGTTTGACCAACGCGATTTGATATTATTGGCTGGTTAGTTTTTGGTGCTGACGTTGCCGCCATATATTCGCGTATTGATGTCATTTATCCAGCAATGCTGGAGAAGGTATAGAACAGATTTCAGATTTATTTATTGAGCAAAGAAAAGAAATACATGTGCTGTACAAAGGAATAATAACTTAAAAGCTTAAGCGTGACTAATTAAGTATGTAACGCTAACCTACGGAGATATCCGGCCTAGCCGGTTACATGTTATAAAGTGAGAAGGTGGTGCATGTCAGTGCTCATTTGACATAGCATGTGCTTAAACCTAGTAATAATTTATAACTTACGACCAAACAAACTAAACAAACATAACACAAAATAGTACTCCGTACTGGGAAACGGGAGAAAGGGAGTTTTTAGGCACCGGTGGACATGATTGATTAACGGAATTGGAGTAAAGCGCAGTCCTTTCTCAATGATGTTAGCATTCTGAGAAAGGGCTACCTTTTACTCGTTTTGGGCCTATGCGAGGACAGTGACCCAAGGGGGGAGGGATGAAAGGGGCTGTGGGATTGCGGGGTATGTATTGTGGGGCTAAATTGGTAGAAAGAGGGACCTTAATTTAGGGAAGAAATTGAGGAATTAATGCTTGGCGATATTACATTATGTATAGGCTAATTAGTGTCTATTGTCTTAATCTGTACTAAGTAAAAAAAAAAAACAAAAAAAAAATTATAGGAGGTGATCTACATTTGCGCGGGGGATTGACTGCCAGAACAATGGGTTTACGCGGTTAGCCTCTGTGAAAGTCCGGGGAGGAGTTTTGATAGAAGGGGGGGATGAAGGCGGAAGGGGAGACGTGGTGGTTGAGAGGAGAGTTACTGTCCGAGAGGAGAGTCAGCCCTGACACGTAGCACCTATGCTCGCGTAATAGTGCATTGCGTTTAGCGACATTTTTTATCAGCGGGTTATGGTGGGACAGCCACTTTTTCAGTCTGACGCGCGACAGCTTGATCATGTGCGGAATTATGGGGCAAACCCCGGAAAGGTCGTACAGAAGAGAGTTTTGGTGGAATTTTAGGTTTGGCCTTCTGTATTTGGCCGTGCATTTCCTGAGTATCGTCCTTTCAAAGCGTTGGAGGGCTTCTGCTACGTTCGGAGACATGGTAGCCCATGCTGGGAAACCGTAGGTCAGGGTTGGACGAATGAGAGTCTTGTATAAAAGGGTTTTCGTCGCAGGGTACAGGGCCCGGGATGAGAGGAGGTTTTTTAGGGCAGCTGAGGCCTTAGAGGCCTTGGCGATAGCAGATCTGACGTGGGGGTTGGATTTGAGTTTATTGTTGAGGGAGATTCCCAGGTATTTGATATTTGATTTCGGCTTGAGAGTGTGGTTAGCAATGCGTACTGCAGGTTTTTGCTTTCTGGAACTGTGCGCCAGTGGCACTTCCCACTGGGGTTTCTGAAGCAAATAACCTCAGACTTAAGGGAATTAACGGTGAGGGCCCACCGGTTGAAATAAGCGATGACCCTATTGGTTAGGATATTGAGAGAGAGGGAGGCTATTGAGGGCCTGAGACCACTCGCATATAGGATGGTGTCATCGGCGAAGAGGATCCCTCCTGACGCGGGAGGATCATTGTCGTTGGAGGAAGAGGGCGGGAGAAGGGCTGCCTGAGTTGCCGTTGTCGTGAGGGATAAGTTTACGGGAGGAAGGGGAATATCGTGGAGGAAGATGTTAAAAAGTTTGGGGCCTAGAATAGATCCCTGAGGGACTCCTGAGTTTACCGGGAAGTCGCTGGAGCGTAGTCCATCGAAACGCACGTGGCAAGTTCTGTTGGAGATGAAATCTGCGAGGATTCTGAATAAGGGGAGGGGGCAATTGGACTGGATTAGTTTGTAGAGCAATCCCTCTTTCCAAACAGAATCAAACGTCTTTTCGAGGTCTAAGGCGCAGGCTACGGTGCAATGCAAGGTATAGAACACCTGGAGCGGCTTCTAAGAAATATTTTTCTAGAATATGTTGCTCTCGGCTACGTGCCTACCTCTTGGTAGAAAGCTAAGGTAGTGTTCATACCGAAGCCCAGGAAAGATGACTATTCAAGCCCGCAGAACTTCACCTTAACATAATTCTTTCTAAAATGTTTGGAGAAACTACTCGAGCGTAACATTCGCAGGAAGGCGCTAAGGCCACTCCCGCTATATCAAAAACAATATGCTTACCAGCATAGTAGGTCATGTAAGTCTGCTCTACATTCTTTGGTTACAAAAAGAGAGGATGCGGTTCTGAAAGGTGAGTATGCGCGGTGGATGCTCGTGGATATGGAAGGTACCTTTGACCGTGTACTACAAAATCTGCAAATACATGCCCACGCTTATGCGAATGACTTCAATTTACTGTGTGCAGAGGTATAGAATGCGTCTTTCGTTTGATTGACAATTGGTGTCTCAGATACGGGGTTTTAGTAATTCAAATGAAACCACATTGGTATTATTTACAAAAAGGAGGAAACTGTACAATCTTTGCTTTCCAAAAATAAGGGAAATAACTCGTCAGCTCTATGGAGAAGAGAAATATCTAGAAATTGTTTTACATAAATAATAAGTTTCTTTGGAGCAAATATATGGAGGTAGAGATGAAGCGAGTTCACATAACTTATGGATTATGGAGACGGACGTCGCTGCCTCAACGTAGGCAAAATTGAAATCTGGACAAAGCTATTTAAACGGAATAAGGACATTAAAAATTCAAAAAAAAAAAAGAGTAGCCAATACTCCGTATGAAGATCTTTAGCATTATATATAGCCTTCAGGAATCGACCAAATGTTGAACATACTCGGCTAGAATTTTCTTCCATTATTCGAGAAAAGGTTCCATCAAATATGTTTTGCTCGAAATAGGAAGTTCGCAAAGCCTAACGTCGACATAATCCCACAGGTCCTCAATAATATTGCAGTTAGAGGATAATGGAGAGATTTTGAGGACAATGAACACTACCACCTGTGTGTTTTCATGCTTCATTTTCAGGTCACTATCTCAGCATATCTTGAAAGTTTGACAAATACCCAATTTCTCACTACTAGCATGCAGATTTTTTTTTAATTTCGATGTACATTCGTTATCTTGTTTTGTATACAGGTCTATAGATTTTAATTTCTAAAGTTGAAAAGTTTTCCGTTGTTCAACTCCCCTTTTTTTCAAACTTGAATGCATACATACTCTTAATCAATTAATGTAATCAAATATGTGCAAATATCATTCAAAAAAAATCTTAAAGCATTTAGAAAACCCCAATTTTTCAAATTCTCTAACTGGGAAACCCCGAAAATGCATCAACATACGGGTCCATTTACGTCAGAAACATCTAATTAGGACCCAAGTTGCTATCGAATTTTAAAAATTCTATCCTTCTAATGATTTCAGGAATCTCATGTTCATAAACATGTTAAGCCCACCTTAATGCTGCTGAACTGCGATAACACTTCTAACGGACCCACAAAGAAGAAGAACGGAAACACATATACTTGTCAAACTTGCAACAGATGTAAATAATTCGCACTGAGCATCATAAGTTCTCGCAGAAAACCATGGAAGAAGAAATTGTCGAAAACCCGACTCTGCTGTGTCGAATTTGCTTGAACACAGGAAACTATGAACTATCAAGTTTAATGACCTTGGAGAATGAAAGGGTATTGCTTGAGGACATGTTGATGGAGTTCTCATCAATCGTGGTAAGATTTCTAAATATCGCAATCCACATTTCATTAATCGTGCATTCCCTTAGGGAGGCGGAAATATCCCTTCCATGCTCTGTTCAAATTGCCTTTCACAACTGGGTGATAGCTACATGTTCCTGAAGAAGGTTAAACGCGCTGATGAGTATATAAAACACTTGTTCGACCCCACATCCCAAGTAAATGCAACATCGAAATATACTCCAAATATTGATGCTCAGTCCGTGGATGGTTCTAATCCCGAAGAGAATAACGTGCCTGTCATCAAAGAAGAACCGGAAGAATTAGACTTCATTACTCCGATGTTAGAGGACGCATACGGAGAGGCAATTGAACCAGCAATTGAAGATGACATTAATTTGGAAAGTGTCGAAGATATTGAACAGTGTAGACCCCAGAAACGGCCTGTACGAGCGCCTAAAAAGCCAATGATTGTTCTAACGGAAAATGTCTCTAACATCCTTTCCCGGGTAAGAAGATCGTCTGTGGACGATTTGATTGAAGAAATGACCGACGAACTGCCATTGGAAGGAGAACCACCCAACAAGAAGCACAAAACTTCCGATAACAATTCAATCATTGTCACGAAGTTTGTGCTGCAACCATTTTCTGTTTTCGAAAACGCAACAAATACCGCTGGGAATAGCACAGAAGGTCGCAACCGAGAAATAGGAGGAGATAATGACGACAATGAGAATAATTCCGGGACTACTGCGAACCAGATTCAGACAATTGACATGGCAGCGGTGGAAGTCGACCCTACTTCGAAAATAAGCGCCGAAGTAATCGACGACGAAACCAACATTGAAGACCCCAACAGAATATATATGTGTAAATACTGTCCGAAGGCGTTTTCTACATCTCACCACTTACTCATGCACTCACGGAAGTCCCATATTTGCCACTTTTGCACACAGAGTTTTGTGAAAGTGGAAGATTTGCATCGCCACTCAAAAGAGGCACATACATCCTTCAAGTGCTCTTTATGCGAAAAGCAGTTCAGTAGCAACAGCAATCTGAGGCAGCACTTGAAACGGGTCCATAGAATAGACTTGCCGGCGTTCGTATCGTTGTTATCTGTGAAGCGAAAGGAGGACACCAGCTGAGGCGGTGGTAGAACGAAGTTCAAAGCACCACAAACTAAAGTTGTAGTTATAAGTCGATTATTCTAAGTAAGAACAATTAGGTACGAAGTTAAGCTTACACTGACGTGTAAATAAACGTTCAGTCATGCGTTTTTAGCATGAATCGTTATTTTAATTTTTCATTTCAAAAGTCAAATCTTCGATTGTTACATGTATCCACATTTCTGTTTTAGCTATAGATAACCCCCTCACCGCCGCCCTAACTAAGCCAGTTCTAGCGCTATAAACGAGTCCAGGAACGTAGAGATCGATGTGGAAACAACGCTAATATTGCAAAATAGGGAAATTGATCATTAATGTAAACAGGAAAAGTGCGATGACCGATGACTGAGAATCTTGTTATTTTTAGCGTTTGTCTTTCAGTTAAACTCTGCTTGCCTCCTTCTCCAAAACCAAAACTGTTTGGCCAAAATCCATGACTCGGTCAAAGAGCAAGCAAGTAGAATCACCCGTCCAACTACTCCATGTCCGCCCGCCAACCAAATGGATGATAAACAGTTGAGCAGGGATCTAAACTCCGCATATTGCTCCACAGTGATCCGGATGGTGTTAAAATGGTCAGGAGGATCCAAAGCAGCAGCAAATCTAGCCTCTTTCGGTCAAGCTTTCGAGGTATTCTTCGATGCGTTCCGAGTTGATTTTTGGTAATATGTTCGTGACAATAGGGAACACTCAAATTACAACTTTTGAGAGTCTTGGTTAAAATTATGCAGATGTAGCGAAATATATTCATTGGTTTGTAGCTGACCAGAAGGACCAAGGTCAGCATTGGGGTCCAAGTTGATGAAGTGCTCGGCCGAAAAAGGGTGAGGAGACAGAAGATGGCGCTAGACGTTACCTAACCAGGGGGAAAACATGAAGGAGGAGAGGAATAATATGCCGAGGCAAAGTGATTAAGGAATTAGTTACTCCATGATTGAGACGAATTTTATGAGAATCGTAGAGGGGTTAAGCTGTGGTTGCGAGTGTTCTTCATCTTCTTCAGGGTTTGCTCTTTTTAAAAGCGGGGTCGGCTCTTCTTGATCGCCATTTCGCTCGGTCACAGGCCTGATCTGGATGTAGTCGCGAAGCGTGCAAATCACCCTCCAACATATCGAGCCACCGTTGCTGCAACGAGTTTTAGAGATGTGAAACCATAAGGGCTTGGAGTTTCCATGGACTAATGCGGTCTTAACACTGGCCAGATAGTCCTCCAAGCATTTACTTAGGCGCAACATTGCCGAAGTTCACAAAATCAGTGTAGTTTCTTTGCTGCGAATTTCAGATCTCAGTGGTGAACCAGATGTGCAACAGCACATGGATTTAGTGGAGGAAGGGAGGTAATAAAGAAGCAGGTTAAATAGAATGGTATAAAAAGAGCCAAGGACTTGGTCCGATGTTGAGAGAGTGATTTTCATTGTCGATTGAATTCAGAGCTTCAAAATGGCCCTATGTAAGTTACAAATACGCAAAACACTTGCCACTTTATAATCATAAATTATAAATTGAATTTGCTGCTGTTCTGTAAGTTCTATCAACCGCAGATGCATTTTGATTGAACTGTAACGCTGCATTAGCAATATTCTAAATTTATAAACCTAATTCCTTCAGTCGGCAAAATAAAATTGTCAGTCGTTTGAACTACAGTAAATAAATCTGATTATTCAAATCGGACATCCTTTTTTTTATTAGTAGTAGACAGTACAATCTCAATGGACAATGAGCACGCTACGCATCCGACTCAATGAGTCGCCTCAATTGGTGAGGCAGTATCAAAGAGTAGTATAGATCCCAAGACGAAACGTGGATTGGTACCCACGATGGAGCATAAAACCTGAGAAACCCCTACTGAACCAACACCAACAGCTCTACTACCAAAGCCTTTCTTAATGAAAAGCTGCAGACGGAGAAGGATGAAGGCGAGTCTCTCGCGCCTAAAAGCGGGACAAATGGTACCAATTGGCCCTCCAGGTTGGAGGTGGAGTAGGGCTGACAGCCCTACATGGAAAACAAACTGTTACGATGCCACGGAAGGAGCCTCGGACTGGATTGACAACACAGCGACGAACCAGGAAACCAAAACGGAATAACGATTTGCGCATTTTCTCATGGAACGTGCGCTCCCTGTACAAATATGGAGCTGCCAAACAGCTAACCGATATAGCGTTGCAGGATATGCGTTGGACAGGCACCGGTTTCCTAGTGAAAAGCCACTACACCATATATTATAGTGGCCATTCAATAAACCATGTGCTCGGAGTAGGTTTCTTAGTTAGCCAAAAAATGAAACCTGCTATTATTAGTATTGAAAACATAAGCGAACGGCTATGCACTCTGCGCTTGCGAGGCAAATTTAGAAATATAAGCCTCATTAACCTTCACGCCCCTACAGAGAAGACTGGAGAGTCGGAGAAGGATACCTTCTACGAAGCAGTAGAAAGAACCCTCGAAGCCTGTCCCGGATATGATATCAAAATCATACTTGGGGATTGGGGATTTTAAAAGCCAAGTAGGGACGGAGCCCGCTGATAATCAGGAGAGAGCTAACACTGAAGCCATCCACAGCACAGCCCTTCGCAACACCTATAAGGGGGAAATGGATGGCGCAATAACCGCAGTCAACAGAGATCCTGGAGAGAAAGTACCAACAAATGATCTTCATAACACCTGAAGAACGGCCACAATCATACTTGGCCCCAGCTGCAGAAAGAGTCGGAACGGCTCCTTTGACGATGAATGGAAGAATGCCGCATACCGAGTAATGTCGCATTTTCAAAGGACGCGGTACTTATCACGAACTCCGGCGAGCGAAGAAGCGACTCCACAGACGGAAAAAGGAAGCCTGGTAGAACCAACAGCTCTGCGGACTCGAAAAGTACAGGGAGCAGCAGCACTAGGCGCAGGAAGTTTTACCAACAAGTCAGTGCCTTATACACCTCGATGCTCTTCCTGCCGAGACAAAGAGGGAAATCTGATTTCCGACAGAATGGGCATATTGCAGCGATGGATTGACTACTTTAATGAACTGCTGAACAACCAGAACATCAGCAAATTGGAGGGACCCCCAACTGAACAGACGGACAAACGTTGCCCCACCGACAAAAGAAGCAGTCCGTACAATTCATCGGCTTAAAAATCATAAGTCGCCAGGAGCCGATGGAATTACAGCCGAATTCGTTAAATATGGAGACGATCAATTACAACAAGCGGCCATGAGAGAATTCGGTATTCCGATGAAATTGATTAGACTGACTAGACTGACCCTGACCAATGTCTGAGGCCAGATAAAAGCAGCAGGATCACTCTCGAGACCATTCAACGTCAACAACGGTCTAAGATGCCTTATCATGTGTCCTCTTTAACCTGGCCCTGGAAAAAGTGATCTGTGTTGCTACGGTAAATGCGAGGCCACGATCCTCTTTAAGTCCACCCAATTACTGGCTTATGCTGACGATATCAACATCATGGAAAGATCGAGCAGGCGGCGATCACCACGAGATCTTCGGCTGTCCATCAATGAAGGCAAAACAAAATATATGGTGGTAACGTCAGCATCAAAAGCCAACCAACCAACAATATCAAATCGCACTGGTCAAACGGGAAGAATAAAGATAGGAAACTACAACTTTAAGACCGTTGATAATTTCTCCTATCTAAGGTCGAAAATCACAACCGATAATAGCTATGACGATGATCCTATTTCCGCTTATAAAAACTGTTCCGCTCGAAACGTCTCACCATAGGGTCAAAGAATCCTCCGAAGAATTTTTGGCCCCCTACATGAGGATGGACGATTCCGTAGCCTACATAACGACGAAATCTATGAGCGATGCCATGATCGTCCGGTTGTGGATCAAATCCGGCTCAATAGGTTACGGTGGGCGGGTCACTTAACCCAGCCCGGAAAGTCTATAAGGGCAATATCTATGGTAGAAAAAGAAGATAAGGTAGACCCTGCCGCCAGACAGCTTTTAGGGATATCGAATTGGTGGACCTCGATGCAAAACCGGGGTGTCTGGAGTTCCTTATTAAGGCAGAATTAGACCAGATACCGGTTGTTGCGCCGTTGATGATGATGATTCAAACTGTGAATAAAAAAAGATTCAATTCTGGAATTCAAGTTGTTTCATTCGAGACTCCATAACTTACACCACAGTTTGAATGCAACTAATTAATTGCTTGTTAAATGAAATGTTACCTCGCAGCGGAAATGCACAGATGTGCAATGTTAGATTTTAGGTAAATTTGATGACCTAGGCGTTATTCGATTGCGGGGAAAGATCTTTAGGCAAATTCGCCTGAATCTTACAGTCTTTGGAGTAGGAAATTGGATCGGATGATGTGTATGAGGGTAGAATTGGGAAATATTATTCTGGGAATTGAGAAATGCGTTTCTTGAGTTTATGGTGCGAATTACAGATAAGTGTTTACCTGAGAAGTACGTTTGTTGCGTCAGAGATAGGAATGTGTTAACTTTTATATAACCCCAGCACATCTAATCTTTTGTATATAAACGAATAAATCTATTGCTCCAAAACTTCTTTCTAATTTGTGAATGTCAAATACCAGAAAACAGAAACTACAATATATTAGGCAAACTGTATATTCTGAAATTAATTTAGATGTGTTTTATTTTTTTAAGCTGATTTTTAAGTTTCCGACACGAAATTTTCCTAATAGAGCTATAGGCGAAGTGAAAATGATTGGGCACCCTAGCTTTACGAATGCATTTGGTAAGCAAGGTTTTTCCTTTGTCGCAAATGATTCTCATTCTCGTTTTCCTTCCTGTCCGCGTTTATTTTCATTTCTATTTCATTTCTTCTCCTTTTTATCTTGTTGTTGGCCTTTGTTTCTATTAATGTTTTCCTTTTATTACTAGTTGCTTGTCCGGCTTCTCGGTTATTGTTGTTCTGTGTGGGGGATATTTATGATAAAGTTCCATTAAATTGCAACAATTTAAGGTAACTCTTATCTGAAAGCGGAGGTGAAACCGAATGTGAAGTGTTTGCCTCTGCTCTGGTTGAAACCCTCATCTATTTTTGATTATATTACCACTTATTTTATTTGGAGGCAGCGAGTTGATGAAAGCTCCGCGTTTATTTTCATTTCTATTTCATTTCTTCTCCTTTTTATCTTGTTGTTGGCCTTTGTTTCTATTAATGTTTTCCTTTTATTGCTAGTTGCTTGTCCGGCTTCTCGGTTATTGTTGTTCTGTGTGGGGGATATTTATGATAAAGTTCCATTAAATTGCAACAATTTAAGGTAACTCTTATCTGAAAGCGGAGGTGAAACCGAATGTGAAGTGTTTGCCTCTGCTCTGGTTGAAACCCTCATCTATTTTTGATTATATTACGACTTATTTTATTTGGAGGCAGCGAGTTGATGAAAGCTTGGAGCGCTCGAGTGACTGTGCCAGAAGCAAAGAAAGAACGTTGTTTGGAAGAGATGTAATTTGAAACGGGCGAAGGGGGTTTAACGCTGGAAATGCATGGTCGGCAGAAACAACACTACACATATGTACAAATTATTTGTCAACTTTGAGGTTCTGTCTAATAGTACAGATAGGGAGAATACGATGATCCATCCGGTTGAAAATCTAAGCCTTGATAGTATTTATTTTTAGTTCAACTCTCTGTATCTCCTTTTCAAAATCCAGAAAATTTATTCGTGGTCCATGACAGATTTGAAAAAGATATCATTCGCAAATGAACCTCGCGTGCGGCGCGTGAAATTTTGTGCCATAATAATTCGCTCGATAACAGTTTTTATTTATTTTTTCAAGACTTCACCTCCTGCGTATAGCACACGCGATACACATACATGTAACTATGAAAGCCCTAAGTCAATAGTTGCCCAAGATGAAGCGCATCAACCGGGATACTATATTTATTAGTTAATTAAATGATTGCCCTAAGTTTAAGAAGAACGTAAAGAAATTATGTCAACATATTAACTCAAATTCAAACGAATAGTGCGTGAGGCCAACTCAGATAATAAGAACGAGGTTTATAGAAATATAGAAAATAAGAGGGAGAACTATACAATATCACGCAATCTACTTTCTCAATATCATGTGTCATTTCAGAAAGGCAAGTCACAAGTTAGTCATGTTACAACTGAGAACGTGGGTCTGGAGATGTGAACTTTGAATTCAAGGACGCTCATCTTGCTTGGAAATAAAATAATTGTTCGTATTTAAATTACATTTACTTAAAACTTTTCACTATTTTAAAAATTATACTTTATCGGATGTTCATAAAAGTATTTCTGGCTTTTAAACAATTGCTTGGCAATCTTCTGGTTATTTTGGTCACTTGTCATATATGGTCCGTTTACAATATCCGTAACTAGTTCTTTCACTCGCAAAGATCCCTCAATTGCCAGAATCGTTGTAATTAATAATTCGTAGTCTGAGTGCCTTAAGCCAATGCAATAAGAACGGGACGAACGTGCCAAGCTTGCAAATGTTGCATAAATCAGAGTCATACACTCGGAAATTCGAATAGCTTCAACCGACTCTTCCACAATTTCACTGCCAAATCTGCTAAGTAAGGTCTCCGTGGCCTCTCGCAAGCGCAATACGGATTGCTCTAAACATTTTGCTGCCAAGTCCAATGAAGGATGAACTTCGGCCTCCAAATGCAGTGTCAATTTAGGTGATTCTATTGACTGTTTTTCGAAAAGACGACCCAATACGTGCATTGGATAGAAAAGTGGATTGCGATCTTTTCGTATGACTTCGTGGATATTCATCTATTTCAATAGTGTAATCAATTAAATTGATCAAATAGGACAAGTAGATGATGCTTACCCCAGCGTATTGGATGCCACTCAGACCAATGTATATTCTCAAAGAGTCAAGCGGTTCGTTTTGTGTACACAACTGAGCTGCATTCCGAAGATGTAATTCCGAAGGTTGCCCAGCCTCCAGACACTTTGGTCCCAAGTAGTTCATACAATTAGTTGCTCCTTTCCAAAGACTCTCCAAGGCGTAAAGCTGTAACCATAAAATATAATTAAGTCCAAATATTTGGAAGAATGAAATATTACTTTCAATATTGCTGCTTCCAGTTCCACATCTTGATTTTGGAACTCATCCAGGAGACCTGTTGTTAGATATGACATACTTTCGATTGCATATGTGCTGCAAACAAGTCTCGCCAGCCGGTCACTTATGTGCTTCATATCCCTGCAAGAGAAAGCGTTTTCGTAAGTTTGTTAATGTCCAAAACTAGCTCGAAATACCCACTTTAAATAGATTCCATTCTGTTTTGTAAACGTGGCATGATGGGTCATATCTTTGATTATGTTCTTCAGCATTCCAGTACACAGAAGTCCGGATTTCAGTCGATTCAGCTTTAGTAAAGATTGGGTTACCATTCCAGATTCGCTCACTTCGCCTAGCATATTTTCTGAAAAGGAAGACATGCGATATTAGCGTATCTTCTCGTTGGACGGCAGGAGGTTTACCTTCTGGCACTGTAACTTTGCGTAACTGGACCGTTCCTTGACGAGCACCTTGAATTCCAAACGATTTCTTTGCTTCAACTTTAACTCCGGGCAAAGTAGAATCCACAAGAAAAACTGCAACACCATCTTCCATATTGCCCGACCTGTTCAACGTATTCACCTGAGCCACGACTAAGAATAAATTTGCATCCTGAGCGTTAATAACAAATGATTTTTCCCCATTCAGAGTCCACACTTTATCTGATTCGTTATATTCAGCAGTGGTTCCGAAAAACTGGTTTTCCGTAGGTTGTGATTCGAAAATAGCTTCAGAAGCAACGATTGAGCCTGGGGACCGCGAAATGCATATCAAGGAAACATTTCAAATGGATCTATTTAGACAACTTACCATCTACCATTCTGGGCAAGTACGTCTCTCTGATATTATCAGTTCCAAATTGCGCTATTACTTCTGATACCACCCTATGGGCCATCAGGGAAGTTGCTATGTCCACACTAATTTGTTCCGGTTCCGAAGCAACCGAGAGCTCAGAGGTCGTGTAACCTCTACCTCCATAAGTTTTCGGTACGCTGAAACTATACAGTCCTAGATTCTTCAGATTATCCTTTACTTCCCTGGGGATGTCTAGGGAGAATTCTTGAAATTTCGGAGCAATAGTGTCGCTGAAATATGATTTTACGGAAGCGATTTCCTCATCTAGTTTCGAGGTGTCATCACGAGATATTACTTCTGGGTATCGAAGCAGTTCCTTGTCTACAACGCCCAACATCAAGTTTTTGACGAGAGGCTTCCTTTGGGGGAGCTTGGCCTTAGACCCTGTGGAATCCGCAACCTCTTGCCGGCTGCCGTCATTGAAAGTTTCTGCAACCGGACTTCCTTTGGCGCTACTGCTTTTGCATTGCTTCTGGATGGATGGCAAGATGGAATCTCGTCGAAGGATGTTTCTTAAATTGTATTGTACACATAATCTTATCATTTTCACTAGCCGTCCTTTTTCTCCTAGTAAATTTTCACCGAACCGCGAACCAAAGAAACATAACCGCACTTGTCACTTTTGACAAAAAGAAATAGGGGGGGCAGTCAGCTGGTCCATATGAGGGTAAGTTGCTGAGTTCATAATTTATGGCTGAATGGCTCCATAAGCCATCAACAAATTTGACCGTTAACAATGTTACGAAGTTTCAGCATATATTTTGTCTGGTTTTCAGTGATGAAAGGATTAATTGTAAAAGAAAGTGCTTAGTAATAATAATCAATAATCTGATAAAAAGAATTTTATGGCTGACTCTGAAAAAATGAAATAAAAAAATAAAAACCTGTCCAACAGCAAGCTGGTCTGGGAGGTCTACGACACCTGCTACAAGAACAAATACTGGCAGCAGTACAAGAACAGCTCGAAGAGGTACAAGCCGATCATCAAGACTGCCAAGAAGCGGCCGTGGCTAGACTATTGTCAGAGGATTCAGTGAGATTCTAGTCAAGAAACATAGGTCGGAAGACCCATGAACAGAATCTTCTGTCTTTTGGCCAATTAGCCGCACCTCTTTCGTTTTGAAAACCATAGAGCGCGCTTTGGAGATCTACTTAAGGACGATCATGGAAAGAACGCAATCCAAACCTTAGCACGGTTGAAAGGCACAAACAAAATAGGGTAAAGCTGCCTTCCTGTATATAGGGAGAACGTTTAACAACGCAGCAATCAAGTAAGCTCTAATTAGAATGGTAGTGGAAGGATGTCTTACGCGTTGGATAGTACCGATGCTAAGAACCAGAACTTGGTGATATTGTTGTCGTGGATGTTTCTCCCCGTTATGAGTGAAATCATAGACAACGTATTGGGGAAGGTATGCCTGTGAGCTGCAAAATGCGGACTCGCGTAAATCCAACCAAAATGGAGTTGATGATATTTGCTATCAATAAAAGGGTGCCTGAATTCCGAATCCCACGAAACAAAGATTGACTCCTTATTCCAATGTAAAGTGTCTATTTGTGCTCGCGGATCCTAAGTTGCATTAGATACTAAACATGTAATGATGTCTTTGGCCGAAGAAGGTTTCTTTTGATGAACACCGCCGTAATATGTCGTAATAGAATTCAAAAAGTATGTAGTAATAAGACTCGAAAACGCGATCTGCCACCCTTCCTCCTCGACCTTCGTATTAAATACGCTATACGGTGCAATATTGTCAGACTATCTGAGTCCGAATATTGGACAGAGAAGTCCCACGGCAATAGTGACATCCTAGACTAAGTACCTCGTGATCTCTCTGCATTCCCAGTGACCTACACTACATGCAAGTCAAGCTTCACGAGTAACTTTGCTGTATGGGGGCTTCCCAATCAGCAGATCAGCAGAAAGGAGAATTGGCGACGGGTTGTAAGATTATTCTTCATCGATGGATCGAAGATGTTCTGTGAAGTCGCAGCGGCGATTTTCTTGGATACTCGGTACCCGGTGGTGACATCACAGGAACACGCTGGCTTAATGGAGGGACATGCTCAAAGTCAATTTCCTATAGGGGGACATTGAGAAGGAATGAGTGGGCAAACTATCAGGCGGAGGTCTGCTTTTAGCAATTTCTCAGTGGGAACAGTCTGCGTTTAGCTGCAACTATGAAGGATGGAATCAAGTCGCGTTTGCTGACTTTAGATAGCGAAGGCTCACTCCCTGTGCCAAGTCATGGAGGATTCGGCCCGCCTATAACAAGACTCGATCGTGAGAGCTTTTGTGTCAGACGCATGTACTGGCCTATGTGGGACCATGCCGCCAAACTTGGCACAGTCTACAATTCGCATTGCAGACGCTGCATAAAGGAGGGAGAAACCCCAATACTTTCTTTTCGATTGCTCAGTTCTACGTAGAGCCATCCTGAGGACGCTAGGTTAAATATACTTCGGGGCCCTCAAGGAAACCTCTAGTTGAAGGGTGTTAGAGCTCCTTCCTTTCGCGAATGGTACTACCTGACACTGAAGATCTGAGCTGGCTGGACATTGCTCCGTTGCTCTTTCCACAGCACTCATGATCTTAGGAGTTCGTGACATCAAAACGGCGCACCCCAGCGCTAATTGTGCTCCGCAGAGCACTTATACTTACCCACCTTCCTGGAAAAATGCAAATTGTTTGGTCTTCTGAAAAAATATTTTGTTCAAAACGGACGATGTGTGATAAAAGTTTCAGCTCATTTGCACATTTGGGGTACACTAAGGCTATACATGAGGCCTCAGAAAAAATTCCAACAACTCCACAAATATGTGCAGCTTCGACTTAACAACGAGATTAAGGGCTTTTTGTTTGGTAAATTTGCACCTGTTCTCCTGAGGAAGCAAACCTGAATAATAATCAGGAGATGATCTGCGCATGTAATTTGAAAAGCTGGTTGACTCTTGAATTTCCACATTATAACATTGTAGGTGCTTCCCCGTATCCGTCTCTTCACAGAGTTGTTTAAAGTAGTTAGTCTTGCTTCGTTATATAGTTAGCTTGAGATTTCTTCAGGATTCGTTTCAGACACGCTGCTTTACCTCATGGTGAGTTCTACTCAGTACTCTCCGGGCCGATCTTCTGACCCGATGACACACCGATCGAATATCAGGCAGTTTACTGTTCCAAAAGCACTCAGACCTTCTATTGGGGAAAGTATATTGTCTCGGGATCAATAAATAATATAGAACGTTTTCGTTGAGAGTGTATCCGGTATAGTGTATTGGTCCAACCACATATTTAAAAATGTCAATTGCTTTCACATACTAACCTGATGTTGTCCACACACGGTATCTATTAAACGGATCGTTAGCTAATATGATTTCTAACTGCGCGGAGCCTCAAAAAAATGCCATCTTGTATTCGTCACAGAACTTGCCATTCTGTAACCCATACATTAAAGTCACCGGCATTGACTTTCGGTCTCCGTCCTCCAAGATCAATCTGTCCAACATGTCTTAGAAATCAGCCAACGTCAAGCTTGGTGGAAGCAACTAGCGACGTACAGGGCGTGATTGAGTTAGCGCCTCTTTTAACTCCTTTTCATCGCAGAGCATGCACTTAGCATCCTTCCCCCATTCCCTGGCGATGTGACTTTTTCCCCCACACCGTCTGGTGGGATGGTCGCCGTCTGCTTGCCTCCATACGTCTTTCTGAGGTTTACAAGTTATGCAGCTCGAACGGCTCCGCTAAGGTAGTGCGGGTTTCTGCCTTAGAAATGATCTCATTTAAGTCCTTGCACTGTATATCGATTTCAGGCTTTTGAGCACGCAGCACTCCCTCCAAGTAGATTGTTGACTTGGCTACGGAAACCTTCGGTTTTGTTCTCGTCGGGCATTTTCAGCTCTAGACGCTGACGACATTTCCTTCCATGTCTTTAAGATCAGGGTCAGTTTTCACCTTCCTTAGAATGTCTGGGTAGTGCTAGAAATGGTGATCACCTCATGGCAGATCGTAATTTTTTCCTTCTTCTTTTTAGCTTATTTTGGTTCAATCTTAGCCTGTCTGTTCTGTTCACCCAGTGTGCGAGGGCCAGGTTACCAACAATAGACGTGTTCCGTCCTGCTCAACTCGGTATTCACAATGGTAAACATGGGTCGACTGCCAGAAGTTAAAGTTGGGCATACTTGCTGAAGCCGCTTTAAGCCTCATTAGTGCATCCAAATAGAGGAGCCCATTTGGCTACCTTCCGGCGCAATGGCCCGTATCAACACTAAGTGTGAAAGTATGCCGCTTCGTTTTATTTTCACATACCGGCGTTTGAACAATAGCGTCTACGTCAGCAGCTTCTCTTTCTTTCGGTCTTCCTAGTAACGGTGAAGAAGAGGATTCTGACAGGCCTTGGGCTGTTTCCCCCTTTGTTAGTGACAAAATTTTTTTTGCCGACATTTCATCTCCCGCTTACGGGTCGATTTAGGAAGTAGTACGACGGACCGGCCATCCGTAGTCAAATTTTCAGCTTTCCCAAAAGTGTCGTATTTTCCTTTCTGGCTGGCTTTTCATTGGTATAAAGTTTGTGTTCCGCAGATTGCGCGGGGACTTGAATTTAGTGAAGCCTTCAAATCCGTGCTTCGCCCGAGATTTGATTACCCATAATTGCAGGTTGATTCCAAGTCTGTGAGTTCTTTCCACGAACTCCCAACTATTTGGACACTCTTAGTGTAATAGTAAACTATAAATAGTAACTATAAATAGTAAACTATTACACTGGGGGAGACCACCACCACAAGCTGGTGTCCGAAAGGGAGCCCAGAAAAAAGGGTCGCAGGAGCATATATTGTGTGGCTGGCTCGTCCATCTGAATAAAAATATCTTTACCGGTATCAAGCCATAGAAATCAAAAGATTGTCTTACTTTATATAATACATCTTCATTTAGAATACAGTATACAAAGCAACACAACTGTAAAATTGTGGAAAATAAACTCTAACAACAAATATGTTCGGTTTTCAGTTCACCTAATATTATGCTTGTAGTGTTAGTCTATTATATATATGTACATACACAAGAAAATATACGCCATCAAAAAATATTTTCATAATTCTCATGAAATCACTTGAGATTTTCTCAAATCGTAGAGTTCCTTGGCAGTAACTAATCCATACTCGCCACCACTCGATGCCATCATCGCGGAATTACCAATAACAGTACCAACACCCCCAGGTTTATGTTTTGTGCTCAGTCGATCGCCCTCCGAGAATGTGTAGTCATACCTAATTGTAGGCTTTTGCTTAATGCTAGAATTTGTGTTCTCTGATTTTGAACGATTCAAATTTGCTTTCCCCTTAATGTATTTTCCGTTGCTTGCGGCCATAGCCCCTGTGGTTGCACTATTGCTCATTGAAGCCATCAAGGGTGCTGGCTTCTTACTACTCGATAGGTAACTATTGCCTTCAACGCTTTCAGACCTAGACATCTTCTGCTTAGCGTTCTGTGTGAACAACGCGTTGATGTCCATCTTGTGTCGCTGGATACGCTCCTCTAGATTTTTTAGGCGCCTTTCATAGTAGCTTCCACTATCGTTCGAGAGGGAGAATGAATCATTTTTGATAATTTTATTTGGTGGAGGAGCACTAGTTTTCTCGGGAGTGGCTTCAGGGCCGTTAGGAGGAGTAGTATTGCTGAGGTACTTATTTGACCATGACGTGTAATTCAAACTATCCTTTCCAAATGATAGCTTTTCTGGCTGGGAGCCTCGGCCATTGCTCAAGTTTCGGCAACTTCCATGCATGGCTTTTTTCTCGGAGTATATGCTTGTGTTTGAAGGTGGTAAGTCGTTACTGAAGCTACCGTCAATTGAGTGCCTTTTTTCTAAGTTGGCTGTTCCCGGCCTCCCAATGTAGTTTAATGAAGCATAACGACGATCGCTGTCCGTCCTTTCTGTGACTCCATTGCTACTCCCTATATTTTTTGTGTCAGGGATATTTGAAATCTTGCAATACTTTATTTTTGGGATAGGCTTATATTTATTTTCAGTACTGTAAGTGGAATTGAAACCTGTGTGATTCGTGTGGGTATTCGAGGTTTTGTTGGTTGTTGAAGACGTGGAAACGGTGATATATTGCGAGCTACTTTGCGTTACAACTGAAGCTTTTCTCTCTATTTTTCGTGAGTTATTTTCCGATGAATTGGTGTTCATGGTTGATTGCCGCTTTTCTGAATCTGAGGGCTTCGTGCTTCCTACCTTTGCACTTGGTAGTGATGATGAAGTAACCGTGATTGTACCTTCAAGCTTGGCTGTTGATATTTCTCGACTGAAAGAAAGGAAAAAGCCTTTACAATTTGGAATTTTGGGTAAGTGCCTCTGTGATTATAACTATCGAACGTCCATCGGCTGGTTGGTTTAGTTTAAAAAAATGCCAAGATCTTACGTTCAAAAAATTTAAACGTTAAAGGAATGCTCGTTGTTTGAACAAAGAAACGAGTCTCAAGAACGAAAATCCTTCAGACAAAACTTATCATATTTAGGCAGTCGGCAAAAGAGATATTGTTCTGGAACTGAATATCAGTCAACACGAAAAGAGTTCAAGACATCATTATAGCAAAGTCAAGAATAACCGGGATTGAATCTATATCAACCATATTGAGAAGTATTATTAAAATATTATAATAATAATAATCATTGGCGCAACGATCCATATTGGATCAGGGCCTTCAGGTGTTTTAGAGCACTTCATTCAAGACCATAATTGTACACTACAGTAGGCTATAGGAGGCAATGTGGTCAGCATTGCGCTGCCCGAGATTATTACCATGATTGGACTCAGATACTCATTCACAGCTGAGTCGACTAGTATCCGACAGTCACGATAACAAATTCCTCTGCCACCAGCGAGATTTGAACCGCGACCTTCCGCTGCGGCAGTCCAGAGCTCTAACCACTTGAGCCATCCGGATATTGGCTTTCTTTTAAATGAAATTGGAAAACTAAACATTCGCGGCAGGTGGATCAAAGATATTAAAACCGCTTTTCCGCAATTCAGGTTTTTTAATCCATCGCCATGTGCTGAAATATCAGCAGTATATCAAGCTAGTTCGCTAAGGGGCCCGAAAAATTGAAAGCTTATGAATTTCCCCGGAAGTCGATAAAATAAATAACAAACGCTCCAGCACCGTCCCACCGTCATTCCAGAAGGATCAAACAGGAAAAGTCTACAGGAACAAAATATCACTTGAAGAAAAGGAAAAAAACCGGAGATCCTGAGTCAGATTGAGCGACGACGAAAGGTAAGGGGCGGGGGGAAAACTAGGATGTTGTTTGCAGAAACAAAACATTGAGGAAGGAAAACTGATTCCTTATATACGGTATATGTCTAATAAAGATAATTGTTATCAACAAAGGAAACCCCTTCCTTTCCTTTTTACGGTCCGTCAAATAGCGTTGATTGTAGGAAAAGAAATAAGGAAGGTGTTATTAGAAATTTTTAAATAAAAAGGCATTGCATAAGCAATGCTAATATATGACTATCATCGATGACATAATTGCTGATTTCAGTCCTAATCCTGGTGCAATAACCTGCCTAGCGTTTCTTCCTATATATGTTGCTCTTCGCTTATACATGGAGAATTCCGACAGACTAGAATTTGAATTGGACACCTTGGACAGTTTTTAATTATTTAGTATTGGTATATTCGGTCATATTAACTCTTATTTGGAGCACAGGTCTCATTCAGTATCATTACTTTTCAAATTAATCGAGAAAAAGTCCAAAGCGCCGGAAATTTAGAAATCATAGTTTAATTACTAGTTCGAAGTTAATATGAATGCTAAGTGACATGCTCGTTTCATGGGGTTTACGTTATGCTAAAACTTCTGTATTTCCAGGTCTGAACAGAAAAGGGGGGCAGGGGGTTATTCAAACCGAGTTCGCATATTCGTATAATTCTTACCTCGGGTACTAGTCTACGCCCCATGCCTTCTACAGTTTCACTGAGATCCAATTTTGCACTCTATGTAGGACGCAATTAGGTCTGACAAAATGACGGTATGAAAGTCTGTGCCGGGTTTTGCATACTTTTCATCCGCTTTTTAAGGTTTTGTGTAAAACAAAACCTTATTAAAATCGATTTATTGGCTGGCTTGTACACACATTTTTCTCAGAGCCGGCTAACTCTATTGATACGAAGTGTGCTGCGAGGGTAAGAACTGTTAACCCCGTTTCCACAGTGAATAACATTGTTCTAGTTTAAGGGGAGTCCCCATACATGCGAAGGGGTTGGAAATTGATCAATTTTTTCATGGCCCCATTCTCAGAAGCTACCGAATTGAAAAATTTGAAAAAAATCACAAAGCTACCACTATATAGTGTCTAGGCTGCGAAATGTCCTCCAGACCGATGTCTGCTCAAATAAGATAAAATAGAGTACTTCTTTGAAAACTGCTTGCGATAATATAGGCTTTAGAATAGAGGATGATACTGCCAAGTTTGGTGCAAATCCTATTATTGCAGACAAAGTTGTGATAGGTCAAAGTTGCCGCTTTTGTGCAAATTTAGGGCAATCTAAGGCTTTAAATGTCAGTTTCACACTAGTCTAGTAAATAGTCCAACATACTTAATACATAAGCACTACGAGCTAGGACCCAATGGGACAAAGATTGAAGAAAAAGAAGTAGAGGAAATAGGGTGAAAATTATGCGAGGTTCCTTACTATCCCCATTTTTTATTGAAATTTTTGTTTCGAGCCCCTGAGAAAACTTTGGAGCTAGAAGGAGTCCTTCCTTTCTACCCCCTTCTCGGCGGGCTGAACTTGCGAATTCTCAGAATTGCAGCTTCTAAATTGCCGAGATTTTCTGAAATCTACGGCAATTTTCACGTTTTTTCCCGTGGGGAGAAACTTTGAACCCGGGGTGAAAATTATATGGACAATAAAGTCTGTGTTCCCCCTTGCAAAAACTCTTGGGCTATATAAAATCAGCCTCTTCCTTCCCCTCTCTCTACGAGCCTGTCAGCGACTTGTAGTTGTCGCAACTTTGCAGCATGTGCATTATTTCATCCGCCTTGTGTGGTAACAAGATGACGAATTTACTAACATGCAATATTTCTTCTTTTTTTCTCGTTTTAGCATCCATCCCGACATTCAGTAATATTTAAACCTTAATTTTTAAAATAATCAATTTGTTTTGCTTCCCATACTTTTTTCTACAAAACCTTATCACCGTTAACTTTCCCCAAACCCCACAAATAATATTTCCAAATTTGAATGTATGTTAGTAATTGGCAAATATTACGAAATGATCGTTACCCTTTTCCTTTCACATAGTCTTGTTCATCCTGCATATTATTAACTGCACTTCCGCAGAAATACATGCGAATGCCGGTAATGTCGAGAATTTGTTTTTGTAATGAGGCCGATTCGAGCCAGCTGCATACATAGGAAAGCAAAGCTCCGAGTATGCAAAACCTATGCTATGTATGCTATGTTATGGATGTGAAACATGGACTCTAACATAAACTTCCGAAAAACTTACCCTCGAGAGGAGGGTCCTGAGGAGAATAATCGGAGCTAAACAAGAGGACAACCAAAGGCGAATCAGATACAACCGCGAGTTGCATGACGACCCTGAAGTCCTTAAAATTATCACACTTCGGAAGTTGCAACGGATTGATCACGTTCAACGTATGGAGGACACTCGGATACCAAAAAGGGTATTCGAATGAAGAACAGGAGGATGCTGATTGGAAAACGCTGGGCACATTCTGTTAAATAAGATGCCGCAGCACTTCTACGCAAAAGTGAGCTCTACGACAAAGCGAAGGAAAGCGAATTTATTGAAATAAGGGAATAATAGGTGGGTCCGCATTATTTTCGCACTAGACTCGGATTTTTCCACTACGATCCTGTGTAGTTTGTATTATTGCAGTCAGTGCCTACGTTCCACTGTTGATTATTTTCGGCTATGTTGCTTGACTATCGTTTGGCCCAAATGCCGATATACTTGCATATCTCAGTTTCCCGTTCTCCTTTTTTAAAATAAGATAAAAAACAATCAATCAAGGTTGCAAATGATAATATATGCCCTACTATTTGCATGGTATCCTAACCGCAAAACGACGCTACGACTGATGACTGGTGAAACTGCATATTGTTGGTATATTCCTATTTGAAACATCAAGAAGAGTTTATCAATCATACATTTCTTACAATTAGCGGCATCTAAGTTTAGTTTTCGCTGAGTAGTTTCTGATATATATGTACATATGACTCATATTTGCCTTTCTATCTATCATTTGTCTACTTGCCCTCATTATCGTAGAATTCTTATTGGTTCACTGACCCTTTTCAAAGACGACTTAATAGTAATGCTTTGAATAGAGTATGTTATTATCTTTCTACTACAAAACGTCCTGTAGATATTGAACTATTTTCTATAATTTAACGCATTAAAAGCTTTTAACTCAATTCATGATTTTGGTTAAAGAGTAAATGTACAAACTGCAGAGTATACCGACTTGAAATAAAAGTAATTATTCGACCGTGAGTTCCTTTCATCGACATCATTAACTAGTTCTGTCCTTGAACTTAATTCTCGACTCGCACTAGCCAATTTATTATTCTTGAATTATACCGAAAATTTATTAACTTTCATCGTTAAGAATAGGTTTTCTACTCATTTCCTAATTACATATACTTGAAGGTGCTGAGGCATTACCTACCTCACTCAAGGAAATATCGAAATAAATCTAAATTCGGACTTTTACAAGAAGTGGGTGATACTTCAGAATTAATGGTACCACACATTTTAGGGATATGTAAATATTTTCGCTGAATTTCTACGGGGGTTATCATGAAGACATGGTTACTTTTTAGAACAAGTAAGCTAAATTCATGAACCATAATGGATCTGCCGAAATATCCTCTGTTCCTTGAAATATCAAATTTAAAAACGTAAATTTTGGCGTTACCAATATATAAAATCCCCTTAACAACTTGCCCATGTTCCCGACAACAGAATCACTAACAATTCATCCAACTTACTTTTTGCGATTTGTTTGTTTCCCAGCACCACCAACACCTCCACCGCCTCCTTTCTCATTAGATTGCATTATTTCGTATAGTTTGGATCGATATTCGGGGACCGTTAATTGAACATCGTCACGAAACGGCGGCAGGACATCTGTGTTTAGTTCGGCTTCCGGGATTGTGTGTCGGAACCTATTCCAAACAATTTTAAAGTTTTAATTGAATCACTCCTGTGGTTTGTAGTAACCATGCAAATAACATGCAACAGGCTCAGGTTGGATATTTGAAATTTAGAGAGTGTAAAGTGGAACGTAAATATTTACTTACTTTTCCACATATCTGTGATTGAGAGCTTGTTTTGCGGTAAGTCTGCGTGCAGGGTCTAATAATAAAAGAGATTTCACTAGATGTTTAGAATCCTCCGGGGCTCCTGATAGTAATTCGTCAAGTTTGGCGTTGCTGAAAATAAAAAAAAAATATTCAGTCCAAGTATTAGAACTACCTAAACATTGACTTTTACCTGCCGGAATTAATTTGTTGGTTGAGTAGTACAGAACCAAATCCAGCACCAACTGCAGACACATCTTTTTCCGATACTTCTGGCAGTGCACATACTATGCGTTCAATCTAGTAGAAAATAGAGGAGATAGTATGTTGACAAAAAGACAATTGTTCTTTTGACACTCACTTGATTTACTGTACTGCTTCCGGGAAATATAGGTTTCCCCCGAATCATTTCTCCCAATATACATCCTAAACTCCACATATCAATTCCTTTTGTATACCTGCAGAAAACATTTTGGAAAAATAAAAATAAAACTAGGTAGCTTGCTCCTACTACAATATATTTTAATAGTTAAATACGTATTTATTTTTATTTAGAAGTACTACAAGCATCGGAACGATAACTATTTTGGAAAAAACCAACAAAACAATGAATCAGCCACAAACCTTTTACTGGCTACTAATATCTCCGGTGCACGATACCAACGGGTCGCCACATAATCCGTAAGTATTGGCTCCGAAGGATCAATATTGTTGTTTGTTTCTCCGAATTGTCTTTGTGATACAGACCTGGCCAGACCGAAGTCCGCTATTTTACATCTGCCAAAATATTACATACTAAAGATATCTAGATATTCTCAAAAAAATATATACCTTACCTGCATTTGCTGTCTATGAGAACATTACTTGGTTTAAGATCCCTATGAATTACATTCCCTGAATGGATGTACTTTATTGCATTTAACAATTGATACATAACATAGCGTTTGTGCACATCTTTTAAAATTGAACCTCTTTTTATCACGTTATGTAAATCACTTTCCATGAATTCAAATGATAAATAGATGTCCAAGTTATTAGCTGCCCTGAGTCAGAGGAAAATTGCAATTCAGTCTTTTATATATAATTAAAAAGTCTTTCTTACTTATAAATACTGTGGAGTTGAATCACATTGGGGTGGTTTCGAAATGCCCGTAGAAACATTATTTCGCGAAATGTACGCTGTGCATCAGTTTCATTGCGAAATGCATCGAAAATTTTTTTCACTGCCACTATCTGACCTGACTTTTTATCGACTGCTTTCCAAACAATGCCATAAGCTCCTTTTCCTAAACGCTGTAAAATATACATACATACATTAGTTCCACCAACAAAACTTATTAGGGGAAGTATTGAAGAAGGAATTGATCTTAATCAGGATCAACAGATAGAGGGATGGGATATGTAAACAAGTCGAAAAGCCGGAAGCTTGGACGCTTCAGGTATGAAATTAGAAATTTGATTTTGCACCATTTCGCCATCCAAAACTATATTTAATAATATTAGAATTTTCCCGAAACTTTGCAATGCCGTATCGTCTTTTTAGATTCTGTTTGTCTGTCCGTCTGTCACACAAAATTTATTCCAAATCGCCTGGAGCTTTCATCATGAAATTTGGTAAAAATATGTAGTCTTTAATCCGCTACACATGCAACGAGTTGCATCATTTTGTGCTGGCTCATCATATATTCGAAAGGGGAAGTAAATTTTTTTCACAGAATATGGTTATTTGGGGTATCAAGTGAAAGGGCTCAATTGGTACTTTTCGAAAATGATCTTATTTCTGATATTGGGTGAAACACACACTCAAAATGTGTGCCCAAAAAACTGAATCAGATCTTGTTCTCAGAGCTTATTAAACCAAAAAATGTGAAAAAAATTCACAGTGATGCATCTATATTCAAACCCGAAGCAATTAGATCAGCCTCTCACACCCAACCAATTTGGCCGCTGCGCCGTCAATGTACGTATATGCACTAACTTTTAATATCTTAGACTTTTCACTTTAATTTAATACTGACGTCATATGATCTCTAAGCATGCAGGGATTCCATATGAAAATTACTACTGGTATTAGTGTAGTAGGATTTCAGTTAAAGTGTCCAGTATTTCACCCTACATTATTGCTAATACCCAATCTAAATTTTATACCCTACGATGCATTTAAAGGATATTTTCTAGTAAATCTTTAATTTATAGTAATATTATTAACTTTATTTGAGGGGATATCGGATTCGGATATATTTTGAGGACTAGATTTTACACACGTGCATCATCATGATTTTCTCTAGATTTGTTGGTTAAAAATGTTTCACCTTCATTTTTCAATTCTTGGGCAAGTTCTGAAAATTGCTAATTAATCCCTTTCGTTTGATTTCCCAAGCGACCATTTCCTGAGAAAAAAACATTCTCTCCACTTTGGCTTTGCAGACAATATAATAATAATAATCGCTTGCGCAACAATTCATATTGGATCAGGGTCCTGAAGTGTGTTAGAGCACTTCATTCAAGACCGTAACGATACACTAAAGTACACTGTAGGAGGCAAGGTGGTCAGCATTGTGCTCGCCTGAAATTATTACCCTGATTTGACTCAGGTACATATTCACAGCTGAGTCGACTGGTAACCGACATCTGTCACGATTCAGACTATATACTTTCACTGAATTTCATGACAGTAGTTTTAGATGCTCTCGAGTAAATTGGGTTTGACAACTGATAGGCAAGTTTGATGGTATAGTTCACCATTGGTTGAGGGCGTGGTTCCGAGTTACCCAAAACACTAAAGTCACTCCTAGTAAATGCTTTCTTTTTCAATAATAATTTTTATTTAATTACATAGGAGGCTCCAAATACATAGATTCCAATTTTTGAAACTAATAAATAACATATATAATCCTACGCCATCGCCGAGGTTTTTTTGTTAACTTTTGTTTTTTCTATTTTGACCTTACTTTTTAATGAATTTAAATTTAACCAGAAAAGCAAATTTTGAAAGGAAACGAAACGAAAGCTGTATCATTATAAATTTAGTTGTATTTAGAGAAATTCTAAGACTCGTAAATTATGACCTTGAGTTATGGAAATAGTAATCAAAGTTGGATAAATAAAAAAAAATGTTGGTAGAATTCTTAAAAATGAAAAAGGAAAAGGAATAGAACCTTTACAAAAGAGGTATAAATATGAAATTAATAAACTTTGTTGTGCAGTTATGCTTTCTAGATCCAATAGTTAACTTTTTTCAGTCTCATGATTTCCCTGGGAGAAAAAATTCTCATAGTTGATTCTCATAGTGGTTCTTCAATCTAGTTCTGTCTTTCAACTCTTTATGGAGGTAAACTTTTATACCAGCGAGCATCGAATATACATACATCCCAGAATTCTGTGTTGAGACTGCCATAGCAGATTAACGTCCTTATAGAAATCAACACCAATTTGTAGATCAACCAGTTACAGTTAGAGGAGGATAATATTTTGATGTGGTGCATCCACAAAAAAGTTTGAAGTTAAGTTTGAGGCTTCTGATTCTTCACCTGTATGTGCCGCTTCCAAGTAAACTCTTTATTGAAGTATATTTCCAGGTATTTAATGCAAATTAATTGGGGTATGGCGATGTTGAGGAGAACCTTTTTTTCGAAAATTGAAAATTAGCTTTCTATTTTGATAGAGCCAACACAGTTGCAAAGAAAACACTTTCAAAGTGTGCATGTGAATTCAAGATTGGGGCAAAGTTTGCTGTGGGGATAAGCCCGCTAATAGAAACATCTGCCGCATAAACAAGATACAATATTGAAGCCAGGACACCCCCTCACTCTTGCTCATCTCATGTTGATCGGTGGAAACATCTTTGTGTTTCACTTGGAATCTTGTGTTTGGTCAAATGCTCTGCTTCCTAAATTCGAATTGATAATCATGTTGCCGTCTGCTAGGATTGGTAATAGTTTCTGGTGTAGACGTTTTTTAAATACTGTCGATATGGTGGCCTGCAAAATTTTTTTTAAGATATAGTAGACAAATGCATTTTCCCCAACAGTTTGAGAAATATCGGATTTTCAGGATTATGCTACAAATATAGCATCGATTTGAAGACAAATCGTGGTCGTTCATGGATGCTCGCAGGTGATAACACAGAGTGAGTAATTACTGTTTTCCTGTTTTTTGTTGTAACATGTGAGGATCATTCCTAATTTGATAGAACTGTCAGAGATTAGCTTTGTTACAAGTAGCTGGGAAAACATTGCCTGCATAACGTTTTGGGTAAGGTGTTGGACGTTAGGTGTCACGGACAAGAGTGCTCGTAATAATAAAACAAGCCGGGAAACCGAAAGCTGGACGTTTCAGGTATGAAAGGTTCTGCGTTTTTCTTTTATAAAAACATTTGAATGGACATTTGTCACTTTCGCGTTCTATTGACATCCAAAATCTTGAATTTGCAAAGAAGCGAAAAATTTGACCTATTATAACTTTGTTAATAACGGTGCGATTTCCACTAAAGTAGGATCATGCTCTATGTGACAGCTAATATTACTGCAATTTCATGATTCTAGGATACTATTGTTAACTTTATTTGAATAGATATCAGTATGGGGGTATTTCGGAGCCTAGTCGGATAATTTCTGAAATAATCACTTTCGAGGTGTAGTTTGCCCCCTTTGGGACGAATCTTGTATAGTTCGCTAAAAGAGCTCTTTATCTATGGGCGATCTGAATTCTCACTTTTTTCTAGGAATTAAACGGTTTCCGAAAACTCATAAGTAGGACTGAGTAAACATCTGCTACCATTTTCATACTGCCGTTGCTGAAGGATGTGATGGCGATATCATCTTCCTTCAAGCACCTCAATCACGCTGATAGCATATACTTTCTCTCACACTGAGTTATGGGCCTTAGCCAAATAGCTCTGAAGTTGGAGAAGCGATAACACCATTGTTGACTATGCTATGCAATAGAATTAATAATTCCAGAATTTTTAACGAGTGGGTCGCCCCGAGAACATATAGCGCGGAAGGGTGGAAGAGTTTTTAAGTTTCTGAGGAGGTCCTGAGAGGGGTGGATCTGACAAACCGATCAACTTAAAGTACACCAAATAAGTTAAAAGTATGAAGCTTTCAAGATCTCCTTACGATTATTGAGAGCATACATAGTTGAAAACTGGCATCAGTTTCAGTTATAAAAATTCGATTGGTATTTAAGATTTGAGTAACGATTTCAAGCAAGGATTGACGAACCATATAGCAGGTTATATTGAACCCTTTCCTAGAACTGTTTGGAAAGTACACACATATATATGTGATAATTCAATACTGTATATAGATTCTCTATATTCTATTGTAGTTTCTACAAATCATATCAAAAGCCCTTATGAAACTTGCGCGGCAAAATAAATTAGTTATCCTAAAAGCCATCTAGAAATTAATGACATCAAAATGTGTTGTATTGTCTGCCGACACAATGAAATCGATACAAAACTATTCAGACCAATAATTTTCACATAATCACGCAAATACTATTCGTTCTTGATTGCGCCTTGTCAAATATTAAATGCAATTTGCTAGTATTGTCATTTATCCTACATATATATGTGATGAGTATTATATCCTTTTCATAAATAACTGCCTCAGAATTGTAAGGAATATTGCTTTCATAAATGTATGAATGGCTGTATGACACTGTATCAATTTGCAATTTGTTTTTGAGATTGAAAACGTACATTACGGAGTTGTAACACAAAACAAAATTACTTCATAACTTTTACTCAATCAATCAAAGAGCTTGCCTTCGTTGAAATTTGCATGCTTGACTATAATTATATTGCTTTCAGATAAACACTTCATGCATGAAAGGTATATAATTTAAGAAAACAACAACTCCAATTTAAAATTTAAAACTATTATTTCAGTCAAGCCATGATGTCCCAAAAGCAGTTGCTGAAGACAGCACTTTTAAATAAAATTAATCATTTCAAATTTAGATTTTGTATTTGGTTGCGCTAACGGAAAGAATTGTAGGAAACCAGTTTTCAATCTAGCTATCTACTTGACTGTCATAGAGAATTACCGTTAGAAAGGTTTGTTTCTTGCCCCAGTGGAAAAGATTTACCCGAAACTGAAAATGGAAAAATAAAAATAATTCGATTTTTGAAGAATCTCTCAGGATTTGCAATTCCCGAGAGAGAGAAAGAGTTTTCTGCAGACCAAATTACGGATCAATGCCAAGATGATGCAGAAAAAAAACTCATTTATTGGTGAAAAAGTTAACTCACTAATCATTGTGGGTCGGCATCAAACCAAACAGTTGCTTAGAGGGCGGCAAGTAAGTCTAACTAAGAAGAAAAGAGCAACCCTAAAACCAAACCTAAAGAAACTCAGCTGTGTGAGCAAGTAAGGGAGACTCTTCAAGGAACTCTCCTCAAAGACGAATATGGTTTTGTGATTAGTTAATGCAGTATAGGCTTGGGATCACTTAAAAGCCGTACGTTAATGAGGATTATGTACATTAACTTGAAAGTCTTTCACCGTTTAGTTAGGGATTGTGACTGCCATGAAGGAGTTGGAAGGTAAGACTGGTATCCACAGTAATCATAGTCATAGAACAATATGCTTAATATCGTTGTATTATCACCAAAGGGAAAAGTAAACATGTTTCCGTTGATAAGATAGTTTAATGTTTAATTTTGCATTTGTCAAAGGTTTGTATAATACAATATGTAGAAAGTGCTGAACAATAATCTTCGGAGTTAATAGTACCCCCATTAGTTTAGGATCTTTACTTCCTATGAATATATATTAGAATATGAAGAACAGAGGGTTGCGAGGAGGAAGGAAGCCTCTAAATATTTTGCTTGTAACCGTGGTCATGGCCAGGCGTATTTCGAGCATCAATGCATATTCGGGTGATTTAAGCGCTTGGAACATTTCAAAACGCGTTATATTAAACACTCGTAGGCGCGAGGAGTTAAGCAATTTCAATTTGTTTCAAATGTAATTAGCAGTATTTTGGACCAAGATATGTGATTGTGATTAATAAGCATTTTGATGGAAGGTAATATTTGGGATCATTTTTTTTCAATTTAAGTATCCTTTTTAGGATGTTCAAGTCACAATCCTTCTTAACTTTATTTTGACGACTAGTTTTCGTCAACCTCAGCCATATTTCCTCTATTTATGATAATTTCCTTTATTTATAATGCCTCACGAACTAGGTGGGCAACTGAATCTCACTCTTAAGGCGCACCCACTCTTGCTTTGAAGATGCTGCTACAATTGCTTCCTTGGACCTGTAAGAGCGAAGCTTGCAGCTTACAGGCATGTGGATGTCTATGGAATAGCGATCGATGGGCGATTTACGCAATACTACAATAGTGATATCATATTAAAATTTAATTTCACATTACCATCAGTGAGAGCGATCCAAATATCTCTAAACATCACAAAATCATTTAACGTGACCGCGTCACCAAAAGGATAATATTTTTTTAAAGAGGGGAACCGTAGTTTCAGCACTCAGGCCTTTAGTAGGCCCATTGCATTAACCCCTTCAGTCAATCACAAATATCCATGACTACACCCGGGACGGGGCACGACGTCGAAATCGTGAAATTGAAGCCCCAACTATCTCGACCATTGCGCCGTTGATAATAATATTGCTCTTGTGATAAGTACTGTTTTTAATATTTGCGCCGAAGTGATATCACATAACTGGATATCATTAAATAATTCTGGCGGTAGTGCTTCTCGAGTGTCGATTTGATGCTAAGTGCCGCTTGAGTGTCTGTTAGTGTATGATTGCCTGTTCTCTTGGTTGATTTTGACCTGGAGAAATGAGGTCCAGTGCATGTGATGCAGATTTTTAAGTAAATTACGGATTAATGTATTGCTTGGTAATGAATGTCGGTTGCTTTAGGCTATTCTAAGTAATATTGTAGTATTGTTCGATGCATCGTCCCGTTCTTCATAGTAGAAGTGGCAGCGGCGGCTAGTGAGCATCGAGCCGATACCGAGTATCGCTTGCGAAATTTGTTAGAGTTATGATTGGTTAGTTCCGGTGTTAAAAAATGATTTTTTTGTCGGTGATAACTTTAGATAGGAGTCCTCTGCTTACACAAAATTCAGAGCAAAACGGTAGAAAAAGCATACGCTCCTAAGTAATGACTGTTCGCTGGAATTATGATTCCCTGTTCTTTTGCATATCAAAATATCCCACTACAGCGCATGAAATCTTTTGATTTTTCTCCCTCGAATGCAAGATCTTACTTGACACTGCTCTTAATTCTTCGCATTAAATATAATAAATTCAGAGAAAATACCACTTTAGTGATAAGTAATATTTGGTAGTATCGGTTGTCGAGTGTAATATGTGATGTTAAAAGCATGGTGAAGGTAGTAAAAGGAGATGTAATATTCTTTATGTGGAATACGAACATTGCGTAATCATAAACCCAACCTTGGCATTGGTTGCGATTTTACATTACCCAAATAATGCTTTGATTCCAAAGTGGAGAGCAGGAAGACCTACAATCATTAGGAACCTCATGCTGTGGTACACAGATGGATCAAGCAAACCAGCAGATGCTATAACTATGAGAGATTGGCGACTGTAGTATTTAGCCTATTTTTAGGAGACATCGGTGGGTTACAAATTAATACGACCGTTGGAATGACATGATGTAGATCGCCGATGGTCAAAAGACCATCCTGAGTGGCCGAAGACAACCAAGAGGGAAGAGCTCTCCCAAAAAAACCTAAAAAGATGGCGAAACTGACCAAAAAGGTCCGCCCAGAAAAATTGAAGCTCCATCGCACGTGTTGACGAAGCACTTTGACGAAGCTTCAATGTTTGCGGGCGGACCTTCACCGTCAATTTCGCCATCTTTTTAGGGTTTTTGGGATAGTTCTCTCCTCTTGACCGTGTCTGGCCACTACACTACATCATGTCATTACACCATTAATACTAAAACCAAGTAAACTGAAAATAAGGAGCTGATAGGTGTTATAACTGGCTACTGCCCTCCACAAAACCATCTGCATTTGGTGGGGTTCTACAAATTATCCAGACTTTAGACAGGACGAAACAGCTTCTCATATCCCATTGTGCTGGCCCACGTTATCATGGTGAAAACATACAACATACAATCTGGAGAATAACAAACTTTAGAGATGAGCTCAATTCGGTGTACCTAGTTAATTATTTTGTAAGCTTCACGACCACGATGGGACTTTTTACATAAATAAACTTTCGGAGAACATCCAATAAGCCAACAGGCTGCCACATATATAATCCAATCTTTCACAAAATGGTTTATTTCTTTAAAGCCTTTTTTGACTTATTCAGTGGGAAGGGATTGCTTAAATTGAAATTTTGTGGTGTTTCAAATGCTTATCTGTAGTCGCAATAAAGGCTATTGTTTTCCTAATATCTAGGAAGGCAGTTCTAATTTTTATGGTCTTTTTTGAAAAAACCGAATGAGTAGAAATCTAAGGTATAGTAAACAACTACCAGGTGTATAAATCTCAATAATTCGTCATAATTGCCAGGAAAATTAAATGAAACAGAATTTTTTTTCTTGAATAACCGTTGTTAGCTTAAACAAAAAAAAAATTTCAAGTAATATATACTCAATTAGTACCTCTGATCATGATTCGGTAACTAGACTAACCAAATCCTGCAAATTATATTCCTGTGGTGTTTCTAGCGATTAAATTAAATGTAAATAATGAGACCACTTCCTTTTCGCTAGTGATTATTTTTTCGCATACATCACATATTTCGAGAACAACTTGTTCTCTTCTTCAGTAATCTGCGTCTGCCTCTGCAAATCATCTCATTTTTTACATTAAATAAATGTTTTTCTAGAAAACCTTCTCAGACCTAACCCAATTTTTATAAAACAAGACGGGAAACCGGAAGTTGGATCCTTCAGGTATAACGGATTTTATGTTTCCCTAAGTAAAGAACTTTTAGTGCGTGGCAGTTGCATTTACAGAATAATTTAAAATTCAACTGCGTCAGCAGCTATTTACACAAATAATTTGCTCTGCAAGGTACTCTATCGATTAGAGTTAATTCCATACGCTTCACACTAGTTCAACAAAATTAGCAAATTTGGAAAAGTTCACCAAAAGCAGATACAAACAAGTCGGGAAACTGAAAGTAGGACGCTTTACCTAGCACGTAATATATGCATATATTATGTAAGAATATCCAATTTCGCATGATATTGATATTCGAAGTTTTGAATTTGCAAAAAAAAAAGACAGCTTTGACCTATTATAACTTTGTTAGTTATAGTGCGATTTCCACCAAACTTGGTAGGATTATGCTCTATGTTAGCCTACATTGCTGCAAATTCGTGGCTCTAGGATAAATTTAGAGGGGCGGGGCTGCAGAAAACAAGAACAAGAATTACTAAAAATTATAATACTATACCATTATTAACTTTATGTGAACAGATGTCGGTTTGGGTGGAATTTTGGAACTTAGGCACCGTATAGTAACAGCCCCTTGATTTTTTTCAGATTTTCGGTTGGGTAGTTTCTAAGAATGGGTGCGTTAAAGAAATGATCATTTTCGATCCTCCCGGCTTTGGAATTTTCTAACCGAGACTTTTCATTAGATAACTCACATGACTATATTTGGTGAAAAAAATGTATGCATGTATTCAACGTAGAATGATGCATCTCACTGTATGCGTGAGGGTTCATACTTCCCACCACTCCGGCAAATTTGGTGTCAATCGCTGCGTTTCCGAAAAAAAGGCTTCTGGCAGATAGACAGGAAAACTAACGGGCAGACAGGCTGACAAACAGATGGATAGACAGACAGGCAAACTAACGGACAGACAGGCTGACAGACAGATGGATAGACAGACAGCCAGACGTTGAACTAATAGAGGCAAAGGGCAAATGGGCTGGGGAGAAGTAACTTTTTTATATATGGCACTTCAATATTTCACACGAATGTTCATTATTCTCGTTCATTATGTCGTCAACATTTCATTTGCAAGGCGTCAGATGCAATAAATTCGTGTGAAATTGGTAAGTTTGAATTACTGTAGCTTTCTCCGGAATTTAGATAAACTACTCTAATGACTGAACAAGTTAGTCGTTCGTACCCACTAAGGAAATTCTAAATGAAAAGGAATCCTTCAGTAGTTTCAATATATGTAATGAAAATTCTACCTGGCTAATAAAGACAATTATTTTTTACGGAAAACTCTATTCAAATAATCATGAAAAAATGCTTTACCTTTTTAATTTCAAAATGTTTCAGAATTTGATCGTCGATTTCCGACATTTTATTCTTCTCTTGCGATTTTTGTTTAGTCGACATTTTGTTAAAAATATTTTATCTTCACAACAGGGAAAGGTGCAATCACAATCACGGAAAATCAACTTCACTCAATATAGACGAATAAAAAATAAATTTCGTATTCTACTTCGTTGAGCACCAAAGGCGACGACGATTAAAAATTATTTTGTGTGTTGCTGCACTTTAAAATTCCCAAATTAATTAATTATAATTTAATTCTTGAAATACCTAAACTTTTTTTATATTGTTGTTGTTTATTTTTAAATAACAAATCGGCCCAATCGACAGGACGTTCATACGTTCATGTATGGTTCACGAATTTTCTTACTATTTTGTTAGATCGATGTTAGGCATTATGGAAAGTAACATGCACCCGAGGCTCGGCCCTTACAATCGCAACACAATCGAACAAAATAGCATTAAACAAACAATCTGTGAATCCACGAATTCATGCCGCGATACGATAAAATTTCTTTGCGCTTTCACTCCTTTCGCATTGAAATCTTCGTCACCACTTCCCCTGCCGCGATTCTCGTGCACGTCCGACGGACAAACCGGTGTTGATAATGGGAACAAGGATTTCAACAGATTCGGCTCGAAAGCGTGGTAGCAGCCAAACATATATTTTATTTTATTTTAGGATTGGGAGTCCTTTTCGAAATCAAACGAAATTTATCCGGGAATTCGACTGGTTGGGACGAAAAGAAATGAATGAATGAGGATGTGAACAATAGTAAAAAATTGTAATTTCTTTCAAGTAAACTATTTTCAAGTTATCCCAATAAAAATAATATTTTTGCGCGACAGCAACTGATACACGTTTGTTTATACGAATCCTGTCATTTAAGTATCCTAGCAACAAGCGACTTGTATACCCGTTTTTCCAGGGTGGTAAGGTACCATGGAGTTTGTCCTGTGATAAGGGAAAGCAGCACTCACGCCACGATTACTCTGGCATGGATTACATGATAGCAGCTAAGCAAGTCTAACTATTGTTTACCAAATCCTAAACCGACTGTTAAGGCAACGCTGATAATGAGATGCATATATTCTGTAAACATGCATGAATGTTTCGGTTCACTAGTTCCTAATGGCACTAAGAATGTGTAACTGTTTATAGTGAAATAAATTGGAAGGGTATGAGTTTTTGACGTCATTCCCCCTAAAAATTGTGAAACGAACAATTGAATTGTGCTGCTTTGTATTCTGGGAGTTAGGAAATATGTACTAAGCTTATATTTACAAAATGGACCGGTACAGAAACTATTCCGATGATGAATGAGGTACGGTAATTTAACACAAAAATTCGATAGATATATATATATATGTAATTTAAATCAAAGGTGCCAAAGTAAAGTTACTACACCTCTACAGCTTTCAATTCTAATTGAACACAACTACGATTAGTAACGCTGGTGTTAATACACCAGCAGCAGCAGCAAGAAATCGTGATTCCAACCAGTAGAATGAGGGGAGGAGGAGAATCTGTTAAATCAGGGATGTTTCGATATAAAAAAAATAAAGTCAGGGTTTAGTCGCTACAATGATTTTTGAAGATCTTAAAGACTCGATTTTTTACTGGAAGGGGATGCGATTATGACACCGTAGAAAGTTTGTGAAAAGTAATATGTATATGCGTATGGTTGTTATAAACCCCGATATGGAGTGTAGTGCATTAACCATACTAACTTGTAAACGGTGTTTTACAGTGTATCTCAGTACCCCACCCCTTTCAAGATTTTCCGAGGAGCTCGTCATATTCCTCTACTGTTCTTCCTCATGCAGTTTTAGCGCAACCTATTCGTCGACCATTCTGGGCTACCTGTTTCCATAACAACATAGCCAGTAATGGGATTTTACTCCTTCCCCAATGCGTAACCTATCCACTGCCACTTTTGTTTAATCAACATATCTACAGATGTTCTGGGGGCTGATGATGCGTCGCGTGACATTAAGAAGGTTTTCCTATATGACCGTTTCCAGAAATCGGTTTTTTCTTTAATATATATTTTTAAAGTAGAATATGTTGGGAGTATAGTGCAAACAAATATTTACCGACTTGCAGGTATTAGAAGAGCTTCCACCATGTTGTCGTGCCCAAAAAACGAAAACATTAAACGCGTCTTTTCAAAACTACATTGTTCCAACTGGTGGGAAGCACAACACAAAATTCTGTTGATCCGATTGTGCTTGCGGCCTGACGAAAGGGTGTGGAAAGGGGGAAGGGGGGTTTTCCGCAGGAGGCCGGAATAGAAATTTCAATAATTAAAATGTAGATTATAATAATTTATCGCATAAGGTTCTCCCCTAACCCGTATAATTTTCCCGGATTTTCTCTCTGCGGCCCTGCCTACTTGTGAGGGTTTTCTATTACCTTTGAAAATGATGAGAGAGACCGTAAAATATTACTAAAGGCCATCTTTTGCTTACACGCGATTCTGAGTAAGATCCACAAACGTCGACATAACATTTACTTCGAGTATAAGCATACATGTCCGCTGTGAGTTGGGGCCATAGTACCATATTGCTTTTACATTCTACAAGCAATTACATGCAATTCAGGAGAGGCTTCGTAAAGCTGAAATTGTGATCGTGACGGGTGATCTGAATACCAAGGTAGGCTCTGACAAAGCCTTGCCTGGACATGTGATGGGGAAGCACAGTCTTGGTAATGGTGAAAGGTGTGTGGATTTCTGCAGCTTCTATCGTCTCGTCATCAGTGACAAATTTTTCGAGTACAGATACCGATACCGAGCGAAATCCCTTGAATTTCAATGTAGTGTGCGCCCTGACAAAAGCGAATTTGTTATTGCGTTCATCAAGGAACGCAATGATTACAGAAGTGTATACCGGATCACGAAAGACTTGCATGGGATCTCGCGAAGGACGTTAACGGTGGACAATCCGCACCGCCTCTTCAGTTTGAATAAAGGCAGTTTGTACATCTCGTTATGTTCTTTCCATTCTGCTGCTATTGTCGGTATAGGCTCGTAGCTGGGTGCATTTGAAGAGGATAGTGCCTCCGGCGCGAATCACTTTTCATAGGGACAGGTGATGATATGATATTTAATGATATGTCTAAAAATCAAATCCAACAACTAGAAGTATTTTAAAAAATTATTGAAGTTAATTGTTATGACTTGTGAGTTAGCGGACCATGAAATCAGTCAAATCCAAGACTATTTTATATTTTAAACAACTTCTTGGGTGTTTTATTAGAATCGAAATTAATCGTCCAACCTCCACTCTGCAGGGATAGAAAAGAGTTAAAACAACAACTGTAGTGCGAAAAATCGAAAGAAATCGATAAGAAAGCCACGAAATATGAATCGCCAGGTTTTTTGCATCTCCTGAAAAGTCACGTTTTTTCCGATTCCTGTTCCTTTTTCTCGGAACCAAGTTAACTAGTCGTTCCAGAATTTTGCAATAGTATAGATTAATACTTCTTCTTTCATTATGGAAGAACGATTTTAAATACATCCCACACTTACCAAGAAAAAATATATGAAAGTAGGAAAAAAACGGATATTTTTCACAATTTTCATGTTGCTCTAAAAAGGAGTACCATTTATAATAAATCATTCTTTCTTCCTTAAGTGTTAAATACAGAATCATGAATGTACTGTCAAAATTTCAATAAATCGGGACAAGTACTTTTTGAGAAAAAGGAACAAATATACAAGGTGATTTCCCATATGAATAACCTTGCTACCCACTCCCCTTAAGATTCCAGGCTTCTGAGTTTTCTAGTTGTCGTGTAAAGCTGTACTATCATAAGCAGTTTAAAGTTGATGAAAAGATGAAGCAAATAATGGCCCTATTCCAAGAATTTTACCTTTGGTGTATTTTTTTATGGCACACTTAATGTATTCTATGGACAATAATATAGTATATTAGGGTGTATATGTATGTTTTACTTTCTCATCTAGGTTTATTTATTTTTAACTAAAAAGCATCGAACAATGAAAGAACTTGGTTATAACGCCAGTAAAGTTAATGAGAAATTTGCCATTGTAGATTTTCCGGGTTTGATCACTCTACCGGCGTTACATAAGTATCTATCCTACTGTAAGAGGCCAAGAATCCTTGTAAGTATTCTTCTCTCGAAAGCGACTAAGGGATCATAATCTTCCTTGCTAAGAACTCAAATCGCACCACCTGCTTGATCTAAATAAAGGCAGTTTGTACATCTCGGGATGTTCTTGCCATTATGCCGATATCGTCAGCCAACATGAAGGGAATAGTGCTTCTTGCATTCCCATCGACATCAGGGAACACTTTTTCCAAGACCAGGTTAAAAGGGTATCGTCATCCTAGGACGTTCTTTATGATAAAAAGTCTCTAAAGTTATCCTCCTGCTTTATACGAGACCAGAATATTAGTCAGGGTCAGCCTAGTAAGTCATATTACTCGGGATACCGAATTCTCTCATAGCCCTGTACAATTTTACCCCGGCTACGCTGTCATATGTAGTCTTGATATGGATGAAAAGATTGCGCAACTAATGATTAAATTCCAACAATTTATCCATAGAAACATTTGAAGTTTCCCACACAGCAAAGTTATCCAATACTGAGATGTTTACATGGAAGGATTTAGAGTACAACTAATTCAAAAGCATTGTATGCAGGAAAATAAAATTAAAGCAATTACAAACTCTTACTTTTTCCCCTTGATTATTCCTCTTTGGATGGATTAGTTATAATTCTACATAAGTTTTTTAAATCGAATATCTATGTTATTTGTTATACTGAAGAAGAAAAAATAAAATAAAACAACTCCCCCAATTCAAATCGTCTTCTGAACTTGAATGCCTTAAAACCGACCGTAGCCCAAAGTGCATTTTGTTGGTAACTCTATCGATTGACAACCGAAACGTCAACTGTCTTCCTGACAGCATGCACATGGCTAGCCAGTAGTGTTATTCTCCGTGTGCATATAAATAACATTTATTTTCTTCAATACGCTTGTACTCGCTATAATCATCTCATTCAAATATCGTAGAGCATCATGACTACCGAAGAAAATATTTCAGCAGACAATTTCCTCCCGCCTAAAGCTGCGAAAAAAGCCAAGAAGCGAGTCCATTCTGAAGGGGAAGATGCTATGGATGTGGAAGAAATTGCTGGTATCGAAGGGAATGTATTGAATTCAAAACCGAAAGTAAAACGGAAGAAAAACAGTGCCGAAGTTCGAAAGATAGCAGTCCCGCCACACAGATATTCTGCCCTCAAAGAGCATTGGATGAAAATCTTCAGCCCCATAGTGGAACATATGAAGTTACAGATCAGATTCAATATGAAAGCGCGACAGGTAAGTCCTTAAAAGACCAATTTGTTGCTCTACAAAGTCTAATTGTTTTTTTTTTTTCAATACTGTTAGGTTGAAATTCGCATAAGCCCTGAAACACCAGACATTGCAAACCTACAAAAAGCGGCTGATTTTGTCAAAGCCTTCCTCTGCGGTTTCGAGGTGGATGATGCCCTAGCTCTACTGCGTTTAGACGATCTTTTCATTGAAACCTTTGAAATCAAAGACGTGAAAACGTTGAAAGGCGATCACATGAGTCGCGCAATCGGTCGACTTGCTGGCAAAGGGGGCCGAACTAAGTTCACTATCGAGAACGTCACAAAGACGAGAATCGTACTGGCCGATAGCAAAATACACATCCTAGGAAGCTATCAAAACATACAGCTCGCACGTAGAGCAATTTGCAATTTAATTTTAGGATCACCGCCCAGTAAAGTGTATGGCAATTTGCGTTCAGTGGCCAGCAGGATATCAGAAAGGTTTTGAGTTATAGAAAATAAATGTTTTAATGTTATAAATATATTTTTTCATAATTACATGAGTTAACAAGTGACATAAATATTGACGTGAACTTATTCAATTTAGTTTTGTGAAAATGAGGACTAGTAACATGAACAAGGTGGCCCCAGATAGGACCATAATGCACATCATCTTCCTGTTCTTTCGTTGATACCTTTCCGCTCGCTGTAATTGCCTTAGTCCCTCTGAAACTCGAGTTTGTGTCTGTTCCACATTGTAGTCAATCCGATCAAGAACGGTTCCCTGCTCTTGAACCATGTGGGACAAATCTTTGAAAATATCGTTCAAATCAATAATGGATTTAACAATTTTCGCAACTTCGTGTTCTCTATGTTCCGCTAACTTTGTATTCTCTTCTTCGAAAAGCAGGAGTTGTTGCTGCGTCATACGATGGGAAACAGGCTTTTGGAAGTGCTCGTCTAATTGCTCATCAGTCGTGTCATATAAACCTGCTGCGGTATTAGGTTGAAGAAAATTGTCAAAGCTATCCACATTGTTGACTTTCTGCCGTCCATCTTCATTGAGGTCGATAGTGGTGAAATCGGCGGATTCGAAGAATTGGTTTGACCGTTCCTCTCGCGAATTAAGTTGTTTCAGGTAATTATTTTGACTATTTCTAAATTTCACAGTAAGCTCTTGTAAGGAGAGGAGCAGGTACGTTACCACGTTCTTTGTCAGCCGCTGTTCGGTTTTGTTGCCCGCTCCTAGACTTGATCGGATACACTGGATGTGACGATGCGTTGAAGTTATCAGCTTAGAAATTTCTTGACTTAGGTTTTCTATAAGGGTTTCTTCTTCACAACTGTCATCTAATGTGGGTCGCAGTAAATGCCGAGCATGCAGAGAACCCAGCTCGTCGAGTTTAGGCTTGATCCTGATAAAATGTCAAGTATTCATGTTCAAAGAAGAAAATTAATATTGAATGTTTGAGTACTTACTTAGACATTGTATATTGCGCTTCTTCCAATTTATCTATCCAAACTGGTGGAGCTCCACAATCATCTCGCAGTTCCAGGCCTTCTTCAGCATCATGTAGTGATCGCTTGAGCAATTTTTCCGCATCACTGTTTTTCTATGAATGGATTGTAGGCATGATCGTTTAAAAATTGACTAATGTTTGAAATGATTGTAATTTTATTCAAATTGCAAAAAGTTAGAATACTATATGGGTATATTCAGACCTTTGTTGAGACATATTACAAGAACATGTTTTCAGACAGAAAAGATCATTTTTGTGGTAGATGGCTTGGTTTCAGTTCGACACCCACCATCCAAGGGCTTATCGCATACTATCGTATTCCGAGCAGGTAAATAGGTCCCTAGACTAGTTTGAAATTCCACTTAACTTACAAACAAAACAAAAAAACTTATCGACATTTCTTGCTCCTTGCAATAGAGATGCCATAGTGTTGTTTGTAGGAAGTTGGAAGGAAGGCACGTTACCTAATCACAAATAATTACTTATTTTTAGAGTTACCGGACACGATGTATACTAGAATATTTCTCATTCAATTTTAGGCAAAAAATATTTTTTTTTATTTCTTAACCTTTTAACAGCCACAGACACTTCTAAAAAAATTGCCGACTTTACAATTTTAAAAGCGTAGTAACTTGAAAATTACGATAGGTAAAATATCGGACTAAACGTTCAATCTTAGCTAGGACACCCCTCTAAAATAAAAGAAAGAAAATATCTGTGAAAAGAAAGTAAGCTGGAATTAATAATTCTCCAAATGCAAAAGTATGTTTTTTTTTCATAAAATTTTGGCTCGGATTCACCCATACCTTTACCAAAAATTTATTGTGAACGCGTTGTTACAAATTTAAAAATGCAGAAAATGTCAACAACAATATCTGGTGACCTAACAAAAAAGACAAAAACTAAAACTAATCATATGACGGGTCAGTAGGGGCGCCGTATTGGCTTCCCGAATTTCACAAACCCAGCAGCGTGTAACATCCCCTCGACCTCCCGCTGGTTTCGGGGTTTTCCAGGTTGGTTGTTTATCTTCCAACTTGCCTTCGAATATATGTATGCCATTTACTTTTTGGTGGGGTATAGCGCGTCAGCCAGACTTACGCGCTCTCGCTCGCTGATTACCAGAAATGCTCTTCAGGTCCCCCCACGAATTCAGGAGACGCGGACTCTTCTGCGCCAAGTGCCCTTGCATGGCGTAGCCAGCAATGCAATTGTCTCCCCTCCTTAGCGTGTCATCTATCCATTGCGACTTCCGCCTTCCGATTACAGTGCGTGCGAGTGTCAGGCCTGCGCGCCGACTAAGTTCTTCATTTGAGATTGTGTCAGGCCTGCGTACTCCGATGATATGACGTAGAAAGGTTTTCACGGAGGCTTGGAGCCTTCGAGTAACAATGGAGTTCTTCTTTCTATGTGCTACTTCCATATAGCAACATAATAATAACACTAACACAGAATAGTCTCAATTTGATGTTAGTGTTGAGATAACTGCATTTCCAGATTTTAGACAGGACAGCGAGAACTAATGCGTCCGGCGACATACAGCTCGATGCTTCAGCAGAAACCACGATTCCTACATATACATATTGATCAACGCTTCCGATGCTCTGCCCATTTATTCAGAAAGGGAGAGTACGGTGAAAGTGCAGTCGAGGTGTATGAGGAAAAATGTCATAGTCCATTGAATTCCTCCATATCCTCCGGGCAAGGCAGCATGAAAGACATAACAAAAAGAAGTAATATCGGTGACGGGATGCAACCCTGGCGGGGCGCTTTGGATCTCAAAGTTCTCCGAGATTTTACCTCGATGCAGCATATGATATTTTGCGCCATCATATGTCGTTCTGATAATAATTATTACTTTCTCCGGAATGCCCCTCCTGCATAGAGCACTCTAGATACACTCCCTGTTTACACTATCGAAAGCTTTCTCGAAACCGATGAAGAACAGATGTAGCGTAGAGCTAAACTCCACGCACTGCTCCAAAGTGAGGTGGGTGTTGATGTGGTCAATGCAGGATGTTGATCAAGCTTTCGAAATGTTCTATAATTATTTTACTATTTTTTTTTGCGACGGCAGGCAAGCAGATATCTCTTCAATTGTCACACTTAAAACGTGTGCCCTTTTTGGGAATTTTAACAATCATCGCCTTCTTCCACTCGCTGGAATACATCTTGCATTCCCAAGATTTCCTTAGGAAGGCAGCAGATCTGCAAATTGCAGGTGTAGTGTTAAAAAATTATGTGGAGAGACCGTCAAGCCCAGTGGCTTTACTCCCTTTTGAGTGCCATGGTGGCCGAAATGATTTCTCTTCTCTCTGCTTGGAGGAAAATCCCGTATCTGCATGTTACGGTGACTGGCTATTTCATCTCATCGGATGTGATGCATTTAAGAACCGTAGTGAAGTGTTCCTTCCACTTTTCAGTTGCTCATCATCGTGGATGGAAGGATTTGCGACCACATGCAAGTCCCTTCGCGACACTTCTGAAATCATTGCGTTCTAAGGCGACAGTTGATCATATAAATGGTTGATGCTGAACTTAAGGGAACGCAGCGCCCCAATCCTGCAAAAAATGGCATACGCAACACGCAAGCGAACGTAAGGCGACCATCAAATGATGATCGCTTTCGAGGCCGATGTCAGCGCCTCTCGTGCCGTCGATAAATAGCATTGCACAATTGTGATGCTCCTTAACCTAGATTGAAATCTTGCAATTAGAAGTCTGTCAGAAACCGACTTCCAGGTCAAGAGAGCAAGCCTTGCGGGAGCCGTTAGGAGCAATCCGACACCAGATTCGCGTCTGCTACGATTTGGCTTTCCAAAGTATAAAAGCAGGTTGCAGCAAGTGTGAGAGGGCTACTCCCCAGAGTCCCATCATCTTACTTCACTTAGGACCAGAATGTCCAGCTTATATCGTTGGAATCTCGCTCAAGTAAAATTATTACAATTTTCCGGTTTTACTATAGATTTATTGTGGTTTTTGAAAAATGCAACATCCTTCTTCATTGCTGGTTTTGTACAAAAGGTTTTGTAAATAAAATTGTAAATAAATCTATAGTAAAACCGGAGACTTTATCTTTTAATAGTTTTACTTAAAACGAGCTACTTTTGCTCACACTGGAGAAAGCGGGTATTCTGAGGACCATCGCTACCGTTGTTGAGGAGCGTGCGCACATTCCAGACACCAACCATAGTCCATTTTAGGTAGCCAAAGGTCGTAGATCAGTTTCTATCCGAGGCGGTCCCACAAATTTCTATCCCTTTTAATTGTCTCTTACGACAAGCAGGGAAGACTGAGTGTATGCTTAAGCCCGAACTCACAGGGCACAGCCCACACTTGAGCTTTCGAATTGTATTTCATTCGTCAATTGCCTTCTACCCTCACTGGGTCTAAGACTCCCCTGAGGATTAGATATTCGAAGACACTGATTTTTTACTCTCCGACTTGGTTCGTCGCCCACAGGACACAGTTTTATATATTGTGGACTCTGTTTACCCATGCACATTTCTATATTTTAGAATTGGCAAGATAGGGTAGAATATTGGCCAAGATGATCCGCCGATTTCGTCGAAGTACACTACACTGTCTACTTGTTCGAAGTTGTGTCTTCCCCCTTGTATTAGGAAGGGTAAGCCTCTTTCTCCTATATAGCGGATGTTTTACTTGATAGTTAATACTGTCCTATTACGGCACTTCTCCACCTGGAACATAATCTCGTAGTCAAAACTTGGCCTGAAACCTTGGAACGCCTCAATACCACATTTACCGCCTCTCGAAGGGCTGTTCTCCGCAGATGCGCGGTTTTAGCTCGGAGGAAAGACATCGTGGCAATGTTGTTGAAATTCTCATTCAAGTTGTAAGTTGTTTAACCAATGAAAGTGCGCACATTCCAAGAACCAAGTTTTGTACATATAAAATGGTCAAAGATCCTAACTAGAAAGCCTGCTCTATCTGGCAAAAATACTACTTAAAATTCTTAACAATCACCCCCCAGTGGAGTGTAGGAAAACATTAAAAATACGAGCTTATAACTTTCATTCGACAAACGTACATACCACACAGCAATAGGAAAATTAATTTGAATGCACATCTTAGCTTCTAAATGTTCAGAAGATTAGTCTAATGAATTAGACTCTCATTGTCCATGGAGTATTGAGATATATCTCAGGCATGTTCGCAAATTTACTCGCAAGAAGTTAACTTTATTTTCTACTCGAAGTAAGCGTAAGTGTTGTTGACATCGGGAATGATAGGCCGAACATTGAACGACCAGAAAACGATGACTAAGGTGGTTTCATTTACATTTTTTGGTCAAGGAAGATGGACAACAATTTGAAGTTTCCTCAGGCTCGCAGTCGAAGCTTCATAACAAGATTATTGAGGCGCCTAGAAGTAAAGGACTGAGTTAAAACTTTAGAGCTTCCCAAAAATGTGTGCCCCTTGAAAATGATTTATGGGACTCCTCATCCAAACCCATTCGATTGGAATTTTCTTCATAAAAGTAATAAGATAAAAAGCGACCAAATCATTCAATGTAGTTCGCTTTACTGGATCTATAATGCCTGGCATTCCCTAAGTGCAGCGCTAGAGCCCGCATCCCATCCCATCCAAATCAGCCGTAAGCAATGCAGGAGACACAAAAAACATATTGTTGTAAGAACCGAAATACTTACGTGATCTGGATAAATGTTTCGGTTTTTGATTGCGTTATTTCGCATTATAACAAACACTTCACTTAAATTCCGTGACGTCATTTTCGATCAAGTCCAGTTTCCCTACTTTTCCTAAAAACTATGGAATGCGTAGGTATCTCAAAATCGATAGCAACAAACCCTCTGTGATCCAGCCGTCACCTCTCAACTTCGACTGTCACTTTGGCAGGTTGGACTTCAATCAACAGGATTTGTATGTGGATCTATCTCTTTCTTCCATGACATTTCGATTTGTCCAGGCTGGGCCTTTATAAAAGTTCGTTTCAGGAAAATGACATTTAGTTGGAAACCAATAATTAATAATAATGCCAAGTGAATTTGATCAGCACAAGATATGATTTTGAGGCAAAGGAAAAGCTCCTGGAAATATTTGTTAACTTTAGAAGAATATTTGCTCACTCCTCCACTACACGTCCACCAAATTTCCCATGTCATTTCCCAACTTTTGTTCCTCGCTGTATACAGTAGAACCGTTAAGTCCCCCCTCCCGTAAATAATTGAACTAAAGAGCATTTCTTATCAGCTGCTTTCGTTTCACGGTTCAAAAACTTTCCCGAGAACGGATTTTATGCTATTTTCGAGTTAACTGTTGGCTGAGGTGTTAGGTGAGTTGAATTTCTTGTAACTCTGGCTTCTCAACCATAATAATTTTTCGGAATCATACTCGTAATTTACGCATTGTTCGGACAGATTCCTAATTGCCGGGTGTATTTTCAGATAATCGGACTTTGTGAGGGAACCAGAATAGACTATTCTAACAAAGAAAGTAAGTGCGTAATAAGGCGGCCAATTATTTCAAGTGGAGCGAGTTGGTTTCAAGAATGTTGCGTTTTGCGCTTCTTCTGGCGTTAGGCGCCCTGGCCATCGCAGAGGACCTGCATCCATTGTCACAGGAATTTATTGATGCCATCAATGAAAAAGCAACGACATGGAAGGTACGTTGAAGGTGTAGAATTTTTACCTTAGTCATCTTTTCTAATTTCGGAACTTCATTAACAGGCAGGAGCGAATTTCCATCCTTCTACACCTGTAGCCACCCTCAAACGTCTAATGGGAGTCCATCCTGACGCTAACAAATTCAGACTTGCAGAGCAGGCTCCGTTTTTTGGCGATTCGGAAGATTTGCCGGAGAATTTCGATTCTCGCGAAAACTGGCCGGATTGCCCCACAATCCGTGAGGTTCGGGATCAAGGCTCGTGTGGATCTTGTTGGGCCTTTGGAGCCGTTGAAGCGATTTCAGATCGGGTGAGTAGTTTCCTGTAAATAGTCCAGGTTCGCGCTATCGCTTTAGATGTTTAAATATATTTTGCGAGATAAGCAGAAGAAATCAATAATGTGTGGCTTGGTGAATCATACATGCATACATTTCTTTGTGCCTTCTGCTTAGCTCGAACATAATGTTTATTCGACTACAATCCATACAATTTGAGCGGGCGGGGTGTATGCGGGTAAACCGCGATTGAATGTTATTTGATTATTCACTGGCGAGCTTGCTGTTCTCCCTAAATACATCCCACAAATAATATAGAGTTGTCGCATGATTCCACGATTGAAGAACTGTTTCCAGATTATTTCCTACGACACCTTAGCCGTTCAGTGTAATGCTTACGTTCGATTATTTATTTGTCGTGTTCGACTAATTGTCGAGTTGTGTGTTTTGAATGTGATTGTGGATAATCACCAGCAGGTCAATGCGATAGCCTCTCGTTCCATGAAACCTTACAACAAAAAAAATATTTTCAATACATAATCATTATTGAGAAGCGATGATTAACTGATCCACAAATACAAATGTTTATTGTTCTTTAGTGGCTTCGGGTAAGAATATGATCAAATTTATTCACTTCGTTCAGCAGAATTCTTAAGAAACGTGAGTATCGCTATTAATTTACAGTCCAAAGTTGGAAAAACTGCGTTATGCAAACGTAGTTTACAAATTGATGAATTTTGTAGATATCTCTCAATGAGAATCGCCGCTTATTTATTAGTTCATTAAACGAATTTTACAATCTCATGTAGATAATAGAAACCGCTCCCGAAGAATAAGCGACTCGTTGCTATTCTTCTCTTTGGACACAATTTGCTGCGCATATGTTTTTTTGTGATTAAACATTTTCATGACGTGAAAATTCATTGGCAAAACGAACATATCAAAGTAATCGAGAAAGTTGGTAAAATAAAAAGGACTCGACAGACCAGGTCGCTTTATCTGCTTCCCACTGATTTCAAGGAAACTTCCGCATTAATATCTAAAGTGGCCATTCAAGTGCCAGTCTAAAGAGTAGTTTAGCAAGGTTACACGCTAGTTGAGATTGCTTCTTGACTACACGATAGCGATTGAATGATGAATGAAACTTTTATTGCACTTTAGCTAAACAAAGTGACATTGCGTCAAATATAGAATCAAGGAACTATCGGTCCACTTGCATTGATGGACAAACATAAGAGGCTGCAAACAATTTGAATGGAATTTATTTACTGTGTATACGCATTTCAGTACAATTTAACGACTTATATTAGGTCCGTCTTCTGCTATTTATGTTTAATCGCTACTACGTCTCTTATTTACTGGTCATATAATATGTAACTAGGCAAACAAGGAACACCACGAAGTCAGGATTAGGGTGAAATTTAAAGGATACTTTTATCGTTGAATAATTAATGTTGGGTAGATATCAGGTAATTATTACCAGCTGTCTGGTTTGTTAAATCTGTGAGTAGCCTTGCTTGAATAGTACCTTCTTCTTTAGCTTTTGTCCCGTTCAGAAGCGGAGTCGGCTCGTCTTGATCGCGCCATTTTGCTCGGTCATATGCCAGATCTGGATGGAGCCCAGAAGCTCTCAAATGAACTTTAACGTATCAAGCCAACGTCGCTTTCGTCGGTCCATCGACTTCGAAGTGTGAGTGAGTGAGTTTTTATCAACGAATTATATGTCCATACTAAGGAAGTCACTTCTCTCGCAATTACTCGACGATCGCTGCAACTCCATATGGGTCGCGGTAGTCCTCATTTCAGATCTGATCATAAGATACGCTACTGGTCCAATGCAACATTACCGCGAAGTGGCGTTCGTTGTCTTTTATAGTTGGCCAACACCCAGGACCATAGAGGTTGACAGGGCGAACGACACTGCGTACATTTTAAATTTGTGATGCTCTTTGATGCATCAATCACATTTAATCGATCGAATTATATTTTATGAATTTATATTTGCACATTCAGCTGGACTGCTTTTGTTGTTTACATATTGGAACGATAGTGTTTTCTTGCTAATCAGATGGTGTTCTACCCTCCTCACTGAGTCACATACGCTTTCCAGAGCTCAGAGCTGTTGCTTTCCCCTATTTCTTTCTTTTGATTTCTTCCTCGACTTCAGCGATACTGACAAATGTAATTGCTCCAAATGTTGGCAATACTTGTGGAAGCGGAGGATACTTACGTGGAAATCTTGCCGAAATATGTCCGTCATTTGTCCGTCGCTGCATGTCGATTAGTAATCGAGCATCGGTCTTGCCATTAACGATACAGAAGTCTTCGTAATCCTGCGTGCGTTGATGTCAGTTATTAACAAGTGGGCACGTTGGTATCGATTATCAACAAGTAGGTAAAAATCTCTCTCACTATCTCGAACTACAAATTTATCGTAAAGTTCTTTATAATGAACCGTTCGGGTAACTTCAATCGCTTTCTTTGCGTTATGGAATCCCTCAAAGATGGTAAGGTCGACACCATATCGCGCACGAATTTCTTACAGAGTGCAAATATCAATAAAAGGTGTATTGAAGGTTTCTTGTGAGTTACTGCGTCTTTTCAGTGAGGGTACCAATATTTTGCAGTAATTTACTTACGTCCTAGCGCCATCCATGAGGTGAACGCCATAGCATTTCTCAGAGGCTTTTTACTTAACACGATCATTTTTCGTTTTTTGTTTTTTTGTACCAACATTGAATGCGTTTTCTTGGTTGGCCTCTCGTTGGACCTGTCATAATGAAGTAACTCCAACTATAATTTATCTCTTTCCCTAACTTCAGCTTTTTATTTTTGTTTTACTGAGGATGGTGCAAACTACGTTGCGCCAAACCCACCTTCTTCATCTGGGCTTGGCACCAGCATACTATGTAAATAACATGGCGGAGTTCGATGCATATGAGTTCGTAAGGCTTTCTCGTTCGCCTAGTTTCCTGTCGTTGTTGCATTTCCTAATTATCTTCACATTGCTCCATGTAATGTTATGCCCTTCCACCTTCCCTACTATCGATTTCGGAGATATGCTCTTTTTATTTCTCCTAGCCGTCTTAACTTCTCTCGTATCCCTATCAATATACCAACGGACCAGTCTTATGGTTTATCTTCTCGCAATCTGGATATGTTACTTAATAGGATATACCATCTGAAGTGGCAACTGATAAAGCAAAGTCCATCGGATTAAGATCAGGGAAATACGGTCGTTACATTTTCGGTGAAATCTACTCTTCTTTTGCCTTGTGAGCTGACGCGAAATCATGCTGGAATAGATATTAATAATAATAATAATAATCACTTGCCCATGATACTAAAAAATCCGCAAGAATTCATTCTTGATAAACTGCAACGTCTACTTTCCATCCCTCAGACACAAAAACTCTTAACTTGCTATGTTGTAAATTCACTTCTAATTCATTTTGAAAATCCGTGACAATCTTGTGTGTGAAATTTCCATTGATCTTGTCATTTGATTGACGCCTTTGGCCTTTGGGAGATCCTAGCCTGGTTTGATCAGATGTATCTTAATCGATGGCATCATGTCGATTTGCAAACTTTCCATCATCTTTTTTGGCGAAGCTGCTTACTGCGTGGCTCCTTCTTCTCTTCCTTTTGTCGTTGTTAACGGGAGATGTTTTACTTTTTTCCTAATGAGATCCTCAATAATCGATGGTCGGAGGCTATTCTTAACCCTGGCATGAATGATGTACTTTTTCTATGTTTTGAATCTTTCAGCAGTCTGAAGCACTCCGAACAGTCTATGGATAAATGCATAGAACGGTGCCATTTTTCGTGGAAGTGATTTGAACTTTACGTAATCATTCTCTGTGACTGGGCGAGTTTCCTATGGATGTCACTGATTACTGCCGACTAAACTCTCACCTGGGGAAACTAGGGATATCTACGGATAGATTTATGCGGGGTTGAAATGGTAAAAACGACGTCCTCATGTCTGGTCCAGAGTTTAGAAAGATGGCGTTTGGACTGTAAATAACTCTTGATCCTATGCCTTTTAATGCCATGGACGTGGGATTTTCCCTTAATAGTCACTCGTACAGGTAAAGGAGTGCTCCTTCTCCGAGATGCTTGGAAAAAGGGCGTCTGCGTTGAATAAAAAAGACTAATCTACCATCTGGCAACGTAAACGCCATATCCTTGAGTTTCATGATGAGGTTGTCTCTATTCCTGTTGGATCTCCCAGAGTCTAATCCACTCAATTCGTTGAATCTACCTATTAGTCATTTGGCCATATTCTGCGTAAGCGAGTTTGTAGTTGCTATAATTTTCCAGAATGAGACCCTACAATGAAAAATATGCTCAGTGCATAATCGCTTCGCAATGACTAACTTGTTTATTATTCTTCAGTCGCTTTGATATAAAACTAGTGCAAAGTCATTCACTTAGTTCAGTAGAATTCTGAAGAAACTTGAGAACTGTTTTCAATCTACCGTTCAATATTGCGTTATGCAACCAGTTTATGAACTGGTTATATTTCTCTATCATAGTCATCACTTACTTATTGTTCTTTGGGTTTTTTCCTTCAATAAATTTTACAGTATCATTTAAATATGATTAAATATGGTCAGATTTTTAACAACAAGCCACTCATTGCTATTCTTCTCTTTTGGAAATATTACCAGAGTAGATTTAATATAATATGATAAAAGACAAGCTTTTGAAAATGGATGCAGAAACTCATGAAAGGGAAGATGCGTTTTGACGCCTGTCCGAAATTTCTGACATCAAGCTAAATCTACTTAGGCCCAATCACCTGATATAAGTTTACGACTACAACAAAATCTACAAGAAAAAATAAAACTGGTTGGTTTAAAATTGAGAACAGATGGCTAGATGGATGCTTAAATGCAAGACTTCTTTACCAATCAGAGAAACAGAAATAACTAACTAAAAAACGTAAAGATTTAATATGCAACTCGCAAATACAAGTGAAAAATCCCATCTAGGATGAACATTTATGAAACGTAACTAAGGGGCAGCTGTTTATCTATAGTAGCATAAAAAACACCAATGGCAATGAGTTATCTGCGATGTAGCACTTTTTGTTGTTAGTAGAATACGTCACTGGCTCATTTAGACTCATCACCGCCGGATTTGAAACAAAGTATCGTTGCTCATCACTTGGGCGGCTTTTTTTCAATAATGAACGCTATTGTAGATGAGTAGGCAAAAGACATAATTCTAATTAGCGGATTTAACGCTAAATTAGGAGCCGACAATAATAACCGCAAGCATGTCACGGAAAAACCTAGAATTGGCAGCTGAAGCACGAATGAAGATCTGCGAACTGAGCTTAGTGGAAGTCACGGTAAGAAATCAGTTGGACTCTGCTTTTACACAAAGCAAGCTATAAGGCATTATGTGTCTCACCAAATCTTAATAGCTGTGTGTAAAATGGAACCGACTTCTTATATGTGAACAAGCGTGCTTGATACAAAACACAAACGAAATGCAAATCTAGGAAGTAATCTCCTTTAAGTAATCGTACAAACTCTAATAAAGCCGAAATCGTATCCGATGTTATAAGGAAATTGTTGAAGGGAAAACAACAACAACCCGCAATTCGGGAAAGATAAGGAACGGCTCCACAAATGGCATGAACACTTCAGCGAAATTATATCGCAGCACCAAGCCGTTGTTGATAAATTCACCATTGACTGAAGAATTCTTAAAAGCAACGCCATCAAGAAGATGAAAAGCAGTCAAGTGGTGGGGATTGCTATCATATCTGCTGACATAATTAAAGTTGGTGCAAATAAACCTGCTGGGCATAGTGCAACTTGCAACGAAGTCCTACCTAACAGCTTCTTTAAAATATTAAATAAAACGGAAAAGACGAGCTCACTATCAAATTGACTAGGCACAAACCACTTTTGCAGTCTAAGGATAATTATGGACCAACCAAACAATCCTGTTAAACATCGTCTTTGTTTCTTTGGCAATAGGCCATCAGTATATTGATCGAATGAATTCGTTCATATATCCTGGCTACATTACGGTAGATAGTGCGGATAACGACATTGAGGGAAGCAATTCAAAATCTTTCCAGACTAAGAAGCATCTGGAGATTAAAATCATACGACCCTGTCTGCTCCTGACGCTACTGAAGTAATATTAATTTTCAGTGTCAGTAGAGATCAGAATTAACCACTTGGCCAGGCTGGACTAGGTCCACTAGCAAAGGAACATTCATTACCTTTTTCCTCGTGAATCCGGGCTTTGCGATCGTTTCTGTAACTCTAGATTGCTTCTTCTGTTTGTTCGATGTTATTACATGTGATCCTTTTCGCATCTCGAACGCCAATTCGTGTCAACAGTTACCTGTTTTCACCGTTTTAGCAGCTGTTGAATTTCGAAGGAACAGCTCATATCAAACCCATAATTCACGCACAAGCAGAAAAATTGATTAGGTAATATTGTTTCATTCGGGGCCATATTTTGTAATGGAACTTTTTTTGAGAGATAGTGGGGGAGAGCCCTCCAGAAAGTGGAGTATATAATAGGAAATCCTATGTCACGTAATTTTGAGCCTGAAAATTTATGAAACGTAAGAGGAATGCAGAACAATATTACTTATTTAATATTTAGGGTGAGTCACGGGAACCAAGTGGTCTTGAATTAGTAATAAAACATTCAGTTATTAGGTAAGAAAAATTTATTAATGTAATATCGTATATAAAAGCATCAGATATGAAATCTGATGGCCATTTTCGTTGTATTGACGTCGGTAAACAAAACTAGCTTGAACCCTCTCCAGCAGGTCTCCATCGATTTGAGTGATTTCTTAACGAGTTCTATATTACGAGACAGACAGATCATAGGCACGCGACTTAAAAAATCCAAAGAGAAAGAAATCATATGCAGACAGGTCAAAGGCTATAAGCTATAAAACATCCCCATATCTTGAAATAAGATTTAGGAAGCAGGTTACGAAGAACTGCCATGGACGCTTTGACGAAGTGTGCTGTAGTCCCATCTTGTTGAAACCATAGTCATGAACTATAGTTATTCGTCGTAATTGAGGAATAAAAAAGGTGTTCACCATATTAACATAACATCCAGATGTGTCTGTAAATTAACGACCATTTCCTTAAAAAAAATATGATACGATGACGCCTAACTTTTCATTGGGAACCAAAATGTTACTTTGGCAATATGCAGAAATTCGTTGTAGATTTCCGCCAGCCCAATAACGACTATTCTGTCTGTTAACAGCCCCATCAAGGTGAGAATGGACTTCTGTACTCATTACCACTAATATGTTTTCATTCTATTCATAAAGAGTGGGCATACGTTGTGCGAAATTTGCTCGTTGGGGGTATTCCATTACATTCAATTTCTGTAGAAACGCTATTTTATATGGATGGAAATGTAATACGCTATGCAAAATCCTTCTTACAGTAGCATTACTAATTTTAGGTTCAGTTGCGACGTGGGTTTCGAAGCACTGCTTGGCTGATTTTTTTCACGTTTTCCGGAATACGCACATTCGGTTAGGGATCAGGTGGTTTCTTTTTCAATATTAGAATGTTGAAATGTTGCCGAAATCCATGCTGGACTGCAGTTACCTACTCCCCATATCTAATAAAGCGATCATACGTAAACATACGTTGTCCTAATGTCCACAAGACAAGGAGTGGATTACGCGCGCCGCACATCTAACTCCTTTTATAATGGTCGACTACCACCCGTTATAAGTACAGGTTGCATCTATAAATTTTGTAACACTGAGTCGTTTGCACTGTATTTATCACAGGAATTTCCGCAAGAGTCTTATCTAGATGTATTTCTTCTTTATTATGAATTGCTGCCAGTGCTCCACTGCATCTGCCTGCATGTCCTGTGGTCCTAAAATTATTTCCCTGTGAAATGCTTTTCGCGACGGGAACTGAACAATGGCTGGAGTAAACTAGTTGTATCTGCATGTCCATCTGTTCAAAGGGTCTTCTAGAATTCAAACGTCAGTAGCTCCTTCTTTCCTACTGAATTTCTCTTTATGCTGCTCTATAACTATAATTTAAACTCGGCTCATTAATTGATAGAACGCAATGTGAGAAAACTTGTTTCTCCCAGTCCATACTCCGGCTCACATTTTTCGGACCATCTTTAATTTTCACCTCGTCTGATAATGGAACCAGATCTTCAATCTTCGCAATTGTAAGCTTGCGCACGGGTGGAGTCGAGCGATGATTAAAAATCTATTAGGCTTCATCGAATAGAGGCTATTTGTTTCGAACTGCGGGCGGATTCCATCAACAGATATTTTTCGATGAAAAATGAGATATCATAGAATGATGGATATTAAATAATATTTTACTGAATTACTACGTTAGCGCTTTTAATGTAAATCATCTCAAATTGAACTTTGCTTGAAGATTTTCCTGTTGGTAATCCTATTTTTGTGAATTCTGTTTAATTGCAGATCTGCATTCATTCTAATGCTACAGTTCATGCGCATATTTCGGCCGAAGATCTTTTGTCATGCTGCCATTTATGCGGTTTTGGATGTAACGGAGGATTTCCTGGTGCCGCATGGAGCTACTGGGCTAGGAAGGGAATTGTCAGTGGTGGCCCATATAGCTCAAAGCAGGTAAGAAACTATTATGCTGCAGCATTTTTGAGTAGAGTAAGAAGCATCAACTCTTTCCTAGGGTTGTCAGCCTTACGCTATTGCACCATGCGAACATCACACAACTGGCAATCGCCCATCATGCGAAGGTCAGGACAGTAAAACACCAAAATGCCAGCATGTTTGCCAAGCAGGATACAAAATCCCATATGCCAAAGATAAACATTTCGGCAAAAAGACATATTCGGTTACACGAAATGCAAAGGCAATTCAAAAGGAGATAATGGAAAATGGACCCGTTGAGGGAGCTTTTACAGTCTACGAAGACTTCGTCAACTACAAGGAAGGTATGTCGGGAATTGCATGACTTCGTATATCTACAAATCAAAGCCATTTTCTCATTTTATTTCTTTCAGGTGTTTACAAACATGTTATGGGCAAAGAACTTGGCGGACATGCTATTCGAATCCTCGGTTGGGGTGTAGAGCGAAACACACCATATTGGCTCATTGCCAACTCATGGAATACTGATTGGGGCGATAATGGATTTTTCAAGATCTTGCGAGGCGAAGATCATTGCGGCATTGAGTCAGCAATTTCTGCTGGTTTACCTAAATTTGACTAAATTTCGAAGAGTGCTTACTACTGTGAAACATGAATTTCACTTTGAATTGTGATCAACAACGAAAAAAAAATATTCTAGGTTAAAACAACCAATAATTTTGTAGTTCAATTGTATCATCCCGAAATCTCTCTAATATGAATAAATCATGGTGTAGAAATTTAATGATTGGTGTTTTTTATTTTTTCGTAAGTCTGCTCAATGAAGGGCAGAATGAAAGTTGGGAGCTGATCGCAATATGGTCAATCTGGTTAGATGTTCGTTACCAGTCAGTCGAAACCCAGCTGACCGTTTGGCCTCATGATGAAAGTTGTAGAAGCCTACAAACCTTTCACCAATTGTTGTTACAGTTATCAAGCCTTCCCATCGAATATCCGAACAAATTGGAATTTAGATCGCCCATCACACCTTACCTTTAGGAAACCTCTCCTGGAATGCGTTCTTCATAGGAAGCATCCTTGTTTACTATTTCGGCAATCAGTTGGTGGGTAGCACTGCATAATTTTCATGCCTCTTGAACTGGACCGGGATCTTGTAGTCAAGAGCTTGTCAAAATTCGGGTCGCGGGCCATGAGAGCGCGACTTACACTATTCGTCAACAATAGTCCGACACCGGATGCACGTATGCTACCACTTAGTTTTCCAGAATAGAATAGCAAGTGTCGTAATCATAAATCGTTTTCGATAGCAAAAAGGCTGTAGCCGTGAGGCTCCGAGGCGTAGTTGACATTTTCGTAGCAATAAAATTTTACAATTTCTTTTAGTCACCTTTTAGAATAAGCAGGAAATACTTTCAGTGCATTCTTAAATCCCTGCACAAAGGTAACAGTCACACAATTCTCTCCAACCAGGACGAAGGTGTCCTAGTAAAACTTCCCCGAATTGTGATCAAAGACAGGCTAACTCCATGCTCCTCAGCTCGCTTCGACTGCAAGGTAACAACAGGACCAAGACTGTGGCGCATTAAGTACTCTCAGGGTCAGGTAAGTGATAATCCTTTTGTGACGAGGATGTTGGCGGGGCGAGGGTACTGTCTCCATTCAGATATTCTAACTGCTGGTGCCGGGCGCAGTTTAAAATGATCCTATTGGCTTCCTACCAAATATTGAACTGATGTGCGTACGTCGAATTTCGATTTGTAAAGAGAGAAGATGGATGACTTTAATTTTTAAGAAACCGTCTTATTAATGACTGGTAGATGGCTTCAATATGAAGTTCATTTTTAAATTTAAGTTGGAACGTTTAGAACAAAAGGGGAAATCAACATTGACATGTAACAGGGAAAAATTCATTGCTAAGGCTCTGCCACTGACTTTAAACCCTATCTTTTCCCTTTTCAGCACTTCTTTCTTAATATGAATATATAGAGGTTGAGCCAAACGTAAGGCATTTTATAACGGCCATCCAGTTAAGAAAAAAGTTAAATATAACTGAACATAAGTTAGTACAGTAACCGCTTGAAATTTAGAATTCGCAGAAATTGGAAAAGCTAGACAATTAGAGGAAAAAAATTAGTTACATATTCCTAGAATAAATGGTTCTAATTTCCAAGCTAAGAATTCGTTTTCTGTTTCTTATGTTTTATTTCCATGTTTGCGCATTCACTGACCGACTTCAGAAATGGTTCTCCCGCCGTAGGGAGCCTTCAAGTCAGGGAATTCCTTTCATTAACGCCAGGGGAGGGGACAGAATGAGTTATTAGTTCAAAGAACTTCACCCATCCAGTTCATCCACTGGTCAAGCATAATTTTTCTTGTGAAAACAAGAACCCGAACGTTTCAGGCAACAGGTCTCCAGACAAATGTTGCTCGGAGAGAGTCTCTCTCTATGATTTTAAAACTCTATAATCAACTCATCGATTGACACGTAACACACGCTCGGGATTTCCTTCTTAGTCAAGATGACTATTTCGGTTTTTCCGTATTTCAGATATATAAATTCTTATTCGCGCTTAAAACTGGGACAAATTGCACCAATTGGTTCTCCAGGTTAGGGTTTGAATAGGGGTGGCAACCCTCAACGGAAAACAGAGGTTACGAAGTCACGAAAGGAGCCTCCGGACGGATTTTACAACGACCCGGCTACGAAAATGGACTAATGATTTGCACATTTTCTCATAGAACGTGCGCTCCCTGTACAGATCGCCCAGCAGCTAGTCGATACCCTGTTTCAATATAAGGCTGATGTAACAGCGTTACAAGAGGTGTGCTGGACAAGGGCCAGTTTCTTGGAGGAGAGGCATCCAGTAAATTATGCGCTCGGAATAGATATTCTAGTCAGCCGAAAAATGAAACCTGCTGTTATCGGTGGAAGACTATGCACTCTGCGTTTACAAAGCAAATTTCGTAATATTAGCCTTTAATGAAGGGAGACTGCAGAGTCGGAGAAAGATACCCTCTATGGAGCAATAGACCGGACTCTCGCAGCCTGTCCCAAGTATGATATCAAAATTATACTTAAAGATTTTAACAGTCAAGTAGGGACGGGGCCCGTATATAGGCGATACGTTGGCTCCCAACATCATCAACAGCGCAACAACCGGTATCCGGTCTAGGCCTCCCAAAGCGTACATAAAAACACCAATGATAAAAGTTGTTAGAAGTACCTAGTTTGAGCGGTAAGCGGTCCACAAACATACAAGGGCCTCTCGACTTTGAAAGCATTGACAGACCAGTTTGTTTGGAGAAAAGTACCGCCCTTCCTGTGTTCAATTAACTGTTAAACACCGTCAGTGATGGTTTGGGGAGTGGTAGTGAACAAAAGTCCTTGACTCATGCACTTTGTAGTAGGCAGCAAAAACCAGCAACAATATTTAAAAGTCCTAAACGATAGTCTTCTGCCACTTAAACAACGAATGGAAGGCTACGGAGACTCTACAATCTTTAGGCAAGGGGTTTTTGTCCACTTTTCCTTGACCACCCAAGTCTCCTGATATCAATCCAATTGAAAATGGCTGGAGTGTTTCAAAACAAACCATTAACGAGAGGCAAAACCCTGCTAAGTGTTTATAATTCGATGGCACTGCACTGCACTTGGTCGCAGTAACAAAAACGACAAGTTGGACGATGAATGTAAGCAATGTCCTCTCAAAGAACGTGGGCACGCGCAGAGACCTATCACAAAATTTCGTGGAACGGAGAAGTAATTTCACAAACGGAAAAAGGGAGCCTTGGAGAACCAACAGGTCGGTGAACTCGAAAAGTATATTGAGCAACCGAACCAGGCGCAGAAGTTTTACCAACAAGTCAGCAAAGTGAAGCCTTGTACACCTCGATGCTCATTCTGTCGAGACAAAGAGGGAAATTGACATATTGGACATATTGGAGTGATTGGCTGAACACTTTGAGAAACTGCTCAACAAAACCACGGACAAATGATGCCGTCAGCAAGCATAGAAGAAACCGTTCATGCAATTCATCGTATTAAAAACTAGAAGTCACCAAGGACCTATAGGATTACAGACGAATTGGTTAAATATGAAGGCAACCAGTTAAACCAAGCGGTTCATCAACTGATGATCAAGGACAGCGAATCAGTGACGACTGGCAACCAGGTATTATCTGTATACTTAAAAAGGGAGACATCAAGTAATATAGCAATTATAGAGATATCACGTCGCTGAGTACCATCTATAAGATATTCTCTGCTATCTTGTTAGGCAGGATAGCCAGATCACACATCACACACACATCCTCTTATACCCTGCGAGAGTCAAGATACTTTTCAAGTCCACCGAACTATTGACCTATGCTAACTACAACCCGTGATATATAGCCCTTTATCCAGATCAAACAGATGGTACGAGATCTTGGGTTGCACGTTAATGAAGGCAAGAAGAAGCACGTACTGGCAACGTTAGCACCAAAAACAAGCCAACCAACAGCATCAAATAGTACTGGTCAAACGAGAACAAGAAAGAAATAGATAATTCCGCCTACCAAGGGTCGAAAATCCGATAACAGCTATAACGATGAAATTCGGGCACGGATTTTGGCTGCCAACAGAGCCAATTTCAGCTTACAAAAACTTCTCCGCTCGAAATTCTCACCATATGGTCAAAGCTGTTCAAGGCAATGATCTTAGCACCCTTCATATATTCCTTGGAGACTTGAGTTCTTAGCAAGAAAAATTGCGAACTCTCAGTGGCGTTTGAGAGAAGAATCCTCCAAAGAATTTTAGCCCCCTACATGAGGATAGACGATTCCCTAGCCTCCATGACGTTGACATTATGATACCACGATCGTTGTTAATAAAATCCGGCTCAATAGGTTGCGGTGGGCGGGTCCCATAATACGTATGAGAGAGGATGATCCAGCCCAGAAAGTCTGTAAGGAGAATATCTATGGTAGAAAAAGAAGATGTGCCAGACCCGATGACATAGGCCAGACAGCTTTTAGGGGTATCGAATTAGTGGACCCAGGCAGGCCTAAATCCCATACCGGTTGTTGCGCCGTTGATGATGATGATATATGTATAAATGGAACCATCAAATATACAAATATTTTTACATAAAATGTCCACAAAACGTTTTATACTAGAAGTTGAGAGTTTACTACTTTCCGATTTGTTCTTTCGTGTGTTAGATACGTATATGCTGCGTGAGAACAAATATAAGTAAATTTGTTCAGATTTTTCAACTTACAGTGAAAGTACGTGGTCTTCCCTGAAAACGAAAAATGACAGCAATGTCTGTCTGTCTGTTTTCCATGAAACTTGTTTTCCATGTGTACAAGAACTTAAATTAATTGAAAACATTTCCAAGAAGTTTATTTAATATATAATTTTTCATTGTTACTTCATAGTATGGATAAATCACAAAGAAGCAAACAAACAATAAAACGATTTGGTTGTACATACAATACCTTATATGGTTCAGATTCGATTTGATTGTTAACAAAAGTTATGTGTCTAATATTTCACCGGAAAAATTTATAAGTAAAAAAACCAACTATCTATTATCCTCGGCAATGATTTGTGTTTTCTAACATTTCGTTCACCCCTGCGTTCATGATTTCAAATAGTTTGCATTGCTATTACTAATTATGGAGATGAAAAATAGTTTTTATAATATTACGATAGATATTCCATAGAAAAGACTTATAAATAATGATAATGTTTATTCAAAATGGCTTAAAGATTAAGGAGATAGTATCGTCGATTCTCTATAATATAATTTAAAAGCATGTGCATATGCATTGAGGAATTATTAGTAAGATCAAATAATTTACTTTGATAGTGCTACACTAAAGGCTGTGGTACCTACATAGTATTAAAATATGCAACTCTTCCATTTGCAAGGATTACAAAACTATCTCAGGGTGCAGTAACCTTACCGTAAGAAACAAGCAACCCGTGGGAAATTTAAAAATATGCAAAGTAATTTGCAAAGTACTGCAAATTGTAATCTTTCGAACAACCCAATTAAATTGTTCTTTTCTTTTATTTGTTGATACCTTAGATAAATATTTTCTGTGAATAAATTTATTATTGATTATGTATAAACCATTATTTTTGTGGTTTTACAATATTTCTTCTGTATACGTTGAGATTCATTGATACTCTTTTGTAGATTTGGCAGTTTGTTTAAAGTTGTGCTTTGTTTCGTTCATAAATTGTTATTGATGTTGACGGAACCATTTTAAGGTAGTTTTGTGGTAGCTGTTTGTAGTAAGTTTTACAAGAAGGGCTAAAAGTAGTTATAAATATTGCAAAATTATTTTTTATTTGTTTATTAAACTTAACTGGATAAACCTCAATTAACATTTAATTCGGACATTTTAGTATAAATTTAAATTGTCACAAATGCTTTAGCGTAAATGTGAACTGTCTTTCGCGACAACTTGGGGATAAATGAAAGTATCATTTTGATGCTTTTACACTTCGAGTTTCTTTTAATTACCATGAAGTTTAAAATGTTCTGCATTTCAATTATTTTTCAATTTAAAATAAAGTGGTACTCACATCCTGGACTAGACAGTGAGGTGTGAAAACGGAAGATACTAACCGCCAGGAGGGGATGATTGTAAAGTTGTTTTTGAAAAACAATTTGATGATATTGAAGCGAACAATAACTATTGTATGAAAACCTAATGTGGACTTATTTCCGAATATAGCAACGCACGGACTTCTTGGAATTATAATAATAACAATATTTGATGGCCTAATAATCCAAATTATATCTGTTCCTTGAAGCATGTTTGAGCACCCGTTGAAAATACAGTAACAGTAGACTCGCAGGCAATGTGATCGCCATTGCGCTGATTTGACTGAGGACATCTAGTTACAATACAAACCCCAATTTCTCTGTATAAGACTTTGATAGATAAAAGTCCAATGTCAACCACAATTTCTGAAAAAAAAATTGCCCAAGATCTGGATCTACCAAGGGGAAAAGATACCTCCGAAATCATTGGAATAGAAGGACGTAGCCAATAGTTTCGTGCTAATCCCGACATAATATTCTGGTCTAGGTTCAATGAGCCATTTGCATTCAACACTAAGAAACATTATGTGCCGCCTATCATTTTATCAAAACTTGCACCTGAAGACAAAAATACGAAATTGACTGATCCATATTTTTTCAAGACCAGTAAAATAGACATCGTTCTAGGTGAGTACGCGATAAGGGTGTTTTTGGCAAGTGAGGGGCCTTCGACTGGGCGCCGTTTCAAAAACTTTGCAATGCCCCCAGAGCATGGTGTCAATGATGCTTTAACTAAGTGGATCTATGTTAACGCAGAGATTGCTGTGTGCTTAAGTGGGTGTTGCTCGCTATCTAACAATAGAAGCAACGAAAGGCTGGCCCCAAGGAGATGTGCTATCGCCAGTTCTGTCGAGTATGTTGATCGACTCACTATTATGCGGACTGTAAAATTCGTTAATAGACGCACCAGCTAATGCAGCCGACATGGCGGTGCTAGTTGGTGATCGAGGTTTCTGCACCATGTGTAGAAATATAAAACGCGCCGTTGATTTGATTGACAAATAGTGCCTTAGACATGAGCTTTCAATAATACCAAATAAAACTGTAATATTATTTACAAAAAGGGGGAAAATGAATGGCTTTTGCTTTCCAAAGATAAGGAGTACAACCCTTCAACTCACCGAAGAAGTGAAATATCTCGGACTTATTCTAGACAAGAAACTTCTTTAGAACAAATATGTAGACGAAATGAGCTCTCGCAGCTTATAGGCTGTGCCGCAACATGGGGACTTAGGCTTCGGGTAGTAATGTTGATTTATATTGCTATCATTAGGCCGATGTTCGCTTATGCATCCTTAGTGTGGTTGGTTAAAGTGAGACAAAAAAGTTTTCATTGTAAACAGGCAAAAACTGTTCGTCTAGATATTACCGGTGCTATGAGCACCACTCTAGATGCATTACTTTGAATATATAGATGTATATTCAAAACACTGCAATGAGTGCAAATCTTAGACTAATTCGTTTAGATCTATGGAAAGCCATTAGGCTATGAGGGGCACAGAGCCATTGGAAGTTATTCGGAGAACTGAATCCAGTTTTTATATTCATTTGTTTGGTAGAAGATATGAACGAACCAGAAAAATGCCTAGCAAAATCTTCTACACCGATGTCTCAAAAACAGAACTTGATTCTGAAGCAGGAGGGGCTTTTCTCTTGGGTCAGTATACAATGGTCTTTCAGACTGAAGTGTATGCGATCCTGAGAACAGCAAACTGGATGAATGAAGAACTTTTAAAGGACAGACGTTTCGCAATCTGCAACGGTAGTCAAGCTGTTTGATGGCGTTGAGTAGTCCTTTGATCACCTCAGAAATCGTTCAGGAATATAGTAACCGATTGAACTCTATTTCTAGTTTGAATACGTAGAACTACTCTGGATGAAGACGCTGAATCTGGGGAGCATTTTCTATGTGGCCTATGGACAGATAAAATATCAGATTTTAGGTGTTGATGTCCGCTAACAGAAATCCTGAAATCCACTACTGTTTGAGTGCTCACAGGATATGCCTCACCCTATCTCAAACACGCACACACATCTTTTTCAGATTCTTAGAAAGTTTGAGCAAAATCAAGACTTAGGCCTTTACAAAAAGCTCATTTGCAGACAAAAAATTGGAATACGATGGTATAAAAAGATAACAGATAATTGGTCTAGGTAGGTGAATGTAGGTTTGTTTGGTGTATTTGTAAAATACGAAAATTTCACAGGCGCATTGGATTACCTTTTCTATAAATTTCCACAACAACAGAGTAAACGTACTTAAAGTAATGGCACACGGAGGAATTTCGTCATGCCACGTAGGTTTTTTGTCCTTTGGCAAACACTAAGGTTCTACATCTATATCGATCTTCGTCGTTGAATGCCTCGAAATTGCTCCCATTATCATTACTCTTCGACAGGAGCTATTGACAAGTGGACGAGTTAGGAATACCTAGGACTGGTTAATAAGAAAATATGCAGGCAGTACTGGAGGAAGGAAAACTTAAAGGGCAGCTTATTGCTGAAGATTGAGGATTAGGAACGTTTCCTTGAAAATTCACAAGTTAATTATGATAAAGCACGATATTGAATACTCTATACGAACGAGTAAGCAAATTACCTGCAGTAAATCCTTGTATGGAAACAACACAAGAGGGAATTCCAAGTACACAAAGCCTGCTAGTGGTCAATTTCTTTGGCTAGGGTGTAACAGATACCTTTATATTTTATTTATTTGATCTTACTTCGATTGTGCTATATAACCCTGAACAGTTCAGGGTGAAGGTTTTAGCGAAAGGCGTAGTTTTGTTTTGCACACAGGGGAATGATCTGAGATGATTACTTATAATCTACTGAAGAGGTCAAATGGGGGGTAATCTTACCTACATTACTTACAGAAGACAACAACAGTTGAACGAAGTCATAAAAGGTTTTATACCTTTTAGCGGAACTATTAGATATTAATGGTACTGCAGTACCCACCGCCCACTTAAAGGATCATACAGGATGTACCAAGCTTCATAGTAAACGGTTCTTTTTTTTGTAGTTTACGAATGTTTAAGCCACGCCTTCGTCATCACCACGGCATGTCTTATGGTATTTACGATTCATGGTTTAGCAAAACGCCCATTAAAAATATTATACATTATATTGCAATGGCTGGTGCCACGAAAAAGATGCATATTGTCAGTGGTTCACAAGAGCCGCAAGCCCGAAATTGAAATTAGACTGGACCTCTTTCAATTAGGAGTCCCCGTTCACGTTCGGCGGTTATGGGAGTGCACGAAAAAAACTAGTCTGAATGAATGTCACATCAGCTCCTAGAGAGTTCTATTCACTCACAGAAAATGAGAGTGTGAGATGCAAATCCACATTGACGTATCATTAACCCTACCTTTTCATTATGAGGGTTACATCCCCAGTGTATCGTGACAAAAATGGATAAGCCTTTTGACTCCTGAATAGCGGTACTCTATGTTAGAAAAGGAAAGTCCAAAACAGAATAATCATGTTATGCTAGTTCTTTGACGACCATTTGGTTGCATGGTGAGTGTTCTTCTCCGCGTTCCTCCGTTTAGAAAAAATGTTCTTCAGCAACAACCCTCGAGACTGAATTATCTACGGAAAAACTGTATCCCATTATAGATGACTTTAAAAAAAACCTCTTTAAACATGTTGAAATGTGTAGACCCCCTACGTTGTAACTTTTAATATTTCGGTTCAATGTAGGCATCCATTTATTTGTTTGCCATTTATCAACTTTAGGTTGGCTTTTCCATAGATCACTCTGTACATATTATTATTTTGCCTTCTATTGTTTCTGTTCTGTTTTCTATTGGGGGAAAGATGGAAGGATATGATAAATGAAATGAATTTAATGAAATAGAAGAGGATAATAACGAAAACGGTAGACTCAGCTTACGGCGACTGTGGGGAACGTATTTTATTGAAATGTGACACAGCAGGGCCAGGCTGGTCTTTTATACCAATGAGTGCGGCGTGTATATAACACCCTTATCGAAATTGTTATAACATATAATATTCAGTGTTTCTACTTGCCAACCTAGCGCATCATTGCTATAGGTTGGAACATGTCAACCATTTATTCTCTTCACGAAGCATATAGATGTACTTTATCATTTAGCACTCTTCTTAGTTCTTCGCAACCATTGCCATCATAGAGTGGAATATAGCAGCTATTACATCTTAACGCACTTGTCTTCATCGGCATAGTGGCTTCATCTTATCTGCATTGGACGTTCTATGGAATCTAAACTCCAAAGTTCACGTAGCGAAGCCATTAGGAATTTTGTCCAAAGAATAATCATTAATCAAAATCACCATTTAGCTCTTACAAAGAAATAACTATTAAATTTTCAAGTAAACACAGGCTTTCGAGAAAAGCGAGTTTTCCTAGCTCCCGCGTAACAGGCCAATCTACCTACATTATCAGAAATGTGCGCGAAACTATGTAATGCAATTCAATAACTTTTTTTAGAAGGCCCGTATTTACCGGGGGCCTAGATTTTCTGCTACGGCCCTCCTCATAAAGGAATACGATTTAGAAAATATGGAGATAGACGGCGAGAAGGATGCCAAACGGATTTTCCCTTTGCGGCGCTCTAAGGATCTTCGAATAACATTTCACATTTTTTTCCACGTAAAAAGTTGAATCAGCATTAAAGCTTCCTGACCATTCCCTTGTGGAGTGTAGAACATCAACACTGCCACTTTTTCGAATTGTTATTCAAATATGAATTTCAATCAGATTGTGCTTATTACTACATAAATAATAAGCCTACAGCAGGGATATACACAGAAACGAACGCTGATGAACACAAACATCCATAACAATGGGAGTTTCTCTGGAGGATTTGTCAACGCACACAAAAATTATATCCCACATTTAACACATACGTTCCAGGACCTTATTAATTATCTGATGAACACGATGTAAATATTTATGTTAAAATATTTTCAATTTACCACGGAAGTATTTGTAGCGAAAACATTCGACGTAAACTTTTATTGACGTTGACCTGGCTTTATACCAGGTTCGAAAATTTGTAGAAAATTTTTGGAAAGGGAGTGCTACCTATTCAAGCAATATTATGTTAATCTGGTTGACGCAATTGCAAGAGGAAAGTTTCTTACTTGCAAGATACCCCTTGCAGAGAAAGCCTTCGATGGTCGATGGACAAGCAGTGCGGTTTATGTGAATAAATTACTACGTGCAGGCTTGCGCAAGAATTGAGGACTTCTATCCAGTTACCCAGTCAACATAGCTCCCCTTCTTATATTTTTTTCGTTTTTAATGAAACAGTTTGCCTCAATTTTATTATCCTCACACTTAGTGATGTACATACCGGCAAAAGCATTACTGGCATTTAATTTGTATTGAAGGTGTAGAAGTGGGTTCTACAGAAACTGCCCGGATAAAACTTGGCAGATCGTGTATGGATATGTTCATCACTTGTTTTCGATATTGAAATTATTCTTTTTTGGACAGTGTTATTATCGGAAACGAGAAGTGGATCATATACAATCATGCAGAAAGGAGCTGATATGCAATCTAGTGAACCTGGCCCCTTTGTGACAAAAACCCTCTTTGTGATAAGAGGACAAGTACAATTGATGGCGTGTTTCAAACTGGAGAAAGTATGAAGAAAGTACAAATCTATTTGAGAAAAGTATCGTAGGAAAAAGTCCATGATATAATAGCTTGGACAAAGTTCGAAATTGATTAAAACAATGCGAAATGGACTGAAAAAACTACTCATTTGACTGGGAAAAGCTATAATTATTAAGTTTAGTTGAAATTATAAAAATAGTACGAAGAAAGACTTCATTAACTTCTATTCGGCTTTGTCTGTAGTTTTTCAATGGCGAGACGGACGGAAGGGACTGTTTGTTCGCTCATTTTATTCTTCGTAAAGCTGTGGCTTCAGTCCCATTATCATAACACTTAATACTGTGCAAGCGACAAGCCAACAGCAGCAAGACAAGTAGAAAAACGAACACAAATATCTACGACGAGGGGAGTTCAAGCCCGAGACCACGAGATCGAGCAGATGACGCTCAACCAACTCTCAGGAAGGGATTACACGTTTTAATAAATGAAGATAAATTTAATGCAGTTAATTATGAATAGTGTTGTATTCGGTTTGGCGTGTATTTGAATGTTCAAATAATTTTGCTGATACTTGATCATTCAGCTACTCCTATAAACTATTTGCTGAGACTTGCTAGCACTGATGAAGGGAACAAGTGGTTCCCGAAATATCGGTTTTTGCGAAATATAAATCAACACTGGCGAATAGGAAAAACAAGTTTTTATTATTTCAAATATTTGCTGATAATAATAATAGTTGGCGCAAAAATCCATGTTGGATCAGGGCCTTGAAGTGTGTTAGAGCACTTCATTTAAGACCGTAACGGTACACTACAGTACACTGCAGGAGGCAAGGTGGTCAGCATTGCGCTCGCCCGCGATTATTACACTGATTTGACTCAGGTACTCTCATTCACAGGTGATTTGACTGGTATCCGACGTTAAATCACGATACAAATCCCACTGCCACCAGTGAGAATTGAGCCACGGCCTTCCGTATGATAGCCTTGTGCTCTAACCACTCAGCTATCCGGACACTAAACAGTTGATCATATTGGTAGAAGGACATCTCCTGCATTTCGTTAATGATATTCAAGTCTCAAACCATAAAAATGTATACGAAAGTTATTCAAAAACTTCTCGGAATAAAGTTTAGATGCACGGAATCGTCATTTGTTTTGTAAAGCCGCCTAAAAATCCATTTGATCAGCTATTTTTTGTTGGGTATGGGTTAGGCACCGGGTCTAGTCTCTCAGAAAAATGATCACACATACTTTGCAAAACCAAGTATATCTTATAAAATGGAATCGAATAGCAGTTTGCAAACATATCGGAAGCAGTCTAATAAATCAATTTAAATTTTCCACAGACCAGAAAACAATTTTCCTGAATAACTGATTATCCTTGCTTGTTTCACTCCCTAAAGTTACATTGGTAAGATGTCAGTGAAATGCATCATGAAAATTTTCCTGATTTGTTTTCTGACAGGTTTATAATCGGCTATTCGAAAAATGACAGCAAATTTCATTCCCCTTTCAATCCAAAATTTCCTTAAGATTTCTGAAGAGGCTTATAATTAGGGCCTCAAGTAAAATTTGTTAGTGGACTTTTGCAACAGTTATACTCATGTGGCTGATACTTTAGGCGGCTAGGTTCCCTCACTTTCAATAGTTTCCAAAAAGAGTAACAAATCTGAACTTGGTCGTGGAAAGGTGATCCTCGCAGTGTATTAAGAGAAGAAGTTATTAACAAGTTTCGCGATATGCTTTTGCAAGAAAGAAAGGTTAAAGATTTCAGATAAATAAACATTTCACATTTTGACTGACGAATTGCATTTGAGAAAGATAATCGCTGGTGGGTACTGCGTTGAAATAACTTCTCAATAGTCTTTGAATCTTTTGAAGAGAAATACGACTGATGTTGTTGGCAAATTTGTCACCGCAAAAGTCCTCCAAAATATTCTGGAAACTACATAGTGCAGGAAACGATATGTTGTAGTGTTTTCTTGACTATTAAGGGACTTGTATGCATAACTCCTTTTGCAAAGGGGTAGACAATAGCGAGAGAGTACTGTGTTGGATTTCTGGACTTGTTGGATAAAAATATTAAGCTAAAGAGACTACGTTTAGAGAAAAAACATTTACCAATTATTGTAATGTTAGGAAAAATACATGAATGAAAAATGAAATGAACAGATTTGCCGGAGCTGCCCCTTTATTGTCCACATTTAATTCTGTCTGGTTGTTATCCATTTCCATATGTTAAAGACGCGTTGACATTCGTATTAATAACTCATGTTGGGGGACCAGTAGGAGGTACTAATACGCCATCAGCAAGAATACCAAGCAGCAACCAATTCGCCAGTATGTACAAGTAAAACCGGTACAGAAAAGTTGACACTACCACAGGAAAATTGATTTCAAATCTACTTTGCTTTGGGAGAATGTTACCGGTAGAAAAAAATAAAAACCCAAGGAACGGAGAAAAAACACGAAAAACATTTAAACCTTGCTACAAAATGTATGAATGTTGTCCGAATTCTGATAGCAGTGAATAGAAAATGATTATCGCAAGAAGCTATGTTAGTTTTGAGTAATTTTTGGAAAATTTTCCATAAAAATATTCAAATATTAACCTGAGCTGAAGCACAGAAAAATCTATTAGTGAAATATCACCACCAGAACATAATTATTATTAGAATAAATCACCATAGGTAATTTTTACGAATGGTCGAGGATAAAATTTATTTTGTTTGGTAATATTGATGGTATTAAAAAATAAAAATAAATTTAAAAACATATAACCTGTCTTTCCTTCCTACCGAGAACATTCCAAAAAACCCTCGTAATTGTATAGGCTTAGTTGACGTAAAGAAGGCATAACCATTTATTCCTGCAACTTTAATTTGAACTTCAAAGAAATGTAGGAAATAAATCCCTTGATGAGAAGATTTGATTTTCCCACTAAAAAAAATAATTCTAATTGTTCCTACTTTCAATTACTTCACAAAAGTAGAAATTACGCCTTTAAGTAAATTCAATCTTGTGTATCGTTGTAAAATTTGTCCAAATACAACGTTTATCATGTTTTAAACCAATTCGTACGAATGATCTCACAGCTAAACAAGCAAATCACAATTTATAAGTTTAAGTACTCGTTGGTGTTATTATTGGCCACATAGACCAATCAGTTGATATTATTGAAATTAAAAAAAAATCAAATTTATAATTTTTAATATTCATTGCTATTCTCATTTTTATATATTCACTTTTATACGTTTATAAATAATAAAGAAATACATTAGAAACTAAAATATATTTAAAAATATAATATCATGCCCCTTATCGTGTTTCAATGAAATTTCCGATCAAAACACTACATACAAAACGTAAAACATGTACGATGACTAAATTTACGTTACTCAAACATTTCTTGCTCAACCAAGTTTGATCTCATAGAAATTTCATTGAACACGCTTGCGTATGTTGTTCTACCACTCTGTTGTATAGCATTACTCGTAAAACGTTTATAAAATTATTAAATTTCTTTCATAAAAAGCGTTTAAAATTGGCAATAAGCTTTTATCTCTTTTTCAGTATATTTAAATATCATCTTCTTGCAATTTTCTTTCGTCGTATAAAAGTACAAAAAGTTTTATTTTGTATTCTGCTTACAATTATTATGTATATACTTTATTTAATGTTGATTGCATTGTATATAATTTAAATTTATCATTGAAAAAAAAAATATATGTTATCAAAAAAATTTGCCACGATTGCTTCTCTCCATATCTCTCTCAGTAGGATCTTCTAGTATTCTCTCAAAGGATTTTTCAAAACAATTTTGGAATTTTTTCCACATACGTATCAACATTGGAAGTTGCAGTTTTGCAAATTATTATCATATCTTACAAAGTAAGGTAAGTTTTATTCGTTTCATTTTAATAAATAAATATTCTTAAAATTCCCACTGAGTTGCAGTCTCGGCCCCATCATCCACTAATTTGAATGCACCGTTTTTCGTTGCACCCAAATATCGACCATCGAGGGAACTGAAATTGTAAATGATAAGAAATGGTAAATATTGGCATCAATAGATAGATAATTCAATTTGAAGTGGAATGTAGCCTGTATCTCATTAGGAAACATATTGACTAACAAAAACCACATGCTACAAAAATAAAACTGAACACGTTCTTGAGATAATGATCAATCTACATTTTTAAATCCTCTTAACTTCTGATTGCTTTGGAGCAATAACATACATGGACAGTTTTGATGATAATTTATTTGAAATTTGAATAATTCGCACAAGTATAAATTGTAAGAGTTTTGACTGAGATTCTAAGCTATAACTGGTATCCATGATATTGCAAGCTCATTCTATTGAACAAATAAGCAATTTATCTTCGCCTTTGAATTGCTGAGGTAGCAAATGACAAGAAACACTTATTTAGTCATGTTCGCTAATTGGTCGCTCCAGGGCACACACAACATCGCTCTGACTTAAATTGTTATTTTTTTATTCGCTCTGAGCGATACTGTTGCTTCTTATTTGAGACTTTGTACTATTTTTGCATGTTGTCACCACTTCAATGGTGAATATCCCCAATATTCATTGTTTATATGAATCTATATTTATCGCGCGTATAATGCCTCCGTTTGTAAACCATTTTATTTTTTGGTGAAATTACCATACCGAAGAAATGCGAATCTTCGGGGTTACCCCGTAGAACACTTCTGAATACAAAAGAGAAACAGAGAAAGGAGAAAAATAATTGTGATCGAGCATCTCAATTTGATTTTGGCGACGGCGAAAAAAATTAATATCTTGGGCGAACCCTTTTTAAGGCTTTGTATGAAACAAAACCTTATTAGAATCGATTCAATGTATGTCTGTCAATTACGGAAACGGCTGGACCGATTGTCACGAATTTTGGTGAGAACGCACCTGTGAATTTCTTTGCATACAGCACTATACGACAATATTTTTCGTTGAGTTTAAAGGGGTGCTCCCAATATATACAAAAGAGGAGTACAAAATTTTTCCACAGTATATGGCCATGTGGGGAATTAAATGAAAAGATTCAATTAGCACTTTTCGAAACTGGTCCCATACTTGATATCAGGTGAAAAGTAGTGGAATGACGGCTCAAAATACGACCCCCAGAAAGTGTAACAGATTTCGTTCTCAGAACCCATCCAACACATACACATTCCGTTCAGAAGTTAATAATACTTCATAGTGTAGTCATAAGTTCTGTCAGTCAAACAAATCTTTATTTCTCACGAAGTAATAAACCAAATCTATCGAAAAGTACAGCATTAGAAAAGGGAAACATAGAGCTTTCAAGCGAAAAAAAATTATTCAAAATGGTTGCCGCTAGCAGCTATACAGGCCCGAAGTTTGTGAGGCCATGCATCGATCGCTTCACGCACGGTATGAAGGGCATTACTCGAGGTGTAAGTTCGATCGCAGGCAGTCTCCTCTAACTTAGCCCATTAAGGCTGTAGTCCAGAGGATTCAAATCTGGGTTGCCTGAGGCTCATTCATCTGCGGTTATGAAGTCAGGAATATGCGCCGCTAACCACTGCTAAATTATCTTGGCTTTGCGAGCGGCGACCGAGTCCTGCTGGAAGCACCACGGCTTTCCAGCGAATAGAAATTCACTCAATGGCTGAACTGCATCCTCCAACATCTTTTCGTACATGCTCGCATTGGTTTTGACGAACGCCTCGCAGAAACGACTGATATTCGTTTCTGCGAGGCCGTGATATGAGACGCCCCACCATACCATAACAGAAGTCATGACTCGCGGAGCATTTTCTTTGGCTTCATAACAATTATGAGCATATACTCGATCATTTTTTCGGTTGAATTTTTCCTCGATGGTAAATATTTTTTCATCAGAAAATAGGATTTTGCGATATTTTTTACCGGGAAATCGTCGAGTTCGTCGTATTTCCTTCAGTTTTGGCGTTAACATATGTCTAAAGCACCAGTATGCACCGAGATCGAGATCTTCTCGTAAAATACAACTCATACTTTGAGTTGAAACGCTCATTTCTGACGACATTTCTTTCAAAATCGCTTCCAACAAGAAGGCGAATATAATTGATAGACATTCACGAGGATACGAGGGTTGCTACTTATGTATTCAGAATCAGCTTCTTCAGTGCTTGGGTTCAAACCCCCAAAATATGGCGTAGCCTATGCACCTTCACTTCCGTTTTCCTACCACATCGCCTAAGAGCGCCAGACCTGTGTGCCGACAAAGTTTTTTGTTTGTAATAGTAGCACATCAGGCTAGTGTTCCTTGATGACACGTTGCAGACAGGTTTTCATGAACTCCAAGCGTTTCTTTGACTGACAGTACACTTTACACTTCCAATGTAGAGCAACTCCCATACAGTAACACAGAAAGAACATTAGCACAGAGTAGTCTCAACTTGATCTTGGCGTCGAGATAACTACATTTGCAGATTTTAGACAGGGCATCCAAAGGGGATCTAGCGCTGTTAATGCGTCGAGCGGCATTGAATTTGGTACCACCGTCGGCAGAAACGAGGCTTCCTAGATATACAAATTGATCGACGCCTTCAATGCTCTACCCACTAATTGAGATACGAAGAGTACAATGACCTATCAGATGGGAACCTTAGTTTTGTTGATGGTTATCTTTAATCCAACTCTACAACAATCACGTGGACTGACCCCACGGCACCGATCTTTTGACTATTGGAAATGGACTATGATTGACTTCTGGAATGTGCGCACGCTCCCCAAAAGTGGTACCAAGCAAGCAGAATGCTTACTTTCTCCAACACAAACGAGAATTCCGACGATATAATCTTTCTTAGTAGTACAAAAATGAAAAGATTCGAATTACTTGCTTTGCTCGAACACTAAATATAGCTTTTGAATTAGTAATAAAAGAAAATAAAGAAAAAAACTATCAACTAACAATTGAACTTCAGGGAATTTTAATTGCTTTAAAAGAATTAACGGATTGCATCATTTTGCTTCATCATAGGCCTGATCTGGATGGAGTCAAGAGGCTCTTCAATGACCATTTAGCGTATGAAGCCACGGTTATTTCTCTACCATTAATTCAGATACTCAGACCAATTGTAGCAACTGAGTTCTCGTCAATGCGAATTACATGTCCAATTTTTCCATGCCACTGACCCAAAGCGATATTTTTGTCTCCATTATCGCGAGGCGTCGTTCATTATCTTTCATAAACGGCCAACACTTAGAATCATAGAGGAAGGCAGGGAGGACAACAAGGAAAATTTTCGATCTGAGACGTTCGTTGATGCGTCGATCACAAAGAACGCCAGTTGCGGGACGCCATTTCAAAGTTGCGTTGATACGAACAGCAATTCCATAATACTGTTCACCATTGGCTGGTAGCATTGACCTGATCAGCCGCTGACGGTGATAGTGCCTAATTTATGACATCGGTCGCCCAAAATCCTGTTTTTTTTTCAGATCCAATCTCACTTCAAAATTTGCAAATATTTTACGATGGGTTCAGCAACCTGTGGTAGGGTATTCCTAACTGTAAAATCAGTTTGTTAAATCTATCCTAGTATGTCGGCCGTTTTTCTTTCAGAGCTCGACTTAGATGAGTTCGATAATGCTTTGATATCAACCCTTTCCTTCATTCAGTTTGAGGATAGCAAACCATATCAAGCCGATTTCACCAAATATAGAGTATGAGTTCCATTTCTTGAATATTAGACTTCGGTGTAGATATTAGTAAGTGTCAGGGTTTGCTTACGACTTTTTCCCTGGGGGTTATTGTAGTAGACCTATTGTTTATCAAGAGTCATAGTAAAATAAAAAATGCCCTTTATTTTGTCCGGTTAAGGAGCTATTCACACGTTAAAAAACCCTTTCAACGTCTTTCGATGTATCACAATTTGTCGAATAATACCTTTAATTCTGCATTTTTCAACGATTTCGACCTCGGATTTTCATCTAGTAACGTCCCTAAATATACATTTTTTACTACTTTGGCTATCCAGAGCTATCCTTGTAACGGGGAGAAAATGTTGGGCAGATACAAATTGATGAATATTTTGAAATCGTGTTATTGATATATTCACGTATGTCGTTTTTGGTCTAGCATTTTGGACGACATTTATCACTAGGATGACCTTATGGTAACCGTCGAGAACTTAGATGCACCGCCAATATTATGATAGTGGATATTTCAACAGAATGTGTAAAGTCATAGTTTTGGTTGGATAGGTTTGGCGAATGAGACATGTTACTTTATAATAAGCATGTTTTGAGCCCTCAGGAACTCGAAGGCAACAATAGTTTCAGAAAGTACTGATTGAGTTTTCCATTTGACACTCTATAAGACCATATTCAGACAAAATGCATATCTGCTTAATATCAAAGGAAAGTCATTGTTCAGACTTCAAAAACCACATACTCCTACTAATTTCGCTTCTAAACTGGCCTTAGAGGGGAGTAGGGGGACAGGGATGAAAATTATGCGGGCCTTCATATTATTCCTTAAACTAATTTCATCCTAAAAGTGGAGGCACTTTTCTTGCTGGAAGGTCGTTAAACGTGGAAATAGGAAGATCCTCCTTTAATTATCTGTAAGGCTTTGAAGCGACATTAGCTGAACTTGTAAGTATGAGACCGAAGAAGTGCTAGGAAATGGAGTATCGTCGAAGCTGGGCTTGGTCACCCGGGAAAACGTTACTCCGATATCCTTATCATTCCATACCCTTTTTTTATAGAGCAAACTAAAAGTTGAATACCATGCTGGATTTGGAAAGAATCGATCATGAAGATACGTAGATATGGTGGAAGTGCTTTGCTGAATTTAGGGGATATTGGTCACATATGTGTTTTGATTCGATGACGATAACAGGAAAGTTGAATGTGAGGCCAAACTAGGCATTGCAGTTTTGAACTCAGCTACAGAAATACAAGCGAGGCTTCCATTAGATGCGAACATTCTAATAAAGGTTGCAAACCACAAAACTGTGCACATCCCGCAGCTATTCTACTGGCGATAAAGACGAAAATGTGCTTCTTCACCGGTTGCGAATTCGAATTCAATTAACTAATAAAGAAATCGCAAATAAAAAAAAATAATTTTCTGGAACATTCGAAGCATTTTCTTACTAACAAAGCTAGTAAAACTGCTTTGTAAGATTCTCCCGAAGCCTCACAACAAGTTTCGATAAATTTTTTACTAATAACTATTGACTATATCAATGGATAAAATTTTTCTTACCGAATGCAAATCCTCGTTGGCTCCCTGAGTTCCAAATAGAATCCCTCTGCGGGTGCGTCGGCATCAACGGCTATTCCTTCGCCATCAATTCGCCAATACTTTCCACTGTGCGCTTTCAAGTTCACAACACCTTTCTGTGCTCGTTCTACGAGAATTGTTTCATACGTTGCCTTATTACATTCTAGTTTTGGATTGCTTGGTGCTTTGTATCCAACAAATCCTTGCTCGCATTTTAGTACCAAGATGGGGCTGGAAATGACAAAAATTTCACATTAAACATAATTTTCATTGAACTTGAAGAAGACACAAAGGCAAGTTGGTAAATGAATATATCAAAATCATTTTACACTTCATAATTCTATCTAAAGCTGATTCTAAACAAATTTATTCCATTGAATTTCAAACATACCGATTGATCAAGTAGAAATAGAATTTCGTGATTTCCTCTATGGTATCAGAGGTAGCAAAAAGGTGACCGGAGCGTTTTGTAGCCAAAAATTTTCCATTGTTTGCCCTGAAGGATAAGGAACCATCTCCGTGCCAAATCAGTTCGAATAGTGCATCAGCACATCTACGATTTCCAGTTGCCTGGATTCCACCACCAGTAGACAGGCACCAATAGCGATCCTGTGTTGTGCGTAATGCCCAGCGGTGAGCCGACCAATCGTATTCTAGTTGGAATGTTTCATTCTCTCCAATTTCATCTTGATTGGCGGTCACATCTACACCTTGTTTCACTGATACATATTTGGAATTCAAACCGGCAACGAATGATGCTTGGGGTAATGAATCTTCCAAAGAGAACAATTCATCGCGGGTAACTGTTTGTGAACGAGATTTTAGCACAGCCTTAGATCCAATTGGTGATAGGTATGATCCTTGACTGAAATCAATCATTTATTAATTATGTTGATCGCATATGAGAGGTATCAATTTTAAATTACCCGTCTCTCAAGGCTAAATGTCCTCCATGATATTCTGCACTGAAGAGACAATCGTCTGTACAAAGCGATTGAAGTTTTCCGTTACTGTTTAAATATCTGAAAATATATTTTGTTAGATGAAGGAGTTTAGGCGGTAGGAACAATAAATGTTACTTTTTTTTAGTAATGAAAGAAAGTGCTGGTAGAATCATAGTTTCTTTATAGCACTGACAGATATTCCGGAAGTGGTAGTTAATTTCGAGGGCTCATAAGCATCAAATCATCAAATAAAGGAATATATACAATTTTATTGCAATCAAATAGAATTGCTATCATAGACAGTTTCTAAAACTTGATACTGAGTCGAACCATTTCTGTGCCTTCTAATGCGAGTGAATCTTTTGCCGCGATAAATAATTTAGCTGTACGGGTTACCTTTTGTGGATCTCAATTAAGATGACTTATATTGTCTATCAATCATGACGTATCCCGATGTTAGAGGCACGAAGCATCTAGCAATTGAAACATTAATGCCAGAACAAACAATTTGAAGCGTTTATATTCCTTTATTTCTTACATACGAGTTGGGAGTTGGAATAACTTTTGAGTGTGTGTACAAAAATAACTTACTTGTTATTGCATGTATGCAGTGCATAGCGTCCCCCTTCATCGGCACGAAACTCAAGCGTAAAGAGTGTGTCTTCGCCCCAGGGAATGTTCGCATCGACATGAATCTCGTCTTGTGATTCTGATAGGTGTGCGAAACGTTTGCGTCCAACTGACCGTAAATTTACCTGTCAATTAAAAGGTAGAAATAGTAGATAACAAGATACACTTCAAGTAACATATTCATCTACTCGTCATTCATATCACACAACGTCACTAGTCACTAACCTGTGGTCGAGCGGCCAAATGTACTGTCCAAAATTCACCCTTGCCAGGTGTTTTAGCAGTACATACAAGTTTATCAGGTGTGCCACCAAGGAAGTATCCGCGTGACTCATTCTTTAGCGCCCAACGACCGGAACCGTCTTCTGCAATGCTAATTTGAAAGCGGCTACCGGCATCACGTTCATCTGATTCACATAGTACATTGCCAAATGAATCAACTGACAAGTATTTGTTGAGATGCGAACGAAGATAGATGATACCTGAAAGATGAGCAGATAACAGAAAATGTTGTTAGAGTATGGATAACAAAATGATATGAGATGACTGCCTAACAGGATTGACGAGTAAAAAGTATGTGGATAATTTCGACTTAACGTTTCTCTCGTTTACAGTACGATGTGGTAACCATTTACATTTACCATTTCATCAACTATTATTTTGCGTCTATTTCACATTTGTGCGATTTCATAGTTGCAGGAAAGTATGTATTTTCCTAGCAGTGTCCATGTACACGAGTAATTCGTCCCAAGAAACAGAAACAATTTGAATAATTGCAATCAAGTACGTCTACTTTACAAATAGTGCGCGTAGTAATGACTTTCCAGAAAAATATTTACATTTTCTGTTTCTGTTAGAAAACTGTTTAGTCTACTTAATTTAATGATTATAGATTTTAAATAGTGGTTCCATTTTTTTAGCTGGTAGACTTCTTTTACTACCTAAATCTATACACTCCTTTCTCAAGAAAAATGATCATAGCCAATTTGTGACAATAAAGTACGAGTAGATTCCCATTACGGGCCGAAATGGGCCCTAAGGGTCTTTCCAAAAACAATTGACACAAATATCGATTTGTAATTTTGCTGTTTTGGGGCCAACACATTGGATTACGAGCTCCACCTTTTCTAACTTGTTCCTTTTATTTATTGAAAGGCTTTGCATACCAATAGTATTGACTACTTTTGTAGAATTTGTTTTATTCAAATATGAGTAAGTAGCCATATATTTCCGTCACCATGACACATAGTGTAGATGATTTCTCACAACTTTGTGCTTCTTTCAACACGTCATTATGATATCAAAATTGAATGCACGTTGCGTCACCAATATAATCTAGAACAGTTTTCCAAATAAAAAAATAAATTGCTTGATGATGGGGACCAGATCTCGTTCCTTGGTATACATAGCTACGAGGAATACCAATCGAAGAACTGTCCAAGTTTCTTTAGAAAAAATGTATGCTTTACAACACTACCCAATACGAGTATATATGTACATGAGCAAAACTTAAATTTTGCATTTTCTGGAGTAAATTCGCACGAAAAAGGCTATTCTGACATGCTATGGCTTTGTTAAAAATGGTAGGCCATTTACCAAACTTCTTCGCAATGACGACTGGGATTCGATCCCAGAGCAACAAGATTCAGAGGCCGACGATCCAATGTAATATATACATCGTCTTTTAGTCCTTTTCCACCCCTCGATGAAAGCGTCTAGTTTAATAACCCACTTGCATAAAATGCGTTTAGCCACCTTAGGTTTAGCCGTTTCCGAGAAAAGTGCTCTCAGCTATCCGGACTACTTGACTATAAATTTCGGAAATTACTAATCAATTTCAGTACGCTTTCAATATAAAATCTCTCCTGAGTACGATCATAAGTTATCAACGGTGCTTGCGGGGAATTCCTTCTTCGTCATTGTGGTAATAGAGCCATCTTCAATTTAAGCCTACCCAATATACTGTCCCTAATAGTATCAGGTTAACGACCGGGTTCGTTGTGTGTTCGTGCCGAATAATAAATTAAGGCTTTTATATTTGCTGGTGATAATTTTGTGTGGATTTATTTTCCGAGGCATCTATAACCATGAAATCTATGAACAATATCGTTCTCTGTATAGTCATGGATAAAATCACGCGCAACAGGCCAGGATAAGCCGATTACTTGATCCAAACCGACAAAAAAAAATATAGGCAGAAAGTCGATAAGGGGAATGTTTATAGTAAGAGATGTGAGATATATCCTGACTTCGACGGATTGTGACAAGACGCCAAGAATTTATTTTGAGCGCCGAATTAGATGACCTTGGCGCAACACTGCGACTGTGGCAGATGTATTGACCACTTCAACCTGTTGTAGCTATTTCGCGCAATGAAACTTTGGCCGACCTTTTGTTACCTTAGTTGAAAAAGTGCGATAATTCTTCTAAAGAGGTGACACGGCATAAAATTAAGCCCGATCATGAAAAAGTCTTTAGAAGGAGTTGGAGTTCTAATTATTACACATCTTCAAGGTTAGTATCGATCGACCATCGCCGTCGATTATCGAGGATTGAATCAAAAAAATCTTGGAAGGCTGAAAGTGTAACCGTGTCACTTTTTCATTAGTATCCTGTGATTTGCGAACCAACCATTTCTGTTCCAACAGGATGTATTGTATAAAACTAAAAAATATAAATCATCATGTCTCCTAGGATCTGGAAGTATTTGATTTGAATTGACAATCACTGAGGCGAAATTCATATGGTAGTGTTGAAAGATTCTGGACATACAACTCATCTTATCAGGCAACCTATTTGCTCTAAAATTTAGAAAGCGCGTGATGAATATCAAACCGGGACAACATCGTCTATTCAAGCCTAAACTTAAATGACCCATGGTGAACGTATGTCAATGTGAGTCAAAAACAGAGCCCTCCCCCCCGCCCTCACTTCGGACTCGACTTTAAATTAAAATACAACCTTTATCAAATAGTGCATGGAATTGCCATTGTGTAGCAGTCCTACTGGCCATGCATTTAACTTCTGCTATTAAGTTGCCACATCTGTTACTGAGCTTACCTCTAACATTCTGCCGCATAGTTCAACAATTATGAAAATGACGCCGAGTTGAGTGCTCGTAGAATGACAGCTCATATTTTTTGTCAAGGAGCTGGTGGATTGCGATTGGTCTGCGGTAAAGCAATGGAGAAAATTCGTCAGTGAGACTTGTTGCTGATAAAAATACGGACCATTGCTACATGATTTAATCAAAGCGTGAACGCCAGGTACAAATGAAGTATACTACTTACTAATGAATAAAAAAAAAAGTTTGGTTTTGTGGCGCGGCAGGATTCGCGGCATTCGAAATTTATTGTTGCGAGCGGACAGAAGACGCCACCGGCGCTCTCCACTCAGTCTAGACCTCGCCACAGGAGTGGAGAGCAGGACGTCAATGAAAAGAAAAAAATAGAGAGTCTTCTGTCTTCGAGATTGGCTAGTGCGGCAATTAATATTAATTTAATTTCATGTTGTATATAATTAAGTGCTAAATATAATTTAATATCATAAAAACATAAAGTATTTAGCTCTTAAATCGTTACTTTAGCTCTTTTCATTAAGATAACAAAGACAAGTGCATAAATTTTGATATGGATCACGACAAGCCGACCCCGCTTGGGAGCGGGACAAAGGGTGAAGAAAAAGAAGCAGTCGGGAAACTGGAAGCTCGGCGCTTTAGGTATGAAACATTTTGTTGATCTTTCATGTAATAATATTCGGGTAGATGATGGTTTTACTTACACATAGTTCGTAGTGTATATACGTTGAACGTACCAGATATTCAATTCCATGAAAGGTTTCCAATAGTAATTTTCAATGCTGGGTCCAGTTCTGACATTTAATGCAAAAGAGAGGTGGCCAGGGACTGGAAAATGGTGATCGCATTCACGGACCCGTTCTCAGACCCTACCCAACCGAAAAGTCTGACAAAGGTCACTACACGATACCGAAATACCCTCCTTACCGATATCTGTTCCAATAAATTTAATGATAGCACAATATTTTACTATTTTTAGTAATTGACTGTGAAATCCGCCTTAATTTTGTAGTAGAATTATGAAATGTTGCAGTAATAAAGGTTATAATATAAGATATGATCCTATCAAGTGGAAATCACATTATTATTAACAAACCTATGGTAGGTCAAAGTTCTCGCTTAACTGCAAATTCTAAGACTTTAAATGTCAATATCACGGTTAAGTGAATATTCTGACACAATATACGTATATATTGCGCTTCGAGAGACGTACAAACTGCCTTCATCCAGGTCGAGCAGGCGGCGCGAGATCTTGGTCTGCAAATCAATGAAGGCAAGACAAAATATACGATGGCAATGTCAGCATCAAAAACCAGCAACATCAAACCATAGTGCTCAAATAGAAGAATAAAGATAGGAGACTACAACTTTGAGACCGTTGGTAATTTCTTTTACCTAGGGTCGAAAATCACAAGGTTGTTGGCGGCCAACAGAGCCTATTTCAGCTTACAAAAACTGTTCCGCTCGAAACGTCTCATCATAGGGTCAAAGCTCTTACTGTACAAGGCAATGATCTTGCCAGTCCTCATGTATTCCTGGAAGACTTGGATTCTTAGCAAGAAAAATTGCCAACTCTAAGCCACTTTCGAGAGAAGAATCCTCCGAAGGATTTTTGGCCGTCCACATGAGGATGGACGGTTCCGTAGCCTACACAACGACGAAATCTATTAGCGATACTATGACCGTCAGGTTGTGGACAAATTCCGGCTCAATAGGTTGCGGTGGGCGGGTCACTTATTGGGAAAGCTATAAGGCAATATCTATGGTAGAAAAAGAAGACGAGGCAGACCCCGCCTGAGATGGAGCGGCGGCGTAGGCTAGGACGCCAAGCAGCTTTTAGGAATATCGAATTAATTGACCTTGGCGCAAAACTTGGAAGTCTGGAGTTCCTTACTAAGGTAGGTCTAGACCAGATACCAGTTGTTGCGCCGTTGGTGATGATGATGATTGTGCTTCGGTTTAGTTTGGGTCTGAATATATAAGGCGGATTTCACTTGGACATAATTTGCACTCATGTCGTATTTGCGATTATATATAAGGGAGTGATTGCCATCTGTAGCTTTTTTTAGTCACACTGCTCCCAGGGCAAAGTAAATGTAACAAATGTCAATTTAAATATTTTTAATATAAGAAATATACAAAACCTTTCATACCTAAAGCACTCAGCTCGACTTGCTCATCGTACTACATGTAATAGGCTAAGATGAGCCGTCTCCTCCCGCTACATTTTATCGGATTAAAAAACCTTAACCATTTTACAAAGGTTTAAATGAAAATCCTTTCTCTTTGCCCCACAAAGCTGCAGAAAAATAAGTTTCTATAGAAGTAGCGCAGTTCTAAAAACAAACAGAAGGGCCTATAACAAAAAATAAATTGGGAAACCGGAAGCTGGACGCTTCAGATATGGAAGGTTTTGTGTATTTCTTTTATAAAATCATTTGAGGGACATTTGTCCCATGAGTACCTGGACAGAAGCGACAACCTTGACCTATTATAACTTTGTTAGTAATAGCGTGATTTCCACCAAACTCGGTAGGATCATGTTATATGTTATAGCCTGCATTGCTGCATTTCGTGATTCTTGGAAAAACTTAGGGAGGTTTTCAGCCAATTACAAAAAATTGTAGTAATAATATATTAATTTCATTTGAGTGGATATCGGTATGGAGAGTATTTCGGAGCCTAGGCACTATTCAGTGGCAGCCTCTTGATTTTTTCAGATTTTTGGCTTGGGGAGTTTCTGAAAATGGGTCAGTGAAAGAAATTATCACTTTCGACCTCCTGCGTTCCCCACCTTTCCAACAAATATCAAAACTAAGACCGGATTCTACTACTATCTGTACTATCCGAGACCTTTCAGTTGATATCCCGTCTGACTATATATGGTCCCTGGCGTATTCCCTTTGTATTCAATGTAGAATGATGTAATTCAATCCGTTAGCATTCAGACAGACAGTAAACTGATTTTAATCAGTTTAAAAAAAAAGATTTTTAAACTCTTTTCTTTTTAATTAACAGACCTAACGTTTTTAGTAATATTTAAGTATTTCTCCTATAAACATCACGGATTTCCAATCTCCTACCATTCCTTATGTACACCATATCGGCAGTGCTGATAGGCGACAGTAACCTTAAAGAAGCCATCAGAGATAATCAACGACAAGTGAGTCATTTGCAGTGACAGTGAACTATATTCTAATTGATGAGACATAACAATCATTATTTGTTATGTCTCATTAATTAGAATTATAAAGTTAGAAAGCTTGAAACTGGAGGGTGAAAAGCTTAATCAATGTATAATTTAACCTGTTAAAATAATCAATATGTACAACGAAATCGGCAGAAACATCATGACCACAAAGAAAGGACAATCATCTAGAAGAACGTTGTGAAGGATCCAATTTCCCATGTAATAGGACCTCCGCAGGGCCGTAGAGAGAGAATCCGGACCCGAAATGAAAATTATGTAAATCCCCTTTGAACCTGAACAGCAAATCTAATTTTGTTAAACACTTTGATCCTGAACCCTTCAAGAAAATTCAGGGCCCGGGGAGATGATCCGCTTCCCACCTCCTTCCTACGAGCCTAGATCTTCACGAAAACGATTTTTGATCTCCTACTATCTTTTCATTTGTCCATTCCACTGGGGTCACCTTTAAATTTATTAAACATGGTCATGATGGTAACAGCCGGTAGTTGCACAGCTGGTTTTTCGAAGGCATGTCTTTGTTACACCCATGCTTCCTTCCATGACCATTCCATTCCCAAAATGTTTACACAGTTTTCATGTTATTGTCTTTGATATCAATTTGCATCAGAAAAAACAATTACTTATCACCCTTACGAACATTCCAGTGTGTGCACTTCGACTACAAATCTCTCCAACTTCCGGAGAACAATATCACAAATGGACGGATGTTAATGTCCGATTATCTGTGCGTTGAATATAAAGTAGCCCTCGACCTTGGCTTAAGATTTATGGAAAAAACATCAACGGACAACTCTTCTGGATGGAAATTGAAAGCATTGAACAAGAAAGGAACGTAGAATATCTGATCATGAACGCAGTATGCGTTGCCCATGTATGCCGAGTGTCTTCATGTTTTCTTATTTACATCGGGGCTGAAAGAAAAATTATGTGTGATGTCTCATGCATATGACTCAAATGGTAATCGTTATTTTTACGCGGCATCCTCTTCAGACTTTAGGTTTAAGCCTATTGAAAAGTGCATTAAGACTTCACGAGCAGACTTTGGATTGCATTGGGAATATGAAGGTTGCATTCAGTTCGTAGATTGAAATGTTCGATAGGTGGACGATTTGCTGGGAACTGACAGCATTTGGATGAATAGTGATTGGATCATGTGGTCTATTGGTCTTGAGCAACATTTCGTTTCGACTGAAAATGTCACTATTCGTTGTAAAATTTACTGTTTAAATCTGACGATTTATAGTTCGGTACATTGAACTTTGCCTTTCGATTAATCGGTTTAGAAAGAAGATGGTAGTTATGGTTGAAATGGAGAGAATTGGATTCGTTGTAAATATAAATTTTAGATCATTTTGAAAGATTTGATGGGAAGAGATGAGTTCCAAGCGTCAACAATTTGGATTTACTATATATAAGAGCTTCCTAGACTGCAAAAGTGCCTTACACATAGTAGACAACGTGAAGAAGCTCATTTTCACTGAAGCGAGTACGTCAAAAATCAAAACTGCCGGAATTGGGATTCTGGAAATTCAAACAACTATTATATTGTTAACGTGTTGTTGTATAATGGAGGAGGCATGATTGGTGCGTATTTTTTCGAAAATAAGATTGATGCTAATGTTACCGTCCCTGGAGTGCACTAAAGGCATAGGTTAACTAGCTTTTTATGACCTATTTTTGATTATATGGATATGTAATACTTGTAGTTGCAACGAAACGGAACTGCATGGCACTCGGTGCCAGAAAATTCCAATATCTGTGAAAAGACCACAATGATGTAGAAATACATTCTAAACAACGTCTGATATTCGTTGATGATAAAATTCCTAGAACATGCTTTGGAAAAGAGCTATAGAATTTTCACACAAAAAGTGTGCTTCCTTTCAAAATAACCTTATTAGCAGACACCAATTATTTACTTTTGCTTCCAAATTGCATTTCTCTAATATTGAAACATTAATTCCGGAATCAAATATAACTGCCACTTTATCAGCAATTGAACCTACTAGAAATGTTACATACTTTCACACTTTCACATTAGGCCTGCAACATTTGTAGAGAACACAAACAATGACATTCGTGAAACGTGCTATCATAGTTGCATGTTTTTGTACTGATAAACCAGGAAAACACTGATTTATATCTATGAGTGATGTATATATTCTAGTAGAAATTGAATTTTAATGGTTTCTTTGGGAAGCAATTTTGGAGAGTATAAGATTAATTATTTTGTGAGAGTTTTGGTTTCATTATAGTTGACGGTATGGAATGCAATGGAAAAATTAAACAAAATTTTCCCTTTGTTCAAAAGAGTTCCCTAGACCGTATTCAATACTTCCCTTATTATCTTCCAACACCATTTCCTGTTTGTTGCAGAAGAGGAATGTGTTTGCTTTAATACAAATATTACATCCAAATTTTCCCCTGAGCTGGAGAAACTTGGAAATTCCAAGTGTTCAATATTTGCAAAATTATAACGCAGTTTGTTTCTCTTTCCACCAGAGAATAATACAGAGCGTCTTAAAAGAACATTTACATTTGTTTAGCTTACTGCGTAAATGTCAGTCATTTCCCTAATTTTTAGAAATTCAGTCGCTAGGGAGTGTCCCTCGAATGAAGAAATTTTCCAGTAATTGCAGGTTCATAGCTCCTCTTCACTCCTTTGTGGATTATAACGCATTTGTTTCTGTTTGAGTTTCAGTGAGGCTATGCTTAAATTCCTTCATTATCACACTTAATGCTATGCAAATGATAAGCCTACAGCAGTGGAACAACACAAAGATGAACAAAACATCTATGACAAATCATGATTGGAGTCCGCACTACCAACTCGGGTATCGAACCGTCAAACTGTCTATGCGTAACTTAAATGATGCATTAAATCTTGGGTTGAAGTTTTTGAGACTAGTTCAACGCTAGATAAATCCGGGCAACCAAGATCATCGAACACGGAGGAATCAAAACGAACTTTCCAATTCGCAAACGCACAAGTGCTTTAAAGTATATAGTTCAACGTTACGACGTATTTGGCCTGAAGATTATTTACCACTGCTCGTTGAGCCACGAAAATTGGTAAATGTGTGATTCTTATGAGTATTAAAGTCTTAGGATTCCAGTCATAGACTTCAATTCATTAAGTACAATCGTCATTGTTACAGTGTAAAAAAAATCTGAAATGGAAGTTTCAGACGCACATTCGCCTAAAATGACTGCATGGGCTGTCATCTTGGTTCCCGGAAGCTTTTGAAGAGGATAGTCAATATGCGATGATATTAAATGACTTTCTGTTACTGTAAATGCAAAAGTTTAAAAAAATATGGTTTCAGCAAGAGATGGCAGAGCACACACCTCTTTGCTAGTTTATCAAATTTGCCCCTGAAGTTAATCTCGAGGAGGTAAGATTCAAGAAACCAAAAATAAAAAGCAAAGGGGTGTGGACCTTGCAGACAGATTACCTACACTGGGTACTACGTGGAGTTTCTTCAAGTACTAAAGGAAATTGCCGCTAGCTGGGAGGTTCTCCTTCAAGGCAATGTTAATAACGACACTGTCCTGCACATTCATGAGTTCTTGGCGAAGCACAACTTGGCAGCGGTCTCCCTGTCTGTCCTTAAAATTCACATCAAATAATCCTGAGACTGCATCTTTCCTCCGAAAGTTATCGTTTTTGAAAAATTTTGTAACAATAGGAAGAAGGGAAAGTAAGACATCACAAGCATAAAAACATATTCTGAATGATCCAGAATTTTCCAATTTAATTCGCTTAAAATGTGTTTGATCATGGGGTGGTCTAGCGCCAAAAACTGCGACTTAGAACAAAAATGGCTATAAATTTCTCTCTCAATATAGTATTGTCATTGCCATCTCAGAGGATTTCCGTGATGACATTAAAGAAATCGAACGAGCAAGTCATCAATGCTAATGAAGCTCACCATTATATCCGCTGATCGCACTATTCACTTCTTCACTGCATACGACCGCAGATAGGTCGGCATTATGCTGAGAAAGATACCTTTTGGCAACTTCTCGATGCAACGTGTCTGCTGATGACTATATCATCATTGCAGACGACCTTAATGGTCAAATAGGTGAAAAGGCAGACGTTAACAGGTGTTGTGGGGAAGGGGGTTTGGAGCGCCCAATGAGGGTGGTGAGCGTATATTTTTGAGGACACCCATGACCTTGTACTTATGAATATATGGTTCATCAAACGATTAGTGCAACCTGGATGAAGTGGTGTTCTTTGTGATCGACGTATCAACGAACGTTTCAAATCCAAAATTTATCGATTTACCGTTCTTCCTGTCGCACCCTATGGTTCTTAGTGCGGGCCGACTATAAAAGACAATGAACGACGCAATGGAGACCCAGATATTGCGTTGAAATAGTGGCGTGACACGTTTTGATCACATCCGAAATGAGGATAACCGCGATCGATATGGGGCACCGATCGTGGAAAAATTGCGAGAGAAGCGTCTTCGATAGTATTGTCAGGTAATACGCGCTAACGAGAATTCACTTGCCAAGATTGACCTGAACATCAAAGTCGATGGTAAGCGACCAAAAGCTAGACCGAACAATGGTGGGTTGATACGCTGAATGGGGATTTGAAAGCCTCGCGATTACGTCCAGATCAGGCTTTTGATAGAACCAAAGTATCGAGGCATCTAGCCTAAAATTTTAAGACCATTACATTTAACTAACTTTTTTAAAAAATGTTTCATTTTTTATTCATTTCATTTTTGTTAAAAAGTACTCGTTTCCCAACACTAATTAGCAAATTTTCAAATATTTAACAGGTTAATGCATTCCCCTTTCGTCCTTTTTGTATTGATTTTTTGAGAATTTATATAATTCTTTAAGAGAGAATCAAGAACTATTGCTATATCCCAATTTAGGAGCTGAGGGATTTCATTTTTTGAAGACCGCTAATATCAGCAGGGTAGAATACCATTACCAATTCACGAACATATCACACTGCAGCTAAATATCTTTTTCTTGTTAGATCTTATGTGTGTGTTTGTGAGTTGTGTGTTTGAGGTGGGGGAGAGGCAAAACCTCTGAGCACTCGGACCTTAGTGGTCTATTGTACTCGATTCCCTCGTCTAACGGAATATCCTGGATTCGTTTATATATCGCAGGATTGCCGTTAGTGGATGTGATGCTACCCGCTGCAGTTAGAGCACATCAGCATCAAAAATCTGATGTCTGATGCGTCCATAGGTGGAGCAGACAAATAGAAAATGTTTCGTGGATTCCGCTTCCTCATTACAGGATGGACACGTATCATCTTGGATAATTCCTATTCTGAACATATGCCCAGCTAGTGAATTGTGGTCAGTCAGAATATCCACAATGCCTCTGCAAGTCTTCTTGCTTTTGCAACAGGATAGACTTTGCAGTATGTTTATTTGGTTCTGACAGGAAAAATTTGGTCTGTCTAGCAGCATTAAGGCTTCGCCACCTGTCATCATGGGAAGCTTGTTCCCAGTTTATGATAGCAGAATCAGCCAATGCTACCAACATTCCAATTGCTGGTTCCGATCCGGCATGGGGGAAGTTCAAGCCCCTTCTGCTAAGGAATCCGAGACCCGAAATTTCATTTCCCTCTACACCACAATGACCAAGTACCCAGAGTAAATCCACCGTATTGAATCTAGAAACAGAGTTCAATCGGTTTCTAAATTCCTGAACGATTTTTGAAGTGATCAAAGTACTACTCAACGCCCTCTTACGTACTTTGATAATGATTACCTATTGCATGTTCTCAAGCTATCAGCTAAACATTCATTCATTCGGTGCAACTAAATATTTCTGCCAGGAACTTGGCCACTATGGTGACATTTTCAAATAAGGAAGAAAGCAGACTGTCAACACAATCAGGAACCAAAAGAGGATCAGAAAACAAGTTAACAGAAATATTCCTTTTAGGAATGATGGGGTCCTAAGTCCGCATCAACTTAATGCTAGACCGGACCAAATGGGAAGCAACTTACTCCCTCTTTCCTGGTCCACGGACCCCTCGTTTAGGGCTTGCACCCAAACTTCTCAAAAAAGTGAAGCGATGGCGGCTTTACGGTTTCAGCACTCAACATCTGCGAGCCGCTACGGTCACGCTGCTCCCAGGGCAGAGGTGAGGCAGCGTCTGACGATTTGCCTCCGCCCTGGTAAGAAACCGTACAGCCGCCATCGCTTCACTTTTTTAAGTTAACAGAAGTCCGAGAGCTCAAGAAGAAATCGCCATGACATCCGTATCTGCGATCAATTAGTGCGACGAATGACCAAAAATACAAGAACCAAAATCTTCAACTTCTTATGGCAAAAAAGCAAGCCTTTTTGAATCCAAAGCGTTGGACTGAAAATCAGCACTGGAAGCATATTCTTTTTATAGACGAGAAACTGTCAACTGAGGACATCATTGAGTCGCGGACGATGCTGTTATGACATGGCGTTAATGTACTTCTACCACGTCACCAATTCGTATTGCAGCAGGACTTAGTGGTGGCCCACAAGGCGATTTTCTTCAAGCTTGAGAGTATAGGAAAAACTCTGTCGATCTGCGAGCAAGAATAGCACATCCATCACCTCTACATACCATCACCAAATTAATTATTTATCCCTAGTGATATTCACTATACACTAGTTCATTCGGTTTAAGGAGTTTACTCTATTTTCGCCCAGCTACATACAGAGTGTCAGCTTTGTAAGCAAGAGCTTGTTGATGATTTCTCAATTGGTCCGTTTGGCTTTCATGTGCCAAGTGATTGAGAAACGATCGAGAAAAGAAACCTTTTAATCATGAAGTACTGAGCTACTGAATAAGAAATGATTTTCGCTCTCCACTGTAGACTATTAGCGGATTGAATTATTCAACGACTAAAAATCAAACTTTCAAATCTTAATAAATGTCCTCATCGAACACAGCCATGCGGTAAAACATGGATTGATCACTAAATATTTGAAAAAAAAATCGACAAAGAGTAGCGATTACAAGTTGACTGCATCAAAGGTTATAATGCGATTTTCTGGAGAAAAAATTCTTGGCACCATATTCTCGCGTTCCAAAAACATTCTTTTTGTGGAAATCCTCCAGGGTCGGCGAATAATATAATCTGGTGTGCCCAAAACAAAAACTGCATAGTGAAGGAAAAGAACCACTAAATCCTTCACGATGGTACAAGGCTTCACATGCGGAAACTAACTTCAATCCAATCGAATAAATTTATTGGCAGTAGGACCCATCCTGTGGTTACTATCTATTTGAACCGTTGAAGGAAGAACTCCGAAGATCGGAGGTTCACTAGCCATGATGAGGTAGAACTATTTATCTGCTGTTGGTTACAGACTATAAATTTCAACTTTTTGTGATTCTTGAGTGAGGGAATTTCTAAAACCTGCACCAAAAACGAAAAAAATCTGGTTGGCCACAATGGAACTGAATGTGAAAATCTAGGATTAGTGAGAAAGTTAGCCATAGGGTTAAATTTATTAGCCTGCACATGAAAATTTCATCTAAAGAGATGCATTCGGTAGCAGGGAATATTGTGGCATATTTTTTTTGCATAAAAAATCCATTAGGATATGACGCCAAGGTAGACCACCGCAAAGTTGTTGCCCACGAGACGGGTTATGAAGCATTTCTATCTATTGAAGACGAATTGAAGTCAGGTTTTCATATAAACACTTTAAACCATGCACGAAAATTCTGACCTACTTCAGGAACGCATATTATGTTTTCTTGAGTTTTGGTAGTAGCTTGAAGGAGGGGAGAAGAGTCAATCATCGTGAAGACGTAAGTTTTGAACGATATTTACGAAAAACGAGTTCGATGCCTTCAACTTTATAACCGGCACACGAGGTATGAAGAAGAGATTAAATTTTTAATGCTCCAGCGCTTGCAGGGGATAAACATTTTATGCCACTCAAAAAGTGTATCCCGAATACGCTCATGTACTTATACTACATTTCAAAACTAATGGATGGTTTTAAAGGTAAGTAGTCTTCAAAATTATCAGAGTAGTGTTCCAAAATAATATGGACGACACCCTTGAATAAATCGTAAAAATGTCTGTGATCCAATAGTAGCACATGTAGTCTGTAAATGTCATGAACTCCCGAGGAAGAGAAAAAATATCCTATTCGGAATTTTCATCCCTCTAACGGATCATAACAGCTAATGAGATTTGACTGGCAAGAGTGTTATTCCTGCAAATTCGCTTCACACATGTCATACGTTCTATCTATTAACACAAAAACGTTTGGTTTGCTTACTGTGCCTTCGTTCTGTTCGTCTCTCTAAACCACTGAGTTTTTCCATGCTGCCAAGAAGGTGAAGAACGCGCTTGAGGCCATATGTCTTTTATGCAGAGTGTGAATTCCTTGCACTTGAACTCCTGCCATACGAAATGCATATGCTTGCAATGTTCCGGCTTAGTCATTCTTATGTGAAACAACAAACATGGGGATTCCATTCTGTTTCTTTCAAGCTCTCCAGGGGAATTATTTTAAGCTGCACATAAACGTTTTCAAGTTCTTTGCGACGATTAAATTAATGATTATTTGGGCTGGAATGAATTGGTGATTAATGAGGAGTTGTTCGGCTGGAAGCATTTGGTTTTGTGCTTGCTGATTGAGAGCGATTTGTCGATTAGGCTTAGTATTATAATCGGTGGTTGATTATATGTAATGATTGATTGGCTGAAAATTCATGTGGTTTCATGGTAGAATCGGTTAATGAAATGTGATGTACAATATATTGAAACGATTTGAGGAAGTACCAAAATATTTGGATAATATTCCAATTTGGAAACCTACATATTTTCGGAAAGATCAGGAATACAACGAAGGATTTGGACAACATTTGAATATAGAGATCTGAAATGGAAAAGTTGAGGATTTTTGTATCTTTTGTAATTCGTTATGTACCCCCCACCAAAAGGGGCCGTCGATAGATGGAGAGAAAAGCGAAATCCCCTCGAGGTCGGTATAGAGGCTTTAACAAAATTAGATTGATTGTACAATTCCTGGAAGGACGGACAGACATATTTCAATCCGGGCCTGGATTTGTCCTTATGACTGAGTGTTGCACTACTGCGAATAGGGACATAGGGAACATCTTGGATGCCGAGCGCTCATTAATATATTTTATTGCTCATAATTCGCGGCGAAGCTTTATCTGCAGATTGATTAAAAGGGGCAACTAATACTTCGTCACTCCTATTTATGGTCAAGGTACTCCCAAGGAACAGTGGTGACGCAGTACCTAATGTGTTGTCTTGGCTTTATACGAAACATTAGTCAATTTTTTTTGCGAACACTTTAACTATAAGACAAAATTTTTCGCATCATCATTAGTGGATATTAAGTTTATATATTCCAGAATATAAAGACATATTGACAGTTTTCAATTTAAACGATGATAGAGTTGTTATTGAAAACCCTTCATCGCATTTCGGAACATATTTACTGCTGAAAATAGGAAAATAATCGGTAGCTAGATGCAAATAAGTACAATCTGATAGAATATTGCCCCAGACACACTGCTTACCCGCTGCTTTACGTTTATCACTTGCACAGCATTAACTCTGATGATAACGAAACTAAAACATAGTCACATTGAAAACTGAGATTGTTCTATACTCTACAGAAGAGTGAACAGGCGGCACATCAACTGCTTTCCCACAGATCAAAGATGCATTCAAAGAGATATGCGTTGAAGCCAATCAAGGAAGTTCAAGGAAATTTCTGAAAATTCTGAATTAGATGCAGTTTCTTTCATGAACTGTTAACATAATCTGCTGTCAAGCTAATTTGAAACTTTTCATTGACAAAACCGAAGCACTGACGTCAATCTTTTTTTAACAAAGTTAGATACACTCGAATTTCACAAATACTAAGAAAATCGGGGGTATAAATACAAAACCTATTTCAAGCTATTAGGCCCGTGTGGGTCAACGGACTTATCTTCAAATTAATCAGCCTTGATTTCCCTATCCCGGTGATCAGACTTATAATAAGTTTCTTCGAAGATAGGCATTTTTACGTCAGCGTGAGAAATGATTATTCCGATCTCCTACCGGTCACTTCTGGTGTACCGCAGGGATCCATTTCAGGACCTACACTCTACAACATTTTCACGGCCGACGCTCCAATCCCAGAGAGCGGCACAGAACTATTACAGTTCGCTGACGACACGCTTATCTTCTCGTCGAGCCTCCGACCCGGTAAGGCAGCTAATGCTATAGAGAAATACTTAACAAATCTCTGCAAGTACTACCAAACCTGGGGGATAAAATTCAACGAGGCTAAAACACAGGTTATTACTCTTCGGAGAAAATCCAGATACTTGGGATCTAGATCTATCCACAGAAAAGCTAAACGCTTAAAGCTACGCATCGGGAATACCGTAGTAAACAGTTCACAACAAATGAAATACCTGGGAATGCTATTTCATGAACACCTACGATTCGACCCCCACCTTAATCTTGCTCTCAGCAGAGCACGCGGTGCACTAAGCAAAATCTACTCTATTCTTCGTAAAAGAGTAGGACTTTGCACTAAATCTAAACTGACCCTATACAAAGTCCTCATAAGACCGATTCTTTGCTACGGAGCCCCTACATGGATCTCTTGCTCGACCAAAGCTATGAAGAAGTGCGAGTCCTTCGAGCGCAAAATTTTGAGACACTGCGTCGCCTTGTCGTACAATTGGAAAACCAAGAAGTGCGGCCACAACGCCGAAGTGTACAGGCGAGCAAAAGTTAAACCTCTTCGAGAGTTCGCTCTCAACCTGTTAGAAAGATTCTTCGAAAGAACGGAGAATCACCCCAATCCACTCATGAGGCAACTTTATCTGGAGGGTAACTCCACCCCATTGGCCAAATTCTTAAGGCCTTGCCAAATTGTGAGCTCTGCATTAAAACCCGCCATTGTCTCTCTCTTCGACACTCCTTGCCTGGTAGGGGTGCACAGAGGTTAAGCGTGAAATTGTGAGCACTATAAAAACATTAGTTATAAGAATTAGATTTAAGTATTATTTATTAGATTAGATTAAGTTAGAATAAGTAAGTAAATAAGCCTTCTCGCGCTCTAGGTGCAGGCGCAGTTTTTTTCAAATATATGTCCAGTTTTTTTAATCATGAATTGTCAAGATCTATGTGTAAAGTAAATACACCGAAAAAAGTAATGTCAGAGAAGGTCGGGCAGGCCAAACATTGTAATAGCCACCCGTTTTTTTTTTTTATGACACATAAGCTACATTTAGGCTAGTAATAAGAAAGAAACGCTATGTATTTAATGTAAGTCACTGGTTTTTAAATAAATGATTTTAAAATGAAAAAAAAAAAGCTATTAGGCATAACCAACAGTTCTATAGGTGGTTCATCAATAGCAAAAGAAACAACTGAAAATCTGCCATTGAGATTCAAATGAGAAATTTAAAGAAACAATTCAAACGACGTTCGATTGTATTGTTAAGTTCCGAAACAGATCTAACTCAAAAGATACATAGTTTCAAGGTAGATGCATACTGTTTTTGTAATAGTATATGTCCAGATAATAAAATGTATGACAGGATTCATCATTTCCAAGAAACATCGGAAAGAAAAATGAGATTACGGGAAAGAAAGAACAGCTGAATTGGCATTATCTGTAATACATTGCTCGCCGAAACAAAAACAAAACCGAGCAGGTCGAATATCTTTTCAGCACCTTGAAAAACGAATTTGTACCAACTGATGATAAGAGTTCTAAATATAAGCATACGTTCTAGGTAACAAAGACTCTACCCAACGGATTAGACTGGACAGCATGTTTTGTGACCAATATAACAACAGGCTTCATTAGAAACCTGAGGCCTTGAGTATGAATGTTGCGTTGGGCGGGTCACTTAATCCATATGGGCGAGGAAGTCTGTAGGAGCAACATACATATATGGTAGAAAAAGAAAACGTGGCAGACCATGGCTAACATGGAGCGATGGCGTAGGTTAGACGCCAGACAACTTTTAGGGATATCAAATTGGTGGACGTCGGCGTGGGAATATCTGGAATTTCTTATTACGGTAGGCCTAGACCAGATACCAGCTGTTGCGCCGTCGTCTCGTCTTCTAAAAGTTATTGAGTTCACTTCCGTGATTCTCTCTAGATGATAGTTGGAGAAACAATTTTCATGAGTCTACTGAGTTCAAGCAGCGCCTGGTGATATTTCCATACCAACCGGATTAACACGGCGTTGCCATTTAGTGCTTGCTTAACTCTTGGAACAAATTCGAATGCCGAGTTTTTCAATTTATTCTGCTGCCAGTAGAGTAACGTACACATATCTCGGCTTAGAATATGGTCGTCACTTCTCTGAATGCTTAGGACACGTTACATAATCGGGTTTTCCGAAAAAATTCTTGAGTACGATCCCGTCGGTAAAGATGCCAATGATTCCAAACTTCTATGCGCCGTTTTCTGCGTTCCATTTCACGGGGATTATAATCTAGTCAGAATTTCAATGTCAGAAAATTATAACATTATAATGGCGCAAACTGTCACATCACCAAAGGAGATTTTCATAAAACTCGACAAAATAGCAAATCAAGTTGGTCTAAGAATTAACGAAAACAAGATGAAGATTATTACGTAAACGAGAAAAGTGATGGCTACCAGACAAAGAATATCGATAACGATTGACGAGTACAACTTGGAAAATATGAACAACTTTATATACTTAGGTGTAAAACTGACGAAAGATGGAAGTAACGTGGACGAAAAAAAACGAATTCAGCTCGGAAAGAAAGCCTTCTACTCGGCCCTGCCGACTTTAAAAGCCAGTTACATACCCAAAAAAGCGAAGCTCTGAGAATACAAATTGATAATGAGACCTGTGTTATTCTACAGATGCCAAATATGGATGCTGACACAAACTTCCGAAAAAAACTACTTTTGGGAACAGTGAAGAACGAAGAGGATGACCACTGGTCAGATACAATGCGGTGTATCAAATATTTGACGACCCTGGAGTCTCCCAAATATTCAAAGTAAAGGTCTGACCAACTTCAATGTATAGACGACACTCAGGTACCTACTAATAAGGCGCTTGAAGATGGAACAGAGGGACGAAGATCGTTGGAAAACCCCCAAAAATGCTGACCAAGACAGCCAATCGCTGCTCGGATTTCGAAATTGGAGGACACGATCGATGAATCGAGATGATTAAAGGGAGAACATCTTGATCCGAAATGGCCTGTAGAGCTTCGACGACAACGACGGCACGATTCTTGTCAAGCATTTTTTTCGGAAGTGTTAAGGATGAGGACGATACCCACAAAACTTATAATGAAACTGCTTATTTTAGCAAAAAACATAGTTCGGTAGACATCCCTCAGGTGTTGTTGAATAAAATCAACAACAAAACAGTATTTTTTAAGACATTCACTGCTCCCGATGGTCTTTTTTGGCGTTGTGATCTACTGCTGGAAGCATGTGATGTAACCAATGCGGCAGTAATTTGTATTTCTGTCACACTTCCGACTTGAAAACTCTTCAAAGCAAATATTACATACATTCAAGGTTCACGTTATTATGATGTGGCACCTTTTTATGCGATGCAAATTCCTGTTTTGTGTCCACATGGGTGATTAAAACAATATAATACGTGGAAGTTATTTCTGGAAGGCTTAGTGGTTAGAGCACTAGGGCGTCGAAAAGGAAGGTTGCGCCTCAAATCTCACTAGTGACAGAGGGATTTGCATCGTAATACCTGTCGACTCAGCTGTGAATGAGTATCTGAGTGAAATCAGGGTAACAATTACAGGCGAGTCCAATGGTGAGGATTCTGTAATCCTGTAGTGAACTGTTATGGTCTTCAAGAAAATGGTCTGTTATGGTCTTGAAGAAAATGCTGTGACACACTTTGAGGAACAGATCCAATTACTCGCCACCGTTTAATATTGGAAGTTAAGCACCGAATTGTAGTAAAACCACTTCTGGAAATTGCCGCTATCTCGTTTGTTTGTTCTACAACCATTATTCTACCTCAGTATATTCGTCGGACATCACCTTTTTAGCGCCCTACAGGGAAATGAAGGATCCTATAATCTAAAAACGAAAGAATGCAATTCAATAAGCTATAGTGGGCAGATGGCGTGACAGACCTTACCCCAGATGAATTAATGGCTTATTAAAGGACGACAGGCAGCTACTGGTGCTATTAAATCGATGGACGGCAAAACTGGGATATTTGGAATTCCTTACTAAGGCAGGCCTAGATGGAACATTATCTGTTGCGCCGTTGATGATGATGATGTGCGACCGTATCGACAAGATTGAGGAAAGGTGACATTTTGCGCGCATAGATTCTGAGCAGTTAGACGGGAGTGGTCGATTCTGTTAGTGGATATGATGCTCATCAGCGGGAAAAATGTGATAACTAATGCGTCCGGGGTGGGGACCTTACATAGGGAATTTCGTGGATTCAGCTTTTTCATTAAAGAATGAACACATATCACCTTGTAGAATTCATATTCTGAACAGGGCTAGTCAGAATGTCCACAATACAATTTTTTTTACTTTTTGAGATGATAAGCGTCACAGTATGTTTGTATGGTTCTGACAGCAGCATTAGCCAATACTAGAGAACATAGTACTACCAAATGAATTCACGAGTTTAAATTATAACTTGTTTGGCGACAAGAAGTAAACCTCTGCAACAATTCCAATTAATAAGGTTGACAATAGTCAGCATAAAATAGAAAATTAAAAAAAAACTGGGTAAAGTATTAGGGAGGAAATAATTTATCCATTGAATAGATGTGAAGTAAAGGTTGGTGATCATGCGAATAAACTGTAATCATTTAATTGACCTGACTAACCATGAAAGTTTGAATAATGTAATAAATGCTAAGTGGGATTAAAACAGTTATGTGAGAAAAATAACGCCCGAAAAAAGCCAAACAAAATAGCTATAAGGATCACATGTAGTTGGTCAACGAGATATTGTGTTTGGTCTGTTTCTAATTTAGTTTTCTTAGTATTATTTCATACAATAGTTTGACGTAAAAACAATTTGAACCAAATTAACAAAACACTAAATGCACTCAAAACGAATGAACACCTGCACGTTTAAAAATTAAAAGAGCGTTTTCAACTCTTTTTCTCAACATATTGTACTCAATATCTATTGTTATCACGAAAACAAAAAAAACTACTTACTTTCTCCTGTATTAGATGGCTCCAACGTCCACAGCTGCTTCTTCTTCAAACTAGATCCATTTGCATTCAATTTGAATCCAAATGTTTCTGCAGTCATATACTTATATTGGCCACTGATTAAGCCAATCGTCCACCATCCTTTCTGCTGGTTCTGTGATATAATATCACCGTTTGTATGGTTCAGTTCGTAACTTTGCCCATTCATTTTAGTGGTATATTGTAAAAGAAATTTGTTCAACGATATCTGTAACGATAATAAGACCAAACGTGAAACTACAGGCATATATAGGAGGATCAATATAAAGCACAATCAAAATACAGCTTTAATTGAATCACAGTTGGCGAATATTTTATTATCCACCATTTCATAAAGCACATTGCTCATGTGATTCCAATGGCATCAATCAATGTACCGTAGACTGTTCTAATTTAATTCCACATATGAATTCCACTGCTTTAATTATTAAAGATCACATTGGACGAATAAGAAAGTGGCATCGAGTCAAACACCTGAGAAAGGTGCAATTAAATTTTTCGCTGGCTTCACGCGGCTTTTTAATTATTTCTAACAAAAACATTTTTCGGTACCGAAATTGATCACCTCCGTATTTTTTCAAGAGTATCTGGCCGTGATTTATACAAAATCTAACAATTAGAAGAAATAACAGCAAGAAAAATCTTAAATGTTCATTAAAAATTTCAGGCATGCATGGTCTGGACGAAAGCAAGATTTCTCTAACAAGATCTTTTCCACTTTACGGGATGTCGGCGTAATTTGAGATGGTGATTACGAGTCATCTTAACGTTCATTGCTCGTTTCGGTTATAGCTGCCAGCTAAGCTGGGAAGTAAAGTCTGAGCTAACTCAGACGTAGATTAGAGAAATTCAATGAAAATTATATGATATTTATGACCCAGAAAATTTTGCTGGAGGGTGGTTACCCATATGATAACGAAGCGAATCAATGGTTTTTGTTTCTTGCACATTAGCGGGCAGCTGGCAATATCAATGATATCTAAAATACATATCTGATGCTGGATAACTCTATAATCAGTGTAGCGATGCGAGTTCGTGATTCTAATGTTATAAATGGTTAGTCAAGGTATTTCTTTTTTAAAGTATTCCGTTAGTCCACCTGGGCCAATGCGTCACCCATTTTAACACAAACTGGAAATTGAAAAACCATTTGGGCAGAAGAGAGTTGATCGAATCTTACGATTATCAATCATGTGCGGTTTCAAATTTGAGTGAATTTCCACTTCGTGCCGAAATTCGTCTTGCAAGCCACGTGGTCATAATTTGCACAAATTAGTGGCTGCCATTTTTCACATATCCAAATACTTCTCATCTTTCCTTCCAATAGACTCATGACCATGCGATTTTGTTACCTTTCAGAACGTAGGTACGTAGGATCGCGCCCCCAAGTTACTTAAAGTTGCGATATACCATAGCTTCTATTAAAGTACTAAGAAAGAATTTGACACCGATATTTATCACAATAGTTTTGGGTTCAGTGTGGCAGACTATTCGATATTTTGGCTATAGCGGTGGAAGCAATGATTCAGCAATATCCGCGATCTGAGAAAAACAAACGAACACTGTTGACGCAAGCAAGACCAGAAAAAGTAAATTAATGATTGTTTAGGCCCAGTGCAAAGAAAATTTAGACTTCAGACGTAACATTCAGAGGAGCTAGATTGCACTCGTCGTTGGCAGAAACTCACATAGAAAACATCGAGAAGAATTGGGGCAACTCAATCCAATTTTCACAGAGGAACCAATTTTTAGCCACGCAATGCAATCAGACCAGTCTAAATTAGGAAAAGTGGAACACTGCAGCAGTGCGACATGCACCATCCGGTAAGAGTTTCACGAGTACATAAATTGTTCAGGTTCATATCGAGAACAATAATTTCACCCAAAGAAAAAATAACGATCCTCAGGGTCCACTGGAATTCCAGTACAAGAAGACCTCTGGTTGCTCAGAACGCTTCCACCTATAACGTTGATGCTGGTCAAACTACATTAGTTAAAAACCTGTGATCGCAGTCACAAGTTAGACCTTAATTATTTTGACAGTTTTGTTTGAAAAGAGGAAAGCAAACCCGTATTGAGATCGATGTACAGTCTGTCTGTTTGTCCGTCTGTCTGTCTTTCTTTTTCGATGGGTGGTGGAAAGCTTCAAAAGCTACAATTAGCTCCTGCCATATAAAACTTTTACCAACTAACGCACATCTCCTTTCACTCATATTGTGTTATGTCACTAAGCTGGATCAGAATTTATCCTGCACTTGTTTTCACGTTCGTGTTTCTCTCTCATTCCTTCTGACGATAGACTTCCTCCTGCCTCAGCTTCTTATGGATGACTTCGGTCAACATTCAACGGTCAATTTCAACATATACTAAATGATGCTTTCGGGTGTTAAATGTTCCCCGGTTCTAGTTTCCAATGTAGGCCCTTTTAGCTGCGAATCTTGGGCATTAAATAAAAAAAGTTTTTTGCGTCCTCTGCAATATTCGGACACTTTGAGCAATATAGCGAATCACCGTGCCTAAATCGGTAGAGATATGAGAGATATGTTCGCTCAAAAGCTGTAGATCGAAACCTACTTCGCCGCTCGATCCATCTCCCAATATCCCATATGACTCTGCGGTTTCATTTTTTTTTTTGACTCGTTCCATCTCTCTTGCCATTCCGCAATAGTTGCTCTTCGTGCGAGCTGTCGAACGTGAAGACGTTGTCCTTCTTTTCCCAAAATATGAATCGGCATCATTCTTGCTATCACGCGGGCTGCTGCATCGGATACTAGTCTAACCACATGTTCGAAGTGCACTTATTCAAGCCGCAGGCAGAATTTTTCTCTTATTTCCTTTATTTTCCAGTATATCTTCCCACATTAGAGGTGCATATTGTAGGATCGAGCTGACCACCCTTGAAATAATAAGTCAGCGGCACGGTCTTGCGCCACCTATATTTGGTAGCATCCTAGTGATTGGCCCTCCGATATTATATGCCTTGGTTACTACACACTGCGCAAGTGATTTGAATTTTAGCTTCTGGTCGAGCATTACGCCTAAATACTTGGGGCAAGGTTGGGTATATATTGTTTGTGTTCCCATTTGATCTTCATAGAGGTGCACTTTCTTCACTTGGTGATAAGTACTTCTTCTCTCTTATGTTCTGTGAGCTAGAATAGGACTTAATGTCATAAACTACTTCATTCGCATAAAGGTCGATTTCTTCGAAGCGTGCAGGACACCAGTCCTTCATCTGATTCGCAGCACAAACGCCTAACAATTAAGAAGTCGACAACGATACACACCAAGCATTTTGTCTCACCTTGCGGAATTGAAAGCATTCTTCACATCGAGTGTTATCACTCCACAGCATTTATCCACGTCAAGTGCGGCTTTAGCTATATTAGTCAGCAGGGGAACTACTACCGCTTTCGAAATCCAAACTGATTCTCAGAGAAACCGCATTCATTCCGGGAATCGAGAACAATCTGTTATAGATTATTCATTCGAATACTTGGCCAGTATTACTGAGAAGACATATCGAGCTGGAAGACGAAAGTTCACCCAAGGTTTGTTTTGCTTGCGAATGAGTATTACCTTCTCCTTCTTTCACTCTGTGAGAAATATTTCTTTCTTAAGAACCAAGGCAGATGCCTCGGAAAACATTTCTCTGGCCTCGGAATACTAATACTAGTTTCTGCTTCTTCCATTGTGTGGGAAATGCTCCTTCTGTTGACGTTATGTTCACTGATTTGGTATGGATGCTATCCAAGTCAGGCGCTTTATTGTTGGCTATTTTCTGCGGAACATCGACGACCTCCTTCTCCCTTTCAATGCAACTTCAGCGGTATCATCTCGGCAGTGGGAAGGTTAGCGGTACTCATACCTTGTGGGAAAAGATACGTCACAATTTCGTCAAGCAGGTTCGGGCAGAGGATTGGTGGAAAGCGTTTGCCTTCGACTTTCGACATTGTTGTTTTGTAGGGGTCACACCAGTTGTCCGCGTCAGCTTCCTCACACAGTCACTTAAAGTGTTCACTCTTACTTCTTATGATAGCCAAATGCAATTTCTTCCGCGCCTCTTTGCATTCTTCATTCATTTTTGGTATTCAGATTGATTTCTGGTTCGCGGACTGCGTCTTCTGGCCATGAGGCAAGCCTTGCAGCATTCCTCGATCTCAGAATTTCACTAAAATTTCGGTACACGCTTCTGAGATACAGCACACCTTGGTATGGACGCCGTAACTTTTTTCGTCCGTCTATTAAGCTTTATCATCTGCGTTTCCTTCGAGTTTTGTATTTTGCTGCAAAACTTCTTTGGAAATCTTCTCGTCAAACTTATTGCCTTGCCATCTTTTAGCTCTCTGCCGAGGCCAACTTATTCTTATATGCTGTATGACTTTAAAATTATATCCTGCTGGTTGTTCACATTCTACTCGAGATCCTTACCTAAAATATTGCTGACAAATGTGACACCTATCACAGACTCCGTTCCCCTTTATCGAAAAGTGTAGGTACAAGATTCAGACAAGAAAGAGCTTCGAGTAATATAAGTCTAGCAAGGACAGCTTTGTACTGATCAAGGGAGTAAGTTGCTCCCGAAATATACATATACATAATAAAATAAAATTGTAGTTTGGAGTAAGCTACTGGTCTATCAATTTTAGGCTTAACTACAAATAAAAGACAATACCTAACCTCTAAGATGAAACGTGTTTTACGGCGTTTTATTCATTACCAAATTGTTAAATGCATTTTTCTCAAAACCACATTTTTCTAATTTCAAGAAAACCAATGAACCAATTGCGTTGAGGTTTTTTGTCGTTATTGTGTACACCATTATCTGCCTATTTCAGCTTACAAAAACTGTTCCGCTCGAATAGTCTCACCATAGGAACAAAACTCTTACTGTACAAGACAATGATCTCGGAAACTTGGGTTCTTAGCAAGAAAAATTACGAACTCTTGGCCGCGTTCGAGAGAAGAATCCTCCGAGGAATTGTTGGCCCCCTACATGAGGATGGACGATTCCGTACCCCACATAACGACGAAATCTAAGAGCGATGACCGTCCGGTTGTGGATAAAATCCGGCTCAATAGGTTACGGTGGGCGGGCCACTTAATCCGTATGGATGAGGATGATCCACCCGGAAAGTCTATAAGGGCAATATCTATGGTAGAAAAAGAAGACGAGGCACACCCTGCCTAGATGGAGCGATAGCGTAGGTCAGGACGCCAGACAGCTTTTAGGGATATCGAATTGGTGGACCTCGGCGCAAAACCGGGATGTCTTGTTTTACAGTTTAAGTATTACCAAATTTTTGTCCGAAAAATCATTATTTATGATTAAACGTCCGCCATTTTGTCATAAATCGATATTTTTAAAATCGGTTAGGCCAAGCACTAGATAAGAGTATTAATCTTTTTAGCTTTTTTTCTGATGATTTTTGAAAAAACGCGAGTACCTAGGTACGCCGATTTTTTACAAAAATTAAACATATTTTTGAAGGCATTCACTTTTAGATAATTAAAACCCTAATCTGAAATTTTAAATTATTTTTTTCTTGAAAAAAAATCAGAAAAACCTTCTTCCGGCTTCTAGGATTTACGGAAAAATTATTGTAGCACCGACGAAATTTACATTCATAAGTTTGTATTTTAAAATCCTTTGCAATTGAGCAGATGGTATCACAAATCTGGAGGGAAGGAAAGTTTATTCCGGTTTCCTGTTCACCCTTTTGTGGAGTATAGGGCATTCATACAGCCTCTTTTTGGTTCCTCTTCGATTTTCTAGCAGAGTGTACTTCAGTTTGATCAGTGTGATCACACTTAATGTTGTATAGTGCAAAAGCCTACAGCAGCAAGACCACATAAACATAAAGCCAAACATCCATGACCAATCGCAAATCAAACCCAGGGTAGCAGGAGGTGCAACCTTTGGGGAGCCTAAAAAAAGGATGCCAAGGAAGGTTGGGAACCCCAAAGCCTGTTGCTCTTAAAGATCTAAAGTAGGGGAAACATCGGTTAAGAATGCGATTCATGTTGGATATTCATTCGTGGCACTAATATCTCGAGTTGGACGACTCCATGTGCTCAGACGAGACCGTATTTTTTTTTTTATTTCTTCATTATAGCTACGTTCGTCTCAACTTCAACTTCAACAACGATTATGACAAAATGCTCAATGCCGCAAATGGTAGTCCTTATCCAATCATCAACTATTTTCAGTGTAAAAGGTTGGGAACGTTTTACTTTATTCCGAAATCAAATCTTGCGTTCATTGCCTCTTCGAGTTGTGCTCATTTGAACTCTTCTGAAATTCACCCCTTACTATTGGATGAGTGGAAGCATTCATTCTGAAAGGACGAACCTCGATTATGAAATATTGACGTACTTGCTGGTCCTAGTGCCCCTTGCCCAGCAGGTAGTTTGAGGTTCGTACACTATTGATTCTATGCAAATAACCGCCAATGGCTCGGTGTCGTTCATTTGAACAATAGCGGTGAGAATGACACAGTTTGAGAAAAAGATTCGAAATTTGCAAGGCTCAGTTGGTACCTAAATCTCAGTTCTAAGAAGACGTAGATATGTTACTTCTTGAAAACATTGACATGAATTACTTTTACATGCTGATTATATACTGCCTGTGGTGCATAGAATTTTTGTAATAGAAAAAAATAGCGTTGTTGTAAATTCTAGAAATTTGACCCCAAAAGGGGAAGTGTTAAATCATCAGATCAAAGTTCATTAATGACATTTTTAATATATTTCCTTTTTAATAAAACCGGGACCACCTGAAGTTAAATTTTTCCCGGTAGTAATTTATAACACACTTGATAGTCTCACTGCCTGTCATTCGGGTCGGTCATGAAAGGAATGATACCAAAAAAATACAGCTGCCTTCGATTTTAAGCTATTGTTCTGGTATAAAGGTATAAAAGACCAGTGTTTTCACGATACTTATAGGCCTTATTCTTTGGTTAATAATTTCTTCTTCCACACTTTTTGATTCATACGATTCCACGTGAAAAATGAAATAATTCGTATGCAGAACTAATCGATATAACATGTGTATCGTGCAGCAAGATAAATGTAATTTGGTTAAAGTTCGTTTGAGATTAATATTGCAATATGGCAAATTGCCCAGCTTATCTGATGATTAGGTTGCATAGGGAATTGGCCTTATATTTATTGTGTTGCGAACCTCCATGTGATAATTACTCCGCGCAAAGGTTCGCGACAATAAATATTAGGCAAATTAATTCCAAATATGTTATCAGAAGTATGAACAGTAATCGTCGCAAGAAAATGTTTTTTAATGGAAATCTCATAAGTATTCTGTTTACGCACGAATATACACTACTTATTCATAAGGCAATGATATATGAAAGAATTAAAAATACTATAAACTGCAGCATCCGAAAGGGGAAACGGTAAGATAAGTTTCTTGCAATGAGAAAATTGTTTCCCAGTTTAAAAACAGGTTTTTTGTTATTATCCAAGACATTTTATCGCCTTTCCGCGTGCAGGTTCACATTTGTAGTGTGTTTTTTTCTTGTTTTTCTCAATCTAGAATGGTATAAAGAAGATCTGAACTGTTAAGGAATGTGTTATTAAAAAGAGGTTCACTCGCGAAGAGCATGCTTGAGTTTCATTTACGGTGTAAGTACAAACATATTCCTTTGAGGTTTGACTAGCGCAATGAAAAATAGGTCTATATAAGCATTTACTATATTTGCTTGATACGCCTGCGTTATACTTGTCAATGTCTCATATCATGAATAATTAAAAACATTTCTTATTTATTTTATCTAATCGTGGGTTTCTTCTAACGGCGGACTGATTTATTTAATCTTTACCTTTTTGGATACTCATGGTAACTGACAAATACTAATGATGGTACACCTTTTTCCAAACCTTCTATCTATGCACTTCCTGTAGAGCAATACTTTACTAGTACTTGGATAAGAACTTTAGGAAATTACTCCAAAGTTGTTCTAAGGTTCACTGAAGAATATTTAACAGGTAGTGTTTTTCAGCACCATGGGTAGTCTCTTCAGGTGCTAGCTCCCTGTGGTGTTGTATGTAACATGGACACAGACATGAGATGATTGACACTAGACTTATTTAATGCATAGAACATTATATGACTCTGAATCGAATAAGCGAACAAATAAATTCTTCACTATTTAAGAAAACTTAAAACGGGATTAAACTGCTTCTTTCTAATTTTATTTTCAGGCATATATGCGTAATTCAACGACTACTTCTCTCAGTGCTGAAATTTGACTGCGGATATGCGAAAAATTAAAGAGCTTAGTAAACTGCCACGGAGTTTGTTACTTTAGATACGATATTTCCACCTGCATTAAATAGAAATGTACTATATATAGATGCTTTTTTGCCAGAAGGCTTTCACGTTATATCTTCTCATGGGCGCGGCCGACATCAGGAGAATGCTAGTACAATCATTTTTCCGTAAATCCTTTTCATAATACAACAGTCAAGTTGACAATTACAGTGGGTGGAGGAAGTTAACTTGGACACTTTTCCTCTTAGGTTTAGATTATTTCCCCCGAAGTTTTTGCCATTGAACTCCATAGTTTGATCAATCTATCCCCCCACTAGGTATTTCACTAATGCTAAATCCCCTTTGCGTTCACTACGAGTATGGTTCACGGTATTCGCAGTCTGTATGTGCGAAGTTTCAGGGGAGATATACATAGAACCCGGAAAAAGGCTCATTTATCCGATTTTCTTTCAAGATAAATTATTTATGAACTATCAATTGTATATTTATGAGCTATCAATTGTATATTTTATGAGCGTATTTTCTATAAAGTTATTTTTTTGAATATCTGAAAACCCAATCAATCTTTTTTCATGTTACGAAAACAATTCGAAAAACCCCTTTATGTCTATGTCTACCCCTTTGTCCCTTTTGCCGTTAAAACTCATTAAAATGACTGAATATCTGAATACCTAATCGTTAAAATAGTATTCCAATAAAATAAGTATCACCGAACCTTCCTCCAACTTAACAGTCCAAATAAATCGAATGTTCAGAAGCAGTCTGATGTTTACGGCTCCACAAACTTCCAAATGTATGGGCTCTCGAAAAAGCCAATAAACGAAGTATGCCTTTAAAATCGTGATTTTTTCTCAGCTCATTCAGCTAACCTCTTCTCTTCATGAACTTAAATGTGGAAAACCCACTTCGCGTGGGAAAAAACACGCAGATCATATGAACAGAATTACGAGCCAGCAATGCAATTTTTTCATTTTTAAGAATATTTTCTCAGTATTAGGTTCCATGAAAGTAACCTCCTGCGTGAAGATACCTGTTATATGTGCGTGACACGTTCATCACTTGCATATATATATAAATAGGTACCATTCATTTCTTAATGTGGCATAACAAGTCAACCACACCTACGCACCATCGTTCGAGGTTTGTTGAAATGCGTTTCAACTTCTTCCAGGACTTCCTCAGATGCCGGTACTTCTTCTTTACTCTTCAGCGCCAAGTGCTCTTCGGGGCAACCTACTCGACTAGCTTGGGAGAGTGGATTTCACTGCATGGCATAGCAAGCAATGCAATTGTCATCACTCCTCAATGTGTGATCTACCCATTGCGACTTCCGCCATCGCAGATAGGTGTTGACGAAGGACTAGAATTTTTGAGGAAGAGTGATAGTCACTTTCAATGTGCCACTCCCATATATGTAGCAACACAGAAAGAACATTAGCACATACAGTTGTTAATACGTCGAGCGATATCAAATTCGGTGCACCCATCGGTAGAAATCATGCTTCCTAGGAATTCAAACTGATCAGAACAAGGCTTTTGATGCTCTGTCCAGATAGGAAGAACACGATGACCCATCACCTTGAGCAATTTGGTTTCGTTGATGTTTACTTTTAGCAATATTTGCCGCTCTTTTCAAATCCAGAGTCATTTGACCAAAGTTCGTGGCTCGGCGATAGAGCAAGCAAGTGTGAACAACGTAACCGAGATGTTTGAGGAAAGATATCATCGTCCATTGAAGCCCTCTACATCTTCTGGATCTTCTGGCCAAGACAGCATGAACATACGTCACTCGTTATCGATAATATCAGTGATAAGATTCGCTTTTCGATCTCAAATTCCGCTGAGATTTTACCTCGATCCATCATATGTCGCTCTGATAATAGTTATTAGTTTCTCCGGAATTCTAGCCCTGCATAGAACACGCCAGATATACTCCATGTTCACGCTATCGAAAGCTTTCTGGAAATAGATGAAGAGCAGGTGAAGGCAAGATCTAAGCTTTTGCACACTATTCCAAAATGATTCGTGAGGTGTGGTGAATAAAAGAGGATTCGGAGTGCAAACTAGCCTGCTCCCTGTGCATCAAGTTTTCGAGATCTTCCTTGACGCGTTCCATTATTACTTTAGATATTATCTTTGAGACGGCAGGGAACATGCAGAGACCCCTCAAAATGTCACACTCGAAACCAGTGCGCATCTTTGGAACCTTAACGATCATTCCTTGTCCCACTCTGGGAGAGGTCTCAGATTTTCAGGACCACCATATGAGTGAATTGATGATCGAAATGATTTCTTTTCCGCTTGGAGGAACAGTTCGTATCCGCATGTTACGGTGACTAGCCATTTCATCTACAAAAAGCCGAGTTTCACCGGATGTGATACGGTTAAGAATCGTGGTGAAGTGTTCTTTCCACCTCTTTAGCTGCTCGTCAACCGTTAACGTATTTCACAGTACTATCGAAAGATTTTTGACCACATGCAAATTCTTTCCTGATGCAATATATGTTTTAACATCATTGCATTCTGCGGCATTTTCAATGACCCAACGCAAACAAAATTTCCTTTTGTCACAGCATACACCACGTCGAACTTCCCGGGATTTCGCAAGGTATCGGATTTCGTGCGCGTTATGCTCGCCACCATCCACAGCGGCCAATAGAACCTTCAATCCCTTCCGTTAATCGATCCGTTTCCACAATTTCTCTGTCAGCCAGACCTTACCTTCAGAAAAGAGCGAAAACTTGCATAGCACCCGATGAAAGTGAATTTCCGAAGCTCATCAATATTCTCAGGCAGGTTATTCAAGATATCTGCCGTTCGATCAGCAAGATAGCTCTCCAACCAGCGAAAGGCGGCTGGATCATACAATCGATCGCCTTCGAACTTGGGGTGTGTAGCTCTCCAACTCTGCGAGAACTGACCACGCAAATTGTAAGCAAAGCTAAGCGACCATCAGATGGTGATCCCTTTTGAGGCTGATATCAGTGAATCCCTTGTTATGCACATCATTATTATTATATTGCCGATCGCAAAGTGGTCAACTTGATTGCCTATACGGTGCCGGTCAATTGAAACCCAACTGACCTTATGGCAAGCTCGGTGCGCGAACAATGACGAGATGGTGGAAGCTGCAGAAATCCACAAACTTGCTACCATTATCGTTACCTTTACGAAAACCGTGTTCCCACGTCATGTATTCGAGCAGCGCGTTGTCAGAGACCACCTTAGCATTCAGATAACCCAATCAATGTCATCTTTAGGACGCCTCCCCTGAGAGAGAGAAAGCATCCTCCTCCACTAAATCGTGTGATACTCCTTAACCTGAGGAGTTCTCTCAAATTCCCACCATCTTACTTCGCTTAGGCTCAAGATGTTTAGCTCATATCGTTGGAATTCTCGCTCGATTTGGAGAAAGCAAGGATTCTGTAGACACTGGTTTTCCATAGCCAAAGGTCACAGCCATGATGTCAGTCCCTACCCGAGGCACTGGTGACGTTTCGATAGCATTGAAGCTTGGGAATTTGCAAACTGCTAGCCCACAAATTTCTAACCCCTTTTGTCGCCTTCTATGACAAGCAGTGAAGAATTTGAGTATATTCTTAAACTTCAACTCATATCATCCAATCCAAAGAAAATTAAAATTAGAGACGTCGTTTCTCTCTTTATTTATTAAAGCACATACCGAAATTTCGGGAACAGCTCGTTCCCTTTCCTTAATCCTGATGTGCTAGAAAGACCTTGAATGCATGTTAATGAAAGAAAAGTTGAACGAATGAACCAAACATTTTTTGAAATTATCATGTCAGGCCTTTTGGGGCGTGATTACAGCGAATTATGGTACGCAAGTCGGCATTAAGTATTTTCGCTGGCTGGTCAGCAATAGGAATCATAGTAGATGTCCGATGTGAACATGATTCGCTATTGGCTGAGAGCACTTATCCGAGGCATTTAAATCATGCAGTTCAAGACAGGTCGCAGCCACTGAGAGTGATAGTACCGGTTTCCTTGCATTCAATCGTTCGGAACTCTATTTTCGTTAGATCCAGTTCCATTCTAGTCGTCCGAGATCAACTTCGTTGTGAAACAGTAGGAAAACATCATCAGCCTAGAACAGTGCATATGACATTGGATGTCCACCGTGACACTATTCATCGCAATAATGAAGAGGAGAAATAAGTTTAAAAATACGAAACAGATAGTGTAGCAAATAAGCTACGCACAGGACTGCTGAAAATTCCTAATGAAATAAAACTCGTCAAAAATTTTAACAAGGACAATATGAGACAAAATGTGAAGAGGACTGAAATAAAGAGGTGGGTGTAGAAAAAGTTTGAAGTGAGCATGGTTAAGCACAAAAAGAAAACAATGGGCTAGTGAAGTATACCTATTATGTGGTAGTGATCATTTCGAAACACTTTTGAGTCACGTCCGTGCAAACCAGCGTGGAAAAAAGTTAAGAAAACAAATATCCAATAATATACATCCGCAGTGAAGCATGAAGGTAGGTTTTTGCCATTGATTTGTAAGATTTTTATAACGGTTCAAAACAAACCTTTATACTCATAAATACTTATTCACCATTATTTCCACCTTCAGCAGATATTTCCCGCACCGAAAATTGATAGTCAAATTTAAAATTTGCGTATTCCAGCAACAGTAAATTTTTAATAGGAACGAATTAAAGAATATCCTCGTAATGGAAAAACTGATGCAGTCAACGTCAGATGGTTTAAAGAGTACAATTAAATCTAAAGGCTGCCTATGGAATCAGAACAAACTTAAAAAAATATGAATTTAAAAAAAAAACACAAAAAGTGAATTCCTTCAGTCTTTTTTTGTAATTAACTAATTACATGTCTACCTTAGATGGTCAGTATTTTATCAGTCTGCCATAGGTCAATTATCAAAAATTGACTAATCGGAAACTGATGGACTGACGTGGTTAGTATAAACAGGACGACAAAGAAGCAATTTTTGTGCACATGCACATCCACATCATTCGGAAATCACGTTTCAATTAACAACGAAATGACAACTGTATTACACTAAACCATCAGTCTATCCAAACTGACAGATTTGATTAAAAATTTTAATATTCATCAGTCAACCAGTCGTTGTCATAAACGTTCAGTTTGCCATAATTTTGTTATTATGACTGACGCCAAACTGATGAAAAACTGATCGTGTAGGGTATGTCAAATATTTCTTTTCACTTTAATCATAACTTTTATCACAGACCTGCCACTAAAAAAAATATCAACCCTTGTTTATTTTATGAGCCCCATGTGTAAATGCAAGTAATTTCATACCGGTTCAGATGTAGAAGCAACCCCTTTCCTGGCGAATTATTGATTATGAGTTATGATGCGAATGAATAATGAAAACGTTCATGGTGGGAAATTTTTAGCAACTATAGGTGCTTTGGATAATCGAAAATAATGTTTAACATTTGTTCTATTCCTTCTTATATTAGGATAATAATTATTCTATTCAAACTTCAAATTGACACATATTTTTCAAATTAAATATTCATATTTTAAGGCATAATACGCTGCATATGTTCATTAAAATCTGCTTTAGAAGTTATCATGGCCATTTGTCCCTTATGACGCTTGAATACTTGTCCACCTTCCTTGCTTAGGCAAATTCAATGAACTAGATGCGGCTATTAATACCGCCTTCTGCGTAGGCAGTTTAGAGTAAATCCGATAATAGTTTTAAGCTCGTGCTGTTTCCAAAACCGTAAAAAATTTCACCCATAAATCGTGGGTCTATCAATTGACTTGTTCTTTGCGGCACTTTTGAAACTAAAGATAACCACAAAACATATTTCAAGTCGAAGCAAGATAAACGAATCTAATGTCGAACCAAATTACTGTCTTCTGCAGCAAACATGTTAATGCTAACCAGAATAACGGTCATTATTGTGAAATTATAGTTTACCAGATACCCATTTATCATTTACATAATTCTTATCCAACAAAATATGAATGTAAGTTCCAAGAAACGTGAGCTATTCTACACTTTGCAGATGAAAGATGCAACACGAGGTTCACATAAAATGAAGATAATCATAGATACGACGTGATACCACTAAATATACGTTTTAACAAAAATATGGAACACCAAATTCTGATCTACTCAGCGATATCTAACCAAGAAAAATACCCAAGCTATGGGGGGCATGTACAAAAGTCACGAACTATGTATCTACTACATAAGGAAGAGAAAGATACTATGAAAAAACTCACAGTGGATCCAATAAACAAAACAAGTTTTGAAAAGTGAGGCTCTGCATGTATTATACATTCATCACGACTAACTTTCTAAGCCGTCGTTCTGGAAAATATCTGCACATCATATCTTCCACAAGAATACGCTTCACCATATAAACTTAAAGATACATGCATCATCATTCTGGTGCGGAAAAAACTTTTTGGTGGTTACTGGGTCAATGTAATTAGAGGCTTCATAAGGGAGTAATTGCAAAATTTTTGTGTAATATTTTTTTTTTGCTCATGTTCCTGGTCTTTTGTAATTCGTACTTTTTGCTTGTAATGAAGAAGATTTCAACAGTGAAAAAATCGAAATGAAGCGGCAGGAAAGAGTTGAGTGTGTTATTAGTTTCGTTTTTCAGACAATGTAGGATTATGATTACCGTGAAATATGTGTGCTAGTTATCTAGAATTTAGTGGGTGAACGATTGGGTCTTGTAGGATAGACATGGATTTTAAGATTTTCTGGAAATTCTATCAAGAACTTAAAATGTGGAGGTTTTTAAGAACAAATATACTAAATAATTTAAGAATTGCGATTGCATATGATAATAGAACATACAGAGACAATTCACTTTTGAATAACCGAATCGAAAGAGTATCTGTATAGCTGGATGCACTTGCCATTTACCTAGGATATGAATTTTGTGAGACTTGTTGAAGAGGACCTTTGAAGGCTGTGCTAGATGTAGTGAGGTTTTTGGTATATTAACATAAACCATCGTTCATTACCTTTTCTTATTGCTTGGGTTACTTACATTCTCCATAAATGGAACACCGTACAGAATTTTGCAAGCATAAGGCTGATAGCTTGCTTCCCCATAACATTTGATTCATACCTTGAGACCAACAGAAGGGCGGATGCAAGGAGCGACTCTTTATCGATTCCTAGCTAATATAACCAATATCCAATTTTTACAGACGGTCATGGAAGAGTTACATATCATACTCTTCTAATAGTAAGATTTCAGAGCAGGATTTTCCAGAGGAATTTATTGATTTTGGTTTATAAAAAGAATGGAAGGAAGGTGGAAGGATTAAAAATGAAATATCTGATATTTTTAGATAACCTTATGCTGTTACCACACAACTCTATTAAATGATATAGCGACCTGTGTGTCCCATCAGGTGTCTCCCTTCGTACGGATAAGCGAATGGACATGAGATCCACACCGGACCATTTTCGTGAGGGTTTAGAGCAGAACGTAACCTCTCAACAGACGCGAATAATTCCCGTATGAATATTAACGATATTGTTGCAGAAGACGAACATAGAAGGCAGCAAAGTGGAACAGCGTTTCTTTCACTCAGAGAATGCATAAATGATCTGTGTGAGTTCATCAAGGAGAGGCGAAATATCCACCAAAAGATCAGGGGTCTAATACGAGATTTTAAGTTGTTCTATATTAGGGCATTAGATGAAAAAACGTTCAAGAGTCATGTGGCAAAGTTACGTGACGAACTCAGATGCAGGAGAACGGAGTAGGGGCGATATTAGCCAATCCATTGGTGTCAGCAAATTGAAAAGAAAACAGCTTCTTCGTCAAAAAAGCTGAGCCGACGAAAATTGGGGGAAAAGTTGACAGTTCTTAGATTATAGTCTCAAAATTGACAAAAGGGGAACAATCCGCAGTGCATAAACCCGAGCAGTGGACAACGATGGGCAGCAAAAAGCGGCAAAAGGACAAAAAGAAGAAGATCGATCCGGGTATAATCATTATTTCCAACGAGGGTGGTATGTCTTATACAGATATCCTTCGGAAACTGATACGGATACGGATTTGGGTAGTAGTGTGAGTTGTATCAGGCGAACGCAGAAAGGAGATCTGATCTTGGAGCTAAATAAATCTAGAGAAAGGTCGGTGGAAAGTTTTCGCGGCCGGATGGAAAATGAGCTAGCTGAGCAAGCAGAAGTAGAAGCCAGGATCTAGACAATATTACAAGGGGAGGATATCTGTGTTGCATTAAAAGAACAATTTGAAGTGGAACAGAAGATGTCCGTTATTATGAATTTGCCGATGGAATTAACGGTTAAATTGATTACCGCGGGCAAGGTAAGAAAACGTTAGGTTGTTTGCCAACTTTGGGAGCAAGCATTTCTTAGGAGATTCTTCAGGTCGATCTTCAAAGGCAGAGTATTAGGCCCGATCGTCGATTTGCCTTACTTCAGCTCCTCGATGGTAAGAGGGATGGTCTGGCAGATAAGCAAATGCTACACCCACATTACATTAGACGACATTAGAAACAGAGGAGGCGAGAATCAAATGCGCAAAAAAGTGGAAAACAGGATATCTGGCTGGTCTGCTGAAGCTTTCGAGGAGGAGATTATTCTGGTGGCTTAAGAAGGAGGTCACGACCTCTAGGGTAACTAAGGTATGCGACTCTACAGTACCGTCACGACATCTCCACCACAGTAGGAAATCAAACTACTGGTGGAATCAGGAAATCTCGTTGTTGAAATCATGGTATTCACGGACGCGACCTCAGCCAAAGATTCAACAGGACGTCTTCTCAATCCCCGAGTTGACCGAGGAGGAAATACGAAAGATTTGTGGATGAATTGACTTCGGAATTGGAAAGCGACTCCGAACAAAGCCCTGAAATTGACTTCAGGCCCTCACAGTTCATATGCACATTTGAATCGTGTAGAGTGGAAGGAATAAAGTCGGCAAAGACTAGCTCATCTCTAACAAAGATGATACATAATATTAGAGGACCAAAATATGCGGCTTATTGTAAGGCTAGTGAAATTCCTTTGCTATATGCGGCTCTTGTCTGGGCGGGAGCACTGGATAACGCAATGAATCGGAGAAGGTGAGTTCGGCATGCTGGCTAATCGTGCGAAATGTGTGTAGCGCATATATGATAGTTGGGTGAAGCAGTGCGTGTTATCGCGGGATTCCCTTGGATTTTATAGTGAATGAGAAGCACTGTCTCTACTAGAGAATGGGAACAAATCTCCCCGATGTGTCTGTAGACTTCCGAAAAGCCTCTAGGAAGAAGCAGTGCAGGAGATGGCAGCAACGGTGGTGTAATTCCCACAGGACCCAGACACTGATCTCTTGCATTGAAAGATTTGAATCACAAAGCAACAAAAAACGCGATATAAGGAAAGCTCCAGAAAGCAGATCGAGCCGGAGAGCAAGACGGACGCGTGATTGAACCGTGCTTTTTCCCCGCGCAGTAGCACTTCACGGCGGTCCGGCGGGGATATGGGTGGAGAAGTTGGGAGCGGTTTTAGTGGGAGAAAATCCGACAAAATGATGCAACTTGGCACATCAGGTTTTTTTTTAAGATTTCCGCTTCCATTAATGAAAAAAGTGATTTAGAGAAGGAGAAAAAAAGTGATTTTGGGCAGTTTCAGCTACCATAAGATAACCTTTTGTGAGCGCAATGCTGACTGCATTGCTTTCTACACTGTACTGTAGCTTTGAAGTGCGATCATTATGATATATTATTATTCCCCAGAGACGGATTAACCTGCAGTAGAATAGCTACACGACATACCGAATAAGGCCCTGAAGGTCGCGGTGAAATCTACACCGGAGATGTTCAATGTATCCAGGCCCGATAAGGCATTTATCGCATCATGGAAAGCGGCAGAAGTTGGTCATGTTGATTAGTAAATTTCCATGCGAGCCATCCACCTATAGAACCACATGCCTTTTAAACACTATGATAAGAATGTTGGGAGTGGTTGATGTGCTCCAGATGGCCTTCAGTTGTTGAGAGCCCCGAAGCCAGATTACCTTTTATTACAGTAAAACTGATAACTGGCTTGTTTGAGAACGTGACTCACAGAAAGGGTAGCAGAAATGGCAGGACGTGAGAAATTCGTTCAATACGGAATTCCTGATGAAGCCTCCAGCTATCTCGCTGATCTGTCCACATCTACTTACAACAACAAAGGCTAGGAAACGGGATGAAACATTGCTTATGTGTTCTCTATGCAGCTCCAGGTTGGGGGTAGCGCACCATATTTTACGCAATGCATATGAACTCGCCCTAAAGATGCCTTTTGTCTTGAGGATCGTCTCAAACGATGCGGAGTTCGTCATCTCGAAAATTCTGCAGCATAAATCAATGTAAATAATTGACGATCTTTTTACCTAGTATTTATTTTGGTACGCATATACCGATATTTCGGGAACCACTTGTTCCTCTATTCAGAGCTATGTTATAGCAGTGCCAAAAAACAAAAAATGTTAATCATTTCCACAATCATTTGCAGTTTCGATGAGATATGGAGAATATCGTTAGTTCCTCTGCAGGTTCAAATTGGACACTACCTCTGATTGCCCAAACTGTGATGGAGTCCCGGAAGTATCTAAGCACGTATTTTTCCAATGTCCGGGTTTCATGGATGAGAGGAGAAACTTAGAGCTAATACTAGAAAATGTTAGCGAATCGAAAGGATTGCAATGTGATCAATCAATGATCGTCAACTGCGAAAATCGAGAGATTCCAACGTGACACAGATAGTAAAATTGGCTGTGAGAGAAGTATGCTATATTGACAAGAGGTAAAATCATGTAAATTGAGGAGACAAAACTAAGAAGAAATGATAGAATATGTTGGGATAGGAGATGAGTTACATATTTTTATCTTTTCTACAATAGAACGAAATTTGTAGGACTACGACTGAGCAATCTTGAAATGAGAGTTTAAAATGCGTGCTACTTGGATAGATTACAGATATCAACTTTGCAATAAGTATGGAAGGATGATTCGCCTTCTAGGTGGTTTGCGTAGATTCAAGATAATTCAAACTATAATGAATTTTAGTTACCTAAACCAATACCATGTTAATATCCACTATCATCTCTTATAATTTATTCAACTCCATAAGTATATGTTGTTCGCGAGACCACGTTTTCGCAATCTTACCTGTAAAGAAAGAGAAAACAAAATTAGTTATTCATCAACTCTGCAGCATATAGAAAATTAAATCAATAAAAAAAACTGTTAACTGAGGAGAGCAATGTTTTCGCTTAATCAAAGTATATTCGAAACTGTTTACAATCGATTTCGATTACAACCGCAGAATCATCCACAGAAGATCTGTCATCAAGAAAGTCGTGCAGATTCAAAGAGGCAAATCAAGTGATTGATTTCTCAACTGCGGATTCCATTCATGGTTACATTCAGACCCACACACTATGGTAAAATAAAACTCTATGGCAAGCACTCTGCATTGCAACATAAAGTGCTCCTTTGATACTTCTTGCACAGGTGAAATTGTATGACTTTTGTGTTTAAACATTAAAAGCAACCTTACATTATGAGCTCGTATTCTCCTTTTATCACCGCATGCAAAAAAAAGAATGGAAGAAAGCTTAACCATGAAGCAATCAAAACCCAAGTTAGTTGTATGCGATTCCCTAGAGGTGAATAATGCGAATTCTTAGAAGCGGCTTGGGTCTTTCTTTAAGAGGTTTTTTCTTTAGTAGTTTCAGTAAAAGAGCAGGTGAGTTATTTACACAATAGACGCGAAAAGCATTCTTCTACCGCTTCTACTGTTCCCGAATCGTTTCTTGCACAATCCGATAAGAACGAAATTATTCACCGGTAACTGTGGAGCAAATGCGATTTTTTTAAGTCTTACCTGTTCTCTACTTTTTATGGCCTACATCGCCGCTTGGTTACTATTAAAAACGTATAAAGATGCTGATACTGTTGCCCACTCACCAATCGAGTGTCTGCACAAAGTAACTAATGTATGCAGATAGATCAGGGAAGCAAAGCTGGTGATAGTTCACCGGATTATAGCTTATATGTAGTACACTACTCGAAGATGCCACATTCCTATGTGCTCCATGATATTCCTGAGTTTCTGCTTAAAAACACAGTGGCGGGTGAAACACTTTTAAAGGTTGTTGGAAGAAAAAGACCTATGGGATAAAGACTTTTCTGATTTTTATATTTAAGAAAATTTAGATGCAAGGCGAGGTTCTAGTGATAGTAGCAAGAATGTTGTATGTTGTCTGAGATGTTAGACTTGTTCATCATAATTTTTTCGGATTTTCGTTTGGGTAGCTGTGAACGAACCCTGTGCCACCTTTAGTAATTGATCGGTTGTATTCGAAGGAAAGTCTTTACATCCCCTTTTCCATATATAAGGAGCCCTTTTTAAGGTCAACAAAAAAATTATACGATATAGTGAATGCCTTGGCCTTCATATGATTTTATGCTAATAGATCCAACCGTTTCTGGAAAAAGTGTATGTGACGGACAGAGCGATAGGAAATCGATTTCACTAAGTAATTTTATTAGGGTCGTCGCAGTACACATTCAATTAGAAATACAATCTTCGACTGTACTGTTTGTTACTAGAGCCTTTCCCCATCGGATTTTTATTTTACGGAAGTTTTTCGACTAAAATTAAGATTCCCCAGAGGAAGCAAAGTATACCAGGACAATTAAAGGGGAAAAACTTTCAAAAATACGTTAATTCTTCGACAAGATCAAGAGAAGTGAACAAATGATATTATACCTTAATAGGTTTTTCTTTCCGGTTTAATTAAATGAGGTGTTTTACGCAAGCATATATCGCACTTTCCATAAAATTCTACCATCTGGGGACGAGAGTTCAAGTTTGAGCGAAAGTCCAAGCACTGAACGGAATTCGCTGAGTTAAATATGGTTGTCACGGTACATTTTTATACCGTGGTGAAAAACTTATTCCATTATGATTAACGGTATTGTCTTAACTATTGCGAAACTTGACATTTCAAATTATTATTATTCTTGTTAATACAATAATTATTAAAATGAGGATATTAATAACACCAAGGAGTTATTGAGTGTGATTTATACTTAAGACGGAAAAATGGGGGAAAGTTATGAAATGAAGTTTGAAAATCAGTGACAAGTTTTTGAGTAACATTATAGGCGATTCTTCAGAATGCTGATTTATCGAATCGCCATAATTTTCCAGGTCGAAGGAGACCGACTTCAGTAAAAAAAAACTGCGGTGACAGTATGTTTATTATAAAAGCTCAGAGAGGCTATTGTTAGAACCGTAGCCTAAAACTCAATCCAGGCTAAGCAGATAAAACCGCACTGTTGGAAACTGCACCACCATATATTTGTTAACTGAGATTTCACCTTCCTTGAGTCCGATCCTAATATGCAGAGCAGAGAGGGACTTCTTGGCTACCTATCACGCACTGTTGCTACCAATTCATGGTAGGGTCGGTGATTTCCACTGAAGATGAATTTCTACACACTTAAATCTCCTCACTGGACGTAAATACGGCAAACCCACCGGTATGAAAGGAATTATTTGAAACAGAGCAGATCTTGAAGCCCTACATACCTAACTATCCTGCATATTATATGTCGTACCTCTGCAGGGATGGACAGTAGGTAGAGAGTTAGTGTGTAATTGTATAATACCAATAATATTACCACTTTTGGAACACATTTAGTCATAAAGAACGTAATGCTATACTTGATAGTTGATTAGGTAATGTTTGCGACTTCACAAAAGTGATATCACTTTAAAGTGTAATATTATACTACTATTTTACTATGTGATGATTTCCAGAAGTCGATTTTTTCCTTTTATATATATTTTGAAAGCAGAATATGTTGTATACTGCAGACATAAAATAAAATCTTTAAAATCTTTAACGAAACCATATTTTTTCAACTGGTGGGAAGCACAACTAAAAGTCTGTTGATCAGGATGAATTTTTACATATTTTTCTACACATCAGTAGTTCTAGTCTGAGCCATGATTATAATTTTTTATTTTTATTCTGCATTTTCTATGAAAAATTGACACCATTTTTGAAGATTTTTCATAACAACTCCGTCATTTTAATGCTTATTAAGATGAAATTATAATTCTAGTTGGGACGATAGAAACAAGTATACAGGTAATGTTCGAGATTCTAGTTCCACATTCTGCTTCTCACATTTTGGAGGAGCTCACTTTGAATGTATAAAAAAAAATCAAACGATTATCAAAACCCCTTAACATCAGAATGGTCTCAAATACCATAACATCATCCTATCATCACATAGTAGAGAAGTGATGATGATATTACTTTTGTGATAAGTGGTATTTGGTAACATGGTGCCGATGTGATATCACATCACAAAACAGCATCAAACATCACCGCGTGTTTGTACCATCTAAATTGCCTAATGCTAGGCAGAACAATAGAAATTGAATATTCTAAGCAATAAATATTTTCTAGTAATATCGGTGGCGATATATCACATCAAAAAACATCACGAAAAGTCACCATATGAAATTATGCGTTCGAAATGTCACACCGTACAGAAATTAGCGAGGCGTTTGTTCGCAAGAATCATGATTCCTTGTTCTTTCTATTTAAAAGTATCTTTTGTTTGTTTTCTCCTTTTCTTTTAGGAATGGGATCAAGGCGTGTTACACCACTAGTCCAATACAACATCTTTGTCCCCCCTTATCGCAAGACGCCGTTTATTGTCTTTTATAGTCGTGTGTCCGGATAGCTCAGTGGTTAGAGCACTAGGCTGTCATACGGAAGGTCGCGGTTCAAATCTCACTGGTGGCAGTGGAATTTGCATCGTGATTTGACGTCGGATACCAGTCGACTCAGCTGTGAATGAGTACCTGAGTCAAATCAGGGTAATAATCTCGGGCGAGCGTAATGCTGACCACATTACCTCCTAGTGTACCGTTACGGTCTTGAATGAAGTGCTCTAACACACTTCAAGGCCCTGATCCAATATGGATTGTTGCGCCAACGATTATTATTATTATTATATAGTCGCTCAATACTCAGAACCAGCGGGTGGCAAGGCAGAAGACGCTGCGGTAAATTCTAGAATTGAGACGTTGGTAGATACGTCGATCACAAAAAAGACCAGTAATTTAGCATCACTTCATCTAAGTTGCGCTAATGCGTGATGCAATTCAATAATGCAGTTCTCCATTGGTTGATAGCATTTACCCGAGATTTTAATCGCTCATTTCTGCTATTTATTGTATTATAAGGAATTTTACTTCAATAGTAGCAATATTTTTTTGACCCCCTACACAATGAAGAAATCTATGAGCGATACCATGACCGTCCGGTTGTGGATAAAATCCGGTTCAATAGGTTACGGTGCGCGGGTCACTTAATACGTATGGATGAGGATGATCCCACCCGGAAAGTCTATAAGGGCAATATCTATGGTAGAAAAAGAAGACGAGGCAGACCCTGCCTAAGATGGAGCGATGGCGTAGGTCAAGACGCCAGACAGCTTTTAGGGATATCGAATTGGTGGACCTCGGCGCAAAACCGGGATGTCTGGAGTTCCTTATTAAGGCAGGCCTAGACCGGATACCGGTTGTTGCGCCGTTGATGATGATGAGTAGCAATATTGAGAACTATATTTTATACAGATTGGTAGAAAACACTTCATGGCGTCAGGGATTGGAACTTCGGTATAATATTAACTGTGAGGATAAAATAAAAATGAAAAATTACCAGCGAATTTTCTGGCTTTAACTCTGAGATAAAAACGCGTTTAACTAAATTGACACTGCATTTTCAACGTTTGGTGCTAGATGATTGAGAAGGCCCATTTACGTACTTTTTTGAGGTTTTTTTGAGTGGGAAGAATTAGTTGGAATTCAATCAAATTGGACATTTTATTAGTCATATTTCGAATTACTTTTGCCATTTTTTTTGTGAAAAATTTAAGCCAAAAATAAAAGCACTACGCGACAATATTCCGCTGAGCTTTTAATTTTACATCACTAACTTATTTTGTAAGACTATGAAGCTCAATGCAGCAGAAAATAGTAAAAATCAAAAACTTTACACGTGTCAAAAAAAAAAATTTATTTCGCTTTATAACTTTTTGAGCTGCATGTCCGGCGAATGGAAAACGTAATTTTGAGAAAAACGCGTTTGAAAAACCCCTTTCGGATATGAAGAAAATTATTACTCTTAATTAAGAATAAAATACCGTTACAACAAATACAAATGCACTCGTACAAGGGACTGACGCCAAGTATTTCTAAATACACTTTTTACATAACCCTACATGTTTTCGTAAAGACATAAAGCAACTACTTCCTAGGCGGTGAACTCTGTGTCTCTACCCGGTAACCGCTTGGTTCTACGCCTATAAAATCTAAAGGACCGCGAATTTTGCTTTGAAATTTATGCAACATATTCTTGGAAAGCTAAGCTAACGATCTATGCAATAAAAAAGTCGATTCCGAAAACCTCCTAATGTGGTTTCCCCCCTTAAGAAAAAATAGATGATCGAATATTCGGCGCTGGTAGGCTGGAAAAATTATCTCTTTTTTGAATATTTCCTTCAGACAACGATTTATAGTATGCAAAAAAATATTGTCGAGAACTGAACAAAATGGAAAACACAATGGAAGGAAATCGTCCAATTGTTGTTCCTTTGACAATCAGATTTTAATCAAATAAACGAAAAATGTAAATACATATAAATCGCAGTGTGGAAGTTGTCAAAAGCAACTTTGTCAGTTAGACAACATGAACATCTCAAAAGTTTCTTCAATTTGTGGTCCATATAAAAATAGTCTGAAAATTATCTTGGAGTGGTTTAATCATAGCTGTGAAATCTGGTCTGAAGGATGCACTGTTTTACGTGGTGTTTGGCAACAACTTCATTTAACGGAACACTGTTCGAGGGGACTATAGATTGCGAAGGGAATGAACATTTCATCTTTAAATAAAATTGATTGATGTGTAGAATGAAAGGGCCTTATAAGTACCACTCAACCCCTTTTTACCTGGGTATAATACTAGGGGTGTAGAAGTTGAATTACTATATATGAGACTGAAATATCAATATTTGTCTCAAATAAAATGGGACTGTTATACACGTGCTTGTTAGTTGTATTTTATAAAAGAAATATTTATCAACTTCGCATAATGCCGCCCTCACCCTTTTCAACTGTTTTCGAATTGCTTTTTAAGAGGGAGGCTTACAGTCAGAATTTGAGGTGTCATTAAAATCGGCGTGATGAACACAGAAGGTATGGTCGAATATTTCTAGCTTCTTTATCAAATGAAAATGTAATTTCCAAAGTTTTGATTGTACAATAATATACATATGTATAGTATTTCCAGCTTCGTTCTACTGCTATTTAATAGATAAAGTCAGTAAATCATTATTACGTGGTGATTTGCATATTTCCTTTGAAATACATGCAAACAGGAAATAGATTTTGTCGACGCCACTGACTAAATTTGCACAATATTTCCCTCTATTGTAGTACATTTGCTCCAAGTGAACGTACATTTACCTTTCGCCCGATACCTGTTACACCATACGGTATCCATCATTTACTGACTTTTATATGTTTCGTGTATTAAAAGCACTGCATACATTGCATTCTCCACAGTCTCTTCTCCTTCTGTGAAACATTGTGACCGCGTCGAAGACAATTACTTGTTGGGGCATTATGTTCTTAAGAGCATTACATGAATCATTTTCTCCCTGAAAGTCAGCTCTGTTTCTTGTAAACAGGCACGGAAAAATAAAATCCAATACAATGTCGTCGCCATTCTTCGAGTTTTTCAGAAAGTGGTATCGATTACCACGTCAAGTGCTCATTCAAATACCATTTTAGTCGTCAATTTGAACAATAATTACCACAATCTGTACTGATGTATGTAAATCCGTGAATGGGGCTTCCAAGTGCAATTAGAGGAAAGTCTTCAAGAAATTGCTTCGTCAGTCAAAAAACTATTGGCTATAACTCTTTTGAGGCTAATGACTGACTGAAAGCAATACATTTTACATGCATATATATATCCATGAGAGTGGATAGATGGAAAGAACCATGGCCCCATTCGCAGGCCTAGACCTTCAAAACTAAAAGACATTATTCAATTGTTGCTCCGATTGGATTGAAATTCAGTTCCCAAACGCAATGTAATATTTCCATTGGAGTTACAGCTGGGATTTCACAAATATTCTCAACTTCCCACATGCTCAATAGTATCTTCACTAAACTGACTAAGATTAAGTGATTCAGGTACTTGATCTGGGAAATGTTGGTTTGGAAAGGAAAATAAACAAGTCATCGTAAAAAGGTTCACTATCGGATTGGTCGACGCGATACCTCTTCTGAACGCAGAAGAGGTCTCGAACCTTGAAGAAGGTAATCGATAGCACGCTTTTCATAGGTATGATTTCATGCTAGTCACAGCAGGAGTCTTGTTAGTATACTTTCAAGAAGTTTTCCTTGTCTCGTCCACCATAAATGTACATTATTACACATTCTGGGAATGTAAGAAGCTTCCCTTGAGAGAATAAATTAATACAATAATTAACAATGGAAGTTGGAAATAACTAACGCTGCAAACATACAGAGTGTTCTCATAAATTGTCCGTTGAGTTATGGCTAATCTAAGGTAGAAAATTTCTCTGCCGGCCGATCTATTGAATGCCATTTATATCAAAACTATTACTTCATTTAGCCAAGCCAATTAGCTTAAAAGATAATGAGATCTCTGAAAAAGAAGTCCAGGTTTATCGCTCATTTAAAATTCTAAGATGTAAGATGAACTAATTAATTGGCAAGACATCAGACTCAGAATGAGAGCCCCGGTTGGTCCTTATCTCTTTTCCAAACACTTTATCCGACGATATCATCAAAAGGAATGAAGGTACATATTAATTACTAACATACTTTTTCTTCGATTGCTTATTCTTATGGACGCCTTTATTGTGTATATTATCCATTTTTCCCGTTATTTTTTTTTTCTGGAATATGATCGTTCGTTTTTACTGATTTCCACCCAAAGTTTTGATATAGCAGATTTCACAAAGAATATGCAATACTGTAATGAGGATGGGGGATGATTGATGTGAACATCTAAAAATTTGACAATTCTCACCGTTCATAATTTTTATATCCAATTTCCTTTGAAGTAGATTAATTTTGTGATTTTTTATAGAGTTAAACAACAAATAAAAATTATCATTAGATACCACTACAAGAAAACTACTAACATCTATTCGGCATCGGTTTTTATGTTTATTATGTATTTTTTGGTATCTTTTTTTAATATCGCATTTCCTGCGGTTCCTTTAAAATTTACGCCACTGGGTTTTAATCAAAAACTTTATCCTTAATGCAGATATATAAATTATAATACTTGGCAGAAGTGTTCTACAATTATAATGAAATTACGAGCGAACAAACAACTCATAGAATCTTTCGTAACTATCCATTTCATCAATCGTCGTTGATCTCCTAGCAACGATATTCTCACTGTATCATAACCTTCAACCAAAATTACCCATCTTTCATTTAATTGTTCATAGAAATAACACTATTAGCATAAAAAGGAAATAAATATTTTATCTATAGCAACTTGAGAATACATGAGTTGAGAATACATGAGTTGGTCAAAAATTATTTTTTTTAGAGCTGAATTGAGCAAAAATAATACTAGACCATCAGATGAACTTTTCAGGCGATCCCAGAGTAATCTGACGGAATGGTAGTGGCCCCAATACTCAAATTTCAAGCTGGCTATAAAATTCACGTCCTCAGAAGTAACTTTCCGATTGATAAACACAATCAGGATAATGCAATATTTGAATACTATCAACCAACCCAGCAAGCAGTTCAAAAATATACAACCTTTCCCCGTCCATGTTAGTACCACACAAAGTCAATTTTTTTTTGCAACAGGGAAATGTAAAGCGTGTGACTCCTTTTCTTTTTTATCCTTTGTTCAGTTCGGTAGCTAATGCTTTCGTTCATACGCGGTTCTAAAATCTGGCGTACCGCTGTTTCCTTCGGATTTTCGAATTATACATTTCCTTTCGACTTGGATGTTTAGATTAACCTTTGCTAGCGAGGTACCACGGGTGTGGATCAGACGACCATACCAGGGAAGACGTCCGGCTCATGACTTCTCCACGATGATGTGCTTGCTTAAGTAAGTTTTTTATTTAACCATCGAGGGGCACACTTAGCCTGAGAAAATTTGTTTCCACCTTAGACATAATTTGCACAAATGACATGTTTGCGAATGCGTCGTGCGTCCATTTCGAAACTCCATGGCAAAGATCAGGCCCTGATGCCTACCAATCATATGGTTTCCAGATTTATTTTTGAAAAAACATACTCCGACCTAGTCACCAAAAGAGACGAATGGTGGATAAATGGCCACGAATGACCACCTTTGTTTAATTTCATTTGGAAAGTCTTAAATTTGATTTGGAAAAATGTTAATTTCATTTGCAGTTTTGAAATTGATTTGAAAAAATGTTAACTTCAGGGGGAATGTCTTGAATTTGATTTGAAAAAAAAATGTTAATGACACTTCGAAAGTTACGAATTTGATTTGGAAAGATGTGAATTTGCCGTGGAAATGTCAATTTAATGTGGAAAATTGTTAATTTCTCCTGAAATGTCACAAATTTGGCCTTCCAATATCAAGTCTCCTTTCAAGGGCCGGCCGACGACGAAAATCTTTGAAAGAGGAGTCGGGGCCACAAAAGCGGCAATTTTATTGACCCTTAGGAAGTGGGACAGGAAAACCCTTGTCGGCCTTTTAACGGGACCGCCAATGTGAGGAGGAAACGACGGTCTTGGAATTCATATGCAGCTACCGGACAATTTCGACACTGAGATGCAGTCAAGTAGAAAAACAAGGCATACAAGCAGCATCTTGGACGATCAAGGAAAATATGACAAACCAATTCGATTGTCTAAGAAAATGATACAACGCATTTTTCTGTTGCGTACGTCTTTACCAAAATTATTAAGAGCCCAACTAAGCAATTTATGAACAAAATGGTAAGAGAAGGAGAATGGTAGATTTACGAACATATCAAAACAGATATTCTCAGTTAAACATGTGCTAGAAAGCACAGGATAGTTTGAAATTAGAATAACGTCCAATTTAGTTAGAATCTAGAAAGTCGCGGTGATTGACGCCGAATCCTAAGTTAGAATCCAAAATGAAGCAATCCGCAGCTTTAAAACTTAAAGGCCTAAAACAGATAGATGACCTTGCCTATGGTCTACAACTTAACTCTGGAGTATATCATCAGGAAAATGCTTATCAACACCGTGGAATATTATTATATTTAAGTTCACTGAGATAGTAGGCGTATGCTGATGATATAAATATTATGACAACATCCGTATTACCAAGGGCGCATTCCTGCACCTAGAGTCATCATCACATTGGGCTGAAGGTTAATGAAGCTGAAACAAAAAATAAGCAGAACCAATAAAGGAAACATAGGAAAGACAAAAGAAAGTAAGGGACTATAACCAGGAGAGTATGGAAGACAGATGAAAGGTATTATAAATAGAGGATAGAAAGGAAAAGACGAGATCGAGTGATGTATTCACTTTTCTGGTCTTCCTGATGATAAAAAAATATAACAGAACAAGAGTGAATGCCCAGGCCATTAATGATGACGCAAAATAGAATTGTCCAAATATTCGATGCTAACGAGAATTCACTTGCCAGGATTGGTCTAAACATCGAAGTCGGTGATAAACCACTAAAAGGCAGGCCAAAACAACGGCGGCTTAATACGCTGGATGGAGATTTAAAAGCCTCGAGATTGCACCCAGATCAGGCATACGATAGAGCCAAATGGCGAAACCGATCACGACGAGCCGACCTCGCTTGCGAACGGGGCAAAGGCTGAAGAAAAAGAAGATATGTGGTATATATATATCACCCTTAAAGGTTTTTTTGTAAAATAAAACCTTATTAAAATCGGTTCACTGTCTGTCGGTCACAGGCGATTTTTCATGTCCTAATTTTAAGGTTATTTAAAAAAAAGCGGAACCGGATCCGGTAAACCGAAAGCTAGACGGCTCAGATATAAAAGGTTTTGTGTTTCGCTATGTGCGGAATGATGAGTGCATGACAGTTCCGTGTGTACATAGTTCAAAATTCAATTGCTTTCTACTTTTTAAAAAGCCATTTACATAAATAATTTGATCTGGAAAGCACTGTATTGATAACAGTCAACCTCATATGTTTTACACTAGAACTTCAATATTATTAGCAAATGTGAAGAAGTTAACCGACAACAGATACAAAAAAAATCGAGAAACCGGAAGCTCGACGCTTCAGGTATGAAAGGTTTTGTTTGTTTCTTGTGTGAGTATATTTGTGTGCAGAACTATCCCATGTGTACGTAGCCTTTAATGTATATTCATTTAGCATGTCAGCCTACTTACTTTTGTGAGTGTGATATTGATATTTAATACTTTGGGTTACAGTAGATTTATACGGTAAAGACAATTTTGAGCTACTGTAACTTTGTTAGTAATAGAAGGATTTTGATCAAACTTGGATAACATGCTTCATAATATAATCTATATTACCGCAAATTTTTATAATTCTAAGACAAACTTAAGAGGAGTTTCTAGTGAATTCCCCAGAAAGATAGTAAGCAGGTATCGATATGGAGAATATTTTGAGGCCTAGATATCTTATTGAGGCAGGTTCATGATTTTCTGGTTGGGTAGTTTCTGTGAATGGGTCCATTGAAGAAATCATCACTTTCAACCTCTCGCACTCCCCGCCTTTCCAAGAAATGTTAAAACTAAAACTAGCATCGAAAAGCAAGAAAAGTTCGTTTAATACACAACATGACTATATTCGGTTAAAAAACATTTTTTGTCCTGGGTTTTACGAAAAAAAAACCTCCAAAAGAGCTGGGCAGAACTGGTTTATTGATGCAATAAATTCGTGCGAAATTGAAAAGTTCGAATTGCTATAACTTTGTGTCTTTCATTAAACTTGGCATATGCAAGACACTGTCCTATATGCTGCATTTAGCACTCCTAACACGAACTTAAGAAGGGTTTTCAATCAATTTCTAAAAATGATAATATTCTATAGTATTAGTAAGTTTATTTGGACATATATTGAAACGGGACATATTTTGAGGCGTAGGTTTCATAGAAGCGCACCACCTCGATTTTTTTCAAATTTTTGGGGTGAGTAGTTAGAGAGAGGAGTAGCCGAAAAGCAGTCCTGTCTCACTTTAAGTGTGCACATTTTGACTCCTTACTCTACTACAATCCATGTCAAAACTAATATCAGATTCGGAAAGTACTAATCGATACCATTCATTTGATACCCCGCATCACTATATCCGGCGAAAAAATGTTTACACCCTCCTTTAATGTTTACACCCGCCTTTAAACTAGTTTATGCCATAATGTGAAGCACCATACTGGAAAGTTTAGTGGAAATCTCATTATTATTAAAGAAGATCAGAATTGTCACCTTCTACTTTTCACTAAGCAATTTAGTTGCAGCGAAAAGTCAGGATCATATTAAAGTGAATAGTCTTTCATACTTAATGTTTATACTCTACGGGATACGTACAAATGGGACCGTAGTGCCAATATATGCTTACATAAGACATACAAGCTTTCCATACCTAAACCGACGACTTTCTAACTCCTTTATCTGATCTCTGGAGTTTGCAACTTAAAATTGCTGGAATAAAGTGTCTTAACACTTTGTTGAAAAAAAAGAATCGCTGGCAACCGCATTACCTCATTATTTAAAACCTTTTTGCACAGTAATTCTTGACATTAATTCACATCTAGAACATAAGCAAAAGAGAATTTAGGAAAGAAGAATTAATGCCGCATCATCATCAAAATATTAACCACGATATGCACTATGCACTCTTGTTCTGTTATATTCCATTGTGATTTAAAACTACAATTTATCCAATTATTATTTCCCACTTTTAAATGTGTCTATGCTTTTCTCCCAATTAAGGAAACTCATTTTCAGAACAGCTTATTTTGGATTGCAATAAATTTGGTAGATTAGGTCTTAAAAAAGAAACCGGTTGTTTGCCGGCATACATATGCATGTACGTATCTCAAATAATAATCCAATAAGCCTGTGCCCCGCTACGTCTAGCCATGGTTCAAATGCAATTAGCAATTACTTTTAATTTATGAGTGATGTAAAAACATAATTACATTGCAGAGATCATACCGATTAATAGCAAATTCTCCGGGACTTTTTCTGTCTTCCAAGCAGTGACCTCACCTTAGACGATAGACTTTCCAGTACAGCAAAGTAGCTTCATTATGGATTGTATTTTTATTCAAAAGGAATTGATTGCGGATAATGAGCTATATCAATCTATATAAAGATTGTCTCGCATGACGGTAACAAGGTTTGTAAGAAATGAAGACTGGAGCCGGAAGCCTAAGACACTCAGCACACGTGATTAAGAGGTTTACTCCACTGGGTAATCATTAATCGGTCGGCATTGTTCTTGGGAGCTCATTTGTATGCAAGATCAAGAGTAGCTTTCAGTTTCAATGTGCCCCAAATATGGAAATGAGTTGAAATGTCTATCTAAATATGGGCCAAATAATAATGTGATGGATTTATTGCTTTCGGATATTTGTTGAAATTTTCAATTCATTGTTTTCCTTTTGACTTATTTTAATGGCTCCTGCTATTGTGATATTTTTAGTAAAAAATAATCGAAAGATTTCCATTGAAATGCAAACCGTAGTATTTTGACATTGAATAGCCAACATAAAATTTTTATATTTCCTTCGAAAGCTAAGAAAAAACTTTGAGATTAACAACAGAGCTGGATTGTTTTTAGCAAAGCCAAAGTACCAGTTAAATGGCTCTGACAAGTAACTCTAATGCAAGTTGAAAAAGGAGTGTTATCTTACAATAAAGATGAAGAATAGGCAATGAAACGGGAAAGGGAGTATCGAAATCACAGCACAGACAAAAATTACTGAAGCAAATGGCCAGTATTGAATTTAGATAATGTATATTAGAAGAGACATCCCCAAGGAAAATTTCACTGGTGTCATTGCCACACGTTTAGTTTTCACTGACAAGTCAGCCTTAACGAAACTATCCATTTGACATAAAGGTTCATAGTTGAAGTTTGTGTGGATAAATTTCTTCTGAATCCGAATTTCATTTTTCATCAAATCTATTTATTGTATTAGGTTGCTGCACATGAAATGGTCGATTTGGCAATCAAGTGAAGTTAGTTAAGATTTTGCTGTATCAAACCAATAAATACTCCTACATTTAATCAAGGAATTATTTCAGTTTTGACCATCATTCTGATAACAGTGAAAAAAAAGATGGAAAAGAACCAAGAACGTATACTTTTTTTGTATGAGTTCAAGCCCGGTCATAAAGCAGGGGAGGCGATCAGGAACATTAACAACGCATTTGGAGCTAACGAGCTGCGTTTGCTAGTCGAATCCGACACACGTCAGCCTGTGAGAGACATTGCAGAGAAACTGGACGTACACTATTCGACAGTTTCCCGGCACTGTTGCTGTTGCACAGCTTGGAAAGGTGAAAAATGGGTTCCACATGCCCTTACGAAGCAAAACATGGCGCTTCGAATGTAAATTTGCAGTTCTTTACTCTCCCGCAACAAAAGCGATCCCTTTTTGCACAGAATAGTGACATGTGATGAAAAGTGGATATTATACGACAATCGTCGCCGATCAGCACAATGGCCAGATGCTGATGAACCACAGAAGCATATGCCGAAACCGAGGTTCTATCCGAATTTGGCAATGGTGACTGTTTGGTTGTCTACAGCTGGAGTTATCCACTATTCTTTTCTGGCACATGGAGAAACAATAAATGCACAGAAATATTGTGCCCAACTCGAGGAAATGCATCAAAAATTGAGTATTCAAGGGCCCAGATTCGGCAACAGAGATGTGTATCCCGAACAAGGGTTCAAAGGTTGAACGAATAGCAGTATGAGACTCTGCCTCATCCGCCATATTCACCGGACCTCTCTCCAATCGACTACCACTTTTTCAAGCATTTGGATCATTTTTTGGTGGAAAAACAATTTAGGAATGAAGCGGGCATCAAAATTGCCTTCGGCGAGTTTTTCAACACCCGAAAATTGGACTTCTACGAAACTGGCATACATCTTATATCTCGCTAGGTGAAGTGTTTTGAATCGACTGGCACCTATTTTGATTAATTAAATAAATTTTTGTAAACTTTACAGTCGTTTCAAATTTTAGCACTAAATCGGCCATTTCATGTGCAACAACCTAATAAATCAAATATTTTACAGTATCACGGAAAAAAGACGTCAATCGAAGAGTCTTCAGGTAATTTTTTCAACTAACAAGCTGCCAGACAGTCATTCTCTGAAAGCTTTTACTTTATGGTATTGAAAGAGCACTCAGTCCATATTCATTTAAAATCGGACCACATCAACTGAGGAGAAAACGTCCACTCCGGAGGTTATCTTGCTGACCAGTAAGATATTTTTGGCACAGCTAGTAAATGCACACTAAGTCACTTGGAAAAGGTTGAATTTTCAACCTCATCCCCAGTGAGAGGGTGAGAAGTTTATGGCGGAGAATGGCTCCCTCTCCAAAGCCGATGAAAATTCGTAGTGGTCACTCCCCTTAAAAAATATGGCCCCTCAGCGGATTTTTTTTATATCATCATGATTATGTTTGAATTTTCAATCCTACTCCGTGAAGATATTGGGAGGATATGTGGAAAAAAGGGAAAGGTCTCCCTCTTTCTAATCCCGGTAAATAATTGCGGCAGGCAACCGTCCCTCCACCCAAAATACAATTGCGGCCCAAAGCGGGGCTAGTTTAATGTGAAAACGTTAGGGCTTAATGTTAAACTCTGTCCTTGCAAAGGTAAAGGAGGATATGATGGGGGGCAGCACGAGTTCCCCTCTCTTTTAAATCCAGTAAAAAATCACGGCGGACATCCCCCTTAAAAAGTTTTGGCGCTACAAATGGGAATATTTGATGTCACCGTAGTAAAGTTTGATATACCCCACCAACGGAGAAGGAGCGGAAAAAAGAGGACGTGCAGGAGGAAGAAGGTCCTCCTTTTTCACAACGTTAAAGGATTGGCAGGCTGTAGCGTCCCGAAAAAGGACTATTTTCGTATCATTAATAAGAACATACGCATCCGGCCGGGTGGGGAGAACCCACCTACCACGTCGCAACGATGATTACCCTAATAATAAAATTATTTTTCGCGGTGCCGAAAAGGGGTAGTGAACACTACAGGTTTTTTGCCTCTCCCTCTTTATGGTGGCGTTGGCAAACCCAACTTTATCATGATGATATGAAAATATCCTACATTTGAAGAGCCATATGTTTTTAAAACATTAAACATAATCCCATTGAAGATAAAACGAGGAAAAAACCGACAACAAGAACAAAGCTACTGCGTGGATGCCCTATGCTCTACAAAAAAGCAAGAGGAGATATATATATTTTTGGCTAGTGAGTTACTTGAAAGGCTAAGAGCAAAAGAAAGTACCTCTTTTTCAGGAAGTATGAGCTGCCATTATCTATTTCTCAATAGATTTACATCAAACTAAAATTACAAGTTTTCCATAGTATAACTTTTAGAAGTGGATTTCCATTTAAGACTCACATAATATTTTGCTGTCGTCGCAAAATTCAAAAGTTTGTGTTTGTCACTTTTATTTGATCTATGAAACCTCCTTGACTGAGTGTCTCAAATTTTTAAGTTCTTTGTTTACTATGATACACGAGTTGTGGGTTCTTTGGATTGAAAAACAAAACATCAGACGATAAAGTGCAGAAGGCAAGAACGTTTCTAATTTTAGATGAAGATAAGTCAGCCTCTATCTTCTTTTTTCGATTCCTTACTATAACGCATGCACGCCTACGCTTTAGGCATCTGATGATAGCTTGCTTATATTGGATAATGTGAACTTGAAATGCACTGTATTTTTTTTTTTAAATGTATGAAGTATTTGATATTTTGTAAAGGAGTATGTACTCAAATGCACTGTAAATGTTATTTCTGGAAAAATATGAAATATCCGATAATCTTTTGCATAAAGGAAAGGAATTTCTGGTCAGCTTTAGATTTGACAATTACGTATTCACCTTTTCGAAAATTATAAGAAAAGTTCCGTTCCAATTGTAATCATAAGGGAAGGACACGTACTACTCTTTGAAATTTCTTGGCTAGTTTTTATTCTGAAAATTAATTTAAAATTAGTTCAAACAAATGAATCTGGACTCCAGATTTTTAATTGGGTCCAAACAAGTTCTTGGGAAAGAGAAAGGCAAGCTCTACTCTACTTTAGGACAAACAAAAGAGATAAAGTCATTCATGCTCCTGACCCTACATTAATCATAGTTTTCCGAGGACAGTACTCCAATTTTCGCAAATAACCGCTTATTATATGAATGGTTTGTTGGGAGAGTCTGTAGATTATCTTGGTTTCTGCAATACTAAGTGACGGGAAATGGGAAGGTGGGAAAAATATCAGCAAAGAACTTTGCTTTGCTCAGCTAAATTTTCTTGTGGTCACCATTCCATTCGTATTGCACGCGTTTAAGAACAATATCTCAGGCATCCGAAGTGGCTGACATCTCCTGACTTAATGCCTTTCGAGACGCCAGATGGATACTCTCGTTCATAACATTATCACTCTGGGCAGGACACCATCGAACACAAACTTTGACAGAGTTTGCCCTACTCACTGGACCAGTAGAGATAGAGGCATTGCAAAAATGTTGTAAGTCAGTGATGATTGGTAATTTCCTGTCTTTCTCATGCTGTCTTGATAGCTTGTTGAATACTAAAATTTGAGCCGATAACACCGTAAGATTATTAATCTTGTACCTGAAATAGAAATCCCGCCTTGGAGAAAAAATAGGACATTCAACAGCGCTGTCCTCCACTGCAGCATCTGTCGCTACAATCAAATGGCACTGTACAGACTTCAGCTACCTTTAATTTGATGATAGGTGGTACCAGTGCTGTATTAAGAGATTACCGAGAGCTACGGTGGATAACACTGTCTATCCAGTTAGACTGAGGCACTTTCTGACTTATGCAGCAAGTTTGTTTTACCCACGCAAAGGATTAAATGTTAGGAAGTGTCTCAGGATTAAAAGCTGCCAGCCTTACTACGAAAGCCCCTTCTTACTTTCACGTTGGTAATCCCTGGTCAAAGTAAAGCAGCAGACAAAAGAGAGTGATGGGCGCGTTCTCTGCGCTGTAAAATAAAGATGAACTGACAATGGTTCAGGTTGGAATCTGTGCAATAGCCGATTGCATTGACATGAATAAGAGTCAGCTGAAAATTGCAATCAAGACGGTAGAAAAATCATTGGAGAAAACCATGTCGAAGAATAATATGCATATAAACAATTTCAGGAGCGACACGCAAGAGTTAAACGAGACAAATACATAAAATAAGATGTTTAACAGATCCGCAAAATGAAGAAATGTAAGCAGATTGACAACTTTAAAAGACATAAAAGGCGGTAGGCCCAGAACTATATTTTGACATGGAACAGATTAAAACTTGGGCCTAATGTTTCGAGGAGCTACTCAATATCATAACCCAACCTTTCCATATTGCAGTAGCAGAGGTTTTAGCCTGTCACACAACCTACACTAGAAGTCAGTAATGCACTTAAAACGCTCAGAAATAGCAAAGCGGCAATTGTGCTTTGAATATCTGTGGAGTTACTAAAAGAAATGCGCTGAAACTTCATGTATTCATAAACATTGTTTGGTCAGGCGAAATTATGTTGGAAAATTATCACAAAAGTATCATTTTTTCTCACTCAAGATACAAAAGGTGTTTCGGCACTGACATCGGATTAAAGTAAAACGAAGCCTAGCTGCCACAACAGTATTCAACATCGCTCTGGTGTATATAATCCGACAGACACAAATGGAACAAAATGGTATGCCACTATGCAAATACCACAGACACCTATGCGGATCTATGCGAAGGATGTAAGTATTATGGCATGATTGAAAGAAAATGAACAGGAAGCTCTGCTGAAGCTTGATGAAGTAGTAAAGGAAGTTGGCCTAAAAAAACAAAGAGGAGACAAAATCATGACAAAATTAGAAGGAAAAAAACACTTCACACTAAACGATTATAATAATAATAATCGTTGGTGCAACAATCCATACTGAATCAGGTCCTTGAAGTGCGTTAGAGCACTTCATTCAAGATCGTAACGGTAAACTACAGTACACTGTAGGAGGTAATGTGGTCAACATTGCGCTCGCCCGAGATTATCACCCTGATTTTACTCAGGTACTCATTCACAGCTGAGTTGACTGGTATCCGACGTCAAATCACGATACAAATCCCACTGGCACCAATATTTGAATCGCGACCTGCCGTATGACAGCCTTGTGTTCTAACCACTCAGCTATCCGGACACGATTATAACTTCAAAGAAATGGAGAGTTTTTTGTACTTTTCCGAAACTCTCCCAAAAGACAAAAATGAAATAAACGAAGTCAGCGGATGGAACATGCTTACCAAATAACATTCTGCCTTGTATTGCCAATTCTGATAAATAAATACAAATCCACCCAGGAAAGCAAGTTTAGAATATATAAAACTTTGATTCGGCTGGTCCTATGTTGGAGACGAAAAAATCAATGCTTTCGAATGTCGAGTCCTCAGGAGTATCTTTGGTCCAGTGAGAGTGGAATGATGCATACAGCCCTCGAACGAGAAACTGGAATTTGGCAGGCAAAGTAGTATCACTAGAGCGAGTAGAATGGCCATTTAACTCGTCGCATAGATACAAGTCTGCAGGTCCGGTTGGTATCATTCGTACGCTAGTAACAGAGAAAATGGATGCCCTGAGTCTACATATTCGGAATATATTCTGTGCATGCCTAGCACACGCTTATATTCCAATCAACTGGCATGGTGGGAAGGTGACATTTATTCTCAAACCAGGGAAATACACCTATACGGACGTAAAAAGCTTCCGACCGATCAATCTAACGTTCTTTCTACTAAAAGGACTAGAAAGACTAGTAAATCAGTTCATAAGAGATACATACATTCCTAAGTGGCCACTTTACTACAGGCAACATGCCTACGGAGATAGCACTGCATGAGCTCACAGCGAAAACTGAAAAGACAATGTCTGAAAAAGAATACGCCCTTAGGTGCATTCATGGACATTGGAGGTATTTTCAGTTATGCCTCATTTGCACCCATTTGTGACGCGGCAAGACATTGTGGAATCGATCCGCTGTTAAATATGTTAGATTGGAGAAAATATACATACTGTTCCACCAGAAGTCTACTGAGAAGGATGTCAAGCATTTACGGACGCTCTAGCTGTAATAATTAGCGGCAAGTTTGCGGATACAGTTTGTGACCCCTTGAATGTCATTCTGTATGAAATCCACAGTTGGTGCGTCCGTAACGGACTTACGGTGAACGCTAGGAAGACTGAACTAGTTATGTCTACTTGGAACGCCAGGTGGGGCAGCTACATGCTACCCACCTTAGCAGAGGCGGAAATCTAGACAAGTATTTAGCACATATCAACTCCAAGCTAACGTGGAGGCGCCATATCCAGAAACAGTATCAGAAATCCTGTAAATTACTCTCGTGCTGTAAGACTACTGTACTTCAAGGCCTTGAAAGTCCTCAGATCTTACCTATGACAGCAACAGATTTTTATTGGATGCAATAAATTCATAATAAAGCCTATTTTGATGTATACATACTTCGTTTGGTGGCCGAAACTGAACTTTGCTAACAGCAGGAAGTAGGTGGCGCAGATACAAAATCTCCGTTGCCTATGTACTACTGGAACAATGATTACTAAGCCAAAAACGTTACGATCATGTGTCCATCTAGAAATTCCTTGACAAACATTCGGTGGCTCTGATGCCAGGCGATCATATGTTAATCATTTTCGTATTTGAAAAGACATACTCTGTCGTAATCCTCGAAAGAAAGAAGAACGGTCGATAAATGGGTACGGGCCTTTAGGGTTTGCAGACTTAATAATTTTCACGGACGAGTCAGTCATGGAAGACGTAGACGACGAGAGAGCACCCAAACATCAATAGTAATGAGGAAGCTTATATATTAGCTCACTAAGATTCTGGAACCATAATGGTGGGGCCAGAACTAACTTGAGGCATCCGGACACCCACTGTCAACTTTACTCTGTAGGGCGAAATTGCAAGGATTCACTCAGCCGAGCGGAGAAATTTGAACTCTTACCAGCAGGCGAAAATCCTTGTCAAAGAACCTCCCATTTTTGTTGTCTCTTAAGAAGTGGAACATGAAAACCCTGGCAGGGCTTTTAATGGGACACGGCCCCTCAAACTGCTATAGGGGAAAAATTGGGGTGGTGGTTTCGGCTATATGCAGCCAAGGTTAAAAAGTGGAAGAGATGGCCCTGCACTTCATATTCAGCTGCCCAGTCTCCTCAGATCTCAGGCAAAGACACCTCGGTAAGGTTTTCTTCAACGAAGAATCTGCGCACTCTCTACCCTTAGGAAATGAATGTTCTCAGATTTGCAAAACCCATAGGCAGGAAGCCATTGAATAAGTGATTTACGGAGATGGTACACTGGGCCTAACAAAGGTCTGAGTGTTCGGAGCTACAGTTCTCCCATTAAACTAAACTAAAGCAACCACTTGGAAACCTCACCGTCAAAGAAATTATAATGATTATAGTATTATTTAGAGAACAGTTCCGCTCGACCCTATATTTCTCAATAATAGACTATTCTTTTAAAAGCTTAAACTGGAGTATTACAGTTCTATATGGTGGGAAAGCTACTAAAAACCATAGGGCTATATAGGCAAATTGGTAGCTGAAAAACTTAAGTTCCATGGTAGAGAGGTTTCGAAACGGTTCATGGAAGGCAATGAAAAACTGATGACTTGGTTAATATATTAGTCTCATCCTGACTGTGGAGAAATAAGCAACAGGAAGTGGTTCTTGAAAAGCAACATTGTCAAATTCTTAATAGGAATGTACACCCATCAAAAAAACTACCGTCACTTGATGTTATCTTTATTTCAAACTCCTCCAAATTAATAAACAATTTGTACTTTATTTGCATTTATTATCAAATAAAAAAACGGTATTGAACGAAATGTAGATCTCCCTTGAAACATAAATGGACCTCAACTCTACCCCCTCGAAGTATCTAAACCTTAAACCATCTAATAACCGGGTCTATTGTCTATGGTCATGTGATTCACGCTAATGAGAACTGACTAGCGAAGATTGGTCTAAACATCGAAGACAATGGAGAACGAACAAAAGGCCGAGCGAAACAGCGTTCGCTTGATACGATAGAGGGTCGAACTGAACGGATTTCTCTTGACTTTCTCAGCACTTTTTTAACGAAAGGACTCAAACAATTATTACTAGAATTAATTAAAAGGGTCCAAATAAAAAAGTTTTCCACATCGTGGTTTTAAAGATAAATTGCTACTTTTCCAAATTTCTCGATGCTTTCCTTTTCACCACACTGAAAATTCCGCTTCACCCCTTCATACTGTCTACAATAGTCTTCCTTATATGATCGATATTTTCTCTTGTCTATCCAAATAATCCAGAGATACCTTGCTTTAACTAAAGGCTATCGACGGACCTGAAATAAATACCGAGAGGGGCTAACCTTAATTTTTATCACTTTTTTTATTAGCATTGGATAGATACGACAATATTTGACAAATCAGCGGTCCCAATACCCTCAAAGACACTATTGAAATCGCCAGATATTGTAACTAAAAAATCCACCCAAATCAGGGCAAGGTCGTGTTTCACGTAGCTTCAACATCTATGTTATAATATGTTGGTCAATTTTTTATGAAGCGTAAATGTTTCTAGGGATGCGTTTGATAGAGACTAGAAGCTATTGCCTGACCGGCCAGAATTTTTTACTATGAAGCAAATTATCATTAAATAAAGCTGTTATCTCTTTGGATAACATGAAAACCCGTCATTTCCTTGCGTTCAGCACATAATTAATAACTATAAAATTAGCATCAGCGAAACATAGAAACTTAAGCCGTGTCCGGAATATCAAGATACATTCGTATGGTTAGCATTTCTGCTCCATATTAAACATCTGCATGCATTTCATTTTTTTTCCTTCCCATACAGAAGTGATAAGTTAAAATTTCCCGAGAAATTTATACTGTTAATTAGATTCATGCGGAGCAATCGTTCCGATCCAAAAATCGGTTGAAAAATGCATTCAACTTTCTAATTTGGCGCATCCATTGGAATGAGTGAAATCAGTTTATTCGGTTAGAGATTTTGATTTTGTGTCGTTTGATTTAAAATTCGTTATTTGGCCATTTTAAGTGACGTATGCATTTTTATGTAAAATGAATCATATCTAGCTGATTTTCTAGCTTTTTCGGTAGCTTTTGAATTTGAAGGTCACAGTAGAATTAGGTGAAGATCGCTAACTGATTTGATGTTCATGTAGAGAACATAAAAATTAAATTAGGCTGGCGATTGTCTATAATTAAGAACGCTTAACAATTGTATACAATAAACACAATTAGAAACGACTTACTTTTCAAGACGTAATTCGTGTGTTCAGTTGAAAGTTTCAGTTTGCGAAGTTAGCCCAGTGACTATTAAATTAACAAAAAATATGTACATTTTAAATACCTAAGAACAATAGATTATTATTCAAAATCCACCCGGAGCAAGTCAACGGCGCTGTCGACTGAAAATCGTACATTTTTCATAAACCGATAATCCAATGGTTTTTAATTTGTTGCGCTCTATTTCGTCACACTTTGAAGCAATCCACCGACAGCACGATTTCAAACTCAATGTCAATCATCGTATCAAGAGCGAGACATAATCCGATAAACACAGAAATTTATTGAATATGTCTCTGTCACGGCAGAAGCTAAATAAGTGGCAGGGGTGGCATTGTGTTTATAAATCGCATGCACTTCAGCACAGGACATGGCTTTCGTTTGACGTTTTTTCACGGAAAAGTTCTTATAAACACAGGATTTAGATAAGGTGTGGCACAGAGTACTGCGTTATCTTCCACGCATATCTTTGCATGTACCTTATCCTCAGATCCCATCTATTTATGTTTCTAGTTTAATAAAGGTCTTGTAGTGATGGGACGAGTAGATAACCAAATCTTCTACTCCCTATTTAGTGCCCTGCAGTGTCTTTGTGCCTGGCACTTTTCGGAGTTCACACTGGTCGAGGGATTCCCTTATTCGGGCTCTGAAATCATCCTATTACAATTAGTATGATTTGATGGTTATTTGTATTTCTACATTTTGGAAACACGCAACGTCAGCACCCACAAATCACAGCATTATATTGCTAAGTCCACTATCAAGTGACAAACATATGTACTTTGCGTAAAACTTATGACTATTAATATTTTCCGGGGAAATTTTCACATTTATCTAGACTTGTTTCGCGAATTTAATTCACTTATATATCGTGACTCAGTAAAAGTTTTGTTGACTAAGATAAGTAAATCTGCATAAAATTCTGGATACCTTGCCCTTTGTTTTCATGTTTATTTTAGTTTGATAAAGAATCCAAATGAGAGGTTGTTTTCTATTTTGTTAATTTGATGGTTATCAATGATTCAAATGAAACGAGGAACCATGAACTGTGACAACAATCTCTTAGCAAGGATTTTCATTAAAAGTGAAGGACGAAAAGCAGAACACGAAAAAATAAAACTATGACTGCAGTTTTTTCTGCACGAAATACGGACACACGATACTGCATGTTAAACAACTTTAAAGTAAACAGATCAAATGTACGAAAGGACGTTGGGAAAATAGCTATGCCGAGACTGCAGATAATCCTCAATGTGCATTGAAAATAGAGCTCAATGAATAAGTAAACTGATTGCATAGAAGTCTACATTTATTCGTAGCTCTTTGACCGACTTTTATCACTAAGGTTTCCTCATCAAAAGTAATTTTCGTTCTACATACGAGTATATACAAACGGTTGAAACAATTATATGTAGAACACTATCCTTTTAAATAATTGAAATACAGGATAGGATATTATAGGACGGGCTATGGAATTATTTCCTTAAATGTACCTAATTCAGACAACGTCAGTTCTTTGTGTTAGAAGAACTTTCTGAAAGACAGTACCATGTCATATAATATTAGGTATCATTGATTCGCCAAACCAAATTTGATATTCCTCTGAGAAGAAATTTTAGCATGTTTCCTACTTGAAGATATTTTAATCTCGCGTCTGGTATTAGGTATTCTCGCAGGTATAATTTTCTACTTTGTACTAGTCTCGAACATTGTCCCAAAATTTGTATGGAGGTTTCTTCGTTCTCCTCCAAAAATCTGCAGATATTGTACGTATTCAGTATTGGCAGCTTCCCCAGGAGGTAACGTAGCCTGCAATGATCTGCAAGTATTTCCACCCCTTTTCTTAGTGGAGTTCAGAAGATACTGCGAGCGAATTGGTTCATATCTTTCCATAGGCACCCTGGACTATTCATCTAAGTTTGTAAAGAATAGTTGCCCAACCGTTCCTCTCTCGAGTTCTGGTCTATTTATCGGCGTTTCTACGTCCTGTTGCTGTCCATTGTTTCCTAACCTAATATGGCCGAGAATACAAAGTATCCAGACCTTACGGGATAACCCAAGCATCTAGTAAGACATTTCCGTTGCCACTTGGAGTTCATCTTGCTGGAGCTATCCTGGTTTTACCTAAGTGAATTGATTGGCGCTTAGTTGTGAGTTAGGATCGCGACCTCTTTAGAGGCACTTGCGCCTAAAATATATTGGTATGCCTACCCATTGGTTAATAGTACTCTCTCCATGAACCAATGACACTTGCGCCTCGCTCCTTTTCTGTGCAGGAGTTGTCATTATACCAGGTAATCGGTAATCAATTGCTGGTTTAAGAAGGCCACAGAAATCAAAAAATGTCAACCTCTTTTCGGTTTAGGCAGCTCTCCGCCTCATTGATATCTCCGGGCATTCTGAAAATTGCCCTTCCACCTGCACCTGCATATGTATATGCCCTTTCGACCTGAATCCAGAAGGGGGTCAAGAGGTACATGTCCTCTACTTACCTCTTTTCTAACATTTTGTCGATCCAGAAGGCCAAAGTGTTTCTGAATGCCTGTGGATAAGGGCATTTTTCATAATTCAATAACCGAAAACGCAGACCGAGCGATTCTTTTGATGACTCATACATAGCGCACTATATTAAATATATCAACTGATGCAGGGCAGTTTTGAATGACCGGTATGCTGGAGATAACACTTCAAAACGCTGTTTTACTGTTTTCAGTACGAAAAATGTCAGACAAATTGCATCTCTCCTGGTTACTCCTTTGTGGATTACGTGGCATCCAGACAGTCTATTTTTCGTTTTGTTACTTTTATTTACTCCTATTTAATTTACGAGACTATGTTTCGGTTGCATTATCATCACACATAATGCCCAACAAGTGATAACCCTACAGTAGCGGAACAATACAAAGACGAATCCAAACATCCATAACCAAGTGGCGTTCGAACCTGGGCCAACGAGATCAAGAGGCTCACACTCAACCAACCTAGCCATCACACCGTTCAAGTAAATTGGTTTAAAAGATTTAGGACGAAAAGAATCCCTTAACTCGCTTTCGGAATGAAAATCACTTCTGCCCGCCTCCATGCATTTGGTATTTAACCCAGGACTATACTGCCTCCTACGACCATCAGGAGGGAGCCGAGAATGATTTATTCAATCGCTTCACAGAATTTCCTGAAGTTATTAGTAGTTTCGAACGTTCGCAACGTTGTGCTCAAAAATTGCAATCAATATCTTCGTCTTTTTCCAAGTTTTCCAAGGATTGGGGGCCAAATTTCGTGGACTTCCCAAATACACACGGTTGCATTGCAGAACGCCAAATAAAGGCTTCTTCTAAGACCAATGACAATATCCCTTCCATAATGTATTCTAGAAAACAATTGTCAAATTTATTTCGAATAAAAATCTAGTGCTGATTGTCTATCCTAAAAAGACAGTTAGGCGGCCATTAAGACTTTGTACTCAGTGGCGGCATCCAGCAACCTGGTGAGATAGTGAAGACACGCGCTGACCCATTCGAATAGCACGGTCAAATTCACCTTCCTGGGTTCCCGGTCATAGGAATATAAAGGGGAATAAGGGGATTGATTGACTGTCCAGGAGTTATTTTTGGCAGTTCCCCCCTGGAGACAGTCTACGTCCCGCTGGCGACTGTCAGAGGCCGAATATACGTGCTCTACTTAACAGTCGCTGACTTTAAATGGCAAAGGCTCACCACCTGCGTCAAAGGAAATTTGGCTCTCCTATGACAAGACCCGATCGAAGGAGCTTTTTAGCCAAGCGTGTGCAAATGCGTACAAGGCTATGCCGATCTGCATGGAGCACTGAACATGCCCCGGTATTCAGACTTGTCTAAATATATAAACATTATTTGAGTACAGAAAGAAGTATGCTGAGCTACAAAATTTAATTTTTTGTAGGAAATTCAAATCTTCAATAGCCTGACGCATACCTCGCTCGAGATAAATTTTACTCTTGTTCTTCTGAATGGATATCACAGAAACTAAACTTTTTTACAAATTTTTTAAAAGATTTCAATTGCAATGTAGTATCATGTAAAAAAAATCCCCCAAAGAGGGAATATTGATTAAAATTTTGTGAGTAATTTTATTGAGATAAGTATTCTGGAAGTCTGTATTCTATGAAAAATATTTTACCCATAATTGCTACTATTGACGAACTCGGATAATTATTCGAATTGCCATGGAGCTCAATCCATGGTATTTGAAAGATGAATTGAGAATGCAAGGGGTAGCAGAGAAGTTTATTTGCAGACGCCTACTGGGAATCAAGAGGATCTTCACGTCCAAGCCTAAAAGAGGCGTCAGAGGACGATGAGGCCATCTTGCAATCAAAAAGCTAGCTTCACGGCAGCCACGTCAATGAAAGTCACCTGGTTCATCCAAAAAAGGTCGTCTGGTATCAAATATGAAGTCGGTACTGATCTGCTCCTCAGATATCAAAAGTATCATAGACGGAAGCGCAGACAGGGTACCAACTATTGTATTTGTGGGATTTAAGAGAAAGGTCTCTGTATCATGACAACGCTCCTGCGCACGCAACTCTTAGTATTCTACAGTTTCAAGGCTAAACGAAGGCTATGACCTTGACTTACGAACTCTATGAGCAAATCATCATCATCATCTTCAACGGCGCAACAACCGGTATCCGGTCTAGGCCTGCCTTAATAAGGAACTCCAGACATCCCGGTTTTGCGCCGAGGTCCACCAATTCGATATCCCTATGAGCCAGTATGAGCAAATCAACATGTTTAAATATCCGTCCGTTTGAGGAAAAAGAAGTTCAATTGGTTTTCGTCACATGACATCAAATATTGTTTAATCGGTGGCATAGCGTTACCACCCACGTAGCTTCATTCTGACTTGTAGCGGGGTGATGGGAAGCATACACTTCTCTCAGAAACGGGTCCATCTATTGACAGACAGAAGCTGCGAGCCCCACGTTTGAATTGATACATGCAAAAAGGAGATTTATTTTTTTACGGTTGAGTATACGGTGCCGACTAGTACATTTCCGGTGAGTTCTTAATTGTGATAAAAAAGGGTGTCCAATTTTTTTTTAGAATATAGTTAGGGTTAATCTAGTACTTGCCGAAACTGGTTTAGCTTTTTATATCAGTTGGAAGGAGTGGGAATGTATACATCATAAAGTGACGCAGACCTTGTTTTCAACATCTTTCCAATACGAGAAACAACAAACATCAAACCGTTAGTGATGGTAAAAAAATCCCCGTAAGTAGATTTGTCAGCCGGGTCGTCACGATGCACAGCCTTGACAAAGCCTTTTTTGTACGGCCAACATATTGAAATCTTTTGAAAAAATAGATACAAAATTTATATTTTTTTGAAATTAATTTGGTCGGAGCGTATTTTACAGAGAATGCATTTCATTTGTCGTACTTGGGGGCTTCTTTGACACGATAATTAATATAGCTATAGTTAAATTGATGACAATTCAATTCAATAGTGAACAGAATAGCGTTTCTCCTGAAAAATTATGTTTTCTAAATTTTCAGAACACGTTTCTTCTAAACTAAATCATAGCTTTCTGATAAATAGAAAAAAATGTCAGAAAAAATTGTAAAAATTGATCCCATTCTTAATCGCACCTGTTTTTTCCATTTTATAGTTTTATTTAAATTAATGAAGAAAATAAAAATCTAAAAGATGAAAAAAAAACACTAATAAAATGTTCCCATTTTTTTCTTGCTTATTTCTCTGTTAACATAATTGTATGAGACATAGAATGAGATGTAAAAGAGAATAATACAAAAAGCGTGGGTTGGTTATCATCATCGGAACCGTAGGAAAATTAATTTAAAGTTCGCAAATACCAAGAGCATGTTAAACCAAGATAATACCTCCGTTAAGGCGTATAACAAGTATACCCGTAGCCAAGAGAGTTCAAAAATCGAAAAGGTAACTTGAAATTGGGCTAAAATGATAGATACATGCTGAAAAACCATTACAGGAGCTTTCCCAAAATAATTAAAAAGTATGAAGTGAAACAAAATAACTACCAAACAACAATTTTAAAAAAATTGGACCATTAGTAAATTATTCTGAAAGTTACTCAAAAAATATTTTAGTAATAGCTTTCAGAAAATATAGAACACGTTTTACTATTACGAATTACTTTTAATTAATGGATTTTTAGTCGCATTCAGGGGCACTTCAAGCAAACTTTAAGCTATTCATCACACTCCCACGTCAATTTATGATATATCGAAAGGTATTGATTAAATAGAAAACTTTTTAAGAGACCACATTGCGGTCAAAATCTACGTAATCTATCCAGACAATACATAACGAACTTCTTCATTTTTATGCATAGAAAGTAGGTCATTAACTGGATACATAACATACAAGCGCTATTATCACCACGCTTAGAAATAGAAAACTTAAAGTCAACTCATCTGACCGTAAACATAAATATCTTTCTAACACCTGACTAATTGTCCCTAACGATTTCAGAGCCCCCGGAGTAAATGACTGCTGAAAATTCAAATAAAAACGTGTGTAAATTATGGTGATTGATACCTTGACAGTTTATGGTTGACTTTTTGCATATGAGCTAAGGCAATTGATGCCGTGCTTTTTGTCAAGAATGAAGATATAAACACTTTCATGTTGCTCGCTTTATGGTCAGTCAAATCACTTTCAGTAACAGTACTCAAATCTAATTTTTATACAAATATTTAATAATGAGATTTTCTTTTGAGGCGGAACGGGTTCTTCAAGAAAATTATAGTTATATTGTACTTTTACCATGTAGGACAAACTAGATTGTAATATATTCAATGGTTTATGCTGGGATCGACAGAATATATCATCTAGAATATTGATGAAAACATCTGAACTAGATAGATCACTTAACGAAAATCATAAAGCACTATATGTATGTATTCATGCTACCGTGAAAATATAAGGTTAAGTCAATAGGCGTTTATCAGTTTCCTGAACCCTTAAAGCTCCTCAATGGCTTTCTTATAATTCCAGGTTGGAATGAATTGAAATGAATTATAATGCAGTTAGGTCAGCAACCCCATCTGTACACAGTAGGCACAGTAGGCCTGCGTGCAGATAAATCCCGAATTCACAGCAGTAAAAGTAGGTCCAAATTTTAAAAATCCATAGGATACTAATTAAATGTGGATAAAGTGAAAAGATCAAGAGCAATAGAGATGTATTTTTCATTCAAACGCACGTATCTCCTAATTCTTAAATTTGGTTGGGAATCTTTTGCATAGTTTGCATGTCTTATTTTGTAACAAATAAGATCTATTCTTAACCAGCTTGCCAATGCTGCTCTCAATGCCTTACTATGGGCACTACCCAGTATTGGTATCCTCCAGGCTATCTTGGTTATGTCTTGGCGACACCACATGGCCAAACTTACCATAACAAGTCAATAGGGAAATGAGGAGATCCTTCGGAGCTCTGGTTAAACGGAGTTCTCAGTTGAACATTCACCAGAGCTATTCAATATGCCAAAAGTAAACACATACCCTATGCAGAATGTGATAATAACGTTCACCATATATGCTGGGGAAGTTCCACCAACACGAGAATATCATGACTATTAGAGTATCCGGTGCAAACCTAACTGCAGGCACTCAACTATGGTAATGAACTCACTCACATCAATGTGGCCAGACGAGAGTGTGAAGAGTATCAAACGATATGATGCTCTCGGATTATAGGACCTCGGTCCTGTTGAGAATAATAATCAAGCATTCTTGACCACACTTCGTACTTTCGACTCTTTCTTTTCTAACATTCACTATCTAATCAATATATCCCGTAATGTTTCACCCAATCTCTGTAATTTGGCGTAGAAAAACTACAGGATATCCTGTGAAGCCTGCACTATTATTTCATTCCATTAAGCACTGATACCATTCCCCCTTTTTTCTCAAATTTTAATAGAATTAGAATTGATACCTATTTTTCTTACATAAATGTAAAGCAGGGTCATGCCATCTCACGCTTACCTGAAAATAGAAATAAAAAATTTGGTTATTGGTTATTATTGGAAATGTTTGGCAATAGTAATGAATAATGGATGTCTCAGCACAAGTTTACTGTATCCTTGAACGAAAGTATTAAAAGACAGTTAAAGCATATTTATACTAGATTATATTCCTTTAGTTCAATATGTGTAAAGAACACTTCATTCGGGGATGGCCCGGAATGACCATCTGAATTAACCACAATAGTAGAGCTAAAAAAAAACTGGTGGAAGTTGCCCACGTAGGTCAGCCAGTACAACTGTATTGAACTAATCCGTTGACCCGCACTTCGAGAGTTCTTTGTTAGCTAGGGTTAGGATGGCGAGTCGGGGTTTTCGAATCCTTCAGTCCCTCTAACGTCATATTCCAAATTCACATGTCTAAGGGTTTTGGTGCCCTTGGAGGTCACGCTAAGATGGATTCATTATCCCTACGAGGGGGTACCCAAAAAACCGAAATTATATTTTGAAAACTATTATTTACAATTTTTTCTGTAACACAATCTCATCCTCTTCAAAATACTCTCCATTACAACCAATACGTTTGTCCCACCCATATTTCCACTGTTCGAAGCATTTATTGAAGTCATCTTTAGAAACGGCTTACAGCTTCTGCCTCGTTTTTCCCTTGATCTCTTCAATATTGTTAAAGCGATGTCCTGTCATGTCCCTATTTATGCGTGGAAATAAGAAAAAATCGCATAGGGCCAGGTCCGGCGCGTAAGATACGTGGGGCAGCGGAATCATGCCATTTTAAGCCATTTTGCCAAAAACTGTTGAAATTTGTGATTGCCAGTCAGAGCCCGAACAGGAAAACTGACAACCCTTTTTATTTCAAAATCTTCCGTTAAAATTCGTGAAACCGAGTTCTAAAATAGCTTACCACTCAATGGGAGTGGATCAATTGTGTTTCGGCGGGCTGTGAATCTTGAATTTTTTGAAAATGTTCCTCGGTTTGAATAGTTTATGGACGCCCAGAACATTTGTCATTAATCGACATGTCACCATTTCTAAACCGAATAAACAACTCCTACACCTAAATTTTTCCCATAGCGTTATCTTTGTAAGCTGTTTTCAACAGTAGAACAGTTTTAGCACCATTTTTACGGAATAGAAAAAAAATTGCACAGCTGTACGTTACTCACGTAAGCTTACCATCATAAAAAATAAGAATAAAACAGCGCTAGCAAAACCAGCCTCTGCAGATAAATAGAACAAACCAGGCCGACAGCACAGGCGGTACTGAACTGGTAATGACTTTGGCTATACACGTCTAACAGCAGAAATGCATTCTACACAAGTTCCGCCCACGGCCCCTCATATATAGGAAAATCACAAAAGTTAAATTAAATGGACGCAAAGTTAAAATTGTATCGTCGAATTTGCCGGCGCTCATGACCTTATACCTTATTAAAGGGTTGTTTCATTTTCCTAAATTTTATAATGTATTGGTCGACCGCGAATTAAATTCTGTAGAATTCCCTAGAAAAGAGAAGAGATCACGCGACTACCGACTATTACGGGCGTCGAAGAAATGGGGAATCAAACTAACAATACGACCCACAAAGCGGCAAACTTCCGGATCACTTGGCTTTGGAATGACGATATCCAAATAACGGGGAACAAATGTCTCCGTCATAAGTTTCTCGTCGATGAACCGCTAGCCAATTGCCGACTTTATAAGAAAGCAGATTTTCGGAGTGCAAGTCTTCGGTGCTTCGTCGCAATCGCATTTTCCTCTGCACTGTTGCGAGATCGAGGAGAGCATGGCGAGCCTCAGGTCTCGGAAGTCACTTAGCTGCAATAAGATGACTGGCGAGATGTGTAAAGCCACCTGGCGAGCCATCCCATCTCGTGTCCAGTGTTTGCATGAGTGTTGTCTATGGGAGGACTATTTCCCCGCTTTCTAGAAGGCTGGCAGGGTTGTCATGCACCTGAAGTTGCCAGAGAAAGATGAGAGTGATCCCAGTTATACAGGGTCATATCTCTTCTCCCCAACTTTGGGAAGGCCCTGGAGAGGATAACGGTCCAGCGACTGGCAGTAAAAACATATCATTTGTTGTTGAAAAGGTAATATGGTTTCCAAAGTGGCTGGTCTACCGACAAGGCCTTAATGCATGCGAAAAACTTTCTTGTATGTTGTATTAACAAATACATGATTAATTTTTGTTAAGGGATCTGCAATATGATTGGCGAGGGATTAAAGTGGCCGTGGTGGACAGCCACCAGCTCAGTGAGTTTTGTGTTATTATAGTCCTGTGACGTCTTATGTGTTGTGTTGGATTATACGCAGAGCGATAGTTCGCTTATGGAAAAGTTTCGATGCGGTTCTCTGCACCGGACTGATTCTAATCAAACCGTTGGGGAGTACCGTACTTATGTACTCGAGTAGGGCGATCTAACGTTGGTCTGCAAGGAAGTCATCTGAAGTGACTCGTGCCACGAAGACTCAACCGAGATTGCCTGGTACTATACGAACCAGGATGGCCCTCTGGGACCATGTGCTCTAGGAAGATTTATGGAGAATCTGCTCATTTATTTGCGATTGCCCCTTGTGAGAGTTGCATAGTGGTTAAAGTTTCGTCTATATTGAAAGCAGAACTCCTTGTCGGTTCAAGCATGAATTCGCACTATACAACCCGGATCTCGTACCCCTTAGTTGTAACAGAGATTCCAGGTATGCCTCGCATCTACTGGTATGCATACTGACCTTGCACTCACTATAAACTGGTACTGCTGTGCCAGTCATGGCGGAGCTCTGATTGTGATCTCAATCCATTATCCAATTAATTAGAGTCCGAAAAGGACCGTGGCAGGTATTCACATTAAGCCTCCATCATGTCAGTGCCGCAGAAGTGGAAAAGCCAGAATGAAGCCAGACAAAGCAACGAAGTTTTGAGACCCAACAGTTGTTCAATCACGCTACTGAGCAGGGTAGAACATCATCTTAATAGCAAGAAAGTACAACCGTTTCAATATAGAAAAGGAAGGCAGATTCATGATAATCATATTCGCGATGTCGTTCAAAATAACGTGAATCCAGAACCGTGGAACTACACTGTGCGTTATACATTGCACTTCTATGTCTAGAGAAGGCGTCTAACCAGATCTGATACGCATTGCAATAATACCTGTTCCCAGCAAAATTCATGGACTTTGGAATTGTTCTATCACGATCCAAAGAATAAAGTCCGAAGTGTGGTAAATACATCAAAACCACTCCATACCCCTGCCAGTGTCTATAAAGGAAGCACCCTCTCGTCATTCCTGTTTGGTTTTATCATGGCCACACAAGACAAAATCTACGCAGTAACGTTCATTCTATCGCTCTGTAGGGCTGTGAGTGCTAGCCGACTACCAAAAATAATGAACGCTGACTCAAAGTAATGGAGATTAGATTAATGATGACGCTATGATTACATCCGAAGTAAGGACTTGCGCGATCGATATGCAGTTGTGTCCATCGCAAAAAGACTGTGAAAGAGGTGTCTTCGTTAGTAAGAACATGTAATTTGCGCTGACAAGAATTGGCTAGCTAAGATTGGAACAAATATCGGATTCGATGGGATTTAACCAAAAGGTCGACCGAAGCACCAATAGCCTGATACGCTAGATGGTTATTTGAGAGCCCCCTCCCAGACCAAGCCTAAGACCGTGAAAAGTGGCAAGTTCGATCTAGACAGTTCGACTCGTTACCCAACGAAGCAAAGGCTAACGCAAAGGGAATTCAGACAAAGGACCGCGCAAGTAGTATAATGTTTTGTGCATCAAATAGAATTTGCAATGAAGTGAAGATAATTACTTTTGAAGGAATAGACTAGAAATATTTTCGAATGCATAGAAGAACATCCTAGAATTTGAAAATCTAGATAATGGTACACTAATCCATAGAACATAATCCTTTTTGGCACCTACTCCATACATATTATTTTCGAAAAAGCTTACGACAGCGTTAATTGCTCGGAAATGCAATGTACAGATATAACACTTCAGAGAAAATGATACGAAAACGTATGTGTTCTGTAATGGCGCATATCACAATAAATACTGCAAGGAAGTAAAATTTTAGCGATTTAAAGTCCGAAATGAACCCTCTAACCTGTGTTTGTTTTACAAGAGGAAATGCAAGCACAATTTGCTTTGAGAACGTTGTAGAGCACAATAGACTATGACTTTCTCCGTTCAATTCATCTCCCGGGTTTTTTGCCCTGAAAATTGCAAATGTAAATCAAAGATGTATAGGAGTTCATTCTTACCTGCGTTAACCACAGGTACACAAAGGCCTAAGCAGTTAGCCTTGCCTATGAGAATGACGGCACCAAGCTCAAAGTCGATTGATTCATAAATAATGCAAACTCCTCGTTTGCTATGCGTTCTTAATTTGAAAGCGCAGTTACCTCAACTCTGTCATCACGAGGCGACGATTCCAAAGCAACACTTTTGCCATCTTGATAATGGAGATACGTCACTATTCCCCAGAAGCCAAAATGTATACAGATGAAATCAAGCCACAACTGCTCATAACACTGGAATTTAGCCATAAATAGTTATCACTTTATCATAATAAAGACCTGATGCCTCCGCTCCATATTGTGGTAAAGAATTTCAAGTAATCTACCAGCTACGGTAGAGATGTGCATACAGGCATGGATGTCCATCATTATCAGCCAAACCAATAACTTTTTAGTTCTTAGAAGTGATAACATCAATGAATAGTAACAAGAATTATTTGAAAATGCTCAATTATAATTCGATCTGATTCCTAAGAGAAACCACTGCTGAATTGGGACAGAATACCTCATCAGACACAAGAAACTAGTCTACTTCAAATGCTAATCAATTTATTATATGATGTACGAGTCAGTCATGATCGTCTAGAAACTTAACCGTTAAAGAAAACTACCAAATGGATAACGTTTAATCATGACGATCGAAAGCACTCAATTAACTTTAAACATTTTACAATTTGGGTTCAATACCGGTTTCTCATTCTATTCTTGGGGTTTTCATGCTCCAACGGCAACTAGCAGCATTAGATAGAGTATGTAACGAGATATGAGTATACTTTATCAGTGCGGAATTGCAGATACTGATCTGCGAACACGGAATGGGTGGCCAGCGTGATGAGGAGATGAAAGTTAGCATGAAGATAGAAATGTTATTGTTGATGAGTCAATTTTTTTTAGTAATTGGCAAACTATTCCGTTTGACTTAGGAATTTGGGTATTCAAATTGAAATATGTTCCTTTCATAAATCACAAGTATGGGGGATGTAATGCATTGTCTAGTCTAACACAACGGCAGGTTTGTGTTTTTGAGGAAATTTACAGTTTTGCTATTTAAGTTTTTTGAATACAAACAACAGAATAAAACCGGAACGTAGAAATGCGAAATTTGATTGAAGTTGATATGAAACTGTACTCCGAAGGTGTAATGATTTAGGTGCCAACCTCTCGACCTTGTTGTTCTGGATGCGAATCGCTTACCTTCCGGGCACAAATGCTTTTATATATTTTATCAAATACTCAAAAATAAATAATGATCACATGCTTCTTGCCGACAAAGTAGCACAATAGAAGGGACAATATATCAAAATCAGATCATGAAAAGGGAATGATTGCTTAGAATTTCCACAATTCTCTTTCCTGCAATGGTAAGTGCCAGAGGATCATTGATAGCATGTTGAGGAGCCCGCCTAAAAAGGGAAGTCTGCTCGTACTGTTATCGAAAAATGCAACTGCAAACTTTGCAAATACATAGAAGAAGTGAAGGTACACAGATTTGAAGCAACTTACAGGAAGACTCATGAGCTTCCCCCTCCGAGTCAATACTTAAACCGTCCTGGAGGAATGATGTTCAACACACTCCAATCGATCAATGACGGTTACTTTAGCGAGTAGATAAATTTGTAACACAACTTCTGCTATGACGATGATAACATAGAACATCATGCGCTGCTCGAAGGGGTCTTCATATGCGTATCTAGTCCCGAAATGAAGAGCTAGTATGTCTGCATGTCTTAAGCAACTGCATCATTTATATGCTTATACCTGAAAATTTGATGCTCAAAGACGATCATGTTCGTTGTACAACGCGCGTGGAACAAGATTTATACAGAATTATAGCAGATAAATGTTCATCTATGCTAAGGCAGTATATTCAGCACCATCCTACCACCAGTGGACCTTGCAGTACGGACGGCGAATTTCCTTTCCTTCATTGAAATTTGTATTTCGGGCGCCAGCAGCCCTGTCCATAGTCCTAAGTAGATGTGCAAAATAAACTCACAAAAACTTTTCAAATAAACGTAGCGTTAGGCAATGGCTTCCTCACTCTGATATTGGAATATGTCACCAAATATTGGCGAGCGTTAATTACATAAATATTATCATGTAATCAAAACCTTTAACGAAGGAGGCATTTTTGCTCTAGATTTGACAAAAAAGAAATTTGGTCTGAAAATTAACGACCCAAAAATAAAATCTTAACCTAAACCCGAGCCCATAGACCCTACAAGTCAAATCTGACTCTGGAAGAATACAATCTAGAAAATGTTGATCACTTCATTCATCTAGGACTGGAATCGGGCAGTTAAAGGATCGCTTATGCGAACTGGTACCTACGATAAAGCACAAATGCTGTTAAAATTGTATTGAACCAGGAGCACCACAACGCTGCTACCAAATCCTGTCCCTGTCTCTACATGGTGATCACACTCCTTTATTCAGACGGAGCATGTGGCGCGAAATCTTGAATCACACATTAATGGAAGCAAGACGATATTCATGGTGGTAACGTCAGGGAAGCAAAGACAACAATATTCAACAGCGCTAGTCAATTGAAGGCAATGAAGATAGGCAACTACAATTTTTCCCATCTTCCTTACAAAGTTGGTTTGGATCGGACACAAGTCATTTTGCCGTAGTTTGTGATAAATAGCTAATAAAAATAAAAATAAAGAGGGTAAAATTCAGCATTCTCACAAACAGATAAAACTTCAAAGAAAGTCCTCCTAGCAAGTCCGGCGAAAAATAAAAATCCGATCTAGACAAGCTAATCTCACCACTGAACAGGATAAAACCTAAAGCAGCAGAAAACTCAGTTTTCCTAATAATAAGGTCGAAAAATGTACAAAGAAGTAACAAGAACCACGTTTATAAAACTATTATAAGGACATGTGTTAATAAGCTGCTATTCATAACTATAGGACCAAGTGTGATTTTTTATTTTAAAATTCCGCTATACTTCAATTTAGATAAAATTATTCGTTCTTAAAAAAGGACCATTCCAAACCCTTGTCAACAATTTTACAGAAAATATTCAAGGCAAAATAACGAAGATGATAAACGATAAATTCGAGCGATTCAGAACTATAGGACCAGTTTCAGAAACAACAAATTTATCAAAGAAAAAATCAAATTAATAGCTGGTAGGTAACTACTAATAATCTGCGAACTTTTCAAGGTGGTTACTAAGCTTGAAAATGAATTTTCTCATGTTGTTAATGAGATTTCGCATAATCTATGTAGGATTCCATGCTGCGGGTGCTACGGGTAAGGTCATGTATGTTGTTGTTAATGTGTTTAACTATGATTGCCCAAAGGTTCTCCATTAGGTTTATGCCTGGTGATCAAGTGCAAACCAATGCGCGCATTGGCACAAATTATCACTTGTGCCAATGTATGTTCTCCGAATATTCAGGTCAAAACACTTAGAATAAAATTGTCTTTTAATTTCCATTCATCACCTTTTTGTCCGTTGGAAATCAATTTCTTTTTTACTGTGAGAAATTCAGTGTGTTTTTCACTTTTATGGTTCACAGTTCCAAGTCTATAGCTACCAATCAATAAAATAATAGCTGGTCACAAGCCCGCATGTGGAAGGAGGAGGGATGAGTAGCTCCAGTCTGGATGAGTGTAGACCACTGCAGCGCCTGCAGGGGTAGGTGAAGAAAGAGCAAGAACTTTGTGGTCTTACAGATTGCTCACTGAGGTTTTAATATGCACTGCAGTATCCATCGGCTGAATACTCCGCTGAGGTTCGGGACGAATTCCAAAGAGCGTGTATAGAACTTTCGAAATTGGATCCTTTGCATAAACCATAGACTCTATACATCTCCAGCTACTCCGGGAATTCTATCTCAAATCAATGATGAAATTGCATCTCGACTGTGTGCTGATTTGTAGCTCCTGTAATTGCAATCATTTGTGCATTGTGATGCAACTGTAGCTGTCAGGTTGCACGGTCAGAAGACTAGCTTTCGTGTTATTGATTTGAGCGACCAAAGAGAGGGGATACAAACTGCAATGTCCAAATTCCGAATGATTGTTTATCTCCTGTTCACTCAGACTATCCTTTAATTTCATTATCACCGCAATTAATGCTGTGGAAGTGATAAGTTCACTGCAGTAAGACAAACACAAACATACACGACGTCTGAAAGTCGAACCCAGAGCAACCAGATCGAAAGGCCAGCGCTTCAACCATCGCGTTGCCAATTCCGAATGTATTATCTGAATTCTGCCGTGCAGGGGACAAACCCTAGAGCCTGGTCACACCAGAAGGAGGAGCGTGGTTGCGGCCATGCATTTATTTTTACAGTAAAGACCAGGCGAGGTCCTTGCATGCGGCTGCTTGTAAGACAGATTGCGAGCTGACTACACGTAACTTGAAGGATCGACCTTTCAGTCCACTGAGAGAGGTCAAACTAAGAGCAGATCGATTAATGTATGCCTCTGACAGCCATTTGCCGAACAAATGTTTGTTAGCTAGGAAGCTCTTTGCGGCGACGAAGGGACTTGGCACTTGTGTGTGTGCCATTCGGGACGTTGTGGTCGTCACCCGAGTTTATAAAAAACTCATAATGAGAGAGCGGTGCAGAATATGTGGTTCGGCGTTAAAAATTCTGAACCATCTCATTTCTGCCTACACTATTCCACGTTGGGATAACACACAGAGATGAATCATCAAAGCCATCCAGTTTACCGATGTGAGCAGCTGGCAGTAATTGATAGTTCTGCTTACGGCATGTAATGAGACCGGCAAATTTTAACTGATCGCTATATACCGCACAACAAGCCTGTTAGTCGACAAGATACCTAGCTCTGCGTATATCCTATGATCAAAAAGTACCGGGAATTTTTTATTTAAACGAACGGAGCATGGCAGAACTGATTATTCTCAGTTTTTCCAAGTTGGTACCACATTAGCTGACGTATATGTCAGTATTTTAGCGGCAATGCCTCATTAGTATCTGCCTGCCGTCTGTTTACATCAATCAACTATTTACCTTTTGTCGCATTCTAATATGTATAGTTTGGTTGAACAAAGAATTTATTTGAAATTTTATGTTGTTAACGGAATTAAGCGTGCTAATGAAGTGAAACTGTTGCAAAGTGTTTGGGGATTCGAGTGGTGTAAAGGCTTTAAAAGTGTTACAGTGATAGCATTCCGGACCCCCATCCACGTTAAACACCAACGAAAACTTAAAACGAAAACGTGGAAAAAATGGTCCTTAAAAACCGTCATACTAGCCTAAGGCTGGCCTTAGAAGATCAGTATTTCAGTATTTCATCAGTTTGGCGTCAGTCAGAGTGACAAAATTATGGCAAACTGATCGTCTAGGCTATTTTTATGGCAATGACTGATGAAAATTTAAATTTTTAAATAAAATTTGTCAGTCTGATTGCACTGATGATAAGTTGAGTGTGTGACTTCCGGATGGTTCGAATCTTTAAATACATACAACAAAAATGGTCGTATTGTTAATACTGAACACGTCAGTCCATCAGTCATTTCATCAGTCCATTTTTGATGGGTGGACTTATGGCAGACTGATGGAATACTGTTCGTGTAAGATCAGCCTAAGAGAGATTGCTGAACTTTGTATTGCCTGTGGAACCGCTCGGCACATTGTCGTGAAAATTTTGCGTATAAAAGAGGCTCGTCCCAGCAGACCCGAATTTCGTGCAAAAACAATAGGGAAAAGGACATCAGGATTTCTGAAGCGAATAATGGCCTGACCTACATGAAAGGCATATTTATTGGTGCTGATACGTGGGTCTACGAGATAAAGGCCATAACTTTGACCTACCAGCGGTGTATAGACGAGTGATACAAATCAACCTCAACCATTGCGAGGCAGCTTAAGACTTGCTCTCGCAAACCATTCAAGAATCGAATGTGGATGTGGCGGTAATATGTGAACCTTATCGAAATTACGTTAATGCTACGTGGTTGAACGACTCATGGGGAAACGCGGCGATAGGGCCATGATGACGGCAAGCCATTCAAGAAACAATGACTTTCATCATCATCAATGGCGCAACAACCGGTATCCGGTCTAGCCCTGCCTTAATAAGGAACTCCAGACACCCAGGTTTTGCGCCAAGGTCCACCAATTCGATATCTCTAAAAGCTATTTGGTATCCTGAACTACGCCATGGCTCCATCTCAAACAGGATCTGCCTCGTCTTCTTTTTCTACCATAGATATTGCCCTTATAAACTTTCCGGGTTGGATCATCCTCAACCTGTTGAGCCGAATTTTATCCACAGCCAGACGGTCGTGGTAGCGCTCACAGATTTCGTCGTTATATAGGCTACGGAATCGTCCATCTTCATGAAGGGGCCAAAAATTCTTCGGAGGATTCTTCTCTCGAACGCGGCCAAGAGTTCGCAATTTTTGTGCTAAGAACCCAGGTTTCCGAGGAATACATAAGGACTGGCAAGATCATAGTCTTGTACAGTAAGAGCTTTGACCCTATGGTGAGACGTTTCGAGCGAAATAGTTTTTGTAAGTTGAAATAGACTTTGTTGTGATTTGCGACCCAAGCTAGCAGACATTTTCAACAATGTCAAAGATGTAGTCTCCTATCTTTATTGTTCTCGTTTGACCAGTGCAATTCGATGTTGATCGTTATTTCGGTTTTGGCGCTGACGTTGCCACCATGTACTTCGTCTTGCCTTTATTAATGTGCAGCTCAAGACCTCACGCCAATTGACACCAGCTCGATCTGAATGAAGGTAGACAATACATCTCGGGTTGTTCTTCCCATAACATCAATATCGTCAGCGCAGGCAGTTGAGTGGATTGCATACCAGCCAATCGCGTTGAGGGTATGTAATTCATATAGGACGGTGTCAGGCGAGGCAGTGTGTTATCGCCGGGATAACTCCCTTGGAGCTTCTTGCGAATGAGGCATATTGTTTCTACCAGAGATGGAGGGTGAATTCGGCCGAAGTGAGTGCCGGCTTCCGGAAGCCCACTAATAAGGAGCTGTAGAGGAGATGACAGCAAGGGTGAGATAATTCCGAAAAAGGCCGCTGGACTCATACACTGATCCCGCGTATTGAGAGATTGGTCGACCGCAAACATGAAGAATTGAATTACCACCTAACGCAGTTCTTTACGGGACATGGTGGATACAGGAAGCAATTCATCATCATTCAGCACACATCGCTTCGGATTGGATGAGTTACCAGACTTTTCCCAATGTGCTGCTACACTCGACGACCTGGAGCATGTTATATTCCACTGTCCGAGATTCGTGAATGAAAGAGGGAGATTAAACGACGCCCTCAACGCAGTCATCGGACCCCATAATTTCGTGGAGTTGCTGAGATCCGCAGCAAATTGGATTGCGATAAACACAATAGTAACTGCAATACAGGAAGCTTTGCAGGAACTGGAACGATTTCGGAAAACGCGGAAAGGGCAGAGAAGTGTGGGTAGTTTTAGCGGGTGGGAATCCAGCGCAGCAGCGTCTTTCTAAAATTTCCACCTCCAAACTAGAGGACCTGGTCTGAAAATGAGACCCGTGCAGTACCGAGCCTTTCTTGCAAATAATATCACAGCAAAGGAATAAATCACTTTCTACTCACGCCCACTCCATATAAAAGAAGGTTGTCGATAATCAACTCTATTTTCATGAATTACGGATGGAACACAAGCTAAGGAATTATATTCTGAGCGAGCAAAGATCTTCCACGCATATCGAGTCTATCCATTTCTTTGCAAAATCTTAGTCCTTTTATTCTTTTGGAATAGTTTTGAGTTTTTGGTTATTCAACGGCTTTTTCAGAATATTTACGCTAACAGTCGTGAAAGAATGTAATATTTGTTTAGTGTAATTCCTTTTATTTTTTTAAAGACTTCTATTCAGAACAACGCTTTCTAATGAATGAAACAATCATTCTTAATTTAGAGATACTCAAGGGACTTCATTCTCCAATTCCCCAAAAAAAAATACTTAATACAAACTTATTTATGAATATCATTCGGAGTGGTTACTACAACTCGTTTAGTTTTACGTAACTGGACTCATTGCTAGACATACGTCTATTGACTTTAAGGGGTCATCCCGTGGGAAGGCCGTTTTTTTTGGCTTTTTTTAGAAATTTTTTTTGAAGAACTGGAGAAAGATACATAAACGAATTTTTCACCATAGATTTATTATTATCTTGAGTGTGCATAGTAATTTTTCAAGCCCAATCACATGGTTCGTTATTGAAATACAGAGCAATTTATACACCCATATCCAAAAAAGGTGTTTTCCTGCTGCCACGCTAGAGAGCGCTGCGATCATCTTAGAGAAAAAATGTGAACGGCATTTTACACGTACAGACTTAACTACAGTCCGCAAACTAGGATTATTAAAAAATATTGAAAACTGAATTTTTGGTGCTAGAGAGCTTTTTTTTTAATTTTGGCGTTTTTTACAGCTTCTTCAATGAATAAAAAAAACTACTGATTGAATCGCAATTATCCTAATTTGCGGACTGTAGAAATATGTTCTGAATAAGTCGTGAAAATTTCAAAGAATTTCGTTGGAAAGATTTTGGGCTGTGGTGGCAGCCGATTTTGAACATGCGGTTTCGAGAAAAACGCATTTAAAAAGTAGAATGCGATTTTTAGCCATAAAGCCTTAACTGACCATTAATCTGCTATACCTAGTCCATAACCCTTAGGTTTCTTGAAGAAACACATGTACGGCCTTGGCTTCAAATCTTGTCCTTTTAGCGAAGTCATTCGAACGTCATTCAGACCGATAAATACGAGCTTTATTACGGCGATCTACATAAATCCGAACGACTCCGAATATCAAAAAATCACTTTAGCCATATATTCTACACTATATCTAGATACAATTGATGCCAAAAAAAAAATTCGATTCCGCGGATCCGACACACGGGATGACCCCCTTAATTTAGAGATACTCAAGGGACTCCATTCTCCAATTCCCAAAAAAAGTACTTAACACAAACTTATTTATGAATTTCATTCGGAGTGGTTATGTAACTGGACCCATTGCTAGACATACGTCTATTGACTTTAAATTTTTCGTAGCATTCAAATCTAAATATCTTGGGACGCTTTTTGAATCGATTTAGATTTCCTCTGTATCTCTGTGTCCTTCCAAGTTGTCTACAAGTTCCAAGGTTTTAAGACCTTCAGTGACTTTGAGGCAACTCAAATCACTTTCTTAAGTTTTTGGAATGACACTATGGCCATTAGTCCTCCAAACATATGCATTCCTTTTTGAATATACAGACAAAGCGAAAAGCAACATTAAAAATAAACCATCTGCCACGCCTTTCATCCCTTGTATTACTCATTGGGATATTCCCGTACTATCGAAACGGAAATCTTTCTCTCGTCACAAGGAATCATACGGACAAGAACGGAATTTCCACTATTCCAGCATCCCATGAGTCGCTCGAACTCACACAAAATAATTAAATTTACGCGGTGCCTGTACCTAAGTCCGCCGGCCATGCACGGAAAAGGTAGATACTGACAGAGGACGTTAAATGGCCTCCGGTAGAATAGTCCCTGAATCGTCCCAAAAATAATTTACATATCCCAACCATGTGTACCACACCCACACATTACAGCGACACACCGCTTGCCATTCATTTCTTTTTCTCCCAGGGGACACGTTCGGAGATCTTGTGAGCATTTCCATATTCCCAGCACAAGAAAGTCAACGGTGCCGGGAAAAAGGACTACAGCAACCATGGCCAAGGGCAAGCACTCGGCGTGGAGATTCAAAACGCGGCTGGACACCGGAGATCATATGCATGGGACCTGGTACATAACAGGAGGAAAGTGCTATCAGGCAGGCGCCATATGTGCTGTGCGTAGATGATTCGAGGTCTCTCCCTAGCCGGCAGCCGGCTTTTGACATAGTTGAAGCGTTCGCGAGGGATGGGTGGTTGCCGCACGAAGCAAAACGGAAACTGGCTATAAAGATTCAGACTCACCTAGTTCTGCTGAGCTTCCTTCCTTGGCTGTGTCGTCACTCGGGTTCTACGCAGCGTACGGGCAATTATCCCCTTCACGACTCGACCGGGCGGCGTGGAGTGCAATTAGAAAGCGAAGCTATTTTCCGCACAAATTCTTGTCTGAAACACTTTTAGCGCTCACGACTGCAAGCGAACTTTTCTTTGTATTACGGGACTTGGAAAGCACTGCGAACGTAATTAAAGCGAGTTCTGCAAAAAACCGAGACCAGCACTTGCAATTCGAAGATGACGAATCGCGGAACGAAATCCGTGGATTCCTTTCAAGACAACGACCAGCGAAAATGCACAGAACGGCGGCCGGGACAGCAGAGCACAGTCAGTGGAAAGCCGGTTCGACTGTTCGCGTACAAAAACAACGTCACACTTAGCAGTAAGTACTTCGACGGTTTCGAACTCGAAACTGCTCTCTGTGCACTGCACTCTCCGGGAATTATCGATTGCAGACAGTTTCCTTGTGCGGCTCCTGGCCAACTTTTGGATCCTTGCAGCGGCGGGTTCGCACTGGCGCGCTCAGAATCGCTAATGGCAAGTTGGGACTGGATCAAGGCGGCGACCGGGACGAGCACTTGCACACTTTCCTGGCTGAGGACGTGTCGGGATGTCTCCTTGGCTAGAGGTGCAGATGAAGATACTTGGATTCTTGGGACAGAGGTAGCTGTGCCGGACAGGTTGTGTGGCGTGTCCGCTTCGTACTCGAGCCGAACTACTAATGAAGCACAAGTCGCTGCTCTTGCTAGAAGGTCGCCTCGCAGTTGCCGCCGTCTTGCGTTCTTCAGCTCGGAGTCGAGTTGCTGGAGTTGGCACTGGCACGGCGGAGTAGCGTGGCCGCGGACACCCGATGGCTGCGCACCCATGCAACGCTCCGTGCGTCGGGCCTCTGCAAGCGCGGAGCCGCCGCCAGTGTTCTCGCTAGGGAAACTCGCTCGTGTGCCTGCATGGCTGCTTACCACGGAATTTGGAGTGCAGTCACGCATTAGCGATGCCACGGTTTGTAACTGAAGCGCTACTTCGGGAACTGGAACTTGTTTAGGTTGTCGGGTATTCGGTAGTTTCCCATCGCGGGCAATTACAAGGTTTAATTGTCGAATTTATTGCCAATTCATTTGTTATAAATTGGAAGATATCAGATTTTCTAAACCATGTGAGAATATAATTAAAGTAACCGTTCAATAAATGGACATTTTCCAGAAGTTGTTATCCTGCGATTTGTACAGTAGCAGTTAGCTTTTAATTACAACTTACCAAAAGCAATTTTATTATAGCGTTTGTTAGTAGAGTTCAGACGCATACCATATTTGCATATTGCAGTGAGCCAGGGCACTCTGGTATTTTGTTTTCAATTTTTCGGCTTTCAAAATCATTTTATAAGTAAAAATAATAGATTGGCAAAATGGACTTAGGGAGTCATAAAATTTGGCTAACTGCAGAGGGGGAAAGTACGCTTCACGATGGATCTTAACCACATCATATCCGGTGAGGTTCCTCCTCTTGTGGATGAAGTGGTTAGTTACCGTAGCATACGAATATGGACTGTTCTTCCAAGCAGAAGAGAAATCATTTCGGTCAACAATGCACTCAAACGGAGTAAAGCCGCTGGACTTGACTGTCTCGATCCAGAGATATTTATCGCTGCATCTGCAGTTACTACAGATATGCTACTCCCACTTGTACGAAAATCTTAAGAATCTGAGTCCTTTCCCAGAGAGTGGAAGAAGTGGATGATCGTCAAGGTCCCAAAGAACGGGGAACTGCTTTGAGTGTGACAATTGGAGGTGTATCTGCATACTCCCTCCCGTCGCAAAGGTAATAACTAAATCTAACTAATCTTGGAACGCATAAAAAAACATCTCGAAAGCATGATCGACAGAGAGCAGGCTGGTTTTCGTTCCGGATTCTCCTGCGTTGACCATATCAATAATCTACGGATAATTTTTGAACAGTGGGCGGAATTTAGATATTTGCGTCACGTGCTCTTCAATGATTTTGAGAGAACTTTCAATAGCGTGAACAGAGAGTGTATCTAGAGTTCTCTAGGCAGGAGCGACCTTCTAGAGAAACTAATAGCTATTATCAGAGCGACAAAATATCACGTGTGCACCGAGGAAAAATCTCGGAGGATTTTGAATTCCATAGCGGAATCCGCCAGGGTTGCATCTTGTCACTGATATTATTTCTTCTTGTTATCGGTAACGTTCTTCATGCTGCCCTGTCCGGAGGAAGTGGAGGAATTCAATGGACTATGCCATCTTTCCTCAAACACCTCGACTATAATAATATCTGTTTGCTGTCTCACCGGGTCATTGGAAAAAGATGCAAGTTGAGTTAGACTGAAGATAAATACCAACAAAACCAAGGTTCTCAGTCTAACGGGTCATCGTGCTCTCCCTATCTGCATTAATGTGCAGAGCATGAATGATGAATATATATATGTAGGAACCGTGGTTTCTACCGACGGTGGTATCGAACTGGATTTCGCCCGACGCATTAACAGCGCTAGATCCGATTTCGCTGCCCTGCCTAAAATCTGGGAATGCAGTTAGCTCGAAGCCAAAATCAAGTTGAGATTCTTTTGTGCTAGTGTTCTTTCTGTGTTGCTATACGGGAGTAGTACATGGAAAGTGAACTCCACTGTTACCCATAACTTTCGTCATTACTTATTTGCGTCGTATTATCGGAGTACGCTGGCCTGACACTATTTCAAATCAAGAACTTGGTCGCCGCACAGGCTTGGCACTTGTATGCGATGTGATAGGAAAACGGAGCTGGCAGTGAATAGGTCACACATTAAGGAGAATTGACAATTGCATTGCTGGCGACGGCATGCGGTGAAATCCACCTCCCGAGATGGCCGACGAGTGGGTCGCCCCAAGGGCACTTTGGGCAGAGCAGTTGAGGATGAGTGCGAACATCTCGGGAAGTCGTGGGGGGGTGGTAAAAGGCATTTATTTCAGGCAACCGCGAGCGATGACGCGTAGGTGTGGTTGATGCCCTATACCCTCCAAGGATTGAAAGACAACCATATATAAAATGAAGGAAAAACTATTCTAAAGATTAGTGAAAAGTAAACTAAACACTATGACCTATATGTTCTTGGATGAGGATGTTCCTTACCAGAAAGTCTAGAAGGTAGAAAAAGAAAACGTGGTAGACCCTGCCTGAGATGGAGTGGTGGCGTAGACTAGAACACCAGACACCTTCTAGGGATATCGAATTGGTGGACCTCGGTGGAAAACCGGGATATCTCGGGAGCTCCTTACTAAGACAAAACTCTGAAAAAAGTAGAATAGTTAGAAACTCTAATATTACAATAAAATGTAAGTTGTTCGATAAACCGAAGCTGTAACGTACATTGCGTTTCTTATGTAAGGAACTTTGTATGACTGCTATGATTCGTATGTAATTAAAAATTCAAATATAGTCCAGTCATTGAAACTTTCAACCTCCGAAGTCTTTCAATCAGGACCGATTGACATGAAATTTGGAGTGGGAATAAAGGGGGGCACAAGAAACAAAAGTTATATAGCGCAAATATGGAAAATGTTGCTCTCTTCTCCCTAAAACTCTAGGCAAGTTGTTTTTCACTATCGTCTTTATTTTTAAGGTTTTGTGTAAAACAACCTTATTAAAACCGATTTACTGTTTGCCTCTTTGTCTGTCTTTTTTTCCGAAATTGGAAATCTTTCAAAGACACTGATACCCATGTGCCAGCATGTGTAATTTTTACAACCAACACCAGAAGGCTCTAAATTCTTCCTTCGTCAATCGATAGCATTGGCAACCGCGCCTTTCCCGCCTCCTCTGCCTCTCTCAACCTGCACTAAACCCGCCCTACCATGCCGTTCACTACATCCCAGTCCTCCTGGCACGCAAACATTCTCCCAATTACATTTTCCGGTGCTACCGTTCCTCCCGATGTCTCCTCTATACTCTTTTTTCTGCGAATCTAGGACAATGGACGATAACATGTTTCGGGACCCAGGGAATTAGGTCGCAGCTGGAACAGTTGGGTGAGCTGCCCAGTTTAAACCTATAGAAGCATTTATGGTAACCTCAATCTGCCGTGGGAAACTGCGTGAGATCATAGTTTATCTCATCATGCGTTCTCTGCTTCTATACTTTGATGCTGAGAATCAATCTGTGGGTCCATCCACTCTCTTCCGTCCGCTCCCACCAGCGAAACGATGCCTCCCTTTCGACATTTTTCACGTGCCGACCAGAAGAAGAATCGGGTCCATTATGGATCCGGCCAAAATGTCGATCGGCACTATTCCGATCCGGCGGTCAAAGGGTAGTATAGGTCCCAGGGCGAAACGTGGATTGGTACCCACGATGGAGCATAAAACCTGAACCAACACCAACAGCTCTACTACCAAACCTTATCTCCACCTCCACGTGATGATTGCTTTATGAAAAACTGCTGACGGTTGGGGGTTGGGTAGGGAAACCGATGTTACGAAACCACGAAAAGAGCCTCGAACAGGATCGATTTTACAACGACGAACCCGGCAACGACAACGGATTAACGATTTGCGCATTTTCTCATGGAACGTGCGTTCCCTGTACAGACCGAATGCTGCTGATATTCTGTCCCAATATAAGGCTGATGTAACAGCGTTGCAAGAGATGCGTTGGACAGGGGCCGGTTTCCTGAAGAAGAGCCGCTACACCATATATTATAGCAGCCATCCAGTAAACCATGTGTTCGGAGTAGGTTTCTTAATCAGCCAAAAAAATGAAACCTGCTATTATCCACTTTGGAAATATAAGCGAAAGGCTATACACTCTGCGTTTGCGAGGCAAGTTTAGAAATATAAACCTCATAAACGTTCACGCTCCTACAGAGGAGACTGCAGAGGCGGAGAAGGATATCTTTTGCAAGGCAGTTGGCGGACCCTCGAAGCCTGTCCAAGTATGATATCAAAATCATACTTGAAGATTTTAACAGTTAAGTAGGGAAGGAGCCCGTATTCAGGCAATACGTCGGCTCCCATAGCTTACATCAAAATACAAATGATAACGGGCTGCGCATTGTCCACTTAGCAGTATTGCACGAAATGGTTGTTGGAAGTATCTGGTTTGTGCGATGGGACCAGTTTCAACCAAATTGACCAGGTGCTGATTGAACGCCGCCACCTATCAGCCTTGATGAATATCAGAACATATAGGGGGGCCAATATAGACTCGGACCATCTTCACAATTACCTGAAGAACATTATCATGCCGCATACCGAGTAATGTTGCATTCTCAAAGAACGCGGGCACGCGCAGAGACTTATCACGAATTCCGGCGAGCGGAGAAGCGACTTCGCAGACAGAAAAAGGAAGCCTGGGAGAACCAACAAGTCTGTGAACTAGAAAAGTACAGGGAGTAACCGCACCAGGCGCGCAAGTTTTACCAACAAGTTAGCAGGATGAAGCCTTATACACCTCGATGCTCATCCTGCCGAGATAAAGAAGGAAATCTGATTTCCGACAGAATGAACATATTGGAGCGATGGGTTGAGTACTTTGATGAGCTACTGAACAACCAAAACATCGGCGAGTTGGGGGTCCCGCCAACTGAAGACGACGGACAAATACTGCCACCACCAAGTATAGGAGAAACAGTCCGTGCAATTCATCGGCTTAAAAATCATAAGTCGCCAGGAGCCGATGGAATTACAGCCGAATTAGTTAAATATGGAGGCGACTAGTTACACCAAGTGGTTCATCAACTTGTGCTCAAGGTATGGGACAGCGAATCAATGCCTGACGATTGGCAACGAGGCATTATCTGTCTCATACATAAAAAGTGCACCAATTATAGAGGTATCACGTTGCTGAGTACCATCTATAAGATATTCTAAGCTGTGTTGCTAGGCTGGATAGCCCCATACGCCCAGAACATCATTGGCCCATACCAAAGAGGCTTCACTCCAGGCAAATCAGCAACAGATCAGATTTTCTGTGCGGCAAGCGACGGAAAAACTGTTGGTATATGGACAACAGTTGCACCATCTATTCATCGACTTTAAAGCCGCCTATGATAGCATAGCCCGTGTAAAACTATAGACGGCCATGAGAGAGTTCGGTATCCCGACGAAATTGATAAGACTGATTAGGCTGACCCTGACCAATGTGCGAGACTAGATAAAAGCAACAACGGTCTACGACAAGGGGATGCCCTTTAACCTGGCCCTGGAGAAAGTAATCCGTGATGCTAAGGTAAATGCAAGAGGTACGATCCACCTTAAGTCCACCCAACTACTGGCCTATGCTGACGATATCATTATCATAGGAAGAACCACCCGAGACGTTCAAACTGCCTTTATCCAGATCGAGCAGGCGACGCGAGATTTTGGGCTGCACATCAATGAAGGCAAGACAAAGTATATGGTGGCAACGTCAGCACCAAAAACCAACCAACCAACAACATCAAACCGCACTGGTCGAACGGGAAGAAGAAAGATAGGGGACTACAACTTTGAGACCGTTGATAATTTCTCCTATCTAGGGTCAAAAATCACAACCGATAACAGCTATGACGATGAAATCCGCGCACGGTCATTGGCTGCCAACAGAATCTATTTCAATTTACAAAAACTGTTTCGTTCGAAACATCTTACCATAGAGTCAAAGCTCTTACTGTACACGACTATGATCTTGCCAGTCCTCATGTATTCCTTGGAGACATGGGTTCTTAGCAAGAAAAATTGCGAACTCTTGGCCGCGTTGGAGAAAAGAATCATCCGAAGAATTTTTGGCCCCCTACATGAGGATGGACGATTCCGTAGCCTACATAACGACGAAATCTATGAGCGATACCGATACCGTCTGGTTGTGGATAAAATCCGGCTTAATAGGCTGCGGTGGGGAGGCCACCTAATCCGTATGGGAGAGGATGATCCAGGCCAGAAAGTCTATAAGGGCAACATTTATGGTAGAAAAAACACGAGGCAGATCCTGCCTGAGATGAAGCGATGACGTAGGCCAGGACGCCAGACAGCTTTTAGAGATATCGAACTGGAAAACTTTGGCGCAAAACCGGGATGTCTGCAGTTCCTTATTAAGACAGGCCTAGACCGGATACCGGTTGTTGCGCCGTTGGTGATGATGATGATAAGAGGACGGTTGACAGGTGGGTCGCTCTAGAGCCTATAGGGGAAGCGTGTAAACAGCAATTTTTCTGAAACGTTAATTTTTTTATCGGCATTGAAATTGCATGCCTGCAGACCTGGTAGTTTATCATTCGGCCTTTGAGCCCTTCAAGCTAGTGTAAATTGCATGCCTTTGAAGATGATCGAAATGCGTACATATTCCAGCAATGGAATTTACATTATGGCCAGATAGCGCGCCACCTAGCTCACACCCCTTTGGCATTGCATTTGTATTAATAATAATCCTTAAAAATGCATGCTGTATGAAATAGGGAAAAGATGTCTGTCACCGGCTCCGGGTCTATGAAGTGAAGGGTTACTCCAACTCTACGTGATATAGGACTCTCAAGAAGAACTGTGGGCGTTAAATAGTACTCAAATTCAATCTGACTTTATTGCTTAGGCACTATTCATCCTGCTGCTTATGTGTAATACTTGGATTTCGATGCCCCTTTTGTGATAGAAACAGGATTTTTCGCAGGATCTCAAAACATTTTGAGTGACATGTGCAGTGGGTTTGCTGGGAAACATGTTTGTACATTATGAAGAAAGAAAGAAATATCTTTTTAAATTTACACTCAAAATTTGAATTGTCTTCTCAAAACAAAAATAAAAACTGTGCCTCGGTCGGGAACTGTTCTCGAACTGTGTTCGGTTTTAATTCCTTAAACTTTTTCGCTAGAAACACCGCGAACACACATTGATTAGAAACAAATTGACAATTCTATGGAAGATAAATATTCTCAAGGATTCATTCAGAAACATACTTTCACGAAGCAATGTACAATTTTTGCAATCTGGGAACTCCGGTAGTATATTTTCTATACGTTATTATAATTTTCTTCAAGTTGTCTTTAGATTTCCATTCCACTGATTTGAACATTCTTTGTAGTTCCAATCACAGCTTGCTGACGGCAAGTAGCTCCTGATTCTATCTATAGAGAATTCCCGATAGGTAATTGAATACCTTTACATAGGCATGTATGTGATTCTTATCAAAAACCTTCGTCTCATGGGAATCTCAAAGGCCGCAAAGACCGGTTATAGTCCGATATGACATGAGGATGGTTGCTGTGAGCGATCCCTGCATTGCCAAAGCAAAACTAACACAAAAAGAGTATCTACATCCCTCGCTGCCATGTTAAAGGATTTCCAGTTTCCTTTTCCCTGCGCAGATGTATGAGTTCTTTTCCGAGCATGTTCGAATCTCAGAAATTGGCCCTATTTCAACCGAATTTCTCCCCTTCAGTTAGAGTTCAACCCTCACTCTCCTTTTCAACTGGAATTCTTTCGACCCTGGCTTCACACGCCGGCCGGTATAAGCGGCGCACAGGTATCTATGTACTACATACATACAATGTGGTCGAATGAATGTACATGTCCTTGAATGGTGTTTCCTATTTTATAGCACGCGCAGAATAATGATGTGATGTCATGTGCATTTTGCGAACAGGGACATGGAGTTATTCGAATAGGAAATTAGCACTTTGAAGACGTTGGTAAGATTTGAGATTTTATTAAAATAGTGAAACTGGAAATAGTCAATATTAGATAAATCATAAAATACGGCAATCCATAATTTAGAATTATTAGATTCCAAAAATGACAAAAAGAGATAATTTTGGGGTAGTAACGGGAAAGTTTTCGAATCCCATTTAATTGGAATATTGAAATATTTTTGAATTCATGTAAAAACGATCATGTACTGATTTTCGGAATATATATCCTCATTCCTCCTAAGCAGCAGAGAAGAACTTGTCTTAAAAGATTTAATTCCTGAAAGACAGTAGAAAGAGAATCTACTTATTACGTCTGTTTCATTCGCAGGGTCGGCAGCCGTTTTGAGCTCCTGAATTTAACATAAAGTTGCATAGTATTGTTAATACTACGGCAAAAAGAAAATGTCATTGTGCTGCTTATGAGAACCGAAGTCACGTAAATAGAAATAATGCAATACCGAGTATTTAGTACAACTTCGCAAAACAAAGCATAAAGCACTCTAATGTTACTCAAATGTAAAGCACTCTCCACCTTACTGCCTCCTTTTCTTCTAGGGCGCTTGATTACGATGTCGACCTCCCAAAGTGTTCACCTCTACTCTCAGCTGCTATTTTTTTCGAAGTTTTGTTGTAACATCGTTTTTTACAACATCCTTAATGTTTTGCTTGAAATCTTGCTATGTTTCTTTTCGTCAAGTTGTAGGCAGATCCTGAATGTCGAGGTTGCTAGGAGCATCTTGTTTTTTGTATGTGTGTCCTCCCATCTGAAGAGGTCCATGCTTCCTCCTGACAAATCGACGAGATTATAGGGTTTCTGCTGCATACAATTTCTATAAGTTTGCTGCCGCTCTCGCTGACCAACGACTTTTGTCGCCAATGGTTCCTTTACAACCTCAGTGTTAAGGTCGCCAAAAATGTTGTATCGTTTGACGGCAGTAGACCAGATATTGATTCAATGCGATAGGAGAAGTCGTCTTTGAGTAAATCGTCGTTGTCTTTCGGTGGTAAGGATGCATTTAATAGCCAAATCTTGAAAAGTTAACGTTTCCCTGAAAGCGCACATATCTTTTCATTGACTGACCAAAAAGTTGTGACATTTGCCGAATTTTTTGCAGATGGCAAAAGCATCACCGGGTACTCGTTTTTTGTACGGATTTTGAGAACAGTACACGAGTAAAATACCGTGCTACTTAGCAATTTCGTCTTCTGGTTTTTGGCACGTCATCAATATTGTATTTTGCGACCTGTTCGCAAAGTGTTCTGAAACCCCTGTCCGTATGTTTCAGATTTCAAATCGATATTCCTTTTACCGATTCATAATCGACATTGACGACATTATGATTTCGTTTTTTTAGTTTTCTTCCATCCATCCTTACTGATTTTATGCCTTAGCACTAGATGCCAGTTATATCCTCCATCCACGCCTCTTAACTGTGAACTTAAGTGGAATTTATGATTTCATGGACTACAAATGACAGCATGCTTGTGACAGTAGTCTGTCTCTCGAGGGGAGGATTTCAGCACTAGCAATGACGTTCGAACTGCGTGATCTCATTTTATATATAGTGATACACTAAAAGTTATGACACAATGGCAAGAGCAATAGCTGTCGTAAAAGATAGTCATGGTTCAAACTTCAATAGTATCAGAAGAATTTGTGTCATGACTGGATGTCGGATACCAATTGACTCTGCTGTGAATAAGTACTTGCACCATCTGAGGTCCGCCGTTGCTAAGTAGTGCGTAGTGGTACTAACGTTGTTGAAATGAGTCTCGCAGATTCGCTGGTGCTTTCAATATTCTGAGAATAGTCTAACTAGGACCGCCTCTTGGCATCTTGATGGCCGATTTCTACTTCTTCAAGCAGTTCTTGAATGGCTGCCAATATTTCTGCCTGTAGCAGATGTTAACCACCTCCTTGGTCAGCCTTCTGTGGCTGGACAAATTTTCATTCAACCACGGTGGCAATGTCTTCTTGCTTGTATTTAGCAGGGCCCGAGACTTTGGACGCGGTTTCGTATGCCTTTCACAGAGCCCCGACCGCCAATGTTACCAATTTGCGCATTAGAGTGTTTTGTTCTTTATAACTTGACCAAAGTTCGTCCAACTGATCACCCTGGGGTCTCTGAAAGGGTTGGAGACCTTTACCTCTTGCTGTGGAGGTCTCCAACCTTTTATACTAAAAAGTATCCAAATTTTATTTGAAAAGGATTTCTGGTCAAACCTCTACAGATGTTCATGCTGAAAATTCAGTTGTCGGTTAGTAGAGTGATATCAACAACCTTTTCCCAACCGTCACATTTCTCCAAACTGAGAGAATGGAAGGTTGCATGTTCCACGAAGATAGGTATTTATTGATAAAGAAGGCGAAGAGAAAATCACCTCTTTCGTTGCAAGTTATTTATGACGAGAATACTTGTGCTGTAGAATGAATTGTAATATTTCCTTGGAGTCCATTGCTCTTGGCATAGTTTGCGTAGCGGATCGTCAGTCTCGAACCGTGGATTTTCATCCATCCTCGCTCGCTCATTGAGCTGGATCGAGGTGATGATCAGTTCCTGGATCCAAACCGCACTTTATAGTCCACATTTTCCAGTACCTCCAGCTACTCTCCATTTATTCGATCTAGAAAAAAAATGAGCGTTCACCAGGGATTTCTCCTCCTTGATTACGGTCGTCCATGAGAATCCTTGGGTTTTAAAGAAGCAAGAGCTGGTCCTTAACCATGCGGATGCGAGCGACTGCTCTCCTGGGAATATCATCGTACAAGACAATCTTGAGCTTTACGCCCACACATGTGTTGCTGATCTTAGCGACACATGAACAGAGGAAGTCCCTGGGGATTCACTCCTCGCAGGTTACCATGTAGAACCCATGGATCAAATGGAAGAGATTAAAGCAGAGAAGAGATCCTCCCTGCTTTCTCTTGCAATCAAGGAACTGCCCGATAACTATCTCCGATAGCCTGATCTTAATACTGATCCACAAACACGGAATTACCATTCGCTAAAGTCACCTGTAGGTGGCTATGTCGTTGAATTGTTTCGCAGAACGTATCTCGTCGGTCCGCCGCTGCTGCCTGTTTGCAGAGATTGCTTGGCATTCGAGCCGGTGCACACTCTACTCCTCCATTGTACAACCTTATCTTAAGATTGATTGTACTTCAAGACGGTAAGTTTCGCTTTCTGCTGGTTTCTCAGGCATCTGCTGTTGTATTCCTCTATAAATGCCTGGTATTTAGCAAGGTCCTTTTCTTCCCACCCGTCGACAGTAGCGACCTCCTTATTCTTCACATTCTTTTTCTTACCCCACTTGAAATCGAATGCGCCCAAGGTATTCAGAGTCTGCATACTAGAAACTAAGATCTTCATTGGCCACGCAGTCTTATACGTACGTTGTTCCAACTTGGATTGGGATCCTATTAACTATTTGTCAGCACAGGACGAGCAGTCCCTGAACCGTTGCTTCTCGGCCAGATTTGCTTGCCCCTAAAATATGACCAGCAGGCAAACAGATCTTAGCCAGTTGGATGAATCTACTCTCAGCCCGGTCCTACACTCACACTGGGCCGCTCGAAGATTATTTCCAGTGGTCGGAGAGGAGTGAGGAGATCATGTGAAGACTTGCCGAATTATGTATCCTCAACCTAAAGCCTAATCACTCAAACACTCATTGCGAACTTTCGAAATTTATTCAGTAACCAATCGCACCTTGATGAAAACCTTCTGAAGAATCAAAAAGTGTATTTCTACTCGAGATGACCGCTGCAATTGATTGACGTCTTCCATAGGTTCCGAAACAGATCGGTGATTATGCTAAAAAATATAAAACTTGGAACTTAAGAGTTTTCACTGATGGATGCCAAAAGCGTAAGCAATTTAGGGGACTCATGGAGACTGTTCCATTGGTATCTCAACATCTTTAACTATCCTCCTCAAATTTGAAGGTAGATCCCATTATCTCCACAAGAATTCACATTGCAAATTACTGGAATTGATAAAGGTTATCAGGCGAATACATATGTATTTTGGTAGTTTTTGTAGATCCAGCTCCACGCTTTCAAGCTGACACCCCACTAAACTTATTTTTCAGTAAATTATGGGAGACTGACTAATTTGTAACTATTATTGTGTAAACGAAATAGTAAGAGAGTTTCACAACAAATTGTATGTGCTCATTGTCCAAATTGTGTTACATACAGTGAACGAAAAAGATATTCTGACGCCTTCTACGGTTCGCATCTCCATAAATTTTGGGCTTAAGGTGCTGAAGTAAGAATGGGAACTCCATGGGCAGCACCTTAAATGCAATCTTTCATGGATTTTCTTCCATCCCTCAACCGCAATATTCGCCATCGTAAATTACCTCCTCATTGAAAATTGTCAGAGCACAAAATCAGTCCAAATCCGAGGAGATGGGTACTCAACCAAAACCTGACTTTTTGAGATGCAGAGTCACTTTTCAAAGCGCGTTACTATTATACTTCACATTATTCTTTCCCTGGAAACATTATGCAATTACAGAGATTCCGATTCAACAATCTTCAGCTTCACCCGGAAATTCAGCCGAAAGGGTCAAGTCAACTAGAACTATCAGCCAATTTATCACAGATAGGTATCCAACAACAGAGTGGGTATGGCGATGCCTATTGATAAGAAGTTAGTTGAACTATAGCGAGGCCAAGAAACCCTATAAAGCTCCTAGTTAATGACTCCTAAACTTCCAACGATCTAACTAAATAAAATGTTCACTAATCTGTTTCTCATCATTCATCTTCAATCGTCTAGAGGTAGTAGCTCTTAAATAGCGTCTGAACCGGTTAATTTCCATCTAAAAAGTTCAAGTTAAAGTGCAGTCAGATAAGAAAAGTGCAACTATTTTTAGTTCAACTTGATACTACTAAGAAGCCGTCATCAGGCTCCTTTTCGTATCATTCAGATACACCCTAGTCACGATTAAAACTTCTCCAAGTAAGAAACAAATTGGTTTTTCACGGTGATGGCCGGTCAGTCCCCGATCTTGGGTCGATGGTCGGTAGTCGCCGGCCGGTTTGTTTATGTTGCGTGCCGGAGTACATTCATAATAATCACCTGAAAATGCTGCAAATTGAACAGATGACCGACTCTAGTCGTCGTCACCTTTGGCTAGAGGTACACAGGTGGATAGAAATTTGCTTGTGAGGAGGAACCGTAAGACACTCGGCCAATTCCATTCCAGCGATGAGTAATAAAAATAAGCAATTGTGTCCAGATTTGTGAAATGGGCGAAACGGAAGAAGAATCTGTCATAGCGTGAGATAGACCCATAAAAACAGTCTACAAATATAGATGTGAATAGACCCTTGATTATGTTGTAGATAAGATGGAGACGAATGAATGGGACTGCAATGATTAGAGCCTCTTTCATTATGGTTGAAGGTGAAGGGGTTGGGGATGTGGTGGAAATAATGAAAGTGTTCTGCTTGGTAGAAAAACCTCATATTTGACTCAATGAGGCCAGTCAATCAGTCGGGAGGTCAACGTATAAAGTTTTTTTTTTAAATAAGATACACATCAATCTGTAGGCGGTAGTATCAAGTAGTTCCATGATAGTAAGTTGTATGTTGGTAGGTATGATGCTTTGAAGGTGTATTCCACTGAATAGGGAAAAGTTCATGCGTATGTACTAGCAGTGGACACTAAGATCGTTATGTGCTCTTGTGAAGCGAGAAAGAGTTCGTTATTCCTAACTCTGATCATCATGCCCCAACAACAATACTAGAGGTATCAATTGTGATTAAATTATTATTTATTCGGTGCCCTGCGGCTTACCGAACCGGAACTCGAGTTTGGGTTAAAAATATACAGATTATAAAACGCACGAAGGCTACATGATTAATTATATGATTATGATGATATAATATGATTAATATGGCTAACTCCAATGAAGGTAAGAAATAATTCGGACCGATTGACGAAAATTAGGTTGGAAGAATGAGACCGCCTGATACGCCGATTCACCACTTTACAAACGAAAAAAATGCACCACTTTTTGACAAGATTAAAATGTGAGGAAAGCAATGCAATGGTCATGGGTGGGTGCATAGGTCCCAGGGCGAAATGTGAATTGAGATGGAACATAAAACCTAGGAAACGCCTGCTGAACCAACACCAACAGCTCTAATACCAAATCCTATCTCCACCTCCACGTGGTGACCGCCAAGAGCTCTTTTTTAACGAAAAGCTGTACACGGAGAAGGATGAAGGCGAGTCTCCCGCGCCTAAAAACGGGGCAAATTGTACCAATTGGTCCTCCAGGTTGGGGGTTGGGTAGGGTTGACAACCCTACACGGAAAGCAACCTGTTACGAAGCCACAACAGGAGCCTCGGACTGTATGGATAACAGAACGATGTACCCGGCCACCAAAAAGGAATAACGATTTGCGCATTTTCTCATGGAACGTGCGTTCCCTGTACAAAGATGAGGCTGCTGAGCTGATGTCACGGCGTTACAGGAGATGCGTTGGACAGGGACCGGTTTCCTGGAGAAGAGTCACTACACCATATATTATAGTGGCCATCCAGTAAACCGTGTGCTCGTAGTAGTTTTCTTAGTCAGCCAAAAAATGAAACCTGCTGTTATCGGCTTTGAAAACATAAGCGAACGGCTATGCACTCTGCGCTTGCGAGGCAAATTTAGAAACATAAGCCTCATTGATGTTCTCGCCCCTACAGAGGAGACTGCAGAGTCGGAGAAGGCTACCTTCTACGAGGCAATAGAACGAACCCTCAAAACCTGTCCCAGATATGATATCAAAATGATACTGGGGGATTTTAACAGCCAAGTAGGGAAGCAGCCCGTATTCAGGCGATACGTTGGCTCCCATAGCTTACACCGAAATTAAATGATAACGGACTGCGGATCATTCAATTAGCAGTGTCACACAGTATTGGAATTACCTGGTTTGCACGGAAAGACGGGACCGTTTTCAACCAAATTGACCACGTACTGATTGAACGCCGCCATCTCTCAGCCTTGATGAATGCCAGAACATATAGGGCCAACCCTCTACAAATTCAAAACGTTCATTATTAGTGGAATAGTCAATGCGCACCTCGCTCCGAAGAGCAGAAGCGCTGGTTTTGCATGGCACTGAACCCCCTTTCATGGCTACTGAATGATGCTAGAAGGCATGGTTTTGCAATTAAATATGACCTACGTGCCAAGTGCAAACTGACACACTTGATGTACTTAGAGGACTTGCTGCGACTTGCAAAGCTGGTACTGAAATCATATCTCTCGCTATCCATTCACCGGCTTATGCGTTCGAAATATTGACGTGGATGAAAACCGATCTGGAAAACGTCCAGCGACGCATACGGACAACTCTTCGCTGCGACCGACGGATTTATATGTGCCATTCAGGACGAGGTGGTAACCACCCGAGCTTATAAAAAGCCCATCATGAAAGAGCGGATGGAGACCAACCAGTGCGGAATGTGTGGTCCGGCATTAGGGACGTTGGACCTTCTCATTTCTGACTGCGCTGTTATGGCACCAGTGCAATACACGATGAGGTATAATGCTATATGTAAGGTGATCCATCAAAACCATGCATACAAGCATGGACTGATCACGGAAACATGTCCGGTTTACCGATATGAGCCGCAAGCAGTACTTGATAGTTCTGTTTGCAGCATGTATTGGGACCGGAAAGTTCTAACTCATCACCATATTCCACACAACAAGCCTGACGTGCTGTTAGTTGACAAGACGAGTCGCTCCGCGTACATTATTGATGTTGTTATCCCCCATAATAGGAACATTAAATGGAAATACGTGGAGAAGGTGAACTATCAACCACTGGCTCGGGAAATCAAAGAAATTTGGCGCCTCGAGCGGGTGGTTGTAGTTCCCATAATATTGTCAGCTGCAGGTATTGTACCTAAATTCCTCACGGCTTCCCTTGATGTCCTGGGACTCTCACACAGTCTGGTTCAAATCATGCAGAAATGTACCATTCTGCATATGTGCCCGATGTTGCGGGGAGTTCTCGATGGATTCTACCATTGATCTACCCCCGGCCACCACAACCAGTGCCCCTTTCTAATTTAAGTAGGTAGGATAGTCCGAGCTTAAATGATTGGCACTTAGTGATAGTCATAGGTAAAATCCGGCATCTGCCGAGATTGTGACACCTGGAGAAAAAAAATAATCGTTGGCGCAACAATCCATATTGGATCAGGGCCTTGAAATGTGTTAGAGCACTTCATTTAAGACCGTGACGGTACACTACAGTATACTGTAGGAGGTAATATGATAAGCATTGTACTCGCCCGAGATTATTACCCTGATTTGAGTCAGATACTCATTCACAGCTGAGTCGACTGACATCCAACATCCAGTCACGACAAGAAATCCCTCTGCCGCCAATGAGATTTGAACTGTGACTTGCTCTAACCACTAGGACATAAGGAAGCACTTTGTCATTCATGACAACATACTTTATGTATGCTATTATAAGCAATTACTCGTGATTCGTTACATTTTGGACAGCTAGAAATAGATGGTAGAGGAAAACATACATCTTAGGTACTCATGTGTTGACTAAATATCTCGCACTTATAATGCACTAAAATTTAATCTCTCTGACCAAACTTTAGTAGTAAACCCGTTGCTAAAATGCACGCGAAAATAGAGCAGATTAATAAAAACTTTCATCTTCGCCTACCTCAGACCCATTAATCAAAGCTTGCTCATATTCTGGAAGTTCTCGCCAGAAGTTGCTTTGCAGATCGCTTCCTGATTTAGGTTTTACTGCAAGTTTAGGTTTTAATACGCATACCTAACATACTTAACACCTAATTAACTGAGAACTGATATCAGTAGCATCAACAAATGTTTCCGGTTATTGAACAGATTCCATGACGTAGCTAGAAAAGAATTTGAGACAATTAGATGGCATGTGGCATATAAAGCCGTCATTATTTATGGATTTTCCAGGTAGACGGTTACTAATCGAATGCAACGTCTTGAGGAACGTGGCTCATCAAACACAAATTTTCTTCGACTTAGTGTTAGTCGCAGTCGTAGTCATATTGCAACTTAAATGGTACAGGCTAGAAAAATCTTCAGCTTCCAGCTATACCCAGTCAGCGCGATAGCTAATGACTCGTCATGCAGCCTCCATGCAACCGCTCTCCTCCTTAGCACGTAGCTCCATGAATTTTGATAGTAAGTAGTGAATATGTTACACAGCCACATAACGATCGAACAGTAACCTGTTCCAATTAATGTGAGGTAAATGCAAGACATGAACTGTTCCTTCGCATAGCGGAACAATTACCAAAACCAAAACTAACAAGAGAAGCTTAAAGAAGTGAATGTGGAAGCACACAATCCTCCTCAGCAAGTTGAATATTGAGGCATTTACTAATAGCCATCAGAGATAAAAATCTCCATCCAGAGGAGAAAGAAGTCTTCAATCTTCACTTCTTTCACAGTCCGTCAGAGCTTGAAAAGAAAATATTCTGGAAACACACAATGTGTCTGGCCTAGCTGTTGTTGCATGCATAGATCTACCGTAAAGCCATGCGCGATCTGTTGAAAAATCGATGCTTCGTTGCATTTTTGTGTTATTCGCTATGCGAAAAGTCAATAAAATTAAAATGTTTATTGCTTACGTTTAAATATTTAGAGCAGGGGTTAAATAATTGTTTGCCGTTCCTTTTCTTCTGTGCTACTTGGCCAAACCGAACTCAGAAACAAATTGTAATTATAAAATGTTAAGTCCAAAATCATGCATATCTAGCAAACTCCTAGATTTTAGATTGAAAACTTACAGTAGATATTTCTAAAGTTTGATATTCGACAAATGTAGAAGCGTGAATATTAAGAAGCGAATATCATGGTCACTAGATTAGAGGAGAAAACTTAAAAAGTGGTGTACAGAGTTGTGGACCCCCGACCCACATAATAGCATTTGCATCAAATTTTCGAATAGCTAAATTTCCGACTCTCGGCTGAACTTAAGAGGTGTAGTAAGTTTAGGAAATATGGTAAAATGCGACCTCTTTCCTATCCTTACCTGTCCCTGTTTGCTTTATGCCGACGACCTTAAGCTGTTTTCGGCTATATCGTCGCCTATGGACTGTGTAGACACTCTGGTTCGTTGGTGCTCGACTAATGGTTTAGCGCTAAACGTCAGAAAGTGTCTCTCTACGTGCTGCTCACTTAAATCCTCACCCACGTCCTTCTCCTACTCTCTTAACGGACATCCCTTATCATCCCTAAATTCCAACCCTCCTAATCATCATCATCATCATCAACGGCGCAACAACCGGTATCCGGGCTAGGCCTGCCTTAATAGGTAATTCCAGACATCCCGGTTTTGCGCCGAGGTCCACCAATTCGATATCCCTAAAAGCTGTCTGGCGTCCTGACCTACGCCATCGCTCCATCTTAGACAGGGTCTGCCTCGTCTTCTTTTTCTACCATAGATATTGCTCTTATAGACTTTCCGGGTGGGATCATCCTCATCCATACGGATTAAGTGGCCCGCCCACCGTAACCTATTGAGCCGGATTTTCTCCACAACCGGACGGTCATGGTATCGCTCTTAGATTTCGTCGTTATGTAGGGTACGGAATCGTCCATCCTCATGTAGGGGGCCAACAATTCCTCGGAGAATTCTTTTCTCGAACGCGGCCAAGAGTTCGCAATTTTTCTTGCTAAGGACCCAATTCTCCGAGGAATACATGAGGAATGGCAAGATCATAGTCTTGTACAGTAAGAGCTTCGACCCTATGGTGAGACGTTTCGAGAGGAACAGTTTTTGTAAACTAAAATAGGTTCTGTTAGCTGCCAACAACCGTGCGCGGGTTTCAAAATCGTAGCTGTTGTCGGTTGTGATTTTCGACCCTAGATAGGAGAAATTGTCAACGGTCTCCAAGTTGTATTCTCCTCTCCTTATTCTTCTTCGTGTTTGACCAGTGCGGTTTGATGTTGTTGGTTGATCCGTCTTCGGTGCTGACGTTGCCACCATATATTTTGTCTTGTCTTCATGACCGTGTACAGTGTTGCTATGCTATTATAGGCGGGTTTAAAGTCGATGAATAGATGGTGCAACTGTTGTCCATATTCCAACAGTTTTTCCATCGCTTGCCGCACAGAGAAAATCTGATCTGTTGCTAATTTGTCTGGAGTGAAGCCTCTTTGGTATGGGTCAATGATGTTCTGAGTGAATGGGGCTATCCGGCCTAGCAAGATAGAGGAGAATTTCTTCTAGATGGTACTCAGCAACGTGACACCTCTATAATTGCTGCACTGTGTGATATCTCCCTTTTTATGTATGAGACAGATAATGCCTCTTTGCCAGTAGTCAGGCATTGATTCGCTGTCCCACACCTTGAGCATCAGCTGATGAACCACTTGGTGTAATTGGTCACCTCCATATTTAACCAATTCGGCTGTAATTCCATCCTGGCGACTTATGATTTTTTAGCCGATGAATTGCACGGACTGTTTCTCCTATACTTGGTGGTGGCAGTATTTGTCCGTCGTCTTCAGTTGGCGGGATCTCCAACTCGCCGATGTTCTGGTTGTTCAGTAACTCATTAAAGTACTCAACCCATTGCTCCAATATGCCCATTCTGTCGTAAATCAGATTTCCCTCTTTGTCTCGGCAGGATGAGCATCGAGGTGTATAAGGCTTCATCCTGCTGACTTTTTGGTAAAACTTCCGTGCCTGGTGTGGTTGCTCCCTGTACTTTTCGAGTTCACAGACCTGTTGGTTCCCCCAGGCTTCCTTTTTTTTTTCTTAGCTCTCTTTTATTCCTTTGTTAGAAATATCCTCGAGTACTGCTCCGTGATCTGGCCACCTTCCTTGTGATTATCTTGCCCTGAAAAAGTGCAACGTAATTTCACCCGTTCCGTCTTCTTAAAAAAAAAAGCTTCCCTCGTGTGGACTACCCTTCCCGCCTCCGATTTCTGATCCTTTCCTTCCTACAGCAGCGTAGATACTTTCTGGATTTATGCACATTTTTTAAACCTTCCTCCGGTCGGACTTACTGATCCGCCACTAACGACATTATAACACACGTAAGGCAGACATTTTCAACGTGCCCTTCGCAGATCCCGAAGTCCACTTTCATTCCCCGATTCCTAGGCTTTGCCGAAATCGCAACGGACAACAGCTTTGTTTTTTAACTTCTCTACTTTAAGTAGTTTAAAGCATAGGATAAGATTATTGCTTTCTCCTCCTCCTGAGAACAATAAGTAATTGGATTTTACGAGCATACGTATAAGAAAACCAGCAAAAACCTCAAGCTGGCCATCCAGCGTAGCAAGAGGAAATGTTTTAAGAAGCTCTGCTCGAAGATGGATGCAAACCGTGGCGCCTACAGATTTGTGATGGGACGACTCAGAGGCCGGTCACCTCCACAGATGACGCACCCAACTCTCTTGATAAAAATCGCCCAGGGCTTATTCCCAAAGGAAGGGAAGGGCGCCGAGACCTCTCAGAAATCTCTACATGTGGTGGCAATTTCGGCAGTAGCCATAGAAGAGCTGTGGGAGATATGCAGTAGAGTAGGGGATAATAAAGCTTCTATATTTTTTTGCTATCTAACACTGGTTAATTTTCAGGTGAGCCATCGTCTTATAGACCCATATGCCACTATGGGTAAAAAGTTGAGAGAAAAGGTTTTTTAAATCAATCGAAAATCATGGATGTCATTAAACTGGTTACTGGCTTGGTCGAGAATGCAATTCACTAAAAGGTAGTACAACAAATATTGCGTGGTGGTGACCCTAGATAGGAATTCCGCCAATTGGAGCCTTATACACAAGTCCTTGTAGACGATTGATGTTCCCACCTATTTCGTTGCCATTGTCGATAACTACTGGTATAAACCTGATAATAGACCCAAGGAGTACGTTGCCTCCAAGGGTGTCCCACAGGGCTCCGTATTAGGTCCAGTACTGGGGATTATCATATATAATGATGTGCTTAATCTGCCGGTTCCGAAGGAGGCCAGGGTGGTCGCTTACGCCGATGGTAAAGCGCTGGCTGTGGTAGTGAAGCATCTTGAAGATGCTAAGATGCACTCTTGCAAAGCACTTGTGGAGGAAAATACTGAAACGACATCTTGACAGACGAAATGACTAACATCTATAACGTGAAGTCCATCCCTCCTTTATTACAGGTGAAAACACTTGAAATGGAGAGATCTATAAGTAAACGGTACTAGCGATGGGACCACTCAAAACAGAGTCGCTGGACACACAGTTTCTCACGGTGCATGAAGGTTTGTGGAAGCAAAAAGGAACTTAGAAGAAACTCTAGGTGAAATGCTATTACTGAAAAATTTTATCCAGAGAATCGAAGCATGCCCGGCGGATTGTTACACAATCAACTCCATCATCATGAAAATCGAAAGCGGTCAGGAAAAAACCGTTTCGAATGCCACCAATGGAAGGAAGGAGACCTAGCTAAAATAAGCTAATTCGCTCCCCGTTCCGTGATGTAATACCTAATGGTGGTTTCACGAGACAGGGGGAGTCGGGGGAGATTTTAGTGGATTAAAAACTCACATGCTGGGGTGTCAAGGACAGTGTCCTTTGAAGATCACTTCCTTAAAAACTTCAATAAAGATAATTATATAACATCCTTAAAACAAAGGGGCTCGGATTTTCTCCACATGGGCCTGACAATCATCACTCCAATTGTTTCATCAAGTGTTGCACATTTTGTACAATTTATCATAACTTCTCCCAAACTGTACAGTTTATCCATCAGCAATTTTTACACATTAATCTACATTTCTAATTCGATCACTGTGAAAATAGTGTGAAATTCGCATCTTTCAAATCTCGTTAAAAGCCACGGAGATTTATTATCATCAAAGAAAAGAAGTATACGTGGTTATGATACAAAAAAGCGTGACCACATGAAGCTGTGATTATCGGAGCATGAGCGTTTCAATCTTTACCATATACTTCTTCACCACACTTGTACAATAATGTAGATTCTTTTTTAAGGCGTTTTCCATGATAGAATGCATTTCACTTGATTTGAATTTATAACTTCAGCCTATTTAAAGAATAACAACCAGTAACACGTTATTTTAAATCATATTTTCAACGACGTTTTGCCTTCATACAGATCATTTTTTAAGATTTTTCCGTTAAATTAGATAAAAACCCGATTTCTGAAGATAACGTTGAAATGAATAAAAATTACAGGTTTTTGACGAAAAAGTCTCTTTGAATACATTGCGATTAGTTAACAGTACAGTGACTAGTGGAATGCAACTTTCGAAAATGTTTTATCTGATCTAATATTGATGGGAGCATTTTTGGCTGGTGATGGATGTGAGCTCCAAATATTGTATGGTTGATGATGGTTTGCCGCTTGATTCGAATATTAGCGAAAGCGCGTTTTTCACGCAAACGAGGGGCTTGGCAAAAGATCTAATTTATCATTGAAATCCGCAGTGTCTTTCAAAAATAAATTACAGAAGAAAGACTTAATATCGATAGTATTCCACTTTTCAATCGAAAAAGCATCTGTGAGCATAATCACATCGATACTGCACAGATGGTTTCGTCGCGTTATATGCCTGATGCAGATATGAGAGTTTTTCCCCCAGTTGCAGAATTGTGTCATAATTCCCGGAGTATTTTATTGTTTCCATCATCTTTGATAGCGGATACATAGTTGTCGATGATCGGAAAAGTTGGCTAAAGTGAAGAAAAACAATTTGAAATTAAAAGCTGAGCACTTCAGGTGTGATTGATTTTGTGGCTTAATTATGAAGAGATGGTGGGTGCACTATTCTTCACTCAAGGCGAATAGTGAATCACAGCAAGTGCTATGTCAGAGGAAGAAAACACCACTTTGATATTGAGGCTCCAAGCGTTAATGGAGCCAATGATCAACCATGCAAAAGCTGCATTTGAAGTAATTGCAAGGGCAATTTCCAAGGAAAACATTGAAATAGTGCTAGTCCAAGAACCTCCCATTATTAAATCTAAAATATATAATAATATACTTGCGTTTCAGAGTTTCTAACTGGAAATCTTTTGGCTACCCAAGTTCCTTGCAGGCTGGAGGTAAAACTCGAGAGGCAGTCGTGGCATCGGGCTACTTTCCTGGAGATGACACTCGATTCTAGAATAAACCGTAGATAGTTGCAGTACTGCTACAGTAAGGCGCTACCACTTCTTCTTCGCCGGGATGACAATACACGCAACGATATCTCGAAAAGCATGGACACAAATCCAAGAAGTAAAATGTAGAAAAGACTCCAACCTTCGTGATTAACACCAGGCGACCTCGACATAATTGTAGGGAAGACCCCAACAAAGTCATCATTCACAAGAAAAAGGCCAGGTTTCTGATTACGATAGCCATTTCACCAAAAGATGAAGCTAGCCAGAATGAGGACAAAGTTCCGCAAACGCTTTGCCCTAAGAGAAACAAACCGGGGCATGGTCAAGGTACAAAGACGAACTCATGACCTGCAGTAACGGGCTCAGAGAAGCAAATAATAATAATAATAATCGTTGGCACAACAATCCATATTGGATCAGGGCCTTGAAGTGTGTTAGAGCACTTTGTTCAAGACCGTAACGGTACACTACAGAACACTGTAGGAGGCAATGTGGTCAGCATTATGCTCGCCCGAGATTATTACCCTGATTTGACTCAGGTACTCATTCACAGCTGAGTCGACTGGTATCCGACGTCAAATCACGATACAAACCAATTGAATCAGGGCCTGCAAGTGTGTTAGAGCACCGCCACCAGTGAGATTTGAACCGCGACCTTTCGTGTGACAGCCCAGTGCTTTAACCACTGAGCTCACCAGCAAAGCGAAATAACCTTCAGAACAATCTCCCCCGTCTGCCTGAAAAACAACAAGAATTAGAACGACAGGGTACACCTGTTTTTTTCAAAACGCATTTTCTAGGGTTTTATTCCACGACGAAGGACGATAACAATCGATCTGATACCCCAATAACAGACAGAGAGAAGAAAAAAGAAAATTAAAGAATATCGAAAGAGATATGTTCGGAAACTAGAACCAATAGAAAGTAGAAACTTTTAAATCACAGAAATCCCCCAGGACTACTCGAAAATGACCTAGAAGTCATTGTCAGATCTCTCCCAAAGGTGATAAGGGGAACTATAACCTTGGGACACATACCAAGGGCATGGAGGAAGGCAAAAGTAATTTTCTTTCCGAAAGCAGGTAAAATGGAACCTTTTCACCGAAACACTTTCAGACTACTTTACCTGACATCCTTTATACTGAAAAGAATGGAGAATGTCCCGGATGACTACATTAGAACTAACATTCTAACGCGTGATCCCTTACATCCATGCTGATATGGTTATCGGGCTGGACGATCAACCAAAACTGCCTAATATCAGCTGAAGAAATAGACGCCAAGAAAAAGCTAGACATTGAATTAAATTCAATACCACAGTGAGGCAGTTCTAATCGAGACTTTTCATTTGATATCCCACTTATATATATTTGACTTGAACTTGAAGTTGGTGTTGAGATAGTTGCATTTCCTGATTTTGAACAAAATACGGCCGCTGTTTGCTGTCGTTCCGAGATCCAAGGAGAGCAAATAAATGTCACCAGTGTATCATAGTCCACGTTCTCCAGCCAATGCAACATGAAGAACGTCACCTATAACGAGAAGAAAAACTATGATACTTTAGAGTGAAATAAATTTCCCCAAAACATCTGAGATAATAAAAAACTTGTTGTTTCTTTTTCGTTGGTGTGGATATTTATTCTTGCAAATGCTGATATTTCGGGAACGACTTGTTCCCTTCATCAGTGCTAACAAGTTTTACACTCAGATCCCCAAAACAGGCACCTTTATTTATAATAGTCGGATTTCCAACAAACTTTTCGGAACGGTGCTCCATGTGGTCTACATTACTGTAACTTTGTTCTTGTAATAAAAACTAAAGAGCAGTTCCAGTAAGTTCATCATCATCTTCATTAATAGCGCAACAACGGATATCCGATCTAAACTTGTCTTAATAAGAAACTCCAGACATCACGGTTTTGCCCCAAGGTCCACCAATTCGGTATCCTTAAAAACAGTCTGGCGTCCTAGCCTACGTCATCGCTCAACCTCAGGTAAGGTCTGCCTCATCTTATTTTTCTACCATAGATTAATAGACCAGTAGCTTACTCCAAACTACAATTTTATTTTATTATGTATATATATATATATTTCGGGAGCAACTTACTCCCTTCATCAGTACAAAGCCACCTGTCTAGCTATTGTGTAGCTTTGTACTGATGAAGGGAGTAAGTTGCTCCCGAAATATATATATAAAAAAAATTGTAGTTTGTAGTAAGCTACTGGTCTATAAATTTTAGACTTAACTACAAATAGAAGACAATATCTAACCTCCTACCGTAGATGTTGCCCTTATAGACTTTTCGGGCTGAAGCATCCTCCTCCATGCGGATTAAGTGACCCGCCCACCGTAACCTATTCAGCCGAATTTTGCCCACAACCAGTTACTGTATCATATATAGATTTCTTCGTTATATAGGCTACGTCGTTTATCCTCCTGTTGGGGGCCAACAATTTGTCGGAGGATTCTTCTTTCGAACATGACCAAGAGTCCGCAAATTTTTCTTGCTAAGAACCCAAGTCTCCGAAGTATACATGGGGACTGGGAAGATCATTGTCTTGTTTGGTAAGAGCTTTGACCCTATGGTGAGCCGTTTCGAGCGAAACAGTTTTTGCAAGCTGCAAGCCAACAACCATGCGCGGATTTCATCGTCGTAGCTGTTATCGGTTGTGATTTTCGACCTTAGATAGAAGAAATTATCAATGTTCTTAAAGTTGTAGCCTCTTATATTTATGTTGCTCTCGCGACGACTGTTTGCTCTGGACGCAGGTAGATAGTACATCGACGGTTGTCCTTCCCTTGATGTCGATATCGTCAGCATATGCCAATAGTTGGGTGGACTTAAAGAGGACCGTACTTTTCGCACTAACCTCAGCATCGCAGATCACTTTTTCCAGGATCAGGTTAAAGAGGACGCATGATAGGGCATGATAGGAAATCGCTTTATCTTAGAACGTTGTTGATGTCGAACGTTCTCGAGAATGATTCTGCAGCTTTTATCGTTCCTCGCACATTGGCCAGGGTCAACCTAGTCAGTCTTATCAATTTCCTCGGGCTACCGAATTCTTTCATGGGCGTGTACAGTTTTACCCTGGCTATTCTATCATAAGCAACCTTGAAGTCGATGAAAAGATAATGTAACTGTTGACCACATTCCAACAGCTTTTTCATCGCTTGCCGCAGAACAAAAACTAACGGACAGATAATGTCCCTTTGCCAGTCATCAGGCGTTAATTCGCCGTTCTACACCTTGGGTATAAGTTGAAGAACTGTTTGGTATAATTGGACGCCTTCATATTTAACTAATTCAGCTGTTATTCCATCAGGATGGACCGTTTCCTCTATGCTTGGTATTGGCAGTATTTGTCAGTCGTCTTCAGTTGGGGGCATCTCCAACTCGTCAACATTCTGATTGTTGAGCAATTCATCGAGGTACCCATCGCTCCAATATGTCGGAAATCAGATTTCATTCTTTGTCTCGGGAGGATGTGCATCGAGGTGTATAAGACATCATCCTGCTGACTTGTTGATAAAACTTCCGCGCCTGGTGCAGGCTTTCTTTTTCGATTTGTGAAGTCACTTCTCCATTCGACGAAATTCTTGGTAAGTCTCTGCGCGTGGCCGCGTTCTTTGAGAATGCAACATTGCCCGGTATGCAGCATTCTTCCGTTCCGTTGTTAGCTTATTCCTGATATTTTTGCGCCTGGCCATTGATAACGTCCTTCAAATGATTGTAGAAATCATTTATCGATGCTTCCTATCCAGGACCTCTGTTGACTGGGGTTATTGCGGTATCCATTTCCCCCTTATAGGTGTAATGGAGGGTTGTGGATATTTTCGGTATTAACTCTCACCTTAAATGCTTCCTTTCTAATCCCCCATTTCTCCTTCCGTCTTTGCATTTGATGCCAAAATTAAAACCTGTTTCAGGAACTACTAATCCAAGCCATTCATTTGATACCCTACATGGCTATATTCAGTAAAAACATATTCCATACCCCTCTTTTGCGTGTATGGGAACCCTTTTAAGTTTAGAACGAAGTACGCATGTAGACAGACAGTCAACTAGCATTGATAAGGTTTATCAAGGATAGAAAGGAACGAATCTAGCTTAAGGGGGTCATCCCGTGTGAAGGCCGTTTTTTTTGCCTTTTTTTGAAAAATTATTTTGAAGGACTGGATAAAGATAGGAACGTGATTTTTTCACCATATGTTTATTGATATCTCTAGTATATGCGATAAATTTCTCAGCTTGATTTCGTAGCTAATTTTCGGAATAGGTGTTAATTTATGCACCCAAACTAAACGGCATTTTAATGTGGACAATATTCCACGGTCCGCAAACTAGGATAATTGGAAAATATTAAAAGGTAAATTTTTGGTAAGCTTTTAAACTTAATTTTTTTGGATTTTGGTGTTTTTTTACGGCTTTTTTTATGAATAAAAAAAAAACGACCCGTCCGATTGCAATTATCCTAGTTTGCGGACCGTAGAAATATATACTAAAGAAGCCGTGAAAATTTCAAAGAATTTGGTTGGATAGATTTTGAGCTATGGTGGCAGCCGATTTTCAAGATGCAGTTTCGAGAAAAACGCATTTGAAAATTTAAATGTGATTATCAACAGTAAAATTTTAGCCCACCATTAATCTGCTGGTCCATAGAGAGCACCCTCCGTTTCTTCAAAAAAGTCTTGTAAGGCCGATTGTTGCTCTCTGGTGTCAATTGTGGCTCTTTTAGCGAGGTCAGTCGATGGTCGTTCGGACCACCAAATTCGCACTTCATTACGGCGGTCGGCATAAACCTGACATATCTGACCAACTTGACATCCCATTGTCACTAGGATTTTGAGAATGCCATTGAATCCTTCATTGAAAATAATTACAGCCAGAAAAGTGGCTATTTCTACGACCTTGGTCCCAGAATGGAGGTGTTTAGGAGCGAAAGTTCAGTTCAATGCATTTAACGACTCATACAATGGGCCAACACGGCCTGAGTGCTCAGAAGCTGTAGCTTCTCCCCACCACACACACACACATTGTTATTCTGGGTCTCTGCTCCTAAACATCTGTTCAAGAGATCATCTCGTGACAAATCTTCATAGATTGGCTTGATGACTGTTTGAACTCCTTCAGTCAAAGGTGCCTTCTCGTAGTGAAAACTATCCAGTTCTCCTTTAGCATCCACTTTGCGCCGTTTGCACCAACTGTCCTCGCCTGCTGGACAATTTTGATGCTGAGGATTTTCGTCTGTAGAACAATTATGGAAGAAAGTTTCCCAAATTTCTTGCTTCATTCCTTCTATCGAATTTGCGTGTCGACGAATAGCTAGCCCAGAAAATGTAGTGAGGTCCGTATCAGTAAGTTTTCCAGCCCCTTTTCCACCAATGCCTTTGTGATTCTTCTTTGCATTTCTAAGCCGCGTTCCCATTCTTTTCTCGACATGTCTTACGTATTCCTTTTTTACTACTACGTACACTTAATTATTTGCAGAAATTTGCAGAAATACCGAAGACAACTGCAGTAAAATCCAATATACAATATACAAAACTTGTCGCAATTGGAACATCCATGTTCATGCTTGCTAAAAGTTTCTTTGCTGATGTTGATGCGAAGTCCTTTTTCTTCTCTGATAACTATCGATTCCCATGAAATACTCGTTTTTTAGTGCAAGCATGACGTTGAACGCTAAAGGGATCTCCCTTCGTACGATCCATTTAAAAAAATCACTGAACACAAAAACAGCACAATACTTACAACAAAATATAAGTGAGTATAACTTGAACGCCTTTCAGTGCTCACTCTAGACTGGATTATCCTTTTTATTCCAAACAACAAATAAGTTTAGACAATTGATTGGTTTTTCATCTTTTTATATTTATACCTGTGTTCAAATTTATAAGGCTCAGGTAAAAAACTAACAGGGTAAAAAAAGATTCGATGCTCTTTCTCATCGAGTACTCTAGCTGTGGCTGCAAACTCCTTACCTGTTTAACCCTGTAATTTCTGAAGGACTCGGAATATCGGAAAATCCCTTTGCCCACATATTCTCCACTATATATAGATACAATTCATGCAAAAAAAATCGATTTCTCCAACCCGACACACGGGATGACCCCCTTAAGAAGAAAAATTTCATATTGGTATGTGTTGATCGAATTTATCTTTCAACTCCCACTGCAAATCACTCCGTAGAAGACCCTTTCTTGTGGTTTTAAACAAATGTAATTGAGGGATAATGTTATGCTATTTTCTTATTCAGATTACAGTTCTTTTCAAATCACCTTTTAATTCATATTCATCAAAAGAAATGTAAGCCGTACTAGTATCCAAAGAAAATTTCAGTTCACAAAGTCAGTTAGATTAAGTTGCATCCGGTTAGGACATCAAACCGCTATTAAGTCTTAACCCAAATAGATTTGAATATGCATCCAACCACGAGAAGCGTAATTCAATTTGCAAATGCTTGTTCTCGCGCATTTAAATGTTTGCAGCGAAAGACAATTTGAAAGGTATTTCAAACGAGTACATTCTAAGCCAAGTTAGCAGCAGCGTAATAAATTATTTTTATATACGATCTTAAAATGAAGATATACCCATCTTACAATTATACTAACAGGTACCATCTGACAATCTAAACGGCACATTATTCACGAGTCTTTAGTTAAATAGACTATTATATGTTACTGGAATAAAGTTGCAGTCACTTGTTGGGACCCCAAGATATTTCCTATATTCAGTAAAAATGTTGTGCGACAACCGACATTACGGTGCAACAAAATCCATTGGTTTAATGTTCTCTTTTTTCCATGGAGATCTTACAACTTTTATTAAAAATTACTGCCTTGCAGTTAGAAATACGTGACGAGTGCTTGTATTGTGGCATTATCAACAAACAGATTTTATGCAAAAAAATTGGGGCAAGATGAGAGAGAAAGTAGTAGTGTAACCGGTTCAAGGAGGTGTGCCAAATTTTCCTGGAGTTGGCTGGCATATGTAACTAAATTGTTTGCATCGCTCAACAGCGGAAGATGTCTACCGCTCCAAAAATATAGGTCCATTTACATTTTCAGCGGATTTATGTCTTACTCTTACGGATTTCGTGTTAGAAAATAGGAAATTTTTAGTGTATCACACTAACATGAAAATCAAAATCGGCCCCACAAAATGATAGATCCATTAATTCTGTTCCTATTTTTTCTATATTTTAATAATTTATCATTTGACCTTGGTATGACACGCGGAGCTGCGCTAAATCAATTTTTTTCTTAGAATCTTAATTCATTATCTAAGCACAGAATATTGAAAATCCAGGCTAAAGGCGCCAAAATCCTTGTTCATTATAAATAGTCTAAACTCACGACGATTAGGTCCCTAATTACATGGTTGTTCTGAACTATATAAGTGTAACTTCTTGATATATATATATAAATAATGCAAAAAATCACTGAAAAGCCACTTTTAAACATTCCAAGCTAACTATAGAGCAATTAGGATTACTAATCCTCAGATTCACTTTACTTTCCGTTGAAACCTCTGATCACAGATAAACTTCTTCCAAAGAAAATTCCTCGTTGAAGACGAATGCATCGAGCGGCATACCGGCAAGAATGCAAATTTATCCATTCGACTCTGTGAACCCTTGTAACTTCGGTCTTCGGAGCAGACTTAATAGTGGGTGGCTTGGTATCAAATTCCGGCCCTCCCTGGGCAAACTCAGGCCTCTGGTAAGACGCTGTTTATGGCGAGGGTGTTATGAATCGAACCCAAGTGGTTATGAGTTTGATGAGAGCAGAACAATTTTTGATGAGGATCAGAGGCGTGGAAGACCTTCCATTTTCATCGATGAGTTAGTCCAAAAATTGAGAAAACTGTTCGTGAAGATTAGCGACTGACCCTGGATAAAATTTCTGGTATATTTCTCTCCCGATCTCCCTTACACAAAACAATTTCTAAAATGCTTGGATTGTAAAGGTTGAACCCAAGAAACCATCAACAAAAGAGCACAAACTAAATCGGGTTGCTCGCGAGCTTGTTAAGCAATTTAACTTGAAATTGGCTCATTGCTCCTCTGGGACAAAAAGACAATAAACAAAGAGCGGCATACCAGTTCTTCATCCCCATCATTTCGGGCAAAAAAATTACGCCTTAGGAGCGAAAAGGATCATTGTGATCGAATTTCTCCCTCAGATGAAGTCGACAGCTTAAGAACGCAATTGAAAACAAACGGAAATGTTGACGAGGGCAGCATGCTTGTTGCAGAGTAACACCTGGTTGCACACGGACAACGCCACCAATTGAACGTATTTGTTTGGGACAATTTGAACCACCTCTTATACATATCTGAATTGGTAGCTGCAAACTTTCATTTCGTTACATCTCTCAAGACGGCGAGGTCGAACAACAGGTCTTGAACTCGAAAAGAGAGCGGTCGGGAGAATTCTCTGAGGATGCCATTACACAATTCATACCACGGCTTACAACCTGCATAGAATGCGCGATTTTATATTGAATGCAATTTTTTCGAATCGAGAATTCTTACATTCTGAATGATTGGTGGGACCCTACCAGTTTTATCTCAAAATCTCTTTGGTTGCCGATAAAATGGCGTACATGCCCGTCTGGAATATAGTCTTCATTTTTTCAAGTAAATACACTACCACCTCTTTTAGTGATTACGGTAGAGTATGTCATCTCAAAGATAAATCGGAAAACAGAAAAAAAAACAGCATCCCTCCGATGATTGCCCTTCTTCAAAGTTTTCTGAGCCATTTCCAATCTAAAGTTAAATCGATGTTCAGGGCTTGATTGATGAGTGCTATTGTTGTTCAACTCTGTTTTGCCGAATCTAAGTACCACGATGATGTTAGGCAGTGTGCCCGAAAACATTATGTTTGGTGATTGTTTATCCTAGGTAAAATATTTACTCGATTACCTGCATCAGGGTTTCCTCCTCACTCAAGGTCAGATAGCCACAATCAAAAATTTGATTTTGGTTTTTGATTGTTTTCTTTTTTTTTTAATGATTGGCTAGAATGACCTTGATTTGACCGGGGAAGGGATGAAAATCTCGGCAGGACGGCTTTTTGAAGAGACAAAGATAGTTTAAAGTAAGGGTCTCCATCAGGAGACTCACTAACACAGCAGCCATACGTTGGTTTGACTTTTAATTAACTTCAAGTTTTCCTGTTAGCTCTCTGTAATACTTGATGAACCTCTGATGGATAACTACAGCAATGGATCTTCTGATATTAAAAAAAAATTAGCAGCGTTCAAGAACCGTAAAAGAAGTATCATATTGAACGCGGCTACGCAAAAGAATGGTTCGCGCAAGAGGCAGTGAAGTAAAAATTTTACTTCCCAGCTTTGTACTGCTACAAATTTTAATAGTTTAGTAGAGCTGGACCTACATTAGGCGGCAAAAAGGCCTACCTAATGCTGGGGACCTGTTTGCCCATTCCCAGAAGCCATCAGTAACTGATAACTGCCCATAAATGAAAATTTTTGTTTAGGAATTGAGGGATTCCTAAGTCCACCATCCACTTAATCGCAGACCGGACCAGTTGGAAAACAACAGGCTTTCGCGGATGTTGTCCACAGAACCCTCGTTTTTGGCCAAGCACCCAAGATGCAAAATTTAAGACTTGCGGTTTCATCCAGAGCAGAGGCAACTCATCAGAACTTGCCTCACCGCAAGTCTTAGATTTTGTATCTTGGGTACTTACCCAAGAACTAGGGTTCCGTGGACCACAACCGCGAAAGTATGTTGCTTTCCAACTGGTCCGGTCCGCCATTAGGTGGATGGCGGACTTAGGAACCCTCATTTCCTAAACAAAATTTTATTTTAGTCTTGGCCGGCTTAGGTCCAAAAAATTGTACAAGGCGGATTTGTGTCCGTTATAATTCATACACATGGCGTGTTTTTGAATTAATAAAAGGGAGCAAATACCACCTTGTAACCACTTCGGTCACGCTGCTCCCAGGGCAGAGGTAAGGCAGCGTCTGATGAGTTGCCTTTGCCCTGGACGAAACCGCAAGTCTTAAATTTTTCCCATAAATGTCTTGTAAAAAGGTGATTAAATGAAGCATGGCTAATAAAACGATAACAAAGACGTTAACGAAAGGATGCGTCACGAAGTGAACGCTCAGCGACGCAAGTTAGGGTCATAAAATCCGACATACAGAGAGAAGTCATGGGAAGCACTTCAGGAATGGCAGCTGGAGGTAATTAGGAGAAGTAATTGGCAGGAGGACTAAAGAGAAACTGCTGAAACAGTTTCCCTACTTTTTCGTAGTCAACAAAAGCCACTCCTGTGGTACAAACGAGAACATGCGGACAAACAAAAATCTCCAAGGAGGAACCCCCAAAACGTGCAATTATCTAACGTATCAGTCGTCCCCTATTCCGAGAAAGGAAGTGCAAATGTCAGAAAGCCAAAGCCAATCTCCGCACAAAAAGTATGTGACGGTTGAAAATAAGTGGAAGAAAAGCTAAAAGAAAGAAAAAGTGGGGATTTGCTTCGAATAATCACTATCTCAAACTCGGGCATGAGGACATACTAGCATCTCAAAAACGAGTGTAAACAGATGTCATCACCGTAGTCGAGGTGTTTGAGGAAAGATGTTAAACTCCTCCACGTCTTACAGACAAGGCGGTACGAAGAATGTCACCGATGACCACCAGAACGACGTAACATTTTACGCCACGATAACATATGTCCCTTTGATAATAACTACTATTTTCTCCAGAATGCCCCTCCAGCGTAATACACCCCAACTACACTCCCTGTTCACACTAAAGATCTAAACTCCGCGCAGCATTCCAAAATGAAACCAGGCTGCTCCCCGTCGATCAAGCTTTCGAGGTGTTCTTTAATGCGTTCTTTAACACGATGGCAAGGAGCACCCAGATATCCTCCTCCCCCAAATTGTCACATTCAAAACGGGTGTCCGTCTTTGAAATCTTGATCTTCCACACTCTGGGATATCTAAAATTTCCATACTAGTGGAATCTACCGATTTGCAGTAACTGCAGGGGCAGAGATAAATAACTCTGTGGGGAGACCGTCGGGCCCCGAGGCTTTACTCCGTTTCAGTGCATCGATTACCGAAATGATTCCTTTTCTGCTTGGAGGAACAGTTCGGCATGTTGCATAGACTAGCTATTTCATTAAAAAAAGGCGAAGTTTCACCTGATGTCATACAGTTAAGAACCGTAGCTGAGGACTCGATCATTAATGTCCCTCACAGAACCATCGAAAGGTTTGTGACCATATGCAAATTCTTTCGCGATGCGGTATACACTTCTGTAATCAATGCGCTCCGCTTTCCTGATCAGCACAAAAACCAATTCCCTTTTATCACGGCGCACACTATGTCGAACTTCTCCGGATTTCGCACAGAATTGAGTGCTCAAGTGCGTCAGGCTTGTCATCGCTTACAGTGGTCAATAAAGCTTCCAATTCCTTTCATTCATCGATCCGCTTCCACCATTCCGCAATCAGCCACATCTTGTGACACACGTTTGAATCGTGGCCGACCATCTGCGTAGCACCCGAGAAGAGATAATTTTTTATGGCGACCCAATGCTCAGCGATATCCTCAGGCGGATTACTCAAGGTATCTGCCATCTGATCAGCAGGATAGCCCTCCCACTGTCGAGTGATAGCTGGATCATATAAGTGGTTGACGTTGAACCTGACCTATCCTCAGGTTTGCTGGTTACATGGTTACTCAGGGTATCTGCCATCCGATCAGCTCGACCAGAGTGTCCAACTTATATCGTTGGAATTCTCGCTCGAGTTCTGGCTCTGATAATGTTGTCGAGGAGTGTATTCATATTCCACAAATCATCAATCAGAATCCATTTTGGATAGCCAAAGGTCGTAACTATATGGAAAGACACTATCCGAGGCGTTGTTGACACACCCACAGCTCACAAGTACCTCAAATCTCAGCTATATATATATATGACGAGACGAGAGCCCTGAATTATGGTGTATATAAACTAATATTGAAGTGCGTACAGAATCGCAGTGACGAAATTTTGTGGTCATACATCCCCTTGTAAAGATTATTCAGTTGTTATTTTCTTTAAAAAGAAGTCATATCGATTAACGCCCTAAACTGATTGTTCAATCTAGGACTAGATCTGTGCCATAGATATTTTAGAAAATAATGTTAGTACCTAAAGCGGGTAAACTTTTAGGTGAACCATCATTATGTACCATATGTCTTTTAGAGGCTTTGGGAAAATATTGGGAAAAATGAGCCTAAGACGCTTAGCATGCCAACAATCTAATTTCCTTAGAGCCAAACGTTGACTCCATAAAATTGGTTACTATTTGGACCGAAAAGTCACTCCATGAAAAATGCTGTGCGACTTTGCTGCATAATTAATCGTGAAATCAAGAAATACTTTATTCTGCGGGTGTCGAAATATCACGAATAATGATATCCTTCACATTTCGGCTGATGAGAAGTGTATATCAGTCGGTTACGTCGATAATAAAGCAGTGACTGCGACTATAAGACATTTTGAGAATCTTGAGTTATACTTAGGGGGACTGTCCCTGCAATAAAAGAGTAGCTGGAAAAAGTTAAATTGGAACTCTCGAAAATGAAGCAAATGTGGTACTATGAGGGGAAGGGTTAGGTCTCCCCCAGTGGCGGCTACCTCCTCCCTCCAGAGTTATTGCATCTTAAAGGGAAGAAGGGATCTTTAATTTTGACATAATCAAGGTAAATTTGTACTTATCAACCTCGCGCCCGAAGTGGGAGACGATAAGGAAGGTATGCACTCAGAAGAGGATGCTTCCCTCTTCATATTCTCATAGCATTAATAAGGTTATTGATAGGTCTAACGAGAGGGGAATGGAAAGGGGGAATTCCCCCCAGGCCCGAAGTTATTGCTGGGGTCCTGGAATAGAAATTGCAATGAAAAAAGGAACAATAAGCGGTATCGCACAATTTTCACCGCAGCCCCAGTTTTTGAGTATGCGTGCCGGGATCCTGCTTATTGGCAAGGAAATTAACAACGTGATTTGCAAGGGAGGAATGGAAAAGGGAAGGAGGGCCAAGTGGAAAGCGCAATCAAGAGAGCCATGTGATATGGTAGTTTTAATGAGCGAATCCTACATGTTCATGGCATTCACCTTGAATGTGAAAATCATTAAAATCTGGAGGTCACTTTTTTAAATAATTTCCAAAGCTAGTCTACTTAGATTTCACATCTTCCGCTAATTTGTCTATTCGATTCAACACCAAATCTCACATATTATCTGAATCCATGTTTGAATAAAACTATTTCAATATACTGTTTAGATACTCTTGAAAATCTTCACAAAAACTATTTTGTTTTAGTTCAAATGAACCAAATCTTATACCGATTAAAATTTATGTCTCAATTTAGAAAGTTTACCACGACATATCTCACACATTATGGACACTATCATCGACGCTAATACGTGTATATACATATGTACGTATCTCAAAGCGCATTTTTGTAGAGATTTATGATCAATCAACTCTGAACTTGTACATTTCTCTAATTGAAAACTGTAAAAGTTTAAATAGAGCAGAATAAAAAGAAAGAATAAAAAATATCAAGAAACAGCAAATCCAATACGAACATTGTTCGCGAACGAGTTATATGTACATGTCGGCGGCTTGTTAAGACATTTTCTCCTCAAATCTTGAATTAAAAGTAGAGAAATTCACACGAGATACGCAAAATGCAATCATAATCATATTAGCATTTATGATATTGGCCACTTAATGAAAGAAGCCATCAAAGTCCATTGCAATCTGCTCGTTAAATTCCATGGGGCCCGAAAAAAATCATTTGCAGCTCTCGATACCAACAGCACCACATATGGTCAACAAAGTATCTTTTTCGGCTCAGGGGCAACGTGCAACGTCAATAACGACGTTGAATTCCCCATAAAATTCATTTCAGGTATATTCTTGCAAGTTTCAAGCTCAGAAAGTCCCGTAAATCCTCTCCAACCATATTCCACTACTTGTGTTCTCATTACCGGTCGATATGCGAATATCTTATGCCGATATTATACAACAGGTGCACATTATGGTCATAATAAGTAATCAAATGTTTATTAGAATTTTGTGTATTGCTTTGGATCTTTTTATTTTCCTCGCCGGCCAAAAAAATTATCTATTTCGAGCATTTTTTCTATGAAGCTCGTGGTATTTTCATGGTAAGTTTCTACCCAAGAATGATTTTATTCACAACTAGCAAGCCTTCGGGTGAATTAATTTTAATGAAAAAATTCATCAAATTAGGATAAAATATTCGTTCAAATGCTGATTTATTTCCATAAAATTCATCAGATCATTCTAATGTGTTTTCTACAAAAAAATGCATTTTCTTATGCATACAACATATGCCTGCATATCTTAGATTTCTCCGCTAAGTGATCATTCAAAATTGCTAAGACTGAATTATAAAAAGATCAAGTATCTGAGCGATTAATATTCACCTCCAAAAGCATCGTTAAAAATATTTCAATGTAAATTATCCCTTTATCATGCTGGCGTTATCAGAGAATATCACGCTTTTCCAAATTTCACATTGATGAAAGATACTCTGAAACCTTCTTCGGCGCTTCCAAGGCTCATGTCAAAGCGCGCATAATGTCCGATTCACCGCAAATAACATTATCCGGAAAGAATGTCATCAAAACTGGCGCTGCAATATTAGCCAGAAGAGACTAATTTGTGGAATTCGTCATTGGAAACATGCTCTGCTGCAACAGTTTTAGGTCAAACCATGATAATAGACAGATACTGATAATCCTCGTCTACATAAATGCAATTCCTTAAATATTAAAATTTGTCTTGAAAATCACGGGTAATCTCGATTCAAAGCCAACTATCCCATTTTTGGTTGCAGATAGTCAAAATGAGGTAACTCCGCTCAAATGGAGCCACAATCAACAGCTTGAGTTGGTTCTATTCGATACACCCACAAGACTCGCGAATCACTACCGGCTCCCTCCAGAAACCAGATACTTATTACAGGTGGTTTTATGCAAAATTTAACCGGGCTTATCCAACCGCCTTGCAATCGAGTTGAGTTCAAACTGTGCTTCTTCTCTCGACTATAAAAATGAGTGTATGTTGTGTCTATGAGGTGGAGGAGAGGCAAAGCCTGTGGGCACTTGGACCGTAATGGTTCATTGTACTGGATTCCCTCGCCGCGATTCATTTATGAATCAAAGGATTTCCGTTAATAGAAGTGATGCTACCGTCTGCGGCTGGAGGATATCAGCACCAAAAATCTGATGTCTGATGGGTCCATAAAGGCCCCTCATATGGAAAATGTTCCATGGATCCCTCTTCCTTATTACAGAATGGGCATGTATCTTTGTAGAGAATCTCTACTCTGAACATATGCCCAGCTAATGAATCATCACCAATCAGAATGTCCACAATATTTCTGCAAATCTTTTTGCTTTTCGACAAGATAGACTTTGTAGTATGTCTGTTTGGTTTTGACAGGGAAAGTTTGGTGTATTTAGCAACATTATGGCTCGGCCACCTGTCGTTATGGGAAGCTTGTTCAGAGTTTTTGATAACAGCCTTAGCCAATGCTACTGACACTTCAATTGTTGGTTCCGGTCCAGGCATGGTGGAATTGAACCTCCTTTTGCATAGGCATTCGAGATTTCATTTCCCTCTACACCACAGTGATCATTTATACAGAGTAATTCCATTGTATTGAATCTAGAACTGGAATTCAAACGATTTTTAGATTTCTGAATGATTTTTGAGAAGATCGAAAGACTGCCCAACATCCTGAATGCAGCTTAACTATCGCTGCAGATTGCGATACGTTTCCTTTTTAGCCGCTCATCAATCAGGTCGCTCTCCATAGGATCGTATACACTTCAGCCTGAAAGACCGGATTTATTGATATTATCCCAAAGGACCACCACTTCTCGCTCTTATTCGAGAAGTAGATTACTGTTCCAGATATCTGCTCTGTTTTTGAGCCATTTATATCTTCTAGCAAACAAATGCTTGGAGACCCGAGAATCGGAAGGCATTGTAAAATCCGGATTCAGTTCTCCCAATAACGCTTCCAATTCTCTGCGGCTCTTCCATCCGTTGTTTCCCGAAAATTCTGCTGTCTCACCTTAACCCACGACACTACGGATACATGAGGGAACATCTGCCTAATAATGGCAACGTATTTCCACATTCACATTTCATGAGGCCTAAGTCCCTAAGTCAAGGCAAAGGATCGGTCTGCACAGCCAAAAGGCTTACCTCTACATGTTTGTTGCAAAGAAGTTTCTTATCTCACTTCTTCGGTCAATCAACATACTCCGCAGAAGTGGCAATAGCACACCTCATTGGGGCAGCTTTTCGTTGCTTTTGTCATCAAGGAGCGATCAACACCCACTTCAGGGCACAACAGTCTCTGGGTTAGTATAGCACAGATCCACTTAATTAAAGTACATATCATCCACATGGTGCTCTCTGGCAGCATCAAAAAGTTTTTGGAACGGCACACAATCAAAGGTCCCTTCAATGTTCACAAACACCCCCATCGCGTACTCGCTTTTCAGAATTGCATCCTCTATGTTTAAAACAGAAACAAGTCTGGAAACCGGAACCTAGGCGCTTCAGGTGTAAAAGGTTTTGTGTTTCCATATGTGGGGGGGGGGGGGGGGGATGAATGCATAATTGTTCCGTGGGTACATAGTTAAAAATTCCATTGCCCCCTATTTTTTAGAAAGCCATTTATACAAATATTTTGATGGAAAGCACTGTGTTGATAATAGTTAACCTCATACGCTACACACAAGGTATTATATTATATTATTATTATTATATCATATTATTAGCAAATGTGAAGAAGTTAACCTACAACAGATACAAACAAGTCGGAATACCAGAAGTTGGACGCTTCAGGTATATTCACGTTTTCCAATTCGCGTATACCTCTAATTCAAAATATTCCTTGATATGTGTATTTCCAAACTATAGCATGGGATGTATTTTGAAGCCTAGATTTCGTGTGGATGCACCATTTTCTTCTCAGATTTTTCGGTTGGCTAGGTTCTGAGAACGAGACCTGTTACAATTTTTGGGGCACACATTTTGGGCCCCCACTCCCCTATGTTTCAGCTGGTATCAAAAATATCATCAGTTTCAAAAAGTACTAATTGAGCCCTTTCATTCACTCACCCCATTCTGTGAAAAAAATTTTACAGCCCCCTTAAACGCACCAAAAAATGACGCCACTTGCCATATGTAAAGGATTCACAGACAACATACTCTCACCAAATTTCGGGACAATTGGTTGAGCATTTTCCGAGTAAATCGGGCGTGACAGACAAACAGACGGACAAACAGACATCGAATCAATTCTAATAAGGTTTTGTTTTCACACAAAATCTTAAAAACGGGCTGGGGAGAAGTAGATTCTTCATGGATGGAATTTTAATATTTTACTCGAATGTCAATTATTCTCGTTATCTCGCCATCTTACTTACATGGCTTAAGATGCAGTAAATTCGCTTGAAATTGATAAGTTTGAATTGTTATAACTTTGATAGTAATAGCCGGATTTCTATGGAACTTAGTAGTATGTACGATGGTACTCCTCGGTACTCCTAGAATGAACTTAAGGAGGTTTTCTAGGTAGTTTCAAAAAGTTAGTAATATACTATTAGTAAGTTTATTTGGGTAGATATAGGAATGGGACATATTTCGTATATCACCCTAATTTTTTCAGATTTTTGAGATAGGGTAGTTTCCGAAAATGAGTCCTGCACATTTTGGTTCCTTCCTAAACGGAAAATACTCATCGGGGACTTTCATTTGATACCCCACATGAATACATACGGTTAAAAAAATTTTACATACCCCCTTTGCATGCATACATGCCCCCCCCCCCCTTTAAACTACACATAAATTTGTGTCACTCACTGCGCGGAATCTCATAGTTCCCATATGTCCACCAAATTTCGTTTGAATCGGTTTAGCCGTTTTGGAGAAAAGTGCGCGTGACAAACAGACAGTAAATTGATTTTAATAAGGTTTTACGCAAAACCTTAAAAATGAAGGGCATATTCGCCGGACCTTCAACGGTGGTAAGCATGTTGGTTTTCTTTTAGTGGGTGCGACCTCAGCGCTTCTCCACAAGTGTGATGTTCAACCAGTCTCTCCAAACATTTCAGAAAAAACGTAGTCAACTTTCCTAGGCTTCGGTATAAAGACTGTCTTAATCTTCTGCCAAGGGGTAAGCACATAGCCCAGAGTAAGACATGCTAGAAAAGTATTTCTTAGCAGTCGCTCTACGTTCTTTATACCTTCCTTTTGCATCGCTAAATAGTTGCCAATCATACCAGGTGATTTGAAGTGTTCAAAGGACAGTATACCAGCTATCACTCCTTCACATTTTCATTGGTAACCGACGCTCTTGCCGTCTTCCAATTCCTCTTACGACACTTTCGTATTGAAAGATTTGCAGGAACCGCTAACTGTCCCCTTCCACTTCTGTCACTTATTGTCCCGGATGGAGTACTTCCAACAGAGGCTATACAGATTCGACTCTGAAGTTCGTGAAAATTCCATCGGGTTTTCTAAGAGAGTGCAACTTGGTCGAATCTACATAGCCGTGAAAACTCTCTTTCGCTATCCAGTTCCTCATAGTTTGTTCTAAAGAAGTCTCGTTTCGAGCACTTAACGATTCTCTTATATTCGCGTTATGAGTTGCGGAATTTTAACCGGTGTTGATTTTTATTGCCTTTATACTATTCAGAATTCATCTAGTTGATTTCCTAAATTTATGCAGTTCTCGGTTCCACCAAGGAACCGTTTTGCGGCGTTTGCTTCTTCAGAGCACTCTATAAGTGCGCGATTCAGGATTTCCAACTAGCCTTCTATTGCCAAAGGAATTTTTAGTAGCCTGGAACTGTATTTTGTTGCAAAGAAGTTCATTAAACTTGTAGGATTCCGTTTTTGTATTATAGCTTTTTTGCCTGCAATAGTCACATTGATTTTAAGTACCGGCGGTCTGACAATGAGACTCCCTCCAGCACCCCCTAGTCTGTACTCAACTCTAGCATCTTTGAAGAGCAGATTATTAGACCAATTACTTTACTTCTTCTTGACTCCGCGAACGTAGCGGCGCACCCTACATTCGCAGTCAGGAGACTAGCTGAAGTGGTGAAATCAAATAGCTTCTCTCCTCCAGGGTTACATTTATAATAATAATCGTTGACGCAACAATCCATATTGCATCAGGGCCTTGAAGTGTGATAGAGCACTTCATTCAAAACCGTAACGGTACACTACAGAATTACAACCCTGTAGAACACAATGTGGGTGTGATTTGACTTAGGTACTCATTCACAGCTGAGTCGACTGGTGTCCGACGGCAATCACGATACAAATCCCACTGCCATTAGTGAGATTTGAACCGCGAACTTCCGTACGAGAGCCTTGTGCTCTAACCACTCAGCTATCCGGACACGCAAGGGTTGCATTTGCTACTCCCAAAACAAATATGTTAAGCATTCGCATCGCAATCTATGAAGAGTTCGAAACCACTTGATTTTTTATACACTACCAGATACCTTAATTGTTGTATCGACGAGGGACACAAAAAATCATAGGGTTGGTAAGCAGAGGAAACTAAGATATTTTTCCTCTCGCCATTAATGTGGTATTCTAAGATGATCGTAACTAGGTCCTGGGAACAGAATGGTCTCAGTAGTTGCCTATATTTTATTTTATTTAATTTTCTTCCTTTCATCACTTAGCTGATCCAATACCACATATTTCACCATAAACATACAAGGACAGTCCTGTAGCTTTGTTAGCCTTCTTGCCAGCAGAAGCGAAGAGGCTTTGGCATGTTGCAGTATTCATATTATTATCCACAAAGTTTATCATCTCATCTCTCCTGGTTCGCGGTGTCCGCGCCGCTTTGGTTTCACAAAGTCACATCAAGCCATTTCCGTTCATGTCTCTGGGATAACTTCCTACCCCATAGAAGTATTGTTATAAGTCATAATATAATGCACAATTTGAAGGTAATCCAAGGTAGAAGATCAGAACTTTGTATTTCACGTAAGTTGGATTGTTCTTCCCATAATGTCAATATCGTCAACGTAGGCCAGTAGTTAGTGGACTTGAAGATGATGGTGCCTCTTGCATTAACATCTGCATCGCGGATCACTTTTTCCAGGGCCTGGTCAAAGAGGACGCATGATAGCGCATCCTCTTGTCTTAAACCGTTGTAGATATTGAATGGTCTCAAAAGTGATCCTGCTGCACATTGGTCAGGGTCAGCCTAATCAGTCTTATCAATTTCGTCGGGATACCGAATTCTCTCATAGCCGTGTACAGTTTTACCCTCGCTATGCTATCGTAAACATCCTTAAAGTTGATGAAAAGATGGTTTACCTGATGTCCATATTCCAACAGTTTTTTCACCGCTTGCAGCAGAGAGAAAATCTGATCTGTTGCTGATTTGCCTGGAGTGAAGCCTCTTTGGTATGGGCCAATGATGTTCTGGGCATATGGGGCTATCCTGCCTGGCAACATAGCGCAGAATATCTTATAGATGGTACTCAACAACGTGATAACTCTATAATTGCTGCACTGTGTGATATCTCCTTTTTAAGGTTTTGTGTGAAACAAAACCTTATTAGAATCGAGTCGATGTCTGTCTGTCCGTCTGTCTGTCTGTCCGTTTGTCTGTCTGTCTGTCACAGCCGATTTATTCGGAAACGGCTAGATCGATTATCACGAAAATTGGTAAGAATATGTGATCTGTTGTTCCCCTTAAATGCAACAACTGGCGCCATTTTGTGTTAAGTTTAAGGGGGGCTCCCCATACATGTGAAAGGAGGCTGCAAAATTTTTTTTCACAGAATGTGCCCATATGGAGTATCAAACGAAAGGGTTCAATTTTCGAAACTGGTTCCATATTTGATGTTAGGTGAAACAGGGGAGTGAGGGCCCAAAAAGTCGAACAGGTCTCGTTTTCAGAACCTATCCAACCCAAAAATGTGAAAAAAATTACAGCGGTGCATCTCTACTAAATCTAGGCCTCAAAATACATCCGGTTCCGATATCTGCACAATTAAAGTTAATAATAGTATATTTTCACATCTTAGAAATTTACCCGGCATTGTATTATTATGTATGACTGGATGTACAATGACCAGTGGACAGATATTTCTTACGTTTGGTACTTTAATCATAGATTGTTACTTATATATATTTCTACATGTGATGAAGAAATTAAGTCGCTAATTGTTATTGGTAATTCTTCTTTTTTTACAATTGTGAGGACTTCTTCGTCCGTTAGAATAACAGGATTAATAACATTTTATTGGGCTAAAGCAACCGAGTATAAAATATTATAGGTGCATAGGTGTAACCGAGAATATAATGCACAAGTTGGTCAAGTTTGAAGAAAATCCAACTATTATAGGAGGTGAAACTTTACCATTTTTTGTGAATTTCGTACACTCTAAAACCTGTATGACGTCATATCACATTTCAATTCATCAATAGCATAACGAAATGAATTCTTATGAATGGGGTCGCAAAAAATTATTGTATGTAGGTATATAGTATATGCGTGCTAATGAAGTACGAGTGTCTAATTCAAATAGATATATTTGTACATTAAACCACCCGTATCTAATATACGTACTATATGTGTACATATATATGCTTTTGTACACGAAGTAAATCCGAAATATGGATACAATCAATTTATATACGTGCATATATATGTACAGTATTCGGAAATAGACAGTTTGTTTGGGTGGTGGGTGAGCGTAATATCTATGCTTGTAATAAGTACGTATGTCTCGTAGTTTGGAAAAATATGAAGGATTATGTTGGATTTGTAGCTATATAGGAATAGAAAAATGTGCGTTGAAATTTCTTACATAAGATGAACACAAAACCTTTATACCCGAAGCGCGAGCTTCCGATATTCCGACTTGTTTATGTATGGGACAGGGAATGCCTTGTTGCAAGTCATCAGGCATTAATTCTCTGTGCCCCCACAGTATCAATTGATAAACCGATTGGTGTAGTTTGCTCATCCTCCACTTCCACAATCATTGCCGACATTTGGAGCAGTTCCACCAGTCAGCGCAACTGAAGTCGAGGAGGCAATAAAACAAATGAAATCGGGGAAAGCAACAGGACCTGACGACATCGCATCTGAGCTCTGGAAAGCGAAGAGCTGGGACCCAACACCGTGGCTGAGTGAATTCTTTAACCGGGTTATTCAGGAAGGAAGAACACCATCTGACTGGCAAGAAAGTACCACTGTTCCAATATGGAAAAAGAAAGGTAGTCCAGCAGAATGTTCAAATTACCGTCCGATCCGGTTACTTTCCCATACCATGAAGATTTTTGAACGCATTCTTGACAACCGTATTCGCGAAATCGTTGAAATAACCGTGAATCAAGCCGGATTTGTCAAGAACTGCGGAACTACTGACGCAATACACGCTGCGCGGTTACTCATGGAGAAACACCGTGAGAAGCATCGCCCTCTTTACATTGCCTTTTTAGATCTAGAGAAAGCGTTTGACCGTGTACCACACGAACTCATCTGGTATGCTTTACGACAACACTTCGTGCCAGAAGAACTCGTGCGCTGGGTTCAATTGCTCTACCACGATCCGAAAAGTAAAGTTCGAAGTATGGCGGGTGTATCAAAACCGCTTCGTGTCTCTGTTGGAGTTCATCAAGGAAGTGCCCTCTCACCACTCCTCTTTGTCCTTGTTATGGACACCGTCACACGGGATATCCAACGTCCAGCGCCCTACACACTGCTTTATGCAGATGATGTTTTCCTAGCATCTGATAGCAAAAATGATCTCGAGCAACTTGTTCAAAAATGGAATGATCGTCTCATGCAACACGGTCTCAGATTGAATTTAAACAAAACTGAATTTTTGACGACCGATCCCCATGAAACAGGCACAATCACTGTCAGCGGCAGTGATCTGCCCAGATCTGAGCGATTTAAATACCTCGGGTCAACGCTATCAGCCAATGGAGAACTGCGTTATGAAATTGCTTCACGCATTAACGCAACCTGGATGAAGTGGCGTTCCACAACTGGTGTCCTTTGTGATCGACGTATCAACGAACGTCTCAAATCTAAAATTTACCGCAATGTTGTCCGTCCAGTCGCTCTCTATGGTTCTGAGTGTTGGCCGACCATAAAAGACAATGAACGGCGTCTCGCGGTAATGGAGACGAAGATGCTACGTTGGACTAGTGGCGTCACACGTTTAGATCACATCCGAAATGAGGATATCCGCGATCGTTATGGGGTTGCACCGATCGTGGAAAAGTTGCGAGAGAGGCGTCTTCGATGGTATGGTCACGCAATTCGTGCAAACGAGAATTCACTTGCAAAGATTGGTCTGAACATCGAAGTCGATGGTAAACGACCAAAAGGCAGACCTAAGCAATGGTGGCTTGATACGCTGGATGGGGATTTGAAAGCCTCAAAATTGCACCCAGATCAGGCATTCGATAGAGCCAAATGGCGAAGCCGATCACGACGAGCCGACCCCGCTTGTGAACGGGACAAAGGCTGAAGAAAAAGAAGAGGTTGCCTCCATATTTAACCAGTTCGGCTATAATGCCATCGGCTCCTGGCGACTGGGTTTTAAGCCGATGAATTGCACGGACTGTTCTTTCCATGCTTGGTGGTGACAATTTTGTCCGTCGTCTTCAGTTGGCGGGACCTCCAACTCGCCGACATTCTGGTTGTTGAGCAGTTCATCAAAGCACTCAACCCATCGCTCCAATATTCCTATTCTGTTAGAAACAAGATTTCCCTCTTATTCCCAGCAGGATGAGCATCGAGGCGCATAAGACTTCATCCTGCTGATTTGTTGGTAAAACTTGCGCACCTGGTGCGGTTGCTCTCTGTACTTCTTAAGTTCACAGAATTGTTGGTTCTCCCAGGTCTCCTTTTTCCGCCTGTGAAGTCACTTCTCCGCTGGACACAGTTCGTGATAGGCCTTTGCGCGTCCCGACGTTTTTCGAGGGTGCAGCATTGCCCGGTATGCAGTGTTCTTCCGTTCCGTTGCTAGCTTATATTCATCCTCGAACCAGTCGTTCCGACTTTTCTTGCTGCTGGGGCTATGTATATTTGTGGCCGTATCCATGATAATGCTCTTCAGGTGATTGTGAAGATCATCTCCAGGACATCTGTTGACTACGGTTATTTTGGCATCCAATTCCCCCTTATAGGTGTTAAGAAATGCTTTGTTGTGGATGGCTTCAGTATTCACTCTTACCTGATTGTCAGAGGGGACTTTAGGCGGTGTTATAACTCGAACTTGTAGCACTATCCTAATTAGATAGTGATCCTTGTCTATATTGGTCCCCCTATCATTGAGGCTGAGAGGTGACAGCGTTCAATCACCACGTGGTCAATTTGGTTGTTCCGTCTGAAGAGGCCGATGTATGTTTGTAGACCCCGCACACCAGGTACTTACAACAACCGCTTCGTGGGATAGTTCTAAATGAATAATCGACCGTCCGTTATCATTGGAATTCTTATGTAAGTTATGGGAGCCGACATATCACTGAAATACGGGCTCCGTTCCTACTTGACTGATAAAATCGCCAAGTATCATATAATATGATTTTGATATCATACTTGGACAGACTTCAAGAATCAACCATTATGACATCGGGCTGGACAAATGTTTACGTATGCTCACGATATTAATAAATAGATGGTAAAAAATTCGCATTTTTATCTTTGTTCAAAAACAAAAAATTCCCAAAAATGCAAGAAACGACCATCACACGGGATGACTCTCTTATGGATCTTTCTGGTTCCGATATTATCGGGGATAAAGTATTTTAAAACAGGCGTTAAGAAGGGTTAAATGCTTCCGGAATGACGAACCAAGTCTTCTTCTCATATTTTTTTTGAGTATAAAAATCAACAGAGAACTTTTATTGTCAAATTTGTCCAAAAAACAAACAGGTTTATAATCCGTTCGAATGATAATCAATTAATTTTGGTTTGCTGGTTTGGAAATTGCTAACGACTATTGGATACACAAAAATATGAATTAATCATGGCCAAAATTAATATTTACAGATGCATTTACAGTCTTCCTTTCTTGATTTACATGGAAGGAATGATGATGATGTTTTTTATATTTTGTGGAGGTTCTTATATTACCGAAGGTAATTTCTCTGTAAAGTATGGAGTGTCCTACCTGTTCGCAGAGCACATTTGGCAAGAATAAGATCTCGTTCGAGATCAACGTCTTTAGATGTTCAAGAAATTACACACAGCAATTTATTAGCAATGAAAACTCCAACCAACCGTCACTATTCACAACGTGTTCCTAATTATCGTTCATTCCGCGGGTGCTTTGGTTACCGCCGTCAGTTCACAATTAAAGCCCCGTGGAACAAATTGTGTTTGGAACAACACCTGCCATTTCCCATTTCCAATTGTTCTAAGAGCGTCTCTCATATTTTCTTTCACACACTGTTTGTTTTTCTTCCTGTATTTCTAGATACGACATTTGCCGACGAATGTCAAGTGGAGGAGAATCGTCAAAACTTCGCCGAGCACAGCGCTTCGAGCAACCATAGAACGAACTGTCAGAGAAATCCAATTCAGTGTTTTATATTTTCGTTATCGGCGAGTTGCGGAAATTTCTTTAGATTATTCTAGATTTTGTAGTTTCTCGTTGTGCAAATAATCGATGCTTGCCCGTTAGATTTCCAAACTCGCCAAGTTTCAGGATTGAGTGTTTGTTGTGTTTTTGTGATTAATCGAAAGAACTTGGCATTTCAGTGAGTGTTCGTCTGTCGCCGTAATCGTGGTCTGTTTCCCATCTAGAACTTCACAATAATATTACAATGCTGTTTTTATTATTGCCGTCTTGCGTGCGTCGTTGAGCGAAGTAAACAGTTTTTCGAGGCCGACCTTCAGCGTTCGCCAAAAAACCTTTGCAGCCGCCACAGTCGCCGCCGCCGCCTCGAACAAAGAAGCAATTCGACCCGGGCAAGATGGATATCGTGGGGCTGATCCGATCGTCATATAGGGACTATGGCACTGTCATATCAGATGCCTGGATCCAGTATATCTCGTCAGGATTTAAGGAAGGCGTAAGTGAATATCTAGTGTTTAATGAAGCAAAAGTTCTCAGTGTCAGGTTCATTGACATACCCTGACTTTTCAACTTCCGGGTCGAATACTTCCTAAAACGTGAGCTTCCATCTATACGGCAAAGGATCATGAGGTGAAAAGCCATAGCGCAGGTGGTTTAGGACTTGCGTAACGCAAGTGGATGGCGTAGACACTTGCTAATAGTGACCTTCGTTGAGTTGTTTACGCTGTGCAACAATTTAATGGCACTATCGAACTAAGATTGATCAAGGCCAAACAAGCCATCAAAGTTGATAATTTTCCCTAGCGACTGCAAATTCTCAATAATCCATGCTTTTTTTCCATTCCAATTTTCTTCTGCTTGATTTGTGCCTGCTACTCTGATCCGATGGCTGATTAGTGAAATGCAAACAATCAGAATACGCAAGTCATTGTACTTTCAATGAGCTAATTTTTGATAACGACTACAGGTCATCGATGATTAACTGCGTTACCTTAGTAGAGACTTTTTCTTAGGCAACTTAATTATAATTGGGCCTCGCCATATTTTCAAGTCACTAGTATTTATGTCGACTTGCAGCACAAATGCAATTATACCTCCATCAAATTTTCATAATCTTTTCTCCAATAAATCTCATCAATTAATTATTTAATGAACTTGCTTTCAATGTGTTATTCAAGTAAAGTGATAGGTTTGAGGCAGAGGGCAACATGTGTTTCAATTCGTAATCATATTCTTTGGCTCTAGCAAGTTCCCTGGATCAATGGGCCTTCATGGCAGGCAGCGTCTCAAATGTGAATAGAAGTGTGGCCCAACTTTACTTAGATTTTATGCACAGAAAGTGGCAGATCGATGCAGCTTCGCCACAATTCCATGTTTCTGCATTAAAGGAAAGGTTAGCGATTATCAACCTTACGTTTAATTCCATTTCCAAAGTCATCGAAAGCCATTCATTGAGGCTTTGAGGCATTGTCAATCTTATGCTTGGATTGTTGTAAGTGGCTTCTGCTAGTTCAGATACCTTTTCGAGGTACCTTGACCAAGAATTCATTGACGAAGCGTTGAGGTTATCTGTAGATTCACTTTTCTCAAATTTCCATAACTCCAATAATAATCGTTGTCGCGACAATCCAATTGGACCTGGTTTTTGAAGCGTGTTAGAACACTTCATTTGAGGCTGAAATGGTACACTACAGGACTATGGTACGGCCACACGTGAATATTACTCTGATTTGACTCAGGTACACACCAATGCACAGCTGTCTACTAGTCTACTAATATCCGAGATCCAGTTACGATGTAAACCTTTCTCCCATCAATAAGCCTAGCCTAGCGCTCTAATCGCTAAGGCTTCCTAACAAAATCCAATCGATCACTTCAAACCTTGAGCAATAACAAGACTCTTTCAAAAAAAGGTATCTTGCGGCTCACCACGACTGAGGTGCAGGGCAATGTATCTAAATCCAGAATTCGTTAACCATATTGAAAATTGCCTTCTGGTAATGATGAACAAATTTGTAAGATTCAGTGGAAAAACAGCTTATCCAAAAGGTGTGATAAAGAAAAGACAAAATCGGTTTAGGCAAATGTCTGCGTCTGCCTCAGACATCAGACAGTCAAATGTCTGCCTCAGATAAAGGTTTGCTTTAGACAAATAGATGTGTTTGTTTTAGACAAGCGAGAGCAAAATCCCTGTGTCTACATTGGACAAATATCTATTTCAAACAAAATTTGTGCCAAAGCAACGTCTGTCGGCCTCAGACAACTGATGGATAAATGCTTTGATGTGTGTCAAATAGCGGAGTGGAAATCTTTAAAGACCCTGGCCTGAACTCGCCAGTGTGGGCAATTTTTACTCAGTAAAACCACCCTCGATGGACAAATGTCTGGGTCAGTGTCAGATAACGGAGGTGGAAATCTCTAAAAAACGCTGGCCTGGATTCACCAGTGGGTCGAATTTTTACTCACTAAAACACACCTCTCCCCCGTCCTGTAGAAGCACCGTCAGGTATTATATCACGGGGCGGAGTTAGTTCACTTTAGCTAGGTGCCCTCTCGTCTATGCAGATCACCTTTAATTGCTGCGATAAAAGAGGCATGGACTCTAGGTTACATATGTTTGCCATCTCGTATGCCAAGACATTAATCAGCACCATCCCCGATATATTAATGTCGCGTCAACTGACGTAACCCTGAAGGCAGAACATACCTTAGGGCATTTTTTCTGGAAACCGCACTCAACTGAAGTGCGTTACATATAACATACAGCACTATTCCCCAAATAGTCCAGTCATTAAAGCCGAAAACCGGGTGCAACCTCCGAATTCGCGGGTAGAGAATGGCATAAGAAACAAGATATGTTGCCGATGTGCGCCTCCCCCTTCTCTGCTCCGTTATAATATGTAAAACTTCAAGCTAGTTCTCCAGCAGGACAAGGGGGATTGATTAAAGTAGCTCGACTCGGAGGCAAACGTACGGGGACGAAGACAGCACTGGATTGGAATTTGTGGAGGAAAAGACGGAAGCGGTTCTCACCACCAAACACCTAAAGAGAAATTACACTTGCATTAGAATCATCTTTTCCGAAAAAGCACCCATCACGAGTAGGAGTTAGCAAGATATATGCCAAATGCAAGAGGATCGCGGTATACTTGCAGGAAAATCGGTTTTAGCAGTCAAGACGAAAAAACACAACAGAAATATTGAATATGACTCTTATGAACATATGGAAATTTAGTATACAATTTTTTTTGCTAAAAATACTGGGAGTCCTGAGTCCACTTGATGGCGGAACGGACCACTTTGTAGTCCACTAGTTTTTGGTCCGGTCGGTCATCAAGTGGAGGCGGATATAGGACTCCCAGCATCCTCAACAAAAAAATTCACTTCGGCCTGGTGTAGGTTTGAACTTAGGACGGATTTCACTTCAATATTGTTCGGACTCATGTCGTGTTTGTGATTATATATAAATAGAGCGATTACAACCTGTCGTCACTTTCGGTCACGTTGCTTCTAGGGCAGAGATAAGGCAGCGTCTGATGAGTTCAAGATTTTTTCTTTTCTTAATATAAAAATATGTCGAGGACCGGATCAAGCAATAGCATATATATTGAAGATTATATCGATTTTAAAAAATAATAAAAGTGGCCTCATTATATTAGGTTTCAAATGACATCTAGAAATGGTAGGCTTAATTATGGAAAATTTAGGAATATTCCCCATTGAATATGAAAAACGTGGCTTTGTTATAAAGAAAATTCACTGAAATATGGTAGTTCTAGTGTTTTGGCGCATTAATTTTCCATTGTTTACATCCAAAATAACAAATTAACGAATTTGATCCATATCAAATCGTTTTCTCCCATTAAATTCCCAAATTTTCCATGATAAATGCCATCATTTTTAGATGTCATTTGAAAGCTAACATAATGAGGCAACTTTTATTAACGCGTAACTCCCGCCGCGCTCGAACGTGTGCAAGACTTTCCCGTCTCCAAAAATGTCTATGAATGTACCGGGAGTTGAACTTCCTATGTATAGTCTTGTTGGTAAAATCCCTGTAGTTACCTTTCAACGATTTGAAATTTTTATTTACTGATAATATTTGTAACTCCGAAAGTTCGGATTACTAGTGCATTACACTACCCTCATTGACCATCAAAAATTTATACATGATATTCACATTGATTCTTGGCAAATTTCTGGAAACTGCCCTTGTAAAAACTTCATCGGGCTTTTGACACATATTTTATGCTCAACTGACCTTACTTTAATTAATATTTTGCAATAAACCCCCGTCAAAATCCATTGTTCAATTGCGGTGAATGAGAATTTTGCCAATGTGACGTAACACGTTGCCCGTGTCCATGAAATCTTTTTCGTGAATTTCGAAACACTCTATGGTCTGACGAACAAAAACATCTGGATTTTGCTAAAAAAATCACAATTTGTTAACCTTGGCTTGATATAGATGCTTGTTGACCAGTTTGAGAGAGATGAATCGAATTTAAATCAGCAACATCTAATTTCCTTATATCTCTTATGTGCTTCATCAATCTTACGTTCTTCCTGGAAACCATGTGGTTATTTAGGACGATATGTGCCGGTACCTATGACCTAAAAATCGTTGCACCCATTTTTCCGCCAACTCTGCTTTCTTAAGGGGTTCCGAAAAACATGTTCCCACGTTCTCTGGTTTGTCCGTGGTATACTTTCCTGTAATCTACGTATAAAGTTTCCTACATATCGGACTTGGCCATTTGATCGATTGCATGATTGATCGATCTTAGAATGATTTTGACTTGACTCAAGACGACGTAGAAACTATATCTCTCCAGTTTTCGTTTCACCGAAAGGGCTAATTCGTTGAATTCCATAGCTATTCTCCGTCTGGACTGTTGATCCGGAGTCAGCTTGGTGATCAGTTGCGATTGGAGCGTCCTCTTTCGTTGTTGATCAAGCTAATGATGTTGTCGATGCATCCATTTAATCTGGCGATCTCAAAAGTATGCTTCGTCTCTTTCACAACTCCCTCCGAGGAAATGGGAAGAGTTAGCATCCGGTAAACCATGTGGCTGAAAGAGGCTACTTTGTGCTGATGAGCGAAATTCGAAGTCCTGGGGCTAACTCGTTTGGTGTCCGACGATTTCCTATAGATTTCCAGGTTTTATTTCTTTTGTTTCATCCTCAATAGCAGATGCAAGAAAGGTAATTGAGCTTCCTTTTCCATCTCCAGGGTGAACTCGGTACTGGGGTGCAGTTTATTGAGTAAGTCGATTTTTTTTCCAAATCGTTTTTCTTGATGATAGCGTAGACATCAGCATACGATTTTTTTAATATCCTCAATCGTGAGGTTTTTCCAAACTATTTTGGTATAAACCTTTAGCACTTAACTAGCCACTTTTATTGTTGCCTGACCTCACAAGAGTCCTCCGTGTTCTACGTTTTCATTAGTATTTGAAGTTGAAGAAACTGGACTTTTGATATACAATGTTCTCATAGGCCTGCTTGAATCGTTCAAAGGTTTTACTCGCCTCAAGTATAATACAAAACTTAATGATATAATGTTGAAGCAAATTTTGTGACAGAACCAAAATACTATTCAAAAATTACGTTCAAATTTGGAAAAATCAATTAGTTTTTATACTAGACGACCATTGCATCTGGTTAGAAAAAACATGATAGCCAGCAAGTAATAATCAACACCCTTTTAATGCCGTGTTTATCCAAAAGCTCGACTATTGTAAGAGCGACCTAAGATGTCGTATAATCATGATGCAATAAAATTTCGTTCGTTGATGTCCCTTTACGTCCGTTTGGAACAGGCGGCATGACTGTCTGACCACGAGGGGCTTCATGTTGATAGAAAAGTTTATGGGAATCAAAGAAAATTATCATCATTATCTGACCGGCACTGCGACCATAAGCCATTTTAACTACCGGAAGTAAGAACTGTAAAAGTATTGCGAAAACTGTCTCACACCTTCAATCGTCTTGAAACTGCAGGTATAGCTAAAATAATGCTGAACATGATGATGATGATTACCACCTTCTCGAACCTAATTTTCTTCCCTACAACCTTTATCATTACTTTTTGAACAGCCCTCGCACTAATGCAGGTTTTCTCAGAAAGCGGCTATGATCCAAATGAAATTGATTCAACTACATTATCAGTTCATAGCTTCTATTAAAATTGCTATTTGCATTACTGTAAAGCGTTTGTATCGTCCAAAGACTTCGATGACACTTAATATGCTACATTTGGAAAACATTTTCTTATGGTAGCCGTAGTTATCCTTCTCCGAATCGCACCCATATCGAAGTACAGGGAAAAAATTGTTACCTACAAATTTCAGACAAATTGTGCTACGCGACATTTTACCACATGAAATGTCGCCGTTTTATGAACTCTCGTGAAACCATTGAACAACTCCATAGGAGTAGTCTCAGTTTCTCATAGATAGGCTATGAAAATCGTGTTCACTGCTACAGTCATATATAATTTTTCAATGAAAATTTGGAGAAATCTGTCGTAATATTAATTAACCCCTCAAAAGATATGAAAAGTATTTTAACAATATCAATATTTTCACAGGCACTATGGTCAATGACAATCGCAATTCTGATAATAATAATCATTTCAACTTTATACGGATGGCGTCGCTGGAACGAACGAGTTCTTCGAACATCTATGTTGCTTGTGGATAGATCAGCGGCAGATTCAGCTCGCCTTCGATTTCGCAAACGCGATAAAATGCTTTTCTACGGTCGACGTATGCTTCGTAAAGTGAAAACTGTATCGGGGCAGGTATATGGTGGTCAAGGACGCAAAAGGAAAGCAGTTATGCGTTTTGCTAAGAAAATTTTACAATTGCGTAAAGATACAATTCCCATGCAATTGAAAACAGTCGAACCACCTGCTGAATACCTCGAGGAGACTGTCGAAGGAAGCGATCGTGTGCCTCCCGACGCACTGTATATGTTACAGGGAATACGCATATTTGGACATTTCGAAAAACCCATATTTTTAAGACTGTGTAAACATACGGAAGTTATAAATTTAGAAGCTAATCAATTTTTATTTAAAATTAGTAAGTGAATCTTTGTTAAATTATTGAGAATGAGCATTCACTGATATTTTTCGATTCAGACGATCCCGATGACAGTTTATTTATTGTCCAGTCAGGTGTGATTAACGTTTTTATAAGCAATGCAGATGGGAGCACGTTATCTTTGAAAACCGTAAAGAAAGGTGAAACTGTGACATCACTTCTCAGCTTTATTGATGTTTTATCGGTAAGATGATGGAGGAAATATTAACACAAGACACAATCCACAAAAAGTAGTTATTATAAAAAAATTCCATTTGTAGGGTAACCCAAGTTTTTATAAAACCGTGACTGCCAAAGCCATCGAAGACTCCCAAGTTATCCGTTTACCGATGAATGCATTCAAACCTGTATTTGATGAAAATCCGGATATAATGATTCGTGTTCTTCAAGTCATAATGGTTCGCCTACAACGTGTGACCCTAACAGCTCTTAGAAACTATTTAGGACTACATTCCGAACTGTTTCAAAGTGGCTATCGCCAGAAAAAGATGCAGCCTACAAATACCAAAATATCTCCTAGTCATAGAAAAGGCCAACCAGATATCAATGTTCCACACTCATTAGCGGATGCAGTTCGTCCTGATATGCTAGCCGACCTTTCAGAACATGCACCACCTTCAATCGCCTCTCTATCTACCCGAAAGCAATCAATAAATACTCTCGATCAAATCGATACGAAACTTATTTTCAGCTCAGCAATTGAGAGTTTACTCAAAGAATTGGGATTAGACGACAGCGATAGATACTTACTGGACGAAAATGTGGAAATTGCAGAATTCGAGCCAGGCGTTACACTTATTGCAGAAGGAAATTCTGAGGTAAGCAGCGACATGAGAAATGAATTCAACTAATCGAGATGTAAATTTTTACTTTTTTAGGACGTATGCCTGTATTATGTGCTATCTGGGAGTTTATCTGTACTCCAACATACGGGCGAAATCCCTGGAATTAAGAAAACCGACCGCAATGAGCTGCATGTTTTCTCCGTGTACCCTGGGGAGCTAGTGGGCGAGCTTGCTGTCTTAACAGGAGAGGCTAGCTCGTATACTATACGAGCGAAACACCATACTCGAGTTTCGTTTATTCGTCGTGATATCATATATAATAAGTAGGTATTCAAATAAGGTTGGAGGAAACAACTATATCTTTTCGTTCACTTCAAATATTTAATAAATAAGATTTGTTGCATAGAATATTAATTGCGTTACAGAATTATGCGGGAACGACCGAATATCATCTTAGAGTTAGCAAACAGTGCTATACGCCGCATCTCGCCATTAGTTCGCCAGTGCGATTACGCCCTTGACTGGATATTCCTAGAGTCTGGACGAGCCGTTTATAGACAAGATGAAAATAGCGATAGTACTTACATAGTGTTAAGTGGTCGTATGCGATCAGTGATTACGCAAGCAAGTGGTAAGAAGGAGATAGTTGGAGAGTACGGCAAAGGGGATTTAGTTGGAATTGTGAGTAACATCGTAGCATGGTTTGCTTTTTAAATATAAATCTAAACAAAGATCACATTTTCCGTTCTACATACGCTTCTTCATCACATTCAATGATATTTTGAGTTCAATCTATTTACCTAGTGATTTTATTCATTCGTCCAAAATCTCATTTCAGGTTGAAATGATAACATCAACTTCCCGCACGACAACTGTAATGGCTGTACGTGATTCTGAAATTGCAAAACTCCCAGAGGGATTGTTTAATGCTATAAAACTACGTTATCCAATAGTTGTAACAAAATTGATTAGTCTATTAAGCCACCGAATTTTGGGTAGCATGCAATCAAAGCCCGGCGCTACAACGCTTGAAGCAAACCCAGTCACACATAAATTTTCCACTGTAGCATTGGTTCCAGTTGGCGACGATGTTCCACTTACTGCTTTCACTTATGAACTGTATCATTCGCTATGTGCCATTGGTAAGTAACTATTTGAAACAATTTGTGCACATTTCAATAATGATTTTCCAATCATAGGACCTACATTACGTCTCACATCTGACGTAGTGCGTAAGGCATTAGGACCAACCATATTGGAATCCCAAAACGAGTACCGATTAACATCGTGGTTGGCTCAACAGGAGGATAGGAACATAATTACATTGTATCAGTGCGATAATGCTCTTAGCGCTTGGACACAACGTTGTATGCGTCAAGCTGACGTTATTTTGATTGTAGGAATTGGTGATAGAAGCACGAGCGTAGGCAAATTCGAAAGGGAAATTGACAGATTGGCGATGCGAACACAGAAAGAACTTGTTTTGTTACATCCAGAAGCAACAAACGCGAAACCACATAACACGATACTATGGTTGAACATGCGCCCATGGGTCACAAATCACCATCATATACAGTGTCCGAAACGAATGTTTACGCGTAAGAGTCAGTACCGAATTGTAAGTTGAACCAATCGATCTGAATTCCACTTATTTCTACTGAATTTCAGTTTAATTTGGACACCCTTTTCCACCCATTTCTTCTTTCCTTTCCACTAGAACGATCTTTACAGTCGAGTGCTGATGTCCGAGCCTAACATGCATTCGGACTTTTCGAGATTGGCCCGGTGGCTTACTGGTAATTCAGTCGGATTAGTTTTGGGAGGTGGTGGCGCTCGCGGAGCAGCTCATATAGGAATGATTAAAGCAATGCAAGAGGCTGGTATTCCCATTGACATGGTCGGAGGAGTGAGTATCGGAGCATTCATGGGGGCATTGTGGTGTGCAGAGAGAAACATTACAACAGTTACACAGAAGGCCAGAGAGTGGTCAAAGGTAAGTTTGATTGTGTGTTTTGTGAAAGCTTTTTTTTGTTTTGGGTTCAATAAAAGCTTTGAATTTTATTCCGGTATGGCTTCAAAATACAAAGGAAAAATAAATATTGTTTATAATTCGTCCACATATTAGGAGATAAATGTTTTGAGGTAACGGAAGTTTTTTGCCAAAATCAACAAAAAGTTCACAATATTAAAGTGTCATTACATTTTGTTCGTTATTAATTTTGTAATGACCTTTCTTCTTGACTTCGCTTGCTGCATGGATTAAGCCAATATTCGGTATCGTTCCATGCAAAACGCTTCCCATCATCTCGTCAGCATAGTATACGCTGAAATCACGAATGGGCGTATTCTCCTTATTTTTCGAATGACTTTCTAACCAGAAATCCCTTTCACTACCGCGTCAGAAGGAAAATTAAATGATAACAAGAAAGAATAAATTCTTTTGATCTGACTTCAAGTTGAATTGTATCTAACCTCGGAACCATAAATATTTAATTCACTTGTCTTTTTACGCACAATAAACCTGAGAATGCTTTTGATCAAATTTTATAATAGTGGGTACAGATTATTTTGAGATGAAACATTACAAGGGAAATAAATAAGATAGCAAAACGACTAAAAGCTTTAATTCAAATTGTATGCACTTTATTTGAGTGCATATCAAGACGCTTTTTGGGACTTTTCTCCATGTGACCTTTTTCAGCGACTCATTAGGATTTGGAGTACTGTCTTTTTTAGAAGATCTGGATCAGGCAAATATCTAAAAATTGGTTCGGTTGCCTCCTTGATAACCTAGACTATATGCGTATGTGCATCATGCTTATACGATTTAGTAGGGGACTTTGTCTGTAGGTGCTTGGTCCAATCTGCATCGCACAATGTGTTCAAACGAACAAAAAATTTGTTCAGGTAACTATTTTCATGGATTCTGTATCTCACATGCTCCTCCTCCAAGTCAACCAATAAATATCAGGAATCAAAGTATGAAAAATATCAAGAAACTGACCATTACTTTTTCTGTGAAGACACACGGAAATAAAATACTTTTTTGGGTTTTATTTATCACTGTTGTGTCCGGATAGAGCACAAGGCTGTCGTATGGAAGATCGCGGTTCAAAGCTCACTGCTGGCAGCGAGATTTGTATCGTGTTTTGACGTCAGATACCAGTCGACTCAGCTGTGAATGAGTACCTCGGGCGAGCGAAATGCTGACCACATTGCCTCCTATAGGGTACTGTAATCCTGTAGTGTACCGTTACGGTCTTAAATTAAGTGCTCTAACAGACTTCAACCTTCACCTTGCCATTGCACTTTGAACGTCGGCATGAAATTACCATATTTCAAAAGAAACATCGCATCAAAGATACCATTTGAAAGCATGAATTGTATTTCCGAACATGCTGTAAAAAATGCTGGGATTCCTGAGTAGGTCCAGCCATATAAGTTTCTTTTAAAAAAACAGCGATAGCGGAGTATGTATTGATTATTCGTGCGGGTGCAGACATATTCGAACTTATTCTTAACCGCTTTTAAATTTGGAAACACTATCGCTCGTTGGTACGGACTGTGATTAGATATGGGACGCAATTGGAACGTTGCAGGGATTTCTTAGTTCCGTCCTGGCGTACGAAGGCATGCGTACATATAAACAACTTTTTGTGCAGGAATAAGGCATAAGTACGGTTCTGTTTATGTGTTTTTCCCTAAACTGCTCGACGACGACTGAAATGCCGTCGCTGACGAAGAATTCACCTGATATGACGGTTATGTTTTGCCCGAGAAGTACCGTGGAAAGCGCTTCTGTCCGTGGCACACCAAGCCCGATTACAATTGAATCACAGTAATGATTTTAATAATATTGATTCTAGCTGTGATGCACGATGTTTTGATGGTGGCCGAAGCTCCAAAACACCTAAACTAGTGAAATCTGCGGTTATCGTTTCAGCGGTTGCATTGACAATTGTTATGATCAGCGGTCATAAAAGTCGTATGAAACGACATATCATATCATATATATAAATCCATGTGATCAATGAACTGGTCCACAATGTCAAGCTGAATGTGCTGGAAACTTGCGTCTGGTGCTAGAAAATGTAAATGTGCGTTTTTGACGTGTCTGTTGACCTTAGATGTTTGGCATGCTAAGCAAGTGTTGTAATTCTGACTGTCTCAGAATAGGAATTCTCCAAGATGATCCATGTCCATCCTGTAATGAGGAAGCGTGATCCAGGGAATATTTTCCATGTGAGTGCCCGGCTATGAACTCATTAGACATCAGATTTTTGGTGGTAATGTGCTCCAAATGCAGCGAATAGCATAACAATCACTAACGGAAATCCTACCATTCATAAACGAATCCGGAATATTCCGTTAGACGGGGAAATCGAGTATAATGGACCACTCGGATCTAAATGCTCAGAGGTTTTGCCTCTACCACCACCTCATACTCACACACATACAAATGTTGGAACTACCCTGCAATGCCTCTATTCATGCCTGGCCACAAGTATTTCCGGCGGAGCTATTTGATCGTCATACACCCACTTGGGTGTGAAATGGAACAGGGTAAAGACCTTGCGCCTAGGTGCAAAAGTCATGTTCGGACTGGTTATGTCTGCCTCTATGTCGCAGTAAATTATGTTGGTCTTGACAAGATGTAAACGAAGGGAAGTTTCCTGGCGCAGGATTTGCTATGATTCTGGGTCAGTGTACTGTGAGATGTAGTGCGCCGATTTAGTTTACCGATTTAGTGACCGCATTGATATGTCCGGATAGCTGAGTGGTTAGAGCACAAGGCTATCGTAGGGAAGGTCGCGGGTCAAATCTCACTGGTGGCAGTAGGATTTGTATCGTGATTTGACGTCGGATACCAGTCTACTCAGCTGTGAATGAGTACTTGAATCAAATCAGGGTAATAATCTCGGGCGAGCGCAATGCTGACCTCATTGCCTCCCACAGCATGCTTTAGTGTACCCGTTTTGAGAATGATGGGGTCCTAAGTCCGCATCAACTTAATGCTGGACCAGACCAAATGAGGAGCAACTTACTCCCTCTTTCCTGGTCCACGCACCCCTCGCTTAGGGCTTGCACCCAAACTTTTCAAAAAAGCAAGCGATGACAGCTTTACGGTTTCTTAGCCGCTACGGTCACGCTGCTCCCAGGGCAGAGGTGAGGCAGCGTCTGACGATTTGCCTCTGCCCTGGTAAGAAACCGTAAAGCCGTCATCGCTTGCTTTTTTGTAGTGTACCGTTTCGGTCTTGAATGAAGTGCTCTAACACACTTTAAGGCCCTGATCCAATATGGATTGTTGCGCCAACGATTATTATTATTATTGATATCTTCCGATCGTAGTACGGCGTCTATTATGATGTGTCGTGCGCCTTCGGAATGGACAATACTTGTGAAAAATTGCACAATATATTAGGAGTGTATGTCTGGGGGCCGCGTTGTCTTCGCGCCGATTGAAAGCGAAAATGAGCGGTCTGGGTTCTGTTCGTACCGTAGAAATCCTACTCTTCAAGATGTAGGGAAATATTTGAGAGGAGTTCTCTGCCATAAATACTTTATTTTTTTTTGCGCTCCGCTTAATTTCTACGAGTAAAACCCCAATACATTTGCGATCAAATTTTTGCTAAACTCAAAAGCAACTTACGCTTCCTTCATCCGTTCAAGGGATTCCCTATCGCTTTTTTCGGTAACTTAACCTAAGTGCATTGAAAGGTACTAAGTACGGCGCAGGTGTTCGGTAGAAATTTCTGTTTAAAATTAATTATGCCCAGATATCTCTCCAATTCGACTAAGTTTGTTCCGGTCTGGTTCCACTTTGGTCAATTGGATATCCCGGATATTGTACATCTTTTGCTCCCATTATGCATTACTAGCATGCTGAACGCTTCGAAAACTTTCCGTAAATATTCAAGGGGTGCCCCTCATTTGAAGATGCAAGGAGGACATCGTCAATATAAACATAGCAGGTAGGTAAGCCGCGGACAACCGTTTTGGGAAGTGATATGCGCACTGTCTTTCCCATTAACACACGTATAAAATCCTGTATGTGCGCCACCAGTATTTGTCGGGTACTGTCGCTACGTGGGAAGGGGGGAATGCCCTATTACAGCATATGATAGAATTCCACTTTTTCCAAAGCATATTTTTCGGGTGGCAAGCGTCGAGGACGCAACGACCAGGTACGGTGACACTGCGGTAGAATTGGTAGAAGCGGTTAATTATGGGTATTGCGCTAATAAGTTGTAGAATTTACTACATTTGCTACAAATGTTGGCAAAAAGTGAGCTCAACACACTTGTTCGCTTGACATTCGAGCGCGAATAACTGGAACTAACTGTTAGGAATTCTATATATGTTTGCTCCAGCAGTGTGTGCAACAGGCGACGTTGACTCTAGTTTCCCAATTGTTTCTGGAAGCGACATAAAGGTCGAAAGCCCTGTTCCCGAGACGATCATGGTATAGCAACATTTTTCGTCTATTTTTGGTTTTTCTTCTAGGATGTGCGGATTTATGACGGTGTCTATTACGAAAACTACTTTCGTGTTTGCTTAGCGACTTTTCGTTGTCAATCAAATATTTATTACTTTAACAAGTTTTTTCAATGATAACGAATTCACGGTTAGCTGTTTTTTTCATTTTCCAAGTCCTTTCCGCGTTAGGGTAAAAGGATAAATGCCCCCTTTGAAACAAGCATTCTCTAGCCACAAAAAAGTGCGTAGGAATGCGTCGTAGCATACATGGCGTCAGCGTCTGAGGAGAAACTAGAGAGTATACGGATCTTTAATGCAACCGTCATCATAGCCCAAGCTCCGAAAACAAAGACACTTAATGGCATCGCTCAAAGTACTTAACCGTCTTTTAAGTCGTACGGTCTGTCTGCATGTAAGAAGTCTTGTTGCTAAGGTGTACATCACTCTTCTGCTATTGAATGCTAAAATGTCAGGAACATTGCCAATTCGGATGACCTGAAATAAATTTCCAAAATCCAATCCCCTAAAATATTGAATCAAATTCTATTGTTGACATTATTTTCTCTACGTACAGCTAGACTGAAATGCATTGAGCACTGTTGATTTTGTATCGTAATAAAAGATGTTATCTGATTTCTTTTCAGAAAATGACTCAATGGGGTAGACAACTACTAGATTTAACATATCCAATTACGTCTATGTTTTCGGGACGTGAATTCAACCAAACAATTCGCGAAACATTCGGAGATATATATATTGAAGACTTATGGATTCCATATTTCACACTTACAACTGATATAACAGCAAGTTGTTCTCGCACCCATACGAACGGTATGTATGTAAGCTTTTGACTAACATGGCGTTGTTGCTACAATTACAATAGAAAACAAGAAGTAATCATGTGTAAAACAATAGTTCTGAGATTTTTACATATTCTGTTTTGGATTTCCTTCTGTTGTCAGTTTTCTTTCAACTAACGTAAGTGATCAAATCTTGCAAAATCGTATAAAGTTATTCTTCCTAATAACTTAGATACATAATTTATAAAAGCATTAAACAGTAACATAATTTATTGAAAATGAAATAAAGGATCTCTTTGGCGTTTTGTGAGAGCTTCAATGTCATTGAGCGGTTACATGCCACCACTTTGCGATCCTAGTGATGCACACCTATTACTTGATGGAGGATATTGTAATAATCTACCAGGTAATTATTATTTTTTATTTGTTCTCATCCTATGATAATGGATTGTATTTGTTGTAGCATATGCATTTAATAAATTGCATATGATTTATGTGAATGTTATTTACACTGTTATGAGTCTTTGTTTACGGATTTTGCTTTCCTGTCTTGCGTAAATTTATAGAACATATCTGTACTCAATCGTCAGGGATTTTCCCCAACTTTCTTTTTCTTCAAGTTCTAGAATTGGATTTTTCTTTACAATATCTATAGAGTCAATATATTCGAACGTTCTCATGATAGTAAAAATGTCCTATTTTCAAAATATCGATGCGTAAAAATTTTCAATCTAGGTACGCGTTTCCCCTTTTTTTTAAGTCTTCCTTTTTTTCAAATATTTGAGATTACGTCCTGTAATACTAACTTAATGCTTACCTTGAAGGTAATTGACAATGTGTTAATATTCTCTTGTGCACTTTGAACAATTGCTAAAATTATGTGTAAATGTTTTCAATATATGTTATCCATTAACAACAAGCGTACGTAACTTCAAAACTTCATCGGAGCTTCACATTTGCGGTGAATTTAGCATAATACAAAGTCAGAAGGCGTACATTGCATTTTTGTGGGGCTAGAATACAACATGCTTATACCTGGAAAACATGCGAATTTAGGCAAAGCCTTGTCTATGGATCCGACACCCGATAGATAGCGATTCCATTTCCAAAATATATTTGAACAATGATTTTATGTAAAAAACTCAGAACCGTTGTTTTGTGAATACAGTTATTTTTGTTTCATACTATGATTGTATTCGCGTAGATTTTATTTCAATAATTCTGATTCTAAATGAGCTAAGTTGCCACATTGCGAAAACAAAAAACAAAATTCTTTTAAATTCATTTTTATACTGGAATTGTACAATCAGGGTGTCTTTGGCGATATGTGCGGGCGAGTATGACAATAGCTGGAGTTTTACCTCCATTTTGTGATTACAAAGATGGTCATTTGTTATTAGATGGCTGTTACATTAATAATGTGCCAGGTAATATTTGTTTTATATTTGATTTATTTTGTGCATTCACATGCTTCCCTTAGTTTAGTAAACATTAGCCTTACAGAACGACATTGAATTTGATTTGAAAGCTGTAGTAACTATTCCCTATATTTTGAAAGATTCCACCCTTTCCAATTAGAGATTGGCGTCACAAGGTCACTAACTCAAAACTAAGTAAGACTCGCAAGACTTCCTTAGTCACAAGGTTAATGTTTATCTTTAGTAAAAACGCATTCTGCTAGTTTTCCTTTGCTACAAAAGTTCTAGATTATCAGTGTGTATTGTCCGTGTAGTGCATGTTGCTCATTTTCGTTATTGTTCCATAACTTGCACAAAAATGGTTCTAAATTTTTTTCAGTCTCAAGGTAGCATTAAGTTAGTAGATTGCATAGAGAATTTAATGAAATTATCTATACTTGGGAAAGTGTATTGACTTCGCTTTTTGTTCACGTCACTAACAATAAATTTAAGGATATGCTTAAGTTGTGATAGGTAGATTTAAGCTCTTAGGATTGTATATAAAAAAAACATAACCTAATTCGCACTAATATTGGGTAAAATGTCCATCTGGCATCTCCGGGAAGTAGACTAGGAAAACAGCATTTTCAATAACTAAGCCACCCATTTTTTCTAGGTTTCTGCACTTATTTTGTTTGACTTTTTCTGATGAAAGCAATCCTTTGGAGCTTTCTTGTTTGACATCATTTCCGCAAGACAATGAACTTTATCTAGATAGTGTGTAAGAGAACTTTGTTTTCAACACAATTGAATGACAATGATTAATGGGGAAATATCCAGGAGGACTTTCTTTTGACTCAGGCGAATTTAGGTTCAATGTCGCAGCTTTCAATTATGTCCGGAGTTTTTTCTGTATCATTCTCTCTCTCGACTTTACTCTCAGTTTCCTATGTTAATACAAGACGAATGGCTGCCTTATAAATGTGTGTCTTTGCTGATGAATTGGTTAGCGAAGATTGTCGTATTACGGGGGACTGCGGTTCTTAATCCTTTTTCAATTTGAAGCTTGACTTCGGAGTGGATGTTGTATTGATACTAAGCCTAACACTGATGTACCTAAATTACGATCTACAGAGCAGGTTTACATCTACATACACATCTCTATTCCGAATATCATTGTTTTGGACATTTCTGTTAACAGTGATGTATAGTAAGTGTCTGTAAAGCTTTCACTGTAAACCATTCTTAGTAGAAGATAGAACACCATATCGTCGAACACGGTGTTTTTCACCTAGTGTTTCACCACTTAGGAGAGAAGGGAGGGTTGTATAGTTTGTTTAAACGGTCGCAATCGAATCATCAAGGGTCGTAAGCCCTATACTACAAAAAAAATTTCAACAATTTTTTTTTCCGATTTTCCCAAATCTATGATGACGATCCATTACTACCTGTTGCTAGTGTCCAGATGGCCTAATTACAGAGACATTTGCAGCTCTGAATGAATACGTGAGTCAAATCAGGGTAATAATCACGGGCGAGCACAACGCTGACTACATCCCCTCCTATTCGTACCATTAGGTCTTGAATGGAATTTCAATAGAGCTTGGAAGCGACGAATCGTTATTGGCATTGGAAAGGAGGTTAAACTAACTCATAGCTGAACAAAAAACATCGTACTACTATAGAAAGAGGAATCCGATTCCTGGGCTATGCTGCAAAATTCTAAATTTGGGTTCCTTACTAGTTATCACTCAGCAACAAGGAACACGACCTGAATAATTGCAGTTCACACCTGAATAGGCAAGAATCATAAGATTCTCCTTCCTATTTGTTCACTGGATTTGAAAAGTAAATTCCTTACAAAAATGTTAAACACCGCGAAATTGATTGGAAGAAGAACGAAACACCCCCATGGATATCAAAACAGAATTTCACTCACGTGTTATTGTATATTTGATGGCGGAGTTAGGTTGACAGCAGTTGGTCCAACCCCCGTACTTCCCTGACAGACAGATGTTTACTAGCTTCGCTCTTTGGACAATTATTTGAAAGGAAAAGAATTTTTTACCGAAGATCCACTTTCGGGTGATGTTGATATTCAAAGCCTTGAATTTACAAGGAAGCGACAACTTTGACCTATTATATCTTTGTTAGTAATAGTGCGATTTCCACTATGGCTGGGATCATATTCTATGTTATAGTCTACGATGCTGCAACATTTTTTGGTGCTAGGGTTTGCAGCCAATTTCTAAAATTTAATAATAATATACTATTATTAACTTTGTTTGAACAGAAGGGTATTTCGGAGCCTAGGAACCATGTAGTGGCAGCCTCTTGATTTTTTTAAGATTTTTCGGCGGGTAGTTTCTAAGAATGGGTCCGTTAAAGAAATGATCACTTTCGACCCCCCGCACTCCCCACCTTTCCAACAGATGACAAAACTAAGGCTGACCTTCAAAAGTACTAATCTAGACCTTTCATTTGGTAACCCACATGACTATATTTGGTGAATAAAAAATGTACACCCTCCTTTTACATGTATGCCCCCCCCTTAATTCGACGTAGAATGATGTAACTCGTTGCATGCGCGAGCGTTCACAGTTCCCGCCTTTCTACCTAATTTAGTGTCAATCGCTCTAAGCGTCTTCCAGAAAAATGCGTGTGACAGACAGACAGACAGTAAACCGATTTTAATAAGGTTTTGTTTTATACAAAACCTTAAGGGGATTTTGTTGTTGTTGGGCAGTTAGCAGTATGTAAAACTAAAAAAATTATCCTACATCCAATAATCTAATTTATAGCAATTTTCCTTCTCTCTCTCTCTCTCTCTCTCTCTCTCTATGTTCTCTGAAGAGAGGTAAGGAATGGCCCTTGTAATAGCCAGCTTTGGAGAATTTTTCATTTTCAACCAGAAAACAGCAATGTATTAAAAATTAAATTCCATTCAAAGCATGCCGTCGACAATTTAATCTACAAAATTTTCGTCATCTTTGTAGTCGGATCAGAAACATGTATCGATATATTCAAAAAGGATTTAGTATCCTATCCTGTCCATCGTGAGCTTCAAAGACCAGTTCTGAAATTCAACGTAATAGTTTCTCTTTCATATTAAAAACTCTAAACCGTGCAAAAATTATGAGAACCTACAAACGATTAGTCTATTATTAAGTAATGTCCAAAGTCTTTGAAGAGTAGAATGGGGTACCGGAATCGTTTGAGCATTTAACCGTCTATAAATTCCACTAGGCCGCCATTCACCATTGGGCTTGGGAGTAGATGGAGTGATGCGATGTTGTGATGCGCTATTTTTTTCGAGGAGTCCGTTAATGTGTAGGTCGGCAACGTGTTGATGTGGTGCTGAACATCATGCTTCACTGGTTGAGATATCGACGCGCAGCTATCAGTTCGCCCATTTCTGGAAGTGAGCGTTGAATATGTTCGGAACCGCCCTCTCAACACATTCACCGCCGTCATCAGTGGTTCAGCTTGGCTGTCTCACTTACTGCCTGCGCCTGATGAGCTGTTCCTTGAGTCAGCTGCAAAAGCTCGGCAACGAGTGCAACTGATTCCTCCACGCCGACCACCGCGTGATTAAACTTAGTGGTATCCGTCGTGACGCCCGCCAATGCAAATTTCCCGCAACCTCCTTTTTTTCACGCGACATTCTACATTGAATGAGCACGGACACAAATAAACCAAAGACCACGAGCCCTGCATACATACGCCAAAGTGTGAGTCTGCGTTAAATTTTAATGTTGATTTGATTGTTGCGTTGTTTGCGATGACCGATGTAACCGCAACAGGGCGGCGGAATCAAGCAAATAATACTCGTCAGGCGAGAAGTATGGATGCCAAAAACAAGCAGGGAGAAAGGCGCACGTATTCACGCTCTGCGCATACGGGAATATAATATGCAATTGATTGCTTTTCAGTATCGTTGTGGCCGTGACATTCGATTCGGCTGCAAGGTGAGCGACTTTCAAATTAGAATTTCTGAAGTTTGTCGTTAGATGTATTGAAATTCTTCCTTTAATGGCGGCCCAGATTCGATTGTTGATTCTTCGATGATTTTCTCCGAGTGGATACTGAGCACCTTACACTACCGAGCGGGGCGATTTCTTTGCGGCCACGATTTTATGTTTAAATGTTTATTGATTGGAAAAACTAGAAGTAAATTGTATAATATTTTCCTCTCGACCAATTATTCAAGTTTATCTAGGCACGCATGTAGGAAAAAATAATTCTCTAGCGAATTCTCATCTCCGGCCAGCGCGCGCATCGCTCGTTCCAGATAGGGCTGTGCATCGGGTGGATAGTATCGCTCCGGCACACCCAAACGTTTTTTTTTCCAAGTTAAAAAGTCCTTTTCCGGTAGTCTTCAAAGCGCGCACCGATTCACTTTGAATTTCTTCAATAGATCCAAAGCGGAGTTCTCGGAACGGTCTTTTGAGTAAATAATCAGAGGTCAAACGGAGCTTAGTGATGTAAGGAAAAGGATTGTGGAATAATATGAATGAAATTTTTAGCAAAAACTCGTCAAGAGTGAATGCTATGTGAGACGCTTTTTTTACAGAATTTGACTGTTTGTAGCACCAAACATTTGACTTTCCTGAGTGTTTCAACTGATCCAATTTAGACGTAAATTATATCGACAAGCTCTCTAGTTGTCAATCGACGATTTTCAAGCACTAATTCCATAATTTTCTTAACTTGTTACTCATCAGTTGACGTTAATGGTCGGTGTCTGGTCCGAGACGTTCGAAGCCGTCAACACGTTCTTTATGTTCTTTGTACCTTATTGTTCCTTACTTATAAATATTTTTTGCTATATATTTTCTACATTTTTGCTGCCGGAATTGACCTTCTAAAAATCGACAAAATCAATTTAGTCGTTTACATCATTTTGAGCATTGAATTGCTCATGGAAAACCTCAATTTCCTCGGTATGAGAAGTCTCCGTTGGTTCATACCATTGTACTGACGATGATGGACCGGAATGTGGCAGTAGATATTCAATTGGATATCGGTTCCTCGGCCATGGGAACGCATCTTGCTGATGCGATTACCGGAAACCATTTTCACACTTGTTTTGGTAGGCTTTTCAGAGTCCAATAATACAATGCCGCAAGAGTGAGAGGATTGCCCTGCTAACCCCATAATGTTCAGTGTGTAGTGCTGGAATTTTCGCTTGAGTTTGAGAAGCTAGTATCCACCTTTGAGGCATATTTAGCATTTTTACAACACAAACGCAACTCAAGACATTTGCGGGTTTTCAGCACACAAATCGGTATCCCCTTACATTGACTGAACTCTTAATCCCAACTCGAATTATTAGTGCTTTTAATTAACATGAGTAAAATTGTCCCTTTTAGAATCTGAGATGCCTAGGGCTCCATTCAGGCTATAGGGACTCTGCATTCCCCTCTTAAACTGACTTGGGACTTTCAATCATCTTTTCTCCAGTGACAAAATTCACATAGAGCAGTGCATAAATTTACAAGAAAGTGCAAAACATTCAGCGGAATGCTTGCTGGTTTAAAGGGTGAAAAGTGGTTTTTGTCGAAGTTTTTTACCGCTACAACTTGGTTCATAGCGCGGCAAATAATGTGCAGTCCCATAAAGGATCGACTTTATACCGACGTATAGAAAAAATCAAACATTAGAGCGTCATAGTACCGAAGTTCTTTGTAAAATAAAGCTCCTAGCGACGCAAAGTAGCTGCTGAATAGGCGGTTACCTTCGGAGAGTTTATAATTTCCACTACTACAAAAAATCAGATCATACAATTATAAGAAGATTATAAAAGGAAAGATCAGCTTAATTACATAGGACGAAAAGAAATTCCCAAATTATTTTAACACAATTGTTTTGACATTCCTTGCTATCACACTGAAAGTTTTCCCTTTTTATTTTTAATATTCAACAATGTCGCTATGATATCATAATCACAAAATTACTCAACGCAGCCGACGTAATGCGGAATCTTGGTGCTGAGCACATTATAGCTGTGGACGTTGGTTCGCAAGATGACACAGATTTAACGAATTACGGCGACGATCTCTCCGGCTGGTGGTTACTCTACAAAAAATGGAATCCTTTTACATCACCTGTCAAAGTACCTGATTTACCAGATATCCAGTCACGATTAGCTTATGTATCGTGTGTGCGGCAATTAGAGGTAATAACACTGCAATTCAGACCAGTATCATATAGATTTCTAATAAGACATTATCTTTTTGCTTTTTGATTCTCAGAAAGTTAAAAATTCTGATTATTGTGAATATATTCGTCCTCCGATTGATAAATACAAAACATTGGCTTTTGGAAGTTTTGACGAAATTCGTGATGTTGGTTATGTTCATGGTAAAAATTATTTTGACACAATGGCAAAGGCTGGACGTTTAGGACGGTTCAACCAATGGTTTAGTAAACAGCCGCCACAAAAGCAAATGCATTCGTTAAGTGAATACACTTTTGTTGACCTCGCACAAATCGTCTGTAAAATACCCGAAACGAATCCCGATAAGTATTCATTCAGTGAAGACGAAGAATTCGACGGTTACATATCGGAACCATCGACATTCCATTCGGTAAGTCTATCTATTTGTCGTTTCATGAAAGACTTCTCCCTCCTCCCCATTGATTTAAATTTTAAATATCAATTAAGCTTGATCATCTAATGATATCGAAATTATTTCAAAAACAGAACGCTCCGAAGTCACGAATCAAACGTACAGGCGGTTCATTGTCACTATCCGAGAACGAAATGGACGATTCAGACGAGATGGAAATTCCTCTATCGTTGAATCTCGATACAAAGATGAAAATAAAAAGCTTCACCGGAGAATCACCCGACACCGAATCGCCAACCACAACTGATATCAATAAGTCAGCGTCTCAGTGTGAGGATTTTACCGAGGAAGAAGACTCTGTTGACTGCTCGTGCTCTTACAATATGGAGAAAATTAAAGATTTGCCTAACGATGCTAAGAAGGATAATAACGGTGAAAAATCGAGTAGTTAAAATAGACTTCAAAAGTGTTTTCTAATAATTTTAAATTGATTTGCTTTTTTTTTATTTTTCGTTACCCTGAAATGAATGACATAAATATATAAGATACATGTGACTTAATTCCAAAAATTATTTTTTCCTCTTCACTATTTTTAGTTTTCCTTAAGCAAGTTGAAGGTCGCAACTGTTGAAATAGGTAGTGCAACTTAACGCTTAGTGTAGTCTGATAGATGTAATAACTGATTGTAAATACATATGGACAATGTTGACATGAAAAGACAGTCATTCAGTCATTCGACTCCTTTTCAACCTGAATAACGACGTGAAAACCAAACTTCACTCCCAACAATGCACATCATAACATTATACTCCGCAGGATATATGATTCCAATTCATAATTGGCGATATCATATTTTACCTAGTCGTATTACTAGTTGCCTAGAATTTGAGTGCACATGAAAAAATATTGAACGGTATTATTGGCCTGTAATAATTTCGAAAGAGATGGCATTCAATCAACTCGTATGATAAATTAGTTTTAAGCGATATAAATATATTTTTTACGAGTATTTAACTGATAGTAGACTATAAATTTATACGCATTAGCCAACAAATTGACATACCGCTCATTACAATTTTCATTTTAAATTCAAGTTTATTGGTAGCGTTCAAAGATTCGCCCGACAAGGCATTAACGAATGTATTATTTGTGGGATATGAAGCTATAAAATAGAAATTTGATTACAAAGTACTGATACTTCGAGAAAGATAGATAAATATCAATGTTTAATTGTACATACAATAATATAAACATAATTTTTGTGAATATTCATTTAGTATATAATTTCTAAAACATTTTGTTTGTAGAAAGACAAACTTTGGATTAGTTGGAATAAAACAGACTTTGCATAACGAAGCCTCTGCAATTTCAATTTTGTCCATTTTATCCACACTTTTACTCTACAAATAAGTTGATTCTTGTTTTCTAAAACGGGATACACTTTTCACTCGTAGATGCATCGGGCACCGATCTTCGGTACACTATTACGAATTAAAAACATATCCCGCTTTAGGAAAAAACTCAACTGGAGTATTTTTTTTATTTATAAACCAAATTACATTAAAAAATTAGACTTCGAAAGTCGAAAATTTTGCCAAAATTCAATGCCTTAAACTGCTTCCAATGAAAAATATTGAATGTCAATATATCAACTTCGGCTTTGGAAAGCCCTGATGCCCTGTAGAACCCGCGGTTCCAAAACATGAAAACTATTTATTTCTTCGCTTTGTATTGAACCGCCGCAGAATTCATTGAATTGCATGCAACATTTCCTCTTTCCCCCCCACGACTTCGCATCCATAAAAATGACAATGTTCAGCACTTGTGCAAAGTAGGTTGAGGCGCCTGGGAGAATACTTAAGAGATGCCAAGTTGAAACAGTTCGGAAGTAGGGAACATAATAAATCTCCCGTCGGTTATAGGCTTAAACGGCATACTATATTTAATAGATATACTACATATAACAAGTAATGGGACATAGTAGTTCTTTTAGGACGCAGTGCGACGTATCTTGACAAGTTGCTACAATCTCGTCACTGGCTGGATTTTATCTGATACCAGCACTAAATGCCAAACATCTTGGCTCGGTCGGTCCTACCTACTAAAAAATAAAGGGGCTCTGGTGGTAGTGGCCGGTGATAGGTCAATGGGAGAATCCGTCGAGAACTCCCCGCAACATCGAACACGTATGCAGAATAGCGTATTCTGCATGGTCTGAACCAGACTGTGTGAGAGTACCGGGATATCAAGGGAAGCCGTAGGTACAATACCGGTAGCTGGGGGAACTACAACCACCCTCTCTCGAGGCGCCAATTTCTTTTATTTCCCGAGCCAGTGACGCATAGTTCATCTTCTTCTCCACGTATTTCCGTTCCCAGTATATGATCATCATCATCAACGGCGCAACAACCGGTATTCCGTCTAGGCCTGTCTTAATAAGGAACTCCATGTCGGTTTTGCGCCGAGGTCCACCAATTCGATATCCCTAAAAGCTGTCTGGCGTCCTGACCTACACCATGGCTCCATCTCAGGCAGGGTCTGCCTCATCTTCTTTTTCCACCATAGATATTGCCTTTATAGACTTTCCGGGTTGGATCATCCTCATCTATACGTATTAAGTGACCTGCCCACCGTAACCTATTGAGTCGGATTTTATCCACAACTTGACGGTCATAGGATCGCTCATAGATTTCGTCGTTATGTAGGGTACGGAATTGTCCATCCTCATGTAGGGGGCCAAAAATTCTTCGAAGGATTCTTCTCTCGTTTCCGAGGAATACATGAGGACTGGCAAGATCATTGTCTTGTACAGTAAGAGCTTTGACCCTATGGTGAGACGTTTCGAGCGGAACAGTTTTTGTAAGCTCAAATAGGCTCTGTTGGCTGCCAACAACCGTGCGTAACTGTTATCGGTTGTGATTTTTGACACTAGATAGGAGAAATTATCAACGGTCTCAAAGTTGTAGTCTTCGATCTTTATTCTTCCCGTTTGACCAGTGCGATTTGATGTTGTTGGTTGGTTGGTTTTTGAAGCTGCCACTATATACTTTGTCTTGCCTTCATTGATGTGCAACCCATGTTCTCGTGCTGCCTGCTCGATCTGGATGAAGGCAGCCTGTACGTCTCGGGTCGTTCTTCCCATGATGTCGATATCGTCAGCATAGGCCAGTAGTTGGGTGAACTTAAAGAGGATTGTATCTCTTGCATTCACCTCAACATCACGGATCATGTTCTCGAGGGCCAGATTAAAGAGGACGCATGATAGGGCGTCTCCTTGTCGTAGACGGTTGTTGATGTGGAATGGTCTTGAGAGTAATTCTGCTGCTTTTATCTGGCCTCGCACATTGGTCAGGCTCAGCCTAGTCAGTCTTATCATGGCCGTGTACAGTTTCACCCTGACTATGCTATCATAGGCATGCTGTAAACAATATTATCGAGTACGGTCTGCGGGTCATTCTAGTCAACCGAACATGTTTCTGTGATCAGCCCATGCTTGTGAGCTGGGTTTGGGTGAATTACCTTACATACAGCATTTTGCCTGTTCGTGTATTGCACCGGTGCCATAACAGAACAGCCAGAAATGCGATGATCCAACGTCTCTAACTCAGAACCACACATTCTGCACTGGTCGTTCTCCACCCGCTCGCTCACTATGACCTTTTTATAAATCCCTCCGTCTCAAGCTTCTAAGTTTTCTTTCAAAGTTATATGTATAAATCCTTGGCTGGAAACAATAATCGGGAGTATGTGCAGAGATTCTATATTCCATTGTCACTTGATACCTAGGGCGAGGTCCGCGTACTTACGCTTTTTCTCTAAGTAGGCATTTCCTATATTTTTATTGAGTGGGATAGCTACATCGATAACATAGACATTTTTTTTAATTTTATCTATTAAAACTATATCTGGTCGATTGTATGACCTTGTTATGTCCGTGCGCATAGTTCTATCGTTGCACAAACTATTTCCTGGATTTTCTCACACTGGTTCAGAATTGTAGTTGTAGTAACTAACCGCTGTATCTACAAATTTATACTACTGGGTAAGTTGGAGATGTATTATTTTCAAGGCATCGTTGTGTCTTTCGAGGTAGTCGGTTTGGAAAAGAGCCGGACATGCAGATATGAAGTGTTCCAATGAGCCAGACCTCCGGTAAATGTCTGAAGAAGCTTGATGGTCCTTTATTACATATTTTAAGTAATTTTGAGTACTACCCCTTCTTGTATCGCAAAAATGTTACCTTCAGTTTCCGAATATATACCGCAGTTGTTCAGCAACAAGTTAGACCTAGACTTGTCTTTATCAGGGGAGATGCATAAAAACATCCGCCAGAAGCATGCACTGCGGAAAAAGCTTCGGGCTTTGAAGAATGACACTGACCTTGCTTATTACGAAGCTATGCGTTCCACGGTAAAGTCTATGATTGAAAAAGCGCAAAAGTGATACTTGATGAGCCTCGGTATGTGTAATGCATGAATACTTTGCAGTTGTTGATAAACTCGATTTGCTTCACGGTATTTGAACTACACCGCGATTATGGCTGTCAAGAATACCCAAAGCGTAATTTTAACATTTCTTTTCCTTACTAGAACGGTTGTACTTTCTTCGACGACGCGATTGAAGAATTCACTGAGCCAGATTGATGGTTACCAGCTTTTCACCTCCCAGAGCTGTCGGTAGTCGCGACGGTAAGATCATGGTACAAAACTGATTTTTCAGTTACGTACAAATGAAACTGCTACGTAAGAAAAGTTCCTTAGATAAGAAAATGCAGAGCCTCTCACACCTGGAGGGTATAACTCACAGTTTCGCGACCTGAACCTTGCAATCCAATTATCATCCATTTGTCTGGAATCTATTGATGAATAACTCACCGAGGCAGCTGTAGAAAAAGTGATTATAAACACAAATTATAGCAATTCAAGAGAGAAAAATGAAATTAAGAGTTCTAGATATGACTGTGTGCTCAGCGGAACCCTTGCAAAATTACTCATATCCAGTTCTGCGAGGCTTAAGCAAAACAAAGTCTGCTCATGTTCATTTGCACTTGCTCAGACTTTTCAAAGTGTACGGATAGCTTCGCGGTTAGAGCACTAGGCTGTCGTAAGGCAGATCGCGTTTCAAATCTCACTGATGGCAGTGGGATTTGTATCGTGACTTGACGTCGGATACCAGGTCAACTCAGCTGTAAATGAGTACCTGAGTCAAATCAGGGTAATAACCACGGGCGAACGAGCGTGCTGCAAGTTACTGTAATCCTGCAGTGTTCCGTTACGATCTTGAATGAAATGCTCTAACACACTTCAAGGCCTTGCTCCAATCGTATTGTCGCGCCAACGCGAATATTATTATGGACTTTTACATTGCTCCACTTGTATCACGAGATAGCTGATAAACCTGATCTTTCACGTTCTTTAACATTCAAATGCAACGTAATAAAATAAAAATTATTTATCCAAGAACAAATCATTATTTTCAAAATAAAGTTATTATATTATAAAGTATTATTTTATATAACAAAATTTAGATCCTCTGAGATTTCACTGACATACCATATACATCCAGATACCTGGCAAATCAGTATTAAAGCAATTGATAGATTTCAATTTTACATATATAGCGACATTCAGCAAATCAGAATATGCATTTCTTTTACATAAATCACAATCTTTAAAACTACCTGGAACACAATATCAGATTTTTACCAAAATATCAAAAACAATTGGTAAATTATTCCATTGTAAGCAAAAATAAATTAACTAGCAAATTCGCTAGCAATAGTTGAACCGCGAAAGAAAAATATATTTTATATCCATATTTATGCATCTCTTAAATAAGTTTCGTAAAACGCAGGACAAGAATTGCTGTTAAGCATACTACAAATAGTATTTTCGCTGCTAACCAAAGTCAAGATCGGTGCAAATCCGTTAGTGGGACATACATAACTCCCATTAAGCGCTGATTTGTTACGTTTCCCCCCTCGTCTTTATCATACTGCGAAACAAATTCGTGAGTGAATGATTAATAATCACAAGTTTGTTTGTTTACTGTTCTTACCTGTTCCAAATATTGTGAGCCTCCTTCAGGGCCAACTGGAACAACCAACCGGCCACCATTTTTCAGCTGATTAATTAATTCGACGGGTGTGTCAGGAGCAGCTGCACCTACGTGTATCGCATCATATGGAGCATATTCGAGGCAACCTTTTCGCCCGTCGCCCTCTAATTAGAAAAGAAAATATTTAATAGTCGCAATATTAACGGGAACTTATGTGCTTATTATCAGGAGGCAACAAACAAACAGTAATCAGTGAATCATAGCGCATACCCACCAAGCACGACTCCTCAAGCTACCGCCTAAACAATTGCTAAAAATACACAGATGTCTGTGTAATTACAGTTTATCGCGTGAGTTAAATAAGCTAGTTCTTGCTCGACCATTAAAATTGATGAATGAATACATAATAAAACATTTTTAACTGCAAAATGTAATTCGCGAAAACGCGACTTTAATCGTTTCAAAACAGGAAACAAAAAGTATATAAAACATTGAAGAGGGAAAAGGAAAAACGCAAGCCAATTGGCACCGTGTTTCGACTAATAAATCTACCCCTTTCGCTTCCTTTCGGGAAAAATGAAAAAAAATTAAAATGTTATTCCAGACAGAGGTCGAAAATAACGATTCCAAGAAACATTCAGCAAAACAAAAACAAAGCTTAGAATTAGAGTAGGCTATTCTCGGGGGCTCATATTGGTGGAAATTAATAAATTTAGGGCCCACACTAGAAGTCATTGTTAATGATCACAATAGTTGAGATGAAAATTTTATAGGAGTTGTTAAATTGCCAAATCATCATCCAGGTTGACCAAGATCAACCACGAAAGCTGAACCAACTACCCAAAGCTCTAAGAAAATAGAAAAATTGACCGTGAAGGTCTTCCCGTACCTGAGTACAGCTTCACTAAAGGATTCCATGTGTATGGATGTCTCTGAATGTTTCCGGGGCTTCAGTCCCTCTCACGTCATTATTAAAAATTTCACGTCTTCTTTATTTAAATGGGTTGGAAAAGTACGCCTGTGGAGCTAGAAAACTCGTGTCCCGAGTAACGCGATCAAGAGGGAAGATCCGCGACATATTGCACTCTCACTTGATGTTTCTGCTGCCTCAAGAGCTTAAAGAGGCGCCAAATTTAGAAATGCTAAATTTAGCGCCTCCTCTCTACCTTGGCATCTTCCTTTGCAGTACAAATTCTACGATATGTCACATCCTTTTGCTCGCAGATTGATTGACTTAGAATGTCATGTTTTTTTTAGAATTTTATAATAAAAAACGACGAGAGAACGGCTCAGAGCTAAACAATGCGAATTGCGTTGTCTTTAAATTGAATATGTTACGTAAACAATTTTGGTGATAATTAAAAATTAAAGTCTGTTCACTTTTAGTAATTTTAATATTAGAACGGCGAAATTTGTATTTCGATAAATACTAAAATTGCGATTGAATACCAAAATTATTTCGAACGGAATTCTAAAACATTTGCGCCTGAATATTGGCATCAGTGTTCTTCATTTACTCCTAGTCCCTAAAGGTTTTGTGTTTATCTTATGTGAGAAACTCTATATGCGCGATTTTCCATTCGTACATAGTTAAGAATACCAAATCCTGTCATATTTTACCAAACGCCAAAATACACATATGCACATACAACCACTGTCTATTACCCCATGACGATGCATGTATATATATTATATGTGCGTATTAAAATAGATCTGACGCATCTTCACACATTTCCACTTTACTCCGTGCTCGAGAGCATACATATATATGTTACGTACTTAAATTGAAAACTGCTGGTAACCAGGTACAAACATGTTTATTATATTGGTTATACTCAACACTTTTATGATTAAATCGTTTTAATTATGACTAGACAAAATTTAGTCTCGCCTAATGATGTCTGTTTTGGGATTTAAAGTTAAATAATGTGGATTGTCATATTCGGATTTAGTTCAGTATCAGTTCGATTGGAGATTTGGAAGGAGAGAGTGAAACTCCTAATTTTGTGTGAAAAAATGTCAGGAAGGAAAAAGTTGAGTGTTGAGTATTTTGGTTTTGCGGGAATGGGGTTATTATCACCCCGGGAGTAGGAAATAGGGAGCAAAATCAATTATTCTAAGGAAAGTATTTGATTTTTTTTAAAAAAGTATGCCAGAGACGGCAGTCTGGGACGAAAACAAGGGAGCTGGAAGAAGCAAGTGATTACTCCCCGGGCCAGGCGGTCATTAGAGCGAGCATCCTTGTGAGATAGATTTGTAACCACTCCTCAATTACGTAAATTTCTGTAAGGGAAAGATGTGTCAGTTAGTGTGAGAAGAGCGCAGCGTCGGTTGAATCAATTAGAACTCAGAGCTCGAAGACCAATAAAAAAAAACGATTTTAACGAAGGCTATGCTCGAAAAAAGGTTGAATTGGGCGTTGGGATGACATAACTGCGCTGTGGACGATTGGAGGCGAGTTGTTTTCTCTGATGAGTCGAAATTCAATTTGTTGAGATCTGACAGTCCGCCCTCAGTGCGAAGAAAAAAAGAAGAGAGATTTGACCCCCAGTATGTTGTACAAACTGCACGCCATTCTCCCTCAGTAATAATATAGAGATGCATAACATCCAAAGGAATTGGTAGTTTTTCGTTTCTAAGCGGTAGTGTCAGTGCAGAAGAGTGTAAGGTTATCGAGGATTGCGTTGTTCAGACGATAGAAGCACTCTATGAGCACTTTGATGAAGTAATGTTTCAGGACCATTCGTCCGTACCTTTTCCCTCAAAACTTCAACTTTCCTTTTCACCATATTCTTTGAACAGAACTTCTGCAGGTGTAAATAACATGAAACACAACTTTATTCTCCAGCCCCTCCTTTTGAACTTGGATTTTCTTTCACACTCGCAGTGCAAACATTTTTTTGTCGAACACTGGGTGTCTATCTCTAGTAATTGACACTGAAATGTAAATAACTAAAAAAAGCCACAAACGGAAAACTAAAACGTCCCCGACGATAATGACGTCATTCATGGCTGCCATAAATTTACCTAAAATGCAAAACTTTGACCTTCTATAACTGTGTTTATAATAGTCGGATTGCCTTTAAGCTTTCCAGAATTATATCCTATATTATCGTCTATGCTGATGTCAAATTTTGTTCTCCGGGGAAGAACTTGGTATTAAGGGGATCATCCCGTGTGTCAGATCCGAAGGATAGATTTTTTTTTTTGTATCAATTGTGTCTAGATATATTGTAGAATATATGGGCAAAGTGATACTCGATTCGTTCGGAAATCTTTGAAATGTTCATGACTTATTCAGAACATATTTCTACGGTCCACAAACTAGGATAATTGCGATTCATTCGGTAGTTTTTTTTTCATTAAAGAAGCCTTGAGAAAACACCAAAATTTACAAAAAAAAAGTTTAATAAGGCACCAAAAATTTACCTTTTAATATTTTTAAATAAAACTACTTTGCGGACTGTAGTCCGCACATTAAAATGCCGTTTATATTTTGTCTTTGAAATGATCACGTCGCCCTCTAGCGTGGCAGCACAAAAACACCTTTTTTTGGAGATGGGTTTATAAGTTGCTCTGTATTTCAATAAAGAACTACGCTATTGGGCTGGAAAAATTACTGTGCATACTCAAGATATGAATAAATATATGATGACAAATTCGTATTTGTACCTCCATCCAGTTCTTCACAAAAAAATTTCTAGAAAAAGCGAAAAAACGGCCTTTACACGAGATGATCCCCTTAACTTTATTTATCCAGCTATCGAAATGGGATATATTTTGAGGCCTAGATTTCATATAGTTGCATCGCTGTGATTTTTCCAGATGTTTCGGTTGGGTAGATTCTGAAAACGAAATCTGTTCCACTTTTTAAGGCACACCTTCTGCGCCCTATCTCCCCTAAGTTTCCTCCATATCAGAAATAAGATCAGTTTCGGAAAGTACTAATTGAGCCCTTTCATTTGATATCCCACGTGACCATATTCTACGAATAAATTTAATCCTCTTTTCGCATATATGGCGCCACTCCCTGCATAACATAACAGACCACATGTTCTCACCAAATTTCGTAAAAATCGGTTTAACCGTTTCCGAGTAAATCGGGTGTGAGAAACAGACATTGAACCGATTTTAATACGGTTTTTTTCCACACAGAACCTTAAAAATAGGTCGATATTCGGATTAATTGATAATAATCACTACGTAATTTTCACAAATTTCAGATTAAAGAAAAAATCGTCTAGGAAAAATAAATTTTCAAACAATAGGCTTGAATTATCGGCTCGAAGATAAACGACTTCTTTAATTTATAACAAAGCACTGGTGCCTTGAGTATAAAATAAAATGCTACAACTACAACAAACACATTTCCCATTTGGCACCAGCATAACCATTTCTACTATGCACGTTGATACTATTAGAGTCGCAACCCAATTACAGCTATAAGACAATGAAATTTACCGAAAACCCTATTATTTTATAGCTGTTATTGCCAGCTGCGCCATTTACACAAAGCCTTAGAATCTGGAGATATCACACAGCGCAACAATTATAGAAGTATCACGTTGCTGAGTACCATCTATAAGATATTCTCGGCTATCTTGCTAGGCCGGATAACCCCATACGCCCAGAACATCATTGGCCCATACCAAAGAGGCTTCACTCCAGGCAAATCAGCAACAGATCAGATTTTCTCTTTGCGGCAAGCGATGGAAAAACTGTTGGAATATGGACAACAGTTGCACCATCTATTCATCGAATTTAAAGCCACCTATGATAGCATAGCGAGGGTAAAACTGTACACAGCCCTGAGAGAATTCGGTATCCCGACGAAATTAATAAGACTGACTAGGCTGACCCTGACCAATGTGCGAGGCCAGATAAAAGCAGCAGGATAACTCTCAAGACCATTCGACATCAACAACGATCTACGACAAGGGGATGCCCTATCATGCGTCCTTTTTAACCTGGCCCTCGAGAAAGTGATCCATGATGCTGAGGTAAATGCAAGAGGTACGATCCTCTTTAAGTCCACCCAACTACTGGCCTATGCTGACGATATCGACATCATGGGAAGAACCACCTGAGACGTACAAACTGCCTTCATCCAGATCGACCAGGCGGTGCGAGATCTTGGGCTGCACATCAATGAAGGCAAGAAAAAGTATATATGGTGGCAACGTCAGCATCGAAAACCAACCAACCAACAACATCAAGCCGCACTGGTCAAACAGGAAGAATAAGAATAGGAGAATACAACTTTGAGACCCGTTGATAATTTCTCCTATCTAGGGTCAAAAATCACAACCGATAACAGTTCCGATGAGGAAATCCGCGCGGTTGTTGTCAGCCAACAAAGCCTATTTTAGCTTACAACTGTTCCGCTTGAAACATCTCACCATAGGGTCAAAGCTCTTACTGTACAAGACAATGATCTTGCCAGTTTTCACGTATTCCTCGGAGACTTGGGTTCTTAGCAAGAAAATTGCGAACTCTTGGCCGCGTTCGAGAGAAGAATCCTTCGAAAAATGTTTGGCCCGCTACATAAGGATGGACGATTCCGTAGCCTACATAACGACGAAATCTATAAGCGATACCATGACCGTCAAGTTATGGATAAAATCCGACTCAATAGGTTACGGTGGGCGAGTCACTTAATCCGTATGGATGAGGATGATCCCGCCCGGAAAGTCTATAAAGGCAATATCTATGGTAGAAAAAAAAAAACGAGGCAGACCCTTCCTGAGATGGAGCGATGTCGTAGGCCAGGATGCCAGACAGCTTTTAGGGATATCCAATTGGTGGACCTCGGCGCAAAACCGGGAGCGGATACCGGTTGTTGCGCCGTTGATGATGATGATTAAAATCTGAAGCGAGATTTATTTTTCATATCAGAGATATAATTGGTCTGCATTGACACAATTGATTTTTAGCTTTGTTTTATTCTTTTCCATTGATCGTTTCATTTATATTTAGATGGGCGCTCTTCAGCCTCACCCCACTAGAACTTTCATATAGTGTAGATATGAAAATCTTTTTTCGTGCTTGAATCTAAGATACGTTTATATAATGTTATCGTTTAGTAGCTTACATACATTTTTCGCTTTCGACAACACTGATCGCACTACACTCGTGAGCAAAGTGGTGGCTCAATGACACACAGCTTAATGTAAAACATTCTTTGCCTGTTATTTAATAATAATTTCTCATAAATAGAAATAATTACCGCAAACAGAGTAGTTTTGTTATTCATCATTTATTTCAAGAGAAACAAATTAATGAACTTGAGTAATCATTTGCAAACCCGCTGTGGGTGCCACACCTTCAAAACCCCCATTATAATAATCGCACCCGTTAAAATTGCTCCCGTGATAGTGCCATAAAGGTTGTCGCACCTGACATCGATAAAAACGGGCTGGAGCTTACCACGTCGCTTATTGCTTAACCGAAACTCGTTACAAAAGGAACAGGCGGGAAGCATTCGTGGTAAATTTATAGTAATCATTCAGTTGTTGCTATTCATAAACTAATTAATTGGTGAAAAATGTAAGCTTTTCTGCTTGCTGTCCATCTCCTGCCAAGAGTGAAACTTACCAACTAAAATAATATCCCCTGATTCCAGCAGGTTGGGATCGTCCATTGCAATATTCGCCTTGCTCTTTTTTACTAATTCGGGCTGATGTTCAATTCCTACAACTTTTCCTCCACCCCCTGCAGCATTAATGAATCGAGCGAAGCATGCAGTCAAATAGCCAGAACCGGAGCCCACATCCAAGACTGTTGCTCCGGGAACAAGTTTGTCCTTCAGGATTTCTAAGGCAAAGGCGTGCTACGCAGTAGGATTAAGAGGCAACATCAGTACAAAAGTCTCTTGTTCCAGAATTTTTGTTTACCATATGCGGTGCGCTAATTGTGACCCCATGTCCAATACTCTGCGGCGCGTCTATGTAAGGTGAACGGACGGTGTAATACTTCCGATCGGTTGCCATCATTGCCCGGGCCACAGCCTCGGTTCGGATTACGCCATTGTCTGAAAGGGAACATTCGACAAATTTCGGGAATTTACCAAAACAGCTGTTAGAATTCATCTTACTCTTCAACTGATTCACTAAATCTGCATTGTCGGTCCCCATCGAACGCCAAGCCATTTGTCCAAAATTCTGTAGGAAAGACCGATGGTAACTGCGACGGAAAAACTCCAGCTTCCCTTGATTCGGACACAAGTGCGCTAATGACACAACAATGAGAAAAGTCAAAAGACTGTAGGTAGCCGACGAAGGTAGTGGCATAGATGCTAACAAAAACAATGCACCACAGCTGCGAGACTTTATCCGGACGAGATTAGATACATTAGAAAAAAAATTGATAAAAAGCTTTTATCCGAACCGTTGAAGCTTGGAGTAGTAGTCATGTAGTACCGCAGATAGGGTGATTCAAAGTTGGGCAGGAGGAGTTGCACGCAAACTTGCTTTATAAATACCCGAGTTGGAAGTGGAGTTTTAAGCAATAGAGCAAACAAAAAAGGAGTGGTCTAGTGAGTAAATACATATAATACAAAAACGTTAAGATGCCAAAATTTTGAAGCCTAAAAAATCCAACTGCCATTTGAAAAATCATAGTACATTCCATTTGCTGCTTTTCCAACAAAATATCAAGGTATCTTGAATACATTACATTTTTGTAATTAAGGGGAAAGTACCGAGAAAATAAAGCAAGCAAGAAAAACATACTGGCAACGATCAACTCGTAAAATAGATGAATTACATTTCTTTGCAATTTGTTTTACAACTTTTCGTTATTTTTATCCGAAAACCGCGAGAGCGCAAGTTAATGCCCAAACGTACTAGATCATGTAAATAAATAGAAAATATATTTGTAAACATAAGTTCTCTCGCCTGTCAGACGACGCTATTTCACTTCTCCACGGCCAAAGTTGTCATTTTCTTATTAGCTACGTGAGAAATGAATGGCTCGCCGGTGTTTGCGTGGATAATTCTGGTTTTTGTTGCTTCTGGTGTAGTTTGTGCCGCAAATTTGATTGACAAGTCACCGTCGCGATGTGAGAATATTTGCAATAATTGCAAGGATTTGCAAAGGGTATGTGCGCGACTACTCGAATCCTTCATTACACACCCATCCCCAATCCACTTTATGACCGTGAACTTTCTCACTATTTTTGTTGTGTTCATTCTCAAGGATCTGGAGGCAGACTGCCAGAGGGGATGTCAGTACTTCAATATCCTGTTCTTGGTGTCCGTGTCGGACCAAAACAAAGTTTCCAGTATCGATACTTATGAGGCGAAATGCAAAACATGTAAGTCGAACGCATAAAGCTAGAAGCGAATAAACACGCAGATAAGATAACGAGATTATACCGGATTGAGAGCGTAACTGCTTTGTTCACAGCCTGCTCCGAAGCCTATGACCAACAGAAGCGACTCAACGCTTGCTTCGCGGGGTGTTCCCGAATGTATGAGATCCAGAATCAGGCCCCCTACATCAATAACTGGATCATTTTCATGGGTGAATCAGGTATTGTTCTCTTATCAGTTCTTTTCGAACAATTATTTACTGATTTGCTTCTATTGTTTCCAATGGTTATCAAACGCTGTTGTTGCAGATAAGGGAATGGTTCTGTTACCCAGCGATTCAGAGACGCTCAATGCTAACGACTGGCTGCTGCTGGAATCGTTTCTGAGACAAGATGGAGAGAACGACGCTGAGGAAACCATTGTGACTGACACTATTATCACGGAAAGACAAGCGAGTACCTCACGGGACTTTTTCGGTCATGAAAGCATGCCCTGGTGGATGTGGTGTTTCCCAATTGTAATGTTTATTATTGCGCTATGGGATTGCCACATTGATTCGTCGGCGAGTGAGTATATTCGTTGGTTTTCAGGTCAACAAAAAGACATTGCCCACGCAGGAATGTTGAATGAAATACACCTTTTTTCCCCAATTGCGCTCTAATGGTCCCCCGTTAAACAATTAATACATCTCCACCTAATTAGTTATTTAATAGGCAGTTGTGAGGCACGTACTTTTCAGTTTGTATTCTATTTATATTCTGCTATTAGCAAAAAATTCGAATGTGAGAAGGCTTGCGGATTTGTGCTCGATTTCATGGATGTCTCTTAAGTGCTTCACAAAGAATATGTATTGGGTCCTGTCTTGGTCCGCTTGAACGACTGTTCGTTCGTTTCGGACACGAAAGTGCTTCTGTGACTGAATCACGTTCTTATCACTTCGAAAATCGTCCACAGGCGGATGAGGATAGAAATGCTGAGATTCGCACTGCATCAGGCGCAATCTGAAGTAGAATGCAAACTTTCCTCGGGGCCTTATTTATTTTTTTTGGGTTAATGCTTACGGATCGCGAATCATTTTCGACTGACGACGTCAACGACTTTGATTTTTTAGGCAGTAAATTTTGGCAAAAAGGGGTTGGTCGAACGATTTCTTGCTGAGTAAAATCCAGAAAATAAGGTTTACGCAGATGCAAAATGTTCATTTTGATGGTGTTTGAAGACATTATTTTGCAATTGGTGTATAGTATGTTAATTGAGTTCTCCGGTGGTGCCTTGAGAAGTTTTAGTCATTTACCTCTCCGTTCAACAATCCAATATTTTGTTATTTCGCTCCGCAGAAAATACTTAAACGAAAACCTTTTTTTCAAAATTTACGTCCTACAATATAAAAACACTGTCTCCTTTTGTCGAAAACGATCCGCGATCTGCATCTATCAACGCAAAAAAATGTAAGGCGCAACCCAGTTCTCAAAATATCTATGAAACAACTGCGGCAACACTGTTCTAACATTTTCTTTGAAGCACTTATTAAGGAAAACTACGTCTCCCTAACCAATGCGTCGCACCGGAACCGGGAAAGCAAACAAACAAGGGAAATCATGCGTACCTAACGAAAGATCAATACGCCAGCTAACCTGGAAATGAAAATAAATAATAAATAAAATAAATAACGGTTTGACCAAGCGTGTGGAACGTCGAAAATATAGCGACTGAAAGATTAAGTTATCCGTTGTTGAAACGACATAGATTCCCATTGGATGTGCAATTCATCCACCGCGGTACTTGGCCTTGAAACACCTCCAAAATTTGCGATAATTGGTTTTAGTGGAGGAAATTTTTCTCACCAATATTGACCTTCAGACACAAGTGTGTACTGCATATCTGGCCATAATTGCGCTTTTGTCAATTCCGATCGCCGATTGAATTTTACGACAATTTTTGGTTTGACAAGTTAATCGGTGGTCTTCAAAACTTTAATCACGCATATGGAGTGTGAAGCGGTGGACTCTAAAAAAGTGATTCACGGATTTTGCTTCTTTTCGGAGGCAGCTCTGCCAAATCGCGGGGATATTTTGTATTTTGGTTGAGTTTTATGTAGGGTAGGTGACTGTGAAAGCGGTTGTGGATCTCATTCTTCACGAAGGAATACTTCTAAATAATCTTTGCTGTGGGTTTTTTGTAGCGGATTTCTTAAAAGGTATCGCCCAGGTGAAAGGCTGGCAAAAATTCGTTGCATACTTCCTGAATTGCTTAAATTTATTACCAATTATATCATGTGATAGCCGACGATACTGAACAAGTTGGATTTGGGAAAGTTTGTATTTAAAGACGTTTTTGAGAATTTCCTGATTAGTTAACCAGAAAGTCCTTGGTAGCGGATTTGGAGATAATTGTCTAGGTGGCCTTGAAATTCTTAGCACTTACTTGCTTTAATCCTTTTGAGGGTAATTTATTTATTAAAACAAGTACGACATTTCACAGATTGCTTGTCTGCTTTTTCAGTGTATTCTCAACTGTTTCCTATCAAATTAGTTCTTGGCTTTTATATTATAATTATAAACAAGTCGACAAATCGGAAGCTGAACGTTTGTCTTTCTTAGATAAAAATATTTGTGAGTGAACATTTGTTCCTTACACGTAATGCAAGCATATATTATGTCAGGATACTCACTTTAAGGTAATACTGACATTCAGTCTTAGAATTAACACTTAGCGGCAAATTTGACCTACTATAACTTTGTTAATAATGGTGCGATTTCCACCTAACTTGGTAGGATCATACTTTATATTGTAACCTATATTGCTTAAGGAGGGGTTTTTACAGTCGATTAGTAAAAATTATAGCAATATATTATTATTAAATTTATTTGAGCAGATGTCTGTTTGGAGGGTATTTCAAAGCCTAGGACCATGTAGTTGCAGCTTCGTGATTTTTTCCAGACTTTCAGAGTGCTACTCCAAACCTTTCATTTAATACCCAGCATGACTAAATTTGATAACACAAAATTTTACACCCCCTTTTATATGTATGGAGACCCCCCTAAGTTCCACATAGAGCAATGTAACCAACTGTATGCGCGTGCGTTCACGCTTCCTTTGTGTCAATCGGTGCAGCCATTTCTGAGAAAAATGTGTATTGACAGACAGCCAGACAGAAACCGATTTTAATAAGGTTTCACAAAACCTTAAAAGGGGTTTCATTACAAAGTAAAGGAACAATGTAGGGAAAGAAAAATAATGGAGGAACAAAAGAAGAATTCGAGGTAAAATTATTTGAGCAGTCCGCTGAATTCGTTGCCACGATCGTTATTCAAACTTTTATCCTTGGCTGAAGTGGATTTTCGGGTTTCATATGTTTCGTCCGGATAGCTGAGTGGTTAGAGCGCAAGGTTGTCGTACGGAAGGTCGCGGTTCAAATTTCGCTCGTGGCAGTGGGATTTGTATCGTGATTTGACGTCGGACACCAGTCGACTCAGCTGTGAATGAGTACCTGAGTCAAATCAGGGTAATAATCTCGGTCGAACGCAATGCTGACCACATTGCCTCCTAGTGTACCGTTACGGTCTTGAATGAAGTGCTCTAACTCACTTCAAAGCCCTGATCCAACATGGATTGAAGCGCCAATGATTTTTATTATTATTATGTTTCGAACTTCTTGGTGACTCTGACTTCCATTAGTACGGTGAAGTCATTTCTAGAGATATAGTGGCCTTTGCCGAGAGTGCGCTTTACCATTGGCGATTTGATCACGTATTCGTCCTTTCCCCAATTGGCGGCTGCCTCTCTCTAGATTGATTCCACTTTTTCCTAACTTTTTTGTCCTTAATATGGGTTAACTTGTTCTGTTTCTAACTCCAACTTGTTCATTACTTCGGCTAGATGAATGGATTAACCATAGTGTTGAAGAACGCAATAAGTCGGTCCTCAACCAGTATTGTGGCGAAGGTGTTATGAACCGAACGAGCGTATGAAACGGATATTGATGACGATCAGAGGCTTAGAAAAACCTCCGTATTGCGAGTTCCTTGACCTGACCGACTTGAATTGTAACCGGAGATTAAATCATTATACTGGATATGAACACAATAGTATTGGCACCACATCAATTCCCCATCTGGTGAAAAATGTAAAACCTCAAATTTTGAACAAAAACTGATGACCACTATATTTTGGGTCTGTAAGAGAAGTCATTTTGATCAAATTTCGGCCTCAGCGGGAGACGATGAATACAGTACGATACAGAGAGGCCTTAAAAAAGCTTGAAGTTTATGGTTTAGTTTTATCTTTATAATCATGTGCAAGTGATAAACCTATATCGAAAAAAACATTCCTGGTGTAGTTCAGGAATCGTTTATATTTTCCTGCGGATGTTTTTTTTAATTTAGAATTTCTTCAAATAAACAACATTCCTTGTAGTTTAGTAGGATAATGTCTTCTTAAAGGCTGTACCCACTTAATAATGTCGCAAAAATAATATTCATATTTTTACCCTTTATTACAGGAAATGTCGGGGATGAATTTCATCATTCTCATGAAATAATTTTGAACGATAAAACAATATATCCTTCGCTTGCTGTATTGCCGCCAAAATATTCCGAAAGTGAAAAGAATTTCCTTTCCGAAAGCGAAGATGATGATAAGTGCGTGAAATCTGTACTCAATACATAAATGAATCAGCTTTAATGACTGTATTTTAAATTTAATCTTATTTTAGAATTTTGTTGATTTTTATTGTTTTATATACATATACACACATTAAACTTTGTTTTTTTTTTTATTATATATGTACTGCATTCCTTTTATAATGTTTTCAGCATAAGTTTAAATGGATTTAGCTTAAATCTAATGTTATTAGTACCATTGACATAAATATGATATATGAAATATAAATATTGGATTAATTGTCTTGTGTGTGTTTTATTAGCTGGTTCTCCAAATGAAATTTGCGAAAATTAAAGCGTCTTAATCAAGAAGCTCCAAATCAAGTGGACACTAGAAACCATTTCGATTGAACCGACTATAAGATGATCCCGGTTGATTATTCTAATGTGAAATGATTCTCTGATCTGAGGTGAAGGTAACATAGCTTTTCATAAAAAAACAGGAAGTAGATTGTAGAAATTACTATGTAATTATATAAAGTTTAGCGGTAATTACATCTTCACGCGCACCTCATCAAATCTGCGCATGTCCGATGCAGGTCCAAACAAAAACTATATCATTCGAGAAATACTTGAAATTAAAACTACTTGCAGTAGTTAGCAGACAATAATTGCATTTGCCTACTAAAAAGAATGGCTGATAGTTTCGTCTAGGACAGAGGCAACGCATAATGGTCTGGAGTCTTTTTATATTACCTTGACTCTGTTTTTTAACGATTACTAGACGTCAGGACGTTTTTCGGAAATACTTGAAATGCTGATGGTATCAACTATTAGCGAGAGAATACAACATTCTCGTCGATTGTAGATTCCAAATCGCACGGTGGACCATTTATGATATATTTGCTGGAGTAATTTCACAAGTTGTTAATCGCCTCAAACTGCCTTCTGCATTGATTCAAATGACAGCTCCATCGTGCTAATGGTAATGGTAACCTTGTAGAGGAACTGTTGCGAATGTGGTGTTTAATTCGTTTCTTATGCAACAGCAGTTGAAGCCTGTGAGAAAGTCATGTATGTCTGGTTAAAATCTCACTAATGTTGGCTGAAGTGTTTTTACGTATTGGTGGGGAATGCTTAACAATGGTTATATGTGACGAATTGGGATTTTCGTCCAAAAACGTATAGAAGGAAATAATCTAGGAATACACAGTCGCTAATGCTTTCCTGTCCAGTTGCAAGTAATGTTCTTCGACTGGTATGGATGCGAAGTTAATAGAGCGTTCCGGCCCTTCGGTTAGATATGAAATGCCTGCATCGCAGATTAGTTTCAGTGGTAGGATCGAATTGTATGGCATCAATGCTCTTGCTTACAACCTCTCACTTGAGCTCGACGAGCCCTAATATATGTACTTGACCGATAGGTTTTCATCCCTTTTGTCAACAGCTGCCAAAGCAGTGCCGTAGTTGTAGATGTTTTCAATAACGAAGCAGGAGTAGTAGGTTACCATTGCAAGAAAGGTTTTGATATGATTGATGATTTGACATGACCTAGAACTTCGATCTACTTCTAAAAAAATATGCAAGTGGTGCTTTGCAAGTTGAATGAGTCGCTTTAGAGTTTGATAATGTACTCATATTTTGTGCTTTCACGCAGGATCCTCCTTCATGAAAGTTGCAACCTATTTTTTGTCTACATATCTCTGATGCTGCTCTGTACGCTTTTGGTCAAGATTATACTTTTTTATTATTGCCGTGTTCCAGGCTCCTGGAATTTATAGGCAGCGAGTCATTCATTGCCATGTTCTTTTGTATTTTTTGGGCACTGATGATAAATCTCTCTACATGGGTTTCCCTTATATACCCCACTCACCTATGCGGGGGTAGTTGGTAACCCAATTATCACAACAGTAATTGACGAATAAGTCCTAATCTGCCTACTACTAACTATCAGTGCTGCTTGTAGTTGCTTCGATCGATGGCGGTTTGCTGGGATATGTTCCACTCATTCGTTGGCTTCCTAAGAAGCTTGCAATCTTTCTCCACTGTTCTATGTCATGTATTTCTAGGACGACCGACTAATTGGCCATCCTAGAATAGAGGATTCCATTACATGACATAGCCCGCAATGGGGTTGTATGTGACTGACTCCGCAATTTGTGTTAGCATTTCCACGTTCTGATCAACACGTCCATCATCTGGGCCGTAAGATGACGAAGTTTTTCTTTCGAAATTGACGATGACGCTTGTAGTTGCCAAATAACAGCACAGAAAGAAGATCTCAACTTGCATAGTTACCTTTCCAGATTTTGGACAAAACAGCGGAGGCGGATTTAGCGTTGTTAATGCGTCGAGTGGCATTAGTTCGATTCCGCAGTTAACAGAAAGCTATCGAAATGTATCAATTTATCAATGCTTTTAATACTCTGCCATCTTGATAAACTTGTGCTTGCTGATGTTTATCTTCAGTCCGATCCTGCTTGCCTTCTTCTCCAAATTTAGAGCTGGTTGGGCCATGAATCCGTCAGGGAACAGACTATCAGCACAACTGCCGTGTTCAGGAAAGATATTGTCCACAGAACCCCTCCGAATTTTCCAGCCAAGGCAGCACGAAAAACGTTGTCAATAGCAAGAAAAAATAATATCGGTGACAAAATGGCCCGTGCGGGCTCCGCTTTGAACTTGAAATCTGGATGCAGCATATGACACTTTACATATATAATGCCAATATATATCACAGGGCTCTCCTAATTTTCAGTGGTAAAAACTGGATTTTGACACAAAAGTTCTATGCAAACTATCATTATATAAGATATAAGATTCTGTTCGGTAAAATATACCTTTCCAAAAAAGAAAGTTATTCCATCGAAGTTTCGAGTTTACTATCTAGAATCAATTTCTATATCGTTAATATGAAACAGTTTGAATATTTCTTTCGGTATGGTAGCACAAGGATGCTAGGGATTAGAATACAAAGCACATCGTACAAAGATCACAAATAGGCCCTAGAAAACAACTATAGACTGCATTGAATCGAAAAGGTCTCTAGACATTATTTCTAAAGAAAAATTGAGAAATATTGACCAACTGACCATCAGAAACACTGGACTTGATCGGATCTGTATCGTGTGAAAATTTAATCATAAATTACGAATTGTTGATATTGGCCACGATCTTATTTCAAACCAATCTTCAGCTACGATGGAAATCCTAAGATTTTTAAGCCCGATGATGTGTACAAAAATCTGCTTTAAATGAATAGTCTTTGCAGCAAAGCACTCTACTGCATAGCAGAGTAACAAGGTAAAGTCAACATCTCAAAAGGATAACAAGATTCAAAAGTTACTTACATAAGCCAAAATACAGGTCTCAACTACTGAAAAACTAATTATCAGTAAACCAGGTTTCAAACCTTGAAACGTGCTTGATTCATTTGTTCTTTTTAGCATCATCCGATTATTCTTTTTGGAAGGTCACTATAAGGATGAAGGTGCAATGTCATCTGGCACACAAAACTACAGGATTGTTCTTACGCAAGAATTGATGTGGAAAAAAGCATGGTGTTTGGTAACTATCTAAAAACAATGTTTATCCGACAACAGAAATCTACTCCTATCAAGAGCAAACAGATTACCGACACAATTAAAAAATATGTTTCTAGAAAAACGATTAAAAGACTGCCAAATGATCATATTTCACCGACTTTTTCTATTGTATATGCACATTAGCCTGGAACTTAGAAAATTTCTTGGAAATGCATAGCAATTAAGAATTCTTTTTGCCCATCACATATTCCGGATAAAGTACAAAACCCTTACATCACCATATGCGAGCAGGAATCCTCAAGGCAGTGTACATGAGCCTTATTTTCACTTGTTTGTTTGCAGACAGAGCGTGACAAACTTGACATTAGGTGACGACACAACAACTTTCAATTCGAATTCCAACCCACAAAGCGCAATAGAGATGCTTAGCGTTCACTTTTGAATAATTGGGCAGTTAGTTTAGACAGTGGATCTTCTGGCCTGGGGAAGCTGTGAAGATTAATAAATTATTAATGAGCTTCGGTATTTTATTATTCTAGCAATTACAATATTGACCTGATTTCTTTTCATTTTTGATTTTTTTTTTTTGAGGTAACGGTTGACTCCTATACCGCAAAATATCTCGTAGAAGACACCTGAACAGGGCAGAAGAACGTATTCAAAACTACAGCGGAAATTTGAATGGATGAAGGGAATGTTAGGAGGCGCTCGGGAAGAAAAAATGAGGCGGCACAATACAAGTGCGGGGACAGATAATTATGATAACCTCAGACTAGCAGTAAATACAGTCGGTGCTCCGCTGGCGGCTGTCGGGAGCGGAGTCTCTCGCACTACCTAGCAGCCGCGGGCCTGAGATGGTGAAGGCTTACAAGCTGTGCCAAGTCAAGGAGAATTTGGCCCGCTTATAACATAGCCCGAGCACGAGAGCTCCTGTGCCAGACGCGTGCAAATACATTCAAGATTACGGGGGTCTGCACGGGGCATTGACCCATAGGGGACCATGCCGCTAGGCTCGGCATACCCTACAACTCGCATTGCCGAAGCTGCGGAGAAGGAAGGGAAACCCTCATGCACTTTCTCTACGATTGCCCAGCTCTGGCTAGAGTCAGGCTGCGGACACTGTGTAAACCATTCTTTGGGGACCTCAGAGAGATTTCTGGCTGTAGGGTCGGAGAGCTGCTTTCCTTCGTGAATGCTACGGGCTGGCTCTGAAGATCCGAGCCGGCTGGACTCTGCCTCCCTGCTCCCATAACAACAGTCACGGTCTTAGGAGTTTGTGGCGTCAAAACGGTGCACCAAAACACTAATTGGGCTCCTCGGAGCGGCCACTGATACCTACCTACCTACCCACCAATATTTAAAAGCTGGTAATTGGGGCGTTAACCTTACTTTTAACGCAGAAATAAGCATGACGATTATCAAGGGCGCCAATCAACTGATTGAACTTCGGTGAGGTAAAATTATAATATCCGGAGTCCCACCTAGTGGAAAACCTAAGTACAGTACAGTAGCTGTGTATCAATGATCATTAGTGCATGGAATTTCATATAATTAATTTACATAAAGTGTGAGACCAAGCCCAATAAGGAACAACAATAGTTTATTTAAAACTCATTTATTTGTCAACTTTCAATTGTAGACAGAATTCGATCCATTTTTATGTCACAAAAGGGGAAAATAAAGAGCCCATGACAGGATTCATAGCAGCAGCATGTAGTATTCAGTCGTTAGGAAAGGCAGTTGTTAACCTTAGATTCTTACATCCATGTTAATCGTGGATCATTTGATTTTGATTGTAGTTGCACAATCCGCGTGTATATTCGAATCGCTGGTCCTAATTTCAGTGACATCCCGCTCACAACATCGGATCGTTTGACCAGCAGTAAAGATGCTCCATCGATGTCGTGTTCTTTAAACTTTTTCGCTTCATTGGGGAACTCTTTTTCAAAATATTTCGATACCCGCTCACTTGACCAATCCGATATGTCGGGGATGGCATCGTTTCGTGTCACAGGGTTACCGTTGTTCTTCCCCGAACTATTGCTGTCAATCTTCTCACGACTGTCGGATTTTGCAATTTTCTTTCCAATGTATATTTCCGATGGGATTGGCGATAAGCGCTTCCGTGAATCAGCTGTAAGTTTCCGACTTGTTGTGTTTTTCTCTATATTCTGGCATTTCGAACATTCCCATTTTAACTTGTTAATGCCTTTCTGTAGTTTTGGAGAATGGCAGCTAAGGTGGTAGGCATCGACACAAACGCAACAACTTACCAAAGGACCCTGGGAGTTAGGAAACAAATATAAATACGATCAGATGCGTTAATCGTAAGGTTATATAAGTTAACTTACAGCTTCGGCGGTTTCATAGCAAACTACACACATTCGACAGTTGTCACATCTCCAATGCTCTTCCAGTAACGCATGATTTAAATAAGATATTTTCAGGCATGAACTGTGAACTGAAGAAGTTGAAATTATTAACAACGCTCTTCAAAGTGTACTTGAAAAATTACCTTTGTAATTGCAATCTTTGCACGCTATGAGCTTCTTGCCTTTTTTCGGCTCCACTTTGCCGCAAATCATACAGCAGAAGATCACATTGGCATCTAAATTCGGGGGCGATGTACTCCTTTTCTCTGGCTTTTTTGACATTTCGGTAAAATTATTCACTCTTTGCCGTGGAGGTTCGCTGCACATACTCAATGCACGTGTAGATCTTTTCGGCAAATTATTATTTGAAGGATCGAAGACGATTTTTGCTTTCTGGAAATTGTCAACAAATATTCGTTACTTAGTGTCAAAATCACGTTTTCTTGCAGATCTTACCTTTAACCTGCTACCGACGCGGGTTCCAACACCATCAGCGTTGAGTCGGGCTTCACGATTAATGTTCTTCAAGCGGGGCATAGCAATAGGACCTGAAATAAAAAAGTACATTTGATTGGTATTGCATTTATCATGCATTTTGTACAAGACGAAATGCCATTTTTACCAAGACGTATTTATCTCGTGTTAATTGAGCAATAGCTGCTATATTAGATATAAGCTTTTATGAGAGAATGAGGATTAGCGCTTCTAATATATTTTGATGGCTGACCGGCATGCTCGGCTAAAATGAACTCCAAACAGTTTGTAATGGCCTCCTCTCAGTGGCGCCAACAATTCTTAGATAAAGTATTTAATATTTTGACGAAAATAGGAGTTGTTAAGGACGTATAAAGGAATAATATGCGGCCAACAAATCAAACACGATAATATACCATAAATCAGGCCCTCCTGCACGACAATGCAGGACTCAATGACGTAAAGACACCACTGTTCCTTGAAAGTAGATCTACTCCACCGTGAGTATGACGTTCATAATATTCTAACAGTTACTAGCAACGAAATCTGACAAAAACATCTTCTATTTGCATATTATTTACGAACTAACTCTGAATTGAGTCCATAAATACGTTGAGCAAGCTCCAGGGACTACAAACAGCATAATATCTGCTAACTACACGTACTTTCACTTCTCCCTCTCAAAACTTTCCTAGTATAGATCAGGAAAACAATTGCGTTTTTATGCGCATCTACAAACTAGAATAAATTCTAATCCAAACATTTAGACACTACCTACTTTACTCATCAATCGCGAGGCTTAAAATCATTCATAAACAACTTAAATAATTGAAAATTAATACAACTCTCCCGACAACTATTGCAGTTGATCCGTCAAGCAACAGAAAAGCGCTACGCTACAGGTTTTTCGAGAATATAATGAAATAATTGAACGTAGCCGACCTACCTTTCAATTCAATTTCACGTCAACGATTAAATCGCGTGAAGCCGCACTGCAATTGATATACTCCTTAAAATTAAGCGTAAACGCAAACGACATCCAAAGGAAACTGTAAATATTCCGCAGATGATAGCAGCAACAATTTCCCACATCGAAAGGCAATTTCAAAAATATCCCAAAATGGCTACGTTCGTTCTAATAGAATGGTTTAATGTTTCGCTGGAGATATAGCGATGACATGCACTGTGGTGGAAGGGAATGAGAATGTTTACGGTTTGATGCGTGTTTAATGTGATATTTGTGTCTAGACTAAGAACCATGTCGAATCAAATATATAAACAATAATAAATGGGACTGTGTAAATATTACAAACGGCACGGCGGTAGCGTTGGTACGATGGCTGAACTGGTTGGGCGAACCTCGTCTTTGTTCTTGTGTAGCCACCGTAGTCTTATCACTTGGTAGTGTTAAGTATGATGATAATGAAACTGAAGTACTCCTTTATCCTCATTGACTCATAATAATGAGGAAGAAGAGACTGTGTGGGTTGCCTATACTCCACAATGGAATGAAAAGGAGATATACAAATAAGAGGCACCAGATCATCATAATCAACTGCGTAACAACCAGCATCCTCTCAAGGCCTGCCTTAATCAAGAACTCCACACATGCCGGTTCTGCACTGAAGTCAACCAATTGAACACTGGCAGCGGTCTGACATCCTGACCTACGCCTGCCATCATAAAATAGATGGTACCTACATCTAGTACACCTCGTGTAGGAGTTTTTAGTTTTGTCTGATGTGAGGTATGAGTTGAGGCCTAAGAATACACTCAAAATCTTCCCTGCTTGTCGAAAAAGGCGATTAAAGGAATAGAAATGTGTAGGCTAGCAATCAGCAAATTCCGAAACTTAATGCTACCGAAATGTCAACAACGCCTCGGACTTCACGGCTATGACTTTGGCTATCGAAAATAGACTATGACTGGTTTCTGAAATGAACGCACGCTCCTCTACAACGCTATCGAAGGTCCCCAGAATGCTGCCTTTTTTCAAAATGAGCAAAAATTTCAACGATATAACCTGAATATTCTGGGCTTAAAGAAGTAAGATGGTGGGACTGCAGAGAGTAATCCTTTCCTTCTTTCTGCAATGTGTTTTTGTACTCTGGAAAGCCCAGAAGTAGCAGGCCTAGTGTTTTTGACGGCTACCGAAAGGCGCATTCTATTGACCTTGAAGTCGATTTCTAAAAGGATTCTGACTGCAAGATTCTGGTTCAGGTTAAGGAGCATCAACTTGCACAGTGCTATGTGCTAACGGAAATTTTCGATATAGTGGTAAAGGAACCCTACTATGAGTAATTATACGCAATTTAGGCTTCCAAAAGGTGACATTGTGATGGTCACCGTAACGATAACGGTGGGAGTTTTGTAGATTTCTGCATCCACAGCATTTCGTCATTGATTGGAGATTGTTCGAGCCCAGAGCTCCTATAAGCAAAAAGTCGGTTGGGTTTGAACAATCAGATTAACCACTTTGCCTTCGGCAGTGGATTTGGAAGTTGTCTTCTGAATATGCGTAACCAGAGAGGTGCTGACATTCCTCTCGAAAGGGATCACCATTTGATAGTGACTCATCTTCACTTCAGTGGGAGAAATGTGTTGCTGATCGGAGGGTAGATACAATAAGTAACCCCTTTAAGAAAGGAAGGGATTAAAGGCTCTATTGATTACATGACGAGCGTAATGTACTCGAACTCCGGTGCCAGGCGGAATCTCGGGAAGTCCAAAGTAGTTTCCATCGTGGAAAAAGATAATTTGTTATTACGCAGATCAGGGAAGCAAGAGATACCGCAGAACGTAATGATTTCAGAAGTGTAAACCACATTATGAAAGAACTTACATGAGGTTCGCCAGCCTTCCGATGCTTCTGTGAAGCACTTTAACGGTAGACTCCTCATGCACGATGTCGAGCACCTGAAGAAGTAGAGAGAACACTTCAACACAGTTCTTAATGGTATCACGTCAGATGAAGTTCCGCTTTTTGTAGATGAAATGGCTAGGCACCGTAACATGCGAATACGGATTGTTTCTCCAAGCAGAAGAGAAATCATTTTGACCATAAGCGAACTCAAACGGAGTAAAGTCGCTCGGTTCGCTCGCTGTACCTGCAGTTTCTGTAGAACTGAAACTTTTACTCTCACGGAAATCTTGAGATTCCTAGGCCTTTCCCAGAGAGGGAAAGAAGGGGATGATCGTTAAGACCTCAAAGAAGCGGACCCGCTTTGAATGTGCGGATCCGCTCTGAGACAGAGAGCAGACTGGATTCCGGTCCTGATCCTCTTGGATTAAATACATCAATGAAGCACGAATCACTTTAGAACAGTGTGCGGAGCTTAGATTTACGCTTCACCTGCTCTTCGTCAATTTCGAGGGTGAACATGGGCTCTATGCAGGAGGGGCATTGCAGATAAACTAATAGCCATTAAGTTGAAATTAATGTCCATGTTTTTTTACAGTTAATATAATATTATATATATATAGAAACGAAGTAGGTGGCCTCCTTCATCAATTTAGAGAATTAGGTACTAGCATTGATGAAGGAGGCACGTGGTCTCCGAAACAATTGTATGCAGAAGGAAAATAAAAATATTGACAGTATAAGGAACATCACCTAGTTCCTTTCTTAACTTGTAATAGCCATTATCAATTCTGCACTTACCAACCTGCATTGTAGGTCTGTTGAGGTTCTTTGAGAGACCTGGAAAAGCTCCATTGCATTCTATGGTGAATATTTTCGGTCATTCAAATCGATAATATGCAAGCGAATGCTCTAACCGTGCAACCTGATAGCCGCAACTGCAGCACAATACACAACTGATTGCAGTAACGAGATGCAATATCGTCATTGACTTGAGATGGAATTTTCAGGATTGCTGGAGGTGCATAGACTGTGAGAACGCCGGACTAAATAAAGGACTTTTTTGTGAAAATTCTATTCAGGTTCGTTGCAATTCGTCTTGAATTTCAGCGGAGATGCTGGTGCAGAAGAATACTGGTCTGCAACTCGCTGTACAGTCACGTGCGCGTATTGCGGGGAACGCTCGACGGATCTTCGGTGTAACAAGCGGCGGTATCTGCTCCCGCCGTTGAAGTGGTGTGAAGCAGCTGAAACAGGTGGACCCATGCTCCTGACCATCATGCCGTCTAGATGCCCACGATTAGCTGTTTGGATGACGTGCTGCCCAAAATGGTAGTACGAACCAGTCGCCATACCGGATTTTACATTTTCTCTTCTCCTCATTTGATGGATGCGCATTTTATACCTAATTGCACAACTGCAGTTAGTAATGTACAAGACCACAAATTTCCTGAGTTTTCCTCAACTAGCCCCTGCGATGGCCTATAACCATTCAGACTGACGTTATCCACCCATTTGACTTCCGAAAAAAGTGAGTTGTACAGCTCCTTTCCCATCATCCTCAGTTGCTTATTATGATCAAGGAAGAATGTAAACGAATAAAAGATTGGTGAAACTGTAACGCATATTCGCTGATGATTCAGCGTTTAAATTAAAAATTACTCACGCTAGGATCTTACCAATAAAAAGATACTTTTTAGGGTTGTTTCCCAAACACCTTGAGCTGGTCAAACAAATTGATTTTTTATTTATTTTTACGATTAGTATCGTTAACAACAGAAAGCTTCATTTATTTTAACAATGTTTTTTTTCCTTTATGTATTCATGTAACAAGTTGAAGAGTGAAATACAGCAGTGTACTGGCTATTGACTATATCTTACAACCAATTCATAACATAAAGCGGTCTCAAAGAATGCGTACATCGATTGTATACTAGAGTACAATCGAATCAAGTCAATCAACCATTCGAATCGAATATTCAACTCTTCCCGTTTTGCAAATTGATAATAGGCCTAAATTATATGTTTAATTTTGCTCAAAGTGAAGCACATTCTATCCTAATAATTGAATTGTTTTTAAAGATTTCTTTTATTTTTATTTTTGAGGACATTTTGCTCTCATTAGTTGATAAACGTTTGGTAGCGTCTTGAGGATTTTTCACTATTAAATGATTCTATCAACTACAATAAAGATAGTTTTGAAGGAGAAAAATATTTTAGATATACAATTAATAACACGCATTTAATATTTGAATATAAATTTGCAACTTGTTTGCGATGCAAATTATTGGAAGCCATGATGTAACTGTTTGCGAAATATTTTGAAAAAATTACTTCTTGCTCATTTAACTTTTTTCTCCAAATTTTAATTAGAAATATAACAGGACTGGTATTGTCTCTCAGACAAAGTGTTCCTAGAAAGTACGTTCTATTGCAATCCATTAAGCAAGGGCCTTTCTAAATGTATCTAAACCTAATTAATCTACTTTCGCTAATACTTGGCTATATTTCAGAAGAAAAACATTCTTCAATATACAAAGTATGGTAGGGGACAAAGCCATGTTTGGAATCGTAGTAAAAACACTAGTGGTTGGAATTTGTTGAAATTAATTTGCTTAATCAGAAAACTTTCCATTCGTCTTAAGACCTTTTTTTACATTTATAGAAGCGTTGTTGGTATACATTTTCATTCAAATTTTCAGTAAAAGTTTTCCTCTTTTGACTGAACATTTCTAAAAGCAAAAGTTAGTTCAGTCAAAGTAAATTTTACCTAGAAATTATGAAGCACATATTTCAATTCAATAGTTTTAACGAAAAACTACTGAATGTATATTTGATTCATTTAGAAAAGTGCAACAAAGTCTAACAAATGTTTATTTCCTGAAGTAACGATACAAGGGCCTTCCCAAATACGAATTCCTATAAATGTTAAAGTGTTTTACATTCTTTTTTGAGATTGAAGTAATTAATATCGGGATGGTAGTTTTGAATCTACCAATTCTCACATTCGAAATAAATTCTAAATCGTTTTGAATATCCACACAAACTACGTATTATTTTAATTTAAAGAAATTACGTTTTGCTATTCGTTTGATAACTTTACTATGAACGGAATGCACCTAAACCACTAATATATACACTCACTTTATCGTTTTCCCCAATATCTAGATAAATAACTTAACATAAACATATTAACAATAATATACAGCTTCGTATGTTACAAAATAAATATTGCATTTTCGTTAATAAGTCAACAAAATATATAACTCTTTCTTTGCTTGTACGTCTGGCGAATTCCTTCATTTCGAACGGGAACAATTGACATAATAATATCTTTAACCTTATCGATAACCAATTCTCCTAGCAGCCAATTCTTTCTTTGTCTTGCGATTAAATGTTTTTACAATAAATGTCTTTATTAAAGTAGCACAGAACTGAATGCTAACTAATCTTTCTATTTCAAATCCCACATCTTTGTTACGAATGTTTTAAACTTCCAAGAACACTTTGAATTATATGTCAGAGGTAGGAGCAAATGAATACTAGACACATGAGTAGGGTTACCGATCCTGAGCATAAAAAATCGGTCATTACCGTTGCTTTTTATTGTTTGGAATTTCTTTTATTTTGTCATATAGTTTCAAACTTCGACATTAACAACAAAAAGCAAATCGTTTCAGATATCTGACTTTATCGTGGCTCGTTTGCCTACTAAATTAGAATGCAAGCCCACGATTTAGGTCCCCTCTTATAATGCCTTCTCATACTCAAAGATCGCAAAAGCCGCATATAACAACTTTATGCAAATCAATTATATTCAATCTGACTTTGCAGAATAGAACCTAAAACTAGCGCTAACTAATAAGTTACACTTAAATGACACTATGTAGTATGTAGACGTAACTTTCACACCCGCGGCCGTACACTGTGGCCGTGATAATTAGAATATGTCATTGAATGTAACAATGGACATATTAAGTAGCTAATCCTTTATCAGTTAATGTTGTCCTGTTGACGTCATATCTAAGCCTCCTTCCTCTTCCAGTTTCGACAGGAATTTGATTACCCGATACTGTTGCTCAGTTTGCCGGGCCATGTCAAGAAGACCGAGAAGCTTTTTGATGCCGATGAATACGCTGTTTGTAAGGAAAAGAAAAAAAATCGAAAATTACAAAAACTAAATGTATAAGCAAAATAATTTTTTAATTCTGTACCGTTTGCCATGCATTTTCTTTGCAATTGTCTGCAATTCGGCTTTGTTGAAGAGATCAGTATCCTCCAGGACAGCCAGTACATGATCTGGACTTGATAGATTCGGTACGTGGAGTATTGCTGTAAATGCTGAAAGCATTTCCATGTCTTCCAACACTTGCCTGCAATTATTCGTCAGTTTTGTTACCGACTTTATTACGATGAATTTTATTGTTACCTTCGGCTGCTTGTGCATAAAACCAGCAGTTTTCGTCCTCTTGGTGGTTGTTTTTTCAATAGCACCAATAATGCTTGCAAAGTCAAGTTAGAATATCGTGGACCAATTGGACCGTAATCTAACAGTCGCTCGATATTGTCAACAACAATGCAACTTAGCATAGAACGATAAGCGTCATCGAAAATCTAAAGAGAATGGTACATGATTATGTTGTTTTTATTAGGTAATTATTATTAAGTGTTCAAAAAGCGTACTAGTTAGAGAATAGTTTCACTTTGTATCGTAAGCTGGATGTCGGACATCAGTCGACTCAACTTTGGATGAATTAGATTGTTTCCGAGTTATCAAAATCTCGACTCGTATTAGCACAAAATGTCAAGGAATTCAGGTATGAAATGTTTTGTGTATTTCTTATCTAAGAATGATCGAGGGTGCATTTGTCCCATTCGTACCTAGCTCGTAATGTTTATGCAGTTAGTTTGTCAGACTATTCACTTTAGTGCGATTCTGACGTTTAAAGTCTTAGATTGCAATAAATTTGCACAAAAGAGACAACTTTGTTAATAATGATGTGGTTTCCGCCAAACATGTAGTAGTAGTATTATACTTTATGGTATAGCCTACACTATCGCAAAAGTTCGTGATTCTAGGTTAAACTTAAAGGTGGCTTATTTAAGTTCATACGGATATGGAGAGTATTTTGAAGTCTAGACATACATAAACAACTATAATTTTTTTGCAAATTTTTCGGTTGGGTAATTTCTGAGAACGTGTCCTTGAAGTAATTGAACTCTTTCGGTCCCTCGCACTCCTCCTCTGTGCGACCAATGTGAAAACTAATATCGGCTTCGGAAAGTATTAACCCATACCTTTCATTTGCTATCCCATATGAACAAATAATGATGAAAAAAATGTACACACCCGTTTCGCATTTATGGAGACCACCACTTAAAGTCAACTTAGAACAACATTTCTCACTGCATGCGAAGATATTTATAGTTGCCACATTTTCGCCAAATTTTGTATCGATCAAAGGAACCGTTTCTGAGAGAATGGGTGTGACCGACAGACGACAAATAGACAGTAAACTTATTTGTTTTACACAAAACCTTAAAAAAGAGTTATTGACAAAGTCCACTGAGAATCGAGCACGTGCATAGAATGATGTATGTCTACATGGTTTCAACGATACTGTGCATGTGTCCCAGGATATTTACAAGTACAACCACCTTTCCGAGAAGCTTTCGCTCAATGTGGCTATCGGATATCATGAGAGATAGCAAACACAATAATCGACGCAGTGCGATTTGCCTTGTTACCTTACAGGACGTCTAACGGCTTGCTTTGTGGCATATGGCAATCAGTCAAAACTAGCCCGCCCCAGTCATGTCATAATTAGGACTATCAAGTACTGCAGGCGATTCATATTGGTAAACCGGAAATGTTTCCGTGATCAACCCATGCTTGTATACAATGTTTTGATCAATAACCTTACATAAAGCATTTACTTCGACGTCCGCCCATCGGTTAGATCCTGGACCGATTTCACTCCACTCATAGGATTAAAAAATCGATCCTTAAGTGGATTCAGCGCGCAATCTGCCTCGCAATCAGCCAAAGTTAGGGGACTCATTTGCTCTTTGCTGTAAAAGTAAGCGATAACAGAGTCGTCAAATATCATCTCCACTTCCGGATTTGATGATTCATGAATTCAGAATTTGAACTTAGTAGCCCGTATTTTATATTTCGCCATATTTCAAATGCATTTGTCAGTACGTTCAATCCTCGTATTTTATTCTTTCCCGAGGGATATGATTTCATTAAGTGTCGCAGGAATTCGGACAGTCCTTGAATTCAACGCTTGTCTAAATCGAATATCACGCATATCAACTGCGTACAACACACTTCCAAGATTCCCATCAGTTCCAATAAAAAAACTTGATGTCATTAAGTGCATCAGCTGCAGAACTATGCTCTCGAGTGCCATTCAGTAGTCGTGAAAGGGTATTCAGCGTCATGCATATATAAATATAAACCAAAGAAACTCAATAAATCCTCTGGAAAAATGGCTCTCGGTGAATGGATAAGCTCTACGGTGTCGTTACTTTCAAATGAGCGCACTAAGAATAATCGTCCGCGCGACAACCTAAATGGATCTTGATTTTTGTAGCGTATTAGCGCACTTCATCTAAGACCGCAACTACACACTACAGGACAACTGTACGCTGTAGGAGGCAATGTGATCTCAAGGGTTACCCTGATTTGACTCAGATACTCATTCGCAGTTGACTCGACTGCTATCCGATATAAATGCGATTGATCACGACGTAAATCCCTTTGTGGCCAGTGAAATTTGAATTCCGACCTTCCGCTGCGACAGCGGAGCGCCTAGGCATCCTGTCTGTCCGGATGGCGCTGTTAAATGACTTTTTGTAATTGATACAGCAGCCGAATCAATTTTTTGTCCTTTGCGAAAGTGCAATTGAATTTGGCAGCCCTCTGCTCCTAGAACAGAATATTGTTAAACTCGAGATGCGCACTGATGCTTTTACTAATAACGGACGATAAGAATTGGTGGGAAGTTGGCATTATTATTATTGTTCGCTTTCTGATACCTACACCAATCAATCATGAATGGCCGGATATTTTTAGAATACACTTTTTGCCAAATAAGAAACTTCCAGAGGTAATGTTTGACTTTAATTTATCTTGCTTGTAAGGTTTTGACTCATGTTATAGCTTAGTATGGCGACGAGAAAAGAAGTCCTAACTTTCGTATTACTTGCAGTAAAAACCCCTACTTGCTACAGAGCAATAAATTGTTCTGATCCGATCTGCTTAAATTTAGCAGACCGGTAATTTATTGGTACGTCCAATGCCAATCGAGAAACTACTTGCAGTGGCATTGGACAGGTGTGCATTACGCACTTGATCTGCTCCTGAGAAAATCTCTAGTAATCACAATATGCGAATTTGAACTGAACCGGTCGTTTAGGTGTTTTTTTTTGCAGGAGTGAAAAAACAACTTAATTATCAGCTCAAAAATGACTATCGCTTAGGATGCAATAAATCAAGGAGTATGGAACCCCATCTATCTTAGAGCCAGTAGCAAAAATTATTCTGAATTCGCTTCGCCAAACGGCCCACATTACTTTGAAATATGCCAAATCAATACATATGTGCAAACTTAGTGAATGAATTGAGAGGTTGCTTGCTTGGAACTATTGAAAAATACACATATTTTGTGTTTACTTTGAGGTGATGCAATTACGTGGCTCTGGATCTGGAAAAAGTCAACATGATTCCATCCGGGATGAGGACTCTTATCGCGATCCATATTTGACAAAGGGTATTAGGTTTTCTGTTGTTTGATGTAGTGGTAGTTCAAAATTCGCCTTCGGTATATTTTTTTTAAAATTTGGTACTTCTCTTATCTCAACACAACCTACAGATTAACACTATTCTGTATTATTGTTTTAACTCGCCGACAGGTAAAGCTCTTCTTTTGATTAAAAAACACGACGCTTCATCTCAATGATGGCATCGTTTGAAAATGTTCTGATTAAATCGCAAACTGTGCAAGAATTCGGCGTCCATAAAGAATCGATTATGAACTAGACAATTATTCTTTTCTTTGAGGATGCGAGTTGGTCCTGAGACCCCATCTACTTGATGGTGGATTTTGAGGAGCAATCGACTTCCACACTTCAATGCACGGACCATTCTTGTTGAAGAGTTGCCTTTGCCCTGTCACGAAATCGTCAGTCATCTTTTAATTATCCCCTATCTATGATTCTATCTTTGTTAATATATTTTTGCGTGGTAGGATTACGAGTCAAAATTGAGTAAAATTTACTTTCATTGCATCAATTTTCTTCTCTTTTTCCTTGTTCAAAATTGGGAAATCTCTCTTCTTACCTTTCTGATGTGAAGACATTTAGCTGATTCTGTGAATCCAACCATATCTTCTGGAGAGCAAACTTTCACAAATGGGAAATCGGACATCTTCGCAAGTTTTGCAGCCAAAGCAGTCTTTCCTGCATTTGGTGGACCTTCAATTAAGATCGAAACCAAACCAGAGCTTTCAGTGGCACGTGCTTGCTGAGTGTATAACATGCCATCTTCAAGTAGGCTTGCAACTGGTGTTCCCCAATTGATAATGCCACGTGACAGGAAGTTATCCAAAGCCTCTTGTGCTGTACCGAATGCCTGTGAAAAGATAACACAATTTCCATTATTGCATCATATTCGAGGAATGTTTATAAACAAAAGACATACTGGCTTAACATCATTTTCCAAAGCATGCAAGAAATCAGCACGGCAAACAAGTAACTTTTCCATGGCCTCTGGATCCACTTCGACTTTTGATGCTGCTTTGATCAGACGGTTCATAGCCGTTGATTGAGCAGCTCGAACTAAACCTTCCAATTCAGCACCGCTGAAATTTTTCGTCAATGTTGCTAGTTCCTATAACAAAATAGCATAAAAAATAATATTGAGTTTGTTTACATATAGCCCAATCTAATATGTATACTTTTGTATCAACATCGGGTGCAATTTTTTTGAACTCCCTCATACGTTTTGTGTGGATATTTAAAATCTGATGTCTTCCCCCTTCATTTGGCAGACCAATTTCCATTTGTACTTCCAATCGACCCGGTCGCATTAAAGCTTCATCAATCATATCACGTCTGTTTGTCATACCGATAACCAATATGTTGTTCAATTGTTCAACACCATCGATTTTTGCCAGCAATTGATTTACAACTGTATCATGTACACCACTATTACCTGCTACTGAACCTCTAGCCTTGCAAATAGCGTCGATTTCATCGAAGATTATAATGTGGAGCCCACTGTTTGGTCCGAGCTAAATTGGGTAAAAGACATGTTCCATAAAATCGTATATTTATTTTATTCTTAATATTACCCTCTTTTCTTCCTCTTCAGCTTCGGCAAACAATCGTCTGATATTGGCCTCTGATTCACCAACATATTTGTCCAAAATTTGTGGACCATTGACAATTTTTGGTTCACGGGCATTTAACATTTTACCAATTTGCCGTGCCATCAACGTTTTACCAGTACCAGGGGGACCGTAGAGTAAAATACCTTTCACGTGCTTAATGCCCAATTGTTCGACAAGTTCTGGAGGGAAAACTCTTGATGCGAACGCACGTCTGAAGATAGCGTTGAATTCTTTATCCAGACCACCAATTCCCATCTTTCCGAAATCCCAATCAGGGTTGATGATAGACTGCCGAACAATTTTTCTGGGAAATGAAAGAGAATTCAAATGTCACTATTGTTTCTACGTCCATTGGATACATCAATTTATAAAATATATCTAAGACATTAATTACCCTTTAGCTTTTCCAATTAAGTTCAGAGATGAATTTTCGGCCTTTTCAAATTGCACATCCGTATTCCCGAGAATACGTCCAAATCGAACCATCTTTGGTGTTCCCTCCTTATTATCCTTGATGGAATTTGGATCAAGAGCTGTAAATTTAAGTCGAAATTAATTATTCTGCGACATTTCAATTTTTTTATATGCAGTTTTACGATTACAAAGTTTACAAATATATTGACGAAGTGTAGCCAAGTATCAAATGAAAATCGGAAAATATGTAATAGTATAAAACCGTTTAGTAGTGAAAATAACATATTATTGAGTATTTTCAATTTTTGTTGCATTATTTTGTATATCTGAGAAATAGGATAGTTCTCAAAAAGTAGTGCTAAACGACCTCTTACTAGTTACATATGCAATAACAATCAGACACTTGGTTAAGGTCACAAAGATCTCATATGACAACATCTAAGAAATTATTACTAATGAACTTCTCATGAAAAAGTATCTTCAAATTGAGAATGAATCAACAAAGGAAAACAAGTCGGAAAACCAGAAGGTGGCGCTTCAGGTATGAAAGGTTTTGTTTGCTTCTTCTGTGAGTATATTTGAGTGTAGAACTATCCCATTTGTACGTAGCCCGTTTTGTATATGCATTTAGCATGTCAGATTTAGTACTTCGGGTTGTAAATTTACACGGTAAAGGCAACTTTGAGCTACTGTAACTTTGTTACTAATGATATGATTTTGATCAAACTTGGGGAAAATATGCTTTATTTTATATTTTATATTACGCCATTTCAAATGGCTTTTTTTGTACAACGCAGGCAAGTAGGCGATCCTGGACCTCAGTTGATTTTGTCGGCCGCCCGCTACCCTTCTCTTTTGCAACGTGGTTCGTGTTACGGAATTGGACTATGAGATACTGAATTCCTTAGCATTTGCTGCCTGACTAAAGCCTTTTGATTTGACGATAAATCGCTTCAGCGATTTAACCAACCATTTTTCATACATGACCACGCCATGTTGTGTGACGTCATAACTCGAGCCAAAAAACTTCTGTAGCCCGGCAACTGGCAATTACTCACAAAAATATAAAACTATCAATATTAATTTCCCGCGTGAAATATTAAGGAGGCCGATGAAATATTTAAAGTTGATAGACCAGTAGCTTACTCCAAACTACAATTTTATTTTATTATGTATATATATATTTCGGGAGCAACTTACCCCCTTCATCAGTACAAAGCTACTAAGTAGCTAAAAACCCCACAGAAACCATTTTTGCTGTTCCAAAAGGAGATTTTCGGAAGAAGTGGATCACCATCGTCCGACGGAATTCAGTTTCTTTGGAGTCAGGTTTAAATTATGAGGAGCATATCAATGTGAGAATTAACGTTACTACCCTTAAATGAAGATACATATACATAGCATATCTCGACACATGAAAATCAGCCTGATATTCTTTTGGTGAGCTCTTTATTTAGTAAAGACTAATCAATAGTGGTCGCCCTTCAATAATCCTTTTTTCATGGAAATTAGTTTTTAAATTTATCTATTTAAAAGTCATTTGAAAATATTACCAAAAATTTAGAGAACTACTGATGTAGCGTCGATCGTAAAATCTGAATCTGGCATCTATGAGAGTGAACTGAACATATACAAATGATATAATACCACGTCTCCGTTTTCCTCGTCCGCAGCCAGAAGTTCTGTAATATCACATGATATACCCACATTCTCTATGCCAGAATACAACTTCATTATAATATCAACGTCTGAGGAACTTGTCTGCCAAAAATTGTTGTTTACCGTAAAATTAAAGGCGACCACACCTTATTCATTCGTTATATGTTTTGTTTTTCGTTTTACGAATTATTTAAAACGACTTTGCTTCACTCTTCTGCCATTCTATTGTGCTCTCATTAGTGAACATTGTTATTAGCATTTTTGTCAGCAACGCTTTCAAAAAAGCAGTATTTGTTTCCTTTTTTTTGTGTCGGAGAGTTTTATGCAATAGTTCTGGGATCACATTAAACAACAAACCGTAGAGAATATTTACGCGATGCTAATTTCAGAACGTTGATAACTGTCAGACTGTCTAGGCAAATGTTAATTGACGCTGTTTATACTACATCAAACAAAGAATAGTAGAGAAAACAACGACACAGTTTCGGAAAATGTCATGGTTATGTAACGAAACGCTCTTCGAAGGCGACAGAGCATATCACTTTGCTCTAGGGAGAAACTTGATTTTTATTTAAACAATTGGGGCATGAGATTTAGGACGCAGAATTGACGCTTCAACCTCCTCAGCCTCCGCAACGTTCGATAATGCAGTCTCATAATAATCGAGTCAAGATGTTGTAAGAACATCATTGCCGCTGACCACAAAATTAATCGCAATAAGTCTGATCTAGTTCTACCTTTTAAAGAAGAACGAGAGTTCTTTGTATTCGATGTAGCCGTACAGCTAAAGAAACTCCAGAACTACGGTCTACGTTCCCATCTTTAGGTTGATCACACCCTCGATTCGAGATAGATATATAATTTGCTTTATATAAATGATTTTCTAAATAATAATCGATGACATCTTTATAAAATTTTAGGCGAGAAAATATCAGGTACCGGAGAAACCCGTCCACTTAAAGGACTTTAGCAAATAGAAGCATTTGGATTAAGTATTTCTTTTTTTGAATAAAAGCGTTGAATTTAATTTTTATATTAATATTGCTAATACTACTTGGCATTCATTATTTAAAATATTTGGGAAATCCAGTAAGAAACTGTCCTGCAGGAGTTTCCCGCAACAAGCCCTTCTTGTAGAATCAGAAAAACAAGAACCAATAAGCTGCGAAAGTAAGACATAAAACAAAACACATTCATTCAGATGTAATTAGACCTGCCTGTATGTGACTACGATTTCTTAATTCTCGTAATTTACCATAGATTACCATCAGGTAGTTACGTAAACACAATGTTGGTGGTGTGTGCCACCCTATTTCGAATAGCAGCACGCAATGCTACCAATTATGTCACATAAGCACAAGAACATTAATGAATTTACCTTCGAGCGACTTTACTGCCAACCCTAGCAACTTCTTGTCTTGGAAACTGAAAACCAGTGTCTGACCGACAGTAAGGGCCATTCCAGAGAATTGGAGTGTAAACTCCTTCGCCATCTGGTCAGAATCATACGGCTCCAATGAGGATCTATAACAATCAATCCAGTTATTTTCAACATCCTCAATTTCAACATTTATTCACTTCTTACGTTTTCTTTTGAAGAAAATCAGTCTCCAGACTGACTCTGAAGATGACATCAGAGCTGGCATCGAATCGATAGGGTTTAACGTCGATGTCCTGATTAATTGATAGTGTCGCCCATTTGCGCTGAACCAGGGAGAATCCAATGCAATTCCGGGGCATCTCCAGAGTACGCTCCAGTGAGAATACATAATGCTGGCCAGGCCCGGTTGACAGCTCAATGTGCCTGATTAGGAAATAACGATCATTCACATAATGCAACTGTGGTGTCAGCATCTCAAGATGATCTAATTTGCAGATTACTCACTTGACTTCTTCCGCAAAATCATTTGTGTTGACTATAGCCCGATTCGTCAACGAGAGCTCGTCGGTAGGACATTTAACAGCTTTCATTCGCTGAAATCAAATCTATTAGTTAACACTCTGTTTTACTAGATCAGCTTTCTTATACTTACGAATGACATCTTATTCTGCTTGTTTCTGACTTGCTACCCACAATAATTGATTTTATTTTTTCACAGTTTTGTCTCTTTGAGGAGTGACGAAAAATCGATAAATTCTTGTTTGCAATCAACGTTGATTTTGCATTTCTCTGCTCTGCCACTACTCCTTATTGATTTTGTTGGAATGTGTAGCAGGCAAGTGTAACGATTTAATCCGTTTTGTAAGGCGTTTATCACAACCCCCGACAATAAATGGAAATTATTCACGTAGCCTGCACTCCCCACGACACCAACTCACTATGACAACTTGTCAAATCGAAATGGTCGTTGGATTTTCTCTTGGAGCTGAGTAAAATTGAAAGGGAAAAATATCTATGTTGAGTGGTTGAACGTCAATTCGGATTGCGATGTTACAGTGACGATATCATAGAATGACGGTTATTGAGTGATATTGAGGATTCCATGTTATAAAATCTGTATTGAATTTGAAAAAAAAATATTTCAGCAAATGAGGAGTAAAATATAACCAAGTTAAAAAAAATGCTGCATAAATTTTTTAGGCATATAAATCCAATAGGATGATTTAATGTTCATGGTGATGGATAGGATGATGGCTTAATACTTTTGCAATTTTTGGACAATCGATCAAGAAAGCAGAAGGAACTTTATTGCAGATGAAACTCAAATATTATGCTGTAAACTAAAATCAAAAGTGAAACTTTCTAAGAGAGATATAAGTAAAAAACTCTATTTCGAACATGGCTGTATCTAGTTTCATGCTATCAAGTCAAAATTGAGTTGGCTACCAATTGAGTATTGCATGATACGATATTGGTTCATGGAGAGTACTTTCCCCAAGAGATTCATCGAAACCTATCATGTTTTCTGTGGAATAAAAATAAAAAAAAAAATGAAAATTCGAAACCTAAATGGAACATATTGCAACATTCGAACAATTAAACACAATAGCAACTTCAGTTAAAAATAAACGCCATTAAAAATAACTAAAATATATAATAAAAAAATATTTTTCAAATCATGAATGTATATCCTTTTAACCCTTGTGTTACCAACCAAAAGAATCTACATTGTTTACCACTCGGGTACCCGGGTACCCAGGCACAGATTTATAAGTAATACTGTACTGTAACTCAAAACAAGTTCATGTATTAGACAGACATTGACTAAATTATGGTTCATGAAGATATTTGAGCTGAATATATATTGTAGTTAGTGTGACTTTTGTTTTATATTATCAAATTGCAATTTGTGATGTTTGTAATCCTATATCAGGCATAAAACCCAATATACCTTCTTGATCCTCTAAAAGCCAGGTTCCTTGAGTTGAATAGATAATCAAAGAGAAGGCTTTCTATATTCTTTAATAACAGAGAAACATTTTAAAACATATATATATGGAAAAAATAACTAAGTATTTTTAATGCAGTCAATAAAATTATGTTGAATAAATCTACTTATTACAATGTAATAATCTCATTATTTATTTTATTAGTGCGTAAACACAAAAAAATTGATATTTTTATTCATAACGATGATATTGTGAAATGTGGTCATAATTGTAATCATTGTACTTATATATACACTATATATAAACAATTGAAAATTAGAATAATATCTCATAACTTATTTATCTATTAATATCTATTTACATTTTTCGTGTGGAAACACATTTGCTTTATGATGTATGATTTATGTATTATACATGAATAACATGAACTTTATGTAGGGTTGCTCCGGGTGTTATATACGTGTACTTTTTGTCAACTTTAGAATTTTTTCATTTAGAAAAATAAAAAAAAAATGCTTCATACATAATTTGATCGAAAATTGGTTGAATTGTGAATATTCGAGAGGAATTCAGTCATGTTTTTCAAGAACAAAAGTAATTTAACAAATTGTACATCGATGGGTACCCAGATACCCGGGTAACACAAGGATTAAACATATTCGATGAAAATAATAAATTAAATGAATTACGAAGAAAAAAATGGAGAACAATTTAGAGGTAAGCATCTGCATAAAGAAAAGAAACAAAAGGCTATAAGAACAAAATCAAAGTTAAGTCGAAAACATGTTGGAAATCGGAAGCTACACGCCTTGGGCATGATGGAATTGTGTATTTGTTATGTAAGAATATTTGACTGCACGTACATTTCATTCCCACATAGCTAATAGATTGATATAGATTGGCTATATGATATTTACATTGTACAACATACAATGTCTTGGGTTGCAGCAAATTTGCACGAATGAAACACCTTTGATTTACTGGAACCATGCTGACCATAATATATAATGATTCTTCAAACTTTCCAAATTTTATAATAGTACAAAATTGTGTACTCCTAGGATGAAATTTCAGAAATATATACAATTATTTGCTTTATTTGAGCAGATATCGGGATAGAGAGTAATTTAAGTGAAGAATTTTTCAATAGGGTAGTTTTTGCGAACGGACTCCTAATGTAGTAATAATAATCGTTAGCCCGATATTCCAATTCGATCTGGACTTTGAAGTCTGTTAGAGAACTTAATTCAAGTTCGTAACGACACACTACAGGACTACGGTACTGTAGGAGCCATTGTGCCCGCCGCTAATTATATGGATTTGACTGACTCATTCACAGCTGAGTCAACTGGTATTCGACATCCAGTCACGATACAAATTACTGTGTTATCATCGAAATTCGAACCGTGACTTTTCATTGCAATTAACTTTATGTCTATATTTGGGACGTCACACCCCTTCCCCTCTTCTACATGTATGGAGGTAAAATAGTGACATGTGTGGCGCGAATTGGAGTTACAACATCCTCACCAACATATATAAACGTGAACATAGTAAACCAGTTTCAATAAGGCTTTATTTAATAAAAAAATAACAAACAAGACATATGTGAGCTTTCTGGAGAAAATCAATTACAAGTATAAAGCGTCCCTTACCTACCTCTACCATTGTTTAGCATACTCGTGGTTTGAAGCCGTGATCTTAAAAGGTAAAAGACGTTTCATGGTAAAAGACGATCATTTTATTTAGCTTCTATTTAACGGCCTAATTCAGCTACGCACAGAGACCGAAAATTTGAAAAGGGAGGCTTCTATAGGAAGAAGTACTAGACACTGCCAAGTGCATTTCTAACATTCGTATTAGCGATATATCGCGTATCGAGCTATGTATCGCTTTTTCTGAGTCAACGTCTGGATGGAAGAAGGTATAACTATACTTAGCCCTTGAACAGCCCTGCTCCTCTATTTCTGGAGACAGCAATGGAGATGGAGATCTATTGGATAGAAAGAGATTTCAGATACGGAAGCACGTTATCCAGTGATTTAGTGCGGACATTTTGTGGATTAGGTTCTAATTTTCTTTATTAAGCCTGGGCAGAGGCAACCCATCAGACGCTGCCTTACCTCTGGCTCGTGGACCACAAGAGAGGAAGTAAGTAGCTATCCAAGTTCCCGACCCCTCAATCTTCAAACAAACAAAAAAAGTTGATTTAGGCGTAAACGCATATCATTTGATCATTTGGCACAATATTAAAATGAGTTTCACTGATCTCATTTTTATCACAATTTACTCCTCTTAGCACAATAAACTATTGATTTTATATATTCAAATATGTTGAAATTATTGAGTGAAAAGTGATTGCCTCTTGGAAGTTCTTTTTACGATATAATATGGGACTCAATCGGAAGCATATAGATTTAGTATGGTCTCTCCCAACTTCCAAAATTTTATATTTAGTAAATATAGTAGGTGAAGCCGACGGCTCGTTACCTCTCTTGAATGTTAGTTCTCGTATTGACAGAAGGGAGGCGCTACTATTCAATGTAGTATTCATTGCGTTAAGTTTTCAGCCTGCACAACATGTGGGTGTGTTAGTTGACGAAACGTCGTGAATAGGCGACAGAACGAAGACGAGAAAGAGAAAAGTCAAGAGGTGAACACTGTGCGATGAAGTGTTGAGGAAAAAAAGGTTTTGTGTTAAGGGAAAACGCGTGAGGAAAAGCGATTTTCGCGTGGTCTGTTGTCGTGGTAGTCTTTATCCTCGTCGTCGCGCTCCTCGTGAAAACCATTCCATCCGGAACGTATTATTATAACTTCCAACCGGACACAAAAAGTCGGATACATCAAGGCTGGAAACGGGCAACGGGACGTCAAGTTGGGAGTCTGCTGCTTCTGAGCAAGTGGAAAAATCACGGTCACGAAATGGACTACGAGTCGCGATATTGCCTGCGAATTCTCCGAAAAGAAAATTGATCGGACGAGGTAGCTGCTCCTGCTTGGCAAGTTGTCGCGATAGTTTTCGTGCACAATAGTGTCGGGTGAGAAAAGTGAGAAGTTGTGGGTGCGCGTGTGAAATCCGAGTGCTGGGTGCGAGAAGTTATCGTGGAAAAGTGAAAAGTGCCCGCCAGCACGGGTTCAGTCAGGCAGGGAGTGGGGAGAAGGTCGGAAGAAGTTCATAAAAGAAGAAAAAAGTGCGTTTCTGGGTACCTGTGCACGTCGAGCAGAGCAAGGTCCGTGCGGCACGGACTAGCAAAGCGGAGGAGCGATGCCGAAGTGCGATGTCAAAACACGGTACATCCCCGCGACATTCGCTTGGGCCCTGCTGTTGGTGACAACCTTCCTGTTTTTCTACTACCCGTAAGTATCTTTTTTCACCTCGTCATCCACCAGATGCGACATTAACTCTGGCTACAGGCTCCAGACAGGAGCCGACGTCTGGTTGCACTATGGCTGACTTATGGCAACCGAGTGAAAAATCAATTTTTAGCGAAATCTTATTGGTCGAGGTCATTACCTCGATTGTGCGGCACTGCTTCGTTGCCAAAAGTCTGAATGAAAATGTACTTGTGTCGATATGGCCGTATATTGTCCATTACGCATCTTTCGTTGGCATCTTGACAGACAATTGTGGACCCTGTCAGCAAAGTGCCATCAGGAGGAAATGTAGAATGTATTGAACGCTTTGCCATCCGCCTCCTCCTACTCCATTTCCTCAACAAGCTTTCAATAAATTCCTTTGCGAAATAATAGATAAACAAATGTATTCTATCTTGATTTTGATTTTGTGGCGCTTCCACTCCAGGCTGGGGCTCTGATTTGCTTCACCCACTCGTCTCATGCGGCTGCACGGAGTGATACCGCTGCGGGTCGACGTAGCGTGTTGTTGGTTTGGTGCGAGGCTTCTAAAAATAATCGGCTGATGCTCCAATCCGATTGGAAAAGAAAAATGGATCGAGTCGTGTGTGTAAGGTTGGGTTTGGAACAACCTGCTTTATTTATTGTTCCTGAGATTTTCGATTTAGCGAAACACCATTACAAACGCTTCCTCTGTGGCAGCGGGAACTTTTCTATAATGTAAATTCTATTTTGGTGGAAATTTAGTTTTTCTACAATTGCTTTCTGAATTGTTCTTTTGATTGATGTGTAAGGGGATCTAGCGATTAGCTCCAGAAAAGTAATAGCTTTCGGAGGTCTGGATTGTATGGAACGAAATTTCAGATATCTCGTGTCTCGGGTGTTTTATAAATCCAAATCGTGACATTATGTGAAATGAAATTTTCTTTCAGAATATAAAAAAAGGCACAAATTTTTTTTAGCAGGGCTCATAGTTGGCACCGAAAAATGGAATGCCTTACAAGTGCCTATGACTACCTATTTCGAGGAGGTGCTTAAACAATCGCTTACGCTTAGCTTTGTTACTAGAAAGGTTACTTAAGAATCGCCATTCGCTTATTGTTGAAATCGCCTGAATATTACTGGAAAATGGTTTTAATTATTAAAGTAATGAGAAAATAACAGTCAACTGATCGGGCTATGATTGCTTTCATTATTTACCAACGGCTTCTGGACTTTTTATTTAGAAAATTGTCTCTAGTCTCAAAATATAGGTTTATTTGGAATTGATAAGCTTTGTTATTGTTACAATTAGTTCTTCCGTCATCAGTTCAATATTTGATGGTCAATATGATGTCCCACTTCATTTTTTTTGTATAAAATTTGAATGAAAATTTTTACAATTATATCATAAAGGATACATATTGGGTTACAGAATAGGGAATTAATTGGAAGTCCTTTTTTGTATTCGTTTAATCTTGGGGTCTTCTTTATCCTGGTCCGCAAATTTTCCATTCGGTTCAAATCAGGAGAGGTAGCAGTCCAATCTTCTGAAACGTTCGCGAAATGCGTATAAATCGCTTCATAAATAGTCAAAGGTCCTTGGGATCGAACTTCATCTTGCATCAAAATCACTGTTTATCTGCCCTTGATGGACATTATTGAGGCATTTTTAAAACACGGGGAGGAATTTTGCTTAGGGAATCGAGGGAGTCTTAATTTCCCCATCCAATTGATGGCGGGGTTTGTAGCCACTTCGGTCATATTGCTTCCAGGAAGAAGAGAGCCAGCATCTGATGGATTGTCTCTGCTCTGGACGAAATCACAGGTCACATAACTGGGAGGATATTTTCCATATAGTGTTTTCCATTTACGCTTCTTCTTTGATAAAGTGTAGTCCGAGTTTCGAACACTGCTTGCTTCGCCAGCTGTTATGATTTTTTTACTAATTTCAAACTTCCTCACTGTTCTGTTCTTTTGATTGCGCGTTGGAGATATTTTCAAACATAGTTTTCGCTCGAAAAATTCACTCCCATTGTTTTGAAGTAAGCCACCCTGTATATACCCTTTGGGACGGCAATTACTTCGTTTTTCAAAGGCGCTAGGAGTTGGTAAAATATATATATTTCAGGTTGAAACGGTTCAAGATCACTCGCAGGATATTGGCAGTTCATTTTGATAGGATGGTTGCTGATTCAACCCAAATTCATTACTTCATCAAAGTCGTCCAAAAGTTCTTATTTCTTTCTGAAATAGAATTAAAGTAGAATCTAAGAAGTAAAAGGTTTGGCCCAAATCGGTCGAAAATATGTAAACAACAGCTTTAATCAATACATCAGTTGTAGAGCAGGCTGACCATCACAATCGAGCCTCTCGACAGCCACTATAAACCGGCTTTTGATTACACATTGTAGAGTGGTATTCCTCCTAAGAATATTGATGAAAGATTGGATCATGAAACTGATGATACCTTCATAAACATCAGGAAAGACGCTAATAAATCTTGGAATTCACTTGAAAGCCCGCTGTTGACTGTTTTGCCATACCATCCGTTTTGCCACTCCTTTCATGAAAGCGTATACTGATAAGGTCGTACGTTGTATGGTGAAGACCGAGTTTGAGGGGGAGTTTGCGCGCCGATTGGAGATAATAAAATCGTGGCAATCAACATCCATTCATCAATCCAGTGTTTTTATACACTTTTGATGTGATGTAGTAGAATAGCGATGATTGAGAGGCTATCAACAGACGAGTAAATGCGTTTTTGTGCAAATAAGAGCGCTAAAATAGAATTTACGAGTAGTTGACGGACACTAACTCACTTTGTCAGCGAGAAAGGAGCGCGCTTGATGTGCATTAATCCGATATACATCGCTCAGTCTTCGGCAGGTCGCTACTATTGACAATGATTGGTCGTCAAAAACTCTATTGCATTCTACTTCAGTCGCGGGCTGTCCTGCGTGAAGCTGAAAAAAACATCATCTGCGTAGAACATCGTGTATTTACCTCAGCGCAAGAGTTCCTCTGACACTCTGCTGCCGCACTGTATACCAGATCAGTTTACTTGACGCAAACGCCTTTTCTTGATTGAGGAATGCAATGTAGAGAGAGGAATATTTCTTACGGTGTTTCTCAATGAGTAACCACGTAGCAGTAGTTCCATAGTTGTTCACAAATCCGTCTTGGTTCACGGTATTTTGAATTTGGTTATCAAGAATATGTTCAGAAATTGTCTTGCTATAGGATCACAACCGAATTAGAATGTAGTTTGGACACTCCACCAAATATTGGTTCGCCGGCCGTTCTTGTCGTTAAGGCAACAGAAGTGTTGGATTTAGACAAGACGATATAGGTCTTTCTTGCTATAGGTAATAGCGATCGCTTTCTTTTTTCGGCATTCTCACAGACCCCTATTTGAACATCGCCATTCCAGTTGCTAATGAACCGCTTACCAAGCTTTGGAGACCGCGAGGGTTGCGTGAACCGTTGTCGTTAGCGCCCTCTAGCGTGACAACAGAAAAACCCCTATTTTTGAAGATAGGTGTATAAGTTGCTCTGTATTTCAATAGTGAACTATGCTATCGGGCAGAAAACTGCTAACTTATTACACATGTCCAAAGTATTAATAAATATGTGGTGAAAAATTCGTATTTGCATCTTCATCCAGTTCTTCACCAAAAAATTCTAAACAAGTCGGGAAACTGGAAGCTGGGCGCTTCAGGTACGAAAGGTTTTGTGTATTTCTTAGTACGTAGCACGTAATATATGCATATGTCCACTTTCGGGTGATATTGACATTGATAGTCTTCAATTTTCAAAGAAGCAACAACTTCGACGTATTATAAATTTGTTAGTAATAGTGCGATTTCCATCAAACTTGGTATGATCGTGCTCTACATTATAGCCTACATCACTGCAGAATTTCGTGCCGCTAGGATGATTTTAAGGGGGGTTTCCAGCCAATTACAAAAAATTATAGTAATATACTATTATTAACTTTCTTTGAACAGATATCGGCATGGAAGGTATTTCGGAGCCCAGGCACCATATAGTGGCAGCCTCCTGATTTTTTTCAGATTTTTCGGTTTAGTAGTTTCTGAGAATGGCCCCCTTAAAGAAGTGATCACTTTCAACCCCCCGCGCTCCCCACCCTTCCAACGAATGTCAAAACTAATACCGGCTTCGAAAAGTACTAATCGAGACCTTTGATTTGATACCCCACATGACTATATTTGATGAAAAAAAATTTTACACCTCCCTTTTGCATGTATGGGGGCCCCCCCTTAAGTTCAACGTAAAAGGATGTAACTCACTGTATGTGTGAGCGTTCACAGTTCCCACCTTTCTACCAAATTTGGTGTCAATCGCTATAACAGCCTCCGAGAAAAATGCGTGTGACGGACAGACAGACAGATAGACAGACAGGCAGACAGACAGACGGTAAACCGATTTTAATAAGGTTTTGTGTTTACACAAAACCTTAAAAAGGCGAAAAAAGCCCTTCACACTGCCTTTCCCCTTAAGAGGCCATCCCGTGTGACGGCTTTAAGAAATTGATTCTATTTGTTTTGCATAAACGTAATCCAGAGAAGGAGAGAGCAAAGTTACAGCAGCGGAAAAGTAAGGTGTTTAAGTTCACAGTGCGTACACATGAACTTTCAAACGAGTTTTTGTTCACAAATCCGGCTTGGTTCACGGTATTTTGAATGCAATTTCCAAAACCATGCAAAAAATTGAATTTTCAATATTTTCAAAAAATTCGACCACATATTGAATGCGTGGGCTAACAAAGTAGAGTAGAGCTCTGGCACCACACCATCCAGTTCCTTGTAAAGCGCAAATATCAATGCGCCTGTTCCGAAAAGCTCTTGCGAGTTCTTCCATCTAACCAGTGATAGTGCCACTATTTAGTGTATATTCACTAATTTGTATGGCTCGCACTAATTAGCTTATGTCCTGATGCTGCGCCGTCAATGCATCAAGACCTTGCTGATTTCTCGACAGAACCGGGTCACGACCTTGGGCGTCGACTGAAGCGTAGGCGGACCCTCTAGCATTTCTCTGAGACTTGTCAAATATCATGATATATTTTTGTAACGACATTGCATGCATTTGTTTGGTCGGCCTGTCACGGGACCTGCCACCAAAAGAGATCAAATAATAAGTTTTTTTTGAATCCCTCCGCATATTTCAGGATGACCTATTAAAGCAAGAACTAAATCTAGGTTGCAGGGAGAATTTATACTCCTTGAAGCTGAGCTGAAAATTGAAATCCTGCTAATTAACATCTTCGCTACTCAAATAATCCTCCAGTGTGATACAGTGGAACCACACAGATCGAGGATCTGTATAGGCGTGTTAGAGTAGCTTTTGCAAATAACGAGCGCACATAGAAAATTTTCTGCTAGAAAAAAAAAAATTCTTGCAAATTTTACTAACATTAACGACATTGTAGCTGCACAATGAATTTACTTAATACGTTGTAAACTGTCATTGTCGTATAGTCGCGTAACCGACTCGATGGGGCAGAAGATTCTCCGTAGGATCTTCTGCCTAAATTGTGATGTGAGCCAGCAATTCTCTTGTTTTTGCAACTTAAGGATGTCCAATACCCTGAAAACTGCTTTTTATAGCATATAGAGTTTTCGAAATTTGAGTCTCTTACTGTTAGTTGGTTTTACAGGAGATCCTTGCAATCAATCTCGATAATGGTTGAGTTTTGCTTTTTAAAAAATAAAATAAAATATTTTCTACTGTGTTTGATACTAGGTCTGAATCTTGTGGCGCTTGTTGCAGTTGAAAGAACCTGGACTTCATGGTTGCCAGTTGACTCATCTATTAACCCGGTGAACAATATCTAATCACAATTTAGACGAATACCGAAAATACTACAATTTTTCTTAGAGAGTTGTCAGACGATTTTGGGGGAATTTTAGTGTTGTTTTGCCATGTGTGTCGACGTCATATGTAATGCGTTCGCGTCAGAACGGAAAAGTTCCCGAGGATAGTTCTAACAAGTCGAGAAACCGGAAGCTGGACGCTTCAGGTACGAAAGGTTTTCTTTGTTTGTTTCTTAGTACGTAGCACGTAATATATCCATATATTATGTGAGAGTATCCACTTTCGGGTGATATTGACATTCATAGTCTTCAATTTTCAAAGAAGCAACAAATTTGAGGTATTATAACTTTGTTAGTAATAGTGCGATTTCCGCTAAACTTGGTAAGATCATGCTCTATATTATAGCCTATATCACTGCAGAATTTCATGGTACTAGGATGAACTTCAGGGGGGGTTTCTAACCAATTACAAAAAATTGTAGTAATATACTATTATTAACTTTATTTAAACAGATATCGGCATGGAAGGTATTTCGGAGCCCAGGCACCATATAGTGGCAGCCTCCTGATTTTTTTCAGAACGGAAAGATTTTGATAGAACCGTAAGCGCATATCTGCTGTCTATATTGTTATCGACGGTAACTTTTGATTGTATATAGGAGAAGGATTTAACTTCTTCCAAATTGTGTCCTTTTATCTGAGTATCTCCTGTTGCCGGATAGCTGAGTGGTTAGAGCACAAGGCTGTCGTACGGCGTCACTGGTGGCCGTGGGATTTGTATCGTGATTTGACGTCGGATACCAGTCGACTCAGCTGTGAATGAGTACCTGAGTCAAATCAGGGTAATAATCTCGGGCGAACGCAATGCTGACCATATTGACTCCTACAATATACTGTAGTGTACCGTTACGGTCTTGAATGAAGTGCTCTAACACACTTCCAAGCCCTGATCCAATATGGATTGTTGCACCAACGATTATTATCATTATTATCTCTTGTTGCGGTTCTGAATGCTGATCCAGTCACCATAAATCTCGTCTCGTTTGAGTTGAAATGCAGCCCTATTGTGCATACTTCCTTAAACAGTCTGAATAGTTCGCTTCTAAACATTAAATGTTTTGGTGACGTAATCCAGAAACCACCTGAAATATGGGAAAACAATTTCCGATAGACTTGGTATATGGTTGTTAAAACAATACGAACCTTCAGAGACACATATCCAGTCACATATTATGCTATATTTCACTAGTTCGAACAAAAGTCAAGCACTTTTTTGATTTTTATAATTTTGGTAAATTACTGCTAAACGTAACCCATAAGTCGTGAATTGGTGCAACCTTTCCGTTTTTCAAGCCCGCTTCTTTAGTATTAGTATCATCGAATCGAATCAATCGAATTATATTCCAAAATTGGCTTATTCGTTTCAAGCTGAAGTTTAACGTTTGATAGCTGTAAGTTTTCGACTCCATCTAGCTTAAACTATAAAAATATGAAGAGTTTGAAGATAATCTTAATTTGTTTATATTGGGCTCAGTCCCTCGTCACCATCCTGGTCTTCTTCATTGTTTCCATTTTCAACAATGTCCTTCTCTTTAAAGAGTTCCCTATCTTGTCCCGGAAGAGGAAACCACTTTTTATTATCGCTGTTGGATGTTATAGTTTTCTCAATAGAGTTTCCTTCAATAAGCTATTCATATTTGTCGTTTACTTTTTCTCTGTTAACCTGTAAGGTTGCCATAAATCCCTATGTTCGTCTACCACTTCTACATACTCTCGCCGCCGATTTCGGGCAATATGTCAATGTAGACATGAATTGATGAAATTTTGTAGTTTGTGTGCTATTCTCACATAGTATCACAGAAAATACTGGCCTCAATTTTATGTTGATTTCCGATTTTAGCCCCGCTAATGCGTTAAAGGTACGACGTACAAACTGCCTTCATCCAGATCGAGCAGGTGGCAATTGGCGCGAGATCTTGGGCTGCACATCAATGAAGGCAAGACAAAATATATGGTGGCAACATCAGCACCGAAGACGAACCAACCAACAACATCAAACCGCACTGGTCAAACAGGAAGAATAAGGATAGGAGAATACAACTTTGAGACCTTCGACAATTTCCCTTATCTAGGGTCGAAAATCACAATAAATAACAGCTACGATGATGAAATCCGCGCACGGTTGTTGTCAGCCAACAGAGCCTATTTCAGCTTACAAAAACTGTTCTTCTCGAAACGTCTCCCCATAGGGTCAAAGCTCTTACTGTACAAGTCTGCCAGTCCTCATGTATTCCTCGGAAACTTGGGTTTTTAGCAAGAACTCTTGGCCGCGTTCGAGAGAAAAATCCTCCGAAGAATTTTTGGCCCCCTACATGAGGATGGACGACTCCGTAGCCTACACAATGACGACATCTATGAGCGATACCATGACCGTCCGGTTGTGGATAAAATCCGGCTCAATAGGTTATGGTAGGCGGGTCACTTAATCCGTATGGATGAGGATGATCTCACCCGGAAAGTCTATAAGGGCAATATCTATGGTAGAAAAAGAAGACGAGGCAGACCCTGCCTAAGATGGAGCGATGGCGTAGGGGAGGCCAGACAGCTTTTAGGGATATCGAATTGGTGGACCTCGGCGCAAAACCGGAATGTCTGGAGTTCCTTATTAAGGCAGGCCTAGACCGGATACCGGTTGTTGCGCCGTTGATGATGATGATAATGCGTTAATCGAGATCAAGTTCGGTGCACCCGTTAGCGGAAACAACACTACCTTCATATACAAATGGTTCGACACCTTTTACGTGCTCCTCATTAATATAAATGAGAAGAATGCAGTAAATAGAACATGTCCATTGAAGCCCTTAACGTCCTTCAGGCAAGGCAACCTGAAGAAAGTCACTCATACCAAGAAAAAAGCATAGGTTAAAAAATGCAATCCTGGCGGACGGAACGTACCTCGATTCAAAACATGACATTTTTTGTCGTCATAAGGTAGATATAGTATAAACAAATTTATCATAACTTTAAGTACTCGTATATGCACACACACGAATATTCCCTTTCAGACTTGAATCTATGTATGTACCTTTGTGAATCTTCTCCGGAAAATTTTTTTATGGTTTTTCTAAATACTTCACAGACTATCTCATATTCAATCAAATATTCATCGTTGAATATTTTGATATTTAATGTAGAAAAATATTACCGAAATCGTTTGCAAATCTGCACATTGAGAACACTGATACCGTAACGTTGCATCATGTACGGAATTCTTCATTATTTATACTAATTACCCAATTTACCTGTTATGACTTCAGTTATCTCGACTGGTAGATATTTAACCAGGCGGGGACCATTAAAGTATATTCTTCTCCTAATTACTCTGTATAAACGGAAATCATAAAAGCATAAAGTACCTAGACTAGTAGTTGAAGTCTGGTGTAAGTTTTATTAGTCGCTGTTTCAAATTTGCAGAAAAAGAATGTTTGCTCCGTTTTTGGCTAACATTTTTATTGTTTGCATTGACACTGATATCACTTTCGAGAACTAACTATTGGCTTCTTTAGTACATTATATTTTATGTAAGCCAATAGTTCCTTCTTTTAGTTTGATATAACCTATATAATAAGAAGGGAACAGTTGGTTCCCGAGATACAGTATTGGCAAAAAATAAAAATCCTTTTAGCCAAAAAGCGAATAAATGTTCTTTTTTAAACGAACCTATTAGTTTAGTTTAGGAACAATAAAACACAACAAATATCAGGCTCTAATCTGTGCAACATGTATAATTTTTAGTATAAGTGATTCTCGGAAGACTACAATGTCATCAGAATAAATCCATACACTTAACTAGAAATAGGATTACTATAATGTGAGCATGGCCGAAAATAAGATAACGTAACTACAAATTCCTTGTTTCAGGCAAATTCCATCAACATCTCTTCTATCAAGAATGACCGAGAGTCATATGTTTTGCCTTTTTGGGCGGAATTTTTTGGCTGATTCATTAAACGCAATCTCGAGAGAAACCAAAATCTATTCGATTGATGGTGTGACTAGTTCCTCACGTTACTGTTATTGTATGGCTAAAAACTAAACTATTTTACCTTTGGGAGAAGTAGGTGTAATATTATAGTATTTTGTTTGTGTGAAAGAAAATCTAAGTTCAAAAGGGGTTTTTCATGAAGCTGGAGAATAAAGTTGTGCTTCATGTGATTGTATGTGAACTTCTTATTATTTACACCAGCAGAAGTTCTATTCAAAGAATATGGTGGAAAGGAAAGTGAAGTTTTGAGGGAAAAGGTACGTTCGTCGAAGATTTGTTTGTTAATAATAGAGTACAAAAAACTTCGAAAATAATCATATACACATATAATTTGTTTAACGATTTTTTTATGAGAATAGATAAATGAAGCTATCTATAAATGTCAAATTAGAAGAAATTAATTTTTTTTTTATTTTCGGTCTTTAGTATTTCGTATGACCGCCTTCCGCTCTAATCACCTCTGCAACTCGTGCGGGATTGGTATAAATGTTCAATAAAATCGTCCAGAATTTCATTAAGCCATACATTTTCTTATCGATCTTTGTTGCAGTCGCCGCTTCATGAACGCCCATATTAATGGGGTTGAAATCTGAACTGTTTCCTGGCCATGGCAGCAACTATATGGCAAGCTCCTCTTTCCAAGATGTTACCTGTGAATAAGATAGAAAGGGAGGAAGGATAAAACAGATAAAAAATTTGACACGGCAAAAATTTCGTCTACAGTTCTTTTATAGTACGAGCTCTTTGACACGGAGCCGAATCGTCCTGAAAAAATACTTCAGTGCCCATGCAGTGCTTCTACCGTTCGAATAACGCAATATTCGATAACTTTTTTGCACCCATTTTGTGCGTTGACAGCACCACTTAGAAACGAAAAACTACTAATTCCTTTGTATGTTGTGTATCTCCACATCATTACTGAGGAAGAATGGCTTGAAGTTCGTACAACACACTGGGGGTCAAATTTCTCTCCTTTTCTTCTTCGTACTGGGGACGGACGGTCAGATCCCAGCTAATTGAATTTCGGCTCATCATAGAACATAACTCTTCTCCAATTCAGCCTTTTTTCGAGCATCGCCTCCGTTAAAATCGACTTTTTCGCTGGTTTTTGAGCTCTGAGTCCTAATTCATTCAACCTTCGCTGTACCGTTAAGCAATTCAGTACGTAATTGGGGAGCAGTAAATCTATCTCGCAAGGTTGCTCGCTCTAATGACCGTCTGGCCCGGGGAGTAATCATCTGCTTCCTCCCGCTCCCTTGGCCTTTTCCTCAACACTTAACTTTTTCCTTCCTGACATTTTTTCACCCAAAATTAGGGCTTTCACTCTCTCTCTTTCCAAATCTCCAAGAAAACTGATACTGAACTGAATATGACAATCCTTTAACTTTAACTTATAATAATAATAATAATCGTTGGCTCAACAACCCATATTGGATCAGGGCCTTCAGTGCGTTAAAGCACTTCATTCAAGGCCGTAACGGTACACTACAGAATAGCCTGTAGAAGGCAATGGGGTCAACATTGCGCTCGAGATTATTGCTCATTCACAGCTGTGTCGACTGGTATCCGATGTTAAATCACGATACAAATTCTACTGCCATCAGTGAGATTTGAACCGCGACCTTCCGTACGATAGCCTTGTGCTCTAATCAATCAGCTATCCGGACAACTTTAATTAATTTAACTTTAAATCACAAAATAGACATCATTAGTCAAGACTAAATGTTGTCTAGACGTAATCAGAAAGGTGGAATCATAAAAGTGTTGAGTGCGAACATTTTTTTGTCGGGCACTGTATATACTGCAAGTTCCTTACACTGTGGCTCCACAGCTTTTACCATTTTCTTATTTGGGAATTTTATTTTGAGGAACAGTCAAAAGCATCCAAGGCTAGGTCCGGACTGTGCGCTGGGTGGGGTGCAGTTTTGATGCCATGTCTATCCAAAAATTCGACTTATGATGTAGGGAAATTATGATGATGTTGCTTTGTCGCCGTTTTTCCTTGAAATGACGCAACATGATGGTCCAAACAGATTTGTAACAGTCCACCGTGACTGTGGGGCTTTGAGGGGCTTCATATTGATGCAAAAATTCTTCGAATTCGAAGAAAATTATCATCATTCCCTTACCGGCACTAACCATTAACCATTAATCATTTTAACTTCCGGAGGTGAGTATTAAATACCTATTGAGGAAATTGTCACACATGTCCAATCTGTGCACCGATCGTTTTGAAACGGCAGGTATAGATGGCCAAAAGAGCGCTGACGCAGTAGTATGCAGTGTTACCACCTTATTCAATTCAATTTTCCTCCCTGCGACCATTATCATTACTTTTTGAACAGCCCACATATGAAACTGCAAAAGGGTTGCAATGAGTAACATATAATCCCCACTGCTTTCGGAATTATTTATGGTTTTTATCTATTCTACAAAAAAAACACATTAAATTCTTGGAGAAATTTAGAAATATTACGGGAAGACTCAGCTAAACTATCAAACAACGATCAGGGAGATTACCTATCAAAGTTGTTGAGGGATGTAGTAGGCGACAATGTTAGTTTAAGTATTTGCAATTATGGACTAAGTCACTAGTAATAAATGTTTGGCAGTATAAAAGACCTTGGAGATAGCCTATAGAATTAGTAGCAGTTGTATTGTCGCCTCCGAAATGCATCCATATACGCAATAATAAAACTAATTGTAGCTACTGGAAGGAATCTGGAAAAAATGATTATACAAGTATAAACCCTTATGTTGGATTATATAATCACATCTGTGCCCCATCGTTAAAGGCACAGTAGATCTACTATAGGCAGTACCCTTACAAAAATGACCCCACTTGCAAATGTGCTTGCAGAAGCTTATCTGTACACATCAGAGACGCTAAACAAGGAAAATGCATAATCTTCGTCAAATCGTATTGGTAAGAGAGAGATCGGTGAGCTTCTGCTATTCTGGTACTACGGCGTGCTCACGCATATAGCAAAAAGTTGTTTCACGTATTCATTTATACATAAGCAAAAACTTGCGAATCTCACCAATACATTGGCAAGTCCGGGCGGTATGTCAAACACAGCTGATCGGGTTTTCGGTACATCTCGCTCATGCTCAAGAGCAAAACAATTTGAAATCGTGTGTACTCGCACTGATTTCCCCCCTTGCGGGGCAAGGGGGAGTGAGGTAGCTGTCTAGTATCTAACTGTGGTTAAAGGTTTTTAGCCTGGTTTGTTTCTCTTCAGCTTCTTGGAAAAGTTTGCACTCTTTCTCAACTGTTCTACTGCATGTAGTTCAAGAGCGACCCACTCGATGACCATCCTGAGATGGCGGGGTTTATTGCATGGCATATATCATAATGAAGTAGTCGCCCATTCTCATCATACATTGGGAATTGGGCGGCCATACCTATGAAATGAATTAGTGGAAAATCATTTAAATTTTTTTTGTATTTAAACAGTTGCCTGTATCATGGACACATTTGTGCCCTCTTAATGGTAGTTTATTGATGCCTTTGTTGTAGAAATGTAGCCCTAGATTGCTTTTAGAGCCTCTGCGGAGTTGCTTTTTCTCCAAAGAAGTCAAACAAAATTGGAAAGAAGTGGTAATCAAGGCTGGTAAGGTCTGGCGAATATGGCAAAGGACAAAGAGTTTCAAGCTTCATTTTCCTCTAGTTTTGCCGCGGGAATTTTTGTATAATATAATTGAGCATAACGCTCAATTGCAAGAGAATAGGACCTAAGTAGGCTGACACACTAAATGGTTAAATGCCAACATTCCGCTAAGGATTTGATGGTTTCAATGAAACCCAACTGGTTTTGCCTCATAGAACATGTTACCCCGCCAGACAGCTAAACTGTGGTATTTTCGTCGGAGATAAGTCTGATGTTCTAGCAAATCGTGTGACACGAATCTTCATCCATTGTTATTACCCGCGACGAAATATTTTCGAATTCGTTCGAAAATTTTTATTCCTAACGTGTTTTTCAATTTTAATGTCAATTTCTACTTTTACGTAAATCTCCGGGGACGAAAGATTCATTACCTATTCACGAGCGTAAACAATAAGAAACTAAGCAATAGGTAACAATATGTTTTATATTGACAATAGAATGATGTAGAAAGACAGCAGACTGGGTGTCGTCGTCTCAGTATTCCCACGTGGCGAGTAAACAATTTTGTTTCGCATCCTTTTTGAAACTTTTTATGTCATATTCTGTTTGTTGTTACCATGTGTGTGTACTTCAGTTGTTTTTAAGGTTTAGGTCCAAAAATGTGGTCTCAATTTTTCATAGACCTTCCTGTAAAAAATGCTAAACTTGTTTGCGATTTCCTAGACTAACCAACAATACTTATTGACGGTTTTTTGAGGGCGTTGAACAACGTATTAATTCAGAATGTTGTCTATGATTTACAAATGCTTGAATTTAATTACGATTTACGATTAATTACCTTGTTGATATAAACAAATAATTTCCTTTGACACGTATTGATTTTGGGGAAACAATCAACATGTAGGGCCAAATTAGTATTGATGTGTACTGATATCTAGTGAGGAGGGAAATACTATTTTAAGTCTCAAGTTCAGTTTTCGAAGATGCAAATTTTAAGGATTCTGTACGGTTCGTGTTCACCACCATAAGTGAGAAAAGAGGGCGCACTGGTATGGTAGAGCTATTATATCCTTCCTTTCAAGCCACCATATGTGTTGAATATGATAATTACTTTGACCCAGTTGGCTTTGGTTTAAAATAAATTACTTATCCATATCATCAACTTGCAATTTGCGAATTTGTGTTGTTATTCCGAAATCGTAGAATGTTCAGCTAATCGATAAATCCCTCGATATCTGAGGGGGTTAAGAACTTTTGACCTACTTGAATAACAAAGCGGCAAAATCACACGTTTAATTCGTACCTAATTAGTTGTGTTGGTGTCATAGTTAAAAACCACTTGGTAATCACATTGATTATCACTTCCAAAGATGCTACAAAGAGCATGATTTTTTATTTACATTATAACTGTTAGTTATAATTCGAGCATATAAAAAGTTGGTTATGGGCTTATTTACTAACACCTAGCTGTAGATGGATGGAAATAAAATCAATTCAGGAAAAATATATTCAAAAGGCGATAAGAAATCCATTCGCTTTTTACTTCTTCAATGTCATGTAACGTTATGTGATATGTTTATTGACGCCGATAACGACTCTGCAGTGAGAACTATTCTAATAAATGGCATATTTACCCTCCACCTGAATCACTAAGTGGCTCACTTCTATATGCAGTCATAAGAATTGTGTACTCTTGGCTTATGGTATACGCGGTATTCAGAAGGTCACTTTGTCGATTTTTCATTAGAGTATTATTTAGTTATTGATGGTATTTTGCATGTAGCAACAACTGATGCGTTGAAGTGAAAGCAATATATACTATATGTTGGGAAATGTTTGTAAATACAATATGTTAAGTGTAGGCGTTTTGCCATGAGGTTTACATGTGTTTTTTCCTTAACAAAGTGGTTCACGATTAACTGCGGAAGCAATTGTTTCCAAATCGTTTGCGATTTGTGAATGTGGTGTTTAAGTGGTTGTTTTGGGTACACAGATTTAACTAAACAATCGATACTAAGATTATACTGGTTATTAAACAAGAAGCCGAAATCCTCCTTACTGAAAAGTTAAATTTGCGGATATTGAACTCCACACTTCTTTAAATGAATGTATTGGCCAAATATTCACAAGTTTGAAACAAACAAAAGTGTTTACAGAGATATTCTACTTTCCTTTCTCACTAAATGATTTATTTTATATAATAAACCTAACAATTCTCGATGGTGATGTCATGCTCGCCCTCGTAAATCACGTATAAAGTGGATGACCTAGCTCAACGTAACATAGAAATGGATGAGAAGCTCTAAACTTGATGGCCAAATAATTATAATTAGAATTTAATTAAAAATTAAAATTAGTCAGCAATATTGGGTTCGTATAAAAAATTTACAGATCACTGAATATTAACCCTGCTTATGTGTGGCATGTTACGCAAATGGACATCAGATCCTGCTAATACAATAAGTATGCTCCTCTTCAGGGCGATTAATCAATCACTGTTAAAATTTGACAGGGTCTACATTCGCAAATAAAGTTAGATTAGATAATATTCGCTTGGAGATATGTGGGAGTTGAAACTTTGTATTGAACATCAAAATTGCAATATTTATTATATGATGATTAACGTTTACCACAAAGTAGAAATATGTTCCTTGATATACGTGATTGCCTTTTGTGTTGCAGGTGTAAATGAAGTGATTCAAAGCGTTTGTCAATAGCAAATATATTTATACAGAATAACATACATTAACTCCTATTGTTTTTTATTGCAATGATAAACTGGACGCTAAGGACGGCTAGAAAGATATATATCGACTTATTAAAGTCCAGCATCAACTCACACAGGATATCGAAAACTTTTGTTGTGTTAATGACAAGAAAGGTACTTTACTTACCAATTGACGAGATGACAGGAATATTTCTTGCCACGTCCTATCCGAGACAGTGAGGCAAACCGGATTTGTCAAGAACCGCGGAACTACTAATGCAATACATACTCATTGAAAAACACCAAGGGTTTTTGAATCTGCAGAAGGTGTTTGACCTGAAGAAATCGTGCCTTAAGTTGAATTATTTTACCGCGATCCCAAGAGTAAAGTGTGGCAGGTGTATCAAAGCCGCTTCGTGTGTCTGTCGGTGTTCATCAAGGAAGCGCCCTCTCACCATTTCTCTTCGCTCTTGGTATGATCACTGTCCATGGGACATCCAACGTTCAGCGCCCTTGTCCAATGCAGATGATGTTTTTCTATCATGTCATAGCAAAGCTGATCTTGAGCAACTTGCTCAAAAATGGAATGATCGCCTCATACAACAAGATCTCAGAATGCACCTGAAAAAAAAGTTTTTTTACCACCGATCCCTCTCTATCTTAGATCAAAACTATCAACCAATGGTGAACTGCGTTATAAATTTACTTCACGCATCAGCGCAACTTGGGTGAAGTGGGGTTCCACAACTGTTGCATTTCAAATCTAAAATTTACCGCAGTGTCGTTCGCACTGTGGCTTTGTATGATTTTGAGCGTTGACTGACTATAAAAGACAATGAACGCGGCCTCGTGGTAATGGACACGACGATGTTGTGTTGGACTAGTAACGTAACACACCATGATCACATCTGAAATGAGGACATCCGCAATCTGTATGGGGTTGCGCCGAATGTAAAGAGGCGTCTCTTAGCCCGAATATCAAAGTCGATTGCAAAGGACCAAAAGGTCGACCGAAGCAATGTTGGCTTGATACGCTAGATAGTGATTTGGAAGCCTCTCGACTCCCCTGAACGTGACAAAGTCTGAAAAAGAAGAACACGTTTTATATTCGTTTCTAGCAAGTCATTCAATCTCTAGAATTCACATATCGTTAACAGAATACCCTTTTTAGTACAGTTACAAGCATCATGCATAGATGGACTATTTGGGGCATGGTATTGGGGTGATGCATAAGTCCGTAGCATTCCTCACCAAATTCTATTTTTAACAATTAAGAAAATTATATCTTTTATATTTCAAATATCATTTTAAAGATTGCCTTTTTCGGATGATGTTACATATTCACAAAATTATCGATTTTGGGGCTATGAAAACCGGAATGCAACAAAAAAGAAACAAGCGCATCCACAAAGAGGCATTGGTGTTTTCTGTTGGTGGGCACTATTATCGGACCATACTTTTTTAACAACGATAATGGCTGAACAGGTAATAATAAAGCACGATATTATGAGACATTGGAATTCTTTATCTAGTCCAAATCGGAAGACATGTTTTTTTGGGACATATATTTTCAATAAACTAGCGCAACTGCAAACCAGCTGTTGGTAACATCATCGATGTTTTATCAAAATGGTCTGGTTAATTGGACATGGCGTTCATACGATTTGATACCATTCTACTTTTTTTGAAGTCATGTCAAGTCTAAACTTCATGCGAACTAGTCCCAAACAATTCCAGACATGAACACTATCATTCGTCATGCCATTGATAAAATACCGAGAGAAATAACTAGATAATCATAATTGCGATAAGTCGCTATTTCCAGCAAGAGAGGTTTAAGATTTACAAACAGATGAATAAGGAAAATTAGGTAAATGAGCCAGCACCTCGTATTTTAATAAATCGAACCTTCCAACGGCGATAGGACGGACGACATTGCGGTAAATGTTAGATTTGAAATGTTCGTTGATACGTCAATCACAAAAACATCAGTTGTAGATCGCCATTTTATTCAGGTTGCTCTAATGCGTGAAGCAACCTCAAAATGCAGTTCTCCATTGGCTAATAACATTGACCCGAGATATTTAAATCATTCAGTTCTGGGCGGGTCACTCCCGCTGACAGTGATTGTGTCTGTTTCATACGTATCAGGATCATTTTTGCTATTAGACGCTAGGAAAACATCTGCATAAAGCAGTGTATATTTGTGCATTTAATTGTTAATTATTATTTTGCGATCACCCATTGTAGGCTGCCTCAATTCCTTCTAATCTCCTGCATTGATAAGGGCGACTTTAAGATCTGTTTTGTAGTATATGTTGTATTTTGCTTTACATTTTTGATTCATAATAATATTATAAAATTTAAATATAAATATTTTGATATTATATAAACTAGCTGAACCCGGCAGATCTGTTCTACCTGTGTATATTTGAAAAACTACAGATTTTCTTCAAGTACTGGAAAACGTGAACTAAACTGATGATACACATGTCTGTTCACTTCGAATCTGGATCTGAAATTATAATATTTTATAATATGTTTCGCTCCAAGGGATGCTATTTGAAATCAAGCATTGTATCTCCGAATATATTGTAAAAAGTGTTTGATTCTTGAGCAGCTCCAGCTATATGAGTTATAAGTGGCCCTGGTGGCCTAGTTAGAGGTACTCAATTGACCTCGCATCCAATGGAATAACACACACAAATTCAAGGTACGACTATGTAAGCAAAATATAACTTTTAAATCGATGCGGACATTTCGGCGCATTTTGTAATAGTAGTCTTCATTATAATTGAATGTGGTTTCATGGATATTGATGGAACCTGTTCACCACGTGTTTTGATTTTCGGGAATTGAGCAGCCTTTTTGCTCGAAGATTTGTAATTCGTACACCATGTTGTTGAGATGTTTCGACATCTCTTAAAGTGAAAGCTCAAGCTCGCAGGTTGTTAAGTAATGCGTCTCACTTCTGTTTCAGTTGCACTTGAAGTAGCGACTTTGATTCGTGCTGTTTCCCGTCGCGAACCTTGTTCCCCAGGTATTTCAGTTGCTCTGCAGATCTGGTTCCTCTTTCAATATTCATTTTTAAGGTTTTGTTTGCAATTGGTTCAATGTCTGTCTGTCACACGCACTTTTCTCAGAAACGACTATACCGATTGACACGAAATTTGGTGAGAAGGTGGGAACTGTGAACGCCCAGACATGCAGTGAGTGATATTCTTCTAGTTTGAGATTTAGGGGGGTCCCCATACATGTAAGAGAGGAGTGTACAAATTTTTTTCACCGAATATAGTCATGAGGGGTATCAAATAAAAAGTACTTTTCGAAGCCGGTCTTAGTTTTGAGATTTGTTGGAAAGGCTGGACGTTGTAGGGGTGGAAAGTGATGACTTCTTTACCGGACCCATTCTCAGAAACTACACAACCGAAAAATCAGAAAACTTGACGAAGCTACCTCTATATGGTGCCCAGGCCTCAAAATACTCTCCAATCGATATCTGTTCAAATTAAGTTAATAATAGTATATTAACATATTTTTGGGAAAATTGAGCAAAACCCCCCTTAAGTTTAACTCAGAGTTATAAAAGTTGGTAGTAGTATAAAATATAATATGGACCATATTATCCCCAAGTTAGATCAAAATTATACTACTACTATGATATAGTTCTCTTATACAGTAGCTCAAAGTTGTCTTTACCGTGTAAATTTACAACCCGAAATACTAAATCTGACATGCTAAATGCGTATACATAACGGACTACGTACAAATGGGATAGTTCTACATTCAAATATACTCACAGAAGAAGCAAACAAAACCTTTCATATCTGAAGTGCCCAGCTTCCGGTTTCCCGACTTGTTGGGTGGAATGGTGGAATTTTCAATAAGGGACTTTTTTCTTCCTACTGCGTACGCACTTTATCTCCTTTCTCTCCTTTCTCTAGTGGTGAAACGCATTGGCAAACTTCAATAGAAGTTGGAATTTCCAAAAAAAATGTTGATTTGTCTGTAAAAAATAAGACAAACCGCAAGTGGATTCTTAGCCTTATACTGGAGCAGTAGCTTGTAAGAGGCGATAAATACCGAAATGTAATGGAAATACGCCTCAGCCTTGAACCCATTGACAAACTGGAAATATTCTTAGAAACGTAGAAAAGCTGTTCTTAAAAGGCGCGCAAAAGCTAAAGAATCATTGTTAACAGAAAGACACCAGAAATTGCGATTGGCCTTCGCCAAACATGTAATACCTGGGCTGAAAATAACTGGGGGAAGGCTATATGGGACTAAAGTAAAGGGCCACCAGTGGGTGAAAAGAAATTGGAGAGGGAAAATACAATCACGTCACGTAGAGCCCACACTGAAGTTTGCATAACTCAATGTGCAGCTTCTCCATCTAATGAAGGAAGGTATAGGTCCACGGTATTAAGCCGAAATGATTGCTTAATTTAACTGGCACTTTGACAGCGCGATGGTTAAGGGGGTATAGCACTAACTTCTCAGTCATTATGTTCTAGATTTACATCCTAGTGGTGATTGGTGTTTTTGCTTGGCTCATTGCTGTGAACTCATCATTTCTCTAGCATTAAGTATGATGATAATGAAACTAAAGTACAGTTTATATAGTTTCACTGAAAATAAAAATGAAAAAAGAAACAATAGCAATAAACACGTTCCTTGGGTGCTCCACACTCCACAAAGGGGAGGAAACACTTGGGGCATTCCAACCGGCCTAGTGTACTTAGAGGTCAGTTGTTGCTGAACTTTTACTTGAAAATACTGCCTGACTAGAAAGCTAACGATTAGCCTGTAAGGGTGCAGTTGTAAGTGAAGAATGCTATTTAGATAATAAACGGGTCTATGTTATCACACAGAGCCACAAAATTTCCTTCTGTCAAAAGGAGTTGTGTTGTTAGTAAGAGTTTTGGCCCTATGGTGAGACGTCTCGAGCGGAACAGTTAGATATATATATATAGGTGTATAGCTAACAGAAATGAGAGAATTCTCATTCCTTTTTTTGGACGAGTATTATCTGGGCACATTTAAAGTTCACTAGGAAGTGGGGTTTCAGCAATGGTTTATAAGATATCAGACATGGGCTGCAATGATAATTTGAGTAAAACATCGAAGTTCTTAATTATTTTTATTTTATATTTATTATTATTGGGCACCAGTTTTGCTTTAATTTCATCTCTATGACAAATAATGTTGTGCACGAAATAAACACAAAAGGGCCAAGATACATTAAAAGAATCAGAGGTGGATTCTATGCTAGAAATCTATGTCCATACCTGTAGGTTTTTATTTTAGTAGTGTTTGATCAGATTGCCTAGGCCTTAGACCACTACATGCTAAAGTGTTCGGCCCATCTTCAAAAGCCCTCTGGGTTTGGCGTAATCTTCATTTCTGATATCTATTGCAAATCCACTGACAAGACAATTACCGGTGTATTTTTGTGTTTGCAAAATCTTTAGGTGAGCTCACTACTGGTGCTAGTGCGGTGGAGAGTTGACTCATGCCACTGCATTTATCGATTCAACCCGACACACATGTTTATTATTTCATTTATATTACACTTCCACCGGTGGGATGGAATTCATTTTGTCGATAAGATTGCTCATCTATCATTATGAGGTACGCTAATAGGGCATTGTTGTTAAATACGAGGCTCTTTTCGCAGATGGTGAACAATTAGCTTTTGAAAAACGATTTCTGCAAATGAATAAATACCATATTAAGGGCTTTGCTACGAGGGAGTTATTAGAAAGTCGATTTCTCCGATCATATGAATGACCACACCCTATGTCCGGATCCCCTTTTAAGTGATGGATGTCGTTAGAAGGTTCTGGAACTTGCATGAAAACTGGTTGAACGTAAACTCTAATGAACCACTAAGTATAGGCAAAAGCATATGACCTGTATTTTGTACAATAGTGAGCACTAATAGCAAGGAATTGAATTCAAATAGTTTAAATCTCGATAGTGATGAAAAAAATATGTAAAAACATAATTTCTTGGAAAAGCCTCCCCCTACACTAATCTTTCCATTTCTCAAATGTATCTTGACACACTAACTAGGAAAAATTTATTATCAGTTTTTTTTTGTTGTTGCTTGAAATCCACCCAATTGTTAATTTGTTTTATTTTCAAAGAATTCACACTTTGTACGTCACTTAATGGCTTATAGCCACGCATAATTTTTTTTGCAAGCTATAAAAATAAATTCGTCGACTCTGAGATTAGAAACACCTTGTAAACTCGAACTGACTGAAAAGTGAGTCATGAAGTCAGTCAGTCATTCATGCGATAAGAAAAACATAGATCAGCTAGCGATACACTTGTATGTATGCTAACGATTCTGTTAATACATAATAGAATCCACATCAAAGTCGTGACTGCCTGACGTTCTTATTTAACGCTCATATCACTTTCTTCGCTATTCTTAGAGAATTTAGATGACCAGCACGGAAATTGTCTGGTATTTAGTTTCAAATGAAACTTTCAATCACTTTAAATCACTGAAAAAATAGATATTGACTGAAAGATCGAAAGTGTTATTGCGATGTGTTGTAAGAGTATGTGAGAAATGATTTAGCGAAAATAAACTGAATGAATATGGCGAATATTTTAAGTGAAAACTTAAACGGAATCAAGTATTGTTTATATAACTTGTTTTCGTTTAATTTGCATTCAATTACTTCAGTTATCGTTGCTACTTGAATCTATTTTTTCAATATTTGAACATATCTTGTTGCCGTGGTTGTTAATTGATTTGAAGCTGTGATGATCTGGGAACAGACTCATGTTCCAATGATTGTTTGAGGCAACGCTTGTCATGATTTTTCCCGCTTCAGGTAAACTTTCTGGGATTAAGTTAGGAATCGTTCCTCGAACAAATTCCAATTGCAATTGTTGAAGAAATTGCTTTAATTGTTATTTAAACTTATTTTTGAAACAACGCATCTGAAGTTTAGCTCGAATACGTTTTGAAATAATAAACTTTGGATACCGAGTTGGTAGCGGTATATATAATAGTTTCGCGGATTGGAATGAATCAATTTCTACCCCGAACACTTAGTCAGATGCAACAATGTGTAATCAAGTTTTGCGGTTAGTATTGGATATGGATATATGTTCGCGCAAAACTTTATCGGATTATTTGAAGGAACAAATCATATAAAATATAAGGACTGGAGTATAGCTTTTCGGAAATTATTAGGGAATTTTTAAAAACGCTAGAAAGAATGGATTGTCTTGTTGAATGGAAGTCAACTGTGTAGATTTCAATGGGCTAATGATTTCAACCAACCAACCAAAAACAAGTGGGAATACCAGAAGCTGGGCGCTTAAGGTATAAAGTTTTTGTGTTCATCTTACGGGAGGAGGAGCTTTCTATGCACGTTTTTCAATTCGTACATAGCTAAGAATTCAAATCATTGTTTCATATATTTTTAAACTTCAAGATATATTTACGTATTAAAGCAGATATTGTGCTCATCCTAAACAAACAAACATTGCCTTGATACATTTATGTAGATACATGTACGCAATTCATCAAAAGCAACTCAATAGTGGATACTCGCAAACTTCATTGAAGTATAGAAACATACAAATAACTAGAAAAGAAATCTAAGATGTACCCTTGTGACCCGCCGCTCATATGAGTTCGTTTATGTGATGATGACCTCATATATGTCTTAGAATGCAATGAATTCGGGTGAAATGGTAAACTTTGACCATTTATGACTTAATAATAATTGGATCTACTTCAAACTTCTCCTAATGATATCCTATCTTATAACTTATACTGGTACCTTTCAATTTTGTATTTCTAAGATGAACTTAAGTGGGTTTCCTGATAAATTTCTAAAGTATGATAATATTCTACCATTTACTTTTTTGAGCAGATTTCATAATGAAATGCGTTTTTAGGCCCAGATTTCATACATTTCATTTCTTGGGGCTCACTTTTTAAGCCCTCATTCCCTTATATTCCGGAAAGCAATTTGCACTTCCCTTTCGAATTTATGGGGAGCCCCCTTTAAGTTCAACAGAAAATTGGGTCAGTTGCTATATGTAAAAGGATATAGCAGACTACACCAAATATTGTGACAATAGGTTTAGCCGTTTCCGAGTAAATCAGATGTGACAGACAGAAAGACATTGAATCAATTTTAATGAGGTTTGTTTCACACAAAGCCGTAAAAAGGTCAAACATATCATAACAAAACAAACATATATAAGTCTAATAAATGCCTTTCAATTTGTCCCTAGCAGAAAACTCCGTTTCTCTGTCAAGGAAAAATTAATATAGATTTCTTAGGCTATTTGCGATATGTTTCAAAGTTTTCCAAATAGTCGTATCCTAAAAACAATCGACATTGAAAAATAATTAAAAAAATCGGAGCAGCCTTTGGGAGCAGTTCAAAGAGGGAAATGGGATCAGTACAACGGCTGGCCATTTCAGAGATGAGACGCTAACCCCACAGAAAATATTTGGGCTTAAATAAATAAATATCGAATAGCCTGGAGAATTTTAAAAACGGCAAAACGGTTCAAGAAGAAGATGTGGTGGTCCTTCACACGAAAGTATTCGAAAATTCTTGGGTAAATGTGAAGAACCTTAGGATCAAAGTGAAAACATTCACGGATCCCCGCAGGCTAAGGTAACACCTAGAGAAGTTAGGAACATCTGTGGAGAGAACGATTTTGTTCGCCGAATAATGGTCCATATTCTACGAACAAAATGCATATTCCCTTTCTCCATAGGATATGAAATGAGAATACTTTTCGAAACAAATCTTAGCTCTGACATTAATGATAGTGAGGAATGGTTAAGGGTTAGAAAATGGTCACCTAAACCAACGACCCATTCTCAGAAACAATCCAACCGAAAACTCTGGAAAAAATCGTAATGATGCCTGCATAAAAAATATAGGCTTCAAAATAACTTCTATCCCGATATCTGCTCAAATGAAGTTAATAATACTATATTATATTTATTAAATATAGTTGGTTTAGTTTAATAGGAAGAGTCGCAGCTTATTAAGCGACAATAAAAATGGTGCTCTCACTGGATCCAGACTCTTGGTGAGCCAGTCTTTTGGCCTCTGCATTACCAGCGATTTTCTACTTACTTCAACTGGTTTCATCTACTGTTGCTATTTGGTACTGGAATATGCTCGTCGTTGTTCTGGGAGATTGGACCAGTTTCATAATCGGGGTTTCCGAGAACACCCGGTCCGTCTTCCATGGCTAACCGGTCGGTGAACATTTTTAAATCTGTAATCCCAAAAGACTAGTGTCCATTTGTCGACAATCTTTCTATTTCATCAGAGCGATCTGCAGAATTTCTGATATTGTTCCTGGATATGTCGAGATGCACTACTAAATATTCGATTGTGTATGTTGGCTGGAATTCTATCCCTGTTAAGGCAGGTAACGTCTAACTGTCATCTTTCACGTTCCTAGCGAGCAACCCAAGCCCGGTCTTGCTTACAGCGAGTCGGTTACGGAAGTACCAACTGTGGATTGTTTGCAGAATTGCATTCAAGCGGTTGCATATTGTATGTGGAAACTTTCTATAATTATAACAACTAAATTGTCCGCAAATGCTTGCGAAAAGACCTTTATGTCCTCCAGGAGCCGGGAGCATGCGTTGGGATTCCGTTATCGTAAAAAGTACAAAATGTCTATAATTATTACAGCTAAATTGTCCGCAAATACTTGCATAAAGACCTTTCTGTTCTCCAGGAGCCATGAGAATGCTTTGGAATCCCGTTATGGTAAAAAGTACGAAAAGAGCAGCGGAGAACCCGCCGTGACACGAGGAATTCCACAATTGCGCTGGTGAAGGAAGCAGAACTTGCCGCAGTTTTAAGTTCACATGCATCAAACCCCCACTCAACCTGGTTTCTTTACAACTGGAATGTCGCAAATAATATTCACTTTTCAAGCAAAGTAAACAAATTGTCCTTAAGTGAAAACCGAACATCGCTGTACCTCAACTAGATGTTAAATACTTGAGAATACATATTGATAGAAGATGCACCGGGAAACGGCGAAGAACCAGTAACTTAAACTTAAGGTCCATCAGCTGAAAAAGATGACCACTTATTGATGATATGACTGCTCAAAACAGAAGGGAAATGATCTTCTCATTTTACTCTTTGCAGCCCTTGCAGCCTGTGTAGAGCTGCTACTTTTACTCATTTCTAAATTTGAGAAAATTAAGATCTTTCCCAGTGAGTGAAAGGAAGAAATGATCGCCAAAATGTCAAAGGTCACTCGTCTTGAGTGTGGCAATTGAAGAGGTATTCATGTGCTTCCTGCTGTCGCGAAGATGCTAGTTAAAATCATCTTGTAACGCATCAAAAGACGCCTCAAACCCTTGCGCGACAGAGAGCAGGTTTGCTTTCGCTCTGGGTCGGTCTGTATGACTATGTTGGCATCCCTCGAATCATAGTGGAACAGTACACGGAGTTTAGAACACCGCTCCACCTGCTATCCATTCATTTCGGCAGCGGGACTATGGATTTTGTTTGGAATGGTCTATACAGAAGGGGCCGTTCCAGAGAAACACATTGGATAATTGCATCCTTGCTTGTGGGCGAGAATGAATTGGGAATGGGAAAAAAAATTTTCCCTAATTTTATAATATTTAACTTAGTTATGTTTATAAGTAAAGTAGTTCTCCATTGTGTTGCGTGCCATGCACTGGCATTCCAACCGTACCGAAATAAACTTGTTTTCCCCACATATTTCCTCAGACACACGTCACTATTAAGATGATCGTAAATTGCATACCCAAACACTACGTGACACCATTTTACGTTAAGTTTGTTGTGCTGAGTAACATTTCGTTATGCCTCATTATCACAATTTTTAATCGTCAATTACATTTATAATTATTTGATGTCATTTGGGAATGTCCAAAGGGCATAATATTTCGCTAATTCTCTCATGTGAAGAAGGCACGTGTTAGTGTGCTATAAAAGAAATTGAAATTCTTGGTTTGCTAGCAAAATCTCTGAATCTAAATCCAATTGAAAATCTGCATAGAGTTTTAGCGAGACAATTTATGCAAATGACCGCTAGTTTCGGTGAGTTGATGAATTTAATGGTACAATTACTGATACTTCAAAATCACAATGTTTTAAGCCTCAAAATTTAGGAGAAAGTTTGCCTAATAGCATTTTCTCAGGCTATTTCATATATCATATTATTTTTGATTTGCTATTTCTTGAATAGAATCTTAATCATCATTTTTTTGTGATGATTGTTATAATTTTGAGATAAGATAAATTTGGATGTTATCTTTGTTTTACATTATATTACTTTTAATTTACATATAGATTTTTTATACTAGTTTTATGTCTCTAATGCGGTTATAATATTGGCTGCGTGCATAAGTTTTTCCAATTTCCCAAAGCACCGCGTTCACTTTTTCATGAATAAAAAACAGTTATAGTACATTGGAGAGGTAGACGTTGGAGAAGGATAGATTAACTGTTACTGAACTACTATCAGAGAGATTTAAAGTACACCATACCACCATAGACAGAAAAATCCGATCCATAGGTTATGTTGCGAAATTCGATTCCTGGATTGCTCACGAGTTACCCCTCAGTAACAAAAAGAACTGCGTAAACAATTGCACTTAAAAATTGAATAGACAAAAATAGGAAAGTTTTCTTTCCTATTGGTGAGGATGAGTAGTTGAAGTTCTTTACAAAAATGTTGAACGGCTCTAAACCTTTTGAAAGAGGAACAAAACACCGTTGTTGACGTGAAGAGCAGAATTTCACCCTAGTAAAATTTTACTGTGTATTTGGTGGGATATTCAAGGGATTACTCAGTGGGAGTTAATACCACGCAACCAAATCCTAACAACGAAAGTATACTGTGCCCAGCTAGATCATCTCGAGGAAGCGTTGATGTGAAACATCCATTCCTAGAGAATAGAGCTACGGTCATACTTTTCCATGACAACGCTAGGCGTCAAACTCTTGACATGTTCAGAAAAAAAATTGTGGAGTTAGGTTGGCAGCAGGTGCTCCAAACTCGGTCTTTTCCGGGCCTTGTCATTTCAGCTTTTCACTTGTTCCGCTTCTTGGAAAATTATTTTAAAGTAAAGGCGTTTTTAAAGAAGACTTTAAAAACCGGACTTACGCACTTGTTTTCATCCAAGCCATTCGAATTTTACAACAAGTGGAAATACCTGAAGCTAGACCCCTACTCGTACCCAATTAAAAATTCAAAATTCCTTAATATGTTTCCAAATTCGAATTCCGCCGTCCATATGAGTACACTTTATATGATGATGACTTCATACAGAGCACAATAAATTCACGTGAAATGCAAAACTTCGACCTTATATAACTTTGTTAATAATAGTTGGATTGCCTTCAAACTTTTCAGAATTCTGGCCTATATTATTCTTCGTGCCATTTTTTTTCTTCAAGGATGAACTTAGGGGGATTTTCGGTTAAATTTCTAAAATGTAGTAATGTGCTATTATTGACCTTATTTGAAAAAATATGGTAATGGGATGTATTTTGAGGCTTAGATTTTGTATAAATAGACACATTACTGTTTTTTTCAAATTTTTCCGTTGGATAAGTTCACATTCTGAGTCCTCTGCGTTTTACTGAATATCAGAAATAAGATTTTCTTAAAATATTAATTGAGCCCTTTCATTAATGATCATAATCTGTGAAAAAAAATATCTTTCCCCTTTTTCGCATATACGGGGAGCTTATTGGGGTTGGGCTTAATAGGGGTGGTCCCCCATTAAGCCCAACACAAAATGATGTCATTAGTTACACGTGTAGCGGTTCACAGACCACATATTCTCACAAAATCTTAAAAAGAGGATTTTAGCTACCATACCGTTGTAGTATATCACGAATAACACTATGCATTAGATATGGCAATAAATTTTCCTTTTAGAGTTTATTTAAAAAAAAAACTGAAAAAACTTTCAAACAGAAAATATTATCCCCTAGGGGCATACTGCTTTATTAGGATTTAGAATTTTGTTCCATTTTGTGTGATCAAAAAGTTTAAGGCAACTCTTATCTAGCGCATAGGGTTTTATTCAAGTTGCAAGTTGTTGCTGGAAGTTTTTACAAAATCTTCCTCCTGTTGAATTATTCTGAGTCACACATAAGAATAAACTGGAGCCAGAATTATCAGATATCAAAATGAAAAATCGGAAACTGCAAGCAGTTTTTTCCATAATCTGACTTTTGACTCTAGAATGGCGATAATTTTATGTGAGAAACAATTAAAGCGGATTGAACACTACATTTTTATCAGGCAATTTTTGTTTGTTTTATTCGCCTCATTTATATTTGCCACTGCTACGACCGCAAATTCTGTGGGCGTAGTTTGTTGGGTAATTAGATTATATATTTATGACTGGCTTTGTCATTGTAATAAGAGTTCAATGATTATTGGACTTATGCACGATTCATAATCACGAATATGTTATCGCTTTCAGTTCTTTCTTGCAAAATATCTTTTCTATTATTAATTAAATGCGTCATTTGCAGAAGCTGTGCAGACACTTTTTCTTCAATTATTTTCTTCACGTATAAGTTAAAGATAACGTTTTTAATTTCGATATTACTAACAAAGTAGTTTTCTATATAAATAGATAAAAAAATGTTCGGAAATATTATTCTCGTTAATCATGTAGAATTTGATGATTTATCGATTCAGTGTAATTAATGTTCGGCAAAAATTGATTAGAACCAGACTTTTATAATGCGAAAACCGCCCTCCCCCGAGGGTTAAAGTTTCGATGAACAGTGGCTTGTGTTATTATATTTTCGGGTGGTTTTGATTTCTACCTAATGGACTGCCATTCAATATGAATTCTGTTCTTCTATAGTTCAATGAAAGTCTATTAGTAACGATTATCCCACAGTGACAAATGATATACTATTCTGATAATTTCAATAATCGTGTAGACAGAAATGACGTTGCTTAATGATACGTGAATCAGAATATACTACTCCAAAATGTCTTGGGATAGTGTAATGAGAAACGAAGTATTTCCTGGATAATTTTAAAGCAAACTTTATAGGAAGTTATAGCCAATAATTCAATAGCTGAATCTGAACATTGTTGGAATAGTTTTAGGTTTTCTAGGTCAGAGCAAATATGGTGGTTTCAAGCCTCTAGGCGATTCACATCGTATTTATTTTGCTGGCACAGTATCAGAGGGAGTTTCCCCGAATTTCCCTCCTATGAAGTCTTGACGAATTTGGCTTTGAATGTTGATGATACATAATTTCGGTGTACCATGCGATGCCTAAAACGTTGCATCATTTAAGAGATAGGTAATTAATATAGATGTCATTCATAAATAACACATGGGAAGTGAAGATATATACAAAATGTAGATTTGTTAACAGATTGGAACAAGGAGAAGGAAAATTATTATATAGTCCGTGCACATATTTGTTATGTGCTGTTCTGAAACGACGTTACCTAGATACTAAAGTTTGGGGGTGACCGAAAAGGAACTACGGGAGATCTGTGGTCGAATTGGAGACAATAAAGCTCCGAGATTGGACGGGATTTTGAATAACGCCCTGACGTTGGCTGCTAAAATCAGGCCCGCATGGTTCATAAGTAGATTTGAATCATGCATGGTTGAAGGAGTGTTTCCCGTTCAGTGAAAGAGACAGAGGTTGGTTCTGCTACCGAAAATTCAAAAACCGCCTGGCACACCCTCTTCATATCGCCCTATCTGTCTTTTAGACACTATGGGCAAGATGTTGGACAGGGTGATACACAACAGGTAGCTTCCTTTCGTCGAGCTAACGGGTGGTCTATCGGAGCGGCAGTATGGGTTTCTTAGAGCGCGCGGATTACGATTGATGCCATTGCAACGGTCGTGGACCTGAGCCGGGAGGCATCGGCCGCTGGTAATTGGTACGCGGTGGTAACACTGGATGTCAGGAAAACCGTTAACTCAGCCAACTGAGGTTGGATTAAGGGTAGCCTGGCTAAGCTGGGTATCCCTGGTTACCGAAAGAATATGTTGTCACAGTAGGTATTCACCAAGGCTCCATACTGGGGCCCCTGCTGTGGTGCATAATGTATGACAGAGTATGTATGCCTTCGCGTACCAAGGGAGGCAACATTGATTGATTTTGCAGACGACCAGGCAGTGGAAGTAGTTGCGAAACACCACCAGGATGTGGAACTATATGCAAGTGAAACCATACATGCTATCAAAACATGGCTCGAAATAGAGAAATTGGACCTGGCGGAAGATAAGTCTTAGGCGGTGGGTTGGTAAGACGAGGTCATTTCAAAATCAATCATTAGATACCTGGGGGTAATGATCAGTGTCAATTTGAGCTCCAAGGGGCATACGGTAAATACAGGAAGCACTTGCATCGCTTCGGATTGGATGAGCCTCCAGACTGTCCCGAATGCGCAGCTACAAACGAGGACCCGGGGCATGTTATGTTCCACTGTCCGAGATTTACGAATGAAGGAGGGAGGTTAAACTATGCCCTCAACGCAGTCATCGGACCCCATAATTCCGTGGAGTGCCATAAACGTAGTATTTTCATTTGACCAATGCCATTTACTGCTTTTCCTTCTTCCGGTTTTGGTGCTGATATTACATTTCATCTTGCCTTCATTAATGTGCAGCCCTAGATCCCGACCCGTTTGCTGCCTATTTGATTTGGAAGGAAGGATGTATGATAGACCACCGGCTTTTTGGTAAAACGTCTCGAGAGTGATCCTTTTGATTTTATCTGGCCTTGGACATTGGTCAAGGTCAGCCTAGTTAGTCTTCTCAATTTAGTCCGGATACGAAATTATCTCCAGCCCGTGTACAGTTTTACTCCGGCTATACTATCGTAGACAGCTTCGAACTCGATGAAAAAAATGTGCACCTGATGCCCATATTTCATTAGTTTCTTCATCGCTTGTCACAAAGAGAATATCTAATCTGCTGTTGATTTGCCTGGGACGAAGCCTCTTTGGTATGGGCCGATGAAAGGAAGATAGCGGAAAATATCATATAGATGGTACTCAGCAACGATATAACTTTATATTTGCTGCATCCCGCCATATTGCTCTTTTTGCGAATGGGACAAGTAATGCCTCGTTGTTGTCAATCATCAGAATTGATTCGCTGTTTCAAACCTTGGAAATCTCTTGGTGTATTTGGTCGCCTGGCTGTAATTCCATCGATTCTTGGCGACTTATGATGATATAAACCGATGAATTGCGCAGACTTTTCCATGGTTTTCAGTTTGTAAGACCTCCAACTTGCCGATATTTTGATTGTTGGGCAATTCATTAGAGTCTTCAATTTATCGCTTCAATATGCCCCTCTCCCTCTTTTTCAATATTGAAACTTCATCTTGCTCATGGTAAAACTTCCGCACCTGGTACGGTTGCTCCCTGTGAATTTCGAGTTCTCACACCTATTGGTTCTCCCAGGCTTCTTTTTTCTGTCTATGAGGTCGCTTCCGGAAGTTCATGCGCATGCCAAGTTATGATTCATGTTGAAATACCATACAATTCATAGTCTTAAGAGCCTCAAATCATCAGGAGCCAATGGAGCGGGACTGGTTAAATATGAAGGTAATCAATATCATCCAGCGGGTTATCAATTTAGGCTCAAGATTTGAGATAGAAAATCAATTTTTGATGACCGGCAACGAGACTTTATTTGTCCCATACATTACAAAGAATATATCTCTCATGGTAATAATTATAGATGTATTACGTTACTGAGGACCATCTAAAAGATATTTTCGGTGATCTCGCTATGCCGATCAGGTCGGCTTTTCTCTCTGTGACAATCGATAGAAAAACTGTTGAAATATGGTCATAAAATTGCTTTCGACGAAAAAAATTGATTTAAAAAAATTGTTTAATAAAAAAATAGCCCAGCATCGTATAATTGCTTATCCGCAGTCGCCGAGTCTCTTTGTCGTATTGGAAAGTGAGTTTTTAGCGGATCGAAATCGGTTTTCTTCTTAGGAATTATTTCAGAGAAACCAATTTTAAAACTAGTTCTAAGTTGTTTTTATACAAGGACGTTGTGGATTATGAATGTAGGGATGTTTTAGCGCCGCTGGCGTCCACTGCAGAATTGAAAATTTGTTTTTGTCCTTTTTACTTTTGCTGCAGACACTAGTCTTATTTTATGTATGTAGTTATTTTTTGACGAACAAGGTTTAGCATAAAATGTCTTTTATCTTCGTCTTTCATTAAAAATAAATTTTTACAGACGACCAGCCACCATCAACTGTTATTTGAACCGGTCGGGAAATGGACAATGTTCTTCGATTGAATGTTGATGTGACTGATAGTCTACTAAATTCCTTTCCTCCAAAAGTTTTAAAAATCTCAAGGAATCGCTTTCAGTTATATGTTCAATTGTTCAGCAAAAAGTGGAAAAGTTTCCGAAAAGTTTTTCAGCTTCAGTTATATTTTTGGAAAGTGAAGGCCCATAGGGTGTATGCGGATAATTTTCTTCATAATTCTTGGCGCTTAACTATCAAGCAATCAATCTATAAGGGAGTAGGCTAAAGTAAATTGCCATTAGATATACAGCTCCTCTAATTTAAGGTTTAATACGTTTTTTGGTGAAATCAGTTGTAGTTTTTCATGTATATTGTGAAGCCGATGCTATTGATTTTTTCTTGTCAATAAGGAGTCAGAGACTATTCATGATTCGGACAATTAAACGATATTCGGTCGAAAATCGAAGATGTATTATTTATAGGTTGGATATCGCATATTTGAAATTTTTGCTTACTTTGTTCTTATTTCTTCATTCAAAATGACCATGACCAACCTGCTTCGCGAGAGTAGCGTTGACATGCTTCATAACTTTCAGTGAAATCAATTGTTGATGTATGCATAACTTTGTTACTGATGCATCAATTCTAATGTATCTCTCATTTGAAATCTAATGAAGCTGCTTACCCCTTGGGCATGATTATAACCTTTTGTGTTCATAGCATTTTGAGCAGTAATTTCTTTCAATAATTTTCTTGTCTTGCATATATAACAATATGTCCTCCATTCAAATTTGATTCATGAATTTGGTTGAAACTTGCCTCACGGTAATTTTTGAAATTTTCTGTGTTGCATACGGTAAGATTTGCCTGATGGAATTTGTTAGATGGTTAGGAGAAGTACATTAATAACTTGATATTATTTATTCTGTATTGAAAATTTCTATATTTCCGTTCGTCTCATAAACTATAGTAAATTATATAATTTCTGGTTTTTTTTTCAGATGCCAATATTACATATTCAGTCACCCTTGGGTTCCGGCATACCAAGGCGTTATAACATTCTTTGTCATAGCCAACTTCACATTGGCGACTTTTATGGATCCTGGTGTCATTCCTAAAGGTAAATAAGACAATACTTATACTGTTTAAAGTAGCGAATTTCGGTACGAATTCGGTGGTATACTATTCTGTAATATATGATGGTATTTCGCACCCTTTTAGTTATAAATATATTTTTAAATCTCTTTAAAACTCAGCTCCTCCAGACGAAGATCGTGAAGAAGAGTTTCGTGCTCCCCTTTATAAGAATGCAGAAATAAATGGTATTACAGTACGCATGAAATGGTGTGTTACGTGTAAGTTTTATCGGCCGCCACGATGTTCACATTGCTCAGTATGCAATCATTGTATAGAAGTAAGTTTTCTACGCACATATGCTTTTGGGAGAGCAGAATATAATTTAAACTTTTTCCCTTGCAGACATTCGATCACCATTGTCCGTGGGTGAATAATTGTATCGGACGAAGAAATTACCGATTTTTCTTCTTTTTCCTTATATCACTGTCAATACATATGTTAAGCATATTTTCATTATGCTTAGTATATGTTTTAAATAATATGCCCATTATAACTCAAACGGAACCAATCGTGGCGTATCCTTTTTTTAAAAAAAAATATTGTTACTTTATTTTTAAGGGTTCATTGGAGCTATTTTTTTCAATACTGAAAGTATTGATTGTGATGCCTCTTGGAAAATTAGACTGAATTATTTATACGCAAATAAAGACTTAAGTTTAGTTCTTCGATGAAATGGCCATTTGAACCTACATGCTTTGTTTCCTACATTGGAGATCGTAATCTCCAGGGGAAGCAACGAATAACAAATGGTAATTAACAAAATGCAATATAAAATAAATCGTCAATGAATTAATCGTCAATGAATTTATGGAAACTCTTCTAAACTTATCAATATGTCCATTGAAAGCACATACTTTATTCTTTATGATCAATATTGTTTTACTGCAGATTTGCAGCCTCAAATTTAAAACATTTAAATGCGGAAATATACCTAGGCCACTGAGATCATGAAATGGTAATTTTGGAGGAATTTAAAAATTAGGACTCTTTTGAAAAAAAGAATACTTTTAATTCTTCCCGCTCGAATAATCTTGTCAATATTTTTCGTGGTTTATATATATGGTTATCATTTAGCCCTTGGTGGGGTATAACGCGTCAAGCCCGTTTAGCTACTTCAGAACTTACCCAAATGCCCGCACTTCTCCTCTGCGCCAAGTTTTCTTGGGGCGACCCATTCGCCGACCATTTTAGAAGAGCCGGTTCCACTGCATGACATAACAATGCAATTGCCGCTCCTTTTTTTATGTGACCTATCCACTGCTATTTCCGCCTCCCGATCACATCAACCACGGGTGGCAGGCCTGTGTGTCGACAAAGCTCTTTGTTTGAAACAATATTAGGCCAGTGTACTCCGATGACACGACGCAGACAGGTGTTGACAGATGCTTGGTGCTTTCGAGTGACAGTGAGAGTCTTACCTTCTGTGAAAAAGAAGCGAATTATATTCGACTCGCGTTTCATTACTACTGTCAATATTCAGAAATTGTGAGCTTTCGTCAATTTTTACAATCCTCAGTGACACCATATAGAATGTCGAAAGTCCAGTAATATTAATCGGAATGTGTGCTATTTTCGCAGACATTCGACTTTCCTTTCATAAAACTGCACTTAGTTACAAACTGATCCATTTTTAAGGTTTTGTGGAAAGCGAAAACTTATTAAAACTGGTTCACCATCCATCTCTCTGATACACGCAATTTTCTCAGAAGCGCAACTTTTTGACAGGGCATTTAATAGAAAGGTTGATATTGTGGACCCCCACATATGTGTATGAAGTTGAACCAAAATCCAAACGGAATTGCTAACTTTTATTAATAGAGAAAACATTAATAACTGTATTTACTTATGTTATTTTCGGCAAAAGCCCAAAATCCACTCTGAAATAAAATAGGAACCAATATCAACCAAAATAAGTCCAGATTTTCAAAACAAAGAGTATTTCACAAAAGCAATTGCAGACTTTACGCACTATCATCCCCTATTATACATAATTCATAGAGTACTCTGCAAATTACTTACTACGCCACACAATGCATCGTCTTTCCAAACGAAAAAATTTGAATCAAGAAAAAATATATCAATGGGAAAAAATTGAATTATTTGTGCTTGTATATCTGCGACGCGTAATTGAATCAAGCGTAACGAAATAACGGTAGCATTGCAGCCAAATGAAAATACAAGACCAGATGCATAATATTATATGAAATTGTTAGGAACAGCCTATTATTATTTTTGGTTTCACTAGCTATTATTTATTGAGAAAATAACCTATGAAATCAGTGAGGCTGGCTGTAGTACATTTTATTTTTTTTCCTCAAACGACGTCTTATAGATTTGTCAGGACGTATAGCTGAGTGGTTAGAAAACAAGGCTGTTTTACGGAAGGTTGCGGTTCAAATCTCACTGGTGGTAGTGGAATTTGTATCGTGATTTGACGTTGGATATCAGTCGACTTAGCTGTGAATGAGTACCTGAGTCAAATCAGGGTGATAATCTCGGGCGAGCGCAATGCTGGCCACATTGCCTCCTACAGTGTTATCATAGTGTACCGTTGCCGTCTTGAATGAAGTGCTGTAACACACTTCAAGGCCCTGATCCAATATGGATTGTTGGGCCAACGATTATTATTATTATTATTTGACGATCTATCGGATATTAATTTTTTTCAATATGTTTATATGAAGGGTGATTCATTTAGATGTTTTTTAGGGTAAGCTTTCTTTTTACAGACGACGCGCAACTCGTGTCTAGCTGTCATATTATTTTATTTAGTACTGTTTGGCAAATCATCATGGATAGACTGACAACCCAACAATGTCTCCAAATTACGTACAGTTCGGCTTGTCAGTTACACTGGAAAAGGCCGCAATTCACCTTTCCACCAGTTGAACTGAATACACCATCCACGTACCGGCAAGCTGAAAAATCATTAGTTCAACTATGGATGTGAAACGACCTGAGACGAGAATTTGAGAAATTTTTGTGTGTGAGCATTTATCAAAAATGTTCATTAGCATAAAGATGCTTATAAAATTCTCGCTGACAGCCTAACATAAAGTCCTGGCTCACAATTTAAACAAACATATCTTGCCGGTTGGCCAAATCATTTTTCATTCGATCAACGGCCGCCAGAATAGTCCCATCCACGTTACGGTCCCCGATCAAATGCGCACTATTCAAATGTAACTGACAGGCTTACATCATGTGATATTACCCCTTTGAACTATTTCGTTTGGAGTTTTGGGGTGAAGTCTCTGAGAAAAGTTTCGTTCAAAAGTATCGTCGAAAATTGGACCATCAGGATGAACACTTTCAAGTAAATGCTATAGATTGTTCTTTCCAATTATAATAAAGTGTTCATGATGGAATTCGATTCCATGTCTTTTATCTGAATTTAAAAGACAAGGTAGAAATGATTTACCCTTTATAATGTATTCTACAAGCTATTCCTTATTTTAGTTTTTGTATAAATTCATAAATTAAAAAAAGTAAGCGAATTATTTACAGAGCAAATTTTAAGAAAAACAAGGAATTACAAGTAAATTTCCTTACATTAACACATATATAAATAGTATCTGTTTAATGGGGCTCGTGACAATTCTCGCAATTCCAATATTTGGTCTGACTGGATTCCATATGGTGCTAGTGTCGCGCGGTCGAACCACAAACGAACAAGTAACGGGGAAGTTCAAAGGAGGTTACAATCCGTTCTCAAGGGGTTGTTGGCATAACTGTTGCTATACACAATTCGGACCACAATATCCCAGGTAAATGGATATTATTTATCAGAGCCAAAAGTGGTAATTATTATTGGGGTTGATTGAATCTCTCCATAGTTTATTGAAGCCTCAAAAATATGCGGCTCGTCGATCGCTAAAGGATTCACAGGCGATTAGTACAATAACAAGTGATCGTGATGGCTCTGGCGGAGGACGGCATGGAGCTGGACAAAATGCAGGCACTGGACAACAGCAAGCATTGTATGACCGGGACAGACATACTCAGGTAAAGACTTATACGGACCATGGAAATGGGTATAGTCAGCGATCTGGTGGAAATACAACACATTACAGCAAGGTGGGTAAATTGATGTATATTTGGAATTTATGCATTGTAGAGAAAAGTGTATTTGGGGTCTTTTTTTCTGGCTGTATTGATGATTTTTGAAAACATTTTTCTTTTTCAAATTTACAAATGTATAGCCTATTTTTCGGACTAATTTTTTCGTATGTAAATTTCGGAGAGAAGTTGCTATATCTTTTAATTATGAACCAATTTCTTAATTCTATCGAAAGATTTGGAATTTTTCATTTTCATGCTATGCTAATAATTGTTAAGCTATTTTTGCATAGATGTAGGTTGGAAAAAGTGGAACATTCTCCCGTGATATTATAATTTTGTTTCTGTAGCAAAAGTCGCTTCTGTAAAAGTAAGTGGGTTTAGTAACATTTCAGTAAATCGAGGTGCGGTATATTAACATAATAGAGTGTATATCTAGGAATTCAAACAAATCAGAAACCGAAGGGATCTTTCCTTCTTTTTCTGCTCTATAAATAATTCGATTCATTGCTCCTCAATTTTAGATCTGTATTATTGATTTCTTGGAAATTTTTACTGGTTTTCCGTAATTAGGATAATTAGTAGCATCATTCATTTCGTGGAATGAAATAGTATACAATTACGATTAGACGAATGACTCTTGACATCAAATTTGCAATGGTATTTATTTGAGGCGCTATTCAAATTGAAGCACGGGTCTATTTTTCGTTATTTCATCCCTGTAGTCATGAGAATTTTCCAAGTTAAAACAGTCCTTGCCTTTATCTTCCTAAAATATGAACATGCTGTCCTCTTTATTGCCTCATCATTATATTTATTTGTTTTCTTTATCAATATTCCCCCCATTATTCACTTGTTAGAAGTTATTTCAGTTTAATTAAAAAATTTGTATGTCCTAATACGAAATAATGTTTAGTAAAATTTTCGATGAATGTAAAAACATCAATTTTTTTCTTTATTATATCAAAAATTATTTATTATTTGATTTGAGGGATGGTAGATTAATCAATTGTAAGTGAGAAAACTCAATTCCAAAAATATTCGATAAATAGAACATCAAAAGCTTTAAATGCATTTTCCTGGCCGCTAGTTAATCTCGGAATCTACTTAACTTCTTCTTTTTCTTCAGCCTTTGTCCCGTTCACAAGCGGGGTCGGCTCGTCGTGATCGGTTTCGCCATTTGGCTCTATGGCATGCCTGATCTGGGTGCAATCTCGAGGCTTTTAAATCCCCATCCAGCGTATCAAGCCACCGTTGTTTCGGCCTGCCTTTTGGTCGTTTACCATCGATTTCGATGTTCAGACTAATTTTGGCAGGTTAATTTTCGTCGTTTTCCACAATCGATGCAACCCCATAACGATCGCGGATATCCTCATTTCGGATGTGATCAAAACGTGTCACGTCACTAGTCCAACGCAACATCTTCGTCTCCATTACCGTAAGACGCCGTTCATTGTCTTTTATATTCGGCCAACGCCGAATGTGGAACGCCATTCCATCTAGGTTGTGTTAATGCGTGAAGCAATTTCATAACGCAGTTCTCCATTGGCTGATAGTGTTGACCCGCTCAGTTCTGGGCAGATCACTGCCGCTGACAGTGATTGTACCTGTTTCATGGGGATCGGTCGTCAAACATTCAGTTTTGTTTAAATTGAATCTAAGTCCGTGTTGCATGAGGCGATCATTCCATTTTTGGACAAGTTGCTCGAGATCATTTTTGGATCTACTTAATTAATTTTAGTAAGTCTTAGATTTGTTATTTACATTAACAAAATCGGAAAAAAAGTTGACCATTGAAAAACAGTCGATCTTTTTAAGCTTCGCCATTTTATTTTTTCAATACTTTTTTCATAAACTTTAAGTTAAAGAACCAACTTTGAATTTTCTGTTTTAGACTTGCTAAATTTGCCCGTCATGCGATGAGGTACTTTTCGAGGTGTCAAATTTTTGATTTAAAAAAATTGTGTACTCCCAAATTGGCAAGAAAAAGTTGCATATTCATATTTATAAAGGAGCTGAGAAAAATTAACATCTTCAGGCCCCCTTTTCGGAGATTTAAATCTGGTTCTGCTTTTAAATATACTTTTCCACAATGTGTGCTGCAACAAAAAAAAATTCAGTACAACATCAAGTAGCTTCGTGCTTTCTACCTCGCATTATTCGTAAACTGATTACGTCCTGCGCCATTACAAAATCATTACTAGTGAGTCTATGCGATGAAAATAAAAAAAACAATACGATTTCAGAATTTATAGTGATGTTACCTTAAAAACGTCAAGCAGTTTCGTGCTTTCTGCCACCCATTATTCCCATTATTTCTTTGAAACAGATTTCGTCTCGCGCCATTCCAAAATTAATACTGGCGAGCCTTTGCGATGAAAATTATCCCATCATTCATCCTATATTTTTTATCAATACATAAATACATATGACCATCGGCTTCATTCAATTTAAACTTTTTATCATCATCACACAACCCACAACAATCGAGTCTGAACTCGGTCTGAACCCGGTCAGTAAGGCGCTCCAGGTTTCTTGGTTTTGTGTCGAAATCCACCAATTCGATATCCCTAACCTACCACTCATTCTGAGACAGGGTCTGCCACGTCCCGCCTTTTCTACCACAGATATGGTCCTTAGAGACTTTCCGGGCTGGATCATTCTCATCAGATTAAACAACCCCCTCACTGCAACCTATTGAGCCGAATTTTATCCACAACCAGGCGGTCGTGGTATTGCCCATAAATTTCCTCGCTACATAGGCTTACACTGGTTATCTTTTCTTTACGTACATCTGTGTGACTCCAAATGTGTTCCCTCCTTAGTTTTCGGCTTTGCAATGTATTATAGTTGCCAGTGGGACATTACGCATTGCATCAACCACATTTACGAGACGTCGCTATCGGCTCCTGGCAGTGTGCTCTTGTTCTTCTTAAGGCTCTGAGAAACATGCACCTTTCTTCTGTTTTTATCCAGAGTATCATATGTGACTGCCATCCTGGGACAGTGGATTCCATTGCCTATCATAGCCTGTTTACGACTACTATTGTTTCAGGCCAGAGTAACCCTATAACACAACGCATTCATAAACTGATGAAAACTGTTAACGGTCACTTTTCATGAACTTTGGCGTAAAATGGCTCAACTTGCTAGTGTCTAGGTAACTGCATTTTCAGATTTTGGACAAAATAGAAGGTGGATTTAACACTTTTAATGTGTCGAGCCACATCGAATTCGTTGCTGCCATCCAGCAAAAATAACACTACCTAGAGATACACATTTCTCGACGCACCCAATATTCTACTTATTATTGTAAATAGTAAAATTGTAATGACTCGTCAGACACTATTTGACTAAGATCTGTGACTCAATGACAGGTTTGAAGTATTTGAGGAAACATGACATGATCTATTGAATTTTTCTGCGTTTTCCTCTTAAAATTATGTGGGGATTTTGTATAGGATGTAGGGGAAAACTGAATTATATGATATATCGATTTCGCTTGCAGGTGAGGGCAATTTGGAAGTCGCATTTGATTCACCATCCTGACTTTTACATTCACTCTGTATTCCAATTACAGAATAAAGTTTTTTGATAACGGCAATTTTTGCATTTAGTTGCACCTGTTCACAATAATTCATTTTTAATTCGTTTGAACGATCTTTCTTTGATTGCCCTAATAACTTCTAATTTCAAAGCATCCTTTGTCAAGTTACGTAGAAGAAAATGCTTCTTTTAGGCAACGAAAGTACAATTCTGATTAGCTCCTGCTAGACAGAAGTGCATTTCCCTCACAAAACACTATCATTTCACGGTAAGTATCTCCTAGTTATAAATTGAGGGAAACTAAAAGAAATATGTGTTGTTAATTCACTGATGCATAGAGTTGAGAGCTGTGTACATAGCACCAACACGAAGCTGAAGCATATATTGCATTTGTTCCTATGTACATATGTCAGCGATCTCAGGATATCTATAACTGCGTGATTAGTTATCAGCGGATAAAATTGTCACCACCTTAGATGAGGCTTTCAACTGAATTCAGTATGTTTCAACGACAGCGTATATCTTCGTTTAAACTGCACTTGGAAAATTGTAATTCCCAAACTATTAAAGCACGTTAGGCACCAATAATATGTAAATTCGTTGTTTATAAATGAATTGTACCGACACATCTAATAGTTACGATATTAACACAAATAATCAGTTGCGCTTGTAGGTAAACCCCAAATACTGTTGTTAGCCTAACTTTTTTTTTATTTTGCTTGTGCAATTAACATTTTGCAATAGGTGTAACCTGTATATACAAGCTTTTTTGCTTTCGTAAATAATAAGTCATAACATTGCCCTCACTAAAAGAAAGCACCAAATGAAGGTAATACATTTATTACTTCTTTTATTTTTAATTTTATTAAGTTATATTCTTAAGGATTCGAAATTGCTTCAAAATATGAAATATATATTGTGTGTTCCTTTGTACTATTCATAACTTATTTTATGTTTGTGTTCACATTTTGTTTTCTGGGTTTTGAATCACTCGATCACTATTACCATATCTTTACACTGTTTGACGCAGAAAAAATAATAATAAAGAACGTTCGGAACCTTCGAACTGTGCTGTGGTTAAAGCAAATGAATATGCTTATTAGTGCTAGAGTGATTCCCAAATTTGTTTCCGTTTTGTGTACGGCTTTGTTATTCATATACTTGGTTACCTCTAAGGACTCTGTTTTATCCAACGATTGGTAATTTTCTTGTATGTTTTCATGAAAGGTTCCCTTAACACATTTTTCTGAGTAGCATTATCCACATCTTCTGCGGAAAATTAAGAATGTGTGCACATCAATGTAGTTTAACTCTCTTACGTGCACAATTTTAGAAGAAAACAAAAATATATGCTATATTGTGTAAAAGCTTTTAGAAAATGATTCGTAGCAGAATAAAAATGCAATGCTGATTAATGGAGACTATCAATTATTCAGCCTAATTTCTGTGATTATGCATTGTAATCAAACTTCTTTGTGAATGTTTTTAAATTTGAAGAAAACTTGACTTTTTTAAATTTTTTAATATGATGAGGATATTTGTCATATTGTGTAGTTATTTCGATCCGTCAGTCGTAATCCGAGTTTTCTACTGAACATTTTTCCATACGTAATAATGCGTTTATTGTCCTTGAGCCGAATAGCGAGGCTTCTTTTCTCGCATTGTTTAAAATTTAACGGTATGGATTATGTAATATAATAATACCAACAGTTGAAATTAGAAAAAAATTTGATTACAGGCGCAACCATATACAATTTATTGAAGAGTTGAATTTCAAGATACATTTCACTTTCAAGATGGCGTAATTTAAGAAGAATGAACATAGAATATCTTAAATCATTCGAGTTGTGTAGGGACGAAGAGACTCAATAATACGACTTTTCCGTTTACAATTAGCTATCACCTGGACGGGAATGTTCTGATACAGATATGGAACCCCAAGCATCACAGAGTCAAGATTGTGAACCAACGCCGCCCCTGCAGCGGCATAATTCCACCAATTTTTATTTGCCTCCTATCGAAAATACAGGAAATGTAGGCGGTGGTGGTAATGGAGGTGGCGATTCTCCACGACACATGAGAATGTATCACCCACGACATAGCCCGCATTCTAGACAAAGGTGAGTTCAAAGAGAAGTATTATGAAAATTAATATACAGTCATTTAAAAGATATCCTTTAATGGTAAACCTACGCCCTAAGTGTTTAGTGGTGCAAAGCTTTCGACGAGACTTATTGCTAAAAACTGCCAGAAAAATATATCGCGTATTATGCGGTGAAAATTTATTTCCGATCAAAATAGTTGTTTGAATACAATGTAAGCAACTGGCTTAATAATGTTTACGATGATATGATGAGACTGATATTAACGCTGAGACAATTTATTTTAGGGGACTTGAGCCATCAAGAGGATATAATCCGGATGCGCTCTCACCAGATCATCCCAATCATCCTAGTCAAAATATGGGTCAACTAGGCGGACAAAGAAGTGGGACTTCAGCAACGCCGACGATGCAGCAACGAATTAAAGCGCTAGGTGTAGCAACGCCACTGGCTATGTCAAGCCCAGTGAGGAGGTTCGTATTTTATGTACAAAATATATCGAATGGAAGTTACTTTCTTGTATTAGTTTATATATAATTGAAATTGGATGAAACAGGTAGATTTAAATCGATTGTTTGTGTTTCTATTTATTTTCTCTTCAAAGAAAAAAACTTACTACTTTCATCCGAAACACTTTTTATATTTTTCTGCTATTCTTTTCTTTCTGTCTCTAATTTCCTGAAATGAATGTGAATACGATTTTATAAAAAATAATTATGATGGGAGTCAGATGGACATAGCTGGAAATTACTTCGTTACATATTTACCTTTTACGGTAATTAAAAATAGAAGATCTATAAGCCGATTGCATTTATTGTTTCCAATCTATTTATATTTTTTAGTAATGTGAGTATTTAGGCTGGATGTTATTTTCGTGTGTTTTTCATATATCTTGCGTGAAACACTTGTCATTTTTGAAATTTATTTATTTTTATTTGACAAATACATTGATTTTTTTTTTATTTTTTAAGTTTAAATGAAAGCTTATTGCGCTCTTGAACAGTTCAAATATTTTGATATGAGCATTTTGAAATGTAATTGTTAAATTTACTGCTTGGAAGTTCGTTCTCATGTAATTATCAACATTATTATTGCTCGTATTTTGTCATGTCAGTGTGCCACGAACAGAAAGTGATAAATTTTCTCCAACGCATTTCTTCCACACTTCACATACTCAGATTTAGAAAAACATAAAAATATGTAAATTTATGAAGTAGGAGAATATTAGCATTGAAGAGGTCTTCATAGAAAATTAGTTACTAGTATTGCCCTTTTAACACAAGTTCACAGATTTGCAAGCGACTATAATTGGCTTGTAGCGGATATATGATAAGATTATCATTGACGACCTGTCAAAGGCTTTGTGTTTCTGGGTCAAGTTGAGAACAATTTGATTTGGCGAGCGACCATCTTATAAATCACAATATTTTTGAATATGCATCATACCTTCATTACCATTCTAGAAGTCATTAGGGATTTTTATGCCAAATGTGATTTGAATTGTAGTTGAATTTTACACACAAAGCCATTTATGTCCCAGAAAGTTAGTTGGCGACTGCCTTGTTATAGGCGTCTTCCCTTATCTGGAACAAAAAGCATTTTATTTTATCAAAGCAGCTTAAATAATTTTTCTCAGATTTAATTGTTGGAAATATTTTCAAAGTTAAGTTCTGAATTTCACCACTTTTTCGATTCTATCAGCTTGAAAAAATCTTCATCGGATAGAAGAATTGTTTTAGTTCAGGCAGGAAAAAACATGTTTAAATGTTGAAGCGCGGTTTATACAAAGAAAGTGCTGATTCATTATTAGTCTGCTATATCTGGTCCGTATGAAGATTCAGTTATATTGCTACCGACATAATGATGATATATCTATATCGACAGGACATAGCAAATTATTTTATATTTATATAAAGCAACACGATATATAAATAATCATCATAAGTTTTCCAATGATTATGACCATATTATATCGAAGGTGTGATGCTCGAGTTCGTTGAGCCTCAGCCGCTTCACTTTGCGCCCTGGGTTCGAATACCGGTTGCATCATGAATAGTTGTGTTTGGCTTTATGCTTATCCTGTTGCAGTAGATTTATCAATAAGTGTGGTGATGTTGAAATTGAAATACAATTTGACAGAAAATGGCGAAAAATAAAAATAAGACAATGTTGGAATGGTTGTTACTCCAAACAAGGAAAACATTTCCAAGAAAAATATTTTTGTTTCGTTTTCAGTCCGTGCCCTGCCAGTGGTTAGTCGATGCAACTTTGATCACGGTGTCAAAACACAAACCTTTTGTTTGGAATCATCGAATCGGAAGTTAATATAAATATGTATTATCTGGCACTGATAGGTGGAATTGCTCAAAATATCAGCAGTGTTTGTGAAAGTTTCAGATGAACAAATTCTTCCGTTGAAATTTGCTCAAATTATTGCCGCAATATATCCGTCGCAGCTTATCGCGCGGTTGGTAACTTATCATTAACACAACAAAAGTGTTTGATGGCTGGTGCCAGTTTTAGACAATTCGATACAAATCTCTCTCTCCATCCCCAGAGTACAGTTTATCGGAAAAATTTTTGCGACGAGTCGCTCTGGTAATAGCGATCACTTTATTTGCTTCCTGCTGCCTTGGAGTAAATTTTCTAATCTTCCGACGTGTTATCGTCGCGATACTTATGAAAGATACGTTTCTTCCCACGGACCTTGATTTGGAGCTGATGAATCGCTTACCAGGCTTTGTTTGTGGATAGTATTTCCGATTTGATTCCATGTTTCTTTGAACTTTATTATGATTGAGTGAGTGAGATCATTTCTTATTTCCCCGCAAAATTGCCAGTGTGCTGCTGGTGTTGTTTCAACGGTAGCTTGATTCGAATGCCTGTGCTGTCAGTGACAGTGAGATAATAGCGGTGTCGTATGAGAATAGATTCGATTTGAGCCTCACTGTTCACCCTATAATATGTACAGCTCCTGGCAAGTTGGTTTTAGATGCATTATGAATTTTACGCAATTTTGGTATTCAATATTACCAAAATTGATTTTGCGAATATTTGATCAGAATAAATTTAATCAAAATTTAGAATTTAATTAATTATGAAGGTTATATAGGGAAGTTGCATTCTTTTAAAAAATATTTATTTACATTGTCTCAAAAAAAAACTATAATAGACCGACATAAAAAAGTCTATACAAAGACGAAATTTATGAGCGATTCCACTACCGTTGTGGTGTCAGGACACTTAATCCGTATTGTATTATAATTGTTTCACTGAGCCACCTTTTCTTACTGTGGAAGCTTCTATACGCTGCGGTTGTGGATTGGTCATTTTTGCTGTCTGGTTTCATGTCAGGACTATTACCTGGCCATTTCAACAAAGGGAATTTTTTCCTGCAAATATATTTTTATAAGCCGGCCTGTTGTGACCAAGACCTTGCATATAAAGGAATTCAGAGACCATTTATTCTGCAGCAGTAGCCAATTTTGAAGGATTCCTTTGTATTGGGCCCTATCCCATGAACCTTGTGCAACACAAAAACGGCCAATGCCTGAATGACGCAGTCGGAATTAATTCTCTCCCCTAGGCGAGGACGCATAAATTTAGTTGGTTTAGCATCTATCGCCGATCTATCAGGTTGTCCACAAAGTTTTCGCACAAATATTAATGTGACAATTAAAAAGCAATTAGCAGACAAACCAAAACAGCAGGTACAACATGTGATATCCCAATGGAAAGGTCAGAGTCCTAACTATAAAATGCATGGTAAATTATCCTTGAAGGATCAGTGTTGTGAAGGATATTCAAGGATAAACATGGAATTCGACAAAGTACATTTTCGTCATTGCATTTTGTACGAGTTTCAAATGGGGACGAAGGTGCCGAAGGCGATTGAAAATTTGTCGAAGGTATTCGGTGAAGGAAAGGTAAAGCGCAGGACAGTTTACGATTGGTTCGAAAAATTCTACAGCGGAGACCTGACACTTGAAGATGAACCTCGCTCAGGAAGACCCTATACGATTGACGACGATATCCTGCGCAACAAACTGGAAGCGAATCCTTTTCTTTCGACACGTGTGCTTGCAGAGGATCTCGGTGTATCAAAATCAGGAGTAGCAGTAGCCATTACGCGTCTTGGATATGTTTTGAAGAGCACAAAGTGGGTACCGCACGAACTGACTGAGCGAAATCTGGCCGATAGAGTGAGAATTTGCTCCGCTAACCTTTTACGGAACGAAAACGACCCTTTTTTGAATCGATTGGTAACTGGCGATGAGAAATGGATTGTGTACGAAAACGTAGCGAAGAAACGAGCCTACACTCATCGAGATCAACCGGGTCCATCGGTAGCAAAGCCGTCTATTCATCAGCAGAAGCGAATGCTCAGTATATGGTGGGACGTTCGTGGCCCCATACACTACGAGCTTTTGGGACCAAACGAGACCATTACCGCCGATAAGTACTGCGAGCAGCTCAACAGATTAAACACCCAGCTACGTTCGAAACGACCAGCATTGGTCAACAGGCGAAATATTGTCTTTCATCATGATAACGCCCGGCCGCATACATCTTTAACTACTCAGCGAAAATTGAGTGAGCTTGGCTGGGAAGTCTTGAGTCATCCTGCGTATAGTCCCGACCTTGCTCCTTCTGATTACCATTTGTTCAGGTCCCTCCAACATTTTCTGGATGGTAAAAAAATGACTTCTGAAGCTGACCTCCAAAGTGCACTTCGCACGTACTTTGAGGGGAAGGGGGAAGAGTTTTATAGAGGGGGGATTTTGAAGTTGCCCGATAGATGGAGGGAAGTCGTATCTAATGGAGGCAATTATATATTAGATTAAATAATTAAAGGTTTTTATAAACTTATCTGCTGAATTCTGTCTTTGATTTGTGCGAAAACTTTGTGGACAACCTGATAAATCTGTAAAAATGCAGGTGTTGCAATGTGTTTATTTTTATTAAGATTTGATGATGCTGATTTTTCACAATAAATTAAATGAAAAACCACCGACCTGTAGAAGTTCACATCCTTATCAGGCTACTGCTTCGCCCACTTAAGCCGCTTGGGTTCATCGCAGCCGTTAACTTGGACTTGCGGTCAGAAGTGTTTACATTCGGATGTCCCGAATGAAATTTTATTATTTAGTAACAAATCTGTTTTCTTTACTCCTATGATACTAGCTGCCGTTTGGCTTTTCGTCGAAATGACAATTGAGAGCACCTACATTAATGATGTAGCCGTCGGCAGGTATACATTACAAGTGTATCCAGCAACTGCCACAAGGTGTCTTTCTCGACATTGGTTGGATTCATATGTGGTGCGTAGACGGCAAAGAAATGAATTGTGCGATCACAAGTTAATAGTAGCATCGTCAACTGGTCATCAAATCACAATTTTTTAAAAGCATAACGGAAACTTTCGAAGCAGCAATACCGACATTATATTGAATGCATGCGTTTTCAAAGTGATGGGTTTGTAACCATCTTAATTGTGTTCCTGTTCTCTTCTTGGCCACACACCAAACCATCGAAATTTTTTTCATAAGCGCAGATATCGCGCTTCTTCTGAAAAGCTTTCACAAGTTCCCTCATCTTACCAGTAAGGGTATCAATATTTAAGGTGCAGACACGCATTTGTGTGGCTCAGACTAGTTTAATTATTGCATGCGTCATAAACTCTTGTTCATTTCTTGACAGGATTGAGCCCACCCTAGCATCGGCTGAGGTGGGTGCGCTAGTATTTTTCCGAGACTACTCTAACTCTAATTATTATTTTTCTTTTTCCTGGATTTCAAGATTTTGTTTTTATTTCTTCTGAAGATAGTATGCACTAGTAATTGCGTGAAACTCTCTTATTTTATGTGGGTTTATGGCCAGTAAGTTATGTAAATAACATGCCGGAGTAGCAAACAAAGTCAAATCAGCTAATAGTGGAAGGACTGTTTTATTTAGAAGAATGTGAAAATAAAGGTTTCAATCCTAAATATTATATGATTACTTATAATAGTTTCTTATAATAAATATATTCATACAGCCGTAATACTCATTTACGCTAGATTCCATCAAAGATTTCGTTTTTCGTTTCATTGAATCCTTTCGTGTTAATTCTCACATTGTTTTCATGTATTTGAAATGCAATTCTCGTATGACTCCATTAGTAGGATTTTTGCATTTTGTAAGGCTATCGTCCATGTTGAAATAATATAGCGTTAGGTTTGAAAGCTGTTCTCCATTTTAAGAAGAAATCCATTTTATTGCTTCAAACAAAAACGACTACAAAATCGATATCAATGAACAATGCAGGCTAATTTTTTATATATTATCCATAGATCAAATCCTGGGACTCCTACACAACCCCGACGGCCGGATTTTATTGGCGTTGGCATGAATCAACAGCAGCAAAATCAGCAGCAACCATCAACACAAATTTATTACGATTTCCCATCAGGGCTTCCGCCACAACATCCACAACCGCCATCAATTCAACAAAGCCAACAAATACCGAATTTAATGCATCATAATGGCATGGCAGGTAGGAGCATGATGATACCGAATAATCAATACGGTAGTCCTCAACGGCGTTTCCTCTCAGAAGGGGAGTTAGTCCGACAAGGAGGCAACGAGTTATCGTACGCAAGAACGAATAATACCGTTGATAATATTCGTGAATTAGCAGGAAGCCCGCAACATGGTGTTTATATGTGGAAAGACACTTCACCTGGGTTTGCAAATAGTGGAAATAATGGGCCTCAAAATATCGGAAATCATCAAATGCCGCCACAGTTCATGGTTAATCAACACCCCATTATGTTGAATAATTCGAGAACGCCGGGAGGTATGATGGCATCATCTCAATTGGAATATCAACAACAATATGATATTCATCATCATCGATCGAACCCTACGAGCCCGACAATTGTCCAACAACAACAAAATCAACAACCACAGTTGCCAACGTCCCAAACATATATGCTACGATATGGGAACCCCATCACCAGTACAGGTCAATCGCAAAATCAGATGGTAAATTCCGTGGTAGGCACATCAAGTAACCTCACTGGAAACTCGAGTAGTTCTGGAGGTTATCAGCCAGCTTTACGTGGTGGTGTGCCAGTGTTTCCTCCTAATCCACAAACGCAACCGTCTCCCCAGATAAAGCGTAAGCAGACGCCAACGAGGCCAATGTCTTTTGTGCGTGCCCTTGAAATGACTGATTCTATGGAAATGCAATCCATCGATCAACAACAAGGTCATCAAAATCGAAATAATGGTGGCGGAGGGAATGCAAGCCACCTAGGTATGAACAGTGCAGGTAGTGGAGGTGGAGGGGTGTCTGGAAGTAATAGTAGCCAATTAAGTCAGCAACAGCAACGCTCAACCACACCTACTCCAGATCGAGCTAGTGTTTATGATATGAATTACGAAATTTCAGTATAACCTTCCCCTATATTAAATCCAATTCTTCATCCGTCATCACCAACCATCATCATTCGGTCGTCGTTTTTTATATCTTGTGAAACTTAAATGTATGATAATTTAGTGGTATACAAACTCATTACTCATCAGTGCCCGATCCCCACCCATGTGTAAAATAAGTCATCGTACGTGGAATTGGCTTCAATTGAAAAATTTAGGAAAGATCTTTGAACGTTTACTAAACCTGTTACTTTAAATGTATTGCGTTCAGTTGTCAGAACTGGAAACAATTCCGAGGATGTTGCTATCTAGTTGAACCTGTTGCACTCACAACGCATAGGTTTAATGTAGAAAAATCTTGTCTTCCAACTAGAATATATTTTAATTATAGGTTTAATTCTCATACATTAGTACACGACTCTGCTTGTTTGGGCAATAATGTCCAAAATTTTTAATTTGAGTCTTAAGCTTGATGACGAACAACTTTAGCAATAAGTTCTGTCGAAAGTGAAGAATTATAAATAATAGATCTTATCAAGTTTTGGTATTTGCACCTAGGACATTATACATACATAATTTTTGTATCTGTAAAAGAATACACGGCGGCAAACACACAGTTTCAAGCAAGCCACATCTCGTGCTTCCAATTGCAAACTCTATTGAAGAAAAACATGCAAATTGATTTACAGTGCAACGCATTCATGATAGTGCGCGTAGTAGTACAAATTCTCAAGTTTGGACAAGATTTAGATAATCTAGACAGCATGGAGTAAATCTTGAGGGGTCGCTCAGACTATTTTTCAAATGAAGCCAATCAATTCGTGTTTGAGTATGTGTAAGATGAAACGTGTAATGTGTAAATGTACATGAAAAAAATGCCAGACATGATTCTGATTGCTCGTAAACCATTATTTGTAAAAATATTAAAATGATTACAAATTTAAAGTAAAAAAATATTATATAAAGGGATTTAACACTAAACAAAAATGATATAAATAGTTTTTATACCAAAATGGATAATTTAGGTTTATGAACACAAGCGAATACAGTCGAAAGGAAAAAAAAAACACTGAGAAATGAAAACTGAATTATAGTCGTTCAATTTTGTATAATAAGCAAAGTCATTTTTTAATTTATACGTTGTATAATTTTTTTACTTTTAGAAAATATTTATTATAGCGATTCTTATCTATATAACACTTGTAAAATTGTATTCAAGCTGGACGTTTACGGCTGATTTTTATCGTATAGTGGAACTCGATTTGAAATGAAGAGCGGGGCTAGCCAACAATTTTTTCGGAATAATCATTTTAAAAATGTATAGAAAATTCTCCGTGTTAGGACATTCAACCAATTTTATCAACTAGCATAATTTTTTTATTTTAGAATTTTTATTTTTCTTGTAAAAAATATTAAATTGTTGCAGTATGATTGAAAGTAGAAGTGATTAAAGTGATAAATGTTTTTCGATCACAATACATACATTTTTTTCTTGTTTTTTTTTTGTCATAATTCTTCCAGCAATTCACAAAATTTCATTCAAACTGGTAATATTAGTTTAGTTGAACAAATTTTATGTATTAGTCAGAATTTTTTATTTGATGATCATACGCGAGGCATAAAGTCTAAAATTATTATCTGACATGAAACGATTGTAGGAAATCCAATATAAGAATCTGTCTGAGAAGAACGCAATAATAGGAGAAGAGCAGAGTCTGCAAAATGTAGTTTCATTTAATATTACACAATTACCTTTTTAGATCAATAGGAACATTTCGAGGCGCTGAATTAGTGCAGTACTACAAACATAACAAATGATTTGCACCTCAAAATTTTCCTTTTGGGATTGTAGATATATTTGTGTAATTCTAAGCAAAACTACACTTGCGCAACAGAGGTGGTTATAGCGATGGTAATTTATTTTCTAATTCTGATGGGATGGCGTGACCTCCATCAGAAATTTAAACACAAGTTATAGCAATTCGTTTGCCTGAATCGTCAGTCACTTTCATCTCCCTTTCGAGCAATTTCGGAACAAATATGACAATTTATCATTCATGGATACAATAATTGACTTTAAATTCACTTAAGAGTTTGGGGATCTCAGCAAAATTTTTTCTTTCCTCGATGCTCGACCATTAAGTTCTCTTTAATTTATATTTAATTTAGTATTTACTGTAAAATTGATGCTTTCGTTTCGTCCATTTATACTAGAAAGAGAAAGAAAAAAAACAGTCGACTGCGGTTTCGTCCAGGGCAGAGGCAATTCATCAGACGCTGCTTCACCTCTGCTTTGAGAGCACCGCCATCAAGTAGACCATCTGAATTCCAAAAATAAATAATTAGTTTAACTTTGGCCGGCTTAGGCCCGAACTTCTATGTAATTGTCAAGTTGAATATAATTCGCACCCATGTCGTGTGTCTGCGAATTAATATAAATGGGCAAACAACACCCTTGAATCGCTTCAGTTACGCTGATCGCAGGGCAGAGATGAGGCAGCGACTGATGAGTTTTCTTCGCACTGGACGAAACCGTACTCGTCTCTTTTTTCTTTTTCAGATTAAAATTTTATTTTAATGAAATCATCAAATTTGTCATTTTCTGAGTGATTTAGTAGCCAGTATTGGGAAAGAAAAGAAAAAAATCTTATTTTCTTGACTAAAATTTGCTTTGTTTGAATAAATAGCGTATTCCAAGAATCAGTTGTTCTCTTCATCAGTTTAAAGTTGTCTATTTTATTCACGTCTAGCCTCGAAGAGATTGTTTTTTCCTACGACGGGACTGAATTTTATTAATTTTATTTGCGTATTCCGGGCACCAGTTGTGCCCTTCTTGAGTACTCTTATAGGTACTTATAGATTTGCCGTCTATTTTTATGTTTTATCGTTCTTGTATCTCTTAATTAATAATATTAATAATCGCTGGTGCAACAATTGGACCAGAGCCTTGAATTGTGTTAAAGCACTTCATTCAAGACCGTAACAGTACCCTACAGGATTATAGTATCCTATAATACGCAATGTGGTCAGGATTGCCCTCGGTATGTCTTAATTACTTGGAAAAATTCTAATTAGACAGTCAAGAGAAACCAGTGGGTTGATAGAATTTGGGAATTATTTGTCACATGGGTGAGCAGTTCCGATTGAATATTTCCTGTTTCATGGTTTAGTCTTTTTCTCTTTCGTTCATATAAGATTGCCAGGCTCTCCTATGCATCTAGTTTTCTATTGTTATTGCTTTCCCTAATTATGCTCACTTCGTCCTATATGATGTTATGAACTTCCCCTAAGATGTGTTATGCTACCATCGATTTCAGAGAAGTGCTCTTCCTTTTATTTCAACTAATTCAGCTTCTCTCGCGTGTCCTCCCCAACGTACTGAAATCAATCTTTTGGTTCGTTTTATATAACTCTTCTCGCAGTTTGGACACATTACTTTAGATATGCCGTTGGACTCATGTTTCAATTTCAGGTTTTTTGAGATCCTGGTCTAGTTTTAATCTAGTATATCCTACTGGATGACACCAGTCAATCCTCATCACTTTTTTGAATTTTGACAAAGCCGTTGAGAACGTGACCCTTTTTCTTCTCTTCACTTCGATGTTGCTATGGGGGGAAGTCAGAGCTCGCACTCCATGGTGTTTCTCTTTTTTTTTCTTAAGAGACTTTCCGTGATCGATGATTGGAAGCCGTTCTTAACCCTGGATTCGATGATATATTCCTCCTCTATTTACAATCGCTCTGCACGGATAGGGATGTAAACAGTTTGTGTACCATTGTATTCAGCGTTGTCATTTCTGTGATGGGGGGGAGGGGGGAGTGATTACAACCATCCGGAATCTTCCTTTGTATGTTGTAGGATTTTATTCACCATTCTCGATCCTAATCATAAATAGGTTATTCAAGACGAGTTAACGGGGGTTTCCCGTTGCCATACTTCTGGTTCCTTTCTAAAAAATACTTAACAATGGGGCGATTGATTCCTGAAATAAGATGTTTGTTTAAATAAAGTAAATTGCAGCCAAAAAAGGAAATTATGTCGTTTTTCTTTTTAAATATCATAGTATACCATGTTTTACCATTCTTTTGGAAAAAAAATAATGTTTTATTGGTCGGTATTTATCATTTGCACCATCATATGTAAAATTTTTGAGAACGTTATGTGAATTTTCTAATTTGAAAGAAGTGTCTATATTTGGGTACCACATAAACCAAAGAGCGTTCACCGTGGCTCTAAAATTAGTTAAAATGCGAAATGTCTTCAAAAACGAAGACAAATTTATCTCAGTTTTGGATTGGGAACCTCTTATTTCCTACTTATTCATGTTTTTCTTTGGGATAGGACTCCGCTTGCTTTTCAAAGAATTTCCTGCTTGAATTCGTCTAATTTTTTAAGTTCCACAACCATATAGCAGCAGCAGGCGTATTAGTATCCTGTAGGCACCCATAATAGTTTGTTCCATCTAGGAATCCTTCTCGTCTCCTTCATAAAATGTGTACTTTATATCTCTGTAAATACCTTAAGTTACCAACGAAATCGGTAAAAAATGTCCAAAATCGTTTTGTAAATATTTATTTGCTCTGTATAATATATGCTTGATCGAAATGTGTCTCAAATCTTTGGCGCCTAAATAAAGCTGCTGGAAGAGCGATTTGTTATCGTGACTGGATATTGGATACCAGTCGACTCAGCTGTGAATGAGTCAAATCAGGGTGATGATCTCGGACGAGCGCAATGGTGACCACATTGTCTTCTCTACAGTGAACTGTAGTGTACCGTTACGGTCTTGAATGAAGTGCTCTAACATACTTCAGGGCTTTGTGATCCAATATGGATTGTTGCGCCAACGATTATTATTATTATTAATTTGAACTAGTACGGACAAAGTATAAACAAAATTTGCCGCCTCTTTGAAGAATTGTAAAGGGTTGTAAACATACAGAAGCTGCCAACAACGGTAAAAACGGGAATTCGACTCTATTGGATTATGTTAAACGCACGTATCGACAGTCTATTCTTATTTGATCCGTACTCATTTCCTTATACTCAAATTTACAGGTATACTGCTTCGGTAGAACTGTTGAAATTATCTTTCAGAGTTCAATCTTGTTGAATATTCATATCTCGAACATGAGGTAAGTTAGACAAGTTTTCTGTCATCATATTACGAGTAGGATTGTTAGATATTGTTATATGCTCTTCTTGACACATGGGTTAGTTCATTGGTATATATGGTATATGGATTATTTAGCTTCGAGTCTTCCCTCCAATTATGGTTATGTTTCCTTTCTGGTCCAAGAGTACCTTTTGTCTTCAGAATTCGTTTTTTTTCGATATGATCCCCTCTTTTGAATTGCAACTCGTGTTCGAAGTTATAATTTCATCTCTCCTGATTATATATTGTTTACATTCTGTTTTGTAAGATTATTACTTGCTGTAATATTTTCGATCCTATATATAAGTATGTGCTTGTGACGTATCTACAGTAGGTTGACATAATTCAGCCATATCTTGAAGTTACAGCATTATTTGCCGTATAATCATCAATTTAGGTTTTATAGTGCCAATCATCGAATGTTTTTCTAAAGTTTGTGCAGTTAGCATTTATTCATATTCACCATAGAGGACCTCATCGCTTTTGAAATTTTGTGCTGTGTGAAACTTTAATAATAAATTTCAAGTTAAAAAACATTTTTTATTAAAAATTGTTTATTGTTAAAATCTTCTCCAATAGAATGGATTCTCTTCGTTTTTAAATACTTTGAAACCCAATATTCGAAATTAAATACAGTCTTCATTTAAATGAAGTTGATGAAGAATGTTTCTTTTATAAAACTAGATAGTGTTTGCATGAGAACCTTTGGAAGTTTGATTATTTCTTCGGCCTAAATCTATTAATTCGTTTTTGATAACTTACGAACTTTTAGAATATTTCTTTGAATGGTATATTTCCACTTAGGACACTATTTTTCCAAAGTTACGTCTCGAAACCACTTTTTTTTACAATTCGGGAACGGTATTGCAGGAAAGAAAAAAGAAAAAAACGTATCAGCACATACAGCTTCGTTGAACTTTTCAAGTTGCTTTGAAGTCACATTTATATTATTCTATTTCCTTTGTTGAGGAAGCGCTTAGAATGAGATTTGCTCTTCTCGAAAGTGTTGTAAAAGTCAACAGAAGTGGCGCCAAGCACATTGCGTTGTTATGTTACAACAGGCGCATGTCGATGTGCTACAATTTTAAAGGCGATTTACCTTGAGTGTGTATTTATCTCTTACCAGTTATGTAAGAAATTTCTCTTTGCAGAAATGTTGCTGAAGTTTCCCGTCTTTATTTGGGTAAGCAAGTTGAGGTGCAATTCGCATTTTACATCGGGTATAGCTGGTCCTTGTGTGCTTTTATGACTGCATCTGAACGATGCTTTAAGATTTGAGTAATTGACACCAAAAAAGTGTCTATTTATCATAAGACGTACTACTTAGAAATTCTACCTAATTTTTCAGCTTCCAAGACACATAAATTCGTCTTTAGGTCTCGTCAATTACCGATTTTCAGGCACAATTGGCCATTGTTTGTCTCATCGTAACACTAGCATAGTACAGTTGTGGAAAAAACTTCTATGAAAAAGTTAGCCCGAAATCGGCTCATAGAATATGAGGAACAACAATGTAAAAGTCATTTGTATTTGCACAGAACAGTAGTGTTCGTAGATGTTTTAATATTCCATCAGAATTTAAAATGCTATAAGAGCTCGTCATCGTTGAAAAGGATGAATGCATCTACTACCAAATAACAAGCCTTTCGTAATATACAAGTAATTTTTAATATATCCGTATAAAAACTGGTTGACTTTCACCTGCAACCCTATTAGGTAGAAGAATAACGAATAAATGACAGTATGAATAGTCTGACTTGCAGCATCAACCCAATTAGCCAAAAGAACATCAGTGGTGGTGCTGCTAAACGTGGAAAACAAGTGGTTTCAAAGTCAGTGTCGAGGCCTAGAGTGAAGCTTCTACTTGAAAATTGAAGGTTATGAGATTATAGTGAAACCGTCCAAACTACAAGCTTGGCAAGCAAAAATTTTCAGGAACAAATAAAATTTTTAGAATGAATCAATTCGGTTTGCTCAACGTTTTTTAAATCGTCCTCAATTATTTATTATTTTAATCTAATCTATAAATTTTTAAAATGATAAAAAGTGAAGAAGACATACTTAAGAGTCACTAAAAAGTTCTATTATCCATTTGCAAAAAAAGAAACAGAATCAAAACCCAGAAAAAATACAAAAATTGCAATATTTGTACATAACTTTTTAGAAAGTAAAAAAAAAAACTAGAAACTAGATAGTATTTTCTCACAGCAAATAAAACAGGAAAGTTAGTCTTGAATTCAATTTCTGTATAACGAGTTCGTTTAATTTGATTAAATTCTATGAAGTGTTGGTTAATGTTAGCCAAACGAATTATCTCAATTGTATTGATTCAAATACAATTTATACATAATTATACGTTGTTATTTTTGCACTCAGTATATTTCAGTAAAACATGTTTGAATTAAACAGAGACGAAAACTTTTGAAGTATATCTGAACGTAATACTAAGTAGATAGACTATTACTTTTAACAATATTTAAATTTATCTTAAAATAAAAATATATATGTAGCATCAAGTATAAATGAATTTAAGATTAATGATTATTTTTCTCATTCAGATATGTTGTTATTTTTGTTTTTAACAATTTGATGCAGAATAAATGATTCTAGATATTCAACTTAATTGTGAGGGGAAAACCAAGAAAGGAAAGAAATTGTAACTTATGTAATATTAACTCTTCTTCTTCCAGATAAGAATCTATTCTCGTATTCCAACTGTTTAGTTTCTGAATAAAATAGTTTTCCGTGCTGTTCTCTGTTAGTTTAAATGTCAATGTATAGGGAAATTGTTTCCAATAATTTAGATAAAATGCATTACATTGAGGTAAACCACTATAATATATTATGTTAAAATATTGTACAAAATTAGTTTAGCCACTTATTCATATATTTTTGTTATAAATTTACATTCAATATTATGTATATATAAAAATATGATTATCATAAAACGAAGACTTGCATGTATAAAGTTATTGATAAATTTATTAAGACTATGTATTTTATTTGTATGGTTTATGTTTTAATATCTCTTCAAATTGCAGAACGTTCGGTATGCGTTGTTTTATGTGATTGGTGATTCTAGATAAATCAACATTAGATTCGTTCGGGCGGTTCAGCCAAGAGTTCGCAATTCAGGTCGGTCCATGCCTGTGGAAAAGCACTCCCTTAAATCCATATTTTCCATGCTCTTGTTAATGCTTAGCTTTCATTTACAAACTGTTTGGACGATAGTGTTTTACATAATAAATTTAGGATTTAGTGCCCCAGTAAATATATTTAGCCGACAAGTGCTAGGGTTGTTTAGTTCGTAATTACTGAGTTTTGGTTTTCCTTTAAGGAAAAGTTCCAAGATGACTAATCCGTACTTCATAGCAAAAGAACTCTTAGCTTTTCTCGATCAACTAAAGGAGACTTTTCAAAGTCAACAGTTTTCTTCCCCATCCCTTAAAGTTCAAAGTCGAAACTCCCACTAATTTTTTTCTGTGAAGGCAAATCAAGAAATTTCGATTGACTGTCTTTCACACACACTTTTCTCCAAAACAGCTAAACCAATCCGAACGAAATTCGGTGAACATATGGGAACTATGAAATCCCACGCATACAGTGAATGACATAAATTTATGTGAAGTTTAAAGGGGGGCCCCCATATATGCAAAGGTGGATGTAAAAAAATTTTCATTCATTATTTTCATGTGGGGCAAACAGTCGCATACACGTCCCAAGGTCCATGGAAAACCGGTCAGTAGTTCCAAAGTTGTAGTAGTTCAACTTTATAAACTGTCCCGAATTTATTGCATCAAAAGCTAAGCAAATAAGATTGTGACGTCATAAATAATGAGAATAATTGACATTCGAGTGAAATATTAGAGTCCCATATATGAAGAAGTTACTTCACATCAGCTCTTTTACCCTTTGCTGTTATAAGGTAAGCCCCGTTTTGTATCTGTTTTTGGTGAACTTCTTCACATTTGCTAATAATGTTGAACTACTAGTGTAAAGCATATGGAATTAGCTATAATCGATAGAGTACTTTGCAGAGCAAATTATTTGTGTAAATAGTTGCTGATGCAGACCAGCGTCCAATTGCCGGTTTTCCAACTTATTCAAAACTTCTTTTCATTTTGCTGAGGAATTGCTGGATCGATTTTATCAAATTAATTCCAACACTTGCCATTATGGTCCGAACAAGAATTTCCGAGATTCGTTGACAGGTCGAGTTCGGGCCATATCTACGTGTGTCCTAATAAAAAATACATTTACACTTTCTTCTTTGGATTTTCGGTTTACAGCATTTACATTGCGCATAATTAAGCGACCACATCGCGATTAGCAAAATTTAAGAGTTGTCTTCTGAATGCGTAGCAAAAAAAAATGCTGACAGCAGCCCCGAAAGGGACCATTATCTGTTGATCATTTACTTTTGCTTGTGTGTTACTACTGTATCTGCTCGCAATGGAACGGAACATCGTCTCATCAAATTCAACGTGAGTCTTCTCTATGATTCGGTTGGTATTCAGCGGTGGCAAAATTTTCTTGCTGGGCGTACGACATAAAATTTGAACAATCCCAGAATATTGATGAGTATTAGGTCGCCTTTAAAAGAGTCTTTATTTCTGGCACGGGTGAAGTTGTCAGCTACGTTCTAAATGACCATTACAGAACTTAGGAGATTTCGATAACATGGAGGCGGATTGATTAACGTAAAAAGCAGAAAGCTCTGTTGATGGCAACGAGCGGGGATTATCGCGACGCACTGGAGTTCCGATGCCTTGAAAAAAGTACGAGAAGTGCAGCGTAGCGTCCACGATGCACATCCAGTAGCACGAAAGGACTTGTAGATGGTCGGAGGCCTCTATATGGCTCTGCAACGGGCGTTAACAGTAGAGATGTAAGGAGTCCTTTGCCACGATTTTGAACCATGATCTATTTAACATTTATCATCCATTTAAAAATACTTTGGCAGATTAGGTAAATTCCGTATCAGTTTATGAAAGGCAAGCAGAACGGAAAGAAGTCTGATTTATTAAATTTGATATCTATCAATTGGGTCCTACAAAATTCATTTGGTAAAGTTTCTTCTACGAAACTTTAAAAAAATCACGGTTGTTACATGTGAATTCTCTGAAATACCAACCAACCTTCACTTTATAAAGAAAAAAAAATACTCTAGTTGATTTTTTCCTAAAGCGGAATATATTTTCTACTCGTAACGCTGACGCTGTATATGCTATGTTGCACATTCCGCGCATCCCTACGAACTCTTTTGTGGATAGAGAGTGCTTGTTTCACAGTAGGCCCTCGCGTGGTAGGGACTTGCAATGTTATAAAAGCAGCACCATGAGTTCTTTTTCATTGAAAAGGCGTACTAAAGTAATAAACATTTGATAATACCTTCAGATCAACTTAAAACGAAGCCACCACATAGAAGGTCAACGTGTTAACATGGGGGCCTCTCGAAAAAATAGATACAAATGTTGCGCCAGAACCCCCTCTCCATAATCATGTAAATCCAGCATCTATTCAATGCGAGATCAAGTCATGGAAATATAATTCACTACTAGTTAATCCGCGCCGCTCAGGTGTTAATTGAAAGTAAGTTCAGCCTTCTTTGGGGAAAAAGATATATTTGAGCCCAAGTCATCTTTCCCAAATCGATGGTACAAGAAGGAATTTTTCAAATCTATAAAATCAGCAGGATGATTTGGAATTACTCAACCCCCATTGAAAAATTTGTTGCTCTGAGAAGGCATAATAAAATCCAATTTAGAATAAGCACAATTTCGAAACAAAAAACTTTATTGAAATATCATTTCCACAATTTACAAACAACAATTTAATATGAAACCATGTGCCTACCAGCGGACACAAAAGCTCCCAATTTTATTGTCTTTTAATTTTCGTTCATAAAATAACAGTGCCACTTGTTAATTTTCGAATGGGTAACAAAAGGTAAATGCAATTTTCACAGTCAATTTAAAAACAATCAAACAAATCTGATATGCAAACAAATGGTATATGATTCATATTCATTTTCTAGATTTTTTTTTGCATGTATATATCATACTTTAACATCCTAAACAATTTAATACATAATTGCATCTGTTAGCATTAACATCTGTATTGATTTACTTTCTGATCAGAAACTTAGTTTCCTCACATAATAATTCTACTAGGCACACCTCACGGTGTTCCACTTTTAGCCAATTAAGTTTGTACGTTGAATACTAAGTTCAATTACGATACGTAAACTTGGCAGCGTATAGTTGCAAAACAAATAAACTAGAATGTCTCCATTGCTTGTTCCACTGTAAAATCTAGTTAGCTTTGAGTATAAGAGTGTATTTGAATATTTTTTATCAACTAAACATTATATTATCTGGAGATTTTTATTTGCTATACGTTTATACGCGGACCGTTTATTTGTATTTTTCCATAAATTGAACGTGGAATTTCTGGAACTTTTGAAGCATTTCCTTTAGTTTTTCCGTTTGTGGTAAAATCGTTGTTCTGAAATGGTACGTTCCGGGCTTTTGTCCGAAACCTGAACCTGGCACGATGCAAACGCCTAAATAACAAAGAAACTCGATTAAATCTTTAGTAATTAATGACAAGTCATGATGATTCAATGTTTGTCGACTTGACAGATGGAATTCATAAATTTAGACTCTATTGTGCTAAGAGCTCACATGCCTACCTGTGTTTTCGAGAAGTTCAAACGCGTAAAATACATCAGGAGCTTTATTCGCTTTCTTGGCTTGTTCGATTGCTTTCGGTGGAAGTGTTAACTGTGGGAAAGCATACATAGCGCCTTGGACAGTATTGCATTTGAAACCTTCGAAAGAGTTGAACATTTTGTGCACGAGCGCAGCTCTCTCTTTCAAGGAATTAAGAACATCAGATCTCTCCTTCGCGTACAGTTCGTAAGATGGTTCACCTGGTCTCGGCGGGTTGACCTGAAATTAATTGCTGGAATTAATATCAACCAATGCATCCATCAAATTCTTACAATACAAAATGTTGCCGCTTGGCCAATGGTTGTAGAACATAACTGAGCTGAGAGTGATTTGAAGAACATGGCTTTAACGTCTGCAGGCATGTTAACAATTTCTGCATAACCTCCACGAATACCGCATTCACCCATGTAGCCTTTTGAACAAGACATAAAGCTGGCCAATTGCATTTTGCTGTAAGGCTCTCCCATTTCTGTTAAAACTTTCTTGAACGAATGGAATTTCGAGTCCTTGTCATAAACATTGTGCTGATAGACTTCATCGGCAAAAATGAACAGATTGTGACGATGTGCAAATTTGATGATCTCTTCAATATTTTTCCTGGTAAGAACCTGGCCGGTGGGATTTCCGGGATTTATCACTACAATAACACGTGGAGCACTCTTCTTTCGACCTTCGTTGATTGCACGTTCTAATTCATTGATGTCTAGTCCCCAGTTTGCATCTTCATCTAAATAGTAACCAATTTGCTCCATACCTTGCTCCACGATCGTCGCTGAGTACAACGGATATTGAGGTATTGGCACCATTATTCCAGAGTGCTTGCCATCGGTAACACAACTGAAAAGTTTACATTATTAAATTTTCTCATTAACTCATTTAAAATTGATTAATTACTTGAACATTGCAAGAAGTGACTTTATGCCAGGAGATGCACCTGCAGTCAGTACAATATCATTAAAATCTGCTGGGATACCACCGTCCCGTTCTTCTATGTATGCAGCGACTTGACGGCGAATCACTTCAATTCCAGTAGAATCAGTATATGAACCTAGAGATACTCCATGACATCCACATAATATTTGTTTCGCTCGATCTTTTACGTCTTCTGGGTAATCGACTTTATCCATTAGAGATGGATTCACAGCCAGAGCCAGTACCTAAGATTCAAAGGATTCCGAGAATTTTTATTTAATGGACGGAATCTCATAGTTTATAGAGTTCTAATAGATAACTCATTTGAATGTAAATTTCCCCGCTTTTATTCCTTGGTCTTTATGCTCACCTGCCTGATGAATGTGATTGGTTTCTGTCCCATAGCATGACAGTCTCCAATATTTGCTCGGATAACTTCTGTGAATGGTTTCTTCTCGCCCTGAAAAAAAAAGAAATAGAAATTAATGCAAACTGTGTTTAATTTCACTAGAAAAATGTTAATGTAATTTCCGTTGTTCCATCTTGGTCGAATACTTCTGCTTTCATTACCAGGAGCAGTATTTAGTTGAAACTCACAAAATCTAATGGAATTTTCTACGTGCATCTTAGCCCACGAACTACATCAGAAAAATGAAGTGTAATATATAGGATTGCGACCACTCTTATGTGGACCATAGCCCATCAACTACACTTACATCCCCTTTTTTGTCGATTCCTGCCAATGTCCTTTAGCTTGCATTTTCCCTTTACTGTTCTCCACATGAAGTCTAGAGCGATTCATACGCCGGCGAACCTGGAATAATGGATTGCTTTGCTTGGCATAATGTCGCTCTTAACATACACACAGGAATCTGGCGTATACTTTAGCGAAGCTCCTCATTTTTTATTGTCTAATTTTTGCTTGGATGCGTTTTACGATTATTTTAGCTATTATTTTTGCGACAACAGGAACCACGTAAATACCCCGCCAATTATTATTCTGTGGAATCTTAATGATCACTTTTTTTTACTCATTGGAAACATTTTAAATTCCCAGGATCTACTGAAAATTTGAAAGTAGCTACTCCACAGATATTACAGGCTTTACAAGGAACAGCCCCGTACGGAGACGGTCAAGGTCTGACAGTCGGTATTGACATGTTAGGGCAACGCCTCTAACGATCATTTGCAACCTCTTTCATAATGCAATATACTGTAGCGAAATGATTATCTTCTGTGTCCTTGACCAAAGCATTGGTAGTGTGGCGCAGCGGGGTTAACAACATTCGAAATTTATTTCGAAAAGTAAACGAAGTTAAGAGAATGGGTACGAAACCTTAAGCGTGAATATTTACACATGAAATAATTTTTATGCGCGATGGCTGCCGCATCTTGTCAGATGCAGAGCACTGCTTAGAGATGTTTCGGCGTAATCTTAGAGAATTCATGCGTTCATAAGGAGCGAGACGATTTAGTAATGAATATGAGCACTAGAACAAGGCGAAAGCTATCCAAAGCAACCCAAGGGACAAAAAACAGTCAGAAAGGTGATGGTATTTTTTTGGGATGGCCATGACATCATTTTTATAAATTATATTGAAAAAGGTAAAAAGTAGCAAGTCAATATGACATTTTAGGTCCCACAAACGACACCGAGCCATTTTGCTCGCAAGAGAGATGGATATAGAGGAGATTTTGCTCGAATGAAGAGATCAAACAGGAAACAGAGGCTTATTTTGAAGCGTTCAACGAATCTGACGTTACGAAAGGTGTAAATACGTTGGACAAAAGCTGCAAAAAGTGCATCGCTCTCACTTCGAGTCCGTGGATATTAACTTGATAAGGCAAGAGCAGTATATAGCGAATAATTCTATTCCTCCTATTCCATAAATGAGTCAGCAGTTCTTGTTCATCAATTACGGCTTAGCGGTCGTTTCTGATACTTTAGAGCGCTTTTGCATCGCATTATCGCATTGTTAATTCAATTCAGCAATTTTCTTTTTTTTTTCTGCGCCAGAAGTTGATTGTATGCGCAAATTCGATGAAGTAAATTTTTTGTACTCAATCTTGTGGCAGCCATACTGGAAACATCTAGATTTTAGCAAACGATTCAAAACTGCTGTGATCGTATTTCGCTCCTCGGCAATCTCTCGATTATTTGTAGTTGACTCTTTACTAATTTAGTTTTCCAAAATTTGACAACTTCTGAATAACCGCTGTCAATTGCTTCTTTTATATTCCGTTCACTCACAGAATGAAATCGTTGTCATCATTGCTGTATTGCACGCACTTAGAGAACACCTTGCTGGTAAATTCCTCTAATTTTTTGCAAGACACCTTAAACATGGCTTTAGTTTCAATTTTTAATTGGGGGAATAGTAACTCCAGCACCCAAGCCTTTAGTAGGCCCAATATATACTATTCCTATAAACTTTGGAAAATAACAAATATCCATGATCTGGCTGAGATTCGAACACTGAGCGGGAGATGGGGATCATCTCCGTAACAGCATCATCGTGTTACGATTTTTTAAATAGCCTTCCATCCAAAGTGTATCAACCATTGCGAGTATTAAATTGAAAGGCATATTTTCTAGCGCCAGTTCTACTGAGAATATTTGGTAGATAGTTCTTTATTTACTTTTTCGCATTTCAATTAGCAGATTAGCGCATGATTTACTTTGTTTTGTATATTCCTTAACAACGTTCGCAGCAGTCTCATTTTCACCCAGGAAGCCTTGATTTCAGACAGGATTGTGTTTTGTGTGGGGAAGACTCAGAATACTGGTTACATGTCCTCTTTGGGGTACTTTGACAACCACAATTTAGACAACATGTGCGTTCACATAGTGAGTGTGATGTCTTATGTATTGTATTCTACGTAAAACCATATGTTACTGATAGAAAGACTTGCTTGCGATTTTCCCACTGAGCTAATTTCGGTTATGCCGTTATGGGGTACCTCTGACGGTTAAACTCGGGTCCCCAAGGGACTTATCTGAAGAGGTTATTCCCTCAGCGGAAGCCAATCATCGAGATCCCATTTGGAGTGTTGTCATTTTGAAATTGGTAAATGCTAATCTTTGCTCTATTTTTTTAAGGTCATTGATCTATCAATCATGAGGAAGAAAGGAACAACTTTTTACTTTCAATTCGAATCATAGAAATTTAATATTGAATTTATAAAAATATAAAATCTCTCTTTCACTTTGAAATAGCACAATTTGAAAGTAACTTTATTAAATTTACGTATTACAATTTTATTTTGAATACAAATGAAATCTGCAAAAAACTAAACATAAGTATTCTGGAAAAAAATGCCTTCTCTTCGAACACTAAGAAGCGAACCATTTATGAGAAAACTGAATGTCAATGAGGAATATTTACTGCAAAACTACAGGTGTTATCGCAATCTATCAGATAAAATGCTTTAATTGGAACTTCTAAATTCTATCCAACGCTAATGATATACATGAACGTTTATACATATGTAAGCAATATTTGAAGCCTAACGCATTAACACTGACGTGAGAAATATAAATAATATTTTGGAATAGTTAAGAGGGCATCACGATAATCTTAGTGGATCGGAAATAAATTATCAACATGACGAGAAGTAATATTTGTGATTTGAACCAATTATCTCAGTATAATTCATTTTTAAAATATCTTATTTCAACTGAGCATTGCTAGCTTCTTTTTGTTGATTGAGGGAGTCCTAATGATGATTGAGGAGAAATTAGAGGGGGTATTTGCAGAATACCATATACAATTTCAAAGTTTCTTCTATTTCAGCCAGGGCAAAGGCAACTCAACTTTGACAAAGGTGCATTGCTGTTTAGTGAATACTATATAGTGTATGCTTATTCTGTATAAGCTTTATGCTCGCCTACGATGGTAGAAATATATACTGAATGATTTGAAAAATTGGTCTTAAATGTGATAAGTTAGAAGGTAGGTAGAATCCCGAATTTGATCGTCAAGCGGAAAACAATTTTGTCCGATTTAGTAATAAAAACTCGTTCCGTTCAGTCGCTCTTCTCATAAAAATAATTGAACTTGAAAATTTTTATTTTTATTTTCGTGAAATTATATTTGTTTAAACTTTAATCTGGGCGAATCCTAATATTTGCTTCCCAGGCGTATCACAGTATAATCGTTAATTACACTCGAATGAGATAAGGACTTTTATCAATGAAAAATTTTATTCTAACAATTGACACTCGGCTGGGTATATATACTTGAACACTCTCAAGCAGATAAGATTCTCATAAGCTGTGAACTCTTTGAAATGACAATAAACTTTCTATTTTACTTGATCGTAACATGAAACGAAATTTATGTGGTCAAGGAAAACGTACATTGTTCCAGAGTAAGCAAGTGCTGTAAACTGGAACTTCGATATTCTTCATCAAAAGAAAATATAATACTTATCAATTCGATAACATTTTTATGTCAATTATCAGGGTCTGATGATCTGGTTTTGATAGAAATAAAGCGAGAAGAAGAGAAATGAGAATACGAAGCTCTCATTTTATCAATCTGGCAGCTATTTAGTGCTTATGGCTTGCACTACATTGATGAAAATCTTTACGAAGTTAAGCAATACACTGGTCAACAATAATATTAACAAGGCGAAAATTGGAAGCTTAGCACTTCAGGTATGAAATGTTTTGTATATTTCTTATGTGGAAAAATATTTCAAAGTTGTTCATGGTTCCATTTTTACCGCTCGGAGTTCACGATGTATGAATTCACTATGTTAGAGTATGTATTCACTTTCATAGTTCATACTTCCAATATACCCATCAAATTTGGTGTCAATTGCTGCAACCGTTTCTAAGAAAAACGCGTAAAGGACACACTAACAGGCAGATAGGGGAACTATTTTAATAGGATTTTGTTTTACACAAAACCTTAAAAGGAGAACCTTTTTAGTCTCCCCCTTTACTCTGAGAAAGCGCGTGACATCGAGGTTGCGATGCATTGCTTTTTAACAGAAACATAATATCGTGTGTATTAATTTATAATTTTTGTAAGCAATTGAAAATGGAAAGTTTGAACATTTTGACGCCAATATTTAGTTTTCGGCTATGTGATAGCTTTACACATTGAGTATGAAAATATTTGCCACAAAATCTTTGGAATAAATTTTGCCGTAATCACCATTGACTTGTATTACTACGCAAAACCTGATAACAGCGAAATCAAACATTATCATGTGATAAATGTTACAATTAAATGCTAATGTAAATTATATCAATATATGCAGCACCATTAGACTTAAAAAGCAAGTTGAAAATTGCTAAGTGCGGCATCAGAAATATACTCCATCAATTAGCTCTTCAATATCAATTAATCTTCAGATAAGTCTTTGATTATTCATTTCAAATAGCTGTACAATTTAGGCCTTGTTGCGAAGCGTTATTGTGAAAATTGAATTTTGTTTTTCAGATTTTCCGTCGTGTTTTTTAGTCTTATCATATGCATGGTAAACATTTTCCACTAGATTTAAATCTATTTTTGTAAAAGGTGATTATCCCTTTGAATGACAAATCCTTCAACGACTAATATAATCTTGAATAATTTCCTCTATAAAACTTGTTTGGGATGTGTGGAAGGCCTAGCCAGAAACGACAAACTTTAAAAAAGAAATTTGCAGATAAGAATAATGCTCTGTAATTAAATGGTATACTTCGCTACAGATATCAACCTTAACAGAGAAAACCAAATGAGGAATAAATAGCGATAATCGCATTAAGGACCCATTTAAAACTACCCAAACTTGAGATATCCAAATAAACGTTAATCTCCCTGAAGTTAAGTATGTATGAGAACGTTGTGCGAGATTGATTCGTTTTTGGTACGAAATGAAAATGTCAAGTAACACGGTGTAACAAGCAATTAAACCATTTATGTACATATATCTCAGTGGATTGGTAATGGAAGATCCATTAATACTATAGAGATGGAAGGACTGCTTTCATGTCTGGGCGAGCCAAGTGTATGTGCTTGATGGTGAAATGTTTGTGCATAATTAAGCAGTTACAGAAACATAAAATTCGAAATCACCATACTCTATAAATTCACATCACCGGCACTCACTGGTATAAGATCATTTTTCGAATGGCTCGTATCATCATGGCAATTTTATGTACAATTCACTGTTTCAATTTAAAATTCAATCGATTCACGCTCAGCTGCTATGAATACGTTTCGGAGAGTGTTTTTGGGTAGAAAAAGATGACATTGTTACTCTGCACAAATAAAATTAAGAGCAAAAGTATACGTGAAATAAAGGTAGTTTAAATGTCTAAATGACCGCAACTATATTGTTTAATGGGTGTTATTCAATGGAACTGAAAGTTGGGAAATTGTTCAACACATCTTTGGCTAAAACGTTGTTATCAAAAGGTAGGGACTGGAAAATTGTAATGTTAATGGAAGTATTAACATTTCAAATTGTGCAAAACACAATCCATAAAGCGGGTTATGCAACGCTTAGGGTCATCAAACCTAGTAAGCGATTCATTAGCTGAGTTACTTTGGTTTGGAATAACGATGTGCAAATGAAGGTCCATGAGAAGAAACGCTTCTACCATAAGTTTTTCGCCGATGAAACACTGGGCAATTGACAAATTGACTAGAATTCCAACCGGAATGTAAAGAGAGTCATCGCTGTTACCGGAGGGACCTAAATACTAGATAGATCATATTCGTTCATTCATGCTGGGAAACGATCTTTAATAGAATTATTTGCAGTATGGTTAAGCTGTCATAGTTGGAAGCCAATAAATAAACATTTGAAGAAGCTATATCCACTCGATTGAAAAGCGAAAGTAACACTAATATGAAGCCTTTTGTAAAAAAGCAGACCCGATAATTTACGAGGAATGGATGAATTTTACTGCATTTACTAGAAGGGTTCCAGGTTCAAAAAGGCCGTGTGTATAACAGAAACGTAAATTTATTTGATGGTAGTATCCATCCCCGCTTCTCACTAGAGAATGATTTGCACAACGATCAATTGGCATTTGGGGATAAGACAATTTCTTATTCAAGGTATGACGTCAAAACATGAAACAGCTACAAAAATACTGAAAAAATAAGTTTTTGTTACTTCTTCAGGCTCAATACATCACGGCTGCCAGACATCATTCAACACTGATTGATTTTGTAAGTTTTTAAATTAAGATGCTTGCCTAATTCGGGCATTTGGCGTGAAAAAGATGAAAATTGGAAAACGTTCAAAAAAGAAATTGGAAAGTCGCAGGTTCTAGGCTAGTTAGCAATAATATACGTACTAAACGCTCTGATATATTCGGAGCTTCACTAACAAAGTTCGGGTGGGCTCTGTTAAGTGACTAATACCACCAATATACTCTAGCGATCCAATTTTCCTTCTTCTATTCCACGCAGAGTCGGCTCCGACGAGTCTTCCTCAAAAGCCCAATTTCTATTGTTTTTGTTACCTAGCTTTCTAGCAGTCAAGTAACCAGATCTGTATATGGTAAGTGCATCATCAATTCTGCCTTCAGATTTTGGTAAAGCAAATCAATTGACCAAAAATTTGCTTCGAGAGGCATTTATAAGTATGGATCTTCGTTGGATGTTGAACTGTGGCCTGGAACAATTTTTCATTTTTTTTAGATGGTAGGCTTCCCACAGCTGTGGAACAAGTTTGACTCATTCGTGATGGATATATTTTTTGGCCCCATTGGAGCATTTTTTCTTGCATCCGTTTCGATCAGAGCAAAACATTTCCACAAAATACTTTGATGGACTACTTTAGTTTTAACAGTCAAATCAAGTTAATAATCCAGGGCGGGAAGTATACTAGGATACCGTCACGGTCTTGAATTGAATTTTTACTTTTGATTAAATTGTTAATCGAACTGTTCGCAGGAATTATAATATATAATTTTATTTTTTCTAAAAATAAAAAATACATTTCCCTTCATATGGGTACAGTGCATCAGGTATTTGGGAAACTCTTCGGTAATAAAACTTTTATTTTTGTTTTCTATCGCAACGCTCTGAACATTTTCTACTTCATGAAAGTCGTTCGATTGTTTCTTAAGAAAGTTCGTTCAAGTTTGAAGCGTTTGATGGTAATATGGAAAATGTGGGAAGGCGCAAAAAATATCAAGAATGCCTAAGCAATATCAAAACAAGTCCAAGTTATTATTGATGAAGAACCTTAACTTTCAAAGACCAAAAGGGCCATGTGGAAAGCACTTAATGTTTTTGAGTCCGCTATATAGGCAATAACTATGCTTGATGGAAGGTCAATCGTATTTCAACAAAACTATATTTTCACCCCCTACTATTTTAGATTATTACGGATAGGACGTTGTTGAACAGGAGACCAATAGATGTCCTTATAATACCCTTGATTCGTTGAAAAAATTATTACTACAATAATGCCGCAAATAAAAAAGAATCATCTGATTCAGGCATGAAACGCTTCCAGCGGTGAATTGAAACACCTATTGTCACTAAGGCGATTTAATTGAATGACTCTCCAGCATACTAGATACTTTGTTTGTTGTAGACATGTTATTTAAGTACAATAAATTTTCTAAAAAGTATACAAATTTTCGTTTTGCAGTTAATATGTTGTCAAATACCTGGCGTACCCTATACGTAATATCTTCTGATATAGTGTTATGTGATTCGACTTATTAACCCATTTCTCATTCCTTAGTGAGTTAAATTGAGTAAAGCTTCGTATAAAACGATGGTACTTACTCTCAACAACCTCACTATCCAATTGAATCAAATGGGTGAAATAAGAAAAGGCTGCAAAAATCTTTTCTGCTGAACCATTTAGTATATTAAGTAAAACTCGTGCTAGGCGAGCTAAATTGAGTCCCCTCACTTTCTTTTCAAAATATATTGACATACCACGACCGAAAGAGATATGAGCATTATACTCAGTTTTTTGTCTGTTGACTACTTTGCTGTGATTTACGTAAATATTTGATTGAAATTGATTAGCCCCTATTAAAACTATCAAAAATCAACTTGATGTGTCTTATTTTCTTATATCCTTTCTTATTGAAGGTTGATTGAATTAAACATTTTTGTAATTTGAATGAACAAATCGGTTGTACTTCTATTATAGCAATAGGAAAGAGAAACAGCTATGTAGAGCTTTTGCTAGTTTAGTAGAATGTAATTGTTAATAGTTGGAACGGTGTATGATTTGGAGGCATATTTTATGGAATTGCTTAGAAATGGTTTACAGGTTGCAACTATCTATACAGATTATTTGACACCATTTAGGGGTCGGAGAACCGATAAAAGCTACTGTTTTGTACTATCTTGTAAACAATTTAATTTGGAAAAACAACTATTGTAGATCTATAGTACATAATTTGACGACATCAATTGCCAAATTTTTACACGTGGTATCTCTTTGTAGAATTGAGATGATTTTCATAAGTAAATGGGGTTGAATAGACCGCTATGAAGAACACATTGTTCAACTTAACACGATGTGAAACTGTAGTCATGAAACAAACAAGATGCATGCATGAAACCAATTTAAGATAATCATCATTATTCTCAATGTTTTTATATTTGTTTTATTGTATAATTCGAAAGATTGGGAGACTAGGTAGCTAGTAAAGTTTATTTTATTATGCAATGATTTCTTATTCTGATGGAGCTTCATATCTATTCGATGCTCAGTTTAGAAATTGATTCTACATGGTCATAGTTTTTGTGGTTACAATATAGTCAAATATACATTTTCTTTTTTGTAATTAAGTATTAATGAGTTTTGCCATGTGTTAGTGAGTTCTGTTTCGCATAGAGGTACATATGGATATTACGACGATAATGCAATGAAATTTGAACTCAAAAGGTATAACAATATTAAGAGAAAAAAGTTGGATCGAGATTAGGAAGACAAATATGAATCATTTAGGAAAGATTTTAGAGCAATTTAGTTATAAAAATGTGAAAATCACACTGCAAATTAGCGATATGACAAATGGAGGCCCTGAAGCACTTATTTCTGTATGAGCTCCAAATGGAATACGTTAGTATATATAAGATAAGTGGTTAAAAGGGCAAATGGAGTTATTTAACGTGCTGGGATTTAGGTAAAAAAGTGGGCTTCTGCCAAATAAATGATAAAGGCCTAGTATTAAGATAGATTAATTACTGGACAGTTAACGTATGTTTAAGTCATATGATATTGAAACATGCCAGAAAATAGGAAGGTAAACAACACCGAAAAAAATTAAAGCAACAAATAAAATTGCTGTAAAATTTCTACGAGAAAAGAACAGAAATTAAGCTTTGGACCAAAAACGAAAACTAAATCTTTATGAATGCTAGCAATGTATACATGTATGTGATATTTGTTACGAATATCTTCAAAGACCCAAAACAGAACTAAAAATGTTACTAAATATGAAAACATAACGTTTTGGGCGGAACAGAAAACCATTCTTGAAATATGACCATGCTCCAACGGAGAAAATATGTGTCGCATTGTAATAGTGCAAGGGAAGCCAACTGTAAATTAAAAATAAGACGAGGGCCAGAAAATTTTACATCAATCATCTCAAACGAAACCTAGTCCGACGATAATGCGGAGAAAGTGAAGTCCCCAATGAGAAAGAGCTGCAATTTTCAAACTAATTTGTTGCTAACGAAACGTTTTCAAATAAAATCTTAGAAAAATTTAGCATCAATCTGAATAGTGCCAGTTTTGTCTCTGCACAGTGGCACAACATTTCTCCAGTTTATCAAAATGCTTTCTTTTCCGTCTTGACAAATATTTTATTTTCGATTTTTAATTTTTTCTTTTCACAGCGATTATCCACTACAATTGTTCGAGCCTAGATTCTTACAAATAAAATCTGATATTTTTGATCAAAATTGATATTAGAGGGAACTGTGTACTAATGATAAGATTTCGTTTCTGCGATCAAAATTCTGTTTCAATAAATAACTTCAGATTAACTTATAAGTTTGTAGAGAGTTCGTGTCCATACCAGGGAAAGCTGGGCGCTCCATCATATTGTGTCCCATAACTATCAGGAAATGGTTTGTGACTAGAGAAACACAAAGCCATACCTTTAGTATTCCTACAGCTGGGCGTCAAATCAAGAACCGCGGTAGTCACTGTTACTTCTGCTGACCACTACAAAGGGTATTGGTAGAAAAAGACGATGTATATCCTAATATTCCTTCGACGACAAGATTTGTCCTATACTCTGAGATAGTTTTCAATAGTTTTCCTTCTTCAACGAATAAAAACTAATCAACGGAAATTCTTTTGCCAAAATAAAAATTGTCCTCGACTTACTGAAGTATTAGGAACATAACTGAATCTTTCGCAATAACCTTAAAACATTAAACATCCTTTTCAGACAACAGAGGAGTTCCATAAACTAGCTTTCCTATGGAACAGCCAGTGAAAAACTCTGACTACAGAAGAAGTAGCTGAATTGTAGACTTTTGAAATTAGGGATGCGATAACCTTTGTAAATTTCCCGAAAACCTTGGAACTGTTAGTAAAGAGCAGGGAGAACGTTTTTATCAAGATTTGAAGACCATGACAGAGCGTTATCAGCGTAGATGGGACAGGAATATGATGATGGTGGAATTCCACTGGAGTATTAAACAAAATTGTCTTCAACGAACAAACACACGCAAGAGCTATAAACGTACATTTTCGCGTGAATAGATTCTAAATGAGTTTTCCGCAAATTTCATGCTTTAAATAAGTGTTCCTAATTTGTTTTAAAGTGTTATTGTATTGAATAAATTATTATTATATTCTCATCAGAATAACACACAGGAAAACCTTTTACAATGGTGAAAATATTATATTCAGATGAAAGGCTAAGGTGTTGTGTTTATTGTTGCCATTGGCGTGTTAACAACACCTACGTGAGACCTCTCTGGATTATTGGCAATGTGATATAGCTCCTTTCAAGGTTTCACAAGATGCCTGCACAAACCTTCCACCGCTCCATCGTTTTGTTCCATGTAGCTCTAGAACAAGCCACAATGAGTTTTATGTGAGCACATATCCAGTGGACCAAACCTCACGATTTTCTTAAGACCCAGGTTGTTTTTGTGACCACAATCAGAGCCCCGCTGAGACAAGCAGAACGATACGAGCCTATACAGAGTGCCCAAATCAGTTTATTCATACTGGTGGATGCAAGACCTACCTAAATGTCTACCTAACTTTGGAGTACGACACCCCTGTTGAAGCGCAACACCACGTTTGAAGCTCTAAGGGGTCTTTTTTGCTTAAACGTAACCACAGCCTCCCACAAGGAGGCCAACAGCAAACAACCGAGCTGAATTCACATGCTCCAGGATTGCTCCTGAAATATGGGAATTCACGGGGTATCCCGGTTCCCGTGGTACCAGTATACCCCTGGTAAGGTTTCGTGACCGAAGCCACTTCAGATGAGTCGCCCTGCAGACTCGGGTCTGATCACACTGATAAGGCTATGAAGCACTCGCCTACTGCATCACGGCCAGGAAACCAAAGTGAGTACTTTTCTCGGTGACACCACAAGGAGCCACTTGGTTTTGTTTCGGGCGACAGGGTTGCTGCTCCGTCTTCCTCGCCGCTTGAGCACCAGCTACTCTGGGTTAGTGGATTCCATTGAATAGCATAGCCAGTGATGGAATTGCCGCCCTTTCTTAGCATATGGAAACTTGGTGCTTTAAAGTAGTAGTGCCAATCACCTTCGATGTGCTACTCTCATATAGCAACATAGAGGAGAGTTCCGCGGAAAAACATCAACTTGATCTTGATGTTAAAATAAATCTATCTCTAGATTTTGGATAAAATACCGGAGGGGATCCAACAGATCTAGAGGTAACCGCTGGTAGTAACAACAATGCAAGATAGGAGGAACACGATAATTCGTCAGACTGAGAACGTTGGTTTTGTTTTTAGTCTAATCCTACCTGCGTCCTTCTCTAAATTCAGAACAATTTGGCCAAAGTCCACGTCCCGGTGAGAGGACAAACACATGTCAACAGCATAGTGAATCTGAGTGAAATTATGCGGTGTTTCCTACGATTAATTATTTGAAATAATAAAAACTTGTTGTTTCTTTTTCGTTGGTGTGAATATTTATTTCGGGAACCACTTGTTCCCTTCATCAGTGCTTACAACAACCAATATTCACACCAACAACACACAACAATAAATATTCACACCAACGAAAAAGAAACAACAAGTTTTTATTATTTCAAAGCATAGTGAAGTTGTTTGAGCGGAAACACCATAGTCTAGTCTCCAGGTCGGATGGACAACGACTCTGTCCCAAGTTCGACTTTGGAACGTTGAACGCATCGTGCAAAGGGTTTACATCCAGAAGTACCGAGAACTTCTCTATCAGAGAAGAATCCGATGCACTTTTGAACTGATTTTCTGAAGACGACATTGTGAAAGTGTTAAGGGCACTTTGAACACTTTTTGGCAGGGTTTTGTCTTGTCATGCCACCGGAATTCAAGAGTATCACGGTTCCACCTACTCGTAGCGATCATCTCCGTCTTTGGCCCCTTGAATTCGTCGATGCGACGCTATTTTTTCATATTTAGCCAACTTTTATCAGTTTAAGTTTAGAATATAGGCAATAAACTTGATTTGCACTAGAGACAAGATCACTTTTTCCGGCTCATATATCAAATAGTTAAATAATTTTGCTACTATTGGATAATAACTGTCCTGTGAAAGCGACTAATTTTGAAATTGTAGGTGAACACGAACGTAACACATAACCGAAGCTTGCATAGCTTCACTTATTGATAAATCTCTTTAGAGGTCATCGGCAACATTCTATTCATTTTGTACATTGAAAAGATAGCTGCTACACCTTTCGTTTATCTGACTGTGTGCAGTACTGCACAGTGATGAAATTTTCAAAAAATATAAACCTTTACATTGCCATATTCGTCGTAATTATCCTCACCCTAGTTGAATAGATCCGACACCCGATGCGTGTTTTCATTCAAAAGGCCTACTACAGTCCAATTATGGGGACTATCGTGAGGGATATCATCTTGTTTCGCTAAGGTCAATAACGATCTACTGTTATTTTTCGAATTTTCGAAATTGATGAAGTACTCTGGGGTTTCTGGGTAGTGTGCACACATTCCCGAGAAGTCCGTCCTCATTCAAAGTGTGTAAGATTTAGTTAGCAACAAGTTTTTTTTTGAAATCTATAGTTTGCTACCTAATCAACTTCAGTCACTTCTTATCGGTTTTATGAAATAGAGAAGAGTTTATGTAAGTTCTGAAATTCAACCTCAAAACGTAATCACAGTCTCAATTGGGGGTGGTTGCCGGGTGGAAGCTAGTAGACGTTGTTAATCTAATCTAGTCACTGAGGCATCTAGATGTTTTTCGGCTAGAATGCAGTGGCTGTTGTTTTCTTCTTTCTTAAATCAATTTCAGGCCGTCTTTTGCGGAAATTTACTAAATTTTAATTATTTGAAAACAAAATAACGCTCTATTCTTATAAATATACAAAAGTGAATCTTTGCTCTATAATTTGCTTTGTGGCTTTAATAACTCCTTACAAGTTGCTTTCTTTGACGATTAAATTCTGTTTCATATCAACGAATGTCGGAAAGAATCTAAACAAGTGGATCTGTTATGAGTCATAGCTTTGCTCGGTGCGAACAATGCATTTTCCACATCTCTGACATCGTTAATTGCAATAGCTTTCCCTCTACGCCTAAAATACATATTCATCCATAATATGATTTCATATGCATATTAAGTTTGACTTGCCAGAGTGTAAATAGCTTTCAATCCAGCCTTTACTTCAGTGTAGAACACAGAATCGAAAAAGAATTCTAGATATGCGTAAATCAAGAAATTCAGAATGCAAGGATTTCCTTGTCGCCATTACATCAAATGCGATGCTGACAGCAATGAGATGTTGTTTTTCAAATTTCGAAGAACTAATCTGAAACGAACTGCCCACTTCCTGGATAGTGTCTGTTGGGAACGGGTTTAATATTATCATATCGTAATTTTACCTATTCATGGATCTTTTTTCCAGAGATAGGACACAAACAGCACTCAGAAATCTATTTAAGAAAGTATTCATATTGTTATGCCAAGTGAACAATTTTTATAAACCCTATAATCGTGCATTAAAACAACTGTTCCATATTTTCGAATTCGCTCAAAACGACATTTTAACCTTTGTGGCTTAATCCCCACTTGTGAATTATACTTCATCCAGTGTAATCACCATATCAGGTTATTCAGTTTGAACGTCAGTACTTGATATCAATAACGAGCTAATTCATGCTTCGTTTAGACAATCGGCTGTTCACCCAATATCGAGTTTGTGTTATGTAACCTGTTCACATCGCCGTACCCGATTTCTGTGTAGGCGCTGAGGCGAAGAAGATTGCATGAAATGTGCATATCAATCACTTGGGCCTAAGTGCAATGAATTATTTGAATTTGCTTACTTACAACGCAACCTCTTATTCTAAGTGAGCTTTAAAAGGAGCCATGTTGCGATTATCCCTGGAGCCGGTCCCATTGTTTGGTTGATTGACGGCATTCCCTTCCCTGTGATAACATTTACGTTGTTTGATATCTTTTGAGTATTCCCCGTGCACATTGTCCGTTTGGGATAAGATTTGGCTCTAGTGTGACGATGCTCTCACGTCTTGCTGCCGCGCATGATTGCCACTTAGAAAATGTACTGAAAATATGCACGGAAGTACGCCAAAGACAGGGATGAATTTGAAGCACATTCCGATGTATCGCTTATTTTTAAACCGGATCATACGTTCTGGGCAACTCACGTCCACAAGATCATTGTCATATGACAATTGAGATGATGCTTATAGTAATGTTTTAGTACTTACTCGTTTCAATTCGCGTTCAATCTCGGCAGCACGGATGACCAGCGGTCCACGGACCGCGTACTCCATCAACTTCACATTTGGGTTTATTGTATCTATGCTAATTGAAGGCTTCGGGTTGGTGGACATGTTTCGGCGCTGAGTTTCTTTTGCACTAGGATTTGTAAGGAACTGTACAAATGCCGCGCTGGTGCACAAGCTACGTGGAAATGACCCCTCGACAGTCGCGAATTGACAACGACTAGCGAGCTCTCTTCCCTTTGTGAATTGGCTTCTGCCTCGTTGGTCGATACTCTTCCAACGCCGAAGCTGCGTGCAGCCGAAAGCTTTCATTGCGCACAGTTTTCCGCTCGCTCTATTGGTTTGCGAGAGTAGAAATTGACTGGTAGCTGCCATATTTTTGCAGAATTGAGTGCTCTCTTAAAGTACCAGCTGCCCTTATGTGCCGATTCGCAAGGTGGCTTTCGATAACTCTTAATTCTGGCGGAAGAGATATTGTTTTGTTTTGGTGAGAGGTCGTCGTGGAAACTGCGGCTGGTAGCACGCCTCTAGATGACAACGCTGGAATGATAAGAAACATCAAAACATAAATTATAATCATTCAATGATAAGCTTTACAAACAGAAGCTTTTTCTTGAAATCCCAATAAAGGAGTTGTATTTGCGTAGACATGGTTTGTACATATGATTGAAGTGGTTATTGTCGCTAATTTTTATTTCATGTTTGAATGTTTTACTACTCCAGACAACTGTTTTTACTTTCATTATTCTTACTTGTTTGATTATTTTAATGATGTAAATTATAGCCAGAACACAAAATTAAGTTTATTAACAGTAAACGAACGTCTATAGCAAGGAAGCGTAACGGCTCATTTAAGTTTTGATATATAAAGAGACACGCAGTAGTTCATCACAGTTCTGGCTCATTTTGGGTCGAAAAAATAGATGTATATTTTGCAGGTGCTAAGAATGACATCAGTTATATATATAGCGTTGAACATTGGGCCGATAATGAAGATTGAACATACAACAAATTCTGCTAAGTCGAAAGGGAGAATGAGAATACGTATGCGCATAACAAATGTAGAGATATCTATAGAAAAGATAAACGCTTAAAAATGACAATCGGAAATACTACAGTGAGCAGATCACACTCTTTTTCAAAAGATTCTTGGACTCTCCGACCCTTTTCCAGTTTTTACTGATAACTCTGTGAGTTGCGGCTTAAGAATATTGTCTTCCTTGCATGTCGAAAAGGCGACTAAACAGGATAGAAATTTGTGGGCTAGCAACCTGCAAGTTTCGAAAGTATGAGCATGATAATTTCACAGTGCTATGCAGCAACGGAGACTTCTGATGTAGTGGAAAAGGATGGTTTCAAGTGAAATTTTCGAAAGGTGATATTGATATTGTAATGGGTGATATTAATGCCATGTGCCTTGTTTAGACATGTGATGGGGAGGCACGGTCTTGGCAACCGGAACGATAATGGTGGGAAATTTGAGGATTTCTGGAGCTTCCACTGTCTCGTCATTGGTAGTAGATTGTTCGAGCATAGACCTTATCATAGGATCAATTGGGTTTCAACTTACGGAGATCATACGAGCAATCAGATTTGCGATCAGAAGTAGATTTAAGATTCGGCTCCTGGATGTGCGTAACAAGAGGGGCGCTGACATCGATCTCGAAGGGGATCACCATCTGATGGTCGCTTACGTTCACTTGCGTGTTGCGTCCACCACTTCTTGCAAGCTTGGAGAGCTGCGACCCCCTCCCATTCCAACATCGACCGTTTGCATGATTCAATGGTCGTGTGTCGTATAAATCAGAATTTGTTATTGCGTTGGTCAGGAAAGCCGAAGGTGCCACAGAACGCAATTATTTCAGAAGTGTATACCTTACCACGAAAGAATTTGCATGTGATCGCAACCTTGTCAATGGTCTTGTGAAAAACGTTAACCGTCGACGTGTGATCCACGATTAGGAGTAGCTAAAGAGGTGAAGAACACTTCATAACATCTCATCATATCTGAAGTTCCGCCTTTTGTGGACGAAATGGCTAGTTACCCTAACATGGGAATACAGATTGTTCATCAAAGCAGAAGAGAAATCATATCGAGCATCAATACGCTTCAACAGAGTAAAGCCCCTGGGCTTGATGATTTCTTTGTAGAATTATTTATCATTGAACTTGCAGTTTCTGCAGGTCTGTTATTTCCACTCGTAAGGAAATTCTGGGTATCGTAGACATTTTCAAGAGAGTGGAAGTATGAGATGAACGTTAAGGTTCCAAGGGAGCCTGTTTTGAGTGTGTTAATTGGAGGGAGGAGTATCTGCGTGTTCCCTACCGCCATAAAGATACTAGCTAAAAAATCCTGGAACGCTTCAAAGAACATCACGAAAATTTGATCGATAGAGAGTAGGCTGGTTTCCGTGCTCTATGCAGGAGGGGCATTCAGAAGAAACTAATAGCTATTATCGGAGCGACATATAATGGCGCAAAATGTCACGTACTACGGAATTGCAGGTTCAAAGTAGAGTTTGCTAGAGTTGCATCTTGTCACCGATATGATTTCTTTTTGTTATCGGTGACGTTCTCCATGCTGCCCTGGCCGAAGGAGGTAGAAGAGATCAATGGACTATGGCATCTTTCCTGAAACTCGACTACGCTGATGATATTTATTTGCTCTTTTACCAGGTCATGGACTTGGCCAAATGGTCTAACACTAACACTCTCTCCATCTGCATAAATGGGCAGAGCATCGAAGGCGTTGATGAATTTGTATATCTAGGGATCGTTGTTCCTACCGACGGTGGTATCGAACTGGAAATGCAGTTATATTTACACTAAGATCCATCTCCAAAAGCACTTGACGCAGAACATTAGAGAAGGGCTGCGTGCGTCTCGGAAAATCCTAGAGGGAATTGAAGCACATTTCAACGGATTGGATACGGTGGTGCGTAGACGTTGATGCGCTACACCTCACCAGGGGGTGAGTAGCAACCATATAAACTTATATAGTATTTTGAAGGCATATGAATCTATGAAATGAAATTCGATAAACTCTTAAAGTTAACTTACACCTAGAGCTCACTATCAGTAAAGCATGCGGCGTAGTGAGTAGCATCTACTATATTCTTTGGAAAATAGTAGGTCTTAGCACGAAAGCCAAACTATACAAGGTTTAATAAGCTCTATTATCTGCTGCGGAGTACCTATCTGAATCAGTTGCTTAAATAATTTGGGCTTGTCTTGCTACTGTAAGTATATAGTTGAGTAATAGTAGAACCACTTCAAAAATATGATTTCAAATTTGCAGAATTCTACTAACAAGGTAAAACAACCCCTTTGCTACTTTTCTAAGACACCGGCAAATTGTGAGTACGTACTTAAGGGCACTTTTCACACTCAGAACGCAATAAGTAGTGTTTTTCAAATTGTGATTTCTCGGAAATGAAATAACATAACTTGAGGTTTTTTTTATTTAAAAGATAATGAACGATGATGATCTTTTTTAAAGAAAAAAGACTTGCGAGTAACGACTTGAAATTTTGAAGGATAATTCTAAAGAGTATATTCTTTCGTATTAGTAAATAAAAAAAAAAAAAAATCTGATTGTGAAAAGTCCTCTTAAAACTCAACATCCTCTCTCTCTATATCACTCCTGGCCTGGCAGGTATACATAGAGACGAATATTGTTAAATGCTATTGTATATAGGATGTCTCAAAATGATCGGACAATCTGTATGCCAGGTCATGTAATTTTAAGCGAAAAGTATTAAGTAATTTTTTTTCCATTTCGTCATCCTTTGGCAGCTACACACAGTGTAGTTTCCAGAAGAAATCGGCGTCTTTATGATGTTAAAACCGTAATAACTAAAAAATTGCAAACTGCGATGACTATGGCATTGAAATAAATATTGAATTGTAACTAAAAATTCAATTATAAATAAAGAGAAAGGCGATTGATCTTTCGGTTTCACTTTTGTGATTTCATAAATGGTCTATAATTGATTTTGGAATGTGCGAACGCTTCTTGATGACGGTATCAAGGCCCCCGGAATGCTCACTTGTTCCCAACTTCAGCGAGAATTTACATACAGGTTAGACATTCTGGATTAAGCGTGATAAGATGAAGGGGCTCTGGAAGGCACTCCTCTCTCCCTCGCAGCACCGTGATAATATACTCTTGCAAATTTGCCGGAAGTAAAGCGAATCTGGTGTCGGATTAATGCTTATTGCATCCGCTAGTCGTGCCCTCATGTCTTGGGCATGGGTATAAAACAGAACAGTAACTGCGTGATTTTGGGCAATAGTGAAGAGAGGAAATGGAAGCTTTGTATGAGCAGCCGAATGCAGTCCATAAGATGCTTTCTAAACGTTATATGGTATGGTGATGGGTGATCTGAATACCGAAGTGGGCCGGTCAGGGAGGCAGAAGTTATTGCAAATAATAGTACCTATACCGCATCACGAAAAAAATTGCAGTCTCTCGATGGTTCAGTTAGAGACGTTAACGTATACTTCTCATTACCAATGACAAGTAGAGGTGGAAGCAGCATCTCACCACGATTCTTAATTATCATCCAGTAAAGTTCCACCTTTTGGAAGCAAGGTTTAATCATCTGGCTGGAAGAAGGGGATGATCATGAAAGTTCCAAAAAAGTGCTCCCGTCTTTAGTGCGACAATCGGAAGTATATTTGCGTGTTCCCTGTTGTTGCAAACATAACGGCTAAAATTATTCTGGAACGCAGCAAGAACACCTCAAACTCTTGATCGATAGAGAACAGGCTGATTTCCGTTCTGGAATCCCCTGCAATGATCACATCAGTCGCTTTTTCAAACCTTGTTTGGAGATTTGCGGTTTATGGTAGAGACTGTGTCCAAAGGATCAATCTCCTTGCAGTCGATTTCTGATGGTAATCGCAGTAATATGTGCGCTTAGTAGCGAAAACACTGCTAAATTCATATGCCTGCTTGTCGCAAACGGATTGGCTTCACTCTGCTGACAAATAAGATCATGTTCGTTAATGTAGCTCTTCTTGTTCTTTTCGGGTTTTTGGCACTCCTTTCTTAACGTAGGATACGTTTCAATTGCATCATCTTATAGAATATCGAAGTTCCATTGTTATTTTTTTCATTGACAATTTTTCCTGACAATGCTTTCTCTGAATGAGGTTTCTTATTTTGAGCATGTAAGTTTTTGCATCTTTTACCATTAAAAAGTGAAGTGTGAATTGATAAAAACATTGTATGACATTCTAATTACCATAAAAATTATCCTGAAATAATTGGCAGATATGTAGATCATACAGCAAAACGTTTTTATTTTTCCACAATCTTAAAAATGTTAAATATTTAATAACACCTGTAGTATGGATGTACAAACAAAAATAATAGTAGTGTACAATAACATACCATGTCAATATCAACACCCTTCACATATCGTCTGCATACACACCAGTCATTCATATCGTACATAGGAGAAAACGATACGCGATACGAAGTGTGAGAACCAGGTAAATTATTGTGGAAAAATTAGAACGAGCACGGTTTGCTTAGTAAGCAATTTGTATAGTAAATTAAGAGGAATATTTTTTTAAATGCATAATTTACTAATAACACCCGTGGTTTTACTGTTTCTAGAGAAGTTAAAGCTTCACTACTCCCAATAAGGTATTGGTCAGGAGTTGACTTCTGTTAACTAACGTTAACCTTCGAGAGTCTTTGCTTCTTGGCAGGCTGAAGGGGGCTGCCGAACTATAATATTTCAGCATTAGACGGAGCAGAAGTTCAGCTCGCCGAACTTGTTAGGGGGAGATATTCAATTAGACGAAAAAACCTGATTTTTCAAATTCTCTTTTTAACTAGAAATCAACTTTCAACAATTATGAAACTATGGATATTTGAAAACAATACAGTGTGTCCCGTTTATAATAGTACAAATTTTAATGGTGGATAGTACCACTTGTTTCAGGAAAATTGGCCCATGAAATAGGTACTCTAACTTTTACTGTTACAGAGTTTTCATGTTTTTAGTGAATACTTTCCGTAAGAGCGTGATTTTCCCAACAAAATCACAATTTTCCACTTCATCAATCATTTCATGCTAGATTTGAAACCATTTTCGGAAACTACATAACATTTCTTATAAAAGGTAAAAGGGGTTCTAAGTCCGCATCCACTTGATGCGGGACCGGACCAAATGGGGACCAACTTACTCCCTCTTTTTTTGGTCCACGGACCCCTCGTTTAGGGCTTAGCACACAAGCTTTAAAAATCAAGTGGATGCGGACTTAGGACCCGCAATTCTGGCCGGATTTTCGCTCAATATAATTCGTAGTCATGTTGTGTTCTGCGAACAGAACGGAGATCTTAACATCTGCGCGCCGCTTCGGTCACGCTTCTCCCAGGGCAGATGTGAGGCAGCGTCTGACGATTTGACTTTGCCCTGGTAAGAAACCGTGAAACCGTCATCACCTATTTTTTTATAAAAGATAATTTTTTCATTTGCAAAGGTACACCACTTCGAAGATATAACTGCTTAAATTTTAAAGAAATTTCATAATTGATTTTTTATCTAAATTTTAATATGCATTATTGTAACGTGTACGCAAATTCGGAAATTGTTGTTTTCGGTTAAGCGTATTTAGAATTTTGACTGGCTATGGGGGAACAAAAGTGTGTCCCTGTACTGAGGCCACAACGTTTATATAAATAGATGAAATATCCATACGTAGCTTTAATCTTTTATAGTGCATAACTTTTTATATTGGAAACATACTTTGCAAGACTGGCCTTTCTTTTTTGGCGTCTAATGATGGTTTCAAAATTGGTCCTTCGCTCAATTCGATGGTTCAATTGAAGTGTTCATAGAGGTGTAAATTTTATAAACAAAAAACAAAAAAAATTAATTTCCACAAAGCTCTAATTGTATATCGCCCTTTAAGGACAAAGTATTTGTAATACAAGAAATTATTACCACAAAAATCCCCTTCACTACCGTGGTAGCAAATGCACTTAATTTGCAATTGATTTATGAGCAATGGAAAACACCGTTACAGTTGTTGGTTCTTTTTCCAACATTTTAGCTATATTTCCACCACTATATGCAGCTTTAGGACACTTTTTCTATTCACTGCCACCTGACCTATAGCTTATAACCCGATTTTGTTTTTTATAACAATTTTTTTCCAGGCCAGATCACCCGATCTGGTGAAATATTCATGGCCAGCCAATCGAAACCCAACTGATCTTACGGCAAGCTCTCAGCTTGAACAATGTGTCGCCAATAATCGGAGCTGACTTTGGCATGCAGATTGCCTATCATCATTACAATGTCACTTTGGAACTGTGTAGAGTTGTTCATGGAAAGCATCCTTCTCCTCGATATCGGAAATCTTCGTTGTTGCATACCACTGTGTAATTGTGATGCTTTTTAACTTAAACCGGAACCTCGCCGCTCTTTTAGAAACCGGCTCCCACGTTAAGAAAGTGCGCCTTGCGGCTATAACTTTAAATTTGCATCTGCAACTTCTAGGCTCCCAAAAGCAAAGAGCGTCGTAAGAGGCGAGAAGTGTTTTTTAAATCCCTACCATCTTATGTAATTCGGCCAGGCCTAGTATGTCCTCAAATTGAAGATCAATTTAAACGTTGGCTGAAACGAAGCAAAATCAATTCATACTACCAGTTTCAACTTTGCGTAGCTGCTTAATGACGATTTACATTTGTTTTCTGTGCACTGAGTAATGGAATTCACATTTCATAGATATTTTATTCCCCAATTCATTAGCAGGCTTATGCGGTTTTTTCTTATGAGAAAAAAATACTTCTATTATTGAACTGAATATATGAATACTATTAACGAAATTGAGTAGATCTAGTCTGTCGAACGACATCGATGTTCCACTTCCCAACTTAACGTTTAAATTCGAAAGAATCGATTTGTGATGACTTTACATACTAATCGATCTGGACTTAGATAATGGTTTGAATAACGTTATCCGTCAAGCCATTTTATGCAATTTATGGTAATCCTCAATCCATGATTGATTAGATAGATGATTGATCTAACTTAGCAAGTGCTGCATGACTCATATAGATGCGACCAGTGTATTGTTGAAATGGTAAAATGTATGTAAATATGTTTCTACGTTTAGTTTAAGGCAAACGACAGATAGAGACAGAGTTCAATTTTGTTTTTTAGTTAACTATTAGTTTGCCCATGAACTTTAAGGTTGAAACTTTTCATTGCCTTTAGGGTCTTGCAATGGCACAAACGAAGTCTTCATTGACAAATGTATAAATTTGATGTTTATCACTTGCGGTGCTGATATTTAGCCAAAAGTAGAATGATTGCATCGATACATAGTAATTTAAGCGTCTCTTCTCAAATTCAACACAAAATGGCTATATGTAAAGGGATTCACAGATCACACTTTCTTACCAAATTTTTGTGACAATTGGTTTAGCAGTTCCCCAGTAAATCGGGTGTGACAGACAGACATTGAATCGATTTTAATAAGGTTTTGTGTTTACATAAAACCTTAAAAACGGCAAACGATAAAATACAAAATTTTTATATGCTGAATGAGCCTGCCAAGTTTCAGAAAAATCGGTTTAGTAGTTTCCGAATAATTTTTGTCACGTCATGTTATTTGCAGAAAAACGCGTTTAAACTTCTTCTCCTTCAGCGGTCATATCTCAGTCAATTTTAATTGGGTCAACTTGAAATTTTAAGGACGTGTTTTCAGATAGTTCTATTTAAAAGAAGTGTAATAAAAAAATTTTTTTTTGGTTACAAGTGGGACTAACCCTTTCACGGGGGAAACCATATTATTATTTTGAGATTTTCTTTTAGTGGGAAGAGATATTCGAAATAAGCACAAGATAAAAAAGTTACGCGACAATAACTTGTTCATTAAGAATATGAACCTGAATGCAGTTCAAAATAATCAAAATCAAAAATTATGCAGGGGTTCAAAAAAATATTTCGAACTTCACTGTTTTTTTCAAAAATTATACAAAAAAGGCAGCTTTAAAAATATGGTTTCATTCCAAATGTTGGTTCGAATTCTTGGTAATTTTGTAAAGAATCATACCTCCAAATTTCATAATAATTGATCAGTTTTTGAAAAGACGCTATTTTGAAAGAAAAAAAAACGCTGTTTTGAAAAAAAACGTGCATGAAAGGAAAATCCCCTTTCGTATATGAAGACATTTATCACTCTAAATTACAAACAAAATACAGTTACAACAAATACAAATGCACTCTTACAAGGACTGACGCCAAATATTTATAAACACACTATTTACATAACGCTACCAGATTGCATAGGAACATAAAGCGACTATGTCCTGGGCGTCCACGCGATGGTAGCTCAGTTCTACTCCTATAAAATCTAAAGGGCCATGAATTTCACTTTGAAATTCTTACATCATATTCTGCAAATCCTTTAATCTGCAAAGGAACTGGTATGGGAATGCCTTGAGAGACTGAATACACTCGGTTCGTCCAACAAGGTCTGGATACTTTGGGTTCCAGGTCATGCTGAGTCGGAGGGCAACGAGGCAGCGGACGAACTAGCCAAGAAGGGAGCAGGGGCGCCTTTATACGGGCCAGAACCCTTCTGTGGAATCGGAAACGGTTTCAGGGCTATGAATCTAAGAAATGAAGACGAACGGTTGAGGGAATTATACTGGGCGGGCCTACCAGGGATGGAGCAGTCCAGGGTGCTTATTGGTGGATACGAACCCATACACACAAAGGATTGCTTAAACCTCACCAAAAAGAACCTCCGAATCATAGTGGGAATTCTCACTGGTCATTGTCGGCTGAACTATCACCTAGGGAAGCTAGGGATATCTACGGACACTGCCTGCAGCTTTTGTGAGGAGGATGACGAAACCTCTAAATACGTCTTGGGACAGTGTGCAAAGTAGGTCGAGGCATCTGGGCAAATACTTAAAACCAGATACAAAGCTGAAAGATCTGAAAGTAGGGAACATACTAAAGTTCCTAACGGTTATAGGCCTGCTTGAGATACTATGATGAACAGGTACACTATAACCAGTAAAACGGGCACAATCGTTTTTCAAGGATGCGGTGCGACTTTCCCTTCACAGAATAATAATAATTATCATATTCTGGGATAGCTAGGCTAACGATCTATGCAATAAAATTCTGCTCCAATTCTGAAAACCTCCTAATGTGATTTCCGCCATTAACTTCATTTTAAATCCTGTACACTGGCACGTTTTTTTATTCTGTACGTTATCATCAGTTTTTACAGCGATTTTTCACCTTCGCCTTTCCCTATTTATATGCTCCCCACTGTACACCACGCAACTGAAAAGTTTCCTGCAAATCTTATTATAATTAACAAAGTTATAGTGTGTAAAAGCCGCGTTTTTCTGTGGAGTTACAGCCCTAAAATACCAAATACAGTGAAGTGTGGATAATTCGTATGTGTTTGCGACCAATTCGTACAAAGTTGCAGTCTCCAGAGTCAATTGTCTTTATTTTCTGGATTTTATTGTATGGAAATAGTCAATCTTTTCAACAAAAATAAGGGCAAAATGTTAATAGTTGTACATTTCTGCATATGTATCATTTAGTAAACATTGAGTAAAGTGCGATTACTCGCTTTGCATTTTTGGATGGATGTGTCAACTGTACTAAGTCAAGTACAGTAATTTCCGCGTGTACCACCCGTTCGCTTTGCTCTGAATGTCGGGTTACGGAAGAGATTAATCTTAAATCCGTTTGCAATCGCGGGGGCTCGTCTCACTCAGAAAAATGTCCATTCCAACCGATAATAATTTGATCAAATAAGACTTCAATATGAAAGTAAGTGGTGACCGGTTTCAGCATTTCATCGGAACTACTTGGCGGGGGTGGAGAATATGGGTGAATACAATTTGAAAATATTAGCGTGAAAACAAACATTTGGAAATAACTCCAAATAGGGAATTTTGATAATTTGCTGCCATAACGTTCTGTATTATTCCTAGGCATCCCCCACATTGAAGCCATACAAACACAAGCGATAACTTTTCGCAATGTAGAACTTCATCATTTGAGTATATTAATCTCTACTCTCGCCAAATTCCTCGCCGAAGCGCTCATGTAACCAGTCGCAAGTCTATAATTGATTGAAAACCGAATCGGCCAACTACGCAAATTGTTGGTATCTTGCAACGATCGTAAGAGATTATTCTTGGGGATCAATCACAGTAAAAATCTCTACAAGAACTGGAATTCAGAGTTTGTATTCTGGACGTGTCAGCGCTTCTTATCGCGTGACCCTCGTCAGCTCCGTCTGCTAGATAAGGCCAATTGTATAACAAACTGTTTTCAAAAAATAAAGTTAAATTAGAGCAAATACTATTTCAACCCCCAATGAGTGCAGCTATTATAGCAAATAGAGGCACCGACTTCAAGAGCAGTAATTGTTAGGTGATAAGATTGTCGCAAATATTTATCTATACTTGTTTGTTGGAGGGAAGGTGCGTCGGCAGAGAATTCGCGATTTATTTATAACTCATCATGTCGAGTTGGTAGCAGCGATTCTTCACTGCCGTTCTGAAACACACGAGGCGATCCACATTTATTGTCTTATGTAGTTACATCATAACCGAGATATGCACAGAATGCAGCCGATTCTTAGTTGAAAAACGAAAACTTAGAATCTTGTTCAAAAGTCCACTTTGTCCGTCCTGGAATTCAAATTCCAATTTCGGTCTTGACCTCAGACTTCAGTTGAAAGAATTCTTAAGCAAACTTTCACACTTTCTTCAGGTACTCACATTTGTTGTTAAATAATCCGTATCTACACTTAGAATTTCGTATAATATATAATGAAACCACGACACTAAAACGGACTAACCCCGATCACCCGGCAGCGGACTCTAAAAACAACTTGTCTTCCAAATCTGGGAACCAAATTTCCAAAGTGACAATGACAGCAGAAATTCACCACGGAACCTAATTAAATTCCAGATTCACAATAGTGAAATTTTTGAGTGGGTTTCTTAGCTACTGTAAAATTCCGTTCGGTGAGTATTGGATAAAGGGTGAATACGCCAGACCAAATTTGACAATAGGTGGCACTTATTTGGTTCTTAATTTAGGCTAGGACTATTTAGCGAAGAGTCAAACCTAAGGACACTGGTAACGGCTCGAATTTCCAGTAAATTCAAAATGCCTGTTCATATGTATGAACAGATATGAGAAAGCTTAGTGAGAGATTATATGTGTATTTGGAGAAGAGGATGGAAATCTAAAGGTATTTTCGAGCATGGAGGAAATTATCGGCTGCTCTGAAAGATTGTGATCCGAAAACGGAGCGGAATTCATTTGCAATTCAGAGTACAGTGTGAATAGAAAATTGAATTAAAGTCAATAAGCTAAGAAAAATGCATACTTGGCTTGTAGTAAAAAGAGCCTTGAAGGAGTTAGTAGAATATTTCCTGCTTGGTACTGCTTGGGAAGCTTGGTACAAAAATATAACGGAATGCAAATGCTACTCTGCTAATTGAAATGAACAGACCGGTGTTGATTTCTTTGTTACAATTTTCTGGTGCTTTCGTTCGGAAATATAGTGAGAATAGACTACTACGACTAGAGGGTCTCTAATTGATCCGTACAAGACGAAGCTACCGGTGTCTGAACTCCTGCGACATGAATGCGAGGCATATGCGTTGGGTCAGCTCGATGATCAACGAAAGGGGTCCTTATAATCACCGCACTAACCGACAATGGAACTTTCAGGGTAGAGAACTGTCTCTACAATGGAACTGTCTGAGCAAAAATTTTTTTCAGAACACATTTGGATACTTTTTAGTTCGAATCTCGCTATAGAGGCCCTCAACCCTATCAGAGGCGTAGGAGGATCGAATGGAGAAAGTTTGGTCAATTTGTGAAGAACACATTCTCCAGAGAAGAACAAACTCCCGATTTCGGTGAGCGAATCGGTAACATTGGCACGTTAGTCTAACTGTACCCAAAGGTCAGGGCTTTGGAAGAGGCATTCGAAACCGCCTTCAAAGCCTCGTGGCCTGAAAAATACAGCAAAAAAGATATTGCGACTATGGTGGAATGAAAATCTGTCCAACCCCAGTAAGCTGACCAGGGAGGTTTTCAACATCCTCTATAGGCACAAATACTGCCAAACATATGGGCTGCCTGAAAAGGAACAAGGGACCATCAAGACTGCCAGAAAACTGCCCTGGCTAGACTATTGTTAGAACATTGAAACTAGCAGCGATTCTCCGTCACTCAGTAAGGTTCTGGACAAGGATCATAGGAACCAACCCTTTCTTAAAAAGTTGAAAGACTCCTCGACTGCAAGTTAGAACCTTGCTTGGAGGGTATGTAGCCGTGAGGGATTATCAAATCGGAAATTACCGGGGATAAAATCCGCTGGTCTAAATCGTTAATTCGCGTATAAATCTCCGGTTCTAGATGGCATAATGCCAATCCAGAGACAGGAAGAAAGGGTTGTGTCGTGCGTTGTAGAGACGCGCGCGTATGGGTTTCATGCAGAAGGCGGGCAGACGCGACCAAAAGTCTGCGGAGGACTTTTGGCTAATCAGCCTCATTTTTTTATTTTGAAGACCCTGAAACGCGCCCTAGGCATCCTTTAAGGATAATCATGGAGTGTCTTCAAGTGTCAGCGCCAGCTGCTCTCCTGGATATAGAGGGAGCATTGAATCACATTAGCACTAAAGCCATTAAGGAGGTTCTACCCAGAATAAAATTGGGGAGGTGCCTTACGCATTGGATAGTATACATGATAAGGACCATCCAGGATAATCCAATCTGATCTGGGAGGTAGCCACTCGACTGGAGCTTTGAGCAGAGGGAGGTGACATATTGTTGATGCTTTTGTAATGGACCGCTCGGGTAATAGCGATCGCTTTCTTTGTTTCCTGGTTGGCATTCTTATAAATTTGCCAATTGGCAAGCGAGAAACTTGGGGCAGAGGCGGTTCTTTTCACGGACATTCATTTTAATATCGTCATTTCAAAGCCAAGCATCTCGGTTGATGTACCGTTTACTTGGCTTGGTGACCCCGAGGGTTGCAGCGGTCGCTTTGTGGATCAGGTCTTTAATATGGTTCTACGATTCTTCCACATTCGCTGTAATCGCGTAAGCGAGATCATTTCTTCTTTCTTCTCACGAAATCGCTATCATTTAATGCGCGGCGGGCACACTATTTTATCAGTGGTTTAATTCGAAGGACGGCAATTATTGGCCGATGTTTAGGTGCGATGGTCTCATAAGGAACAGCTTTGCAATCAGTGACGTTGGCGTCTTATGAGAATGTAGCCGATTTGCGTTTTACTGTTCCCATTATAAAATGTAGAAAGATGAGACAACCGTTTGAAGAACCATGTATTCATAAGTACAAGGTCCTGGGTATCCGCAAAATCGATTATATGCTCGCCACCCTTATTGCGCGTTCCAAACCACCACACTTTTCGCTCACATGACAATTAAAGTCGCCGGCAATCATGATATAGTCATCAGCAGGCACGTTGCAGGTCTTTGCATCGATAAACCAGTCTGTGGTGCGTACGTGGTGAAGAAGTGAATAGTGCGAATAGTGGCTGATATAATGATGAGCTTCATCAGCCGGTCATCAAGCCGTTCGACTTGTTTAATGGGATTACGGAAACCCTGGAAGTGAGAGAGTAGTACTATCTAAAGTTCCACTATCTAATTTTGTATAGACTCAGAAAATACAGGCTCTCGACACTGCTTGTGAGAGGCGTCAACACAATTGGGCAAACAATTAGAAACCGTTTTCGATAGTCAAAGGTCATAACCCTTCAAAACACTTCTGACGTTTCGGTAACAAGGTGGTTTCGAAATTTCCAGGGTGCTAACCTATATTCTATTCCTTTTAGTTGCAGGTGAGGCAGGGAATGCTTTGCGTATATTCTTAAACCTCAGCTTAGGGGTCAACCACGTAAAAGGTGGATGTACATTTTCTGCTTAATTTTGCCCAATGGGGTATCAAATCGAAGGTCTCGATTAGTAATTTTCAAAGAGATCTTGTTTTTGACGCTGATGGTAAAGTGAAGGCATAACAGAAGAGGCAGTGTAAATCTACACTAAAATCTCAGTAACTTAGGAACAATCTTAAAAATTTGTTAGTTGAGGCTTCCATTCCCGAAATTCCGTTTTTGCATGAAGTTTGGACAACGATTTGATTGCGTTTTTTTTTCGAATTTATAGGCTATCAGAGTAGAGACCTCTCTGGCGTAGCTGCTAGTTGAAACATGCGTTTTCTGTAATTTATGAATAAGGTTTTGTTTCACATAAAACATTAAAATATGGGATGAAAAACCAAAAACGAAATATCTTTTTAGCTTTTTTTCTCATTTATTCTAAATTATTAATGATATCGCACACACCTAAGCTCCCAATATCATATGTTCTTCTCAACGGTATTTTGCTATAAAGTCTGTATGGAAGCTTTTAATTTTCTCCAGCATAACTTTTAATTTATCTATTTTCGGAAGAATCGTTGTTCGGAAATGATATGTGCCAGGCTTTTGGCCAAATCCGGAACCAGGTACTATGCAAACTCCTGGGGGGATGAAAACCGGAATTGTAATTTAAATTTGGACCTATAAACTTCATATGCTTACCTGTATTTTCTAACAGCTCAAATGCATAAAATTGATCGGGAGGCATTCCACGCTCATTAGCAAGTTCAATAACTTTGGGAGGTAACTTGAATTGTGGAAAAGCATACATTGCCCCCTGTATGGTGGTGCAAGAAAATCCTTCAAAAGAGTTAAACACCTCATGGACCAGTTGTGCTCTCTCTTTTAGTGATTTCAAAACCTTAGTCTTTTCCTCCATAAACAGCTCATAGGAAGGTTCACCTTCTCTCGGAGGATTAACCTGCAGCAAAAATTTTCCATACATTTCCAAAGAACGGATTGTTCCACTTACCAGACAAAATATCGCTGCTTGGCTCACTGTATTTGGACAAACCTGGGCTGACAAACTTTTATAAAACATGGTTTTGACGTCTGCGGGGAAGTTGAATATCTCCACTAAACCACCTCGCAGGCCACATTCGCCCGTATATCCTTTAGAACAGGACATGAAGCTGGCTAATGCCATATTTTTGTAAGGTTCTCCCATTTCTACAAGAACTTTTTTGAAAGAGTTGAATTTTATTCGGTCTTCATAGACATTGTTTTGGTAAACTTCATCGGCCAAAATTACGAGATTCTCTTCATATGCGAATTTTATGATCTCCTCCATGTTTGCTCGGGTTAATATTTGACCAGTAGGGTTTCCGGGATTTATAATAACGATAGCTCGGGGTATGCAAACTTCTTTAGCTTCATCAATAGCTCGTTTGAGTTCGTTGATGTTAAGTCCCCAATTCGTCTCCTCTTCTAAGAAGTATGATACAAGATGCATGCCTTGCTCGACAATTGTTGCAGAATACATTGGATACTGCGGAACGGAGACCATTATTCCAGTTTTTTTTATTACCAACGGGACAGCTGTTGTTTTAAAAATTGAAATTTTGATTTGAAACAAATTGGACTTCCAGCGCTCATACTTAAGAAGTTGAAGAATTGATTTAATCCCTTGTGTGGCGCCAGTGGTTAAAATAATGTCACGGTAATCAGAGGGAACATCATCACGCTCTCCAAGGAATTGCTGAACATAGCGGCGAATAAATTCAATTCCAAGCGACCCAGTGTAAGATCCTAATGACCCACCGTTGCAACCATTCAGGAGTGTGCGAACTCGTTCTTTTATGTCTGAGGGACAGTTTACCACCTCCAAGAGTTCTGGCCGGAGAGCTAATGATAAAACCTTGAAAAAATGTGAATTTTCCCTAAATGGATTGAAGTGCACTGTATTTGCTGTACTTGTCTGATATAAGTGATTGGTGCTTGCCCCATTGCTTGGCAATCTCCTGTGTTTGCGCGGATGACCTCATCAAATGGTTTCCTAACACCCTGAAATGGAAAGTGAATATATTAGTTAAATTGTCCAGAGAACGTGAATGTACTTTCACTCAGTGGGTCTTGGAAAACTAAACGACTATGCTTCGCGGGACTAACAGTTCAATCCCTTACATACCATTATACAAAAATTCACGTATCCTTTCTGATGCGTGGGTCCATACCGCATCCTGAAAATTCCACAAACAGGGGGATTCATGCCACCCTAGCAAAATAACATCACTCGAGCTAAATTGGAGAAGAAAAAATAATTTCTGGACTGCGCACGTGGAATCGTAAAACTACCCGACCGAAAGGGGAATCCACGACGGATCACATCCTCGAGCAATGTTCCTCCTGCCTCAGTTGTATGGTGAGGAGCGGCCTTAGAGGTCGCCACCTTGCCTTGAAATCCTCAGGCCATTTTTTTGGAGAATGTTCCTTTATAAAGAGAGTTTTGCGGGGAAGGAAGGAAGTCCTCAAATTAAAGAAATTAGCTGAAATTCATTTTAGTATATATTCAAAATCATAAACAAATAACCCACATTAGTTCACTATCTAGGAGTACTTCTCTATAATACATTTACAAAAGGTTTTCCAAAAGAAAATTGTTTCATGATGGAAACCTACCTGGATCCAGGTAGCACTGGATGAGTTCAATGATCACACGTAGAGGGAATGGATGCCCTGGGTTTACATATTCGGAATATATATCGCGCATGCCCAGCACACGCTTATATTTTAATTAAATGGCGTGATGTGAATGTGTTATTCATTCCCAAACCAGGGAACCCAACTACACAGACGCAAAAAGCTCCGACCGATCAGTCAAACGTCCTTTCTGCTAAAAGGACTAGAAGGACTAGTATATCGGTTTATAAGGGATACACACATTCCTAAGTGGCCACTTCACCATAGGTAATACGCCTACCAGAAAGGCAAATCCACAGAGACAGTACTCCATGAACTTACGGCAAAAATTGAAAAGGCGATGTTCGAAAAGAATACGCCTTAGGCGCCTTCATGGATATCGAAGGTGCCTTCAATTATGCCTCATTCGCGGCAATTTGTGATGCGGCAAGACAGCATGGAATCGAACCGCTGCTAATCAGTTGGATCTTTCACATGCTAGAATGGAGAAAAATGCACATATCGGTCGGCCAGAAGTCTATTGAAGCAGGATGTCTTAGGGGCTGCCGACAGGGAGGAGTTCTCTCTTTCCCTCCCCATTGTTATGGCTCTTGGTAATGGATACCCTGCTGTGGCTCCTGGAGGACAAAAAAGTCTTCGTGCAAGGTTTTGCTGACGACTTAGCTGTAATAATTACCGGCAAGTTTGCGGTCACAGTATGTGATCGGTTGTATGCAACTCTGCATGAAATCCACAGTTGGTGCCCCCGCAATGGACTCACTAGGAACATCAGGTGGGGCAACTATAGGTTACCCACTTTAGCAGGGGCGGAAATCAAGCTGGCACAAACAGTCAAATACTTAGGAATACCATATCCAGGAGCAATATCAGAAATCCTGCAGATTGCTCTGGTGCTGTAGGAATGCGATAGGTAAGACCTGGGGACTTTCACCAAAACGGATATACTGGATGTATACATTCATAATAAAACCCATTCTGATGTGTGCATGCATCGTCTGGTGGCCAAGATTGAACTTTGTTAACAGCAAGAAGCTGCTAACGCAGATTCAGTGACTTGGTTGCCTAAGTATTACTGGAGCAATGAGTATCATGCCGACTGCGGCACTTGAAGCTATCCTACATTTTTGTTGTCCTTTAAGATGTGGAACGTGAAAACCCTAGTAGGGCTTTTAACGGGACACTGCTCCTTAAACTACCATATGGAAAAGATTGGGGTGGTGGTTTCGGCTATGTGCAGCTAATGTGAGGAGGAGACGGCCCTGCACTTTTTAAGCAGCACTCTCTGCCTCTGGAGAATGTTCTTAGATTCGCTAAAGCTTGCGAACACCGTAGGCGGGAAGCCATTTATGGGGATAGTACAATGGGCCTAACAATGGCCTCAGCTACGGCTTCCCCAGTAAACTAAACTAACTAAATATGTAAAATTATAATAATAATAATAACCGTTGGCGCAACAATCCATATTGGATCAGGGCCTTGAAATGTGTTAGAGCACTTCATTCGTTACGGTACACTACAGAACACTGTAGGAGGCAATGTGGTCAGCATTACGCTCGCCCGAGATTATTACCCTGATTTGACTCAGGTACTCATTCACAGCTGAGTCGACTGGTACCGACATACAGCCACGATAACAAATCTCCCTGCCACCAGTGAGATTTGAACCGCCGCCTTCTGCTACGACAGCCCAGCGCTCTAACCACTTGCGCCGTCCGGACATAATATGTAAAATTATCGCGCAAAATTTTTTATCGGGCAAAAATTGTAAAAGGAAAGTAAAGATTTATCTCACTTTAGAATCACTAAAATTTTTCATTATCATGACAATTCTGACTGAAAGACTTGACACTCCACCCACAACCAACAGTTAATATCTAGGAAGTCAACTTCTCATCCAGTTACGATCGCAGCATTCCTCTTTCTTCCAAACTCAAAATCTCCCCGTGCCCAGCTGATCAGTTGCTTATCTAATCAGCTGGTCTCGGCTCCGCAAGTTTCTACTCTCGCCGACCCTGCCCTTGAACTTGAAAATTCGAAGTTGGCGCAGCAAAAACAACAACTACCGCCTATTGGACTGTATTATACGGCAAGGAAAGGACAATCCATCCTGCCTTTAATAATAGGTATTATGGGCAAGTCTATCAGGGATTATGAACGATTTGTTCGGTCAAATTTCGCTTGCACCATTCGAAAATTATTAAAAAAACAAATTTAGAATTATTTAAACGAAATTGGGTCCTTGAGCTTAGGGGAAAGCGACTAATTGTTAGGCTTTTTGAAAATAAGTAAAATTACTTATTTTAAATGATAGATGCTGAATATGGATAAATGTCTGGATGGGAATTATGAAATTGAGAAGGGTAATCGGGAAAGCTAAGGTGTTTTAAAATGCGACAAAAAATAGATATTATTGAATTCATTCTCTTGACAGATTGACTGTGGAAAAGGCGGATGAAATATCACCCACTTCGCAAAGTCGCAAACATACGAGTATATACATATACATTAAAGGCTAGTCGAAAAAGTGTTCCCTTGTACCAAAAGAAGCTTGGATATACGAGCAAAAACGTTATTTGAATTCCTCATGACAGTAAACAGTTTAAACGATTCTCCCATTTAGAAATGCCCGTAGCTCGTGAATCGGTAAAGGAATTGTGTTCCTTTACGAAAATGCGAGACTACAAACAGCTGTGGTAATCTGTCAAAAATTATTGGAGTGTGGTTAGGATGGGCTGGTAAACCCAGCATACTCGCCTGACGTTGCTCCGTTAGACTTCCACTCGTTTCGCTCAAAACTCTTTGAATGAAGTAACATTGAAGTCAGATGAGGGTGTTTGGGAAGCAGTTCTTATTCATAGTAGAAAATTATGCAGGCGAATGTGATGAGATGGATCGCCAATTTTAAGGTTTGGTATTCCAGGACTTCCTCTATTTCCATGATTTTCGACCTTTTCTAAGTGACCGCGTCCTCCAATTCGGAGAGCCGCACGGCGTGTAACTTGCGGTGTCCACTGAGTCCTCTCATTTGTTTTGGGGGTTCTCATGGTGGTGGTTTCACTTCAAATTTGTCAAATTTGGCTTTGAGTTGATAGCTGGCAATTCTTCTTTCGCCTATATGTTTTGCATGACCTGGAGCTTTCGAATCTTCGCATAGTAGGTACAACTAATTTTTATATGTTATTTGTCATTCACCGTTCACTCTCAGCGGGCCTAAGATTCTCCTTAGAACTCGACATTCGGAAGCATAGATGTTTTGCTCTTCGGCCTGGTTGATCGTTCATGTTTTGCTGCGTAACACAAGACAGATCTAATCAGTTTTATCTATTTTTAACTAAGTTTTCCTGTATAGATTTTTATTTTTCAAATTTGGTAGCACGTGATAAAATGTTTCGTTGGCAAGCAAAAGTTTTGAAAGAATCTTATCTCCGACGGGCTTACGAGTCCGCTATTTTTCTTGCTAAGAACCTAAATCGCCGGGAATCACAAGAATATATAGGGACTGAAGGGGATGGTTTGCTGGATGCTATTATATATTGTGTAGTGGCTCTTTTCCAAGGAATCGTTCATCTTTTGTAACGCTGTAACACCAGTCTTATATTGGGACAAGGTTTTGGCTAGCTACTTCGCAGCTCCTGTTCTTCTTCAATGAGAAAATGCACAAATGGTTTGTCTATTTTCGTTGGAGGAGAGAGGGGGGGAGGATCCGGTTCAGTTGTTTTAAAATTCATTCAATCCGAGGCCGCCTATTTAATTTCGTAACAATTATTTTCCATAAAGGGTTGTCAGTCCTACCCAAACCCCACCTGGAGAAGTAAGGGGGCTGTAGTTTTCCAGGTTGCTCCACCATGGGCACCATCTACGTTTTTGCTTTGGGACCTATACTACCCACATAACATCGCAATTCTTCGGAGGCGTCACAATTACTGATGCAATGCTGTCAACATACTGCGTCATTGGCTGCTATTTAGCTAGTAGTCCGTTCTTTGGTTACTTTGCAGCCGAGAGGAAACCTTTCGTCTGCAGATTTATTTGTTAATTCCGGCATTGATTCATTTTCAAAGCAATTGCAACTCTCTCAACATTCTCCATATTTGTATAAAGATTCGCATAGAAGTCAAATTACCGCCCTAGTTTCGTAAATAAATAATAAAAACATAAACTTTCCGATGTAATTTCAATAAGTTCATTTTATAATAGTTAAAATCCGATACGATCCTTATAAAGTCGGTCTTTGAAATTAACTGAAGTAGAATTTTTATGACAGCATGGCTAACATGCGTGATAAATTATTAACTTAATATTTGATACAATTACATGTTGCAAGAATGTTTAGTTATGTTTTTGCAAAACTCGATGGACCAAAACTTTGGTATCTCTAAGCGCATTGTGGAAAAAGTTAGAGTTAAGTGAACTATTTAATCTCATAAAAGTGATATCACCTTAAAGTGTAATATCACATGATCATCACCGACTGCCGTTGAAACATCATCCAATATCACACATTTAATACCACTTAACATCACAACATCATTCTACCATCATATAGTAAACAACTAATACTGATATTATTCTTATGATAAGTAATGTTTTGTAATGGACCTGCTGATGTGATTTCACATAACAAGATATCACTAAACATCACTGAAGAACACAGTAATGAACCACTTGATAGATCCCACCGTTCCTCGTAGTAAAAGTCGCGGTTGTCGAGCACCGATGCCGACTATAATTTGCGAGCAGGCAAAACTTCTTGTGAAAGAACTAGGGATTCTCTAGAACGTCAATTTTTATTGCTCCCTAAGCAGAATGAGATGAAAGGAAATTATTGGCATTTGATGGCTGGCGTTAACAAGCATTGAAAGGGAAAATTGCTGCTTCCAAACAGTATCAGGAACGACCCTAAAGGGCTAAATAGAAAAAAAATACGGACAACTATGAATCGCCGCTGCAAGCTAAGAGTCATCATTTAAGATGGACCTATAGCATGACAAATATTTAGATACTTTTGTTGAAAACATCGTTTGGAATTTTGTAATAAATAATTGACTAAATCCTGCATGTTTTTAAGCTAACACATTTCCAATTTACAAACAGGAAAATTTACTTACGTGTTTGAGCTCCTCCTCTATTTCTGCAGCACGAATCACTAAGGGACCACGCACTGCATATTCCATCAACTTCACATTAGGGTTGATCGTGTTGATACTGATGGCAGAAGGATGCAGTTCTGACATAGCTTCGATTTTAATTAAAAAATGCACTTCTCTCTGTTAAAGTATTTATATCATTTCCATTAGACCGACTCGTATTTGTACTATGTGTTTTCAAATCGAATGACTCTTAACGATCGAGATATTCCAACTGAAAGTCTTAAGTTATCTGGGCTGAGAATGATCACTTGTATGTATCTACATATTTGGCTGTAAAAGCATATTTTGGCAACGTACACATGGTGAGCGAATTAACTTCTCCAATTTATGAGTATTATGCTATGGAAATATTAGCATGAACACAAAAAGAAGTGCCAATGATGACTCTCTTAACAATATAAATGTGCCTCTTCCGGGTTGAAATATTCTGATGATAGATGGGATAATGGTGGCTACTTTTGAGTGATGACTTCACTACAAACGAGCGATAAATCTGGCAAATTGGAAGTGTGAAGTCAAAAATTCAAACGCTCAATGTGAAAAAGCTATTCAGAAGCGCTTTTAAACGGCCAAATGTTTTCAGTTTAACGTTTTTTTTTAATGGATGGAATTGGAAAGACGCTGTTGAGCCTAAATTAAGCAGTTCGTGGTATTTGCATTCACTAAAACGTTCCCACTCTTCCGCCCACTTCCCCGTGGGATACCGTAAAGAATTATTTCGCAGTGAGGATTCTGATCTACACCAGCATACATATTTAGGCCACGCGTCCGACGCGCTTCCCGGATTCATTCCACTTCTTGGAGTTTCTTGTGTGTCGTGGCTAATGCAGCGTTTAATGCAATCTAATTAGCCTCTCACTTCAGCATCTTCTTTACAAGATCTTATGTCTGCGTTGAGAGATAGTCGACAATATATCGTAATGTGTTCCGGTCCCCGGTTGACGCATTCGGGACAGTAGGGGGACTCGTCCAACCCGAAGCAATACAAATACTTCCTAAAACCACCGTGTCTCGCAAAGAACTGTGTCAGGTGGTAATTCATTTTTCCGTGATTTCGTTCGATCTATTTTTATGTAGGTCCAGCGACCTCTTGCAGAATCATGCCACTGTTGTTGCCATCAGCTACAAAGTTCCTTCCTAGGAAGTCTGCAGTCACCTCAAAAGGATTCTGTTTCTCCCGCCCCTTTTTTTCATAGAGATAGTGCGTCTCCTTGGGTAGAAAATCCAAGAGGACCATTCTTGCGATAACACACAGTATCTCATCTGATGCTCTACTAAACGTACTATACATCGATTGGCTGATATGCCGAACTCACCCTTCATCAGTGCATAATATTGCCCAATTCTCTCGCCCAACAAGCAGCCACCGCGAGTAGTAGAATCGATTTCACCGCCTCTGCGATAAAGAAGCCAGGAACTATTTTTGGGCATCCGATATTAGGCATTATCCCTCGAGATGAACCCTTGAGACCAAAACCATACAAAATTGCTTCCTCTGGTAAGCAAAGACAAGTACCTCATTGTACAGGGATCTCAATACGGAACATGTGTTGTCACAATGTACTCTTCCGGCTCGTCGTCCGTCTCGCACAAGTGAAGCCTCTCTGAGAGGTAATGCTAGATCAACCGAGCCAAGTAGCCAAAGACGCCCAGTTTAGTCAAAGTGAATATAGGATATCGCCAGCAGAGCCATCAGAGATATTGCTGCCTCATCAACTTTAGAACAGATCGAAATCCATAGTGTCGCTTTGACAGCTCACCCGCAAATTTGATGAACGAGAGCAGCTTGTTGTAGCTAATTGTAATCTCGCGGGATTTCTAGCCTTTTCTTTTCGCTAGTAATATTTATTAACCAGTCCAAGACTAGCACTGATGGAGGGAACAAGTGGTTACCGAAATATCGCTATTTGCAGGGTTAATAAATATTGCTACCGCAGAGGAAGGGCAAGTTTTAATTATTTCAAACAGCTTGTTATATATTACCTACTCGAACGTCTGCCCCATAGCCTCTGTAAGATAAATAGGGCGATATAAAGAAGGCACGCCAGATGGTCTTTGGGGTTTCTGTAGCAGAACTAACTTCTGCCTCGTCTCCTGGGCGGGAACCCCCTCTTTCTAACATGCAATATTCAAATATGCTCGTGAGCGACTTGTTTCTCCCCGTAGCAGTTAACTTGAGAGTCCTGCTCGATATGTCGTACAATCCTGGAGCATTTTTGTCACCAATGCGTCGGCAGGTCTCCCACAGTATCCTCAGGAGTAGTCTTCTCTTGCGGAGAAAGAGTTGTAATTATTTTGTTTTGTGATTTTCATCTACGTATCTACAGTTACTATTTTATAGTCAGTGCCTCACTTGTTTGTATTGGCATCTAGGCAGAACTGCCTGTACGAATCCTATTAATTTTTCCGTATAGCTTTCTTAATATTACTTTGGAGATTCCGTCATTCCTCTTCCAGCTTTAGATTTTCTGGCTTCTCTCTTGCCCTTTGGCAAACTCTTCTTGCTTGCTTGACATGATAATCTCTATATCGAGATTTCGTGGTTCCATTAGTAATTCGGTTTTTTGTTAAGGTGAAATTAACGTCTCGGTAGAACAGTAAAAAAACCTGGCTTTTTTACTACCAGCAAGCTTTCAGTTGTCGCTTTCTAGATTCTCATTGTTGAGAAAGGCTATCTTTCTGGGTCGCTATGGTTATAGTGGCCAGGTACCCGTGAGACCATTCCTTTCACCAATTAGGTGTTGAGGTATGTCAGATAAACAATCGAGTCTAACCTTCGCACATTCAACGTTTACTAGTAAGATGTCAAGCTCCGCTAGATTTTCGATGAAGATTTGGCTGGTATTCATCACTGGGCTTCTCCACCCTAAGGTCCATATGTTGAAATCGCTGGCAATTAATTTAGAGCTGTGATCTCAAGTGGTCAACATCAAATTGTCTAACATCCCTTCACGTTGCCCTAATGTGGAACCACTAGGAGTGTATCAGCCGCATATAGCTTTAGGAGGTGGTTTTTGCCCTAACAAAATCGGTTCTCGGTTTGTCTTCCGCATTTCCATACAGTGGCATGCTGGTTATCAGACGCATCACCCACCCCAACTGAGTTGCCGTAATTTCGATATGGTTCCCAACAATTTTGAATGGTTTGTGTAGACAGGTCCTGAGTTGCCATGCGGTCAACCAATTTACCGGTGGCATTCAGGTCTCTCTTGAATGTCGGAAACGTGCGTCCACCTACAACATGCCTGTCGTCCACATTTACTTTCTCCTTGCATAGCAAGCATTTGATAACTCTATTTCCTGTATTTTCGCTCTGTCCGAGCTCCGCTTCTGTGAAAAAGTACGAGAAATGTAGAGTAGTGTTTGCCATTACAAAAGCAATTCCACCCTCATTGCGTTCAGACGCTGTCTGTACCGTGACCAAAAGTGGTTACAGAAGTTGTTGGCTTCGAATATTCAAAAACTTGACATGGATATGAACCTTGCTCGTTGACTGGTCTGAGCCTAGACGACAACTTTTTTGATTTGGGGATAGAGTAGTCTTGAGTTAGTGCACGGGCCATTCGTTTTTGAACTTCTCAAAAATATGATGATAAACAAAATGCGCTCAGGTAAATCGCCACCCTCATTGCCTGCCTCTCCACTGACATGACCGTTAAGATCAATGGCACGTTACAGGTGTTTGTATCGATTAGCTGCCAGAAGGCATCGCTCTGTCTGTGGGGCGTATGCGGCGAAGAAATGAATTATGCGGTCAGCTGATATAATAAGAGATATAGAGTTTCTTGCAGATCTCAGATATCGAAGAGAGATTCTCAGATTGTATGCATTTACAATCTCTCAGATTGTAAGTACTGAGGAAAGGAGCAATTGGCTCCCGAAATATCAACATCTATAAATAAAAACAATAGGGTTGTCCCTAATCAAAAAACAACGTTTTCGTTTCATTGAAACACAGAGCAATCAAAGAGTTCAACGCTACAAACCATACATCAAAGAGGATACCAATTGCAAACACTGAATTGTGTGGTTCGAACAAATTCACTTAAGTTCGGACGCTAACCAAGCGCCAAGAATCCCTGATCATTTCTCGGCAGGCTTCTATCTTGCATATTCCTTTAGACAGGTTTTTAGGTTTTGTTTCACTTAAAACTTTAAAAACTAAGGATGAAAAAAAATTATAAAAAAACTTCTCCGTTTTTGCTCATTTATTCTAAATTATTATCACATGTAACTAAGTTTCCATTCTCACATGTCCTCCTCAACTGTATTTTGCAATGAAGTCTATATGGAAACTTGTAATTTTCTCCAGCATAATTTTTAGTTTATCTATTTTCGGAAGAATCGTTGTTCGGAAATGATATGTGCCAGGCTTTTGGCCAAATCCGGAACCAGGTACTATGCAAACACCTGAGGGGATGAAAACCGGAATTTTAATCTAAATTTTGACCGATAAAGTATATATGCTTACCTGTATTTTCTAATAGTTCAAATGCATAAAATTGATCAGGGGACATTCCACACTCATTAGCAAGGTCAATGACTTTGGGAGGTAACTTAAACTGTGGGAATGCATACATTGAACCCTGTATGATGGTGCAAGAAAATCCTTCGAAAGAGTTTAACACCTCATGAACCAGTTGTGCTCTTTCTTTCAATGATTTCAAAACCTTAGCCTTTTCCTCCATAAACAGCTCATAGGATGGTTCGCCTTCTCTCGGAGGGTTAACCTGCAAGAAAAATTTTCCATACATTTCCAAAGAACGAATTGTTCCACTTACCAGACAGAATATCGCTGCTTGACCCACTGTATTTGGACATAGCTGGGCTGACAAATTTTTGTAAAACATGGCTTTAACGTCTGCGGGGAAGTTGAATATCTCCACCAAACCACCTCGCAAACCACATTCACCGGTGTACCCTTTTGAACAAGACATAAAGCTAGCTAAGGCCATATTTTTGTAAGGTTCACCCATTTCTACAAGAACTTTTTTGAAAGAGTTGAACTCTATTCCGTCTTCATACACATTGCTTTGGTAAACTTCATCGGCCAAAATAAGGAGATTTTCTTCATATGCGAATTTTATGATCTCCTCCATGTTTGCTCGGGTTAGTACTTGACCAGTAGGGTTTCCCGGATTTATAATAACGATAGCTCGGGGTATGCAAATTTCTTTAGCTTCATCAATAGCTCGTTTGAGTTCGTTGATGTTAAGTCCCCAATTTGTCTCTTCTTCTAAGAAATACGATATAAGCTGCATGCCCTGTTCAACGGCTGTTGCAGAATACAGCGGATACTGCGGAATCGGGACCATTATTCCAGTTTTTTTATTGTCAACGGGACAGCTATTATTTCAGCAAGTAAAGCTTTATTTTTAAAGAAATTAAATATTGCAATTTTTATACTTAAGAAGTTGAAGAATTGATTTAATCCCTTGTGTGGCGCCTGTTGTTAAAATAATATCACGGTAATCAGAGGGAACACCATCACGCTCTTCGATGAACTGCTGAACATAGCGACGGATAACTTCTATTCCAAGCGACTCAGTATAGGATCCTAATGAACCTCCATTGCAACCTTTCAGTAGCGTGAGGACTCGTTCTTTTACGTCTGCGGGATAGTCTACAATGTCCAAGAGTTCTGGTTGGAGAGCTAATGATAAAACCTTAAAAAAATAATTGTTTGTTTTGGTGTTGAAGTGTAATGTATTTCCTGTACTTGTCTGATATAAGTGATTGGAGCTTGTCCCATTGCTTGGCAATCTCCTGTGTTTGCTCGGATGACCTCATCAAATGGTTTTTTGACACCCTAAAATTGAAGATAATATAAGCATACAGTTGCTCTGGGAAGCTTAAAACTAAACGACTACGGTACGTAGGACTAGTGGACGGAACTCAGGAGTACATATACCAACCAATCCACCATTGGAATACTTACTTCATTGTGGAATAATTTGAGTTGTTAAGTTTCGGCCACGGCTGCCCTGCTCTGCTTGGCTGGGGAATTTTGTTATTGGGAGGGAGGAAAGGGAAAAGAACGGAGAGATGGTGGAAAGTTTTGACAAGAGGCGAGTGTGCTTGGTTTGAGATCGAGAACGTGGCCGCGAAGGATGATGATGGAGTGATTTTTGAACGACGGACTTTTGATGGATTGCGACTTTCTGGTGGACCGCTCTAATTCTAGTGCACTTTTATTCCTTTTTCGTAAATTTATTTCTGCTACTGGCTACTGGTGGTCTACAATTGCCGCTGCTTCTGTGCCGCAGTAATACAGTAACTTGGTCTCATCCTCTACAGTGGATGCAACATCTGTTATACTACATAAAGTTTATCACATTTTGTGACCGTCTGCTCAGGAAACAAGTCGAGAAACCGAAAGCTGGACGCTTCAGGTATGAAAGGTTTTGTGTATTTCCTGGGGTGCCGTGGCTTTTTAAACAGGGCTGAGCATCACCAATTTTCAGTGGAGCTAAAGAGGGGGAACATTCTTCTTCCCTACCCGTTGCAGCGGGAAATATTGGCGAATCACAACTTACCATGATGATATTCAAATCCACCTTTGCGGCGTCATCATTTTTAAGTGGAGAGCCAGCGCGGGTTTTATACAGAGTTTAACAAGAAGGATCTCTGCTTCTTTATCTATACCCTTCCTTCTCTCTCGGAGGAGGCGGTTGGAGTTCAAAATTAAACCTTGTTGTTTTGACATCACACTAGCCTGATTTTGAGGGGCCATAACCTTTTAAGGGGATGGGTGACCGCCGCAATTCTTCAACGATGTCCTCCTTGTGATGTCCTCCTAATAATTTTCCGGTATCAGCTTCACCCAGAATATCTGGGTAAGGAAGAGCTTTTTAATAGAAAAAACACGTCCCACGGTCGAAGAGAAAGCAAGAATCTGGAGCGTCTATTTCGAAAGATATAAACTCAACTTGGGCAAATTCAAAGTAGTGTAGACTTTCATCAAAGGATGCTGCTTCCTTAAATGGTAGAACTAAGTTCATGGATTCTGAGGGCACGTTTCGAAGTATGAAAATATGTGTCACTGTGGACAGAAATCAGTTTGCTCTTGCCGTTTGTCGAAAGTCAGTTGCAGATTTCAGTTTGTAATGAGATTGATCGGGGTAGGAGATATGAATCCTTGTGAGTGTTATTCATTTTCATCCCTTGTGTCACGGAAGTTTTATCGAGTGCCATCATGCCGACGATCTGATAGAGGATGTGAGGGATGTTTGTACGGATTCTTTTATTGGCTTACTAGCTGACCCGGCAGACTTCGAACTGCCTCAATCGATTTGTCAGCTCGAACGATAATATTATGGCTATCAGATGGCATCCGATCCAATGCTTACTAAATTGTTATTCTGATGCAGAAACATTTGTAATTCATGGACAATGGTTCTCTTCACTGTTGGATTGTGAGCACAACGATTATCAACTTCCGCATCTGAATTGCCCATAAAATAAATTTGTAAAAATTGATAATCTGCATGAGGTACTGGTAACAGTGTCCCCAATAAATGATAAATTTGTCCTTGTATATGCAATTTTTAAAAATTTGTCGATTAATTATTTCCGATACATACATTTTAGTACATATTGAATATTATAAAAAAATATTATATACCAGAACCTTGAAAGTGGGCATGAAATTGTCCTGTATAATATGTATAGTGCCAAATGATATCATCTGGAAACAGCTGTTATATTCCTGAATGTTGGCCAAGAAGTGCTTAGAATCATTTCCAATCCCAGAAACTAAAGATCGTAAAGGATCTGGTGGTGGGAACAATTGTGGCAATTTTACTTTGCCTCCAGCACAACATAATCCAGTAGATTCATGAGTGTATTTTAACGCCTTACAATATTTACAAATTATTTTCCCCAATTGTTACCGATTTGTCAGCACTATAATCAATTGCCGGATCATAGTGCAATGCAACTCGTTCAAGAATCACAGGAGCATTCTGTCTGCGGATTCGATCAATTTCATTATGTCGTGATTGCTGTTGTTGTGTTTGATGTGCACGAACTCGTTGCATTCTAAGCCTATCTACTTCATTATCACTCACTAAATAACGCAATTATGACATAGCAATACGACTATTTTCTTGATCTGTCTCTCTCTGGTCATCAGTGCGGTTAGCACGTGAGGTACTCGTAGCTCTTCGCACATTTGATTGACTGCGACGACCTAAGTCAGGTCGTCTTCTCCTCGGCATCGTGAATTGTGGATAATCAAAGTGAGAAAATTTTTCGCTCACTTAGCAGTAAAGTGTCACAATCGCAAAATATCAAAAAAAAGAGCACATTTACTGGAATGTCACTATCACAAAGGATCGCCAAAGTAAAGAAAGTTCTCGCGCACTCATAGATATCGTAACACAATATCGTAATACTTCTTTCCGTGTTCTAAAGTGCGAGAGGATGGATTGACATATTAGTTGGTTGTCAAATCTAATGTCAAATATTATCGTTGCATTCAGAAATTTAATTTGTAACGAAACTTAATATCTAGTCTAGGTCTAGGTAGTCTAGTTTGGTCTTGAAATATTTATGGAAATTCAGAGAAGGTTTAAACGGTGAGAAACAAAGATACTGAAAACAGAAATTCTATTTTCCAATACAGCATGTTCTGAGCTGTGAAACATTTGATGTCTTTTGTCTTTTTAGAAATAAAAGATTGCCACTTGGTTGTAATATGAGGTCCGATGAACATAGTGAGTGATTGAACTTTATTGAATATCAATAAAGTTCAAATTGACTCTAAATTTTATTTAAAAGTGCTGTTTTTAGGGTTTTACCGGCAATTATTCACCTTTTAAACCTTCCCTAGACCTCCACGGACATTTCAAAACCAAGATAAGATAAATTCGTTCAGCCGTTCTCGAGTTTTAGCGAGACAATGAACAGCAATTGATTTTTATATATAAGATTATTATTATTATTTTTTACAAAATGGCGGCATTCTCATTGCCATCCACAAAAAGTAAAGTAAGCGGTGACAATGAACCTGAAGCGAGAAAAGGCCTGACATGCAAAATGCAAAATGAGGTCTATTTAGTAAGGCAGCGACTATCGTGTAAACTAAAATTATTGTTATATACAGGGTGCGGCAGCATAACTTCCTTTTTTCAAAACTCAATAAAAACTATTGTATGCATCGGAAAATATTTATTTATTTTTTAAAATGTAGGTACATGTCTAAAGTTTTTATTTACATTGTTTTGAAAATCAAATCTGTTAGGTGACGTCCCCCATTCTCCATACATTGCGTAAACCGATTTCTGGCGTTTGTCATGACTCTTGTTAGCATAGCAGGTGTTATGTTGGCAATTTCTTCTTGGATGTTGGTCTTCAAATCTTGTAGGCTTCTTGGACGGTTCACATAAATACGGGATTTCAAAAAACCGCCATTCCAAATCGCCTCTAATTGAGATAAGGCGCTCTGGAAAGTGTTCCCTCAAAACAGCCATCGATGCTCTTGAAGTGTGTGCTGTTGCACCGTCTTGTTGGAACCAAGTGTCCCCCAAATCCAAATTTTCTAGCCGTGGGAAAAAAAAATTCTGTAGCATGCTTACATACCGGTCCGAATTCACTGTCACTGTAACCTCATTTTCCTCAAAAAACCAGGGACCAATAATTCACTGTCACTGTAACCTCATTTTGCTCAAAAAACCAGGGACCAATAATTCCAGCTGAGGAAATTGCACACCACACTGTGACTTTGGGTGAATGCAAAGGCTTTTGATGCAATTCTCGAGGGTTGTTGTCAGCCCAGTAGCGCATGTTTTGTTTGTTAACCGACCCACACAAATGAAAATGGGCTTCATCGCTAAAAAAACAATAGCACCCTCGGGAACGATATTAAGGAGAAACTCACACGCGTTCATCCGAGAATTGACGTCACGTTCTGAAAGTTCCTGCACTATCGCTATCTTATAGGGATGAAAATGAAGATCATCACGAAGAATTCTTCTCACATAACGATCGGATAGTCCAAGGGCAGATGCGTGTTTGCGCGCAGAACGCCGTGGCGATCGCAACATTGACGCTCTCACTGCTTCAATGTTCTCAGGTGATCTAACGGGCCGAGGGACTCCAGTTCTTCCTTTTGTCGCACTTGCAGTTTGTCTGAATGTAGTGACCCATGTAACAATTGATTTGCGGTCTGGGACGGGAGCCAACGGGGCTAAATTAAAGCGATTCCGAAATGCACGCTGTATTGCAATAACCGAACATCCGCTTGAAAAGTAAACCTCAACGGCAAAAGCACGCTCCTCACTATTCCAACGCATGATGGCGACTGAACCGTGTCGGGACAAAACTTTACAGTATCCCCTCTTGAACGAGACCATTAGCACTCCGCTATGACATCAACTAACTGAGTGGCGCGTATTTTAAAAAAGGAAGTTATGCTGCCGCACCCTGTACAACAACAGCGAACCGGCTGATAGTTGAATATAAGTGATGCAACGTGGCATACTTTCAACGTACTTTTTAGCTACTTCTTGCAATTTTGGCTTGTTATTCCATATTTGGTAGATATTAGTAATTAGTTCTTTTTAAGGTTTTGTGTAAAACAAAACTTTATTAAAATCGGTTTACTCTCTGTTTATCTGTCTGTCACACACATTTTTCTTGTTATACCTATATAAACTTGATCTGAAGGTGGGAACAGTGAACGTTCACGCATATTATGAAATACATTGTTCTACGTGGAATTTAAGGAGGGAGAGGGCCCCATACATGTGACAGGGTGGTGCAATTTTTTTCGCCAAATATAGCAAAGGGGCATTAAATGAAAGGTCTCGATTAGTCCATTTCAAAACTGGTTTTGATAGTTTTGACATTTAATTTACAAGGAGGAGGGCAGGGGCTGAAAATTGGCCATTTCTTTCACGAGCACATTCTGACAACCTACCTAGCCTAAAAATAAAAAAAAAAATAGGAAGCTGCCACTTTAGTAATTTTTTTTAGTAACTGACCCCTTAAATTCATCCTGGAATCATATAGGCTATGATGTAGAACATGATCCTACCAAGTTTGGTGGAAATCGCACTATTACTAGCAAAGTTTTAGTAGGTCAACCTTGTCGCTTCAGTGCAAATTCTTAGACGTTAAATGTCAGTAGCACGCGAAAGTGGATATTCCGACATTACATATGCATATACATTACTGGCTATATACTAAAGGAACAAATGTCCACTCAAATGTTTTTATAAAGGAAATAGACAAAATCTTTCATACTTGAAGCGTCCAGCTTCTTGTTTCCTGATTTGTTTATTGGTTACAATTAATTTTTTTGAAATTTAATATTTTAGGACTTCTTACACATTTTCAGTAGACCTAAGCCTAGGTAATTCTAAGGTTAGTGCGGAACTTTAATGTTATTGTTTTCAAAAAATTTTGTCATTGGTTTGACTTTGTGGCAAGGAGCGGAGTCATTCATGAATATTTAATTCCCATCTGGAAACCATTCATCTGCCTGTGTATTCATGCATTGTTCTAAAATGTCCTTATACTGATCCTGGCGCACCATTCCTACAATATGCACTATGCTAGTTTCTTTATAGCGTAACATATAGTTTGCAACAAGAATAAGTTTGAACTAAAGACTGGGCAAAGATTAATTAATCTTAACTAAACACCCTTTGATAATCTGATTGCTTTCTCCCCCGCATAGACATATGTTGCTGCAGCATCTATCTTTGTTAAGATGATACTAATTTCTCGATGATTTTTTCGCTTTCGGCGAGTTGAGATCCAATTGTGCCAAAATGAATCAAGTGTGTGGCAAAAATATCAAAGAATTATAAATAAATAAATATTGGGGCCATTGTACCTAAGAAAAATGTTGGAAAATATGTAGATGGAAAATTACAAGCAGAAAATTATGTATTTCGACTCACAAATGATTTGGATAATTTTATTAAGAAAACCGTTCAAATTTTTGTAATAACTGAACATGTGATGTATGTTTATAATAAAAAGTAGGCACGCTGTTATTTGCTCTCGATTAGTATTATTGACACCCCAACATAAACATTTGGCATTTTTCCAATTTTATAATTTCAATGTAAAGGCCAAAAGTTCTGTTGAGATGAAATTTACATTTCCTGGTAAACAGAGAAAATAACTCACGCGTTTGAGTTCCTCCTCGATTTCTGCAGCACGAATCACTAATGGTCCACGCACTGCATATTCCATCAACTTCACATTAGGGTTGATCGTGTTGATACAGATGGCAGAGGGATAAGGTTCCGGCATAGTTTCTATTTTCATTAGAAATGCACTTCACTCTTTTAAAGTTTTAATACGTGTTCGGTTTGACCAGCTCGCGAGCGTGCTGCGTTTTTTCAAATCGAACGGCTCTTGACGATCGATATGTTCCAACTGAAAGTCTTGCAGTGTTTGATGGCAGAGAATGATAACATGTATCTGTTTTGCTGTAGATACATATTTTGGCAACATTCTCGTACATATGGTGAGTGAATCAAAATATATTTATTAATAGTTTTTCTCCAATTTACGAGTATTATGTGATATAAATACAAACATGAAAACAAAAACAAGCCACAATGATCATGAGGAGCTTTCTTAACAATATAAACCGGGCGGAACAAGTCGGGAAACCGGAAACTGGACGCTTCAAGTATGATATGTTTTGTGTATTTCTATTATAAAAATATCCACTTTCGCGTGATACTGACTTTCAAAGTCCTTAATTTGCAAAGAAGCGACAAATTTGACCTATTAAAACTTTGTTAATAATAGCGCGATTTCCACTAAACTTGGTAGAATCACACTCTATAGCAGTAATGCAGGTTGCCAGGGGGTTTTACAGCCAATTACTAAAAATTTCACTAATATAATATTATTAACTTTATCTGAACAGTAACGGTATGGAGGTTATTTCAGAGCCTAGGTACCATATAGTGGCAGCTTTCTGATTTTTTTCAGATTTTTCGGTTGGGTGGTTTCGGAGAATGGGTCCGTGGAAGAAATGACCAGTTTCGACCCCCGCACTTCCCACCTTCCCACCTTCCGAAAGTATTAACCGAGAACTTTCATTTGACATCCCACACGACTATATTTGGTGAAAAAAAATTTACACCCCTCCTTTTGCATGTATGGGGACTCGTCCTCAAAGTCAACGTAGAAAGATGTAATTTCCTGTATGCGTGAGCGTTCACAGTCCCCATCTTTCCAACAGATTTGGCATCAATTGCTATAACCGCTTCCGAGAAAAATGCGTGTGACAGACATGCAGACAGTGAACCGATTCTAATAAAGTTTTGTTTTACACAAACCCTTAAAAAGTGCGATCCGTTCTCAGAAGCTACTCCCCGAATCTGATAAAAATCATACTGATACTTCTCCCCACCATAATATCTCCTTAAATATCGTTAATAGTTGTATAGTATTATATTCTGTAAATTTATCGAAACTCCCCTTAGTTGATATAGTTCTGCCTGAGATGGAGCGATGGCGTAGATCAGGACGCCAGACAGCTTTTAGGGATATCGACCTCGGCGCAAAACCGGGATGTCTGGAGTTCCTTATTAAGGCAGGCCTAGACCGGTTACCGGTTGTTGCGCCGTTGATGATGATGATAAAGTCTAGGTCCGAAATACAACCTATGCAGATATCTGGTAAATTTAGGGGGTACCCCGATGTTTTTATTGCAATTTTTTTAAGTATAGCTTTCTGAGAATTCGTTCTTAAAATTTCTAGATCTAGATAAAATTGACCGAGATGGTCGATATGGAGATATGGTCGTTGAAAGAGAAAAATCTGTTCGTACGCGACCTGAAGGTGAAAGTTTAAACGCGTTTTTCTTCAAATGACATGTTTGAAACCGGTGGTCAAAATTACTCTAAAACTAGTAAACCGATCCTTTTGGAACTTAGCAGGCTTATTCAAAACATAAAAGCGTAGTGTTTAATTGTTCGTTTTTCGATAAAAAATGTCATTTTATACTCGAAAAACGACTGTTTTTTATGAAAAATTAAATTATTAACTCTGATTAACCGTTATTTCGTGAAAAATGCATATGCAATTCTTCTCTGAAACACTAGTTCCCACTGTTATTTAATTACAGCTATCGAAACTTTTTGATTTAGATGAACCAGTTCATCACAATTTTAGTGACTGAAAAACATAAACATAAAAATACATTTTTTTTGGTGGCCATTTTGTAAGACAACTGCATAATATTTTCCAATAAAAAAGTACTGAAAGTTGTTGAATGTATGTACTTTAAGAAAAATATAGACAGAGGACAGCTAATGATGGTTTCAAGAAGTTTCGTAGCAACAATTGGGATTAGCCCCTTAACTTGAAAACCTTGTTAAGTTGTAAGCAAAATAGAAGCTAAATCTTACTAAAATATGGTCACCATAAACTTCAACAAAGTACTTCAGCTGCCTTCAAAATTTTCCGAAAACCTTCCACTCCTTCTCCACTGTTCTCATCAACATGTCTTTTGATATCTGGTCCCCACGCCCACCAAGTTTCTCATTAGTTATTTATTCAGGCCAGCGTCCTCGATGACACAACATAAACATGAACTGAGGAAAACTTGGAGCTTTTTTGTAATAGTGGGGATCAACTCACTTTCCATGTATTAGTCCCATATGGTGGCACAACAGAAGCACAGACAGGACATTGGCGTGGAATAGCCTCAACTTGTTATTAATATTGACATAGTTGCATTTCAAAACTTTGGAGAAAACTGCGAAAGCGGACTTAGTGCTGCTAATAAGTCGGGCGACATCAGGTTCGGTGCCGCCCTCATCAAAAACAATGCTTCCTAGATATTGCTGCAAATAGGAAAAGTGTAATGACCCGTCATACTGAGAACCTTGGTTTTGTTGGTGGTTATCTTTAGTGTAGCTTTGCTTGCCTCTTTCTGGAATCTAGAGCCAGTAGATGACATCAGGATAGTTGAGGTGTTTGAGGAAAGATAGCACGTCCAGTGAATTCCTCCGCGTTCTGTAGCCAAGGCGGCTTTCGACTGTAAATTCCTCTGGGGTACTACCTCGAAGCAATACGTGACATTTTGCGCCGTCATATATTCCTCTGATAACAGCCATTAGTTTTTCCACAATGCCTATCCTCGGTGGAGCATTCCCGATATATCTAAATAAAATTGACAGAAATATGGTCGTTAAAAGAGAAGAATCCGTTCCGTTCCGACATGAAGTTGAAAGTTTAAACGCGTTTTTCTTCAAATAACATGTTTGAAACTGTTGGCCAAAATTACGCGATAAATTCCCTATTGACATTTTCCAAAGCCTTTTCGAAATTTATGGAGAGTAGGTGAAGCGGAGGTCTGAACCCTGCGCATTGCTTTATAATGCTTGAATGATGCTAAATTGCGATGGCAGGAAGCACGAAAATACTTCTTCAATTGACGCACTCAAGTTTGTAATCTTAATGATAATCCCCTACTTTGGCTTTTCAGAAAAGATCTCAGATTCCCTGGATTTCTCAATGAGTGGAAGTAACAACTCTGCAGAGACTGTTGGAGGTGTTCGAAAATATTCTGCAGGAAGATTCTCAACACCGGGGGCCTGAAGGTGTTGATACATACTATTCACCTTTCATTGTAATATTTAATAAACAATGTGTTTACTATAGACGGCGAGGTGTTACGATACAGCTAAACGATTGATAGTTTTTGAATTTGATCAACATTGAAGTCAGGAAATGCAGTGCTCTGATTGCTATTTATTTTTAGCTAAAGTACCTCACTTATCTTCACGTTTTTGAAATGCTTATATGCAAGTATTAGGAATGGTACCAAAACAAAAAAAAATTTTGGATGAGTGCAACACTGTAGTCCATAACTATAAAAAGAATTGAAAATATGCCAAACAAGAGCAATAATACTGAGATGAGAAATTTATTTTAAGAGGAATGATGATGAATGTTTTGTATCTGCATCTTCCTTAGCGCGAACAGTAAAAGAGACCCTATGGATATACATACATTTTTTTCCGGGATCCTTTGTTTAGTGCGGTCCAGTTCCTAGGCTAATATAAAAGAATTGATAGAATTGAAAGAAATGTTCTTTATTTTTCAATATACTCTTCCTTTATTGGAATACATTTTCCAGAACGCTTTATTAATGCTTCTACGTCGCTTTAAAAACCTGTTTGAGTTTATCACTGATAAATTTGTAATGTTTTGTTGAACAACAAACAAAACCTTATTAAAATCGATTCACTCCTTGTTTGTCCGTCTATCTGTCACACACATTTTTCTTAGAAACGACTGTACCGACTGCTGTATGACTTGTTAGCACCGATGCAGGGAACAAGCGGTTCCCGAAATATCGGTATTTCGGTAAGAAATATCATTAGCAAATAAGAAAAACCAAGTTTTAATTACTTCAAATGACTGTATCGATTCACACGAAATTTGGTAGGAAGGTGGGAACTGTGCATGCGGTATTGTACGTTGAACTTAAGGAGGGTCACTATATAACTAAAAGAGGGGTGCGCATTTTTTTTCACCGAATATAGAGATGAGGGAGTACCAAACGAAAGGTCCCGATTAGTGCTTTTCGAACGAGATATTAGTATTGGCATTCATTGCAAAGGGAAGGAGTTCGGGGTCCGAAAAAGGGTAATTACTTCTAGGACCCATACTCTGATACTAAACAAATTGGAAAATGTCAAACAAATATGGTTGTCGGTGTATTTAGGCGTCAACATTACTCTTCGCTACGATATGTGCTTAAATAAAGTAAATAAAGAAAAATAATAGTATATTTTTAAAATCTACTCCAAACCCCACTTAAGTTCAATCTAGATCCATAAAATTTTGCAGTAAGACAGGATTTAATAGGAAGCATCATTCTGGAAAGTTTGGTATCGTTTCTATTATCAACAAAGTTATAGTAGGTCAAAGTTGCTCCTTTCGCGTTAAATAACTACTCGCTAAGAGATCAAATGTCAATATCATATCAAATTGAGCATCGGGTATATTCAGCGTATATACACTACGAGCTTCATATCGGTGGAACCATCGTGCAGCCAAGTATTATCACATAAAAAAATCATCAAAACCTTTCATATCTGAGGCATCGAGTTTTCGGTTTCCGACTTGTTTTCGGCCGGATTTTAATTTTGAAAATAAAAATAAGTTCATCTACAACACTTGCGTGCAACTTTCGTGGCAAATCGCTTTTATAAACCGCGTCTACAACTGCATTACATTTATGAAATCTATTAGAAGGGGCCCCTTAGAATGCGCTCAGATTGTTGTTATTTAGGTGACGTTAGCTTTTTTGGTAATAGGTCCTTTTCGAAGCCATTCTATTGGATTCCTTTTGAGCGTTGGATCATAGTATAAAATCATTGTTTCATCATTTGTTATAATAGGGTGAATAACAGCTTCCTGATCCTCATGGCAAAGCTCTGAAAACTTGTCACAGCACTCAACTCGTCGCAGTCTTTGAACTACGCTAAGAATCCGCGAATTTCACCTTGTACAATTTGTTATACCTAAAGGTGTATGTAGAATCTTGAGGAAATTGCAGCACAGACTGGACTTTTAAAAACAAGTGTCCTCAAGATTGCGTTGAATAGAAAGCCTCATAGAAATTCTAGGCCGTTCACCTCAGCTGACGCGGTTGGACGGGCTCAGTCCTGTCGAGAAATCATCAAGGGTTTCTGGCGTATGGACGGGGTCAAGACTTAAGTAAATTAGTCTGAGCCAAACAAATATATGTCTGAACCGTAAATAATGGCACCTTCACTGGAACGACGGAGGAACTTACACGACCTGAATGGTGCGGTACCAAAAGCTGCGACTTGCTTATAAGCTTTTCGGACACTCACGACCTTGTACTTGTCAACATATAACACAAATGATTGTCCTCCTCCATCTATCAACATTTTATAGCGGGTACAGTAAAACGCAAATCGACTATATTTTCATAAGATGCGCATATTTTATCACCATCATTGACTATAAAGCCGTTGAGATCATCGCACCTCAACATCGGCTGTTGATTGCTGTCTAGCGAATCAGACTACCGGTAAAACAACGTGAGGAATATACTAGCACGCCGTGAATTAAATGCTGGCGATTTCATAAGAAATGGGAAGAAGTGGTTCAATTATGCGATTGCCGATCATTACAAACACTGAAGAATCATGGCTTTGGAATGAGGCTGCCCAAATGAAGACCCGTGAGAAAAAATGCCTCTCCCATAAGTTTCTCAACGATAAAACACTGGTCAATTGGCAAATTTACAAGAATGCTAGCTGTTACCCGCGCGGTCCATTATAAGGATCTTTACGCTAAACGGGCACTTAGGACGGCGAGAAAGATCTGTATCTACTTGCCAAAAGCAAACACCAACGCACCAAAGGTGTCTAACACTTCTGTTGCACTTCTTGCTTACCGATCAACTGGTCGCGCTGGTCAGATGATTAAAAAACTAAAACAAAATAATTCTTTGCGACCCCATCCATAACAACTCATTTCGTCATGGTATTGACGAAATGATATGTGATGATGACGTCATGCGGGTTGTAGAGTGCACGAAATTGACAAAAAATGGTACAGTTTTACCCCCTATAACTTTGTTAGTAATAATTGGATTTTTTTCAAACTTGACCAAACTGTGCACTATGTTCTTCATTATATGCATGCCAAATTTTGTACTTCTGGGATGAATATAAGGGAGGTGCCGGGTAAATTTCTAAAATGTGGAAATATACTATTATTAACTTTATTTGTGCAGATATCGGAACCGGATATATTTTGAGGCCTAGATTTCGTAGAGATGCACCACTGTGATTTTTTTCAGATTTTTCGGTTGGATAGGTTCTGAGAACGAGACCGGTTACACTTTTTGGGGGTCATATTTTGAGCCCTCACTCCCCTATGTTTCACCCAATATCAAATATTGATCCAGTTTCGAAAAGTACTAATTGTGACCTTTCATTTGATACCCCACATGGCTACATTCTGTTAAAAAAAAATTTGCACCCTCCATTCACATGTATGGGGAGCCCTCCCTTAGACTTAACACAAGATGGCGCTACTTACTGCATGTAAAGGGAACATTAGATTACATACTCTCACGAATTTTCGTGATAATCGATCCAGCCGTTTCCGAATAAATTGGGTGTGACAGACAGACAGACAGACAGACAGACGGACAGACGGGCAGACAGACACCGTCTCAATTCTAATAAGGTTTTGTTTCACACAAAACTTTAAAAAGGAAATTAATGAAATAGAATTGGAAAAATTGGAAACAGCAAAATGAACTAATAACTTCGCAGCTGAACTGTGGAAAGCGAAGAGTTGGGACCTGACACTGTGGCTCAGTGAGCCCATCAATCGGCTTATTAAGGAAGATAGAACACCATCTGACTGACAAGAAAGCACCACCGTTTCAATAAGGAAAAACAAAGATCACCGTGAAAAACAACATGCCAAACGAACTGGTGTGTGGGGTGAAAGTGGTCTAATCCTACGTGCGGTAAATGTGTTAACCGCACTTAAGCGCCATGATTGTCGGCTTTTGGTAAGGTGCTTCAACTGCTCCTACAATTTTCTGAGAAACTTGAACTCCTCCTTCACGGTTGCACGCCACGTAGTTTTAAGGCAAACCGCCCGCCGGACATTCTACTATAGTGCGCCATTACATGGCATAACTCGCAATGGAATTGTTGACCTTTTTCAATGTATTACCTATCCACTTTTCTAATCAAAACGTCCACGAGTATCTGGCCCGTACCCCGAAGAAGTTCCTCATTTGTTGTTGCTTCAGACCATGGTGTATGTACTGCTGAAAGCTTGAAGTCTTTGAGTAACAATAGAAGTCACTTTTCATGTGCTATTCCCCTATGGTAGCATTGAGAGAACATTGATCTGAACTTGATATTGGTTGAAACAGTTGTATTTTTAGAGTTTTGAAAAAAACAACGAATTTGGATTGGTGCTGGCATCGGCAGAAGCAAAGATTTCTAGATTGAGAAATTGGTCGACGCTCTCGATGTTCTGCCTATGAATGCTAAAAGGAAAAGTTCGATAGTCAGTTAGACTTTTATTTTGTTGGTGTTTATCTTCACTCCAACTCTTGTCTTCTTTTCCAGGTTCAGAACAATTTGATCATCATTAGCGTATTGGAGGTTTTTCAGGAAGGACCCCTCCATGTCCTCCGGACTAGGGTGCATTAAGGACTTCAAGTTCTTCCAAGTTTTGTTTACCTCGATTCAGTACATGATATTTTGCACCATCTTATATAGATATTAGTTTTCCAGAAATGTCCCTCTTGCGCAGAACATTCTAGATACACTGTCGAACCGAAAGTCTATTCGAAATCGATGAATAGTAACTGAAGCAGATCCAAAGGTGTAGATGTGCAGGAGGATCAAGGGCGGAAACCAACCTGCCCTTTGTCGATCAAGTTTTCGAGGTGTTTTCTAATGCGTTCCAGGATTATTTTACCTATTATTTTCTCAACAGCAGGAAATACCTCTCAAGTATCTCACACAATACGGCTGCTTCCTTTTACCGCAATCGAATGAATGGAAATATTAGCAGAAGAGACCATCAAGTCAGAGGTCTTGCATCACTTAAGTGCATTGATGGCCGAGATTATTTCACTTTTTGTTTCAGGAATAGTCCCTATCCGCATCTTACGGCGACTAGCTATTTGATTCGCAAGAGGCGAAACTTCATCAGATTCTACGGTAGGGAGTTATGGTATATTTCTTCCACGTCTTAAGCTGTTTATAATCGTGGATGAAGAGTCCATCGTTAACGTCCTTGACAAGATCATTGAAAGAAGATCAACCACCTGCATTGATAAATTCTTATTTGTAACAGCGCGCGACACGCTGCACTTTCGCTTCCATATAGGAGGTTTAGCATATCACGTTCACCTCCATTTGTAGCTGCAATAAGGGTCTTCACTCTTCTATGTTCGTCGATCGTCTTCTAAGTTGCAGCCGTCAACCAGATGTTATGGCACTCCTTTGGAATGTGGCCAGCAACTTCACTTGCCTCAGAGGAAAGAGCACTGTTGATGGCGACCTCTAACGAGTTGTTTACGATGTCTGTCTTTCGGTCAGAAAGATAGTTCTCCCACTCAGGACCGACAGTCGGGTAACGTAAGCGGATTGTGTTGGGTTTTGAGGGTCGAGCTCCCCGACCCTTGTGAGTGTATGCAGACGCAATAAGTAAGAGAAGTCGATATCAGCGTCCGCTGTTGTCCGCCGTGTGACTAATTGTTGATTCTTCTAGCATTCGAGAAATTTATGATTTCCAGCATTGTTCATCGGCTCATAGATGGCCACGTTGGGTGAAAGGTGTGCGCATCCCTCTGGGATAAATCCGTTCGCTTAAAACGTCAATTCAATTCAAATAACGCATTTATAAAATCGAAATATAAATTGCTTTATACTATATATTTAATATTAGTTAATATAAAATTCTTGTCATTAAATATACTCTTTTCTCTTAATTTTATTTAGGTGTATTCATCATCTTTCCTCAGTAGTTTATATATATTGTTTCGATTGTTTGCATTTTGTTCTATTCCTTATTGTTTGTCGTATTTTTTATACATTTTTACACACTTTACTCTCCTCGTTTATTTCACTATAGTCGATTTTATTTTCTATATTTTCTCTCTCTCGTAAAAATCAAAATGGCGCGCTCTTTTTTTATATAAAAATATATTGATTATATTTATAATTAAATTTCTTTTTTACATACGTAATAGATCCTTCTCTAACCATTAATTAACATTTATCTATTTAAATATATTCCCTCTATATTGTTTTTCTCTTGCATTCATTTACGTTAATAATTGATATCAAACTGAGTGTTTATTCTAGAATGCTTCCCCTATGCCTAAACTTTACATATATTTTGCGGTCCATAAAAATTTGTCAAAAAATCTATTGCTGATTATGTTCGAGTAGAAATTTTTTGGAGTTTTCATAAAAATATCACAACTACGTTTTGGGGAATGTTAAAAATCAATTATTTAATAGAATATAGCGAGCTTTGCTCCTTATGAAAACGTTGTCTCTATCTTTTTTCTTCTAAATCAATTGTCGTCATAAATAATCTATTTATTGCTTTTATAATTATTTTTATCATTAAAAACTAAACTGACAAAACTCGATGAAAACTCAACAACTTGGAATGTTCTAATTTTTCGTAATAAGATTAATAATGACAATAAAAACAAACTAACAGTATGCTTCAGGTAATGGAATATTGCAGCACGTTTGGTTTGCTTTGGAATGTTTTCGAGCTACTTTGTGGCCGACATGTTCCGCGAGTGCGTCGGGATCCTTTTCGTCTTCTAATAGCTGCACGGAAATCAATGCAATATTTGCCTGATGCATAATGTCAATATTTTCAAAAACATTACTTTTAATTTCCATTTTAAAAGTAGTCTTCTTTACAAAGAACATAAGTGGCTAACGTACAATAGAATATAATAATAAGCAAAAAAGTTTATAAACATTTAATATCAGCATTCAGACTTATCTTCTTCGACGAGATGTTGGGTATCCTTGCCAGTATCTGCCGAGGGGTCGAGTTTTCTGGTACGTAATTGAAGTTGCGGTGATGACTTATGGGTTATACTGCTCGGCGCCAAAATTGCTGACACTGGCTCCGTGAACGGACCAACAGCTTGAACTGGCTTTGTTTTCGGACCATCTGAGGAAACTTCATAAACGCCTGTAAGTATTAACCGAGGCTTTGAGTAAATAATATGACATCCTTCCTGAATTTGGCCTTACCTGATCCATTTCCTAAACTGGGATCAGTTGTCGTCCCGGATTGTACAGCATCGTACATTGGATTAGCGAAATCGCGCTGTTTTCCACTGTTCACTGTTTGCAGGTTGTATCCATCCGTAGGTGATATGGATTCAGTTGGTGCTGGTGGTGGCGGTGCGTTGGGGAAAACGGGGGAGTTGAATTCCACGTTGGTTCCATGACGGAATGTGACGCTTTGAGATGAGGTTAAGGAGCTTAGTCGTGCCATCTTTCCGCTGTAAAGACATTAATGTTACTCATTTGCTCCACATTTTCTATATAAAATGTTAGTTAACTTACAATGGCCTCTTTCGTATCACATACCACACTCCACCGGCAGCTAAGAGCACGAGAAGTATAACCATAATAGGAACAACAACAGCCGCAACATTTGAACCTGATGGTCCATATGTATGGCCCAAAACTTGTTCACATCGTTCACCAGTGAAGCTAGGCAAGCAATCACACATCAAATTTCCGGAGTCGTCCTCTGTACAAAGTCCGGAATTTTCACAAGGACAAATTCGTGGTGCTGGACGAGGGCGTTCAGCTGCAGCATCACAAATAACATCAGCTGTAGAACGATGTGATTGTGGTGGTCCGGAATTATCTGGGCATGCGCATCGACGGCCTCCTGGTACCAACAGGCAGAGATGTGAGCAAACACTACTATAGCAAGGGTTCTTTAGAGAAGTGTTATAACGTTTTTCATGGTAAATCTTGATTCCGGATGGGTTTAGAAGATTGCTTTGTACAACGACTTGTACACCACGACCAAATTTATCCTGTCGAACAAGTTCACCGGTATCACGAGTTACCCAGTACAAATTAGATTCGAATATATCTAGAGAAACAGGATGTCGTAGTTGTTCTCCTTTGATTATTGCCTTACGATTTGTGCCATCTGGGCGCATAGATTCGATTGTATTGAGCTTTGTATCGACCCAGTATACAGTGTGATCCTGGGAGTAGTCAATTGTAATGCCTGCAGGGTGTCTGATAGCTTCAGTGATTAGAGGTCTGCGTTTTGAACCGTCCATCCAGGATACTTCAATTTTAGGAGCTGAACCAGCGTCAGCCCAGAACATACGGCCCAGCTGAGGATCAACTGCTATTGACGTGGGAATTTCTAAACCTGCACTGATAACTGCTCTTCTATATCTACCATCAGTTTTAGCGACCATTACGCGACCTCGAGGTTTCGAACCAGTACGATCCGTTTCGGTCCAGTAAAGGTTATCAGCAACCCAATCAACGGCAACTGCCGTTGGTTTAGAATTACCCTTCATGTTGAGATCCTGGGCATAGCCAATTTTAGCTTGTCCGTTTTGTGCGTTAGGCATATATGACCTTTTGATTGTTTTATCGTAGCTATCTGCCCAGAATATTATCTGGGATTCGGGATTGTAGTCGATAGCTTCAATTCGTTTTTCTGAGGCAATAATATCGAATTCATCCATTACTTTCAAATCCAAACCTCGAATTTCAGGACCATTTGCAAATATCAAAACTACATCGTCCTGTTCAGCCTTACAAACGCCTGACATTCCATCTGATAACCTAAAGCCAGGTCGGCAAGAACATTCGTACGTTCCATTCATATTAGTGCAAATGTGACTACAGGTGTGGGTTCTCGTTGCACATTCATCTATATCCGTACACCGTTTCCTATTATCTGCAGATATTATGTATCCCGGATAGCAAGCGCAAATATATCCTCCATCTGTGAGGTTCATGCAGTGATGTTCACAACCTCCCCGGTTCAGATCCGAACAAGTGTTGGAGTGGTGACAACCTAACTCATCAGAGCCGTCCCCGCAATCATCCGAAAAGTCGCAGACTTGATTCCTTTCAATGCAGTTTTTATTGGCGCATTGATATTGCATGTAAAGGTCGCATGGTTTCTGTTTACTGGCACATAGGGTCATATTGTTTTCATCTGATCCATCGCCGCAGTTGTCCACACCATCGCAAATTTGATATCGGGCTACACATCGATGATTTGCACATTGGAATCTCCGGAGTGTGTCGCAATTGAAATTGGAGCAAACAGACGGGGCTTCATCTGAATTATCACCACAATCATCAGTACCGTCACATAAATCGGCGGGTGATACGCATAGATTATTTGCACATTGGAATCTTGAATCAGGGCAGTATCTTCCTCCAGGGAATCGAGGTGGACAGTTAACTTCATCGGACATATCTCGACAGTCCCGGTCTCCGTCGCAGCGGAAATAGGCGGCAATGCAATGTCCTGAAGCGCATTGGAATGTTCCATTTTTGCATTCATAACCCTCACAATTAATTTCGTCTGTATTATCGCCGCAATCATCTTCATGGTCGCATCGCCAACGGGATGATATACATTTTCCGTTGGCACAGTGGAATTCCGATTCGGAACATTCACGATATCGTCCTTTGCACAGAGCTTCCATTTCATCGCTGCCATCACCACAATCGTCGGAAAAGTCACACATCCATTGCCTGTAAAGTAGAAAATCCAAATTTAATTATGTTTGAAATGAGAGTGGGTTCAGCAATTTGAATTTGATAGAAATTCAGAGGTTCATGGGCGGAAGGTGAAGGCACAGGTCTCAATCGTTGCCCCGGGTTTGAGTCTCGGTAGCGTCATGGATATCTGTACCTGTCCCGTTGATATAGATACATAGATATAATATATTACCTGCACAGCTTTAAGTGTGACAAAAATGAAGCTGAAGCATAGCTAGTCTCTTTGAAATGGGATGTAGAATAGGGGACATGTTCAGTATTTACAAAATTATGCATTATGCATTTCTGTATGAGACAATTATCTGGGAGGATCTACAAAATTGTTTATTCAATATGAGTCGGTAGAAGTTTACGTCGAAAGCAAGCATTTCGAGACAAAATGGAAAGGGAATACATATTTTGTCATTGAGACGGGTCCACAGTAGCCAAAATTTTGATTTTCATATGGTTGCCATAAATCACTAAGCGAGGCATGGCGCGTCAACTACACGCTGTTGCCATTGGTTTCTGGAACTGCCCCCTTGCTCAGTTTTCCGTAAAGTCTGCATTCTTCAAATAGGACGATCTACTCGCTGTCTACCCTGGGATAATAGGTTCCATTGCATGGCATCGAAATAGAGTTGTCACCCTTTGAGGAAGGAGGAAATGACAAAGCCTTCAATGAAAGGACACAACCTGTTCAGCTGCCTCGTTAACTCGTCTCCAGAGGATCTTGGTAGTTGACAGTTTTGCTTCCACAATCTCATATTTAGAGAAGAATTTAAGTTTCTGATAGACTGAAATTGAAAATGAATATCCTATAAAAGATATTGACTGACTTTAGACCAGGCCATTCTGTTATATATTTACATTAGCGGACTCTGGAAGAAAATATGAGGACATCTAGTTGAGAATAATAGATAATCACTTATTGGATATAAGGAAGATAGATCTGATGATATTAGGGGAAAAGCAAAAGGACACCGATTTGATAACATTTTAGCGAAAAATGCAATGCGATGCAAGTGAAAGACACAGTAAGCTTTTCGTTTTAAAACAAATTGTTCCAGATCGCCATAAGTATTAAATGCATGTCTTCTCCATAGGGTATTGACATAGTTTTTTCAGTCTTATTGTGCTTTAGTTTCATTATCGTCATAATAATCGTTGGCGCAAAAATCCAGTTGGATCAGGGCCTTCAAAAGTGTTAGAGCACTTCATTCAAAACCGTAATAGTACACTACCGGAATACAGTTCTCTATAGGAGGCAATGTGGTCAGCATTGCGTTTGCTCGAGATTATTACCCTGATTTGATTCGGGTACTCATTCACAGCTGAGTCGACTGGTATCTGACGTCAAATCACGATTGAAATCCCACTGCCACCGGCGAGATTTGAACCGCGACCTTCCGTACGACAGCGTTGTGCTCTAACCACTTAGCTATATGTATCGTCACACATACCATAATGCTGTGCAAAGAATCTAAACCCTCATCACCGATGACCGAACCTTACTAACTGTGAACATAAGCATCATTAGCCTCATATTGGACAAATGAAAAACTAACGCATGAGAAATACATAGATACCTCATTTAGCAAGGGCACAGGAACCGCGAGAGTGGCCAATTGATATTTAGTGTCACGGCACTCTTCGATGGACAGCAACGTGTTTTATCTGTATGTTAATGCTGCCGGAAGAATTTGGTAATCGCTATATTTTAAGGATTTGAGCAAGTTAAAGTACCTTCAAGTACCAATTCTATCGTCCGTCCATAGTTGTCCACAGAGTGGGATACTATCTTCGGTAATGCAGAATAATGGACAAGGGTTACGTTGACGATATTGTATTAATCTATAGCAGTAACATAAGGGCAAACACACGGTGGGGACAAGGAAAGCTACAAAATGTTCGATGGCTTCCAGGGAAAAGGGGTGCACCCCGAACCAATGACCAACAAGTACCTATGGGGCAGAAATTCAGGTAGACCGTACCAAACTTGGCAAAACTTCAAAGACTGTGTGTGTTTGTGTATCACTGTGATGATGGGAACATGGAACTCTTCCTGTTAATATACAGATATCGGTAATGAAGGAAATATTCAGAATGTCCAGGGGGAATCCACGAGGTGCAGAACTGCCTAAATCGCAAGAACCTTGGCATTCTTTCTAGGAGGTATTCTGGATTATCGATACTTAAGGATGCTATCCCTGGCAATAAAGTTTCATTTCGATAAGAAATTTGAAAAACGGTGGAGCAATAGAGTGGTATGGCAGAGCGTGGCAATGACCTATCGCTTAAACTGGTAACTAATTACTTCACATCTTGATGGGCTCCTGATACTAGAGGGAGGCGGCGCAGAGGTCTTCAAATCAATGGGTATACATACCAGTTTATTTGTGGTAAAAATATGTCCTAGATCTGCCTATTTTAAACTCTAAAGGGAATATATGCAAATATTGTGGTGCTAACCGAAAATCAGGTGACCATCAAGACAGTTAGCTTAACTAGGTGAACTACACCCTTTCATGAATAGAATAAGTCTGAATACTGTGGGCTCCAGGCCATAAAGGAATGGACGGTAATCACGCATCGCACTGGTCAGGAATGGAGTAGTCCAGAGTGCCCATAGGAAAATGTGAACCAATGCGCTCGTAGGATTGTTTAAACTTCACAAGAAGAGCCCTAACATCATAGTAAGAATACTCAAGAGTCATAGAAGGCTAAATTACACATTGGGGAAGTAAAATATATCTGTAGATTCTGTCACATGTCCAAGAACAGAGTCCGGCACTTGCACAAAGTAGATTAAAATACCTGGGAGAGCACTTAATACCAGACACAAGTCTAAACCACTCAGAAGTAGAAAACATCCTTAAATTCCTGTTGGGTATAAAACTAATACACTATACCATCCAAGAGGCACAGTAGTATTGGCCTTGATAGTAGATTTCACCTAACACCAGCATAAAGTGTCAAGCAGTTGGGCTCCGAAGATCTTACTTACTTTGGTGGTACACTGACCTACCGGAACGAAGAAAGATAAATACGATGACTTAAGGCAGATGTAAGAAGAGAAAACATTTTGACGAGGCTTTTCAAGCAAAAACTACTCTCTGAAAGAACAAAGATGAAAGCATAATCAGCAGTAGTGATGGAGGTCCTACTGCTCGTATTTCCTGAATCTTCCCAGTTTATCAGCAGTGACCCGGGAATTTTCTTTGTATCCACCGCATTCCTAAATTGATCCCCATGGAAGAGCTGGATAATGCTAACAAAATTATTGGCAGCGTGCTACCGGAACTCCTGAAAGGTGGAGTTGGCTGTGTGGTAAAGTATGCTGATTCAACAACTATGGAATGAAGAGAAATTATCCGACCATTGGTGTAAAAATGTCATTTACTCTATCTACAGAAAGAGAGAAGAAAAATAATTTTGGAGAAGAGTAGTCTTCTTTTGGAGAAGAGGAAAAACAACAATGAAAACCTGGTTAGCGGATATAACGCTGCTTTTAGGGCTAGGTATTTCTAGACTTTAAGCATGACAGGTTACGACAAAATTGACTGCTCAGCACCTTACGAAATATGGCTACAATATGGCATTCCATCGAAAATAGTTCAGCTCATAAAATGGCGATAGCTCAAATGCTAACTGTCCCATTTGTCATCCAAACAAGGTTGAGACAAGAAGAGTCTTTGGTCTCTATTTTTTAATTGAGCAGCAGCAGAAAATTGCCAATTGACACCAGCCGCTCTACAATTTAAGTTCGACCAGGTACCATACTTTGACGATAATAACGTCTTGTCCTGATCTTTTCTCGATGCAAAAGGGACGTTGGTAGTAATTCAATTATGTAGGGTAAATTTACTCAAAATTAAAGTTATGATGCAAGCCACTTAAGGGGTAAGGGTAAGGGTAGCCACTTAAGCACAATATTACTATTGATGAATAAAATTTTGAAAATATAGACCTAGAAAGTATTATGAGCTACTAAAGGACACAAATGTCGAAATAAAGACAAGAATCCAGCTGGCGAATAAAACTTATTGCTCGGTTCTATCCATTCTAAAATCAAAATGCTTACACAGGAAGACCAAGTTGAAACTTCGCCAAATTTTTTTCCCAAGCTCAGATAAAGGAGGAGTGTTTGAGGCAGCGTGAGGATAGTCAGTAATGCAAAAAATGCTGAGATCAGGAAAATAGATAAATAAAGTATAGCTCGAGTTACTCTATTACGCTAAATTCTACCTGAATTCTCTTGCTGACAGGTCCCGCGACAGGTTGACCAAGAAAGTGCATTCTACGACCTTAAAAGCAAAGATCGTTTTGAATTCAAAGAATAGGAAGATCAAGCTCCGCATGTACTAAATGATTATTAGACTTATACTATGTTATGGCAGCAAAGCATGGACTTTTACTCAAGTATTCATGAAAATATTGAATGCCTTTGACAGGTAGGTATTATGCAGAATTTGAAAAGCAGTTTGAATGGGAGATGAGTGGCGTAATAATGTGTTGAGCGAAATTTATGGAGAGCCAGAAGTTTTCACCACAATACGACTGCAAAGACTTTTTTTGGGCTCGTCATCTACAGCGTATCAACGACCGCAAAATATCCAAAAGGGTATTCAAACGATAAATTGATGGAAGGAAACCAATCGGAAAATCAAGGAAAAATAGGAAGATCCTTCCTATGTCACCGTTGAAACGTAATTACGGATAAGAAATTGGATTTCGTGGTCACTGAACCGAGACTCTCCGGTAGCAAATGTAGAGAAAAGCGAAGGTTTGAAGCAGGCGGTAGCGTTGGATAGAACAAGAAGAATTGTGAGACAAATCTCTATAAAAGTGCTGAAAGCCATTATCCTCCTATGAGAAGACAGAATGGAAACATCTGGATTGCGGGTTCTCTCGGGTCTCATAAGAGGGGAATTATCGCGATTACCTTTTGAGTATGCGCTTCAACTCCAGGTTGATTCAAGAAAGGGGCTATCAAGAAAGCTCTACTCCACAGGGTAACCTGGGTTTCCGTTTTTCCGGAACAGTTTTCCGAACGGGATCATTCAATTTTCCAAGGCCCCATGAGAATTGGCCCACATAATTCAGTTTTCTAATACGCACACAACTAGGAATGCATTTGTTTGTGTAGTACTTTTCAGTATCTAAGAGGATTCACTCTAATGTGATGCTGATATGAATGAAGTGCTCTAACACACTTCAAGGCCCTGATCCAATATGGATTGTTGCGCCAACGATTATTATTATTATGATATTCTAAGATGTTCCCGGCTGCAGTTAATTCATCCATAAAATGGAATAATTCTGACCCGCTAAAACGTTCCTTTCTGTTTTTTGTTTTGGGATATGTGGTATTCTAAGCCCACATCAACTTGATGTCAGGCCGGACCATATGGAGGGAAGGTTCCTCTCACTTCATTTGGTTCGTAGACCCCTTGTTTTAGGCTTAGCACCTGTATGCTTAGGTGGTTAGGGTTAGGTTCGTTTTCATCCGAAGAATTTGTTCATCCTCCACTTCCATCATCATTGCCAACATTTGGGGGGTTCCACCTGTCAGTGCAACTGAAGTCGAGGAGGTAATAGAACGGATGAAATCGGGGAAAGCAACAGACAATATCGCATCTGAGCTCTGGAAAGCGAAAAGCTGGGACCCAACACTGTGGCTCAGTGAATTCTTTAATCGGGTTATTGAGGAAGGTAGAATAGCATCTGACTGGCAAGAAAGTACCACAGTTCCAATATGGAAAAAGAAAGGTAGTCCAGCAGAAAGTTCAAATCACTGTCTGATCCAGTTATGGTATTTTCCCATGTCATCAAGATTTTTGAACGCATTCTTTATAACTGTATTCGCGAAATCGTAGAAATAACCGTGAATTAAGCCGGATTTGTCAAAAACTGCGGAACTAGTGACGCAATACACGCTGCGCGGTTACTCATGGAGAAACACCGTGCGAAGCATCGCCCTCTTTACGTTGCTTTCTGGTTCTAGAGAAAGCGTTTGACTGTGCGCCACACGAATTGATCTACGTTATGAAATCGCTTCACGCATCCACAACTGGTGTTCTTTGTGACCGACGTATCAATGAACGTCTTAAATCTAGAATTTATCAGAATGGCGTCCGTCCGGTCGCTCTCTATGGTTCTCAGTGTTGGGCGACTATAAAAGACAATGAACGGCGTCTTGCGGTATTAGGGGGGGGGGGGGGGGGGGGAGATGTTGCGTTGGACTAGTAACGTGATACTTTTTGATCGCATTCGAAATGAGGATATCCGCGATCGATATGGAGTTGCACCGATCGTGGAAAAATTGTGAGAGAGGTGTCTTCGATGGTATGATCAGTTTATTCGCGCTAACGAGAATTCACATGGCCAGATTGGTCTAAACATCGACGTGGATGGTAAGTAACCAAAAGCCCGGCCGAAACAACGGTGGCTTGACACGCTGGATGGGGATTTAAGAGCGTCGCGATTGCATCCAGATCAGGCATTTGATAGAATCAAATGGCGAAACCGATCACGACGAGCCGACCCCGCTTGTGAACGAGACAAAATCTGAAGAAAAAGTAGAAGTAGAAGAAGCTTGTATTCATTATTAGTTTTTGACAGCTGTGACGCCTGAAGCAGATGCAGGTGAAGTTTTTCGTTGTTTTCCAGGTCTTCCCGTGCACGCTTGAATGTGTAGCCTATCTCCACTTCAATTGGCTCTCTTTTTGTGTCACCAGATTTTCGATTGTTTTTTAACTGAATCCGTTCACCTTCCCGGTGTTGAGGAAGTACTCCATTTTCTTGTCGAAATTTGCCTTACTTAGCAGGATCATGTACATTCGGTGAATCATTGAGGATGGGTTATCATATAAACACGTGGGGCAGAACAGTAGAGGAGCAATTCAAGCTTCTTTGGAAGACCTGGAGGGAGCTTAAGAGGTTTTCAGTGAACCGACCGCGGTAGTTTGTAGGCGCTATGCACCGTTTAGGGGACTATATATAAGTAGCAGCTTTCAGCGAGGTCTATGGACTTAAGTACGAGTGGCAGTGAGGATTATCCGACATTTTACTACAATTAATGTTTTCTTAAGCTTTGAGGTTTTAAGGCATGGTTGCGTTCGTTCCGCACTGACAAGGGCGTCAATGGTAAAGAATCCGGCTTAAAATAGCTCAAAAAATAAACTTTTCAGAACATAGGTTCGGATAATCTTTAGTGGAACCCCGGTTATTTGTAACGAGAATTAAACTCGTTTTCTAATTTGTTTATTCTCATGCACCACTCAAGGTGCAATCAATAACCCGCCTAATATAATTATATATATCCTAACTCGTTTTTCCGATTGTTTTCAGCAAGTAAAGTACCAGCTCAAAAGTAATGATAATTTTAGTTCACTCACCGGTTATTTACAATATCCATGAGATAACTATAAGCATCATTTGCCACCAGAGAGCATACCATAAATCTATCTATTGGGAACAAAAATCAATTTGGAATATACATTTTACTTACTTTGGTATGCATCTGTTGTTGGCGCACTTGAAATCGGTATCTGACGAGCATTGTGGACAATTTTCTGGCAATTCATCACTATTATCGCGACAATCATCTTTTCCATCACAGAATAACCATTTTGGTATGCACCTATAATTAGATTGACCTGGGCAACGTTGCCACCCTGTTGTACAATTCCTCTGTCGGCACATGTAGGCGGGTTCATCGGAGTCATCACCACAGTCGTTGTCGAAATCACACATCCATAATTGTGGGATACATCGACCATTTTTGCAGCTGAATTCGGTTTCCGGGTCGCAGGCTCGTTTATCTGAATCGGCAAAAATAACACATTAATTGATGACTGGTCAATTAGAATATCATATTGGAATGCAGAACGTCAGTGCGAAGGGAAGTCATGTTTTTGGGGCTACACCGCAGACAGTTTTGAATTAATAACCGATTATTATTTCGAAACATAAATGCACTTTGTATGTTGGATTTTGATCGAAATGGGAGACGGATTGTGTTGAAACCAGGCATTCGCTCAATCATGGCTCAGTGAGCAGGGAATTTCCAGTCGACTTATGACAATTTATAAATATTGATTTTGGAATGGTTGAGTTTATCAGACAGTTGCACATTAACCCCATACTGTGCTCGAAATTAAGCTTTTAATATGATATTATCGCTAAGCCTTTTACCATCAATACTACTACTAGCTGTGTATGGATATCAACATGAATTCAATTCCAAATGGTTGAAAATACTTACGACATACAGCCGGGTCTTCATCACTGCCATCCTTACAGTCAGCATCTCCATCACATCTCCAACTATCCAAAATACACCTACCACTTGACCTACACTTGAAGTCTGATTCAGGACATGGTAGGTCGCAGTTCTGTTCGTCACTTCCATCTCCGCAGTCATCGGTTCCATCGCAAATAGTGGCTGATGGCGTACAGTTGGTGTTTCCGCATTGGAATGTTCCTGCCCGACAATGTCTTGCCGGACATGTTGCTGGTTCATCAGATCCATCACGACAGTCCTTTTCACCATCACATTTCCAGAACCAAGGAATACATTTCTCATCATCACCACCGCATCTATGTTGACCTGCTGTGCAGTTGGCAATGCAAGTCTTGGTATCACGGGCCAAGTAGTATTGGTTTGGACAAGCACATTTGTAGCTTGGAGCACCTTCTTCAATATAACCTTCAATATTTAGATATGTGGATTCTGGCGGAGGTGACAGCAAGCAAAGGTGTGAGCATCCTCCATTGTTATCACCACAAGGATTGTTATAGGGTACTTGTCGGAGTGGGTGGTTGATATGTATGTCGTATGGACGATGGGTGGTATTTCTGATTACCTGATAGTCTTGTCCAGTGAATTTGTTCGCTCGCATTATTCCTTTGATATTCCAGTCAGTCCAGTAAAGATAATCGTCGAACAGAGTTAGCGCGAAAACATGAGGGACTTTCGTGCCTGATAGGACAATATGTCGATGATGCCCTTCAAGATCAGCAAATGCAATGTAATCCAAGTGAGCATCGGCCCAATATATACGGTCAGTGAAATAGTCTATGGTCAAAGCGTTAGGCCAGGCGATGTCATCTTTCCAAGTCAGAATTCGAGTGAAATTGGATCCGTCCATGCCCATTTTGGCAATGTAGGCTTGTAAATGCCACGATGTGAAGTATAAGTAACCAATACCTGGATGGACCACAATTGCTCGGGGATCGATTACGCCACTACGGAGAGTTTTACGTTTGGTGCCGTCTAATTCAGATACGTCCAAGTTCTTCGAGTGCCTATCAAGCCAGTAAAGTTTTCGTCCTACCCAATCAATGGCGATTCCTTCTAAACCGTGCGAATCATGACGGATAACGGGCTCCCTTTCTGGTTTTTCCAGACCGGTACCATATTTAGAACGATAGATGGTTTTAGCGGTGACATCGCAGAAATACATGTAATTTTCCTTGCTATCGAAATCGAGTGCTACAACGTTCATTAAATCTTGGTGCATAACGTTATAGACTCGGCCATCTACGGACATGTTTCGGACGTAGTATTTATTGGTGAATACCAGCCAAGGATCCGTCTTGTCTTTTCGTTTGCAAGTATGTTCGTCATTTTGACGTTCATAATAGCGTTCATCGCATTTACAGTAGAAGCTTCCAGGTGTATTCGAGCAATGTTGAGAGCAAACACCGGGCGTTTCAATGCATTCATCAATATCGGCGCAGGCCTTTCCATCTGGTAACAGCCTGGAAAAATAGACACTCGGTTGAGCATCAATCACGAAAACTAATTTAGGATATACTTACTTGTAACCTACATTACAATCGCAATAGTAACTTGTCAGAGTATCTACACATTTATGGCCGCATTGATGTATCTCAACCTTGGCACATTCGTCGACATTGCAATGCAATGGTTCATCGGAATCATCTGAACAATCAGAAACTTTGTTGCAAACAAGATGGTAGTCAATACAATTTCCATTGGTGCATTGGAATTGTCCGGCTGGGCAGGTAACGTTCTCCTTTTTACAATCTACTTCGTCCGAATGATCACCGCAATCGTCCTCGCCATCGCATCTATATGTGTTCCTAATGCATTTGAAGTTCTGGCACGTAAATTCTTCTGGAGAGCAAGTCTTGTATTTGGCGTTACAGAATTTTCCTTCATCCGTGCCATCTCCGCAATCGTTGTCATGATCGCATGTCCATCCCTGGAGGATTAAAAGGGAAAGTTGAATTGAAGGAAATGTTGATAAGGATGAACTAATATTAATGTGCCTGTATGCAGGCAAAAGGAGGGACACAAAATTTAATCGTATTAGTGTTGTCTTCTTTCGGTACTTGCTTTCTCGGAAAAATGAACTCCAAAGCGAGTATCCAGAAAACTAGCAGCAAAAGCTGGATGATTTCCTTTTAGTTTAAGATGGAAGGAAGATAAGCTCCCATTTTAGTATTGTTTAAAACCACAGACTCGGAAAATCCAAATTTATCGAAGGAACAGCAGTTTGGAGGGAATTTCCCAAAGGATTAGTGTTAGTGTTAGTGTTTCCTGATTACTTCACTATAGAGCATAGGGCATTCACACAGTGTCCGTTTTCAATGAGACTATGTTTTAGTTTCATTATCACCTCATTTAATGCTGTGTCAGTGATAAGTCTACACAAGCGGAACGCACAAAAACGAAGACAAACATCGATTACGACCGAGATAAAATGATCGAGGGGCTGATTCTCAATAATCTCGATCGCCGCGCGCGTCAGACTTCGGATTAATGTTAAAAACAAATTGGGAGGAGAAGGATTTAGGAGATTCATTTATTGAAATTAGTTTTAAAATAGAACCCACAAACAATAGAAGCCAAGCGGATAAAATTAGTCCGCCACCATCTGGTGCCACACTGGATAATGTTAATGGCGATAGTAGGGGGTGTAAGACCAACCTATATTTTCATCTGATATTACCCTTCTTCTTTTTCTTTAGCCGTTGATTCGTTCAGATGCGGGGTTTGCTCGATTCCTGAGATTACCCTATTGCCACGAAACTAGGAATAGACCCTCGGGCATTGGCAATGAACTTTGGAACATTTTAGTGGGTCATAGAGCGGTTGCTGCTACTATGGGAATCTTCTCCTGTTTCGACATTTCATTTCATTTCATATTTAAATTGAGATGCTCCTATTTCTGAGTTGAGTTCTAAGTGAAACAAATGCGAAGGGGAGAGGGGTAACCAGAACAAATCTCTATGGTGCAGGTGAGATTTGACGCTGCAACAACTTAGCGCTCTAATTACTAAGTCAGGCACTCAAAATATTAGCGTAAAATCAAATGAGACCTTCGATGTAAATACGCAGGTACCTGAGGATTAGAGAAGTTTCACCTTAGTTCGTCATTAATTTTCTCTTTTTAGAAGTAACACCTGAGTAAAATAATATTTGACTTATTCTCAGGTATAAGAAAAGGGATCGATTCAATCCAGGGGAATTTTTTTTTACATAAGTTCCTTATAAGTTCGTACAATTCTCGCAGCGACGCTTCCATCCCTTCAACCTGTCCAAGTAGCACTTGACGCCATTTCTGCCAAATAGTTATTTATGAAGATAATAACCTCATTATTTGAAAAAAGGTCCTTGCCTTCTTGGCGAAATTTTGAATCAAAGAAACGTTAAAAGTTGGTTGGGGTTAGATAGTGAGCGGAGTGGGCAGACGATTCAAGTCATAATTCGTGGAATTTTATCATGGAAACCGTTGTTATTTGGATGGAACATTTCATTTCTGTGAAAGTGACTGTTTTCCGCAATTTCTGTCGCTAAGTTAGTCATAACACGGAGCACGATATTGGAAAGTTTGGTGCAAATCCAACTGCGAAAGTATTTTTGTTTTGTAGTTGATGAGTTTTGATTTTCGACTTATTTATCTAATTGTAAACTAGATTATAGATAAAGCCACAAAAGCGCTTATGGTGTGGTTAATCTTAATATTGGAGATATGAAATGAATGAATGGTTTTAATAGTTCTGGGGATGCTTGAAGCTAACGCAGATACGTAAATGCTCGCTTCGTACGCAGTCGTCAGATAATAGGAAAGGATAATTTCACTCAAAAATTTGCGGGTCCTTTAATTTCTCCAATTTTCTCATCTATCCTTAGGGACTCAAAATATTATGAGTCTAAAAATATGGTATATCACCATTGAATTAAAAATGTTTAGATTGAGTGCAACTCGGGACGGCGACGAATAACTTCAGACGTACCGCTAAAATATGCAAAAGCAAAATCTATCTATATTTTCAAATGAATGAAGTGTTCAATAGCGGACGATTATAAAATGTGTCACAGATATCTCTCGATGAGGTGAAAGGCTCTTTCAATTTGAAGTCAAAGGTTGTTCTCTTCCAATTTGATTAGAAAGGTTCTGCCAATTTGGGTCAATTTTAAAAGAGTGGAGGACTAAACAGGGCGCGTCAATATTTTTTACTTTTATTCATGAGGACCGTAAGTGTAAATATCAAGTAGAACATAGGGTTTCAGGCGAACTACCGAAGTGTATGCTTTGCACACTGCTAAAACAGAAATAAAGCGACAAATTTAACGCAGGGGGGTTGGAGTTAAATACCGTATTAGACGAGTCTTTTTAATAATTGGGGGTGCTCTGGGCCGATCCCTAGTGGGTCGCTCATAATGCGGGAGCTTGAAATGCCCGAGCTAGTAGAGTTTTTCAAAGAAGAGTGAACCGCGAATGACTGGTACACATTAGGGTAGTCATATCTCTGGAGCCGTTGATACTTCTCTGCCGACGTTAATGGGCTGGTGTGATCCTGGCTGTAGCAAGGTGGTAGTGATAACGTGTATCAACAGCTAGTCCTTTCTTCCGATCAGCTAAACTTAGGTCAGACTATAGGGACTCGACGGTACATCCGTTCCTACAAAATAGACAAACCTAAACATAGGACATTTTAGGGACGTAGGTAGAGCCGCAATATGAAACCGGCCGCCACCCGCAGCGTCCAGTAGGAAGGTATTAATGGCTGAACCATCCAGCGAGACTCTAAGATGCGCAAGGACAAATGCAAAAGAAGTCCCGTAAAGTGGTACAGTGGAATCCCGATAATTCTTATCCCGATAGTTCGCATTCCCCCCCATTTGTATAAATTTGCCCTTTATTTTGCAATTCCGACAATTCGTACCGAATCGACAATCCCTTGACATTATGAATTATCGGGATTCTACTGTATAACTACGGGTGCCAGCAACTTTATAGTGTTTCTCTTCCGGAAATAAACCCGAGGGAGATCAACGGAACTGCTACCTTTCTTCAGAAGTATATTAGTAAAGATATGAAAAACGGGTTGATGGAACTGGAGGAGTTATTGGACCGCATTTAATTTTACGCGTAAAAGACGCGCCAAAACTAGAAACAGTCGTAATCCTCGTTGAGAGCACCGTAAGCACCAAATGGATAGCATATAGCTCGATGCTGAGTGAACTGGGGAAAAAGCCAAAAAAGCAAGACGGGGGAGTTTTCGTCCAAGTAGTCCCTTGGCCGCAAGGATTAGAAACAAATTGATTTTGACGCCGCTAGAAAACTGTCTATCTAAAGTCAATGTGGATACGAATAGCGGAGTCACAAAAGCGAAGCAAAGAAACAAAATGGGACTAATCTGCCAGCTCTACTCATAAGACCGACGGCGGGTAACACGTTTGTGCACCTCATTGGAGATCAAACTCGAAGATAGTGAAGCAAACGTGTCTTCAATATGAAAGCCTTTGCTCTCTAGTTTGAAATATCACGTGCTTCCTGGAAATTTGAAATGTTTCTTACAGAAAAGACCAAAGTGGAAGAAGTAAACAAGCGTGAGTAGCAGGAGGTTACCAATACCCGAACAGGCACAAGCTCCGTGAATTCTTAAGACGAAAAAGTAATTGTAGTGAAAGTTGCCGAATAATATTTGGGCAGACTTTTCAGCAACGGAAAAATTAGAAGTGGTCGGGTAATATGTAGTATAGGGTAGGATATGAGTAGCCTTCACAAAGTGTGACAGGTGTTTGGACCATAGGCACACCTGGCAGTATGCCAGGTATGTAGGTCACTAAGTGGAGACTTGCATCAAAAAAGAAGGTGGCGTTCTTTGTAGGGATCGCTGCACATACTGCGAATGTCCAGTCTTCAGGGCGGAAGTGGAAATGACTAGGAAGCGGCCTAAGATGATTCGGAGTGCAATCGCTCATCAGTTGCTAGGGTAGTTTGCTGCAGAAATAAAAGCTGACCTAGCGAACCGCATTCTCAGGAAATGTTTAATTAGCTCTCCTCTACAGAGTGGCGTGTTTCCGATGAGGTGAATGGAGAGCGCCTTGAGCAATTATTATAACGAGGAGCTTGCATATGCTTATAGTACTGCCTCAGAGAGTGACCTGCGTCGCACATCTTGCTAAAGAACGCGAGACTGTCTATAAGGGCAAGAGAGAGGACCCAAGAAAGGTGACTGTTCGTGACGAATGGCAATATACTCTCCATTACTGGTAATCCTATTGGAGGTATAGATGGACTGCGCCGTTCATCGGAAACTTAGCTCCATGTTTAAACTAAAAAATATTTTAGGATTGATTATTTCCTCACCCTAGCTTTTTAGTGGGCAAGTGTGTGGAAGGTGGGATGAGATTAGCCATTGACTATCGTGGAGAATGTTGAATTAGGGCGGCATAAGGCAAGGTTTTTTCCACTAATAATTTTTTTTACTCCTCTCTGATCCCGTTGGTTGGAAGGCTAGGGGGCTAAAGTAATATGCAAGACGGTCCAGGTTAGTTCTTTGAGTACGAGCAAGTGTGCATTTGCTAGTTTGATGGCTTACAGTTGCAAGATCCTAGCACTCAGTGCATTAATAAATTCGCCACCATACCCAAAATAACATTAGAAATCGTGTATTCCTTATTTATAAGGGTGGCGGTTTTCCGTATGTATTTTCTGCGCAATCATAAATACAATGTCTCCCAACATAGCTAACACTTGTTGGCTTGTAGATAAAGACAAGAGGCGTGTCTTAATGTGCATTGTTGGAGTTGCACAGCACGAACTGGAATAGATAGTTTATTCAAAGAAGGGCTATCTAGCCTGAGTCTTGTATATTAATTTTGGAGAAGAGGCCTAGAGTAAAGTGGAGCACATTGTACAAACCACTTATGGGGACGTATAATAATTAATTATGGTTTTTAATTCCTACTAAGTGTTTTCTTATAGTTACGCCTGTTGCTGCGGTCTCAACATTTTCAGATATAAAGAATTAGGTAATCCTCGGCTAGGTAGTAAAAGCCATGTTCAGCTTTGTGACATTTCGCAATGGTTCACAGAACAACTAGGCACGATATTTCTTAAAAATTAAGGCAAAACCAAAAGATATCAGGCTTTGTTCAAGTGAAGACTTGATCGGAGATTTTGTATGCCATGTTCAGTTCTTCTACAACCGTTTAATGAGCATATTGTATGAAGTATAGAGATCACTCACGTATTTCTAATGACAAACTGATTGGAAAATTGTTTATCAAATTTTTCCTGATGGGAAATGTGAAAGCAAAGTGTTCAGGTTGAGCTCATAATTGAAGGAATTTTGACGAAATTTCGTGGAGATTCTCACCTTGGTTTGATGTCACTAGCTCAGAAATATAGGATGAAATCTCGTAAGTCAATTTAAAGAAGTTTGAAGGGGGGACATACTCTTTTTACTTCACGAAATTTTTGAAAAATAATTTGTCCGTCATGAAACGCCGAGTTTCATTCTTGATATCCTATGCTTAAAAGCTAAAGTCACCGGGTTGTCTAACACCCGTGATCTATACGATAACTCAACTGGACTTGATAACCAATCAGGATGATCAATATAAATTTCAAATTCGTTAGTAATCATCATAATTTTGTTTATGGGCTATCAACACTTGAATAGGAAATATGTATATTCTACAAGCTTGATTAATTAAATGAAATGTCCCTGATGTGGCTATCACAGCATGAAAACTTTGTTGTTAATAACGAGACTGAGAGAGAACCCTGAGAGATAACCTGGCTCTAATGGAACCAGGGAAGGCTTCCGGCGTGAAACCATCTGCTGTTAAATCTGCTCTGAAGAGTAATGATACACATACCCAAATGGAGAAATCTGGCGGGCGAAAGGATTTGTTAGAGAATCTTAGGTCACTAGAGTAGCGTTTCTTTGTTCCTTAAAAATAGGGGTACGAAGAGCCTATTAAGGCCTTTAGCGATTCACTGTTCTAACCCATTAACCCATCACCTGGTGAACATGGACCTATTTAGATTCACTAAAATAAGCGATTGTTGACAGGAAGTGTCCTCAATAGTTGTTTCAAGGGATAGTGGACCTATTATATGGATGACTCAGTACTTCGAGTCACGGTTGACCTAGCCTAGATTGTACGATCGCCTATTAGAGAATAATTGTGTGTAAACCCTAAGACGGAATAAAAGCGTTATCTACAATGACTCCATCAGTATCATTTGGGAAGTATCACAACATTAGGCAATCTGTTATTACTTCTAAGTTCTCAGAGCTTTGCTAGCAAAAACTAACACGAGGTGACATTTTTGAATAGCAATAACTCTGAAAATGGAAGTAATCGTGCGGGAAATCCTCTCTATAACTAGAGCGTTTTTTCCTAGAAATGAATTTAGTAAGGAAATTTTTAGCACATTTGCAATTTACGTAGAGCAACCATACCAAATCAACCGGTTTCGACCAGTCTGATTAATGCATGATCATGATTGCGTAATGACCGACATATATTTTTCTATATATTGGTTTAGTTAATGGTTGGACAACCGTTTATATCAGTAATTTAAAGTACTCACTTTATTAATGCATCGTCCGTTGTCGCATGTGAACATATCCTCGCCACACGGTTGGGGTGTTGGGCAATTATGCAGAGTTGTATTTTCATCAGCACCATCAACACAGTCTGGATCGCCGTCGCATATCCATTTCTTTGGTATACATTGTGCACGTCCCCAAGCCTTATTTTCGACACAAGTAAACTCAGTTTCCTCATCACATTTTCGATCATCTAAATAGGGTTTACTGTTTATCTTGGGTTCTAGTACCTAAATTGGATAATACTTACTGCATTGGTGTCGACTGTCTTCGTCACTGTTATCCAAACAATCATTATCACCATCGCATATGTAAATCCTTGGTATACAATTGCCATTGTCGCATGTAAACAGATCTCCAAAGCATGTACGTCCTTCCGATTTACAATATTCTGGTGGCTCATCAGCTCCATCTCCGCAATCATCATCACCATCGCAATACCATGTTGCTGGAATGCATCTGTGATTTGGACATCTGAAGCTATTTTGTGGACATGTTCTTTGGCCGCAGTGTAGAGGGTTTTCATCTGAGTTATCGCCGCAATCATTGTCACCATCGCAGAGCCAATAAGGTTCGACACAAATGTTGGTCTTTTCGCACTTCAGATGGTTTGGTGGGCAAGTCGTGTTAGTTGGACAACGTTCGTGGGTTTCGTCTGAGGTAACATTATCTTTGCAGTCATTGACTCCATTGCAAACCTGTGACATTGGAATACACCTTCCATTGGCACATGTAAACTCTCCATCAACGCAGGGTGGATATGTGCAATCGATTTCATCAGATCCGTCCTTGCAGTCGTTTTCGTGGTCACATTTCCATGTTTTGAATATACAGCGGCCGTTGTTACATCTGAACTCATTGGGCGAGCAGGAATGGAAGGAACAGTAATTAACATCTTCATCAGAATTATCTCCACAATCGTCATCTCCATCGCAAGCCCACATCCTTGATATACATTTGCCGTTCTGGCAATAGAATTTGCTGGCTTCGCAGGTGTTATTTCTAGGAGCACACATTCGTCCTTCGTTGACAACCTTAGAGTTGGGATCACACTTGCATTCGGCCTTTCCATTAGGAGCAGGGTGACAGCTCTGAGCACAACCTCCATTGTTCTGTAGACATGGGTTGACACTACATTTTTGCCGATCAAGGCTGTATACTCGTATGTCACGCGGAGAATCTTCTAATCGTTTCACCATTTCAATCATGTTAGCACCAGTATGTTTCTCAGCACGGTATACACCTCGCAATTGCAGATCTGTCCAGTAAATATAGTTTCGGAACACAGTTATAGCGAATGGATAGATGGTTGCAGCAATTAAAGTTTCACGTCCTTTGCCATCGAGCTGGGAACGCTCAATCTTTTCTCTGACAGCATCTGTCCAGTATAGCATTCGTTCATCATAATCGATAGCGAGACCACTAGGTTGGGACAAGTCTTTATCAATTATTGCTTTCTTTAGTGAACCTGCCATTGTTGTTTTGAAGATTTTGCCAGAAGTTCCAAAACGTCCCCAATCAGTAAAGTAGAGAGTTCCGTTGCAAGGATCTAGAACAATAGCTCTTGGTCGTTCAACTCTCGCAATCATTACTTGTTCTGTTCCATCTAGATTCATAGCGAATATGGAGCTATTAGAGCTGTCGGTCCAATAAATCTTATTTTGAGTCCAATCATAGGCTATTCCCTCAGGATTGATGCCACGATTAAGAACTACGTTCACATCATTCATTGAAGGGTTGTTTGCTGATGTCCATGCAATTTTCGCCCATGGACGGATTTGAGTGAAGAAAAGTTTATTGTCCATGAAATCGAAGTCTAAGCCTACAACGTTTGTGAGATTCACGACTGGGTGGAATGGAACCTGTGTTGATCTTGGATCTAAGTTTACTGCCCGAATTTCGGTTCGAGTTGAGAATACCAGATATTCGTTGACAGTTTCACATTTTCGTCCATCTGCAGCAAGTTTGCCAGTGGCACAGTCGCATTTAAAGTTCAATACGGATGGTTTGTTAGGTGCGTCAGGTGGAAAACTGAAGCACAATTGGTCACAACCACCATTTCCGAGTTTTGCACAAGGATTCGATGAAGAAGAGGCAGACGATTCTAATGGTTGGTTATTAATGTCGTATATGGCAATGTCTCGCAATTTTTGTAGATTTGTTCGGAATTTCTCAGGTTGTGTAGTATTACCTGGTAGTTTAGAAGCTTTAAAGACGGTCATAAGATTTCTGTCAACCCAATATAAATCGCCTAAGTAAACTGCAATTCCCATTGGATTCGGAAGGTTTCTTCGTATGACCTGTCGATTGCCACCTGTGTAGGATATTTTTTGAATCATATCCAATTTTGAATCAACCCAGAATACGTCATGAGTCAACATATCGATGGTTAAGTCGCGTGGATTTGAAATGCCCGAGGTAACTACTGGTGTCCAGTTCGAACCGTCCAGATAGGCTTTTCCTATTTTAGGATATTGACCATAGTCAATCCAGTAAAGGAGTCTTTTAATAGGGTTGACAGCTAATTCTCTGGGTGCATCGCTTGTAGTTTTGACCAAGATCTTTCGGTTATTTCCATCGAGCCAGCAAACTTCAATATAATTTTCATGTGGGAATACATTTGTGAAGTATACATTTCCGGCCACCCAATCGATAGTGAGTCCTCGTATACCATTGCTTCCAATTCCATCTTTAACAATATGCTCGATCTCGGTGCCATTTGGTCGTATCCTGAAGATGCCGTTCCATTGTCCTCGGTTATATTCGGCCCAATAAATCCATTGCTCTCTGTAAGCAACATCAACATGAAGAATATGATGTCCTTGTCCGGCGATTGGGACCATTGCTTCAGAGCTATCGGCCAGAGTGTATCCTCGAGCGACGTCCAATTGTGAGACGACAACAAATGTTTTGTGTGGAGTGCAGCTAATATCATTTTCTTTTTTGTAACCAGTTCCACATGCACAAATACGTGATGCTCCATCATTAGGAATGCAAATGTGTTCGCAGGCTCCATTGTCGCGTAGACAAGGATGCTGTTGCATTGAACGTTTCTTGAATATGGTCATACTTTTCAGGTCCGGTTCATTGTCGATGATTGTTTTTGGATTATCGCCTCTGGGAAGGTCGACCCGAACTATCTTTTCAAAAACTGGATCAAGATAATAAAGGCGGGAATCTAGGATTCCTAAAGATTTAGGTCGAGCAATATCGTTTTGTTCAGAGAGAAGCATTCTGAATCCTTCGCCGTTATAATCTATGATGCAGACAGTGGGAGGGTGCTGAGTACTGTAGTAGATAAGTTTTTTGTCGATATCTACAGTGATACTTTCTGGCCTATCAATGTCTTCCTTCAGGATCATAGCATTATGTCCAGCCATATTTACACGACCTATTTTTGTTGGCACGCCAAAACCGCCATCGTCGATCCAGAAGAGTTTTCCATCAGTTGGATCTAGAGCTATAGCCTTAGGTTTGGAGACTGAAGTTTTGTTTCCATCATTTGCAAGGATAACAGTACGATACTTGACTTTTCCATCTACACGGACTACTTCAATATTACTAGCAATGCGGTTTCCAATGAATAAGTTTCTGCCAAGCCAATCGAAAGCAATGATGTATGGTGCACCTACCAAGCCAGTGTCTGCTCCGAGGAACTGAGTTTTATTTCCTCCTCCATACGGGGTTGAGTAAATAGTGCAGTTTTCGTCATCATCCTCGCGGCCTTGCACCCAATATAACATTTCTCCCTTTCGATCGTATTCGATGGAAGCACTGCTTTCAATTCCAATGACTGGAGTTAAAGCTCCAGCCCTTCCATCAAGTCCATTCAATGGGACGTCGACAATTTGATTTCCTTTAACAACCATTAAATATGCATTTTCCTCTTCAGTGCATCGGCCGTCAGCCAATAGGCGGTAACCTGGTTTGCATTTGCAGGACCAACCTTCCTTTGTACTAGGACTCAATAAACAAAGATGTTGGCATACTGCTTTATTGCAAGGATTTTCATATAAAGGTTGCAGTGATGGGTGGTGTACGTGAATAGAGAGGGGTTGACTAATCAGGTGGGATACGACGGTCTGATTTTCACCTCGGAATTTTTGAGCAGATAGCACGCGATTTAGTTGACGATCTGTCCAGTACAATGTATCCTCGAATAGCGACAGCGAATGTGGATGAAGAAGATAGTGACTACCAGCTAACACCTGTTGCCTTCCAGTGCCGTTGTAATAACAGAAATCGATGAAGTCTAGTTTTGAATCGGCGAAATAAACCCGTTTTGTTGCAATATCCAACGTCAAACCGTTCGGCCAGTATATTTTGGTATTTATGATTGTCTGTCGCATGGTTCCATCCATTCCAATTCTTTCAATTCGTGGGTTTTCTCCCCAATCTGTCCAGAAAATGAATTTTGCATCGGGACTAGGGTCCAAGCACATACCACGTGGTTGTGTTATATTTTCGCGAACTAGAACCATTCGATTAGATCCATTCTCATTGCAGACTTCGATAGTGTTGAGTTTACTGTCCAACCAATAGAGGTTCTTTCCAATCCAATCATAAGCTAGTCCTTCAACTAGGTCCAAACCAGTTGTAATAATTTCCTGTGGCTCCATACCACGATCCAGTCGTGAAATCTTCTTCAATTTCATGTCACTCCAGAAAATGGTTCCTGTATGCATGTTGGAGGCAGTTGCAACCACATTTTCGACAATGATTGGAACTCTTTCAAGTCCTTGCTCTTTAAGGTCAGCAACAAGTATTGAATGTCTGTTGGAGATGATGAGAAAAGCGGATGAATGATTGACCGCCTTACAACTGTGCTTGTTAGGTTCTAGGACGTAGCCATCAGTGCATGAGCAGAAGTAAGATCCTTTTGTATTTGTGCAAGTCTGGGAGCATAATCCAGGGGGTGAACATTCATTCAAATCTTCACATGTGAAACCATCGGAGGCGAGTTCTGATCCAGGGGGACAAATGCACATTGCGCCTAATGGTGTTTTTTGACAACCGTTTGAGCAGAGCCCTTGTTGATGTTGACATTCCGCCAAGTCGCATCCTGTTCCTGTAAAAACACAAGATATTGAGGGTAAGTTCAATTTGAATCAATATGATGAGTATAGTGCTGTAGAGATAAAATCAGGGCCCGATGTGAAAATTATACGAGTCTAGAGTGAAAATTATGCGGACCACTTAGCCTGTTTTTTCATTAGGATTTCTATTACGGACACTTAAAAAAACCCTGGACCCGAAGTGAATCCCTCCTTCCCAGCCCTCCCGGCACGCTTAGCTGGGTATATTTTAAATCAGCTTTCCTTGTTGCTAGGTTGTCCAAATAAATTAAACCTTACCTTCGTCAGATCCGTTAGGACAATCGGGTGTACCATCACAAACTGAAGTAATGTTAACGCATCGGTTACTAACTCCTGGACATTGCCATTGACCATGAGGGCATCTGAATGGTGGTGGAACGCAAGCGTGTTCAGCTCCCTCGTCGGATCCATCGCCACAGTCATCATTCCCATCGCAAATATAGGATTTGAAAACGCAATTTGAATTGTTGCACTTGAAGAAATTTTGTGGGCAGGAAATTTGGCCACAATCTTCCTCGTCCGAATGATCGTTACAATCATTGGACCCATCACAATGCCAGGCAATGGGTATGCAGAATCCCGAGGATTTACATCTGAAGTGTTTCTCTAGATTGCACTGGTTAGGTCCAAGAGAAGGACAACCTAATTCATCACTTCCATCATTGCAATCTGGGATACTATCGCACTTATATGACTCTTCAACGCACTGCCGCAGATCTGCGCATTTGAATTGATTCGCTAAGCACGTTATCGGAGGGCAATCTTTTTCGTCTTGTTTATCAAAGCAATCATCATCGCCGTCGCATACCCAACTCTGAGGTATACAGTGACCCGTTCGCGGACATGTGAATTGGAAATAAGCGCAAGTTTTCTCAGCACAGAAGTCACCTTCATCGGAGCCATCACCACAATCGTTTTCACTATCGCATTTCCACATATTTGGAATGCAACGGCCATTTGCACATGCAAATTGTGATGAACCGCATGTGATATTTCCGCATTCAAATTCATCGGAATTGTCGCCGCAGTCATTCTCAAGATCGCAACGGAAGTTGAGTGGTATGCATCGACCAGATTTGCATTGGAATTCGTTAGATCCACATGTTGGTTCTGGAAAACGGATAAATTCAAATATTAGCCAGATGGTCAAGAAAATGGTTCGAGACAATCATAAATACTCACTTGTACAATTTTGTTCTTCATCGCTATTATCTAAACAGTCGTCATCCCCATCACAGAGCCATGATTTGGGGATGCATCGTTGGTTATTACAAGTGAAATCCCATGAATTCGGGCATGCTTGAACTGGGGGTTCCGCGTTAGGATCCGGCTTGCATGTTTTTTCATCATCTGCTAGCCGCTCTCCATAGGGACATGAACACTTTACTTGAAGGGATGATCCTTCAGCTCGTGGAATAGCGAAGCACATTTTCTCGCAGCCACCATTATTAATGGAACATGGCTGAGTAGGATCGATCTTCTGAACCGAGTGGCTGTATACCTTCACACCATAGAGTCGATTTGTTTGAGGCTCCCTGACCATCATTTCTTCTTGTTCGCCGGTTAATTTGTGTAGTCGAATAATTGCATCAAGGCGCCAGTCCGTAATGTACATCCAATCTTCATGGATGACTATCGAGAATGGATGGCGAACCAGTCTTGAATTAACAGTTTTTATATCTGTTCCGTCTAGATTTGCGTGTTGAACGTGATCCAATAGGGCATCGCACCAGTAAACACGATCTGCTTTGAAATCAATGGACAGTCCATTGGGCCACCCTAGTGTGACATTTTTGAAGACAAGGAGTCCTGTACCATCGGCATTTGCTCTGGTAATATTAGCTGGCCGGTCCCATTCAGAGAAATAGATGTAACCTCGGTTGGGGTGTACGACAATTGCTCTTGGTCGTTTGAGGTTTTTCAGCAAAGTTCTGCGATAGGTTACATTTCTGGTTGAAAGGACATTCAGAGTGCCTTTACGACTATCGATATAATACAAATTTTTCGAAGCCCAATCAACAGCCAAACCTTCGACTCCTTCATTTTGGGAGGCTAATACTATTTCGCGTCCTGTTCCATTACGATGCACTCTGTAGATCACATCTTGAAGAACGTCTGAATAATAAATATGCTCATCTCGTGAATCGAAGTCCAAGCCTACAAATCTTGCTCTCCTGGAAACGACAGGCAGTATAGCGTCACTGAATCCTTCAATCACGGGATCGAGAACTTTTCCTTTGATGAATCGTTGCTGTGAGTACATTAAAAATTCTTGGACTAGTTGACAGTTACGAAGATCTCCATAGAGTTGCCATCCGGTATGGCAGGCACATCGGTAGCCTAAGCCAGTTGGAGCACCTTTAACTGCAGTTACTATGCACAGTTGAGCACAACCACCGTTTATTGTACCACATGGATTTGAAACTGCTTTTTGACTCAGGGGATGCACAGCTACTATACCTTTCGGTTCGCGAATATCCTTTGCCTTGAATATGGCTTGAATTGATGTAGGACCCTCAAATTTATCTACAGACATTATTCCCTGTTTGGTTGCATCTGTCCAAAAGATACGATTTTCAAAGAGTGCTAGACGTGATGGGCTGGGAACTTGTTGTCCACGAAGAACCATGACTCGATGCTGTCCTTCGTAGTCGACCGTTTCAATGTAATCTAGTAGAGAATCACACCAGAATACTCTTTTACTTATGACGTCAACTGCAACGCCTGAAGCTTTATAAGCTGCTTCCGATACAATGGACCGAGCATGAGTACCGTCCATATGTGCTCGAAGAACTTGGCCTCCATCTGCAACGAACATCAAACCTGAAGTGGGATCAAGAGCAAGATCGGCAGGGCTGGTAAGATTTGACCCTAGAACCACGGCGTGCCATTTTCCATTTAGTTCAAATACATCAACCTTCTGCCCGACAAAATCTGCAACATATAATTTGTCTCCAATCCAATCTACCGCCAGAGCTACTGGTGACCATGTTCCGGGTAAAGTCAAATCCATTGGTTCAATACTGGGTTTAGACTTGTCCAATGTTTGAGAGTGTACTTTTCTTGTTTTCGTATCAGACCAAAACAAAAGATTCCTTGAATAGTGGAATGCGACTCCACTAGCACCTGTAGCGTTCGCTATGCTATCGATGTTTTCTCCATGTGCCGACATCCGAAGGATAGAGTGATCGTAGGCAAATATTAGTTCCATTCGATCGGCGTCTGCTGCTACACATTTGGATTTATCCATGAGGGAATAACCAGGAGCGCAAGCGCAACTGAATGATCCATCTGTGTTTGTGCATAGTTGATCGCAATGTCCCCATTCTGAACATTCATCTAAATCCACACAAGTTCGGTTATCTTTGGCTAGTGATCGTCCCAGAGGACAGTAACATACACCGCCAGTTAGTGAAGGTCTACATTTGTATTCACAATTCAAGAGTTGGCAGGAGGTAGTTGCTGGAAGGAAAAGTTAAGGGTTTCATGCTCGTAGGTTGCCAAGTTAAAAAAGCTTATTTATCGCTACCTAATCCTATGCTCTCTACCATTTTGAATATTTGATATAGGTATATTTTCAAAATACTTACAGCACGCTTTCTCCTCATCACTTCCATCCTCGCAGTCTCTTTTACCATCACACAATTGTGTTCGTGCTATACATTTTGGCTCTCCATTTCTACCACCTTTCGGACATAGGAACTTATTGTCGGGACAAGCGATTGCTGTGCAATTGGCTTCATCACTTTCATCAGCACAATCGTGATATCCATCACAATAAAAATGGGCAGGAATACATAAGGCATTAGCACACCGGAATTGCTCATTATGGCAGGGTGGGAAATCTGAAAATAAATAGCAGGAAAAGATGTGAGTGTGTTTGAATTTTTAACCAAGCATTGGAGACTTACTGCATCCTTGTTCATCCGAGCCATCACCACAGTCGTCCTTGTGGTTGCACTTCATTGCAGCATCAATACATTTTGCACCATTCGCACACCGGAATTGATCCAAACGGCACGATACACCTGTACATCCCTCTTCGTCCTTTCGACTGCGACAATCGAAATATCCATCACAATGTTTTTCCTTGGGAACACATTGACCAGGTGTTCGACCACCCCCACTAAGAGGGGTGCTTCCGGTGGGCGCATCACAAAAGATATCGGTGGATTGACATTTCCTATAAGCTGTAAGTGAAAATGATATTGCTTCCGTTAGACTCAAATGCAGTATTATTGGAAACTGATACAATGTGAAGTAAAAAAATATTATTTCGTTATTTCTGTCGTTTTAAGCTTCTTTTCAAGGAAATTCGTTCAATTTTTTCTTGGGTTAGAGATGGATGGAAATTTCAAGTACACGATTTGCGCCTCAACAAAGAGCTATGAAAAATATCTGAAGATAATATTTATTTGGTAGACAATTTTAAACCTCAATCTATACATCATTGTCGAGGTTTTTTTCACAACTAAATGGAGATATCAGTATTTTAAGTTTCTCAAAAGATTTCAGCATTTTCTATCATTTTTCCAACACTTCGATTTCTAATTTGTATATAACTTTGAAGGTCTTTCTCTTTTCTCAACTGGTGGCCGGCTTCATTTTTTTCCGAATACTACATAATAATGAAGATATGTGCGACTAACCTTTGTCATAGGATTTTGCTATTTTGCATGATTTTTCGAGACCCGGTTTATAGTTTTGCAGAGTTTTCTACTCGACAAACTAGCGTTGATAGATTTCGCTTCTTTCCCTGAATTTTGAATAATGAAGACATCGTAGTTCCCCGACCTCTTAATCTATATACCTGTTTGGAGATCCCTTCGCTCCGTACGATGACGAATTTTGCGTTATTTTACCGAATTTCGCCTAGTGGGATAGACGCAAAGAGAAACTATACATGACGCAACCAGGATTTGGACCAAAGGAACGTGATCGGGAAGCTGACGTCCAACTACATCGGCAGTTGCGTTGTTGAAGTTCAGGGAGAAAATTCACTTGTTAGCTTTGATGAAGGGAGCAAGTGGTTCTCGAAATATCGGTTTTTGCCGAAAAAGCAAGTTTTTTTTATTATTTCAAAAGATAGTTTGTAGGGACGCTTGTATTTTGCTGGGCATATGCTTCCTGCAGGGCCATAGAGAGGGAAATCGGGCCCGGTGTGAAAATTGTGTAAAAGATCGGACCCGAGGTGAAAATTATACCGAGCCCCATATTACGCTTATTTTCATTTGAATTTCTATTCTGGGCCCCAAAATAAGTTCTGAGCGAGGGGAATCCCGGTTTTCCTCTCCTCTCTCGTCAGGCCTGGCCTGGACCTCGTTACGACTGGAAACTGAGACTTGGGGATATTTTTCTAATCCTCATGAACTCATTGACAGTCTGTTTTGGATTGGCGACTTCGAAATAGCTGAAATTCATGGAGCACATAGTTACGATTGTTTCTCGGATTAACTGCGGCGTCTATTTCTAAAAAGCTCCTATGCAAAGATCCTTTTTATTGCAGAGGGAGGATATCATCTGGGAGAGATAAGGTTGTATAAGGCAAGTATCACGCAACGACGCAGTATACTTCTCTTTTCTAATCTTCAGGGCATTGATGAACTGTGTATGGGTTGGGCTTGGAATATTGTCGCTCTGAGGAATTAGAGTTCTAGCCAGCGAAGGTGCATCGATAAACTGATCGGATGGAGTTGGATATCAGGCCATTAATATCATGAACGATTTTAAGGAATGGAAAAGTTTTTGTGTTAATGGTAAAAGAGAAATAGCTACAAATTGAGCAATGGTAAAAGTAACTATTGTTATTTATGCGAGAGATTTGCGGGAGTCTGTAGGTAAGGATTGTTGAGTGGTGAGAAATGCGTTGGCTAGTAGAGAGAGATTTTTTGTTTGAGGGTTGAGAGAGTTCTGAGTCTGAATTGACTTGATGACGGACTGATGAGTTGCATTTGCCCTGGATGAAACCGCCAGTCAATTGTTTCCAGTATTGAGATGCTTCTAGCAAACCTTGTGTTTTGTTGTGTTTAGGGTAAGGCTGCTAGGAGAAACCGTTCTCATTATTCAGTGAATGCATTATAGGTAGTTCCTTATTAGAATAATTGAGAATAGTTGCAGTAGCAGAGGCTTTAAAAAATCACATCTTCGGAAAAATTTTATATTTAATTTATTTTTCGGAACTTGGCCAACTGTTGATTACACTTCTTATGTCAAGTTTAAACTGGGAACAAGGATTATTAAAAGGACAAAAAGGAATGCGGTATTACTAAAAAATACCCGAAACTAGCTTGGTGGTGGTTATGGTAGACTCAAGCTCTCTTGATAATTCTTCTTTTTCTTCAGCCTTTGTCCCGTTCACAAGCTTATTTTTTCTCTCACCTCTAGTGGATCTGAGAATCCTGACAGTTAGCTTAGGATTAACATTCACGGTTTCAATTGCTGTATCACTACCCGTAGCACGAAGCAGCAAATTGGAGCTGAAGAAAAGTGGTTGGCCATGCTATGTATTTTCTTAGTGAAGTACATTTTCATCCAAAACTCCACCGAGCGAGACCATCACCTGATGGTAGCCTGCCTTCGCTTGCGTATCGCGTCAGCATCATTTCGCGAGGATAGGGTGTTTTGACATTTGAATTTCAGCACAGTTCGCTTATGTTGTTGGCGGTCGTTTGACAGTGGGAAAACCATATTGCTAATCGGACGGCAGACAAGTATTGATTAGCGCTGGGCCACCATTAAAAATGCTCTCCTCTGGGGTACAAATGGGGTTGCCATGTCTTGCAGGGGGCTGTAAAGAGCGGAAGAATTTTTGTTTGGAATTCAGGGTGCCCTAAGTTCGCCATCCATCTAATGACGCTGTCTCTGCCAACATGACCGAAGCCGTTCCTAGATGTAGTTTGCCCTCTCTTATCAATCCAAAAACACATCGTGGGTACGAATTATATACACAGGAAAGCCACCTAGTATTTTTGGCCTAAACCGGCCAGAGTCCGCCATCCCTTTGATGGTGGATCGAAAGAAGAGCCTTTTTAGGCTAAAATACAAAGTCAAAAAAATTTTTGAAAATTTTACAGATCACTACGGGTTTGTCTGCATTGTATTTACGGGCAGAACATCGAGGGTGCCGATCAATTTGTCTACTTTAGTAGCGTCTTTTGTTGTTTCGCACCGATGTTCTCTTGGCGCTGTTATATGGGAGCAGCACATGGAAGTGACTACCAATGCTACTTTAATCCCAGTGGTCGTCATGTCAGAGGTGTATTTTGGCCTGAGAAAACCTCGAACGATGAGCTGATTAGGCGTACAGGGCAGTTAACAGTAGATTTGTGGATTTGTGGGCGGAAGTAGCAGGTTAAACTTTGCATTGCATTGCTTAACCAGCGAGTTACGTAAAGCAACCCACTTTTCAGGAGTGGACAATGAGCGAGTCGCCCTAGGTTCACATGCTCCAGAAAAGTAGCGGAGAAATGCAGGCATCTCGGGAAGACCTGGAGAGAGTTAAAGCGCATTTTGTTGTACCGGGATGGGTAGTACGTTGGCGTGACGGACGCGCTATGCTTATGCTTCAAATAGGAAATATTGGCGATATTGAATATAATCTAAATCTAACATGGGCGACGAGGATTGGATGAATACCCTTATTCAATAACTTACGATGAATTCCGAAATAATTATTGATAAACTAACAAAATGTCCAAAAGGCCTCGTGAATTTCAAAATTCAGCTTCACACTGTACACTGCATTCGTGAACATCTTTGAATTCCAAGATGGAATGCGGAAATTTGCTTCATCGCTGCGAGGTGGCAATGAACTGCAGGTCACCATATCTCACCAACAAGAACAAAGTGAAATTTTGCCTTACAAAACTGTCGAATGAGGAAGAACGGAAAGCTTTGGGAATATGCAAAGTATTAAATACTCGAAGATACAATGGATTTTACCTACACTCAACTTTTCACCGCGAAACGACTGATTTTCGTAAACTGCCACGGTAACCTGAAAAATATAATAGGCGATAGTGAGAAGTGTAGATATTTCTTTTAACCGTGCCTCAGAAGCGCAGAAGATGTGCCGAACAAAGAGAAGATCAGTTCTGTATATTCAATATACTTATCGGAATAAAAGGTGAAACCAACCGCTAACCACTTCACTGGTGCGAAAGCTCAACACTAATGGTCAAAATGTAAAATTCGACTATATTATGAAGGGAGCTTGAAGATCATGGATCTTGTCACGTTCATAACTGGGTGTTTAAAATTCACCGAAAAAAATGCCCATTCTTGCTGGATCAAATGAAAAATCTTGACTATATTTCCAAGGCTAGACAATCCCCGTCGCCGACAGACGTCATGTGCCTACGACCATTCCGCGGCATGACAAAGCATTATTAAGCATTCCGTAACAACCTGCCTCAAATTCGCTGAAGAATGGAAGAATTTCTCAAAAATGATCAAAAGTATTGATCAGCACTACATCAAAGGTATTCCAGCACATGAAGGAGATTTTCAATTCGAATCTAATCCTCGTTTCTTGCGATGCAGGCAAATCTAGAATAAAGTCCTTGCACTCATTTACGTTGGACATATATTCAGTAAAATATTCTACAGCCATCACACTCTTGACTTTTCTAAAGCTTGACTCTTCAGTTAAGACCAGTCTTATTGTTTACGATTTTAGCGTTGAGTACTGGAAAACTGTAGGTGTGCCTCGTCTCATAGCTAATGATATACATTCAGGCGAAGAGTGACTGGGGACTTTGGGAGTCAGACCTGGAGAATACAGTGGATGCGAAAGCAATTCGAAGAACTGAACTGCATCATTAAATTTCTTCACGCGCAGTGCCTCCTGGATAAGGCAGTGCTCCGAAGTTGACGTCCTTGTCCTGATTGATGTATTAATGGACGGTGCCACCCCCTATGGTTCCGAGTTCTGGCTGATCACAACAGATAATGTCGCGGTAGTAGAGACGAAACTATTTGGCTGGCTCAGCAGAGTAATTTGCTAATCATCAACATTGTCATTAACGGCGCAACAACCAGTACCCGATATAAGCCTGCCTTAGTGAGGAACTCAATACACTCCTGTTTTATGTTGAAGTCTATAAATTCGATATCACTTGAAGCTGCCTGGCATCCGGCTCTATGCTCATCCAAGGCAGGATCTTACACGTTTTGTGTTCCATTGTAGATATAAGCCTTAGAATCTTCCCGCGTTGAATCATATTCACCCAAACGGATTAAGTGACCTACCGTTGTCTACTGAGCAGGATTTTATGCACAGCCAAATGGTCGTGGTACCGGAAATAAATTTCATCGTTTTTTTGGTTACGGGAACGTTTTTCCTCCTATAGGGTGTCAAAATTCATTGATGACGACTTTCGAAATTTTTCTCACTACAAACGCAAGTTTCCGAGGAATACATGACCCAATGGTGAGACGTTTCGAGCGAAACAGTGTTGTAAGATGAAACAGGCTGCATTATACTAAGATTAATTTAAGCGTTTAATTGCTGGTAAAAGGTGTATTCGGAACTCTTTTCGTTACGGCTCATTTGGCTTTATTAATTGAAATTTTGTTTGAGAATTGAGGGATTTCTAAGTCCGCGATCCACCCGGGGCAGAGATGAGCCAGCATCTGACGAGTTGCCTCTGCCCTGGACGAAATCGCAAATTATATGTTTTGCAACTTGGGTGCTTGTCCAAGGATGAGGGTTCCGTGAACCACAACCGAGAAAGTATGTTGCTTTCCAACTGGTTCGATTCACCATTAAGTGGATGACGGAATCCCTCGATTCTCAAACAAAATTTTAATGCAGCCTCGGCCGGCTTAAGCCTGAATTTTACAAGGCGGTTTTGTCTTCATTATGAGAGAGAGAGCAGAGGTGAGGCAGCGTCTGATGAGTTGCCTCTGCTTTGGACGAAACCGCAAGTCATTTATTAATTGAATATTAAAGGCGATATGGATGTCAGAAAATTAAATTTTCATCTAATATCATTTCTCACATGCTAGATGTTCAGTCTCTATTATGGCTACGAACTAAACGAAAGGTATGGATTGCACAAACATTTTTATACCTTCGAATTCATATTAGGGGTCCCTACCATCTCAGAGGCTTTTTTGCATCGAGTTCATTGTCTGTTTCCGATAAAGATTTAAACATTGAAACTGAGAAATGTCTCAAGTTCCTTCATAGCTGGATAAGAGTTTGTCACTTTCGTATCTATCATGGGTTGGTGCTTTAAAAGTTGAACTATATATGTATGTTCAGATATGGCAAATTTTGTAGTTTACAGCTGTAACATACAAACGTTAGAACTATGAATCCCACGACGTAGATGTAGATTTCAAGTCATGACTTCATGTGTTACATGTTCAAGGTACTATATCATGTGCACAGTCTCTTTTCACAGTGCTGAAAAGCAAGGTTTTGAGAAGTCTGGATGCAAAGGCTTTTCTGAGAAGTATTTGGTCGTAATTAGTGTAGCTTGTTTGCAGACCCCTATGCGCCTTATGTGAATGCACAGATCGAAGCCCGTTGACTTTACAACTCTGCGAGAAGCACAGTTTTTAAGTAAATATGAACTTCATTGAGGTGGTATCCAGCCTCTTCCGTTTTCGCCCTTAAATCCAATTAAATTTCGCTTTGATTCCCTCATGTATCATCCGGTATACATTGTGTTTGTTTCTTCAACATGTTGTGTGTAGAAGATATTTTACTACTTGCTTGAAAGAAGTATTAATGCGCCCCCATATTTGCTTGCAGCTCGTATTTTATCTCTACTCCCAAACAAGTCAGCAAATGTGATAAACGTTTTTGGACTAAATCCAAAGTGATACATTATCTTGGTAATTCAGATAGCAACATATGTAGATACACCGAATTGGGGAAAAAAGTTCACACAACTTCTGAAAACATAAGTATAGATGTAAGAGTAGCCCTGATATTTTGCCAAGAAATATAACCACATAATTAGCTTGCTTTCACGCTGTACCGGGAGACAGGCAGATTTACAGAGGGTAAAGTCACCGCTTTGATAACTGGAGGTTGTACACATATGAAAGGAATTATGTAACTTAGTTTTGCTTGCATCCTATCTGAATGGACTCTTGACGAAGATGGGACTAGGGTGAAGCGTGTAATCTAATAAATGGATTTTCTGTGAAGCAATAATTTCATTTCCGTGAACGTACATATATCCTTCAGAGCAGTGCAAAACGTGATTTGGATTGAATTGTTGCAGGACATGATGGTGAATGAATTTCACTCGCATATGAGATAGTAGTAATCCTGTACGTGCTTAGCCTATACAAAAGGAAATCTTTCAATTATCACTTTGCACATCTGTTCAATTTGTAAACTTAAGGTTCTGAGTTTAGCTTTACTGCGCACATTACCTCTGTAAATATCTTTTGAATATTTTTCACCTAATGGGGTATGAGTAATCAAATTAAAAATTATCAAAGTACGTACATATATCGTTCAACCATTCTTAAATTATGTAACTAAGTTCTAAGTATTTTCTCTGCATTCATATTCAACTAAGTTCGTTTAATCTCAATGCACTTATCTAAATACTGGAATTTAATTCTTCTCTTCAAGCTCTTTCATAATAAGAAGATTATTAATCCTTGTCCAAAAGTTGATAAAATTTGATGTGACTGGAGAAAACTTTTTGAGTAGAATTCGAAGAGTTAAAAAAATCTACAAAAAATAAGATCGAGAGTTGAAGCACTTTAACAAGCTCGTAAATGTGAGTTCAAAGCAAGAAAAATTCCGATGAATGGGGAACATATTCCTATCTATACTATAGAGGTAAATCGATGTTGCATCACGTACGATATATTCACAGAGGAAGTTATCGGTGTATTTTTAAAATAAGAACTTCTTACACAGAAAGTCATCTATGTAAAGTTGAGGATTTTTTCGTAGAAATCATGTAAACCGTAAAATGAAGTAACGAGCTAATGGTCGATTGTTGATGTCCATATAAAGGAAAACCATCTCTGTGAATAGTATTAGGGGTGTTCCATTATAAGGATATGTATAATGTTTGTCTATATAATATTATATTCCAGTGGAATCCCGACAATTCGTATTTTCGGTTAATTCTTACGAATTCTCCGGTCCACAGAGTTAATTTCCTTTATTTTGCACTACCGGTAATTGGTAATTCCGATATTTAGTACCAAATCGTCAGTCCCTAGACCATACGAATTATGGGGATTCTACTCCATAATATATTTCTTAACGAATAGTGGCGCTCGTTTATTTTAGGACAAATATATAAGAAAGGAGGGATGAAATGAGAATGAGGTCATTGTAATTTTCCAATACAGTGGAATTCTGATAATATGTATTCCGATTATTCAAATTCCCGACTAATCTGTACAAATTTGCCGGTACCCATAATTTATTTTCATTATTTTGGACTCCTGATAATTGGTCATCTCGATAATACGTACCAAGTCGTCTGCCCCGATTTTAAAGAATATCTAAACGATACTAACAACGATTTTATGTTTCTTTTGTGCCGTTTTGCATATTAGATCAAAGCACCAATTCATTTAGGTGTTGTCTTGCGGTGTTATCGATTAAAATAGGGGAATTAAGAATGATTGGACGTTTTTTTACACACATCGTGTAGCACTGGGCTGTGCTTGTACTTTTAACCAATTATCATTTTACATTATCTGTTTTGCATATTTCCCTTTCCTTTTCCCTGAGATACTGAGTCGAAATAGCCTTGCCATGGGTTATCTTATGGTGACTCTCACTTATAGCAGATCTGCATAAAGTAGAATTGGGGATTGAGGGAGTTCTAAGTCCGTATTCAGTTGATGTTGGACCAGACCAATTGGGAAGAAAATTTCTTTCACATTTGTGGTCCACGGAACCCTTTTAGTTTTGAGCTAAATACGCAAAAATTCAAAAAAGTGATTGACGGTTTCATCGAGGACAGAGGCAACTCATCAGACGTTGCCTTACCTATGTCCTGGGAGCAGTGTAGCCACTTTAGTCACACTGCTCCCAGTTCAGTTCAGTTTTATTATCGTCATACTTAAAGCAGTACAAGTTATAAGCTCACAGCGGTAAAACAAGCACAAAGACGCTAACGAATATCCATGACGGATTCGAAACTTTCCCTAGATTAACAAGATAGTGCAACAAGATCAAGGAGATTATGTTCACTGAATTCAACTATCATGGGATGAAATACATATGTTAACACTGACTTTACCTAGAATTTAAGGGGGGGGGGGCGGCGGAGGGGAGAAAATGTTGTCTTCAACTATAGTTGTCTGGGATATCGAATAGAAAGTTTTGAGTAGTGTTTTTTGAAAGAGTTTTGCTTTTGGGATCAATTGCGAATACTAGAGGTGACAGGTTAAAAAAATAGGACCCTTTAATAAATATGAAGATTCGACGTAATGAGTATAATTTATACCAATCTGTAAAATAGGGGAATTTTACCCGTCCTTGTCCACCACGATTCCTACCAAAAGGAAAAGGTCGGTCCAGTCGTTCGGTAATTCAGACCATCGTACTTTATGTAACAAATTAAACTTATTTCTTTGAATAAATAGGCACAAGTGAACTCGAACAGAGATGGAATTTTAAACCCAAAAAATCGTATCGACCCGGCGGACAATAATAACGAGAAAAAAAACTCGTTGATCGCGGACATATACGAACCCGCGAATCAGGATGCCACTTCAGGGAAATTCCCGATGCATTTTTTAAATGCCTGTTTCTGAGGGCGGCTCATGGGGTCCTAAATACCTACAATCTCGACGTTTTTAAATTGAGAAACAGTTTGTTATATGTTGAATTTCTGGATGAGTTATAGGTTAATGGGGGGAAGAAGGTCACCCAAACCAAAAGGTTTTCCTTTCATCCTATCAACCCAAATTGACAAATCAAAGCAGACTGTCTGATTCTAATGATTATTTGCATAAAATGTACTACCAGAACTGTGATTGGAGGATACGATATATATTTTCAACTGGCACTTCTCAAGAAAAAGAAACGAATTAGTTCAACGTCATAGAAATTACTTCAACCACAAATTTTTGTCTTTTCCGCAATATCCTTGAGATGCTAAGGTATGCATGGGACTTAATATGAAAATATGATCGTAACAGGGGAGGGGAAAAAGGTGATGTCCATTACTTGGTGTTTTCTAGCCCGGTGGTAACATTTTGTTGGTTGTGTAATTTTTATTCTGCCGGTTTTCTCTCTACGCCTAAGCTAGCAACAAGTGGGAAAATTCCTCATTTTATCGGCTTCGGCCATTTTAGAGATCGAAAACGTAAAAAGAAAATAAAGAATAATCATGGTGCGAAATGAAAATTGAACCTTTGCAAAGCGGATTGGGAACATCAAATTGTACAACCCCCTGGAGACGCAGCTTTCGTACAGGTAATTATACGAACGTCGATGCTAGATCTCCTTTATTTCCAATTTTCGCTATTACAAATGAGAACTGCTGAAACATTTTAATTTGATCTGAATAATGGCAGCCAGAAACCCTAACTTTGATATTCAGGGGAGTTTCTGGTTCTGGAGTTGTCTCGGGTGCCCGGAATAGAGAAACTTTAGCAGAACTATGTTAATTATATAATTTCGTGCAGGTTGGTGCTCTGAGGTGGCGGCGAATCCTGTTGTCTGGACCAAGACCAAGTAGCCGAGGAGAACCTCCACATGATGACACCGGGATACGTTGTACTCATTATCGTTTGCTATGGCATGGCTATGCCATAATTAGGACAATCAGAGACTACACGGGGACTCATCTGAAATGGCTTTAGGTCATGAAACCTTACCAGGGGTATGCTGCTACTATGAGAACCACTGAAATCACATGTCTCCGGAGAATTTCTGTCTTATATATGTTTAGTTCGGGTATAGTGATTGGTCCCCTGAAGGTAGTTTCATAGGGGTTGAGGTTGCGTTCAAGCGAATAGAGACCTTTCGACCTCAAACGTGGTTTTGCGATTCAACGCGGGTGCTGTATTCCACAGCTCGGAAGAGATTTAAGTAGATGTTGCATCCACCAGCATAGACTGCTATCATTGTGCGCGTCTCAGCGAGGCTCTGATTGTGGTAACAAAATCAATCCGTGCCTTATGGAGAGCGTGGGATTAAGCCAACTTACTTACTCGATGAACCCCAAAAGACGTAATTGTATGCCTCGGTGTCTCCTTTTCTGGTCCCGTCTATGTTTCTTCACCGCTGCTGTTCGTATGGAACCATCTACCTTTGAAGATGCAGAAGGATGCATTTTTGGTTCTTTCCATCGGCTGATTCCCTTGACTATTTGAAACTGCTTAAGATACACCAGGCGCGTTTCATCAATAAGCCCCAAATAGCTGCCTTCATGGTAGCCCTCTTTGAAAGGTCCTACTTTTTCTCGTTCCATTTCTTCTTTTTCTTCAGCCTTTGTCCTGTCTTAGGTTCAGAGCCATAATCATCGTAATGCAGTTGACATACTCTTATGTCCCCATGTTCCAATTTATCTATGCTTCCCAAAAATACACCCTGTTACTTTCATCGTCAAAAACTAAACCCCTAAAAATTCTCCGAAATACTCAAACTTCCTCTTTTTCTCAATTTTTAAAAGCCGCTCCAATATGCAGCAGTTTTCAAAACGCTTTCCTGTTTTGCTCCCCGAAGGGAGTTTGTTGCAATAATTATTCCGAACTGAGTTCACTCGCATTCTTCAATCTGAACCGAACGTGATTGGCCGGACTCTTCCATGTTTTGGCTAATGTAACTGATATCAGCCGATATTTGCCACATTCTTATACGCGTTTTGATGTAGGAAGTGGCTGCCGTGGCTCAGTAAACCTTTGGTTGACTCTCAGATAACTTTGGGTGTAAATGATAACAAAAAGTGTTGCGGCAAAGATGAAATTTCGCGGTAGTGATAATTCGTGATTTGAGGCAATATTACTGCAAAAAAAGGATTCTATTTTCGCAAGAATCAAAAGCAAACTAAATACTGATCAAGCCGGCCGGAATGCAATGTCGTTGATCTCGTCACTTCAAGCTCCTTTCAAGTGATAGAGTGAAAGACAAAACTCAATTGAACCACCATAATGCCATCATGAAAATGCCCCCATTACCTGCAATGAAAGGCAAGTGTTTGCTTGTTTCCATTCTGCATATCCGTGCTGCTTTGTAGTCCGACAAAATAATGCGATGATGGTGGTTGGTTAGGGTTTATCCCGAATGGCGTTCTTCTGTATTTTTAGTGTGAAGAGCGCCTTGTACAAATACCAGAATGTTCCTATACGAGATTTAGGCCTCAAACAATTTCAACTCAAATAAATTGAATAATAATACTTTCTGGGAGAACAATGAAAAATAATATTAGGCACAATGCTGCAAAGTTTGGTGTAAATTTTACTATTATCAGCAAAGTCATAATAAATCAAAATTTGCGTTTCTTGGATAAATTTTAAAATTCAACAAATTTGAACTTCGTTTTTTAAAGGAATGAAAGTATTTTTATGTTTTAAAGCATTTCGAGGAGGAGTTTCTCCTGCATACAAATTTTCAAATTATACGCAAAAGCCGATTTTTCGGGTGGGACCAAATTTACGTCCACTTTAAAGAATCAATTTTTTAAAATGAAACAGTAACAAAAAATAACAACAATATTCAATGGTCAATTCTACTTGTATATAAATGATGATCATAAATGCAAAAACATCATCATTCAAGGAGCCAACTAGACTTTTCAACAAATTTTGGCAAAAATTTACCTACGCAACCCTTCAGTCGACTCGTAGTGTTTATTGTATGGCTACATTTTACACACAAGACTCCCTCAGAATTTCTCCATAAAATTAGAGATGATGCCGACCAGCATTGAGAATATTGAGCAGTCCTTCGATCATTTTAAAAATCTAATCTGGAAACAAGCTTCCCATAAAGGCCGGAGGCAGAGCTTTAATGCTGCTAGACACACCAAACTTTTTGCGTCAGAACTTAATAAACATACGGCAAAGTTTATTCTGCCGTAGGCTTGCAGGGATTTTGTGGGTATTCTGACTGACTAGTATTCACCAGCTGAGTATATATATATTTAGAGTATGGATTCTCCAAGATGCGTCTCCCCACCTCTCACACGCACCAGTAGATGGCTTTGTGCCAAACTACTTATCCATTTATACTTATTGGGCTAGGTTATCAGCAATTACAAAATTGACCATCATGAAACTGATCTAGTCATACGTTTCAAAGAAAACTGAGCTTCATACTTGATATAGTAGCAAGGTTTGAACCAGGATATCGTGGAGAAACAGTAACAAAAATTCGTAGCTACGACCTCGGCGGAACTTTATCATACAAATGGAATTAAGAGGCTACTGAAAGTCCAAGGAGCCCGAATTGTCATTTTAGCAAAGGAGCTAATCCTGCAACGTCTACGTAGAATGGTGAGAATGTTCAATCTAATTATCGGATTATTTCTTAAGATGCAATGAGCAATCACCCCATAATGACGAATGAGAGCTTGGTCTAGTGGCTCAACTTTGAAGTAATATTGCTCGATCACAAGATTTTATTCAGTTTGTTGTTTGCATGATCGTATCAATCCCCCGATAGGTATGCCGAGCCTGACGGCATGGTCCCCAATGGGCCAGTGCCCCATGCAGGTCGCCGTATTTGCACGCGTCTAGCACAGGAGCTCTTATAAGCGGGTCAAATTCTCCTTGATAGGTAGTGCCTTCGCCATCTGAGGTTCGTGGTTGCTAAGTAGTGCAATAGATTCCGCTAGTGAGACACTGGGTGTACCCGCCAAACGACTGCCAAGAGTGGCTAATCCGTCAGACCGGTCATCCCCTTCTATGTTCCTATGACCGGGATCCCAGAGGAGGGTGACCTTGAGCGTGCCGCCCAGATTATTCAGTGCATTTCTATCGAGTGATGTTGCCTTTAATCCATGTTGATTGCTGATTAGACTTCAGGGCAGGACCACATTCAGGGGTAGCCGGAGCTTCGAAAAACGAACAACCAATGTGATTCCGAAGCACTTTGAAATCTGGTTTCTTTTGAAGTCACAATATGAGAAATATTGGCCATACAGAACGAATAGAAACATGGAGTAGTACTATAAAAAGTCTCTAGGTTTAGTAACTTAGAATTTGTGGTTAAATTCATAGCTAAACGATTTTGGTAACGATTATATTTTGACAGGGGTTTTGGCTCCTATCAATGCAATTCTAATCTCATTGATTTGCTGAGGAGGGTCGATCACTCCCAAGAGAAGGCTATCTTTTCGATTACTCATCGGTGTAGGACAAAACTCCTATCGTCAATAATCATGAGGGTCATCCTTAAATCACAACCTTGTTAAAGATCCCAAGAAGTTTAGTGAACTGAAAAAGGTGAACATTTTATACGTTCCTTCATGGGAAATTCCCCTCCTGCATAAAGTTGGAGCTAAGCAATATAACCTTGCTCACACACATATAATGCGGACATTACGGGGCTGATGGGTGATGGATAGGGGCAGGAGTTTTTGAAAAGAGTGAATTTAAGAGTTATTACAGTTGGATGGCAAAGATACCATTTTTGAGTAGGCAGAATAGCTTTTCAACGCCACAATAAAATCAATATTGTGCTTGGGGATTTTGGCAGCAAGATAGAGAAAGGCGATATGTTGCCGTCCATACATGAGTCCATGAGACAAAGAATAACAACGGATTGTCATCCAATTAGTAGCGTGGGGAGAAATGTTCGGTCTGCGCGAAAGGATATTCAGACGAAAACTTTGATATTTTCAGATACAATCATTTTCAATTAGATTGAATCGATCGTTCCTTCTCGAACCTGATGAGCGAAATAATATATTGGTGCTAATATTAACGATTGAAGATTATCGGGAACTACAACAACTTGAAAAACAGACAGAAGTCAGAAGTCGAGGGCAACTGATAATCTGCAGAATCCATAAATACAGGAAGCTACCACTTGAGGTGGGGAAGTTTTACCAAAGTGTAATCGGCAGTAAAGTCACGATGTCCCTCCTGTTGTTACAAAAACTAGAATCTTACTTCTGAGCGAATGGGCATATTAGAGCGACCGGAAGAATACTTTGATAATTTGCTTAATGGTTGGCCTCCTGAGTTTGAGGTCTAGCGAACTGCTGTCGATACAATACTAATGGCGAATAATTATAACAAATAATAATAATAAATTGAAAAATTAAAATTCGCTTCAATCCGACGATATATTATATACACAGCCGCGCACGACTGTTGTTAGTCAATAGAGCCAACTTTAAACTACCGAAATCTATTCTCTCATCGTCCTTACTTGAAAAGATATTTATCCTGTTAGCTCTCATGTGCTTTTCGGAAACTTTAATCATAAGGAAACACAATTACGACTCTTAGCGGTGCTTGAGATGAACTATCTCCAGAGATTCTTCAATCCCCTATTTGGGGAAGGATGACTGTGACTTACAATGACAAAATCTGTTGACAGGAACGTCCGGAACCTTTGATTGTTATAGGTTCAGATCGAAAACAGGTTGCCCTGCTATTGATGGTGGTGGTTGATGAAGCTTATAATATTGCTTTGTGGTACTTTATCTTAATATCTTTCAAAAATAAACCTAGTTTGAGAACAAAACTAATGAGCGCGTATTAAAGGTTTTTTTGGGAAGTTGCATTTGCTTTTACAGTACATACTTCCAACGATTGATAGGTATTGATAGGCTATTAATATCAGATCGAAAGATAGGTTCTACTTAAAATTCCACAGGATAAGTTAAGTCCTCGTAAAAATCTATTGTCCCGTATTTTCCACTGGAAGAGAGGGGAGTCGAATCTGGCCATTTTAAAAATATACGGAAATGTTCCAATTTTTGAGGGTGGAATGTCACTTAAATTTTTTATTGATAATCTCCCTATAATCGTAATATTTATAGCCCATAACAAACGAATATTACTTCGTATTAAATTATATAAAAATCTCAAATAATTGAGCAGAATGTTTCCTGCTCAAAACGTCTCGGGTTTGAAGTGCTTGTTTTCTACATTCATTCTTCCAAACCGCCTTTTCTGCACACCCTTTAGATGTTCCAGGGAATTTTTCTGCGTCCATTAAAACAAATGTTTTTGAAACGACTTAATGGCTGGTGACCTTTCCTGGTCGTAGTAATAAACGAAAATTACTTTCTCCGTAAGGGAATATTGCACAGAACTGAGTTGGAACTGCTGGTTCATGCTGGGAGAAACAATTCCGACTAGTACAAATTTTGTTTAGAATTAATGGTTTCAGGTGAGCATTTATGCTGGATGAAAATGGATCCATTTGTTGTGGTTTTTGATATTTACGTGGATGATGATTTCAGCTTGGAATTTAATAATGAACTTTTTGTTCAAGGAGGAGATTAAATTAATGTGTTTATGCATGCACAATATGTATCTACTTATCTGGGAAGTAATAAAATGTGATTAAATGTCAGGGAATTCCTATGATTTATTATTCCCATTGTTAGTTGCTTAGAAATATGAAAAAGTTTCCACATCAAGCAAAGAGGTTTGTTCAGTTTAATAGCTATGTAAGTAAATCCGAAGATATTATTTATGTATAAACTTCGTTCTTCATACATGGTCCAAGCTGGGATGAAGAAGACGAGGAAAGAGTTAATCAGTAATTCAGTTGAATGTTGCAACAATTTGGCCGATTCAGGTGGATTTAGGTGCAGTTTAGCTTTCGTTGTTTTCAGCTTGAGAGGTCACCTGTTTGGTTGGTTTCAAGAAATAGAATTTCGTTTTTGCTTCTTTCTAACCCAAACCTGCTTTTAAAAGGGTTTCATTACATTCGCCAAATTTTCCCCTATTTCTACAGTTGTAGCCTGCCCCGCACTTATAGCTGAGGCTGGGTTTCTTTTTCAGATTTTCGAGTTTTCCACGCATTAATTGGTAGCCAACTTTTTGTTACATCTGAAGGTTTGAAAGAGTTTGACCTTTTCCAGTGATGGTACTTGAAAACGAGCCTGTTTGTACCGCTATTGGATGTATCTACTCTAGTAGAATACTATGTATATTAGAAATAGTTTCTAATTCGGAAGTGAAATGTAGTTCTTCTCAAACCTGCAATATGCTCTCACAATACAAGAATTTGATGTGTGGGATCAAAGCCAGAAGGAAACTACTTCAAATTATTCGAATAGCGCTGGGAAATAGATATTTATGAAACAAGGGAAATGCTCAAACAATCGGAACAGAAATATGACGTGAAATATGTAGCGTGGAGAACGCCTACTATACAACTTTACAAAGGATTATTTTTTGCTACCTTGACATTAATGTCACTTCCGAAAAAAGAAGATGTAAGATAAGTAGGAAAATATATGGAAACGTCTTTTCAATATGTTATGCTTCACGTATGGGAGTTTTGTTATGATGTATTTTCTTTGGTGTGGTAAGCCAAACACCCAAGACTTAACAATACCAAAAAAGATTGCGGGAGGGAACGGAGGCTCTATAATTAATAAAGGAGTGAACATGAAACATACAAATTTTGGATTGTAGGGCGCGATTGGCTAACCAACTCTGAATTTCAAAAGGCCCAAATTGAGATAATCTTCAAGTTTCCGTTGTGGTTACGTTTTGCATTTTCAACACATTTGAACCAGAATAGAGTGCACCGCTTATCCACCCATTATAGAAATCTTGAAAAGGAGCCCCTATTATGAGTTACAGCTGCAATGTATCGGATTAAGGTTTGGACTGTCAGCAAAGTTTGAATAATTTTTGCTTTGAAAATTAGAACAGGGTATTGCTGGAAAATCTTGGGCTGAGATCCTAGGGACTTTTTTTTTGGAAGCGAGGCGGAGTTAAAAATATCTATATAACGAAATCGCAAAAATGCAACAATTCAGTTGAGGAGTACAAACTGTTACGTTGTGGAGTCTTTAACTGAATTTCTGAGTGGAAATTTAGAGCTTGGTAATGTGTAGAAATGGTGTTGCTAGCTCAATTGCTACATTTCGTCATTAAATCGATCAACTACTTGCAATTCTAGAGCGCTAAGTCTATATCAATTTGGTGAAGTCCTTGCAATTACGGAAATCTACAGAGTTTTGACTAAGATCGCGATTGATAAGTTCGTATTTTAATTTTCAAAAAGTGTTACCCCAGCACCCCTTTTTCAGTACCTAGTAGCTTGCGTGATTCAAGCGTGTCTTGTAGTGGTCATCGTAAATGCGAGCAACCAAGCATACTTCTTGACTTAAATTGTCTGCGAAGAAGTGGCTAAACTCATGTATATAGCAGTTAGGTTGCAATGGCACTGCTTTCGTTTATGGCCATTTCCCGGTAAAACCAACATAAAAGAAACGGCAAAATGAAAACATTTCGCACATAGACGCCCTCGCATACATCCCCTTTTCCGTAAGTGTCTTCCTTTTTAAGGTTTTGTTAAAGACAAAAAATTCGTTCACAATCTATCCGTCTGTCTGTTTGTCTCTCTTACGCAGTTGTTTCAGAAACGGTTAAACCTATTGACACGAAATTTGGTAGAAAGGTTGGAACTATGAACCCCCATACATGCGGTGAATGACATTACTATATGCTGAACTTAAGAGGTTGTTCCCGTACACGTAAAACATGGGTGCAAATTTTTTTTCACCGAATATAGCGGTGGGGTATCTAATGAGAGGTATTCATTAGAACTTTCAAAAGCAGATACTAGTTTTGGCATTTGTTGCGAAGAGGCGACGTGTGAGGGTCCGAAAGAGTCAATTACTTTAAGGAGGCAATGAGGGGACCCTGAAGGGCATGTATCATCATATAGAAAAGCAGGAGAGACATCAGATGGGGATGTGAACAGTCATGGATCTTCTCCTTCCATCAGCGCATTCGAGTCATGAGTTTTTTCAGGTACATGTGAGCGGTTGAACCCCAACTTTTTTTATTTTGCAATTTGGTTCGTGTACGGTTTTAGAATTTCTCACGATATTTCCCTATTTAGTATTTCAGGTTCTGCTGTATCCTATTAAGGACACGTTGAATTTATATGACGTGGGAGATACTGAAGTATTCAAAAGATCCCTCTCACCAAGTTCAACAATACGCCTGGTTAGCAGTGAGGTGTGCAAGCACTTTTCGATGACGCACGTCAGTGGAACTGTTCTTAGACTACGGCAGACTTAGAGGGTCAATGGCTCTTGGCCAAATTCCAACCAAATTGAACTACTGAGGCAATTGTTAAAGTTTGGTTCTTATGGGCATTCAACAATAACAGCATATATGATGCGACTTGTTAGCTTTTGGGACGCGATCAGGAATTAAAATAGTCTAGAGAATATTTCGAGTTTTAGTTGGCGTCAACACCATGAATGTGGAGGAATTAGTAATCTGACGATAAAAAGTCGAAGAGTTCTATATGAAGACTTACGATTTGGACAGGACATCTTTGTTTTTCGTAAACGTTATTTATATCCCCGTAGACACCGGTGCGAACATGATAAATTAAACTGGAAACGCTAGATTGGACCTTGAAGCATAAACACCGATTAATAGTAGTTCCCTTAATTTCTTATCTTATGGCAGACTTCGGCTGTTTTCTTTTCAAATAGCTCGACTACTCATACGCACAATGAAACTTAGTCGAATCTGTGGAAGATGGAATTTGAAGGTAAGGCTTCAAATCATATGTATGTATATATATAACTTTGCGAAAAACTGACTAAATATGTCGGGAGATATGTTAGGAACTGTTCATCCGCCCTATGTAACTTAACGTTTATCTCGTAATATTGATAGATTAGATGTGAAATAGTCAAAGATAAGCTTTTTCAAAATAAAGCCGGTTGAACTTTAAGTTAATGACCAACAAAATAATAAAAGTTCACTTATGTGATTATACAGTTGTCACATATATAATATACCTATTAACAGGGCCATAGAAAGGAAATGCGAGCCTGCGGTAGAAATTATGCCTTTCATCGCTTTATTTAATTAAAATATCTATTGCGGGCCTCGAAACAAGCTGCGGAGGAACCACCCGCTTTCCCCAACTCTAATCAGGCTTGACTATCGATTCCTTGCTAGAACCGTTCGGGAATGCTATTTAGTCCTAACAGATAAAATTTCCGATCAAATGAATAGAATATCAAATATCCTTTAGATTCAGTACATTTAATGAATGACAACTGAATGTATTATGTAATCAAGCCACATACATGTCTGTTCGAACGTTTCATACGTACATGCTACATTAATAGCATTTTCAGAATTGTATAGATAAAGAGATATTTACAGTATGCATGACGTACGGACTATGTAACGTAACCTTAACTATGATAGACAGGGATGTATTCGTTGAAGTATCTAATTTCCCCGACGTCATTCAGTGGTAAATACAATATAATAAATCATGAAGTTTTACTTGTAATTTATGGTTATCCCTAGAATTGATTTCAACAAAAGGATTTCGTGAAAATACCTATTATCCTATGAATAGACTCATATTACTGCTGCAGCACTAAGTGGCTTAATAACTCGGGAATATCAGGGTCGAAAGTGTTAAAGAAAAGTCGAGCAAGGTTTTGGGTAATGGCATTTGATGTATTTAATTCAATTTAATGTTGATACTCTGCACAGTCCGCCTGCAACCAGGCAATCAACTATCATTTTAATAATAATATCATTTACAGCTGAGTCGGTTGGAATTCGGCATCCAGTCACGATATAAATCGTTTGCCACCACCTTCGGCCTGGTTACCCATGGGGAAACATCGCCCTAATTACATTGCATTTCTTGATCTAGGGAAGGCATTTGACCGTGTTGCACATGCACTCATCTAGTATGCTTTGTGGCAGCATCATAAATAAAACAGAAGTTTTGGCGACTGATCCACATGAAACAGACACTATCACTATCAGTGGCGGTGACCTGCTCAGAATTGAACTATCTAAATATCTCGGATCAATGTTATCAGCCAAATGGTACACTGCGTTATGAAATAACTTCAGGCATTAGCGCAACTTGGATAAAGTGTCCACAACTGGTGTTCTTTTTGATCGAAGTATCGAATGAACGTCGCAATTCGAAAATTTACCGCAATGCCGTCCGCTCTGTTGAACTCTATTAGTTTTGAATGTTGGCAGACTGTAAAAGATAATGAACGGCACCTCGCCTTAATGGAGACGTTAGACCAGTGGCGTAAGACGACATGATCACGTCCGAAATGGGGATATTCGCGGTCGATAAGGGGTTACATCGATCGTAGAAAAATTGCGTGAGATGGTATGGTCACGTAGTTCGTGCTAATGAAAATTCAGTTGCCAAGATTGGTCTGAATATCGAAGTCGATGGGAAAAGACAAAAAGGGTGGCTGGATCTGAAAGCTTTGTGACTGCATCCTTTTCACAGAACAAAAGGGCGCAACCAATCACCACAAGTCAATCCCGCTTTCGAAAGGAGCAAAGGCTGGAGAAGAAGAATTGAAGAAGGTGAAAGCTAAATTTTTGGCATGAATTCATTAGAAGGTTGATTTCTGATCATTCAGATCAGAAAATTGACAGAGAAAGGGGGATATAATGTTCAAAAAGAAATCTGTCAAAGAAGTTAGCAATATAATATCGAAATCACTTTCATCAGAAAAATATGAAGGGTTGAAAAAATAAGATTATCTAAAATTTGGTCTGTTAAGCTTTAATAGATTCTAATTGAGAAAAATAGTCCAACGATTCGAATGAGTATTTGGAAATTAGATAGGGGTCGACGGAGTCTTCCTAGAAATTGTCCAAAGATTTAAAAATGCATATCCACTAATATTCATTCTAACAAATCAGCCAGAAACAAGTCAGGAAACCGTACGCTAGACGCTTCAGGTATAAAAGGTTATGCGTTTCCCCATGTGAGGAAGGATGAGTGCATGACAGTTCCGCGTGTATATAGCTAAATATTCAATTGTGCCCTATCTTATAAAGATACATTTACACAAAAAAGTTGATCTGGAAAGCACTGCACTGATAATAGGAAATCTCATAGGCTTCACACCAAGAGTTCAATATTATTCGTAAATGAGAAGTTAGCCTACAACAGATACAAACAAGTCGGAATACCGGAAGCTTGCGTTTCGGAAAATTATGGTCAGTGCAGGTCGAAATATTTGGCTTGCCGTCGTCAACTCGCTATATAATCGGGAATAATGGCGTCAGTCTGAATCGTTTGGACACTACTGAATCAATAATCAATATTGAAATGAAACTAAATATAATAAAATATACCCGATATGCAATTCGATGTGATACTAACACAAAGTTCCCCTTACTATAATTTTGTTAATAATAGTAGGACTTCTACCAAATTTTCCGGCATGCTGCTGCATATTAAAACTTATATTTTAGGGATCTAGGATGAACTTAAGGGGGCTTGCCGAACATTGTCAAAATATAATAATACACTATTATTAACTTTTATTTGAGCAGATATTGTAACAAAGAATATTTGGAGGCCATACCATGTGCACGGACAACCATGATTTTCTTCTGATTTTTAGGTTGAGTAGTTTCTGAGAGCTAGCCCTTGCAATAATTGACCCCTTTTAGATTTCCTCATTTCTCCCCCTTATAACCAATGTCAGTACTAATATCGGCTTCGAAAAGTGCTAATGAGACATTCCTTTTGATATCCCACATCACTACATTCGTTGAACAAAAATTATACTCTCCTTTTGCATGTATAGGTACATTCATTGTGAAATCACTAAATGTTGCAGTAATATGGGCCATAATATGGAGCTCGATACTGCAAAGTTTGTTGCAAATCCTATTATTATTAATAAATTGAGTTCTATGTTCAGACAGACTTCTTTATGTAACAATGCACATTGAGGTGGTGAGTGAATTCCATAATATGAAATCAAAAAGGAATTAAACAAGATGATGGAAGTCGCCTGGAAAGCCATTACTCAAAATTACATGGACAACTTCTTGGCATTTATTGGCATTAATAGTTGATGCAATACACAATAATGGAAAAAGTAGATTCAATTTTATGACAAATGAACTATAATTGCATGTCAATTTTGCCAACGTTAGGTAGTATTGTATGCACCACGGGTAAATGGACGGTTCCGTTCGTTTTAGGAATGCTTCCGCTTCCGATTCGCAACAGAAGATAGTGCTAAATATTTTGCCCGACATCTTCTCGTGCAATAGTACTGTAATTAATATGCAATTAATATTATTAAGCAAAGATTTCAGGAATGGATGTCATCAAATAGTTTAATCTAAAAATCTTGTTTGTCATATTCATGGATTAGGAAGTGTATGTACATCCTACATTCCTCCAATCTGACAGTATCTGTTTAAAGCGAACATTGAACAGCTCTCAACATATTAGGTTGTTCTGCAGAAGTGGTCCACTTCATTATTGAAGGCTAACAATGATGGACAATAGTAACAATTTGGACGGGGATTATTGGTATCACAGTACAGCAACTTGAATAGGCACTCAGACTTTATGATAGCTGTTTGATTATCGGGCTGGTATATTATTGGTAAATCCGTTAGTATGACAGAATACACTTGCAATATAGAAATTCGGTGCTAGAATTTCATCTCTTTTATTTTTAGCTCTTTTATAGGTACTTTTGTCAGGGTTCTTAGTTATGTACCGAAACCGTTTCTTTCTTTGTTTATCTATAATACAAAAATATGAAAAGTTTAAAGCTCTATATTAAAAATATCATAACAAAATAAAAACATTTTTTTAGGAACAATTGAAGTCTGATAATAATTTGGAAGAGCATTCACTTTTTCCTGAAAATCTTATATTTTAAAAAAATATAACCAGAATCTTTTAAGCGGGTAACCCCACTTGTAGTGAAAAAATAGGTGATTTTCATGATTTTCTTTAATGAACCAAGAAACTTTTTTATATGATTATTATATCATCCTCAAGTGCATACATTGAACAACTTTTTATAATTTTTTTTTTAATATTTCGCCGTGGTGCTACAAATGGTCGTCAAAACAAATGTATTTTTACGTTTTGCGGTGACCAAAATTGTGACGAATTGATCATCAAAAATGTCGGTGGATTTAGCTAAATAATAGTAAAAGCTGGAGTTGGTGGAAGGATTTAAAAAAATATACATTTTTCACAAAACGGCGGACAGCCAAGATTAACGGTTCGACTATTCCCTAAAGAAACGGTCTTTTTTGGACCATCAAATGGCTAATTTTTATTAAGAAAAATAAACGATTAAATGCAACATTTTTATGTATGGAACAAGCCTGCCAAGTTTCAAAGAGACCAGTTCAGTACTTTTCGAGTAATTTTGATCACCAGTTTCATTGGATTAATTCCAATTAAGTAATCCAATTAAGTGATTATGATTACTTATAATTTTATTATAATATTTAAGCGAACTCAATGCGAATTCTATACAGCAAACTCAACGCGAATTCTATACAGCAAACTTAACTCAAATTCTATTTTTTAATTCAAAAAGGACTTCCGTATTCTTTAGCAATTTTCAACTTAATAATTAAATTCAGTGACAGGTCTGAAAAAACATAATTACTGCGATCTTCCACTCCCTTGGTGTGCCACGCAAAGTGGATAGATCCGCGCCATCTATTCGCTCGCAACATTCGAAATAAATTTCGAATGCTGCGAATCCTGGTTTGTTGTCCTGATGCCGGGGTGCGCCAAGTCGTGAACTGCGTGGAACACTTCCTTGCGAAATGTGGCCGGAATGTATGGCCGGGGTCCCTTTTCCGAGTCTTCGCAGCAGAGCGAGAGGTTTGAGCCGAAGATGGGCAACTCCCGAAATTTGTATTTGGGGTTGGACTTGAGGCTCTGAAGTGCTGCGTCATCCACTTGCGCCTTGGCAATAGCCGAGAAATCGAGTGAGGCGGGGATGTTAACTTCGGAGACACGAGACAAAGCGTCAGCAACAATGTTGTCCTTCCCGGACACGTGCTGGATGTCCGACGTAAACTGGCTTATGAAGCTCAGGTGTCGAAGCTGACGAGGGGACGCTTTGTCGGGCTTCTGTTTCAAAGCGAACGTGAGAGGCTTATGGTCCGTGAACACTGTGAACGGCCTGCCTTCTAGGGAGAAACGGAAGTATTTGATGGACAGGTATGCGGCGAGCAGTTCGCGATCGTAGGTGCTGTAGTTCCGTTGAGCGGGATTCAACTGCTTCGAGAAGAAGCTCAACGGCTGCCAAACTTGGTCCACCTTTTGGTGAAGGGCAGCACCTACTGCGATGTCAGAGGCATCAACAAAAACGGCTAGGGGTGCATCTTGCAGAGGGAATGCCAAGAGTGTAGCGTCAGCCAGTTGTTGACGAGATTTGTCAAACGCGCAGATAGCCTCTTCAGACCACACGATCTCTCGTGTGTCCTTAGTTTTGGGGCCAGACAAGTACGCGTTCAAAATGGACTGGAGATGGGCGGCCTTGGGCAGGAAACGACGGTAGAAGTTTAGCATGCCCAAGAACCTCCTCAACTCCCTCACTGTCTTTGGACGCGGGAAGCTAGTTATCGCTTGCACCTTGTCTGGGTCGGGCTGTATTCCTTCAGGGGAAATGAAATGGCCGAGGAATCTCACCTGTTGTTGAAGGAATTTGCATTTCTCAACGTTTAGGACTAAACCGGCCTCAAGGAGACGTTGAAAAATGCACTCGAGATGGGCTAAGTGCTCAGACTCAGTGGAAGAAGCGACCAAAACATCATCCAAATATACGAAACAGAATTCGAGGTTTCGCAGGACTGAGTGAATGAACCTTTGAAAGGTTTGCGCCGCATTGCACAATCCGAAAGTCATTCGGGTGAACTCGAAGAGTCCAAAGGGTGTGCATATTGCCGTCTTTGGAATGTCTTCAGGAGCTACTGGAATTTGGTGATAAGCCTTGGTTAAGTCCAAGGTCGAAAAGATGCGGCAATTTGCGAGGTGATGCGCAAAGTCGTGGATGAGTGGAATTGGATATCGGTCAGGAACAGTCTGTGCATTTAGCCTTCTGTAATCCCCACATGGGCGCCATTCGCCATTTGGCTTAGGGACCATATGCAGTGGGGAAGACCAACAGCTGTTTGAGGGCCTGCAGATACCCTGTTGAACGAGTTGTTCAAACTCTTTCCGTGCAATTGCCAGTTTCTGAGAAGGAAGAGGACGCACCTTCGAGAAGATCGGGGAACCAGTAGTGATAATGTGGTGCTGCACATTGTGCTTCACTGGTTTGGAGAGACTACAGTTGGTAGTAATCTGGCTGAACTTTTGGAGAAGTGCCCGAACACGAGAGTCGGTAATGTCTTCTAAAAGAACGGAAAGATTATTGCCTGGGTGAGATACCATATGTCCCGACGTATTAAGGTTGGTCGTGGAATCTATAAGAGACTTGTTTTGCAAGTCCACCAGCAATCCATAGTGACACAGGAAGTCTGCGCCTAGTATGGGGAAGCTGACATCCGCCAGGATGAAACGCCACGAAAACGTCCTACGCAAGCCAAGACTCACGTCCACTTGCCTATATCCGTAAGTATTGATGCGGGAGGAATTTGCTGCCGCAAGTTTGAGCGGTTGAGGGAAAAGTTGATGATGCTGGGGTACGGGAAGAACCGAAACCTCCGCACCCGTGTCGACGAGGTAGTTGCGCCTGCTGAGGGGGTCGAAAATAGTTAGGCGACGTGGTGCTGCGTTCTGGGTGGCCGCCGCCAAGACCCCCCGCGGACCTAGTTTTTTGCGGTAGAAGAGAATCTACACGGTAGCGTACATCTTGTCGCTTTATCCCCGAATCTGCGGTGGTACCAGCAAATCCCTGGGTCCGTGGACTGTCTTGACGACCTGCTACCTGATCGCCCTTTTCGGATGGCAGACCGCGAGCGTGCTCGCGATCTGGCGCCCGAACGCTGAGCGTCCAACGTCGCCCGCATCTCGGCCATACTGGCTGTTAATGCAGCAATCTCGCGCCTCAATTCACCCACCTCATCCGACGGTGGTTGAACGGCCGCCAAGGTTGGGCGTACGTACACCTCCTGAACCTGGTCGGCCGTCGCTGCCAGTTCCTCCAAGGAACCGGAGACGCAAGCGAGGATCGCCTGGGTGCCCTCCGGGAGCCGACGCAGCCAGAGCGACTTGATCAGGTCTTCGCCGATCTTACTCCCACCCAATTGCCTCATTTCACGAAGCAATTGGCTGGGAGTTCGATCACCTAAGGTTAAACCTGCCAGCAAGTGGTCTAATTTTGCCGACTCGCTTGCCGACAGGCGCCTGATCAACTCGCTCTTGAGCTGCACGTACGATGTCGACTTCACCACGTCGGACACCAGAAGTATGGACTCTTCGTCCAGGCCGACCACCGCGTAGTTGAAACGTGTCGCGTCCGATGTGATGCCGGACATTTGGAACTGTGCTTCCAAATGCACGAACCACAGCTCGGGGTTCCGCCGCCAAAACGGAGGGACGCGTACGGCGAGGGCGGTCACTTGCGGGTTCGATGGGCCTGCTGCGTCTTTATTGTCAAAAGACATCTTGTTTCACGAAAAGTACGAGATTGAAATGCAAACGCGGTGAGTTTATTCTGAAACGCGGTGAACTTTACACCGACACGGCAGGCCGCACCCACAAATGCACGCACGAAACGAGAAAAAAACGAAGCGGACGCTATCCAGCGCAGACCAAAAACACCACCAATGAGAATGGAGGACTCGCGATGTTAAACACCTGCACGCCGTCTCTTGCAGCGATTTCAATTTTTTTATTACTATTTTTTTTTTTTTTTAACTGAATAAATAAATAAATATTATATATAAATGAATAATAATTTCTCTTAAGTATAACTCCTCGTTGTTTGTCGGCTGTAGCTGCGGCGTTGGCGGTGCTGGGGACGTCCGTTTGTTGCCGTTGTTGATCGTTGTGGCAATGATGACTAGTCCGGTGCGTGAAAGGTGTTGTGCAGGAGGGCGTGCGTACGGGAAGTCGCGTGAAAATCCACTTCTGGTGAGGGTCCGACGTGTGTCGCGCAGTACACTGTGTAGAGAAGGTTTTCTCGCGTTTTTCTTTCTTGCCTCTGCTCCGACTCGGGATGTGGAGATGTGACACGTTTTCGTGATGTTTACCACGGCACTCCACACTCAACTGTAGATGCGAACGCGTGAAAATCGCTTGCCGTACGGTCTACTGATGTTTTGGAAGGATTTCTCAGTCCTTGGAAGTTCTATTTCTGCCGTGTTGCTCGGACGAATTTTTGTCGTTAATAGAACTTCACCAATGTCAGCGATGGTGGACAATTATTCACTTTTAATATTGACTTAGAGTGAAATACAATTAACTTATAACAACTAAAACGGCGGCACCTGCTGAGGAGGCGGCGATGGTGGCGGAGCCTTCGGCTCCTGCTGCGATAGCGATGGTTGCAGCGGTGATATTGGTGTCGGCTGCGACGGTAGCGGCTACGGCGGTGACGGCGGCGGCTTCGACCTCTGCGGCGATGGTGGAGTTGAGTGCGGCGGCGAAAGTGGCTGCGGCAGCGATGGCGGCTGCGGCTGCGGAACTCTTACTTATCTCCAATCGGTTGTTGCGGCTGCCTGCTGGGCGATTGTGCTTGCGCAGACTGCGATTTGTTGATGGGGATGATGATGTGCTTGAGTTTTTCAATTTTGCAGGTTCTGGGAATTCGGGATCCTAGTTGTTGATGCTGTTGGTGCGAGTTCCGGGGTCACCAATTAAGTAATCCAATTAAGTGATTATGATTACTTATAATTTTATTATAATATTTAAGCGAACTCAATGCGAATTCTATACAGCAAACTCAACGCGAATTCTATACAGCAAACTTAACTCAAATTCAGGTCTGAAAAAACATAATTACTGCGATCTTCCGCTCCCTTGGTGTGCCACGCAAAGTGGATAGATCCGCGCCATCTATTCGCTCGCAACATTCGAAATAAATTTCGAATGCTGCGAATCCTGCCGCGCCACAAGGTCATCTGTTCGATAAATGCAAATCGGCAAATGGCTGCCAAAGAAAATTCACATGTTTAACGTGCATTGTCTTCGACCTCCATTCACCGATCCGCTCTTGATTCGACTTCACTCTACTCACAGGATTGAAAGATCGATTCTTCAAGTTAAGTGGAGTCAGCCCACAGTCTGTCTTACAAACAGCTGCGTGCAAAGTACTCGTCTGTTCTTTGCTGCACAAATAAGCGCGCAACGAGTCGATTTGCCGGTGATGTTATACCGCCACGTTAACCACGCCCCTACCACTGATGTCACGAGGAAAGTTCATTCGCTCCAGCCCAGAGTTTGGATAATGCATTCATTCAATTTGGACGTAGTAGTCCGTACTCGCCGCTGGACGTTTTCCAGATCGGTTTTCGTTCGCAGCAATATTCCGAATGCGCTTACTTTATTCTTCTTCGAGAAATGCGATCTTAATACCAGCTTTACACGTCGCAAGAATCTGCACAGCGGAGCATCCTTCAGATCACCAACTCGAACATGGGTTCTTTGCAGAATTCCTAGGTACTTGACAGACCAGTAGCTTACTCCCAACTACAATTTGTACTGATGAAGGGAGTAAGTTGCTCCCGAAATATATATATACATAATAAAATAAAATTGTAGTTGGGAGTAAGCTACTGGTCTATCAATTTTGAGACTTAACTACAAATAGAAGGCATTATCTAACCTCCTAGGTACTTGTAGAAGTCTGTCTCGGTCATATGTGGAGGTTACCAATGCTATGTCCGGCATGCAACTCATGAGAACCTTTGCGGATGGATTCGATACTTGAATATCATGGTTGAACATCTCTACTATTCGCAACAGACTTCAAAGGTGCTTCTCAGTACCAGCATATAACTTCATTTCATCTAAGTACATCAAGGATGTCCGCTCTCACTTAGCACGTAGGCCACATGTTATTACAAAACCACGCCCTCTAGCATCATTCAGTGGCGAATGAGAGGGGGTTCAATGCCATGCAAAACCAAACTCAACGAGTCCCCTTGGGAAATGCCATATGTGGATAGACTCTGAGGTATTAGCACCCTCAGATGAATGCTCTGATAAAGTGGTATGCCACTCTCCGATGACTGTCGCAGAAACTCTACTAGTTTTGGATCAATGCGATACAGATGAAGGACTTCGACTAACCAGGTATTCAAGACGCTGTTCAAAGCCTTGGCACAATCGATATAGCAACTAAAGAGGTTTCTTTGGTCTTTAGTTGCTTGTCTTACAACTACCGATAATGAGTTGTTCTTTGCAACCCCTTGAACGGACTCGCCAGCCCTTCTGCTTCTCGGACAGAATGTTGTTGGTCTCGAGGTGCGCATTAACCTTTCCACTAATAAGCAAGTAATTGGTCTTATGTCCGCGAGGTGCTGTACCGTGTACTTTTTAGGGATAAGGTTGGTAGTGAGGAAAGGTGGAAATTCCTTCGGCCGACTAATGATCTGATTTATGCTAAGTGCTAACCGACTGTGTATACTAGTAAATTTCTTATACTAGAAATTTTGCACCCTATCCAGACCAGGGTCCCTCCAGTTCTACGACCTGTTTATGGCTCGTCGAATTTCGTCTTCGTTAACATCCGCAAAATTCATGCCAAGTGTAGTGGCGTACATTCGGTTGTGATCCACTCGGTATGCTCATTACTTCCGAGTTGTCACAATCTCGGCAGATGCCGGATTTTATCTAATACTAGCACATAGTGCCAAGCATTTAGACTCGGACGATCCTACCTACTTAAAAACTAAAGGGGCGCCGGTGGTGGTGGCCGGTGGTAGGTCAATGGGAGAATCCGTTGAGAACTCCCCGCAATATCGAGTACGTATGCAGGATGGTGTAGTTTTGCATGGTTTGAGCCAGACTGTGCGATAGTCCCAGGATATCAAGGGACGCCGTGAGGGATTTAGGTCCAATACCTGTAGCTGACAATATTATGGGAACTACAACCACCCGTTCGAGACGCCAAATTTCTTTGATTTTTCGAGCCAGTGGCTCATAGTTCACCTTCTTCTCCATGTATTCTTCCATCTGGTAGCCAACATTTTAACTTTCCCTACTCTTAAGTCAGTTCTGATGCTTGAAAATTGTAAACTAGTTTCTTTAGATGTTGTATTTAACGAGTATTTAGGTATGGGGATATTCCTTGTGATGAAATCAAAGGAAGTTTTTCTTTTTTGGGTACAAAATCGGTGTTAAATCAAACAAATACTGTATTTCAGGAGTCAATCGTGCCATTTTTCAGCGTTTTCTCTCTGAAGTTTTACCTTAGCCTATTGGGTAAAAAGTCAAAGTAGGACCAATAATAAGGTATTTGTTTTACAAATTAAAAATTACAAAAAGATGAACCTTCTTTAAATTTATCACTCGAAATACTGACTTCCAAAGCAATGAAGTTGAAAAATAGTCAACAGTAGACATATTATAAACTGTTGGGTGGTTTCTTCATTCATTGCGCTCTGAGGAGAATTGATGAAAGTAAAACAGCTTGAGAAATAGAGTACTGAGCAGGATTTAGGATCGTGAAAGCCGAGATATAACAAGGAATCTTCGCTGAGCTGAATTGTAACTAATTTGAAGTATAAAACACGGACTCACACTCAATTGAATTTGAAAATATTATATAAGGTGTTTTTTACCTTCTTGGAAGATTACGGGGAGAGACAAATTTTAGCCAAAGAAAATGCAATATTTGCCGTATTTCTTGCGGTTAAATCAATAAATGAAGCAAAAGATGTATTTTACTTTTTACTGGCGTATTTATTAAGCTAGCAGATATTTGGAAGACATTCAACACTGATGAGAGAGACAGGTGCTTTTCGTAATATCCATATCTTGGAATTTAGATAAGTCTAATAAATGCACCAGCAAAAAGTAAAAACGCTTTGTTTGCTTAAATTATCCATCAAGTTTTAACTTTTATTGAAGATACTGAAGTTAACAATTTTCCTTAAAGCGATCTCCAGCTTTGAAAGTTGGTGGGAAATTTGAATTTAATTTGTATTAACCAACTCAGAGTTCAGTGAAAAATTTTCATCTTAACAGTCATCAGTAAAGAATTGTACGGTCAAATATATTATTATAGTTCTTCACATTTGCATAGAACAAAAATATTTTTAATCAAAAATAAAAAGAGATACTCACTGCACTGCAATTCATCGGATCCATCGACACAGTCGACTGTTATATCACATCTATAGTGGGGCGGTATACAATAGGTTTTATTGAATTCGTACTGACCACAACTAATCTGGCCAGCTTCGCATTCAGGTGGAGCTGTAATATTAAAATAAAGGATAAGTTGTTGTTGCTTCTCTTTGTTTTCAGTACATTATTAATATCTGCATGTTTTCATCCTGTATCTGTAAGCCTTAATTTGTTTCCATTGTTTTCTACCAAATACCGAAATATGCGTATGCAACTCATGTGCCAGGCATGTATACAATATGTTAGTAAACGTTGCTCTTAAAGGGTTTTCATTTCGGAAATAACCAGTAATTAAGATATTTTTGTATTTAATGCAAATTTGTATTTCACTGGTAATAAATTTAAAACGCAAAAGAATTTATGTTGATGGTGGAATTTATGAATACATTTAAAAGTTGGGTATACATCGGGTGGTTCTGATAGTGTAAGTGGTTTTTCTCAGAATAGTGCGGTAGGAATTTCATGATCACTTAGAATTGGATATGGTAAAATTTTTGAGGATAGGAATAAGAACGTGAGTCTTTAATTCTGCTCACGTTCTTCATTGCAAAACGCGGTAAAATATTGGTTGATTGCATGGAGAAATCAATAAGTTTATCGAACAATATCCCAAAATTTCTAAGGGATTAGCTTGGGAGCATCTATAATTCCTTGAAGCATCCTGAAGTAATCATATTATACTGATTGGTTGCAAATATACATACATTTCCTTAATGCAATATTGCCTTAGTAAATGGCAATCTCAATACTCTGAATAATGGAAGTGTTTGCCAATCGATAATGCAATGTAAAGTAATCAACATTATCAACAATGTACTTTGGACTGGAAAATTTAAACGCTTTTCAGTTTATATTAATTAATTTTTTTACTTACGGCATGATTGATATTCGTCCTCTCCTCCTTCACAGTCTTTTTGGTAGTTACACACCCATAACGATGGTATGCATTTCCCACCCTTACATTTGAACATGCCAGTAGGGCATATTGTATCGTCCCCAAGCGGACTTTCACCGATATTCAGTAGACCTATAATGAGATAAAAAATGATGAGTTGAAGATTTGTAAATTAACTTTCATATACATATAATTTAAATGATAATAAAGTGGTAATAAACTGGTCAAAGTAATTGTGCGCAGTAACCTATAGAAGGTATAACACTCCTTCAGTTGATCGAGTGTAATATTCAAGTAATTGTGGTAGTTTTGTGAGAGGAATCCGTAATACTCGAAATTTTGAAAGAATTCTGTTTACATATGGACAAATAATGTAGCGTGCTGGCTTTAAATGACATTTGTAATAGTTTCACTTGAAAAATTGAATAACATATATTACAAAACAATTCAGCTGATTTTTTCCCGAAGAATTCTCGAACCCTGGACTACCCAAATTTGCATTTTACGGAAGGATATGAAATTCCGCATTTGATAGCACAGACTATAGTATATTCATAAGAAGATCAATCAGAGATTCACCAATGGAAGAAAAAGACACAATTCATAGATTCTTGGCAAGAAAGAGAGAGGGAATGAGGTCTTTCAGGGGTGGCACTTTACTAAAGCCTATAAAAATAGAGGTCAATTCTACATGATGGTCGAGAATCATGGTCTAACTCACTATTTCTTGATCTATGGCAATGCAATGGGCAAAGAGTTCGCTAGGGAAGTTGTACTATAGCTAATAAACGGGCTAACAGCTTCAGGTTGTTCTTCTATGATAGCCTGTACTTAAAACCACTGGATTTTCATTTCGGCGGCAAAAGAAACTGACAATTCGACTTCAGTCACCAAAAGATGACAAAAGTCCAACAATCTAATTTTGAACATAGGGCTTAAACCATATTGAACCATACTGAGGCCCTAACGGAATTTGGGGCGATAATTCGGTTGTAGCTTTGTACTGATGAAGGGGGTAAGTTGCTCCCGAAATATATATTTACATTGAAAACTAAAAATTGTAGTTTGGAGGAAGCTATCCCTGTCTATCAATCTCATTGACACTAGTAAAAAGAAAAAGAACGAACCGCCATGCCCCGTTTTGGAAATTACCTCTCTCAAAAGTTGTCCACGAATGAAGAAGAAAATGATTGAGTAATATAAATCAGAGGTAGTGTAACATTGTAATGAAGACATGGAAGATATTAATAGACGCGATCAAAGAAAAAGTGTTCTTTATCCCGTACTAGGAGATTCTTCAGGTGCTGCCTTCCCGTACTACGGCGGAAAAGACCACTCAATGTGTACGTTCCACAGAATATAGCATGCCCGTGAATTGGAAAAGTGATTTCTTTTATACGAAAAGCCACTTTCCCCCAGTATTGGTGGCATTTGTTAAGAACGAGCTTGAAGTCCTGAGGTCGCAGTAACTGCTGAAAGTCGCAACGAATGTGTCTTATATTAAAAGTGTCGAATCGGAAATGCACCCAAGTAGGCTTTTGATGCCCGAAGTGAGGAGAACTCGCTTTGAATGACCCCTTTCTTCACTTGCGATCTATTCAATTTTCTTGTTAAAGAACCTCAAAAAGAATAGTTTCGAACCTTTCCTCTTTTCTTGTCTGTCAGAACAAATTTTTCATTGAATATTGTCTGGAAGCTTTAAGGGATATCGAATTGGCGGACCTCGGCGCAAAACCGGGATGTCTGGAGTTCCTTATTAAGGCAGGCCTAGACCGGATACCGGTTGTTGCGCCGTTGACGATGATGATGATGATTGTCTGCAAGCTTACTTAAATGGAGTATTTAAAGAAACTTCCCGGACATATTGAAAGCAGGTTTAGTGCGATAACCATCCCCTCTACATCAACGAAGTTTTTATTGGTAGTAAAGTTGTCTGCAATAAGGCTAATTAGGAGGAGACAGCACAATATTGCATGATGAATTTATTCTTAAGGAGGATAAGAAGCTCAGTATCGCGGGAAACATTATTGAAAGCACTATATATGCGTATATTAAAATAAATTATTCATTATCGACCGCAAACATAGGTCTGAACCTACTTTTGTGATTGTGTTCTCTTGATTAGAACCCCAATTATCGTTTCTGTCCCTGACATCTCTGTTTGAGGCTCTTATGATCACATCAAACTATATCCTAAGGTTATGTAAGTGAGGGACAGTAACTTGTGAAACTGTTTGAATTCGAAATAGGAAAGAAACTGAATTATCTTTGTCTTTCTGGAGAAAATCTATTTTTCTTTTTAAATGCTGTTATTTTTGAGGGCTTTTGGCAGTAGAAAGTGGATTTCATCGCAGAGTATGGCGAGCAATAGTACTGCTGCAATTTTTTAATGTGGGTCCTATCTATTGCGGCATTACTTCCATAATGGATAAAATTTGTCAATATTGATCAAATTTGGCATGCGCATTCATAACCGACGCATATTACTGAATTGCTCAAACTTAACTGACTTTTAGAGCAGACCTCAGGATGATTGTTAGTGTGCATACGCACCTTTTTATATAATGTTAGTTTTGACGTTTGTTGGAAAGGCGGCGAGCTCGGGGGTCGAATTTTCACAAACTGCTCACCCCAAAAACCTGAAAAAAATAAAGAAGCTGCCACTATATGGTGCCTAGGCTCCGAAATACCTTCCCTACGAAAAGTCAATAGGGAGATAAGGGGATCCTTTGGTGATCTGCTTATTTCCCCTATGACGTAGACAAAGTTCCCATGATGACGATTTTTGAAAGAGGCTAATTCTCGTAATGCAATCTCAAAGCTGAAGTGAATCCTTATCAAAGTACATAGCCCGCAGCTGGGTTATCTATGTTTACAAAGCGGGAGATACAGAGAAAGCGATGAAGAACAGGTAAACCATTTGCTTGCATTGCATTTCCCAGGCAGCAATTTCTCTCGGCCGACAGGTGCATGCATACAGCCATCAACTAGGAGACTGGACTCAAGCATGTAAGGTAGTTCCACTGGAGCTTGTCAAAGGGACATTATTCCTGCTCTAATAATGGAGGGAATGGATACCTTGAGTGTACATATTCGGAATATATATCGTGACCACCAACCAACCGCCGATCTGGGTGGCCGCTTCACTGTAGGCAACATGCCCACCAGAAAGGCCATGGCGACAGTACTCGATGAGCTTACGGTAAAAATTGAGAAGGCGATCTACGAAAAAGAATATGCCTTAGGTGCATTCATGGATATCAAAGATGCCTGATCAGTGATGTATACTTTGGTAGAATAGAGCCGGAGCACATTTTACTATAATGGTGCGACGTGCACTAAGTCTCCACTCCACCACCTTTTCCAGCCTTCTACTGTTTAAACTTTTCCACCCTACCTTATTGTACGATCACTATGAGCGTACAATTCAAATCTGGAGCAGTGAGTGGAGGAGGCGTACTTGTACTTAAAATCGCTGACTTTGCGGAGCCTTTTGGTTTCCGAAATGAAGCAGGGTTTGCTCTTTTTTTCTCAACTTGGTTTCAGAGTGGTCTTCTTATTATTAAAAAGAGTTAGGGAAGTAGCGCTTGCTGTTGTTAATTCGATTGACAGTTGCCATCACCGGTATTCTACGTGGCGGAGTAGGCCGTGATTTTTTAGGTGGAATAGATAATTCTTGTGCATCTGACTTTAAAATGAGTTTAACATGTACTTTTAGCAACATTTTTTTGCAAAAGGATTGTTTAGGTTTGGGGGAATATCATTCAATACGAGGGAAAGGTGGATTTCTGATAAATTTCCTGAGTAAAATGCCGGGTATTAATTGTAGTTTCGCAGCATTTTTGTTTTGTATAAATTGACCCTGCTACATTTGGTGCATTCTTTATACCGACCTTTCATTCCTTCAATTTCTAGGAGTGCTTTACATGACTATCCCCGCTTTGGAGGCCGAATTTCATTCGACCATCTCTTCCTTAACACGCCCCACCAAAATCCTTCCTTACTGCAACAAATAGGTCGTTAGCGTTACTTTATTAGCTCTCATTATAATTCATATTTTCATAAACAAAGAAAACGTTAACGACATAGTTCAACTGCTAATTGAATTTTAACCGCAATTCACAAAAAAGGACGCTGCTCCATAGAGGCCACTTTATGGAGACATAAAAGAATAACGAACTAAGTACATAGTATATCGGTCCTTCATTCTCCGTCCACTCATTTTCGTTTCTTCTTTTTCCTCCAAGGAGCTCGTGGACATTGTTGGAGGGATTAAAAATGTTTGCAAATTAAGTTTAATAAGTTCAACGTCAGTATCAAGTCCCACTAAAAAAAGTTGGATTATAAGGTCTGATGAGTTTTCCAGGAGCTTTGAAAATGCAATGTGATAGTTTGAAAATGTCCGATACACGAAATTAAGAGAGGAAATTTATGCTTTGGCGCTTTGTTCGATTATTTTGTGACGTTCAGGTGATGGCTGCCATTTGTTAGGTGTAGCAGAAATTGTATCGTCTTTGATGTAAACTTAATTATATGTCAAAACTCATTATTGAAAGACGGGAATAAAGTTACAACAAATTTGAGTGACTTGGCATTGTTACTGGAACTTTGGTAGGAGTATTGTTTTTCACTGGCATGTTGAGGCTACTTTTAGCCAACCATTAGCGGGTATCGTTGAAAGAGCTTTTCAAATTTTTGTGTAAAATAAAACCTTATTAAAATTGGTTTATGATTTGTTTCTTTGTCCACGGCCCGCCGGTCTCTGAACCTGTTTGACTGTCTGTCTGTTTGCCACGCGAAGAGTTACCATACATACAAAAGGGGGTGTAAAATCGGATACATATTCCAAGGAACTACTGTACCAACAATTCTAAAAAAATCATGACGTTGTATGTGTAAAATATATATAGACCTCAAAATAGTTTGCATCCTGATATTTGCTCAAATACCGTTAATAATAGTATATAACCTTATTCTGTAAATCTCATCAGTGTATGTAACACAAACCTATTTATGATACTGAAAAGTTTGATAGAAATCCCACTGTTATTAGCAAAATCGCGGCAGATCAAATTTGCTTCTTTTAGGTCATCTATTGCATCCTACGATATTTTTTATTATTTTATGTTCGCAGTTAACTTTTTCTTGAGGGTTTCATCGTACCTAAGGTGAAAAGAGTTCGCACATATGCTCCAGCCAGCGCTACACTTGACGAGTATGAGCAAGCGTTGAGCACTCTCATTTTGGATGCAAGAGGACGTTAGCCGATAATTATAGCAGGTAATTATAATGTGTGGGCTTTTTAATGGGGCAGTCGGACATCGAATGTGAGCGGACCTATTCTGCTCGAACCCGAACTAGAGGTGGTACTCGTGAATATTGGGACCTCATACTCTTTCGCAGGAAGAGACGTAGGGTATATTATGGACTTAACATAAGTGAGTGTCGCTTCATTCAGAAGAGTTGCTTGACGAGATAGTGAAGACTACATTCACAGTGATCACCAGGCAATTTGCATGGATACCAATAGCGAACCGAGTTCGAAAAGGAGCTCGCACAGAGTGTCGCAATACAATGCTACTCTGCCCAAAAGTGTTTAAGGGAGGCGATTCGAAAAAGTAAAAGAAGACAGTTATACAGAGATGCCGATATAAACCTTTTGGGTATGGCTTACAGGGCAGTAATGAAAAGGGATCATCCTAGGTGACCAGTTCGCATCTACAAAGAAAATGTTACCAATCTGTTTCCTCACTATCAAAACACCGCAAAGCAAATGGTGAATCAAGTTAATGAGGTTAAAGATCAACAAAGCGCCAGGTTTAGATGGCATCATTTCTGCCCAGCAGAAAAAACAAAAGTTAGTGTTGCTTCCCAAACACAATAATCCATGTGGGTATCCAGCTTTGTATTGTCCGAATCTGTCTGGTAGATATAATGGGTAAGATGATAGAGACGCTCATCTACAATAGACGGTTACCCATCATTAGAAGTAGTAATGGCCTACCGGAATGCCACTATGGGTTTTAGCTTGCCCACACTACTATGAATGCGGGGTGGTGAGCCTGGTAAAAGACGCACTCAATTCTAGTGGTTGTTGTGCCGTGTTGACACTGGATGTCAAAAACGCATTCAATTTCACTAACTGGGGTCGAATTAAAGGCACTTTGACTACCATATGTGTTTTTAGATGTTTGGTGAACTGCTTGAGAAGTATCTTCCAGAAAGAACTCTTTGTACTGGACGAATGAGGGTCCCAAAGAGCAGCGACGATACCCGAAGTCTCGATACTGGGGCCTCTACTGTAGAATGTTCCACAGAAGGCTATGCCGACCACTTGGCTACAATTGCAGCACCCAGAAAATGTGGAGTTCTACGCGAGGGCGACAATAAGATTGGTGGACCTGTCTGGAAAAAGCCGGGTTGACTTTAGTGGGTGAGAAAATGGAAGCAGTCTTAGTAATGAACTGTAGAGTGAAAAACACCGTGAAGTTGGAAGTCGGTGGACATACGTCGTCTCAATGCCGGCTGTCAAATATCTGGGGTGACCAATAATGCCAAACTGAGCATTAGGGAACAACCAGAGTATGCATGTTAAAAGGTACCTAATGCCACTTGCAAGAATGTTGTTGATTGTTGTTGTTGGCGGGACAAAACACTTAGGAGTACTTTTAGCTAAAGTGGTGAAATCCACTCTGCTTTATGCGTTCCCTGTATGAGCGAAGGTGCCTGCAAATTTTCAGAGATGGAAGCAGGTAAATTCGGTTTAAAAGTTGATGGCTCTGGGGGTTTGCAGCTCTTTTAGAACCGCGTTCGTTGAGGCAGTATGGAGGGGCATACAGAATGAAAAAACGCGAAAGGTTAGTGTTAGTTTATCTCTGGCAGCGCAGACGGGACGGTTGTTCGAACGGTCGTTAGATGCACAGACTTATTCCCAGCATTCGGGTATGGCTTGAGTGGAAACATGGAGAAACCAACTATCACATTACCCAGGCTTTGCGATGAATGATATGCTTAATTGTCATGTATTCAGCGACACAACGCAAGATGCAGAGCATGCAATGTTTCACTACCCAGGGTTTGCGATGGAGAGAGGGAACCCGAATTAATCGCTGGGAAGGAGCGTGAGTCCGGAGAATACAGTTGTAGATATGCAAAGGACGCGTGTCTAAACGCAAATCCACCCCGAAATAATACTTAAATGGTTACCTGTGGAGCTGGAGCTGGTGGCTTTCAGTGGATATGAATCTCACATGTGCCGGCTTTAGTTCAGACAGGCACGCAATTGAGTTGGAAGGAGGCGTGTGTGCATTGAAAAAAAACAAGTTTTAGAAGTGCATTCCATAATATGCAACACGGTCAAATATGTGGTCTATATGAAAACAACAGTAGAAAAGACTACGGCGATTCTTCCTTCGTTCTCTCGTAAGTGGGTTTGTGATTATCTACGTCGGAGGGAAGCGTATGAAAATATTTACCCCAATAGCGGGATTAAAAATGGATATATTAAATATTTTGGACCGTTTTTCAGCTAATGAAGTTGGATTGCATTCCTAATAGATACAGGAAGACAGCGCATCTCAAACTTATCCCGAAATAAAATTACTTATTAATGTAGCAGGTTTCTGCCACAAAACCAAATCTGGCTTCAATTTTTGAACATTGTGCATTGTTGTGCTATTTGTCTTAGCGAAATGTCTCATCTTCAAACACGGTTCAAAACGATGAACTGGCTGCCATAATGTGATCAAAACAGCATAGAACCAAGGGTTCCAGAAAACTGCTTCCTTGACCGACATTCTAGGAGTGTTCAAAATCATCACATATAAAACTGTCATCTTTTGTTGGCTATTCTCATATTGGGAAAATTCAGGTTATCTAGATTTACTCGTGAAAAACCTGTGCACAAAATTATGTGAAGATGTGGTAGACATACGAATCTTAAACCTCTTTCTATCCATGACCTGAAGAAAATCATAGAAAGGGTCATGGATACCTGCAAAGGGTGCGCACCTTCAGAACAAAAGAAAACACCAAATTAAGCCTAAAACTAAGAAGATAATCAACCACCTTATCACCAACCATATCTTCAATAAGCTTTCAAGAGGTTTATAAACATAGGCATTTTAGCTTAAAAAACCGTACAATAACGTCTAACGAAGGTCACCGCCCTTAATCATTCAATTCAGGTGGCAAGTATTGTAGTATTATTTAGGTATCAAGGTTTTTTTGGGTATGAGGTTTTCATTTGCAGTATAAGTACTTAGCCTGTACACTAGTGTATTTATAACAACGTCAATAAGAGCCGGAAAATTGATATAACAGGGCATCAGGCTGCTCAAATTGTTGTTGAATCTGGTGAAAATCAAAGCGGAGTTGTTCAACATCTGAATTTAAGTTACTCCGTTCGGCATGTATATCAGAGATATCAACAGACTGGAGGCTGTACAGGGTGGGTTTAGATGGAAATGTTATGTTGCCAGCCCATCATTGAGAATTAAGCATCTAAATACAGCATTACCATTACAAAATATTAGCCGGTGGATAGTAAGAAGACATTTAGCTAAAGAGGGCTTCAAAGCCCATAGGTCTGTAAATAGCCCAAAAGTTAACAGGAACTTACTGCGAAGCTCGCCTTTAGTTTGCTCGAGAACATGCGAACCGGACAATGGAGCAATGGAATGCAGTCTTATACTAACACGAATTCAGAATCTGACTGCAGGGGTGACTGGTTCGAGCACGAGTGTACCGAATATATTCAGAGTGATTTAGCCCGTTCTGCATTTCAGATACTTTTGACGGCAGATCCTGTATCTTCTGGGGAGGCATGACTTAAGAAAATAAACAAATCTTGTCTTCATTCCAGTCGCAAATTACGAGATATTACTACGCAAAACTATCTCGAAGAAGTCTTGTAGGCGAACATCAATCCTTTTCCGAGATTCATTGGTAAAAACTTAGTTTACATGGATGATAACGGTGAATGTCTCGGTAATACCATGGCCAACTCCAAGCCCAGACTCTAATCCGATTGAGCATTCATGGGATGAATTAAAAAAAATATGGTGTGAAAACGTCACCCCATCGAACTTACAGGAGCTGGAAAATCCATTAAAGAAAAAGATCCCTCAAGAATTCGTCAAAAATTTAGTGGAGTCAATGAAGCATCGAATGGAAGCTATGATTCAGCAAAGGGGGGGAGGGGGCACTCGTTATTGATTGAATAAAATGAAAGATTGCTTACAGTTTACTTTTGATTTGTTTTTTGTTTACACGCCATGTAACCTGTTGAGCCGGATTTTTTCCACAACCAAACGGTCGTGGTACCGCTCATAGACTTCGTCGTTATGTAGGCTATGGAATCGTTCATTCTTATGTAGGCAGCCAAAAATTCCTTGGAGGATTCTTCTCTCGAAAGCGGCCAACAGTTCGCAATCTTTTTCTGCTAAGAACTACAAGAAGTAGCTCTTAAGTCCCTTTATTTGTGAAAAATGGACTTCCGCCAAGGTGGCAGATCCCTCAAAGAACATTATTTGAGTCGAGTGTTGGCTCGTGGTATTTTTTTTTGAATAGTGAAAGAAGGGATTTTTAAACTTCGCATTGAATATGTTTCAACAGTGGAGCAACCAGGAATGTCAAGATTATGAGACATGATTCCCAATTCACACTTTTCTAACTCGCATTCACCGATGCGACTGAGCATCAGAATCCGTGAACACTCTCAACGCCATTATGAATAAGAAAATAGTGGGTTGCTCTTGTTTGAGAATATCTAATGAACTATGGTGAGGTGATAATTAATTAAATCGTCTGAAGGTTACAGAGTGGCAGTACGGCACTTAGTGTGAAGATAACATTGCGAAGTTGTGATACAAAAGCCTCCGTTGTGGTAACTACTCCTTCCTTGAAGATGTAATGTTGCGTAATTGCCTAAACGTAATAAATTACCACCAGGCGTTTAATATAATTGGCTGCCATTAGACTTGCTATTACAAAGGGCCGGGCATTAAAACCTTTGGAAAATTTATGTTAATTGGATCTGTTAATATTCAAATATTTTCCAATGAATAAACCGCAACACTTCCTGAGCCAAATTAAAGGCTGTCCAATAAATTTTAAGTTTAAGAGAAAATTCCTAGCTATCGTTTAAGCTTCCTAGCTATCGTTTGCTTGGTCCGAAGTAATTAATAGCTCGCTATAAAGAGGTCAAGGGAGTGAAAAGTTCGGATTCATCTAAATTTGCGCAGCAACATCTCCATGACGCTTTCGCAAGCGTAGACCATGAAACCATATTTTGTGGCAAGTTAAGAACTTGGAGCTCTAAGCCACTCCGAAAATATGGTTGACAACATCTACTTAATTTTTATAGGCTATTCATTTTTCTCTAAAGAACCTGAATCTCCGTCAACCAACTACCATTATTTATCTGAATTTCCATTAAAGATGTATGGTGGTGTACACAAAGTGTACACTTTGTCCTCTTGCGGAAAAATGACAGTGAGTACGTCAAACAGCCATAAAAACGGATCTTATTGCCTCCCCTATTACCATAAAAGTGTCGTAAAAATCAGTCGAAATTTAGAAATGACATAAAACCGTCACTTGTTTCAGCGTCGAGCAGAACAAAGTACTCAGCATTAAAACGACGTTACGCTGTCAACAAGTCCTTGTACTCCTATACAAAGATGTGTACGTGTATGGTGCCAGGATGCATACCGCCGGCATGTAGGATGCTATCCTAGTGAAAGCGCAGAACTGTGCACTGTGCGAGACTATTAATATAGAAGCATGCAAGTCAGAGGGCTTCCTGGAAAGCCCGGGAGATTGTCGGATGGAATGCAATTGCAATCATTCGATCCACACATAAAATTGAGTCCTTTTTGCACGTGAACGTATGTACAAGGATGTTTAAGTGGCGTAGTCCGCCTATCCATGCGAATCGTCATTCAAAATAATTTAAAGGCAATCCTTGTAACGGATTTGAAATTAATAGATAGAGCTTCAGTGATTTACTTTCGTAGTTTGAACTGCATGGATGGACGAAGAAGCCATGAAAATGGTGGAAAGTTGAAAGTTTAGTGCATGATTTTGTTTGGTCGCCGTTTCAGGGATTTCAGTGACTGGCTATGTTTCAAAGGGAATCATACCATGGGTGAATTGACTCAAATGGATGGAAGCATAATCTTTATTGAGCGAAACATTTTTAGTATGCTTGCTGGGACCGTTTTAATCTGCTTTTAATAATGCGGGCTGAATTTTAAAATTTTACAAAGCTACTTTGGGGACATTTTTATTATTTTATAGTTACATCAATATCCTGGAAGAATGGCCTTTTAGATATGAAGCACTTATTGTCTTATTCCGTTGTCATTTCGGTGCCATTTAATAAGGAATAAAAAAGTGCACTATGCAAACTTCTCCATTTGAATTCATGCATTCAATATAATCGATGAGATAGGTTTTACTTGTATCTTCAAAAAACCTTAAAAGAAAAACTGAATTGAAATTAGTATCCTTGTCGTAAGTCTGATTGCAAGGACTTTGGCTGTTTCGGAGAGATAGTAAAGGCAGATGGGTGGACGTGCCCGGCAGCAATGGGCGGACGTGCCTGAATGGCATTTTACGATTCTGGAGCCTTTATCTTAGTTAAATAAGGCAAAAATATTAGATAGTCGTAATGGTATAAGGAAAAAAAGTGTATAAATTTTTTTGGGGAAGGGGGTAGGGAAGAGTTGTAGACTTGCTTATATGGAAGCAAATTAGAAGGTAATGTTGGCGAATATAATGCTGCATTCAGTTGCACCTTTTCACGAAGGTTATTGTTGCTTATAAAGAAAGGGAGTAACTGGTTAACAAGTACACATTCCAATAGAATCAGGACTTATTGCCAGAAAATATATAATGATAATAATAATCGTTGGCGTGGCAATCCGATTGGATTGCAGCCTTGAAGCGTGTTAGAGCACTTCATTCAAGATCGAAACTGTACGTTACATGGGGTATACTATAGAAGGCAGTGCGGTCAGCATTTTGCTCGCCCGTGGTTATTACCCTGATTTGACTCAGTCACTCATTCATAGCTGAGTCAACTTGTATCCGATATCCAGTTATACTTTTTGAGGGTCATATTTTGAGCCCTTCCCTGCATTTCATCCGGTATCAAAAATGTCATCACTTTTCAAAAGTACTAGTCGATCTCTTTCATTCGTTTTCCCACATGACCATATTCTGTGAAACGAAATAGGAACCTCCCCTTCAACTCGACACAAAGTGACGCCACTTGCTATATGTAAAGGGATTCACAGACCACACGTTCTTATTAATTTTCGTGACAATAAGTCCAGTCGTTTCCGAATAAATCGGGTGTGACGGACAGACATGTAGACGGAGTGTATCGCGAAGGCATGCGACTCATCGATGCCGAGACGTTAGAATTTCCCGATGCTTGCCGGATGCAATCTTTCCCGAGACGTGGAAGGAAAAAAGGTTAGGGTTGTTGCCTAAACCTGGTAAGCCTGGGAAGGTGAACTATCCTCATACAGATCAATATGTCTATTGGATAATATGAGAAAAATGTTTGACCGAATAATCTGGAAGACTTATCAAACCGACAATTCGGTTTCCGTACGGCCAGATCAACCGTCGACGCCATCGAACTGGTCACTGGCACTAGCAAGTATTGTGTTGTGATGATTCTTGACGTGCAAAATGCGTTCAACTCTGCCAGCTAAGGAGGTCTTTGGTGGCGATTGGTGTAGCCAGTTACTTAACTGCGTTACTCGGCATCTATTTAACAGATACAAGGCTCTGGTACGCCAACGACAATGGAACCAAAAAATACATTGTCTCCGCGAGTGTTCCACAGGGTTCTGTTCTGGGACCGTTATTGTGGAACATCATGCGTAATGATTTTCTCAACGTCCCAATTGCTAGCAAGGCAACAATAGTGGGTTACGCCAATGACATAGCGGTGATTCTTGTTGCAAAAGATCTGGGGGATGTGGAATTATATTCATCCGAAGCAATCACTGCTATAAAGAAATGGCTGAAAGATGCAGGTCTTGCACTCGCAGAGGATAAAGCCGAAGCGGCGCTTATCACGAAGCGGCGCAAGGAAACCACCAGGGATGATAATAGATGCAAGGCTGAATTCCAAGCGCTTGAAAAATGTTTGCACCAAGTCATCAAATGTCAGCATGGCCCTGGCAAGGATGATGTCAATTGTTGGGGGCCCAGGATGCACTTGTAGACTGCTTATAGCAGATTGGTGAGCTTTATTCTGCTCTACGAAGCTCGTCAATTTTGTCAACTGCATGGCATACCGTATGCAATGCTCTAAAGATGAACACGTTTTTTTTAGAAATACCGCCTTAAGAGTGTTCTGTGGTTATAGAACCATCTCGGATGAAGTGGCCTATGCAGTAGCCGGAATGACATTTTGGCCGATGAGATGGCACGTATCTATGATGGACCCGAATTTTCCTCAGATCGATACGTGAAAAACGCCCGAAGGGAGGAATCGTTAAGCAGGTGGCAGCAATGTTGGGAACGGGGGAAAAGCGTCGATGGACCCACAGACGGATTCACGTCATCAAGGACGCAGAGAACGCATGGTGAGATAAACTGTGATCTCACGCAGGAAGGGTCTAGAGGGGACATTGGGAGGGAACAGTAGTCCTGGAAAATATGATTGCGAAAATGTTGCGTGCAGAACTGGAATGCAGTGAACGGCGTGGAAGGGCAGAGCCAGTACAGATTGAGAGAGGCAGAGAAGGTGCGGTTGCGAATGCATTCGATGGGCGATGGGAGAGGCTAGACCTATGTCCATCTCGCGACGAAATACTTTGTGGTGGTTCCGCGGTTTTAGTGGGTAAAAATCCCACACACTAGACCATATGTATCAATATCTTTGGAAGATTTGCACCCCCGGAGAAAAAGACAGACAGACGGACAGGCAGACATCGAATCCATTCTAATAGGGTTTTATTTGACACAAAACCTTAAAAATGATTAAAAATGCGCCTAAATAAAATTTGGCTGGATAATACCACACTTTAATCTGATGCCCGAATCACCCGTCTCAGCCCACATGCTGATCGCAAACCTACTAAGTTTAACCTTAAAAAAAATTCGAAGGATTTATTTCAGCCTTGGCCACAATGAACTGGGATCTCATTCTCTCATCCGTTACCAGGCGAGCAAATCCTCTACTATTTTTATATCATTCTGTCGTTCTTTCCCCCCAAGACCCTGTGCTCAGGGCTTTAGAGAGAAAATCCGGGCTCGGGGTGAAAATTATGCGGAAACCCAGCCCCGGAGTGGAAATCATATTATTAAATTATCGAATTATGAGGGCTCAATTGTTATCAACCTTTTCTATTGAAATTTCTATTTCGGGCCTCCGAGAAAACTCCGGGCCTCTTTCGGTCCAGTTATTTCCGGAGCTTTTCTTCATATCGGAGGAAGAACTCTTTGTAGGTTAGGCGCGTGAAACTGTTTAATTGCATCCGAGGTATGAGCTTTGCCTCGAACCCCCGGTATAATTGCTCAGCATGCACTCAGCATAGGTCAATGCCGACATACTACTCACGGTGAGGTTCTGATTGTGATCCCCATATTAACCCGTGTCCGAGGAGGACCGTGAGATTATACCTACACGGCAGGTACTCACGTTAAACTCCCCATTTGCTATGAATTTTCTTCATGACTCTTGCATTAAAATAAATTCGGTTCCATAAAAGCTCTTTGATTAATTTTTTACTCTTCCTTTTCTCTTAATATAAATAGGACGGAAAATACCAATTCAGGTTAGGGATTCCGTAGATTACCCTTCAAGGATTGGCGAGAATTAGGAGGTTAAAAACAGCATCAGAAGTGAATGCAATGCGGCAAAGTGTTGCTTCATTATTTCCCACTCTTTAGTTGGTTTTATGCCGTATCGTTTTGACTTGACAGATATGAATGTTTGGGTTTTAGGCCCCTACCGGTGTAAGCTCAGATGAACCTGCTGATCGGAGGCATGTGCAGCATAAAAATTCTACGGTTCCGATCCCTTTTGGTGAACTGGCAGGCAAGCATGTGGCGACTGGTACTTCGATAGAGACGGTTTTCAATTGATTGATAGTTCTGATCGGTGGTCGGAACGTGAATGAGATGCGACTGACCTATCCATTTGGATTCTTCAGATGGTGATCGAGTGAAAAATGATTCGGTTAAACGAGCAGACATGTGTATTTCGGCTGTGAGGGAGAATTTCATGTTTGTTTGGGCTGTAAGCGAGAATTTTATGGGCATCTTCGTCGCTAGTAAACATTTTTAAGGTTTGGTGTAAAACAAAAGCTGGTTCCAACCAATTCACTGTCTGTCTGCCTGCCACACGTAATGTACTTTTATTCAAAATGGCTACACCGATTCAAACGAAATTTGGTCGATATATGAGGACTACGAAATCATTTGAAACCATGCACTCATCGTTTTTCACATAGGGAAACACAAAACCTTTCATACCTGAAGCGTCTAGCATCCGGTTTTCTGACTTGTTTATGAATATTCACACACAAAAGTATCTTAAATTTTTGTTTTAAGGCGTTCCACGTTCAGGGTTGAACTGATGATGTCCGTTGGCTTGTTGGTACGTGGATGATGCCCTCAGTTCAACTGGAGGCCGGGTGCGCTGCGGGCTCTTCAGGCGTAACTGGCAGGCGGAACTGAACGCGGATGGCGGCCTTTAAGAAGTTTTATATTTTCTTGTAGAAAGCGTCGATTTATTCTTTTTAAGAGTGGCTATTGGTATATAGTGTTATAAAATTGTAATTTCGCAAAACCCTAAAAAACTCAAACCTTTGCAGATTGGAGATTGCTTTTGGTATAGTTTCTGAATCTAAAAGAACCGATAGTATTTTTTCTCCTGAAGAGATACAATTTCTTGTATTTCGGATATTCTATGATAATTGAGTTATAGATAAGTTTGTGAACCTAATAAGTAAGAAATTGAGATGAGCATATTGGCAAATACATATATCATATGTCAAGGAAGTTCACTACCAACAAATTCAGGCCTACTTTTTTCGAAATGTTATATCTTTTCAGAGGAAATAAATGAGAACTAAATTAACTGAAATTGAGTATTCTACATGCGAAACTCGCCTGATATCATCGACCTTAACGAAGTACAAAATCGATATCATGTAGCGTCCGAAATCATGTCCTCTTTTTCTGGAAATGAATCCATCTGACGATCAATACTCTATTCGGGTTATATTGGTGTATTCCTGGGATATTTCTCTTTTTGAAATTCCAATTATCACCTTTCCGTCACAGCAAAGTTTTTCTGATTTCAGCAATTACTTTGCTTCCCATTATAATCCGATATGTGATGAGACCCGTTGCTAGTCCTTTTTGCTCCAATCAATTATTAATTTCAATTATGCAGGTCAATGTTTGCAGTAGAAATAACAGTTGTAACACGCGTTGCATGATATTTTGAATATAAACAAGTTGGTGAGTGATGTTTACGAAATTTCTGAAAACATTTTCCTAAGTAAAGAGTGGATATGTTGACTCCTGAAATTAAATTATTATAGGATGCGATGCTGACAACAAATGAGATAAAATCTTGAATTTGTCATCCAATTATGCTTCATGTTCGCTCAGAAAATTCGATAGAAATTTATAATTTCCATCGCCTGCAATAATTAACAACGAATGAAGTCTAAAGCAGGAGAGAGCGTTATAATGCAAACTTAATTAATAAGAAGCAGGAATTCGAATTAGCCAGGACCCTTTCTGTGAACAAAATACATATTTATAGGAACAGAAATTGCTAATTAATTAAATACAATGTCATCATCTCCGTCCACTGACTATCCTAATTTCCTTACTGTCAAAAACTCAAGAGAAAGTCCTTCAGCAGCTACTTCAGCCGGAATGACTAAGCAAAGGTACTCATGATGTCCTTCCCCATTAACGGAGTAATGTATAGGAGACATAGCCGTCAGTATATCGCTAAACCTATACCTATTTGCCAATAATTCCTAAAGTGTGTTGCCTCCTCAGATGTTAATACGAAAACGTTGAAAGAACTAAAGTGTGTATCGATCGAATTTCTTCTGTTATTTTAATAGCATCTCTAAGATGTTCCGTATTTCCTTTCAACAGACAGGTTTTTCCTACTTTCTCCTGCTGCTTCAATTATAATGAAGAAACCGGCACTTGCCTGACGAGAGAAGGATATCCTGAACAAGCACTCTGATGTTGCCTTGCAAATCAATAAAACAGCGTTTTTAATTAAATGCTTGATTAAATTTAAAGTACTGTGTTGTTCGTTGTAATGGGAAAATGTAGCGAAAATCGATGGACAAGGTTAACGGAAAAGCAAGGAGATGTTATCATTTTTGGCATTTTGGGAAATTGCGTACGGTGAATAAGGAGGCAGCATCTTATTCTATTAAGGATAATCTATTCAAACGGAGAGAACACAGCTTTTAATTATTTACGACGGAAATATTCGAATGGAATGTAATACTGATAATAACAATAACATGCCATTGTCTTGTTACGTTAAGATGGTTTCAAAAGATGGTATTTGGTGTTTTATCTGAACTTAAATGGTGATGAGGGGTTGTTGTGAATATTAATTTTTGAGATCGTTCTTGGGCCGGTAATGGGAAGTACTTTGGAGAATGTTCTCGACAAGGTAATCTTATCTTAGTAGCAGGGTTGATAGCTGGAAAGGAGCAACCACTAAAGCAGTTGAAATTCAACCAGACCTTTAGTTCAGTTTTATGAATATTTGGGAATAAAAGCTAATGAAGTATAATGTGGAAAGAGTTGATTTTATCAGTTCTAGCTTAACTTAATGGAGAAACTGAATGAAGAAGGTGGTTATGTGGATTTTGGACCTTCCATGGATGCTAGAATGAATTCTTTGAAGGATATTGCATGAACGCACTAATGAGATCCAAAAAGAGAGAGACTGTGTCGGCATTATTCCCAGCGCATTCCATTTGGGTTGATGTCAACAACGTGGACGGCGTTGAAGATGGCTTACTATGCACTATGAAAGAATTTCAAGAGGCAGTCTACGCTATACAAAATAAGGAGGCGCCAGAGCACATGTTCAGGTATATAAACAGATGTTCCATCATTCGATTTATTCAAAGCTTGCCTGAAGGGAGGTATTTTTGCCTGTTGCTGGAAGGGGGCGAGGGTCGCACTGATCAGCAAAGGTAAAGCATATGCTTGAAACAGCCGGGACAATGCTCGAAGAGCTAACCTAGCGTAGACTCACCGAGACGATATGTGCTACTTGTTACTTTTCCCCAAAACATGGAGGTCGTGGAAGTGTTGGATGTGGTCCATAGCTGTTGATCTTGACGACTTGTATTTTTTGTAATGCTTAATATGAAAAATGCCTTTCAATTCACAAGGCGGAGCTAAAAAGTTCATTTATTCAATGTGCCAGACGGCGGATTATCTGAGAGGTGCTGGACGGATCTCTGGAACGCTTCCTATCGAGTCCGCTAAGACTTTATATGGCAGAAGAGTCACTTGTTGCGGACGCAATACTGAACAGGCGTAGATAAAAATTCGCGCTTATGGTTTCTGCTTTATGTCAAAAGACGAAGTACTCATATTGAGTAAAAAGAAAACCTCAATGTTGAGTTTCATGCCGAACGGCGAGAGGATTACAAGATTAAAATCAACAATTAAGTATTTTGCGGGGTGGTCAAAGGGTAGTATAGATAAAAGGGCGAAACGTGTATTGGTACCTACGTGAATACTGAAGCCATTCACAACACAGCTCTCCGTAACACCTATAAGGGGTAAATCGATGCCGCAATAATCGCAGCTAACAGATGTCCTGGAGATAAAGCATAAACAAATGATCTTCACAATCATTTCATCATTTCACCTGAAATACGTTATCATTGATACGGCCACAAAAATACTTGGCTCCATTCGCAAGAAAAGAACGGCTGGTTTGACGATGAATGTAAGCTAGCAACGGAACGGAAGAATCCCGCATACCGAGTAAGGTTGCATTCTCAGAGAACACGGCACGCGCAGAGACTTATCTTGAATTCCGTCGAACCGAGAAGCGATTTCACAGACGGAAAAAGGAAGCCTGGGAGAACCAAAAGTTTTGTGAACTCGAAAAGTGCAGGGAGCAACGGCACCTGGCGCAGCAGGATGAAGTCTAATACAACTCGATGCTTATCCTGCCGATACAATGGGGGAAATTTGAGTTCCGACAGAATGGGCGTATTGGAGCGATGGATTGAGTACTTTGATTAACTACTGAACAACCAGAACATCGGCGAGTTGAAGGTCCCTCCTACTGAAGACGACATCAACGGGGCATTATCTTTCCCGTACATAAAAAGGAGGATATTACGCAACACAGCAATTATATTGCTGAATACTATCTATAAGATATTCCCCGGTATCTTGTTAGGCCGGATGACCCCATACGCCCAGAACAGCATTGGCCCATACCAAAGAGGCTTCATTCCAGGCAAATCAGCAACAGATCAGATCTTCTCTCTGTGCCAAGCGATGGAAAAACCGTTGGAATATGGCCATCAGTTGCACCATCTTTTCATCGAATTTAACGCCATCTATGACATCATACACGGCCATGAGAGAATTCGGTATCCTGATTGGGCTGACCCTGACCAATGCACGAGGCCAGATAAAAGCAACAGGGTCACTCTCGAAACCATTCAACATCAACCAAGGTCCAAGACAAGGGGATGCGCTATCATTCGTTCTCTTTAACGTGGTTTTGAAGAAAGTGATTCGTGATGCAGATGTAAATGCGAGGGGCACTATCCTCTTCAAGTCCACCCAACTACTGGCCTATGCTGACGATATTGACATTATGGGAAGAACAATTCGAGATATGCAGTCTACCTTCATCCAGATTGAGCAGGCGGCGCGAGAGTTTAGGCTGCACATTAATGAAGAGAAGACGAAGTACATGGTGGCAATGTCAGCACTAAAAACCAAAGAATAAACAACATCGAGACTACAACTTTGAGACCGTAGGGTCGAAAATTACAACCGATAATAGCTACGATGATGAAATCCGCGCACGGTTGTTGGAAGCCAACAGAGCCTATTTCAGCTTACAAAAACTGTTCCGCTGGAAACGTCTCACCATAGGGTCAAAGCTCTTACTGTACAAGACTATGATCTTGCCAGTCCTCATGTATTCCTCGAAGACTTGGGTTCTTAGCAAGAGAGAGAAGAATCCTCCGAGAAATTTTTGGCCTTCTACATGAGGATGGACGATTCCGTAGTCTACAAATGGGGAAATCTATGAGCGATATCACGACCGTCAGGTTGTGGATAAAATCTGGCTCAACAGGTTGTGGTGAGCGGGTCACCTAATGCTTATGGCTGAGAATGATGCAGCCCAGAAAGTCTATAAGGGCAATATCTATGGTAGAAAAAGAAGACGAGGCCGATCCTGCGTGACATCGAACGCCTCGATGCAAAACCGGGATGTGTGGAGCTCCTTATTAAGGCAGGCCTAGACTGGATACCGGTTGTTGCGCCGTTGATAATGATTAAATATTTTGGATTTATGCTTGACTCAAAAATAAGCATTTTCGGACAAATCAAAGCAAACGCGAATAAGGCTGTAGTTGAAATTTCGCCTTTAAGTCGGCCAATGGCAAACAATAGGGGTTCTGCTTCTAGCGTAAGACGTCTCCTCAGCTCAGCGACATATGCTGGGAACACTTTTGACGAAAAAAGCCAAGGGGGCGGATGAATTGCTTGGCTCATGGGCAAACTAGGCTCATGGTTGGACCAGAAGCATGATGCGATTGATTATATCCTTACCTCTTACGTTTCTTAATGGGTTTGAAGGTCTGCAATATTCCTGCAGAAGCCACCATCCCCAGACTCAATGTTTTGTAATGGGGTGATGGACGAGGCCGATTTCAAAGGAAAGGAAATGGAGTGAGGGGGGGAGGCGTGAGAGAGGATGGCAAAGATATGGAGAGGTTGAAGGCATCGCATTATCAATAATAATCGGTGGATCTAAGGTTTTGAAGCATGGTAGAATACAAGAGTACAAGACCGTAACGGTGCATTAGCAGGAAATGTGGTCAGTATAAAGCTTGCCCGGGATTATTATCATTCATAGTTGCATCGACTGGTATCGGACAGCTAATTACGATATAAACCCCTCCGTCGCCAGTGACATTTGCACAGCGACCTTCCCTAGCGGCAGCTTAGTGCTCCATTCGTTAGGACACAAAAGTTGAAGTTTGCTTTTTTCTCAAGTGTCTTTCGATGATGGATCAAGGACTTAATCTGAAATTTTTCGCTGCGGGTTGGAAAAAATCTCAAAAAAATTCATCAAGTGTTGAGATCTTGGAGATAACGCACTAAAAAAACGACTTTTTTGAAGAGGGTTAACTGTTTTGGAGAGAGCCAACAAATTTTAAAAAACCGGCCAAATCCAGGATAACTTTTTTCCACATTCAAAGTATTTTCCATCATGAGCTTAAGCTTCAAGGGCAAAGAGTGAATATTACCTTCTAAGTAGAAGTACTTATGTGCGCGTCACGGGTCGCCAACTTAATATAGTGAAGGCGGGTAGATGTCATTTCATGAGAATGCTGAATCTAGCAGTGGTTACACGAGATTTTTTGGTCGGTAATTTGACCCACACCCCACTCGAATTTCAAAAATATCTTCACAAGGCTGATGAGGCGTGGCGACGATAAAACGCGAAATAACAAAGCCTTAATCTTGCAAAATTCTAGGCTTATTATGAACAGTGGGAGGGGGGATGAGCCATGTGCGCCACATCAAGTGGGGAGTATTTGTTGGTATTTTTATTGTGCAGACCTGATACTGGTAACAATAATGCGCAAGATTTTGTGAAAATGATTGAAAACTTCACTTCATTAGTTAACTGGAACAGGGTCAGCTATTCTATTCTCGACGACCGACAACCGAGATCAGCTTCCAAGTCAATCTTGATTAGTAGTGAAACTCAAGCTGACCAGATGGTTGAGTGCCAGGTATGCCTAGTCGAGTTCCAGTACCCATTTTTACCGATTATTTTTTTAAAGCTGTATGAACGTAGGTGGAATACGCCACAAGGAATATATAAAATATCTAATATCTGAGACAGCATGCTATTTTCTTCTTTAGGTGTTCCTTTAGTGGCCATATTAAGACCTTTTGGATTATTTTAGAAAAACGCGCAGAGTTTGAATCCCCATTTTTTCTCTCCTCTTTCGGGAGAGCTCGCAATAACTTTTAACTAGACGTAAATGTGGAGAGCTTTGCGCGAGGGGGTAGGAAATTGATGATGCTATGAGATGTCACATGCTTTATCGAGGTAAAATTTTGGAGGAGTTAGAAATCCAAGCGGAATGTATTGGACCATGCTGTCTTTCCTTAATTTCGACTAGGTTTCTTACATTTGATTACTTTTTGGTTGAGTGATGGGATTTGCCCAAATGCTTCTAGATTTGGAAAAGAAACCAACCACGGTCTTATTGAAGATGAATAATAACAAAATCAAGGTTCTAAGGTGGTTCAAAATGGCCCATCCAAACGAGTGCAAGAGTTGCTACGTGTTGTTGGCCCTGTGTGGTCTGGCATTGTCGTGCACCAAGCAGGCTCCTTTTGCCGGCATCTACTCATAGTAACTCGTTCCGTTGATGGTATCCCTTCAAGCCACAAATTCCATCAAAATGATGTGTTTATGGTCCCAAAACACGAATGCCATATTTATTTGTGCTGAAATTGTGGTTTTGATTTTTTCGGGGCAGGGGAAAAAATATGACGGCACTGTTGCAGGAGTTGGAGTTTTTCCTTTTACAACGAAGTAGTGGGTGATGGCGTAGATACATTTAGCGGGGGATTTGTTCGAAATTTTTTTCAAGAGATGTTCTTGGGTTAAGAATTTTCAATATACTAACTTTTTGGTCTCGTTTTGAAGGCGAAGCAGGTTGTACGGAAAAACTATTTTTTATGCCAGTGAGAGCCCCATAACACTTATTTTTTAGGCGCGCCTTTTATATAATGAACCAAATTAACAAATAGTCGATGGTCTAGGCTATTGTTTTTCAAGATTTTTAGGTCATCAGTAGAAAAAAAAGAAATATCTAGAGACTCAAATCGTAATAAATATTAGGCATCCCTTGCGCCTGCATCTAAACTTATAATCAGCTTCGCATGATATGCATTATTTGATTAAATATATTGATATCCTTTTTTTAATAACAACTCCTTGAAGGCAGTTTTAGGAGAAGCATGAGTGAATATATTATCCGAATAACACTCGAATCGAATTGTTTCAATCCGGAAATGTATTGGAAGTACATTAAAGTAAAACCCTTGGGTAGGCTTGAATTCCCTTAAGTAACATTTGCCTTCCATTTCCTACAACCGATATATTCCAGTATATTATGATTTCCACTACTCAAGTCAATCAAGTTATCTAGAAAACTTGTACAACAGCAGAACAAAATATCCAAGTTGATTGAAACGATAAGTTTGTTTCCTTCAAACATTTTCTCCATAAGTTAAACTAACAGTAAAGCCTCCTGGATCTGTCCTGTATATGTACATAGGGATATATCTTAGAATCCAATTCCAAGATACAAATCCTTTCCGCAAAGAGGGAAATATACATAAAACTGACATTGAATCGTATCGTTTCCGTCTTGGAAACAATTTCCTTCGAGGACATAAAGCACTTTTCATTTCACTAATAAAAATGGTACTGCAATCAATAAAAATATCTGAGGTAAATTCGCATTTATGTGAAAACATCTGCAATCGAATCTCTCGGGTGAGGTTTGCCCGACCATAAACTGTGTACGGATATGTATCTGTATATTTCGAATTTTCATATTCATATGAACCCTACTTAGAAATTGAAGGAAACATATATCCTGTGGAACAGTTGGTGTGAAAATAGTTTAGAAGTCTTATTGCTGTTCTTACACGACAAAGTACAGTTACCAATTCAGCTTTTTTGGGAGAAGATATTCGTAACGTACAAATATCTTAAGTCGGCATGATGCTGAAGGTGTCGGTATAGTTTCTTTGAACATAAGTGGAACTCAAGTAAAGTTGTTTTGGATGGTGTAAAAGGAACGTGAGTAACATCGAAAGTATAAAGTTCTTACAAAGTTTTCTATGGAATTGAGGACAAAGAGAATGAACAATTCCTCCCTAAAGATACTTCTGAAGTAGTACAAGTTTGTTCCACTACAATATGGAAACGTAAAGGTAGAGTCGAAGCTACGAAATTCCTGGAAATTTCATGCATACACTGTATTTCGATTTTCATTCCGCTGAGAACCCCTTTTTCAATTTTATGCGACCAATAATTTTTATCGATCTCCGTTGCCAAAGAAATTGGTTTCAAGGTAACTGTTGCCTTTCATTGACCACGTTTTTTTGCCTGTTCCGCAACAGGATAAATGATAGGAACGTTAAACGAAGCTGGAAGTGAAATGTTAGACAATTTACACAGGTGTTGAAATTTAAGTGCCTTTTCTTTATACGGTGGCGACCCAGAAAATCCTTTCGTCCTTTATTTTATGCTTACGAAGGGTATAACCATTTAATATACGAATATAATGGCTCTGCGTATGTGCTCACGAAGGATTTTCTATTTTATATGAAATGTCTGGTGGGGGATGGTTTTATGAAAATTTTATTGTTCTTCAAAGTAGTTTTAGTTTTGTATCGATTCATATCTGCATAAAGATATTTTTAATGCGATGAAGCTAATATTCTAAATGAATTTGTATTAAATCTACAATGTCAATATATGAACAAGATGATGTTATTTATATTTCGTTTCTGATACACATATCAAATCGAGAAGAGAAGTTCTGCAATTTAAAATTATCTTGAACGAACTTTATTTCCTAGGGTCACTCACTTCTCTCACTTTATAATTACTTAACGTTTCTGCCACGATAACTTCCTGCGACACGGTAATCACTTTCCAAGTACTGTTCATTGGCAACAAAGTAATAAGATAAATCCATTCCATTCAAATTTTAATATTTCCATACTGGATTGTTTTGTAGGTTTTGTCTCCTCGTTCAGTTGGACGTTTATTGCTTTGGTTTCAAATCCAGAGATATTTGAAAAAAGTATCTTACTCGGTAAGACAACAGCCAAACATAATTGAATTGTTTTTGGAAAAGTGTGAATTTTGTGAAACCCGATTGTCTTGGGAGTATGCTCTGAATAAGCATCAGAAGTACTTCGTTCTGTATTCCACGCATTTCTCTTTTGTGTTCAACAATGTGTGTTTCCCGGCCTGTTTCTTGTCAATCAAGCTTTCAAGACAGCACGAATTCGTCGGTTATTTCGATAACTGTTATCTTAAGGAATACTAGAAGTATGTGTATAGATCTCTTCACTCATATTCTTGGGAAGGTCTCGTCCTGTCCATTCCTCGGGAAATTCTCTTTCCCCTATTGTATTTTACGAGAGGATGTACAAAATGTACAGGAACTGGAAGAGTTGCATTAAATCAATTTGCATTGACAATCGATTCCGGTTGGGTGCTTATATTTGGGCGCGCCTTTGAGTCTCGATATCTAGCCAAATAATTAGCGCATAGTGTTTAAATTGCTGCCTTTATTCAAGAATATTCTGCGAAATTATGCCAATTTTTTATTGTCATAGGTTTACTAGGGAGGGGAAACAGCTGCGTTTTCTAAGGCCAAACTCTCAGTTATTGCCGTTTTTAAATAACTTTTCCTTGTGAATTGATGAGTATATAGGAGTTCAGGAGGTCCGCCATTAGCTATGATACTGCGAAGGAATTTGTGAAGTAAATATTCACTCGTGAGGCGCAGAAAATCATCGGAGAATGCATCGTCATGTAGACGTAAGAGGGCTGGCGTAAGGAGTTCGTGTTCACCGGGGCAGATTGACATGACTTGGGACCATAAACAGAACTGTTGATATGTGCTGGGGATGATATATACCAAGGACACATATAGTAACATTCTACTTTTCTAAAGCCGCAGCGATTGAGACGGGGAAGCTTTTGCGCCTCATCACTCACAAGACTGATCTCCACATTGATGATAGAGAACTTCTAGAACCAAACTCTTCACGATCAGAGTAGATGATCGAACCCTGGAGGCAATTAAATGTCGTAACTGCCTCATTAATAACAAGTTTAGCGGCATACATGCGCACGTGTACAATGAGAAACCAAGTAAAGGTACTTCGAAGGACAGGTCGTTTGGAAAGTCTACTGGAGTCCTCGAAGGAATCGTGGAGGCCACAGAGGTTAAAAGGGAAAGACCGATCAAGGAAGTGGACCTGCTACCCACAGAAGGTGAAGCTGGACGACCTAGACCTTTCAGGGTTCAAATTGGATCGTGAAACCCAAGGATGATACACTAACAGAGGAGAAGGATGATACACTAACATTGAAGAAAAGCTCTGATTATACCGGGGGATTCGCGGTCTGCAACGGGGAAGCAAGTAATTTGGGATACGTCTTGTAAAAAACTTAAAGCTTGCTCAGTAAATGAAACTTGAAATATGTATATGTATGTTTTTCAGAGATCCTGACTGGAGATCTGTTGGTTGTTCAAGTCTCACTGGATGCCGGGGAGGGAATTCGAACAGCAGTCGTGGTACTTTCCATGAGACAAAACCAAATTAGTCGACTGATAAACTGACTGACTGGAAGAGTTCTGCGAGAGGAAGGCGCGATGCCAACTCCCACCATGAGATGTGGTGTAGCGGCGGGGAACGATACCAATCGAAGAGGTGAGCATCTTCTTGAATTTATATTTAGCAATAAGCTAGCAATATAAAATTTACGGAACGGATAAACCCTCTATGTTAGATCACTGTGAAAGGATCGACAAAACCACAAAGGATTTACAATGCCATAGTTAAAGACAGGACAATATCCTCTGCCTGCCGAAAGAATTACCGAGACTGAGGGGGATACGGGACATACGCTTCTCAGAATCCATCCCCACGGCGGAAGACAACAGCACTTTGTCTGACATCCCAACAATAGACAAAAAGGAAATTAGGAAAGTCTTCCGGAGCTAGAGTAAACCACTGAAATCAACCGGAGAACTGATATATTGGGATACATACAAAGGGCACGGAGGCAAGTAAAAGCAGTCTTTATTCTGAAAGGAAGGAAACAGGATTCTTTTCACCCAGAAATTTTCACGCCAATGTGCCTGACATCGTTAGGTTACACAGCTATTTTAGAACTTACTGCCCTGTATCAGCAGACGGATGTACTGTGGGATAGTATGAAAGGGACAGTGCTGTTTGCGCTTTTAGATATCGAAGGAGCGGTTGATTACACATCGTACACCGAGATACGAGATGAAATAAGTAACAGAGGTCAAATATTAGGGAATCACAATACTCTAGAAGATAAATGTTGAAAACATATGTCGAAAAACTACAAGGGCTTTGATGATTTGCAGGTGCATAGCAGACTAATTATTACCTATGGGTCGGTAATCTGGACAGACAGTACTGAACTCAGCACAAAAGCCACAAGTTACACACACTTTAAAGATTGGTTTGGGTGTATATCTATGGGTAGTGAGACTATGCCCCGCGGCATCTCTGGAAGTCCTTCTGGGATTGCCTTAGAGAGAAGAGAATACTTAATACCAGATGCTAGTTTGAAATACTTGAAAAGAGGGAGCAAACAGCGATCTATTGTCAACTACAACACAATAAGCCGGTTTCCGATCATCCGATGATCATGGAAGAATATTGTTGGATGATCTACCTTTCCAACTCAGTTATTAATAGGCAGCACTAATAGTTTGTGCCATTGGAAGGTTCCTTGAATTGAAAATCAAAAATTATACTCACCTTTCAAAAGCGCTAGTTTAGCATTTAGAAATACAAATATCTATTGCTATTTGCTACATTTTACCTTCAATTTATCTGTTTGCATACCTGGAAAATAACAAACAAAAATATGTTATTCATACAGATAACTGTTCATTTGAACTTTACTAGCTTCTAGGAGAGGGAAATATTGCACATATAATATGTTGAATGTGTTATTCCGACAAAATTCCAAGCCAATATTTGACATTTTTTATTTGGTGATTATATCATTTATATGAAAACGCAACGGAACGGAAGAATGCCGCATACCGAGTAATGTTGCATTCTCAAAGAACGCGGGCACGCGCAGAGACTTATCACGAACTCCGTCGAGCGGAGAAGCGACTTCACAGACGGAAAAAGGAAGCCTGGGAGAACCAACAAGTCAGTGAACTAGAAAAGTACAGGGAGCAACCGCACCAGGCGCGGAAGTTTTACCAACAAGTCAGTAGGATGAAGCCTTATACAGCTCGATGCTCATCCTGTCGAGACAAAGAGGGAAATCTGATTTCCGACAGAATGGGCATATTAGAGCGATGGGTTGAGTGCTTTGATGAGCTACTGAACAACCAGAATATCGGCGAGTTGGATGTCCCGCCAACTGAAGACGACGGACAAATACTGCCACCACCAAGTTTAGGATAAACAGTCCGTGCAAGTCATCGGCTAAAAAATCATAATTCGCCAGGAGCCGATAGAATTACAGCCGAATTGATTAAATATGGAGGCGACCAGTTACACCAAGTGGTTCATCAACTTGTGCTCAAGGTATGGGACAGCGAATCAATGCCTGACGATTGGCAACGAGGCATAATCTGTCTCATACATAAAAAGGGAGATATCACACAGTGCAGCAATTATAGAGGTATCACGTTCCTGAGTACCATCTATAAGATATTCTCCACTATCTTGCTAGGCCGGATAGCCCCATACGCCCAGAACATCATTGACCCATACCAAAGAGGCTTCACTCCAGGCAAATCAGCAACAGAACAGATTTTCTTTATGCGGCAGGCGATGGGAAAACTGTTGGAATATGGACAACAGTTGCACCATCTGTTCATCGACTTTAAAGCCGCCGATGATAGCATAGCCAGGGTAAAACTGTACACGGCCATGAGAGAATTCGGTATCCCGACGAAATTAATAAGACTGACTAGGCTGACCCTGACCAATGTGCGAGGCCAGATAAAAGCAGCAGGACCACTCTCAAGACCATTCGACATCAACGACGGTCTACGACAAGGGGATGCCTTATCATGCGTCCTCTTTAACCTGGCCCTCGAGAAAGTGATCCGTCAGCACCGAAGACGAATCAACCAACAACATCAAACCGCACTGGTCAAACACAAACACGAAGAAGAAAAAGGATAGGAGAATACAACTTTGAGACCGTTGACAATTTCTCCTATCTAGGGTCGAAAATCACAACCGATAACAACTACGATGATGAAATCCGCGCACGGTTGTTGTCAGCCAACAGAGCCTATTTCAGCTTACAAAGACTGTTCCGCTCGAAACGTCTCACCATAGGGTCAAAGCTCTTACTGTACAAGACTATGATCTTGCCAGTCCTCATGTATTCCTCGGAAACTTGGGTTCTTAGCAAGAAAAATTGCGAACTCTTGGCCGCGTTCGAGAGAAGAATCCTCCGAAGAATTTTTGGCCCCCTACATGAGGATGGACGATTCCGTAGCGTACATAACGACGAAATCTATGAGCGATCCTATGACCGTCAAGTTGTGGATAAAATCCGACTCAATAGGTTACGGTGGGCGGGTCACTTAATCCGTATGGATGAGGATGATCTATTATAGTTCGGAAAGTCAATAAGGGCAATATCTATGGTAGAAAAAGAAGACGAGGCAGACCCTGCCTAAGATGGAGCGGTGGCGTAGGTCAGGACGCCAGACAGCTTTTAGGGATATCGAATTGGTGGACCTCGGTGCAAAACCGGGATGTCTGGAGTTCCTTATTAAGGCAGGCCTAGACCGGATACCGGTTGTTGCGCCGTTGATGATGATGATGAAAACGCACTGATCGATAATGAATTTCAGAGAAAAGAAACGTACGAAAGCTTTTTCTAAGACCAAGAATCCAAGCAAACGAGCACTCCAGTTTCAGGCATGACTTTGAATATAACAGGAGCAGAGTATTTTAAAAAGAGTAGCTTTTGGTCGTGACAAAGAGAGCGCAAGAAATTCCGGTGAGATTCCGAGGGACAGAGGTTACAGCGAAGATACGTAATGCTTGAGAGTTCGTTCGTTCTACATTACGTTTTAACGTATATTGAAAATGAACCCATATTAACCAATACGTTACCGTCGCTAGTCCTAATATCTGAAAGAGAAGTACGACAAATAATTGAACGATCGACGGTGTTCAGTTAATGTAGTTGCAGTTGAAGTTAATTGAGGAGTTAAAAAGTTCCTCTAGAAATGTGCTTTCATGTAGAGGTAAAAGGCGAAAGATTTATTCGACACTGAAGGGGAACCAGATCAGGGAAAACTGGGAGAGGGTGGCATTGACATACTGTTTAAATCAACAACTGATTATCAGGTAAAATGTCGGATCCCTTACGACAGAGGAAGCAGGCGCTTGGGTCATTGGTTTAAGGAAAACGCATTTTGAACTAATGGTAATATTTTATCATCATATTTGAAGCGGAAATATAGACTATAGACCGATTTCCCCCCGTCAACCTCGAAAGGAAGTATAGGGGACAGAACATTGCTATCCTAATCGAAAGCCAAGCGGCGTAAATTCCAAACTGGTATGGGAATGCTTTGACAGACTGAACACACTCAGCTCGCTCAATAAGCTCTGAATACTCTGGGTTTTAGGCCACATTGTGTAAGAAGGCAATGAAGCAGCGGATGAGCTGGTTAGAAAAGGAGCAGCGATGTCGCTATATTAGACAGAGCTATTCGGTGGAGTCGAAAATGCATTCATGGGTACGACATTGAAAAACGAACAACGGCTGAGGGAACTTTACTGAGCGAATTTACCAGGGATGGAACAGTCCAGGGTGCTCATTTGGGGAAACGAACCTGAAAGATTTTTTAAACCTCACCAAGAAGAGCCTCCGTCACTACAGACTAAACTATGATCTGGTGAAGTTAGGGATATCTACGGACACTGTTTGTATTTTCTGTGAGGAGAGAGATCAAACCTCCACATATGTTCTGGGAGAGAGCCCAGTACTTGTGTAAAGTAGGTTCAAGCACCCGGGAGAATACTTAATACCAGTTGTCAGGTTTAAATACTTGGAAGTAGGTAACATAATAAAGGTGCTGTGAGTTATAGGTTTAGACGGCATGCTATAGTTTATAGATACAGTATAACCAGTAGAGGGGCACAATATTTATTTTAGGACGCAGTTTGACATCTCTTAAAGATATTATTATTATTAATATGCGTGTACAGGTGCGCAAAATACCACGTTAGTAGGTAATGTGATCACTTTTTGATAAAGGTGATATTACAGTGTAATGTCATTACCCTAACCGTGCATATGATGTTATATCATCAACATCAAATATTAACATCCTACAACCCAATCAATATTACTTATTCCAAGAATAATTCGGCGTGCATGTATTGCATTCATAAAGCAAAGTATACGATGGACCGAAATAAGTATCGATGAGGAATGAATGATCTTCCCTTAAAATAGAAAAAAAAACAAAAGGTCCCATAAGGATATAAAATAATAGATAGTATAATGTTTTCACATGCAAAGAAAAGGGAATTATGACTTTTTCGAACGAACATTACTTCACTTAGATGTTGCATTTGCTTGGCATAATCAAAGTTTGCCAATCACCTACAAAATCGAAATCATATTTTCATATCAAAGCCAGCCAAAAGGACAGATTCGCAACCGATAGTCGATATCACGACTCGATAGTCACCTCGTCACCTTGTACTACGAAATATTAGGTAGACCAACACCATACATATATCAACCAGCAGCCGATATTCATCTCAAACTGGCAACATTACAAATCAACTACTTAAGGCCAAGAATCTGCATCCCCACGTTCATGTGCCACCGAAATCATTTTTTAATCCAAACCCAGTCCGAAACCAGCCCAAAAGCCAGTCCAAAGCTAACCTGAAGCCATGATAAAGCAAGTTCACCCGGATACTCGGCGTCAGTATCGACAACTGCCGCCGTAACTTGTACTACGACGAGCGGTAATGTTAGGTGATGTTATATTACCACATTTGTAATGCGGTGTCCCTTGGTAATACCGTAATGTTAGGTGACATTGTAATGTTTGGTGATATTGCAACGTTTGAACCGCGTTCGGTGATGGTAATGTGATATCACACTTCAAGGATCGTATCTTTAGGCAACACGATAAGTATTAGAACTAAATTTTTGTATTTAAGATTTGATGTTTTGAGCATTTCCACCTATCATGCAGAAGTCGAGGAAGCAGTTAAACGACTGAAATCGGGGAAAACAGCAGAACCTAACATTGAGCTCTAGAAAGCGATTAACTTGGACCCAGCAATATGGCTCAGTGTGTTCTTCAATCAAGTTATTGAGGAGGATATAAAACCATGTGACTGGAAGGAAAGCAGGACCATTGTAAAGTGGGAAAAGAAAGACAGTCCAGCAGAATATTCATATTATCGTCCAATCCGGTTGTTGTCCAACATCATGAAAATTTTTGAATGCATTCTTAACTTCGCATTCACGACATCGTTCAAATGATTGTGAGCTAAGTCGGGTTCGTCAAGAACTGCGGAACCACTATTGCAATACACACTGCACGGGTTACTCATGGCGAAAAACAATAAGAAACATCACTTTCTCTACGTTGTATTTCTGGATCCATAGAAGACGTTTGACCTTAAGCTAAAAAACCCGTCTGGTACACTTAGTGCCAGAACAACTCATGCGCTGGAGTAAATTACTCTACTACGAATCGAAAAGTACAGTTCATAGTGTGGCGGGGATACAAAACCGTCACGCTGTTTCTCTTTATTCTTATAATCCAACGTATCCATCCAACGTACAGTGCCCCACATACCGCTCTATACAGATGACTTTTTCTTCGCGTCTCATAACAAATTGACCTGTTCAAAATGTCTACAACTGAGTGATTTAAGTAACTCGGATTAATGCTATCAGTGAACGGCAAAATCATGCGAATCGGCGTAATTTGGATGAAGTGGTATTCCCATTGTCATTCTTTGTGATAGACGCAATAAGGAATGCTTGAAATCCAAAAGCTATGCCTGTGTCATCCGCCTTTTTTTGGCCTCTATGGTTCTGAGTGCTTGCTGACTATCAAAGAAAATGAACGCTCCATCGCGGTAATGGTGACAAAGCTGCTCCGCGATCGATATGGGCAAAAAGGGCGGTTGAAATAACGATGTCTTAATAAAGTAGATAGTGATTTGAGAACCTCTAACTCCGTCCAGATCAGGCCTATGACTAAGTAAAATGGTGCAATTGATCAAGACCAGCCGACCCCGCTTCTCAGCTGGACAAACGCGCTTCTCTCCATTGATTGGATCAGTTGAAGCTTGCTTGAGCAGTTGAAAAGTCGAAGAAAAGGACAATGGAGAGCAGCGTATGTAGTCATAATGTACTAATTTTGCATGTCACACAAGATGATACTCTAGAGTTTTTCAACACACCTTCATTGCAAAGCTTATAAATTTACATCATTCATATTCTGGTACACATAGAAAAGTTGCTGAATTTATCTGGAATTTAGGGCTTACTTTTAGTGGAAATATATTTTCGAACTATATTTTGAATATATGGCTCAAGCAAGCAAAGCTTCCATGAAAAAAAAGATTTGGTAATGTTAATTCGATTCTTATTGTGGTAAGAAACCATTAGCCAGTTTACTGTCGAATTTCACATTGTTAATGATTGGACTGATTACATCACGATTAGAGTCAGTTTAAGAATTTTTTCCTGCAATCCAGGTATTTTGGGGAGTTTTGCATTTGAAAATGAGGGGAATAACCAATATTGAGGGAATTTACCATGAAGCTCTTATTTAAATTGCTGGAATACAATGACTTAACGCTCACTTCCACAGAAATACAACTTTGTTGGTTTAATCTGATAAAGTTCTTTAGAAAAATATTTTGAAAGAAGGAAAGATTTTATCTAAATTTAAAATTTTCTTCTGGAAGTTGTTTGGAGTCAATTTTCTTTGTATTTTTTATCTTGCTTATCTTCATTTCTTATTTTGTGCCTTTCTTTCTTTTCTCTTGAAAGAATCATTGACTGTACTTGGCAGTTTAGCATTTTACGATTTTTTGAATAGATACAGCCACCCATTTCCTGAATGTCCTTCATTCAATTCCCTCGATGAGCTTGAGAATCCATTAAAATATTTTTTCTTCAAATATATCTTTATATCCAATCACATTCACGCTGCAATATATAACTTAATCTTTATATAGAAAAGGACTTACTCAGCGATCGTCATTACATTTCATTTTCCCAGCTTTCTCTTTGAAATTTTTCTGTACCATTCGTTCTTGTTTATATATTCCATTAAGTATTCATAATCTGAAATTCCCAAAGCGTTAAAGGATGCTTATAATCCTTCCCATCCGATTATTTGGAGTTGTCATAATGTAGTTGGCGTGTATACGCGGAATCAGTCAATAACTATAAAATTTTAATGTGTCCCTCATTTGACATGAAATCGATTCTAAGGAATTATTAAACTGAACAATATCCCTCTACTAGGAATAGGAACGTGCCATCTGTATTCATGACGGCTTGTTAGTGCGTCGCCGCTTCCGTGCCAAGGACATCGAATAAAATTGTAATATATGCCCATAAATGTCGAGCCGTTGGTGCTTTCATGCCCTTTTATAGGCTATTTAAAATTTAAACACTTCCTTAAAAGCGAGGACATATATTTCAGACGGAATGAACATTTCAAGGAGGAGCAATGGATCCTGGCAACTGATTCCGAAATACAAATCCAAGTCAATCATTTCGATAGCGAATTATATTTCAGATACGTGGTCGTAGGATGGGGATAAATCACATAACGTCCAAATCCATTTAGGATTTAGGAGGCTATTAATTCTCGGTTCACTCAGTTGCAAAATCCACTTACCTTGGGTCGATTTCAGAATGATGACTTGGTCTAAGGGAGAACTATTGCACAATCAAACGGGTATGTGAGCAGCAAGTGTTGCCGAAGATTCCAACTGTTCGGTAATTCATACAAAGGTACAAGATTTTCATTGAAAGTCCTAGTTTAGCTCTGATGTTTTGTAAAGTCATCATTCTCGAAAATGACTGTAATTTTACACGAAATTATAGGAATGAGTTCATTCATATTTGCTTATCATTTCGACCATTCGCAAACACTTGAGCGTAGGTGTATTCGCTGGATAAAAGTTTGTTATCATTGTTTGTGACTTTTTGGGAAGTATGAGTAACTTTTTTGGGAAGTACGAGTATCGAAGTCATATTGTTTCCTTCGCATAGCTCCAGGGAACTGTGATAAAACTTTGCTTAGTAGAAATTGTAAACGGGCGGGAAATAATTTCAATTTTAGGGGATCATGTTTCGCGATATTTATGTGGTCGCTGTAAATCCCTAAAACCAGATTCGCAACTGGTAATGTAGCCTTGGTGTTAGATGTTGTTTATGTTTTCGAACTTGGCTCGAAAATACATAAGAAGTTAACATTTTCTTATTAAATGTTCTGCGAAGTGAAATTTAGGGGAGTTTAGTCTTTTGGACTTGCCAGGAATATGAGTTCGTAAAATAATATCAGTTTTACAGGTGCTAATTTTCCCAATAAGTGAGGCGTTCATTGTTTTTCAATGAATTCGTTTATGCATGCATGCTGAGCGTGAGCTGGTTTCATATTACCGCTCACAGTTCGGCGGGCCTTAGGGTTATCCGCGCCTCGCTGGTATAGGTACTTTATAAGTGAATTTGTATGATTTTCCATTCTTTCGAAGTATCTCTCTATCCGACTGGAAACGAATTTTTAGAGAGGTCGTATCATTTCTGGTTGATACTCTTTTGTGCTGTGGCAGGTCTTTTCGTCCCGTCATGGCGGCCCGTACAATGACCTTAGATTCGGCGAACGAAGCCTTTTCATTTTCCTAGGGTCTTCGTAAAAAGTGATCCACTTATGAGCTCCATAATAATATATAGAGCTTACAAGTGCATTCTGCGACTGTTCGTGAGTAGTTGATTGCTTCGCCTTCAAGCTAAACTTCAAATGTTTAATTGTTTGTAAACAGATACAGGTTAAATATATTTAGTTTATCTACGAAAAGAGCAGACTTTTTTCCTTTAATAGGTAGTGTCGGCGACTTAGCGATAGGAGGGTTATTGCATTCACCGTTCCCAGTGCACTCGGACCAAATAATGCATTCAATAATTTGTAATATTCTCTTTATCCTCACATTTTTTCAACTCCTTTAGATCCTCAATTATCCCTCTTTATTTTGTTATTTTACAATTCCCATCCCTTCCTTCATTTAAAAACAATACTTAACATTTCAACTAATTAAATTTTCTTACGTTTTAAACCATCCAACCACTGGTCCTTTCCCCTTAATTCATAGTTTACTTTCACTTAAACATCTTAAAATTCGATTTTTGATAAATTGCTCATATTGCACATTATTAGGTGCAGGCAGGCGATTGTTCAGCAACTGTGTATATTGCTGTTGACGTAGAGCCGGCATGGACTTTTAAGTTGAAGGCCATGGAAGAGGAAGTCTCCGACGGTGAGGTTGTTCTTTAGAGAAAGATTGCATGGTTAAAACATTTTAATTTTGTGAAAATAAGCCTGTGAATCAAATGGAGGAAAACCGTTCATATTTAAGCCGGTTAATACAGAAATTAATATTAATATAATATTAATATTAACTTCTTTTTCGTAATGGAAATTTTCCACATTCAAGAGTATGCAGTGGAAAAAGTTGTGCGTCGCCTGCTTGTGCTTGCTGTACTGTCCACTTCCAGGATAATCTGTGCTCGACGAAAGCGTATCTTCAATTTATTTCTAATTAAATCATGCGTATTTACTTTCACACTGATCTTAAGGGAAATCACTGTGACCGAAGGACTCCCGAGGAAAAGTTTAGTACCAATAACCCCATGTAACGATGCTGCTAGCGGGGATGCTTCGTGTCTGGCAAGACTCGGGGTTACACCCTTTGTCCGAACAGACACTGAAAATTGGGTTTTTGAACGTGGTTCGTGTTAAATTTAGATTGGAATGTATTCCAGAACGATCCAGATTGAAATATCCAGGTTGGAGAATTAACAAATTCAAGTGTTTTCATGTGATATTTAGTGTAGTCAACAGAAAAGGCCAAAAGTAACCACCAAAAAAAATTTGAAGTATGGAGATCATAAATAATAATAATAATAATAATCGTTGGTCTAACAATCCAATTCGATCAGCGCATTGAAGTGTGTTAAAACATTTTATTGAAGATCGTAATGGAACCCTACAGGATTATAGTACCCTGTAGGAGGCAATGTGGTCAGCGTTGCGGTCGCCCCAGATTATTACCCTGATTTGACTCAGGTACTCATTCACAGCTGAGTCGACTGGTATTCGACGTCAAATCACGATACAAATTCGACTGTCGTCCTCCCGTACGACAGCTTTGTGCTCTAACTACTCAGATATCCAAACACTTCTGGAGCTATCCGAACACTGGAAATCACTACGAGCTAAAATTGTTTACTTCAAGTCACAAATATTGTATTCTAGGAACCAATAGGTGCAGTAGAAAAATCCCTGCCACAAAAATGACGAGGTCGCGCAGTCAATTAGGGTTATACGCACTAGATAGCTATATGATGCTAGTTTAAATAGAGTTCCCGCTAGTTGCTGCTAAAACTTAATCAATTGACCAAAACGCTCTTGATGTGGATGCTGCTCCTCAAGAGTTGGGTTCCACAATGGAAGGACAAAACCAGTATTTGACGTTAAGCTATCTACCGTAAAGTCTACTCTGAAGGATGAAATTGTAAGAATCTTCGCAGCCGAATTGAGAAATTTAAATTCTTGTTGGCAGGCCTCTAGAATGGCTTAAGAAAAGGGGTATGAAAGGCTTTTAGTGGAGCACTGCTGATTAAACTGCCGTTTGGACAAAATTGGAGTGATGATTTTGACCATATGGACCAAATGCAGAGAAAGTATGAGACGCCCGGCACTAAAGTAGTACGTTTCCTTCAACAAAGGATCTAAACACTGTCGGCTTCTATGGGTCATTCCCAGATTTGCAGAAATTCGTAAACGCCGCAAGCAGGAGGCCTTGAATACGAGTTTTCGCAGGTATTATAATGTGTCTAATATACGAAACCTGAGTGCTTGGAGCTGTGAATCCTATTTTGCTTAACCTAACCTAACTGAAGTACCCTTGATTGATTTTTCCTTTAGATGGTAGTTGATTTAATTTCTGTTCTGTGAATCTCAAAGACTCTTGCTAAGAAGACCCGCTTCGAATTCATTCTGCGCTGCACAGCGTAGAGCAATCCGCTGTTCCGATTGAGAGACCAAATCTCTATTACCTTGCGGTGAATTTACGTATGATTCAGAATTATGAAACCTGGCAAAAACTGGTTCGGATTGAGACTGAAGAACTTTAAACATTTTCATGCTTTAAGCAACCGTTTATGATTAATCAAACTGGACTCCGTCTTGCGGATAGACCAGCCTGCTCTGTGGATTTGAAGCGCCTAAATTGGAAAAGACGACAACTGTGAAAGAGTACAGGGCTAGACTGGAAAACTGATTTCTTCAACACATAGAAGAAGCGGTTGGAGAAATGATGGGGAATATCAAGAAACACTTGGCAGGAAAGATAAGTCCCATAGACGATACCTAGGCAGAAATACACGCAGAAGGGGGAGCTATAAACATCTCTGTCGTGCAGGTAGTGAGATATTATAGCGAGAGAAACGTAAACGTTTTGAAAACAAATTAACCACTAAGGGAAAACTTGAGGCGAATCAATCGAAAACTGCTCCTTGCAAAAACCGAGAGCTCGGTGCTTCAAGTAATGGTGCATGATGGTTTCATCTGTATAAAGCCCGCAGTGTTGTGATGTACGTATATTAATTGAGTGTGTTGATTAATTGCTTTAATGTGATGCTGACATTTCATATCTTAAAGTGCGATAATTTGACGTCAAAGAAGTAACTTTTACTTATAGCAGCTTCCTTAAAAATAGCACGTTTTCCACCAAACTTTCCAAGAATTATGACACGGCCCAAAATGTCAGTCCTTGATTCTGGGATAAATTTAAAGGGGGCAGTTTGCAGCAACTTTATAAAATACAGTAATGTGTTCCTATTAACTTTATGTGAGGGAAGAGCTCTGGATATCATATACAGACATTGCCAGCTCTTTTGTCATATTTTTCGACTGGCTTGTTACTGTGCTAATCGAGACTTTTCGTTCCCACATGGCCATATTTGGTGAAAAATGTGACATCTTCTTTTTCAAGTATTGAAAGCCACCCTAAACTCAATTTAGAATGATCCCATTCACAGCGAGCGGAGGAGGGGTCACAGTTTCCACTCTTTTACCAGGTTTCGTGCGAATAGTTATAACTGTTTCTAAGGAAGGAGTGCGTGACAGACAGTGAGTCAATTTTAAGAGGGTTTTGCATTCCATAACACTTTCAAAATGACGCAATCATGGGGAATCAGAAAAACCAAGTGAGGGATGGGTTTTCCGTTATGAAGAGCTGCTCAATCCGTCGCAAGCAATTCGATCATCCAAACGGATCAGAACTAGGGTCGAATATGTGGAAAACATTGACCCGTCAATGTTGGTGGATGTGAAGTCAGTTATTAAACACTAAAAAGCCAATATTGATGACACCCAAACTGAGCTCATAAAATTGTGCGGTGAATTGGCCTTAACATCATCAGTTGGTGAATACGAAAGAGGTTTCGGAACTGCGAGATATACAAGTGAGCAAGAGGTGTACTGATATATGCTGTCAAATTGTTGCATATGCGGATGACATAAACATTATAACTCTCCACAAAAGAAAAGTGAGGTACAAAAACAAAAAAATAGAGGTCAACAGAGAAAACATCACAATTAAAAAACACAATCTTCAAAACATAGGCAATTCCACATACTTGGGCGTACATTTGGCGAAAAAAGGGAACACAACGGGCCACGACACAATGCCAGCATAAGACCACACCAAATGACGAGTCCAGCTCACAAAAAAGGCTTCTATTTAGTTTTGTCAATTTAAAAAGCGAGGTGTATATAAGAAAACAAAGTTCCAAGTGGTTGGTGCACTAGGGAAAAGGAGTAAATTGCTCTTCAAAATTGTATCATCAGAACCACTCTATCCTCAAACAAAGGAGTTGCAATATAAGCGTTGTGTTATGATAACTTTGGATTGTTACACCAATTTCTGGGAAATTGCTGGAAACTTTCGAGACGAGACGAGGATTCTCAGAGGGATATTAGACGCAAACGCGATGGGGATCAACGGCAAACTAGATATAATCAGGAGATAATAATAATCGTTGGCGCAACAATCCAATTGGATCAGGGCCTTGAAGTGTGTTAGAGCACTTCATTCAAGACTGTGACGGTACACTATAAAATATTATAGTACCATCCTCCTATGGATGCATACAATATTAGATAAACCTTGGGCTTTCAGAGTCATGAAGTTTTGGAAGAGTCAATAGATTCGCCACGTGCAATATATGGATCCCATTTGGATACCAAAAAGGATAATTGGAAGGTGGTTTATTGCCCCTCCGATTTAGAAAATGGAGGACACGATTGAAAGATCAGGCCGATTGAACGATAAGCTCCTTGCATATGAAAGTCTGAAAGAGGTTATGTAACCTTAACAAAGACGACATAGCAGTAGCTCCGGTGAAAAGTTAAAGGTGCCCTGAAAGTTCTGAGGCAGACCGGAGTGTTGACGGAAGATCCAAAAGTAAAATGGAAAGGAGAAAAGATAGTCAGCAACTTGCAGACATTCGTATTCGGTAGATGAATTTGAAACAAGAAAAAAATAATAACCTTAAATAGTTTTTATTGATTCAAGGTACCTTTAATTCTGCAACAGCTCGCAGTTAATCGGCGCCCGGAACGTGTGGACTGTGGATCATCGAGGCGTAACTGACAGGTCTGCCGGATGGTGTATGGCAGACTTCAGTAAACTAAATTTCACAAACATATTACAAATGTAAATTTTCAGTTCTAGATTTTCAACTCCATACTTGCAGTTCAGTTTCCAAAGAAAAAGGGTGGACCTTCGGGGTTTATTAAAGCGCTTTCATTAACTGGATTTCATTGTATCGCTTATTCATGTACTGGATACTGTTGGAGCATTTTAACTTCCATTTGGAAACTTGAGCGAGTTCGGAAAAGAGCTAATTTAGCCCATAATATTGAACATGATCACATTCTGAGAAAAAAATTACACCCACTTTCGGTTGTGGGAAGAAACTTAAACTGAACACAAAGTCGTACCATTTGCTACATGAAAAGAATTCTGCAAAACAGCATACTCCCACCCGATTTCGTATCAATATATTTTGCTCTTGTTGAGGAAGTTGAGTATAACCGTCAGGCAGATACATAAATAGATAGACCTTGAATCGATTTTAATAAGGTTTTGTTTTGCACAAAACCTTAAAAAAGCAAATGCCTCTCTTTGATTTCGAATCAACCTGATTCTGGTTAAGGAAAGAACACATTGCGATTGATGACTTTTACGTTTTCAATAGAAGCTTCCAGGATCAAGAGGGAAGCGAGAGTATAAACTTTCCCTATGCCCTTTGTATCCAACCCTTCACTTAAATGCCAACCGGAGACTGCCTCTTTTTTCCTTGTTTGCATTTCGTAGATATTCTTTGGACCTATCTCTAATAGCCTTGACATATTCTTTTAATCTTGTCTTCCCTTTTTTGCATGTCTCCTGATTTAATCTATTTTCAACTAAAATGGTGACCGCTTTTACTAAGCTCTTCAGGCTGAATATGGGAATGCTGCTGTAGATCCCAAGGACATATGACAGGGAGTTCTGGTCGGAGATAGTGAAAGTTATTTTCAGAATTTTATAATATTCGAGTATTAAAAGTATTCATAGGGTATTTTGGTCTTTTGGACTTTTCAAGAGAATTTTATCTTTTAAGAAATGTTTGTATTTTAATTTTGCATTTGTCTTTTTTACGCGCTGTTGGGCAACATTGGATAGATGAAAAGAAATCAAAGTAACTTATTGCAATCTGAGGTCGAATGTTTTTTTATAGTATATTCATATGCATGAATACAGTACAATTTGTAAAATAGATATTTATAGTGGGTGAGTAATGTGCAGGATTGAGATTAAGTTATCCACCTCCATTTGAAATGGTATGGAAAAGATCATGTCAATCAGAATGCAAAAGCACGAACTTCAGACAGAAAGTTTTTCAATAATTTTTATGCAAAAAACTAAACTGCCTTTCAGCATCTCCAACGAATTTCTGGGATGCTCGCACTCTCCTCTACTGTTCTGTGCTAAGTGCCCTTGGGACAACCCACTCGTCGGCTACCTTGGGCGAGTGGATACCACCGTATGGCGTAGCCTGCAACGCAATTGCCGTCCCTTCTCAATGTGTGACCTATCCACCGGCACTTCCGTCTTTGGATTACAGTGTGCAGGTGCCAGGCACAGGATAGTGTTAGGCCAGTGCGCTTCGATGATACGACGCAGACAGGTATTGACGAAAGCTTCGAGCTTTTAGGTAATAGTGGAGTTTATTTACCATGTGCTACTCCCATATATAATAGCTATATAGAAAAAACACTAGAACAGTCTCAGCTTGATTTTGGTGTTAAAATAACTAAATTTCTAGATTTTAGATTGGGCCGCGAAAGCGGCTCTAGCGCTGTTAATGGGTTGGACAACATCCAGTTCGGTGTCACTGTTGACAGAAACCACGCCTCCTACATATACAGTTCGATGTGCTGTCCATCCATGCAGATAGGGGGAGTGCGATGACTTGCCGGATCGAGAACCTTATTTTTGTTGGTGTTTATATTTAGACCAACTCTACTTATCTCTCTTTCCAAATCTAGAGCCATTTCGCCAAGGTCCGGTCAAACTAGCAGTGAGCAAACAGATGTCACGAGCGTAGTCGAGGTGCTTCAGGCAATGTCAATCGTTCAAGATTTTACCTAGGTGCAGCACGTGTCGTTTCTCGCCAACATATGTCGCTCTGATAATAGCTATTAGTTTCTTGGGAGTGTTATTCATGCGTAGAGCACTCCAGATACCCTCCCTGCTTACGCTATTGAAACGTTTCTCGAAATCGATGAAGAGCAGGTGCGAATTGTTCTACAATGCTCCGTACGGTGTTGATGTGGTGAATGCAGAAGGATCCGGAGGACCAGCCTGCGATCAAGATTTCAAGATGTTCTTTGATACATTTCAAGATTATTTTAGCTATTACCTTTGCAATGGCAGAAAGAACGCAAATTCATTTGTCAAACTCTCTTCTCTTTTCTGGAACCATAACGATCGTCTCTTTCTTCCACTCTCTGGGAAAGGTCCCGGATTTCTAAGATTTTCATACGAGTGAAAGCAGCAGATCTACAGTAACGTCAGGTGCAGCGGTAAATAACTCTGCGGAGAGACCAGCAAGCTCAGCGGCTTTACTCCGTTTGAGTACATCGATGGAAGAAATGATTTCTTTTCTGCTTGGCTATTTTATCCACAAGAGGAGGAGCTTCACCGGTTGTGATACGGTTAAGAACCGTGGTGAAGTATTCTTTCCACCTCTTCATTTGTTCATCACTGTGGATATGAAGTCGTCCGTTGATGTCCTTTACAGGACCATCGAAAGATTTGTGACCACATACAAGTTCGTTTGTGATGCAGTGTACATTCCAGAAATCATTGTGATTTGCGGCAATTTCCGCTTCCTTGACCAATGCAATAGCAAATTCCCTCTTCGCTCGGCATCGGAGTTCGAGAGCGTCACGCCCGCCATCACTTGCAGTGATCAGTAGGGCCTCTAACCCCTTCCGTTCATCGATGCGCTTCCATGATCCCGCAGTTAGCTAGATTCTATGACTTACTGAAGGGGCCTCTCTCTTCTCATCCGGGCCTCGATAAGATCTTGCCCTACGTTTATTCATAATAGGGATATATAAATGCCTGGCGAAATGTATAGGACTGAATAACAATCTATAGTAGTGATAGGCATATTATGACCATGGAGAGGGGAAAATAATTTTTCATGGGACAATGTACATGCCTTTTATTAAATAATTAAATTGTACGGGATAGGTTTTGGTGGAGCGTATACGTAAAGACTTATTAAAATGATATAAAGGAGGAAAAGTGCTGCAGCTAGCTAGCCACTTCGGTATGTGAGATATAGGTATGGTCTACAATTATAGAAAAACCTTTTGCGGGTGGTCTTTTCATTCACTTTTCCCACCTTGCTTGGTTTGGTTCAAAAGTTTGGTCTTTTTCTCCAATGAATATAGCCATATGGGATATAAAGTGAGTACCTCAACAGGTATTTTGAAAAGCAGGTGGAGGAGTGTGCGGGGTTTGAAATCGGCCTTTTGTTTTAAGCTTCACTCTCAGCAACTACCCATCTGAAAAAAATCATTTTGATGTCTGTATTTCAAGTTTCGAAATATTGTTCCTCCCTATATGTCACTAAATAAAGTTAATAGCAGTGCCTTTTGTGAATTTACTGCAATCTCCCAGCTTAAGTTCATTCTAGAACTGTCAAGTTTTGCAATAATATAGGCCATGATACGGAGTTCTATATTGGAAAGTTTGGTGTAAATTCTACTATTGTTAACAAAGTTATAATAGGTCATATTTGTCTTTTTTTGTCTGTCAGTTATATTGGAAGAGCCCGCAGTGTCCCCGGCCACCAGTTAAACTGAAAGCGCCATCCACCTACCATGTTTTTCAGCGATGAAGATGCCCTTAAAATTCTCGTTCACAGTCTAAGCAAACATGAAATTGTGGCGCGGCAGGAGCCAGTTGCATCCCATCTACGTTTCAGCCGCCGGTGAACTGAGGACTGTTCAGACGTAACTGACAGGCCAAACCGAAGGAACCTTAAGAGTGGAAAATCAACACGCCTTTGAAAGGGAAGTTTTTCGATATGTGTTCAGAAGAGTGAATTATGTGATTGAATAGAGAATACATTGCAGGAAAAGTAAACTGAAGGATTGAACAAAAACAGACAGGAAAAAATCAGTCGATATGCATATGTAGTCAACATAAGGAAGAGGAGGGTAGTTTAATGATTGGATCCAGTGCATGGATTGTATCAGCATAAAGAAGGCATAACTATCAGCCATTTCTTAAAACCGTAAGAAAAATCCTCCAATATTTCTAATTCATTAAATGGCAACACTTGCTTCCTAGGTTTCATGTCTAGATTGATTGCATGAATTCCCTAAATCTGCTATTTCTCCTCGTATTGTCTTCCAGCTTGTTTGCAGAAGTTCTGTTGACTGACAAGGAACATAGTGTTTGCGGTACGCAACTAACACCACTACCCTTTATTGAACTTCCTGCGAGTGCCTTTCCTCCTGCTATTTGAACAATTTATAAACAAATACGCTACGAGGAGCGAGCACCATTTGCAGTGATTAAGCGATAATTCGATGGGAAACCACAATTAATGTATTCAGTTTCGACCGGGGGTAATCCGATTTTGAAAGGTTGCATGCCCGATGCAGTTGGCTTATGGCGAATATGATTGTGATTTAAATGCAATCTCGCAATGTGCATAATGCATTTTCAGTTTTCAAACACACACTGTAAGTGCTTGAATTATGAACCAATAAGGAGTCATTCGTTGATGGAATATGGGATATCAATACTTTCTGGGTTAGTTTATTAGCAAGGAAATCCCAAGTGAGTCTGTTTAAAGCTGATTTGCGTGTTGTTTGTGTTTCCTATTAATCCCTCAGTGTTGATGAAATTTCGAATTGGCTTCCAGAGTTTCTACGTGGGGCAGAGTTAAATGGATGAAAGTTGTGCCGATAACAAGCATTTAGCAATGATATTTCGAAAGCATGCATCAATGATTTTCCAAATACGGATTTCATGAAGTCAAGTGGGGGTTATTCCGTTGAAAATAGCAGGAAGTAGAAGGGTGGCGTATTTTTAGGACACATTCCCCCTTTTAGAACGTATCCTTGGATAACGAATTTTGAATAAGTTAAATGTTGGAGACTTGTTTATGGTTTGTGTATGTTGAATTTTCGACGAAAAATCAACCAGTAACGAGAAGATGGAAATTATGGAAGCATAATTCATGAGCTACTTCGGTTTCATATTATATATGTGTTGTAACGATTCGCTCTCAAATTTATCTTTCTCGATTGTTCTGCAATTAAATCGAGGCGTGAGAAAGTTTATACTCTTTTAAAATTTAATATATTCTTTACGCCTTTCAATTTGTTCTCAAATATGCATGCTCCTTTTGCTCATAATTTCGTTTCGAATCCAGATTCCCGGAAAACATTTATTTTCTATGTTCTGAATGTTAATTTTTACTTCTACGGATTGCAGCTTCACAAATTGTTACTTCACAAGGATGTATAGTATGCACACACAGGTAGTGTTTTAAGGAAGGGAAAAATCTACCTTTCTTTAATTAACTGTTTTCATTTATAAACGGATAAAAGTTTGAAGAATCTTTAACATACATAGCTCATATGATTCAATAAAGACACGACTACCAATTGGAAAACTATTCAATACTACTTTTAACTTTGCATCACATGCACTTGTAAATTTGCAACGGGCAAAAAATTCCACTATTTAACGCAATGCAAATCAAATTGCAACCATAACCATTCATTTATTGTTGATTTACGATTCTTCGGCAACCGATTCTACTGTTTCGGAGGTAAATCTGAAAACACCTTCACAAGGATATAGTTAATCCCATTAGCTCCATAAAACTTACGAATTCACGATGGACGCTCTACCACGAAATGAATTTTTCAATTAGGCGTCGTGCAGACAGACTTTTTTCTCTCAAGGAATGTGTATCACGAAGAGAACATTTTCTGTTGCTGATCTGTTCTTGCTCTACCAAACAGCTGTTAAGCAATGCTTCCCTTGAATCCAATGCCACTGATTAGCATTGTATCTGATCGGTAATTGAGGGTTATAAACGAGAGTGTAACCAATTTCTTCAGACTGCTACTATATAAGAGGTGGGATTCCGCAAAGAAGAGTGCTTTGACCTACTTTGTATCTCCCGTAAACATCAGACTTGCCTTCCGAAGAACATTTATTGATATTGGCGTTTACAGTCGCCACCGTAATTTTGAATTTAGATATCAATCCAGGTTGCTAGAATGACCTCGCCTCCATCCTCACCTCCCGTATTTGCTTTACGCAGACGAGCTTAAATTTAGTCCACACGGTCAACAAGCTAACACTGAATGCGAACAAATGCCACTGTATGTATTATTCGCTGAAACCTTCCCCAATATCCTCTTCCTAATCTCTCAGTAGACAACCCCTTTCACTACTGACCTCCTTCAAAGGCCTGGGTATAATATTCGACGATAAATTTCATTTCAATTCCCACTTCGTTGATATCAGCAATAGAGCTTCCAAAATGTCTGGTTTCATACTACGTTCCTCCTCCGACTTTATCTCAATCCAGCCCTCCTTAGCACTCTTTAATTCCCTTGTAAGAAACATCCTTGAATATTGCTGTGTAGTCTGGTCCCACTTCCGCTTTCCTGACTGCCGCGCATTTATATGTCGAACTACTCCTTCAATGTGATAGTTTCTTCTGGATATATCTAATGGGTTAGTAAATTCATTCGAAAGGAACAATTTCTACTTATTTTGTTAATAATAGTAGGACTTCTTTAAAACTTTTAAAAATTGTGTTAACATTTCGGAAATGAACCATTATTAACTTTATAAGCAGAGCTCGAGGCCTAGACTTTAAATGATTCATTCCTTGTAGATTTTCCGGTTGATTAGTTTTTGAAAATGAGTCCTGTGTTACCTTTAGTTTGTATTTGTTAACCTCGAATACGCCAATGTATACCTGTATACAGTATACAGTGTATAAAGTAATAATTGAAACCGTTCATTTGGTACTTTAGATGGCTACATTCGAAAAAAATCATCTCCCCCCTCGCTTTTAAGAACGTCGCCTTCTTCTTAAATTTATTATAAGATAGTGTCATTCTCTATATGCGTGGGAAACATCGATCGATAAGTTTAGTCGTTTTCAAGAAAAGTACGTGCAGTAGACAAATCGACGGCAAGATAAGCAAATACATAGGTAGATGGGTTGTAAACCGATTTCAATAAAATTTTGTTTTTACACAAAACCTTAAAAACACATTCGATGTTTAAATGGAGTAAATATTCCTGAAAGCAAAAACCTAAATGTGAAAAAGGGCTTTCTCAATACTAGCATATGATACTATAGGCCAAAAATTACTGGCTAGCCGGTCCCAAGCGATGAATAGCTTCCGTCTAAATGGCTGTACGCCACCGGAACGTCTCAGGGGGCAGGTGAGAAAAGTGCAGGAACTTTGCAGTCCTTGCAGTTCTGCAGATTATTCACTAAGGAAGCTATCCCAACACCTGCATAAAATGCACATCCCTCTAATAAGAAGAAGGAGAAATTTGAGGCCTGGTGCGGAAAACTGGCGGGAGTCGTCTGACTTGGTGACTGGGTCGGGCTCTCGTAATGGACGGCACGGTGTCGAAACCACTAGTCGTGCGGCTGTACGATGTCTAGGCGCCACGGAGACCAGGAGCATAGCTCCGCCTGCTGCAGCTGTTTCACCACAATCTGTGGCGACGATTTCAGCAGGTTCGCGTAGGCAGCGGATGAAACGGACTGAAGAAAAGAACCTCTTCATCATCCGGTCCTATTACGAAATAACGGCGGGGGCGAGTACAACATCTTACCGCCCCTTGTTGTACCAGAGACATGTCGAGCGTATCTTGTAATTTGCGCACATGACTGTGCAGCGAGTCGCAGAACAGTATCGCTTTATTACTCGCAGCGACGCAATCCCGGCCACCATCAGGGAGCGTGTTCGACTTGAGACCATCGCGGAAACCGGTGACCGAGAGTCGGGGCAGAGGTGGCGGCATCAACAATACCACGCCGCACTGCAGGCAACAGTTTCAATACTCGCCGAAGCACACTTCTCCACCGTCCAGCTAAGGTTCGGGACAAATTTTGAAAAGCGTGAATAGAATTCTCGGATATGGATCCCAGGAATTCCCAGGCTGCATGCATCTCCAGCAACTCCGGGAATTCTATCTCAAATCAATGATGATATTGCATCTCGGCTGTGTACTGATATGTCGCTTCTACAGCTACAGTCACTTGTGTATTGTGATGCACTTGCGGCTATTAAATTGCACGGTAAGAAGATTCGCTTTCGTGTTACTGGTTTGAGTGACCAAAGAGATCCACCATGGAAAATTCATCTGGAACGTCGGGGGGACCCATTAAGGCAGGACATTGCTAGTCTGATTCAGATCAGCACTGGCAATGTCAGCAGACGAGAGTGCCATCCCCAGTGAGACACCCGTAGTTGAATATCTGGACACACTAAAGCAGAAACTTTCTGTCATATGCAGTCGGTCACGACGGTATCGCGAATGTCATGTACAGACTTGTACAGAATGCAACATATGCGACGAACCAGCGGAGCATTTTCAGATCTCTCAACGAATCCCAACAGAGCGTCCAGACAGTACAGTTTTCGGTGACGGAAGCGGAAGAGTATTGGGGTGGACTTTGAGCATGCTGAGTGGATTATCGCGGAAGGCACCCGCCATGCCAGCATGGCTGGCATCAATTTTGCGGATGTTACCGAATAGGAAGTTCGACGAGCCAAACCTGCTCGAAGAACTGGAGGTGCCCAGGTCTGGATCGGGTGCAAAATTTCTGATATAAGAAATTTACCAGCGTACACAGTCGGTTGGCGCACAGTATAAATAAGGTCATGAGTCGACCGGAGGAATTTCCACTCTTACCCACTGCGGGGATTACCTACCTTATCCCTAAGAAGGACACGGTGCAAGATTCGTTCCAGGGTGATTCGTTGAGGGGGGGGGGGGGTATTCGTTGAGTCCCCTGTGGTTGTGTATGGCACTGAACCCCCTTTCATGGCTACTGAATGATGCTAGAGGGCATGGTTTTGCAATAAAATATGGCCTACGTGCTAAGTGCGGACTGACACGCTTGATGTACTTAGATGATATCAAGCTGTATGCTGGTGCTGACGACCATCTTAGAAGTCTGCTGCGAATAATAGACATGTTCAGCCGTGACATTCGGATGGAGTTTGGATTAGACAAGTGTCGAATCCTAGCCATCCGCAAAGGTTATCACGAGCCGCATGACGGAGATAGCATTAACCGCGACAGACTTCTACAAGTACCTAGGAATTCTGCAAGGAACCCATGCTCGAGTTGGTGATCTGAAGGATGCTCTGCAGTCCAAATTCCTGCGACGTGTAAAGCTGGTACTGAAATCGCATCACTGGGGGGAGAATAAAATAAGCGCGTTGAATTACAAGATTCTCAGTTTTGAAATTCTTCCTAAATTTTGTAGGTGCCTAGGTAGGATAGAGAATATAACACACGTAAGAAGGGAACAGTTAGATTCAAAAATACAGTACCCGCGAATAATTAGCTAGCATTTCTTTTTTCTAATTTTGAAGCATTGACTAACAAAAATGATTTCAAACTGTGAGTACCAGTTAACTGCGCTCTATTATAATTGTTCTAAATATATAATTATAATTATGGGCTAATTTTAAAGGGGAGTCTATAGTAAATCTGAAAAAAAAATATATATACTTATTTCTTCTGTTCGCTTTATTAACTTCTATTGTTTATAAGGGGGAAGGATTCAACGAACCAATTAGATAAAAGCTTGGCGGTCATTAACAGAACTGCATATAGGATGCCTTCTAAGTCTGGGGCTTCATTTCCAGTAACGCTCTTCTCAACTAGAAAGATTTCTTTCATGGTTAGATTAAGAACTTCATCGGAGTTTACCTGACCACTGGGTAGTTTTGAATGTAGAAAAAGAATGCTAATAATATCCCGCAGTAAATCAAGGTGATCGCCGTGAGCGTTTATCCTTGGTCGCTGACATAATCACCATTTATATACCCTTCCATTGTTCGGAGTCCGCATCCTTGCATTATTTCTTGAAGTATCCAGTTCTTTCTCGACATGGCTGATTGTAGTTCTTTCCTCGCCCTTTTGTATCGATTGTGCTGCTTTTATATGGATTATTGCTCTCTCTTCTAACCCAGGTCGATGTTGCTACGTTAGCTGCGTTTCCTTTTGCTTTAAGGTAGACTTTGTGGCACTCTTCAATTTCAGAAATTAGGCTTTCATTTCTTGGATACAATGCGGCATGGCATAGAAGCATCATTTCTTATGCGTGGGTTATATTTTGCATTAATTAGTTCTCGGACTTTTGTTTACTCTTGCTAGCCTTATGGGTATATCCCCACTCACCTGTCATTGGGATCCCTGAGATAATGTGTAGGTAAAAGGCATAAGGTCTATTACCGAGTTCATATACCCTATCTGAAAGGCTCCAATGATATTCACCAAAACTACATTCAGACGTACAAATGGTCCGAGTAGCATGCGACCTCTTTCATTTGTTTCACAACTACCCCAATCTACGGCCCAAACTTCGGAAGCTAGTCCTTCCATCATGAATAACTTATTGTGGATGTCACTTTCTTTAGCTCGCGTGAATGCAGATGAATTCACACTAATAGGCACGTGCTTATCTAACCCAAGAATGGACATAGTTACATCGAAATTTGAAATTTAAGCATAAGGGACACCCTGAACGACCTTATGGACGAAATCAAGATTAAATTTACAGTGTCAAATGGTAGAGGGCAGGTGGCAGCGTTCGTGATACTTATTAACTACTTTAATAGCGTCAAGTGAGCTAATGTTATAGAGGTAGCCAAATATAGAGTGATTCACTTCAGGCGAAGGTTCACGGAGAATTCTATTGTTTGTGCAACGTATATCTACGTTTAAAGTTGTCTCACCAACTTTCTACTAAGCGTTAAAACCTTGGACGTCAAGCGGTTTCCCAAGTTTGGGATAGACTAGAAGGTAAAAGCACCGCTGGCTTAAAAAATGTGGTTGATAGTGAATGAATCATTTCACTTTATTTTACACGCATAAAAATCATTTCTAGTCTCTACAGTTCTAATGGGAAACAACTCCTAGGAAAGAAAGATGAATCCCAATACATGGAGGATATATAAATATGGTTTTCTCGTGGTTATAAAAAAACAATAATAACAGCCAGTGGAATAGCTAGCCATAGTGTCATGTCAGTTCGAAACCATATTGGAAAAAGCATTTTTTCCTTTTTCAGATTTGCTGATTCTTAAAATAAATCACTAAATGCAAAATACACATTGGGGTTCGACTACTCAAAAATAAAATCTCAAAATAGAGACATTTCGTATTATATGTGATTACCTCAATTGACTCCACATAAATACACTGACATACCTTCAAGAAAAACAAACACAAATTTCAAATATCAGCAATTTCGCAGACTTTTCCGACAGCTTACAACTAGAGAAAGAAGTCATCTCAGAGTTTTCCGTGTCAAATTATTCCCGAAATTGACGTAAACCAGACACAGAGATTTTCCTAACAACAAAACACGTACTATGCCTTTATTAAATTTTATACTAGGCTAAATAGAAGGCAATGCTGACAGTGTACGATGGGGCATAAGGACCCAACAATGGGAGAAGGCACAAAATGGTAGAAAACGAAGCATGTGGATGACGATAAAAATCACCTTCATAGCTTCTTGTGTTCACTGAAAAGAATAAAGGAGGGTGGAATGATCTTCGTGAAGCATTTGAATAGGAAGAATACTCCGCCATGGCATTATGAAAATATAATAATGGACCTAGGCCACGGCTCTATGAAAGCGCTCAGAAACAGAAACAGCCTGGAATGATTTAATTTGAAGGTCCAATGAATTTTATGAAGCAAATTGTTCGAGTCAATATTTCTTGTTCGCGAGACCAGGGGCAAGGGAAGCAATTCAAAATGTCCTCAAATTTATTTCCGACAGAAAAAGATGTTTTTCTTTGGAAAATGAATGCCGTTTTAAAGAGAAAATAATTATTTTTTGTCTTCATTGCCGTGGGCGTAAACTGGGTGAGTCATATTCAGACAATATTTCCACAAGTTAGATGGATAAATCATAAAACGCTGAATAGGAGTTTAGATAATCTACAATCTGACAATGCAATCAGCAAATTTTAACAGATAATGAAAACGTGCGCAAATTTCCTTTTTCTATCAAATATTTTTCCGAGAAAAGCTATGCGAGGATTTACTGGTATGCTTTGCTTGCTGCAATTCTAAGAGGAAGTGTACCGATTCACTCTATGCAAAATAGATTTTCTTACCGTAAAGCAAATCAAATAATCATTAATCTACTCTTGATTAATCAGAGGCACCATTCAACATTCTCCGCCAACAAACAAAGAGGTAGCTGTTCAATATTTACTAAGACGGAGGTTGTATCTAATCTCCACATGGGGTTTCGGTACTTATAACATCTGTTTACATAGTATCTATTATATTATCGCATTTGAGGACAAAGAGTAGATACTTTACTGATTGTATGTTAGTAATTGAACGGTTCTCATGAAAGCAGTTGTAGGTGTGACCAGATAACCAACAAATGGTTTTGAGGTAAATGCCAAATATTGTGGGGCAAATGGAGATTGGTAGAAATATATACATGTCAACATATATGTACACAGATTTTTTTCGAGACCTTCCTTATACATGTTTATGCCATAGTGCATGAAAGTTTCCGCTGTAGCATTTTCAAAATATTTTCTAGATAATCTAGTCCCATGGTTTTTCTTTCTTATAGGAATGCTATCTTCAATGATTAAATTTGTCCGTAACTGCATACCTGTTGTTTGGATACCCTCCTAAATGGACTAAACATTCGCAAACAACTTGAAAAATTAGGAGTAGACTTTGTGGTAAATATTCTGTTTGGATTGTCTATGGATTGGAATGGTTACTCCTAATCACGATATATGGTTGCCATTCACCCGGTATATTGCGTCAACCAAACCTAAGCGCCATTGTTCGCGGTTACCTGAAATGTCCCTTGGCATCCCCGATGACCCTCTACATTCCAAATCTTTGCTACTACCAACACAGAAAGAACACTAGAACAGAAAAGTCTAAACTTAATCTTGGTGTTGAGATAACTGCATTTCCAAATTTTAGAGAGGGTTGCGAAAGTCCAGAGCTATTTGGCTTCCGGTGAGAGAACAAACAGATGACATCAGCGTAGTAGAGGTGTTTGAGGAAAGATGTCATAGCCCATTCAATTCTTCCACGTCCTCCGGACAAGGCAGCATGAAGAAAGTCACCCATAACAAGAAGAAATAATGACAGTGACAAGATGCAAGCCTGCGGATTCCGTCCTCCGAAATTTTACCTTAGTGCAGTACGTGAAATTATGTGTTGCTCTGATAATAGCTATTAGTTTCTCGGGAATATCCTTCTTTTGGACCTTGACTATCATCCCCATTTTCCACTCTCTGGGAACGGTCTCGAATTTTCAAGATGGTGAGTGGTGGTGGAAGTGAGTGGAAGCAGCAGATCTGCAGTAACTTCAGGTCGAGTGATAAGTCATTCTGCTAGGAGACTGTCACGCCCAGCGTCTTTACCAAGTTTGAGTGCATTGATGGTCGGAATGACTTCTTTTCTGCTTGAAGCGAAAATCCTAACCATTTCGTTCATAAGAGGAAGAACTTTACCGAATGTGATACGGCTAAGAACCGTGGTGAAGTGTTCTTTCCACCTCTTCAGTTGTTTATCATCGTGGATGATAAGTCGACCGTTGACGTTCTTCACAGGACCATCGAAAAATTTACGACCACATGCAAGTTCTTTCTTGATTCGGTATACATTTCTAAAATCATTGTGATCTGCGGCATCTTCCGCTTCCCTGACCAGGGTAGTAGCAAAATTGTCTTGCCACGGCGCGCACTACGCTAAACTTCTCGGGATTTCCTTTAGATAACGGAGTTCGAGCGATTCACGCCCGCCATCACTCGCAGTGGCCAATAGAGCCTTCAATCTCTTCCGTTCATCGATTCGCTTCCATGATTCCACACTCAGCCAGATCTTATGATGCCTCTTCAGGACATGGCTGACGACCTGTGTAGCATGCGAGAAAAACAATGATCATCGCTATTATAAAGCGCGTTACCTAGTAGATCTGCCATTCGGTCAGCAAGACGGCTCTCCCATGTTCAAGCGACAACTGGGTCATATAAGCGGTCAATATTGAACTTACGGGGTAGCAGCTCTCCAGAACCTACGAGAAGTGTCGGGCGCAACATGCAAGCAGACGCAAGCGACCATCAGATGGTGATCCCTTTCGAGGCGATTACAGTGCCTTTCTCGTTACGCATACCCAGAAGTCAACTGCTAACTCTACTGCTGATCGCGAAGTGGTCGATCTGGTTCCTCGTACGGCGTCGGTCAGATGAAACTCAATCGATGGCGGAGCGGTGGAATTTGCAGAAATTCGCGAACCTTCCACCGTTACCGTTATGGTCGCCAAGACTATGTTTCCTCATCATGTTGCCGAGCAAGGTGTTATTAAATCACCCATCACGATCACAATGTCACCTTCAGGAAGCTTCCCCTGAACCGCGTTTAATTGCTCATAAAAAGCATCTTTCTCTACTACATTGTAAGTCTTGGTGCGAAACATTGTACAATTGTGATGCTCCTTAACCTGGACTGAAATCTAGCAGTCAGAAATCTGTCAGAAAGTGGCTACCAAGTCAAGAGAGCTAACCTTGCGGTAGCCGTAACAAGCAACCCGACACCGGATTCGGGTCTGCTACCACTTGGATTTTTATTGCCGCAAGTGGGAGAGGAGTACTGTCCGGAGCTTCGCTTAGGCCCAAAACGTCCAGTTTATATCGTTGGAATTCCCCCTCAGGTTGGAGAAAGCGAGCAATCTGAGGACCGTCGCTACCGCTGTCGAGGAGCGTGCGCACATTCCAGAAACCAATCATAGTTTGTTTTCAATAGCCAAAAGTCGTTGTCATCGTTAGGTCAGTCCTTATTCGAGGCGTTGCTGACGTTTCGGTTTCGGTTTCAAAATTTGCAGGTTGCTAGCTCACAAATTTGAATCCTTTTTAGTCGCCTCTTGCGACAAGCCGGGAATGCTTTGAGTGTATTCTTAAGCCCCCACTTAGAGGGCGCCCTTCCTAAATGGACCAAATGTTCGCAAACAACTTGAAAAGTTAGAAATAAACTTTGTAATAACTATTCAGTTTGAATTGACTACAGATCTGGATAGTTACTCCTAATCATGTAGGACCCTACAATGAATTGCGGAAAATAGCCAACTTTGGTACCAAACATCGTTTTGATTATTTCAGTCCCTCAACTGTGCTTCGCTTCGTTAACTTCTGCATGCACTGGCTTTTATTGGCTCCATATTTTTTGTTCACGAAGCAAATATCTCTTTGCCTCAGTTCTATCTCACCATGTTGAGTAGAGTTCCCTGTCCCATCTTTGGTAGTAAACCAAAGTGTTGGTTAATTTTGTAACTGTCTGCTTTAAGGTTGACGTTTAGACTTCGCTTAGGAAGCGTTCTTAGCAGATGTGATGATGCTTTGGAAAGTGTCTTGCCGTTACCTTTGCTAGTGCTATGTTTGTGGTTTGAAGTTTCGCGGGAGAAGCCTTCCATAAGTCTCGCGAGAACGGACTTTTGGTATTAGAGGCTTGATAATTTCTTTAGCTAAGTGTAATCTGGAGGTGTTGCTAGCGATTAAACTTTAGACTCGCCTTTTCTTTTCGGCAGTAATATTTATTATTTTTGTAAATACCGATATTTCAGGAACCTCTTGTTCAATGCGTCAGTTATACAAGTTTTACTTCTATAGGTCTTACTTGTAGAACTGATGATTTCAAATGATTCCTTTACGTAATCTTTTCTTCATTGTTTGAAAGATGGGACTATCTGTAAGTATTACATTGGAAACGAAAGTGTTTACCGAGGTGTTATGCCTGGTTTCGACCTCTACTTCACTTGCAGTCAGTTTTGTGCATTCAATATCGTCTTCTGTGTAGGAGTGCGAAGCCAAGAGGGTAAGTATTTGCTTAGAACCGGTCAACTGTATTGAGGTGCTATCCCCGATACTCCCCAATATGTCATTCATTTCTAGTTTTGGATGTCAAACATGGTTTCTAATGACATATTAGAGACCTTTTCTCGTTGTCGCAGCAAGGAGGAGGAAACAGGATGAAAAGTTGGAAGTAGAAATGGGTAATAGGAGGCTATACCTGGCTGCTCCTAATAGTTTAGTCAACTTTAAACTGGGAAGACTGGATTGACACAAATTTTATCGTGACTTAGTCTTCATTTTGTATTTTTTTTGGTGGTAAAGAAGCAGCGAATGAAATGATTTAAAACGGGTTCGCAGATCTGTCAGTAGCGGCAGTCCTCATATCGTTGAAAAGGGGTTTCTCGCTTTTTGCTTCTAACTTTCCCTCTTAGCCTTCACTCTATGGCAATTGGTAAATTAATTTGATGCTACTCGAATGGAGTAGTTAGTCGACCACTATCCGCTCTCTGAATTTGTCCTTTTGTCTATCTATGGGAAAGTGGAGCTATTGAATTTGTGGATGTGTATCGGGAAGAATAATATCCTGAGGAAATCCGAAAGGAGGGCTCTCTTCGCAGTAATCGAAAAGAACATTGCCTGAGGAAGAAATTCCAATAGTTCGCCGTCAGAATAATCTCAGCCCGTTTATAGGCGGGGAGTCTTATTTTATAAAGGTTTGCTCAAGAGATGGGTAGGGTGAGTGAAGAACCAATGTTGGCTACCACGGTTTTATACTGTTTGCACTGTGCTGGGTGAATTCGATGTTCTCTGACCATCGCGTTGCACGAGTGGAAGAAACTTCTTGTCTACAGTATTATTGATAAGAGTATAACGAGGCTCAAGCCTACGATATAACCTGGGATGGGATAATTGCAAGATTTACAAATCTGTTTGGCAACCATCCCATCTTATCTCTCGTGTTTGAGTGCCGGAGTATTGTCTGTAGGACGGTTATTTCCCGGTACTTTGGAATGCTGTCAGGATTTTTTTCTGTGGTTCTGAAGTCATGGGAGAAGAATATACACAATTATTGGTCGTACAGAGGTCTATTTCTTTTACCGGTCTTTGAATAAAGTTGCAAATGTTAGGTCATATATAAGAGCACCAAAAGTGTTTCTGCCATAAAGAGCTCTACCTTGGACAATTAGGATTGTTTATGATGTGGGACATATTCAGTGAATTGGACTCTGTTTTCTTCCGGCGTGCTCTGAAATGGCAATCTAGATGCCATGGGTGTCCATGTAGCAACGATATCCGTGAAACTTTGCATACGCGCGTACTTCCAACCAGCAACCGCCGAATGGCCATATTGGCCGTGAAGGATAGTCAGCACATCTATGTGTTTTGTGTTGTATCGTACATAGAGTAGTATGTCACTGGCTACGGTTCTCTGCATTGAGTTGACTCTAGCTGAGCCATTGAGGAGCGCGACCCTCACGTACTCGTAGAAGGCGTTCAGACTCAAACTTGTAAAGCTCTTGTCACAAATCCTCATCTGGTATCATGAAAACCGGGATGACTCCCTGGAAGCATATGTTTCAGGAAACTTCTTCAGAACGTGTTTTCGGCCCGGTTATTGGAGGTTGATCCTTCTTACGATTTTCAAAGTGGGTGTGCCCGATTGTGGGATGATGCCTACACAGCAGGTACTTACAGTAAATTCACATGTGGGTAATGTGATTCCGTAAGCTACCATTTGCGGGGGATGTCCACAGGGGGAGTGCTTTCACCTATATTATGGGACCTTATAGAGAAGGGGCTGCAAGTCTTACTGAATGGATCGGGATATTATGTTCATCATATCGGAAATACTCAACAAGGTTTGAGTCTAGGAAAAATGTAATATGAATGGGAGTAGCTGCCATAAATCCCTATAAGACTAGTTTACTGGAGTTGACCAAAAACAACAAGTTGAATTAATTTTTTGGAAGTGATCCTATATATGAAACTTAACTGGGGTAAACATCTCGGCAATGTAAATCATAAGAACAAGTGGGCACTTACTGCCCTAGAAAGGGCCATAGGCAAAACGTGAAACCCCACATGGAATACTAGATATACTAAGTTATGGTGAGGTGTATGCTTCCAATCGGCCCGGCTTCTGAACGGCGCAAGGAATGAAGAAGAAGTAGAACGGTAGAGTTTGGGTTTATCTATTTATAGGGTGCTAGTATAGTGACTACAGCTGGGGAAAAGGCAACCTCTCAACAAGTTGACATGGCTCGAAAAATTAGTCCACTTTTGCATTATGGTTCCCATGAAGTGCAACAACCAATTCTTTAAGACCTGCTTTAGATTTTGTGATAAAAAGCTTCAGTTGAACAATTTGTGGTACTTATGGCATAAGGGCTTCAGTTGAACAATTTGTGCTATTTGTGGCATAGGAGCCTAGTAGAGTCACCAGCGATGTCACAATCCCAACCTTGGAGATGGGCAGTCACCGGAATTCTGTTTTGATTTTTATGTTGAGACCAATATAATTAAGGAGGAGGAGGTGGAATCCATGGAGTGATAACCTTCTGAGGAACTATATACTGTGCATGGAAAGATGAATCTAAGGCTTAAAACGAAACAAGGTTTCACTACCAAGTTCATTACAACTTTAATTCGCAAAAATACAAATTTATAAGGTTAATGGTTATTTCATAATGTCCTATTTCAAATTACAATTTCATAAACATAACTGCAGAAAAACTATCTTAAAAAAAGCTTCTGTTATTCAATTTAAATTCTTTAGGATATTAAGGCTTTGACAATTCATAAGCCCACATTTCCAACCGTTCAAGTATCATTTTTTAACCCCATCGAGTTCAAATAGCAGCTGTCTAATACCAAAAGTCCATTCAATATTAAAACGAAGTTCCACTGTTTTCCTTCACTCAGTTGTCCAGTTATTCACTTGGGGATAGTGCATTCTGATGTAGCATGAATTTTCCAATACATTATTGGGGTTGACTGCATACACAGCGCATATGGACATAAATTGGTATATGACAGATCCTGCTCGTTCCCTTTTTCGTACAAATGGAGTCACGACTTTGCATTACTGAAGGAAAATGAGGAATACATGATTCAGTAGGGAAAATCGATAATGGTATTGGAGGTCAAATATCTAGAAATGAGGACAGTTTCAATGAGATTTTGGTACGATTTGAGGGTTTTGTAATGATAGTCGTATAAAAAAATATTCTTTCCTGTGAGATTAATATAATATGAGCTTATGTGAAATTCATTCGGTTTTATTCCGGCTGGATTAGCACTGAATTCCCTTTGATGTGTTTTTAATGAGTGTAGGATATTTTGGGAGCGAGGACAAAGGAATAAGATATTTCAATTTTATGCCGTCCAATATGCCTTTGGGGTTCATCTGAAAAAAAATATTCATAGCTCTGTTGTGGGAAGTGCTTTTTTATATAAAAAGTAGAAAAATATCAGGTTCATTCGGTATTTGAAGTGTTTGTAAGGCGGCGTTTTAGTCTTGCATGGTATATACAAATTTCACAGGTCTTTTATCTGGTGTGTTGCATCTGAAAACCTAAATGAAAACTGGGAAACGCGGTATGTCTAGGCGAAATAAAAGTGGTAGCAATGGAACAATGAAGGTTAGGCTAGAGCCGAAGGACTTAGGATAAAATAAGATTCTAATGGATAAGACTTTGTTAAAATCCTTCTTCATCGTTTATTCACGAAATGTCGCGAATTAATCTGAAGTATTTATAAAGTTCCTCCAGTCTATTTTAAAGACTGTCCGATTCAAGAGACAATTAGAATCGCTATCTTTAAAAATTGAATCTACACACAAAAAACCTGGTCATGCAGTTCACGCTCTTCTAAGCGAAGTGCAAATTTCAATCCTTTGGAATCCTGCTGCCAGCGAGAATAATTTTATGCTAAAGAAATTGATTTGCAGATCTGGATATCTTCCCACGGTATCATTGCTTTTAAAGGAGGAAATTTCCGCAAGTGGGGTGGATGCCTGTCGCCGGTACCTCCCTCAGTGGATCCTTTATTCCACGACAATTAACTCCACCTTCACAGGACTCGCACCTATTTCTGCTTAATTCACTAGGTACTGATTCTTTTCTTTATGTTGTATGATCCTTTTAATTTATTTTTTTTCAAATCCTTCCTTCACTAATTCACTTTCTCCTTCGCTCCATTGTTAAAACTAAATCCTTTTCTTCTTTTTCTCGAAAAAGCCTAGTCCACAAATTTTCCAATTGCCGTTTGTGCCTTCGTTCTTTCGAATAAAATTTTTTTTTCAACAAAGCTTTGAACCGGCTTTTTCCTCGGCTGACCCGTCCTTCATGTTCTGATAGCGAACATGAAATTCGTCCGAATGATAGAGTGGATCGGCAACAGCCACCCTGAGAGATTATGGTCATCAAATTTTCGACGCTCTGAAGAAGGGAAGACCTCATTTGTTAATCAAAATAAAGTTAACTTCTTGCCCGGGTGTCCAGATGGCTCAAGTGGTTGGAGCGCTGGGCTGTGTTAGCAGAAGGTAGAGGTTCAAATATCAATGGAGGCAGAGGGATTTGTTATCGGGACTGGATGTCGGATACCAGTCGACTCAGCTGTGAATGATCACCTGAGTCAAATCAACGTAATATTTTCGGGCGAGTGCAATGCCGACTACTTTGCCTCCTACAGTGTAGTGTACCGTTACGGTATTGAATGAAGTGATCTAACACATTTCAAGATCCCAATTCAATATGGATTGCTGCACTAACGATTATTCCACGGAGTGGAAACAGTAGAATGTTCTTGGATATTTGGAGTGTCGCAAATGTGTCATGTTTTGCACCGAGGCGACACACCACAGTCTCATCATGTGTAGACTATTTAGATTGTCATCTTTCAACTAAAGCAAAACCAAAGACGGATGGCGTTGTATTTTGGACGTTGAAAACAGTGAAAGTGGACTGGAAAATTAGAAAACCAGTAGAAATGTAGCCGGTTGCCGGATAATTTGAAATATCACTCCCAGCAATTTAAAATGGCACTCATGGGAAAATTTTCACAAGTTAACTATCACTGTTTTGCCGATTCAATTCAAACGTCGAGAGAACTCGAACTGTTTGTGCGCTGACACTAATGTTTTTCTTTAACAAAAATGGACTCGGAGGATTTCGCAATTTTCACATGCTAAGAAGTTCAATTTCGGGAGCTGCACAGCTGATGACTTCAATGTATTACTCTTCATCAGCACCCTTAAGAGCGCCTAAGATGTCTTGATCCTCGAGAAGCTACTCACGAAAATGGACAACCAATACGTGAAAATTGGGGCATTAGCCACAGAGTCGTTGCAGAACCACTACCAAGTTAGGTAGTTAGGGTAATCCAAGCAATATTGCCATGGGAAAAATCAAAAAGTCCGGAATCCGGTTGTTTATCACCGACTCCAAGTAACATTTCGAGCTCTGAACTATTAAGAGGATCTCGAACACCGTGATGGCTCTGTCCATATTGTTCCGGCAATCAATACGTGGTCGACTGCGACTTCAGTTACAAAATTTCTAGGGACTGCAAGCAAATGATTCACAAACTGAGATTTTGTCCCAGTGCAAATATCTTCAAGGAGAGTCGACAGGCCAATCGTGAGAATCGTTGCTCAGGTTCAGGTTCAGGTCAAATCAATACAATAAAGAATACCAAGACATCAGCCAATGCTGTTTGCCCCCATGCAAAGTTATTACGTCAAAATTAAGCTTCAACTCGATTAAGCGTCGGAGATTACAATTATTTTGCAAGTAATTCTGAGAAGTTAGGCAAAGCACAGTTCAAACTCTGCCATATTCAACCAACCAACTCGTCAGGCCACACTGTTGATATCTCGAGGTACTTCGAGTGCAACGTCAAGCTAAGCGGCTTAGAAGTTCTTGGACGATGTCACACAGTCACTTGACTCGATATGTTGGGTAATAACTTCTTCCGGCTACTTGGATTGTGGCATACTCCAATCTCCTTATTAGTCTACATTAACATTAAAGCTGACGCTGGATGCAGCGTTGTGGCAGAAGTCAAGACGAAATTTCCACAATTGTTCTCTGACGGACTTGGGAAGTGCATCAAAACGCAAACCTCGCCTCCAACGATGCAGCTGCACTAGCTGTTGCCGTCCGGAAGCACAACGGCAAAACGGTATTTGCGAGTAGTCACTGCAAATTTTGCAGAGAGGTTTCGTCCTGCAGGCAGTGTCCGTAGATATCCCTAGCTTCCCTAGGTGATAGTTCAGCCGACAATGACCAGTGAGAATTCCCACTATGATTCGGTGGTTCTTTTTGGTGAGGTATCCCCCAATAAGCACCCTGGACTGCTCCATCCCTGGTAGGCCCGCCCAATATAGTTCCCTCAACCGTTTCTCTTCATTTCTTAGATTCATAGACATGAAACCGTTCCCGATTCTACAGAAGGGTTCGGGCTCGTGCAAAGGCGTCCCTGCTCCCTTTTTGGCTAGTTCTTCCGCTGCCTCGTTGCCTTCCAACCCAGCATGGCCTGGAACCCAAAGTATCCAGACCTTGTTGGACGAGCCGAGTGTATTCAGTCTCTCAAGGCATTTCCATACCAGTTTAGAGTTCACCTGGTTGGACCTAAGTGCCTTGATCACTGCTTGGCTATCGGTGAGAATAGCTATGTTCTGCCCCCTGTAGTTCTTTTGTAGATTAAAGGAGGCACATTTGTCTATGGCGTATACTTCCGCCTGGAATATGCTAGTGTACCTGCCCATTGGCTCAAAGTACATTTTCCTTGGACCAATGACACCGGCACTCGCTCCCTCTGTTGTGAGGGATTCGTCAGTGTACCGCCGTATGTCGCAGCCACGCTCTCCCAGTTTGCGTTGTTACTCTAACGTGTTTCAAACTTCTTATCGAAGTGAAACCTCGTTGTCATGTTATCCCTTGGTATCAGTAATTCGGGATACCGCCTGGAAAGAATATCAATCTTCCTTCGATTTAGGCAGTTCCCCGCCTAACTCATACTACTGGCCATCCTGAATATTGATCTCCTTGCCTGCATCTGTATGTGCAGATGGAGAGGGGTTAATCCCAGACTCCAGGGATGCCGTTGGGCATGTCCTCATTGCCCCACTGATACACACGCAAGCCAGCCTTTGGAGCTTATGTAATTCCCTGGCTTGTGTGCTGAGTTCAGTTCTTTCTGGCCAGATTACCGCTCCATAGGTAATCATTGGCCTTATTATTGGAGTATATATCCAAAGTAGTATCTTCGGGCTGCAACCCGATTTTTTTCCTGCTATGGATCTGCAAGTCATCAGAGCCCTTGTGGCTTTCCGACAAGTATTTCCGACATGTGTCTTCCAGACTAATTTTTTGTCTAGCGTAATTCCCAAATATTTGACCTCTGTTTCTCGTTTCACCTCCATATCATGTAATGTTATGGCTCTCAGGTAATCAAGCTTACGCCTCCTAGTGAATGGTACTATGGTGGTTTTGGCTGGGTTGAAAAAGTCTTGTAACTTTTTGGTCAGATTTCGTATTTTGAGGGTAGATTCTATGTCCAGAACAACCATATTTTTACTAAGATTATTTTGTCGGGTACTTTCTGACAAGGGATTTTTGGAATAATTGGCCTCATTCTACCCTCCTCCCCCTTAACTGCCACCAGAGCCGGGGAAATAGACAATCGTCAACTACGTACTATATGAGGGTAGTGCTTTAAATTAATCTGAAAAGCTTTTGGATTTTGACGGTTTAGGCCCACCTTCTTAGCTTAACCGGAGCATACATGTAGGCATATGACTATTTACTACTTTGGTGGTCAGTTGGGTCAGGCTTTTGATACCTCAGTTCCCCTCATGTAATGAACAACCTTCAAGTGCCTGAGGCCTGGTTAATTTCAGATTTGACCCACATTGGGCGCCGATTTTAATAATATGAACACGGAAGTAAACAATGTGAATTCTTTTTTTATTTCTTTTGATCAAGCAATTCGTGTTATAAAATAGGTAATTGACCCACCAGGGTCGAAACGTCCTTATGAACCGTCTGCTGTAGTTGTCAATTCACTTTTTTGCTGTGGCTACTCTGCACGTAATTTTGCGCGATCATAGAATTTATGGCAATATCCTTTTTAGAGCCCCACCAAGCGTGGCTGCGACTCAACGTTTGTCAAATACCGACGCCATACTGTAGCTAAATAGAAGAGGAATGCAAAAATGTAGGTGGGTATTGGCTCAATCATCGCTATACAGCGGCTTTCTTTTCCATGAGGCTTTCTCAAATCACTTTTTTACAACGATTGTTCTAAGACTCTAATTTCTTGTCTCATCTAATGAGTAACGCCCGTTAGGCTGTCGCTTACATACCTATGTGTGTATATGTTAGGTTGGACGAGATTTCCAAGTCCGATTAGCGAAATCTATTGACAATAATTGGCCTCATCAGTCTGTCTTCTTATGATATCAGCCATGTTTAAAATTAGGTAAACTGGATAAGATTAATAAATGTTGTTGATGGTGAGTAAAAAATTAAATCACTATCCATGTACATTGGAAGCGAAGAGGCCTTGAAAGAAACGCGCTCCTGCAAAATCTTCGATGAATTGATCTTAAACATAACGTAATTTGCCAATCTTTCAAAATGTGGCTGTTTTTATGGCCATATCGTATCAGGTATTCCCTGTCCTTGAGAAAATAATTTCTCCATTCCTCCACCTTCCGTGTGGGCACAATAATCAATCAAAGTAGTTCTTACCGATATAATTTGCAAAGCACTTTGTCCCAACTTGTACCGTTCATTTGTTAACATATATGTTGCACAACATCCATCCAATCTAAGAGAAAAGCTGTTGTTTATATCCCAGATACAAGCATACACATGTACTCATACAAAGTTTAGTCGTAATGGACAACATAAATGCGTGAAAGAAAAAAAGAAGTCGCACCACAGGTAAAAGCACAATACCAGTGGGGCGGCGATGGCGAAAAGATAGGTATGTAGGCAGGTGAAAGAAGGTCAACGAACGGAGCAAAGCAAAGTACAATGAAGTCCGGTGCCATGTTGTTGTGCATCGTTGTCACTTCGTCACTTCACAAAACACTCATATGGACGTAGCATTGGAGCCGCGGAGGATTTCGATGGACTTTTAAAAAAGAATCGGTGACAATGCGTGTGGTTGATATGAACAATGGGGCCATCACTTTGTCGGTCTTCGTTGCTTTCATTCAAATTTGCGCTACAATGGTAACGAATGTGTAAAATACGTACATGAACCTTACGTGTACATCTTGTACATTGGTACATCAGTCCATGAGTGCTAGATGGACAAAGGTTTTCTCGTCATATCGCGATATGTTAATAAGGCGGATAATGAACCATAGAAAATTTTGCTTCATTTCAAGCGGTTTGATATGGATCATGTAATCAACAAAGCTTTGTAATCCGCATATGCTTGTATGTGGGAGTCAAGTTTTATTTCCACAGAAGGGATAATACAGGAGGGTGAACGTTATTTTCGTTTTTATGGTTCACTTCTTTACATTGTGCTTTAATCTTGAAAACGAGGGGGAGCCATATAAACCGCGGTTCTTTGTGTTTACTGGTGTGATAAAGGCGCTGCCCTGGCATGAAGGCAACTGCGGGCATATTTTAATTTCTAAAAGGTTAAGGACATTTCACCCAATTATGCTGATATAACTCCTTCATTCTCCTGGGATCACTAAGTAAGCTGCTATGGGCACAGATTGATAAGAAATCAAAACCGACTTTGATCACTCAGATTAGGAAAGAAGAAACTATTTTACGCTCAACAAAGGGACATCACAAAGATTCATTTTCCGAATTCGATATCCTGAACAATTTTCCAACTCGGCTCATTCAAATGCATAAATCCTAAACAGAATGTTCTAAAGGACATACATTGAAAGCAGCTTCTGCTCTCGCATCTCACCAGCTTACAATGAATCATTACGAAATGTCGAGTATTACAGAGGTGGATAGATCCTTAATGCTTTGAGTTTCTGAAATTCGGATGTGAATGAAATCGAAGGACATCCTGGATTTCATTGATATAAGCGACTTCTCAGATAATAACAGCCTTCATGAAAGCGTATGAGAAGGTATGGCTTTAGTTGTTCTGGGGGATTTACAACAGTATAGATAGACCGACAGGGCACAAGAGGAAAAGGAACTAACTTGATCACAAAAAGGCTAGTTGCTCGAAAAACAATCCAATATTCTGGAAAAATTTAATAATGGAAAGGATCCCGAAAATGCCGGCTATTATTTCTCAATTTAGTTATTAACAGTGCCCAGTACCCAGACTTATCTATACACCGAGACTTACTCTGTTTCTAAGAATATCGCTGAAGACCAGTATGTCAGTAGCTAGGTGAGGATAGTATAACTTTGTACTTCCTTCGAGATTGCTCATTGAAGAAGCCATCGCGAGGGCTAGCAGTCAAGTATAAAATGCAGTAGCAATCAATGAGGAAAAGGGTAAATTTAAATTTCCGTGCGGAACAGCCTGGTTAATAATTGAGTCGGGCTCCCGTAATGAACAGCACAGCGTCGAAACCGCTTATCATGGGTGATTCGACGTTTAGTCGCGACGATGTCCTGGAGCATGACTTTGGCGCATCCTTGGAAAGTTAGTTCGCCACAACAGGTTCACGTTCGCAGCGGATGAAATGAATTGAGGAAACGAACCTCTTTTCATCGGTTTGTACAATGAAATAATAATGTCGGGGTCAGACATAGCATCATACAAAGCCTTTTTGCACCAAGAATTCGACAAGTATTTCCCACAATATGTACTTATTATTGTGCAGGAGTGCCGCTTTAGTCCTTGTAACCATACACGATCTTAGCCGCTCTCAAGGAGGGCGTATGACTTCAAGTCATTATGGAAGGGCTGATAATAATGCCAACACTCAAGCCTGAAGGCTCTGCTGAGGTTCAGGATGAATACTAAAGAGCGTGTACCAGATATTCAGAGGTTCTATCCACCTCCAGTAATTCTGAGAGTTCAACCTAAAATCAATATTGAAATTGTTTCTCGGCTATATGCCTGTATAGTACTGTACCAGCAATTAACATGATATACAGCTTGAATGCAGATCTAGGGAATCGATATAATATGTTCCACTTGTGCCTCCACTCGCTGGAACTGCTGATTCTGATCGAAGATTGGATAACAGTATCCATGGATATTAGACCCCGGTGGAATATATGGGAACTAAATAGAGTAGATTTATTCTCACCGGGGTCAGCGAAGAATTTTTTTAGAAAATCTTAGAACTTTGAAAGCAGAAACATCGCCTTGGATAGCATCGGAATATTGACAATATCATCGGTAAAGAAAAATGGACAATTCTGTTGTGATCTTGGAACTTTTGAATGTTTAGGATATAACACCAATATTCTGGGTGCCAAAGGAACAAAATACTTTGTGGAGTATACATTGGGGAGTACAGAGTCTCTTTTTCCTGCAGTTATCTTTCTTTCGTGCTTGATTTTTAATGAGACCGTGCTTTGGCTCTATATAACCGCATTTAGTGCTGGACAAGCGAGAGACTTACAGCAGCGAGACAAAAAAGAAACATCTGTGACGACCGGGAGTAACGAAATTCAATTGATTCAACAACCGCGAAACAACAAATGATATGCGATTGCATATTTTTCTTGCAGGTGGAAAAAACTGGGAAAGAGAGAGAGTTTCGAATTGCGTTTATTTTCTGCAATTTTTGTAAAGATTTCATTGTAAACTTTAAATCCATTAACGGGAGATGAGGTGTGGTTGGCCTAAAGCCTTGGAGAAGATAGACAGCCAAGGATAAATTTTATAGTATCCTAGAATGGGCATACCATCCACAATACATGAATGACTTGAACTGGTATCAGGGGATTTGAACACAAATTTGCCCGCCAGGAGGAGCAATGACAAAAAGTGACGATAGTCAGTCGGCTCGAGACGTGCAAACTACCTTCATCCAGATCGAGTAGGCGGCGCGAGACCACGGGTTACACATCAATGAATGCAAGACGAAATATATGGTGCCAGCGTCAGCACCAAAAACCAACCAGCCAACAACATCAAATCGCACTGGCCAAACGAGAACAATAAAGATAGGAGGCTACAACTCTGAGACTGTTGAAAATTCCTCCTATCTAGGGTCGAAAATCACAACCGATAACAGTTATGACGATGAAATTCGCACATGGTTGTTGGCAACCAATGGAGCCTATTTCAGCTTACAAAAACTGTTTCGTTTGAAACGTCTTACTATAGGACCAAAGCTCTTACTGTACAAGAGTATGATCTTTCCAGTCCTTATGTATTCCTCAGAGAACGGTTTCTTAGGACGCAAAATTGAATTGGTGGACCTCGCGCAAAACCGGGATACCTAGAGTTCCTTATTAAGGCAGGCCTAGACCGGACACCGGTTGTTGGGCCATTGATGAGGATGGTCAGCGGTTGTTTGAATTTGCCAACAATAAAAATTTGGTTATAAACTTGAAATGATTCCCATATTTACAAATGGATGCGGGTTTCAGCGCAAACTCATGTTTGAATCGCGCAAACTGTCTCGACTTCATTCTATCCAATACAGCCATGGATACTATTATCCAAAAAATTCCATAAGAGGAGCACTAAAACTGAAATCAATCCAGCTCGTGGTATATGCGGATGATGGATGTTGTTTGCTGTAAAACATCTGAAAATGCCGTTAATATTTTTATTCGATGAGTTCAATTCGATAAAGCAGGGATATTGAAGAATCAGGTACAACGCAGAGTGGTACTAAATTTTTGACGATTCAACTCTAGTGGAATTTCGCAAGCTGCAGTGGACAGGCGCGATGGAGCGTATGGACGACATAAGAATCCTTAAACGCAGACTGAATGGTGAAGCTCAAGGTGTACACATGGAAAACCACGAGAAAGATGGGAAGAGAGACACGATAAACCACTATAGCAGGTCGTTGTTAAGATTAAGGAGAAATATTGCTATACTAGCTTAGATCAGCGCTGAAATCGCCAACAGGCGGGTGAATAAAGTATAGAAGATTACTGAAACAGAAACAGTCTACTACGGCAGTAAGGTGAAAATTATTGCAGACGTGTTCAGTATGCAGCGCCCCTGAGGTACGAGTGGACCTTTTTTGGATCGCTTAGCAAATCCGATCACGGCGTCCAGGCAATCCAGGCTTATTCGCCCGGCATATTGAGCATGTTTAGCATATTTCCGTCGAAGATATCCGGCGTAACTGAAGAGGAGGTTCGACAAACCATACACAACCCGAAGAACTTGAAGGGCTTCGATTGAGTGCAGGATTTCTGGTACAAGAGGTTTGCCAGTATTCATCACCACCATCAATTGGCTAATAGTATAAACCAAATTCCAATCTTTTCTTATTGAAGAAATTGCTTACTTACTCCACACAAGACCGAGAAATCGCTTCACAAAAACCTAGGGACTTATAAGATCCGTTATTAGTGGTAGAAACACGAGACAAAGAAGACAAACAACATTCTATCCGAGGAGAAGAACGGCTTTCAGATTGGACTCAGGGTTTGCAAAGAGCAGCGCTCTATCGGCAGACAAGTACATGTTTAAGAAGTCTGTTTAGTGGGTATTTTGACATCGTCACGTATACCTGGCTAATCCATTTCCTACGTCTGTGTTACATAGATCCAAAACTTGGTAAGTCTGCAGCTTATATGGAAGTGAAACCGCACCGTTCTTGAATCCACCTTGTTTAAAAACAATACGTTGCTTTCTAGAATCCTCACCATAAAAACGCAGAAGTTTACACCCAGCGGACCACGATCGGCGCAACAAGTCGTAATGACAAGAACTACAATCGAGCATATGGGCTCTTGCCGGCAAGCGAAAATACTTGTGAAAGGGCCTAGGGCCACTAGAGCGGCATTTTTGTTGTTCCTTAAAAAGTGAGACATGAAAACCCTAGTAGGCCTTTTAACAGGACACTGCTCCTTAAACTAATATATGGAAAAGGTTAGGGTAGTGGTTTCGTCTATGTGCAGCCAATGTTAGGAGGAGGAGGAGACGGCGCTGCACTTTTTATGCAGCTGCCCGGCATCCTCAGATCTCAGACGAAGACATCTTGGCAAGCTTTCTTCAATGAAGAATCTGCACACTCTCTGCTTCTGGAGAATGTTCTCAGATGCGCTAAAGCCTGCGAACACCATAGGCGGGAAGACATTGAACAGGCAATTTACGGGGATAGTCCAATGGGCCTAACAATGGCCTGAGTGCTCGGAGCTGCGGCTCCCCCAGTAAACTAAACTAAACTAATGGGCTGTAGGTTCTTCAGGATCGGGATCTAAAATCGTTCAGGAGAAGTTGAATGATTATGAGATCACTTTCAATATCTAGAGTGGTTGAAAACATTGTCCAAAGGAACACACTAAATATCCCGAAATGTGGGGAAGTAGAAATGTCTCTCTCGCGCAGAGAAAGGGCGTTGCCTTATCTAGAAGCAGCATGCTTTACTTTACTTAGAGCTAAAGTTGTTGAGATGTCAAAGATGTCGCATCGCAGTTATATAAAATAAGTGGCAGTAGCTTGAGAAAAATCGAAGAAAGATCCTTAAAATACTATTTCAATGAAAGCGCAGATGACATTTAACCGTATATTCACATATGTCGGGAGAAACAAAAGGGTTCGAGAAAAGGAGGGGAAATAACCAGGCAAGCAGCAGATACCTAAAAAGGCGTATCGTCCAGCCGATGCTCAAGTGAAAACAACGAGTCGGTTGGAATAAAGTTGACCTTGAAGAGAAATCTCAACAGGATCAAGAGGAACTAACAAGAAGATCTCTTGTTGAGGCTGAAAACGTCTGACCAGAGTGGACACCAAGCTTCTGGGCATCGGGAAGGTCCGTACTGGCTGGGTAGTCTGCCCTCCTTAGTTCAGAAAGCTTTTCAATGTAGAATCAACCTGAATCACTGTAGGATCGCTCGAGCACTGCTCTCGCAGACCACCTACAAAATCGAAGCTGTAAGTGACTATAATAAGTGAACCCCGTAGAAATCTTGGGGATAATGTATGTAACAAGACGCCGGCTTTATGGGGGTGTTGTCACAAACTCATGCACGAATGAGGCTGCAACTGACTTGGTATAGACGAAAATAAACGGCATCCATAGTTGCTGGGCTCATACAGGCTTAACTTCACTGATGAAGGGAGGGAAAAGAGTGTGGTCTTTGGATGATTTCATGCAGTTAGACATCATATCGGCTAACGATGGTCAGGTTAACGCAGAGCGGAAAGGAGGTTCGGTTCTGCACCTGACTTTTATTTATTCTTCACTAGCTTTAATTCAATGGTCCGGCAGCTACACAAATTATATGTTTGGATCTCCTCCTCAGACATTTTTGAAGGTCTATTTCTTCAGGCGGGCAGGCGCGTGGTTAACTTTCCCCAGAGACATTTAGATATGGTAGTAATACCCACAGTAATGACAAGAGAAGTCCTGAAAATTAGCAACAGGCTGGGAAACAGAGCTGACTGTTAAGTCGAGACCGTTAATATTTCTGGAGTTGTTCTAGGTATGCTTCGTTCATGGAATTTTATCTGAGAAAAGCACGCGACATAGCTCTCTTTTCCTCCTCTAAAAATGTTCATTTCATGCATACACATTCTTCAGGAGTTATTCTCTCTCTCTTGCCTAAATCTCATGATGAACAATTCTCTGATGCACCAAAATATATATGTAAATTGCTCTCTGTTGTAGAGTCTGGGAGGTTCAACAGAGTCACCTAAGACGATGCAGTTTACGCGGTAGTCGTCACGGACCTGATTCTTCCTCTGATCAACACATAAAAAATGCCGAAAGGGAGGAACTGTTTTGCAGGTGGCAAAAGCGGTAGGAAGGCGTGGCGGATGATGCAAATTAGACAGGTAGTATATGTTTTTTTTTAAAAAACATGCCGAGTGTCAGTCATGGAAGGGTAACACACCACCAAATGAGGGAAGAAAGACCAGAGAGTTTTTTCCAAGACATAAAAATAACTTCCCATATCTAATTGCAAAGAAACAAGAGTTAAATTATTTATAATATCTTAGATTATGGCACACAACGAGAAAAGTGAATATTCTTGTGCTAGATGCATTGAGAAAATTGGCTCTGGGCTGTTTTGGATACATTAGGTTAGTACATTCCACTAAATTAGTGCCAGCTCATCTAGTCTAAGTAGCTTACTATAGTTCTCATCGTGTTACTTTACTGACAATGCTATTTGGATTAGCAGTCAGAGTGAAAAGTCACATTTTATAGACGACTCTACGCGGTAATAAGTTTAATAGGAAACCATTTGTAAATGTCACATTCAAATGCCACTTCCATCATGCACATAATTCATTCATGCCTACTTTCAACAAGTGGGTGGTGAATTTATATTCGATTCTTCGATTTAGCTTGCTCGCAGAGTCGTTGTTGGCAGATATGACCTATTACCTTTAAAAGATAGAAATTCAAAGCGTTTTTACTGTAGTTGGTAGGATTCCAAATCGCAATGGATCCGACACGTGGCACTAAATTTTCTGTCCTTAGGTAAAACATATCCTTTGTGTCTAAGTGACAAAGTCTATGTTTATGTTTATGTGTAAAGTTGTTTCGAAAGATATGAATACAATTACTTACTTTTATGTGTTCATTAGGAATAAGCAGTTTTCGACGAACAAATGCGAGTGAGAAAATGTAATAATTTGAAAATTTATTTATTGTTTTTCTTTTTTTTTGTGAAATATATGTATTTATGAGTTTTTAAAAGAGGGATTCCACTTTTCAAATTGAAGCAAAACATATGCTGTAGACGGGCCTTGCAGAAAAACAACGTATACAAATTTAAGCCAACAGAACTATTGCTGCTTCCTAGACATAAACCAAGTTTCAAAAGTAAAACTAACTGCAATTATAGGCTACCCTATAAGTAAATATCCTTCTATTTATATAAAACAAAAGAAAACATTTTGCGGAGTCCACTCAAAAATCGGTGGACTCATCATTTACAAGAGGGCCCCGTCCTCTGAGCTCCTGACTTTCCATTTTATATTATAATAATAATAATAATTTTTTCATGAAAAGAACTAGATTCGAGGATTTGAAGCATCTTCAGCCTACAGGGATCCTAGATAAAGCAAAAATTATTGCAACATGTCACTATTTAAAACGCCTAGGATTCACATATATATAAAGCATAGTGAAGCTATATGGTCTATGAATTACCACTAATGATGGTTTTCTCGTAAACAAAGAAGCACAAATTTTACAAACATATTTGCCAATTAGATGTAATTTTCAAACCTGATGAAGTTCCTCAAAATCTTCACATGGAACTTACCTGTAAAAAAAGAGAATACATTAAAATTCGAGTTAGTAAATTTCTATTAATATAGTATATTGCATATTATAATACATTAGGAGTGCCTCGGCACGTATTGCGGTAAGATGCAAGCTCCATAAATATATATATATAATATATAGAACTTCAAAATATTATAGAAATGTAGAAAGTGGAATTTTCACAAAAAGCAGAAAATGAGTAGAAGCAAATCTACAAAATCAACGAACATTTGATTTCGGTCCATTCATTATTATCCATGCACTGAGAAAATTGTCGAGTGAAGAAGTTGCATAACCCAATAGTTACAAACCCTTATGTTCGCCCAGCAAATATGGCTACGTATTATTGTTGACAATTTCTGGGCAACGTATTTCAGCAGTTTTCTCGACTACTATGTGCTATGGAGCCTTAGGTCGGAACCTTTACGGGTCTTCTTCTCAAACTTGTGACCTAGCTGTCGATCATCCTGGGATAGTGGAGTCCATTGCGTGGAAAAACTTGCAGTGGAATTGTTTGTCTTTCTGAAAGTGTAACATATCTACTGCCACTTCCGCCTACTGATCAACACTTCTACGGCGAGTACGTGTTTTAGGGAGTTTGTAGATTCGGAATGGCAATTCTCTACAAATATCTGGATAATGCACGCTAATTCAACACTTACAACCCTACTATCAAATCCTACTCTATCTTAGGTAAATATTTGATGCATTTCCTAAGAACGACGTGAAGATAATATACGCAACTTCAGTGCAAAAAAAAAACGCAATTTAAGGTCCACTTATCATTTGATAAAATGAAGCAGCATTCTAGACCATAATAATGTTTTGCAGGGAGGTAGTGGGGAATCCTATTGCTGACATGGAGTAGACTAAAAAACACCGTCCAGGCACCTGTTCTTCTTCTTCTTTTTCTTCAGCCTTTATCCCGTTCACAACCAGGGTTGGCTCGTAGTGATCGGCTTCGCCATTTGGCTCTATCGAATGCCGAATCAAAATGCAATCAAGCCACTGATGTTTCGGCCTGTTCCATTATTTACATTCGAAGAAGTCAGAGATGCATTCAAAATGCTGAGATTTTTGTTTAAGTATCGAGTAAGTCGAAAACACAATAATTTTCAAGGGCGATTTACTCCTCCTTTCCAGTGCAAGGACCACTCCTTTTGAGCGAAGACCTAATTTCTCAAAAAAGATTTTGCTGTCGATTTCATTCAATTTTTCTGGAGAATTTTATTTTGGATTATGTACCTACCTCTTGGCAACATATTATTGTAGTATTCATGTGTGGTTTGGATTTCGTATAAGTACACTTTTCGTATTTTTTCCAGATTTCTTCGGTGAATAGGTTATGAGAACGAAACCTTTTTCGCTTTTTTGGGTTCAAATTACTGTAACAGAAAATGGTGGTCAAGTGATTCACAGACAACACGTTCTCACGAAATTTTCTGATTCAGATTCAAATTCAGCCATTTACGACCAACTCAAGTGTGACAGACAGGGAGACGTTGCATCGATTTTAATAAGGTTTTTGTGCACATAATACATCACAGGTGAGACATGTACATAGAAAGATTTCTATGTAAGCTGACCGGGTGCCTGTTCACAGGAGATGGCTGGTTTGAATGAAACCGGAGCAATTTAGCTGATTGGCTTAGTTTCGCTATTTTTTTTGTCCAATATTTATGCCACAGCTTCTACGATGACTTCTTGCTAGTGGCTTATTCCACAAATGGCCAGCACGTGCTGCTGATAACTCTACATAAATCAGAAATCTCCCGGTGGAAGCTGGATGGCGCTAAATAAAAAAGAAACATATCCAGAAAATTTGCTTAAAATTAATGCCTGCCAGAGCAAACAAATTCAAGTTCTTGAAGTAGGCGTTGATCGTTAGATGATGATAGAAGCAATGAAAGGCGCCTCCAATAGTACAGTCATTAAAGCTTTCATCTATCAATTCTTTCAATCAAGACCGGTTGACATGAAATTTAGGTTGGGAGTAGAGATTGGCATTCGAAATAAAAGCCGATGTGTGTTATTTGGGAAAACCCGTTTTAAAGTGCATATTTTCGATGACAAAACGTCGCAACCCAAACATGAATAACTACTGCTTGTAGGGAAAATTTTCATAAGACATTTTTTGCTTAGAACTGACAATCCACCCCGCAGGGGGGTGCCATACCACACATCGACGCTATATAAGTTTTCTTTGTTATGCCACCCTCTACTCCCACCCTAAATTTCATGTCAATCGGGCTTGATTGAAAGAATTCGGAGGACACACCCGATTTTCAGCTTAATAACTGGACTACAAGGACGTGTGCTATCGTTGTTAAGGGAATTGTATCCAGCTCTAGTTTGGTAGAGGATATAATGTCAGTCTCATGTACAGGGAAAAGTAGGACAGACTACGGTGCTGAAGTCTTCCTCGCCAACGGCTCAAAACCAGAACAAGCTTCTAGAGCAGAGATCGGATAGAAACGAGAATTTGGCTTTTTTTTGGGGCAACTTTCAGGTTGTTTAGACGAATGGTTGAAGGAGAGGCGTATGAAAATCAGCAACGGTAGCCAAGCAACGTTTAATCGTTTAATCAGTTCCAAAATTGTTCAGGAATTCAATGCCTAGATTCAACCACAATGGTGAGTCTACACCAGTAGCTGGAATGTCTTTACCACTGGCAAATGTATTTGTTAAAAAGTAGGAACAGGTGCGTGGTAAACTAATCTGAGGTATTTTGTTAGAGGGAAGTGCGCCTTTCGAGCTCCCCTGCTTGTGAATGGGACAAAGGCTAAAGAAAAAGAAGAAGGCGAGTGTGTCTTTCCGTCTTAAATCATAATATTCGTTGATACTTTACTTCCTACTCTGCTTCAGAAGGTCGGTAGGATTCTTGTTATTTCAATAAAGACATAATAAATAAAAACTTCGTAAAATTTTCCCAAATTTTATTCTAATTTTCAACCTATCAACTTAAGGCGAATGAGGTTAATTCGGTGAAAAATAGCTTGTTTTTAAGATTTTTTTTTGCAGATACGGATGGCGCCAATTTATTTACTCAATTTCCATATAATAGTGAAACATTTGGACAATAATTTCTGAAATTTCTATTGCAAAAAAATTAAAATTGAATGAGTGACCTCTGGAGGCATTTCCGAAAATAATTGTTTGGCGGTGTACACGATATTTCGCAATAGAATCATCTCAAACAAAAAAATCAAAATGCATTGTTAGAGGAGGTGTTCCTCGAAGTAACCCTGGAAGCCAAAGACCAGATTTTTCCTAAGAAATTGGCTAATTTAAAGGAATTTAAAATTAGTAGATGTTTTAAAAAAAAGATAATTATTTGAAGGACTACTGTGCAAAATTTCAAAAAAAAAACGATTAGTGCAGTCGATTTTCAGTCATGGCATATACGGACTTCAAAAATAGCAAATTTCAAAAAAGCTATTTGCACATTAAACAAGTCGCAATACCGGAATCTGGCGCCTCGAGTATAAAGGTTTTGTGTTCGTCTTATGTGGGAAACTTTGTACGCAGATTTTTCCATTCATATATGGCTAAAAATCCCAAATATTCCTTCATACTTTTTTCAAACTACAAGGAATACCTACATATTACTAACGTAGATATTATGCTCACCTTAAACAAACAAAGATTGTTTACTGCCGAATACTGTATTCAACATATATGTAATTTTATAAATTGATCATACACCTATTTTCGATTTACTTCGTCCATAGAAGTATACATATAAAGTACGCATATGGAATACCGCCTGTTCAATGTACCAATGTATCTATCTGAATTAGATACTGCCCCAAAGCTTCATTTACATATACATATCGCTGGCTGGTTTGGTCTGTTGGTATACAATATAAATTATTAAAAAACTGAAACGAAATGTTTCCCTATGACCTCCCATTCACGTGAGCTCACCTTGTTGTGGTATTGACAAATCGATATGTTAAGATGACGTCATACACGGTTTAGGATGCACGAAATTTACACAAAATGTGAAAGTTTCACCTTCTATAACTTTATTATTAATAGTTGGATTTTCTTCAAACTTCCCAAAGTTATGCCTCATGTTATCCTATACAAGCGCCAAATTTTGTAGGGGGTTTCCGGCTGAATTTCTAAAATATACTAATATACTATTATTAACTTTACTTGTGCCTAGATTTCGTTCAGATACATCACTGTGATTTTTTTTTCAGATTTATTGGATGGATAGGTTCTGAGAAGGAGACCTGTTACACTTTTTGGGGGTCATATTTCGAGCCGCCACTCACCTACGTTTCACTCGTTATCAAGTATGGGACTAGTTACGAAAAGTACTAATTAAGCATTTTCATTAGGCCACATTCTGTGAAAAATAATTTTACATCCTCCATTTACATGTATAGGGAGTCCCCCTTAAACTTAACACAAAACGCCGCTTGCTGTATATAAAGGGAAAATCAGACCTCGCACTCTCACCAAAATCGTGACAATTGATTTAGACGTTTCCGAATAAATTGGGTGTGAAAGACAGACATCAACTCGATTCTAATCAGGTTTTGTTTCACACAAATCCCTGAAAACCCGGCCTGGAACAAAAATGCAAAAAGAAAACTTTAAATGCTTTACGCCCTTTAAAGCACCACTTTGAACTAATAGCCCATCGACAAAGTTTTAAGTGGCTAAGGTGTTTGTCCAAAAAATCCCAACTTCGGAAGGAGTCATGCCACGCTCGTTACAATTTATCCTTTCGATTACAATTTATTGGAATTCTAATCTACAGAATCACTAGAAATTTTAACACCTGGAGACAGGGAAAAATTAAATAATAAATAATTAATATCACTTTCACTTTATCATTCTACAAATAATTTCCCAAGGAAAATTCTACTACTGAATCCTGACATCAAATGTCATTCACCCATTCATCATATTCATCCGTCGGTCCTCGCAGGTTGCACATATTTCTAGAACGCGGGAAAATTCTGCTCTAATGAGAATCTGCCATAGTAAAGTCTTGTAGGTACCATGGTTTAGAAGGGTGTGTAAGGTGTTGCTACGCCAATAATTTAATTCGGGTCAGGTTAATTGGATACATGGAAATAGGAATACTAACGATCAGACTACACATGTTGGCGATTTAAAGAGTGATTATAATTACTCCTTAAAAAAGTTGAAAAATCGTATCGCAATATGGGTTTTCATGCTGTGAGTGACTTTTTTTTCTAGCCCAGGTTACCATTTATTTCATCCTTTGGAGTAATTATCATCTCGACTGTGTTTGTAGCTATTCAAAAATATATAAAAAGTCTTAAATAGACACTTGCATAGCATTTTAACTGGAATATTTTAAATTGCACTTTCTAAATAGAGTGTTCCTTGTAGGAGCAAAATAATCTTCCACCAGCGAATGTAAAACAGGGAATTTCCCTATTGTTTCCGCCAAAATAACAAAAATTAGCAAATAAGTATCCGCAAGACATTGATGACATGATTGGTAAGTTCACTAGATATTTCTAATTGAAAGAAGATTCGACCTTTTCCTCTAATATCATTTTGATTTTCAACTGTATAACTTTCACTTACGCTTTAATTATTACCTTCCTAAATTGGATACTCTTTCTCAAACTTTAGACAGCATGCAGCTCATGACGAAGCACGTCACGGAAAACTAGTGCCAGCAAACTGCTTACCATTTTCAAACTAAAAATGTGAAAAAAGCCGCTAAATGTAGAATGTTAGATACATTAAACTCGTTTTAGTTCGTTGCAAATGTGATTTTCTACTCATTATATTGACCTTTTCTGTGTGATTTCTAAAAGCGTTGAATTTAGCCCAAATAGAAAAGCCTCTGTGTAGACATATGGCGGTGTATCTTTCCCAAAAACGAATAAGATAGAAAGGCAAGTTCAAATCCAAGAAGATGACATTGTGCCGGGGGCAATTTTACTTATTCGTCATTGAGTCGCAAACCGGCTTTGGTTTCAACACTTGACTCAGTTTGTTTAAGGCTTGATTTGACCTCGATTGCGGTGCATATTTCGGTAATTTATTGTTTTTGATTTCGAAATGTTGGATTGTAGTGAAAGAGAGATTTTCCATTGAGTAACATTTAATGCAGCGCCGAATAAGAAAGTTGAATCAATGCCCAAGAAAGGTATCTCTTAACAAGATCAAGTTCGTTGACTTGACTTCCATTGATTTATTGGCCTCGTTAGTAGTTTTTTAGGAAGCTGTTTTATCTCATGAAAATAATGGGGAATTAGTTTTAGATGTAAGTACATCTTTTGGTTAAGATAATCTTAACTACTGGTTTACGCAAAGTCGGCCACCTTTTAGTATCTTTGCTTTGTGATGAGAAATCAATGAACGAAGGGAATGCCGCAAACTCGTTTTTAAAATTAATTCTGCTTCAGACAAAAAAGGGTAAGATAAATGTACTAACTGTATCTACTTTGTGTAAGTTAGTGAATAACCTTCATGGAGTTGGCGTATACATTGATAACACAAATCATCATAGTGGAATAGTGCTCCAAAATCCCAAAACCTCAAAATGAAAGAAGTTTCAGGATAGGTATTCTGCGCAAAAGTAAATTTAACAGCAAAAGGAAAGAAGCTAGCCTAGGAACAGGGAAGGTGTCCACCAAAACAATGAAGGCGGATAGCAACTTAGGAAAGAAACAAGTCGGAATACCGGCAGCTAGCGCTTCGAGTATAAAGGTTTTGCGTTCATCTTATGTAAGAAACTGTTTGATATTCATATACAAATGACTAAAAAACTAAAACAAAATAATTCTTTACGACCCCGTTTATAAGAACTCATTTCGTTGTGGTATTGACGAATTGATAGGTGGTGATGACGTCATACAGGTCGAAGAATGCACGAAATTCACGAAAAATGGCAAATTTTAACCCTCGGTAATTTTGTTAATAATATTTGGATTTTTTTCAAACTTAACCAAATTGTGCATTATGTTCTCCATTACACGCATGTCAATTTTGTACTTCTGGAATGAACATAAGGGGGAGGGGGGAGGGTTGCCGGTTAAATTTGGAAAATGTGGAAATATACTTTATTTATGCAGATATCGGAACCGGATGTATTTCGAGGCCTAGACATACATGTGATTTTTTCAGATTTTTCGGTTGGATAGGTTCTGAGAACGAGACCTATTACACTTTTTGGTGGTCATATTTTGCGTCCCCACTCCCCTATGTTTCATCCGATATCAAATATGAAACCAGTTTGAGAAAGTAGTAACTGAGTCCTTTAATTTGATACCCCACATGGCCACCTTTTATGAAAAAAAAATTTGCATCCTTCACTCACATATATTGGGAGCCCCCCCCTTAAACTTAAGACAAAGTGGCGCCACGTACTGCATGTAAAGGGAACAACAGATCACATACTCTTACCAATTTTCGTGACAATCGGTCCAGCCGTTTCCGAATAAATCGGCTGTAACAGACAGACGGACAGAAAGACAGAGAGACAGTTGTTGAGAGCCTAGGCGGCCTTTCAGATCGGCAGTATGGGTTCCGAAAAGCCAGATCAACCATTGATGCCATCAAATTGGTTACTGGCTTCGCCGAAGATGCAATTCACGGAAAGGGTAGTACCAGCAAATATTGCGTGGTAGTAACCCTGGATGTGGAAAATGCATTCAATTCAGCTAATTGGAATCTAATACGGAAATCTTTAGCGAAGGTTGGTATTCCCGCCTATCTCGCTGCTATCATCGATAGTTATTTAACTGAAAGGAGGCTCTGCTATGACACCGATGAACGACCCCTGGAGTACGTTGTTTCCGCGGGTGACCCACAGGGTTCCGTATTGGGCCCACTACTGTGGAACATCATGTACAACGATGTACTCAATCTTCCCCTTCCGGGGGAAGCCACAGTGGTGGGTTACGCTGACGACATAGCGCTGGTTGTTGTCGCAAAGCATCTCGAAAATGCTGAATTATACTCAAGCGAGGCAATCAGTGCTGTCAAATGCTGGTTAGAGAGCTCTGGTCTGACGCTTGCGGAGGAAAAAACAGAAGCGGTCCTCATCACGAAGCGCCGAAAGAGAAATTACGCCTGTGTTAGAATCGGGAATCATATCATCACTTCCAAGCCAACCATCAAATACTTGGGGGTGGCGATAGACGGGAAGCTTAGCTATAAGCAACACGTAAAGTATGTTTGTGATAAATCATCCACTGCTAGTACTGCTAGTATTCTTCCACTGTCCGAGATTTGTGGAAGAAAGGAGGAATCAAAAGGAGACTCTACGAGAGGTGCTGGTACCAGAAAATCTGGTGCCAAAAATGCTAGCACATCAAGAGAATTGGGATGCGGTCAACTGCATGATCGCATCTATTCGAAAAGCAGAGGAGAGGAGAAAAACGCGGCCACGCGCGCGCCGCGTATAGAAGAAAGGTGACTAAGCTAGAGTGAGCTGACTCCGCCCCGTGATGTAATACTTTATGGTGGTTCCGCGGGGCAGGGAGGGAGTCGGCGGTGGTTTTAGTGGGTAAAAATCCCACACGCTGGTGTGTCCAGACCAGTGCCTTTTGAAGATTTCCACCTCCTCAAAAAACAAAAAAAATAGATAGACATCGACTCGATTCTAATAAGGATTTGTTTCGCACAAAACCTTAAAAAGGATTCGAGTCCTTACTATCCAACCTACATATATGTATTGTGGGGCTTAATGCAACTGGTTTAGTGATGGAGCACCGGATTGAGTGCCGGCAGGGTTTGATTAGTCAGAGGAACGAAGAATTCGCTGTACTGAAATATTGTGTGGTTAGTGCACGGTTCTGAAGAAAACAACGGCAGCTAAAAGGGAAGAAGTGACTCCAAAAAGAACGACGAGGCAACGAAAATTAACGGCGCTCAAACGCAAGTGCAGAAGCAGCCAGCATATGGTTTGATGTTTTGTTCAAAACAGCAGCTCATAGCATTACAGAGGCTACGAAGTAGCTAATACCACTGCCGCTCCAGAAAAACGACTAACTGAACCACCCAAAAGCAACCGAATGCCTGTTGTTAGATTCAAAACAATAGAGTGCACACAGGTGATAAGGCAAGGTGCACTGACCAAAACTATGATGATAGTAACTAAATACTAAGAACTGTTTTAGATACACTTGACATTTTAAATAAAGGACTTAACGAACAGCAAATAGTGAACAACACATTTCTGACAAACTTAAGCAGTATAACGTAAGTAGACAAAAATATAACAAACAAGCTAAATGACAGATGTCCTGAAAATCATACCATGGAATGCAAATGGATTACAATAGCACCTGAAAGAGTTGGAAGCCTTTCTTAATATTGAGAAGATAGCCACAGAGATAAGTTATCTCAAAAAGCCACCTTAGGGTGTCCGTGGCTTTTGCTCATACGATGCAACACATCCCGCTGAGCACGTCAAAGGGGGACTATAATCTTCGTTAAAGAGAATATCAGACACCACGAAGAACGAACATTGAAGATGAAAAAATGCAGCTTGCGACTATTGATATACAACTATTTAACAAAAGTTGTGAAAATCTCCTCAATATACTGTCCGCCCTGATCTGGTGTTAAAGTTCATCGGAAGCTCCTTCATTTTAGCAGGTGACCTTTTTGGGGTTCTAGGTTACAACATCCAGAGGCAGAGCATTATTTGAAGCTGAAAGAGCAGAAAAGTGCAATTTCCACTCCAGCGGTAAGCCTACATACTGGCCGACTGGCGTCACAAAAACGTCTGATTTCATTGATTTCGTCGTAACTAAGGGGATCTCAGACGAATACATCCATGTTGTCACTAATGAGAACATACTGTTCGGTTACTCGCCTGTTATGATGCTGGTGAGCGAAAAAGTCAGGAGAAAAGACTATCCTCCCAGGATGACTAATAGGCAAACAAAATGGGCATCATTCAAAAAGTACATCCAAGAAAACATTTGCATAATTGACTAAATCAACACTGCTTATCAACTCGAGGAGAAGATCGATCTGCTTGCAATGAAGATACAACAGGCGGCTTTTAAAAGCATTCCTGCTCATCATGGACTGAATAAAAAATATACTGACTGTCCTGCAGAGGTTAACAAACTAGGTGCAGAAAAACGTAGACCTCGAAAACTATGAAAGAAAAAAATCGTAAACTTTCTTTCAAACAAGCTAAAGGCCTTAATTAGCAAATATAATAAAAACAAGTCCATCAGCAGATAACATATATCACAAATTTGACAGCACAAAAAGGTACAGTGTGGAAGGCTACGAAAAATCTAAAAAGACCCAGACAAGAAAATCCATCTATTATACAAGAGAACGGGCAATGGGTTCGTTCTGCACAGGGTAAGGCAAATCTCATCGCGAAGCATCTAGAAAGTGGCTTCCAGCTAGATTCACAAGCGTCTACATGCTTACCCCCTGTCAGAAAAGTGGACCATTGCCCAATACGCCTCGGATGCTTTAGCAAAATAGTGGTGGCTGAACCTCAATGCTGCTAAACACACCAAACTTTTCCTGTCAGAATCAAACAAACATAGGGCAAAGTTTATTCTGTCGAAAAGCAGGAAGACTTGCAGAAGAATTATACGATTTCTGATAGACCACAATTTACTAACTGGACATGTATATGTTCCGAATAGGTGAATAGATGATACGTGTCCTTCCTGTAATGAGGAAGCGGAACCCACGGAGCATTTTCTATGTGAGTGCCCCGCTTATGGACGCATCAGGCATCAGATTTTTGGTGCTGATATGCTCCAACTGCAGCGAGTTGAATCACATTCACTATCGGAAATTCTGTGATACATACCCGATCGAATCCGGGATATTCCGTTAGACGGAGGAATCTAGTGTGGACGACTAGAATTTGAGCCAGAGGCTTTGCCTCTCCCCCACTTCAAACACACACGCAAACACCCAATACGAGGTATAAAACTAAATGAGTTGAGGGCAGAAATTAAAACAATGTGGATTCTAATAAAGCTCCTGGCTATGAACTTATTTCAGGGAGAATATTGAAAGAATTGCCAGATAAGGGTCTAATCAAATTATTCCAAATAATTGTAGATTAAAGTACGTCCCTCAACAATAGAAACTGGACCAAGCTATAATGGTCTTTAAACCAGGGAAGGAGACAGTTTTTCCGTACCGACCAATATCGCTACTCCCTACAACAGCAAAGCTATTTGAAAGGTTTCTCGTTAAGATCAAATCATTGTGGGTCGAAACCTAATACCACCTCATCAATTCGGTTTCGGCATCAATACAATCCAACAGGTCCACATTTTTCTCGATGTCGCCCAAGCGTTTTACAAGGTGTGGCACCAAATTCTGTTCTACAAATTGAATAGGGACCTCCCAGAAAAATTGTTCGATATCTAATCAGAGAGCCTATTCAGAGTGAAATACGAAGAAGCCTACTCTGAACTGAAAACAAGTCGGGAAACCGGAAGCTGGACGCTTCAGGTACGAAAGGTTTTGTGTATTTCTTAGTACGTAGCACGTAATATAAGCATATGTCCACTTTCGGGTGATATTGACATTGATAGTCTTTAATTTTCAAAGAAGCAAGAATTTCGACGTACTATAAATTTGTTAGTAACAGTGCGATTTCCATCAAACTTGGTATGATCATGCTCTACATTATAGCCTACATCACTGCAGAATTTCGTGCCGCTAGGATGAATTTAAGGGGGGTTTCCAGCCAATTACAAAAAATTATAGTAATATGCTATTATTAACTTTCTTTGAACAGGTATCGCTATGAAAGGTATTTCGGAGCCAAGGCACCATATAGTGGCAGCATCCTGATTTTTTTCAGATTTTTCGGTTTGGTAGTTTCTGAGAATGGCCCCCTTAAAGAAATGATCACTTTCAACCCCCCGCACTCCCCACATTTCCAAGAAATGTCAAAACTAAGACCGGCTTCGAAAAGTACTAATCGAGACCTTTAATTTGATACCCCACATGACTATATTTGATGAAAAAAAATTTTACACCCCCCTTTTGCATGTATGGGGACCCCCCCTTAAATTCAATGTAAAAGGATGTAACTCACTGTATGTGTGAGCGTTCACAGTTCCCGCCTTTCTACCAAATTTGGTGTCAATCGCTATAACCGTCTCCGAGAAAAATGCGTGTGACGGACAGACAGATAGACAGACAGACAGACAGACAGACAGACAGACAGACGGACAGACGGACAGACAGACAGACAGACAGACAGACAGACAGACAGACAGACGATAAACCGATTTTAATAAGGTTTTGTGTTTACACAAAACCTTAAAAATGCAGCTCGTGTACGGTAGGGCAATGTCTTGGCCTCAACACAGATTTGTTTGCATATTAATGATGTACCTTTTTGTGAAGAAGCCAAAATAGCAACATTTGCAGATGACACTGCTATTCTTACCACGGGTATAGCTACGGAAGAAGCAAAAATGAAGCTACAAATAGCTATTGATAACGTTTGAGAATGGACCAAGAAATGGAAAACTAAACTCCACTTCCATTCAATAAATTCAGTGCTTTCCCGTGAAGTTTGGCAAGTGGCGCTATCTTCTTCCATATCGGCCGACATTGACTGTGAGAGCAGTTCCTTGCGGAAGAAATAACGAAAGATGATACCATAAAATTAAATTCACATCAAACAGTAACTCTCTGGGGGTGAAGAGGCACCTGATGAATCTCTGGATCTTTGGATTTTCAACGTTCCAAATCTGGAAATTTTCTTTGATTAACCAGACGTGAACCCCATAACTGATAACAATTTGTTTCCTGAAGTAAGGATCCAACGTCAATTGCTCTAAAGCCCAATTAGCAAACACACGACACTAGTTGCTGTCGTTGGGTTTTAACTCTTGAATTAATCGAACTTTGTATCAATCTTCTCTCGTCTTTTTTTCCAGCATATATATTGCCTATTTAGATTTTCTGAGCTGGATCATCTTCACCCATACGGATTAAGTGACCTGCCCACCCTAACCTATTGAGCCGAATTTTATCATAACCAAATGTTGGTGGTATCGCTCATAAATTGCATCGCTATGTAGGCTACAGAAACCTTTACTTAGGAATAAAGCTCCATGAATTTCTGAAAACCAACCCCTATTTGGCGTCCTTCATTAACAAGTGAGGGATGCAGCCAGAAGTGTCCAGGTTCTGATTCTCAACAAGGTCCTGATATGACTGATCTTTAGTTTTTGCTTGGGAATTAAGGGGAATCCAGAATCCGCTTCCACTTGACGAAAATCCCGACCAACTGGGAAGAAACTTTCTTCCAAATTTGTGGTACACGGACTAGATAAATACCCAAGTTCCCAAGAAGAACGACTGACAGTGTCGTCCAGTTCATGGACAACTACCTTACCTCTACTCTAGGGGTGTAGCTTCACCGAACAAATTACTTCGACCTGGTTTGGATCTGAACATAAGGCATTTGTCACTTGGATATAGTTAGCCATTTTCGGTCATGCTCCCAAGGCAAAGGTAAGGCAGAATCTGATGAGTTTTCTCTGTGCGGGATGAAACCATTAGGCGTCCCATTATTTTATTTGCTTAACAAAGGTCATAGTAAAATGTGAAACATTTGAAAGTCAGATTTTGGGGCAGTGTGCGGGATTTTAATACAATTGGACGGTAAAGAAGTGGGGATGCAACACAATGAGCAACACTAAACAGGAGTACTATTCATTCTGAATTTACCGGCAGCATTTTACAAAGGAACAGAAAACTATCCAAACTCACTGATGCGATAAATGCACCTGAGGGTGATATTTCGTCATTGTGAATACATAGTAAAGGAGCAGAGAAGATCATAAACATAGATTACATTAATAAAATGAATTGAAATGGTGACAGGATACCCATAAAGGAAAACTGTCATCTGCTTCGTTTTACTTCCCCGTTCATCCTTTGCAAGTTGGGGCGTACAAGTAAATTTTAGCATTGGCTACTCCAAAAATTGAATAGACAGGCTTTTCTGGATCAGTTTTTAAAAGAAATTACCCCACGACTGAGCTTTTAATCATATCTAACAAAAACTTTGATAACGAAAGGATCTGAAATATAAAGCAATTGGCCGCAAATATTCATCACTTGAACTTTGGAGTGCTCCCACTTCAAACTGAGAAGTTTAGTGGAAAACACTAACCACTATGCATTCATCTCCAAGGAGTATTAATGAAAAACCCTAATTTACCCACAAACAAAATCCAGGGTATAATTCATATTAAATTTGAATCTTTGTAGTGTAGAACATAGTGTTATTTGGATTTCTACATATGCAGACATTTGTGCTGGAATTATTTGACGCTGATAAACTACTTTGGACACATATGCTCGTTTAAGTTGGCTACTATAATATTTGCAGTCGTTGCAAACTTTTGTTCTTGGATGCATTCTACATACAACAGATATTACACTCAAATAACATAAATAACAAGGACGCTTCCGCATATCTGCACGAATATGAACTATGGTGATGTGTAGTATGTATTCATATATTGCCAGATAACAACGGTACCCTTAGCAAACGATTATGAAGTTTTAAATAACCTTCCAGGTTCCGTGCAACGGGGATGTTTTGCAATTTTGCACAACATCCTTCAGCATAATTCAGGACGCTAAGATTTTATTTGCAGAGATTCCCTCTGAATGGTAAGAGATATTTCAATTACAATAGAGATGAACTAAGTGGAAGCTTGAGGCCATTGGGGGATGGAGTAATATTAATATGCACTAGTCCTTTACTGTTCATATATTTGCAAACGCAATCACTGCAGTTTCTTGTCCATTATATCACGAACAAGACTGACGGAATTAAATTATTATAAAACGGAATTTTCCTAAGGGTCAAAAATGAATTTTGGTCGGGGAACATTAGATGAATTTGTGCTCAGATATAATATTTTCATGAATGCTTTCATGATTGGCACGAAGTTATTGCAAAGACTTTACTCTTCTGCGGCGTTTCCGTTTGTAACCTCCTTCAAGGATTATCTACTTTACTGCTCTGGAAGGAATCCCTATTTAGGAATTAGGAAGGAAACTTGAAGCGAAGCACCAATTAAACCCAAAGACCATGCATGTGTGAAGGGATGGTACCAAAACTGAGCGGCGAGTTCTCTGCCCCGTAAAACAGAGATGAGCCGACTTGTCCTTCAAGTTGGGGTCTAGGAAATAGGCTGACTACCTGTTCACTGTATACCATTGTTTTGAGACCCTATACTGAGCTTCCAATCGGACTGACAATAAAACGACTACTACGGTAATGGACTCCGCGTTCAGAACTTGTGCTGTTAAAGCACTGGTTGAATAGGTCGAGAAGTATTAGATCGGTGTATTGGTAGTATAGAAAACGAAATTATTAGGCAGAAAAGTATTGAAAAGCCTAGAAACCGAGAATCTGGCATATCTTTTTTCGTCGAATTTTGCCCGCAACCTCACTCTTCAGTGAGAACTTCGAGTGAAAACTAAATTTTTCAATGTTTGGTTTACCAAGATTCTCGCTCCAACGGAAGAGAAGGACAACTCAGTAGAAGATGGATTCTATATCTGAGTGCAATTTCGCGGTATTACTAGCGATTAAATTATTTTGAGTCTTCTATTCTATAGTCGCGTTAAGCCTGTACTACCCTCGAACGATGAAAAGAAGTAGATGGTAAGAATGATGTTGAGCATAGGAGGGCCGTGGCATACTTGGTGTTGAGTTCTATCTTGCTGTATGCAGTCCTAGTTTGGGGAGAAACGCTGCAGATTTTAGGCAATGTATATAAACTGAGTGCTACAGAAGAACAGTCTTAAGGGTGTGTTCTGCCTTCAGAATCGTATCAGATGATGCAGCGTTTGTCATCTCGGCAGTGATGCCGACATCCTTGCAAATGAGATGATGAATATATATAACATCAGGCCCATCTCTACTTTATCACAGGTGAAAAAAGCTGAAAGGGAGAGACCCATAAGCAGATGGCAACAGCGATGGGACCAGTCAGAAAATGATCGTCGAACTTACAGGTTGATCTTTTCCATCGGAGAATGACTGGAGAGAAAGCATAGGAAAATCAATTATAGTCTCACCCAGTTTCTCACCGGCCATGGAGGATATCGTCAATACCTGTACAGGTTTAAATTGGACGACTCACTTGATTGTCCAAACTGCGATGGTGTCCTAGAAAACTCAGCGCACGTATTTTTCTAATGTTGCAGATTCGTTCTAGAAACTCTGGGTGAAGTGTTATCAACAGAAAATTTTGTCCGAGAATTGGGATGTGAGCAATTCCATGATCATAACAATCCAGGATAAACTACGAAAAGCGGAAGAACTGAAGAAGGCGCGATTACCATCCTCGCGGGTAGACAGAAGGAAACCTAGCTAAAGTAAGCTAACTCCGCCCCATGATAAAATATCTAACGGTGGTTCTACAGGATAGGGGAGGAGTCGGAGGTGGTTTTAGTGGGTAAAAATCTCACACTCTGGCGTGTCGAGGCAAGGGTCTGTTGAAGATTTCCATGTTTTTAAAAAAGACAGACACATTGACAGACAGACAGTAAACCCTCCCTCCGGAGAAAGCCACAGTGGAGGGCTACGCTGACGATATAGCGCTGCTTGTGGTCGCAAAGCACCTCGAAGATGCTGAGTTATACTTATGCATAGCAACCAGTGTTGTTAAGGGTTGGCTAGGGAGTTCTGATCTGACACTGGCGGAGGAAAAAGACGGAAGCAGTCCTCATCACCAAACGCTGTAAAGAGTCGGTGGACACACAGGCTGATCCCTGCCATCAAGGAGTGTTTGGAGAGACGGCACGGTGAGATTAATCATAATCTTACTCAGTTTCTCACTGGGCATGGAGGATATTGTCAGTACTTGTTCAGATTTAAACTAGATATCTCACCCGATTGTCCAAACTGCAATGGAGTCCCAGAGGATCCAGAGCATGTATTATTTCACTGTCCAAGGTTTGTGGAGGAAAGGAAGATCATAGAGGAGACTCTAGGAGAGGTACTCGTATCAGAAAATCCGGTGCGAAGAATGTTAGCATGTCAGAAAGAGTGGAATCAACTCCATGGTCGCATCTATCCAGAGCAAATTGCGAAAGGCAGAGGAGACTAAAAATGTGCGGTTAAGTACGACACGTAGAGACGAAAGCTAAAATGAGTTGACTCCGCCTCGTGATGTAATACCGGATGGTAGGTGGTTTTATTGGGTAAGAATCCCATACGCTGGTGTGACCAGAGCAATATCTTTTGAAGATTTCCACCTCTTCACTTGGTGGGATCATGCTTTATTTTATAGCCTACATTACTACAAAATTTCGTGGTACTAGCATGAACTCAAGGGGGTTATGCAGCCAATTACTAAAGATTAAAATAATATATTATATTATTATTAACTTTATTGGAAAGGATATCGGTATGGAAGTTATTTCGGAGCCTAGGCATCATACAGTGACAGCCTCCTGATTTTTTTTTCAGATTTTTCGGTTAGGTAGTTTTTGAGAATCATCAACATCATCAACGGCGCAACAACCGGTATCCGGTCTAGGCCTGCCTTAATAAGGAACTCCAGACATGCCGGTTTTGCGCCGAGGTCCACCAATTCGATATCCCTATCCCCTATCCCCGATCCCCTGTCTGGTGTCCTGGCCCACGCCATCGCTCCATCTTAGGCAGGGTCTGCCTCGTCTTCTTTTTCTACCATAGATATTGCCCTTATAGACTCTCTGGGTGGGATCATCTTCATCCATACGGATTAAGTGACCCGCCCACCGTAACCTATTGAGCCGGATTTTATCCACAACCGGACAGTCACGGTATCGCTCATAGATTTCGTCATTGTGTAGGCTACGGAATCGTCCATCCTCATGTAGGGGGCCAAAAATTCTTCGGAGGATTCTTCTCTCGAACGCGGCCAATAGTTCGCAATTTTTCTTGCTAAGAACCCAAGTTTCCGAGGAATACATGAGGACTGGCAAGATCATAGTCTTGTACAGTAAGAGCTTTTGAGTTTTTGAGAATGGGCCCGTTAAAGAAATGATCAGTTTCGATCGCTTGCCCTTCCCGCATTTCCAACAAATGTCAAAACTAAGACCAGCTTCGAAAGTGGTAGCCGAGACTTTTCATTTGATACCCCACATGACTATATTTTCTGAAAAAAAATTCACACCCCTCTTTTGCATGTATGCCCCCGCCCTTAACTTCGACGTAAATGGATGTAACTCACTGCATGCGTGAGCGTTCACAGTTCCCACCTTTCCACAAATTTGGTGTTAATCGCTATAACCGTCTCTGAGAAAAATGTGTGTGACGGACAGACAGACAGGCAGTAAACCGACTTTTGTAAGGTTTTGTTTTACAAAACTTCAATAGACTCTTCAAAAAAAAATAATAAAAAGTGTTTTCCGCTCTGCAAGGCTACGGTCCTCTCTTAATAAGCTTAATTTTGCTGGAGTGGAGCTCTATATACAAAAATTGTTCGACAGTTTACAGCAAGCAAAAATACTGTGGCCATATATCTATGTAAATAGGTGGGCTTTTAGCACGTTAGACTAAAATCATCAGAACATTCATTGAAAAAAAAAAACAAAAATATAGCCCAGATCTATGATGTCTGCCTCTCACGAATATTAGAAGCATACCCTAAACTTTCTATAATTTTTCCTAGACAGATGATGAGTATTTGTGAGTATTTTAGCTTAGTAACTCCTATACTCTGTGGTCTCACCCCAACTCATTTGCACCTAAATATAAAAAGGCGCGTTTGCTGAAACCCATCGTAAACTACACGTGTTTTTTTGGATAATTACAGTTGAAAGCCATTCGACACTTCGATTGAATTAACACATTCCCTGGAGATGCTCGTAAAAGCCCCAGCAGCGTCATTGGGTCTTTCAGCGCCGACCATAGGCAGTTAGCTGGAAGATACTATTTCTTAGTCGGGTATCTGCGACTTTGGGGCCATGGTATTTTGACTCCTCTCCACTGGTGCCAACAAGAAAAACACACTCATCATCTTTGGTCACCACAACTTTCTGATTTTCGTTGATTGGCTCAATCTATTCAAAATTCAGTCAAGCCCAGACCGGCTATGAATATGTCAATGAACTTAGTCTTCGCATAATTTATCTGTTTTTTCGGGGCTTCTGATTTCTGGTTAAAGTGTTACGGAAAGCAATGCAACAGTATTACGTGGGGATTCTGCTGGATCGATTATGTATGATTCATTTGAGTTGGTTTCTAAGCCCGTTAGCGTTCAGGAGACTTTTTGATTTATTAGAGTACATTAAACTTTTCTCGGGGAAAAGCATTTCTCCCGCTATTGTTATGCAAATTTTTCCAACTGCAACTATTATAGATGCGAAACTTTCCGACTCGACTGTTCAAGTTTGCAGCGAATTTCTTACAATCATTGAAGAGGGTTCAAAATTCAATTACGTTAATAAACTAGTTCCGACCTTCGCCTCTCCGTCTCGTTGTCATAATCTTGAACGCCGGGAAATGTAGCCAGCAAAAGTAAATTCGAATTTCAATCCCAATAAATATTCCCTAGCGGTTCGGTTACATAGAAATATCCATTGGAACATTATTCGAATCTGAATTTTACAAGTGGATTATATCGATTCTTACCTTAATCTTAAGAAGCAGCGGAGACCCCGTGGACTCTTTAATGGAGTGCTACTGTGCTCAAAGAGTACCCTGAAAGGATGAAGTACAAAGGATAGGGTGGTCGAAGCATGAAGATGTTGGCTTACGATGTTGGGAATGATAGATTTTGATTGGGTGGAGGAAGTAATTGATTCTTTTCTTGGCAAGGAAAAATGTATTCATATTGTTTTAGGTTGCGGTATTTTAAAGAGGGCGTCGGATCACGAAATGAACTGTTTTGCTGATCAATATTGCGGAGTCTGGAAGATATTACAGATTCAATTTTTTTGACTTTTGAATAACCTTTACCGTAAATAATGATGGCCTGTCCGCTGAGAATTATTTCTATTTTATGAACGTCCTTTAAAAGCGTAAGAAATAGAAAATTCTCCACTGTGATAACCTTTCGACCATCAGACGCGGACAAACTTTTTTGAAATGTGTGTATGCTTTCCTAAAATAGCCTACCTGAATTTACGATTATTAAAATCTGCTTCTCTCCAATATTTACTTCTAAAATTAATTGCTTATCAGCTCCCTAAATCCATTGGTCACAAAATTATTTGTTGACCTTTTCTTCCTTTTGGGGGGTGATCGGTTGGGAGCAGATTGCATGTGAAATTATTTTGTGTGGATGGTCGACAGTAGCTGGCAGCAAACAATTGTTCTAGCATGAGGCCAATGGCTAGGTGGCCGAGTGGTAATAGGCTTGAGGGATTCAGTTGTTTGGAGTTTTTAAAGTTTTCTTTAAGATAAAACCTTACTAATATCGGTTCACTGTCTATCTGTCTGTCACATGCACTTTTCTCAGAAATGGTTAAAACTATTGACACGAAATTTGATAAAAAGGGTGGAATTGTGAATCCGCACACTTGTGGTGAATTACGTTGTTGTACGTTAAACTTAAGGGGGTCTCCATACCCTTTTGCCTTATTACCTAATAATATAGGATCAGGCATCAGGTATGAAAGATCTCGATTAGTACTTTTCGAAGCAGATATCAGTTTTGATATTGGTTTAAAACCGCAGGAGGGCGGGGGTCCGAAAGTGGTCAATCACTTCAAGGATCCGTTCTCCAAAACTACCCAACCCAAAAATCTGAAAAAGTTATGGTAGTCTATGCACATAGTATCTAGAACTCAAAATACCGTTTGCTCCGATACCTATAAAGTCAATAATGGGATATTATTATATTTGGAAAATTTTCTGCGAACTTAAGTTCATGCTAGATCCATGAAGTTTTGTAATAATATAGTTGATATAAAGTACAATACTGGAAAGTTTGATGTAAATTAGCTCTTTTGTGATACGGTAGAGACAGTTTCTAAATCTACTGCTAATCGCGAAGTGGTAGATATAATTGCTCATACGGTGTCTGTCAGTTGAAACCCCAACTGACCTTATGGTTGGCTCTGTGCTTGAACAATGTGCCACCAATGATGAGGTGGAAGTTGCAGAAATGCACGAGATCACATCCTTCAGGAATTCTCCTGGAGCATATGCTTTCAGAGGGCTGAACCCTGTACCTGGGCAAGAAATCTGCTGAACATAGCAATAACGTTGTTTTAAGTGTGGGGACTGTAGATGCCAATTTCAAAATTTTTAGACCAGCCGGTGGTTTGTATGTTGAAAAACTGGAATATGCTCTGCTCATAAGCGGCAATTTCAGGCTAGAAGTGAATCTTCCTATGAAGGACATTCTGGAAGATAGAACCAACATACTCAAACCGTGACACCAGATTGAGAAGATGTGTGAGCATACAAGGCAGCTAACAGACATTACGCACTGCGATACGCTGCTCGCACACTTGAAAATTAAACGCAACTATCTTCTTCAGGAAATGCATGATCACAATATTATTGGTAATTAAAATTACTATAATATTATAACATTGAAATTAAAATTTATTCGCTGATTTTTTAACCATTTTTATATTTAGTTTGTTCTGGGGGCATATTATTTGTCTTAATATTATTATCGTTCTTATTTGTAGACCGACTGACGGCAGGCTTAATTGACCGTTTCCCTACTCGATTTTCTACTGACAGCGACTGAGGACTTCAAAGGGGCCTTCGTGAGGTGACTGCAGCGGTTCCCGAGGGGTATCCGTCCTATTTAGGATATGTGTACAAGATTCAAGATCCATGGGTACGTCAGTCACGTTTTAGCTTTGGCATTGCATCCTTGAGCAGGCGCAACAAACCGGTAGCTTTGAGTCCCAACATGATGTCGAGAACAAGGTCCCTGGGGAGTCTTACGTTCTCCCCGTATACCAGCTTCGCTGCACTTGCAGCAAATTCTTCGCGATTGGCTGTTCGAAGGCCAATGAGAACGGGTGGCAGGGTCATTATAGCGGTCTTCAGCGTCTACTGCCACCATTGGACGTTTCCTATTTAACTGCGGGTGATACGCGGTTGTCCGATGGTGTTCAACACCAAAGAGTTTGCCCAACTGTGAGGAAAGAGAGGACTCAAACCGCATTCCCTGTTCGGTGATTATAATTGCCGATACACCAAAGCGCATTCTCTACAGAAGCCTCAGCACAAGATTGTGCCGTAATGTCTTTCAGAGGTATCGCCTCAGGCTACTGCGTGAACCTATCGATGATTGTGAGGTAATACCTGAAACGGTGCGAGTCTCGCAAAGGGCAAATGATATCGAGGTGGATTGTGTGGAAACGTTTGGTGGACCGAGGGAAGACTCCTACTTCTTCCCTTACATGCTTCTACTCTTGGGTGCTCCAGATCGTGAAAGGCATGAAATACTTCCTTTCGGAAATCGGCCGGAATATATGCCTTGGTCCCTTGTCTGAGGTTTCGCAGTATATATGAAGATAGGAAACTCCCTAAATGTGTATTTGGAGTTGGTCTTCAAGCTCTGAAGAACTGCGTCGTCCTTCTGCGCCTGGGCCATTGTTGGAAAATTGATGGTGGCGGGGATCTTGACATCTGCATTATGTGACAAAGTGTCAGTAACCATGTTATTCTTTACAGACACGTATTAAATGTCGGAAGAGAATTGGCTGATAAAGCACAAGTGCCAAAGTTAACGAGGGGACGCTTAATCGGTTTTTTTTTTCAAATCGAAAGTGAGTGGTTTATGGTTCGTAAACAACGTGAATGACCTGCCTTCAACGGAATACAGGAAGTGTTTAATTGCTAGGTACGCGGCTAATAACTCACGATCATAGGTGCTGTAGTTCTGTTGAGCGGGATTCGGCTGTGTGGACAAAAAGCTCAACGACTGCTAAATTTGGTTCGCTTTTCGGTGAAGTGCAGCACTTGCGGCAATGTCTGAGGCATCGACGAATACGGGTAGGAGTGCACCTTGCTGAGGGAATGCCAGAATTGTAGCATCCACCAGCTGTTGTTTGGTGGTCTCAAACGCCTGGATAGCCTCTGGGAACCACACAATCAGACAAGGGTCTTTGGATTTCAGCCCAGACAAGAAGATGTTAAGGATCGACTAATGGTGGACAAACGACGATAGAAGTTTAACATGCTCAAGAACCTTCTCAAATTCTTAACAGTTTTTGGAAACTTGAGGCTCGAAATCGCTTGCACTTTGATTGGGTCCGGTTTGATACCTTCAGGGGCAATCAGGAGGCGGAGGAATTTGTATTTGTCAACGTTAAGTACTAGACCGGCTTCAAGGAGACGCTGAGAAATGCATTCGAGATGTTGCAAATGATCAGGCTTAGAGGAAGAGGCAACATCATTCAAGTACCCGAAACAAAAGTTAACATTTCGCAGGACAGAGTGGGTGAACCTCTGAAAGCCGCATTGCATGTGCACATTGCCGCTTTCGTCGTAATGTCTTCTGGAGCTGAAGGGATTTGATGGTACGCCTTGGCTAAGAGGTTGTGCGCAAAGTCGTGGATGAGTAGTATCGAGTAGCAGTCTGGAATGGTCTGAGCATTCAGATGTTTGTAATGGTCACATCCTCTTCATTCGCCATTCGTATTTAGAACCATGTGTAGTGGAGATGTCCAGCAGCTATTTGATGGACTGCAAATACCCTGCCTTAAAAGTATGTCAAATTCTTTTTTAGCAGTAGCAAGCTTCTGGGGTGCTAATGGATGCATTCGAGAAGACATGGGAGCCAGTAGTGGAGATGTGGTGCTGTACATCATGCTTAGCTGGCTGCGAGAGACTACTTTCGGTAATTATGTTGTGTATTTTTGAAGGAGCGCGCGAATACGAGGGTCGATAACTTCTTCTCCTTTCCGACTCGATTTTCTACTGACACCGAAAAACAATTTTCGCTGTCCAAAATAGTTTTTTGATGTCATGGCCACCACGATTCACACCTGCGTGTGACACTCAAGTTGATCGCTCCGCCACAATGTCACTTTTAGGAAGCCTCCCCTTAACCCCGTTTAATTGCTTGCCGAAAGCATTCTTCTCCGCTATATGGGAAGTCTCTGTTGGTGCGTAGCATTGTACAATTGTGTTGCATTTTCAGGCAGTGGTAATATTAACTTTTTAAGCATCACTTTAATAGTGAATTGTTAGGGTTTTGTGTGAAATCTTATCGAATCAATTCTGTCTGTCTGCCTGTCACACCCAGTTTATTCGAAAACGGCTAAGGTTATTATCATGGAATTCGGTGAGAACAAGTGGTCTATAAATCCCTTCACATATGGAAAGTGGCGCCATTTTCTGTTGAGTTCAAGGGGGTGGGGGCTCCCCATATATGCGAAAGAAGGGTGTAAAACTGTTTTCCAGATAATATGGTTATGTGGTGTATCAAACGAAAGGGTTTGATTAGCGCTTTTCTGATGATGGGTGAAACATAGGCGAGTGAGACCTCCAAATGTTTGCCCGGAAAAGTGTAACAGGTTTCGTTTTCAGAACCTTTCCAACAGAAAAATCTGAAAAAATTGACAATGGTGCACCTGTACAAAATCTAGGCCTCAAAATGCGTCCCATTCGGATACGTCCTCAAATAAAGTTAATATTACAATATATGACCACATTTTAGGAATTTATCCGAAAACCCTTCTTAAGTTAATTCTAGAAGTACAAATTTGGTACTATTATATGTAATAATATAATACACGATTTTGAAAAGTTCAAAGGAAATCTAACTATTATTAATAAATTAATAAAGGTCAAATTTGTGTATTTCACGTGAATTGATCGCCCTCTAAGCCGTGTATGATGTCTTCATCATATACAGTGAACTCATATGAACGGCGGAGTGGGAGTTTGGAATTGTATATTAAGAAATATTTTGAATTTTGGAGTATGTACTAGTGGGAAAACATGCGTAGGAAATTTCTTGCACAAATGAACACAACATTTTTATACCTGAAGCTTCCGGTATTCCTACTTGTTATGCAAACAGATCATATTAGTTGGTCCTCCTCACCATAAAGTCGAAGTTAATAGACAAGAAGATCAAGTTGTATGTCTGCAAAACAATCACGTCACAGGTGTGAAAATTGAACTCTGACTGAGATTTCTGCTACACGCCTTTGAATGGAAAATCGTTGGAGCAATTTGGTAGCATGGCGGATTTCAAATCAGAGAGCATAAGAAAGCTGACCCGGACGTATCTAAGTTGATATAATGGCGGAAGCTTCTCGTCTTAGGGGCTAAGCTCAACAATTAGGCAACTCGAGAAAACCTAGAAGGGTATTTAAAAGGAAACTTGGCCACACCGAAACCGAGAAAACAGAGGGGGCTCAGTGGACGCGGGCAGCACTTCATTATCAGGTACGAAGGACTGGTAAACGCGGTTATTGAACCGATAGCACTGCAGACAAGCAATTCGGCAAAAAAGGCCGGGGCGAGCTCCAGTGTTATGAACAAAAATACCCAAATATCTAATTTCTACACTAATGGTGTTGGCACATAAATCTAAACCTGATCGCATCGATACCAACAAAAGGCTGGAATGTTTCTTTCTTAATAAAACGCAGAATCGAATTGACCCTCTTAATATTTTGATCCATTCAGCCTGAAGTGATTCTCCCCTACCCATTTTTCGGCCTGAATTGAGATCAATTTCCATCCCTCATATGACATTCATTATTTTGTTTTGATAATTGTCAATCCCATAGTAGACATGAAATCGATTTCAAAAGCCTAAAAACATGAAAATTTCGTAAGGAAATTCTTACTTTGTAGCACTAAAAGGTAATTTGTAACCAAGGTTAATTGCATTGAGAATCGAGCCACGTTATTTGACAGCACCAAGAATAGATTTATTTTTACTCTGTATGCTCCCGTATACTTCGGAAAATTTGCCTTAGTCATACATTCCCAATAATGGCATATTGGTGTCTACCGATCAATGGAATTTTATCCACTGTCGTTAATAAGCCTCCTTTCTTTTCGTGGAACAATCACCATTATTCGCCATAAATATTAATTCTTTTCAAAATAAATATCAATTTTCCTACAAATTGATTTATGTCGTAGAAAGTCCTTTAGCGTCAATATATTCGTGTGTATGTATAGCACCGCGAACACAACACTTTGTACGTTATCATTTTGTGATTGCATTAACTTTTCTTTCTTAAGCACGTGTGTGTGTAGGGCTCGGAAAAGCCTAAATATATTTTTTCCCACATAGAACTGGAAACAGTTCGAAGAGCGTGGTGGGACGAGCAGAACAGCAATTTGGTTAGGTGTAGCTCCGTGTATTGTACACCCCCACACATCAAGGACATTAAATGAATCAATAAGCCACCAACAACAGCTTGCGGGTACAAACAGCACATCATAACCTGAGAACGAGGATCTCATGATTTAATATGGAGTCGAATATTTCAAAGTTTTAGACTTTAGATGGATGCCTATACATCGGTTGGTTGGTGTAGCTTCAAAATGTTTGATTTGCCTAAAGTTAGCTGTACATTTCGGAAACATAATATGGTTACACTAAGGGGTATGTTCTCCCTTTAATACCAAGGATTCTCTGTACATACGAACTTCCGTTTCGTTTTGAAATCTGAAGCGTCATGTTCATTTGAATAAAGTGGAGATATGAAATATGGATGTCGGCATAGAATTGTGCTGCGTCAAATATCATATTCAGAATCCACAATGGCTCATTCAAAGATAACTTTTACTCGTTCAAAGCAGAATTTTCTCCAAAAATTTCAGAAATTCAGAACATTTTCCTATAAAAGGCACAAAATCGATTCGAGTTCAATGATGTAAGTTCCCAACTTTCCCGATCCAACCACATAATATATTCGTAACTCTTACAATAGTTTCACGTTAGAATTTCAAAACAAGACAATTTGATTGAATTTCATTCTTTGGTATGTGTTGTGTTGTTGAGAGGGAGACCTCCCTTATCCCACTCATATCTCTGCCATGTCACCACTATCCTATATGCGAAGTAGAGAGTTGTATGTGGTAGCTCTGGTCGGAATAATAAAACGCTTTTATTGAGAAACTTTCTATTTGAAAAATTCCCACAGGAATTCACTTTCATATGTCGACAAATGAAAAGAGTCAAAAAACTATACATTGCAGCAATGGCTTTCAGGCATCGAGCATCGACACTGGCATTGGCAGATAGAGACGACGTATGTAGCTAGAGGAATAGTCGATGATAATATCCTTTCAGGTTTTTTTTTCTCTGAAATAATATGCTTCAAAAGCCTCACACTTTGGGACTATCAAAGGGGAGCCATTCCCTGGGAATAGAGTTGTCGGTTGGGGATTGTTTTAGAACTGAAGTTGGAATCATCCAACTTTATTTATGATTGTTTTATTTTGGACTTTGATGGAATTGTTATCACAGTTTGTAAAGAAGTGAGAAGACTGAAATCAAAAGCCATGGCCAATGACTTACCATTCTCTCACTGGCAATTCACTTTGAGCTTTCCAAACCCTTGGGAGTTTGAATAAGTCCCCTTTGCTTCTTGAATTCTTTCACATATTCTGAAGCACCTGAAGTACTCATTCAGTACCAATTCAAATCTTCTTGCTTTGAATCAACCAGTTCAGAAGTGGTATTCTTGTGGTCTCAAAAGAGCAGATACTAACGAATTTATGAAGCTGGAGAATACGAGCGACGCAAATATTGGAAGCACTTTTTGTGAGCTCCTGCAACAGCTATCGGTTTGATTTTCGTCCAAATTGCTCGAATTTTGAATATCCCATTTACAAGGTGAAAACTCAGCAAAAGCAGTTCTGCGATGCGGAGCGAATACGTGCCAGGACATACAAACTGCGAGGGCAGCAAAAAACTGCTCAAACTTTCATTTTCTTTCGTAACTGCTTGCCTTTGCCTATTTCATGTTTCATATCTTGCCGAGTTAAGTGACTTTATCGGCAACTCTCTGCGACAGCAACAATAGAAGGTTCACACCTTCAGCTCACACGTGAAATTCAACGGAAGCCACTTTCCGGTAGATTGGTCATGCTCATCGCATCAAGTTGGGAAATGAATGAAGTAAAACGTTTCTGATTCTGATAAAAGCGAAACCTCTCCGAATTTTCGGAAGTTCTGTGTTGCAGAGAACGCTGGTACATATTCGTCAGATCTTTGTGAATCGATTCGAACTAAAACCAATTCCCCAACATTTCTTTACAGCATATGTACCTGAATAATGTAGAATGTGTGTGCTGTATCGGGGGTCCGATACGAGTGTGTTCACTGCGATTGCCTTTTTGCAGAGGGGATAGGAAAAAATGTGAAAGGATCTGAAACGATTTTCTACTTTGGTGTGCACATAATACGTACACAGACGGAATCCTCTGGTGGTCTGGTTGAAACATCGATTTACAAGGAAAGTATTTTTAGGACTTGTTGATAGAATTTGTTCGCTTCCACACTCGGGCTACGTGGAACATTATGATTAGAGCCATTCATCATTGCCATGGAAGAAATCGGAATTTGTAGGATTCAAAAGGAACTCCCGGCAAGTTCGTTTGAGTTCAGCCTTGAAGCGAGCATTTGTATCATTGTACTCAGTCGATTGATTTTGTCGCCATGGGGCGAACGTACATAAATGCTTTATGTTATCTTTGTCCGTAAACAGGATAATAGAACATGTAGAGCACTTTACGCCTGGTATAGGCTACATTACAATGATGTCCCATTATCGGAATCTTGTCGTCCTTAACAGAGAGAGCATTCGCTTAGGAAGCTTAGAAGATTTCTTTTATAGTCCTAACATAATAATATCCCAAAATAATGGTGTGAGTATTCATTGTTCTGGAATGTCAAAGGCAATGTCTCTAACGATTTCGCCTTTGTTGATTGTTAAATGTGATTTCATTTGCTCATCATCGTTATCATTAACTTCCTACATCGTTAAGACTTTGTAGTGTTCACTATTCTCGTCGACCACAAAAACTCCTCACACTCACTTCGTCCTATTCCATGTTACGTAATAAGTATAATATTTAAATATCTCTCACATCCGTCTCGTTACTCATCTAGTTTAGGTTTTGTCCTGTTTGGAAGCCGGGTCTTCCCGTTTACATAGGGCATTATAAACCCTACAGGATGACAAGCTCTAAGGCGATGCGCTATACTTTGAATTCAGGGTATTCGTTAGTAAAATGTGTGACTAACTATGTAGAGGGTCTCTGAGCTTCTATCGCTAAACAAGTCCTTTCCCTGGCTTGCAGATGAAGAACGCAATGACACTGAGCCTCTGGAATAACTTGATTTTCAGAACAACTCCACCACTTCAACTGAATGCTACTAAATAGCAGAATACGAAAAATAGAGTCGATAGGCTGGGAATTGTTCTTATAATTGACGTTCCTGAACCGGACGTCATGAAAAGGAGGGGGGCAAACGAAGTGCCGGCCCAATTATTAGCTGGTAACCGTCACGTTACAAATTTTCGGCTCCTAAGATTGGTTAAGGAGATGTGCAACGCACAGCTTATTTCTCTCGATCATATCATATATACCTCACACAAAAACTATAGATAGTTGATGATAGAACTTAGAAGCTTAATTTCCCGGCATGCTAACTTGCTCAGCGTTTTTTTTTTTCCTACGACGACGACAAAGTTCCCGGTGGAACATTTATTAGAGCTATCCAATATGCCGAAAGTAAAGGCGCGCAGCTAATTGTAGGATCTAATAATTAAGCCCATCAAATCTGTGGTGGAAGTTCTAGCACCAACATGGGTGGATTGATTCCAGTAGAATATCTGGTAGGGATCGAATTGCAGAACTTAGCTTCTACTTCCTTCAATGCAATCAGGAACGAAATCATCCACATTATGGTGGCATCCGCTGATATGGTGGCTCTCTGGGAAAGTGGAGAATATAGAACGGTATCACACTCTCATATCACTGGTGCACTGATTTTGTAATGGGGGCGGATCCACTTCCAACTGTTCTAATGCGTGAAAGATTGGCTGCGAAGAGTGCATCATTGGTGCTGCTGGTGTACGGGTGTCGAGTTCTGGAAGACTATTCGACAAGCGATCATCAATATATTACATCGCGTTCGAAGTGGTTCACATCACCTCTTAGTGTGCACCAGCCAGGCACTCATCCTGTGTGTTAAACGTCACGAAGGCATAAAGCACTGGAGGGCACTCGAAGGGGTGGTGGCGCTGCAGCTGACACTGAATTCAGTTCTCAACCTCATAATGGCAGCCGGTGGAGCTTCCATGCCCAGGAGAGTACCGAGACGTGGAAAATCTTCTATATATGGGTGGAAGGCAGAAATTGCGAACTCCGGAGGGAGTGTCGTAAACCGCCGCTTGACGCAACGTTTAAACCACCGAGAAGGGGAATATAGCACAATGAAAGGGTACAGATCAACCAGGAGACTCTGCAATGCGATAAACAGAAGCAAAGCAAGCTCGCTGCTGGCAGGACCTAGTCGACGAGGAAAACAGAAAAATCGGGGCTCCGTGAAAACCCTATCCACTTAAGGCCGAATAGATGAATCGTGTTGTACGGGTACTTTTCCCTGTATATCTCGTAAGGTTTAATAACAGGAACTTAGAAAGAGCGCAGTATTTTTCACTTTTTTCTATGAGAGAGTTGGAAGAGGCAGTTACCTTCATGAAAACAAAAGGGCGCCAGAACCCGATGATAAGTAAGTATAAAACTGGTCTTCCACCACCGGTCAGAACTATTACTCGGCGCATTCAATGCTTCCCTGAGAGAAGGCATTTTCCCTTCCCGTAAAGCGAAAGAAGACTCTGACCTGCCGGCTGCATACCGACTACTTTGTGTGCTTCACTCGGCCAGGAGAGTGATCGAAAATCGGGAGTCGACTCGCTGAAGCCATATGCGTTGCCGGAGATTTGTCTTCAAGGCAGTTGCGGACACGGAGAATCATAGCGGATTTTACCAAACTAAGTTATGGATCCGGTTCATCACGCAGAAACACAGAGCCGCTCATCTCAACGGGTTGTGCTCCTCTCAACGCTTGATGTCAGAATAATGGCATCCTTGGTGTTCTTTAAGATGGGAAGAAGTTCGAGGCTCGTTAGAAATCCCAATCTATCTTTAACGGATATTGAAGGATTATCTGAGAGACCGCTTCCTGCTCGAAGAGACACAAGAGGGTCACAGGAGGATGCAGAACACGTTGGGAGTAAGAGGTTAGATATTGTCTTCTATTTATAGTCTAGCCTAAAATTGATAGACCAGTAGCTTACTTCAAACTACAATTTTATTTTTCAGTGTAGATATATATTTCGGGAGCAACTCACCCCCTTCATCAGTACAAAGCAAGGTTTGTACAAAGCTGCTCCCGAAATAAATATGTACACTGAAAAATAAAATTGTAGTTTGGAGTAAGCTACTGGTCTATCAATTTTACGTTTGGGGGTAGTAAAGCAATATATCCTAGTCCCGGAGCTCTGGAACATTTCTTACGATAGTCTGCTAAGGCACGACGTGCCAAAAGAGTCGCGCCTGGTTGGTTGGCATATTGATGAGTCGGGTATGCGGATGGACGACTGCTTATGGTCTTAGTCTTGCGCTGGAAAAAAATGAAGCAATCACCCTGATTAAAAGGAAAATCTCGACCCTGCGTTCCCTATCTATCGGCTAGTCGATAATCGAGACAAAACCAACATTTAAGTACCTTGGATTGACGCTCAGCTGCAGCTGGAATTTCGGCCTTAATTCGGCTAATGGCAAATGAATCACCTCGCGCAATTACGGAGACGGGGAGTTTCGCAGGTGGCGTCTGCCTATCGCACTGTCTGAACCAGTCGTGTTGGGAAGTGATTCCCGTTGCTCTGCTTGCTACGGAGCGCAAAGCCATGTGCAAACGCAAGAGAGGTGGCTTTCCGTGAAGGGTGGTAACGCACACTAATTGAATGACAACTTTCTTTGTAAAAGGAGTGAGTGGGTACGGAGGTTTTCAGTCTTACTTGCACAAGATTCGGAAGGCACGATCTGCTGTCGTTCACTTTTTTTTTGCGGAAATTGTATTCGTCAAATACAGAGCACCTTTCTCCTGACAACGTTGTCACAAAGATGCTGGGGAACGTTGACTGATAGAGCCGTTTGTCAAATAGGTTTGAGTCTTTCTTGTTACAAAGAAGATAGAGCTTAACTGGTATCGCGGTCGGATGGCAAAGGTTTCATTGAACGAACAACTGCTTTTGTTTTTTCCACTCCCTAAGGTAGGAAAATGGGAGCCCAAAGTAATGTGGCAAACGGTTGCAGGCTAAATTTCTGACGACGAGTAGATGTTTAGTTAGTCCGATGGCGTACCTTTGCGGGAGTCCAACGCCCTGTGCGGAAACGCATTCACTTCACCCTGCCAAAAAATCCTTGGAAGATAGATTGAGAGTCCTACAAAGTGTAATTAAGCGCCCGAGTTATGGTCCCTCAGAGGCGGATTTAATCCTGTGCCGGAATTTAAAAATATAACACAGATGATTGCCACTAATATGAGGGAATTTCAAAATTAGGTATCTACTAAGTAGGTGCGAACTGCGCTAGTGTCGCATAGAACATACACTTAGTGGCCCCCTTCACTTTTTACAGCACAGCATTTCTCTCATTCTTCTATCTTTCTATCTATTTTCAAAACCCGCCATTAAAAAAAATACTTTTTTAAAGCTTTGTGTAAAACAATGATGATAATAAATTTTTATATAAAGCATTATACTGGAAATTTTGGTGGAAATACTGCTATTATTAACAAAGTTAAAGTTTGTTAAAGTTGCCTTATCACTTCCTAAGAGATAAAATGTCAGTAGCACATCGAATTTCATATCGGGTATATTCAGCGAATATACACTAATAGCTATGTATAATTAGAAACAACGTACACCCAAATATTCTTACATAAACAAATCAGAAAACCTTCCGTACCTGAAGTGTCGAGCTTCTGGTTTCCGACTGAACAAAGTGGTTTATAAAGTATTTGTAGTTTAGCAACTCTCCAAAACCATTAGGCTCCAGCGTTCAATAAGAAATTTGATTAGCTTTCTTTCCCTTGTTATTGTTATTGTGATGTCGCTGGCACTATGGTAAATTAGGTGGGTGGTGGCGACATTGGGTGAGGATATTTGGTTGTGATTCAAGCTGGGGGTAGATCGCATGCGTGACTATTTTACGCGGATGGTCGCAACAACTGACCAGTTAAGGGACACCAATAATAGCGACAAGCAAAATAAGAATATGAACCAGTGTTGCAATGTAAATCATCAGTGGCTGTAGTGTTAGGCAGTGAAAAGGGAAGTGTTGCTAAAATGTAGTCGTTAGTAAATTCTAGTGGTTTTCTCGAGATTTTTATGTCTTCAGGTCCTGGGGCGATGGTAATGTGCCATATGTAAGATACGAGAAGTTTCATGCATGATGTGAGGGGATCGAAATGCGCAGAAAGACTCTTCCCCTTCCCTACTTCGATTAGGGCAGGCATATGCCAGCGCTGTCCACGGAAAACGTCATTGGAGCTACACTTAAATACTGACAAAGCTATTTACCAGATTTCGTCACATTTCAGCCAATCGTCAATCCGGATGGTCATTTTTGCCAGCACCAATAATTAAGTTCATTATGATCACCTCATAGCTATGCATTCAATTATTTATTATTGCAGTTACTGCATAATGCCGAAGAAATGTTGTATAGAAAAGTATGGAAGAAGAGAAATAACACGATTTGTAACGAATGTGAAGGAGCAATGGGGTAGAGGATATGAAAGTCCTGGGGGTTTAACGTGAGCATCTGCCGTGTAGGCATAATCCCACCACCCACCACCATTGACTTTGGGACCACAATCACAGCCCCGCCAACTAGCACAGCGGTACTGGTTTATACTGACTGCAGGCTCAGCATTCATACCAGTGGATGCGAGGCCTATCTAACACCTCTGCCGCAACTAAGGGGTGCGGTACCCGAGTTGTACAGTACAACTCCACGCTTCAGCTCCGAGGAGCTCTGCCCGCGATGTAGGCATAACCACAACCACCATGAAACTCCCACTAGGGAGCTAATCGCAAATAACCGGGCCGAAAACAACACATCCTCCAGGAATTCTCCTTGAGCATACGCTCTCAAGGGCCATCCCGGTTCCCATGGTACCAGATAACCCTCCGGTGAGGCTTCGTGGCAGAGCCACTTCACTTGCAGACACAGGACTGATCGCCCTCCTCAAGTACGTGGGGACGGAACTTCCCAACGGATTAACTGGAATCAGCCCGAAGCGGGGGGGGGGGGGGGGGGGCGGCGGGTTGTAGAGGACAAAGTAATATTATGTCAAACGAAAAAGTATCAAGAATAACAAGCATTTATGTGAAATGTATGAAAGCAATGATTGTAACAAACGATCCAAGTAAAAAGGCGTCTGTACCGACCACATCAATAATATTTTGATTATTGTACGGCAGGGTGTGGAGTTTAGATCTTTCCAACTGCTCTTCATAAACTTCGACCTCTATGCCGTGCTGTCAAGCTACTCTGGCCTGATACAATTAGGAACATAGAATTTCTTCGGCGTACGGGCCAAGTACACGTTTGGATCAAAAGGCGGAGGTGACAGTGTATAGATCATACATTAAAGAAGGGTGCCAAATCCATTGCGGGTTTTGCAATGCAACAAAATTCACTACCCCAGGATAACTGATAAGTGGGTCTTTCCAGAAAAACATGGCGTCACCACTGGGTAAGTTTTTAGAGAAGTAAGTATCAGTTTCTAGGGAAGTCCAGGAAACCGGAGTTCGAACTTTGGGCAGCTAGTTTGAGAGGTCATATTGCTATTAAATCATAATAAACTTTTAAAATCTCATAAAGAGCAGTAATTCCTGGATATTGTTCCGGCATTTTGAATCCTTCATTTTCATTTTAAGATATGTAATTAAGGACTTTCACAATAGCTGCTACTACATTTAATTTTTGGAACCTTAATTGAGATTTGTAATCGTTGACCCCCAGGAGTCCAACTTACACGATATGTGTAGTAATTTTGCTCTGTTTTGTTTTATTTCACGCAAGAAGCGTAAATTTAGTGTTTATGCTCCTCTCGCAGTAGTTTTGTTGGTTTGAACTTTTAAAATGTCATACACATAATATTGGGCAGTTGTTTTGAATATTTTATTACTGTTACTATGGCTAAGCTTATAGCCTATTATTGTTTGAAATCTGTATACTTAAACCCATTTCCAACGATTACAGTCGCCTAGGCAGGCTGTATAGTCGCAATTCGGCTAATTCAGACGCAATAACCTTCTAAATAGAGACATACCTGCAAAGAAAAAGAAAAAAAAAACATTACATTCACTTGCTTTTGGTTTGTGCACGCAGTTTATCTGCAAAATATCTTTTTATTGTACTTTCAAAAAATTTAACGAAATAATGTTTGCACTTGTATGGTGGATTAGATTAAGTCAACGTGCCACTAATTGTTTAGCTACTATAACGCCATTTGAAACTATAAGGCAACAAATTGGAATACTAAAATGGAACAGCAAAAGTGCAAGTTGCCACACATTATAAAGACATAGATCAGTTCATAAAAGGACAGTTTTCAAGAAATACTTTAGAAGTGTATTGATCAGAAGGTGGGCAAAAAGGGACGAATACCAACAGGAGTGATATCTCTTGCTTCCTATCAGAATAGAAAAAGCGTGGTGACATGATTCCGATGCTTATTGATCTGGGTAGTGTAAAATGTAATGACCAAACGGGATTCTAAAGAAATGTAAAAATTTCTAAGCGGTACCATCATAAGTTGCTTTTGTAAAAGCTGTTAGTTTCTGCGGAATGCCCTTTTTACACAAACATATCGAAAAACGTTCTTTCATGACTTTGATGAAAGCCTTTTCGTAGTAAATATCCCGATAAGACTGACTAGGCTGACCCTGATCAACGTGCGACGCCAGATAAAAGCAGCAGGATCACTTTCAAGATCATTCGACATCAACAACGGTCTACGGCAAGGGCATGCCCTATCATGCGTTCTCTTTAACCTGGCCCTGGAGAAAGTGATCCGTGATGCTGAGGTAAATGCAAGAGGTACGATTCTCTTTGAATCCACCCAACTACTGGGCTATACTGACGATATCAACATCATGGGAAGAACCACTCGAGACGTACAAACTGCCTTCATCCAGATCGAGCAGGCGGCGCGAGATCTTGGGCTGCACAGAAATGAAGGCAAGACGAAGTACATGGTGGCAACGTTAGCAATAAAAACCAACTAACCAACAACATCCAACCGCACTGGTCAAACGAGAAGAATAAAGATAGGAGACTACAACTTTGAGACCGTTGATAATTTCTCCTATCTAGGGTCGAAAATCACAACCGATAACAGCTACGATAATGAAATCCATGCACGTTGTTGTTAGCCAACAGAGTCTTTTTCAGCTTACAAAAACTGTTCCGCTCGAAACGTTTCACCATAGGGTCAAAGCTCTTACTGTACAAGACAATGATCCTGCTAGTCTTCATGTATTCCTCGGGACTTGGGTTTTTAGTAAGAAGAATTGCGAACTCTTGGTCGCGTTCGAGAGAAGAATCCTCTGAAGAATTTTTAGCCCCCTACATGAGAATAAACGATTCCGTAGCCTACATAATGACGAAATCTATGAGGGATACCATGACCGTCAGGTCGTGGATAAAATCCGGGTCAATAGGTTACGGTGGGTGGGTCACTTTATTCGTATGGATGAGGATGATCCAGTCCGGAAAGTCTATAAGGGCAATATCTGTGGTAGAAAAAGAAGACGAGGCAGACCCTGCCTAAGATGGAGCGATGGTGTAGGTTAGGACGCTAGACAGCTTTTAGGGATATCGAATTGGTAGACCTCGGCGCAAAACCGGGATGTCTGGAGTTCCTTATTAAGGCAGGCCTAGACCGGATACCGGTTGTTGCGCCGTTGATGATGATGATCAGTCGCTCAGAGGACATTTTTGCAATACAGAATGATTAGTCATCTGTGAAAGCAATTTGTAAAGAAACGCGAATGCAACTCCTAAGTGAAGTTATTAGATTACCAAATGGTTGAGCAACTTGCAGCCGATTTGAGGTATTTCTAATAAAAAGGGTGGCAATGGCACGGTGAGGATCTTAAAGTTGCATTTTTAAAAAGCCAACTAAATTTGGAGCGAGTTTTGCCGGTTCATTTTTCGTGTGAATTAACCGGGTACGATATCGTAGTAGTCAGGAACAAACTATGCGCATATTATCCAAGCGTCTCTCAAGGAAGGATCTTCATACATTACGCCGGTTTTTCACAACATCAAATGTTTACGAGATCGATCGAGTGAATATCTGATTCTTACGTGGACGCAGTAGCTTCAAGCTACGTATTCCGCTAACGTTCGAAGCTGAGCATTGTTACAATTAATACAGATTTATACGCAGGAAAGCCGGCTTAAAACTCATCGAAACATCTGTAGGGCAAATTTTAACGTGTAGTCTGAAATGTTGACGCAATCAAATTCAAATAAATCACGCAATAACAAACACGTCGAGGAACCAGAAGTTGGCCTCAGGTATGCAAGGTTTTGAGTATTTCTTTCTTATAGAAAAATTTGGGTGGAAATTTGTCTCATTAGTAGTATATGCATATATTATCCATATTCGTGTGATACTGATATTCAAAGCCTTGAACTTGCATAGAAGCGACAACTTTGACCTATTAAAGCTTTGTTAGCAATATTGCGATTTTCACCAAATTTTGTAGGATCATGCTCTATGTTATAGCATACATTTCATGATTCTGGAGTGAACTAAAGGGGACTTTTGTAGTAAATTATTAAAAATTACAGTAATATGCTATTATTAACTTATTTGAACAGATATCGTTATGGAGTGTATTTCGGAGCCTAGACATCACATAGTGGCAGCCTTTTGAATTTTCATTGGGTAGTTTCTGAGAATGAGCCCGTAAAAGAAATGATCACTTTCCACTCCCGCACTCCCCACCTTGTCAATAAATGTCAAAACTATAACCGGCTTCGGAAAGTAGTTACCGAGACTTTTTATTTGATACCCCACATGACTATATTTGGCGAAAAAAATTTGCAACAATGGCATGGATTTTATGCTAGGCAATCAATAGTGGATAGTATTAAGTCTGTACAAGGTTAGGAGGATAATCAATTAGAGGAAGAGGACCAATTACAGGCTTGGATTGGGAAAGCGACATGAAGAAGTAGCACTGTCACCACCCTTCATATAAAAATGTTTATAATGGGAACAGAGATGCGATGCTTAAACAGGTTAAATGTACCTAATTGTATACAGCGAATTAACAGGGGCTATTTTACAAATGGGGAATTCATCTTGCAAACAGAAGCTGAATTTAAACTATCTTGTGGGGTTCTTTAAGATCTTGTACTGAGATTATTATTTTTATTTATTACGTGGCTGAATGTTAAATTTTCAATGTAGATTACATTAAGTGGTCATAGCAGATACCTCACCATATAGGCTGAATGTATGGAAAATCGGTAAGACTCATCAAGGTTGGGCTGGACATAGTCTTACAAGTTAGCAATTGGAAGATGAAAGGAACTCTGAAGTTTTGCAGGGAGAAGCACATGATATTGTCTAAACCAAGCATCATGTGTGTAGACGTGTTGATAGGTTACCGAGTGAACATAATGACATCTCAACTACAATTTGATTGCGCCAACAGGGATAATGCCTGCAATTTTAAGACCAAAAGTTACAAAAAGGTTATTGATGGTAATATTGTTATAGATATGCATCATATGCATACTACTAACTCCAAGAATGAAAGTAAAAAAGTTTTAGTACGTCAATAGTTATTAGTATATTTTGGACAATATCGAATGTAGTACCATTCGTGGCTGCAGAATTGATGTTAGTTGACATCTTAAAAAAGGAAATACGGAAGCTGTGAGACAGAAAGTTGTATGGCGCCGATATGAAGCAAGAACGCACCTAATCAACTTATGACGTAAGGGTAGGTGGACGGACAAGTTAACACTGGTGGTTTACTACCACCTAACGCTCTTCGTTCAAGGTAGAAGCAACACTACTTTTTTAAAAAATAGGTACTTTGCCCAAAACGAAGGGATCATAGGCAAAAAAAAGTTGGAATTTTTTCGGTCCATCTTAAAATAGGTGTGGATTCAGGACGACTTCAGTTCAAAACAAAATTCAGAGAAATATCGAAATCAAGGATCATTTCTATTTTGGATAATTTCTAATAACTTCTAGTCAAACCCAAAATACCAAGCTCATCAAAACTGAGAGTAATTTATCAGAATTATGAACTGGTCACAGGAATTCCGCTTTACCGAGCACATCTATGCAACAACCAAATCTTTCGTCCTGTCTGTACCAAGTCAATAAGTTCATCCAATTCCACTAATTACTTCAGCAACAATCCTATTAGCATTTCCGGAATGCTACAGTCCTGTGTCGGGTTTATGCGCTCAATACTAAAGTGACAATCCATTTGAAAATTGGAAATTTCAATCAGACATTTCACAATGAACTCAGTGTATAAACAGAAACTTGGAAGTTCTTTCATTCAGGATTCGGATGCGGAGTATGATTTAAGCATTTAGTGTATGTTTGTGTGCCATAGAATCAGGCTCTGTTAGCAATCGGTTAACTTCCATCTGTGTAATTACATAGCATTTCCTTAATAAATAAATTCTTTCTGGACTCGCCTGACAGAGGAGATAGGCATGGGGGTAAGATTGGAGTTTGGGAGAGCGGAAATTGCTGGGATTCAGCTTAAACTTGAAACGTGTCTGAGCAACTTCTCCACAAACTCTACGGGCTGAGAATTTTCGGTTCCGGCTTGGAGTACAATTTGATGCTGTCTTTGCACACACTAATTAGGAAAGTTTAATGAGAAAACTAACTTTGTATTTTATAATTGGCTGCACTTTCAATTTCGCTTAAATTAATCGGCTGTACTATTGCTGGTGTCCGGTAAATTTCCGTTTAAAACAGCAGCACTTTCCAAGTTTGTTGGGAACTTTCATTGGGGATGGCACAAGCACGGCATTCATCTGTTCCTATATTTGTGTTGGAGTTAGGGTTGCTGGTTCTCACTTCATTACCAAATTCGAGTTCGCATAAATTGAGCTGACGAACATTCTTAACCGAAATGTTCGCATTTCTGCAAATACATAAACTGACACTGTTGCCGTGCGCTAGCCCCGGAGAGAAGTAAACAGCACAGAAATATCTGTGAATACTACAAGTTGCAATTCTTTGAAGAAGATTATAAAAACAACTGTCTAGCACTTAAGTCCATTCCATCAACAAGGTGTTCAGGAGCTCCAAGTACTTCAAGTACTCCCACACTTTTCAGTAATGAATAAAATACCATTTCCCTGAGATGCGCATTTAATTATTTGCATTTTTCAAATCCCATGAAGACGAGGCGATGTTCTGGAGAACCTGTCTGTTCCAAAAACCCCGAGCAAAAACAACGGTCTGTCGAGAACAAGTGTCTTCTCGTTGGAATGAAAAGTTTTTATATTACGAGGACCGGACCTGAGAGGAGTGTTTAAATGTGTTGTCACCTATTCATTCATTCTTCTTGTACTCGTGAAAAACGTTAGAAAAGTGATCTTTTTACTTCCTTGCCTGCGCTTGGAAGACCTTACGTTTAGCAATTGACCCTATTCGTGCATACTCAAGATTGTTGAGATTTTACACAGTCTGTAGTCAAGTGCCGAAAGTAAGCTCAAGATTCCCAGGCGCCTCTTTTAATTACTCCCATTGTCGTTACAGAAAACAGCAGCTAGAGAACGTAATTGTGCCTTACTGACCTGGTGGCGAAGGCAGTTACAACACTACACGAAGTCGTTAACTTGCTGGTTGAGGACTAGCACGTATTCGTGTGCTTGTCTGGCGTCTAGTAATGGATGTGATTTTGATATATTTTACACATTAATCAACTGACATGCAAATGGGCTAGAAAATTACCTTTGCAAGATTGTGAAACATATGCACTCAACCGGTTTGTTTTCAAGGAGTTATTGAAAAATGAGGTCCTTACGTTGAAGAATGATTTGTGGTACTTGAGGTTTTTGTAATACTAAAAGATGAAAGATACATTGGTATCACAAAGCGAAAACATCTATACCTTTTGAATTGAAGCTAGTATCAAATTTTATTTTAGCTCTATTGATTGCTTTAAAGCATTTTTTAGCTGGAAGATTTTCCAACCACAGAACGCATCTTGCCCAAAAGAAGAGTTTTTAACGATTGTATCTTTCTTGTGTACGGGATTAATTGATCTAAACATGACGGAAACCGCTGCAACTATGAGCGCTTTTATGTATTCCTTACGTAGGAATTTTCGATGGTTGTATTTTTATATATTTCCTCTTCGCGGTCTATATATGGTTCGTATTCACTTTAATGCAAAACTTACATACTACATACCTACATCGGGGTGCCCCAAATTTACGCTAAAGAGACGAATTTCATCTTTTATAAGTTTGTTAATAATCGTAGCATTTTCAGCAAACTTTTCAGCATTGTGCTGTATATTACGGCCTATATTAATAAAATAATTCCAGGGTTCCGGAGTTACTTTGTGACCTAGACTTATATGACGAGGTAATCATGTTTCTTTCAGATGTTGGTTTAATAAAGAAGGGAGCACAGTGAAGGAGGGGATAGTTGACTTCCAAACTATAGTCCTTGAGCAAAACAATTTTAGCCAATAAAAGGAAAAGCTCATCTTAATTTATTTATCATGTTCAACTGGCTGATAAAAAAACTTCCAGACCTAAACTATGAACGAGAGAAAGAGCCAAGGTTGGGAGCTTAGTCAAAATCCCCAAAAATATCAAGTAGATGGGTGTCTAATTATGCTTTTGGGAAGTATGGCGGAGGAAGAGCGAAAATTACTGAAAAATGATTTGTTGACACGCCAGGGAAGAATTATTTCTTAAAAATTTTAAGGTCTTACATTTTGGACCATAATATGCTTAGTCTCAAAAGGAGCATATATAAGCAATAATTCAGACTTCTGATGGGGCGCCAATCATCACCTGTTTTAAAAAATATCGTAATGGAGAATTTACTAGTAAAATGCTTAAATGCATAAAAGCTTATCATGTAGTAGGCCAATGGCCTATTACTAATTCACTATTTCGAAAAAAGGGTGGTTTTATATATCTACATATACAGCAACACTTAAAAAAAAAAACGCAAATATATATGTGTTTCAATAAAATTTATGGGGGGTTTTAGTTAATGTTGTTCGAAGGAGCTACAACCGCAACAGAACGGACGGAAGGATGACCTAATGTACGTGTTTTGAGTCCGAAACGTCTGGGTTCACTTTAAAACCTCAACAGATTGCATCTTCCTTTGATAACACCTTTTCTTCTCTTTGAAAAATGTGGAAAGGCCTTTGAGAACCCCACTCTTTCTCGACATCTCAGGACCTACAAAGTTCGAGATCCTTTTTTCAGAGTATCTATAGAAATACGAAGAACGAGTAGAAGGAAATTTTATATTTGTACATAACTAGTATTAATAGAGAAAAATTCAGGCCCATCTATGTAACCGTCACGACTGGTATCGATCGTCAAGCGAGTCCTTTTTCCCTTGGTTATCAGAAGAAATAGGTGACCTGTTTAATTGAACTCCAATCAATTCAGTGTTATTATCTAACATGTGAATTTGCAAGTAATCAAGCTGCACTTCTTGAACTGAGAATTCTCTCGTGCTGAACCCATCGGTGGTATCTGGTTTGTGCCTGCCTCAGTAAGGAAGTTCGGAATTCTCGGTTTTGCACCGACGTAAGAGGTAAGGTAAGAGCTTTGACTCTATGGTCAGACGTTTCGAGCGGAACAGTTTCTGTAAGTTGAAATAGACTCTGTTGGCCGCCAACAACCGTGCGCAGATTTCATCGTAATAGCTGTTATCGATTGTAATTTTCGACCTTAGATAGGAGAAATTTTCAACGGTCTCAAAGTTGTAGTTCCCTATCTTTATTGTTTTCGTTTGACCAGTGCGATTCTATGTTATTCGTTGTTTGTTTTTTGCTGGCGTTGCCACGTTCGTCTTGCGTTCAATAATGTTCAGCTCGAGATCTCACACCGCTTGCTCGATCTGGATGAAGGTAGACTGTACATCTCAGGTTGTTGTTCCCATGATGTCATTATCGTCAGTAGTTGAATCTGCATCGAGAATCACTTTCTCCAGGGCCAGGTTGAAGAGGACGCACGATAGGGGGTCCCTGTGTCTTAGACTGTTGTTAATGTTGAATAGTCTTGAGAGTGATCCTACAGCTTTTATCTGGCCTTGCACATTGGTCAGGGTCAGCCTAGTCAGTTTCATCAATTTCGTCAAGATACCAAATTCTCCCATGGCCGTGTAAAGTTGTCATAGGCGGCTGAGGTAAATTTGCAGCACTCCAAGTGCATCTCAATTAACTAACTGACAAGAAGACTTCAACATCACATTGGCACAAGAGCTCTGGAGTACAAAGCAAATTATACAATTTATTCCATAGCGCAAAAGACACTGATGGGGGCAGACCTAGAGCATGAATGTTTGCCAGGAAGACCTTGAAAACCCTTCTGTGTTAGAACTTGAGGTATAGGGATCGAACTATAGTAAAACTGGACCAGGCGGAGCGGAGAACGTCTACGTCCCCACGGCTAACTTCGTTCATGGTCAAGGACCACGAATCATAAAAGTCAGAAGTCCTTGATATCACACTTCTTGCTAACAAAAGAACAGAAGAACAGGGTGGAGAACTGGACAGTGTTTGATTAAAGAGTCCTTTCGAATCACAGCTGGATACTTTGGAAGTTTATTCTCGCTGTAGAGGTTTACTTCCTGCTCAGAAACTTCAGCAGGACCGACGGAAGAAGGTTTGACCAAATTATCAAAACCAAACTACTCCCTCAAAATTGACGAACTGGAGTTAAAAGTCGGAGTTCTAGAAAAGGCTTTTAGAGTCTTGTGCCCTACATATTACGCCATAATCGCTAAGAGTTATACATGAATGACCATATAGATGCAAATCGGCCATTAGAGAGCGCAACGAAGCAACTCTGGCTAGATTACTGCCAGAACATCAAAAGCATCAGCTATTCTCTGAAACTCGGAAGGATTCTAGAAAAGCAGCCCATTTTTCTTAACAAGTCGGAGGGCTTCCGGAAAGAATCTTTTAATAGGACTGCAAATCATAGCCCCGCTTGGACATCATACAACTCCAGTCGTTTCAGATGATCGAATCGGTAATAACCGGAATGATCGAATGATTGTGCCGTGGTTGGTGCATATTTATCGGTGATGTATTTCGTTTGGACATGTACTGCCCTCTAGGAGATTCGGGCACGTGATTTTCATAAAGGAGGCGGATTGGGCATCCACCTTTGATTGATTATGGAGAAGCTACCTCAGCACCCCAGCCCCAAAGGAAAATGTACAGAGAGGTAATAAACACGGGTAAATGGTTACACAACAACCAGCATATCTTAGCTGTTTTCCTGGATATAGAAAGAGGATTTAGAAACGCGAGTGCCAAAGATATCAAGGAAAAAGATTGGAGGTGGGTTTTACGCAACGGATAGTATTCATGCTAAGAGCTAGGATAACTCAATCTGGACTGAGCAACAGTCGCTCTGGTGCTCCGGTTGATAGTAAGGGATGAAATCCCACGGATTCTGTGCAGGAACGGAATGACGGTGGTGGTGTATGCCGACGACTTGGTGATATTCATGTTGGAGATATTTCCTTCCGTTATCATGAGATGGTTCAGACATCAGTCGGACAAATTTTTGTATCTATGTCAAACAAATGTCTGCCTCTACCAAACGTCTGCTTCAGGCTGTCTGTTTCTGTTTCAGACAAATGTCTGGGTGTGGGTCAGGCATCTGTCTGCTGTCTGACGGAGGCTTAGACATTTGTCTGACTAATGTCTCTCAGATGTATGAGACAGACATTTGTCAGCTGCAGAAAAAGATTTTGTTTGAAACAGACATGTGTCTGATGTCTGTCCGTCTGTCTGAAGTCTGAGCCAGCCAAGGGCATTTTCCCATACCAAACATAAGTTAGAAATAGTATTTTCAATATGTTTGCCATGCAAATACACTAGGAAATATTATATCGTGTCGTGTTGTTTCGCTCCCAGCGGAAGTTAGCAAATCTATCGTGTTGTTTCGTTTCCAGTGGGCGTTAGCAAAACTGTCGTGCCGTATCGGTCCCAGTGGGCGCACTCCTTAACACGCCAACTCTTTTTTGGTAGGATTAAAGAAGTTATGCCAGACAGGTAAGTTCAGTCCAAGAAGACTACCCACTGGAGAAGCAACTTTACCGGCAAAAGTGCACCGAATCTTATTATGCACCTTTCGGATAGGAATGAGGTTGGTAAGTGGTGTTGGTTTGTCTATGTCGCCTAGATGGTTTTCTTTTGTGTGTTTCTTCATGTTATCCCACCAGGAAGCGGATGCATCCGAACGATTGACTTTAGATGCATCTACTTATTTCCTCCTCACCTCCTAGGATAGCAAACATGAATCTATTGCCGAAAACATCAAGTTCCCCAAAGAGGGATTTTGAAGCATCATTCTCTCACTGATTCCATTGAAGTACATTACCATTAATCTGCAATGAATCTTTAAGGAAGTTTCCCTTTTGGTTCCCGCCGCGATGTGGCAAGCCAGAAACGGCTGAGCAATGTATGTTATTATGACACGTATTTGCAGCAACTTGAAGCCACGTGCTCGCAATTACATGGGTGCACACCAATGCACTACATTGCATACACATCACTAACACCAGCTCTTATGAGCGGAATTTTGCTCGCGTAGCTCCCGTCGCGAACGAACGTGCGCAAGACTTTTCCGTCGCAATAAACTTTCATAGAATGTACTGGGAGCTGAATCTCCAGTGTATAGTCTTCTTGGTTCAGTCTTTGCCGAAGAAAATTCATTATGAAATGATGTGTTCTATGAATTTTTACATTAAATATTATATGTAAGTCGAGTGGAAGTCAAAAAAGTTCTAGTTGGGGAATTTTTAATTAGATCATCATCATCATCAACGGCGCAACAACCGGTATCCGGTCTAGGCCTGCCTTAATAAGGAACTCCAGACATCCCGGTTTTGCGCCGAGGTCCACCAATTCGATATCCCTAAAAGCTGTCTGGCGTCCTGGCCCACGCCATCGCTCCATCTTAGGCAGGGTCTGCCTCGTCTTCTTTTCCTACCATAGATATTGCCCTTATAGACTTTCCGGGTGGGATCATCTTCATCCATACGGATTAAGTGACCCGCCCACCGTAACCTATTGAGCCGGATTTTATCCACAACCGTACGGTCATGGTATCGCTCATAGATTTCGTCATTGTGTAGGCTACGGAATCGTCCATCCTCATGTAGGGGGCCAAAAATTCTTCGGAGGATTCTTCTCTCGAACGCGGCCAAGAGTTCGCAATTTTTCTTGCTAAGAACCCAAGTTTCCGAGGAATACATGAGGACTGGCAAGATCATAGTCTTGTACAGTAAGAGCTTTGACCCTATGGTGAGACGTTTCGAGCGGAACAGTCTTTGTAAGCTGAAGTAGGCTCTGTTGGCTGACAACAACCGTGCGCGGATTTCCTCATCGTAGTTGTTATCGGTTGTGATTTTCGACCCTAGATAGGAGAAATTGTCAACGGTCTCAAAGTTGTATTCCCCTATCCTTATTCTTGTTCGTGCTTGTGTTTGACCAGTGCGGTTTGATGTTGTTGGTTGATTCGTCTTCGGTGCTGACGTTGCCACCATGTATTTTGTCTTGCCTTCATTGATGTGCAGCCCAAGATCTCGCGCCGCCTGCTCGATCTGGATGAAGGCAGTTTGAACGTCTCGGGTGGTTCTTCCCATGATGTCGATATCGTCAGCATAGGCCAGTAGTTGGGTGGACTTGAAGAGGATCGTACCTCTTGCATTCACCTCAGCATCACGGATCACCTTCTCGAGGGCCAGGTTAAAAAGGACGCATGATAGCGCATCCCCTTGTCGTAGACCGTTGTTGATGTCGAATGGTCTTGAGAGTGATCCTGCTGCTTTTATCTGGCCTCGCACATTGGTCAGGGTCAGCCTAGTCAGTCTTATTAATTTCGTCGGGATACCGAATTCTCTCATGGCCGTGTACAGTTTTACCCTGGCTATGCTATCATAGGCGGCTTTAAAGTCGATGAACAGATGGTGCAACTGTTGTCCATATTCCAACAGTTTTTCCATCGCCTGCCGCAGAGAGAAAATCTGATCTGTTGCTGATTTGCCTGGAGTGAAGCCTCTTTGGTATGGGCCAACGATGTTCTGGGCGTATGGGGCTATCCGGCCTAGCAAGATAGTGGAGAATATCTTATAGATGGTACTCAGCAACGTGATACCTCTATAATTGCTGCACTGTGTGATATCTCCCTTTTTATGTATGAGACAGATTATGCCTCGCTGCCAATCGTCAGGCATTGATTCGCTGTCCCATACCTTGAGCACAAGTTGATGAACCACTTGGTGTAACTGGTCGCCTCCATATTTAACCAATTCGGCTGTAATTCCATCGGCTCCTGGCGACTTATGATTTTTTAGCCGATGAATTGCACGGACTGTTTCTCCTAAACTTGGTGGTGGCAGTATTTGTCCGTCGTCTTCAGTTGGCGGGACCTCCAACTCGCCGATGTTCTGGTTGTTCAGTAGTTCATCAAAGTACTCAACCCATCGCTCTAATATGCCCATTCTGTCGGAAATCAGATTTCCCTCTTTGTCTCGGCAGGATGAGCATCGAGGTGTATAAGGCTTCATCCTGCTGACTGGTTGGTAAAACTTCCGCGCCTGGTGCGGTTGCTCCCTGTACTTTTCTAGTTCACAGACTTGTTGGTTCTCCCAGGCTTCCTTTTTCCGTCTGTGAAGTCGCTTCTCCGCTCGACGGAGTTCGTGATAAGTCTCTGCGCGTGTCCGCGTTCTTTGAGAATGCAACATTACTCGGTATGCGGCATTCTTCCGTTCCGTTGCTAGCTTACATTCATCGTCAAACCAGCCGTTCCGACTCCTTTTGCGGCTGGGGCCAAGTATATTTGTGGCCGTATCCATGATAACGTTCTTCAGGTGGTTGTGAAGATCATTAGTTGATGCTTCATCTCCAGGTCCTCTATTGACTGCGGTTATTGCGGCATCCATTTCCCTCTTATAGGTGTCGCGGAGGGTTGTGTTGTGGATGGCTTCAGTGTTCACTCTCACCTGATTGTCAGAGGGGATTCTAGGTGGTATTGTTATTCGAGCTCGGAGCACCATGCCAACGAGATAGTGATCCGAGTCTATATTGGCCCCCCTATATGTTCTGACATTCATCAAGGCTGAGAGGTGGCGGCGTTCGATCAACACGTGGTCAATTTGGTTGAAAGTGGTCCCGTCTGGAGAGGCCCACGTATGTTTGTGGACCGCTTTCCGCGCAAACCAGGTACTTCCAACAACCATTTCGTGTGACCCTGCTAATTGAATAGTCCGCAGTCCGTTATCATTTGTTTTTTCGTGTAAGCTATGGGAGCCAACGTACCGCCTGAATACGGGCTCCTTCCCTACTTGGCTGTTGAAATCCCCAAGTATGATTTTGATATCATATCTGGGACAGGCTTCGAGGGCTCTTTCTACTGCCTCGTAGAAGGTATCCTTCTCCGACTCTGCAGTCTCCTCTGTAGGGGCGTGAACGTTTATGAGGCTTATATTTCTAAACTTGCCTCGCAAGCGCAGAGTGCATAGCCGTTCGCTTATACTTTCAAAGCCGATAACAGCAGGTTTCATTTTTTGGCTGACTAAGAAACCTACTCCGAGCACATGGTTTACTGGATGGCCGCTATAATATATGGTGTAGTGGCTCTTCTCCAGGAAACCGGTCCCTGTCCATCGCATCTCTTGCAACGCTGTTACATCAGCCCTATATTGGGACAGGGTATCGGCTAGCTGCTTATCAGCTTCATCTCTGTACAGGGAGCGCACGTTCCATGAGAAAATGCGCAAATCGTTGTTCCTTTGTCGTTGCCGGGTCCGTCGTTTTAATATCCGTCCTATCCGAGGCTCCTGTTGTGGCTTCGTAACGGTTGTTTTCCGTGTAGGGTTGTCAGCCCTACCCAACCCCCAACCTGGAGGACCAGTTGGTACAATTTGTCCCGTTTTTAGGCGCGGGAGACTCGCCTTCATCCTTCTCCGTCTGCAGCTTTTCGTTAAGAAAGAGCTCCCAGCGGTCACCACGTGGAGGTGGAGATAGGGTTTGGTAGTAGAGCTGTTGGTGTTGGTTCAGCAGGCATTTCCCAGGTTTTAATTAGATAGTCGCTGGAAATACTGTTGGTAGGTTAAAAAGAAACTACGTATGTATGTATATTGAAAAATCGAATCCAAATAATGATTTTTGCTATAAGCGCAGAGTATTCCAGATACTCTCGATATGCATGTCATAAACATAACATAACGTAACATAAAACCGCATAGGTTTCCTTAGAAGAGCTTGTCAATTCCCAGAAACTATCGCTCACTCTCTTAAAAATAAAAGAAATCTAGGAATCTTTGCATAAATCAAACTACTTATGACTAATCTGAGAAAAAATCTGGAATTGCTGAAAGTTTCACCATTACCAATGAAATCACTGCAAACTCAATAAAAATGAATCAACATACATACGAAAATCGAATTAAATTATTAAATGTTCACCGATGAGACCTTTCTTTCTTCGGAACGCTGACATTTCCAGCATGCAAATATCAAGCAATTAGGGTCGAAATTTATATGTGAACATTTTTATTGGTGTTAATTGCTGCCAGAATACAATCAACGCCGTCCAACACACCCATGACATGATCACACATGACCTATCCCGACCCCAAAGTTAGTTCCCAAAATGATTAAATTCCACTTGGGGCTGATGGGGTATTTATGCAGTTAGTCACCATCCGCGAAATCAGTGCAATCACATTTATATGTTCCTCAATGGCAATGTGTTCGCTGGAACAATGTCACGCGATTCCGTCTCGTCTATTTATTAATTATCCAGTATACATTTCCATACCAACTGGCACACTTTCACCCGTGTCGGCTTCATTTTACATTTGAGCCGGTAGCTTCGCTTTGAGCCCTGGGTGGTGATACCAATGAATAGTGCAAGCTGATACGCGCATACTAGACGTAATTAGACGACAGGGAGAATCCGGCATTGAACCCTATAGCAGGAGTGTCTGATGTTTTTATTAAACATTATTTCATTCACGACTTTTAATTAGACATAAAGATGACGTTGCAACGTTGGGAGAGCTCTCCAATGGGTTTAATTTAGAAATGTAACTTAACAGCGTGCATGAACTATCTTTGTGATGTTTGGAGACAAACTTAATTAAATGAGAATACTTTGCATACAGTCGAATAGTGTGATTTTTTCCGGGAATTTACTATGCGGACTTGGAATGATAGCACTTTCCTCCTGACTGGTGTTTTCCACGTTAGTAAAAGTTTGATAGTTCCATTTCGTGCGTTCAAATTCGGTTTAAATAGGTCACCGAGAATGAAAGGAAGGAAATTAAGTAGATATGTTAGGAAGTGTTGGGGCCTAATTAATCAGAATTTACAACTGTGCCATGGTGCATATGGTGATGCCTGTGATAATACTGGAAACAGGAAGCAATAGCCGTCTAATATTGCCAACACTGTTGTTCGCAGCGCTTAAAAACGTAACGTGGATAAAGTATGAGAAAGCAAATACTATTTTAGTGTAACCTTCTCTATTTTCTGTGTGGTAAATATTTGGGAACAACTAACGTTAACACCTGACAAGCACAAGATTGTTGCTCGCATTAAGCTGTAAACGGTCAACGCTGAAAAGATAGTTGGTTCAACTTTTGCATATTTGAACTTTGAGGTTTCTATGGTTAGTTGAGCAGCGATATTCTTTCCCATAAAGAGTTTACGCCCACACGTTGATGTGCGAAATGTGATAGGATAAACATAGTCCAAACAGAATTCACATAATTGCAAAAAGGCGTATAAAATTCTTTAATCAATAATAACCAATAAATAAAGAAACCTTACCTCTCAGCGGGTAGGGTTATTGGCTTTTGACTGAACCTTAATATTGCTAGTAAATATGTTCACATATGAGATAGTAAAGGAACATCTATATGTACATAACATAGAAAGAGTAAGTTTCTCAGGGTCAAATATACATAGGGGAAAAAGTCTTCAGTAAATTGGGGACACAAAATTGTTGACATGGCATCCACAATATTAAAATTAAGAGATTCCCTTCCAATTTCTTACGTGTTTACAAGTTAAAAACAGTCATTGACCTTTTGTCATTTTATTGTTCTAATGGTGCGTATATTTCTGGGTTTGCGAACAATTGAATGCATTAGTCCTAAGCGAAGCTGGCGCAAAGCAATGTGCAGGCATACATATATACAAACTGTTTGGTATCTAGTGGGTACAGTCTTTTACACATTGTAATTACACATGGCTATTTCAGCTTACAAAAACTGTTCCGCTCGAAACGTCTCACCATAGGGTCAAAGCTCTTACTGTACAAGACTATGATCTTGCAAGTCCTTATGTATTCCTCGGAAACTTGAGTTCTTAGCAAGAAAAATTGCGAATTCTTGGCCACGTTCGAGAGAAGAATCCTCTGAAGAATGTTTGGTCCCCTACATGAGGATGGACGATTCCGTAGCCTACATAATGACGAAATCTATTAGCGATACCATGACCGTCCAGTTGTGGATAAAATCCGGCTGAATAGGTTACGGTGGGCGGGTCACTTCATCCGTATGAATGAGGATGATCCTACCCGGAAAGTCTGTAAGGGCAATATCTATGGTAGAAAAAGAAGACGAGTCAGACCCTACCTAAGATGGAGCGATGGCGTAGGCCAGGACGCCAGACAGCCTTTGGGGATATCGAATTGGTGGACCTCGGCGCAAAACCGGGATGTCTGGAGTTCCTTATTATGGCAGACCGTTGCGCCGTTGATGATGATGAACTACACATTTAGTCCATGTATGGAAAGCACACTTGGTGTTACAGTTGCAATTAGGAGATTATTTGTCAAGAAGAGGCACACATTCTAAGAAGACTTAAATTTCGCCGAATCATACACAATATTGAATGCATTCGGGCGAATTGATCGCGGTAGAGAAGAATGATCTACCACATCAGTCAACGCTACCCTGTATGTTGCTAACATGCTGTTCATGGAGGACAGATTATTAACGGCCGGTGAGCTGTTACCTTCACGAGCGAGGTGTGGATGGTAACAGTAATCTTTCGGAGTGTCACATGTTCGTCAAAAGTGCCATGAAAATTGTTGTCCGTTAGAAAGCTGACGATTTGGAACAGCTGAGGAACGTCTGAACTGTAGTGTTAAGAGAGTCTATTGTTGAGAAAAGGATTTGGTGCAGAAGTGTTTCGTATTCGAGTAGTCAGGGAGTCTTAAGGCTATAAACGAGTAAAAAGAGGAGGAGCGAAAGAATTCCCGCGAGCAACGGCGTGAGATGAGCCAGCGGTGAGAGGCTCCAGCTGATTTTTGGATTAGACGTGAAACTTCGGATGGGAAGAGTCTTCGGAAGATAAAGAAAAAGTAGGAACCGGTCCGCGGGACTCGGGGCGTGAAGCGGACATTTAGGAAGTAAGAGAGCCGGAGCCCGCGGAGACAGCAGTTCGTTACCGGAAGTGAAATTCAGGTGCGCTTTTCACGTTGGGTTTTCTTGTGGAGTCGCTCGGTATCGGCATACCATAAGTTGCACAAATTTAAAATGTCCAATCAGCCCATCGTACACGGTCCACTGAAATGTGCATCAACTCCTTCAAAGACTTTCCGAGAACTCTACACTCTCCTATATTTTTTCTGCCTCAAGTGCTCCTGGGGCGATCCAATCGTCAACCAAATTGCATAGCGTAGCCGGCAATGAAATTGCCGTCGATCCTTAATCTGTGACCATAGCCATTGCCATTTCTGCTTTCTGATCAAATCTTCCACGAGATACTAGCCAACTAAGTTTTTTGTCAGGTGATGGTTTTGTCAGGCAAGTGCTGATGAAAGCGTGGAGGTTTTAAGTAACGTTAACAGATCCATGCATTACTTTGAGATATTTCCGCCTAAGATTGCAACGCCAACTAGTTGTTTGTTCTCACGGAATTGTAACTGTCCATCGGCTATTAAATGTCTAAAGTACAGATTCAGATTACACCAAACGGCACGAACATTCCAAAGAAAAAAATATAAACAAGGAGTTTTTCGGTAGAGATGCTGAAGCTCAATGGATTTTGTGCGAGAGTAAACTAAGAAAATTTTGAAAAGAAATGGGATAGGTACGATTAGAAAACGCTGTGAAGTTGGAAAGAAGACAGGTGACACCAACTAGGTCGAAACATACCAACTGTAAGGCGAACATTGCAAAATAATAATCGTTGCTGCGACAATCCAATTGGATCAGGGCCTTGAATTGAGTTAGAGCACTTCATTTAAGACCGTAATTGTACACTACAGGATTATAATACCTTGTAGGAGGCAATGTGGTCAGTATTACCTCCGCCCATGATTATTACCCTAATTTGACTTAAGTACTCATTCACAGCTGAGTCGACTGGTACCCGACGTCAAGTCACACTAGAAATCCCATCGCCACTGGTGACATTTGAAACAACAGCCTAATGCTCTAACCATTGAGCTATCCGCACATTATTTAAATAATTACTGAAGGAACTTCAATAAGTTGAATTCTAAGGCCGGTCGAAAAGAAAGGCGGTCACCTTTGATCATGGAAATTAAGCGAATATTGGGAGTAGCTATTAGTTAGATGGTGGACCATATTGGGATACTCTATTTTTAAGGTTTTGTCTAAAACAAAACCTTTTTAAAGTCCGTTTACTGTCTGTCCTTTTAAACTTTTGTGTAAAACAAAACCTTTTTAAAATCGGTTTACTGTCTGTCGTCCATCACACGCATTTCTCTCGGAGACAGTTATAGCGATTGATACCAAATTCCGTGGAAAGGTAGGAACTGTGAACGCTCACGCATACAGTGAGTTACATCTGTTGACGACGAATTGTAGGGGGCGAGGGGGGGAGGGGGGTTGCCATACATGTACACAAAACCTTTCATACCTGAAGCGTCCAGTTTCCGGTTACCCGGCTTTTTATTTTTTAAGCTATTTAATGTTAAACAAAACAAGTATAGATGGAACAGTGGTACCCCACTAATTTTAAAATAATGTAAACCGCGAAGCCTTTCACACTAGGATACCCCAACTTTCGCTTTCTTTTTTCTTCTTTGATAATTTGTTTATTATTGACTGATTCTTTGTGGTCGACATATCAACGAACGTCTCAAATCTAAAATTTACCACAACGTCGTCCGTCTGGTTCTGAGTGTGGGCCAACTATAAAAGACAATGAACTGCGTCTTGCGGTACTAGAGACGAAGATGTTGTGTTGGACTAGTGGCGTGACACGTTTGGATCACATCCGAAATGAGGATATCCACGATCGTTATGGTGTTGCACCGATCGTGGAAAAACTACGAGAGAGGCTTCTTCGATGGTATGGTTACGGGATTCGCGCTAATGAGTATTAATTTGCCAAGATTGGTCTGAACATCAAAGTCGATGGTAAACGATCAAAAGGCAGGCCGGAACAATCGTGGCTTGATACGCTGGATGGGGATTTAAAAACCTCGATATTGCATTCAGATCAGACACTTGATAGAGGCATATGGCGAAACCGATCATGACGAGCTGACCCCGCTTGCGAACGGGACAAAGGTTGAAGAAAAAGAAGAAGAGTGGTTCGTTTATTTTTTTTTGACATGGGTTTTCAGAACGCCTTTCCATTTTCCTTGTGAGATATTTATTCAGTTATAAATACGTTTTTTCCATCCTTGTTTAGTAAAAACATTTCTTTTAGCATATGCCTTCAGATAGTCCCGTAGAGGAAAGGGTGCTGGCATTGTTTCGGATCCTTGATCTTTGATGGGGTTAGTTTTGCCGGAACATCTTTTTAAGTGTCAAACTAGTGTCAAGTAACTCTGCCGTATGAGGCCTAAATATCGTTTTATCTTATTTTTTCAGATTTTGTTGATAACTAATTTTTGAGAATGATTCAATTCGCATTTTCACCTAAGGACACTCCGATAAACTCAACATTGGACGATGTTATTTACTGCATCCCCACCAAATTTCATGTCAATAACCATCACAGTTTCTGAGAAAATTGATTATGGATTTCCCATAAGTCCTAGGTTAAATAAACCTGCCGGCCCTTCTGATAAAACCCGATTAAATTCTGGATATTCCGGACCCTTTGAAGCCGTGGTGAAGATCACCGAAATAAAGCCCCAGGCTTAGACGACCGCCCAAATAAAGCTACGCTGGACTTCACGCCAAATTCGAGCTGATTCTTTAAAATATTTTCGGCGCGCTTGAAAAAGGGAATTTCCTCGCAAAGTGGAAGCGATAGAAGCTAGTACTAATTCCCAAGCCGAATGAGCCACTGGACGATTGCTCGTCCTCTAGGCCAATATGCCTATTAAACGGGACCGGCAGACTATTTAAACTGGCCACTTGCAATACGCTTATCTCGACCGGAATTAGAAAGGCGAGATCTGCTGTCAACGCAATCAGTGTGGTAACAAAATTTGCAGAGACAACAGCCACCGGCAAGCCAGTAAGAGCTTTCTTTAGTTTGCGAGATGGGCTAGAAAAATGCACATAGATAGAATTTCTCCTAGAGAGACTGGTGTGGACGAAGGACCTAAAACGCATCGGACAGTTTGTGACTTTCCATAAAGATCCGTCCTCGAATAATGAATAACGGAGCTTTATAGCTCCCAAGCCGATGGGTGCTATTAGGTTTCTACATGGCATCGTTGCATAATATATCAAGGAGGTCGAGATCTATACAAACGAAGCAATTTGCAAAATTATATCTCGGCTTGTGAAGGGCGGTCTCACATACAGTTAGTTCAAATCCCTCACCGAAAAAAGAACCACCTAAAAAGATCAGGCTCTGGGAGCAGCTATATGGGAATATTAGCAACCAATGCTCAAATAAGTAACTACGTAATAACTTACCAAAAACCAAACTAAAGCCGAACTGGAAAAAATGTTCCCAATTGTGGGTGGCGCAAAGAAAAGTAATCTATATTTTGAGAACTGTTAACCCTATCTTGTCGAATCTGGATCGACGCCTCTAAGACCCAACGTATGCAATCGATGAGTTTGATACCTATCATTATCAGGGCTGACTCTATCCTGATGTGGCAGAAAAGATGAGAAAATTCACCTAAAAGACGCTTGACATGAAGAATTATCCTAGATTTGGAAATGAAAGTGGATTAGATGATGACATAAAGAAGTGAGATACCACCTAACACAATTCTTAAGCGGACACGAAAGGTATCGCACATACCTTTATCGCTTCAGCTTGAAGACATGCGAGATGATTGCAGAGGATGTGGAGCTTTTAAATATCTGAGACTTGGTGCACACAGGGTGAAAACTGTTGCCTGAGCGATGTTGACACCCGAGAATATAGTGGAGCGTATGCTAGTTTTAGAAATAACGTAGGAAACAGTGGAAAAATGTATAAAGGCAATCCACAAGGTGATGAAGAAGCAAGCACTTCGAAAGCAGATAGTGAATGAATACGAGCCACGGTTAGTAATTGATTTGCCCCTGCCGCTTGCGTTTGCGTTCAAGCTTATTACAAACTAATTCATGGCGCACATTGTAGATGGAGAGAAAGAATTGGTAATAATGACAAGCTCTCCCCACCACATATTTAAAACCCCGATTCGGCTGTACCAAGGATCCATCTATTAACCAACCATTGTTACTCCATATCCAAGCCAAAATATTTATGATCTTATGGTAATCAAATAATGCTTCCAATGAACCGAACTTATCGTGTCATAAAATTCTTGCTAAGTGTCATGTTTCTTAATTTCCAGCAATTTCAATTTCCGACAAGTCGTGCTTCTTGAGAGAAATCGGAGTAAGCCCACATAACTTTCCAAAAACAAATATACCTTGTCGTCCATTTTATTCTGCTTAAGTGTTTGTTAAGAACTAATTATCCAAAGAATGACACAGGGAACGAGATTGCGTCTTTTGCTTCTGCTGGGACTAATGAAAACACTATTGTTGATAACAAAAGGACTGCTAGACTCCCACATTACTCGAAATGTAGTCGGCAGTCATGCTACCCTTAAGCCCTGTGAGTATTGTTCTTTAAATGGGAGTCTTCATTTCTGGATATCTCTTTATTTCCACTCCGCATCGTATCCTACTTCAATGTCTACCGCGGAATTGCTTCTCACATTCATATACAGTATACAGTGTGGAAATCGCGGTATCTAACGAGGTAGGAACTGACTCAACGCAGAACGGTGATGGCGTCAGTGTCAGTCGAAGGCGATTCAAACATACAATCCTGAATGCATGCTTAAATGGTAACAACCAGCGTTGGAAATACGAAATGAGAAAAAGAAGGATAGAACGGGAGACATATTTTAAAAATTTAATTTGAACGAAGAAGAGGAAAATCATCCCGGTTTTCCGGATAAAAGGACGTAGTCTGAATACATTTCGTAATCGAGTGGAAAAACAAATTAAACGTTTTATGATGAAACGGGCGCGATATTAAATTAAATTTCTACCGCGCGCTGCTAAATTTTAATAGAAGTCTGCTATTAAATAAATTAATCCATAAACGGTAAAGCCGGATTGAAGTGAGAGTGGTTGAGTTTTTCCGAGTTTTTTGTTAATTTGCTGAAGTGGGATATACCCTAGACGGAGCTGTTTAATGATGTCTATGAACCCCGAAGTATGTACCAAAATTTGTGTATGTCCTTGAAATGGTAAGGATGGGGTAAGTTTGTATTTGCATAAATCACTGCCGGAGAGGAAAATATGCATGGAAAGCATAAAAATCTCTGGAGCAATGAGGGAAATATTGACATGTACACGTGCTTTGGATAAGTACCCACAAGTTTCTGTTAAGAAAATGTTAGCCACCCTAATTTAAGTAATTCAAATAACTCATCTGGTACTCTTTCTCATATAAGAGACTAACTTATGAGCTCCTTTAAAAATACGAGAAGGTCCTTATTTGTTGAGCATTCCATACATTGTCAGCGCTTGACGCATCTATCACATTTTCAGTTTTAGGAGAACAGAATAGAAAAAAGTCACCGGTGTATCTATGTATAGTATTTCAGAGATATAAAGCAAGAAAGTAGAGAAGGTAAGCAGATCTAAAGGAGCTCTTGAGTTCTTATGTTTTTATTGTTTTTCTCACGAAAGATTTAAGATAGCTAGTCGAAGGTCGATTAGAAAGCACAACGAACTTTCCAAAGTATTATCATTGTGAAAGTTGATCTTTTGCGCTCTGAACCCTTTCGCTTGAATTATTCCCCTCGGTAGAAAGGACACAATCGGTTTAATGAAAACTATTTCCAAAGGTTGAGTTTAACATCAAGTGAAAAACAGCTCCAGCTTTCATTGTCACTACGTGTACCTACATAACCAGAAAATCGCTAATTACGTGTGCCATGTAGACCCTGATTCGTTACTAAATCGACGAACTACTTTGTAATGAAACTATCTGCACTTGTGAACTATGCACGCCGACAAAATTTGTGTGATTTGAATACGCGATGTGGTTAAGTGTCCTTCCTAGCTATCAGCTCCAGGCGTAAATTCGTTCAATTAGACCATTTATTGATAGCTTTTCGCCACAGATGAGTCAAACGTAATGAGGAATAGGAAGCAGAAATCAGAGAGAGCAATGGAGGACGAATGCCTTTTTAACGTCAATTACGAGCTCTTTGTAGCTGTCTAAATTGAAATTTGCGGTTGTTTTTGAAGTTGGTTGGCGTGAAAAGTTTTGACGTTGTTCATTATTGGCTATTTGCGGTTTTTCAAGTATTTTCGCAATTATTTGTGGGTGAATCGAAAAAGTGTACGTTTTCATCATTTTCTTTTTAACAGCCTGACAAATTCCTATAAAATTTATGAAACTTAGGTTTTGTAGTTGCATAAGTGATTGCATTTTGAGGTTTGCATAAGGATCAATGTAGATCCGTTTGTAACATCTGCATCAGTGTTAAGCTGCTTAAATTAGAGTTGGTATTACATAACTGACCTCCTTTTAACAGTGTCTTTAGCGTATTGAAAACGACCTTTGCAGATTCATTTTTGGCTGTAGTGTTATGGCGCTGGTGTATAAACATGCATATGGATAATGCTATATGATAAGACGGTGTGGTCTGCGTATATTATTGATCTTGTAATCGCTCATAATAGCAACATTAAGCGGAGATACATGGAGAAGAAGGTGAGACACTGACTCGGGAAATTAGAGAAAGAAGTTCCGTGTTTTGAGAGGGTGGTTATAATTCCCATAATATTGTCAGCTACAGGTATTGTACTTAAACTCCTCATGGTTTGCCTGTATTTCCTGGGACTCTTATACGGTTTTATGGCAGAATGAGCAGCTTGCGTGTCGAACGCACGCTATTGCGGAACGCGTTTGCCATAACTTCGAAAATAATTTTTGACAGCAAAAATTGTTTTTTTTTTTAGGTCAGTAAGGACTTTTCACTAAGGAAGCTTCATATCGACACTTGGTAGTTAAGCATAGAGTGCATCACTAACTGATGAGAAAAAGACTCGGTATGGATAACAGGCAGGATTCGCCAAACTTGGTAACTTCGTTAGGCTCCAGTGATGGATAGCGCAGGGATTCAAAGCTAATAATCGTGGGGCGGTTCTGAAACTGGGTGCGGCGATGACCAGCCGCACATCTCTGCTTGTTGCAACTATTTTGCATCAATCTATGGTAATTATATCAGAAAAGGTTTGCGTAGGTAGCGAACGAAGTTAACCGCGGGGAAGGACCTTTTCACCTTCCGCTCCAACACTACACGTCCCCTTGTTACCGTAATCAAGGCGCGTGTTCTATTTGATTTCATTGTGAAAATTAATGGCCGGAAGTCTATGGGGGCAGAAGAGATGGCACCGACAACACCCCGCCACATGGTGGGCAACAGATTCAGTACTCACCGAAGCATTTCTTCAACGTCGGTCGGTCGTTCACAAATTCGTATAGGAGCAGGATGACTCAAATCAGCATTGGCAATGCCCGTAGACGAATGAAAAATAAACTACAGAGGGTTTACCGAAACGCATCGTTTTCAGTGAAATATGCGTAGTAAAACTTCTGAGCAGCGTTAAGACTGTATGGCGAAACCAACTTCAGACGTGCCCAAAACGCAACGGTCACGGGGATCCTACACAGCTTTTTCAGATCATTCAACGATTTCTATCAAAACGCCCAGACAGTGCAGCCTGGAACTGTAGAGGTACTGAAGAGGCTGGATTAATTCTAAAGGAGCTCGTCAAGTCACCACCTCAGCTCAGCAGCTTGAAGAACAGGAAAAGCCCTGGTTTACATGGGGTGCAGAATCTCTGGTACAGTAGATGATATTTGTTGGTGATGTTGGTGCACAGTATTAATCAGGTCATTATTTATATACATGGTTGTGAATTACCCTTTAATGAAGGCATAGTACGTTAAACTCGTCTACATGTCATCGTTGACGGGTTGCCGAAATGTACCTTCAGGACTTCTTGGGAAGCTTACACTTCTCCGATACTGTTTTGTACTAAATGCCTTATTTATGCAATGTTTTCTTTGTGTTTAATAAAAAAAAACTTATCTGGAAAGTGTCTTAGTGTGAAATGATCGATATCGTTTGAGACTGAATCTGAAGGTGACAGAATTTCTGCCGACCGAATCCCATGAAACGGAAGCTATCGCTGTCAGTGGGGGATCTAAGCGACTTAAATATCTCGGATCCATGGACTTAACTGATGTGTTATAAAATTACTTCGCGCATCAGTGCAACTTGAATTTGAATTTTGACAACAAGCGTTTTTTGTGTTCGACGCATCAACGTCTCAAATCCAAAATTTGCGATATTGTTCTTAATCTTGTTGCTCTCCATGGTTCTGATTGCTAGTCGATTACCAGCGGCAATGAACGGTGCCTCGTGGTAACGGGAATAATTTCGTTGGACCAATGGCATAACACGTCATGATCACATCCTGATCGTGGCAAATTGCCTGGTGGGTGTCTTCGATGGTATGGACAAATAATTTGCGTTGACGAGAACTCACAAACGAAATAAAGATGGTGATTTAGGAGCCTCTCGACCCAACCAATCAATCGGTCAAGACGAGCCAACTCTGCTTCTGAATGAGTCAAAGGCTGAAGAAGAAGCAGAAGGGCTAGAATCTTCTACGTTGAAAGCTTCACAGGATCAACCGCCTGTGTCCTGATATCAAGTGTTTTAAAAAGAACCATGCTAAGACAATTGGAAAAGCGTCACAGTAGCCTCTGTATACTTGCACTATGATCCTCTGAGTCGTCTACCGACGCAACAACTAAGGGATCTGGTATCCGGCACAGAGTTAAGCGGTCTTGAGTTTTTGAATGCGATGCTGAAGGGCAGAAGCTATTTGATTTTATCAATGCAGTTGACTATATGATTAAGAACGTGAAGTGTGTTCCAAGTTCGTCGGACAAAAAAAAATTTAGTCTAAATATTGACTGTAATGCCACCATGGAATTCTAGGACCACCGACTGATCAACGTTCATGTAACTTCTAGACAATAAAGTGCAGCAACTTTCGCAATAGAATCTCAACTTACTGAAATACTGAATGGCACATTTCAAGAAGCTTGCGCTATTGTTCAAGGCACACGTGGCAAAATGGTTGCCGGGTGGGGCCGAGAATTGCGTAAATTCAGGAAATCAACCAGGCGACTTCTCAGTTACGTTTGTGAAAGCGATAAGTATGAAAAATGATTAAATTTGGGTAGTCACATCTTGAATATTAGAGGGTTATAAGAAGTTTCAAACAAGACTCCTTCGGAACATACTGTGAGGGATTGGAGGATGAAAAAAACTTCAAAGATGTGCTAAGTCCTTAGAAAGGATGAGTCGGCCAAAATAAGGATTTAGTTAGTGCAGGCCCTTTTGGAAGAACATCAGAGGAGAGAATAGGTTATTGAATTGAAAAGGAGAGAGTTACGGAATTCTACAAACCTTGAGGCGGAGCGGTTGTTGTCATTATCTACTATCCTTTGATAACTACAAAGCACCTGACGTGAATATCATCAATCCAACGATGGTAAAGGGTGGTTTAGAGCGCTTAGAGCCATTTTCGGAAAATATTTTTCTGGCAAATGGATCGTACGCGGCTAACTTTTAGTAAGAGGTTATGGTAGGTTTCATACCAAAGCCTGAGGAGGTTGACTACTCAAACTCAAAGAACGAAATGTTTGAACAGACGTTAAATGAAAATTAACATTCTTAGCAGGATGGGAAGTCCTGGGGTCAGTCCTCCATTCCTCGGTTCGCAAGACAAAAGGACGCAATCTTGAACGCGAGTACGCGCTGGAGTGTTCATGGTCAATGAATGGGCTTTCGAAAAACTATGATACTGCCAGAAAGAATGGTTTCAATGGTACTTATACTTATACCCAGCTGAAAGAGTGTTTTGTATTGAAGTAGGTGCTAATACTACCATCAGCAGGAGCAATGAAAGGCTGCCATCGAGGAGGTAGGCTATTGTCGCTTCTATAGAATATATTAATCGACCCACTGCTATGTTTACTGCTGATACACAAACTGTTGATGGAAAACTAGGAACGACGTGTAGAGATATATATGCTCACATATATAATTATTTGGTTTACAGTTGGTATCTGGGACATGGACCTTGATCTTGAGTTCCACCTCCACTTGATGGCGACGAAACCGACAGCAATTGTGTATTTGCCGAAAAAGAAAGTTGGTTCCTGCGTTAGAGGAGAGGCGAGTTGCTCCTCCAAATTATTGCGGTCCGCTATGAAGTGAATGGGGGACTGGTGCTGATGTCCTTCAGTTGCAAAGAGAAGCATAATCTCCACTAACGTAAATTTTGCCGTACATAAAGGAACCTTAGATATTCCTTTAGACGGGGGCTTGGAGTCCAATGGACCACTATGAACTGAGCATTCAGGGGATGATCGCCTTCCCACCTTGTACAAACACACACACAAATGTCGTGCAAGGTATCAACCTACAAATGCAATTCAATCCTTTAAGAGGATTGCCGGTTATGCCGTTTTAAAAAAAATATTTTTTTTACATATTGCGAATGTTACTAGAAATGTACCTTATAAAGGATTTAACTCAAAATGAAATGGATCGTCATTCGTAGCCACTTTCTGTCCTTTCAAGCCACACGTGAACGCCGTTTCTATCTACTGAAGAGAGATGTCCAACCAGTTTCTTTTCTTTTTCTTTCACTTGGTCGTGTTCCTGTGTGTGACTGTGAGCTCCAAGGAACTGGCATAGCCGATTGGATTGGAAGTTTCGCTAATGGTGCTTAATTTCACTGTTTATCTTTAAAGGAGTTTCCCCAAAAGCCAAGGACCTGATTAGAGTTTGGAATGTTTACTACTTCGCTTTAACACCCACAATTTTGAGAATTTTCAACTTTTTTCGAAAAGCTCGTGTCCGCGCATAGTGAAGGATATAACCATTGCAGAAATATTTTTCAGTTTCGTCCATCCCAAACTGAGGAAACTTGCTAAAAAGTCGGGTGTGATTTTTTTACCTTGGGGCAGTTAAGGCCACTTCAAGATCACAATTTTCAAAAAAAGTCAATTCATAATAAAAAAATCGCACTTCAATTACTTGTTTACTTTTTTTGCAATCCATCCTTAAAAATATGCTCGGGTTCGTCCCCCTTCATGCCATCAACATTTAACTGCTGTGGTTCTTTTTATAGAACGCTATTTTATGTGGCTTTAAATTTATCAATTCCTTGCGTTTCAGATCAATCCACATTCGCAGGAATCTGCTTTTGCTTACCAAGAAGACCTATGGAGCGGTAATCTGGGCAGAAAGAACTGAACTCAGCACACAAGCCAGGGAATTACATAAGCTCCAAAGCTGGCTTGCGTGTGTATCAGTGGCGCAATGAGGACATGCCCAACGGCATCCCTGGAGGTCCTTCTGGGATAAACCCCTCTCCATCTGCACATAAAGATGCAGGCAAGGAGGGCAATATGCAGGAGTGCCGGTAGTATGAGTGAGGTGGGGAGCTGCCTAAATCGAAGGAAGATTGATATTCTTTCTAGGCGGTATGCCGAATTACTAATACCAAGGGATAACATGACAACGAGGTTTCACTTCGATAAGAGGTTTGAAACACGTTGGAGTAACAAGGCAAACTGGGACAACGTGGCTGCGACATACGGTTTAAACCAGCAACTGATTACTTGGTACACTGACGAATCCCTCACAGCAGAGGGAGTGGGTGCCGTTGTCATTGGTCCAAGGAAAATGTACTTTGAGCCAATGGGCACGTACACTAGCATATTCCAGATGGAAATATACGCCATAGACAAATGTGCCTCCTTCAATTTGCAAAGGAACTATAGGGGGTAGAACATAGCTATTCTCACTGATAGCCAAGCAGCGATGAAGGCACTTAAGTGCAACCAGGTGAACTCTAAACTGGTGTGGGAATGTCTTGAGAGACTGAATACACTCGGCTCGTCCAACAAGGTGGGGATACTTTGGTTTCCAGATCATGCTGGGTTGGAAGGCAACGAGACAGCACACGAACTAGTCAAGAAGGGAGCAGGGACGCCTTTACACGGGCCAGAACTCTTCTGTGTTCGGTTTCATGGCTATGAATCTAAGCAACGGTTGAGGGAACTATTCTGGGCGGGCCTACCAGGGATGGAGCAGTCCAGGGTGCTTATTGGGGGATACGAACCCATATGTACAAAGGATTGCTTAAACCTCACCAAAAAGAACCCCTGAATCATAGTGGGAAGCTTGGCATATCTACGGACAATGCCTACAGGTTTTGTGAGCAGTATGACGAAACCTCTACACACGTCCTGGGACAGTGTCCGGCACTTGTGCAAAGTACGTCGAGGCATCTGGGAGAACACTTAATTCCAGATGCAAAGCTGAAAGATCTGGAAGTAGGGAACATTATAACCAGTAAAAGGGGGACAACAGTTCTTTAAGGACGCGGTGCGACTTTCCCTTAACAGAATAATAATAAAACCACAAAGATACTAGTTCATAGATTATTGTAATCAAATAATAGAATCTATGTGTTGGCAGCGCTACCTGTTGTACATACTTCCTCAAATTTGGACGTGAAAAACGTACATAAAAAGCCTTACTGATCAGAATAATCTTTAATTTTCCGCTCACTACTCACACAATTAGATAAAACATCGATCAAATGCTTGGATAAATATTCTACTGTCACTTAAGCAATCAAGTTGAAGCGTGCTCGGCTATAAAAAATTGGGTCCTGTACACTGAGACATGATGCTCAAGATCGAAATATTGGAGATTTTCCAATCTAGCTCCATAAGTGGGTAAACATCTTGCAAGAGGAGTTCAGTTCCACCCAAATCATAATGGAGGGTTCCTACACCAACTTTCTAAAAAACACGATGCTATCAGAATGGCTACTTAAGATTACTTTTTGAAACAGAAAACTTTATTGATCTCAGGCAGATTAAAAGCAAATTTAAATTTTGCAAATTCAATAGCTGATTTACAACAACATAATTTATAGCGTCATTATCCGCCGAGGAAAAAATCTAATGGAAAATCAATGTATAGTATATGCGCCCAACGAAAATTCACTACTCTGTGCTTCGACAGGCTCCGGGAAGCTCAAAGCAGATAAAGAGCATTCGAAAGCGTAATTCAATATTAATCTTCGTATCGTTTTGCTTCCGTGCATTATCATAATCGATTTCTTATGTTCACAATATTCTGGTCTGTCTCCTTTTCCCATAAATCCACCACCAAACCATGTCTAAACTGGGACCAGAAAAAAATTTAATACTAGAAGTTTTTCGGACGAGTCTCAAAGTTTTCTAAGTTATGCAAATTTCGTTTCATTTGCGGGAAAGCATTTGTAGTGGAAATTTTTCATTCTTTCGGATTTCCATTAAGCATAATTTTCTACTGCGTTTTTCCAGCGGAATGAGCAGTTTGTCTGCACACCATATAATAGAGGCTGTGATATTTTATAAGAATGTGCCCACATCCGCATTTAGTGGATGGTCGACAATTGTCTGGCGATGATGATGATGGCCATGCCCAAGCCTCCGATCCCATTTCTCGGCCCTGGCATTAGTGAGTAGTCGTTACTGATTGCAGTTGCAATTATCCTCGCCATACAATTATTCTAGCTACCATCCACCGAGCTGCCTATCGGACAAGATGTATGGCGATGAAGGTGTGTGCTCCGTAGCCGCAAGAAAATACCAGAAGAAAAACAACAGACGTACGACCATCCACCGGCAAGAAATTACCTATTTCTCCTCGCCATTAATTTTAATTACTTTGTGGATAAACTTCGAATAGAAGTAACTAAAGTAGAAGTTGTTGTTGATCACAGGGCAAGCGGGAATAGTACACAGATGGATGGGAAACGAGAAATGAACACCCATCATTCTGTAATGATTGGCCCACGAACGAGAATAGCAGTGCCGAATGGAGCATGAGACATGGAAATGGTGGCTTGAGGATTGGATCTGCAGAGGAAGTGTTGGCGGTTCGGTGGGTGCTCGAGCGGATTTCACGGAGTCCGACGGATTAATCTTTTCGATATCCGTTCCTCCTTAACAAGATTAGAGCCTTGGAAGTTTGGAAGTCCGCCAAGCCCTTGCGTTTCCTTCAAACGCACCCCACGGCAAGACGGCTCTTGCCTCGCTAATCCAGCTAACTTTGCGTCAAAGCACTGTAGAAGTACCAAGTTTGGCTAAGGGGCAACACTACTATAGCAAGCATATTCCAGCGTGGATACTTCTCGCTAGCGTCGAGCAGCAGATGCGAGCTGGCAGTGTTCCAGCAAGTTTTTGAATGGCGAAACTTTCTCATGCCATTCCCACGGCCGCAAAATCCATCTTCGTTGTGCTTGCAAAATGTTTTACCGAAATTGGTACACACGGGCAGCATGACGGCAGTGGTGAATTGGATATGCTGCGGCGGTATGGTCTGCCTTGGCCGCTGAAGCACTCAGACAGCATGAATGAGAATATACCGTCCATGCTGTCTGAAGCGTGGTTTCTTCTCGACTTCTATGACTATGGTGACTAGAGTTATGCCTCACAAACAGACAATGTTCGTTCATCCGAAGCCCAACTACGTAGGTCCTAGCCTGCCATCGAATAGGCCAATTTAGATGAAATCGTAATAGGAAGGTTTTTTCTAACCCCAGAGCTAGTTTAGGTTTTTTGATGTTGATGCGGTTGCTTGGAATACGAGTAGTAATCAATCTGCTGACATTTAAATTGAGATTGGTCGTGAATTCATCTTCTGCTCTGAGGGTGCATTGAGTCAAGCTGGAATGAATAGTGAATGAGAAAAAAAACGGTTGGAAAGGCACAAGAAAACGTTGTGACTTTTGTAAGTATTAATGAGTCTTGTATTGAATGAAATGCCAACTGAAGTAGCGAGGCCATTGTGCCAAACGAGGGTAGGCAAGACAGCATTCTTTTTAACTAAAGAGAAGATGAAAACCTGCTGCAGATATTACGGACAGTTTTCCTAATTTGATTGTTATGATTGGTTCATTCATGTGAATTCAAAATAAAAGAATCATCTTACGCACTGCACAGTATGGTAGAGTTACGGTACTTTCCATTGCTGGGGGTTAATTTTTGTTTATGAGTATTCGCCTGAAAAACACATCATTTCGGAGTCTCAGTACTGTATACTGGCAGCTTCGTGGTTTTCTTCCCTTTTTCGGTTGAGTAGGTTCTGGGAATTGGTCCGTCAAAGAAATGACCACATTCCAGCCCCCGCCCTCTCCGCTTACAATGACTCTATACTATTACCCATCAATCAAAAGGAATTCAATGAAGTTGCATCGAAAAGTATCAATCGATACAACCGTTTCTGAGAAAAGTGCGCGTGGCAGACAGACAGAAAGTAAGCCGGTCCTAATAAGAGTTTCTTTAACATAAAAGATTAAAAAGGATGTGGCAACATCCAGATTTTGAGATTCTTTCTGCTATCAACCTTTGGCATAGCAACGGGCCACTTGCAAACGGCATTTGACTATCGTTTTTGCATCCTGCAAACACTCTTGGCTATGGTATCAACGATCCCTAGAATGGCCGTCTTCCTCAACTTGAACCACAATTTCGGCAATATTGGATTGATAAATCGCGCCCGAACAAAGTAAGATGATAGAACTATATAGAAACTCTAAATCCTGATTCCCCTGATGATGGCAGCTAGTGTAAGGCTGATGATTTCAACTAGGATTGTGACTACGAGATTCCGCAATTGTGCTGTGTTAGGTGCTAAAGGAATCTTCTGACATAGCAGAGAAAGTAAGCAGCTGTTCACAGTCCTCATGACCTGAATCTAAGTTCCACTCTGATGAAACCGTAACCACGTCATTGGCTGTACATTATTCGATCACAGGGCCTTGCTGTAAGTTTCGTTGAGTTCCAACTGACAGCGAACACCTAATTAGGCTAACCACAATACTGGGAGTAGTATATTAAGTCAATACAAGCCGATTTCGCCATCTGATGGTCGTTGAACAGTGGGAAACCTTTTTTGTTGCAGGCCCGATGGGAATCTTGAACAACCCAGAAGAGAATATTGATGAGCTCTTCCATCTCTGGTGTAATTAAAGTTGACGCCCATATCCCAAAATGGAGCCATAAAACCTGCTTTCGGATAATGTGGTAAAAGTAAGAATTTCAGATTGGCATACGTAATGGAAACAGAAGCCACAGAAAATGCAGATCATTTTGGTACAATATATCGCAACACGGAAGAACTTGCAGGCGATTGCAGGTTTTTTAATGGTACGGAAAAGGATGGTAATAGTTCAATTTTTATACATAACAATGAACTGGTTTAAAAGTAGAAGGAGCACTTCAGTACTATTTGCAATCGTATAACGTCTGGTAAACTCCAAGGCATCGTGAATGAAACGGCTAGTTACGATGACATGGTCTGCTCCTGCGAATAGAAGCGAAATCACTGTGGCGAGTAATGGGTGCTAAAGAACTAGGGAACTATGTATCAAAGCCCCGACCAATTCTGTTGTTTCCAATCACAGTGCTTGGTAAGGAGCTCTGGATGCTAATATACTAACCACATAACCATTCTTGCAATCATTAGGGAACAATATGAGAGTTCGGATCTATTTTTCACCTACTTTTCACTGATTCGGAAAGTGTATTTTTCTGCATCAACAGGGATTGAACCTATGTATTCCATGCAGGAGGAGCATCCCAAAAATTTTTCCGCCCATACTTTTTCTTCTTGCCTGATCTGATCAATCACCATGTCATCTTCTCTCAGACACCTCAGTAACGCTGATAACATTTGCTTTCTTTCGCACCATTTCAGAGACTGATTCTAGATTTATAGAAAAAAAACGATCTTCTTTCCCCCTTAATCTGAAACCAAAATCTTGCTAATCGTCGCGCGCACGATTTAGGGTAGTAAGAGATGATCTATAGATAAATACAGATATAGTCCTGATCTAGAAGGGTCACTCTCCATTGAACATCGAATTAAAATTGGTGAGGTAGGCAGGATTTATCAAAGGCAAGCATAACATGCAGCAAGAAATTCTGAATATGATGTGAGCAGTCCACAAAGTTGACGTTGTGCGAATAAGGCAAAGGGTCACTTGAAAAAGGAAACGCGGATCGTAAGCGAAACGGCTTCCAAATCAAAATGGACCAAAGGTTGAACAAAAAAAGGAGAAAATGAGGAAACGCCCCTTACGCAGCTATACTAAGGAATAAGAAAGCCGATTTAGTACTAAACAAGTCAGAATACCAGAAGTGGGATGCTTCGGATATGAAAGTTTTATGTTCATCTTGTGTAAGAAATTTCCTATTAACGTTTTCTCATTCACATATACCTCCACTTCAACATATTCCTTGATATACATATGTATTTCCAAACACTAACTCCGCCGTTTATATGAGTTCACTTTATATAGTGAGGACTTCATACACGTCTTAAAGTGCGATAAATTCACGTGAAATACATAATTTTAACCTTAACTTTATTAAGATTTTTATCAAACTTCCCAGAATTATGCATTATATTATTACTTATAACCGTATCAAATTTTATACTTCTCGGAAGGAGAATTTCGAGCAAATTTCTAATATATGGTAATAGATTCTTATTAACTTTATTTAAGCAGATATCGAAGTGGGATGTATTTCATCATTTGGTACCCTCACTAAATTTCATGACAATTGGTTTAGCCGTTTCTAAATAAAGCGGATGTGACAGACAACAGACAGACAGATAGACTTCGAAACGATTCTAATGGGGTTTTGTTTTACATAAAACCTTAAAAGCTGACGTAAGGTCTTATGTTAGCGGTGAGAAGTATTTTGGTAAGTGCCCCAAGGGATGATATCCCCAGTCAGCATAGTCACATTAAGAAAATATGCATTGCCTTCTTTGAACCAACGAAAGGAAAGTTAAGGGATTACTAGTAGACATAGCTTACAAGCTCTAGGACAGAGAAAGGTATTTAGTGATGAATGCGAAAAGGTGGTCTCTTTTTCAAAGCCTTTGCACAAGTAGACATTATGTTGACCAACGGGAGTGAAGTTAATGTCTATTGAAATGGAGGGTGCTTCGCTTAATTCTCGCAAGTCTTTCTTCAACTCAGAAAATGTCCTCGATATATAGTGAACACTGAACACTGAACATATATCAATAACTAAGTAACCCCTTTGATCTGAAAAACAAACTAAGTCGTTGGGGCCTGTATACCAAGAAATGACACCGGTGTCAGGCTAATCTGTGGAAGAAATGGGCGAATAAACATTTATGGAAGCTTGGCTAGACTAGAACACGCACACTCAGAGAGATCCCTTTTTGTTCCAGAATGCATAGGTCGTCCCCTGCTGGTGAATAGTAAGCTGTACGTAAAAACCGCAAGCTAGTGGTACACCGAAGCAAACGAGATAGTTTCAGACTACTTTATGCTGAGTCAGATATTCATCCGTGGCAAGGTGCCTGCAGAGTTACATGACATGGTTCAGAGTTGCTTTTCTTCGTGGCTAACATGCTGCAATTTCGTTTTTAAAATTGCTGATTAGAATAGGCATATTGACTGGTTCTAAAGGCCTCGGGAAGTAATTCTCGCAGTTGCGAAGGAAGAAATGCTGGAAATTTGCAGTTGCATAGGTACATATTCCAGAGGAACCACTCAACCTGACTGTTTTCTTATAAGTAGAATATATTTGTAGAGATGACTGAGGCAGGTTTGGTGGATTGGATCTTTCTTCAATTATGGAAGCGGCAATTGGGCCTGTGTTACTTATAAAGGATGTAACTGACGGCGATGGAAGCAGCAATCAGCCTTTGGACTTAATAACAGCTTTCTAACAGGACCTCTTTTCAGGTCACTGTGATCTAACTATGTATAACCCCATTCTGAGCGAATGCTGTAGCCTATATTGCTGCAAAATTTTGTGGTTCTAAGGTGAACTTAACTCTTCGTGTAAATTACTAAAAATTATAGTGATGTACAATTATTAACTTTATTTCAACAGGTATCGGTATGAAGGGTATTTCGGAGCCTAGGCACCATATAGTGGCAGCCCCCTGATTTCTTTCAGATCTTTTGGTTAGGCAGTTTCTGAGAATGGGTTCGTTAAAAAATAGTCACTTTCAACCACCCGCACTCCCCACCTTTCTAACAAAGAAACTAAGAATGGCTTCCAACCGAGGCCTTTAATTTGATACCCCATATTACTATATTTGATGAAAAAAAAATTACACCCCGCTTTTGCATGTATGGGGACCCCCCTTAAATTCGACGTAAAAGGATGTAACTCGCTATATGCGTGAGTGTTCATACTTCCCACCTTTCTACCAAATTTGGTGCCAACCGCTACAACCGTCTCCGAGAAAAATGCGTGTGATGGGCAGACAGACAGACAGACAGACGGACAGACAGACAGTAAACCGATTTTAATAAGGTTTTGTGTAAAAAAGAAAGGAAGAACAATGGGAGCTGTACATTGATTAAATCTACATGTTAATACTGATGCTCTTGGATATAAACTGAACTAGTAAAGCAAAATGACCTGATAGGTACCCTACTAAACAAAATGTCTTAAGCCGTGTCAAAGATAGACGATATAAACTTTCTGCCATGATCCTTTGAAGCTTTGATGAAACTAGATGAGCCAGCGAGAATTATTGGCATGATATAGTCTGTAATATGGAGAGGACAATACAATGGATGATTACAACTTTGAACAAGTGAACATTATTTAGGGTTACTGATAACCAACAATAACCATAAAATGGCGGAAACGGATTGGTGGATCATATTTGCGAATAAAGTCTTTTTTCCCGGGTTGCAGTAAACGTTTTCGAACGGCAAGTCTACAGTCGAATATTAGGCACAGCGAGAAAAGATTAAAATTGGCAACAACGTAGAGTAGTATATCAGGTATGACTAGCCAGAAGTCTCCATCTTCATACCAGTCTTGAGAATAGAATAGTCGACCACGTCGAGTGTAAGGACGAACCAAGGATTCTCTAATCATTTCTAAAAACAAGAATAGTACGGTGACGAAATAGAAGGCTGCGAAGTAGATAAGAAGACTCGATAAATTGACCAGTCAAGAGCTACTAGGTTTCTTCGAATCGGAGAAGGTATTTGCGCCTTTTGATAGTCAAAGAACGGAATCGTGTCTAAAAACCTGATGGATTTGCATCCTGGAGTAGACTGCCCGCATCCCGGATCAGCTGTTTTATGAACGTGAGTCATTTGTAGACTACTTCCGTGGTTTAAAAGTAGAAATCGTTATTTGGAAGACAAGGAACATCTCGCACAGTCGAAAAAGTTCAAAGATGAAAAATTGGTGACATTGCTCTATGAATACCTGTATCAAATATTATGATGATATGAAAACAACTGAAACCAAGAGATGCCGAATGTCGTTAACTCGTCTGTGAGAAACTGCTCGAATTAGTGACACAAAGTAGGTGCGGTATGATAATCCTAAGCGTACATAATCGGTCTATTCACAATTTGGTTTTTATAATAGTCATATTGTTCCTAACGACAAATATCCAAAACTGAAATAGGTGTTAACTAACCTGAATGGTAAAATTAATTTGACCTTAATTTTTGAAGAGTCTTCAGGATTTATATTCCTAGATCACTTTCGACATGAGCCCTATGGGAATTTTTGCAATTATGTATAGATTATGGATTTAGACTAATGGAACCGCATCGTGAACGTCCGGCTGTCAAACAATACGGGATAACAACAGCCAACCATCTGTTACATATAGTAAACGAGCTCCTTTTTCGATAGGATTCGTAAATATGCTCCAGAAGTCGGCTCATTTACGTCCATGGCACTGACAATCGAAAATGCTGCACTGGTGTATAACATTTCTTAGTATTTTGATGAGGAGTTTCCCAACACCCACACATACCAAGCCATTCCATTCCAACTAGGAAGAGAAATCACTGCAGGAAACCTACATGACCAAAAAAAAGGTTGCTTGTCAAGCTGTCCGGGAAAGCGATGGCCCACGACACTTTTGAAAAATTTTGGTTAGATTAGGTACTCGTACAAAGAGGGCTTTCCATAAAACAAAAGACTTAATTCCGCATGGGATGGTGTCTCATTTCTGCTCGAGTTGCCATCGAACCGAACACTTGCCCAGAGGTTGACAAATTGTTAAGAAAGAAAGAAGACGCTTATAAAGAAGAATAAACAAACCTCAAGTTATTTGGTTGACGAAGTGAGGGAGACTCTTGAAAGGACTTTGCTCAGAGACGAATATAAGTTGTGATGGGTTTTAAGATGGATGTGATAGGGTCGCTCGAAAACCACTCGAGGGATCACGTGTAGTCATTTTATCACTATTCAGGAATTATCACTTCAGCTAGACAGTATATGAGAAAACAATGCAAGTATTCAAACAGCTTCAAGCTATCGGTAAATACAAAATCGGGAACATTTGCTATACGGTGGGGAGCATGCGTTGCCCGGAGGATCTTCCCACCATTAAGGGAATGGCAGAGGCTTGTGTTGGTCCGTTTGGTTATAAGAATACATCAAATGTAGCCAACTGTAATCAATTGGAAAGCCACTAGCGTCGGTTGATACTTTTCGTTAACTTGTTATTTTTGTCGACAAATGCCTGGGGAAAAGCGGCTTTGTTATGGCACTGATGATAAACTCAAGAAGTATATGGTGTTCACAGATATTCTTTGGGAATATCAAGGTTAGGTTGATAGCAGAAGTTGAATGAAAGTCGTGTTTATGTATTTGATATGTTTATTTAAATACAATATCGATCATGCTTCTCATTGTGGTGTTCACAAAGTGAGAGCTGTGAGTAGATTGTCTTCTCTACCGAGTGACTCAAGCAACTTTTACGGTGTAGAAGAAAAGAAAGGTAATTAAAAGTTATAATTTCAAATGTACCAACTCGTTCCCCAGGTTGGGGGTTGGGCAGGGCTGACAACCCTACACGGAAAACCGATGTTACGAAGCGACAGAACGAGTCTCGGACATGATGGACTTTACAACGACGAACCCGGCAACGACAACGGAATAACGATTTGCGCATTTTCTTATGGAATGTGCGTTCCCTGTACAGAGATGGAGCTGCCAAGCAGCTAGCCGATACCCTGTCCCAATATAAGGCTGATGTAACAGCGTTCAAGAGATGTGATGAACCGGTTTCCTGGAGAAGAGCCGCAAGACCATATATTATAGCAGCCATCCAGTAAACCATGTGCTTTGAGTAGGTTTCTTGGTCAGCCAAAAAATGAAACCTGCTGTTATCGGCTTTGAAAATATAAGCGAAAGGCTATGCACTCCGCGGCAAGTTTAGAAATATAAGCCGCATTAACGTTCACGCCCCTACACAGGAGACTACAGAGTCGGAGAAGGATACCTTCTACAAGGCAGTTGAGTGGACCCTCGAAGCCTGCCCCAAGTATGATATCAAAATCATACTTGGAGATTTTAACAGTCAAGTAGGGACGGAGCCCGTATTCAGGCGATACGTCGGCTTTCATAGCTTACATAACAATTCCAATAATAACGGACTGCGCATTATTCAGTTAGCAGTATCGCACGAAATGGTTGTTGGCAGCCAACAGAGCCAATTTCAGCTTACAAAAACTGTTCCGCTCGAAACTCTTACTGTATAAGACAGTGATCTTGCCAGTCCTTATGTATTCCTCGGACTTGGATTCTTAGCAAGAAGAATTGCGAACTCTTGGCCGCATTCGAGAGAAGACTACTCCGAAGAATTTTTGGCCCCCTACATGAGGATGGACGATTCCGTAGCCTACATAACGATGAAATCTAACAGCGATACCATGACCGTCCAGTTATGGATAAAAACCGGCTCAATAGGTTACGGTGGGCGGGTCACTTAATCTGTATGGATGAGGATGATCCAGCCCGAAAAGTCTATAAGGGCAATATCTATGGTAGAAAAAGAAGACAAGGCAGGGTCTGTCTGAGATGGAGCGATGGGGAAAGTCAGGACGCCAGACAAATTTTAGGGATATCGAATTGGTGGACCTCGGCGCAAAACCGGGATGTCTGGAGTTTCTTATTAAGGCAGGCCTAAACCGGAGACCGGTTGTTGTACCGTTGATGATGATGATGATGAATTTCAAGCCTGCAATTGTGGAACTTGACGTTCACCGATATATCCTCCACAAAACTACGATAGTGGGTGACGTCAAAAATAGGCTATAATTACAAAGCATCTTGAAAATGTTGGATTATGTATAAAGAAAAATTTGTAGAGTAGAGAATGTAAGAAAAATTAAAGTTTTATTAATCGTCCGCCTTTACGTTGTGCGAAGTAGTTTGTGCAGTATACTTGACATATTGTACGACCCAGGCGAGGTTGATGCCGAACGCGGGAGATATGAGGTATATTTTTAGGTAGATCTGTGTAGGGGCAAGCAGGGCGAAGCTGATTCTCATCAGAATCGGAATTTTCTCATGGGGAAGGAAATAACAGAAAAGAGTCCTTACAATGTTCACCCCGGACCCGGATTTTCTCCCTACCACGCTGTTAATGATGATGATATAATACCACATGAATGCGAACGATATACTATTGTATATTACCACGGCTCTAATGAGAAAATTGAATTTGAACTGTTAATTTTATTAGAGAGCTTAATTATCACATATCTTCGATTATGTGCATACTAGAGCTTAGATTTGATTACTTTATTGCAGATAAAGGGATGGGAATCTTAATATATCTAGAAGTAGACCAAGGACATCGCATAGAAGCTCGCATTTGCGCTCAAAGTGGTTTTTTGCTCGTGAAACAAGTTAGTTAGAGTTGAGGGGATGCATTAAGTCTTGGTGTTGAGCAATTTTCCCGATGCTCGAGCCCCAGGCAATATTTAGTTTGCAGCTGACTGGAATTACCTCCAATTTATGTCTCGGGGCACATTATGTGTATGATGCGCCAATCACCTCGGGGACTATAACTAAATAATCAGAACTAATCCATGTCAATATCAACTATGGTTGCAAATATATTGCTGCCAGGTGAAGTATACCAGTTCTTAGCTAGCAATCTATACTATAGGCATATCTTCATATTCGCTTGTTGTTCTTGACTTCTAATTCAGAGAATTGAAAGTGGCGATAAACAAGAATATTTCCAGGAAACGTGCCGTTGAAATTCAGCTAAACATCTCGTTGATAAACCAACTAAATCTACCTACGGGAAATTCCGAAGGTGACAAAAACAATAAACACATGTGGAAGTTTAATTTACATCCCAGTGGCATTGAAATGAAAGCGCCAAGTATTCAAACCTAATGGCATTGAAATGCGCTAGGAAAGTCAACTTGAATTACCAACAGAGCAGATTGCTTGCATCGTTGTCAGACGCCAATTAAGCTCTGGAGTCATCTGAATAAATGATACTATTTGCTCTGCATTTTAGCGGGGGGAAATCCAAATCATATTCTCACAATTTAACCAAACAGCCAGGCGCAGTTATTTGTGTAGAAAGTGTAGTCACGATTTCATAAAAAAATATTATTGTCACATATTTTTCCAAGCTGGACTTAAAATTCCAGGAAAGTCACGTTTAAGTGCATTTTAAATATTCCATTTTATTTATACGACTCTTATTTAGTGCTGTTCCGTTGCTATAAAAACAAGTTGAGTAATTTAATGCCTCCATCACTATTGAATCACGAATGTTGACTTCTTTGTTTGTTGTTACTGGTTTTATCTAATATCACGTTCGCTGGATCTCCTGCTTAGAAGATGTTATCACCAATGTACACATGTAGGTTAAATCTCATTTTAAGTTTGGCTTTATTTTGGGAAAATTTACTATTCATCCCAGCTAGAGAGGTGTCGTCATTAAGTAGACAATAAGATTGCCGATGCATCAACAGCAGCAGAACTCTTGCCGGTGGAATCGCTTGCGGCTTTGCGACCTTGATTTGGCTGCTTTCCGAGCAAAAGTGAATATTTACGAAGAACGAAATGAATTAATAGAATAAGTTTCCATGATAGTTTCTCAAGTTGGAGTATAATACTTTCAAAGCATTTTCCCATTGAAAGTTTTTGGAAAGTTGTCTATTGCTGACTACGAGGCGAGGCATGCAAGCTTCTTAGCCCCCCAGTGAAAATTTCACTAATGCCGAAACTAAAACAATTTGAGTTTTGCAACCAAATTGTAATTGCAATGGAAATTTCTTGGAGCTCTAATACTCAGCCAGTCTTTACTTTGGAAATTGTTGGTAAAGTAGATTTCTCAATTCGAGTATTCCAAAGCGTTCAGTTAAAATATATTTTCTTTTGATGAGCGATCCGAAAAGATACGAAACTTCCTTGTTGAATTCGATTAAAAGTGAGTGGACTTGCTTCAATGCTCTTTAGAAGCTTTTAAAGTAGTTTTGAGGTAATTTGATTATCTTCTCGTTGCATTCCTTGAATGACATCACTTTTCGAATTAAATTTCAAATTATTGAAGGTAGGAATAGGTAAACAACTTGCACTTCACTTACTTTTCCAATTAGTTTTGCATTTTAGCTTCCATTACATTTAATTTCATGGAGGCAATCGAAGTAGGAGTACATGGGTAGATGACTAAGCTTACCTGAAATAAAAAGAAAACATTCAGTTAGGGACGGTAAGGTTCGTTAATGATGTTTTTAAAAATACATGTGTATATATTGCATGTATACTACACTCGCTAATCAATAAAAAAAAATATCGTAATTGTTAATCCAAGCAAAAGCGGTCTGCGCATATATGACAAATACTATTCTGATTAAAGCACTTTAGCGTCTCAATCTCGTCACCTCGGGTACAAATCCCGTCTTGTATTCCTTTTGTGCTTGTCGCACCCACCGTCGAGGATATTTGTGTTGGGCTTTGTGCTTGTTCCACTTCTATGGGTTTATTTTTGGGCAGCGCTAAAAGTGAAGATAGTGAAACTGAAATAGTGATAGATGGCTGTAAAATCCTTCCATCTGTATGCAACTCTATTAATTAGAATGAGATATTCACAGCCCTGATAAGAAGGGATGGGGGCGAGGGATTCTTCCCGAGGTCGAAGTTTTTTCGTGGGACCGGAATAGTGACATATCCAACGAAATTATTGTAACTAAAGGGACAATAGAGGGCTAGGGTTTCCTCTCTTCGGTTCGGGATACTGACATTTGCAGTGTACAAAGATCAAATTTAACTTCTTCGTCTTCGGCAAGCCTTATCAGAGGAATAAGCTTCGTGAAAACTTCCGACCCGCCCGTCTGCCTCGCCGAACTTGAATAATTCCGACAACTATACACTCTTTTACCAAAATGTAAGGGGTCTAAGGACCAAACTGTCGGATTTCAAACTGTCTGCCTTAGCATTCCAACATCATGCCATCTGCATTTCTGAAATCTGGCTGGATGACAGGATGGATTCTGAGCTCCTCGAAGGTTGCTCTGTCTTTCGTTGTGACAGAGACTGCGCAAGACAACTGGCGGAGGAGCCCTAATAGCTGTTAAGTCCCCTCTCCGTGCCGAAATCATCTTTTTCTCCCCCTCCCCATTCTACATTCTGTCACCATACGTGTTTTTCCGCCAAACGAATGTCCCTTCATCATATCGTGTCTATATTTTCCCTGGCTAAGCCCGCCTTCTTTGTACTAGGATTTCTTCGACAAATTATCAGAGGTCCTAAGCGTTTTGTTTCTCTCACTTCCTTTCATCCTCTATAACGACTTTAATCTTACTATACTCTCCTGGCTTATTACTCCTGGCCTTCCCTTCCTCTATCCACTTTCATTTTCACTCTTGATCTTGTCTTCTCTAATCTTTCTATGAGTTGTCTTTCTCAATCCCTTCATGCTCCGTCTTACGTTGCCCCTGACGCCCATCATCGTGCTCTCGAGTTCGATGTTCAAATATCCCGACTCCACTCTCCGGTCGCTCGCAAGCTTACCAAGTTCAACTTTTGTGAGGCGAACTTCGAAGGTCTGAACTCAGCCCTGGCTTCAATCAATTGGGTCCACCTCCTCTCTCCACTTACGTGTGACCAAGCTCTCAACACTTTCTATACCATTTTATCTGATCTTCTTCCTTGTTACGTTCTCTCCTCTTCTAAGTGCTTACGCTCTTACCCCGCCTGGTTCACCACTGTAGTTCACAAAAAACTACGTCAAAAAGGGTCTACGAGGAAGAAGTTCCTGTCTTCTAGAAGCGATGCTGACTTAGTTTTTATTCAAATCTCTACGTTCATCGGTCAAATCCTTAATACGTGAGTCAAGAAACGAATATTTGACCAGTGTGGAAGGTGCCTGGTTATCCCCACTGTCCATTAAAATCTCTGGCTTCTCAGCTAACTTCCCCCAACTATCTTGTGATTTACTCTGCCGCTACTTTTCGTCTGTCTATGTTCCCCCTCCTTCCTCCGAATCCCAACCGATAGTGGATGTAGCCTGCCCCGCATCGGCTACCATTCCCCTTCCCTTCCCTATCCTTGTCGAGTACCTCATTGGCAAATGTGATACCAATGTCGGACCTGGCTACGATGATCTTCCAAACCTCTTTCTGCTCAAACTGGTGAGTTCATTTCTTTTCCACTATTTCTCATTTTCAACAAAAGCCTCGAAGAGAATCATTTTCGTAGCTTGTGGAAAGAGGCTCTCATCATCTCCACACAAAAGTGGCGATCGTACGTTTTCTCGAGAATTACCGTCCCATTTCCCTTTTCTCCTCCTGCTCCAAAATCCTGGAAAGATATGTCAACGACTGTTTGTTCGCCCACTTTAGCCAGTATATAGTGAAAGAGCAACATGGCTTCGTTAAACGTAGGTTCCCTACCTCCAACCAGCTTGACTTTAGCAACTTTTTCGCCAAATGTCTAAATTCACGGCAAGAAGTGCATACCATTTACACTGACTTCGCTAAACCCTTCGACACTGTAAATCACAAGATACTTCTATCCCATACCACTTGTTTTATGGCTTGCCTCTTACCTTTCCAAACGATCCTGTCGCGTCTCTTTTGACGGCTGTACTTCCCGCTCCTTCTTCCCTTTCTCTGGCGTCCCAGAGGGATCTATTCTGGGTCCCTTGTTATTTTTATTTTTTATAAACGACCTTCCTCGACTCCTTACTTGTCCTTGTTTGCTCTATACAGACGACCTTGGGCTGTTTTCCGCTATATCGTCGCCTGTGGACTGTGTTTTCCTTCAATCTAACCTGGACACTCTTGTTCGTTGGTGCTCGACTAATGGTTTAGCGCTAAACGTCAGAAAGTGTCACTCTATGTGCTGCTCCCTAAAATCGTCACCCACTTCTTTCTCCTACTCTCTTAACGGGCATTCCTTATTTTACTTAAATTCCACTCAAGACCTCGGAGTCACTTTCGACAATAAGCTCCGCTTTGACACCCATTGCTTCGATGTCACCAATTGAGGTGCAAAATTGTCAGGCTTTGTACTTCGCTTCTCCTCTGATTTTGACTCCATCCAACCCTCCTTAGCTCTCTCTCCAATTTCCTCGTGAGGAATCATCATCATTAACGGCGCAACAACCGGTATCCGGTCTAGGCCTCTCGGAATACTCTCGAGTATTGCTCCGCGATCTGACCTCCCTTCCGTAACTGTGATTATCTTGCCGTTGAAAATGTGCAACGTAAATTCACCCGTTCCCTCTTTTTTAAGATAAGCTTCCCTCGTGTGGACTACCCCTCTCGCCTCCACTTTCTGAACCTTCCCTTCCTACAACAGTGTAGATCCTATCTGAATCTATATGAATTTTTTAAATTTTCGTCGGGTCTGACGGACGGTTTCGCCGCTGACGACATCACCTGCCGTCCTGCGTCTTATAACACACGTAGCGCAGACATTTTCAACGTGCCATTCGCAGAGCTCGAAGTCTACTTTTATTCCCCCATTACTAGGCTTTGCCGATATTACAACGCAGAACAGCTTGGTCCTTTGAACTTCTCTACTTTAAGTAGTTTTAAACGTAGGATTAGTTTTTTGCTTTCTCCTCCTCCTGAGGACAATCATTAATTGGAGTTTTCTCTGTTTGTTGTCCGTTAAATTTTATTTAATATTTAAATATTGTCACTTTGTTAATAATGGTACAATTTTCGGAAAACTTTCCAGTAGGGGATACCGGGGTAAATCGTGACATTTTTGGTTTGCAAATTTTTCCTGAGTAGACTGTTATAATTAATAAAACAATTACTATTTCTTTTCAATGGTTCAACCATCTACTTTGCACGAACAATTTTTGTGTGTCTTTTCTGTGATATTTATCCAAGATAGAACATAAAATATCAGACCGTGTCTCATGTCACGGCAGAGGTCGGGGCAATTCGTGACACTGTATTTAATTAATTGTTATACCAAAATGGTAGATTTGTTGGTGTGGAGTGGTTTCAATGACTTTATGAATTTTATTTGAATTTTGCAATAGTAATGTACTGGAAAAACATATTTATTGACCAAATTTTACACACATAAATCAAAAGGGAAAGAAAGAAAATGATTGACAAGTAGGTACTTCAGTCATCATGAGAACTGTGAAAAAGGTTTTTTTTAAACGAGATATCTTTTAGTCATTATTAGATATGTCTCAGTCAACTTTCCTTGGGCCCACGTTGTTTGCGAACTAGTTGATTACAGAAAGGCTCCTTTTCCTCATATTCTTCTTGGTTTTCTTGGACTTTTTTGTTTCCTCTTCCACGAGTGCATTGATTTCGGTGGAATCAGTTAGAATTGCAGTCTTTCTGCGTTTTCAGCCTTTTTAAGGTTTTGTGTGAAACAAAACCTTATTAGAATCGAGACGGTGTCTGTCTGTCCGTCTGTCCGTCTGTCTGTCTGTCTGTCTGTCTGTCGGTCTGTCTGTCTGTCTGTCACACCCGATTTATTCGGAAACGGCTGGACCGATTGTCACGAAACTTGGTGAGAGTATGTAATCTGGTGATCCCTTTACATGCAATAAGTGGCGCCATCTTATGTTAAGTTTAAGGGGGGGCTCCCCGTACATGTGAATGGAGGGTGCAAATTTTTTTTTACAAAATGTAGCCATGTAGGGTATCAAATGAAAGGTCTCAATTAGTACTTTTCGAATCTGGTTCAATATTTGATATTAGATGAAACATAGGGGAGTGAGGGTTCAAAATATGACCCACAAAAAGTGTAACAGGTCTCGTTCTCAGAACTTATCCAACCGAAAAATCTGAAAAAAATCACAGTAGTGCATCTCTACGAAATCTAGGCCTCAAAATATATCCGGTTCAGATATCTGCACAAATAAAGTTAATAATAGTATATTTCCACATTTTAGAAATTTACCCGGCATCCCCTCTTATGTTCATCCCAGAAGTACAAAATTTGGCATGCGTGTAATGAAGAATATAATGCACAGTTTGGTCAAGTTTGAAGAAAATCCAACTATTATTAACAAAGTTATAGGGGGTGAAACTTTACAATTTTTTGTGAATTTCGTTCACTCTACAACCCGCATGACGTCGTCATCACATATCAATTCGTCAATATCACAACGAAATGAGTTCTTACGAATTGGGTCGCAGACAATTATTTTGTTTTAGTTTTTTAGTTATTTGTCAACCAGACATGTGTGTATGTAGGTATATAATATATGCGTGCTAATGAACTTTGCGGGTAGTACCTAATTCAGATAGATATAAGACGTAAATCGGAAATATGTGTACAGCAGGTAATAGGCAGTTTGTTTGTTTAGGGTGAGCGTGATATCTATGGCTCTAATATGTACGTATGTCACGTAGTTTGGAAAAATATGAAGGATTATGTTGGATTTGTAGCTATATACGGACAGAAAAATGTGCGTCTCTTACATAAGATGAACACAAAACCTTTATACCCGAAGCGCGAGCTTCCGGTATTCCGACTTGTTCTCATTGTTTCCCATTTTAATTTCACGTTCGTTATCGTAAATTATTGCGACTCCTCCAAATTCTGTTTTCCTTCTCTTTCTTTAGTTTTTGTCCCGTTCACAAGCGGGGTCGGCTCGCTATTTTGTTCTATCGAAGGTCGATTCTGGGTCCAGTTGCGAAGTTTTCAAATCACCATGCAGTGTATCAAGCCACCGTTGTTCCGACCGGCCTTTAGGTCGCTAATCATCAACTTCGTGTCCGGGCAGCTCAGTGGTTAGAAAATTAGGCTGTCGTAAGGAAGGTTGCGGTTCAAATCCCACTACTGGAAGTGGGATTTGTAACGTGGAGAACCAGTTGACATAGTTGGTAGTGAGTACCTGAGTCAAATTGGAGTAATAATTACGGAAGGGCAATGCTGACCACATTGTCTCCGACAGGGTATTGTAATCCTGTAGTGTTCCGTTACGGTGTTGAATGAAATGCTCTAACACACTTTGAGGGCATGATCCATTTGGATTGTCGCGCCAACGACTAATATTATTATTATCATCGACTTCGATGCTCAAACCAATCTTGACAAGTGAATTCTCCTTAGCGCGTATTATGCGATTATACCATCAAAGATGCCTCTCTTGCAATTTTTCCATGATCTGTGCAAACCCATATCATCATGGTGATCAAGGTGCGTTACTTTATGCAGGTTGCGCTTGTTGTTTTAGCTATTTTTATAATAAATAATTTTTCATCCGACCAAAGTAACTTAAATAATTAAATGTTAATGAAAGCGATAAATGTAGCAGAAAAGACAATAAAGACAATATATTGAACCAACAGACAAATGTCACATTCAAATAATAATTTTTCGTTTTTTCTTTTCAATTCAACTGCACAATTTTTAAAATTTTTTATCAGGTACTGTGAGTCGCACTGACTCCATTTCTGCACTGACACTGAAAAACAACGCTGTCAAAAATTTTTTTTCGATGTCATGGCCACGTGATTTCCACTTGCGTGCATTCGACAAGCAAGATGCTTGCTCTGTCGCACGGTAATGCCTGAAGCAATTTCAGTATGCAATCCTTCATCGGCTAATAGTACTGATCCGAGATATTTAAATTGCTCAGTTCTGGACCGGTCAGCGCCACTGACAGTGATAACACTTGTTTCATGGGGATCAGTCGAAAAAAAATCTGTTTTATTCAGATTCAATTTGAGGCCGAGTTGCATGAAGGGATCATTCTATTTTTGAGGAAGTTGTTCGAGATCATTTTTGCTATCAGATGATAGGGAAACATCAAGCAATATATAGGGCGTTGGACGTTGGATGTCCCGTGTGACTGTGTCCATAACAAGAACAATAAGGAGTGCTGAGAGGGCGTGATGACCACCGACAGAAACACGAAGCGGTTCCGACACACCCGCCACATTTCTAACTTTACTTTCAGGATCCTGGCAGAACAATTTAACCCAGGGTATGAGTTCTTCTGACACTAAATGTTGTCGTAGAGCATACCAGATAAGTTCGTGTGGTACATAGTCAAATGTTCTCTCTAGATCCAGAAATGCAATGCAAGATGGCAATGCTTCTCACGATGCGCCATTCTTGTTTCCGTCGTTCACTGATCTGGATTCTTTTCCCGTCACTTTTGTGCGTTTTGATCAATGACTTCATTCAAGTAGGACTTTCGTTAGCTTTTGAAGAAAATTCATTTGGTGACTTGTATGGCTTTGCAAACAGCGTTTTCGAATCATTTTGATTATATATCAAATTTTCTGACATATTGCATACATTTTCATCAAAATCGAGATTATTGATTGTAACTTTTGGCACCATATCTATTTGGCCCGAGAGACGTGGGGAGGAATTCCTTGGGGCCCCGCTACTCGCATCTGTGGTTGACGGATATCATTCAAGTGTACGATTTGTCGAAGTTTTTCCGGTTCCTTCGTCCGTTTTATTTAGATTTAGAAGATATTGTACTTAGCGTAGCCAAGCCGGTTTTTATCAAACTAATTAATTAATTTATTTCATCAAGTTTATTTAAAAAACGTTGGTAGATTTCACTAGACGCTGAAGTAACGCGGATTTCGTTTATATTCGCCTACAAGCACTTGTTAATATTCACTTCTGTGGAAATTGAAACAAATCTGGGCGGTCGATATTCGCAAACTTCTGAATGTGAAGTCTAGCAGAATCGAGCAGAATACAGGGCCGACTCGTGAGTGGTCGGAATTCCAAAATATGGTACCTTGTCTTCTGAGGCCGTCTTAGGAATATCTTTTGACTTTTCGCATGGATGAGGTTTACTACTCTTTATATATGTCTCATATTCTTTCCTTTGTTGAGTATGGGACATCCAAAGAGTCTATTATTTTCCACTTTTTTCTATTTAATTTTCAATGATACGGTGGGTCAATTTCATTAACATATGATCGGATTCAAGCTGTAAAAGTGATAAGTATGCAGTAACTGCACGGGACAAAGATAAACATCCATGATGAAATGGGACTTGATTTCGGGGCAACGAGGTCGAGAGGCTAGTGCTCAACCGACTCGGTCTTTTGGCTATGGTATATACGAGTATATTTTGATGGATCCTCGCTTCCTCAGATTCAGGTCTTTCCTACAATATCCATCATGGACACCCTCCTTCTACCTAATTGAATGCAAAGACCATGACATGAAAGGATTCATTCCAAAACGTTGGAATTTGAATAGAATATCTGAAGGATTCCAGGAATTCCTATTCTAATTTCCATTTAATGCTATGCTTCCTCATCATCTATGCATTCTTGATTCACCGGCAGCTTATGCATACGTTTACCATTCTCAAATAGCATTTACTATACAGAAGATCCATAAAAGTTGACTGCATCCAGACCGCTATAAGAGTAAGAAGTAAAAACAATAAATCCACCGGAAATGAATTCAATTTGTCATTGTAAATCTGCACTTCTACATAAATTACATTCGTCGCGATATAATCGTATCTTGCTGAGTACGCAGAAATTTCTTTGCAATGTTTGTCTAGTCTTGAGTTAAATTGCGGAAATTCTCATAATTACAACGCATGCATGTCGACTGACTGCCTTGGTGACCTACAAAATTTTACTTTCTGCATTGTGTGTATTGTGGAACATTGAGCTCACAATTATGGAGTTAATTAGGTCAAATAATGAATATACCAACACGGAATGGCGTCACAAATTCAGCTTCTTCAGATTACAGCGAGAATGCAGTTCAATTAAGTAAGTGGGAAAATTTCTCTAAGGGATTGTGAGGCTGGTGTGAATTCGGTTGTGTTTTTACACTGCGCTCGCTGGAAGTTGGGTTGAATAGTGATTCTATTCAAATTAGTGAAGTATCACGAAGTTCAAGCAGATGCGCTAGCGTGTGGGAGAGTAGACCCCATTGAAGAGTCTAAGGGGGCAAACCATTGTCTAAACTGCATAGTATTATATTAGAATAGCATCATCACTTGCTGGTACATTCAAGAAAGTGCTAGGTGATGCTCTGCGAATATTCCGCGGATATTTTCTGTTGCAGCCATTGTTAACGTTTTCAGGGATATCAGGTTATATTTCAATTCAATGATTCTCGTCGCACTTGCATCGTTCTTCCCTGTCAGTTCGAAACTCTCTGCGTTTGTTTTGGAAACATGAACAGAAGAGTGAAATTCAATTATTCGTTTTCTAATACAATTTCCCCCATTTTTCCCCCGCCAAACGCTTGGAGCGTGAGAGAATTCAGAAACAGTGTGAAATGTGGAAGAAATTCAAATATGACAATCGTTAACATTCTTGCAGGTGATGATAAATTGTTTCAGAAATGGAATGTAGCTGGGTCTTAGCAAAAGGCGGGCAAACAGGCCGGGCTGACAAGTTTGCAATGTTTCTTCTTATCCTGGAAATGATATATGAATATCAGGGATGAAGGACTCCGAAAATTTTATTTGAATATGAAGATAAATAGCCTCACCATTAGTGGGAGTATCTAGTCTACTATAAATCAATTGTCTTTTCAAAAACCGGTGACAAGATAAACATTTGAAATTTGTTTATGGTATTTTGGACAAACCCATTCCTTGTAAAAAGTCCTGCGCGAAATACGAGTACTAACAGTGAATCATACATAATACATACAGGAAATGTGGAATATTGATTCGGAGGATTAGGATGTACGTGGAACATCAGCACATCAATGGTAACGAAAATATGAGACACAAGTTCATCCGGAGAATGTTATGCATGTTTACGGAGTCAATTTTGCTCGCTTTGCGATTCCGTGAATACTGAAGGTTTGCAATTTTCAATTTTAGCCTGGATGACAGTTTGCACTCCGTGGACTATTTTGAATGTAGAAAAATGTGATTGCTCATATCGAAGCCATTTGTTATTATTGACTTTTGTAACTTATGTATGCAAACATGAATTAGGTGTTCTGCTTCCGTTTTGACTTTTGCAAAAAATATTTATCTCCGCCTTCATTAGTGAAATAATCTATTAAGTGTCAGAAAGTAAGGAAATCTATTTTTTGCTTGAAACGATGGTATTTCAAAAATTCTAACCTATCTTTATATTTAACTTTTATCCAGTTATTGTGTGGTACTACGAAGTTATATATTCATTATTATAGGTATAGAATCTTCGGCAACAGGTTTTAGCGTTTCGAAACAAATATTGCGTGACCGAGAGATATCATGACTGACAAACAGGAAGGCAGTCTAGTTTGCCATAGTGTTTTATTTTATTATAGATAAAAGTAGTTTGCCAATGTGGCACAATTCAGTGGCTTAACTGCAAATGGGTTCGGAAAAATAAAGAGACATATTTTGTGGTCTAATTACCGAATTCTTTCTTTTCAATTTTATGGACTTTTAATATGCAGGATAGTTGCCTTCAGTCTTTGCGGTTTAATAATTGTATCGTTTATTTGCTTCTGGTATTGTGTTCGTGAAAGTCGAAAGTTTTTCCCTAAATTAATGTTGGGTTGGAGGTAGAGCTATACATCATCTTCGCAAAATTGGCCAAAAATGATCGTTCAGGTTAACGCGGTTCGATCGAAGGATCTAATAACATGCACTTGAACTCAGTTCAGCCAGATGGACATATGGGTTAAAAGCATAATATTCCATTCCTCACACGCACACCTGATGCTTGGCACATATAGATTATTATACGGGTCGTAGTAAATTTTCAAAATATAATAATATAGTATTATTGGGGCACAATAGTTCTTCAAGGACGCGGTGTGACTTTCCCTTAACAGAATAATATAGTATTATTAACTTTATTTGAGCAGATATCGGAATAGAGAGTACTTTGAGGTCTAGATATGTGCATGGACCATCATACTTTTTGGCTGAGTAATTTTTGAGAACGGGTCCTTAAAGTAATTGACCCTTATGGACCCCCTAATTGCTCCCACGAATGAAACAGCATAAGCCGCTTGCCTGTGAGTTGCTATCAGCTCATTTATGTCAGTGGAAGAACCCAAAAAAATTGTCGTTTCACACTTTTCAGAAGCTGGGATGGCAATACCTTTCCACATATAACAGAAAAGGCCAGTATTTTCGAAAACTATTAAAACTTGGTAGGGAGAGTTGTGTCGTGACCAGATATCGAAAACCAGTCGACTCAGCTGTGAATGAGTCCCTAAGTGAAATCAAGGGTATACTCAAGGGCAAGCGCGATGACCACATTGCCTTTTACAGGGTACCGTAGTGTACGAAAATCACCTACGACGCTAGAAGTCCCAAGGCGAACACAAGAATGACATGCTTTTTTAGCAAAGGAAGGAAAACTTTCAAAGAAACACTTACTTCATAGTGAAATGGCGTTTAATTAAACCTTTAGAAGAAAAAGTTAAGTGCACGTACAGCTTCATTATCATCAACAGCGCAACAACCAGTTTCCGGTCTAGGCCTGCCTTAATAAGGAACTCCAGACATCCCGGTTTTGCGCCGGGGTCCACCAATTCGATATCCCTAAAAGCTGTCTGGCGTCCTGACAGACGCCATCGCTCCATCTTAGGCAGGGCCTGCCTTGTTTTATTTTCTACCATAAATATTGCCCTTATAGACTTTCCAGGCTGGATCATCCTCACCCATACGGATTAAGTGACCCGCCCACCGTAACCTATTGAGCCGGATTTTATCCACAACCGGACGGTCATGGTATCGCTCATAGATTTCGTCGTTATGTAGTCTACAGAATCGTCCATCCTCATGTAGGGGCCAAAAATTCTTCGGAGGATTCTTCTCTCGAACGCGGCCAAGAGTTCGCAACTCTTGCTAAGAACCCACGTGTCCGAGGAATACATGAGGACTGGCAAGATCATTGCCTTGTACTGTAAGAGCTTTGACCCTATGTTTTCGAGCGGAACAATTTTTGTAAGCTGAAATAGAAATGTTTTGGATTCCAACAACCGTGCGCGGATTTCATCATCGTAGCTGTTACCGGTTGTGATTTTCGACCCTAGATAGAAGAAATTTTCAACGGTCTCAAAGTTGTATTCTCCTATCTTTATTCTTCTTGTTTGACCTGTGCGGATTGATGTTGCTGGTTGGTTGGTTTTCGGTGCTGACGTTGTCACCATATATTTTGTCTTGCCTTGATGTGCAGCCCAAGATCTCGCGCCAATTGGCGCCTGCCCGATCAGGATGAAGGCAGTTTGTATGTCTCGGGTCGTTCTTCCCATTATGTCGATATCGTCAGCATAGGCCAGTAGTTGGGTGGACTTAAAGAGGATCGTACCTCTTGCATTAACCTCAGCATCGCGGATCACTTTCTGGAGGGCCAGGGTAAAGAGGACGCATGATAGGGCATCCCTTATCGTAGACTGTTGTTGATGTCGAATGGTCTTGGGAGTGATCCTGTTGCTTTTATCTGGCCTCGCGCATTATTCAGGGTCAGCCTAGTCAGTCTTATTAATTTCGTCGGGATACCGAATTCTCTCATGGCCGTGTATAGTTTTACCCTGGCTATGCTATCATAGGCGGCTTTAAGTCGAGAGATTAGTCGGGAAAAAACTTCTTATCATTAATTCACATATTAAATCTTCCATAAATTGACTTGGTAAATCATGGGCGCCATCTGAAAGTTTGCACAAAACCATAAAAAGAAAAAATAGAGATGCGATCTTGAGTTCTAGGACTCTTCTTTCCTATCCCAGGCATCTCCGCAAGGAGGCAAAAAAAACTTCGGTTGAGGACGCCATCCTTCGAACATGAAGCTCCACGATTGGTCGAGGCGGTTTTCTTATGATTTTTTAATTTCACTTTGTGTCTGTTGTCAGAACGTTGCGATACTTTCCCAAAATCTGCTACATTTCAAATCACACATTCAAGACACGTAAAATTTTGTACATGCCGTGAAGAGCACTAAAAAGGCCTTTCCATATACTCGAGCCTGGCTATCCCATAGGCATACAAACGGGTATTGACAAGGTATTTCAGGGGAACTGCACTTTTATTTTGGCTTTTCTTTTTATGATAACTTTAGCTTCATTATTGCTGTTTCCTTCAGCTGCTTACCAATTTCCAGAGTTAGATTTTTAATTTAAACATTTACTAGAATCAAGAGTTAACAACTATTTGAAGTTTCTTCTGCGTAGAGACAATCAAATCAAATAATAAATGTTTATAAACACAAGGAAAAATTAGTCCAGCTGTACTTACGTGCAGACGAACCTCGATTCTCTTTAGTCACCAAATTTCCAAAAAAGCGTTTAGCTCTGCTCCATGGCAACAGATAGCTCAGTATATTTACTAGGCGCGACTTTACTCTCAATCACAATATAGGTTTCTGTCCCCTTCTTTCTATTTCCGAGGACAAACTCAATTTAATAGGATTTTAAAATAGATGAAACTAGCACCTTTGCAGAAATTGTGGGCGTAAATAAGATAATTTCGCAGAAAGGAAATTTGGAAAAATCCCTCCGATTATCGCATTCGGTGTGGTTCCTTTTTCTCGGATTGTTAACGGCTGTCGGCAGGATTTTAAAATAGATGAAACTAACAGCCTTGCAGAAATTGTGGGCTATAACTTTCTCATTTATGGTAGAGGGTTCATTCATAGAGATGGAATTTTACTAGATGTAATCCAACCGACAATAGGACTGAAATACTTCTTTCACCTCATAAGCTGCTTGCCATTTTTTATGAAAGGCTAACCGTCAAAATTATTAAGTAGACAATCGAAGGGCTGACGACTGTCTGCAAGTATCTAACAGATATAAAAAAGACTCACCAAATATTTTACACAAAATCTTAAAGAAGAAATGCATTCACAACCAAATCCTAGGTGCTTCCAGTCAATTTCTCCGCATCGACCTTGCCTTGTCCGTTGCACCGTCAACTTCGGAACTAAATATTACACACCAACCAACCCAGTATCGATTGCAGGTGGAGACGGCCGAAGAGAAGTCTCTTCATACCCATCTGTTCCATCTACTTCTCTTATTCCAACAATCCTAAACCCTTCCCTTCTTCGATCCCCAGCTTCGAGAAGTTTTCTACACTGGTAATTACTGTGAGTCTGAACTTTCAAAACCTAACTACGCTTAGCACCAGTCCATAGTTTCTAATTCTTAACCGGGTTTTACATGTGCTCCACTCTGCGCATTGCCCTAATCCTATTCCTATTCCCAACCAAAACTTTATTGAAATATCATACCAACAAATGTGGGTCAATATTGCGCTCACCCGTGGCTTATACCCTGGTTTGGATGCAATTGTGTCCAGATAGCTGAGTGGTTAGACCACATGGCTGTCGTACAAATCTCACTAGCGGTAGTGGGATATGTATCGTGATTTGATGTCGGATACCAGTCGACTCAGTTGCCAATGAGTACCTGAGTCAAATCGGGATAATAATCTCGGGCGAGCGCTATGCTGACAACATTGCCTCCTACAGTGGACTGTAGTGTATCGTTACGGTCTTGAATGAAGTGCTCTAACACACTTCAAGGTCCTGATCCAATTGGATTGTTGCGCCAAAGATTATTATTATTTGAATGAAATACTCACTCACAGCTAAATCGGCTAATCATTGGCATTCATAAATTTTAAGGCTTTGCTGAAAAAAAAATCTTATTAAAATCGATTTAGTCTGTCTGTCTGTCACATACTCTTGCACCTATTATCACGAAATTTTGTAGGGGGCCTGGAACTGTGAACACATGGGGTATATTGTTCCACGTTTAAGTTCAGTGGCGAGCATCCCCATAAAAGTAAAAGACAATGTTTTTCACCGATTATAGTCATTTCGAAGCAAATATTAGTTTTGTTATTGGATGCAAAGGGGAGGAGTAAGGGGATCCCAAAGAAGTTGGTTACTTTGAAGACGCGTTCTCAGAAACTACCCACCCGAAAAATCTGAAAATTATGTTGGTCCATGCAGATGACATTTGGGTCTCAAAATACTCTGTGTTGCAATACCTATTCAGATATAGTTAATAATAGTTTATTATAATATTTCGAACTTTTATTGAGAACCCCATTTAAGTTCATCCACCATCCACCATACTGGAAAGTTTGGTGGAAATCCTACCATTATTAAAAAAGTTGTATTCGGGTAAAGTTGCCTCTTTCACCTCAAATTACTACTCTATAAGAGATAAAATGTCAGTACCACATCGAATTGAATATCGGGTACATTTAATCGTGTACCTGAATATTTTTACACAAAAGATCGACAAAACTTTTCATACCTAAAGCGCCGACCTTCTGGTTTCCGACATGTTTTCAGGGAATATATTTGACAATTTAGATAGATTGATTGGAACATATTGAAAGTTTCATATCTCTACCGTTCTGAAAAATAAAGACCACTTTTCTTGGATAAAATTAATCACATTTTCAATTGACTGTATAGTCCCTAGCATAATCTTCTGCGAACATATCAACCTAAAACGGAGAAGAACGACATCATACGCCTAGACTGCGAATGAATTGCTTTTCTGGAATGAAGTCAAAATGGATTTCTCACGCTACAGTGTCGTATCTGTACAGCAGCCAAATCGATAGGCGATCATACAATGTATCTATCAATCTATTTCAATACTAGGAGCAAAGGAATCCAAGTATGGGAAAATTAGCGACACTTAAACACAGTACCACACATTTCGATGACAAAAGGGGGTTGCCTTGTGTAGGCTTCACTTTTGAATTATGCTATATTTTATGGAAGACTATTTAGTGCGATATAGATGTTTTGATCTATGTATATTCTCCGAGAACTCCCAAGTTACACAAGAATTTATTGAACTCAATGTCAGAATACCATAAAATTTACCCTCCTCGAGTGATTCAAATTATTTACTTAGAAAAAAGTGATTCCAAACTGCTTCAAGTTCGTTTAGTTATTTATAGACCATCATATAATTTACCAAAGCAATCCTCAAAGGTACAGATTTGCTTCCATGCTGAGAATGTAACACTTCTCACCACTCAGCACTAATAAATGGATCTGTGTACATTGGTCGCTGAAAAGATTCTGCTTCTTCATTCCATTCCTTTAATATGAGTCCCATCGGTATCCAGGAAGATTAATCTAAACCATCGACACTAAAAGCTTGCACAAAAAGGTTTACTTTTCCGCAAATTTATGATATTCCATTTAATTGACGAAGTGCCCTAAATTTCCAAGAATCAACGAGCATCATTTCCAATCAAGAAACTTTTATCCCTACGTCGAAGCAAATAAATTATTCTAAACCCCCATGAGATTTGCGGATGGTTTTCGTTCAATCTCCTTAGTACAAGTTTGTTTCTTATTAGTTACGGCGGCAATTTACACTTCGTATTTGTATCTTATCTTCTGTTTGCCTGCAATAATCACATTTCATACTGTTACACTTAATTGCTAAACTATACATTATCAGACTGCATCGCCGCCAGCTACAGCGGATGTGTGATGTAAGGCACCCCAGACACACTTGAATTTTATTGTTCTCCGGGAACTATGCCAATTTCCGGTAAATCTTCGCAATATCGAGCTTCTTGTGTGGTATATCTTTGGAACGGGAAGAAAAGGAGACTTCATGTTAAAATGGTATTATAAAAGCTGGGATAAAGGAAACTTACGGGAAGAACACCTGCCATGAAACATTCGACTCATTTGACTGAGATTGAAAAATTGGCAGTTGAGTGCTTTTCCAGGTTTTGGGTTTTTTTGCATCTTTAACGGAAAGCGAAGCAGAAGAAAAACATCTTAGCATCAATCCATTACATTACTGCTTTCCAATTAAATTTCGTATCCCTCATTTTCACTCTATTCCATCACGTACAGGAACGGAAAGGTCCGTAATCATTAAAGGACCAAGATAGAAGCAACGAAGACAAACTATAGGAGTATATTCCACTTTGCCCTGGCATTAACCGAAATTAGATACCCTTCCTCTATCCAAGCGGACCGCAAAGCCTACGAATAGACGAGCTTCCATTAGTTGTGAAAGGCTTTCATTCAGTCCTTAATTAACGACAAGGCTAAAGATTCGGGAGGTAAACACGTGAACAAGGAAGATTTAAGTTACTACAAGTTTCTTGGGAATTTGGGGCTTAATACTTTACTAAAGAGCGTATCACGCATTAGCTCTTCGAGCGAGTTAAGGATTTCGCTTTCTCAGACGTTCTGCATCTTCTCTTTTCCATCTTATTTGTACCGTTTTGCAGCTTAAAAGGTTCTTTAGTTTTACAAATGGCACACTGTGCTTCAGAGAAGGTATTAATTACAAAATGTGTATATTGTTCTGTTGCTAAAGATTAAATATATCAACACAGACCAAGAGTGCTAGAAGAGTACTTACAAAGAAATTAGTCTCAACTTGGTTTGAATTTGAACGTTCCTGATTTGGTAGTGTTTGATTAAAGCGTAAAAGTTAATTATTCTGTTAATTATTCGCAGGGAAAATGCCAATTAAAAGTCAATTTTACAAAAGTAATATTCCATTTGCAGCTTGGAAAAAATTGTCATTAAATGGATATACTTTTTATAGGGTTCAGTATTCCAAAGGTTTAATGGACGTCAATATTAGAAATGGTCATGTGACTTAAACACATCATGACAAGTCACATTGGCAATGAATAACACTTTCATTCTGGAAAATTTGGCTGCCTACTTAAGTATACGTGACTTCAAACACCATCGCAATTATTATAACTAGCGACAGTAAATGCAAAACCCCGCGCAGTTCTGATTCGCAGTAGAAAAAGTTGCTTTCTTGGTTTAATTTATTCAAACGTGTAGATGATAAATTTCCGGTTTTGTTGAATTTCTGGGTAATTTAGTATTCTAATCGTGTTACTTAATTGTCGTTGTAGCTTGTGTTGAAAAAACTACGTAAATTCTATTGGAGAAATCGTTTTAGTATGCATCTTATGAGACACTGACTTTAAATGAACCTCGCAAATGTCGTTTGATGCATTTGTGGGTAGATAATTGATTCGAAAAGTTAATAAATCTAAAATATAGTTTCATATATGTATACTCGTGGTATTTACCATACCACGTGTAAGGAGCTCATGTGACTGATGATGCGCTCAACTTTGATTTAATTTAGAAGCTGAATGATAACATAACATATAAAAATTTGATATTCAAAGTTAAGGGGGTCATCCCGTGTAAAGGCCGTTTTTTTTGGCTTTCTTTAGAATTTTTTTGTGAAGAACTGGATAAAGATACAAATACAAATTTTTCACCATAGATTTAATAATATCTTGAGCATGCATAGTAATTTTTCCAACCCGATCGCATAGTTCGTTTTTGAAATACAAGGCAATTTATACACCCATCTCCAACAAAGGTGTTTTTCTGCTGCCACACTAGACGGCGCTGCGATCATCTTAAAGAAAAAAAGTAAACGGCATTTTAACGTACAGACTTATCTATAGTCCGCAAACTACGATTATTAAAAAATATTAAAAGCTGAATTTTTCAACGTCCAGTTTCATGGAAAACGCATTTAAAAAGTAGAATGCGATTTTTAGCCATACAACCTTAACTGACCATTAATCTGCTATATCTAATCCATAAATCTTAGGTTTCTTGAAGAAACACATGTACAGCCTTAGCTTCAATTCTTGTCCGTTTAGCGAAATCGTTCCAACGTTATTTGGACCGATAAATACGCACTTTATTACGGCGATCGACATAAATCTGGCATGTGACTTATCACGTGTTTAACACTATAATTTCTGAACGACTGCGAATATCAAAAACATACTTTGTCCATATATTCTACACTATCTCTAGATGATAGTCAAAAAATTGATGATTGATGTCAAAAAAAGGAATCGATTCCGCGGATCCGACATACGGGATGACCCCCTTAACAGTGACCCATTTTTCTAATGCCTTAATAAAATAAGAAAGTCCTACATTGAATCATGTGGGCAATTGTTCCTGAACTTGACATTTAAATTTTGGTTATGACTCTCTCCTCCGTTTTTTTTTTTTTGGAGATTTTGTTTCTTGATAATTCTAGACTGAAAATGAGTTGGCAAATATTTTTCTATTGCACTTAGCCAAGCCATAAATACCTAAGACGATCTTTTTGGAATTATCGATTTGAAGGTCTATCGCGGAAAGCGTATATAAGCAAAAATTAGTGTTTTATGTTTTATGTTTCTTGAAATGATTGATGGCAAACCGCCAAGCAAATTAGATGTAAATGTTTCTTTCTAGCAGGAATCAAAGTTGATATTTCTGTTTATGATACCTTTATAATTCCCTGACTACCGCGATGGTGAAGTTCCTTTCGTCATGTTGTACATTATATTTCGCACTCTGTAAATATATCAGAGATCTAGCGTGTCATGATAGCCAACTTCCAGTGATTATAATACCTCTTAGTTCATTACGGTTATCATAGGGGATGTGGCCGACAAACTATCTAGCCCCAGAGATGAATATACTTCTAGTGGCGGTCTAGCGCGGATTGTCCAAGGTTCCTGTTGTCTTTGTAGCAAGAAATAATAATAATAGTCGTTGGCGCAACAATCCATATTGGATCAGGGCCTTGAAGTATGTCAGAGCACTTCATTCAAGATCGTAACGGTACACTGGAGCGGACTGTAGGAGGCAATGCGGTCAGTGTTGCGCTCACCCGAGATTATTACCCTGATTTGACTCAGGTACTCATTCACAGCTGCTTCGACTGGTATCCGACATCCAGTCACGATAATAAATCTCTCTGTCACCAGTAAGATTTCAACCGGAAACTTCCGCTACTACAGCCTAGCGCTTTAACCACTTGAGCCATCCGGTATAATAGGACAGCGAGGAAGCTTTCCCATTATACGGAAGGGCGACTAAATCATGAACATGGCTCATTCCGAATGGGAGTAAACGCGATTGTGACATACCATCAAATGATGATCTCTTTCTAGGAAGATGTCAGCATTGTTTTTGTCACGATCATCTGGGAAACAACTCTTTTATCGATTGTTGACCACGATGTAGTCGAAGTAAGGATGTCCTTCGGCGGTCATTCGAAACCTGCTGCTTCCCCAAATGGAAGGAAAGTCATCAAGGTCATCACTGCACTCAAGAGAAGCTACTAGACTTAATCGTCTTCCACTTATTCCAAAGGCTTGAGAAACTGATTTTTTAGTGTGTGTAAGAAAAGGATTTTTTAATATTTCGAAGCGAGAGACCTACGTTAGGTGCGTTAATGGCGGCGGGGGGAGGGGGTCCTGTGGCTTCTGAGCATCCACTTGATTTCATTCTTCTTGTCTTGTGACGGGCGGAGGAGACATTTATATCCATCTATACAGGATATTTCCTTGCTTTTTACGTAATTCCCGTAGGCACTTCCGTTACTATACTATAAATTCCGTATTTCCCAACATCGACTTATTTTAAAATTTTAGTTTTATTATAACTATTTTATTATTTATAAAGTTTTAATTTCCCTCGAAACCGTAAATTTTTTAAAAATATTTCAAAGTTAATTTAGAAATTTCCAAAACGATCATTGACCTTTTTAGTTTTTGTTTGCACAAAGATTTAATCATGTTGCATATTGGGAAATTCAATACAAACGCTTGTTTCCGAAGGAAAAGTGATTGCACTACGTCCTATTATTAATAGAAAGCATAACAACTAGTGACAGAGATCCTGGAGATGAAGTATCAACCAATGATCTTCACAACTACCTGAAGAACGTTATCATAAATACGGCCAAAAACATACTTGGCCACAGCCGCAAAAAGAGTCGGAACGGCTGGTTTGATGATGAATGTAAGCTAGCAAAGGAGCGGAAGAATGCTGCATACCGTGTAATGCTGCATTCTCAAAGGACGCGGGCACATGCGGAGACGGAGAGTGAAATCTGATTTCCGACAGAATGGGAATATATTGGGGCGTTGGGTTGAGTATTTTGATGAACTACTTAACAACCAGAATTGCAGCCGAATTGATTAAATATGGAGGCGCCCAATTACACCAAGTGGTTCATCAACTTGTGCTCAAGGTGTGGGACAGCGAATCAATGCCTGACGACTGGCAAAAAGGCATTATCTGTCTCATACATAAAAAGGGAGACATCACACAGTGCAGCAATTATAGAAGTATCACGTTGCTGAGTACCATCTATAATATATTCTCCACTATCTTGCTAGGCCGGATAACCCCATACGCCCAGAATATCATTGGTCCATACCAAAGAAGCTTCACTCCAGGCAAATCAGGAACAGATCAGATTTTCTCTCTGCGGCAAGCGATGGAAAAACTCTTGGAATATGGACATCAGTTGCACCATCTTTGCATCGACTTTAAAGCCGCCTATGATAGCATAGCCAGGGTAAAACTGTACACAGCCATGAGAGAATTCGGTATCCCGACGAAGTCCATCCAGCTACTGGCCTATGCTGACGGTATCGACATCATGGGAAGAACCACCCGGGACGTACAAACTGCCTTCATCCAGATCTAGCAGGCGGTGCGAGAGTCACTTAATTCTTTGGTTGTGGATTACACAACTATTCCTCTCTTCCTATAAAGCACACGCTTCTGAACCTTATTCCGTACTCACCTTTGTAGAATAGAATGATTATTGCCATTCGTTCGATCGTGCATCTCAACAGCTCTCGTCATGTCGTGTAAATGGTTGTCTTCCAGAAGTCTCTGGATTTAGGTATACGCAGGAACGTGTCTGTGTGTTAAGTCACAATGTCTTTATTGAAATAATTGCAAGAAATTTTGACATTCCGGCTTCAAATAATGTGCTTGGAAGATACCGACTAGGGAGATAACTACAAAGACCACCCTTCATTACGATCTGAGGTAGGAGTCGTTGATTGGGCATGTCATCGATCGTGAATCTTTCATTTTGATGACGGCACTCTGCTCAGGACTCGCGTATTCGGACTAGTACTTTTCCAGTCTAGATTTTAACTTGGTGTCGATGTGTGGCAGACTTTAGTGTCTAAAGGACTCCTTTCTACGTTCCCGCGCCTGGTTGGCACAGAGACGTGAAAGCGCATGCCAACGAGACATATCTATGGAGCTGCATTAATTACCAGCGGACCTTCACGGTCTACCTTTACAGTTTTTCATTCGGTTTTGGGCAAAATTCAGCCATTATTGTTGACAGTGGACAACCCAGGGGGTTTAAGCCCCAGGGCATTACCAAACTCTGCCCCCTAGGTAGGCCATTTTAGCTACCCTCAAAAGTTCTGGCCGATAACAATGTTCTGAAAAGTTTCATTTTTCTGATCCTTTTGAAAGTTTAATGTCGACAGAATTGGAAACTTCCAGTTTCGAAAATGTAATATTATTCTTGCAAACGCAAAGAGTTACAAGTACGTCTCCATATGGGCCTCTTTGGAGGGACGAGTGAAGGATATCCTTCCATAATATACTATATATCCATAAGATTGCAGGTATCTAGGGAATCAGAAACAAGAAGGAAACAGAATGTTTCTGCGGTAAAAGCGCGGACTTTCATTGGTTTAACCTGAACTGGGACCATCCCATTTTTTTTAATTTGAATCAAGGTTCTATTGAAAACACATCAGTACATGTTGATCTAAAATTAGAGTGATCAAACGACTGATTCCCCCGCAGGGTGAAATGATTTTAGTTACCAAAGGAAGCAATGACGACGAGGACGAGTTTTCAGTTTATTATCAAAATTTTGAGCACTTGTGGTGATGGTGGCTTAGAAGTTTTTAGTTGAGAAATGTAGAGTTAGACAAAATGTTCAAATTTCTAGATAGAGCTGACGAAACAACTCCCTAAAGCTAAGGGACCACTTTGAATGTCGCCCTTCTGCTGGAATTAAAAAAGATTCACTTGATTACGTTAATTTGAACCGAAGTTATTATTTTAAATATCGAAACTATAGTCCGCGGCCATTTTTCAAGTATGACTTTCTTTGAAGAACATCACTGATTTTTTATCGTGTTAAATTTTGCTTTGTTAAAATTTGAAATTAAAGTGACATTGATTTTTTACGAGCTTACGAGACTTTCTACAAATGATATTTCTATTACATGGACAATTTCCAAGTTGAAATTTTTCTGAATGAAGTTTTCCAAAGTCAAATGGCAAATAAATACGATATATTCAATGGGGATTTCCGTATCACTGTTCCGAGTGTTTGCCCGTATTTGACAATGTTTGCGTATCTGCAAAACGAAAAGCAATAAAAATATGAAAATGGAAAACTAGATTTATATTTGCATGAGCCCCATCAAAATTCCGTACAATGTATAAATATTCCAGTCGTGGAATTCCTATGTGCACCAGCCCAGTAGCTCCTAATGTTTATTGTATCGACTTTTTTCGATAAATCTAAATCAAATATCCAAAAAAATATATCCATAGTTTAGATAGGTTCGCTCCGTTTCACTGTCCTGTTGAAAAAGAAGGATCCCTGAAAGAACGCAACTGTTTCCCATTTTTCTCGTGTCCATGCTTCCATAGTAAACATCTTTGGAAATCTCTAGACTTCCTAAGAGGAAAAACACATTCTTGCATGTCGGCTCGTTGTATTGATATACGAGCACTATGCCGGGCATACAAAATCCAAATATTATCATCCCCATTCTATGTTGCCACCCACTCGGAATTCACCAGCAGCAATACACATCAAATATGGTATATGCTCGGATGAACGATATCAACAAACATACATACATGTCATCCAGGAGCGGCATGTCTACAAGACGGAGGACACTCAGCACATCTATAACGTCAAGAGGCATTCAGGTCCTTTTTCAAGGAGCAAGACGACACAATCCTCCAGGGAGGAATCAAATTCTGACCGGAATGGGATGTGTGTGCACACGTAAACATTGGAACAGTGCAGAAATTCCTAGGGGATTTCTTTTTGCTAAAGTAAACAATTTCTCACAATAGAGATGCTCAGAATGCTATATAGGCAACAGATTTATTCCTATTTTGATAGGTAAGTGAAAATTTGATTGATTTTTGTTGAGGGGAATAATCCGAAACGAATGACATTGATTTCATACGATGATCGTCCTCAAGTGATTGGAAAAATGGCAGCTTTGTCTTTTCATACGGTTAGACTAGATACTCCAGGGAAAAGTGGAAAGAATTTAACAAATGGAGCGCGAAATGCTTTATTTGAAAGCTGGAAAGGAGCAAAACTTCTCATGCTGTCAGATTTATTGTGTGTTGCAGCTTAGGTTTTGTCTGGAAACTGTCTTTGATTTTTTATCACGATGAACTGAAACTAGATTTTCCAATATCTATGTTATGCTTCTGCGAAAACGGTTGAAAACTCAGAGAGTAATATTTTTATAGGTCCGATCAGTAAAGCGATTTTTCATCTTCAGTGAGGTAGCAAACGGTTAAGCTATTGGTAGCTTACAGGAAGTTGATTAGGGTTGCTCAGACAGCGAAGTAAAATTGACATTTTAATCTCCATAGTTTCACACATCCGATAAGGCACAACAAGAAGATGGGCAGGAGCTGAAAAATTATTCGAAATATTAATTCAAATTTTAAGGTTAATAAACTCCCATTGAAGTGCCAAATAGGATAATGTAACATAATTCAAAACAGCTAGCTAAGCTATCTTTATCTCGGTAGTTCTATTCATAATTTAGATACGAAGCAGAGCGGAAGATCGGTTACCGTGCGTAGAAAAGGAAGGCACCTTTTGATGTAAAGGCATTAAATTCAGGAATCTGATACCATACTTTGTTTAAACTGGTATGACCTTAATAAATGCAATTCAGTTGGCTCGCACAATAGGGACTAACCTGGGTTCCAAGCCATATGAATTTCATTAGAGACGGCGAATGACCTAGCTAGAAAAGCAGTAGGTACACTATACCCATTGAAGGGGTAGAATAGTAATGTAGTGTAATTATTAAATACTGAGAGGCTCTGACTTTGTATCGGTTCGATGACGGTCTAGACCCATCGCACCATACAGTCTTGCTTGTGGGCTAACCACCCAGACTTTAAAAAAGACGACTAATATGGCACAATTAACACATCAGACTCAACTCTGACTAAGAGCAGCCTGGCCGAAAGTGGTCCGCTTCCAGTAGGGTAGCAACTATAACCGATTCATCCATCATCGAGATCTACCTATTTATAAAATCCTATACCAAATAAAAAGGAGGAACCTCGGTGGAGTTATGAGAATCGCTAATGTGAGGCGACTTGAAAAGTTTAGCACCTTACGATTATCTTTGATATGGGGTTTAGAATGTACAATATCACCAACATCCTTAGGCAATTAGAAATCTTTCCCAGATACTACTTCGCTATTTAGTTTCTCTATTAAATCTTATCGAAATGCTCAGGGTTTTCCATAGCCTCCACTCGGCGCTAGATCAGGATTATATTTATGCACTTATTTATATTCATCTTCTTCTTGAGCTTTTATTGTTGTTTTGATCGGCCTTTGGTTGTTTCCCACCGAATTTAATGTAGTGAATTCTCGTCAACGCGGTACAATCACACCATCGAAGACCCTTTTTTCCCATTTTTCCACTATGGATGTAACGCAATATCGATTGTGGATGTCTTCACTTCGAAAGTGCTTATGGCCACTGATAAAACACAAGATTTTTGTCTCCTTTATCGTGCAGCGTCGTCCATTATCTTTGGCAGTAGAAAAGCACAAGATAGAGCGGATGGCATTGCCAAAGACTTTCAATCTGAGACGTTCACCAATGCGTTGATCACCGGGAATGCCAGCTGTGGAGTGCCGCCCATTGATGCCTGCAGCAATTTCATAGCCCAGTTCCTCGTTGGTTACTAACTTTAATCCGATATTGCTCATCTATGGGCGGAACGCTGCCACTGACAGTGCTTGATCATTCCATTTATGCATTTATTTTTTTAGATAGTTTTAGTTCTTCATAAGGAAGAGAGATCGGGTGAATTTACGTTGGGTTTTTTCAAGATCAAGACAGCTTCAGCTACGAGAAAGGGGCTAGATCAAAGAGCAATACTTGTGTATGTTTCTAACCATTGGGTTGAGGAAAACTGTACAGAGTCAAAGTCAGAAGAAGGATTCAGTGTGAGCCTCGATATCTTGGAGGTGCAATTGCTGATGTCAAAGCAGTGTCTGTTGAAAGGGAGCTTGTAAACTTCGATACAATGGGATCCTGAATGCAGCTCAGATATAATGAAAAGTGTTTACCGAGAGACTAGGTCAGGTAGTATGAGGAGTTAAATGGGTAGTACATCGAAGGGGATTTGTTAACAATTAGTGCTAATCCATAAGCAGAGCACTAATGAGTCAAAAGGTATAAGTTAGTTTGTAGAGAGACACAGTCTAATGAGAACAATCTAGAGGAAAGGAGCTTAACGCCATCGGTGTAGAGTAAGCAGGGGCAAGTGAGGAGAAAGATAAGATTGCTGATAAGAAATGGAAATTGTAAGAGATTCTAAATGGATTATTGTGGTACAGCAGGGGAAAGGGAAAAGGAGTAATTAATCAGCAAAAAAATGTTGCAGGATCAGCTAGAGGGGTAGAAGGCGAATCATGTAATGAGTAGCAAGGTATAACGAGGTCACCTTTCGAGAGGCTGGGAGCTATTAGAAATGAAAAAGACCATCGAGGCGTTGCGGTGTAATACTCGATGAAAATTATCGCGAATGCCAGCTTCAGTAAACCAGTTAGTGTGAAAGGGTTTCATATAGTATCCATCGAAGTCTACAAATAGGTAAATAGAGAGTGGAATTACTGCAGTTCCTTTTGAATAGCGCAAAACGTGTCAAAACATAGCCGAGAACTAGGCCTTAATGCTTCTACTGCTTCTATGATATACTCGGGGTTCGAAAATGTCCGGTTGTATTTGCTCAAGATCTCTTTAAGTTGCACCAGTATTTTTATCAAACGCCAGCCAGAGGCCGCATAGTGAACTTCATGTTTGCGCTATGACCTTTTGATAAAAACGGAACTGGTGTAAGTTCCGGATCTATCTTTCGAATCAGTATCCACTCAATAATCCAGGATATTTCAAATTTGTCCGCCCAAAAGGCTTGGTGTTTAGAGCACTAGACGGTTGCAGCGGTAGGTCGCGCTTCAAACCTTACTGGCGACAGAGGTGTTTATATCGTGGCTGGACGTGGGATACCCCTTAGCTGTGAATGTGTACCTGAAGGACATCAGGGTAATATTCACGGACGAGAGCAACGCTGACCATATTGACCCCTACAGTGTATCGTGACACTATATTGTACCATTGCGGTCTTAAATGAAATGCTCAAACAAGCTTTAAAGGGCCAGACCCACTTGGAGTGCCACGTCAAAGATTATTACTATTAATATTTCAAGTGTGTCCTTGTATATCTTATTCTTCCTTATTCTTTCGAATGATAAGCATACATACATTTTGCAACTATTAAGTGCAATGGTGCAAGGAAAATGTGTGAGATACAAATCTTGAAGAAAAAAGTATCAAAGGACCAAGGATCTTACAAAAGCTTATAAGTTCGGAGGAATGATCTATTTCAATAATAGAAAAAAGTGGCCAAGGGTGACCGTGTAGGTCCTCGACACTTTAAAGCTGCTCCCCTGATGGGCGTCGTTGACAGGTGTTGGCACGTAAGGCTGGGTATGCAGAAGTAGTCCTTTCGATATCTCAGCCCCTTACAAGCCGGTAACAAAATTCATTGCGTAGTTGTTTGGGATCGCATCAGAACCTGAGGCGTCTAGTTGAGAAGAATTTATCGAAAAATCTACGGGAAGCTAAATTTGGAAAATAAAAGAAATACAAGCCGACAGGTGAACCGATATCAAATAATAAAGACTTGTTAGCACTGATGAAGGGTACAAGTGGTTCCCGAAATATCGGTATTTGCAAGACCAATAAATAACACTAGCGAATAGAAAAAGCAAGTTTTAATTATTTCAAATAAAATAATCGCTAGAAATACCACTCATGTCAACTATACTGCTTTATGCGTTGTTCGTGTCCTATGGAGAGCTTGGGGGAAGAGGGAAATGAGACCTTTAATTTTAAAAAAATGCTGACGTCAATTCATCTTTGAAATTTCGCTTACGGAACAAATAAAGAAAAAATAATACGAAAATTAACGGTAAACACTCTACCCACTCTACAAATAATTCGTAAGTTTTTTCCATATATTTGCTCTATGGATATAAGCGTTTACCGAGCTCTACTGAATATTCGTTTTCACTCCAATAATGCTACACAAGCAGCTCAGGTACTGGAGTACCCCAGATGAAGCGTCACTGTCCTCCTATATTATTTTGTACTTTTCGACCCACTTTCTTAGCTGCCAACCCCATGATGCTTCCAAAAAATCTCCTGGTTTCATGACTACCCTTCATCGATCAGGCGATTGTTCCGTCGCGTTAGTCAAAAGGAAACCGTACTCATTTCGGTTGTTCCAGTTGTGCGATAAGTGGAAAAATAAAGAATATTGCCAAGCATAGGCTCACACTAGGTTCACACTAGTCCCACGCAAATGGTCCTCTATTGTCGCCATCGATCTGTGAGCAAAATGCACTTAATTGCATACTAAAATTGGCACGTACACGGCATCGCATAGCTAACTATTACGAAAAGTGACCATTGATCGTTGCAATTTGATTATTTGGATGTAATGTATTTCTCAGAGACTTCTGCTTTTAGCAGAAGAAAAGCGAACTCTCGGGCGTGTTCGAAAGAGGAATCCTTCAAAGAATTTTTGGTCCCTTCTGGCGCGATATCACCGTCATTTAGTTGTGGATAAATTGTGGCTCGACAAGTTGCGGTGGGCGGGTCACGTCACCCATATAGATGAACATGATCCGACTTGGATAGTCTTTAGGGCAAGATCTATGGAAGAAAAATATAAAGTGAAGGTATAGGGCAGGAAGCTAGACAGCTGTTAGGGATATCAATCTGGTGGATCTTGTCGTAGGTCGAGAGCTTGAAGCTGGAAACTTTCCAATTTTTTTGCCTATACCAAGGCTAATATTTCTTCAAATAGCGTACTCCTAGATTGTACTCGGGACGGTTTTCTACTAAATTTCTAAAATATAGTAATATAGCATTATTAACTTTGTTTAGAAAGTTGTCAATATGAAGAATATTTTAAGGTCTAAATTTTATACATATATGTGAATCATTATGATTCTTTTCCTGATTTTCCGGTTGGGTAGATTTTGCAAACGAGCCCTGCCCCCTCCGCTCTCCTTAAGTTCAACTTGCAGTGACGCTATTTACTACATATATATGATTTTATAGTTTACATATGTTCACTACACTTCATATTGATAATCTACCAATTTTCATGAAAAGTACATGGGAAATTCAGACCAGCTTTGGCCTGTAGAAAAAAAAAACAGAATCTAAAAGTTATCGTTGAAAAGTTTATTTTCATATTTTTCTTAAATAGGGGCATTTAATTTTTTAAAGCCCCTCGTAATTGTTCAACTAGAAAATAAGAGGGTAAAAAATCTGTGACCCTAAATTTATTTACCCATCCGACTATCCCTAACCTCGTTGAAATCGAATGCTTCCTCAAAACGCGTTAAATCTTTCTCAACTTTGCAACTACAGCAATGCATATTTCAAAGCTTTGGTCACATTTTCCCACACAGCCCCCACGAGAGCCATCGCGAATTTCGCAGAAGTTTTATTTATGTATTCTCCTTAAAATCTTCAATGAATTTCATTTAGGATAAATAAAAACATATAAACCTCCAATGATTTTTGTAAATCCTAGAAAATATTTAGTAATTCTTTTTCCTTTTCTATTTTCCATCTCCGTTGTGCTCCCGGGGGAAATGCCGGAAAAGTCTTCTGGTCGATAGCAATAAAAAGTCATAGTGTCAACGATTTTCGGAGCTCGGCCCTTTCGTTTCTATTAAAATGGATGCTAATTCTCGACAATGAATACAAAGTAAATTTAGAGATTATCTCTAGGGGCAACGCATTAAGTAAATCGCCTTTCGGGGAATATTTGCAGTCCCTTCATTATTTCGAACCTTTTTTCCTGGCCTCCCCATTTCGCCTCCTTTTCTGATTTCATTCGTTCTGTTCGTATTTTTTATGCGCTCCCCATGTAATCCTTGCTAGTTAGAAGCTTCTTTTTGCTTTTGTGATTTTTCTGTTCTTTTTGAATTTTTTCCGTTCTCTGATGAAAAGAATATATTATTTGAATTATTCAACGCTTTGGATGCATTGCGCTTAAAATGAAGAATAAAATGCAATTTCTTCCGGAATTCTGATCGTCCGAGCACACAGCAAAGACCAATTATGGGAGTCATTTTATATTCTGTGGTCCTGGAGTCTTACGGATGCATATTTTTTGCATGGTGTGTTGGCCTTTTTCAGCGACATTATGCAAAGGAAGCTGTTTCCTTTATAGCCTCGCCACGATTCGCCTGAGAGGATTCATTACAATCATCAGGGTTGGTGGTTCTTTCTGCGACGGAGTACACTCATGGGCTGAGTTAAGGGGGAAAATTTAGTATATGTATGATATGTGTTGTACGCGATTTATTCCTTCGCTTTTAAAGCAGAAACTTTCGCTTTAGATATTTTTAGTTTAGGAATAATTTAATTAGTATATTTTACTTATTCTTTGATCTTAAATAACTTAAGAAACTCACACTGTCCCAGAAATAATTCCAAACTTAAGCTCACCAAGAATGACGGTTTTCAATTCAGCATCCTAGCATTGACAAATTTTCGATCATGGAAATAAAATAATGAACAGATCAGATAGACAGGTATGATAATAAGAAGCTCGTTATTATTAGTCATTCAAATATGCTTGGATTCAACTCTTTAGGCGTATTGTTTTTATAATTTGCCCTCCTAATGAAATGGAATCTTATGTCTTGAATAGCTCGTCTCTCTATCCAAGCAGGCATCATCAAAGTGCTGTGTAATTAGAATATTTAACGCAAAAGTCACGTTTTAAATCCCTTTGAGAAAAAAAAAACACCATTTATGACTGTAAAGATTTAAGACTGAATCTGGATAGTCCTAGTGAAATGTAGGCAGCGGAGGAAAGCGAATTTCCTGTGAGGCTACATTCCAACTTGCTGGGTTTCTCTGCCGAATAGAATGAATTAAGCTCCTTGTACCACTGAGGCTGTAATTCTATTCCTTTTGATTTGTAATCTTTTCCCCATTGCATTTCAGCTACGGCAATGTGGAATGGCAACCATACAAACTGAATTAAATGATAACTTAATGAAAAACAGTTATTCACGAGAATTATATTTATCTGCTGCATTTGTAGGACCGCACGATTAATGTTTCAAGAGGTTGTAGCGCGAATGCTGGCAATTTGAGTCTCCTTTTAATGATAAACGATTTTTCCAAGTCGAGTTTGGCGGGAGCGGAAATAAAAAGTGGAAATAGTAATTATGAGTAAGCTTCTTTAGATTAACCAATTGAGGGGGAAAACGTTGGGTAACTATAAACACTTTTAAAGTTCTTTCAAAAAAGGATAAAATCCGACGAATAGAGCAGCAGCTGTTTATGAAGGATTTAGGAGAGATTTGACTTCGTAAATACACATAGATTGCAGTCCTGGAAGCGAGAGGCAATGCGCCTGGAGTTTACATATGTTTTTTGGTTCTCGGATCACTGAATGTATATGTAACTCTATCCCTGGAGGAAATTTTAAGGATTATGCTTTTTAAAGGATGACATATTTATATCGTGCAACGCATAAATATTCGATGAGTTGGCATATTTACAATTGTGTACGTTTACTATTGATTTGGTGTAAATATTGGAATTTTAAATTAATAAAACTTTTATAGAATGTTTGGAGAGCGATGATAGATAAAAGAAAAATCCAAAACCCTTTGCTTTTGCTTTACTAAACATTGTTTTCCTCAGTGCTAAGTTCCTAATCCTAAGTTCCTGTTGTACCATCATGTGGGTGGTTGAATTCTCATTAACCTTCTGGGCAAGGGCTAATGAGAATTCAACCACCCTGGCTCTTCTGCCAGTTCTGTTGCTGGCGAGAAAGGGAGGGAATATGGGGGACGGAGAGGAGTCGAAAACAGTATACAAAAATCAAGGACCCATTCTCCGAAAGTGCTCCACCTAGAAACTCAAAAATGATTATCTATATGAGGGCGGGACTTCAAAATACTTTCCATACCGATATCTTTTCAAATAACGTCAATAATGGTATGTTAATAGGTCAGGTCAATCCTCTTTTCTTTTCAATAAAAATTACATTGCGTACCATCGTAGACGCCTCTCTCGCAATTTTTCCATTAAATTACTTAGCTATGAGCAGATCGTTATCACTAACAGTAATAATAGCTGTTTCATTAGGGTCGGTCGTCAAATCTGTGAAATTCACGTCCAATGAGAGACCGTGTCGCGTGTGGGGACCATTTCACCTTTGGACACGCTGCTGGAGTTAACCTATGTCGGGATATACCAAATTTGCCTAGGACAGCGTATACGGCACTTGGGGTTGGGAGTCCTGTGTGACAGCGTCCGGGACAAGAACAAGGAGGAGTGGCAAAAAACGCTTCCTTAATAAACCCCACATACGTGGCATATTTTGAACTTTACTTTTTGGATCGAGAAAACGGAAAATATTTGAAATGATGTCGGTGGAACTTTCACTGATACCGTAGTAACTAACTTGGTTTACCATAACGAGTGAATGGAGGGGTAAGTTACATGGTTTTAGAAATTCGAGGGCAGGTAATATATGGAAAATTCCTCCGAGTTATTCTTTTAATGTTTCCTATGAGCGAAGCACTCAGACTACACTCCTTATCAATTTAAATTTATCGAAAAGAGCGCTCACGAAGAATGCTCGCCTTGACCCAACATGGTCTGCAAAAAATATCCAGTTAAACACATCCTTTTCTGTTCTTATAACAAAATGTTTTCCCCGTTCTTCTCATACCAAATTTCTAATCCCTACCTGATCCCATCATATTTTGAAATTTACTTTCAAGTTTTTTTTCCAACATTTTATACGAAAATGTTGCCGTTTATTACCGCTGTAAACCTATTGGTCCTCAGGCTATTATAGATAAAAATGTTTATTTATTTTTTATATCCATAAAAAGGACGTAAACGGACAAGGTGGTGATTCATTTGGTAGTTATTTTAGGAAAAGATGATATGCACCACATTGATATCCTTTCAAGTGTCCAGATCGATCCAGCAGTTCAGTGAAAAATGAATTTCCATAGGATAGTTGCATGATGAGGTAGAAAGCAAGGAACGACCGAAGAAGAGTGCAATATGAGGAAATACTAGGCAGTGTTGCACACTAGATATCACAGCCCTAGAATTATTGTCGGGGTTTCAATGTGTGGGAATTGGAGTGTCGAGGCCTAGTGATGAGCACCAGGGGCTAAATCCTACTTGAAACCTCTACGGAGCTGGACGTTATACTAGCGAACGTTGGATGCGTGCCCATCTTCCGAGGTAGGGGGTTAGGTTCGATCGTGGATCTGATTTACCTCAGTACCTCGTTGGCGAGAAACAGGTCTAGCGGGTGTGTGAACCCGCAGTGACTTCCTGTTCATCATTCTTGACATTGAAAACCGAAGATACGACAGTCTAAGATATAACAGAAGTGAAAAAACAAGGGTAGCTGGTCGTTCCACAGGTGCTTTGGAGGACGAAACGTTCCGCTGTGGAGATCATCGTGCATACAAGGGAGCAGATTTTGTCAGAGGGCAAGAGGGAACCACGGAGACTTCCAAACTAATCTTAAAAAGGAGAAACGAACCCGTTGGAACACTTTCTACAAGATCGTAATTAGCAAGATTCGTGGGTAAAAATCACAAGAAATCGAATGAAATGCCCGCAACTTTTATTCAAAAGACTCAGCTAACGATTCAACAGGACATCTTCTCGATCTACGGTCCACGTTGACTGGTAAATTCAAGCCCAAACGGTTCATCAGCACATTCGAATCATGCATGTTCGAAGGAGTCTTTCTGCCTCCGTGGGGAAATAGAGATTGGCTCTCTTATGGAAACCTTAAAAACCACCTGGCGTACCCTCTTTATATCGCTCTATTAAATCTTTTAGACATTTGAAGAAGATAATATACAGCAGGCTGCTCTCTTTCGGCGGGTTGTCGAAGCGGCACTATGTGTTTCAACGAGCCCGCTCTTCGTTCGATGGGGTAGCAACAATTGTGAATCCAGCTTGAGAAGCTTCAGCCTCTGTTAAGTGCTGCGCGGTGGTAACGCTAGATGTCATGCTTTTAACTCGGCTAAGGGTTGGATTAAGGTCGCCTTGGCTAAACTGGTTGCCTCTGGTTATTTACCTCAGATGTTTTTAATATTGGAAGAGGAATGAAAGGCGTTCTGGCAAGAAACGCATGATATTTAGCTAATATCTGGATACATGTCTTTACCCTATTGGAGCAATGCTTGCTTTTTGGAAGAAACTTAGACTCTGAAAAGTGTGGAAAGCCAACACGGGGAATCACAATTCCTGTTAAAAATAACAACAAACTTTTTGCAGTGACAGGAAATGGGTTCAACAATAAGTTTTCTCGACACCTGTATTTACTGAGGAGGAAGCAGACTATAATATTTGAAGGAATTTAGAATAAACCTTACAGGGAATTGTTAATACTAATAATCCGTTCACCAGCAGTTTAGAGTCATGCACGGTAAAATGAAAATGGATGGAAAGCAATAACTCTTATTCTCGAAATCTCGAGAACCCTCTTTATATCGCTGTATCTACTCTTTAAATAACATGGCGATGATGACGAAGGTATTATATATACAATTGATTGCTTATCTCAAGCACAGATGAACCCTGGCATCGCTCAATCGAAATGCAGTCGTGAGGATCCTGCTGACATCAGTGAGTTTGGTGCACCGCATAGGTGAAATGAGTGTCCACACTGCATTTGGGACAGCCCAGGGTAGGGGTGCCCGCAATGATGGCTATAGTTATTCAACCGATCGAAGTGTTCAACCTCTATAACAGAGGAAGGACAAATCCGAGGATGGAAATTCGAAGGATTGCAAGGAAGGATTTGAACATAAGATAGTAACAACGGTCGGGAAATTCTCAGAAAGGCGATCGGATCCATACAGTGATTTTGTGTGTATGGGAATAGGTGACATTGAACCTTAATGCAATATGATAGTCCTACTGCTTGGGTTGGATGCGCTCCATGACTGGTTTGAGTGCACTAATATACTTGGGACTTAGACCATAAAATGTGTGAGTGGTCGAGTTACGTAGAAAGAAGGTAAGGTTGTGAGGCGTCATAAATAATGCTATACAATCCCAAAATTTAATGCGGAAAATGGTGAGATGAGAAAAAAATTGGTACTCGGGAAACTGTACACTGTCGACAATATAAAGTAAGCTGCAATAACCAAAAAAATAGAAACCAGGAGTGCAACTAACATGGGTTGTCACCCCATTACCAGACATCATCATCGTCAACGTGGCAACAATCAGTATTCGGACTAGGACTGCCTTAGCAACGAACAGACATTCTGATTTTGCGCCGAAGTTCAGCAATTCGATATCCCTAAAAGTTGTCTGGCCTCCTGAACTATGTCATCGCTCCATCTCAGGCAGGGTCCAAGATTTCGTACCAATGGTGCCTGATCGATTTAGATGAAGATATATTATACATTTCGGGTTGTTCTTCCCATAATGCTAGTAATTGGGGGACTTGTAGAGGATTGTGCTCCTCGCATTAACATCAGCAACGTGGATAACATTTTTCAGGGACAGGTTAAAGAGGATGTATGATAAGGTATCTCCATGTCTTAGACCGTTGTTGATGTTGAATGGTTTCGAGAGTGATCCTGCTTTTATCTTGCCTCGCACATTGGCCAGGGTCAGCTTAGTCATGGCTGTGTACAGTTTTATCCTGGCTGTACTATTATACGCGACCTTGAATTCGATGGAAAGATGGTGCAACTGGTGAACATATTTCAACAGTTTTGCATCGCTTGCCGCACAGAAAAAAACTGATCTGTTAGTGATTTGCCTGGAATGAAGTCGCTTTGGTATGGATCAACGAATAATTACTGGACTGCGTCATATCCCCCTTTTATGTATGGATAAATAATGCTCCATTGCCGGTCGTCAGGCATTGGGTCGCTAGCTGCCGGTTTTACGACATACATTTCCCCTTATAGGTATTATGGAGGGCTTTGTTGTGGATGGCTTTAGTATATACTCTCTCCTTATTGTTAGAGAAATTCAAGGTGATGCAATTCGTGCCCGCAGCACTATACCAACCCCCTATATGGTCCAACATTCATCAAGGCTGAGAGGTGTCCGCGTTCAATCAACACTTGGTCAATTTGGCTGAAAGTGGTCCCGTCTGGAGAGGCCCACGTCCGTTTGTGGATCGTTTTCCGCGCAAATCGGGTACTTCCAACAACTATTTAGTGCGATACTGCTAACTGAATAATCAGCAGTCCCTTATCCTTATGTGAGCTATAGGAGCTGACGTATCGCCTGAATACGTCCCTACCTGACTGTTAAAATTTTCAAGTATGATTTTGATATCATACTTGAAACAGGCTTCGAGGGTCCGCTCAATAGCCTCGTAGAAGGCAGAAAGTTAATTAGTTTTACATTTCTAAATTTGCCTCGCAAAACGCAGGGTGTATAGCCTTTCGCTTATGTCTTCAAACCCGATAATAGCAGGTTTCATTTTTTGGCTGGCTAAGAAACCTACTCCGAACACATGGTTTACTGGATGGCCGCTACAATATACAGTGTAGTGGCTCTTCCACAGGAAACCGGTCCCTGTCTATGGCACCATTTGTAGGACTGTTACATCAGCCTTATATTGGGACAGGGTATCGGCTAGCTGCTGAACAGCATTCGGTCTATATGGAGAGCGCACGTTCCATAAGAAATCCCTGTTCCATTTTCGTTGTAGCGTTCCTCGTTGTAAAATCCATCCTATCCGAGATTCCTTACGTACCTTCGTAACTTCGGTTTTCCGTATAGGGTTCTTAGCCCTACCCAACCACCAACATGAAGGACTAGTTGGTACAATTATCCCGTTTTTAGGCGCGGGAGGCTTGCCTTCATCCTTCTCTGCCCGCAGTTTCCAACTCCCAGTGGAGGCACACCATGAGAAAATGCTCAACTCCATTTTTGATGCTAGGTTCGTTGTTGTGTTATCAATCCAGTTCAAGGCTACTTTCATGGCTCCATAACATCGGTTTTCCGTGTAAGATTGGTACAATTTGTCCGGCTATTAGGCACGGGAGACTCGCCTTCATCGCTCTTCGTTTCGAGTTTTTCATTAAGAAAGAATTTTCAGAGATCACCAAGTGAAAGTGAAGGTAGAGTTTGTTATTAGAGCTGTTTATGTTTTTTCGGCAGGCGTTTGCCAGGTTTTATGATCCACCGTGGGTACCCATCCACGTTTTGTCCTGAGATCTATACTACCCTTTGGCCGATGCAGACATGCGTTGATGAAGAATTGCATTCACTTCATCACTTTGCGTTGCTAATATATAGTTTCCAAACGGTCTTCATCTGATGATGATGTTTTCGTAGCTTTTGATGAAAATTGTTTGACTTTGCCCTCAGCAAAAATAACGCTAGAACATACACATATGCAAAGGCTTGGTTTTGATGATGTTAACTTCTACTTCCAGGCTTTTTTTCGGACTAATTTAAAACTGAGCCATAATTTCAACATAAAAGGCTTCTTTGCCCAGCTCAGAATGATGACTGTCACTATTTAAAAAATTCCTAAGAACTAATGAAGAAATATGCATACTTAAAGGATGCGCACTTTAGATAAGCAAACAGGAAGGGACCCTTGTTAGATGCCAGGCTCAATAAATAATGATGATTCATAATATTTAGTTTGGATAAAACCATCAATAACAATAGATTGCCGACGATTTGGATTGTTTTTATCCTCCCTTATAGAATTTCGCGACGGACTAGAACATTTGTATCTGATACATTTGCGATTTCTTGGATAAACTTCTTGAAACCTTCACTTGAACTCTCTTTGAGTACCGGGCTGCGTAATATGAAGCGCTGTCAGGCAAATCGTCCTATTCAAGCTTAAGTTGGTAATTTGCTAATGACTAGAAGCGCTGCCTTCAGAATTGCGGCCTTGCTTGACAGCATTTCAGGCAAGTTTCTGCTCAAATCCTCGCACGTATGTTAATAGGTTCAACTGTTACCTCATACACGATGCAAGAAACATGAACTGCAACAAAATCTATTAAGCGCCTGCAGCTGACGCCACGTCTGTGCATACAAACTCTAATTTCCTTATTATGAGACCGAAAATTGCAGCAAATAGTCGACATTAAATTACCACATTAGAGCCATTCTATTATAATTACGTACCATTATCCTCAGCGGTGACGCCTTGTTAGCTAAGTTTTCGCATTAAAAGAATGAGGAATAATTCCAAAGTTGAAATTTCTGTAATTTACGGGAAAGAATTTATTCATGAAATTGCTCGGAGTCAAAACTTAAAATATTTGCTCTCCCCAACATGAGTACGTACAGGTATTCGCAGGAGAATTAGTGCTTTCTGTTATTCCCCACATAATTCGCTTTTGTCAACATCAACAATATAAATTCTTGGTTGCCACTTATTTAAAACTATCTTGAAATGCGGAGGTAAATATTTACGCGAGCAAAAGTTTAGCACTTGTGGCGTGCACCTAATCTACGCATAGAGCAATTTAGATTTCGGTTAATTTAATTATAATAAGATTTGCATAATGTTAGATGAATTTGGGAATGTTTCCACTTAGCCTATGCAAATGAGTGCTACTCTAGCCTTGTACCTAATTTGTGGAAAATCATTTGGTATCCTAGGCGAGGCAGACATGATTTGCATTGTTTAACGATGTTACCTGAAACAATTTCCTTTATGAAAGTTGAAAACTAATAATGAAAGGGTTAATTCCGCAGCAGAGCAATATGGAAGTTTATTGGGAAGTACATACACATCTTTAGTTTAAATTAATTGAGAATTCCTGCCAGTTGAAGCTTAATTAGGATGATTGAAGACTCACAGGTTCCTCTGTCAACATCACAAGTTTCCTTTTGATTTTCAAGGAAGATCTGTTACTTAATTGTCCTCGAGGCTGAATGTAATCGAAAGCAAATAGAAATCTTTTCTCTTAATTAAAGGAATTTGAATTTGCAACAAAGATACACATCTAGACAACAAACTTGCATCCGAACTTCAGTTTGCACCTCAAACTACTGCAGCCACCCTTCCAAAATGTTTATCTTCGCAAATCATCAACGTGTACAAGGGATGTCGGTGCAGAGTCAACAACTCTTGGAATGAACTTCTCGCATTCGAATCTACTACACGTCAGGATCATAAGCTTGCGCTAGTGCCATTTCTAAAGTACCTGACACTTTCCAATTAAGGGTTTATTGGATGCAAAATATGAACGGATGCAAAGGACATACAAAGCTTGGAGTGTTAGTCATACATAGATGATCGGGAAACAATCTATTGTGTCGTTGACGTTGAACAAAATATGCATTTTTATGTGTTTTCCAGAGTTGGAAATCGATTAAGGATCCCAATCAACTATCAACTTTATTTACATACGTATCTGCGCTGCTGATATATGACTGTGTGTAAATCGAAATATATTGTTGAGGACAAGAGCAATAAATATGCAAAGGAATTTGCTGTTGAAATTTATAACTCTGAAAATGAAAGGGATTCTGTTTTATCGACATCTCATTCGTGAAAATTGATGCCGTAAAGTGAGGCGGAGGATGTTTTTGCTTTAAAAAGGATAGAAATTCAAAGGCCACGTGCAATACCTAGATAAGATATAAAGAATAATGGTCTTGAAAATAGACCTTCAAATGGGCTACAGAATCATATTAGGTATTGTACCTTTTATGGGGTTTTAAATATCTCCGTAAATAGAAGGATTGCATTTATTGAGTAATAAAATACAGTGGGGTTAAAAGAGAATTGGACAGATAAGTCGTTATACCTTAATAAAACGAGGAAGTACAGGATAAGATGACAATCAAGAACTTAATTATTCAAATATGTTTTAATGTGTATTGAAATGGAGGTGACCCGTGTATTTACTTCACTTCTTGGGTATCTAGGTCCCACAAAGTCAAATGGCGCCTACTTTGTGGTTAACTAAGTACTTACATGAGTTTTAATTATATGAGAGTATATATTTTACCTGAAAGAAAGAAAAAAAATATTAAATTCGGATGAAGTTGTAATGAATAATAGCGTACTGTGCCATTATATTTTTAATGAATGGGAAGTCAATCTAGGAGTTAATTTTTAAAGTTTTGTGTGAAATAAAAACTTAAAATCGATTCATGGTCTGTTTGCCTGTCACGTGCACTTTTCTTCAAAACGGCTACACTGAACCAAACGAAATATCGTGGACATATGGGAACCATGAAATCCCATGCATACAGTGACAAAAATCCAGGGACAATATAAAGGGGCCTCCCCATGCATGGAAAGGGGGAATATAACATTTTTTTCACTTAATGTACCCGTGTGAGGTATCAAGCGAAAGGTCTCGGTCAGTACTTTCAAAAGCAGATTTTAGTTTTGTAAATTGTAAAATAAGTGAGTGAGAGGGAAAAATTTGCTCACTTAAAGTGAGACAGGACTCATTTTGGGAGTTCACTTAATCCATATGGATCAGGATGATCCAGCTCGAAAAGTCTATAAGGGCAATATCTATGTTAGGAAGAGAAGACGAGGCGGACCCTGCCTGAGATGAAACGATGGCGTAGGCCAGGACGCCAGACAGGTTTTAGGGATATTGAATTGGTGGACCTCAGCGGGGATGTTTGGAGTTCCTTATTAAGACAGGCGTAGATCGGATACCGGTTGTTGCGCCGTCGATGATAATGGGGACTTATTTTCGGAAACCACCTGACCCAAATATCTGAAAAAATGCAGGGTCGTGCGCTTATATGAAATGTAGGCCTCAAAATATGTCCCCTTCCGATATCTGCTCAAATGAACCTAATACTAGTGTATTACCAACTTTTTGAAGTTGACGAGAAAACCATTGTTAGATTTATCCTAGCATACTTTGCAACAGCATGGAGAACAGTAGTGCGCAAAGTACTGCAAAGTTTCTTGAGAGTCCGGCTATCAGTGTCATAGTTATAGCGGTTGAATGAAAATAAAATGCTGACATCATAGTTAACGAGAATGATTGACATCCGAGTGAAATATAAAAGTGTCATATATGAAGAAACTACTTATCCCCAGCCGTTTTGCCCTTTACCTGAAGCGTCCAGCTTCCGATTTCCCCACTTTTTATAATTCATACAGAACTTTAAAAAAATCCAAACGGGTAGGAGGGATTTGTTTGGAAAAGCAACATATTCTTGCGTTATCCTTGTACATTGATGTAATGCAAGAGGAGAAAAACCCTGGTTCCGGATAATAAGAGGCGACCATCTTGAAGCTACCATTCAACCTCATATCTTCGGGTTCTTTACACTAGAGGAAAGTCAGCACAACATAATTCTTGAAAATAGTAGTTTTCATGATTATACGAGCTTGGGCGATGCCGATGGGTAAACAACTGCCCCAAGTTGGTGTTTGACAAAATCGAGGGCAAAACTACGCGTTTTCTGGTTGAATAGTTTCTGAAAGTAATTCCTGTTTCTTCTCCTCTCGTTTGAAACAAAAAATGCAATTCACAGCCTTCCATTTGACACAAAATGGCTAAATTCAAAGAAATCCTTCTTTTGCAATCCTGCTGTACTTAACTAAACCAAGAGAACACGTTGAGGGGCTAGAACTAAGATAGGGTTTAACTGGTAAAATTTCCTGTATATTCTCAAATTAACAAAAGAGAATCATACAGAAAAAAAATAAGTTAAAATTACCGGCTTTTCGGGTTTCCTATTTTCCTCCAAATTTATTTTTTGATATCAAAAACAACCCGGAATAGAAATCTAGATACTATAGATACAGAAGGTGTAGTATTTTTTATATTGAAAGGGGATGAAAACGTGTTTTGCTATTGCAACCACTTGACACGAAAAATACAATTTCGTTAACAGTGACGGAATTTCTACCCAACTTTCCAGTATCATATCCTATGTTATGTACATATATTATATTGTTTATATTTGGACTCCATGGAAGAATGTAAAGGTGGTAAATCATCAAATTTTCAATCATAGTATACTGCTATTAACTCTGAGTGTAATTTAGCGGCATTTCTAGAGATTAAATTATTTCAAATGCTATTAACTTCTTTGAACAGGAATCTACTTAAAACATGTTACCAATATTGAGGCATCGTCATGATTTTCTAGATATTTCGGTGTCTTGGACTCATTCCAGTCATTGCACTATTTAATCAATCGGTCTCTTACTTCGCAACCAACGTCAATTGTTACAGAAAGTACTAATTAAAATTTTTCACTTCATTTCCCATTTCATAATTGACCCCCCTTACTTAATTTCAGCGCAAAAGTATTTCAATTCTGCATGTCTAGGATTCATCACTTCAACAGTCCGAGTTAAGAAATATAAGCGAATACCACACCCTGATTTCATAACATGCTAATCATTGTTACTATTTTACTTTTATGTGCTCAACTGGTGGGGAGATTCAATCCATTGCATGCGTCCTATAAATACTTACTTTAAATAACCATATCAATTTCGTTCCGAGTCAAAGTATCATTCAATGTTTTTTAATAGTTATCTCTACAATGCTATGTACATGCTCATGCCAACGTGCAATTTAATGCATATTGTTTAATGGATCGCCACAGGCAATGGGCTGTGAATATGCCCGGCGACATTAATAAGTGACACAGGCAACGTGAAGTTGTCGCTATGCGTTGGGAGCAGCTGATAATGTGAAATGAGAAGGAAGCTTGCTAATTGAGTTTTACGATTTGAACTCTACTGGGGAAAGTTTTGAGATATGCGCGGGAATAACCACAAGCGATTCAACAGTTGATTCCTCTGTGACTTAGTGTGACAGTAACCAAAGTGAAATTCAAATGCATTTTGAGTTCATATCCTCAGAATAATTCGGAATTCGGAAAAGTATTTTTAGCACATGCTTTCTAGACATCGCTGCGAAGTTCTTGATAATTTTCTTGACGTGCCAACATCTGAGTTCAATTCAGTAGTATCTAGTAGGGTTCCGCCTATCTAAATAGCTGATTTTTTTTCTCTCTCGTGTTTTTCCCGCAACTGCACTGCGAGGAATTTGCGTTTTTTTTTTCGAAACTTAGAAGAGATTATTATTCACACGGTTATGCGAAAACCTTTTAAGATTCTGTTTATCGTTTTTACGGAAATCAGCATAAACTAGAACGCATTATAGGAACTTTATTCGGAATATAACATTAAAAGAAAGCGCTGGCAAGCACAAGTACAGGAAAAGAATCTGGACGCCAGTAATGTTGATTTTTTTATATGTTTTTTAACAATGTAAACACACATGGTAACAAATTATCAATCCTTATTATTAACTACTTGTTAGGAAAGACAACCAAAGTGCAAAAAGGAGGAAGGCATAAGCCATCCCCCGTTTCTCTCCCCGATTGCAGTAGGCAAGTCGCAAGCAATCGAACCGATCTTTTTCATCTTTGTGCTTGTTTCTCTTGCTCCCCGCTATATTCCATTTTAGCATTTTAGGTTTTGATATTGTCCCACTTGATTAAGAGCATGCAAAAAAATTTCTTAAATGACGTAGGAGGGTCCAAAGTGATCAAAAAGATTCCACCACATCCCCGTGCCTGGGTTGCATAGAGGCATGCAAGTCTCTGTCGACGGGGCAATTCAGAAGAGCTAAACTTAGGTTTTGGCAGACTTGTATGGTAAAGTTTCACCAATTCACTTCAAGTTCAACCACCCTCGTGGTTGACCATAGCCAATCCAATTGATTATTTTGGTCATCTCTAACTCAATCTGTTCATTACACGCTCTTTTTAAACAAAACTTTAAAAATATTTATTTATGTTATTAACTCAGAAGTTACACCCAAATAAAAGTGAAATAATAGATTTTCAATAAAAAGACAAGTTAAAAACCTTGACAGAGTACAAGCTACTCGCAAAATTTTGGGTGGAAACTGTAGCACATTGAAAGGAAACCTAACCAACAATTTTCACCATTGATCCTGTGTTCCATCAAGTGAGGCAGCTCGATACTATCAGGTTCCCTCCACCATACTTGATCATGTCTCTGGTTTGAAATATATGAATCCTTTTACGAGCTCGATACAATAGACATTCTTTGACATTGGGTAACCAGACGTTGGTTTTTGTCTTGTTTCACTAAATTATACCTCGCTTCACTGATTGGTTATCAACTGGGGTCTCTTATTACGACTTCTGTAAATTGACTGAACATTGCCACCTCAGATCATCCTTGGTGGTTCACAGTATTTTTGGCAAGGATGGGCTAATTCCTTTGTCTGATAGCTGCTATCCTCCAGCACAACTAAGCTCTTACTTGCAAGGTGAGCTTAATAAAAAAAATTTTTTTTAGAGAAATATTTACTCATCATGGGTACTCTTGCAAAAATAGAATTTGCTTCATATTTGCTCCCTGAAATTTCTACGTCAATTTAAATTGAAAGGTGCAGAAACGAAATTTATAGCTGATTTCAATTTTAGTAAAGGGTGGGTGGGTGGTTGTAAAATTTTTTCTCACCAAATATAGTCACGTGGGGAATTAAATGAAAGATCTCGGTTATCATTTTCCAAAGCCGGTCTTAGTTTTGACATTTGTTGGAAAGGCGGGGAGTTCGGGGGGTCGAAAGTGATCATTTATTTACCGGGGCCATTCTCAGAAACTGTCCAACCGAAAAATCTAAAAAAAATCAAAAGGCTAGGCTCCGAAATACCTTATCTCTTAAAATAAAGATAATAATAGCATATTACTATAATTTTCAGTAATTGGCTGCAGAGCCCCCCTTAAGTTCATCCTAGCACCACGAAATTGCAGCAATGTCGGCTACGATATAGAGCTTGATCCTACCAAGTTTGGTGGAAATCGCATTATTACTAACAAAGTCAAAGTTGTCAATTCTTTAGAAATTCAAAGTTTTGAATATCAATATCTCCCGAAAGTGAATATTCTCACGTAATATATGCGTATATTATGTGTTACGTACTAATCGGACAATTTCACATTCAAATGTCCTTATAAAAGAAATACACAAAGCCTTTCGTACCTGAAGCCCCGAGCTTCTGGTTTTCAGACTTGTTTTTCTTTCATTTCTTTTCTACCTTTTTTCCCAGTAAACATTGTTGCTGTTTTTCTAACTCGCTTTTTCGTACTTTTCGTGGTGGGTCTTAATTTGCAGAAAGAGGTGCTTCTTTCATAATACGCAAACATAATTGATTGCCCTTTTCGATCTCCACTACTCTACATCACTCTCCGTTCTTTCAGGTAATTTTTTCACCCATGTGAGTTAGAGAGCCAATTTGAACTTTTGTAAGCAAGTATTTCTCCTTTTTGAGATTTTATTCGTATGGTTTCAGGTATTTTCGATTCCGATCGAAGCGTTATTCTTCCAAATTGATTTACTGTGTGTCTGCCTGTCCGTCACATGTAGTTTTCTCAGAAATGGACATAACTAACGACACGGAATTTTGTCGAAAGTTTGAACTATGAACCCCTCAGCATGTAATGCGTCACATCGTTCTATGATATATAAAATTTAAAGGAATTTGTGTGGGCCCTCTACTACCGCTCTGTCTCTGGCTATTTCGTCACTTGCCTATATACACCGTCGCTGCTTCTCGTGCGGAAATAATACACTCTTAGGGTCCATTACCCACTTTTTGTTCCAGAGCAATCTTTCCTCCGTATAGCTACTAAAGAACGCAACTGGATAACTGGAATATCAATAGTTGCAAGGGGCCTCGCAATTTGCTTTCAATTTTGATGCATTCACCATCTCGACACACTTTCCAATTAAACCATAGAGAGGAAATTCGCGCCTGGGGTGAATACGGGCTTCTACTATCTAAAAGAATATCTAATTTTCCACTTCCTCGCCCACCACCGAGCCTGATTGCAATATACTCGAAAGGGGGGCATAATTTTTTTACCGAAAATAGAGTCATGTGAAGTATCAAATAAAGGTCTCAACTAGTGCTTAATATATTAGGCCTTATTTTCGACATCAGCTGGAAAGGGGATATATGTGGGGGTTACAAAGCGGTCACTTCTTTTGATGGGCTATTTAAGAAATCTGTTCCTCCTGTCTAGACGGCCTGCCAGTTTATATTCCAGTTTTATTTTGGGCGAACAAGGTTCATAAAGGACTTCCTAATACTGTTATGCGTAAGTATAATGAAAACAGTAGAAGTTTTACCAAAACATATGAAGATAGGAGCAAAAGGTAGTTCTCAGGATAGCAAGTGTAGGTGAAATTGCTTTTAAAGTAGAGAGAGCGAGTTTTCTAAATCGGCTGGATGCGAGGACAGCAATAATTATGGTAAGGGGATCATATTATAAAAACTGATGGGGCTATAAAGTATTAGTGAGAACCAGAGAAGTTTTCCATTGAGCGGTCTTTACATTAGGTAGGTGGTATTAATAGTTGAGTTCCTAACAAACCAACGAGACACTGCGTCGAAATTTAATTATGGAAGAAAGGAGCCAGTAAATAAGAAAGAAAGATGAAAAATTAAAATTCCGCCAACCAAGGATGAAGACCTGTGGAACTCCCAAAGAGGCAAAAGGTATTCGAGAAGCAATCATACCATATGTCAAATTATGAAAAGTTAAAGTGCAATTTTTCGTTTATTTTCGGCTAGACTTGTGAAGCGAAATAATGTGGGTTACTTTTTACATATCAAACATCCTTTCAAAATTTCGTTTATTAGACAGCTTGTCCAGATTTTCACAAAACAAATTAGAACTATAAAGTTAGCGTATTTGCAATATATGAAAATCAAGTTATTGGCAGTGTTTGAATTCAAGGTAAATCTGCTGCCAGTAAGAAAAGTCAATGAAAGCAAGAAACTGAAGGATTTATTAGAAGGTGCGACTGATACCACATAAAGGTCCAGCAATACCTAGTGTCGGGACAAAAGGATATTGTCTTGCATATGGATAAAAATGATGATACAAACTTCATTTTTTGCAGGCAATTATGTACAAGTTAACCCGTGGTTTGATTATTGATCGAAAGAACATTTCATTACAATTTGAGATTGTTTCCAATTTCATGAAGTTTCACTATTTTTGGAAGAAACAGATTCCCCTACAAATAACTCCAAATCGACCTGATATTATAATGATGATCGTTACTTTTGAAAAGAGTAAACCCGCAGGGATCAATATTTCCCCACATACAATTCCTGTAAACTTCATATATTTCTCGTTGTTCCATATAATTCTTGTAGATTTTGGAGATCTCTCACTTATATAAATTACTGTCAACTTAAATCTTTCCCAAGGGTTAGATGACTGCTAACATTGCAAAAAAGGAAATCGTTTGGAATGCAACACGTTCTATATATGAGTTCCTTGCAATCGCACAGATAATATCAAAAATAATCCCTGAACGTAAAAAAACGACATCGAAAGGATAATCGAACCAGAGCAGAGAAGTACCGGCTCCAGAAGACCCTGTGTGGGCCATAATGCTACAGTTTAGAACTTTTCCGCTTCAAATAGTTTTCAGAATCCTACAAACGTCCTATTGAAGAAGAAAGAGAACTTCTTACGAACCTAGAGGGTAGGTTTGAGCATATGAATAGGAACCAGCACCAATAACATTGGGCTATGTAATATGCTCCATTTGGATGTATAGCGGCTATGCTGCTTATTTAAACATGTTTAAAATCAACCATAAAACTGGACAACATTCGAAATTGTCAATGGGGAAATGCAATAATAAACCTCATTATTTTTACGTATCTAACGTCTATCTTCAAAATTATCTCAACGTTTATAAATATTTTTCTTACATCCAATTTCTTCATTTAACGTGGAAATACATATTCTTTTAACTCCATCCTCTACCCCCGAATTTTATATGACTTCGAAATTCCAAATTCCTTTGACACTGAAGACTTCTTCTGCTTGCATGCATACATTCGTACATACATTCTTGTGTTTATTTATTCCAGAAAGAAATGGAAAAATGTTTTGCGCGAAGTTTTGTATAATGTCGTATGAGAAACGACTTTTACTTCTAAGACCGTATTTATGAACACTTTCCTGAGGGAAGAAATAGAGTCAACAGCTCCTTGCAATCCCTGTTTGCAGAAATATTTCACATTTCGGATGTCACCTCGCTTTTGCAGGAATTAAGTTGGCATTTTTAGAATGTTGTCAACAAAAAGTCATTAGTATGTAATGTTCCTGGAGAATTTCGATTTGCATTTTGAGATTTCATGAAATTTAAAAAAAACTTTGTAGTGATTTCCGGCATTTCAATTTTTGTACAATACGTATGCAGGGTTTTTTGACATCTCTCATTCCACATCTATTAGTATTATGTAGTGTACAAAGTATAAACTAGTCTTGGGGACCGCCCAACGATATTTTATAAAAAGACCTTTGCAGAAAATCATTGATGTAGAGGCTTATAATCCAGGTGAGTCGGGGATTTACTTCAACCGGTAGGTAAGGCAGTTACGTAACTATGTTTAGTTAAATTTATTTGAAATGAAAAAGTGTATTAGGAAATGAAGGAAGCCGTGGCCCGACGAAAACTCTCAGTAGGTACTCGAAATACATATATACTCTATCTGATAACTTCGAGTTTTCATCCTTATGATGACATGCGTGTTGGAGAAAACTTATTTTTAAAAACTCGAGAATTCTTTAAAGAGAGAGTAATATCAGTAAATAAAAGCTCATTTCATGAAAAGGAACATGTGTTCGGATATATGCATCCTAAAACTAGAGAAAATATTATATAAATAACATATAATATACTTTACTACCAGAGAATCTTATTTGGAGTCTTACTTCAAATTTTATCGCCACGGGGTAAAAATTGGGGAAACATAATTTCAAGAAAGACGCATTTAAGGGGTTATTCGTATATGCAGTTGCAGTGGGTGATATGAAGACATTTTTTAATTTTTTCGACAAGACAAGAAAAAAAATTTGAAAATGACCTGTCTACAGCTGTTTTCCAAGTGTTTTTTTTGGGAATGGTTTGCGGTGGATACGAAAACTCGATGAAAATTCGACCGAAATCAGAATTTATATTATTATATCGTATTATATAGTCGCTGAAAGAAGGAATTTCCAAAATACGAACTGTTAAAAAAATGGCGGCGATTTTAATAAAGTATTTTCTGTTTTTAGGTGTAAGGTTTCCAATTTTCTTACTTAAAAAAATATTTTTTAAAAAGGATAGAAAATCATTCGTTCAGCGGCTAACTATTCCCATAACAAATATTTGATAATAATTTGGCGTTAATTGGACTAGTAGTTTTTCAGTAATCGTGTCTACCCCCATACATGTGAAACAGAGCTGTAACATTTTTGTTCATTGCATGGAATGCGAGGTATCAAATGCAAAGTTCCCTTTAGTACTTTCCGAAGCCGATGTTAATTTTGGCGTGAGTTGCAAAAGAGATAAGTGCGGTGATCCGAAAAGGGTCAATTACTTCAAGGACCCGTTCCCAGAAACTTACCAAACCAAAAATCGGAAAAAAATATGATGGTTCGTGCAAGTGGATCTACGCCTTAAAATGCTCTCCATACCGACGTTTACTTAAATAAAGTTAATAATGGTATATTACTATATTTCTTCTTCTTCTTCAATGACGCGACAGGCCAAATTGACCCTTGGCCTCCAGGATAGATTTCCTTCAGCTATGCGATCCTGCGATCGCGCTTCGTCCACTGAGTCCTCCCAACATTTGCATGGCTTTCCCACTGGGGGGCGTCCTTCAAGTGTGCCTTTGAATACCCTGTTAGGTATTCGCTTTTCGTTCTGACCGGCCCACTGCAATTTTCGCAGCTTTACCACCACCGATGCTGCTAGGTCGTCATTGAGCTGGTACAACTATTGGTTGAATCTGATTCACCAGTCAGTTTAATTTTTTATCAGTCAAAGTATTCGGCGTTGAAGTTTACGTTCGAATGTGTCGATGGATTTCTCTAACGGCTGCGTTAAAAGCACACACCTTATTACGGTCTTGTAGATTCGGAGCTTATTTTTCCTGTGCACCGTTTTCATTATCCGTAGGACTGAGCAGTATGATTTTTTGACCATCATTATTCGTCGCTGAACTTCATTCTTTTCATTACCATCCTTCGTTATGTTTACTTCTAGGTAACAAGGCTGTCTACGTTTTCAAAATTAAAGTCGCCCATTGTCAGGCTTTGTCATATTTGCGCCTGTTTTCTTGATTGGGTCATGAATTTTGTTTTTTTTCGTTAATTCGTAGACCAACTGCTTGTGCTGCTTCATTTAGTTGTAAAAATACCACCTTAGCGTCTGGAATTGATGATATTTAGAGCAATGTTTCCATGGATAACATATTCAAGGGCTAGGTGAAAAAGCATGGAGGGGGAGGGGGGAGGGCAAGTTCGTCTTCCTGTTTTAATCCGCAGTTCGTTTCGAAAAATTGCGTTAGCTCGCCAAGAACCTTTACATGAGATTCAGTCCTTGCCATCGTCAGTTCGGTCATTCGTACCAGTTTTTCTGGTAGGCGGAACCTGCGTATGATACAGTATAGTACTTCTCGTTTGATGTTCGACGAGGTGCTGGTGCACATTGACATTGAACTCATAGCACTTCTGCAAAAGCTATTTGGCCGTGAAAAGGACGTACACAAAAATGAAATGCCTCTGCAATTGTCACAGATAAGTTTGTGTCCTTTTTTTGTATAGGACAGATTACTCTCTTGCGTTAGTCGTCAGGTAATTTTTCATTTTTCCAAATTTTTAAGATAAGTTTACGGAGGAGATTATCCAGGCGATTTCCTCCTCCCTGTAAAAGTTTAGCTGGAATGCCATGGAATCTCGCGGTCTTGTTAAATTTTTTGTATATTTTTAGCAAACAAGAAGCTCCCCTTAAGTTTATTCTAGAATCACCAAGAAGTTGTATAGGCTATACTATAAAGCATGACGTTTTCAAGTTTGGTGGAAATGGTACAATCACTACCGGAGTTATAATAGGTCAAAGTTGTTTCTTTTGTGCAAATTGATTGCGCCACAATCAGTGGATAGTCCGACAAACTAAATGCGTAAACATTACAAGCTAGGTAAAAGTTGGGATCAAATAATCTTATATAAGAAATATACAAAACCTTTCATACCTGAAGCGTTGACCTTTTGATTTCCCGAATTGTTTTATTGTTCCCTACCTGTTGATTTCTTGTTTTTATGTTTCTTAATTTTATTTCCCAATATTATGTATATCTAAGTCACTGTTTGAATGGAACTGAGTTAATTGGAATTTTGGAGTAAATTAACGTTAAGTTGAACTAAATCTTTGAATCCAGCACACCTTCCCCCCTTTTCGTCTCTAAATATGACGAAGCTCACACTAATAAGGAGCATCTTTCGTTTATGAGATCTGAGTATGCCAAGGAAGAGTGGAAATCTCAAAACCCGTGGCTTATGAATATCTGGGACAGACGTATCGATTGAGAATGTGATTCATGAAGAACATTTTTTCTCGATCAAGACAAGGTCCCGTATTTCACGGTTTCGCTTGGAGAGTCAAAATTTTGTATAATGGCACGGGAGGGAGTGAAGTGTTCAGATGGACCCTCCAACATTCCCGAGGCTGATTAACATACATACTTGTTAACGCATGCCCATAAGAGATTTCAGTATTTGCGGGCGGACCTTTACGGCATATTTAGTCAGTTTTTTAGGATTTTGGATCAAAGAGCGTCAGAACAAGAATAGGTAACCATAGAGAATCTAAAAGTGGCGTATTTGAGATGAAATTTTAGTCGATCGGCGAGCCACCATAATTTAAAAAATTTCAGCAAAGCTAACTAAATACATATTTTCAAACCAATGGAAGCCACTTCAATGTTTTTTTTGTAATTTATTTTGTGTCCCTGGATTTAATTTAAGTTTATTATTTCTTGTATAATAATTTGATAAATTTTGAATGCAGCTATACACTCTTGGAATATCAAAAAGAATATTACTTTTGGTTACCGTTTTCATACATGACCAAATTATCCTTATTGGTTGTAAATTATTGGAAAATCACTCTAGGACTTCATTCATGTAAAATTGTTATTCTCTATTTTTAAGGCGTTGTCGATTTAATGTCGGTCTATTTGTCACACTCGATTTACCTCGAAACGTCTGAAGCTATCGTCACAAAATTTGGTGAGAATATGTGGTCTGTGAAACCCTTTACATGCCAGTAGTAATCAGTATAAGTGATAATTTAAGGCATAATTCTGGTTTAGAGGCAATCCAACTATTACTAAAAAAGTTATAGAATTTTGTTTAGAATTGCAGGGTCCTAAATCCGCATCCACTTGATGTCAGACCGGACTAAATGGGAAGCAACTTGTTCCCTCTTGTTTTGGTCGACAGACCCTCGTTTAGGGATTAGCACGGAAAATTTTAAAAATGTTAGGCGATGACGGCTTTAGCGTTTCTTACCAAGGCAGAGGCCTCCTGCGGAAGAAAAATCTAAAATTATAATTAAACCCATGTGACTCATGGAAATATTTTTTACGCTTCCACACAGTGACCCAAGGGAGTTCCATACACTGTCGCGGAGAAATTCCGAAAGACTTCGTGTTGTTAATACGGTCCTACAGCCGCCATTTTGTACAAAGTTGTCAATAATGGTTCGTACTCCTGAAGAGTTGCTTAATCGATTGGTATACTAGTTCTTGATTGCAATTTAAGAACCCACTTACAAATAAAACTTGAGAAAAAAAAGCTTCTTTGAGGATTCAAACATAACCCCTTAATAATAATAATCATTAACGCGACAATCCCATTGGATTAGGGCCTTGAAGTTTATTAGAGCATTTCATTCAAGACTGTAATGGTGCACAAAAAGTCTGGTATATTGCAGGAGGTGATGCGGTCAGCATTGCACTCGTCTGTGATTATTACCCTGATTTGACTCAGCCACTCATTCACAGCTGAGTCGACTGTTATCCAACCCGACATCCACACCCTTTGCCATCAGTGACCTCTTTCCAGTTTTATCCCTTGAGCAGTGTCAAAATTGTCGATTATGTGCTCATATCACATAACAATGTATGACATTAACAATTACCGAAAATAGTTTAATTTGCCGAGCTTAATTAATAGACGATTTGGTTAAGCATTTTAGGGGATGGTTCGTTGTTAGTCGGGGGACAGGGCAAAGTTTTATTTTAATTTTTTCATCTTTCCAAATTAATCAGAAAACAGACGCATAATATATGGATGGATGGATGGATCTGAAAAGTTTTAAAGAAATTTTGCTATTATTAAAAAAGTAATAACATATCAAACTTTCTTTTTTTCCTCTGAATTAACTATACCCCAAGACATCATAGAGTATCAGTGTCATAGTAAAGTGAATAGTCTTTCATATATTGAATTAAAATACATTGCGATCTCTTAGCTATGTACAGCCATGACTGTCGTACGTTACACAAAAGTTTGCAGGCACGCAGGATTGCATCTCGCCACTGTCGGCCTGTTCGTCACCTTTCCAGTGTCAGTTACGGCGAAGCCCCGTCGTTAACAAAAATCAATTTAGGATGATGTTTTACCCTAACGTTCGTTCATTTCAAGATTATAGTAGGATTCCGAACTGTCACTCAAGATTTACAGTTCTTGTAGAGGGAGGTACGAAAGCGGGATGAGAATCCAATTCTAGTTCAATGTAGACGTAACCATTCCTATTCATTGGATATAGTTTATTTCAAGTTTCTTTGAGATTCTAATCTCACTTGGCATGAAATCCAACTAACTTCCCAATTATTGTAAAATGCTACGGAAGATATGGTAGAACTATAAGACGGTTGGTTAATTAAGAGTGTGAACTAAATGCAAAACATCAATGAAATGCAGAGAATTGGTGATTCGTGGTTATTAAAAGTAGTCCTCAGTTGATGACAGAAATGTTTGTTCTACTATCACATCATGCATGGAATGATGCGGAAGTTTAGCTACACCAAAAAATGCTTTCCAGCTTCATGCCTTGACTGTTATTAGTTATATATAGTTATAAAACAGCCTAATTTCCATTTAATTTTGGGTTGAGAGCTTCATGCGATCTACCCAAAGGGCAATAATCGATTCGTAAATGCCCGAAAAAAGGATTTTAAGGACAATCCATTAAGGCGAACCTGGAAATCAATCTCGACAGTCGATGATTGTTAAAAGTAAGAAACTGAGTGACCCGATCAACGAACCGTGGCAATTTAAAGCGAATTTGGTCATTCAGGGATGGAGATATCCAAGAAGCAAGATGATAGTATTGAATTGGAAAAAATAATATAAAACCTGTTCTACAATCATTCTCCATTTTTACTCGTAGGTCATCCCGTTCTAGTGGTTCCCAATAAGGTACGTATGGTATAATACCATGGTATGATACCATTCGAACAACTTTAACTAGTTCATTTAGGACTTGTATAAAATGCCTGTAATCCATATAATGTGAATGCTCGCGACAAAGCATATTTCCGCGAATAATGTCAGCAAAGCGGTCTTGTTTCCAATTCTACTATATAATCCGACGTCATATAGATTAGTAATTAAAGTAAGCTTCCAAGTTAATTCCAATCCACAATAAAGCCAGGAGTTCATTAACAATAGAGTACAGAGCATCTGTTAAATCACTTTTCTGGTAAAGTGTTAGTGTCACAAAGTCGTATGTGAAAGTGACTTGCACACACCCCCCATAGGGCCTAAACCGTAAACGAAATGACTGCAAGTGCCGCCATAAAACCCTTTTCACTCAAAGTGAACGCTCTCCCCTCTTCAATACATTTCCCTTTACCAAATTTTACCCGAATCCTGGCTGAAGTTAAAACATGGGTTTCACAGAAGTGTCGAAATCCTCTCGAGTATGATTAATCATGTCGCACGTTGCGATTTAATTTGATGGGTGCGAAAGTAGGCAAACGGATTAACAGCACTTAACATGGCCCAGCACAGTTTGTATAGGTAAAGAAATTTCGAGGGTATTTTACCTCATACTTTTGGAGCCAAATTGAAAACCGAAGGGCGGTAATGAGATAGAGGACGAGAGCAGGGGATTTAATCATGCGGGAAGGACTTGAAATAGTCCCAAGGGGATGTTATTAGGGAAAATTATTCATACGCACATTCCATGAATGATTACTTTGATAAAACTACCTCGAGCCGCTAATTAATTGCACTTTTAGTGGTATCCAACCGAAGATTTCTTGTGGCCTGGGGCGAAACCCAGTCAAGGCATTTTGGTTGCGTTATGGTCGCTATTATTTACCCCACATATATATCTATTCGATTGCCTAGTGTTCGATCGATTTCCCATTAATGTTAATGACTTCCTTGAATTTGTGTTGGGAACTTTTCTAAGCCTGAATGCCATCTCTTCTTTCGTCGTAACTGCTTTAACACCCCCAGCTGCCTACATTCTTGTTTATGGTTTGAGGAATACTTGGCCTTTATTCAATGTTTGTGGGAGGGAAGAACTAATACATAGGAATCGAAGAAAAAGAAGATGTTTAAGATTGCAGAGGTGGATGTTTTATTGTACGTTTGAATAAGTCCTCGGGGAGCACTTAGTTGTGCCTTCAAACGGACTGAAGATTGCTCTATTTACTTTACGATATCACATAATATTTTATAGCTGACTTGAATGAAATGCACGATTAATTTTCCGCGGTTGTAATGTAATGAATGGAACGGATTAAATGGAAAATCAAAATTGGAGTAATCGCAGGAAAACTGGTGAAAGGGAAATACAAAATGTTTTGTTGAAATTGTTTTATTGAATCATGTTCCTTTTGTTTAGTAATTTCTAGCTTTCAGTGTTTAAGTCTAAATCGTTAGCTCTGATTAAATGTGAAATGTGCTTCAGTCCTTTTATAAAAACATATGTACACATATAAGGGCCCACACACAAGTAGTTCATGTTACTATTTTGTTAACATCGAGGCGACCGGATGTGGTATTTTCCACGAAATAAAGAAAGAAACATGCTAAGAATTACGATTTTTTGGGCTTCCAACTGAAACATACATGTTCTTCGATGGGAATTATACCGGTTAAATTTCCAAATGTAAAACAACCTATTGACCGAAGGATCTCTTCCAAATTCCAATTTTAATCGATTCCGCAAAAGATTGATCATCAGATTACTTACTGTTAAGCGTCAGTTCTCAATGTGACTGATTGAGACTGGGTTGATTGATTCAAATCATGATTTAAACCAAACCTGGTTTTTTTTTTCATAAAACCATTAGATTATTAGACTAATAATAATCAAATCAATTACAAACACAAAACAAATGCCCAATTTTTATTTATTAATGGAAACTGTTTTATTGCAGCAAACTACAAATGAATAAAAAAATTCATCAACAGGGACTAGTTACTAAATTATTTAAAAAAGAACATCAATTTTCGGCTGTTTCACCATCCAGCCGGCTTCAGGGTTTAGATTAGACCAGACCAAACGTAAAAAAAATCCTTCCTATGAACACAGAGATAGCCAGGGTTGTAAACAAGTAGCACTAGACATGCGTTAGTTGACGATGCTCATCTATGCTGCTTAAAGGTTATAAAGGGTCTGTAAAAAAATACGGACGGCTACGGTTTCGCCCAAAGCAGAGGCAACTAATCAGACGTCGCCTCATATTTGCCGTGGGAGCACCGTTTTACCGTAAAATCACTAAACTGACAAGGAAATGAAATCGGTGACTGTAGATAAAGACAGTAGGTCAAAACATCTTCTGAAGTTGATATTATTCACAACAGTTATGGAGAAGTTTGGAACAAAACGAACAAAATAAATACGTGTCTGGACGTTAAATGTTGGCACTCTAACTGGAAAGACCGAGGAACTCGCAAGAGCCCTTTGATGTCTGCGCTCTGCAAGAAACCCGATAGTCTGGTGCCAAAAGCTGCGACATTGTGCACGAACGCGGTAAAAATGGCTATAAACTTCTCTATTTTGGTAACCCACATATTCAAAATTATAATGGCATTGCCATCTCAGAGAAACACTCTGTGTGATGCCATTAAAGAAGTCAAACGATTTGATGATCGGCTGATAAAGCTCACCATTATGTCAGCTGAGGAACGTGAGGAACGCACTGCTCCGCGGCGCATTAAATGGCGGCGATTTCGTGAGAAGAAAGAAGAAACGATCTCACTCACACGATTACCGACCATTACGAATGTGGAAGAATCGTGGAACCAAATGAAAGACACGATCCACAGAGCGGCCTCTGCAACCCTCGGGGTCACCAAGCCGGGTAAGCGGTACATCAACCGAGATACTTGGCTTTGGAATGACGATGTTGAAATGAAGGTCCATGAAAAGAAGCGCCTCTACCACAAATTTCTCGGCGATAAAATACTGGCCAATTGGCAAATTTATAAGAATGCCAACCGGGAAGCAAAGAAAGCAGTCACTGTCCCCCGAGCATTACAAAAATCTTTACGATAAACTGGACACTTGGGATAGCGAGGAAGATCTGAATCGACTTGCCAAAAGCCGTAACGAACGCATACAGAATATCGAACACTTCTGTTGTGTTAATGACAAGAACGGTATTTTGCTTACCAACCGTCGAGCCGCAACGGATAGATGCTGAGAATACTTCGAGCAGATTTCAACTGGAGAGTTTGCTCATCCTCCACTTCCACAATCATTGCCGACATTTGGATCAGTTCCACCTGTTAGTGCAATTGAAGTCAAGGAGGCAATAAAACGAATGAAATCGGGGAAAGCCACAGGACTTGACGGCATCGCATCTGAGCTCTGGAAAGCGAAGAGCTGGGACCCAACACTGTGGCTCAGAGAATTCTTTAATCGGGTTATTCAGGAAGGAAGAACACAATCTCACTGGCAAGAAAGTACCACTGTTCCAATATAGAAAAAGAAAGGTAGTCCAGCAGAATGTTCAAATTACCGTCCGATCCGATTACTTTCCCATACCATGAAGATTTTTGAACGCATTCTTTACAACCGTATTCGCGAAATCGTTGAAATAACCGTGAATCAAGCCGGATTTGTCAAAAACTGCGGAACTACTGACGCAATACACACTGCGCGATTACTCATGGAGAAACACCGTAAGAAGCATCGCCCTCTTTACATTGCCTTTCTGGATCTAGAGAAAGCGTTTGACCGTGTGTCATACGAACTCATCTGGTATGCTTTACAACAACACTTTGTGCCAGAAGAACTCGTGCGGTGGGTTCAATTGCTCTACCACGATCCGAAAAGTAAAGTTTGAAGCATGGCGGGTGTATCAAAACCGTTTCGTGTCTCTGTTGGTGTTCATCAAGGAAGTGCCCTCTCACCACTCCTCTTTGTTCTTGTTATGGACACCGTCACACGGGATATCCAACTTCCAGCGCCCTACACACTGCTTTAGAAGTGCGCTGGGTTCAATTGCTCTACCACGATCCGAAAAGTAAAGTTCGAAGTATGGCGTGTGTATCAAACCGCTTCCTGTCTCTGTTGGTGTTCATCAAGGAAGCGCCCTCTCACCACTCCTCTTTGTTCTTGTTATGGACACCGTCACACGGGATATCCAACGTCCAGCGCTCTATACACTGCTTTATGCAGATGATGTTTTCCTAGCATCTGATAGCAAAAATGATCTCGAGCAACTCATCTAAAAATGGAATGATCGCCTCATGCAACACGGTATCAGATTGAATCTAAACAAAACTGAGCGATTTAAATACCCCGGATCAACGCCATCAATCAATGGAGAACTGCGTTATGAAATTGCTTCACGCATTAACGCAACCTGGATGAAGTGGCATTCCACAACTGGTGTTCTTTGTGATCGACGTATCAACGAACGTCTCAAATTTAAAATTTACCGCAATGCCGTTCGTCCTGTCGCCTTCTATGGTTCTGAGTGTTGGCCAACTATAAAAGACAATGAACAGCGTCTTGCGGTAATGGAGACGAAGATATTGCGTTGGATTAGTTGCGTGACACGTTTTGATCACATCCGAAATGAGGATATCCGCGATCGTTATGATGTTGCACCGATCGTGGAAAAATTGGGAGAGAGGTGTCGTCGATGGTATGGTTACGCAATTCGTGCTAACGAGAATTCACTTGCCAAGATTGGTCTGAACATCGAAGTCGATGGTAAACAATCAAAAGGCAGGCCGAAACAACGGTGGCTTGATACGGTGGATGAGGATTTAGAAGCCTGGATATTGATCAGATCAGGCATTCTATAGAGCCAAATGGCGAAACCGATCCCGACGAGCTGACCCCGCTTGTGAACGGGACAAAGGCTGAAGGAAAAGAAGGAGTCACGATAACAAATTCCTGTGCGCCCAGCAGGGTTTGAACCGCGACCTTCGGCTGCGACAGCCTAGCGCTCTAACTGCTTGAGCCATCCGAACACTTTACATTATGTTCTACGGATACCGATAGACTGATGGACATGGATGTGAATGCGAAGTATTTTAAAGACTAATGGCAACTTTTTTATTTTTTTCAAGTTTTTTGGTTGGAGTGAAATGTTTCCGTGTGGAAAAGTGATCATTTTTAACTCAGCACTGCCATCTTTTCAACTGACGTCCAAATTTGGGCCTGTTTCGGAAATTAATCGCGACTTTTCATTGGGTATCAAAGGACTCTATTTAGCAAAAAGAATCCACACTTAGCTTTTGCATGCGCTTACATGGAACGTAGAAGCATGTAACCCACCGTATGAATAAATTTCCATTAAATTTGGTGTCAATAAATAACTGGTTGTGCGAGATAAACGAATGACAGACAGATAGTAAGATGGCTTTATTTTAGACAAAACCCTACCATAAAAATAAATGCAATCAGAAAATGCACTAATGGTGCTGAGATCACCCTGGTAATTAAAGGGGGTGGCAAGCATAGAAAGCCTTAAAACAAAACCGTTGGCTTACGATAAGAAGAGGATCTTTTAAAAAAATATATCATCTGACACTCACCACTACTAGCTTTGCGGTACATTTCAGCAGTGTAGTCAACACGAATATCAGAAGGACTACTATCGGTTTCGTCCAGGACAAAGACAACCCATCAGACACCGTCTTCTTGCTGTCCTTGGAGCAGTGTGACCAAAAATGCTACATGCGGTAATCGTTCTTTTACTTAGACGAAGAGAATTTTTGTTTGGGGACTGAAGGAGTCCTGAGCCCACAACCATTTGATGATGGATCGGAATAACTGGGGAGAAACCATTTTCTCCTTTGCTTGGCCCACGGTCCCCCTTTTTGGGTTAAACAGCCAAGTTTTCACTAAATGACGACTGACGGTTTTGTTCAAGATAGAGGCTTCAAAATTAGTTCGACCCGTCATCAAATGGATGAAGACTCACGACTCTTTCAATCCTTACAGAAAGTTAAATATCATTGTACACATTCCTTCACCTTAAAAACGGCAATTAATGTTGATCTAGAGATGATATTGAATGAGTTTACCTACTTTCACACTCTTTCGCGAAGAAAAGAGAGTATAGCAGATTATTACCGAAAACTGACAGTGGAATAACAGTAAAATAATCTCAACTCTCCATGCAAATATATTGGATAAAGTACCATAGTTTGTTTGATTACTACGGTTTCTAAATGGTATTGTGGTGGCTATTTGGGTCAGAGTCGAACTCTCAGTTCGCATCTGTGACCATGTTCCATGGTAGGTAATAAGTGTTTCGATATATCTTTGTATTGCCTTTGCTGCCACCACGAGAAGACATCCTTTTGGATATAAAACTTTGAATGTTGTGCAGCTGGTGTTAATAGTGGTTAGGAAAAACTTATTTATGTGGAAAAAGGATAAAGCAGTTGATAGAAATTCCGCACTATTCTTTCTGTCAATGGAAGGATATATTCTAACTTCGACACAAAATAATAATGTTTTAGGACCTTCCTCCTTGCAAATTAAGTAGTAATTTTTCGAATAACTTTTAGTTGATGGAAAAATTACTGAGCTAGCTTAATCAATCAATACTGTCATTGTTCATTTCAAATATTAACAGCCGAAAATGAAGTGATTACAAACTTCCCTGAGAACATATATTTGGAATATAACCAGCCCCAACCCAGCGTTTAGTGCATAAGTAATATATAATAATACCGGAAGCAATTTCTTGGGCAAATGGAAGTTATAATTATGTCGCCCTTGCGAAAGTGTAATGCAAAGTGATCATTGAAAATCTCTAGATTTCCAGAAACTATAATAAAAACTATTATATACTTGAAATACCAATTAAATCGATTAACTCAATATCTACAGATTTCTATACAGTATGTAACACTTCCTTGAAGTGCCCGTCATATTACTAAACAGACTATTCGAGGAACTTAAGGTTGAGTGGTTGATGCAGAAATCTTTTTCGTTTATGAATACTCAGAACGTGTTTACTTAAAAATTTATGGCAGGAACAAATTAATTCATAATTATTCCTTTACACTAACAGCATTTGATCATTCTTTTCATTTTAGGCGTTCTGCACTCCTTTCGAAACCAGAAACTGGCAATAGACTTTTAAAAACTTTTAACGAGAGCATGACAACCAACGAAAATTTTGGTAGAATTTCTATTTTCTGACAACATGCCATGCCAACAGCTTCGGCTTTAGCAATAAATAATGCTAATAATCGAGCCAAATATAGCATTATGGTCAAAAGAGTGTACAAGAAGGGAATTAAAAAGGAACCGTAATGATGGATGCTTAATTGCAAAGTAAAGAGAGACTTCTGGTCTGAAAATAGGATTTCGTTCGGAAGGACTTAGAAAACAAGCTTCCAGTTTTCCTCCACTATTCTGTGCCATATACCTCTAAATGGCAGCAACTTAATTGCATAAGCTACAGTGGAATTCTTCCTATTTTTCAATATGTGACTCATCCACTGTCGCTTCCGCCTTTCCATCAACACGTCTTCGGGTATTTGACCCGTACGTAGTGGAAATTCTTCATGTGATATTGTCTAAGCTTAAGACTCGGGCGAAATTTGTCGAGGACAAGAGAGGAACTGAAGTGTTCACAAGGACTCCTATATTTCAGAGGCGAGCAAACACCTGTCTATGGAACACTTCAGCGGTGCTGTAGTATTTGCAGGCGCATCAATTGAGGAGCGAATCGTCTATTGTTCACTTTTTACGTTGTATAAAATACTAATAAAAGGGGCAACCTCTATTCTTATGGCCTGAAGATGGTAAACAAAGGTGCCAACCTGAAGAGGATGCGATCTGCCGCGCGTCTTTCCTCTCGATCATAGCACTCCGGTTTTCCGGCTACCGCGACCAGGGTGGTATTTTTTATTATTTTATTCTGTGTTTTTTACTAGAGGCTGCACTGCTCAGAGACATGTATTACTTTGGTGAATAACATGGGAGGGACTGGCGTGTCCAAAAGGGACAGTTAAGTCCTTGAGCGTTTAACGTGAGCACCTGTCTGGAAGACTTAATTCCACGGTCTTCTTAAGACATGGATTGATTTCGTGACCACAATCAGAGCCCCGCTGAGACAAGCAACAACGGTATCAGTCTATACCAAGGGCATGGCTTAGCATTCATACTGGTGCATGCAAGACATACCTAAATCTCTACCGAACTAAGGAGTACGGCACCCGTGTTGAAACGCAACACCCCGCCGAGGCCCGAAGGTCTCTTCTCGCTTGAGCATAACCAATAACCCCCATGAAGCTCCCACTAGGGGGCCAACCGCAAATAACCGAGTTGTACTCACATACAACAGAAGTTCACCTGAAGTATGAGAGTCCAGGGGCTATCTCGGTTCCCATGGTACCAGTATACCCTTGGTGAGGTTTCGTGACCAATTTGCCACTTCAGATGACTCCCCGTGCAGACTCGGGTCTGATCGCCCTGAATAGGCCTTTGTAGCATTCGCATACTGCATCACGGCCGGCAAGCCAAAGCGAGTACAGCGTCTCCCGGTGCCACCAATAGAGGTTCTCCTCGGCCGCTTGGTTTTTGTTTGGCGGACAAGATTGCCGCCCCGTCTTCCTCCCCGCCACCTCTGAGCACCACCAAAAGAGACACCCCATATTCTCGACCTTGACAACCACAAGCCCGTGTCAGCCGGATACTTGAGTGGGGCTGTAGCTTTTGCTAGTGGTTAATTTGGCCAGCTATTTAAGTTTTGGGACCTTAATGGACCTTGGTCAACTCGGATGTTTTTCTGCCTTTCTTATAACCTGCATAAGCCATTACAAAATTTGGGTGCTTTCGAGTAATAGTAGCGACCACTTTCTATGTACTACTCTCATGTAGCTATACAGAGAGCACACGGGCTCGAGACAACCTAGACCTAGAGTATTGGTGTTGAGATAGTTGCATTTCTAGATTTCGGACAAAGCAGCAAATGCGGATTAGCAATTTTTAAGCATCGGTCTTCATCGTGTCCTCAAGCTACAGTAATTTGCCATGTCATTCAGAGGATATGGAGTTGCATTGAATATTATACGATTCGGAACTGTGCTGAAGTGAATGAGCAGTCTGCCGTTAAGGTCCGCCACAGGACCATCAAACAGCGAACGACCACCTGCAAGCCCTTCCGCGATTCGTATGCGATAGCGTGTAATTCATCCTTCCCTTACAACAATAATGGTGGAATTCCTTTTGTGAGAGCATACAATACACTGCACCCGTACTTTATCAAGGTTTCATATTGTCGGTCGACAACCGAATCTTAGGAAAGGTCTACATTGAATTTTGGGGGACCGATGCTTTGTTCCTCGGCGAGCAGACGCAATATCGACTTGTAGGCGAAGGTAAGGTAAGGGGTCCGGATAACTGCGTGGTTAGAGCACAAGGCTGTCGTACGGAAGGTCCCGGTTGGAATTTCACTGGTGGTAGTGTGATTTGTATCGTGATTTGACGTCGGATACCAGTCGACTCAGCTGTGAATGAGTACCTGAGTCAAATTGGGGTAATAATTTCGGGGGCGCGCAATGCTGACTACATTGCCACATTGCCAGTGTATTTTAGGCCCTGATCCAATATGGATTGTTGTGCCACCGATTATTATTATTATAAGGCCAATGTCAGCACCTCCTTTGCTATGCATATTTAGAAGACAACTGCTAAATCTATTGCTGATCCCCATGTGTTTGATCAGATTCTGTGTTTAATTCTTATCCGATATTCGTCACCGCTCATTTAAAACCCAACTGACCTTGTGGCAGGCTCTATACTTGAACAGTGCGAGGCGGATCACGAGGCGGTGAAAGTTGAAGAAATCCACAAACCTTTCACGGTTATAGCAACGGTCGAAAAGACCATATATCCTGATCGCATGCTCAGTCAAATTATTATCGAAGTCTATTTTCGCATTCGCAGGATAGAGAAGAAGCAGCTTTTGAAGAGTTGCCTCTAACCAGAACAACCGCGCACCAAAGCCGTCGAACAAAACTTTTTCCTGAATTGGTTCGAAGAGGATATCGTCCCTCGCAAAGTTTAAGAGGCCGAAAAGAGTCGAAGAGTTGCGAAGGGAAAGTTGATACTAACTATTAATAATCGTTGGCGCAACAATCCATATTAGATCAGGGCCTTGAAGAGTGTTAGAGCACTTCATTCAAGACTGTAACGATACACAATGTGGTCAGCATTCCGCTCGCCCGAGATTAATTCCCTGATTAGATTCAGGTACTAATTCGCGGCTGAGTCGACTGGTATCCAATATCCAGTTAAGATCACAAATCTCTCTGTCACCAGTTAGATTTGATCCGCTCAGCGCTATAACACTTGAGCCATCCGGATACTAACTATCTCAATTTTTGGGGGTGCACTTTACACTCGCAGTCATGAGATGAACTAAAGTGATAAACTCAAATAGGTTCTCTCCTCCAGGATTGCATTTCCTACTCCCCTAACAAATATGTTCGCTTCGTAACCTATTAATAGTTCCAGACCACTTGATTCTGCATACATTACTAGATCTTTAAGCTAACTAAGCCATTAACCTGGTATTGTAGAAGTAGAAGTAACTAGGTCCTGGAAACAGAGTCATCTGAGCATAGTTATTTCTAACAGTTTTGACATCAGTTCACAAGCTCACAGTTTTGCGGTTCTTTCATCGAAAAAATACCGGCCCCTTGATCCCATGCCACTTATGAAATCGAACCCATAACTTTTGTACTAGAAAAATATAAGGGCACTCGTGCAGCGTTATCAGCCCCACTGTCAGCAAATATGAGCAAGCTTTATCATGCTTTTCCACAAGAGTTTAGTATAATATGTAAAAGAAAACAGCGTCTGCTATGGTCGGTGTGTAGCTAACCAACGAACCAACCCCCTCATGATTGAGTGCATGTGTCCTTATGCATAAAGGGTCTCATCTCTTCACGTAGAAAATTCTTCTGCTTTCTACTTAACATTTTCTCTGGTGTGCGGTGTCTGCTTTACATAGATCCGGCGGCCCCGAATTCCGTTCATTTTGGCCCTTTCTTCCGCTTGTTCTGTTAAAGGTGTAGGAAAAGTTACTAACAGGTAGGATGGCAGATAGCGCGAATGAACTTGCAAGAAAGATATTCCAAATAACATTTGTGAGACTGGAGATTGCGTTTGAAATCAGCAAAGCCGTAACTTGGAAAACCTTGCAAGACTGGAAAATTAAGCAATTAGCCCATCGATGGAAAACTTCCGTCGACTTCCGAGAAACGGTTACTACACTTTCAGGAAACATCTGCGCACGATCGGGATCTCAAAATCAAGGTCCGATATACAAACTTTGCAAGAAGATGTCTAAACAGCCTTCCCCATCTTATTTAACCATTATGCATTCTCGAAGTAGATTATCTTCTCAGTCTGGCGACTAGGACATACAATAACCCCACAGTTGCGGCACGGACCAACAAAACCCAATCCGACAGAAAACGCCCCCGTCAATTCACTTATCATATGAGCGAATCAAAACCTCTTTTTTATATGAACGTACTGAGAAAAGTGTATGATTACTTTAAAACTTCCTAAGTTTCAAGGATACCTAGTAAGCGCTCTTATTCTCTAGGCTCAATATTTGGTATATTATGACCTATAGTTGCTCCCAGTGAAATCATAACGATTGACAAATTGATTCTTTACGTTCGGAACTGTGTAATGAAGTCATCCGAAATAAGCACATACGCACGTAAATAAATGATCCACACTACCATCGAAATACGTAGATGTGTCGAAAGGACCGTCCGAAACTACATATCCAATCCTCAACGGAAATATAAAGGATATTTATCACGTACAGTTCATATATTACAGCAATGTGTTTACGCTAGCGACCTTCAGTGTGTCATCAACCATCTTAGATTGAAAAATCCCCAAAATATATCTACGCACCGCTGCTGCAACAGGATTACATGGATTTTCCAAGGAAACACGATTTTACCAAGAAACAATTTGAACGCACGGAAAAAAAATTTCAATCCTCTATACTAACGGTATTCCAATCTTCAATAGTATCGAATTTACTTGTTAAACGAAAATAAATTGTCCTTTCCCAAATATTTAGATAGTTTCTTTAAGCTATTTACAATTTCAAATAATACAGGGTTCCAGAGTATCAAGAAGTAAAAAGGAATACATAAAACTGCTGACCAGACCTTTAAGAGAGAAAGGACCTAAAGGAAAAAGACAATTTTCCTCAGTATACACACATAAAGTTCACTAGACAGGAAAAAGAGGAAATATGTATTTGTCGAGAAGAAATTTATTGAAATGGAAATAATAACGTATGGCTTTGTACCTTGAAAGTAATCTGAGGGAAATGCCAGGATTGTTGGTGGAAGTAATGGCGAGTTAATATGGAGTAAGGACATTTGTGGGAAAGTGCAGCTTTTCAATATATTGACGTTTTGGGGTGTTAAAGCAGAAGCTTTAAGGTATTAATTTGGTATATAGAAACGTAGTTTCTTTCGAATACGAGCCGTTACTTCAGGGAAAGTATAAATAATTCCGAGTGTTTTGTTCAATTGTTCGGCATTTGTAAAACCGCAGGATTTCTTAGTAATTGAAGTGTGAAAATGACACTGCAACTGTCTTCGACTTGGCCGATGTTTCCTGCCTCATTCAGTTTCGAACAGACAGGATCTATGTATCCGCATCAATTCGTCTACAGATATTTTCTTTCTTATTCTACCTTCCCTAGAAGACCACAAACATTTAAGGAAACTATACTACGTATTTCCACAGTAGATTCATATATTCACGCTGAATCTTTCAATTTAAGAAAATAAGGCGCAGCCTTTTTTTGAAAAATGGTATTTAGCTCTCAACCCGAACATCATAGCTACCTCACTGAATGGAATAGCCGAACTGAGCATCGAAAAGGAATCAAAACAAGTATGGCATAACATGTAATAGAGTTGAGCCACTTCCAAAAATTTTTTTTGGAAGCAGGTTCCACTTCTCTCTGGAAGACTATGAACATCCATAACTTTCCAATAAGTTTGAAACCTTCGCTTCATCCTATTATCAGAATTGATTGCTGGTTTTGTTATCAGAATTAACTGTCTTGACTAGAGTACCCAGATGAATAAATTCCATTTCTCATCATAGACGAAAAAGCAACTATTCTTGGAGTGTCTTCTGACCATCTGGTCGAAATAGGTGTAGGCAATTCTACTAGGGGCATGTCGTTTAGCGCAATTTTCATTTTATGTGAACCCATTTGTGCAAGACTGCTAGGCACCTTCGTTATTAAATTTAACTCTAGAATCTGCAACAGCTAACAATAATTTAAGGTCTTATACACTCCTCTAGTAAGGGATTTAGTTCTGCAGCTGTCTTTCCTATACATGCCCATGCTGTATACCAGCAAATGCATTTTTTATAGAAGCATATCTCGGGACTGCGGAGGATGGATGTATGCTGTGAAGCCGCTGATCGGATGCTGCGTAGATGCTGGTTGCGGGTCTGCATGCAGGACTTGCCGTTTGATGGTCTTTGTACTTTAGTGAGCGATCAGAATGGCATTTTCTTTTTGGGTTTTTGAAGTGAAGGTTGAAACTTATGTGATGTTGCCAGTCCACTGGTAGTTCCGCTGATCCTAGCCTCTTTACCTTACCTTCTCTCTAACGAGTTTTATGGAAAGTCGGAGCAGTTAAGTGCCAAACTCCAGGCTAACCGACTTTGGGAGCAGCAATTGCTTAAACTCCACAAGAATTTAAACACGTAGTGTGATTTTGATAGTAGCAATTGCTGAACTCCACAAGAATTAAAAACGTCGTGATTACCTTTGATAGTTCTGACGAACTATGTATTTCTCAATTCATGTTTCCTAATTTATACAAAATTTACATATACTTAGTAGGCCTGTACTTTTAGATACATATGAATGTACATGGGAGAAAATATTACGTAGTAAGCAATGATAATGTGGATAAGTTTTACAGTATTTTACACTTAGTTCTATGGTGGCGGATTTCTCCCGGATTTGTACAGTGCGATTAGTATTAGTTGAAAGTTACAGCAAATCCTGTGACCTTTTTCACTGACAGATATCGCCAAACGACAAGAGGAGAAAACGGAGCTAAACCTTTTGTTGGAAGTGGAGGTCCCGCTGAGCGTCAAAACGGGACGACAGCGTTAGTGGAATTAGAAAGCGTACTTGTAGATTTGCGAAGACACCTGAAGCAGCGACGAGACAATTAAGGCTTGCAGGAACTAGAATCGTTTTGTGAGGAACCTACCCACGAAGTACAAACGCGGTTCTTCCGGGAGCACGTGAAAGGTTTGAGGAAGAAGAGTACTTGACGGAAACTGCTAACAGAATAGTCTTATATTAGTTCTGGTATGTAAAAGTCTAGTTAATTTAGGAGCAGAACTTTCACATTTACTGTTTTGCGTAGTGAATAATTGAAGGTGAAAAAAAGACAGTTTCGGGTGGAAAGAGATCAGCTATAAGAGGTGTGAAGTGATAATCGTTGTATCTTTTAGCGAAATTCAAAAAATGTGCGCTCAGACTACAGGTTTAGTAGATTTACCCTTGTACGGGGATTATCGTGGCTTTTCAGTTCATTGCGTGGTGAATTTTATTGTAGTTGATTATTAGCTATAGAATGGTCGTCATCTTGATGTGATCCTTCGAAAATCTCTTGTTTCGATCTCAGCACTCAGGTCACGAGTTTTTCTGGCTCTGAACGTCCGGTCAAGTGACCTTTTAGCTTCGCGTGGGTTTTCCCATGATATTTCACAGTTGCATAACTAATTCTAATGGGGTTTCGCGTAAGGGCTCTAAAACACATGACATTTTATCAATGCCGTGAAAATGAATATAGTCTTCAAAAGGACTACCCCACCCCCACATTCCCCAGCCTAGCACAAGAGAGTGGAAGCGCGTGTCGACGGGTCGAGTTGCAATATTTGCCGATGGACACAGTTAATTTCGTCATTTTTTCAGGTCTTTGGGATACTTCTGCCCTCCTGGCTGACTTCGACCACTTGGATGACCTCTGGTCATCATTTAATCACATAAGCCATTACATCCTGCTACCTTCTCCTTAAATTTATTTCTCAAGTTTCTTCCGGAAAACTAATTTGAATTGTAAGACAAATTACAAATGGTTCCCTATTATAGAAATTTGCTCAACTATTTTAGTTATGTTCGTCAAGGACTATACTAAGGAAACAGAATTTCTGAGATATTTACTAGCTAATTTTTTAAAGCAAAGTCTCCTTCTCCCTGGGTAAGAGGCTTGAAACTTTAAATATTCAAGCTGTTAGATGGGGGAATTAATCTGGTAATAAATAAAAAAAATTTTTCATCGGTTCCTTGTCATTTTTCTTTCGTGGATGCAGGAGCAGTTTGCTTTATTGTAGGACTTTGAGTTTTCGAATAAAGCAAACACACAAAATGAAATTTAACATCATTTTCATGACCCGCATGTTTATTTGTGCTTCAATCGGTATATAGACCGCTTTTCAAACGACATCGGGGATTCTTTCAGAGATACCCGATCTGCAGCTCCGACAATGTAACGCCAAGCGTAGACCTGAGCATGTTACGGCCTCGAAACCCCGATATCACTGATGAAGATTCATGGGAGAAAAGGACTTAATTACATACAAGCTCCTTATAGGCAAGGCACTGGTCAATTGTTAGAATACGCAACATGAAACAAGGAAGATGAAAGTTATTTTTCAAGCAGTCCAGTACAAAGAGTTTTCCGATAAACGGACACTCAAAATGATAAACGAGATTTATATAAACTCGTCGAAAGAACAAGGAACCCCGGATATCGAGCATTTCGGCTGGATGGTACTTTACTTACCGATCGGTCAGTCGCGGCAGGTAGATGCATTGTAGCTGAGCCTTAGAAGATGAGAAGCTGGGATCCACAAATCTAGAATTCTCAAATAACCGTAGTATTCGCATTATAACTCTGTATCAGGAAGCATTCAGAACGCATAATTGACAAGTGCATTCGCGGCATCGTTCAAATTACTATCAATCAAGCTGCGGGTTAAAGAGTAACACAATCATACAGTGTTATATACCCACGCAGATTTCCGATATAATGCTCCATGAACAAATGCATGCAGTTCAGGATAGGGTCCCTGTAGGTGACATTGTGATTCTGATGGGTGATATGAATGCCGAGGTGGGAAATGACAACACCTTGCTCGGACACGTGTTGGGGTGGGGAAATACAGTCTTGATAACCGTATCGATGACAGTGGGATATTAGTGGTTTTCCCCCGGGTCGTCATCGGTGGTACATTGTTCAAGCACAGAGCTTACCATAAAGTCATTTCCACTGACCGACACCGTACGATCCCGTATATGATCCAATTGTCACTCAATAGTAAGAGAGCTGCTTTGCTGAACGCAAGGAGTATTCCAGATCCAACGGAGTATTCCGGATTCGTTAACGTATCGCAGGATTTCCGTTAGTGGATGTGATGCTACCCATCGCAACTGGAGAACATCGGCACCAAAGATCTGATGCCTGATGCGTCCATAAGCGGGGCATTCACATAGGAAATGCTCCGTGGATTCCACTTCCTCATTACAGGAGGGACACGTATCATGTTAAATAATTCCTATTCTGAACATATGCCCAGCTAGTGAATTATGCCCTGTCAGAATGTCCATAATACTCCTGCAAGTCCTCCTGCTTTTCAACAGGATAAACTTTGCGGTACGCATGTTCAGTTCTGGCAAGAAAAGTTTGGTGTGTCGAACAGCATTTAGGCTCCGCCACCTGTCATTGTTCCCTGTTTTTGAAGACTGACTTGGCCAATGCTACTGATACTCGAATTGCTGGTTCCGGTCCCGGCATGGAGGGGATTGACCCCTCTTTCGCTAAAGCATCCCAGATTTCATTTCCCTCTACGCCAGAGTAGTTCCACCGTATTGAATCTAGCTAATTACTAAAAATTATAATAATATACTATTGTTAACTTTATTCGAAAGGATGTCGGTATGGAAGGTATTTCGGAGCCTAGGTACCATATGGTGGCAGCTTCCGTGACGGACAAATAGACAGAAGGAAAATACTGCGCAATGGTGACTCTTGACATCAAGAACGCGTTCAATTCTGCCAGAAGAAACGATATCATCGAAGCGCTCATCACGGTACAAACACCAAAATATATATTAAATATAATGTTCGATTACTTCCGACAGCGGAAGCTACTTTATACGGACGAAGGGTCGAAGATGTATGTAATAATGGTAGGAGTTCCGCAGGGGCCTATTCTGGGCCCTCTGCTATCGAACTTAATGTATGATGGCGTTTTACGGCGTTCAGTAGCTAAACAAGCCGTTGTCGTTGGATTCATAGATGACGTTGGAGTGGTCATAACATCCAATCATCCCGACGAAGTACAGATATATGCGAACGAGATTATACGGGCTATCAAGTCTTGGCTTAAAGACCACGGGTTGGAGCTTGCCGAACACAAAACGGAGTTAGCGCTCTTTACAAAGCGGCGGAAACAGAAAAATGTTAAAATTTGAATCGGTGTGCAAGCTGTTAGCTCTCAGCCATCGCTGAAATACCTGGGCACGATATTCGACTCCAAGCTGAGCTTTAAACCCTACTTAAAGTTTACTGGGCAAAAAGCGGTAACTATCAGCTCAACACTGGCATGCTTCCAAATGTAGGCAGCCCGAAGCACAGTCGACGATTACTCTTACCGTGAGTCGTGAGCTCTGAACTTTTATACTTTTATACACGACATTGTGCGCGTCGGCGATAAAAATCGAAGAAAATCGCAGACAGCTTCAAGCTGCATATCGATTAAGCGCTCTCCGAACATGTTGCCTTTACCGAACAGCATTTTATGAGGCGGCATGTGTGATTGCGGGGATGATCCCGGTGGATATTCCAACTGATGAGGCAAGTCAGGACGCGAGCCTAAACAAGCAAAGTGAGCGTATATGGACCAGGCGGAAAATGGGCGTGTGGACACACAGGCTTATCCCAAACATAAACATGTGGACTATGCGGAACCACGGTGAGATCTGACTCACTTCTTAACCGGACACGAAGGATACAGGAGTTACCTCTATAGGTTCGGTCGATGAATCGCATAATTGTCCTACATGTGAAGGTGCAGCCGAAAATGCAGAGCACGTTTTCTTCGCCTCACCAAGATTTAAAAGCTCAAGGGGAAAGCTTGAAACAGAGCTAAATACTCGTTTAACGGTGGAAAATCTGATAAGGTACATGGTTCAATCAAATACAGCATGGGACGGAGTAGTTGCAATGGTGAAACGGATCCACCAGCAGAAATACAGCGGAGACATAGAAAGGAAGCTACTCCAATTAACGCCATGCAAAGCGGTAGCAGCTCGTTTAGAGTGAACAGCTAAGAACTGAACAGCCCCGCGAAGCAATACCGGAACGGTGGTCCCGCGGGAAGAGTGTGGAGAAAAAATGGGAGGATTTCCCCTAGCCAAAAAAAAAGACAGACAGACAGACAGACAGTAACCCGATTTTAATAAGGTTTTGTTTTACACAAAACCTGAAAAGAAGAGATGAGTGGAATTTATAAAGACTGTCCAGAATGTGAAAAAGTGTATATTGGTCAGACTAAAAGGCTAGTGACCACAAGATTCGACGAACACATAAGAGAGTACACCAAACGAAACAGCGACGCCCCTCGAAACATTAAGTCAATGGTAGCAAGGCATTTGGTGGAAGAGGGACATACCGTAACGATGGAAAATGTGGATATTATAAAGCGGGTGCGGAAACACACCTTTTGGATGTAGCAGAAAGCGTATGTATCATCAGAGAAGGGAGGTAGGTGACCTTAAATCACGATGAAGGAAACTGCCCAACGAGCATGGTAAAAAAGATATGCAACAGGTAATGAAAAATAGGGGTGAAACGGGAAGGATGGGCAAAAATGACAAACAATTATAGAGTAACTAGTAGAGTTTAAACAGATAGATCAATTAATTAGGTATTAGCACTGATGGAGGCGGCACGTGGTCCTGGAAACAATTGTATGTTAAAGGAAAATAAAAAATTTATAGAAAAGTTCTTTTCTTAATTTATAGTTTTAATAGGTCAAAGTTACCTCTCTTGTGTCAAATTACAACTCCTTAAGAAACAAAATACCGGTATTATATGTCGAATTGAATATCGAGTATATTCAACAACAACCCTACGAGCTATCTACAAATGAAACTATTGTGAAAAAAAAATATTTTTGTATGAAAAATCCACAAAACCTTCCGTTCCCCCGCGCCAAGCTTCCGGTTTACGGTTTCTTTCACGATTAGAAAAAATAGAAAGATGACGTTTTTCATATGATAATTGAAGCCCTCATGCTCATTAATTGCTTCCATGCGTCTCGGACTTTCGTCATTCCGTTCATCATAACTTTATGCCAAATGTTTTCTTCCATTACATTGTGGTATTTCTTTCGTTTTTACAGCAAAAACTTCCAATACAGAATTCTGATACGATTTGCTTAGCTATTTATAGTTTACTGGAAATCGTAGTCTCACCAAGGAATCTAACATAGAACAGCGCTTCTGCACCGAAAATCTTTAATCAATTGACAAAATTACGCCATTTGAGACTACTCTTTCCAACGAAGCCCTTACTCAACAAGTAGTAGCTATTCTATATCAATCACAAATTTCCACGAGGCCCTCAAATTTTTCAAATTGGAAATTCAATCATTCCAGAATTGATAGCGAGATTCTTCTCAATCCTTGTAGTCACCCAGATGATCCCAGGCTTTTTGTTGCTCTCCGCTATCGTTTCCGGCTCCCACACGAAAAATTGATGCTTTTGATTTGAACCCATTTCTGTCTGAACAAATCTTCATTCATCCACGCGCTCAATCTGCGGAATGACACTTGTTGAATGGGAACCAATCAACTATGCGTTGGCATCGTTAACTTGAAAACAATACCATTTTTCTCTTAAATGTTCATTCCGTCACACGCATTTTTCTAATTGTTTCAATAATTTATTGATATTACTTTCTAGGCTAACCTGTTTGCCAACCATTGATGGGAAGAACTCCACACAGTGAGGCCGACTATCATCTGCTTAAGACGCACCAAACTCAAGGAAATCTGGGAAAGATATCAAATTTCAAATGGAGAAAGTAGCATTCAGGTCGATTCCCTCGCAACAATCGAGGGCCCATTTGCATATTTCAAATAACAACCAAATCTTGAATTATATTGCTCATAAAATCCATTTACTAACCGCCACGATCTGCTTACAACAGAACCAGCACGAGGAAAATGATTTCGCATTTCATGGGACCATTACATGGCTATAATGTGTGTGTAAGTACCGAATATATGGAGAGTAAGTTGAATGGCATATGCACGTATGTAGATGAACATTATTGTGCTAAATTAATTTAATAAATCTTGAGAGCATCTCATGCATAATAAAATACAATACCCAGGGCTTGAAACTGTGGATGGATGAGGGAAATAGGCCTAAAATATGTATATCATGCTTGGAAACATTGTCGCGTAGCGACATCCATAATAGCAATATCGAATCTTGGGGGCTCGGTATTCTTTTAGAAAAACAGCGGCCTGGATTTATAGAGAAAATGGGGTCTTTCTGAAACGGGGTCTATGTTCGGATAAGTGTGTAATGAAAATTTAGCGCTTGCTGCTCCTTCCGAATTTCTAGATCGAAGTGAGCTATAGTACCCCCGACCATTGCTAAGGTTTTTCTATAAGGGCTCAGTTATGTATTATTTGGATACCTCCGGATTTTGACCCCATTCCTCAAGCCTACTGAGGTTTCTCGTTTGAATGAAATTCGGGAATTCTGTAATTTGCTAAACACGCTACAACGCATGGTTTATAACGTTCACCATTTCTTTGACCGCCCTCTCTCTCCTAGAGCAATTTTCTGTGACAACAATTCTTCAAGATTCAAAGTAATAATGGAAGGAAGTGTCATAGTGCTGTGACAATGTGTACCATGAGCAACCTGGTTACAAATTCATATTGAATGTCAGTCTGAGAAACACTTTTGTTGTACTCTATTATAAAAACCATTAGACCCACAATCACTCAACGTTAGTTAGAACCACGGGAAAATATGCGTGCGTGTATCTGCGGCTAAGACAAATTTACAGCCATTTTTTAAAGGTCCACTTCTGTGATGCTTCGTAGATAAGATGAAGCTTCGTGGCGAAGGCAACCCAATTGGGTGAATCAATATCCTAATTTCGATTGAGATCTCATGCTGTTTGCTTGTACGGTTGTAAATTTGGGTCATAAATCTTGTGGACGAAATAGTTTTAAATTGAAGAAAAAAACTAAAAGTTTCTGAGCTAATGAAAAAGAAACCAGGGTCATCATCATCATCATCTTGGTCAGTCCGCTGGGAGAATCGTTCAACATAATTTCCAGAGGAACAATGACTCTTCTGATTCTGGTACTGTTATGATTTTTTATCATCGCATGTTTGCCCACAAAGTGTACAATAAGTACTTTTGCGTGCAGTAGAAATTAGCAATAATTTGAAATGTGCTAAACATCGAACAAAAAAAATGACTTAGCTTGGCTTGATCAGTGACTACATCGTCTTGGCTTGTTTTCTTTGCCCAGTTTCGATGGGTTTGAATGGAAAAGTAAATTTACCTGAAAGTAGAAAAATAAAGAAAAGAAAATGTAGTGAAAAATGTAGAGATTGCATTGACCTTAATTTAGGTGTAATGACTTAATATTTTAATAAAGAGTGCTATTAACCCCATTCATTGACTATAAGTGGAGAAAGACTATGAGCATGTATCGCAGAAAATTTCATTATATGAGGCCAGAAATAAAACGAAGAAAATTATTTTGCACTTGCTGATAGTGCATGATATGCGAGGTTCATAAGTAAATGCGAAGATCATCCATTTGTCAGTAATCATACACCATTGAGGAATAGAGGTAAGGAGCTGTATGTTCATTTTCTTTTCTAAAACATTTCTTAGAAAAAGTACCTAAAGCACCGGAGGGGAATATAGACTCCTTAAAGTCTCAGAGAAAAGAAAGCAAAATAAAAAAGTAGCTAATACCACAGCGATGTTTAACTGACATTTTATTCGAAATAAAGCAAAGCAAGGCCTCATTGGAACATTATTTAAAAATAAAAAATAATCATATTTACTTATCTATGAGAAACATGAGAACTGTATGTAAATTTTAAAAAATAAATAAATATTCAACAGCATAAAAAGTCAAAACCTCTTGCCTTGTCAACAGAAAAACTGCATCAGGACCCTTTACTACTGATGGTAGACTCGTTCTGTTGATTTTGTTCCACCAAAACAGGTTTAATCCTTTTGGGGTCTTCTTCTTTCGACCCCTCCGAGGACCTCTAGTGTTAATTATTGGGTCAAGCTAAGCTATTGATGGTTTTTCTCTCGATCGTAAACTTAAGAGCTGTCTAACTGGTGTTTATATCATAGCAGTAAATGAAATGCCTGTATCTTCATTCTCATCTCAGTTTGATTTAAAACTGACAAAGCTCTGAGCAATGATCTTTCTAGTACCCTCTCCACCCAAATGAGCTCTTTGGCCCGATTCCGCAAACCAACTTCGTCAATCTCCCCGGTACTCATTAGTCCTTTTCTGCCCACATTATTCAACCATTGCTTTCTGAACGCCATTTCCAACAAAGAAAAACGAAAACTCCCTTCTTCCGGATAGGTCAGTCTCTATCCTTTTAGTCTCTGCCAAAATTTTAGAGCAGACTATCAAATCAATGATAGACGAGTACTTCGAAAGAAGCAATTCTATTTCGGAATTCCAGTTCACCAGCTTAACGGGTCATTTAATTCATCATGTCTTCACAGTCCTGAAAACTTATGTCCCGCCCGGAAATAATTAGAATACGCCTCCGTCCCCATGGCTGTATGATAACATGGACTCATTTGTAAGCTTGGACGCGCTCTACCAATATTTCACCAACTGAAAACTAGCCCGCAAAAATAGTAAACATCATCCTTAAAGGAAAAATGAAGTTGAATCCGTGAATTACCATCATCAGCATCAACGGCACAACAATCGGTATCCGATCTAGGCCTGCCTTAACAAGGAACTCCAAACACTCCGGTTTTGCGCCGAGGTCCACCAATTCGATATCCCTACAAGCTGTCTGGCCTTCTGACATACGTCGTCCTCCATCTCAGGCAGGGTTTGCCTCGTCTTCTTTTTCCACCATAGATATTGCCCTTATAGACTTTCCGGGCTGGATCATCCTCATCCATGCAGATTAAGTGACCCGCCAACTGCAGCCTGTTGACCCGGATTTTATCCACAACCAGACGGTCGTGGTATCGCTCATAGATTTCGCCGCTATGTAGGCTACGGAATCCTCCATCCTCATGTAGGAAGCCAAAAATTCTTAGGAGGATTCTTCTCTCGAACACGGCCAAGAATTCGCAATTTTTCTTGCTAAGAACCCAAGTCTCCGACGGGTACATAAGGACTGGCAAGATCATTGTCTTGTACAGGAAGAGCTTTGACGCTATGGTGAGACGTTTCGAACGAAACAGTTTTTCTAAGCTGAAATAGGCTCTGTTGGCTGTCAACAACCGTGCGCGGATTTCATCGTCATAGCTGTTACCGGTTATGATTTTCGACCCTAATATGAGAAATTTTCAACGGTCTCAAAGTTCATCTTCATTGTTTTTGATTCACAATTGCAATTCGATGTTTTCGTCCTTTCGGTTTTGGTTTTGGCGCTGACGTTGCCACCATGTACTATGTCTTGCCTTCATTGATGTGCAGCCCGAGACTTCGCCCCGCCTCCTCGATCTGGATGAAGGTAGACTGTACATCTCGGATTGTTCTTCCCATAATGTCGTTATCGTCAGCATAAGTCAGTAGTTAGGTGGACTTAAAGAAGATCGTACCTCTTGCATTTACCTCAGCATCACGGATCATTTTCTCCAGGCCCAGGTTAAAGAGGACGCATGATAGAGCATCCCGTTGTCGTAGACCGTTGTTGATGTCGAATGGTCTTGAGAGTGATCCTGCTACTTTTATCTGGCCTCGCATATTGGTCAGGGTCAGCCTAGTCATTCTTATCAATTTCGTCGGAATACCGAATTCTCTCATGGCCGTGTACAGTTTTACCCTGGCTATGCTATCATAGGCGGCTTTTATGTTGATGAAAAGATGGTGGAACTATAATAATATCCATATTCCAACTGTTTTTCCATCGCTTGCCACACAGAGAAAATCTGATCTGTTGCTGATTTGCCTGAAGTGAAGCCTCTTTGGTACGGGCCAATGTTGTTCTGATCGTAAGGGGCTATTCGGCCTAGCAAGATAGAGGAGAATGTCTTATAGATGGTACTCAGCAACGTGATACCTCTATAATTGCTGCACTGCGTGATATCCCCCTTTTTATGGATGGTACAGATAATGCATCATTGCCAGTCACCAGGCATTCATTCGCTGTCCCATACTTTGAGCATCATCTGATGAGTCCGTGAATGGGTGCCGATTGGCACACTATCCATCCTAAGTAGTCGGAATTGACCAAGAGGGGAGAGCCACCCCAAAAAAACTAAAAAATTGCGTCCGCAAATACTGAAGCTACACTCAGTCTCTCGTCGGCATACTTACATGCCTCAGACTGGGGGATGTGGGAATCCTTTTGTGCACTTTCTTAACATAGGATTATTGCGCGACCTAGCGGAAAACACGTGCCCTAAAACTGAAAATACAAAAAAAAATACGCTTGACCGCGTGTGTGGAGCCATAAACCTCCAGACTCGAGTGCGATCGAGAATGAATTAATGTTCAATTAATGTTTCTCCTGTCTATATGTCTATGAGGCCCGCCCTTGATATTCCCAGCCTACTTCGGTATCCTCAGGCTATAAAAACGGATGATAGTTCTTTGTTAATATGAGTTCCGCGGATACTAACGGAGCAAAGAGGGATAAGCGAGTGATGAAATAACAAACTTATGTCAACTTCATGTCACAATAAACTGTTACAAATAATAAGATGTAAACGTGAAGATAATAAAAATACTAAATAGAACGTCAAGACAAATCCGAAACCGGAAGCTTCTAGTATGAAAGGTTTTGTTTGTTTTTTTTATGGCGCTGCCCAACGACCGGCTAATGTTTCGACCCCGACAATGGACAAAGAATACATCATTTAACTGAAATAATATAATAGCAAAACCTACTTTGAATTTTTCTCTATTTTGTTAAGCCACCCTTCATGAAACCAGCGTCTGCCCAACAAAAAAATTCTTGCAGTATCCCAGCATTTTCATGTATCGCATGCGGCATAGCCCGAAGCAAACGTTAGAAATGCATTAAGTAATATGCAGCATGTTCAGGCCTATATGAAAACAACAGCAAAAAAAGGTTCCTGATCATTTTTGAAATATTTCAGAGAATTTACGGTAGCCCAATACTTTCCCCCATCCAGGTAAAACATCTTTCGCTAATCTCCTTCGTATCCCTTTTCTTACCCCTCCTCTTTCCCATCCCTATTTCAGAATATATGGACAATAACGATTGGGGGTTTTTGTTAACTTTCTTTTAGGTACCGATTTATAGACAGTAAGTAGCTATTAGATTAAGTTCCGTAGTTCTATCCTTAGATTAAGTCAGCTTGTAAGGTTTTTGATATGTAAATTATCCTTTAAATTGCGATTTTCGTATTTATTGATAAAAAATGTTTTTCTAAACATTCCAGGCTTTAAATTGCCTTCTTGAAAAGAAGTTGTTGGATCTTTGCTTCCCTCCTCTCTCGAACAAATATTTTCTGCACTATTATAATCCTTTGCATCTCAGTGATACACAAATGAACGGAAAACATCTTTGTCGATTGGTTGCAGCTCGTGGGTTATGTTGTTGGGTAAGCAAAATGATGTGATATAATGCCTTTCAGCAATTTCAACAGTAGAATAGTCAATGTCACATATAGTAGCGGAAATTAACAGGTATTTGCCTGTCCCATCATCTCATCTTCATCTCCATCATCATCATCAACGGCGCAACAATCGGTATACGGTCTAGGTCTGCCTTAATAAGGAACTCAAGACATCCCGGTTTTGCGCCCACCAATTGAGTCCACCAATTCAATATCCCTAAAAGCTGTCTGGCGTCCTGACCCACGCCATCGCTCCATCTCAGGCAGGCATCATAGATATTGTCCTTATAGACTTTCCGGGCCGCATCATCTTCACCCATACGGATTAAGTGACAAGTTCACCATAACCTATTGAGCCGGATTTTATACACACCTGACGGTCATGGTATCGCTCTTAGATTTCGTCATTATGTAGGCTACGGAATCGTCCAACTAAAAATTCTTGGAAGGATTCTTCTCTCGAATTCGGCCAAAAGTTCGCAATTCTTCTTGCTAAGAACCCAAGTCTCCGAGGAATACATGAGGACTAGCAACATCATTGTCTTGTACAGTAAGAACTTTGACCCTGTGGTGAGACGTTTCGAGCGGAACAGTTTTTGTAAGCTAAAATGCCTGGTATCTTATACTTTCAAAATGATATACTCAGTTAACAAACGTGTCGATATCCATACTCCATTTTTGACGTTATTTCCAGTTCTGCTCATTATGGCAAACTGTCTCCCGATTTGGATTTCATCCGTCTGCTTTTAAATAGTAATACTCGGGGAATCACACTATGTCTTTCTCAAAAATTATCTACAATCGGATGAATTTTCTTTAACAGCTTCATCCAAGCAATTGGGAAAATTTAACATATGCCTATCGAAGACAAACAACAAGAATCTGCATTGCATAAAAAGGACTGTACTACAGAATCGGATCAAAGAAAAAACATTCAGGTATAGCGTATCGCCAGTGAAAGGTGATTTAGTTAGTGTGTAAGAGTAGTCGCGAGATAGAAGGAAAACGTCTCGACTACGATGAAGATGAACCACCATTCCGGTCCAACTTCATACGTAGCTATACCGAGACTTGAACTCGGATTCAAAGCCCCAAAGAGGGGTTCAGTACCGAGTGTTTTGCTGATGACTTTAGGTCAAGAAGGCTATACACAGGAGGTGAAACTGCCTAGACAAAGGACTGAAATTCTTAGCTGTGAGGGTCCTGTAGGTGGATTAGGTTGACAAGGTGAGAGAATCAAAGTTTTAAGCACTTAGGCTTGTTACCCATTGCATTATTTCCTAAAGTAGCCTACACAACGACTTCTTGACTGCAGTGTTCGCAAGCTTTTGCGATTCTGAGAACGTCTTCCGAGGGTATAGAGTGCGAAGATTCTACGTCATAACAATTCCACATCGAAACATCGACAAGTCTTTTGAGGCTATCCAAGAGCTAATCCCATTTTTTGGCAGGTCACGTCAAATTCCAACGATTTGAACATTCATTGGCGGAAGCGATATTTGATGAAGGCTACAAATGTGACCGCATTACAAATTTAAACGCTCTCAAATAACTTTTCGTTGATTATGCTGTTGGATAAACTCCGGTGATGCGGGGTAGCACAAAGTGATTTTGGTACATGATAACACTCGACCATATGTTTGTGGTTTGTTTTTCATTGATGTCAAGTTGTACAACTTGAGTGGATATTCGAAACATCGTTATTTTCCTGAAAGAGTTCTGCTTTTGAAAATTGTTTCCGACTTCATGTCAGCAACCTCGCCTGAATCCGCTTTTTTCCCGGACTGCCAGTGCTTTCATTCTGTTCCTACTGGCGTACTGAAGGGGACTGTTAACAGCGCCAGTTCTGCTAAGTGATCTTATATTCCAGGTTCCAAGACCGTGGTCAGTTGTTTGTTATGTGGTAATTTTCGGGTTATCATTCTAGGCCGAGACTCTTCCTTCTGTTGCTGTACATGGTTTTGAATTTTTATTAATGAATTCATCGCGTCGAAAACTGTTGTACCACTCTGATTATTATCTACGTTTTGTGGCGAAAAAGCCTTGTCAATCACCCTTATTCATTAACAGCTGAAGCCCTGGCAGACACCAGGTGGATGTTGTATATAGAGTTTGGTAGTAGAACTGTAGGCATTTATTTGCAGAAGGGCTTTCTTGCAGTTTACATTGCTCCATAGGTCATCAGCCTTCGATTTCTTTTTGCGATCGCCATGTGTGTATGGGGCGTTCACTCTTCGTTCAGCCTAGGATAGTAAATTCCACTGCATGGCATAACTCACAATGGATTTGTCGCCCTTTCAATATCCATTATCGATTCCATTTTCTAGTCCACATATCTACTGGCATCTCGCCCGTACGTTAGCAAAGCTCTTCATTGGAGATTGTGTCCGGCCCAAATGCACTGACGCAATGTTGTCCGACTCCGAAATTCCTCTGAAATTCTATTTCGATACAACACGTGACATTTTGCGCCGCTGCATGTCACTTTGATAATAGCTATTAGTTTCTGCGGAAGACCCCTTTTGAGTGCCCCAGATAAACTCCCGCTCCGGAATAAGGGTGCAGAGCGGAGACCTACCTGCTCTCTGCTGATCAAACTTTTAAGGTATTCTTTTTGCGCAGAGAGCACGCGAATATCCCTTTCATTAGCTCCGATCCGTATGGCACTCGCGAGCCTCGCCAAACCCACAAAGATGAGCGCGGTAAACAACGTTTCGTTTGTTTGTCAGCGCTTATCTGTCAAAACGGAATTTTTAGGAATTATTCAGAAAATATTTATTTCTAATGTAATTTGACATTTCGTCTCAATCTCTTAAAGTATTAAAGTGAAGTGCGAACGAAAACTGACATAACAAATAACTATCATTATTAGACGCAAACATTAAAAGGAACACTTTGCGAGGCTCGCGACCCCCATGAAAGTCAAACGAAACGCAGCTATTATCGCACACAAGACATATGTCCTTGTTAGAATTTTAAGAATCATCCTTTCATCGGGAAAGATCTCAGATTCCTAGGGCTTACGGATAAGTGAAAGTAACAATAGAACAATAGAATTACGTGTTTGCGATTATATTTAAGTGGAGTAATCACCATCTATCGTTACTCTCGGTCACGCTGCTCAACGCCTGATGAGTTGCCTCTGCCCTGGACAGAACCGTCAGTCAATTTTTGCTTTTTTGAAAACTTGGGTTTTACTCAAAAAAGATGAGTTCGTGAACTACAAAAGAGGGAGGCAGTTGCTAAGTGGTTCGGTCCGTCACTAAGTGGGTGCAGACTCAGGACTCCCAGCATCCTCAACAAAATATACAATAGAATAGTTCAAAGGGAAAACTGTGAAACCCAGCGGTCTTACCCCTTTCGAGCGCACTGATGGCTGAGATGATTTCACTTATATTTAGAGAGCACCTCGTATCTTCGATCTTCGTATCGTACTTTACGGTACGGCATGTCATATCATATACAAAAGGTGAAGCGCTCTTTCCAGGTCTCATGGCATCATAGATAAGCTCGTGCTGGTTACAAATGCTTTCGTGAGGCAGTATACGGACCTGAACTTATTATTTTTTTCGGTAGTTTCTGTCTGTTTACCCCTACCGATGGATCACGAAAATGCATCTTATTACGTTTCGAAAATAAAAGCTATTGCCCCTTGGATGCAATATGGAAGCGCAAGAAAGGATCGATGCCAGTGTTTCTAGAGTAGAGGTAAGCCTTTTTGCAACGCTTGGTAAGCATCTATCCAAAAAGATGTGTCCCTGGACCAAAAAGATTAGGAGCAAGTTGCTCACCAATTGCTCCTGCTTGACACCAAGTGGATGCGAACTTAGGACCGCTAACCTTTAAATAAAAAAATATTACTTCCACTACTTATTTACTGCTGCAGTTATCAAAGAGATCAAGTGCCAACCTGTTGTACCCGGGTTCAAATTCCGGTTGCGCCGTGGATGTTGGTATTGTGTTGCTGTGCCCTTTCCACAGCATTAAGTATCATAATAATGAAATTAGGGTATAGTTTGGGTATGATAAATTTAAGGCACGATATCACATTAGCCTCACATTCACATTCACAAAACATAATCTAATTGAATTATGTATAAAAACCAAACTAGATTTGATTCAAATGTATAACTTTTTATTCATCAATCCTTCATAAATCCTCACTGCGTAAAGTTTCCAAAGGACAATACTGCAAAGTTCTCATCATTACTCATCTACGTTCTGCCATAATTTTCTAAACAAATTATCATTGAATTTTCACTCATTCAATCCTAACCATATAATCTGATTAAATCAATATTTAGGATATCGCTTAATGAGAGCTGCACGCCAAATGAAATGAAAAATAATTTAATAGCCTGCTAGCTATCAATGGGAGAATTAGGATATCTATTCAATGTGTGCTTGCTTATAATACCGAATACACTATTTAATTCAGTTTATGATCGGAAGGCAAGTTGGATTTATCCTGAATAGGATAATGCAATTCAAGCATCGCTAGTGCGGTAGTAGGAGGGATGCTGGTAATTTATGAATTCGGTGAAGCTTCATTTGATATGCACTTGAATTGATGGTGGGAAATAAACGGCAGTTCCATTAATTTTATTGAGGTGGATACCAAAGTGCAATGTGTGCTGGGTAATTATCCAAGTATTACAGTTCTGTCGGAAGCCTAGCGTCTACGGGGAAGCTCTTTTATCGAGCCGTAATCGAATCGAATTCAATTGAAGCAAATAAATACGGAAAGCCCCTTAATGACTCATTTGCATTTAGATAAGGTTCCATAAGTGAATTACAGGTTACAGAAATGAAACCTCTTCCAATCCATTAGGGCTATTCATTCCAAACGATACACAATCAAATCCAGAATAATTTTCAAGGAAAAGTACCAGAAATTCTTTGAGAAATTATCACTGCAATTAGCAACACACGAACAAAACTGTCGTCCCATTAGTCTTTTAATCAGTCAATGCAAAAAGCGTTTCCTTCTTGGGACCATTCTTTTTCTTCCTCCATTGTACACGTAGCTAGTCATAAATACAGTCATATTTTAATTCCATTTCACTTACTCAGAGAGACAAAAGCACAAAATCATTCTCTACGTTTTGTCTGCCGCCGAATGTCCCGCGTCCACATTCATATTCGTCGTCGGCATCCTGCCCACTCTTCACTAATTAACTCCAATTAATTATCCCATAAATCAAATGGTCGTCAGACATAGCATTCACAGAAGACTTCAACTTGTCATGTTTTTCGTAGAGGCCCCTAATTACTTTCTCCAGGCTCAATGCCAGAACAAATGCCTAGGTCTTAGGACTATAGTTAAATGTGGCATTCCATGCACAAAATGCTACCATATCCTGGCTGGTCTGGGTGTCGCGGACTAGTCTAGATATGAGCGCCCGAGGGGATTAAAAATATTTGTTTGCTTGCACCAAATTCAGCCAGGTAACCGCTATTCACGTGAACTTAGAAGGTCAGGCCTGGAAAGTGACTGCCTGTATGTGGTGAATGCACGGAAAGAAGGGTCTTTGCATAATAGACCTATTCAAGATTAGCTTCTTCATATGCATACCATAATGGCGTTCTGGTGCAAGTGAATCAGATTGCCGAAGATCATATAAGGTTTATTCATTTGTAATGCATCGTCGGAGGGTTGAATGGTGTTGAATTTATGTCAGAGCAATTGATAAGATGAGAGTGATAACGTGCGCAATTGAAACGAATCTACTGTCAGCTGTTATGTTTGCGTCTGTTTAACATCATGATATGCCTTTCTGGGTCTTGAGGGTGTCTTTCAAAAATATCCTTAAAGATTTCTTTGCTACTAAATGCCACTTCTGTAAATGAATGCATTTCAGTAGTTTGTTAAAAGAAACTTTTGAACTGGAGTAAAGAAGTCTCATCAAAGTGACATTGCTTATTAATAGATGTCTTTTAGTAATTAGCATTACAAAATTCCGCGGACAGATGCATTACAAACTTAGTTGAAAACATTAACATTAACATACTTTCACAATGTAGGTATTCTGTCTTCATTTTAACTGGGGGTATATGGGGGAAAAGAGTCAGAGAATCATATATTGCAATATATTCCAATATCGTGGTATTTCAACATATCAGAATCAGATATTCTCCGCAATACTATCCTTCACTTCACAAAAGGAGGAGGAAATTCAAATTCAAATATTAATTAATCTTAATTGGGACATAGGTGCATACCATCAATATGCAAGGGATTTTTTATTAACTGCTCTCAGGGTGGAGATTCGAGGAGATCAAGTGATCATGTGAGATGACTAAAGGTCAACTACGAGGATCAAACCGTAAAGCATTTAAAACAAATCGAAAACTGAAAGTTCAACGTTTCAGGTATGATAGAACACGTGTATTTGTGGTGTAGGACATACGAGTGTAGAGTGGTTCCATTTGCACGTAGCTTGCATACATATATGCACTTGCGATGTCACACTACTCACTTTAGTATGATAGTAATATTCGGTGTTTTAGGTAACAATAAATTTACACAAAAGACAAATACGTTAGTAACGGTGTAATTTCCATCAAACTTCATAGTATCATGCTCTATGTTACAACCTATATTACGATAATGATTCTAAGATAACCTTAAGATGGTTCCTAGTCAATTTTAAGATATACTCATAATAAATATAGCAATATACCATTATTAACTTTATTTAAACAGTTACCGTTATAGAGGGTATTTCAAGGAATGAAGTGGCAGTTTCGGGATTCTTTTTAGATTTTTCGCTTTTATGGTTTTTGAGAATGGGTCGTAAAAAAAATATCGCTTTCCAGCCCCTGCCTTCCCCCTCTATTGCATCAAAAGTCAACAATATTTGGAACGTATTAATCGAGAACTATCATTTGAGACCCAACATGACTATATTCGGTGGAAGAAAAGTTACACCCCCTTTTGTATGTATAAGCACCCAACCTTAAATGCAACATAGACAGATGTTACTGACTGCATGCAAGAAGATTCAGATTTCCCGCTTTCCACCAAATTTGATATGAATAGGACTAACCGTTTCTAAGAAAATAGGTGTGACAGACAGACGGACAGAAATACAGACAGTAAACCAATTTGAATAAGGTTTGGTTTTACACAAAACCTTAAAAATTGACGAACATTGATTTTTCAGGTTCACGTAAGTGCAGATCTTTTGAAGAACTAATCGGCAAATGCTTACTAGCACCTTTGCTAGCCAGGTTAGGAATGTATATTGGGACCTTGATTCTTCGGTATCAAGTAAATCCCGACGGATTGCATACTCATGCGAAATTTTTTCCCCGCCTTAAACGGGAAAAGCATCGGTGTGGCCTGTAAACGGTTTTTTTTTCATCTTAGATATGTATGGAAATAGATGGTTCTAGAAGATTCAAATTAATTGTCATTTCAGTGATTGTCAAGTTAAGTGCGTTAACTCCAATTTTTACGCAATATAAAGCACAGGACATTTGGTTCAAAAATGTGAATCCAATTATTCACTTCATAACCCTATCGCCAGATGTCCCAGACGTTTTCCATATACTAAAAAGTCGTGATTCTTAATATTTTTGGCTACGCTCTTTGAAGGATTTCTATGCTTGTCAAGCCTCCAGCACTCCAGCCCCAAATTGGTTTTGAATTTCATATAGAAAAGCGAAAATTTTCACGCTTTTCTATATGTTCTTCTGGTCAGGCTCATAAGGTGTTTGGGTCCAGTAGGCTCCAGGGATCAGTTGGCGAGAAAGTAACATGATTTCGCTTTATTGACTTCTATTCTCCATTATATCAGCCATTGTCCAATACTTTACAAATGATCTTGAATATCGCGCGATGCCACTTCAGGGTCTGAATGTGTGCTCAGTACCGCTGTGTCATCAGTAAAGCTGGAAGTAAAGGAAGAAAAACCTCCCATAAGCGCGACAAGCACGCAAACATACTATCTTGAAAAACTCCGTCTTCTGATTCAAAAAAGTGAAACCGTTGATGCACGCTCTTTTCACAAAGTAGCATTCTAAGGCCTTGCGCATTCTCGCATGGAACAAATTTCAAACTGCTTTAAAGTACATCGTAAAGCCACAGGCAAATCATTCATCACATAATACGCTTGACGGTTTTTACGGTTTTCTTAAAGTCGATTCAATGCCTGCTTGTCTGTCTGCCTTTTATTTAAGGATGCGAAAATCTTCAAGAGATCCTGAGTTAGACACGAAAGTCTGTGAGATTTTTGCACACTAAATCCACCACCGACACCATCCACCTGCCCCGTGAAATCAATATTACAAAATACGAAATAAGATATTACATCACGAGGCCGACATTCGTAACTATTCCTTCATGACCTGTTACGCTTTTCGCAGTTTACCCTTTAGTTAATCGCATCCAAATCCTTTTATGATGTTGCATTCCCCTCAGCACATATTCCGGTTTCAGAGCTTCATCTATAGCTTCCTCTAGGTTTCTTTAATCGCCCATGAATCTCATAGAGAAGTAATATATGTATTTTGAGTTTTCGGGGACTTCATCGCAGTTTGGACCATTGCGTGAATTGTCCAATTTAAACCTACAGAGATACTAATGATATCCTCCATACACCGTAAGAAACTGGGTGAGATTATAATTTATCCCCCCAGCCACTCCTTGTCAGTAGGGAATAGCTTGTATGTCCCTGTGTTACCCTTTTCCGAGCGCTTCCAACATTCCTGCCATCTGTTTACAGAACTCCTCCTTTTGGCGTTCTTCGGCTGCGACGAAGGAGAGATTGATTTCACCTTTTATATGCACATCATCTTATGTGCTAAGATGTCAATCGGTATCATCCCTAAGATAAAGGTAATTTTGTTCGCAGCGGTTGGTAATTAGGATCGCTTCAGTCTTTCCCTCTGCAAATACCAGTCCAGCTCGTCGCATGAATACAACTCAGTATTCTCTAGATGCTTTGCCACTACAACCAATGCGGCATATATCATCATGGATTACGCCCACCACCGTGGCTTCCTTTTCAATCGGAAGATCAAATACATCATTGTTCCACTTTGGTGGGCCCAGTACGGACCCCAGAGGAAAATTGGCGGAGGCAACATATACCTGAGGTCCGCCATCGAGGTCCTTACTTCTGGTAAGTAGCTATCGAAAATAGCAGGGTAGTAGGAGGTATCCCGTTCGTTCCATATTATACCCCAACTGGGCGAATTGACCGCATTTTTTACGTGCAGGGTCACCGCCACGCAAAATTTGCGGGAACTACTCCTTTGGTGAATCGCATTCTCGACCAAACCAGTAACCAATTTAATTGCACCAATGGTTAATCTGGCTTTACAGCCAATCAAAAAGACCTTCCTTTGCTCTTATCAACTGTGAGTAATCTATTGTCGATTACTCGCTCCAACATTTTCCCCCAAGTGACTAGTAGATATATACATGGGTCTATAGGAAGAGGAGTCACCTGGAAGTTTACCACCCTGCCTCTCTGGCTGTCACACCCAATTTACTCGGAAATGAGTGAACTTATCGTCATAAAATCCGGTGAGAAATTGTGTTATATGAATCCCCTCGCAGCACTATTTACTGTTCAGTTTAAGGAGGGGGCTCTTTATACATATGGCAAAGGAGTATGCGTTCTTTTTCGCAGAATATAGGCTATCGAAAGTTCTGTGCATAAGAAAAACGCAAAACATTTGAATCGAATCGATCAAAAAAGGAGCGGTAGTTCAAAAAATCGCTTGCATAGAATGCCAATTTCAGCCTTTTGTATACCGAAAAGGGCAATGCGCTTGGTGATGGTTCTAGTCTCAAAGTACTCGAGAAGATGGAGTTTCACGAACACGCTACTGTTCCTAGAATTGATACCACCAACATTGATCTTCGGACTAACGAAGGAGAACTTAGAGATATTCCCTTTCCGCAAGGAAAAATACTATTCATATCAATGTTGTTCGTCACGTGCCTAGATATCATAGATTTTTTGGTTGAATAGCTCTGAATGCGTCCGTGAAATAAATGATCCTCTTAGCCCTCGCACTTCCCCCATTCACAACTCATATCAAAATTAACGCCGCAGTTGGATCCAAGCTGTAAGGACGCGCAGGATCTTCATAATCTCGGTATCGGGGAGTGAAAGTAGCTATAGAGATCTGTGAAGTGTACTGTGGCAATTACAGAGCTTGAAAAGACTGTACATATCAATTAACATACGGTGTTACTATAGGTAAGAAGGACTGGAAATGGAGCCATTAAGTATGGTCTACCCGGGAGAAAATCTTTCTAAAGTAGAGGGTCGAGTGAATCTGTGTGTACAACTTCAATACCGAACCAGTCAAAGCTGACAAGGGTCGACTAAAATCTATAGCAATACCCAGCTCTAGATAGGGCCAGGCTGTTGACACTAGATAAACGATTCTTTGGGGATCTCAAAGAGATCTTTCTTCGCGTAGTACGCTCCTCGGAGCGACCACTGATATCTAGCTACCTGTCTGAGAAGCATGATTAACAATTTCGATGAAGTGGGAATTGACACGAAGCTTGTCTCCGAAAGTTGCACAGAGGTTTTAAACGAGCTTAGTAATGATAAAAAATGTCCACCAGGAGAGTAGGAAAATTATGTTGCATCGAGTGCAATTCGCTGACAGAACTAACAGAAACTCAGCTTGTTGGCTGAGCAGCAACGTATCGTGTGGTTGCAAGAAAACACTGTCCGGCGGAGGCGAAATAGAGGCAAACGATTTAGGGTCATCTGCGTAAAGTAAGCACCGACAAGAAAGGAAAAGGGAATGCTAGGAAGGCTGGATTGTGCCTTGCGGAACCCCAATCAATGGATTTAGATGAATCGGTATAAATAACCGTAAATTAAGGTATCTACCAACTCAGATTTCTTGAAGTCGAGGAAGTTTGAATCAGTAGATCCATGTTTCATAATGCCATGATGGTCTTACGCTGTGAGATGACCGAAGTACGCAACTAACGAGCCGTTGACGTACTTACCGAGAATTTTGAGACAATAAAAAGGAGTAGCATGCTCAAAAACTTGTTGAAAATTATGCACAATGGGAGGGAGTAAAGACAGAAGCTGCAAGCAAAGTGACTAGGTAATCATCAAAGCAAAATAAGAAATACCTTGGTTAGTGATATCTTTAGAAGATAGAAACGTCTTCCACAGGGCTGCAGTGAACCAAGTTGGCACGACATATGGGAGAAGAAGAAACCTAACAGGGGACGAGATCGGAATGGATGTTGTAAGGATGGTCAAGCGCGATCAAGCTAGACGTTAAATTAGCTAATATGCGATCCCAGGTGATCGAAGCTAAAGTTGGCTTTACAGAAATTAAATTTAGCTAATTTTTGTCCAGGAGTTTTTGGCGGAGTTGAACTTTAGGAGAGAAAAAATATTTACGAACGAAGAAACTATTAGGATGGAGTTATTGAATCGGATTGGAAAACTAGGATGATTACTCCAGTTGAGCAAAAGGGGGTTGAAATTGCTATTACGCTATATTAAGAAGTTCAAGCGAACTGTCAATTGGGCGTATCATCATATTCATCAAGTTTAGGGGAAGTACATGCAACAAACGATAAACCAGACACATAAGGCTATCATAAGGAAAACTCTCCTCCTCTAGTTTTCCTTAGATAGCCTTGTGTGGGGGGGTGCGGGTTCAGTGCGGAGTTTAATTGTAGTTGGAACTCCCTTGCCAGTGTGGAGACCCGGGTACGATAACCACATAACACAATAACCATATAATGTGTTTGAAGATTTCTCGTCGGCATTGCTATTGTTTCGAGATGCTTTAAATGCTTCGCTGCAACTGAAAATCCGGATGACACTACATTATAAGTGGTTGACAGTTGCTCCTAAGATAGTACAAACTGGAAGGACTTGAAGCTCGGGGGAACAAAATGTCAGACCAAAAGTTAACAATATTGATGACACTATAGTAGATCACTCTCAAAAGACGAAACAGTCATAGAAAAGAATGTGTTAGTCAGAATCATTAATCGCAATAAGGGCAGAATGAAGTAAATGTATGTAGCAGGTTTGGATGTAAACCAAGTGTACTGCTGTAATTTGACGCAATGGCGTCTTTGTAGAATTTGTGTTGCCCATCTTTGTTTCCCTAGGACCTAGTAGTACTTAATTCACTTAATTTTGAGCCGTATTAAAACAAAAATGAAATTCGACTATAAATGGGATGCCAGCAACACAAGTTTTAATATTTAGACAATGATAAAAATAAATCTATCCTTGTTGTACCTGAATTAATTATCATTTTATTATGATAACTAGTAACAGCAAATAACTTCCAAATAGTATAGTACATGTATATTTGAGTCGAAATTTTGAAAAATGGCACCAACATCCCCCCTTGTTCAAACATTACGTGCAACTTCATCGATTTCAGCGCCGACATCTTTGTCTCCTTCGCCCTGATTTTCAATTATAATAGATTCAAGTTTTGAAAAAATGACTGGTATAGGATAGAACCGAATAGTGATAATACTATTCATATAGCGTCAATTACCATCATCTCACCATAAGACGCAATGATTGTCACATATGACGTCGAATCCAAAATACTTATATGAGTATTTCCCACTTTCAGCCCTAATCGTTCATAATTCTGTTTGACACGTATTATGTGCAAAATACAGAAAATTAGATCAAATACTTTCGGAAAACCGACTCATAAGCCTATAATTTTCCGGAATCTTTCGCACTTAGAAGTTTTAAACAAGAAAAGTTTAAGGAAAAACTTTTTGATAAGGCAATACAAAAAGTTACCCGCCTCAATGCCAATGATGGCGAAAGGACAACAAAGAAAACAGACGCAGCGGAAAGAAAGAATGAGCAGATTCCGGAAAAATGTCGTACGAAGAATCAGAAAGTTTGTTCGAACTGCTCCTGAACAGAAATATCGGAACACAAAAAATGGGCCAGACAATGCTTCCAAGATAAAATATAACGTCAACGATAACAGCAGCTACCGGCCAGAAAGACTAAAGGAAGAAATATAATAAGAGTAACGACGAAACGACGGAACGACAAAATTCTTGCCTTGTTATTTTGACGACAGCCAAGACGACGGACTTAGTAATACATACAGTCGCTGGCTATGTACAGTGGAATAAATGGTGGCAATTGTCTGCTTCGAAGACTGCATTCGGATTGAAAACATGAGCGGAAATACTAATTTGAATAATGTTCCTCTGCTTTTGCGGTCGTGCCGCACAAAGTTTCGATAATAATATGGACGAGCATTCCAAATATAGCGAGTCACAATTATCATTTCATGTAAGTGCACTCACCATCGAAAATATGATGAGCCCCGAAAACCAGACAATGAGGGCGAACTACCGCAGGCAATCGTCGTAATTGTGGAATGTGCAGAGTGCACCTGAGGCACTAGGATCATATCGCGCTCACACGCGGTTAATATCCTGATTTTTGTAGTGTTTTTCCTGCCTAGTGCAACCTCGAAAGGAAGTTCCGGACATGTGGATATGATAAATGTACTCGCATTTGTGTGGAAAATGTAAAGTTAAATGGCCCTTTTAAAACAATCGCACTGTCTAGCTGGAGATAAACTCATAGTGAGAGTGCAGTTTTCTATCTGAATTATTAAAAATCGTAGAACTTGTGCAACGGATGTAACTTCTGTGTAAATTGATAGTACCTGGTTTTTGTATATGTATTATGCAATTTTCAACAGATAAGCACTAGATAAGTCTGCCCAATTGTTGTGTTTGCTTATCTTTATCGTAACGACGAAAACCATTTTCAGAATCCTTTTTGAAGGTTGGAGAAAGCAGTATCCAAGACTACAATATGCCAAAAGACTTACATATGTATGCTATGCTACCAACCGTAAATATTATTTGGCATTATAAGAACGATGCAGAGAGCGATGAAGTTACGCTGTTTTCATCCTTTACTGCTTTGTAGCCAAACTCGAAACTAAGAGCTGTTCGTATATACTTGAGAATATTTTTGAAGGAAGGCGACTCTTTTAGCGGAACCCTTCTAAATTCCATCCAAAATTTTAGTTTTTTTATCTGAAAAACTTTATTCCGAATCACAAAACTCGTCCACCCATCACACACAAAGTGGTAATGTCAGCTATCTGAAGCTTCTTCAACCTTATCTACCTTATCAGTGGACAACAGGGTACTCTTGCACAAGTCGTTAGTTAAACCGATCTGGAACTACAGAATTCAGTTCTGGGATGTGACGAAAATTTCTAACATCAGATTGTCCCAGCAAACGCAAACGTAATCGGGCGAATTCTCCAAGGCCTTCTGCCAAGAAGCCTCGCCAGAGGTTATCTGGTAGCACGAGAACTACGATAGCCCTCCGAGCTCATATGACAGTAGAGCCCATGGGGATGTTTTCTCGGCCTGTTTATTTGCAGTTGACTCCTAGTGAAAGTTTCGTACTGATTGTGATTATGTTCATATCGTAAATAGAGTCCTTCGGAGCTCATGCGTGGGATTCTTCTGTACAACTGGGGTACCGCACTCCTTAGTTCGGTGTTGATTTTTGGTAGGTCTTCCATCCAGCAGCATGAATGCTGAGCCTGCACTTAGTTAAAGTGGTGCCGTTGGGCTTGTCGTAGTAGGGCTCCGATTGTGATCACGAAATCAATCCGTGTCTTAAGAAGACCATAGAATTAGGTCGACAGGACGGGTACTCACATTCAACCACTAGGACATAACTACTTTTAGTACCCAATATTCGATTACATATGTATTAGTTCTGAGGCAAACATACGATACAATAATAAATGAAGTGTTAAAACAGGACGTCTGTAACAACCACCGTTGGAAGTAGAATTTTGTAAAAAAATATTCAGAGGAGACTTCGACCGGGTCCCATTTTTGCCCTATTTCCTGTACATGCAGACACGGTGTGCGATCTAATTTGTTGCATCTACAATTGTAATAGGAGCGGCTGTTAGACATAGACCTAATCCTTCTCGATATGGTCTCTTGGTGGATTTACAAACTAAAACAACAACTGTGAAGGCATAAAGGCACCGAAACCGGGGAGCTAGACCCTACTACCATCTCCCGTTGTTGGAACTATCAGCAACCCGGTTTTTGTTATCAAGATTGCATAAAGAAGGAGAATCTTTTCTAATGAGTTTGTAGTACACCCAAAATCTTAAGTCACAGTTTAGAAAACACAGCTATAAATAGACGCGCTGCATCGAATCCTGGCCGCGAAAAGCATTGGACGTCAAATTCATATTGTGAACAGAACGCTCACTGTCTACAGGCCTGCCTAGCGCCCGTCGGCTTGCCGCCTAATTCAACTCCGTACAGGCTTGCTTAAACTCTCTTCAAGTCAGCCGGCTAAACTAGCCATCGAACTTTTTTCCGTCGACCACCGGCCGACTTTATGCCGGAACTGACAGGCCGGCCGCACCCCAAGCAATTTCCGGCCATCAGTGATCCAGCCAGCTGTAACTCATAGGTCTGTCGAATTATGTATGGCTGCCTATACACTGGGCTCATAGTCTTGAATGCAGTTTTTGTAAGTAACTGATACTGGAGCCACAGTAAGTTGACTGATTTCGCATTTCGCGTTGAAAAATATTAATGACCGCCTTATAGCAGACACAATGTCAGTTGATAATACGTTTCGTTATCGGACTCATTCGAAGATTTTCTGTCTTTTCCCATCGATCACAGAAAACCTATACCTACCTGGTGTTAACTTTTCGGCAAATTCACAAGCCGTACTTACATCTTCTGCAGGTTCATGCGACGTTGACATCAACCAACATCAGTTGACGACATACCAGCGAGCAAAACTCAAGTTTTTCGCTTTTCAGAGGGATTAGGAGATACTAGTCACATAACACAGGTTATCAGTCTTGGCAGTAATACATATATACAAATCAAAGAGAAACTTTTCAGTCTCTTCAATCATTGTGCTAAGCTTGATTAGGTGCTCAGCTCTGGATTTTAGCAAGTAGTCGCAATCACAAGGTGTTCTTAGGTGGTCGCACCATAGTGAGTCTGGCAAAGTAAGCGTTTGTCTTAATCTCCCAAGGTAGACCGTGTCGCTTTTAAATATGTTTGTCCTCCATCGTTTTCCGACGTCAGACGTCTTTATAAGGTTTATTAAAGTTTTACATCTGAAGAGCAGTTCTGACAAATTTCTGGTTGAATATTGAAGATTGATATTGAAGAAACTAAGAAAAAGAAGCAGCCACTTACTATTAGCTGGTACTGATGCTGAAGTTATCTCTGCTCACTAGTGACCGTGCCACGGCCTAGAGAAACCTATGCTGCAAACGGATTTAATCAGTAGCAAGCTGGCGGAGGGTTAGGATCGCGGTCAAAAAATTGTTAGATGAGAGTGTTACATCTAAGTGAAAATTTAAATAGGACGAAAGTGGAAAAGGCCAGGTCATATATGAGTAGATAAAATTTGTGTGTGTCAAAGGGGATGCTATCGTGGACTTCCCTTTTCCCTTTTCGCGAAAACTCGCCTCAAGTTAGGGTTATGGTCTATAGATGCCAGATTTAGAGGACTGGTTTCATGTCTTCCGTGTCTATCCAGCGCATTGTGACATCCACATTCTACGATTTTAGCCAGTACCTAGCTAGCAATAATACGCTTTGTTGCATTAATGCATATGCGCGTACTACCAGTATGATGGACGAATGACCATAGTGGCCATGTTGGACAGCCACTACTTCCGTGAGTTTTGCGTTAGTAATGGTTTGTAACATCTTATGTGTTGTATTGTATGCAAAGGGGTAGTTGACTGATTGAAATATCCTCCATAACGGGCTGATTCCAGCCAATTCATTAGGGATTCTCGTCTTCACATACTCGAGAAGGGCGATCAGACCGGATTCTGCACTGGGACTCATTCGAGATGACTCCCGCCACAAGACTTCATTTTTAATACGGTTGCAAACTACAAAAGGAAACTGAAGGGAACTCGGAGAAAAATAGCAGGTTAATTTATACGAAATCATTGGATTTGTATGGTTTAGATCAAAATCCGGATTTTTTATTATATGAAATAGTCACTGTCTACCACTGCACCAGTACACAATTTGTGAATTTGGAGCATTGCGTTATTACTTGGAGGTGTGGGTCCATGTCTATCATGCATAATTTCGCATTCAGTCATTTCCCTAATCCTGTGCAATTATAGAAATGAATTTACTTTAAAAAAAAAACCTCGCTTTCCATAGCACGTTCTAATATAATTCAAAGAAGGATTTACTCTGTCGCGATTAATCAAAGAATTAGTCACTTATAGTCCTCATGTTTTATTCACTTTGGTCAAGAGTTGTCAAAGCTATAACTACCTATTGCATTTTTCCCTGTATCCACTTTCATCTCACAGAAACTCCGCCAGTCTACAAGCAATATTTCGCCATAATACCCATCGCCAATGCATACAAAGGCAGCAACGTAATCGAATGTTTTGGTGTCATGTCAGCCATAGGCCCGCTGATTGATCACCTGCCATTTCATTAAAAGTATTTTCCTATTCCACGTTTTTTGAAAATATTTAACCAAAAATTTGCTTCTATATGCTGGGATTTCATCCCTCCTTCTCTACCTCCAAAAACAACTCCGGGCAGTCCCATTATTTCCATATTCACTTATGCCAATAGTTAAGGGAGACTGAAAAATGCATTTTGGCTTGAGCAAGTTATGAGCAAATCTGATGGTTAGTGTTTAGACAAACCGAAACATTATTTGATCGTTGTCCGGACGATATAATTTGTTTGCTGACTTCCCCACAGTGCACGTGGTAGCACTCACTTTCATCTGGCTTGGTATGTCAATAATCAAAACGATCCTATCTGAAATTGACTGTTCAGGTTGGCCGTGGTTGACCAAAGGGCAAAGGGGCAAAATTATCTCAAAACTTAAAAGAAAAGTAGAGAAATTGCCGTGAAGTTCTGAGAGCACCTAAGTATAGCCCTACTGAAGTGCCTCGCCATAGATGCTTAGGTGCTGGTGGACATGTTACCCTAAAGGATACACCTCACACAAAGGATACACCTCGTAAAGATTTGACGCAAGAGAGACATCGATTAAAGGTGCGATCCATCGTGGATACCCCTTTACGAGTTTTCCAGAGCCAACCGCGTGATCGATCCCCTTTTTCATTTCCAAATTCCATCAAACGCAAAATGTTGCCGAAGACGTGAGAAGGGTTGAATATTAAATTGGACCTGAACGGTCAGCTATCGTGAATTGTTCTTTAGGGGTTGGGATCAATGGTTAACCCGGATGGCGTTTTTAGCCATTTCCCAGCATTTCAGTTCATCACAATTTGATTTCGCAGAATAGAGTTTTTAATTCGCCGGTGATATCGACGGATTTTTTAAGTAATATTAACAACATCACAAAAATATGATACGGTGGTACCCCGATAATTCGCACATCGCTAATTCTAACTAATTCGTACAAATCTGCCCGTCCCTAGAGTTGATTTTCTTTATTTTGCACTCCCGATAATTGGTAATCTCGATGTTTCGTACTAAATCATCAGGCCCTCGAATTATCGGGATTCTACTGTGTTACAAAGTAGTACATTATTGCAAAAAAGTACCGTAATCATTACCTTATATTGTATATAACACTCCGCTTTCGGATATTATCAAATATTACTTATCAACAGAGTCATATTTGGCCTACATTTCCTAGCATAAAGTGTACGGTAGCGCCAAAAAGATGCAAGTGTAGAATGAACCTTCCAGAGAAATGAAAAGTGCGGAAACTCCCACATACTGTAGCAAAGAGCAAGAAATTATCTTGCGAAGGAGCCTTAGTTATCACATAGAAGTAATATATATGAATTTTCTTTTGCGAAGAAACCATAAAGTTAAGATTGTTATATATAAACCTGAAATCAGTTTTCGAGATCAAAGCCAGTCAAGAGAACAGAGAATCATAACACTAATAGTTTCGCAAGCAATGGTCGACATTAGCTTGGTACTCGGCATTTGCCACCACCACTTGCACTAGGAAGAATGGTTATGTTTGGCGATTTTTTCTAATGTGATATCATATGGCCACTGGCAATACAAAGCATAACTAATCAATAGAGTAATATCATCACCAATTCTCAACTGAGTGATATTAAGTGATGTTGTGGGGGATATTTGGCGATGTTTGGATCGTGCACGGTGATGGTGATGTTACATTTTAATGTGATATCACTTTTGTGGTATTATATACATCATCAACCCATCTCTACCTTTTTTTGTAAAAAATCGATAATAGTTTCACCAGAAAAATCAGCACTTGCAAGTAAACCCCTACTTGTAAACAGACCCTAATATCACGGTTTTTACTTTGGATTAGGGATAACACCCCTTTACCGAACATATTACGTTTTACTGTTGATTTAAAATTAGACTTCTTGTCAAAAGAGCTTCCATAAAGATACACTTCACCTTTCACTTTGGTCGTTCTGAGGGCTTATTTTGGGACAGAAAATTTTCTTCCTTAAGCTCCCAATAGTACAAATGACGTACTGACCGTCCGCCATAAGTATCTTCTCATAATATCTCATTAATATCTTCTCGCATTAAGTCCTTTTTAAAATTGACAATGAAAAGATAAAAATAGCTGTGAGATCCCTTAAAGAAAACATTCCTGCTTGAAATATATTGACCTTTCCAAGATATGAAAGAAGTTATAAAGTCTATATACCCAGCCATTTCGATGAACACAAACCAATTACTGCTTTCAAGAGACACGCCTTTTCAGAGTTAAGACTCTTATTCCTTAACGCTGGGACTCATAATCGAGCTATGCGTGCGCACAATTAAGGGTTTTAATTTTTAATTAAAGGACGATGAAGATGCCTCATTAAAGAAAAATTTTAATTTACCGAGATTGGCTGGGAAATTGTCCGACTACTCCTACACACCTACGTAGTATTATTGAGCTAATTCTTATCCCCGACAATTCTATTTTTGAATTACCTAATGAGATTCAGAGTCTTTTAGTTAGACTATGTCTAATTAAGGCACATATGTATATTCAACAAATGAAATGAAATATAATCTCCATTGGTCCACGTATCAAACACAAATGATATATTCTGAGCTTTCATCATATAAATTATATAACTTATTTAAAGCAAAGTTAGTACGTGCGTATTATGTAAGACTAATAATATTGACATCCATACAAGTAATTATACGAATAGGACCCATTAATTATTGTTACATAAATAAAAGGTTTTTGACAATGAAAAATAAAATAAGAATTACATACGACACAAATTATACGAGTACGAGTCAACAGGTAGATTTAACTGCGTTGTACGTTTAGATTCGCTAGTATTTATCTAGATCCACTAGCGTTCATGTAAAAAAAACTCATTGAATTCTTTGGGACAGAATAAAATCTAACAGTCATGAGAATCGGCTAACACCAAACTCTCATCACCTTACATAACCCCATTCGTGCCAGTGAGGGTACCACGAGTAAGTTTGATTTCCGGTTATTGTGACTTATGGTTGAACAATTGCCAATACGGTTCTTCCACTAATTGTAAAGGCCAACAGGAAAATTGACTCGTTACAAAACACGATGATGATTACCCATTTCAATTGAATTACCGCAGTAATGTAATAGTATTGGATATGAGGCCCACGTGAAAGTATCTTCTTGGAGACAGGCGACTCAACGCAGATTTGTTTGCATGGAAAATCATGCATAGATTGTATCTGAAGATAGCTGAACATGCATAGATATGACTGCCTAGTTTAGCAAGCGCGATTCTAAGCGCTGACGTCGGTATCAGGAACCAGTTCTCGCTTATTTTGCGTGGAATTTGCCGTGGAAGTATTGAAAGCCCTCTGCTCACTTTCTGCTATTCGGTGTTCGATTTAAATGCTACATCTTCATGGTGACAATAAATCATTGTGCGACATGGCATTTTCCATTACTCCTAGCCCTCCATTGCAAATCCCACAATCTGTTGCAAGCGTACCGTCGCATGGGGGTTCTGCAGGAATAAGTGGATTTGGTAGAATGAATCAGGCATATCAGAAATTTTGAATATTTCCGGCCTCCTTGTCAATCAGAAAGAATGAGCCTCATGTTGCTAATATGCCTGGAAGTGAATACCAGTATTAATTCAAGCCAGTATTATTTTTGTGTTATGTCCAGGAAAACGGTTAGGAGAGATCTCCATTTAAAATTTTAGATATCATCGTGATTGCACTTAATGTAGAGATCAACAGGCGTCCATTTATTACAGCACCTGGGAAACATCTCACATGTCCCCCACACTACTCTGAAATCGCATCTTATCTCATTTTCCTACACTACCACCGTAGAATAGAATTCCGGGCTCTATGCACCGCTAAGCCGCATGGTACCTTCTCGTACCTGTTCATTTTATTGTACGGGAGTATCTGATAGTTGCCGTGTTGAATGTGGTACAATGTGCATCATTATGGAGAATCTGCGAAATTACTTCGCCACAACGTTGCTATTGTTATAATATCCACTGGTTGATGACTGTCCACGCTTCAACACTTCTCACTTGTGAGAATTCCCATAGACCATATTGTAAGTCACCAGTGGATGCATTATTAACATAAAATGTTGGTGGATGCGAAATGTGGTTTCGCTAATGGATGCTTTGTAATAATGTTGGGTATTAGGCCCGGTGCCGGTGCACTACTTTCTCTTTGTACATTATTGAGAGTTTTCTTCGCACAAAACTCGTAACTTAATTAACGGGCTGCATTCACTTATCCACAGGAAACAGTTAGTGAAGCATTTGAATACTCTAAATGGACTGAATAAATTATGTAAACGAAATTCACGTAATGGGAATCCTTAAGTTAATTCAAGAAACATTCGGGGTACTCCTTGAGTTGAGTTTAACTCATATAAACAAGATAAGGTTTGTGAATGAATGCATTAAGGCCTTATCCAGAATGTAAAAGGTACATTACTTGTCCGTCATAATGGAAACCCTTCATAATTTAGGTTTTATTGAATTAAAAGGCGAAAGAGCTAGGCACGCCTTCTTGAAGGAGCTTGAAAAACTGTAAAATCTGAGGAATGCAGCATAATTACAGTGCCCGTATCAGATAATAAGGGTAACCGTCATGTTTACACTGATAAATGTTTCTTTTCGAGAAAAACTTCAAGAAATATACACAATTATATAGGTCGAATCGTATTTTTGTGTGCCGTCAGCTCAATGTTGAGAAATATCGTAAAAGTTATGGTCTCCACTCGTGCACCACCTTGACATGGTAAGGTGGCCTATGGTAGTCCCCTACTACATTAAGGGTTTTTAAAACATGAATAGGGAAGCTAATAATTTATACTTTCCAAGCGGTAAGAAGTCACAGCCTTCAAATCCACCCTCGACTTTCATCCATATTTTCCCACGGAGTAATCTGTCAAAGACTTTAATGATGCTGGGAACCTAGGAAAGGTTCTAGGCGACGACAGACACCGCGAAAAAAGACGAATCTCCTTGGTGGTGAGAACTTATGCATTGCTGCACTCCTGCAAAAGCTTGTCCGACGGCCAGCACACACTATATGCAACAAACTCATCGGTCATTGACGGATTTTCATCACACATAAGACACTTATGCCGAAAAACATAGTGGCTGGCCAAATTGATTTGCAGCTTACCAAAGTCTCCCACTTTCTGCTGGCAGCGGGGCTGACGAAGCTGAAAGACGGCCTTCTATCTTTCAGATACAAGAGTCAGGGATTTGGTCCAACTAAATATGATGTCGATCAGTTAGGGAGCTAGACTCTTCTACGAAAACCTGTGTCCGGATGCCAAATTTAATAGAGGCAACTATTATGCTAAGACAATTCTGTTCCTAAGACCTGGCTGCGGTCATCTTACGATACCAGGCTAATGGTAAGAGGAAAATCGTTACAGCTGCCCTTCCGAACCTACTCTATAATTCCCTGTGTTCTTCACCGATATAAGAACTAAACGATCCGATAACACCTGTGAAACCAAGTGGTCTTGAAGTCTCAATAAGCTTTGGTATGAACAGTCAAAATATGTACCAGGCGCTGCCTGACCACTGTCCTGGGAGCATCGTTTCCAAAGTGGTTATCATGTGTTGTTCATTCCCTTATATACAGGGTGCGGCAGCATAACTTCCTTTTTTAAAATGCGCGCCACTCAGTTAGTTGATGTCATAGCGGAGCGCTAGTGGTCTCGTTCAAAAGGGGATACTGTAAAGTTTTGTCCCGACACGGTTCAGTCGCCATCATGCGTTGGAATAGTAAGGAGCGTGCCTTTGCCGTTGAGGTTTACTTTTCAAGCGGATGTTCGGTTATTGCAGCGTGCATTTCGGAATCGCTTTAATTTAGCCCCGTTGGCTCCCGTCCCAGACCGCAAATCAATTGTTACATTGGTCACTACATTCAGACAAACTGCAAGTGCGACAAAAGGAAGAACTGGAGTCCCTCGGCCAGTTAGATCACCTGAGAACATTGAAGCAGTGAGAGCGTCAATGTTGCGATCGCCACGGCGTTCTGCGCGCAAACACGCATCTGCCCTTGGACTATCCGATCGTTCTGTGAAAAGAATTCTTCGTGATGATCTTCATTTTCATCCCTATATGGCCTTAGATGGCGATAGTGCAGGAACTTTCATAACGTGACTTCAATTCTCGGATGAACGCGTGTGAGCTTCTTTTTGATGTCGTTACCGAGAGTGCTATTGTTTTTTTTAGCGATGAAGCCCATTTTCATTTGTGTGGGCCGGTTAACAAATAAAACATGCGCTACTGGGCTGACACCAACCCTCGAGAATTGCATCAAAAGCCTTTGCATTCACCCAAAGTCACAGTGTGGTGTGCAATTTCCTCAGCTGGAATTATTGGTCCCTGGTTTTTTGAGGAAAATGAGGTTACAGGCAAATCCACTTGGGACTTTACAAATTGCAAAATTCACGTGAGTGAAATCAATGTTTTGATTCTTTAACAGAAAAAAGTAAAGTATCCCGGTATGCACCTGAATAGAGTACTGAGGAGTGAAAACATAAGACACAAACAATGCAATTATTCCAGAAAACCATAACGATTCATTGGTTTCTAAATAAAAATTGAAAGCTACGTACAAACAGCTGGTCCACACGGTCTGCATAATGCCAATCTGAAATTACGGGGCTTAGCTCTGGAATTCAGTATCGACATCTAATATCAAGTTGCTACAGAAAGTCCCATTCAAAACACATACTAGGCATGACCTTGATTTATGGAAAATGTAAACATCCATAGAGACTTGAAAATTGCGGCATTAAAAGAGTAGATATCAGTTTAGATAACAGCTTCTATGACTAGTGCCAACCGATTAAAAAAAAGTACTTTCGGGAAAGTAGATAAAAAACTGAAACAAAATGTTATGTAAACATGCCATAGTTTTACTTTGTAAACAAAATATTTCATAATGTCGGCAAGGAATACATGTATTAAAAAGAGTTCTCTGATTTGAGAACTTACTATTATTTATACCCTAGAAGCCTACAATAAAATACGTCCTTGAAAAAAAACTTTAAACCGAATTCAGAGATGGGTACAAAATTTGTAATCAACGGTTTTGAGTTAAAAAGTGAACGATGTATTATGCAATTTTTAGTTTTCGAAAAGCTAGAGAAAGCTTCGAAAGTGAGGGGATCATATAAAAAAAGTTAAATGCTGACACTTGAGCAATATGAAAGTGCAGAAATTCGACATGATATCAGTAACAAGTCGAGAAACCAGATGCTGGACGCTTCAGGTGTGAAAGGTTTTGCGTATTTCTTTTATAAAGACAGTTGAGGGTGAATTTGTCCATTGTCCCCCCATAATAGACGCATATATTATGTGAGAATATTCACTGTCGGGTGATATTGCCATTGAAAATCTTGAATTTCCAACAAACAAGTGACATCTTTGACCTACTACAACATTGTCAATAATAGTGCGATTTCCATCATCATCTATATTATAGTTCGCATTACTGTAAAATTTCGTGGTGTTAGGATGAACTTAAGGGGGGTTCTGCAACCAATTACTAGATATGAAAGTAATATACTATTATTAACTTTCTTTGAAGGGATATCGGTATGGAAGGCATTTCGGAGCCTGGCCATCATATAGTGGCAGCCATATTTTTTTCAGATTTTTGGTTGGGCAGTTTCTGAGAATGGCACCGTTAAATAAAGGATCACTTTCGACCCCCCGAACTTCCCGCCTTGCCACCCAATGTTAAAACTGAGACCTGCTTTGGAAAGTACTAGCCGAGACCTTTCATTTGATACCCCACATGACTATATTTGGTAAAAAGAATTACACCCCACTTTTGCATATATGGGGAACCCCCCTTGAATTCGACGTAAAAGGATATATAATGATTCACTGTATGTGAGCGTCCACAATTCCCACCTTTCCACCAAATTTGGTGTCAATCGCCATAATCGTCTCCGAGGAAAACGCGTGTGACGGACAGACAGACGGACAGTAAACCGATAAGGTTTTGTTTTAAACAAAACCTTTTTTTTTTTGGGTAGGGTACACAAAACCTTAAAAATTAGATAGAAGAACACTTGATTAGGTGCATCCCCAAAAATTGTTCGAATAGCAATCATTGAATGAGATAACTACCAAAGACAAATATTTTAAATATAAATTCACGCAACTAATAACATTGAGATACAAAATCTGAAAATAATAAAATATTTATTTCAGATTGTGCCCCTTTCAAGTAGTGTGAAGTGGTTTTGTGTGTTGTGAATAAAATTTTGTTGCACTAATTGAAACCATTCATTACTACAGTGAAAAAAATTGTCGTAATATAGCAAATTTACGACTGAATCGTTTTGCATTCGAAAATTTTAATTATTATTTATTCAAATGCGCAACATCACGCAAAATATTTATTCAACTAATGATATTATGAAAAGCATTCCATTGTTCCACTGACTGGTTTCCACTCTCCAATTACATCTGGAATTTGTGTACAATGGCCAAAAATATGACTGTTTGCCGTGTCTAGACGAGATCTGAATTTCGCCTGACACTGCACTCATCTTTCGCAACACGTACCACATTTCATCCGAAGCCCTGGCAGCTTTCCCTGAAAATCGTATTGTCTGCTTTTCCGCTTTTTTCTTTTTCCTTCAATTTGATGGCATGAATTATTCTGTGCTTGATTGCACCTCTTTCGAAAGAAGATGACATCACAGTAAAATTGTCGTTCATTCAATTGCACAGGGGTCTTCCCCGTTCAAGCGGCGAATAATCTCCGCTTCATTTAACGCAGTTGACGAGCGGACCAGCTCTTCTGACTGCTTTCCAGTTCTACCTGTACTAAAGCTACAAAGGTAAGAGTCCATACGGCCGCGAGTCGGTTCATCTACCGTTTGATAACGAGTAAATAATTAAACCGGTCGGTACCTGGTACCAAGATCGCCGTAGCCTGTAGCCGCCTCACACAACATCCATACCAAGCCTATCCTATTCAAGCTATGTACATTGAGAAATAGTCGGCGCAGAGACGCAGATTGGAATTGTAATACCTACAACAACCGCATAGCTAAAGCCGGGCTTACACCAGTCTCAATGGCGACCACGACACTCGCGGGCTACCACTTAATCCAAACTGAATAATGGTTGTGACGAACCTTCGCTCAATATGGAGTTGTTTTCTTACGGCACTGCGCCAATTGTCGTAAGCGTTTTCTCTCGCGCAATGTGTGAGGCGACTTCACGAGGATTTCATCTGGAATTTAATAGATAAATAGTTCAAAAAGATACTCGAGACAAGAAATCCACTAGAAACACAATAGACCACGTTGTATTCGAGAGCGCTCCAGTGAGCTCCACGATAAATCTACAGCATCACACCATCAATGTATCTACTACGTCTTGGAATTTCAGTAGATAGCACCTACCCAGGGCTCATCCTATTGCAGAACAAAAAAAATTCTTTCAATATTTTCTCGCATTCCGATGCCGACACCACAGATACGACAACCTCAAATTAGATGTGACATTAGAATTAGACCAGAAAATTATATTAAGACTTCCGGATTGTGTTACAGATGTAGAAACACAATGAAAGTTTGGGACTCATGGAAATGTGCTTTGTGGTGAATGCAAGTCTTAGTCAAGTCTGTGGGTATCTTTTATTACATTATAGATACTCTGTATCAGATTTACTATGATTCGCTGATTACATGTACATATATATATAATTTTGTATAAATATTATATTCTTAAATATCTTCAACTTCTTTACAATAATTAATTACAGTTTTTATGCAAATTGAATCCATTAGCATTTCAAAAGAATTTGGTTTAATGCTTGTTTTCCACTCACTTTGAAATAGACGACTTCGGTGCCATTGGAAATGTATTGGCTTTAAGCTCTATGTATTCTGACTTTTCCAGAAAACCGTTCCGACTAATAAAATTTGCGCTGAAAATTTATTATAACATTGGATATTATTTCGCGGCTAGAAATATAATATATGTATTTAACTACATACATATACATATGAATGAGACTGATAAGCTGCAAAAACCATCAGACTTTGCCCTGAGGACAATCGATATCTGCATAATGGTTAGATGATGTCCGGCGCTATCGTTTCAGATTTCACCTTTTCAACAGGTTAGCAACCAGAAACATCGTCATCACAGAGATAACCTTCCAACATGTATGCTAATGCGATGAAGATTTTAGGTCAATTGAATTCTAATGATGTGCTGTATGCATCACAGTTTGCCTTTCTCCTGGAGATATTTCAAATGACCGCCGAGGATGTAATAGATAACTGTCAATTTTTGGAAATATTTTATTCCCGGAGCATGTTAACAATAAACCGTTAAAGTTGAAAAATAATGATAAAACCTGAAAAGATTTATTTGCTACTAGATTATTTATTTGATACTAGAACACATATGGTATTATCTAGGAAATCTTTGAATGCACACGTTCGGGTTAACTCTCATTCAAATAACTCGATCAAATTAATCAAAAGTCTAAAGTGAACTGAAACAAAGTACGTGAGAAGTATCCACGATAAACATTTCATTCATACCCAAAAATTTAATATATCTGTGAACATATGTGAGTTTATTCTTTGCCTAGAATTTCATAAGAATAATCTGGAGTTTTCAAGGTGTTACACCTGCACACGATTCAATGATATAATAACGACGCAATACAATTGATTTAGTTGGTGACCGTGTAGGTGAATGGGAATAATTTCTTGTGTAAAGATACTTATGTTTGTTCTGTACATATTTTTGCTTTGGATATGTACAAATTATCCAAGAAAAAGACTGCTCTTGCTTGGACTAAAGACATTAGGTCCTGTTTTTGTTTACACGATGTTGGGAAGTTCCCAAGTTGCATGTCAATAGATATTAAAAGATTAGTTCGATATGTAAGCTATTTTCTCGTATTAAACAAAGACAATAGGTTCTGGCTTCCTGTTACCTAAATTTCCGGAACGAGCCTAATTCGTCAACCGCCCATATCCGTACCCACCTTCTTGCCTTAGGGGTATATAGAACCATGGCATATAGAACCAAAGAGAACTCAATCCCCTGAAGAATGTCTCTCCGTATGTGGATGGGCTCTGAGGTGTCGATATCCTCGGGTGAACTCATTGCCAAGGTTTTGGATAAATGCGATACAGACGTAGGACATCGATTAGCCAGGTATGCGGGACGCTGTCAAAAACTTAAACCTAAAGAGATTTCTCTGGCCTCTAGTTGCTTGTCCTACAACTAAGTTACTCTTTGTACCTCCTTGATCCAATTCAGCAGCCTTTCTGCTCCTCGAAAAGAATGTTGTTGCCCTCGAGGTGCACATATTATATGAAATTGTATTATATTCATGATTTCAAGAAATTGATGAATTTTTTGAAAAACTGCCTATTGGCTACTGCCTGAGGATGTGTTTTAAGTCGATCTACATCTCCATTGATAGAGCAGTAAATATTGATTTCACTATTCGTGGAGAAATGTGTTCCTGAAACGTCCATTTAGTTGCTCTTATTCTTTTCTCTTCCTACAGCGTAGCATTTTCTGAATCTTTTTGCCCAAAATTTCTAGTTAACTTACTCCCTATTTGAACCATAAAAATTGTTTTCTTTTCCGAAAATTTTATGTACTTCAAAAATTAATTCAAAGAACTTTACCACCTCCATAAATTTATCTACTTATCAGCGTCATATAAAAGTTCATTGCTTACATTTCATTTCCTTTGGTTATTGTTTTCATTTTGCTGTTGCTGGCATTGTAGTCAACTGGATGTACAGCTCAGATGGGGAGTAGCGGTGATCTTCGGGCGATTCGCATAATAAATTATTATTAAATTTTTGCTGATGAAATGCGGATTTCGCAATGGGGTGAAGTTAGTTTCGATTTTGATCTCTTAAACTGCTGCCAGGTGACACTGGTGGTATCCGATAATAGACTACAAATAATCCTATATTTGATAAGGGTATGATTTCAGTTTCAAACACCAGAGTGGTTGTAAAGAAGAAGGAAAAAAATCAGGGAATTGAGTCTTTATGAATTTAAACTCAAAATCAGATGAGGCAACTAGAAACATCTCTAAGGCATTTGGAGCAGACACAGCCAGTGAACATTCAATTTAAAGTACGTGAAAGTGATTAGGAAAAACGAGCTGCGCTTGCTGGTAGAATCTGAATCAGACAGTACAAACGAATGGATCATGCATCATTGGACAGTTTCTCGAAACTTGCAGCAACTTTCAAAGGTGAAGAAGTTTGATGAGTGGGTTCCGCATAAAGTTACTAAACAAAAGCATGACATTTGACTCATGATTCTGCTCTCCCTCATCAGGAAGGATCCCTTTCTCTAGAGAATAGTAACAGATGATGCAAAGTACGACAATCGTTGCAGATCAGCACAATGGCCAGATATCGAACGTTTTGTGAAGGATCATTATTGTAGATAAACAACATTAACAGTTTTCAAAACTTATTATGTCAAAACTATAACAGAAACCACTTTGTATATGGCTGGTTAAAGCTATGTCATCTGTAAGGTAAGAAAGACAACGCGTTTTCTGTGTGACTTTTTTGATTTGTTTTAAACATGCAATTCGCCACTGTCTTCCCCTTCCTCGATCTCGACGTCTAAGCTAGCGAGATATTCGGCTCCAGACATTTCCATTCTTGCCATTTCGATGAGTCTTCTGGATTATGAGGCTTTTATTTACGTTCGATCTGCGTTACATCGAAGGATTTGACTGGTTAACTTTCGTCACCTTTTTAAGGTTTTGTGTGAACTTTATTCAAATCGGTTCACTGTCTGTTTGTTCGTCTGTCTGTCTGTCCGTCACACGTATTTTTCTCGGAACTGTAGCAGCGATTGACACCAAAACTGGTGGAAAGGTGGGAACTGTGAGCGCTCACACATACAGTGAGTAACATCCTGGAACGTCCAATTTAAGGGGAGGTCCCCGTACATGCAAAAGGGTGGTGTAATTTTTTTTTCATCAAATATAGTCATATGGGGTATCAAATGAAAGGTCTCGGTTAGTATTTTCCGAAACTGGTCTGAGTTTTCACATTTGTTGGAAAGGTGGGGAGTTTGGGGGCTCCGAAATGATCATTTGTTTAACGGGACCATACTCAGAAACTGTCTAACTGAAAAATCTGAAACAAAAAAATCAAGAGGCTGCCACTATATCGTGACTAGACTCTGAAATACCTTCCGTACCGATATCCTTTCAAATAAAGTTACATTTTTTTTTAATTTGAGGACTTCCTCCCTTTCGCCTCCGCTTTCGCGCCGCAAAACCTTATTAGGGTCATCCTCCAAACATTGGCCTGAGGATGTCAAGGATGGTAGGGAACCTCAGGAGCCGCTCCTCAATAACCATCTGAGGCAGGAGAAGCAAAGATCGAGGCTGTGATACGTCGTGGATCTTCCCTCTCCATCGCGACGCTCGGGTCTGGAGACTTACGGCTCCACGCTCGCGGTCGAGCCATCCTTTTTTATTTTCTAGGTTTAGCTGGCGTTCTGGTTTATTTCATTAGGCAGTCGCAAATTTCTTTGTTCTTATCCCATTTTTAGATCCGGTGCGGACCCACCCATCGGTATAGACACGTTAATTTTGTACAAATGACACGTGAGGGATCAAAGTGCTCAATGGATCTCCAAACATTCCCCAGGCTAGCTAGCAAAGAGGCGTGCATGAACGTGTTAACCGACCACTTTGATGGAACTTTGCTATTTGCGGCCGGACTTTCAAGATCAATTTCGCCAACTTTATCGGTTTTTGGGAAGCTTTTCCCTCTAGGTCGTCTTCAGCCACTCAGGATGGTCATCTGATCATCCGATTTCCCATACCAATCATAATCATTTTCATTACACATTATCGTCCAATATTCTTCAGAATGAAAGAGAGATAAGGCTCAGTATTAAGGGCAATTAGTAATTTAATATAACTGAAGAAAAAATTACTGCGAAAATTGCTTCTACTTGAAAACGTTCATAACAATTAGTTAAAACAGTCAACGACGTGATTTGCTCAACAGAGTAGGTGTGAAACTGTAACGCAGCAATTTTAAAAATTGAGGAATTTGAAGAATAAAGATAATAAACCAAAAGGAAGAATAACCGAGTTTCCTTAATCTACACGAAAGTGAACAACAGCCGCCGTATTACGAAAAGTTCGAAAAAGTTCACACTATAGCTGATAATACCAAACAACCGAAAAAGAGTTTAAACAATCAATTCGAAAAAGCAAAGATTCCTAACTTATTCAATGACATAGTTTTTCCATTAACATTGGAATCCCTGAAAGCCTGATTTATGTCCTTATAAGAATGCCTGCCTCACATTGGAATCAGACTAAAACTTTAGCGCCGACCACAACATTTTTTGCCACTACCGAATCCCTTCATTGAAGCTGTAACATGTGGCTTTCCCCTAATCCACAATTTGGATGATAATCTCAACATCAATGGAACTTTCTAAACTTTTTTATTTATATGAAAGGGAAATTTCATGCCAGTATCCTGTAAGTAAAATCAATCCCTTCTTGAGGTAATGGTAAATAATATGTCTGGCGCAGTCGGTTGTGAATTTTTACGTTTAGAGTGTTGATTCAGTATATTAACAAAAACTTTCCTGGTATACCTCATATGCGGCTATACATGTATAAAATCAAGCCACTGGGGATGAAATTCGGAATTCCCTAGATTGAGTTTAACTGATTGGTTGGAACCATAAGCCGCCGGTGCCGATACTAGTTTTGCTGATTTTTCTCAGGAAATGTGATCTAAAATTTATATTTAATTTATGCAATCAGACTCAGGGAAGAACCTCGAAAATAAACAAAAAATTCCCAACGATATTTGCTGGAAAAAAATTCCAGTTTTATCAAATCCCCTATCACATTCTGCAGTTCACCTGAGCCGGTGTTTTGGTAATAAATGAACCAATAAAAATAATATCCATATATATCCACGCCATGGCCGGGTTTTTATCGCTTGGGTGCTCTGGCGTTCACCCATTACAATGGAATTTCATCAGGTGATTTGGGTAAATATTTATTTAACATCAGATCTTTATGTTTCATTCAATAGTCACTGAACACTGTACCAGCCCCTGCCTGCCATTTGTTTCAGTTCCATTTTGTAAGTTTTGTTTTGCTGTTATTTGTTCGGGTGCTTCGTTCCTACTTTTATCTGGATGCGATGGATATTTAATAGCAGCTTACACCCGATTTGCTTTCGCAGATTGCAAATGTAGTTTTTGTGTTTATTGACAGAATATATAATTTGGATTAGTCTTGGGTATTATTTGAGAATTTTATCTAAATTTTTGTTTCCATGTCTCGTTCACGGAAGGGTATTGGAATGTCATATAGTAAGTAAATGCTGCTATAGTAAATGCTGATCAGATCATTTGACCAGTTGGCAACTATATGTGAGAAAGCTGGTGAACAGGAAGGTCGCTATTATGAATTGATTTCCCAACCAAATGTTTATATTTTGTCTAGGAAACTTTGCTAGGAAGGAAATATTTTTCATTCGTATCTACTTGAAAATCAGATAATCTATATGGCAAGATACGAAATATGCTTTTCACTGAGAGCAAAAAGTATAAAAATACTCTGGTTTTAAATTTACCAGACAATTCTCTTTCGCAAACTGTCTCGCCAAATATGGAAAATAAGTCGATAAATTGGAAGCTGCACGGTTCGGGTATGGAAACTTTTGCTTCTTTAAAGGTTTTGCGTAAAACAAAATGTGTGTCGTCTGTCTGTCTGTCTGTCACACGCCCTTTTCTCCAAAACGGTTGGACCGATAAACAAAAAAAAATTGGTGGGCTTATGGAAGCTATTAAATTCCACGCATATAATGAGTATCATAAATTTACGTGCAGTCTAAAGTGTAGCTCTCCATGCATACAAGGAGACGATGTAAAACTGAATATAGTCAAGTGGGATATCAAATGAAAGGTATCGACTAGTACTTTCCGAAACTGATATTTTGACGTAAATTGCAAAATGCGCGAGTAAGGAGTCAAACGTCCACACTAAAAGTAAGACAGGACTCATTCTCGGAAACCATCCAATAATGGGCTCATGTGAAATGTAAGGTTCAAAATTCCCATTCCAATATCCGCTCAAATAAACTTACAAATAATATATCACCAACTTTGTAAAATTTATTGAAAATAATGTATGAAGAATATTCTTCTCCCCAGCCTTTTTAAGGTTAAGGTGTAAGGCCTGCCACACCCGATTTACTCGGAAACGGTTAAATCAATTGTCCCGAAATGTGGTGAGAACATGTGGTCTGTGAATTCTTTTACATACAACGGGTGGCATTATTTTGCACCGGGTTTAAGGAAAGGCTCCCAATACATGTGAAAGGGGGGTCAACATTTGTTTTTCACAGAATATAGTCGCGTGGAGTATCATAAGAAAAGGTTCAATTAGTACTCCTCGAAACTGAGCATACTTTTGATACTATGTCAAACACAGGGTAGTGGACCAAAAAATCACAATACTAGAGTGCATCCATATGAAATCTAGGCCTCAAAATATATCCCATTCTATTTACTTGAAGACTATACCCAGTCAAAATTCTGCCACCGAAGTGAACCATAATCTATTTTAATTTCAATAAGTAGAAATGTCCTTTTAAATTCCTAGAAGTTTTTTTCAGTAAAAATTACCCTGCTGCGCCACATACGTACACGCGGAACTGGTATGGGCGCATCGCTCCTCACATAAGAAAACACAAAATCTGAAGCGTCCAGCTTCCACTTTCCCCGACTTGTTTACATATGTGAGAAACTTTGTTCGCACCTTCTTTCATTTATAGTCTTCTTTTTGCTCAGTCTTTGTTTCAGAAGCTGGGTGTCTTGTCGGTTGCATCACTTTGCTCTGTCAAAAGCCTGATCTGGATGCAGTCGCGAGGTTTACAAATGACCATCCAGCACATCAAGCCACCGCTGCTTCGTCTTGCCTTTTGGTCGTTTCGGCAGGTGAATTCTCCTTAGCGCGAATTACGTGACCATACCACCGGAGATGCTTTTCTCACAATTTTTGCATGACTGATGTAACCTCATATCGACCGCGAATATCCTCATTTTGGGTATGATCATGGCGTATTACGTCACTAGTCCATCGCAACATCGATCACAAGAACGCCAGTTGTCGAATTCCACTTCATCCAGGTTGCGCTAATGCACGAAACAGCTCTATAACATATGAAACGATCCTTCTATTTTTGAATAAGTTGCTTGACATCAGCTTTGCTATGATATGCTAGGAAAACATAATCTGCATAAAGCAGTGTATAGGCCGCTGGACGTTCGATGTCTCGTCTGACAGTGTCCTAACAAGAACAAAGGGGGATAGTGAGAGGGCGCTTCCTTGATGAGCACTGATTGAGGCACAAAGTGGTTTTTACCTCTCTGCGACACTTGCAACTTTACTTTTCGGATCGTGGTAGAGCAATATATCACACCAGGCCTTGTAACATATATACATACAGGAAGCCCTTCCCCCCCTTTAGCTCAACACAAAATTATGCCACTCGTTGCATGTAAACGGTTTCACAGACAGCACATCCACAGTAAATTTAAAAACAAATTTTCAGCCGCTGCATATAGTATGTCATGTCAATATGACAGTCTCAGGTGCGTACCATCTTTGCAGGGTTTCACAGTTGGGTAAAACACATGACAAAGGGAGAACACCGACAAAATCTACAGCAGGTCAATCATCGCCAAAGGCACTCTCATTTTAGAGGCGCTCCTGCACTCTAGCGCAGCAACGAAAAGTTTATCGCCAGAAAGGAAACTCCGGAGCTTCGTAAAATACTGAGAGAGTCTAATAGGGAAGTAATATCTTCACAATGAAGCCAGACACAAAAAAAAATGAATGCCTCCAGAGAAAACAAGAAAGCTATTGCAAGTAAAACTAACAGTTCTTACGGCAAAAAGTTCATTGAAGATTCGACTTGGACTAAGACCGAAAGCAAGGTAAAGCTGCAGATGAGGTGCCGACCTAATGCGCTAATCATAACGAAAAAATGATTACGCATTCTGTACAAGGTTAAGACCGACGGTCTACGCGAAACTGTGAACCGTTTAAGGGGGTCATCCCGTGTGTCGGGTTGGAGAAATCGATTTTTTTTTTGTATGAATTCTATCTATATATAGTGGAGAATATGTGGACAAAGGGATTTTCCGATATTCCGAGTCGTTCAGAAATTACAGTGTTAAACAGGTAAGGAGTTTGCAGCCGCGACTAGAGTACTCGATGAGAAAGAGCATCGAATCTTTTTTTACCTGTTAGTTTTTTACCTGAGCCTTATAAATTCGAACACAGGTATAAATATAAAAAGATGGAAAACCAACCAATTGTCTAAACTTATTTCGTGTTTGGATTAAAAAGGATAATCCAGTCTAGAGTGAACACTGAAAGGCTTTCAAGCTATACTCAGTTATATTTTGTTGTAAGTATTGTGCTGTTTGCGTGTTCAGTGATTTTTTTCAATGGATCATACGAAGGGAGATCGTTTTAACGTTCAACGTCATGCTCGCACTAAAAAACGAGTATTTCATGCGAATCGACAAGTTTTGTATATTGTATATTGGATTTTGCTGGAGTTTTCTCCAGTATTTCTGCAAATTTTTGCAAATAATAAAATATACGTGGTAGTAAAAAAGGCATGCGTAGGACATGTCGAGAAAAGAATGGGAACGCGGCTTACAAATGCAAAGAAGAATCACAAAGGCATTGGCGGAAAAGGGGCTGGAAAACTAACTGCTAAGGTTATTAAAGACCTCACTACATTTTTTGGGCTGGCTATTCGTCGACACGCAAATTCGATAGAAGGAATGAAGCAAGAAATTTGGGAAACTTTCCTCCATAAATGTTCTACACACGAAAATCCTCAGCATCAATATTGTCCAGCAGGCGAGGACATTTGGTGCAAATGGCGCATAGCGGAAGCTAAAGGAAAACTGGATAGTTTTCACCACGAGAAGGCACCTTTGACTGAAGAAGTTCAAACAGTCATCAAACCAATCTACGAAGATTTGCCACGAGATGATCTCTTGAACAGATGTTTACGAGCAGAGACCCAGAATAACAATGAGTCGTTAAATGCATTGATCTGGACTTTCGCTCCTAAACACCTTCATTCTGGGGCAAGGTCGTACAAATAGCCACTTTTCTGACTGTAATTATTTTCAATGGAGGATTCAATGGCATTCTCAAAATCCTAGTGACAATGGGATGTCAAGTTGGTCACATATGTCAGGTTTATGCCGACCGCCATAATGGAGCGCGACTTTGGCGGTCCGAACAACGATCAACTGATTTCTCTAAAAGAGCCAGAATTGAAACCAGAGAGCAACAATCGGCCTTACAAGACTTTTTTGAAGAAACGGAGGGTGCTCTCTATGGACCAGGTATAGCAGATTAATGGTGAGCTAAAATTTTACTGTTGATAATCACATTTAAATTTTCAAATGCGTTTTTCTCGAAACTGCATCTTGAAAATCGGCTGCCACCATAGCTCTAAATCTATCCAACCAAAATCTTTGAAATTTTCACGGCTTCTTTAGTACATATTTCTACGGTCCGCAAACTAGGATAATTGCAATCGGACGGGTAGTTTTTTTTTATTCATAAAAAAAGCCATAAAAAAACACCAAAATCCAGAAAATTAGGTTTAAAAGCCCACCAAAAATTTACCTTTTAATATTTTCTAATTATCCTAGTTTGCGGACCGTGGAATATTGTCCACATTAAAGTGCCGTTTAGTTTTTTTCCTCAAATGAACACAGCGCCCTCCAGCGTGGCAGCAGAAAAACATCTTTTTTTGGAGATGGGTGCATAAATTAACACGTATTCCAAAAATTAACTACGATATCAAGCTGAAAAATTTATCACATATACTAGAGATATCAAGAAATATATGGTGAAAAAATCACGTTTCTATCTTTATCCAGTCCTTCAAAATAATTTTTCAAAGAAAGGCAAAAAAACGGCCTTCATACGGGATGACCCCCTTAAGTGAACACCGAAGAGCGAGTTATTGTTTGAATTTAAACCAGGTCAGATATCAAAAGATCAACAGAGAAAAATTCAGTCGTCACTAGGGGAGCGACAGAAATAAAACGAAGAAATCAATCATTACAGGATATAAATATTCTAAGAGCTATCCATGCTAGAAATGTCAGGATCCTGCCGACCACGAGAGTAGATATCTCTAAAAAGATGTTTGAGGTGTTTAGTATTTCCACACAACTACACAAGTGTCCACAACAGATTCGAGCTGTGCCGTAAATGCGGAAGAAAATATCACATTGCTAAGGATTATGGAAACCCAAGAGCCAACTATCTGTTCTGCAGATCAATAAATCTCATCAATAGCACCCACATCACTGGCAGTAGCACAACCCTCGTATTTAAAAGGTGATCAACGATAACATATATACAAACCTGAACCATTGCCAAGCTTCCTCAGGATTTGCTATAAAGATTTACACAGTAAGGTAAGGACATGAGAGTGGAAACGCGGTGCTAAGGGCATATGAAAATCGAGCCATAGACGAGACGACAAAGATCATCTAGAGTGAATTTACATTTAGGATCCAGCGACAATTCCTACGACAGAGGAGTTCAAATCAATGCCAAAAAGACTAGTGAGTATGCAAATGACAATAACTCTAGAATATCACCTGACGATTTTAATGCATGGACTGAAGAATTGTGTTACCTTTAGACGAATTTCAAAAGGGTGTACATCACTTGAAATTCTTTCTCTTCTGAGTCTTGTACTTAAAAACACTGGATGCGTCAATATCTTCTGAACGAGGAAAATGGGATCGGTGACAGATGCCGCATAGGTTAGAGACAGTTTAGTGTAGGAGCTCTTGCGGCACGTTACTAAAGACTACACACACAGTGACCCTCGGGTCATAATTTTTGAATGTATAAAAATAATTTGGCGTAGGAAGACAGCTATAAGCTGGACAGTCAACAAGTTCAAAGAGGAGGATTTCAATTTGTTGAAAGGAAATACGAATGATAAGACTTTACCGATTAGCAAATAGTTACAATGAACATCCTTCCGAGTATTGAACTTTTGGTTGGATCGAGGAATGCGGCAAGGCTTTGTTTAAAGCCAAAAGACGCAGAAAAGCAACCAGAAACCGATCTGGATACGACCAAATACATTAGCAATACAAAGAGGCGCGGAAAAAATTGCATCTGATTACCAAAAGCAGGTAAAAATGACTGTGTAAGGAAGTTGAGTACAGAAAACAGTTCTAAAATTCAAGACAAATGATTTCCACGAATCAGTTACTCTAATCTGCTACACGAGGCAGTGACGAACCGTTTACCACAAAATGTGACCACCACAAACCTTCTCACTGTCGGGGTAGATCCCGCCGAAGTTCTAATGGTAAATGAAATAGTCGAAAATAGAGCACCTGGCTCACCAACAAAGCACTTAAGGCAGTAATTAAGATAGCGCCAAATATTCTGGCGGGGCATTTCTCCCATGTTGTGAAGAAGAAGCATTTCTCACAAAGTGGGAGAAGCAAAAGCTAATACTCATTTCTAAGTCAAAAAAATCTTTGAGTTAACTTTTGTCCTACAGGCCGATATGCCTGAATAATTACAGTGGCAAATTATTTGAACGGATTACTTCTGTTTCGCGAAAAGGAACGTGGTCTCTCTGAGAGGTTTCTTTAATTTGATGGCTAGCATAGCTTAAACCGGACTCGAAGAGGATAAAGGCTGTACAATTAAAACATTGGTAGTTCATTTAAGCAAACCGAAGTACTGGCAGTTCACACGGAGAGAAATCATCGCAGAATGATAAGCAACAAGGCCGTTGGATCCATTGAATGGGGGAGGGGCGATATTCCGAAGTTGATCGAATAACCCCACGGCAAAGTTTTGATCCAACATAGCTTCTGAACGGGCACGGAGGTTATCGAGAATGCCTCTACCGCTTTGGGCGTAAGGAATCACCATATGACCCAAAGTGCCCGAATTTTTTAGAAGACGCAGAAAATGTTTTATTCCGATGTCCGCGGTCGGCAGCCCAAAGGACCGAATTAGAAGGTACAACGACTAAGCACTTAAAATCCAATAACAGCTGGAACATATGTATGTTAAAGTTGAAGGGAATACAGACTGAACAGGCATCCATAAGAAGCTTAGGCAGGAAGAAGTTAGAACAAAAAAGGATCAAAAAAGATACGAATGCGTGTACAAGCACCACGAAAAATCTGATCCAGCCCCGTGATATATACTATGATATATGGAAATCTTGCGAAGAGAATGTAAGGAGTAGAGTTCAGTGGGTAAAAGCGTTACTAGTCAGTGACAGCTTTTTAAACTTTGCACCTTCCAAAAAGAAGATGGACAGGCCCTGAATCCATTTGTTCTACACAAAACCCTAAAAAGGCGGGAACCATACAAAATTCAAGATTCTTCTATTTATTAAGGAAATTTCGACTTCACTGGAAAAGATCATACAATTTGCTATTCCGTAGCTGTCACGATATTTTCCCTTAAAGTGGATATTGATTTCCAATTCTGACACCACACTGGTTTCCAATTATCCCCACCATATTATGATATATTCATATATATAATATCATTTCATAGGCAGACAAGCAAAATTTCCCCATACATTACATACATTATGTATGTTTCTCCATTCCAACATGCCCACGTACACTCCGTTTTCGGATCCTTATTCAATAGATCCGTGGAAGTACTCAAATGCGTACTTTTTCAAATGTTCCAAATATAAGTGGATGCAATATTAATATTGATTTCGGATAAAATCTACAAATGGATTGCAGATTACACAATCTGTAGGTTCTTATACGTGAAAATAAAGCACTTTTCATGTACGGTTTCAGTCGGGGTGTAATTCGACGTTGCTTTCATGTTATTAAATTAGGAATGAGTTGAATAACAAGTTACTGCAGTTCATTTGTATGGAAGCGCTAAATGTTTTGTATTTCTGTATCCGTACAAGCACGGATTTAAAGGATTAAAAATTATTGTTGAACTAAAAGTAATTAAGCATGATGAACAACTAGGTGAAGGTAACGAAATGTGAAACAATTATTCCATATATTTCTCTAGATTATCTAATAATTTTATTTCAGATTTTATGTGTTTTTATGGGCTCTAAAAATATGTTGCTGTTGAATTCAAGTATTCGGGCATAATGTGCACTACATTCAAGTGTTCTGGCTTACCGAAGTCTTGATTTTTTCCTGTAACTCCCGGACATCTGTTAAAGTGGAGGCAGACCCGCAAAGAAAATTCAGTAGCTGCTCAGCCCAAATACAGGAAACACATGAGAAAACAATCTGCGGGTTTTTTCCGTCTTGGGTTTGGGTTGGAATACCAGCCTAAATTGTAGAATAGACTCTTCTTTACTGTCATTTTACTATCCCGGATTACTGAGGCCGTTGTTTACACAGTACACGAAAAGTCATTGTGAAAGACTTCGTTAAGCGACATAAGAATCAATATGGGACTTAGAGAACCTACCACAAAAGACCAACCGCAGAAATGACAGATTCCTGTTGTCATGCACATGAAATTTGAAGCGACTGTTATGGTTTTGAGTGTTGTGAATAACAAAAGACAAGTCATCTTACCACACTTCTTTTCTCAAGGACTTCGAGTGAATTCTGCAGAATACATCGAGGTTCTAGAAACAGCAGTTAAATTTTGGATTGATACGCGGTGACAGCCCACACATCTTTCAGCAAGACTCTCCTTCTTCGCACAAAGCGATGGGGACACAAGATTTAATGGCTCAAAATTTCGTTAACCACATAACACCCAACTTATAGTTCATCCGAGCCAAACACTGATGCGTACATATGAATATATACACGCACGGCGCGCGCAAACTGCATTGAATACCGGCGATGCTAACATCCCCATATGTATGATATCTATTTACACGCCTTTCCCTGCTTGTCCTAAGACGCAACTAAAAGGGGTAGAAACTTGTATGCTGGTAACTTGCAAATTTTGAAACTTTATAGTTACCGAACAGCGATAGGGACTGCCTCATGACTAAGACCTTTGGCTATCGAAAACGGGCTGTAATTGGTTTCTGGAATGTGCACACGCTCCTCGACAAAAATAGCGAGGGTCCTCAGAATGCCCCTTTTCTCCAATTTGAGGGTGAATTCAGACGAAATAAGTTGGACATGTTGGGCCCAACTCTGAGGTGTACTCCTCTCCCCTTCTACACTATGTAATCTGGAAAGCCAAGTGGTAGCCAACGCGAATCTGTTGTCGCCTGTCTACCCGTGAATGTTATGAAAACTTCCTTCAATGTCGAGGTCTTCTGGCTTTTCCGTTAATCGAGAATGAGGTCACATTGATTTCGAACTGCCAGTTTCCGCAGGAGGTCGTTCCACTTTATGTCAAACTAATTTTTCATCAACTTCATGATGTAGTGTTTTTGTGATTTTAGGGAAATTCGATTCCACCAAGTGACGACATTTCAGGAAGTGGCAATGGTTAACGTTGTCACTTAAAATTCAATCGGTGTTGAAAAGTACTTAAAAGGATCTATTTAACTTAAAAAGTACAGAAAAATGAGAAAAAGTGCTGGAGTACTAAATTTAGTACTTTTGGAATTAAAAAGCCGACACTGACACAGAGTGTATCTGAAGTGCTCTAGGCAGGAGGGGTATTCCGAAGAAACTGATAGCCATTACAGAGCAACATACGATAACGCAGAATGCCACGTGATACACCAAGGTGAAATTTAAGAGGATTTTGAGGTCCGTCTATCTGTTTCCTCTCTCATCGGATTATGGACCTTGCCCAAGTGTGTCTGGATTTGGAAAGGAAGGCAGATAGAGTTAGACTGAAGATAAACATGATTTTTGAAGTGATCAAAGTATTACTCAACGCCCTCAATGCAGCTTCACTATCGCTACAGATTGCGATGCGCCTGCCCTTCAACCGCTTGTCAATCATCCAGGTTGTCGCCCTTAGGGTCGTATACACTTCAGCCTGAAAGACCGTTGTGTATTGTCCCAACGGAAAAGCCCACCTTCCGTTTTTATTCGAGAGGTAGACTCCTGCTCCAGACCTATTTTCTGTCTTTGAGCCATCGGTATTGAAGACGTCAGTATATCCTGACACTCATTCTTCTGGTTCGTCCCAGTTTTCTCTTCGTTTCTAGATAACATCACAGCTTCTACCAAACAGATGTTTAGGGATTTGAGAATCAGAACGCATCGAGAAAACTAGATTCAGTTCTCCCAATGACTCTTCTAATGCTCCGTGCCCACCATGTCCATTGTTTTCCCAGAGACCTAATCGAATTAGTCTATGAGTTGCTCTCATTGCAGTGCTCTGAATAAAAAAATCCGAGGGCTGCAAATTGAGTAATGCATTCAGAGCTGCGCCGGATCTGGAGCTCATGACATCGGTGATACCCAGACACACAGTTCTTTGCAGTGTGGCAAGTGTACAGCGAAAACTCTTTTGTTTCACCTTAACCCACCACACCACGGATGCATACACATCGGCCTAATGGTAGTAACATATATCCATATTACTACCTCAGGTCTAAGTTCCCAAGTCGAGGCAAAGGTCCTACACAGCCCATTAGCTGTGAGAGCTCGTTTCATCTTTTTCTCTAAATGCTTGTTATAAAGAAGCATCTTGTATAGAATAATTCGCAAATATTCAGAGAGTTGAAGGGTTGTACCCCTCATCTCTGGAAGGCAAAGACCATTCAGTTTCATCCTTTTTGTAAATAATACCATTGCGGTTTTATTATGATTTACTAAAAGTCCATGACTGGGACACCAACTGTCAATCAAATCAACGGTGCGTTGTGTATTTCTACACACCATTCCGAGATCTCGGCCACCAGCGAGCACAGCCACCTCATCCGCATAAGCTTGATCATGTATTGGCAGATTTTGCAGTTCACATAGTAGTGAGTTGATCAGTATACTCCACAGAAGTGGCGATAGCACAAATCCTTGAGGGCGTCGCTTCTGTCGTTAGGTAGCGATCAACACCCATTTCAGCACACAACAATCTCTGCGTTAGCATAGCATAATAATAATAATAATCGTTGGCACAACAATCCATATTGGATCAGGGCCTTGAAGTGTGTTAGAGCACTTCATTCAAGACCGTAACGGTACACTAGGAGGCAATGTGGTCAGTATTGCGCTCGCCCGAGATTATTACCCTGATTTAACTCAGGTACTCATTCACAGCTGAGTCGACTGGTGTCCGACGTCAAATCACGACACAAATTCCACTGCCACCAGTGAGATTTGAACCGCGACCTTCCGTACGACAGCCTAGTGCTCTAACCACTCAGCTATCCGGACACATAGCATAGCATAGATCCACTTTATTAGAGTTTCGTCAACACCATGCTCTCTGGCGGCATCACAGAGCTTTTGGAAGGACGTACGGTCAAAAGTCCTTTCAATGTCCACGAACACCCCCATCGGGTACTCACCCATCAGAATTGCATCCTCTATCTTTGAAACCAAAAAATGAAGAGCAGTCTCACAGGACTTTGCACGTTGGTAAGCATGTTTGTTTTCATTTAGGGCGTGCAACTTTAGCGCCTTCTCGCGAATGTGTCGTTTAACCAGTCTCTCCAGACATTTCACCGAAAACGATGTCAGGCTGATTTGCTTGAAGTTCTTTGGATTTGAATAGTCATATTTGCCAGGCTTTGGTATGAAGACTACCTTAACCTTCTACCAAGAGGAAAGTACGTGGCCCAGAGTAAAACATCTTCGAAAAATATATCTTAGAAGTTGCTCTAAATGCAACAATAATGTCGTTATCTGGTAGCAAATGGTAGGTCTCAACTAGTACTTTCTAAATTCTAATATTTGATGTAAAACTGAGGAGTGTAGAGGCTGGAAAGAGATCACTTCTTTCTCATTCCTCCCAAAAGGCACTCAATTCAAAAACCTGTAAAAAATCATCAAGCTGCCACTCCACGGTATCTAGGCTCCAAAATACCTTTCATATCGATATCTGCTCAAATATGGTTAATTATAGTATCTAACAATGTTTTTTTAGAAATTGTTTGGAAACACCCCTTAAGTTCACTCTAGAATCATAAAATGGCATTAACGTAGGATATAAGATGATGATACCATTGAGTTTTGCTGGAAATCGCAATTTTACTAACAAAGTTATAAGAGGTCAGAATTGTCCCTTTTTTGCAAAATTTCAATCTAAGATTTTGAATGTTAATGTCACAGTAAAGTAGTATGACATAAGATATGCATATACATTAAGAACTAATAAATGGGACAAATGTGCAGTCAAATATTCTTACGTGGGAAAGTCTTTCATATCTGAAGCGAAAAGCTTCTGGTTTTCGACTTGTTTTACATATTTGGCGACTGTTATGAACCAGCAATTTCTCCATCTAATTTTTCCTCGCTTCAACGAAAATTATCCACATGTGTGAAACTGCTGTCTTAAATTAAGCGGAGTTAACGGAGATCAATATCTTTTCCACTAATACCTTTGATTGGGCTGTGGAAAGTGTTGCCGAATAAATTAATTGCCTATATTAGTGGCATCTAAGCCTGTTCTAATCCAAGGCGTCAATGATAAGATCAGCGTCTTATTTATGGCCTCCTAAAACCACTACTTCAATGCAAACTTACCTGTTGATGTTGGTAGAAGGCTTCCAGGTACTGGAGAAAGAATGCTACTACTGCTGCCGCTTAAAGTGCTACTTTCACCGAAAACCGGTGAAAATTGTAAGGCGATACTGGTTAGGACGATGTAAAATGCTATATAACCTATTTTATCTAAACCTCTGAAGAGATTTGATCGCAAATCCATCTGCCGTTCATGATTCTCCGGACGTTGATATCGATGATCCATATTGGTTCTGTTGGCCCGCTTTCGTTTTGTTATTGAATGATTTACAATAGTGGGCGGTCCCATATTGACGTTTTGATACGGCATCTGTTCCAAACGTCTGCCGCCTAATTTGTCCTCCCGCATTGCGGAACGATCCTTTACGCGAACACTTTTCGATTGCGTTACACTGAGCCGATCTCAGTGAGATTTTTATGAATTATTTACAAATTAATACCATTGACATATCAACTGGAGGTCATTAATACACTTTTTAGGAATAGAATTTCAATGAAATAGTCGACACTGGATATGTATTTCAGTCGAAGTTGGTGTTGATTTTGAAGCTTATCTGAAATAGATGAAAGACAGAAAATAATTAGAATGATAAACACATTTGCTTTCAAAAGTTTTCTTTTAAAACTTTGAACATTTTTTAGTTTAATTATAAATATTCCATGCAGTTCGAGAGTTGTTTGCTAATACTATACTTGGTTTCATTTTGGCAGAAATTATCTTTTATCTTGCGATTCATTGTCACTACTCAAGCGAGGTTTACGATATATACGAGTATCTATTAAAAAGTATCTTAACATTAATTACGTGAATATTGTAGAGTCACGTTCTTATATATGTACGAAGGTCCACGTTGGAGTTGGCACGTTTTTTGTATCGCTACTTTAGTCCTGGATCATCAGCTACTGATGTCTAAAGTTTTACTTCTCAGATAATTTCTGCCTCATTAAGGCACTATTCTGAATAGTGACAACTTGTTCCAAACTCAATCTCAGTTAACCTTTTTCATTGAAACTTTTTTCATCACGAGACAATTGCTAATGCTACTTGACGTGTTTTATTAATTCATAATGCAATTTTTATGTTTCTTCCTATAATATGATGACGGAAGAAGTGCTCTGAAATGCTCTTGCCATACAAAGTGTGTATTTCGCGAGTTTGAACCGCTGAAGACAGCCTGCTTTTGTGCGTTGGAAATTTGAAAACGGTAGCTTGAATATGGAAAAGTTTTCTCGCATTTTGTGCAACTTTAAAATTGATTGCTGTTTAAAATTAAGATAAATTGAAAAATAAATTCGACATTTTGCGAGTAACTTTGCTTGATATTCTGGAAGGAAACACAGAATGGGTATTTTTATACTTCGATATAATCGAAGACTCCCCCTCTTAAACTTTTTTGTATTTTTGGTTGGAGACGGAAGTTTTGCCGCCCTTACACCTTCCACTTCGCCACCACTTCAGCTTTCTTTCCGGAGGAAATTGAATGTCAAGTACAGATACGTAAATTAATTTTAATAAGGATTTAAAACTCCAAAATGTTCCATAAAACCGAAACAGTATATATTTTTTGCAGAATTCATTGTTTAACTCAGTTCGAATTTGTTGCCAACATAAAATTGATATTAACCCTCAGCAATGATAATGAAATGTTTGAGTTTGTATGCATACATTGCTTTGCGTTTTGGCGTTAAATTGTCTTTTGGCATTGGAGCATCCGCACGTAACGAAAACTAAACCCACAAGGACTCTTGTCGTTGGATCCGTCTTTTTAATATCCGGAACGCTGTCATAAAAAGTTAGAAGTACAAGAATGTATGCAGAACGGATGTTCAGTGTAGTGTACGTATGTCCTTGATCACAAAAAGTAAAAGGGACTCATAAAATCGCTTTAACTTTTAATGAAATTTTTAAATATTTTATGGAAGATAAAACGATTAAGAAGTTCCTTCCTCTAAACATTTGAATGAGGAGGAAAGAGATTGCGAAATCTGGCTGGGTCTTCCGGGCACTCAAGGGGATAGAGAGCCGGGATGAGTGCTTTACGAGTATGATATTAGCATTATGTTATGTATGTATATAGAAATGGACCGCGTTCTACTTTTGATCTATATTTAACCTGCAACATAGGAAGTGGAAAGGTCGTTGGAAGGCGTCAGAAGACATTATTGACAATTATTCGCATTGAATTTCCAAATTGATGAATACTCGATCATGTATTCAATTAGCTCCAAACAATTTGATTTTATAGTCGCCACATGTCCCCTATGACACTAGCAACCTTTTGTCCTGAATTTCCATTTATGTTTTCATATGTTGGATTTGTTTGTCAAATCAACTAGCATTGGTCGTGCGGATCCCACCCAAGTTCTGAATCAATCAACAAAACCCAAAACAAACAAGAGGCACTCTTGTGAATATATGCATATATGTATGTATCTTTAATAGGAGTTCCCACTATCCAATTCTAATGGCTGAAAAAATACTCTACGCTCTCAGTTCAATTTCAACTTCATTTAGATTTAGAACGGGGTCATCACAATTGTGTTGGCCTACAATAGTAGTTCACTGCCATCTCCTTTTGCATTCTTGCTTTCATACAGCTTCATCTAAGTGTCGCGGCGTAGATACAGTTTCAATTGAATTAACATATTATAGAGACGTACGAACTCGTTCATCATTCAGCAGCTCATGATATTGACATTCAGATGAAATACGAACCTCACAACCGGGAAATTATTAGATCGTAATGATTGCGTGTGATTGGATTGTAGCGATCTCCATCTCATTTGAATTAAATACTGGGATGAAATACCAATCACTAGTAATTAATTTTAATATCCTCATTTAGGTAGTTGTCTTCAAGAGTTGATAGTTTTCACTTCTGAAAAGTGAAACTGAAAATGTTCTTAAGGGAAAAACTGGAAGCAACCATAGCTCACCAAAAATTGGAGTTGCCACCTCATCTACTTCAATATTATGCTGTGTTTTATGAAGGTTGATGTGAAATAACTTTTATTTGCGGTTGTAGGAATTTTGTTTATTATGTTGAGATTTACACCAAACTTTTCTTTTTTTCTTCAATTTTTCATTTTGGAATAATTTTTTACAGTCAGACTATAAGGATGAAGTTTCTCAACTGATTTTCTAAATAGGAAGAAAAGGCATTGCTGGTCATTTTACAAAATGAATAAGGTCCTTTCTGCAACTGACTGGTACGCCGCGCTACAAAATAAAAACCAACCGTCTTCGAATTTTCAGATAACCTTCTTCAATCTTTTGGTCCCTTCTTTCGTCCTAATCCATGGAAATGGTATATTTGGTTTATTGAAAAAATCCGTAGTTTTCTATGTGCGAAATATCGTTATGGAATGAGATTTGATCGTTTAAAAAGTGCTGAAGATCGAGATAACTTGTTAGTCTTATATTCATCAACAACAAATTCAGTCAAATGTCTATCGACTGAGTGCCCGGATGGCTCAAGTGATTAGATCGCGCGCAGGGCGAGTTTCTGGTTCAAATCTCATTGGTAGCAAAGAGATTTGTTATCGTGATTGAATGTCCGATACCAGTTGACTCAGCTCTTAATGAGTACCTTAGTTAAATCAGGGTAATCATCTCGGGCGAGCGCAATGCTGACCAATTTACCTCCTACAGTGTACTGTAGTCTACCTTTTCGGTCTTGAATGAAGTGCACTTACACACTTCCAATATGGATTGTTGCGCCAGTGATTATTATTATTATCTATCGCAGGGTCAATACAGCGCCAGGAGTTCAAATTCTTTTGAGCTTATGTATGTACTTCCCGCCCCTCGTTGCTAATATTAAAAAAGCTGAAATATTCGTTTTGAGCTGATTTTATTTCTGATTTTCCTCAGTCAGCTTGTGAACTTCACCTTGATATATGCATTTTTTCCTTCCTAACATTTATAACAAAAGATTTCTCAAGTTATCTTTCCAGATACATAAAAAACAATTCATATGAATACACAAAAAAGGGGGCATTATTCTGACTGATAATTACCATCTGATTCTTTAGCCTCTAGAATTTCAGGCTTCGTTATTTATTTCTCCTACCAATTTTCGGACATTCATAGCCGCCCTTTATAATGAATAGAATTTATACCCACGTCGTTATAAATGTATGTATGTAGGTAAGGTACAGAGGTGAGGCAGCGTATGATGAGTTGCCTTTGCCTCGAACGAAAACGCAAGTGATGTATTTTTTGCGAATCTGGGTGCTAGCCAAAAAAAGGGGTCAGTGGACCAAAAACTGTGGAAGAAAGAAGTTTTTCCCAATTGATCCGGTGTGCCATCGAGTGGATGGCGGACTCAGGACTCCTAAACTTCTTCAACAAAATGTAACTTCTTTGTTTGTATGCACAATATGTTATTGGAACGTCTCCATTTATTGCGGAACTAAAATAAGTAAGTAAATAATATACGTAAACCATAAGAAACTTGAAGGCCATACTGAAGCGCGATATACAGAAAGGTCTAGTAGTTAACATCTAAAATCGACAGTGGTTTTATATATTAGGATCATGGACATAATATATGGTTGCCATTCACCCCTTAGTGGGATACAGTGAGCCAACCATACTTACGCTCCATCTTCCACGGTTATTTGAGATGCCCTACAACACCTCCCACGCCTTCCCCAGGCACTTGCACTCCTCCTCTACTGTTCTGTGTTTCCTGGCGGACTCCGCTTTAAACCTCGAAATCTTTCGTGATTGCACCTCCTTTTTGGGCTATCATATGTCACCCTGATAATAGCTATTACTTCCTGCTGAATTCCCCCTCGCGTACAGCACTCCAGATATAGTGTTCACGCTATCGAAAGCTTTCTCGAAATCGAAAAAGAACAATGCAACGAAGATCTAAATTCCGCGAAGATTTAAACCCCAAAATGATCCCTGGGATGTTGATGTGGTCAATGCAGGAGGATCCGGAGCGGAAACCAGCCTACTCTCAATCGATAAAGCTTTCGAGATGTTCTTTGAATTATCTTAGACATTATATTTGCGATGGCAGGGAGCACGCAGATACTCCTTCAATTGTCACGCCCAAAGTGCGTCCTTTTTTATTTGGGATCTTAACGATCATTCCCTTCTTCCAATCTCTAGGAAAGGTCTCGGATTCCCAAGATTTCTGTGCGAGTAGGAGTAGCAGATCTGCAGTAACTGCAGGTGAAGCGATAAATAACTCTGTGAGGAGACCGTTAAACCGAAATGATTTCTCTTCTGCTTGGAAGAACAATCCATATCCGGATCATACGGCGACTAGCCATTTCATCCACAAAAGGAGAAATTTCACCAGACGTGATACGGTTAAGAACTGTGATGAAATGTTCTTTCCACCTCATCAGTTGTTCATCATCGCAGATGAGAAGTCGACCGTTGACATCCTTCATAAAACTATGGAAAGATTTGCGACCACATGCGAGTTCTTCTGTCATGCGATATGCATTCCTAACATCATTATGATCTGCAGCATCTTCCGCTTCCCTGGTCAGCGAACTAGCAAATTCTCTAATGTCGCGGCGTATACTACGCTGAACTTCTCAGGATTTCACTTGGTGCCGGAGTTTAAGCGCATCACGGCCGTCATCACTCGTAGTGGTCAGCGAAGCCTTCAACCCCTCCCCGCTTGTGAACGGAACAAAGGGTAAAGAAAAAGAAGAAGGATTTAGGAATAAGTTGTAAACTTATGCTTATAAGAAAGACAAATTTTAGTATTATATATCTAATAAAATTAGATGCAATGAATCAACGGTAAGAAAATTTCTCGCGAATTATATCAAAACGGAAAATTTAGTGCGCAGTGTGATAGTGGACTTTCAAGCAAGACGAGTGAGGGTAAAGATAGGAATTTGTTTTTAGTTTTCTAAGATACAGCAACATTTGTCCTTTTTATAAGCATAAGTTTACATCCATATAAATTTAAATTAAAGTCTTAATTTTCTCCATTTACTTTGTAGAAACCTTCTAGTTTTTGCAAATATACATATTTAGACGACTACTTATCATCGCCAACTCCACCATCTTGTTTATATAGCATCTTGGTTCTAGGCCTAGATGAAGGGAAAGGTTTGAGGCAACATATTTTGTACGGTCCTCAGTAAAGTGAAGGCCCGTGAGTAGAAATGTCTCCGTTATCCATTTCTTAGCGATAAAATACTGACCAATTGGCAAATTAAAAAGAATGCCAATCGGGAGGCGAAGAAGCTGATCAGAGCATTAGAAAGATCTTTACGACAAGCTGACGCGAATTATACATTGGTCTATTCAGATGATATTTTCCTAGCATCCAATAATAAAGCCGATCTCGAGCATCTTGAAATGATCGCCCCTTGCAGGACGGTTTCAGACTGAATGATTAAAGTGGCACTTCACAACTCTTTGTAATCGATGCATCAACAAAAGTCTCAAATCTAAAATTCACCGCACTGTCGTCGCCTTCTATGATTTTCTGTGCTGGCTGACTATAAAAGACAATAAATGGCGCCTTGCGGTAATGAGCCACGAAGTTGTTGAATTGAATCAGTGGCGCAATGGTTTCAATTAGCAGTCTTGGAAATGATGATGAATGGACTGCAAGTATAATAGCAAGGAGTTTTTGTGAATCTGCCATCATTGGAAAAGCTGTAGTAGGACAAAATGATTTTTGCTGTGCCATTTTATTGGCCCTTTACACAAAGTAATATAGACATCATATTGAAGTGATACACCGAAGTATATTAATGCAATTGCGTTCTGGTTACACATTTTTCAGGAACCTTTGCCGCATAAGGGATAAATCTTTTTATATGTATCTAAAATCTGGCAGGTTCCACCTGCAGGAGCTATTCAACTGAAAAATCTGTATTCATATCATAAAATGTCTTGTAATTAAAGGATTGCCTTTTAATTAAAGGACAAACATCGGTGCATTTGTTATCAAAGAATTTCAAAATGGAATAAGCAAAAGGGTATAAAAAGTCTCTTTTTAAATGAAGTTAATAATATAACTATTGTTTTCTTCATGCGAACTTTACTATTACTAAGAAGGCTACAGCATCACCAAAAAGTATTTTCAGTGGGAAATTCTTTCACATTTAACAATTAATATTCTACCCAGGGCAAAATTAATTCCTTTTACTTCAGTGTGCAGAGAACACAGCCCAGAGCTTGCTTTTCAATACGTTCTGGTTTTTTTCCACCTTTTGATGAGAACGAAATTAATCCACAGTTTATTACCAACAGAATGGCGAGGTAAACATAATGGGGACTTGAACTTCAGGTTGGAGTTCCTACTCTGTACTCGCACAAATACCATAGCGTATTGAATGCAGTACTGCAAATTAAGTGGAATAGATACAAGTGCAGAATAGCATTTGTGACACTGAGCGCTTCATATAAATTCTGTAGACATTGCGAGGATGATAAGCACTCCATGAATTTCCTTACAAACCTCGCACATCATTTATTACAAAATGATACTGAGTTGCTTTCAAACTTCCCCCGCTACATCAATCCATTTCCACTGGGACTGGAGAACAAAATGACCCAAGCAGTTTCGATCACTGCTCCCAACTTCTACCTCGCCAGGAACATACCTTTACATACTCGTACATTGTCTATATTTCATCCTCATCGCTGCATTTTATTTAGAGTCCATTTGATGTCTGATTTACCTTCCCATCCATTCCCCATCAAATGTGAAACAAAACCAAGTCCATTTTACAATTTCACATCACGTTCGATTTATGAGCTGCTGTACTTTGTTACTCCACCCACAGATATTGTTGCTAGTTTGGCAAGTTCTGATAGCCATGCAACGTACAATGAATATTGAACACATCAAACATGCGGAGAAGGATTCAACCGAACATCAGAATGTCAGATTAGAAGCTGCGTTTGTTGGATTTTAAAATTCTCGTCAGCACGTTTTAGTTAAATCGACTCAGAGAAAGATGTGGCTGACCTTAGTTGAGGACCGACCGTAAGTAAATCGCTGGAACGCTGTATAGCGAATATTTACGTGAATTTACTGGGATTCCATTTTATCGGTTGATATATGACTAGTTTACATGCTCGTTTGATTTTCTTGACTCCTCACTGCGTGGCGAACAAACAAATTGTCGACCATGAACATTGTGATGTAAGATCATTTGTAATAAGGGTTATTACTCTGCGATATTGACTTGTTATTTTCTCGTTCAGTAGTTCCAATGGGTGTATTAAAAAGCATAACAGATAATTGTTGCTATCGAGGAAGTGATTAGAGTCTTCAGTTAGTAAGGAAGCGAAAGCACTTCCTGGATGACTCTAGGTTACTTATTGAAGGTTGTTCTCCATTGTTTTAAATGATATGCATTTCCAGCTTTTCTGCAATAGGCATAACTACTAATATACTGTATATTATAAACACAACCAGATATTGTTAACTACATATCCCTCTCTATGTAAAAAAGGAGTGTAAATTTTCTTATTTTTGCGCCGAGGTCCATCAATTCGATATCCCTAAAAGCTTTCTGGCGTCCTGACCTACGCAATCGCTCCATCTTAGGCAGGGTCTACCCCGTCTTCTTCTTTTAATGAATAGAGGTGAAAATCTTAAAAAGATGCGGTATCTTCAGGTGTCAGGCTGCAGCAGTATGTGAGATTCTCACCCACTAAAACCACCCCACTATCTCCTTGCTTCCTCGGTGGCTGCCGTAAAGGATTACTTTGTGGGTAGGTTTATAATTTAAGCTGCTCTTCTTGTGCGCTCCGCTTCTCCAAGTTAGGCCTTATCCTTGTAATTGAGGAATCCACCACGCCTTAGTTCCTCCCACTTCAACATTTCCCCGACGATATTTTGAGGGCTTATGCTAATTTTGAGAAAGCCTTCGAGTTTCTCCTCTCTGGGCAAAATCATGGACAGTAGAGCATGACTGCTAGGGTCCTTCGGTTTGCAACCACATTCAGATCAAAATGGTGAATAATCTAACCTGAATCGGTGCAGATACTTTCTGCAACTACCATGCCCTGGCAGGAATGGAATCAGGTGGTAGTTAATCTCGTCGTGTCATCTGAATGAATGAATCCACTCCTCAATGCAGGGAATCAGAGTGTGGATCCAGTGAATCCTCTGCTACTTTTCTAGTCACTCCCGCCTTGTCTTCCTTCGAGATTCTGAACCCTTTTCGGGTAGCTTCATTCTCCTTTTCTGGTACAGACAACGTGCCCCATTTGTCAAAATGTCAATCAGGATCATTCCCGCAATGACACACGCTGCCCCGCCTAAAATTGTCCTAAAGGTGGGGCACACCCTCAATGCTATTTACCGGTAAAGCATTTCTACCCTCTTCTGACTGTTCTCACATGCTAGTGCTTCCTCCCAGGTCGGTGTCCCCTATAACAGGGTCGAGCGAACCATTCCGACCACGGGTAATCTGCCGCTATATCTTTGAACTCAAAACCGCAAAACCGATTATCGTAGCTATCGTAACTAATTTTTACCGCTTCTACCGTTCCGGTAAAGTTCCTTGTACCAAGCACGCCTCAAATACGCTGATAAACCAGTCCGGTTCGGTTTTTTATAGCGAGTTTTATTGTTACTGACTCTTCGGCAAATTTGCGCAAGTTCCTCCTCGTTAACCGCATGTATGGTAAAGACGTACATCGTTTGCGTATATTTTTTGCGCTTCCCTTTATGAGGAGGGAAGAGCGCCAGTACTATATCAAGAAGTAAATGCGGCAGGTCAGTTGTGTGGGATTGATCCTCTTATCATCTTGATAACAACCCTGAACGCTGTTCCCAAGAGGTTTTGTTCTGCCTCCGTGCAAAGTTCCTTGAAGCATTCTCCCTTGCTAATTCCTATAGCCTGTTTAAACCTACCAGGAAAATTCCCGTGTCTCGTAGAAGTACTTCGACTAGATCATTGGCAAATTCTCCTTGTTCGGAACCATGCAACCCGCAACTCCGTACTTCTTTTGTTCTACCAATAGTTTGACCGCCTATTGGTGAGAATTCGCGGCATCGGCATGTCAACATCGCACGTTCTCATTACGCACCTCATCATCTGTGCTATCTTTTCTGAAGCCATTCTATCGGGATCATGGCCTCCTAGTAGAATCCTTGTGAATGCATCCTCTTTAAAGGTTTTTACGGATCAGCCCTGATTACCAACTCAGTGGGAACGCATCTTGTTGCGTGACCCATTTTCGATATGGAGGAAAATTGCCTAGTGGTCGCTATGAGTGTAGTGTTCACTGATAAACCAGACCATTCTGCTCGCCAATGTGGTTCTCACATATGTCTAATGAACTTTTGAGCCCGAGCCCGTCCCTAGAAAAATGGCTACATTTGCGGGGTTTGCAAGTACCAAATCTAGCGCCGTAGTAGCCCTGAGCAAAATACGGTACCCTGGTCTTCATAGAACGACTGCCTCAATCCACATCCCACGCATTGAAATCATTCGCTATTAATTTGGAGTTTCGACTTCATGGCGCTTGATGGGGCTCAGCAACTATATATGTAGATGCCAGCTATTTTTCCGCTGACGAATTCAAAACTGGAGAATTTCGCTATTACACGCACTTTTCTCAGAAATGGCGATACTGATTGACACGAAATTTGGTGGGAGAGTGGGAACTGTGAGTGTCCATACATGCTGTGAGTTACATCTTGACACGTTGAGTTTAAGGGGGTAATTTCTTTTTCACAGATTATAGTCATGTGTGGTATCAAATAAAAGATATTAATTATGCAGTTCTTTTCGAAGCCAGTCTTAGTTTTGGCATTTATTGGTGAGGCGGTGAGTGCGCGGGGTCGAAAACATTCATTTTGTTAATGGACCCATTCTCAAAGACAATCACACCGAAAAATTTTGAAAAAAAAATCATGAAGCATGTCGCAAAATACTCAAATTAAGTTGAAAATAGTATATCTTTTCCGTGTAAATTTACTGTAATGAAAAATACTAAATGCGGTGAATAGCGGGGGGTCTTCATATATGTATGTTGGATGAGAACGTAAATTGAAGAGGAATAAGTTGGTTCAGCTGGCCAGATGCACTGTTAGTAGCATCATACTCTAACAAAAAATGCTCACATCTTCCGAGCAACACATTGTTATAGAATCACCGGTGAGATTAATATCCGTTGAAAGAGATAATATGGGAGATTACTCCAAAAGTTGAAATATCGTATGGGCGTGCTCGATCAAACATTCCAGTGGATTTGGGTTACCAAAAAAGTCTCGGGACGATATTGAACAGGAGGGGGAGATGATTTTTTGAGAAGTAGCATCGTGGAATGGCAGAGCCCGTATTCAAGGAGCGTCTCATATTTATTTCGCCCTTGCAGTCATCTGTAAATCAGTTTTAGCCACTGGAGACATATATACTTATTTATGCATTAGAAATTTACGGGCAGTATCCAATTCAGACGCTTATACACATATATATCTTTATATCCTCAATGGAGATGATATTCACTTTTGCTTACAACAACACACAGTGATATATATATTCCGATGCGTATGCTGAATTTATACGCACACACATATATAAGTTTCGGAAGTCAAATTCAGAATTTTCCCAAACAAATTCAGAATTTTCAAACATCAGTTGTAAGCCTCGAATCGACGAAAAAAATATAATAAATATTCGTAGGCTAATGATTGAATGCTCCTCAATATTTATGAAGATTGATTTAGGCTCCAAGAGGTGGTTGCAATTTCAGGGTTTAAAATTTTGATAGCATCCTAGAGGTGGTCCACATTGGAAAAGGCTCAGTATGTAGATATTTGGTTTCATTGAAAACTTGTGTGAACGCTGTGACTGAAGCAAACGAAAGAGGCTATAACTCGCAGAATGTAAACTCGCAATCTTAATATCCTAACTGCACCAACAGTGATCTAGGTTTTGACGTCTAACAGCTCCGTGCTTACTCCGTGAAAGCGAAAGCTTTTTCGAGAATCAAAATATTTGTTCGAAACGTCATTTTTGGAACAAATCTTCAAGGATCCTGTCGAGGAGGGTGTAGCTTCACCGAACCGACCGTCTGTGATAATTGGCTGACGGATATGATAGAGGAGTTTCTAAGCGCAGCGGTAAGCACCTCTCACTTTGTGGCAGGGCATTCCGGAGAAAATATTATAATCGGTAACATGAGGGTGATATATGATGACGCAAAATGCCAAGTGCTACACAGAGATAAAGTCTCAAATAGGAGGAACATTTAAGGCGTTGATGAACTTGATGTGGCTCGCTTCGAACGAAGAACTTCGCCGCACACACAAAGCTGGTACTCAAGTTCACGACAAAAATATTGGGAAATTGGTGAACTGCAGATACAAAATCTTTATTTTGAAATGGATAATTCTGAAATAATTTTGAAAAATTCTTAATTTGGTTGAGAAAATTTTGAACTGCCTTCCAAAACTTACATATGTACGCATTAGTAAGCGGTAATGGGCAATGTTTATTTCGTTTAAAATAAGCATATTTATGCCTCCTATATGTACATACATATATATCTTCGAGTTTGGAAATATGCGAAGGAATATTTTGAATTTTTAGTGCATCGAGACTTCTTCACAACACCTTTTATAACCCAAGCATCAAAGTTTGTGTTTTTCTGATTTGTTTGCTTGTGGATGATACCGATCACATCACCTATTAGATGTTTATCAAACACATCCGGCAATCCATTCCGCACGTGACTCAAGTAAGTCGTGACTGACTCCTTTTTACCCCAGGGGTTATTGAAAAATAGTAATCGTTGTATAACCTCTAGACGGTTTTACATGTGCAATTAGACTGATCGTAAAAATTTGCATGTTCATATAATCAAATTAAATTCTACGTTATTTCTGTTACTTTTTTACTCGACCCGAATTCTACTCCATTAAGAAAAACACGTTTTATGAGCTTTTAAGCAAGTATCAATCAAGTAACGCAAACATTAAACTGTTCAATGTTTTTTAAACATTTCAACGACAATATATCCATTTCTAGAATATTATTATTTCTGTAAATTACATAGAACGCTTCATTTTGAACGGCGAACTTTTTTCACGCTTATCATTTAATTCTACGTTTGTATTCGAATAAAAGCATTCAATTAAGAATTAGCCACGGTAGCGGGACGAACCTGAAGCCATATCAAAACTTGCATGGGCTTTATGAATGCGTTTTGTATAGGTGCATCCAACCATGCAGTCTTTTCATCGTTTATACGAATTACATGTTAGCTTTGTAACAAATTCATCTCCCCTGTGTTTACCTGTGGAAATAAGAACGATAGAATGCATGCATACATCAAACTCCTAGAATTTCCTCTTTATGTGGATTGAGTTACGGTTAACGCACTTTATGGAGCAGTTGCTGCCTATGGAATTCCCTTTTCCAAACTGAGTGATTCAAACAGGTAGCATACCTGTAGAAGGGTAGAGAATGCATTCTTTTGGGTTTGGATGGCATTCAAATTCAATCCAATTTTTACATATGTAACATATGCTCGTACATAAAGTGCTGCTCTGCCATGCATGGACACGAGAAGAGTTTAATTGTTTAGTTATTTAGTAGCACTTTGTGTATCTTTGTAGGAAATTTGTAGAGTATCAGATTGTAACACACCCAAAGATTCTTAGAAATAGCGGAGACTTGCACAAGCATTTCAAGACAAAATTAGAAATTGAATCGAACTCACTGCCTTTTGACTGGAAGACTTAATGGCATAACATAATTCCATCTCCGAAATGAAAACATTAAGCCAAACCCGGAAGCTCGGCGAAGAAATTTGTGATTCTTTCTTTTAACAGAGTACAGGGAAAACCTTTTGAACTTATAATTTTTGGTATCGCGCCTTTATTGATTACAGTAAGGTTTGTGCAAAATTTCCAGCTTTTATTGTAAAAGATTTCTTTTTCGCCGGTAGGACTGCCTAAAAATCCCAACATCTTCAATTAAAATTTTGCTTAGGAATTTTGTTTAGGATATATTCAAGCTAGGTCAGATCAGACCTTTTGTTGGGTCCATCATTCTATCCCCAAAACTGCATCGTCAATCCAACCTACGGCAATTGCAGGCCTTTGCCAATCTGAGAATGTTTTCTAAAGGCGGAAATACGTAGAAACCGGGGTATCTTCGTCTACGATCTGAGGAGGCCAGAAAGCTCCCTATAAAATTAAAGATATCTTCTTATATTTACTACATATAGCCGAGACCACCCCCCTTTTTCGGGGCGGTAGTTTAAGGATCAGTACCTACCAATAAAAATGCCGCTCAAAGACCTCAGGTTCTCTTACAAAAATTCCGTCTGATGGCAAATTTCTTCATTGATTTGTGGCATACTTTGGAACTTCACCCTACAGAGCAGATTTAACAATGGACTGCCTAATGGCTTCAGTCCCACTATTGCGAGCCAGATGCTTGGCGAACCAGTCTGTCGACCTAATAATTACTAGCGATTTTCGTGTACCCTGGTACCCACATCAGGGATGTTTCGTTCATTCGATAAAGTTTCAGCAGCTAGTGGTGGTAAGTACACACCAACTGAATTTATATGGTGCTGATTTTCTGTGCTGAGTTGCATTTATCTCCGCCTGGAATATGGTCATGATTTTTGCAAGAGGTCAGTCCAGTTCCATAATCGAATTTTCGTTATCTTTGATTGAACCTTGGGGAAGGTTACTAAGTTTGTAATTTCAAAAGGTTCGTGAAAATTTGTCGATTACTCTTCTCTTTCAGTGATTAAAAGAATATGCCTTCTTGAGAACAACTCTGGAAACCATAAGATCAGCAGGTATCAAAGCCTCCTGCTGTTTGCCCAGGGATTTCCAGAAGATGCCTAATGGTATAATTATATATATAGTATATAGTATCAAACCTATATGCGCCGTTAGTTTGTTGTACTACACCATCAGATCGATCTGCAAGATTTCTGATATTGTTCCTGAACAGGATGCATCCACCTTAGCTTGGAGTCGAGATGTACGCCTAAATATTTGGCTGTTTGTATCAGCTGAACTTCCACCCTTAATAAATTGGGTAGCGTGTAGCAGCTCACCCAACGTTTATCATGAACAAAACTAGTCCAGTCTACCAAGCATTCATCAAGAGTTTGGTACGAAAGCACCAACTGAATAGCGGAAAAAAATAATGGAACGTGGGAACAACATTGAACTCTCCATTTTTCAAGAAAAAGTCTAATATTAAGAAACGCAATTACAATATTGTATTCTGTTTTATTTAGTTCAAGTTTTTTTTCCTCTTCCTCTTCTATTTTTTGCCGTATTATTTAGGCTAATTTATAGATTTTGTTCATTTTTATTCTTTTAACAAACTCCTTCAGGAAAATTGTCTTATGAAAAATTGTCAAATTGTCCTGTATATATGACACAACAACGCTAGTTGTTCTCCTTTGCTACCAGTCTGGGGCACTTTAGATAGTGGGCAGGTTTAGAAGTGTTCGTTTACTTTTTTTGTTCCTATATGCTCCTCGTATTCCGTATTTTAATAAACCATTTATCTTTTTATTTCCAATTTTTGTAGCCATACGAATTGTATTGATATGACTCATTAACGTTCGTAGGAATCACGTAGTCGAAATGCAAATACTTAAGAGTTAATTACATATTCGTATATGATTCTCAATATGAGAGGAGTCGCGGGGCCAAGAATTCGGGCCGCTTTACTATATTATAACTCGCAAAGCGGGGTACCAAGGTATAACTTTGCCTTTGACTTCCTTGTTTTCCTTCTATCAACCGGGATTTGGCATCGTATAGAAGCGCGTCTCCTTTCTTTCTCCACTCTGGTTTGTTCACTTTCACGATTCTAGTGGCAGATGCCCCTTACACGTCACGATTCAGTTAAAAAATCTTTATCTCAATCTCGCTGCTCTAGGTTCGAATCCCAGCCGTCATGGGTGTCTGTGTTCATGTTGTGTTTGTCTCGCTGCTATGGGCTTATCACCTGCACAGCGTTAGGTGTAATGATAGATGTGTCGATGTGCGATAGAGTACGCTAATAAATAAACCACTGAATTTTTTCGATCACTTCTTACAACTAGTGTAAGCAACTTTTTATTACCCTAAATTTTTTTTCTGGAAGTACTTGCATAGGTAACGCTAATGCGCTAATAACCTAACTTTTTTATTAAATCCGTTAATTGTATCACCTACAGCATTCATTTGTTTCAAATTGAACATGATGGATGATAACTACAAGAAAATTTTACTTGTTTTTGGTCATTGATGTGTCTAACTATGGAACTGCTCACCTTTTGCGCTGGAGTCGCAATATTTTTGGCAGACCTTCAAGATTACGATATATGATGATCTTCTGATTGCCTGCAAATCCAAAGTTATCGTGAAAAGCGGAAAATGTTTAACCGCACGTCAAATGAATCAAACGAGTGTCACAGACTTCATAGCAAATTCGCTCTTCAAGCTGAACCCCTGACAGTTTGGAAAACTCTAAAAGAGTCACCGAACCCTAATTACATGCGAAAGGACAAGGCACCGATGTTAAAGCCGAAATAATACGAATTTAATAATAGAATGAATAAGGTGAAACAAGTTCCAATGTGTGCTCTCAATATTTTCACTTTCTTATGGTTAGATTGACTGGTCCGTCACTACATCCACCGGTACCCGAATCAATTCCGAAGGCTACCGAAGGTGGTTTGAGGTATTATAGTTTCGAACGGCTACGCTAATTTTCATGCATAATAACGCGGCAGTTCATATGTCGCAATCTACAAAAGACTACAAAAGACAGCTTGCCGCTAATAAAGTACCTATTCTAGATTGACCTTCACATTTTCCTGACTTTAGTCGAATAGAGATTAGCGATACTGATTCAGGACATTTATGATGATTGCCGTCATTTTAAAAAAAAGAAGAGTTGAAAAGGGCAATCAAGGGTGCCTAGACCGAATTTGAGCGTCATACTATCAACAATCTTGTTTCTAGTGTTAAAAAAATATTGGGTTGGGGAAAAAGAAAGGTCGTATTTGCGATCGAAATTTGACGTTTTATTTAACACATTTAGAAGTATCCGATTGAGGTCAAATGTGCGCCGTTTTGTTGGTAAACTTGTTGCCATTTAGAAGGCAGCTTCATTATCCCCCCTTATAAACCACCCCCCCCCCCCCCCTCCCTATTTGCAAGAAACTCAGACAGGCAGTTTTCGCAACCCCCTTTTGAGGCTAACTTAGTAGCACCAAGAGCGTTTTGCATGGACCAGAAGAGATGGTAATCACTTGGTGCCAGGTCCGAACTATACGGTGGGTGCAATAGGACATCCCGCCCGGGCTCCCGTAGCTTCTGGCGGGTCATCAAAGATGTGTGAGGCCGAGCGTTTTCCTGGTGGAACACAACACATTCCTATTGACCAATTATGGCCGCTTCTAGTTAATCGCCTGCTTCAAACGGTCGAGTTGCTCACAGTGGAGGACTAAATTGAGGGTCTGGCCATAGTTGAGCAGCTCATAGTGGATGATTCCCTTCTAGCTTGAGGATGTCCTACGGGATCTACTTTTCATCACCAGTCACTATCCGCTTCAAAAATGGATCGAATTCGTTCCGTTTCAGCAATGCGTCGCAGGCGTTGATTCGGTCCAAGAGATTTTTTTGCGTCAACTCGTGTGGCACCCAAACATCCAGCTTTTTTTGGAATCCAATCTTCTGCAAATGGTTCCAAACGATTTTATGGTCTATTGGATGACGATTCGACGATTTTATCGGTTTGTACGACGATTGGCCTACCAGTACGGGGTGTATCTTCGACATCCACTACATCAGAACGAAATCGATCAAACCAACGCTGTGCTGTGCGAATCGTTACAATATCGGGCTTATAAACTTCACAAATTTTTTCGGCCGGCTTCGTCGAATTTTTACCTCTCAGGTAGTAAAAACGTAAAATATGACGAATTTCTTGCTTGGTGGACTCCATCTTTGACGCGCTATAACTTGAGACTGAAACATACGATCACAACACTGCCAAAGAGGCACTTTTAGCACAGATTGTCGTCTTCAAATCGCCGTATAGTATGACCCGATGCGATAAGTACAACACAAGATACGTTTAAGTGTCGCCATCTATTGACAAAATATGACATTTCTTTTTCCCCAACCTAATATTAGGAATAGATGCGTTAACTATTTCCGTTAACTTAAGTTCCGCACCCAGCTACTCTTCTACCCTCTATGACAAAATATCTTTGTGTACACGAAAGTGACAATGAAATGAATTCCCAGAAGGTTTCCTTCCTTAAAAAGAAAAAACTTCGCAGACTGCCGCAATCAAACACCCTCCAAGCTGAATTTAAAAGCTAAGTTTTAAAAGGACTGAAAAGTCTGCGCTCAATAACTTTTAAACTACCTAACAAGAAAAGTAGAAAAATATCATACATACACCTCAAAACACTAACTGGCAGTTTTCAGTTCATTAATAATATTAGACGAAAAGTACCTTGTCTTTTCGACAAGACAAAGTGATATTATTCGCTGTGAACGTTTCTTTCATTGAATACAATTAGGCAAGCGCTTCATCAGCCGAGATACATTACCGCAGAACGACAACGTCCACGTAAAAATCCACCTCTTCAAATAGCTCCGTGAAACTCCTAGTCGATAAAGCGCTACTCAATTGGTAAAAATGCCAACAGTAGAGCCCAGGAACACAAAAAGTCCTCCGAAATGGTTTGACCTAGAGAAAAAGGTTGACTACTAGCATGTGTGATATATGCTCATCCGGTATACACCACAACAACATCTAGTGCTAGAGTAACTTATCCATTCAGTTTAATGGCTTTACCTATTTCCAAAAACAAAAATTTGAAGTACGACAAGTGCATTGAAATCGTTCTGTATTTTCGTCAGTGTTCACTAACAAAGCTCCCATTCACCACTCCTATTAATTCTAATTTACATTGTTACGCGGAAATCCAACTCCCAGTGATTTATACATGTGCTCTATCCAATTAATACTTTGGTAATATCTCCAACCGATCTTAAGTAACTTGTCCAAATTTAAGATCATCGCCTCATACGGACATATACTGAAGGAAACAGAGTTTCACACTATTGATTCACGAGCATGGTCAGTGACAGCAGCCTATCTAGAACTGGCTGCATTAAATTCTCTGATTGAAAGCTTTTAGACAATGGTGCGCTGTCTAACGAAGTTTCTCCTTGTATCAGTGCAAAGTGGATGAGAAACATTTCACAACTGGCGTCCTTTGCGATCAACGCAAAATCAAAACCTTCTGCCGCAGGGTCCTCCCTGTAGCTTTTATGATGCCGAGGACTGGATGGCCACCAAGAACGATGAATGTCATCTCGTACTTTTGTAAATAAGGTACCTGATCTCGTCTGAAGTAAAAGCATAGACTATCGTAGTGGCGTTTCTCACTAACTAAGGTTGACGTCTCCATGGAAAACGGCCCAAAGACCGACGGATACAGTAATAGTTTGACACGTTAGACACTATTTCGAAAACGCTCGACTGCATACGACGTAGAAGAACCGGCATCCGATTCAGAATAGGCGACCTTGAAACAATGCAGGCAAAGGCTAAAAAAAGGAGGAATTATCAGCAATTATCATCGACTTAACGTCGTGGTCGTTGACTAAATACTCAGTAGGAGTTGTTATTTTAATTGCTCTTATTTTCTACCATCACATGTTATATATTTTAAACCCCAACCCCCCTTTGGTTTCAACTTCATTTAAATTGCCCAGTTCATGTCATATCATTGGAAGTATTTCATTTTTAATGAGTCAATGTATCACCATCAATCCCTGATTTATGATGGCTCTCTGAAAATGGCTAAAAGGAATAAAAATGAATTTACAACCATAATGCATTTTTCAGACGACCAACATATTTCCTTCAAAAAGGACAAACTCCAAAAATGATTCATACACTAGCCTGTTCAGCCAAGTACTTCGCGCCATTAATTTTTCGAAAGGTTACTATCACAACCTGTCAATTTTAATAATTCCATCAACCTGAACCCTATACCGGCTGCGCCTGAGTTCGGACTGTTTATTTGGCAGGTTCTCTCTCGTTGTATAACTCTTTCAATTAAATTTTTAAATTGCATAATGGAACACCACACATAAAGTGTTTTATAATTGAATAAGAATCAACAACAATTTATATCTCTGGCTTGTTTTCATTGACGCTCTCATAAAAACGCATTTAAGCACCAGCAGACAGCCATGTGTGCACACTCATATTATGTGTTCATGAAACATAAGCGTACGTGGATATTTGGTTGCTCCATCCTGTTTTCAGCAAACTGGTTGGGGAATATATCAAAATGTCTTTTTTACGTTGAGTGTACATTGGTCAATATGTACGTACGCCCATATGGATTTCAAAGTGGCTTGGGGTGCCGAGTTACCTCTCACCTTGAACTTGAGAGCCAGCAGCCAAAAGAAAAAGCTGTCGAAAAGTTGATTTGATTATCAGCGTCAAAGAAAGGAGTGAAGTGAATTTTGCGGAGGAGATGACAACCGGTTCAGATTTGTTGGATTCGGGCAAAGGTTGGTTTAGAACGAGCAAAGTTTAAGTTCGGGAGATACCTGGGTAGATAAGCGATAAAAATGATTGCTTGGAAGTTGAGAGAAAAACCGCAATCTTCCGTCGTCAGGGCGAATATTTTTAGCAATGATTTCAATGTCAACTATATTTTCGACCTTGAGAGGGAAGTTTCACCTCTGAAAATACTGAAATCCTTCCTAGATTGTGCAATCTCTTTTTAAAGCTCCTAATTATTCGAAATTTTTCCAAGATGATCTTTCGCCCCGAATTCATCTAAATCGCGGAGATGAGGCCCTTCAAAACTTTTATCTAACTTAAATCGTTATTACAGCAAATCTAATCCAACGAGGCGTTAAATCTTCAGCAAGTGGCTTTAAGTTGGGATTGAACGAGCCCAATTAATGTGTTCCCGGAAATCAAGTGGAATCCCACCTGAGCCCCTGTCGACTTTTCAAATTGCGACCAGGTAAATGATTTTTTTTTTTTTGCCTTGTAATTTCTGTCGTTCCTGTATTACTCGCTATGCTCGCCTACACATACCTGGCCACGTTCCTCGCTAAGCCCGCGAATACAATGCATGGGAGTGGAGAGAAAGCCAACGAACGAGCACGAGGCTAGGACAAAACAGGTAATTCCATGTTTGGCCATTTAATAAGAGGTTTTACTTCATACCTTTTCCAGGCGTTTTCTTTCTTTTTTTGGTGGAAACGCTAGTAGCGGCAGCAGGGCCGAAGCCCAAAAAGATTTAGCCATTTAGCATGAAACGGGCGGTATGCCTTGTTGCGAGTATGCCGCGCTCGCAATGGAATATGATATTCTATCTAAGTGCTCGAGAGCTCAACATAAACTTATAAATTGTTACATGAGTGAAATTGTGTAAAACTTGCTGGTTTCCTTTGGTGTTCAAGTACATGGTAAGGGAGATCCGGGATAGTTTGCGGTTAGATAACGAACGGAATGTGATCAAAGAAGCTAATGGGATTCTCGAACTTGGGTCGCTTGGGTTTCACCTTTGAGGCGAAAGTTCCACTTCTTGAGAAACTTTAGCGAAATAACTGGATTAAAAGTGAATTTAACTAGGAGGAAAAATATGAATAAATATGTACATAGAGACTCCAGGCCCGCATATCCTCTACTACGCTTAGAAATTTGAAAGGTAAGATTTGATCCGTTGCTGGAAGTATTTCCCTCCGACTAAAACTTGAACCTTAGACCGCTCCCAACTAAATACCAGCGTAATTTCACGTCGCGATACGGCATTATGACCTTTACTGTAGTATCATTCTATAAAAGGTGCATAACTAGTAGAATGAAAAGCCTCGCCTTCTTCGTCCCTCCGCCACGTCTTCTACCACGCCAAAGAAATGTCATTATTTTTTCTCGAATGGAAACTAGAAACTAGAAAAATAGGCGTGTTTCTATGGAGGTCATGTTGAGGAGTTGTTTTCTTAAAAGCAGCTTTACTTGTCGCGATATTTTCTTTCGTAGGCAAGTACGATTGTAAGCACCTAAATCTAGTGCTGTTGGGTTGTTTTTCTTAGATACTCACAGCACAAACAACATGCGTACAGAAATGAGCACACACAAAGTGAATGAATTGAAGGTGAATGACGGCATTCGCTATGCTTCTCCTCAGCAAGTGTTATCCAATAGCTCCAAGTTCAATGGACACTGATTGTATTAACCGAACAGGTAGAAAAGTGCGGGTAGCTGGAAAATGGTAATTGATTCAGTGAGTTCATCAGCAAATCGAGAAAACTTTGTTGCAAGTTTGAAATGGGACACGTAGAATGGTGTGATGTAATCAACATCAAATACATGTTAAAGTTTTAATGAAACGTTCTATATTTTTGGCTTTAATTCCATTGGCAAACTTTCTTTATGTTTATTCCATCAGTTGCAACCTGTTAATTTGAAATTGGAATACGATTCATCGGCCACACTCTCTCCGAACGGAAAGGCAAAGAAGAAACTATGAAGCATCAATAATGCAACGAATGCTCAGTCTGCCGAGAATAGAGTTCTAAACAAGCTTTTTCGAAGAATGGTTCTCATTAGTTATGGATTAATTTTAAGCAAGAGAATCTGGCATAAAACAGGAATAAGATTGTTTTCAATACACAATGAAATAAACAATACTCCTCTCTCTACAGCCTTGTCAAGAAATCCAACCATCCCATCTTTCCATCCAACCAATTCGATATCATTATCAATTTTCTGGCGTCCTGACCTACACCATCCTTCTATCTGAAGTGGAATCTGCCACGATTTTGTTTCTACCATAAATAAAGCAATTCCGTAGTTTCCTCTTGGGTTTTTATAACTTTATAGATGTTCAAGACACATTTCCATTGTAGTTTTTGGCTACAGAGCTTCGCAGATATCTGTTTTGTTTTACATAAGAAATTCGCGATGCTTTACTTGCGAAACACCGGTCTCGGCTAAAATATCGTCAGGCAGTGCAGTCGATCTCGCCAACTTTAAAGTTCTGCGTTCGTCCACAAAAACCTTAATTAGAAATGCTTATTCAACAAACCTATCGGATATTGAAGGCCTTCTCGAATGACATGAATTTAAATCCTTCTGTTTTCATGTCAGGGACAAGCCGCCAGCGGACAAACCGCTTCCACTGCTCCCCCGGCAGCCAACATAAAATTTGATGATTGTGTTTCAGTCTCCCCAATCCTCAATCCTCCGTTATAGCTTCTTCCAAATTATTTCTCTTTTTACATCTACTCCGCCTTTCCACCCTTCTTTCAACAATTTCGATATGCTTTCACACTATGCCTCTTTGTTTCCCTTCTGTCTTCTGCTATCGTCGAATTTCTTATCGATAATTCAAATATTGTGGTTGTGGTCCTGTTCTTCCTAATCTTTCTTACAAAATGAAAAAAAAAATATCTCCCTTCCCCTTTCGCTAATTTTTAACAAAGTTTTTCTGAAGGTGCCTTTCTAGGCAATTGAAAAGAGGCACATATCATCCCCTTACACAAAAAAGGCGATGCCACTTTAGCTGAAAGCTACCGGTCCATGTTTCTCCTTTGCTCTGTGTCTAAAATTCTAAAACAATATGTCAAAGACTGCCATTCATCTTGGAAAGACGTGTATACAATTTATACTGATTTCTCGAAGACTTCCAACTTTCGACCTTTTTTCCCTCATCTGGAGTCCGGAGGGTACCATCCTTGGGCCATTTCTTTCCTCCTTGGTTTTGTGTTCACCTTGTGTGAGAAATTTTCTATGCAAATTTTTCCATTCGTACATAGTTAAAAATTCAAAATATTCATATATCCAACTCCGGCGTTCATATGAGTTCACTTTATATGAGATACAAAGGTACTTCTACTTCTATAATGAACTTATGGGGGGTTTTCGGATAAATTTCTAAAGTATAGTATATGGTATAGTATTACAAACTTTATTTGAGGACGTATCGGAATAGGACGCATTTTGAGGTCTAGATTTTGTACAAGTGTACCATCGTCAAATTTGACCGATTTTTGGGTTGGAAAGGTTCTGAGAACAAGACCTCTTACACTTTCCAGGACACACTTTTTGATGCCTCAATCCCACATGTTTCGCCCATCATCTGAAAAGTGCTAATCAAGTCCTATCATTTGATATCCCACATGACCATATTCTGTGGAAAACAATTTCACACCCTCCATTCACATGTATGGCGAGCCCACACCCTCGTAAACTCAGCAGAAAATGGGGCTACTTGCCATATGAAAATGGATTTACAGACCACATGTTCTCAAAGAGTTTCATGACAGATATTGAATCGATTCAATAAGAAGATCTCTCTCAAAATGTTTCCATAATCGATGCAACCATAAATTTTGTATTCTTACATTTCGAAGGGAATCATGGGGTGTTATACCACTAGTCCATCATGGGGTGTTATACCACTAGTGCAACATCTTCGTCTCCATTACCGCAAGACATGGTTCATTGTTTTTTATAGTCAGCCAACACTCAGAACCGTCGATGGCGACATAATGGACGAAAATGCGGTAAGATTTGAGACGTAAATTCATATGTCGATCACAATTAAATGCCGCCAATTCATCGAGGTAGCGCGCGTGAGGCAATTTCATAACGCAGTTCTCCATTAACCGATGATCCGAAATACCTATATCACTCAGCTCTGGGTAGATCACTGATACTAACAGTGAAGGCGCCAGTTTCATTGGGATCGTTACTCAAAAATTATGTTTTATTAAGATTCAATCCGAGTGGAACTCATGTGCTGGGTTAAACTGCTCTACCATGATCCGAAAAGTAAAGTTGGAAGTGTGGCGGGTGTATCAAACTCGCTTCGCGTCTCTGTCGGTGTTTATCAAGGAAGCGCCCTCTCACCACTTCTCTTTGTTCTTGTTCTAGACACTGTCACACGGGACATACAACGTCCATCGGCCTATGGACTGCTTTATGCAGATGACGTTTTACTAGTGTCGAATAGCAAAAATGATCTCGAGCAGCTTGCCCAAAAATGGAATGATTGCCTCATGTAACAACGTCTCAGATTGAATCTGAATAAAACTGAATTTTTAACAACCGATCCCCATGAAACAAGCACTATCACAGTCAATGGCAGTATCCTGCCCAGAACTGATCGATTTAAATATCATATTTCGATTCAATGTTACCAGCCAATAAAGAACTGCGTAATGAAATTGTTTCACGCATTAGCGCAACGTGGATGAAGTGGCGTTCCAGTATTGGCCGACTAAAAAAGACAATAAACAGGGTCTTGCGGTAATTGAGAGGAAGATTTTGGACTAGTAGCATGACACGCTTTTATCACGTCCAAAATGAGGATATCCGTCATCAATATGGGGTTGCACCAATGGTGGAATAATTGCGAGGGAGTCGTCTTTGATGGATGATTACGTAATTCGTGCTAACGAGAATTCACACGCCAAAATAAGTTTGAGCTTCGAAGCCGATGGTAAGCGACCAAAACTACGAAACTGATCACCACCTCGACAAAGGCTAAAGAAAAAGAAGAAGTTTAAGACCATGCTGCATGAGGGGACCATTCCATTTTTGCATCTGCACAAAGCAGTGTATAAGACGCTGGACGTTGGACGTCCCGTGCGTCCTTACCAAGAACAAAGAGGTGTGGCGAAGGCGGCTACCTTGATGAACACCGACAAAGACACGAAGTGACTTTGAAATGCTGCCACACTTTGAACTTTACTTTCATGATCGCGGAGGAGTAATCTCAGCCAGCGCATGAGTTCCTCTAACACTAGTCGCCTCCAGATATAGAAATGCAACGTAGCGAGATCGATACTTCTCCCGGTGTTTCTCCATGACTAACTGCGCTGCGTGTATTGCGTTAGTAGTCCCGCTGTTCTTAACAAACCCAGCTTGATTCTCTGTTGTTTCAATGATGTCCCGAATATGTTCAAAAATCGTCATGGTATGAGACAGCAATTGGACCAGACGGTAATTTGAAGATTCTGCTGAACTACCCTTCATTTTCCATATTGAAGCTTTAGTGCTTTCTTGCCAGTCAGTGTCATAGCCAGTATTTTCTTGCCAGGTGGTGTTCTAGCTTCCTCAATAATCTCAATGAAAAATTCACCGAGCCACAGTGTTGAAAAGATTAAATGTTTAAGTGGAATAAAATATTGAATTATATTGAACGTAATTAATTCGGTTATTTTAGCCTCCCGTCTTCGGGCACAAAGTATATGATTGGAGAAAACGGTTTCTCGAAACCATCATAGGGTCATAAGGAGAGTGCCGATAGACTTCTCCATTTTCCTACATTCGATTTTTTTATTATTATCTGTTTTTCAAAATCGGCCCATGATATAACTGGAATTTCAAGTAAAGAACCATCATATGTAGGTTATAGAAATGGTGGGCAGAGGTACAACCCAAGGATGCAATTTCAAAGACCCTTTATTTGGGATTAAAGTAGTTTCTATCCTATTTTGAGCAGTTCTTCACATGCTGTAGTCGTCTTATTCAATTTGTTGCGTACTTTCTAGTGGTCCCCAATATTTTCTGTTTAGTGGTTTCACTTTACAAAACCGAAGAGAAGAGAAGGCCAGAAAAACTGGGCAGTACTTTTCTTAACTCACTAGCTGCGAGGCAAACACGCATCATCAGTCCAGCCGATCTACTCGCTCGGATCCCTGGTGACCAGTTCTATCATAATACCCAGCTCTACCTTTGCGATCAATAAACATTTTGGCTCAAAACAAGACAATGTATATTTTATTATAATAATTAAATAAACTAATACATTTACCCGTGAACATTTTCATTTCTTTGGCTGTACTCCAAACTAATAATAAAATCTTCATTTTTTCCATCAGTTAATGTTGAATAATTTAAAACAAAATTGATTAGAGAAACTGGAAAGAAGAACCATCAAATTCGAAATCCTTCAAATAGAATAAAATATTCACCATAGAATTTTCCTGGGAAATTATCTCACCAAACTGTTAGTCCAACGAAGTTGAAGGATTGAGTGAAGCAAGAATATGGTTTTACAGAGAATCCTAATAAATTTGTGTTTTCGTTGCATTACGTGGATACTACCAGTTGCAAGTTCTGCTTTGCCAAATATCTTTAAGCAAGATTCTAACACAGAGGAAAATGATGGTTACTTCTGCCCTGAATTTGCTCCTCACAATCTCAGTCACTACCCCCAATAACAGTCGAAAAAGAAGAGGAAGCATCTCACAAGCAAGGACTAATATTACAGAAAATGAAATGGATTTCATTTTCATATTTTCGCTCACGCTCATTTCGCTAAAGTGCAACGTGGAAAAGTTTTAAAGGAGCCAGCTAACAGGGGATTCAATGATATCCGGTGTGCGTATTACAAATGCAAATGAATTCACCTCTTGATTTGGTAATATGAAAAGAGGAGCTGCTTTGCATTTGCTTTATATCATCTACCAAAAGTTAGAGTAGCAAATTAGTTTGGAATCTTTTCTGATCCATATACCTAAGACTTAGTACTTCGGGAATCTGGAGATGTTGGCAGAGACAGGAGAGAGATAATTAGGTTGCAGTAAACGCTGAATTATTCACAGAAAGGTAAAGGAAAGTTTTCTACTTTACGGAGTAGGTGCACGTATATTCCCGGTTCAGGAAAACTTCCTACGTAATATAGCAATTTTCTCTACATGAAAACATAGCCTTTGATTTTGATGATGTCAGTTTGCAGGAGAAAAACACGCTGAGTTTCTTCTCTACACATGATTACAGAAAAAGGAGTTTCACATGATCAGTAAATTCCCTGCAGAACAATTTTTCGAAACACGAAATTGAGGTCACATTTTAGCTCATAATTTCCTGCTCAGTCTTAGAATCAGCAGAAGAGCTTAGCCAATTGTAAACCCTAAGCTTGTTCTAAGCTGCAACTTCAGCAATCTATTGTACAAACAACAAACGCTGCAAGGCACACTTCTCAATCTCATCTTCTTAGGCCGCCATGTAAACATAAATTGAACTTCAATCCAGCTCTCTCTGCACTGGAGCCCGATTCTTACAATATATAGGCTTCCACGTACATAAGTTACTTTCAAATCTCAAGACCTCAATAAATCTAGAAACTTGAAGCTACCACCACGTACGTATGTATTTTATCCAGTTTTTCTTTAGCTCGCGCATTCATACATAACTAACGCCAATAGATACTCGGGCTACCCGGCCAAACTACTTCTTACCGGTAAGTGCCGTTATATTCTTAATCTATGATAAATAGTTTGTTCAAGCCGGTTAAAATTTTTCAAGATTTTGTCGAAAAAGATGATCAGAGAAAAGATGATTCCCGAATAAGAGAAAATTGTTACGAACTGATTTTATAGCAATCTGGATTAAGTCTATTTGGATACAAGATAAGAAAGCACAGTCTCTGGTAGTGGTTTTTGTCTATTGAATTGCTGGGGTTTGCATCTTTATTAAGGCATAGATAAGTATGTAGTAAATATTTGCTAAAGTGTATAATTCTGATAGCTTTGTTTGATAATGACAAATATTTGGAGTCGACTATTTAAAATTTCCATAATTATGAGCAAAGTTGACGAAAACACTGCATTTCTTTTCTAAAAATGTTCCTGTTTATTGCAACGATTGATTTGCGTCATCAACTTATGAATTAACCTAAATTCTTCTTGATATAATATAATAATTTATGATACTTATTTAGACTATGGAAATTCAATATCTTTTCCTCTTTATTCACTAGTAATATTAAGATTCGTTCATAATAAAATGCATAGCCTCAGTCTGAAGGTGCCGAGCTTTTTTGAAAAATACAGATCGATTTTTACAATCTGAGGAAAAAGGGAATGTAAACGTAAGAAGTGGAGTAAACTGCAAAAATAGTGGATGCCCCATAATAATCAACAAAACTTAGTAGAAAAAGCTGGCCAAATTTTTAAAAAGACAGTAAAGTACTAGATCCGTATTTTAGCGGCTGTTGTCCCTATTTAGAATATGAGAAAAATTAGTCAGTTTTGTGGAGGCCGACTACCAAAAACTAGGTGACCAAGCCAGTTTAACTCTTCTATAAATTCAAAAATAGAAATCGTAGATAGGTCCTCAGTTTCAGTTTGGCCTGGTCGTCAGCTTTAGGTCAGCTATATTAGCCTTTTTTTTGGGCTTTGTTTGACAGATTATTAATTCCAATTATTTAAATTCCAAAATATAATAACAAACGGTAGATACTTGAAAACTATGTTAAATAACAACCAAAAAATTGTCAATATTAGATTATTTGCAAGCCATTAATTTACTAAGCCAAATGCGGGGACCACCTATGAAACGAAAAGGCGCTCGCTGAAAAAAAAGGCAAAATCCATATTATCTTTAAGCAGAATATAGAGCTGAATCGAAGAAATTAAAGAAAATATCAGTTAGAAGACCTAGACATGTATGGTAACAAAGAAACCAGTTAAAAACTGAAAAACTCAGCGACCGCTACAGAGATGGCAAAAGAATAGGTTACGATGATTATATGGTGGAGGACAGTGATCAGTTATTATATTGATATCACCATTCCAAGTTAGCTTCGGGATATCGATTGTTTGCATCTGCCGGCTACCCTGTACTATAAATTTACAATGACTACAGCTTACCACTCCCATATCCCATCAAGGTTTGATACGTCATCCCCTCAAACGGCGTTGCCCATAACTCAAAATAGATTGAGGAGAGCTTTCCTCTATTGACTAAAATTATTGGTTAAAGAATAAAAAAAACTGTCCCCTTCATCAATGTGCTTTCACAGAAAGTGCTGTCAATAAAGGAAAACTTTCCTCAATCTGTGTTTAATAGCTTACAAATAATATCTAAACATCAACCTTGAATCTGAAGTATTTAGACTTACAGCGGGATGGCTATGTTCACCGATGTCGCAGCAAAACAGATATGGCTCGGTCGAAATATGAGAAAATTGTTCAGTGAAATAATTAAATAAAATCATCCTGCAATAGACCTTTGGCGAAACCGCATAACCAGCTGATCCTAATAACAAGAATAGCAAGAAACGAAGAAACGTTGCTACTTTTTCAGGGGCTTCCATCATGCTGCTAACTTCAAACTGGACTCTCTCTAATACTGCATAATAACTGAGATAGGTCTTTTTGGACATGTTAGTGAGGTTAGGTATTGTCAAATTTTCACAGTTAACTCTACCCTGGTGGTAGACCTTTGATTGACCATCATTTCAACAATGGCGCCCAACGTGGGGCCCATCATTTGTTAGATTTCATTAAGATAAATCTATGTACGATAACCCTTTCCGCTCCCAACTTATTTTTGGTGTTTCTAAACTTTGTTCCCGGTTACCCGTCTTTGCCCCACAAAGCTTGTGTTCCTAAGGCTCATTCCTATCCTACTTGTAGAGTTTCCTGTCTTTTACTTCGGTAGTATTCCGCAGAATTTGTTATTTCATGCTTTCTACTTGGGCTTTATCGTGCCGTAGGTTCTGAATTTACGGGCCTTTCGGACTACATGCTGATAGATATTGCGCCCGAGCTTTTTAAAAGTGCCTTATCCTACTTTTGTGTTAAATGACAATCTCTTTCCTCGATTATTACAAAATACTTATAATGACGTAACGAAGAACTCCAGTTCATTTTAACTTTACTATAATTTCACAAAATTTTTAAGACTTATTCAGCATTTTGAGATATATTTTTTTGTATCGTTAGGAATTTAAATTCCCACCACATGAATTGCAGATTATTAATAATAATAATAATCGTTGGCGCAACAATCCATGTTGGATCAGGGCCTTGAAGTGTGTTAGAGCACTTCATTCAAGACCGTAACGGTACACTAGGAGGCAATGTGGTCAGCATTGCGCTCGCCCGAGATTATTACCCTGATTTGACTCAGGTACTCATTCACAGCTGAGTCGACTGGTATCCGACGTCAAATCACGATACAAATCCCACTGCCACCAGTGAGATTTGAACCGCGACCCTCCGTACGACAGCCTTGCGCTCTAACCGCTCAGCTATCCGGACACAATGATTACCCTCGAAAGAGTTTGGGGATTACCCTTGAAAGATTCCCTAGCTGAATGCCTTACGAGCTGCTAGATGTGCGCCCTTGTTCATATCATTACCACTTTGTCCAGGTTACCTCATGCAGAATATGAGAGAATTGGTCTGCCTTACTATGCTGGGGGTCATGCTCGAGATTAAATAATTAACTGGACCAGCGGATGTAAAGGCTTTCAGGGGTGTAATGAGTCAGAAATGATTGACAATGTCCTAATCAATCTTTTCCAAGCTCTCTTCATGGCTTCGAAAATATTAAACAGTTCAGCCAATAAAACGCTGATAATATTTTGTTCCTTTCACGAAAATCGTGCTTTTGAAAAATACCGCACAACCAGCATTACTGTGCTGCACGTTTTTGGCATTAATCCTTATGATATCCTTTGTGGCCAGTAGCCTCTTCTTGTAGTGTGAGGGTAGCTCATACATCAAGTGCAGCAAAGTTGACCGAGCGAGCCCGTAGCACATCTGAATTGCGTATTAGCAAGTGAATTTAATTTCCTGTCACTGCTCTTGATTACGAACCTGTTTTTGCCCCGTGGAGAAATTAAGGATCCTCGCAGCACTTCTGGCATTGTTTGTTATATGGTACACGTGATTTCTGAGAGAGGCGGAAATTCTGCCGAGGAAGGTAATCGGCTTTTATGTTGTAAATCACAACCATCTACTCTAAGTCTGGATTGCGACTTCTCGAGGTTTAAGGTAACTTTGACCTTGTTGCATTCGAATCGTAAACGAAGAGCATGCTGCCTGGGTATCTCCAACATTTTCAGAGGATTTCTTGTGAAGTGAGAAATTCCACTGTTGATCAGGATCAAGTCAACGTCAATCATAAGTCTCCTTCCTAAATCTAAGAATCCAGGCTGAAATGTCTGCAAGATACTTATGACCCAACCGTACGCCTTCCAATACCTGCAGCCGACTCGCTCGTATGCATATTTGATATTGCCTTTCTTACAACACATGCCTTCTTTTGTGTTTCATTTAGGCACGCTGTGGTGGAATTTTCTTTCCTGTACGCGTTACATTTGTCCGGCAGGCATTGAAAATGCTCAACGAAGCTGACAAGCCACTTGGACCTAAATGGCAGCGAAGGGTTGGGAGAAGCAGGTTTTGACAAAAGGTTCTTGAAATGTACTGAAAGGGAATGCCGAAAATTTAAGCATTGGGCCACACAACTGGTGAACACAGACAAGTTGTTGTAGTAGGCAGATTAGTTGTATTGCTCTTTAGTAACAACGTAATCAAAGTGGGCGGCAATGAGTCGCTGATATACTAGTGGTTTTAAAAATCTTTTAGCAGGAGGGAAGGAGCCAAATACAATAGTAGTTCTCAACAAAGATAAGTATCCTTGCTTCATCTGCATAACGGTATAAGAAGAGCCTCGTTCCTAAAATGAGGCAAAGCTTTTATTAAAATTATCAGTAAGAGGGGAGAGAGAAGAGCTACAAAGCAGAAGGAGAAGAAAAGTCACTGCAAAGTGAATCACAAAATAGTTCAGAAAAGTTAACAGCGGAGCCAGTCATCGAAATTGCCTTCATTAATTTGAGTGAGGAGTGTGAAAAGTTTTGAATCTCGAACCAGAAAAGCTAAGGTTTTCGCACCCCCGCATCGACCTCAACATTGGATGTATTTCTTTTCTTTTCTTTACAGATATATTTATCAAAAAATCTATAAGAAACGCATGTCTCTGAAATTATGAAATGTTGGTTGATGATCGGAAAAGGAACGAGGGATGCAGCAATTAAAAGATACACTGGTGGAAGGTATGGAGCCGGTCATGTACAAAGCAAGCCAACGACCTTAGATAAATCATTGTAGATAACATGCATTTCCTCCAAAGAATTTAAAGGTTGGCATACCGCTGGCCGACTTTTAAAGAATTCTTGGTGTATGTGTGGTTAACTAGTTACTGATATATTTCTTAAAGATCTTTTACTAGAAGGAGGGTATCCAAATAGGACGGTAGTTCTCAGCAGAAAGAGTATGTACGCTGTTTATATATTCCAGGTCAATCTTTGTCGTTGAGTGCGCATTTCCAAAGCTGACCTACTACGAAGTGCCCAAACCAGGATCATTTAAATGATTTTAAACTCAACTTGGCATACGAAAAGGGAGGGGACTTCGCACCAGATAGGAAATAATAATAGAAGGCAGCTACTCCAGCCTAACTCCTGAGCTAGGAAAATGCCTGTATAGACGGCAAAAAAATAATAATAACAAAAAAATTAATAATTGGACCAGTGCACTACATGATCAGGCATAATGCTGTATGTGAGGTGATTCATCAAAACCTTGCACAGAAACATGGGTTGATTACGGGGACATCTCCGGTTAACCAATGTGAGCTGAAGGCAGTACTCAATAGTTCCGCTTATAGCATGTGTTGGGACCGGCAAGTTCTAACTGATCGCAACATATCGCACAAAAAGCCTAACGTGCCATTAGTTGACAAGTTTCCTGGAGTATATTATTGTTGTTGCTATCCCATATAATAGCAACATTCAACGAAAACACGTGGAGAAGAAGGTAAACTATGAGCCACAGGCTAGGGAAATCAAAGAAATTTGGCGTCTCGAGCGGGTGGTTGTAGTTCTATAATATTGTCAGCTAGAAGTATTGTACCAAAATCGCCGCTTGATGTCCAGGGACTCCCATACAGTCCGCAGAAATATACCACGTGCTCGATGTTGCGGGAAGCTCCCAACGGATTCTCCCATTAAAATACCACCGGCACCACCACCAGCGCCACTTTATAATTTAAGTAGGTAGGATCGTCCGAGCTTCTGGCACTTAGTGCTAGTATTAGATAAAATCCGGCATCTGGCGAGATTGTGGCAACTCGGAAAAATAAATAATTTGACATTACTAAACTGAATTGACTTTGAAACCACTTTTGTCAAAGCATTAGTTAGAGAAACATCTCCCCTTTCAATTGTAAAATTTAAAACATTATTGGTAATTTCTTCCTAATGAAAGATTTAATTTCTACCTAAAGAAAGATACAATGAAAAGTAGTCGCTAAAAAATATGTGATTAGCTAAACAGTTGTTGCTACTGTTCGTTATTCGAAAAACTTCTGAACTTGAGAATTTGGGAAAATATCCATGAAATTCAAGACATCATACTCATAAAATCTCTCAAGTTAACAAACTTCTTCTAGAAATTTCAGGCTCGAAAATTTCTGGAGTGTTCGTGGCGCTAACTAGATTTGCCCAGTTGTTTGCAAAAGTCGAGTCTCAGGCGTTATCATTTTGCTTTGAATAATTTGTTTGTGGCTTAATGAATTTTGATTTATCTTCACCTCCAGGGTATTCGGATTTCGATGCTACTTTTCATAGCCGGTTTTATTACAGATTTATTTCAAAAATGAATAAGATTACTCGAAATATGGTAACATAGGGAGATATTTCAAATCCAGTTAAATTGAATGGGTTTCGGATCCACAATAAATACATTACGAAAATAGGATTACTTAGATTTCGTCTTAGAAGTCGATTGCATTGAATATCTGTTCTTTAATAAAATTTATTCTCAAGTTTCGAGGACATTTTATGCCTTTAGAGCGTGCAGATACGATTTCTTCTCTTGCTTAGAAAATAGAAATTGGTATATTCAACTTATTGCTGTGTAAATAATAAGCCGCTAACAGCAGCGCAATACAAAGGCGAACACAAATATCCATGACCAACGGATGGAGAGGTAGAGAGGCTGACGCTCAACCCCTCCGTCGATGCAAGGGAACGGTGACTTTAGGATGGAATCTAATTTGCCTACCACGCGCAGATGATTCGATTTGGCAATGAGGGTATTTGGGGGTCCGCATCCTAAGACTATTTTCTTAATACCTGATAAAACCTTTCAAACGCTATTATTTAATCGGGGATTATATACTTTTGACGTTGATATTAAACTTCGGATGGAATTTGGAACATAATCTCAGAGGCGCCTCCATAGCTGCATTTAGAAATATTCTGTTGACATGATTGAGCTTTGTTTGGTATTTGCTTGCTTTATTCCCACTCACTCAAGACTTCAATATATGTACGTCTTCTTTGAATTCTCTTTCATTTTCGGGAAAAGAGGAATCCCTTGATAAAGGTCAGATTGATGAGAGCAAATAACACTTATACCCACATGCATGTCGAAGTACTGTTTGGATACTCCAATAACACAATAGACCCAAGCTTCGATTTTTCTTTAATAACATATCTACCTTATAAAAATAGTAGCATGTCAGAAATACTTTATTTTCTTCATTTATTACTCGTGGCATGTCTAACTCTCAACCCCAAAAATTGTTAGTTCATTATATCTTAGTACATGGAAAGAACATCATAAATGTTAGAAACTGTTAAGGTGAATGCCATCACAAGGATAATTTAAGACTCCATTTGACAATTTCGTTCAGCAATTTGTGAAAGACTCAAGAATGAATCTTACCAGCTTTGTTCAGATAAATATAACAATAATGAATTCATTTAACGCTCTGGTGGCTTCATAAACTTCAGATTGCCTTACAGGGGAATACATTCTATTTTCCAGTTTCTGTCAGTCGTTATATATGTACACGAAAATGTAGGAGTGTAAATTGGAAAAGAAAGGTCTATAAATTCATCTACTGCTGCATAAAGCGTTTTGCAAGATGTAAGATTGTTATTTAAATTAATTGTAAAACATTGATTGATTGGTGTTAAAAGATTGTTTTAAGAAATCCGGTTTTGCTATTCTAAGCTGCACAGTTGTGGTATCTGGCGGCTTACTTGATTATAATGAGTAAAACCACTGGTCCAATGTTATTCACATCCATGTAATTTAATTATGCAAGGCTAAAATTAGAGTTTTAATTTTGGCACCATGGTAGAATCAAATTAAAAATATCTTTAATCCTTGCCCAACTTGCCTTACTTTAATATAGGAACAAAGGGGTATGATAGATAGGGTAGAAGTTAACTTCTGGCAAAGTTGTGCATATAGAAATCTCAAAATTTGAGCAGCAATTGCACTCCAGTTTATCTAGCCTTGTGCCGAAGAAAAAATCTATAGTAAGTGTAATGATAGGAGTGGTTATAGGAGATCAGGTCGATCATCCTGAGTGGCCGATAACGACCTAGAGGTTCCCACCCTTCCTCGACATCCTCAGGCCAGTTATTCATTTTGAGGATGTCCCTTATAGAAATTCCGCCGGAGAAAGGAGGATACGAAAGGGAGGAAGTCCTTTCTCCCGCGGAATTTCTATAAGGGACATCCTCAAAATGAATAACTGGCCTGAGGATGTCGAGGAAGGGTGGGAACCACAGAGGCCGCGCCTCATACAAGATCTGAGGCGGAAGAGACAATAATTGAGACGGTGATCCGTCGTGGATCTTCCCCTCCTTGATCGCGGCACTCGGGTCCGGAGACTTACGGCTCCACGCGCGCGGTCGAGCCGTTTTTTTTTTTCTAATTTCCGATTTTAGTTCGCGTTCTGTTTATCATTCGATAGGCCGTCGCGAAATCCTAATTAACGTCTATTGTAGAATCCGGTGCGGACCCACGCATCGGAATAGACACGTTGTTTTGTAGTAGTGAAGCGTGAGGGATCAAAGCGCTCAAAGGAAACCCCCACATTCCCGAGCCTGGCTAGCACAGCGGCGTGCAAGAGCGTGTCGACCGAGCACTTTGATGGAGCTTCAATCTTAGCAATTTCAAACTTAGCCAATTTTTTTTTAGGTTTTTGGGATAGCTCTGCCCTCTAGGTCGTTGTCGGCTACTCAGGATGATCGACCTGATCTCCTATAACCACTCGTATCATTACATAAGATAGACCGATAGACAGAATGATCATGACCCGAACAAGGAGCTCAACTGTGAAAAATCTGGCTTCAACACTTCTAGCAAGCCAATAGATGACGCAAGCCAAACTGTATCCCTCTGCGAGGCAAGAGTTGGCGCAACTTACTACAGATAAGCAAATACCACCGGCAAAAATCGCCTCCAGGTTCTTCCACTCAAACACCTAGAGGCAAACCATTGTTTAGGAACAAATAACCTTGGGACAAACCACAACCGGTTCTTCCTAAACTCTGCAACTTAAGCACTTCCATACAGAATCACTTCTTGGAGGGTTTCCGTCGTTACAGCACTTGCCTCAAGGTTGTATAAAATACGTCTTCGGAGCAAGATAAAAGAACAATTTTTCCGTAAATACCAGATGACCTCCTCCTTTCGTTGGGAACTTGCAAATTAATTATGTAAACCATGAGTTTTAGCATATACTCACATTCCAAAAATCTAGCGGGATGTTAGCATATTTGGTTCAGAACCAACAAACCCCGCTTACATTGCTACAAAATTCTCGGAAACATCATCTTAACTTTCCTACTCTTAAGACAATTAGTAGGTATGTTCCTAAGGTATGTGAACATTGCAAAGTGATGGGTTCGGTGCAGTCACGCAAAAGCAAACTACTGATACGAAAGTATCATGTTATTATTAGAAGAAGATATCAAAATCGCCGTCCACCGAGAGGGGTCCTTTTCCCATTGTTATGGATGCTTATTGTGAATATGATGCTTCGGTCGGACGATGTTTATTATCGGTAAATTGGTGGAGGCGATTTTCACTACTTTCGTGAATAACATCGGCACCTCCAAAATGGACTTGTTAAAAAAGCTGTCCATTGAGGATGCTTAATAACACATGGTTTCAGGGTACGTTGAGCCCACTTGATTGCGGACCAGACCAGCTGAGGAGATACTTTCTCCAATTTTTTTGGTCCACGGACTTCACTTCAATTCAAACAACACAGACGACTACGGTTTTCTTCAGGGTAGATGCAACTTATCAGATGCTACCTTACTTGCCCTGAGAGCCAAAAGTCTAAAAAGAGGGGTCCATGGACTTAAAAAGTTGGAAGAAGTTTCACTCCAATTGGCCTGGTGTGCCATCAACTAGATGGCATCTGTGCTTTTCAGAACTAACATTAGCCGTAGACGAAAGATGAAGCTAAATAGATTAACCAATAGTACAGACATGCTTTATTTAGAAATATATATACTAAATACGGGAGATTCGTCCCCCGGCCTTCTTAGAAATTGTATGGTGGAAAAAAATCATTGCGCTGTTTTAACGTGTTCGGAATTTATGAGAGAAAAATTCCGCGCATAAGGTCTGGTGTCAGCGTCGTGTATGTAATGCAGTGCATTGGTGTGCGGCCACGTGGTTCCAAGCACAGCTATTTATGGCCTGCCACATGGGATGAGGAAATACACATAAGAAAGTCATGTAGGCGCCATTCACACACCCATACACCAATACATGAACCAAAAGTGTTACGGGCCAGTTAACTATTTCGTTCCTACCCAACGAATATGCAATGGCTTTTTCTACCTCCAAAACACTTGATTTGCTCCTCTGTATGTAGTTTTCTTGATCAAAGCATTATTGGGATGATTAAGAGGATTTTGAAATAAATGTTAAAATCGAATGCGAAAACGGAGTCGGTCACAAAATTAGAATCCTCTCAATTCGAAAACAAAAAAAAAGTGAACAAACATGCAGAGACCGGTGCCCCATTCGGCTGAGAACAGAAGAGCAGTCTCCTTTTCCTTCCTTTGTAATGCCGGTAGTCAAAAATTACCATCAGAGTTAACTATTGTCAACCACGAAGGCAGAGTTATTCCAAAAACATAAAAAAGGCCAGAGGTGACAGTGCAGGTCCACCAGCAGCTGAGAACAGTGCTACTGATGTGACCTGTCAACACATGCCTTTGTGCTTGGCAGCTTCAAAAATGATGGACGAAAGTTTTTTTGGTTAATTCTGTCCATTGTACCTTGGGATCTCACCAGAATCTACACGATTTGAGGAAGTGGCGAAAACTTTTAAAACCTATGGAGAGCGCAGATAGAAAAAAAATGACGAGTGCAGCGAATGCGCTTATGGGGTTCCCTCCCAACTTTGGCATCTTCCGGCAATGAAATACAAAGATGTCCATTTTGTCCTAAATTTATAACTTGATTGATCCTGTAAAACTCGTGGATGTAAAATTCCACCTCAATCCCGACATTTTGTACCAGTTGTGCGCCAGAAAATATATACGATGCACTTACGAAAGAAAAAATTCCAGACGGCTTCCTGCTTGTCGTAGAGTGTGAAATAATCAAATCAAAAGAAAAGGGAGTAGGAAGAATCCATTCTTTCTCGTTCGAAATCTGAGAACAGAATGCAAAATAAAACACAGGGACAGAATAGGCACAGCATGACCAACTGTCTTTGCATTTTCATCAATGCATACACTCACCCTGCACCCTGACAAAAAAGAAAAAAAACTATAAAGATTTTCAAAACGGAAGAACCAAAATATTGTCAGAGAGAGGAACTCCTCAAAAGTTCGGACGCAGCACCTTTCAGGCTATAGCTGAAAAACAAAGCAAGTCACAAACCAAAACTAAAATTTCAGGCCTTTATCATATTATGCCGAAGGAAAGAATAGGAAGCTATACTTTACAGGAAGAGATGGTAATGAGACTTAGGAACTCCCTCCTCAGGTAGAAATGAAGCCAAATACACATGGAGCCAAAACCAAACACCCAGTAAAATAAAAGCGAAATTTAGAGCAGGAACAGGTTATCTTCCACAGGTTAACAGTAGTTAACCAAAGGACCGTTTGGTCCCACTTTCAGGAGACAACCAAAGGCTGATCGTGAAACCTAAAAAATATGTTTACCGAGCAGATAATAAAACTTCATTCGCAATGCTCGCATAAATCGACAGTTAATTTCCTGTTACCATCCAACTCTAAATAGTTATTAAGCAATGCCAACTTCATTGTTACCAAATTTAAAAAGAAATTTCATCCGATCGACATCTTTTCCGCGATTTCGAGCAAGCTGCGTTCTTACAGTGAGAGAATATATTTTGCTTACCAGATATGGTTTCCACTGGCATTTGCCAATCTGCAGCTATGCAGAACCATCTGTGACTCACTAATTTAGTTCTAGACAGCTAGCTCTAACCAGTATACTTGATCTGATTTCTCTTTTTGATTTTTATTGCACTCCCTATGCCGAGCTGCGTTATCGCGATAGTGTGTAAACAGCATTGGTTACTTCATATCTTTAAGATATTTTTCTACTACTTCCGCATCATTATAGATAGTGACTGGGATGGGATCCTGGGGTGAAAAATTCGATGAGAAACTTCGTTGACATCATAAAAAGAGCCTCCAAAACGTCTGGTTTGATCCTATTCAGCCCTCCTTAACACTCTTCAACTCCCTTGTCAGAAACATCCTTGAATATTACTGTGTAGTATGGTCCCTCTTCCGCATCGGTAACTGTCGAACTCTTGAAGTTGTACAACGCAAATTCACCCGGACCCTATTTTATAAAAAGAACCTTCCACGCCGCATTCTCCTTGATATGTGTACTCTTTTCAAACTCTGCAATGGCTTAATGAACTGCTCTGCCAATTCTGATATTGTTTTCCGCACCGCCTCTCATACACGTAGTGCGTACATTTCCCGGAGTTCGGAGCTCGAATTAACGGAACTATGATCTTTCAGGGACTTCAACTGCCTGGGCATATTTTAAATTTTTATGTAAAATGAAATTTTATGAAAATCGGTTTACTGTCTGTCCATTTCTCTGTCTATCCACCTGCCCGTCACGTGCAAAACTGTAAGAACTATAAACTACCCACATAATTTTATGTTTCCTTAAAAGCAAGCTACCGTGGATGCTAAGAGGGGGAGTAAATATTTTAGAGCCATTTGGAAAAAATCAAATTAAAGACCTCCATTATTACTTTCCTATCTTGGTCTTAATTTTGAGGTTTAAATAAGGACCTTGTAACTACTCAAGCCAAAAATCAGACGAAATTAATATGATACTCCTGTATCATATTCAGATATACATGTTATGTTATATTTTAGAAATTTGCTAGAAACAATCTTAAGTTCATTCAATAATATATAGAAATAATGGCAAATTGAAAGGAAACTCTACAATTATCAACAAAGTTATAATGAGTCAAAGTTGCTTGTTTCACGTACATAAATTGTATTGTACCCGAAGCCATTTTGGATTATCAAAATTAGGTAAATTAGTAGATAAGCTAAATGCAAATACATTATAAGATAGCAGCTGCATACCAATAAAACTGTCTCGGATCCAAATATCCTTACATAAATCCTTCAAAGCTTGCATACTTGAGCGCATATCTTCTGGTATGTGACTTTTTTACTAGTCGAATGGTCAATATTTTTTAAAAATACACGGGATTTGAATACCCTTTAGTCGTTAGAAGCGTACAGTTATCATTTACCTGTGGTGCAAATTTTGTTATTCGGTTTGTCAATCTAAAAATTATGGTATCTATTTGCTTGGGCACAATAATTCTTTAAGGACGCGGTGCAACTTTCCCTTAACAGAATAATCTATTTGTTTTGTTTTTTCAGGGAGCTTGTTTGATTGAATAATTTATTATTATTAAATTTAATTAAAAAAATTAAATTGCTTATACAATTAAAGCGAAAATATTAAGAAAATATTATGATGCTAAACCAATATCAGAACCAAAGCTGAATAAATAGTTCATAGACTGAAGATGATAGAAAAGTAGTTAAAGGCGTCCAGAAAGAACATCTATTAAATCAAAGACACAGTTTCCGTCACTAGTAAAGTTTTTATTCACTCATAAACCAAACTTCTAGCATCAACTTAATCCCTTCTTCAGTACCAGGTGCCTAGTCCATACACACTGCACGGAGAAAGGGAACAAGAAACTGCGTCGCTAATTTAGTTTCGTTACCTTCTTGGCTGTAAACTTTAATTAAAGATTTTATATGGATTATGGTGTAATTATTAAAGATATCGCTAAAATGACGTATGGTTTACCGTCTTCGTTCTATAGAACTGAATTCATTGAAAGGCAGCTTCATGACATAAGTTAAGTTAAGTTTTCATGATCTGAAGTGCATAACTACTGTACTAATGACTCTTATGTTTAGAAACAGTTCAATCTGAAACTACATCAAAGTTAGTAAAAAATCAAATCTTGTTGACTGTTTGCTTCGATTATCGTGCTGTTATCCCTAAGCGGAGTAAAACACATAATAAGCAATATTATCGAGGCTTTTAACTCGTAAAATACAGCCAGATTTATGGCAAAACTTTTCCAACGAGAATAAAGTTTATGTCGTTGCACAACATCGTATTTACCTGATATGACTCCGAGTGACATTTTTCCTTTCCAAGATTCAAGAGATCGCGTTGTGGCAGTCATTCTATATCAATATATGCCATTAAAGAGAATTCGCTGCTTTAAAGGCTACACCATAAATATTTCGAGAAAGGTTCGCATAAGCATATTCAGATTGAAGGGGATTACTTTGAAGGAGACGAAATAAATTTGGATGAATAAATAAATATTTGATGTGTTATTTCAAAATTTCCCTTATTTTTTAACACAGTAGTACCGTGAGACTGCCTGCAGTGGGTTAGTGCGACTTACTGTTTTTTGTGGTGAGCTTTGGATAAATGGAAAGAATCGGCTGAAGGGAGAGAACCGTACTTCAAGCTATTTTCTGTCGTTTACTTAATGCCATGGAACAAGGACTATTAATAAAACAAAGTGGAAATATGAATGCCAGTTATAAAGTCCGTGAATCAGACTATTTTGCTGGAGATAGAAAACAATAACAAGAGGATATTCGACAAACCTCAATGTCACAAAAAAAAACTTTTGTTGAAGAACTAGAATATGCAAAGGGAGCAATGATAAAAAGATCTCATAGAAGACAAAGGAAACATGTCAAGAAACCGGAAGCTGTACGCTTCCGGTAAGAATTGTGTATTTCTTATATAAAAATATTTGAGTGAACATTTGTTCCATTAGTACTCAGCACGTAATCTATATGCAAATATTGGATCAGAATATTCACTCTCGCGTGCTACTGACATTCAAGGTCTTAGGGTTTGAACCAAACTTGGCAGGATTAAGCTTTATGTCCTAGCTTATATTACTGAAAAATTTCATAATTCTAGGATGGACTTAAGGGGGGTTTTGCAATCAATGAGCAAAAATTATAGTAAAATACAATTATTAACTTGATTTGAAGAGATATCGATATGGATGGTATTTCAGAGTGTAGTACAAACTTTCAAATTTTTTTCGATTCCAGCCCCGCACTCTTCCTATTGCATTGGATGATGTTCATAACTGAGAGCATATTTGAAAGGTACTAATCCAGACCTACCATTTGATACCTCATATACCTATATTCGGTGAAAAAAAATGTCCTACCTCCCTTAAATTTCACGTAGAACGATGTAACTCACTGAATCCTTGAGCATCGCACAGTTTCCATCTTCCCACCAAATTTAGTGTCAATCAGTATAACTGTATCTGAGAAAAATGCGTGTGACAGACAGGCAACCGATTTTAATAAGGTTTTGTTTTACACAAAATGGTTTAAATGCACCACAATAAGCCAGTACATCAAGAAATTGACTACAACGGGAAATACAGGCAACCCAAAAGGGCAGCATTGACTTATTGGAGCGCGAGGGTTGGACAAGCTGCTGGCAACCTAACTCCGCAATTTGTCTCTGTGAGATCTGGCGTTACCTCTATTTACCAGGATTAGACGCTTTTCCTTCAACACTGCCTTCAGAGACTCTAGATGGGCTGTTGGGGTTTGATTGCTTGATAGCAGCTTCCAGCAAATAATCTTTCGAATAACTCACTAAACACACAATAAGATTTCACGAGGGTGAAATTCTGCCCCTGATGTCGATGGTGGTGTTTCATTCTTCATGCAAATAGTTTTCTGGCATTTAATATTTTTTTTTTTCAAATAACCCACTTCCTAACTATAGCGACCCAAATACAAAGCACTAGATCCTTGGGGGATAAGTGGCGGGGAACTCTGGTGTTCTTCACGATGTAAGTTGCAAGTGCAACAGTTAACTTATCCTACTCCTCCAATGCTACTAACAACTGGTCGCTATAAGCGCATTTGGTCTTCCAGAGCGCGGCCGATCTCGATCAATCTTTCTCCACCACGAAAACGTCGAAATTACTATTGACAGAGAGCTTCAGTTACAACGTTGTCACCGTAAATGGCACCCTTCAATTTCAACAAATATTGGCCATTCTCTCTCTTAGATCGGACTCACACCGTAAACAATGCTGTCAATGAATTTTATGAACTTGACAGTTAGTTTAAGACTGACACTACGGTCCAATTGTCCCTACCCTAGCTGTCTCTTCCAATAGAGCTTTTCCCGCAAGGACCAAGCAGGTAGTAAAGGATTGCCCTTAGAGGGTGGATATGACGACTTGGGAAAACAAAAAAAACTAGGTACACACACATTTCTGATTAAAACTTGCGGGAAACCACTTAATTATTTTGACTTGTCAATGAATTTTTCCAATTTTGTTACATGAGAAGGGCATGTTAAGGCTACAAGGCATCACGTGCTTAATTTAGATGAAAAATTAGTAGTCGTGCTAAGTCAGCCGCCTCTCCACGACGGTGTAATGTTCCCAATATTTTCCGCCCCCTGATACTAAGGAACCAGAAGAATTTAGCAGAATCGTAAACACAACGATCGTTTGTGAAGTTGGGTTACTAATGGTTTTAAAAATAAATAATATTATTTATTTTATTAGTATTATTCACCATTATAAACCTTTTCTTTTTATTGCTGAGCGTTGACCTAGCTACCCCAGAATACGCTCCACAAATTTTAAACCGAGGTTCCTGATCCTTTAGATTTTATAAGGATAAAAGCGAGCGATTATCGGGTACAGACTCAGGGTTCACCCCGCAGGAGATGATCACTTTATTTTCTTACGAGATCTGGTAGCGTTATGTAAATAGTGTATTTGTAAATACTTGGCATCCGTGCCTTGTACAAGTGCATTTGCATTTATTGTAACGGGGTATTTTGTTGGTAATTAAAAGTGATAAATGTCTTCATATCCCAAAGGAGATTTTTCAAGCAAATTTTTTTTTAAATGCATTTTTCTCAAAACCTCATTTTTCGCCTTTGCGCGAATTCCAGCTTAAAAACTAATAAAACGATTATTATGAAATTTTTAGGTATGACAAAATTACCAAGAATATGAACCAAGATTTAGTATGACATCATATTCTTCATATCATATAATTAGCGAAAAAAATGCTTAAAATCGAAATATTTTTTGATTATTTTCAACTGCATTGAGGTTCAATTTCTTAGAAAATAAGTTGGCGATGTAAAATTAAAAGCTTTAAGTTACGACTGTCCGCGAAATACTGTCGCGTAACTATTTTATTTTTAGCTTAAACTTTAAGAAAAAAAATCTCAAACGTTATTCGGAATATGAATAATACAATGTCCAAATTTGATTGAATTCTTAATAATTCTTCCTTCTAAAAAAAAGTCTGAAAAAAGTTCCCGAAAAAAGTTCTGCTGATGTGGTTTCCCTCCTTAAAGTCTAATGCTATTTTGCTACATCATCGGAAAACGACAATGTTTAATTAGAATGAGGGATTTAAATTTAAGCAGCCATAATAATAATAGTAGGGGGAAAGCCATTGTGCCCCGCAGAGCTATTGTGCCCCTTTGATGGTTACATGACAAAAATTTTACGATGTTTCCTACTGCTGGGCATTCCAGCCTCTGGTATTAGTTAGTCTTCCAGGAGCTTGTTCCCACTTTGCGCAAATGCTTCGTCGCTTCCCAATTAATGCAGGGTCTTCTTAATGGGGTTCAAACAATCTTGTTAATGCTCGGTTCATATTTCCCCATAAGCACCTTGAACTATTCCATTCCTTGTAAATTCGCTCAGCACAATTGCTTCTATTATTCTTCTTCTTTCGTGGGTATCATCTTTAAAAAATCCGTTCTGATTCCTTAGAGTGATTTTGATCCATAGTGGCACTTCTATTCCCTTCCTCGTTAGCACAAGCCCAAAATGGGTTAGAATCCAGAGTATTCAGTCCTATTGTACTCCTTTTACTAATGGCCCTGCCACCGGTCTCTTTGCAATGATTTCACCAATATACGAGATAATCAGTTCCTGGTCAATTGTCATGCAATCCCTCGGTACTAGTAATTCGGAATTTCTTCTCGGGAGAATGTCAATCCTCCTTCGATTTGGGAAGCCCTTCGTATCCATGACACCTTAGATATTCTGAAGATTGTCCGCCTCACCCTCCCATGAAGATAAAGAGGAGTCGATCCTAAGATAACCTCCGGAGGTGCCATTGAACATGTTTTCATAACATAAGTGAAGCATACACAATCCAGTCTTTGAAGTTTATTCCACTCCCTAATTGTTGTGCCGAGTTTGGTTCTCTCCACCTAGATTACTGTGCTATTGGGAATTGTTGGCCTTGCTATTGCAGCGTATATCCAAAGTAACATTTTTAGGTTGGACCACCATTTTTAAACTACTATAGATTTGCAAATCAGCAAAACCTTTATAGCTTTCTAGCATATATTTTCGAGCCTTCTAGAATAGCTTTTCATCTAGCTTGACTTCCGTTTCATGTTTAACTTCTCTTCCATGTAGTTTAATGGTTCTCAAGTGACCAAATCTATGCTTGCTGGTGCATTATACTGCGGCCATATTAGCTGAGTTGGTACTCAACTCTGCTAATTCTCAGTTCCATTTGGATTCGGAAACATACCAGATTCACCCATACAGATTTATACTATATTAGCCCCGTAACCTTCTACTATTATTTCAGCATTATTTAACCGTTCTGAAAGTTTTTGTACTGTATTATTCCAAATTAGCAGCGATAGTAACCCACTCTCTCGGCAACATTGGGTTATATTTATGACAATAGCGTAAGCACCTGCTCGAATTTCTACTTATCTGTTTTCCAGCATTTTGCACATCCAGGATACCAGGATGAGGATATACTTTATTTCCGCATGCAATACATTGTCCAAAGCCCTTCGATGTCTAAAAAGGCGTGCGGAGTTATTTATTTAATATTAGACAGGATACAACCCTACTCCATCGTAGCATAGTATCCCAGGAAATAAGTTTTGAAAAGTAAGTGCACCCTCTCCCTGTCTAGACAGATAGATAATATTACTGTATCTTTGACTAAGGCCATATTTAGCCGGAAGGCATTTGTAGTTTATTCAATCCCTTCAGGGAACTTCCTGAATGTATTACGCTTTACTTCCCTGTATTTTATAACTTCTACCAGCCATGCAGTTGTTTCCCCGGTTGAAAAGCTTTCGGACTTTCACCCTGGTTAGGTTTTTTTCTCTTCACCAGGATACGCCCCTTGCTGAGCTGACTGCTCTAACCAAAGAGCTGGTCTCATTCGTGCCGATGAGAACTCTGTTGTTATTTTCCACTATTGCTTCCAGTTCTACTATATTCCTGATACCACCGCCCAACTCTGAAAGAGCAATGTCTTTGTTCAGGTGCATTCTGCAGATATCAATTCTTTCAGGATCGTTTGCTATTCTTACTAACTAACCATAGTCTGTGTAGAATGTCACAAATAATAATTTCAGAAAGTTACTTCCATCCTTCCGTCCTTTTTCCCAATTTTGTAGCTTTTTTTTCAGGTTTTTTTTTTTAAATGCAGGATCTAAAGTATAAATGTGAAAACGACATTTAAACGCCTTCCTAAAACCTAAAGTAAGAATATTTCACAGCCTTTGCTATTTGGGTTACCTCGTCAAAAATTTGCTTTCATATATTGTGATGACTTACCATAAAAAATTCAGCGATAATCAAAAGACCAATTTATTTGTTGTATTGTAAAGGCTAAAACTGCACTAAAATGGTCTGTCGTCTCACGCTTGTATGCGTCTGTGCTAGCCAGGCTCGGGATTGTGATGGGGATCCTTTTGGCTAATTCAGTTTCTCACGTGTCATTTCACAGAACCTTTAATCAATGGATCAATGGACCACACCGGGACCTGAAGAACAATAAAAGAGCAAATCAAGTGAACCTATCGTCGAATCTTTTAAGTTATTGCAAATGGCGCCCAATGTGGGGCACTAGGTTCGTAAGGTTCCAAATAAAAGAACCAGTAGAAAATCGCCTCTTCCAGCTTCCAATTTAATTTTGGTGTGTTGGATAGAGAAACAACACTGCCTCAACTTTCTTTCCGACTAGCCTCCACGCGCACTTAGTTTCATTTTCTAAGCTTTACGTAACATGCCTTTTCTCCAAGAGCAAGTGTTTCTAAACTTCATTTCCCATCCCACATTGCGGAGTCGAGTTTTCTTACATTTCCTTACTTTCCTTAACAGCTAGTCGTTTTTGGTTCATCTTCAGACTTCTCGTATAGTAGATGATTTAATTCTAAAAGCCTCAGGAACTACAGGCCTTCACAGCGATATACTGAATGGTATTACCTTCCGAACTTCTGGGGAGTGCCTTTCCGTAATATTTCGTGAAATGTTCAAGTATTTGAAAAGTTTAATAAGTTTTCTTGTTCGCTGGGATGAAGCTAGCACGGTTGAGGTAACACCTTTATGAAATACGAAGCCAGTTTATCATCGCCAATCTCTTAAGTCATTACAATATCTTCATCTAGATACCGGAACTGTATAGAGGTCTCATCACTTTGAGGACATGTTGGGAAATCCAGTGTTCTTGCTTGAGCAGACGCTCCTAATTTAAAACATGATATCATCAATTTTCGAAAGAATTATTTTTATTCCCCAATAAACATTCTAGACTGCAGTCAGTGTTGACTGTTATATCCAAATGAGAACATATTCATATGAAGAACTCACAATATCCTCAATAGTGTTACACGAAGCCAAATACAAAAAAAAAGTCGGTGATTCCTACACATTTTGTCTGTTTCACCTGATGCCTGCTAGATGCACTTCGCTCAAATATAAATGTGGCCATATTTATTTGGAAGCAGAGAAACTCTGAATTGTTACAGAAGACACAAACGTGAAGTAGTGCACTATTTGTCAGATGTTCTCATCGGGATATCAAACGGAGGAACCTAACCGCTACTTTCTTAAACTGAAATAAATTTGGTGCGAACCCCACTATTATTAAGAAATCTTGTAAGAGGTCGAAATTCGTTTCGTAGCATCAAAAGATCACACACATGTCTATTGAATTTATACAAACTTCTATCTAGGGCAAACTTTCTGGAATATTCCAAATGTAGTTACTAGAAAACCTTTCATCACTGAACATTTCCAGTTATCTCTGACTCATTACTATTAATATCACTTTTATTTGAGTTTAATGGGGTTGTATACGGAAAACAAGTCACAGCCTGAGAGAGAAGTGTGAAGATACACAAAGACACATCATTGGTCTTTCAGATTGAAGACAGAACCTAAGGCCTCTCTGGCAATGTAGACCAAGATCAAAATACCCAAAACTTTGCCTTCGCTCAACAGTTTCTTCACTTCACCTTCAAAAAATCCATGCTGGCTTAAAGATATCTTTATTCTTCATGAAGCAGTTAGTCCACTAAAGAGTTATTTCCTCAACAGAATGCACATCACCGATACAGTAGCGGAAACGTCAATTCGTATTTCTACCATATTCGGAAACACTTTCTGCAGGTCATGGTTTAAAACGTTATTAACTTAATAAAATTACGATACAAAAAGATATTACTGTATCAGTAATTGAATTTTAGTTACACCAGTTGAAAAATTTACTAAAAACATTGATTTGTAAGGCTAAAATTGTGCTTCTACGTATGCATGTGAAACTGAAAAACTGCCAGTGGCAAGAAAATGCTGGAAACCAATATTCGGTCGAAGCCAAAATAAAACCGCAATTTATCGGTGAAGTCTTTTGAATGGTATTTGTTGGAATGATTGTGTAGGCTAGCGAACCTGCTTACCAAGGAAGTAATTTTGCGGTGTGTTAATTTAGAAAAAAAGCGCAGTAGTATATAATAATTAAACTTTTACTCACATATTGGTGATTGCTCAAATTGTCATAAATTTCGTTACGAAAAAATATATCAAGAGGTCAAATGTGGAGAGTCAGATGCAAAACATGTTGACCAAGAGTCACCAGATATGGCAGCTTTTTTTTAAATTCAGGAGGACTATAGAAAACAGACTGTAAATATGATTTCAAAGTATTCCTGAAAGGAAGCTTGGCTTCAATGTAAATCCCAGCCCATTGTGGAGAATAGGGCATCTGTACAGCCCTTTTGCCACTGTTGCTTTTTCTCCTTATTTGGTTTTTAATGTGACTATGGTCCAATTAAAATGTTATTGTAATCAATGCTGTGTAAACGGCAAGCAATCAGCAACAAAACTGCCTGACGAGCCGCGATCCGAATCCGGGACAATGAGGTCCAAACATTGGCGTTCCATCTGGCTTCAATAAAAGTCAGTCCTTCACATATATTTGGAAACTTTTCAACATGCAACACCGCGGAAAAAATCGGCAATAGTGGGATTCAGATGTTCTGATTTTTCTATCAGACCTTCACCTTAATTTATTCAAATTTTCTTTTTTAAATATGCACTACCACTTTAAATATGTGCTAATCTTTTGAAGGGAGTCTGAACTACCTCTTTTATCAAATCTACCCATTAACATTATTCGTCCATAAATTTTCCTAATAGTCAAATAACGAAATCTGAGATAGTTCAGTTCTTTTTCCACATAACTCAACACTAGCATCACCAGATACTGTGCACAACTTTTCATTCGTGAATCTTTCTCAAGTGCATGCAATGTCGCTTCTTTCTAACTCTCGAAGCAACTCGAAGAAGCCACAAGTTAGCTCACCTTTTCTTGTGCTCGAGTGAAATCCAGAGAAGAGAAAGCCGCTGCGGGGCCAATGTAATCCCAGGCGGCGATAAACCACTAATCCTTCACACTCCCACGGGGCAATATCAAGATTTCAAAGCAAATCCGCGGGTGCACAAAATAAGGATCTTCTATGCGTTGTCCAAAATGAACAACGTTCGCGTTTGCCAAAGACACTGGTAAATGGGTCACTTTCGAATTGATGCGGTCGCCAAACGGTTAAAAAGTAGCGCGCGCGAAGGGAAACGAGGTCGCGACTGAGCCAACGAAGTAAAAGAACAACCGGAAGCCGCGCGACGTCCGACGTGTACAAGAACTTTCCACCAGCACAGACCAACACACACCGCTAATTGAGCAGAGAGACAATCAAATAAACTGTCGAGCAATTAGACTGAAATTCACCGTCAACAAGCCTCTAAGGATCTTTGCCCCGACCGCACCTGAGTTAGCCCCACTCTCACTCCTCCACCGCGCACCTGTGGAATCAATTTGTTTTCAGTTGAACGCGGGACCAAGTACACCAAGGACTGACCACGTTGGGCGCGAAAGTGGACAATCTTTTCTGTGCAACTCACGACACTCTGCCACAATTTTCTGTGATTTTTTCCCACTTGAACTCGATTTTCCACTCGAACTAATCAAAACACCACAACTGACGGTTTCGTAGTCGTCGTCAAGATCCTTTTCTCACCTGCACAGCTTTTCAGTTCCATAGAATTCAGTCCTCGCACGGCAACGTCTAACGAGCCACTGGAATTGTTCGCAGCTCACCCTCACCGTTGAGCCGCCGCGTTAACGAAAGTTGAAGACGTGGCCAAGAGGCGAATGCTTGTACTAAAATTTCCATTCCGCGGCGAATCAAAGCTCCGCCATTCCACCAGCCAAGCAACAACAACGCCAGCTACAAGTAAGCACACGGCACCGGTTTTCGCCGGCAGGTCATCAACGTCTTTCACGGACATGAAGCACAGGTAGAATACAGGTAAGAGAGCGCCGCGAGACCATGGAACGGTGTCGCCGTCGGTGCGCTCGGGTGAGTGTGCCGCGGAGCCGGTTTGCACCCTCAACCGGGAATCATCACTTGTCGCACGAGACACAACAGTGCCGTAGGGGTTGTGATTGGAAGGGACAGATGGCAGAGTGTCCTTTGGGAATGACGGATCAGATGCCTGGCAAGGACATTGTTTTGTGTGTTTACACAGATTTCCGGTTTTCGTCGGTTTTTTTCGAGAAAAAAAGGGGGTAGAGATAACGATAGGAACATGTGAGGATAATAGAGCACAACCTCCTTACAAAAAAATGAGTGTTCCCACAACTTGTGATTTCTTAGAAATTTAAACTTCATTTAGAATTCGAAAACGAAGGCAGGTCAGCCGAAAACATCGGGCAGCGTAAACAAGTTACATCATCGCGTCCCGTGGTAGAGAATGGAAATCTAGATTTTTGCTGCGCCAGAAACTTTCCGTACACTTGAATTTCACTAATTTCTCTCAGTGATTGCTCACCGAAATAGAATTAAATATCATTATACTATTAGATATGTTAACAGATAAGAGTCGAGGAGAGGCTTATAAAGATGGCATTCTGGCGGCAGAGGCAGATCTTGATTCCAATAGGGGCCTGTACAACACTTCATTGCAGACGTCCGCAAGTTTTGTACCTCAACATTCGGACACATACCTGTCGCTGGGTTAGTCAAATTTTGACTGACCGGCGCCGGTTTATCACTTTCAAAATGTGATTACTTACAGACATAACAGTCTACATTTACAGACGATTTAAAAAAAATCAGGAAAGCAATCTTATAGTTCACAAAACAAAATGGAAATTTCGACGGTACAGATATGAAGGATTTTGTAGATTATATGATTGGGTATATATGATAGCTTAGCCTTCAGTGAATTTACTCAAAACAGATTAATGTAAAGTACCACGACCTTGTTAAGAATAGTAGGATTTCCACTAAACTTTCCAATATTACTGCACCATTTTGTACGTCCAGGATGTACTTAAAGGGGATTTCCAGCAAATTTTCAAAATATAATTACGTGTCGGTGTGTGAAAATGACTGTTCGCATTGCCGATAGGTGGTAACATTTTTGTACTGCTTCGAAACTTACATATGACAATATTGCAAACGAAAGGCTTTTGCGTCAACAATTCCTGCATCGGATTTTAATGGGTGACGAAAAATGGATCGAACACGACAATCCGAACGCAAAAAAATATGGGTTTCAGGAGGCCAGCAATGATATCCCAGCCAAAGAGGAAGACGGTAGGAAGGTATTGCTGTGCTGCTGCTGAAAGAGTGATTCACCTTGAGGTCTTGAAACCTGGTAACCTGGTGACGGCAGACCTTAACCGCCAGCAACTATTTCGTCTGAACCAGGCGCTGCACAGAAAACGGTCAGAATAGAAGGACAGACACGACAGGATCATTTTCTAGCAAGGCGTCATGTCGAAAAAGCGGTTCAGAAAATACTACTCGGCTGGGAGATGTTACTTCACCACATATTGCCCCATCAGACTACCATTTCGAGTTTGCAGCATTTGCCGAAAAATGGGTATCTCACTGAGCCAAGATCAAGATTTCCGAGGCGGATCCCGTATGCTACAAGGAAGATGGACCAAGGTTATGGCAAACGATGGAAAATATTACGAACAATAAATATTTTGTTAAACAAAGACGCAAATGCGTTTCCTTCGAAGGAAAAAAAACGAACAGTCATTTTCACACACCAAATTATTAACTTTATTTGAGCAGATATCGGTTCGCGGGGTATTTTGGGGCGGAGATGTCATATAGGGGCATCATTATGAGTTTTTTAAATTTTTCAGGTTTCTTAGAGCAGCACGATATTTTAAGTGGCTTTTGCCAACCCCTACTTTACGGCTAATCTCAAAACCATAGTACTAATTGAATCTATATTTTGATAAATGTTTACATTCCTCTCTTGCCTATATGGGGGCCCCGTAAACTCAACGTAGAACGATATAGTTTATTGCAAAATTTGGAGTCAGTAGGTATCACCACAAGAAAAAAAGTATGTGACACACAGGAAATGGTAACTCGATTTGGATAAGATTTTTTCTCCCTCAAAAACCTTAAAAAAATTGCATACAGAGTTCCCAATGCTATTAATATTATGTAGAAACCATTTCCTAACTGAGGCACTCACCCCTTTTACAACTGATGACCAAACTAAGACCTGCTTCGGAGGGTACTAAGAGACTTTCCATTTGATACGCCACAGTACTTCTTTTGGTGGAACAAATCTTACAGTCCATTTTTGCATATATGGGACACCTACTTATGTAAACTTAACATAGAAGGTTACCACTGTAAGCTGGCCTCAATGCGAAGAACTGTATGTCTTCATATTACCGGTGCCATGGGCACAACATCCTTCGCTATCAAATGAAGGGTTCTGATTAGTACTTTCCAATGCTGGCCTCAGTTCTGACATTCAATACAAAACGGGATAGGACATGGCTGGAAGTGATCATCTCTTTCATGGACCCTTTCTCAGAATCTACCCAAGTGAAAAATCTGAAAAAATAACAGCTGCCACTACACGGTGCTGGATTAAGGATTACTAGTGTCTGGTACAGGAAGATGGAACTGGGGATCAATCCAGCCAAAACCACCATAGTACCATTCACTAGGAGACGTAAGTTTGATCACCTGAGTGCCATAAGGAGGTGAAACGAGAAACAGAGGTCAAATATTTGGGAATTACGCTAGACCAAAAATTACTCTGAAAGACACATGTCGGAAAGCCACGAAGGCTCTGATGACTTGTAGGTCCATAGGGGGAAAAAATTGGGTTGCAGTCCAAAGATACTACTTTGGATATATACTGCAATAGTAATGCCATGATTACCTATGGAGCGGTAATCTGGGCAGAAAAAACCGAACTCAGCACACAAGCCAGGGAATTACACAAACTCCAGAGATTGGCTTGCGTGTGTATCGGTGGGGCATTGAGGACATGCCTAACAGCATCCCTAGAGGTTGTTATTGTCTTCTATTTGTAGTCTAAAATTGATAGACCAGTAGCTTACTCCAAACTACAATTTCATTTTACCATGTATATATATATATATATTTCGGGAGCAACTTACTCCCTTCATCAGTACAAAGCTACCTTGCCAAGAAGGGAGCAGGGACGTCTTTACACGGGCCAGAATGCTTCTGTGGAATAGAAAACGGTTTCATGGCTATGACATTAAGAAATGAAGAGGAACGGTTGAGGGAACTATACTGGGCGGGCCTACCACGAATAGAGCGTGGAATGCGCACAAAGGATTGCTTAAACCTCACCAAAAAGAACCTCCGAATCATAGTTGCCATTCTCATTGGTCATTGTCGGCAGAGCTATCACCTAGGGAAGCTAGGGATATCTACGGACACTGCCTGCAAAATTTGTGCGGAGTATGATGAAACCTCTATACACGTCCTGGGACAGTGTCCGTCACTTGCGGAAAGTAATTCACTTAATACCAGATGCAAAGTTGAAAGAACTGGAAATAGGGAATGTACTAAAGTTCCAGACGGTTATAGGCTTGCTTGAAATACTATTATTAATAGGTACACTATAACCAGCAAATAGGGATAATAGTTCTTTAAAAATGCGTGCGACTTTCCTTTAACAGAATAATAATAATACGGTGCTTACGCTCCGAAGCACTCTCCATAACGACATTTGTTCAAATGAGGTTAATAATAGTATGTAACTATAATTTTTAGTAATTGACCGGGAAACCCCGTTAAATTCATCCTAGAGTCAATAATGCAATAATATAGGCTATAATTTAAACCATGATCCTCCCAAGTTTGATGGAAATCACACCGTTACTAACGAAGTGATAATAGGTCAAAATTGTCGATTTAGTGCTCCAAAACTCTGAATGTCAGTATCACGCTAAAGCAAATTTTCTGGCACAACATGTATGTGTATATACATTGCGTACTAGGAACAAATGCAACACTCAAATATTTTTATATAAGAACTACCTGAAGCGTGCAGCTACCGATTTTCCGAATGGTTTAATAAGTAATTTCCCGACGGCTTTTGTCAAAAATTTAGAATTTTTTAAAAAGCGCGCTGTTTTTGCAACAATTTCCATATTGGAAAAATGATTTGTATAATCAAAGAAAAGCAAATTGTTTACCGTAATTGAAAAATAATAGGTGAAATGAGTTCGGCCGAGGATTTTTAAAAACAAAAAATAGTATGTAAAGGCCTATACAGTGACCCAACTCCTTAAAAACTAACAAGACGCACCCGACTGTTAAACGTGAAGAAGAATTGTTCATGGTGTGGACTGCTTCATTCCATTCATTATGTAGGCAACCTGATAAAAATTGAAGTAAGGATGAAAACAGATACTTAAGTTAGTATTCTTCGAGAAAATCTACAAGAAAGTGCAGAAAAAAAACGAATTTGGGGTCATTCATCTTCCAACAAGATAAGCAAAGCCTATCAGATTGGAAAATATCGTGAATTTTCATTTGTCGGTTTGCTATGTTGAATAATTTTTTTCCCTAAGGAAATTATTATTTTCAAAGCAAATTAATTTTGTTACTAGTTGGTCTACCTTTCGTACATATGGATAGGTGAGTGAAAGAACTCAAACTAATAACATTCAACAGAATCGCAAACTTTCATTTCATTCGCCTAGTATACAGTCAGAATTCATATTTCAAGTCGGCCCCGCAAAAACGTATTAAAGAAACAATGACAAAGTCCGTTCGTCAGACGGAAGGATTCTTTATTTATTCTTTCTCTGAACGACATATCTGGAAAATATCGACCGAGGCTGAGCTGACACTATCGATGAAAAAAAATGATTACCTCGCAACATAATGGTAGCATTATTGATCTTAAAAGGCAAAAGTTAAGCCCCTCGAGGAAGCATATCTACCACTCTCTCTCTGTCAACATTCAACACTACAATCATACATGCTCTTATCCAGCACCTCCAAAACCTCCCCTACGAACGCCGTCATCCCGAGTGCCACCAACGCTACTATACTGAATGTCTTAACTACGATCGAAATCATGGTTGTGAGAACACAAACAAGCCCAAAACGGCGAATACATCGCCGATTGTCATAATCTAGGAAGAAACGCTCCTGAACAAACTAACCATCAAAAAAGCGATGAAATCAGGAAGGAATTGGAGGGTTTGAGGATACCACAAGACGCGCATATATAATATATGCACATACCTACCTAAATTGATAGCATGCATCTAAATATTTCTACTTTACTGCTTACGCTAAAGCTACAAATGTAAGTACAGAAATTGAATCCCGCTGAAAAAAATCATGACGCTGCCTTTTTACGGTGTCCAGCCCTCAAAGTACTCACCATATTGATATCTACTCAAATTAAGTTAACAATAGCATATTGTTATATTTTCGGGGGAGTTGGCTAGAAATCCCTCTTAAGTTTACCTAGAGTTATGTAGAATATAATATTAAGCATGTTATCTCAAAGTTTTATTAAAATCATACTATTGCTAACAAAGTTGCAGTAGCTCGCCGTGTAAATTTACTGCAACTAAATATCAATATCACAATAAAGTGAGTAGTTTGGCATTCTAAATCTTCTTTTTCTTCAGTCTTTGTCCCGTTCATAAGCGGAGTCAGCTTAGTTGCGCCGAGCTTCCGGTTTCCCGACTTGTTGTGGTTCGAATTAGAAGGTAGTTTGTTAGCCAAAGTCTTAAAATGAAGGATTGTCTGAGAAGTTATTTTCTTTTTTGTTAGCTAAAAGTATCTAATCTATTCAAATACGTATTTCGGAGACCAGCCCCTTCTTCAATGTTTTACCTTCTAAAAAATTTCCTTCACAATTTGGGTTTATATATCTATTCTAGTGATTATAATATCTAATTAAGTTTCAATTCTTCTCCTACTCCTTCCTCTAAGTTCCACCAAGGTGGAACAAGTCGGGAAACCGGAAGCTGGACGCTTAAGGTAAGAAAAGTTTTGTGTATTTCTTAGTACGTAGCATGTAATATATCCATATATTATGTCCAACCTTTCTTTTCTTCGTCAAACCTTATCAGAGGACTTAGCTTCGTGAAAATTTGTGGCCTGCCCGACTGCCTCGCCGAACTTAAATGAGTCTCATAACTTGGCACTGTTTTATCAAAATGTAAGGGGTCTAAGGACCAAGCTGTCGGATTTCAAACTGTCTGCCTTAGCATTATAACATCACATCATTTACATTTCTGAAACCTGGTTGAATGACAGGATTTAAGATTCCAAGCTCCTTGAAGGTTACTCTGTTTATCTTTGTTGCAGAGACTGCGCTGCGCTTGGCAAGACAACCGACGGAGGTGCTCTACTAGCTGTTAAGTTCCTTTTCATGCCGAAATCATCTTCTCCTCCTCCTACTCTGCCTATGATTCTGTCACCATACGAGTTATTCCGCTAAACCTATGTCCCTTTATCATATCCTGTGTATATTGAGCCTGCGTCAACCCTCCTTCTCTGAACAAGGATTTCTTGAAAAGATTATCAGAAGTCCTAATCGTTTTGTTCCCGTCACTTCCTTTCATCCAGAGGGCGACTTTAATCTTCCTATGCTCTCCTGGGCTGTTACTCCTGACCTTCCCTTCCTCCCTAATAACTTCACCCACCCTTTCCTTCCTTTATCCCTTTTCATGTGCACATGTGCCGCCCTCCAGTTTAATCTTTCTAGAAACCGCTTAGATCGCACCTTCTGTGCGTTGCCTGGCCCAATCCCCTAATGCCTCTCTGACGCCCTTCATCCTGCTTTCGAGTTCGATGCTCTGATGTCCAGAGTCCACTCCGCAGTCGCGCCCAAGCCTACCAAGTTCAACTTTTTTAAGGCAAACTTCGAAGGTCGGAACTCAGCCCCCAGCAATCAACTGGGTTCCGCTCCTCCCTCCATTAACATATGACCAAGCAATCAATACCTTCTATACCATTTTATCTGATCTTCTTCCCTGTTACGTCCCCACCTCTTCTAAGTGCTTTCGCTCTTACATTGCCTGTTTCGCCACTGAAGTCCACAAAAAAACTTGGTCAAAAACACAATGCCAGAAAGAGGTCTTATAGAACCTATGCTGACTTAGTTTTTTTCAAAACTCTGCGCTCCTCGGTCAATTCCTTAATACGTAAGTCCAGAAACGCATACCTGACCAGTGTTGAAGACTCACTAAAGCGCGGAAACCTCAAACTTTCTGGTCCCACATTCGCTACTCCCGCTGTCCTTCCCAGCTATCCCTCCGTCTAACGACCCCCCCCCACCCTCTCTCCTCCTTACTTGTCCCTGTTTGCTTTCGACTGTATTTCCCTTCAATATAACGCAGACACTCTGGTTCGTTGGTGCTCTGCTAAAGGTTTAGTGTTAAACGTCAGACAATATCACTGTATGTGCTACTCGCTTAAATCCTCACCCACCTCCTTCTCCTACTCTCTCAACGGACATTCCTTATCATACCTGAATTCCACCAACTCCAATTTCAAGACCTCGGAGTTACTTTCGACACCCATTGCCTCGAAGTCATCAAACAGCAAAATTGTCAGGCTTTATACCTCGCTCCTCCTCTAATTTGGACTCCATCCAACCCTCCTTAGCTCTCTTCAATTCTCTAATCCTGAGGGCAATAAGTTATTGGAGTTTACTCTGTTTATTGTAATCATTATAAATAAATAAATAAATTTGAAACTCTTTGAAACCAAAAAAGAAATTCCGTAAATAGAATAAAAATGCTAGAATAGTTAAAAAAGAAAAAAATCAGATTTGAAATATGTTCACCTTCACCTCATCGAGAAACCCCGTGGATTTGCCGTCCCTATCAAACATTAATTGATTGTTTCTCTTTCAAGGGCATGTTATTTTCAGGTACCATTTTATTCTTGCCATCACAAAAAGTCAAATAGAAACTTTAACAATAAGAAGGAAAACCACACAACGGGTCAAAACTCCACGTGTATAAAAAGTTTTGAAAAAGTTAGTCGCGTAGAAATCAAAGGACTTTTTTTTTAATGTTTCTGAATAAAGAAGTCAAACTTCCAAGGAAATATTTCGTTCAGCTCAACGATTCAAAGTGATTGGTCGACCTACTTAGCTAGATAACATAACGCATATGTACTCTCGAATAACATACGTCAAAAATTTAGTTTGATAACAATTTTCCAAACTTCAATTGATTTCCAGGAAGCTGATAATTCAACGAAGCAGATAGAATATCCCAAAAGAGTCCCCCAACCATTTCGACAGCATCGGTGTCCATTCAAGAGCTTCAATCACGTGATAACATTCCCTCAAAATGTGTTCACCCTCCGCAGGAACATATCCATATTTGAATCCCTTTAAAGCTTCGAAACGGTATGTAGTAAATACTTTAACCTGAAAAGGAAGCGGCTTCGTCAATCATGTATGTATGCGCCCCTATAACATAAAACGTGTTTCAAGGACTAAACAACCTTTGATAGAAGGTATAGCGCAAATATAACAACTCCCCCTACGCCACTGCTCCGCACCTACGTATCTTTTAATCCACGTAAAAAGATTTTAGATGAACGTAATCACATTATCAACACGTCTATGATCAAAGCCAATGTGTCGCAGCTCCATGCAATACCCGACTCACATGGTCCTCGTGCCTGTTCACAGCTTCACTTGTCTCTCAGTCAACTCGTGTTCTAAAACAATGAGCTTTCGCCTCCATGCCGGCTTTTCAGATACAAATAACATCATCAAAGATACTCGAATTCGCTTGTAAACAAAAGATACTTCTTTGGAACGCTTTGGAAGGAACGACAGTGGTCGTGGAGCTGCTTGCCCCATGAATGGTATTTTGCGGCGAATTGGAAGTAGTGAGTGGATTGGAGTCATTGGGGCCATTGGAGCCATCGGAGCCTCCCGCTGCCGAAGAAGAACGCACACAAGAGCTCAGCTTTGGTTTGGGTTACGTGGAAGAATTTGTACTTTTGCAAATAGCACAGCAAGCCAGAAAGTGCAACAGGCTCCCGCCCCCCTCCGTGCTCATAAGTGTACTGTAATGGCCACTTGTTGAATTCAGGAAAAGTTACATGTGTACAAAATTGGATTAAATATACGAGATGTGTCTGTGGGGTGGAAACAATTTCGGTTCTCGTTCTTAAGAGGTTACAATGAAAGATTTAGCAAACTAAGACGATTACCAAAGATTTTCTTTAAGTGAAATTTTTTGAAGATTAAATTCGCACGTTGCTGTCCCACTGAACAATTCAGAGTTTCCAAGCGGATTAGAAGAGGCTAAGCAAGATCAGTAGTGTAAAATATAAAAGTAATAGTGAAAATAATAAGAATTAAGCACGTTGGTAAAATGATGTGCGCTTTTATTTTCATTGGATTGGATATTCAGAATTTTCTATATTTTCGGGTATTTAGAAGATATTGGGGTTTTAGTATCCGGTTTGAAGGTAAAGTGACCGATAGACATCAAGAATCAGTGCCAGCTAAGCTATAAACACAATACGTTGCAGTCGAAGTCGCAAGACTGCGTACAGGTTAAAGTTGCAGAAGTGGTTGCAGAAAAATCCAAAAAAATAATATTTAGAGGGGGACCCTCATGCTCGTTACACGATCTCCACTTTTTCTTATCTAACAATCTAATGTTGCTAGCTAAGTTGCATATCTGTAGTAGACTATATAATTCATGGTTTGTTTTGCCAAATAAAACAAATTTAATAAACAGCAGAACCGTAAAATTATTGAAGATTGAGAAAAGATTGACCATTATATTACCATTTGGGTAGAGAATTTACCTCTCGGTACGTAATCCAGTTGGCAGGAGGATTCCCAATAAACTTCTAAATTTCGTAAAATTTTGTTAGCTTTTGTTTGGTAAGATATCAATCTAGACGTCATATAGGAGTATCACCACCACGTTTTTGGTTCTTCGATTGGGTTCAGAATTGACCCTCCCACACATTACATCAGTTTAAGAAGAAAGTCAAAACTAAGACCTACATATTTTGAAATGTACTAATCGAGCCCCTTCGTTTGATATCCAAGGTGACTATATTCGGCGAAAAAGAAAATCACACCCGTATTTTGCACTCAACATAGTGAGAGACCCCCGAGCTGATGTTCATAGAGTCATACAAGCCTGGCTTTGCTAAGGTGATAGTTGTGCCGAATTTCTTTAGGGCCCTGGTAGTGTACATTGAACCTAAATTAGTTGTTCCGTCTGTGAATCCCGAGATTCATTAAGTACAGGGCAGGCGTCAAGGAACGGGGCTTTGTTCCCGAGGTACACCTATTTTTGACTATAGAGTCCTCGTCCCTTGCACATGGAGAATAAAAACAATAAAACCTAGTAGGGAAGAAAAAAGATTTAGCTGGATTTAAACGCAGTACGAAAATACTTTTCCCGCTACAGTGTCCAACAAAGGAGGTCTCAAGATCGGAAATACCCAACGAGACACCGGGACGGGCACTACCAAATACAGAGGACGAAGCAAGTGCAAAGTAATGGGGGTCCCACTGGGAAGGCGACATAAAAAACGGGCTGACAAAGCTAGAAGGTGAACATAGGCAGCAACAGAAAATACGTGCAAAATAGAAGCAATAATGCTTACTGCTGGGAGTAGCGTAAATGGTAAACAGACCGCAGATAGTCCGTTGCGAACTGGGGAGAAAGCAGGAAGAGGCAGGTGTACCTGAAGGAGACTTTATCCAGGTAGCGTCCAGGGCTCAAAAAAGAAAGCAAAGAATTAAGAGAACAGCATGCCACGTAAACAGATAACCGTCTGCCTAAAGTCAAGGGGGTACAAATGGTGGAGCATGTTAACAAAGGAAAAGGCGAAGACACAAAAAATGACCAGACCGCCAGCTTTACTTATTAAATCTTCGGAAGGCAAGACCCTTGCATACGTCCTCAGCGAGATTCTTTATCAAATCAAGCCTAAAGAAAGTGGAGCGGAACTGTCTTGCATTCGAAAAACGGAGGTTGATGGAGTCCCCGTGGAATTAAGTACCAAGGGTCCGCCTTGTAAGGCGGTAAAGGGGGCTACTGAGAGAGAATGCTCTGATTTCTAGTGCGGATATTACACTCTGTACTAAAGTGGAAGAGATTGTTAAACATTAATATCCAGAGATAACCAATGCCCGGATAGGTATCACCTTCTTGAAGCGAAAATTTGTTTGAAATTGCCTAGCAATACGCAGGGAAAATTTGTAACATCAGGAAAATCAGAAAAATAATTCAAGACTGTAACGGTACACTACAGGATTACAGTACCCCCTATATTAGGCAATGTAGTCAACATTACGCTCGCCTGAGATTATTGCCCTGATTTGACTTAGGTAATCATTCACAACTGAGTCGACTGGTATCCGACGTCAAATCACGATAACAATTCCATTGCCACCAGTGAGATTTGAACCACGACCTTGCGTACGACAGGTTTGTGTTCTAACCACTCAGCTATCCGAACCAGAATAGTTTGTGCAATATGCGGGATGTGAATTTGGGTAACTGCTATATGGGCACACGTTTACAACCCGCCGAGATGGGGCACAAAGCGAAGACCAGCAACGAAAGCGAGAGTTTCCTTCGCTACAACGATCGTGGCGCGTCTGGTGAGAGCGTTTTACATTCTGTGGGCTCTCGGCGGTACCCGATCTTCACCTACATGTACTGAAGTCTAACCGATGACGAGTTGGCTGCGGGGGGTAAAAACTGATATGATAAACAAAGACCCAGCCACATGGTATCTCGACTTATCGAGACTTCGGGTTCTTTTCCAAGGCCGAAGGGAAGACTTATAACATTTTTCGGGCTGTATGATAGCCGGCCAGACATTCGAAGCTTTCGACATAAGCTTGGTGCTCCGCGGACGCTGGAGGGCAAATAGGGGTGGATTCGGGATGGAAGTTACCTGACTTTAAGGCACTTGAATGAGAAATACTCATCCAACTGAGGGCGGCAGGAAGATGGCGCGTTAGCTGATATGAGCCTGATAATGGCAGCCAGAGGGTCATACATACGCCAAAGTACACCCAGTTGTGGCCAAATTTCCAGCATTGGTAGACAGCGGAAATTGGCGAGCTATGGAATGAGTATCAGCAAGTTTAAACGCCTGGTAGGTGACATGTACCACAATGACAGAGTACAGATTAGCAAAAAGGAGATCTCACAAAGCAATAAGTAAAATCGAAGCTCGCAATTGGCAGGACCTAGCCAATAAGATGAATGGGGAACCATGACGGCTCGGATATAACTGAGCTCTGTTGAAACCCTGCCCACTTAATGCACAACAAATGGACTGCACTGTACGAGCGTTATTCCCTACACATTGCTCATGTTCCACAACGAAAGAGTCAAGAAATATAATCCCTCCCTAAGAAAATTAAAAAAGCCATGTGACCCAATGTTATCCTAGCAAAAGAATATAAATTGGTACTCCACCATCGGCCGACCTACCGCTCGGCGAATTCAACGCTTGCCTGGAGAGAAGCAGAGCTGGTTTGTGACGAGACTTACGCTCATGATCAAAGTGAAAGGAAACCCTAAGCTGACGTTTGCATACCGACCACTAAGTATGCTTGATAGGACTGGTAAAGGGGTCGAAGAAGTTACCACGAGTAGACTCCCTAAAGCGATACGTGCTGCCGGGGCCTTATCCTCAAGTTTGGTTTTAGATTAGGAATGGTGTCATGGAAATCGTGGATGCGGTTCATTAAGCTGATTCACACAGCCGTCGATCTCGAGTAGTGCTCTTCGCAAAACTTGATGTCGGAAATGCCTTTAATTCCATAAGATGGACAGATATGCTAGGTACCCTCGAAAATTCATTCCGTAACAAGGGTATCTTCTTTCTGCCCTGAGAATCTGGGGAATCAGAGAGAGGATGGATATTACGTTTGGAACAGTATAACGATTTATTCTAGGATCAGACTTCTGGAGCGATTTCTACGATAATCTACTAAGACTTGACATGTCAGGAAAGTCACGTCTAGTCTATTATGCAAGCGATGCTATAGCACTTGTTGCCTTACGTACTGCTGAACCGACGCACGGCATAAAGCAGCGCCCCAAGTCGATGGCCGAGTTTATTTTCAAGTCAAATCCAACAGCTAAGTATCTTGAATTAATGCTCAACTTGAAAATAAACTTCGTTGAGCAATTCAAAGCAGCAAGGTCCATTTCAAATATCGGCCTTATGCCAGATATTGGCAAACGTAAATGAGTGGCAACTCTCTTAGTAAAACGAATTAAGAGACAGATGGACTGCGCGATCAATCGGCATCTTATGTCTGTAGTTGAGTTGCTTGAAGTTGATTATTTTCCAAACCAGCTTCTAAGCGGTGATGTAGGTTTTCAGTCTTTCTCTGCTTGTTATTACTTTACTAGAAATATACTTAGGAGCGCTAACAGTTGGAGTCGTGTTGCTCGTTTTGTTCAACCGGGAAAGGGGCCGTAGCCAAAGGGATGAAAGGTGCGGAACGGCCTCAACTTCATGCTAGTGTTAAGGTAGCTGCATTTCCAAATTGAACAAAACAACAAAGGCAAATTTAAGGCTGTCAATGCTTCAAACGAATTAAGTTAAATGCTTCCGCCGTCAGAAACAATACTTTCAAGATATACAAGTTGTTCGGTGCCGTCGATATTTCGCCCATTAATGCACACAGGCAATATCAATTAGAGGTCCGTGCTTTGATTAGGGGCAAGCAAATGTTATTAGCGTAGCCAGAAAAGATGACATCGTCCATTGAGCCCTTGCACGTCTTCCAACTAAAACAGCACGAAGAACGCCTCAAATAACGAGCAAGAAATGTATGGGGGACAATAAAACCATGGCTAACTTCGCTCTGCATGCTTTCTGTGAGGTTTTACCTCCATAGAAAAAGTAATATTTTGCGCCACCATATGTCGCTCTGATAATGAATAGTAAGTAATTTCCTCCTCCCGGGTGGAACATTCCTGATACACTTCCTGCTCATGATGGCTGTTGAAAGGTTTTTCGAAATCGATAAAGATGCAAAGATGATCTAAAGTCCATAATGATATGAAGGGTGTTAATATGGTCGGTATACGAAAAGGAGAATCCTAAGCGGGAACCAGCCTACGCTCTACCGATCAAACTTCCGAGGCGTTCTTTGATGTGTTCTTAGCTAATACTTTCGCGACATTAGAAAGCAAGCAAACGCCCCGACAGTTGCCACACTCAAGACGGGTTTCTTTCATCGTAATTTTGGCCATCATTTCCTTCCACTCATTATAGGAGGTTTCATATTCTCAACATTCTCGGAAAGTTTGTTTAGAATTTGATCCATTGGTGCAAATAACATAGAAAGGTCACTCTCACAATAGTGGATGGTTCTGCAGTTTTCGCATATCAGTTCATCAGTATCGGTATTCATGTACAACAAGAGGCTTTTGGGGTGCTGCTAACGAAATGTCGTCGATAGTTCCGTGAAACGAAACGCTCTTGTTTAGTTTACAATTTTTCGTTTTTTCGTCAAAACGTTTTAATTTAAGGATCTTCTTCTTTTCTTCAGCCTTTGCCCCGTTCAAAAGCGGGGTCGGCTTTTTAATTTAAAGACCTACATAAGAACGAGATACGCTGGCACTGGCAATTATGATTGTTCAATTATGAAGTCTGTAGTTTTCGCTTCTTCCTTATTTTATTACCTTATTTCCGGTTTTGTGTAAAACCAAACTCCTGTCATACGCACTTTTCTCCAAAACAGCTAAACCAATTCGAACGAAATTTGGTGGTCAGATGGGAACTATGAAATCCCATGCATACACTGAGTGACATAAGTTTACATGGTGTTTAAAGTGGGGCTTCCCATAAATGCAAAGTGTACACATCTGAAGTGAAACTCATTTTTGGAAACTACCGAACCCAAAAATCTGAATAAAATCAGACTGATGCACTTATATGAAATCTACGCCTCAAAATATATCCTATTTCGATATCTGCTCAAATAAACTTACTAATAGTATATCACCAACGTTAAGAAATTGATTGAAAACCCCCCTTAAAGTCATCCTGGGTGCACTATATTTTTGTATAGAGGACATTATCGTGCATAGACATGCCAAGTTTCATGGAAATCCGGTTAATAGTGTCAAAGTTATAGCAGTTCAAACTTATCAATTTCACGCAGATTTTCAACATCTTAAGCCATGCAAATAACGTGCTGACATCATAATTAACTTGAATAATTAACATTCAAATGAAATATTATTTCCCTCATAAAGGATCTAATCTCCGTAGCCCTCCTTTTTGTGTCTGTGGTAGGTTAACTGCTTCTCACATGCTAATAATAATGAGCACCTAATGTGAAGCGTATGAGGTTGACTATTATCAATACAGTGCTTTTCAGATCAAATTATTTGTGTAAATGGCTTTTTAAAAAATAGAGGGCAATGGAACTGTCATACCCTCATCGTTCCTCACATAAGGAAACACAAAACCTTTCCTACCCGAAGCGTATAGCTTCCATTTTTCTGACTTCTTAAACGTTATGGTGGGAGATGAATCGTTAGGTCTCTCTGAGTCTATTGAATTCAAGGCCTTCTATCAGCGTTCTGGATACGCCAACTTTTGTGATGGCGAGTTTTTGGCCCATCAACCAACTTCAAGCCTAGAGCCAATATTTTTATCTTTCCTATGGTGATTTTGAAGTTATCCTGAGCGTTCACCTTTACTTTTTTCACCACGTCACTTCATCACCGAGAATAGTATTATTATCTGGCTTGCTCAAATTCCTCTTATACTTGGAATGGTTTCCAGTTCGCTGCCCATGCAATGCAGTCCTGTCTGGTGACTCTTTATTAGATGAAATTAGTAATCCATATGTTACCAAGAATATTATGAACTTCTGTTCCAACAACGTGGCAATACACATTAGAAGTCTTATTCTAATTTGTTGAAATAGACCAAAAAGCAACCGTTGTCTCGCAGTTTAAAATTAGGTTACCACTGACAAACTAAATAGTTTACCACCCTCCTACACGAAATTATGCTCCTTACTCTTAATACTGTTCGAATCCAATCTTTAGCTATTAGGTAATTGATGTGGTTGTAAGTTAGCTGGATTGGCTTTTCAACAAACTTCAATAACCTTCTAGTTATTATCCCATAACCTTACAAATGAACCATGGTTAAAATATTCTGTCAAAGGCTGCATTGCATTAAGAAATACTTCTGAATAGCATTTCGATTTAAAAGGGGCTTTTCAAACATTGCGGTTACCAACCACATTTGGTCAATGGTAATGTTTGTTTATAGTATGAATGGGATTGGCAATCAAGTTTCAGAACTAACTGCCTGAATTCTCTCTATAGGAGTTTCTGAAGTCGGTTTGGGGTAGAAGATATTAGTGATTAAGATCGATACGATATTATTAGCTTGTCTCTTATTTCTGGCTTTATTAAAGAAACCACTTGCATGGCTTTGACCTGTGTTGTCTAATTCAAGCAAACTATTGGGATGTTAGTGATTTTCGTAAACAAACTTCATGAAGTTTATCAATCCAAAGGGTCATTTTAATCTGCAAACCAATATGTGTACTATGAGCTGCTTTACAAGATAATTCAACAATTTACTTTATTTACATCAAGATCCACTCTGTTCAAGTAATTCTCGAATCAATTTTATTTCCCTTGATTACCCGGTTCTTTGCTTCTTGCGGCTCCGATTGAACACTCTTTTGTCCTTGTGCCTTATTCAACATCTTCAATTAGTTCCTTGTTCTCAAGAGGACATTTCACTGTTCAAGTTTATCTTTTAGAGCAGGAGTAGATTAATCAAATTCATCTCGTACAATAGATATAAAGCTCTTAAATTGCAATTCAAGATAATTCTCTTCTTAAACCTAATCCTTCTTCGAGGTCAATCCCATTGTTTTGCTTGCCTTTGTGGAGACGTCAGGCCGTTTACTTTGGGGTGAGATTTTTTTTGGCTTTCTTTGTCATGACTGATGAACTTAGTGTCAATAAAGTTATTATTTTATGAGATGGAAGAATCTTAGGTCATTTCATCTCCCTGAGGTAGTTCTGCTATTAATAGACCAATAAATTGATTTGCTCAAGGAATCAAATCCAGATGGTGACGTCAATATTGCAATAAATGCTTTTCTTTTGTTGGAGAACATCAGACGCGAATTTTACGTACCTATATACTATATTTCACATTATTGGTTACCAATCAATTACAATTCATGTAAAGTAATTTTATATAGATATATGGAGAATACACTACATCTCTCTCTGAAATAATAAAAGTTTAAGATTAATTGATTGAAATTGAAGATTACTCTGCAACTTACGATAAGGTGTATTGTGACAGTGATATTTATATTTATATTATATATTTATAATATAATCACTTACAAATGACCATTAGTAGTTAATTAGCCATGATTTCGGTACCTCAATATGTGCAAGCATCTTGACTCACATTTAATAACCACCCCCACAAGTACCTGTTCACTATCGAGCTAAACTCAAAACCATGTAGAAATCTCAGGCAAACAATCCCGCAACTTGGCAAAACTACTAGCCGCAATAACATCCTTTCACAAAATCTATTCCCGCTCGAGAAAACAAATATATTTGACGCACCACTCTACTCTCCCCAAGCTTGATCGAAGCTATATAACTGAGGTCAATACATCAACTAACTCCTCAAAGTCCTATTCTCAAAATAGCTAGTCAGACTGGACTGGACTTCATCATTGGACATCGCAGTGTTTGGACCGTTTAAAACGATGTATGCTGGGAAACATCACGACTGGGAAAACAGCCACGTAGGCGTTACATTCGATCTTCATCACGTGCCGCTTATTGCTGACAAATGTCTCAATCTTGCCGTCATGCTGACGAACATGCAAGCGGGCTTGAAAGGGGGGATGAACAAAGGGGGGTTACCGGGTAAATTTCTAAAATGAGGAAATATACTATTGTTTAGAATAAGAGAGGGATCCTAAGTTCACCACCACTTGTTGGACCGGACCAAATGGAGAGCAACTTACTCCCACGTCTCTTTGGTCCGCGGATCCCCCGTTTGGAGCATGGCACCCAAGCATTAAAAAAATTATAGGACAGATGGTTTCGTCCAGGGCAGAGGTGAGGCAGCGTTCGACGAGTTGTCTCTTCCCTGGACGAAACCGTTTGTCCTATAATATACTATTATTGACTTTATTTGCGCAGATATCCGAATCGGATATATTTTGAGGCCTAGATTTCGTAGAGATGAACCACTGTGATTTTTTTCAGATTTTTCGGTGGGATAGGTTCTGAGAACGAGACCTGTTAAACTTTTTAGAAGTCATATTTTGAGCCCTCACTCCCCTATGTTTCACCGAAAATCAAATATGGAATCAGTTCCGAAAAGTACTAATTAAGACTTTTCATTTGATAACGCACATGATCACATTTTGTGAAAAAAAAATTTTGTACCCTCCGTTGACATGAATGGGAAGCCCCCCTAAACTTAACACAAAATGGAGTCACTTGCTGTATGTAAAGTGAACAACAGATCACATATTCTCACCAATTTTCGTGACAATCGGTCTAGCCGTTTCCGAAAAAATCGGGTGTGACAGACAGACAGACAGACACCGATTTGATTCTAATAAGGTTTTGTTTCACATAAGACCTCAAAAAATCGTGCTTCAGTTACACCAAGGAAGAATCAGCAAGAGCCACCAACGACTGATGAGGACGTGGATTCTTGCATCATTTGCAGTAAAAAATTGGCAAAGAAGCAGACCCGAAAGAACACGATTCATTGCAATGAGTGCGATCGAACTGCTAACTTGTAATGTGTACACATGACTGGTGGATATTTCACATGCAAAAACTGTGACTCCGAATCACATCGAACGAACAACATCGATTTTTTCTCTCTATTTTTCATCAAAATCGTACGTAGTTTCATTATGAAGTCATTAATAAACATTTGACTTGAATATTTATTCAAATTTTTTCAATTCGCAAGGTGGTTCAACATTCCCCACGACTTTTCAAAATGAAGAAATCGAATGTTTTTCAATCATAACTTTGAAATAAATTCCAATTTTTAAATGCTGTAACTCCCAAAATGTGGCATTTTGCTTCCAGTTTAATCTTAATTTCTAAAATTTCGATAATTTTTTATTTTTGGGTGGGTTATGAATCAAAATCAAAATGGTTCAACATTCCCCATATTCCCCTACATATTTTTAAGTATGTGTTTTTTCACCTTTCTACTTCACAGTCACAGTTTCAAAAAGTATTTATTGCGAACGTGGATTTAATCCTGGATATCCCCAAATTCGGAAAAAAGAAGAAAACCCTATTTTCAATATTGTAAGCTGTGGCTTCTTTAAACTCAACTTAAGGGGGTCATCCCGTGTGAAGGCCGTTTTGGATAAAGATACAAGTGCGAATTTTTTTTCACCATACATTTATTGATATCTTGGGCCTCCACAGTAATTTTTTCAGTTTGATCGTATAGTTTGTTATTGAAATACAGAGGAATTTATATATCCATCTCCAAAAAAAGGTGTTTTTCTGCTGCCACGTTAGAGGACGCTGCGATCATTCTAACGAAAGAAAGTAAACGGCATTTTAATGTACAGACTTAACTGCAGTCCGCAAACTGGCATTATTAAAAAATATTAAAAACTAAATTTTTGGTGCCGTTTTAAAGTTTCTTTTGTGAATTTTGGTGTTTTTTCACGGCTTCTTCAATGAATAAAAAAAAACTACTGAATGAATCGTAATTATCCTAGTTAGAGGACCGTAGAAATATGTTCTGAATAAGTCAAGAAAATTTCAAAGAATTTCGTTGGATAGATTTTGGGCTATGGTGGCAGCCGATTTTCAACATGCAGTTTCAAGAAAAACGCATTTAAAAAGTAGAATGCGATTTTTAGTCATAAAACCTTAACTGATCATTAATCTGCTATACCTAATCCATAAACCTTATCTTTCTTAAAGAAACACACATGCAGCCTTGACTTCAATTCTTGTCCTTTTAGGGAAGTCACTCGAACATCATTCGGACCGATAAATACGACCTTTATTACGGCGATCGACATAAATCTGGTATGCAACTTATCACGTGTTTAGCACTATAATTTCCGAACGACTCCGACTATCAAAAAATTACTTTGCCCATATATTCTACACTATATCTAGATACAACTGATATCAAAAAAAAATTCGATTCCTCGGATCCGACACACGGGATGACCCCCTTAAAGTCATGGCATTTATTACATACATGAATCCTCATAATTTCTACAAATTGGTCAAATTTTGTGTTAATAATTGGAACCGCTTTCGAGGAAGGTGCGCGTAGTCGGCAAACATTCCGTAATATGTTAGGGCGCAGCAAAATCAAACTGCGAATAAAATTGTTGGAAATAAAGCACCTGACTTGGATAGCATCCCCAATAAAGCTCTCAAGGCAGCAGTCAAAATAGCTCCAAATATGTTTGCCCAGGCGTTCACCACATGCCTTAAAGAAGGAGCATTTCCTACACAATGGAAGAAGCAGAAATTAATTCAATTCCCCAAGCCAAACAAACCTTTTGGTGAAGCTTCGTCCTACAGGCTGATATGCCTCCTAAATAATATTGGCAAACTATTCGAACGAGTAATCTATAACAGATTAATTCGAATTGCCGAAAAGGGTGGCGGTCTCTCCGAAAACCAATTTGGTTTTCGAAAGGGGAGGTCTACAACGGATACACTTGTCCTAGTAGCTAACACAGGTAAGACCGCACTTGACGAGGGCAAATATTGTGCAGTGATTACACTTAATGTGAAGAATGCCTTGAATTCCACTAGACGGAGCAAGATACTTAAGTCCCTAATCAACTTAGGCGTGGCGAAGTACCTGGTACGTTGCCGTCTTCCTAATCGATAGGATTCTGTGCTCCGAATCAGGTGGAGCAATGAAATCGTACCAAACGACATGCGGAGTTCTGCAAGGGTCTGTCCTGGGGCCACTCTTGTGAATTATTATGTATAACGGGGTACTGACCCTAGACCTTCCTACTGGTGTGGCCTCCATTGGTTTCGCAGACAATATTGGTGTGACGGTTGTTGCAAGCCTTCTCGAAGAAGTCGAGCTTTATGCAAATGAAGCAATCTATGAGATTAAATCCTGGTTAGAGAATGCTGGTCTACAGTTCGGAGAGCATAAAGCGGAAATAGTACTTATTACCTACCGGAGAAAGTGCACTTCCATAAAGATTAAAGTTGGAACGCAAACAATCCATTCCAAGCCTGCACTTAAGTACTTGGTTGTAATGATTGACCAGAGGTTAAATTTCAGATTGCATGTGGAGGGTGCAGTAACCAAGGCATATAACACCGGAGCGCGGTTGCGAGAATGCTACCAAATATAGGTGGCCCAAGGCTGAGCCGTCGACTCCTTATTTCGAAGGTGGTCAGTTCGATCCTATTGTATGCAGCCCCAGTACGGCCAGGTGCACTGGAAAATATAGTAGATAAGAGAAAGATTGGAGCTGCGTACCGCATAAGTGTACTCCGAACATGTTGCGCTTACAGAACAATTTCCAATGAAGCAGCTTGCGAGATATCAGGAATGGTCCCGGTTGACATCCTGGCGAATGAAATACAACGACTTTACGATCGAATATACCTCACCGGAGAATCTCCTGCCCGTCGGCGACAGTTCGCAGGAGCTGAAATTGTTCCGGAATGGCAAGAGATGCGGGACGAGTCAGAAAAAGGCCTTTGGACCCACAAAATCATATGGAATATCCAGAAATGGATCGAGCGACCTCACGGCGAAGTAGGTTTCGACTTAACTCAATTCTTGAGCGGACATATCTGTATCGATTTGGGCGTGATGATTCGCCATATTGCCCAAAGTGTCCAAATATTCCAGAGAACGCAGAATACGTCTTTTTTCGCTGCCCCAGATTCGAAGCCTAAAGAGCTACATTAGAAGCTACAACCGGGGAGCACTTTACACCCAAAAATATCATGGAACTTATGGTGAAAACCAAGGGGATATGGACCGAAGTCGAAAAAGTGATTGCAGCCATCGGAGAGAAGCTTAGGCAGGAAGAAGTCAACCGAAAGAATGAACGGGAGAAGAACACGAATATTAACATAAGCGCAAAATAAATTCTGATGCAGCCCCGCGACGTAATACCAAATGGAAGTCCCGCGGGGAGAGTTGAAGGAGAAGGACGTGGTTTTAGTGGGTAACAATCCCACATATCCGTGTGGCAGGAGCCTGCGGTAGCTTTTGAAGCTTTCCACCTTCCATTAGGGGGAAAAAATACAGACAGACATTGAACCGATTTTAATAAACCTTAAACAAAACAAAAGATGTATTTTAAGGCCTAAGTTTATAATAGGAACGTCATTACATTTATATTTTTTTCAAAGTTGTCGGTTGTGTAAAGTCTCAAAATTATCTTCGAGTTTGCTTTCTTAACGACTAACTCCCAAACCCTTGCAACTAATGCTCGAATTAAATTCCCTTCATTTCCGAAGTCCGGCATTAAAAAGTTCAAAAATTTAACAACAAATTATTTAAAATTTATCTGAAATCCTGCACTGGCTTGCTTGATAGCAGTTTGCATGGGCCTGTCATTCTTTCTTTCTGCTTCACGAATATTTTGCTCAATGAACCAAAATCAGTAGAAGATGCAATCGGTATGGTGGAAAAAATATTTAGTAACAATCACATTCTGTGACCAAAATGTTTCTGATCAACGTAATTTGTTATAATATATATCTATATATCTATGGATTTGCACATTATTAATGAAATTGAAAATCCTCTCAAAGTAGAGTACTTAGTGATAAATTTAAAATAGTGAGTTTCATTTGTACTGCTGTACAAACCCGGCTGCAAATCGGTGTCTACAAACTCTGAAGATTGCACAATAAGATTGTGCTTCTATCACTCAATGCTTTACAAAACACTTGAACAATAAACAAATCCTTCATTAAATACAAGATGTTGCTGCACATTCAAGTTCTCTCTATCAAATTACACATTTCAATGTAATTTTCTCCAACGATGGTCCGTACCCTCATCTTCAAACACAAAGTGCAATCTATGGACACATATATAATCCATTGTATATCTATTTGCTCTAGCTCACCTTGGTCTTTCCGCCCAGTTTTCAATATGGTATCGATTCGTCCAAAGGAATAATGCGTGCAATTACATGCTTTACTGGAGCCTTTAATTCAAACGAAATTGCAGGTAAATATCACGTTAGACCTCACAATCCCGACGAATCATCACTGAAACTCTCCATGGTCTCGGCCTGGGCAGACAGAACAGAAACCAATTTACTGGGAGCTGTGCTACTCAGGAGACGATTATACTTGCAGTGGAAAAACTTTTAATAAGAAATCAATTGGATCAAACTCCGGATGCTCTGGAGAGGAAGAAAAGTTGCTTGCAGTTTGCCACCACACCATCGGTAATTTAATTAAAAGATCCTATTCACCTTCTGCCAAGTTCTCGTTGTAAATTGATGCATTAAGTAATAGATGAATTGTGGTGGAGGCGAAAGTAAGAAGTTTCACGAAGGAGATAAGGATTCATGGAAATCCAATTATTTATGCTCTTTGTAAGAAATTGTGTGCAAAAGTTCTGTAGCTCTTAGGGTACCGTTCCATTAGATATCGATTTTAATGTAAAAACTAAAGCCAAGTTCAAAATTGTTGCTGTTATTCTGGAAGTTGAAAGCAGCAAACATTTTGATTAGCATCGTGTTCTATGATTCAATCGCCATTGCAAACTTATGCAATATAAAGTTTCAATGAGAAATTTCGAACCAGCTTCGAACATGCAGCAGAACTTCTTAACAGTCCCATCAATTCACTGAGGAAGTCAAATAGTAAAAGTTGTGTTTTGGATGTTAGTTGCGGGATCCTGACACTTTATGTGGAAGTGTATTGTGCAGGATGCGAACATTAATGCTACCTTCGTGAAGTCTACCATAAAGTTGACCAACATCAGCAAGATCGCCATAGTCATAAATAATGGAACCGTCTTCTACTAATAACCCCTACTCCAGGTGGGATAATTTCAGCACCATCTATGTAATATCAGTTACCAAGTGATAAAGCAGACTAAGTGTAAGTCGTATAATAACTAGGAAAACTTAATCACAAAATCCATCGTAACCACCCGAAGGCTACTAAAGATCTTCTCGTGAATAAGAGTTCTACAGTTACACGAATGTCACAATTATCGATCATGATCTAACCCTCCACGTACCAAATCCATCTTCTTCTAGATACAATGCCTGCATCTTCCACTCACAAGAGCGATCTGAATCTTCTATCATTTGAGTTATTCGATTCATCGGCCATTCTGGGATAATAAAGCCATCAATGGAATTGTTCAACTTTCTCATGTTGGACCTCTTCTTCGAATCCGAAGCTGCTTACCAAAATTCATTACCCAATGAGAGAGCAAGCAGATGTCATCCCGTAGTCAAGATGTATGAGGAAAGATGTCATGGCCCATTGAAGCCATCTACGATTTCTAGCCAGGTAAGCATTGAAAACATTATCAAAAGAAATAAAATCGACGACAGAATACAACCCTTTAGGACTACGGTTTAGATTTCAAATTCATTCGATATTTTACTTTTTGCAGCATGCGACAGACGGCTGTAAGGAACAGTTTCATGTGGCTAATTAGCCACATATTACGGTAGTCATTCACGTAATCTATAAGAGGTGGAACTTCGGCGAATGATATACAATGGAGAACTGAAACTAAGCGCTTCATCCACCTCTTAAGCTGATCATCATTGTGAATGTGGAACACAGCTTTAATGCCCTTGACCGGGCTATCAGAAGAGTTGTGGTCATTGCTAAGTGTTTTCAAGATACACGTTAAGCACTACTTTCTGTGATTGGATTGATAGATACCATAGCTCAAATGCACCGTGTTCACCCACAATCGCAGCGGAAATAAAAGGCTTCAACTCCAGTCGCTCGCCGATCCGTTTTCAAGGTACTGAAGCTAGCTTTGCTTATACCAGAGAACGGAGCACTTTTGATGGCAGTCTAATGCTCGTCAATTTTCCTCTAAGTGCTGTTCAAGATATCTGTCGAACGGTTAGGAAAATAGTTTTTCCATTATGTAACGAAATCCGAATTACGCGCGAGGCAAACATAAGGCCATACGAAACCAACAGCAAGCAGTCATCAAAAAATGGTTTTTGGCGCTGACTTTGCCACCATATAGTTTGTCTTGCCTTCATTGATGTGCAGCCAAGATCTCGCGCCGCCTGCACGATCTGGATGAAGTCAGTTTGTACGTCTCGAGTCGATATCGTAAGCATAGGCCTGTAGTTGGGTGCACTTAAAGAGGATCGTACCCCTCACATTTTCCTCAGAATCACGGTTCACTTTCTCCAGGGCCAGGTTAAAGAGGACGCATGATAGGGCACCGCCTTGTAGTAAATCGTTGTTGATGTCGAATGGTCTTGAGAGTGATCCTGCTGCTTTTATCTGGCCTCGCACATTGGTCAGGGTCAGCCTAGTCAGTCTTACCAATTTCGTCGGGATACCAATTTTACCTTTTCTCACCTTTTTCGACACGCAAGAAACAATGTAAGAGAAATCACTACCTCAGCGGAATACCGACTTACCAGGTTAATTGCATATACTAGAGTTAACCCCACCTACTTCCTAACACGCCTAGACCTAATGCTGTCGTTCAGATTATAGTAACTCTTCCCTGCTCCTCTCTCAATCAGGCTTAGGACGTCTATGAATTGATAGGCCAGTAGCTTACTCCAAACTACAATTTTATTTTATTATGTATATAAATATTTCGGGAGCAACTTACTCCGTTCATCAGTACAAAGCTACCTGTTTTTGTCGGAATCCATCATCCGTCCCATACATGAACGTCCTCTTTGAAAGGTAACTTTCGACTAGCTTTGCGAAAACAAACATCTCCGCAAAATTATTATTCATGTCTAGCGTCCACATGGAATAGTAAGTCAGAAATCGCTGCGTCTTTCACTACTTATTGCATTCATCATAGAGTGGCCATAGCCCATACAGTCACTCGGACTGGCAATCTGCGTTTTTAACAATGCTTCAGCATGTTCCACGCAACCCTTTCAATCATTCTCCATCATTATGTCTAGGCAAGGAGCGCAATATGATGCCAATCATAAATTTCCTCGAACGCTCTATTTACTTTTTATTATCAGAGCATATTTGCCTGCCTTATTCCGCCATGTTATTTTCATACAATGCTAGTCCCAAGCCCAGGTAAAGGAAGAGGGTTTGAGGCAACCTGCTTTGTACTATCATCAGTAAAACAACGTTCAAATGATGAGATCTGGGGAAAGAGTTATTTAGTTGTTATAGTTGGAGTTATTCCGCTATGCTAAATCCTACCCCCCCTTGGTGACAGGTCATCCGACAGGCCGACCAAGAAAATGCATCCAATGTCGTTAAAAACAAAATGATCGCGTTGAGGAATCCTAAGCCTCGGAGAAATACTAGGGCGCTCACGACGTCGACGAAAAATGGGAAGAGTTTTTGAAGCATGGACGGCGCCAGGAAGAAACTAAATTAGTCCGAGCAAATCAAATGCGTGTCTGCAAGCTAAATATTGGCATCCCCACCGGTAAAACTCATGAACTCTCAAGAGCGCGATGGTCTGGTACCAAAAACTGCAAAATAGAGTTCGATCGCCGTAAAAATGACTATAAACCTCTATTTTGGTAGCTCAAATACTCAATTCGGTGTTAACATTGCCATCTTTGACAGTTTCTGTGATGCCATTAAAGAAATGGAACGATTTGATGACTGACTGATGAAGTTCACCATTATATCAGCTGATCGCAATATTCAATTCTTCACCGCATACGCACCACAAACAAGTCGACCTGATACCAAGAAAGATGCCTTCTGGCAACTTCTCGATGCAAAGGCCTGATACGTGCCTGCTAACGACTACATAGGGGTTGGAAGAGCGCAGTGAAGGTAGCGGGCGTACAGTTGATTTTGCGGAACTTCGTAACCTTGTACTTGTGAATACATGGCTCAAAAAAACGATTGTCTCATTTTCCTACATTTTATAATGGTACAGTAAAACGCAAATCAATGATATTCGCATAAGACGCCGAAATTTTACTATTGTCACCGATTGCAAAGCCGTTCCCCATGAGACCATCGTACCTCAACATCAGCCGTTGATTTCTCGGTTGCGAATCAAGCAAACGATAAAACAGCATGAGAAGAAAGAAGAAATAATCTCACTTACGCAATTACCAATCATTACAAATGTGGGAGAATTGTAGAACCAAGTTAAAGACACAATCCATAACTTGCTCTATTACAAATTTCTCGAAAATAAAACGCTGGCCACTTAGCTAATTCACAAAAGGTAAATGGGGAAGCAAAGAAAGCGATCCTGTTACCCGGGCGGTTTATTGCAAAGATCTTTTCGATAAACTGGACACTTGGGATGGCTAAAAAGATCTGTATCGACTTACCTAAAGTCGACACCAACGAACACAGGATATTGAATGACAAGAACGATGCGATAATGATAAGAACGGTACTCTGTTTACTGACCGACGAGCCGCGATGGATATGGATGGATGGTGATAGATATACTTCATCGGAAGAATTAGTGAGCATTTGGAGCAATTCTACCTGCCAAAGCGAAGCAATAAAAGGAAGGAAGCAATAAAACAAATGAAATCGACAAACAGGACCTAACCACATCGCAATCTGGAAAGCGAAGCCGCCATCACTATGGCTCAGTAAATTCATCAATCGGGTTATTGAGAAGATAGAACACCATCTGACTAAAAAGAAAATACCACAGTTCCAAAATGAAAAAAAAAGATAATCCAGGAGACCCGGTTGCTGTCCCATACCATGAAAATTTTTGAACACACTCGTATTGGTGACATCGTTCACATAATCGTGTATCAAGCAAGAAAAACCGTGAGAAGCGTTGCCCTCTTTGCATTACATTTCTGGATCATCACCATTTGACCGTGTGCCACATGAACTAATCTGGTATGTTCTACGAGAACACCTAATACCAGAAAAACTCGTGCCTTGGATTCAATTGCTTTACCACGATCCGGAAAGTAAAGTTCGAAGAGTAACGGGTGTATCAAAACCGCTTCGTGCCCCTGTCGGTGTTCATCAAGGAAGTGCCCTCTCACCACATCTCTTTGCTCTTGTTATGGACACTGTTACACGGGACACTCAACGTCCAGTGCGCTATACACTGTTTTATGTGGATGATGTTTTCCTGACGTCAATAGCAAAAATTATCTACAGCAACTTGTCCAAAAATGGAATGAACGCTCAAATTGTACCTGGCCTAGTCGCCCTCTATGGTTCTGTGTATCTTTCGATAATGGAGATGAAGATGTTGCGTTGAACCGGTGGCGTAGAACACCTTGATCACATTCAGAATGAGGCTACTCGCGATCGATATGGGTTTGAACCGATCGTGGAAAAATGGAGAGGCTTCTTCGATGGTATGGTCACGTAATTCGCGCTCACGAGAATTCACTTGCCAAGATTGATCTGAACATCGAAGTCGATGAAAAGCTAACAAACCGGCCGAAACAACAGTGGCTTGATACGCTGGATGGTGATTTGAAAGCGTCGCGACTGCATCCGGATCAGGCCTTTGGTGGAACGAAATGGCGAAACCGATCACGACGAGCCGACCTAGCTTGTGAACGGGACAAAGGCCAATGAGAAAGAAGAAGAAATTGAAAACAAAACCTTATTGAAATCGGTTTACTGACTGCCTGCCTTCTTATCCGTCTATCTGTCTGTCATACCTATTTCCTAACATGTAACATCGTTCTATATTGAATTTTTTCACCGAATTATGCCATATGGAGTCTCAAATCAAAGGTCTTAATTAGTGCCTTTCAAAATTTGGAGAGAAATTACCCAACATAAACCTCTGAAAAAAAATTATAATGGTTGGTGCACATGGTATCTCAAAATACTCTTCGTTACGATATCTGCTCAAATCGAGTTAATAATAAAATATTATTATATGTCGAAAATTTTCTACGAAGCTCCCTTTAGTTCACCCTAGACCCGCAAAATTTTGCAATAAAATAGATTTTAATTGAATATCGAGTATATTCAACGTATATTCACAGTTGTATATAAGTGGAACCATCGTTCGGCTAAATATTCTTACATGAAAATTCAACAAAACCATTCATACCAGAAGCGCCGAGCTTGCGATTTTCGAGTTATTTGTCTTGTAGAAGGTGGAATGGGATTCGCCTGCAAGTTTATTCAGGTTAGCTTTGTCTGGGAAGCATTGGGGAGCGAGAAGATTGAACTCAACTGGTGAAGGAACCGAATGGGGGGGGGGGGCACCTCTGGACTAATAAACCCTTTTCCAGATCGTCCGTCCTGTTATTGAGAGGATTTCTCAAATTTGAAGGCTGCCTAAGTTGGGAGAGCATAAGCGCTTTCATCCGCCCTACTCACAAAATGCTGGAAAGTTTGGAGGTAGGAAAACCTACCACATTTCAGTATTTTATTATTATCTCCTTCGTAAGAGTCGACTGCAAAACAAGACATCACACAAAAGTGAGTAGCCATCCCATATTCCCGTTCACTACAGTTTCTACAATCGCCATTTCTATTTGACATCGAAACTTCATTGTTTTCTTATACTGAGGCCAGTTACACACCCCCTACAGTATTTCCAATCATCCGAAATGAATTCGTGAATCAGAAGGTACTCATCAATAGGAAAAACTATTCAAAGCCAACTTCCGTGTAACTTAAATGCCGCTGTTCACTGAATCAAAAAGGACATTTTTGTTAACACGATTTCGAAAGTGCGATTATGTCTGAATGCTTCCTCCATCTATACATATGTAGGTAAAACAACCACTAAAAAATCAAAGAGCGACTGGAATTTCCAATCCAAAATATCCCAACCAAATAAAACATTTTATATTTGAAAGCGACAATATCACGTTTACCTTTGGCATGTATAGCAAGCCCATCTCTTCCTATTGTAAATCAAACTCAATTCAATTTGCATACGAAATGCTTTTCATGCAAATTGTTATCCATCTGGTTTGAGTTTCTGGAATTCAGCAAAGAAATCAATAAAACCAAGGTTCTAAACGACTGTCGACTCTCGCCCACACATTACCTGCTTATCATCTTCAGGTGATCACCTTTCAATAGTAATATTTTTCCCCACAAAATCTTAATCACAAGACTCGAGAATGCGTCTTACTGCCCACATTGCTCCATGAGTACTTATGGAAAAATACTTTCAACGCCAACTAAAATTTTGGATTGTATTTTAGGAATAATTGATTTCTTTTGAACCAGGAGAAGATTTGGGAAGAACGTCTGATACTTTGCACCTTGGAAAGGGTGTAGAATCTTTTTCGTAAGTTATTATTGTGGAAGGCACGTGCCCGAGACCGATAAAAACGCGGAGTTACCTGTTTTCACACTCAAAACAAGAAAATATACCTTTTACTGAACGTAAGTCATGTTTCTGAGAAAGCAGCCACAAAATACTTCTTGGTACGACTACATAGGACTGCACTTGCTATTGTTCCGTCGAAAAAGCCCACCAAAAAGTACAGGCATAAGATCCAACTTAGACTGAAATCTTCGTCATCTTTCTTGATGTCTCGTTTTGTAAGATTATTTCGTCTCCCTCCTCGCTATTTTTTGTTTACAAACCGACCATGGGGAACCTGGAGGTACTGTGTGCGCAGCCTGGTATCGCCGTACTGCCGCTAACCGCGAGCGCCACTACTGCCTCGGTGGAACAACGGGTACCGCTCAAAATACTGGTCTTGCGGTACCAGGTACGAAGCAGTACCGAGGGCATCAGTAAGTCACGAAAGTATGCAGTTAGAGCTATTTCTTTTCGCTGTCGTCAAATAACGCTATGCTCTGATACAAGATACAAGATACAAGGTATGTATAGAAGATTAAGCTACAAAGCAAAGAAACAGCAAAACCCATGATGTCTTGGAGTGTTTGTGTCCCCACATTTCTATATTTCTTCATTCCGAGATCTTCTTTGGATTGGAGCTCTGGCCGGTAGATGAGCATGCCTCCAACCTACCGACTTCTATTGCAACCTAATGTAACCTTTTAGATACAGAGGAAATGGAAAAATCAATAATATTAGTCATTAGCGTTGATCAAGTCGTAAAGCTGGTCCTTGTAATGCAAGACAAATCAGACATCAAGATTCTTGCATAATTGTTTCCGTATTGTTTTTTATGGTTTTGTTTTATGAAGAGTTGCTGCCTCGTTAACATCCATAGTTAGAACAAAAACATCCTCAATAGCATCCATATAAAATAGGTCCATAGATGCAATAAACTTATATACAATATGTAGATAAAAACGTGAGTAGTTATATAACTCTATTATAAGCATATTTCCATCAGCAGATGATGGATGTAAAATTGAATTTAACTCGTGAAACGAAAACCAGTCACTTTACATGTGTTAATAAAAAGTATGCGTTATCCAACATCTCCAACTTCAGTACAAATGAATGGATTCGCGGAAGCAAGAATCCTTCCTCAGAAAAATTGACCTTGGGCCAAGAACATAAAATACAGAGAAGCAGCAATCTGTGGAATTTTTCAAATAGCGACCATTTTCTGAACAGAGGGTACATTTTTGTGTCATTGTGTTTACCTCACTGTTGTAGGCTTATCACAAGATTGAGTGTGATTATAATTATTTTTTTACAAATAGCGCCCAATGTGGGGGCAAATATGATCCAACCAGTGAGCAAGGCTTATGTGTTACGACTTAGAAGGGCATACGGCGATACACAGATAGCGACGATAAGCCAGGTCAGTATCAGCAACAGCCATCACAATCTGAATATCATCCACTTCTACCACCCAAAGAACAGTATCCTATATAGCAATAATTTACTAGAAAAAAAAAAGTTAAGGAGGCCAAACGTCAGCATTGGAATGTCAAAATCCGAAAATCCTTGCAGGAAACTCAACCAAATTTTTTATGGGATGACGAATGCAACGGCAAATACCTTGATCTGCTTAGGGCTCGATACTACCCACGGTCGCGGCGGCCTCCGTCTAAAAGAACTATTTCAACCTTTTCACTTACGGATTTGATGAAAATACTTTCCAAACACATTACCCCATTCGCTCCAGGGGTGGATGGGATCACGTATGATATAGCACAGCTATTAGAAGCCTTCAATTCTCTATGGATGCAGAAATCGGTGCCATGTGAGTAGCGAATCATCCGTATCGGTCGGATCCTAAAAACAAACAAAGATCTTACATCTTTCTTAATTGAACGATAACCAGCTCCCTCACTATTAAATCTCATTTTGACAATAGTTTAACAAATCCATCAGCTGCAACCAATGCTCTACGGACAGTGTCCGATATTAAAAGTGGACTCGATTCCCACAAAAGTTTAGTGATCTATAGCAGCTTAATCAGACACAGGTTTGAATATGTTGCTGCGTCCATTGTCAACAGCCCAGGCTACATTAATAAGAAGCTGGACAGTTTTACAGCCTCCCGACTGCGACGTTGTGCAGGACTTGCTAGTTCCACCCAACCACCACTGCAAAAGAAATAATCAAATCAACAACCTTCAACAGGAAAATTTTTGAGAATATCCATTAAATTGTTACATGCACTGTTTCAGAGCCTTTTGTCATCAGATCAAATCCCGATTGAACACCCACCAAGTCTAACAAAATCCAAATCACATTGGAACACAGCACTCCAACTAACGAGTCTAATCCCTGGATAAGCCCAAAAATGCTGGTGTCTGTCTGCTTGGAGCTGATGCAGTATGCTCGGCGGATTGGCACAGGCAACGCTGTTGCTCTTTTTCTATATCCGGGGAATGTTTACTTTTCAATCTCGGCGAAGCTCGGATCCTCACTGCTGAGTTATCCGCCATCAACTTTGCAAACCGTGTATCACAGGGCCAAAATCTCCAAAACACTGTCATTTTAACAAATGCATGGTATCTCAAACATCCACCCACTACTTAGCTGTTGAAATTCATGCCTTTTTTGAGGATTCTCACCTTGAGGAAGTCCAGCTAATTTATACTCCTAATAATGAACTAGCAAACCAGGCTAGCAAATGAGTTACCCTAGCGAGCACACCCACAAACCTCCTCCCGTTCTCTGCCGACGAGCTGATAGCAATCACCAAAAAGGGGATGGACACCCGAAAGGAGGAATATCAATCATAGGACAAAAGGAAAGTTCTTCGCCCACATCGTCCCACGAATTCCAAACAAACCTTTTGTTCCCCACGCTAGAACTACAATCCGAAACCACCAATTTGGTTAACCGTCTTGTCACCATCCACACCTTGAACAAGGTCTTCCTGGGAAGGGCGACTCAACCACGGACCGCTGCGACGAATGCGCCGAAACTGAAACAAATGACCATATCATCTTCCACTATAATAAACTCCAACAATTTCGTCCACTCCCTCTTCCAAGAACAGAAATGTCTGGCTGACACTTTTAATGGCATGAAACACAATAGTATAATTAAATTCGCATCTTTCATTGAAGACCCAAATGTTGATATCTAGTACACATACATCAGTTTTTAAGGTTTTGTTTGTTGTTTCTACGTTGAGACTAAGGGCATTTTTTTTAACCGAATATAGTCATGTTGAGTATCAAATGAAAGGTCTTGATTAGTACTTTTTGATACCAGTCTTACTTTTGACATTGGTTGAAAAGTCGAAGAAGGGTCGAAAGTGATGATTCCTTTAATGGGCCTTTCTCAGAAACTACCCAACCGAAAAATCTGGAAAAAATCCTGAAGCTGCCTCTATATGGTGTCCAGGCTTCAAAACACTCTCCATATTGATATCTGCTCAAATTAAGTTAATAATAGTATATAAATACATTTTTGGGGAAATTGAGTAAAAAGCCCCCTTAAGTTTGTCTTAGAGTTATAATTATTGGTAGTAATATAGAATATATCCCCAAGTTTAATCAAAACCATACTATTACTAACAAAGTTACAATAGCTTAAAGCAGACTTTATCGTGTAAATTTACTGCAACCCAAAGTACTAAATATCAATTCCACACTAAAGTGAGTATTCTGACATGGGAGTCCTGACTCCAAATCTACTTGATGACAGACCGGACCACAAAAAAAGATTACCTGGACCTGGTCTAGGTTTGAACTTGGGACGGATTTCACTTCAATATAATTGGCACTCATGTCGTGGAGTGATTACCATCTGTCGCCACTTTCGGTCACGCTGCTCCCAGGGCAGAAGTGAGGCAGCGTCTGATGAGTTACCTCTGCCCTTGTCGAAACCATCAAGCAAGATTTCTTCTTCTTTTTAAATCTGAATCGCTATCGCGACCTGCTCTCCCAGTACGTGTTGAAAGCTATGGAAGTCGAGATATATGATACAAAACGCGACGAACCGCGAGATATAGAAGACGCGACGATACGCGCTGCCGGAGATTTATCTCCCCGGCAGTTTGGTTTTAGAGCAGGAAGATCCACAGTTGATGCGGTCATGCAAGTCGTGGATGCCGTTCGACGAGCGGAGGCACATAGCCGCCGAACTGCCGGGTGGTGCTCCTCGTAACGCTTGACGTCAGAACCGCCTTTAATTCCGTAAGATGGAAAAATATTCGAAGCGCACTAGACAATGCTTTCCACATACCGAACTATCTCTTACGGTTATTGAGGGACTATCTGAGGAACCGCTCTCTGTTCTATGAAACACTAGAGGGTCAGCGGAGGATGGAGGTCACGTCGGAGGTAGCACAGGGCCGGACCTCAGGAATGCTACTTATGATAATCTACTTAAACTCGACATGCCAGAAGAGTCGTGCCTGGTCGGCTATGCAGATGATGGTGCGGCGCTTGTTGTTGGACGTACTGTCGAACAGGCGCAGAGCAGACTCGGCATATTGATGCCACGGGTAAGCGGATGGATGGCTTGCACTGAAAAAAACCGAAGTAGTTATCCTGACTAAAAAGAGAATTTCGACCCTGCGTCCCATATCGTTCGGCGAGTCGATAATCGAGTCAAAACCAACGGTAAAGTGTACCTCAGGTTGACTCAACGATTAGCTTTTTTGAGCAAATCAAAATAGCAGCGAATAACGCTGCAGCTGGAGTTTCGGCGTTAAGTAGGCCAATGGCAAACATTGGGGGTCCTACGTCTAGCAGGCGACGTCTCTTGATGAGTTCAGCGTAGTCTGTCCTGCTCTACGGCGCAAAGGTATGGGCTGACGCTCTTGGCAAGGAGGTATATCGTTAACATCTCGCGCAAGTACAGAGACGGGGAGCTTTGCGGGTGGCGTCTGCGTACCGCATTGTCTCTGAACCGACCGTAATGGTGTTCGCGGGAGTGATCCCCATTGCCCTTCTTGCTAAGGAGCGTCAAGCCATATAAAAGCACAAGGGAGGTGAGCCAAGGGAGGTTGTTGCTTGTGAAGAACGGTAACGCACTCTAGACGAGTGGCAGCTTTCTTGGCAAAATGAAACTAGAGGCAGATGGACTGCGCGGCTCATCGGCAACTTAGGTGCGTGGCTGAATCGGAAGCATGCTGAGGTTTTCAGTCTTACCTGCACAGAATTGGAAAGACGCGATTTCCGTATTGTGTGTTTTGCAATGAAGTTGTGGACGACACCCATAACACTTTTTTCTCTTGTGGAAGGTGGGATGAGGTTCGCCAGCAGCTCTAATTAAACGCACCGGATCTCCCTCCAGACAACATTGTCGAAGAGATGCTGAGGAGTGCTGGCAGGTGGCGTTGCTAAGAAGATAGAGCTCGACCGGTGGAGAAGTTCCTTGAACTGACAGTTCCCTTCCTCCTCTCCCCTCCCGCTAGTGAAAGGAATTCCTTGATTTGAAGGCTCCACAAGGCGGAAGAGTTCGGCGACTGGCCCGAACTAATGTGATAAACGGTTCCAGTTTAGTTGCTAGTCCGACGACATGCCGAAGTGGGAGTCCAACACTGTGTGAGTAAATGCATTCACCTACTCTACTCGCCAGCCCCCCCCCAAAAAAATAGGAATTAAAAATCTTGCAGTAATAGAACTTAGAAACTGACACAATACCAATTAGGCGCTTGTTATCTTTTTCAATTTACTCAAATTTAATGAGAGATTTCATCTTTTGCATAATAGTCTCTCATTCGATATCAGATTATAAAAAAAGAAAAATTAACAAGTCAATTGGAGATTCTATGTAAACTTTAGGCACTTTATACACAGGCAGAAATCAATACTTATGAATAGAAACGCGCCGCTTTCATAAGATCATTCCTTGCAAACTAACTTCTAAGAGTTCTAAAGAGAGAAAGCTTAGTTCATAGCTACAAATATTTTATTTTCCATTTTTGTTTTCCTATTTTTTTTATTAATTTGTTCTTATTCTTCTTCCTATTTTTTAAAGGTTTGTATAAAACAAAACCTGAATTCACTGGATCTCTGTCTGTCATACTATTCTCCAACACGGCTACACATTTTCAGGACATTATGAAATTTCCTGGACCCACGCATACAGTGAGTGACATAAATTTAAAGTTAAAGGGGGGCTCCCCGTACATCCACGAAGGGACTGCAAATTTTGTTTTCGCTTACCCGTATAGTATTTGATTGAAATGGATCAGTACTTTCACAAGCAGATTTTAGTTTTGACGTACATTGTAAAATGAGTGAGTGAGGGTTAAGAATGTGCAAACTTAAAGTAAGACAAAGCTCATTTTCGGAAACTACCCCGTCTAAATCTGGGGCATGCGCTTATACGAAATCTAGGCCTCACAATATGTCCCATTTCGATATCCGCTCAAATAAACGTAGTAATAGTATATCATCAAATCTTCGCAGTTTATTGACGAGCCCCCTTAAGTTTGTCCTGAGTTTACCAAATTTTGCAGCAGCATAGAGTTATCAATTTCGTGCGATTTACTCCATATTAAGCCATGCAAATAACTAACGAGAATAATTGACATTCGAGCCAAATATTAAAATCAAATTTCTCCCCAACCCTTTGCAATTTGTTGCTGCAAGGTGAGCCTTGTTTAGGGTAATCTCATTAAAATTGTTTTACTGTCTATCTGTCACACACAGTATCTCCGAAACTATTATACCAATTCTCACCACATTTTGTGAGAAGGTGGGAACTGTGAACGCCCGCGTACGCAGTGAGCTACATCGTTCTACGTGGAATCTAAAGGGGATATTTTTAAAAAGGAGGAGCAAATTTTTTTTCACCGAATGCAGCCATGTGGGGTATCAAATGAAAGCTCTCGGCTGCTACAAAATAGAAATCAATCGAATATTTAATTATCATGGAAGTGCAATTGCAACGCGCTCAATGTTCCTCACATAGGGAACCACGAAAAGTTCAACTTTAGTTTTCGGAGTTTTTTATAACTTTTCTTTAAATTTATAATATTTTGCTGTTTTATAAAAAATCAAATCAAAATCGACCGGTTCCCCATCTACATGTGACAATGTTACTTGTTTACTCTTTGTATACCTGAATGGGAGCTTCATCCATTTCCGGAAAACGCATATCCTGTCCAGTGATGCAATCAAAATTTCTACGACGATGAAAATTATCTTCTGGTTCCAGCGCCAGTTGCACATTTACGACACTCAACATTCATATAGACTCTTTTCCTTATTGCCATGTTTTCCCCTTTTCATTTTCAGTGAGTGTTTATATATTTCGGCAAGTCGCGATGCTCACACTCAAGCAATTTGTTTATTGCAAGCTTATTTACCCTTTATGTCCTTGAAAAATTCTCAGCCCCTGTCGCCTATTATATTATGACAAAAACAATCCGCTCTCATTAAGAGTAACACAACAAATAATATTTACTAACTTTAATTATATAATTATCAAATTACTGGTTAACAAATTCTTCCTTATCCAAAATATCCTTGATACATCAATTTAGGGGTAAATTAATGTAAGACTGACCAACTAGGAATCAGGTTCAATTACATGGATAAAATTTCTTCAATCGACACGTTCCTTATCTTAAAACGCCATTAACTGGCAAATTGGAGCAATTTTCGATTATGAAAGCCACTCTAAACGTTTCCTTCTTATCGAGTTTACTTTACAGCTACCTTTATTATTTACTTCCACCTTGAAAAGTTTCGCCATTATGTTAACTTTGTTACGATCTACGTACCCTTAGTAAAGACTGAACTTTCTTCTCCTCCTTTCAAGGAGGTAATCATTCATTGCCTGTTTGATGAATGAAATCCTTTCAAGTGTTCATTCAACTTTCAAACAGATACATTAGCTAAATTTATAGCGGGCACATGTATGCGCGGGAACGTGAAAGGGGCTAATGGTAAGTACTTTACGCTAAATGCGATTATGTTATTGTACATGAAAAGCAGAAAATCTTATTAAAAGTTTTTATGCTCTTTGTAATAAAATAATTGAGTTTGACATCTTTTTTGTGCGATGTTGAGTTAATTAGAAGTGGAAAGAAATTTTCTGGCAATTGCTTTTGTTTCAGATTTGGTGGTCAATTTGGCTGAGTTATTTGGCTGAGTTTCAATATTTTTGAATGCTCTTTATGACTCCTTAAAACCAAGAAAAGCTACTGACTTACATAAGCAATGATTTTAATACTTTAAATTCGGTCAATAGCATTGAAAACCTAATGAGTATCAAGGGATGGCCTCTATCAATTACCTGCTTTGTTATATAAAGGATAATCGATATGACTTCTGAGAATCATTATTAGAACATAAGGTTAGGTGAAATTTACAATCTTATTCAACTGTTAGTTGTTTGTTTTGTGTTCATATGTAAGATTTACGGATCGTTTTGGGTGAGTAAGAGTTGAAGGTGAGATTCATTGAATAGCATGGTCAGCAAAGGAAGCTAGGGCATGCCTAGCTTGTTCTTTGAATATTATTCTAAGTCAGAATGTCTTTAATAGGGAGGCATGAGAAGGGGGGGACTTTAAAGCTATGAAGAAGAGAGAGAGTCTAGAAACCAGTGAGCACATACCCCTTGTGTTTTTATTTATAGAAAGCGGTTGCTTTTAATCAAGAGGTTATAATAATAATAATCGTTCGTGTGACAATCGAATTGGATCTGGGCCTTGAAGCGTATTAGAGCACTTCAATCAAAAGGCTACCCATTGCATTATTTTCGGAATCAGCTTAAAGAAAACAGATTAAAAGAATTTTTACGAAAACATTGCACTGATATTGAGGACAAAAAGCTATTAAATATAGGATCTAACGCTTACTGTGAGAACTGGACACCAACGGGACACTACTAGCAAGGATTCAACGAAATACCTCCGAACTTCTAGAAGACAATTGGAGGCTCCTAAATCCACAAACAAAAATGTTCGCATTGTGTACTGCCAAAACTTGTCGAAAACGGTCGTCAAGGGACGTAGATCAGCGAGCTCAGCCGCTCAATGCCCCGGCGTGACCATACGATATTAGATCGATCTTCGCATTGAAGCGGTTATTTAAGCTACGACTTTCATGGGCCTAACATCACAATTAATTATTGATTGTGGAGCCGTTGCACTTAATCTAGCAATAATACCAAATACCTTCCTGAGAATAAACTTTCAAAGTAGCAAAAATGTCGATGTAAAAACATAAGCACTGAACTCTTCGCTTAAATCCAAATCCGTCAAAACTGGCGAATAATGGTCAACTATAGTGTGAACCATTTTACTATTCTATGTACATTATATCCGTTTTCATATGTCTTGTTTGAGCAAGTATGAACATTGGTTAGACCACCGTACGTTTTTTGGCTTCGGATTTCGGAACCTATTAATGACAGTAGGTACAATTAGTAGAGTATGCGTATTCCCTATCGCCCTTCAGCCGCCGAGGATAGCCATTTGGATATAAACAAAATGTAGGCTGACGTCACGTTTCTTAATTGTTCCTCCCTATCCTGTCGCTAAATAAAAATTTGTATTTTGGTGCTAATATTGTGGACAAGTTCGAACACGCATAAGACTTATCGAAAATGTCGAAAATGTCAACCAGCATCAGAATCTTCAGTTGCTCTTATGCTGAAACCTTTCAAATTGTGTCTTCGCCTTGGTACGCTTAACATAAAGTGAACAGTCTTCAAAATTATTTTCAGTCGTTTTCCGAAGACTGGATTTATCATAAGTCTGATAAATTTCACTGAATCAGGAGGATACGACCGCCTTCACAGTCTGCTTGTGTTTTAGAATTCACCCTCAGGCCATTCGATAGTTGATGAGCGAAGTAATCCTTGCTCACTTGCCCCATCAAGTATTCGTGTACTTAGATGACTTACTATTATACTTATCACAGTGACCTTTGACCAGCAGTTACTTCTTTTAAGTGGAGATGGCTCTCTATAAGAGCCTTACTAGCTTCACATTAAATTTTCGGAAGAGCGAATTTACAACGGACAAGGTTCGTCACTTGAGGCACATCATGGGTGATGGGACGATCTTGACAAGGTATGTAACACCACGATCTTGACAAGGTATGTAGCACCTCAGATTTTTCACATCCCAAAAATTCCTATACAACTGCGGCGGTTCTTTAGAATGTGTGGTTAGTATCAACGATTTATACCGAATAACGCTTCACTGACTGCACCGCTGACACACATAAATACTTCAGAAAAACAATCAATTTTGGTGATCTGACAAGCTGTTTTAACATTCGATCCTCCAAAAATGAGTTATATAAATCCTTGGTGCGAAAGGATACAACAGGCCTCGGTGAGATGTTCTACTATTATTATAGAGCAACTGGCATCTGGTCTAGGCCTGCATTGGTAACGAACTGCACCATACCGGTTTTACGACGAGGTCTACCAATTCGATGTCCCTAAAAGCGGTCTGCCGCCCTAACCTACGCCATCGTTCTATCTGAGGCAGGGTCTGCTTCCTCCTCATTTTCTGCCAAAGATATTGCCCTTTTAAACTTTTCGAACTGAATCTCTCTCTGAGTGAACCGCCAACCACAACCTATTGAGCAATATTTTGTTTACAACCAGACAGTGATGTTATCGCTCGTAGATTTCGTCGTTATATAGGTTACGGAATCAACCATCTTCATGGCCAACAATTCTTTGGAGCATTCTTCTCTCCAACTAAAAGTTCAAGATTTTTCTTGCTGAGAACCCGAGGAATACATGAGGACTGGCAAGATCATTGTCTTGTACAGTAAGAGCTTTGACCCTTTTCGAAATGCTTCCCGCGGAACAGTTTTTTGTAAGCTGAGATAGGCGAATTTCATCGCCGTAGCTCTTATCAGTTGTAATTTTCGACCTTAGATAGGAGAAGTTATCAACAGAGTTCTAGTCACCTTTTTTGTTTTTATTTCACCAGTGATACAATATCATCGTCTGATATTAATTATTTTGGCTTTGTCCCACTCGATTGTGTGTTGCTTAGAGGTTGTTGTCAAAAAAGCCATATCATCGCTTTCTTGGAGATTTCTACCCTCCCTCAGGGTATTGACTGATTTTATCTACCAAGTATCAATCAGTACAGATGATATGACGATCTCTCGACAAAAGCCGTAGATGTTCAAATTGTGATGCACTCATCGCAAAATATGAGGTGAGTTCAACAAAACATTTTCGTCCCACTCTCCACATAGAAATGATGGTACGACCTTAGTTATTTAAATGACACAAACTATGTTGCATCAGGCATCAGCAGAATAATATTTGATAATTGACGAAATCCTAACAAAGGCCCAACGTGAAAAGTACGCTTCACCCCAACTATTTTAGACAATGCAGCTTTAGTAAAAGATTTGAACCGCGACCTTCCTTCCTTAGATGTATATCCCCTCGGATAATTGAGGAATAGTTTGTATTGCCAGGGTATGTTGCACAGAAATAAGCTCTTCACCTTTCAAAACAAAAAAAATAAGATTAGCGTTGGTAAAAAATAAACGCAAAAAGTTGCAAAAATGCTTAGAGAGATTTTTCTCTAGAACGTGGCTAAAATTTCGCAATTTTGTTGTATATTCCTGTCACTTCCTTCAATTTAATGCTGATGTTGCCACCATGAATTTCGTTTTCCCTTCATCAATGTGTAGCGCAAGATCTCTCCGCCTGGTCGATCTGGATGAATGGATAATGTCGATAGAGGCCAGTAGTTGAGGGGACTTCAAGAGGCATTTATATCAGCATCACGTATCCCTTCCTCCAGAGTTAGATTAAAAAGGATGCACGACAAGGCATCCCCCAGTCTTAGACCATTATTGATGGTGAAAGACCTCGAGAATGACTCACACATTGACCACGGTTAGCCTAGTTAGACTTATCAATATGATCGAGATACCGAATTCTCTCATGGACGCGTACAGTTCTACCCTAACGATAAGATCACAGGCAGGGATCTGTTGCAGATTTGCCTAGAGTCAAGCCTCTTGGGTATTGGACGATGATCTTTTGGTTGTATGGGGCCATCCGGTTTAGCACGATAGCGGAGAATATTTTTTAAATGGTACTCAGCAACGTTATAGCTCTATAATTCCTGCACTGCTTGATGTAACCGTTGTTAGGGATTTGTGTAAAACAAAACTGTCTATCTGTCTGTTACACAAACTTTTCTTAGAAATGGTTGTACCAATTGGTATCGACTTTAGTGCAAACGTTTGAACTGTGAACGCCCACATACACAGTAAGCTACATCGTTTTATGTGGAACTTTAAGAGGGGGGGGAGTGTAATTTTTTTCCCTAAATACTGTCACGCGGGGCATCAAATGAAAGGTCTCGATTATTACTTTTCAATTGTGACCTCAGTTGTGATATTTAATGCAAAATGGGGTGTTCGGTCTTCCTGCGCAAACCCATTCTCGAAACTGTTGAAAGCAGTTCAACTGTGGACGTGGAAGGCCTGTCGATATTTTCAAGTGCATTTATCAAAAATGTTCATCAACGATAAAAATGACCATAAAATTCTTCTTCATATCCTCAACAAACATCAAATCCTCTCTCACAGGCCAAACAAATATGTCCGCCGTTTGGCCTAATCATTTTTCATTCACCGGCCGCCTGAACAGTCAAAACTGACAAACAAACTGCATACCATCCACGTTACGGCCGTCGGGCAATTACAGAGTCTTCAGGCGTAACTGGCAGGCCGAACTGAACGTGGACGGCAGGCTTAAGCAAATAGCGACAAATGTTTGATCCAATTTTGCCACCTATTTCAGGTTCTTGGAACAATTCTGCGCTTGTAATTGACCGTAGTCGATTCGGATGGCAATTTTTGACATCCACAACTAACATGCCGCAGCCAGTAAATCGTTTTAATGTTTTTTTTAGCACAAAACCTTAAGAACTGATGTACTAGTGTAGCAAATCCTGGGACTAGCTCATTGACCCTCTTATAAGGAGTTCTAGTAGACTAGCAAGCATTATCGGGAAATCGACTCATCTGGTCGATGAACAATGAACAAATTTCCCTCAATACAGATACCCCGAGGGTACATCTGATACATTTTTACCCACTAACGGACTCACAACACCCCTGTAGCATATAAATGACTTCCTTGACTAAATCTTTTTCTCAATAAAATCGTCATCCATGAATAAAAAGTATGCCAGCTATGCTTCTAATAATGCATGATGTACACCTAAAAACTCATTACATGAATAATTTCTTCGTCGCTATAGTACAAATAGATACGTTTTATCCGCTCAATGTGATCCAATTCTTAACTCCTTCCTTTTCCTAATATTGCAACACAGAGTTACTGGGACATTTTCCATATGAAATCCATCTTATTGAATTCCATTCTCAGGACCGTACACCAACATTCTCGTTTGTAACGAACGGAAGATAAAAAATGCCAATACAAGCATTGAAATTCTTGGCACATGCCGGCAATTGCTATTTTACTACAATTGAACGCGGGGCACGATAAGAGCGTTACAAGGATAGCAATAGACACTATCAATTCATGAGCCAACCAATGAATCGCTTCATGCTCCTGCACTCCAAATATCGGTTCCAATGTGTACAACGAGAAAGATTACGTATGTGGAAGTTACAGTGGCAACATACATGGATAAAGTCGTATATGCTCAAACCTAATATATCGGATCCAAAGAATTTTAAGATACATATTTCCTCGGAATTCCACGGAGCACGAGAATGCAATTGATATCTTACTCACGTATGCTCACTATTTCTCACATCAACGGAACGATATTGCAGTGTATTGAAACAATTTGTGGGGAAATACTTTTCTTTGAGGAAAAAGGAAGTGGTAATTAAATTAGAGTTTTTGTTAATGAGAGTATTCATGCGGCCAAAGTCAAGAAAATAAAAAAAAGATATGTAACGAAATGAGGAAAAGTTTATCTAATTCTTAAACCCTAGCGTGAACTTCAGTGAAATATATTTATCTGTACTTACGCACTTTTGGATATTCGAGGCAGTCTCTGTTAAGAAATTCTGTTTTAATTCTTCCCAATAGAAGCATATATGAAATGACGCAACATCATATAAAGTTAGAATTAAAAATTTGCTATTATTATATCCACGCATGAAAATTAAAAAAGTAGTATATGTCCCAGGGCAAAAACTACCCGAGATGGAATATAAAACCAGAGAAGCGCCTGCTGAACCAACACCAACAGCTTTACTACCAAACTCTATCTCCACCTCCACATGGTGATCATTTTCTAATTCTTTCTCAGTAAAATCCTATAGGAGGCGAGCCTCTCGCGTCTCCAGGTTGGGCGTTGAGCAGAACCCTACACGAAAAACTGCTTTTTACGGAGAACAGAAAATATCTTACAAGGACGGACCCGGCAACGAAATCGGACAAAGGATTTGCGTACGTTTCCATAGCACATGTTGCTAACCAGCATACCGATGCCCTGTCCCAATATAAGGTTGCCGTCGGAACGTCATAAAAGATGCGCCTGACAGGGACCGGTTTCGTGCTTTTATTTGCTACGAACTCTACGTTTGTGAAGCAAATATAAGCTTTTGAGGTTCATATTCTTTTCGGAGGAGACTGTAGAATTGCAGGATGATACCTTTTACGGGGCAACGAAACGAACCCTCGGAGCCTACCCTAGGTATGATATCAAAATCATGCTCGGATATATCAACGGAGCTTTCAAGTAACATCACATGATCCCTTTCCATGCACTTCTCCTGTGTAGTAGCATAGAGAGAATATTGGCACGGCATAGTCTCAACCGCGCCTAAAAACGGGACCAAATGTACCAACTGGTCTTCCAGGTTGGGGGTTGGGTAGGGCTGACAACCCTACATGGAAAACCGATGTTACGAAGCCACGAAAGGAGCCTCGGACAGGATGGATCTTACAACGACGAACCCGGCAACGACAACGGATTAACGATTTTCGCATTTTCTCATGGAACGTGCGCTCCCTGTACAGACCGAATGCTGCTGAGCAGCAAGCCCATACCCTGTTCCAATATAGGGCTGATATAACAGCGTTACAAGAGATGCGACGGACAGAGACCGGTTTCCTGGAGAATAGCGGCTACACCATATATTATAGCGGTCATCCAGTAAACCATGTGCTCGGAGTAGGTTTCTTAGCCAGCCCAAAAATGAAACCCGCTATTATCGTCTTTGAAAATATAAGCGAAAGGCCATGCACTCTGCGTTTGCGAGGCAAGTTTAGAAATATAAACCTCATAAACGATCACGTCCCTACAGAGGAGACTGCAGAGTCGGAGAAGGGTACCTTCTACAAGGCAGTTGAGCGGACCCTCGAAGCCTGTCCTAAGTATGATATCAAAATCATACTTGGAGATTTCCACAGTCAAGTATGGACGGAGCCAGTATTCAGGCGATACGTTGGCTCCCATAGCTTACATAAGGATACCACTGTTAACGGATTGCGCATTATCCAGCTAGCAGTGTCACACAAAATGGTTGGAAATACCTGGTTTGCGCGGAAAGCGGTTCACAAACATACGTCTCCAGACGGGACCACTTTCAACCAAATTAACCACGTACTGATTGAACGCCGCCACCTCTCAGCCTTGATGAATGTCAGAACATATCGGGGGAGGGGGGGGGGCCCAATATAGATTCGGATCACTATCTCGTTGGCATGGTGCTACGAGCTCGAATTACGACACCACCCACAATCACCTCTGACAATCAGGTGAGAGTGAATACTGAAGCCACCCACAACACAGCCCTCCTATAAGAGGGAAATGGATGCCGCAATAACCGCAGTCAACAGAGGTCCTGGAGATGAAGCATCAACAAATGATCTTCACAACCACCTGAAGAACGTTATCATTGATACGGCCATAAACATACTTGGCCCCAGCCACAAAAGGAGTGGAAACGGCTGGTTTGACAATGAATGTAAGCTAGCAATGGAACGGAAGAATGCCGCATACAGAGTAATGTTGCATTCTCAGAGAACGCGGGCACGCGTAGACTTATCACGAACTCCGATCTGGAGCGGAATTTTCGTCCCCCCTGGTAACGCGTAGATACTAACTAAGATCAACCTTCAAAATATCAAAGAACACCTCAAAAGCTTGATCGACAGAAAGCAGAATGATTTCCGCTCTAGATCTTCTCTCAGTGACCACATTAAAATCGTTCCTTCGCTACTGTTCATGCTGATGGGGTGTATAAAATAAGGCCCTCAGTCTGACTAGTCATCGCACTCTTCCTATTTGCATTAATGGGCAAAACATCGAAGGCGTTGATCAATCTGTATATCATACAATTATACTGTTTATATACCTAGGAAAAGTTGTTTTTGTCGGCAGCCAAACTAGAACTGATGTAGCCCCACTGCCCCACTTTTGTTGTTTTGTATAAATCTGAAAATGTAGCCATCACAACACCAACATCAGGTTGAGACTATCATCATCATCAACGGCGCAACAACCGGTATCCGGTCTACGCCTGCCTTAATAAGGAACTCCAGACATCCCGGTTTTGCGCGGTCCACCAATTCGATATCCTAAAAAGCTGTCTGGCGTTCTGGCGTACGCCATCGCAGGGCCTGCCTCGTCTTCTTTTTCTACCATAGATATTGCCCTTATAGACTTTCCGGGCTGGATCATTCTCATCCATACTGATTAAGTGACCCGCCCACCGTAACCTATTGAGCCGGATTTTATCCACAACCGGACAGTCATGGTATCGCTCATAGATTTCGTCATTGTATAGGCTACGGAATCGTCCATCCTCATGTAGAGGGTCAAAAATTCTTCGGAGGATTCTTCTCTCGAACGCGGCAAGAGTTCGCAATTTTTCTTGCTAAGAACCCAAGTTTCCGAGGAATACATGAGAATTGGCAAGATCATTGTCTTGTACAGTAAGAGCTTTGACCCTATGGTGATACGTTTCGAGCGGAACAGTTTTTGTAAGCTGAAATAGGCTCCGTTGGCTGAGAACAACCGTGCACGGATTTCATCATTGTAGCTGTTATCGGTTGTGATTTTCAACCTTAGATAGGAGAAATTGTCAACCCTAGATAGGAGAAATTGTCAACGGTCTCAAAGTTGTATTCTCCCATCCTTATTCTTCCTGTTTGACCAGTGCGGTTTGATGTTGTTGGTTGGTTCGTCTTCGGTGCTGACGTTGCCACCATATATTTTGTCTTGCCTTCATTGATGTGCAGCCCAAGATCTCGCGCCGATAGCCGCCTGCTCGATCTGGATGAAGGCAGTTTGTACATCTCGGGTGGTTCTTCCCATGATGTCGATATCATCAGTATAGGCCAGTAGTTGGGTGGACTTAAAGAGGATCGTACCTCTTGCATTTACATCAGCATCACGGATCACTTTCTCGAGGGCCAGGTAAAATAGGACGCATGCTAGGGCATCCCCTTGTCGTAGACCGTTGTTGATGTCGAATGGTCTTGAGAGTGGTCCTGCTGCTTTTATCTGGCCTCGCACATTGGTCAGGGTCAGCCTAGTCAGTCTTATTAATTTCGTCGGGATACCGAATTCTCTCATGGCCGTGTACAGTTTTACCCTGGCTATGCTATCATAGGCGGCTTTAAAGTCGATGAACAGATGGTGCAACTGTTGTCCATATTCCAACAGTTTTTCCATCGCCTGCCGCATAGAGAAAATCTGATCTGTTGCTGATTTGCCTGGAGTGAAGCCTCTTTGGTATGGACCAATGATGTTCTGGGCGTATGGGGCTATCCGGCCTAGCAAGATAGTGAAGAATATCTTATAGATGGTACTCAGCAACGCGATACCTCTATAATTGCTGCACTGTGTAATATCTCCCTTTTTATGTATGAGACAGATAATGCTTCGTTGCCAATCGTCAGGCATTGATTCGCTGTTCCATACCTTGAGCACAAGTGGATGAACCACTTGGTGTAACTGGTCGCCTCCATATTTAACCAACTCGGCTGTAATTCAATCGGCTCCTGGCAACTTATGATTTTTTAGCCGATGAATTGCATGGACTGTTTCTCCTAAACGGTGGTGGCAGTATTTGTCCGTCCTCTTCAGTTGGTGGGACCTCCAACTCGCCGAAGTTCTGGTTGTTCAATAGTTCATCAAAGCACTCAACCCATCGCTCCAGTATGCCCATTCTGTCGGAAATCAGATTTCCCTCTTTGTCTCGGTAGGATGAGCATCGAGGTGTATAAGGCTTCATCCTGTTGACTTGTTGGTAAAACTTCCGCGCCTGGTGCGGTTGCTCCCTGTACTTTTCTAGTTCGTAGACTTGTTGGTTCTCCCAGGCTTCCTTTTTCCGTCTGTGAAGTCGCTTCTCCGCTCGACGGAGTTCATGATAAGTCTCTGCACGTGCCCGCGCTCTTTGAGAGTGCAACATTACTCTGTATGCGGCATTCGTCCGTTCCGTTGCTAGCTTACATTCATCGTCAAACCAGCCGTTCCGACTCCTTTTGCGGCTGCGGCCAAGTATGTTTGTGGCCGTATCAATGATAACGTTCTTCAGGTGGTTGTGAAGATCACTTGTTGATGCTTCATCTCAAGGACCCCCTTATATGTTCTGACATTCATCAAGGCTGAGAGGTGGTTTCATTTTTTAATACTCTTTTAAATTTAATAGTTACCATTTTTTCTTTTTCCAGGATGATGATGATGATTTTAATGAGAAACTTATTATCAGTCCCTGATTATGTCTTCAATTTGAGGATCCCTTCTCCAACTCTTCCTTAACTCTTGCAGAGATGGCGAAGGCTTACGAGCTTATAACATAGCCCAATGACGAGAGCTCCTCTGCCGGACGCGTGCAAAAGCATTCAAGATTACGGCGGTCTGCGCGGGGCACTGGCCCATACGGGACCATGCCGTTAGGCTCGGCATACCCTACAATTCGCATTGCTGAAGCTACGAAGAAGGAAGGGAAACCCTCATGCACTTTCTCTGCGATTGCCCAGCTCTAGCTAGAGTCGGACTGCGGACACTGGGTAAACCATTCTTTGGGGACCTCAGAGAGATTTTTAACTTCAGGGTGGGAGAGGTACTTTCTTTCGGGAATGCTACGGGCTGGCTCTGAAGATCCAAGCCAGCTGGACTCTGCCTCCCTGCTCCCATAAAAACAATCACGGTCTTAGGAGTTTGTGGCATCAAAATGGCTTACCAAAGCACTAATTGGGCTCCTTGCCACTGATACCTACCTACCTTCCCCACACAAAAATTTAGGAGCACCTTTCAATTTTCTGACCTATTTCGATCTATTTCGTCAACTTTTTGTAGACAGGTTTTTGGGACAGCATCCCCCTCTTGGTCGTCACCGACCACACAGGATGCTCGTTTAACCATCTACTAATAACACTAAGTCATCACAGAATACCTCTTGATTATAGTAATTGCTGGGGCGGGGTTTTTGAGCGGTTTCACTAAATAAACCTGGAAGGCATGGCTAAGTTTGGCTATAATAATAATAATCGTTGGCGCTACAATCCATGTTGGATCAGGGCTTTGAAGTGTGTTAGAGTACTTCATTCAAGACCGTTACGGTACACTAGGAGGCAATGTGGTCAGCATTGCGCTCGCCCGAGATTATTACCCTGATTTGACTCAGGTACTCATTCACAGCTGAGTCGACTGATATCCGACGTCAAATCACGATACAAATTCCACTGCCACCAGTGAGATTTGAACCGCGACCTTCCGCCAGCCTTGCGCTCTAACCACTCAGCTATCCGGACACTATGTTTGGCTATGAATTCTCCTTTGTTGGTTCTCTTATCTTCTTCGTGTAGTAGGTATATTTAAGTGCACACTCCACCTGTTGGTTTTTGGGTTCCAGGAAAGGTCTTTACGTAGGAGGAGCATTTCGGCCAAACCGGCATATGGTAGCGCAAAATATCAAAATTACACGTACCACATCAAGGTAAAATTTAAGAAGAATTTGAAGTCCTATGCAAAACTGGACTAAGTTGCTTCCTATTGGTTACATCTTACACTTTAAGAGAAGGTCGTGAAGGAGTTGAAAGATAGCGCTTTTCCTCAAACATTTCGATTGCCCAGATAACATCCGACTACTTCCTCGCCGAGTTATAGACCTTGGCTAAATATCAGCGAAACCAAGGGCACATTAATATGGCTATATTCCCCTTCGCTGTTGTATCTAAGGTTTGAAAATGTAAATGCTTCAACACTAATAATAATAATCGTTGGCGCAACAATCCATATTGGATCAGGGCCTTGAAATGTGTTAGAGCACTTCATTCAAGACCGTAACGGTGCACTACAGGATAGCATAAAGAAGACAATACGGTCAACACTACGCTAGCCCGAGATTATTACCCTGATTTCACTCAGGTACTCATTTACAGCTGAGTCGACTGGTATCCGTCGTTAAATCACGATACAAATTCTGCTGCCATCAGTGAAATTTAAACCGCGACCTTCCGTCCGATAGCCTTGTTTTCTAACCACTCAGCTATCCGGGCCAACACCAATGCCAAGTTTACTTCAAGGGTTATCCGTGCTCATTTTTAAGGTTTTGTGTAAACGCGACTGTATAGCGACTGACATCAAATTTGGTACAAATGTGGGAACTGTGAACGCACATACAGTGAGTTACATCTTTTTACGTTGAATTTAAGAGGGGTGTGAAATTCTTTTTCAGCAAATATAACCATGTGGGATATCAAATTAAAGGTCTTGATTAGTACTTTTCGAAGCCGGTCTTAGTTTTGAAATTTGTTGGAAAGGTGGGGAGTGCGGAGGGTTGAAAGTAATCATTTCTTTAAGGGGGCCATTCTCAGAAACTACCAAACCGAAAAATCTGAAAAAATCAGTGGACTGCCACTATATGGTACCTGGGTTCCGAAATACCTTCCATACCGATATCTGTTCAAATAAAGTTAATAATAGTATATTACTATAATTTTTTGTAATTGGCTGTAAACCCCCCTTAAATTCATCCACCACGAAATTTTGCTGTCATGTAGGCTATAATGTGGAGCATGATCTTACCAAGTTTGATGGAAATTGCACTATTACTAACAACGTTATAATACGTCAAAGTTATTCTTCTTTGAAAATTGAAGACTATGAATGTCAATATCACCCGAAAGTGGATACTCTCACATATTACGGAATATATTACGTACTACGTACTAAGAAATACACAAAACCTTTCGTACCTGAAGCGTCCAGCTTCCAGTTTCCCGACTTGTTTCTCATTGAAATTATGCGAAATTAGCGCGTTTTCGGTGATTGCCACTGTTAATTAAAGTTACAAGGCACTTTCCTTTCTCGTATTATCGGGATAATTTAATCCGACACAATCGACCAGATACCTGTAGATATATTGAAAGCAAGCAGAAAGCAGAAATGGCTATTTCTAAGTCAAACATTAACAAAAGGTGACAACTTCATTGCTGGCTACACCAAGTGGATTCCACAATTTCGGTATGGCCGATGAGTTGGCCGTAGTGCAGACCGGTAAAAAAAGGGTTCAGGTTTCTCGAGAAGTCCTGGAGAAAGCTGAAACATTTTTCAAGAAATCTACAATATGGAGATCAAGCAGATCTCCATATAAGGAGAAATGGTAACCATACCAATACTTTGAAAACAATTTGGAGCAGACTTCTTGGTCTGATCATGAGGAAATTGGGAAAATTTTTCAAACTTTCGACTAGCGTCAAAGCAGTGCACCTTTGGCCCTACATTGATTAGCTTTCGGTGGGAGTAAACGCTCTTTTCGAGGATAAGAGCTCCACAGTTCTAGTGTTTTGTCCGGATCCATTTCAATTTTCACCAGCAAACATTATGTCGACCTTTTCATATTATGTTTTGTTTTTTGCTTTTATCAACCGCCATAATTACCATTACTTTGCAAATTGGCTGACAGAATTCCTTTCAATGCGATATAGGAAGTATTCGGAATTCCACATGAAAAGACTTCTATATTTGCTTGTGTGCTGAAACCATACCTTAAAAGAAATTTATTCTTCCATATGATGAATGGCAGTCCATCGCAAATTATTATATGCAAAATTATTATCACAGCATGTGACTACAAAATTTGAAACATGCAGATATTATGCAAAAAGACGCGACTGTATCCAGTATCCAAAGTCAATTAAAATAATATTCTCTGCTTACATAAATCCCCAATCACGATGTTCATACTTCCAAGAATCATATCCAATTGCATGTTTGTATAAAACATTCAACCAATTACCGTGTATCTTATATTGTACACCGTCCGAAAGTGAGTACGGTAAAACAAAAAATGCAAACTTACCAGAAAATATTGAAGCCATATAGATTTGTATCTAAAAATTGTTATTTTTGTTATTTACGTAGGTTCAGCGTCATCTGAGCCTGAGACAAACAGCAAGAAGGCAGTCTTTGTGTGCCAGAACGAATTAAATAATTGCAAAGCACCTGTTCACGATTCTCCAGTTTTTTGCTAGAAAATTGATTGAGCAACTACACACACTTCGCAAACTGGTTTCGTGATATTATTATGGTCAAGGTTAGTGTTTCAGTTGGCCATTCTCCAAGCTTTAAGGAGTATATCGTTTGTTGAAATAGAGACTACATAACTGTTTTGATTTAGAGTCCCGTGGAGAAATAGCCGGGGTCTTCTATTTCAAATGAACTTCTTATAAGTTATCTTCAATGGGTTTTGCCTAGATTTTTGTCATTGGTTTGATCCGGATCATGGGGTTAATATATGACTTTTAAAAATGTTGGTGTTGACGAATAATTACGCGTTAACTTTGGCTGGACTACCCAGCTATTTTCATGTGTTGCTTGCAATTTTTTGGCAGTGAAATCAGCATTAGGATATCATATTTTTCAAACTAACAGCGCGTGCAAGGCCATTGTTTAAGAAGTGAATGAAAGTTAAAGCAATTTTAGAGCCTGTTCTCCCGGATAATCAGCAGTTAGAAGTGCGAGATGCAAGGCGGCGAGGAGGGCTTGCTGAAAACTCAACAAATTTCACTAGAAAAGATGTCTATAAATGCACATGGAAAGCACCAAAAAACACATTAGAAATCAGGTTGACCACGAACAGATTGAGAATGTGCGTCTAGCATAATGAGCGCCGGGACCTATAGGAAAACAGCCCAGCTCAGATCAGTATTTGGCAGAAGTAACATTTAGACGCAAATTCCAAGAAACACGATAATCCCATTAAATGCAATTAATTTATCGGAAAGAAATGAAAATTTAATATTTTAATCAGTTCGGAAAAGGACACAAACCATCAGTTGGTATTTGAAAAGAAGCAGCTGACGAAATAATGGTTGTCGAAACCATTTGGAAAGAATTATTTTAAAAACTGCTTATCGAAACAAAATAGTCAGGCAAACGCTCCGAAAATGATGGAAGTATGCTATAGGTGTCTACTAGACTTTAATAAACCTATGACTTATATCTAGAGATAATAAATATGTAATGCTGTCTAGGTATCTCCTTAAAAATGGTTATAGAAGAAGAAAATAATTCAGAGGAAATAAAAAACTGGAACAAGGAGATACCCCAGCGGCAATGCTAATCAATCTTATATTGGAAGGAATAATAAGTAGAGGTGCGTGAAACATCACCTTAGTAGGTAACGTGACATCATGATATTACAAACATCATGATATTACAAAGTAATTATTACATATTTTTGTGATATTACAAAGCAAAGATTTGCCCTGCATTTATTAAATTAATGCTGCGAAATATTCCATAGACCACAGCCATACACACATCAAAAAACATCCGACATTCATTATCAAGCAATTGCATTACAAATCAATTACTAGAAACTAAGACTTTGTATCCCCACATTCATATGCACCCGAAGCTATTTACTAGCCCAAAGTCGGCTCAAAGCCAGCCCGAAACTAACTCATAGCTAGCCAAAAGAACAGACAATTATAACCACAATAGCTTCGCAAGCGAGACTCGATGACGCTATCGGCTCCGCATTCGACAACTGCCGATGCCATGTTCTACTATAAGAACTGCGAAGAGTGATAATGTTTTGTGATGTTGTATAATATGACATCACATCACAAAACATTACCTATCCCAGAAGTAATACCACCATCACTTTAGTAATGCGGTCATTTTCTAATATTCGAAGATTCAAAGACTTTCCAGTGTGTGATATCTTATTACAAAATATCATATCTCGCAGAAGTAATATCACCATCACTTAACCGAACCGAATCAGGGGCAAAAATTTCACCAACAAATCATCAGGATGAAGCTGCTCATCCTGCTGAAAAAAAGAGGGAAATTTGATTTCCGGCAGAAAGAGCACATTGGAACGATGGGTTGAGTATTTTGATGAACTACTCAACAACCAGAATATCGGCAAGTTGGACGTCCCGAAAACTGAAGAAAACGGACAAATACTGCCACCACCAAGTATAGAAGAAATATTCCGTGCAATTCATCGGCTTCAAAATGATAAATCGCCAGGAGCTGATAGAATTACAGCCAAATTGGTTAAACATGGAGGCGACCAATTAGCGAATGAATGCCTTACGACAGGCAACGAGGCATTATCTGTCCCATATATAAAAAGGCAGACATCACCCAGTGCAGAAATATAGACGTATCACGTTGCTGAGCACCATTTATAGGATATTCTCCGCTATCTTTCTAGGCCAAAGAGGCCTCACTGCAGGCAAATCAGCAGCAGATCACATTTTCTTTCTGCGATAAACTTTAGAAAACTGTTGGAATATGGACATCAGTTACACCATCTTTTCATCGACTTCGACACCGCCTATGATAGCATATAATAATAATAATAATATGATAATAATAATAATCATTGGCACAACAATCCATATTGGATCAGGGCCTTGAAGTGTGTTAGAGCACTTCATTCAAGATCGTAACGGTACACTACAGTAGTACACTGTAGGACACAATGTGGTCAGCATTGCGCTCGTTCGAGATTATTACCCTGATTTGACTCAGGTAGTCATTCACAGCTCAGTCGACTGGTATCCGACGTCAAATCACGATACAAATTCTACTATCACCAGTGAGATTTGAACCTCGACCTTCCGTACGACAGCCTTGTGCTCTAACCATTCAGCTATCTGCACATCATGATAGCATAGCCAGGGTAAAATTGTACACGGCCATGAGAGAATTCGGTATCCGAGACGTACAAACTGCCTTCATCCAGATCGAGCAGGCGGCGCGAGATTTTGGGCTGCACATCAATGAAGGCAAGACAAAATATATGGTGGCAACGTCAGCACCAAAAACCAACCAACCAACAACATCAAACCGCACTGGCCAAACAAGAAGAATAAAGATAGGAGACTACATACAACTTTGAGACCGTTGATAATTTCTCCTATCTAGGGTCGAAAATCACAACCGATAACAGCTACGATGATGAAATCCGCGCACGGCTGTTGGCTGCCAACGGAGCCTATTTCAGCTTACAAAAGCTATTCCGAGTTGTTGCGCCGTTGATGATGATGATGGTTGCTCTTATTGATATAAAATACAATGCAAAGGTGGGAAATGTAAACTCCCACGCATCACGTTGAGGTTGAGAAGGGGAAGGAAATACATGGAAAATGGGGATGCACAATTACTTTTCACCGAATATAGCCATGTGGGATATCAAATGAAAGGTTTCAATTAGTTCTTTCCAAAGCTTGCGTCAAACGGGGACTGGAAATTGGTTATTTTTCTCATGGAACCATTCTCAAAAGTTACCCAATGGAAAAATTTGAAGGAAAATAATGTCTAGGCTTCAAAATGCCCTATCTGGACAGGACATGTCAAACACGGCATCCGGTCAGATACGCCAAGAGCCCTCATCCCCCTGGAATGGTTCAAATTTAAATAAAGAGAATGTAGAAAAAAAATGCAACAAATTACTGGGGATGCAAAAAAAGACAGGTTGGAAGGCTTTCTAACTTTACAGTATAACGGAATTGGGGCCGAAAAAGTCTGCATTAAATTCGCGAAGTGTTCCTTACAAGGTGGGGGACTGTCCTTCAAAAGTGAGAGGGGTTTAAACCTTCCTTATCAAGGGTTTAGACGCTGAAGTTGAGCCTAACGAGCTTTTCGAATTGCCTCGGCCGGGAGGCTTGGTGGTTGTGACCGGTTGTAAGTTATTGAGAAGAACAGTCAAGCACTCCCCACAATATCGGGCACGATTGCTGAATACTACATTTCTATTCAGTTTGAAACAAACTAGGGATCTAGAGAAGTCACGAGGAACTAAGATACAAAACGTATAAATGGTAATATTGTGGGAACTACCATATAACCTGATATCGCGGCGCTTGTTGCTGACCGCACTGTCGAACAAGCGCAGAGCAGACTTGGCATATTGATGCGACGTATAAACGGATGGACGACGCTTATGGTTTTAACCTTGCACTGGATTAAACCGAAGTAGTCATCCTGATTATCCTGACTGAAAAGAGAATTCTGACCCTGCGTCCCATATCGATCGGCAAGTCGATAATCGAGTGAAAATCAAAGTTAAACTACCTTGGCCTCACTCTTGACTTAAAGATAAGCTTTTTCGAGCAAATCAAAGCAAAAGTGAACAAGGCTGCAGCTGGAGTTTCGGCCCTCTAATGGAAAATATTTGGGGCTCTATGTCTAGCAGGTGATGTCCCCTGATGAGTTTAACGCAGTCTGTCCTGCTCTACGATGCAGAGGTATGAGCCGATGTTTTTGACAAAGAAATATATCTTAAATATCTCGGGAAAGTACAGAGACGAGGAGCTTTGCGGTTGCCGTCTGCGTACCGCATTGTCTCTGAACCAGCCGTAATAGTGATCTCGGGAATGATTGCCGTTGCCCTTCTTGCTAAGGAGCGTAAAGCCTTAAACAAGCGCAAGAGAGAAGAGCCAAGGGAGGTAGTTGCTTATAAAGAATGGGAACGTACACTGGATCAGTGGCAACTCCCTTGGAAAATGAGACTAGAAGCAAATGGACTGCGCGATTCATTGTCAACTCAGGTGCGTGACTGAATCGGAAGCATGATGAGACTGACTATTTCCTTACCCAGTTCGTAAGTGGGCATGAAGGTTTCTAGTCTTGCCTGCACAAGATTGGAAAGGCAGGGTCTCCTCATCGTGTGTTCTGCAAGGCAGTTGTAGCCGACGCCCCCCCACACCTTGTTTTCTTGTGGAAGGAGGGAAGAGATTCACCAGCAACTCTATATTAACACAGGGGATCTCACAACAGACAACATTGTCGAAGGGATGCTGAGGACCCCTGCCGTGTTGCGCATCACCTTCGGGTTCTTCTCGTTGCAAAGAAGATACAGCTCGACCAGTGAAGGGCCGGATGGCAGAGGATTTCTTGAATTAACAGCTCCCTTCCTCCTCTCCCCTCCCGTTGTTGAAAGGAATTCCCTGACTTAAAGGCTCCGCAAGGCGCAAGCTCTCTGACGATGGAGGTGTTTAGATGGCGCACCGTTGCGGTAGTCCAACACTCTGTGCAAAAATGTATTCACCTATCCCACCCAAAAAAACCATATATTCTTTTCAAGATGACAAAATTCTTTAAGAGTTTAAGCCACTGTAAAAATTTCAAAAAATGGATCCATTAATAACTTAAAAATGGCATACTCAAAGGACTAAAGTAGAGAAAATATATAAATATTGCTATTTTGAATTTTGGCGCAACCCCTCTTAATGCGTTGCGATCATATTTGAAACGCATTTTACTCCAAACTATTTTTTTTCAAGTTGGCCGGATTTGACCTGGAATTTATATTTACAATTACATTCTGCATGGGGATTTTTGCGATACAGTACATAGTTTTTTTCCTGCGATTTTTATCGAAAATTTTGATTTTTTAAATTGCGCCATTTTTCCCATGTACGTCTTTAACTAAGTATACGAAGGGGAGACCCATAAGTTCCGGGAATTACGCTGTGGTGGGGAGGGAGAGTGGGGGAACCTATTGTTTGACCACATGTCCGTTAGTGTTACGCCACCTGCGTCAGTGTGCAAAGTTGTATCGTTGTGAGTGCATCGGTTCGCCTGTGAGATTTTTTTTACCAAAGCAACTTTTACATTTCGGCGAAAACGTAATGGCTGATTGTCGAGAACAACTCGCGGCTGTAAAATGTTGTTTCCTGTTGGGGAAATCGGCCCCGCAAACTATTGTAATGCTTAAGACTGCTTATGACGATGCTGCCTTAAGTAAAACCAGAGTTTACGATTGGTTTTCACGTTTTAAAAATGGAGAAATGTCTATTGAAGACCAACTTGTGAGATGTCGGGAATGTCATGGAGTTCAATTCAGAGAATTTTATCTGAAGATTTGCACATGAGAAGGGTTGCAACCAAATTTGTCCCACACCTTCTCACAGATAAACAAAGGGAGCGTCGACTTCAGGCATGTTTTGAGCTTCACAATCAGCTCGAAGAGGACCCTGAATTTTTTTCCAAGGTGATTACTGGTGATGAATCGTGGTGCTATGGATACGACTCAAAAGGAATATAAAAGGAAAGCGTTTCGTCACTGTGGAAGAGGTGAAACAAAAATCGCTGAAAGGCTTAAAGGACATCCAGATGAGTGAATTTCAAAAATATTTTAAACAATGGAAGTATCGTTTGGAGTAAGTTTGGAGAAGTGCGTTGTTGTGAAAGGCGAATACTTTGAAGGTGATCAAAATTTGGTGTAAAAATATCGAGAAATAAAGAAGTTATGACGAAGTTCCCGTTTGTTTCTAGGGTCACCCCTCGTATGTAGAATTGAAAAAAAAATCCTTGTTCGGCATAAATTAAAAAATGTAGGTGAAATTGGTACAGCCGCGTGGTCTTCGGAAAAGAAAGCGGCCTCAAAGAAAAGCCGCGATTTTCTTTTGCATCACTTCCAAAAAAATAATTCATACAATTTATCATATGTATGTATGTACAATTGAAGACCATTATCAGAACTTTATTTTACTTCAATGCCACGCTGCCTGATTTTACCTATTATTAGCAGTAAGTGCTAAGCAGTTAGGTCGGGCATGCCTACCTATTTAAAAATATATAGTGGCTTTGGTGGTGGTGACGGGAGGAAGGCTAATGGGAAAATCCGCTGAGAATCCCCGCAACATTGAGCACATTTTCAGAGTGGTATACTTTTGCACGGTTTGAACCAGGCTATATCGAGAGTTCCATAGATATCTAGAAAAGTCATCGACAATTTAGATACCATACCTGTAGCTGCCAATATTATGACAAATACAACCATCTCGTCGAGATGCAAAATTTCTTAGATTTCCCGAGTCAGTGGCCAATAGTTCACCTTCTTCTCCACAGATTTCCGTTCAATGCTGTTATTACGAGGGATAATTGCATGAATAATATACGCATAGTGACCCATTCTGTCAACTAGCAGAACATCAAGCTGCGTAGAATATAAGGATCAGTTGAAACTAGTTGATCCGAATACTTGCCGTAAAGTAGAATTACTAAGTACTGCCGATACGAATGGCAAACCGGAAATTATTTTCTTTTTTGCATTTGTTTTTGTTTTTTATAATAAGACACCCAGAACTTGTCGGGTTTTTGGCCATTCCCCAACAACTTTTTGTGATATCATATTTATTTAAAATATTGTTTTTCACTTATGTTAATTATCTGTTAAAAAGATTGAAGGCCCACAGTGGCCACAATGTTTAATTCAATTTTTATTAGTTCAAAAGATTATTTATCCCTCAATTGTTGAATTTACTTTTTATTGTTAATTATTTGTTGTCCTTAATGATGTAAATTTCAAACCTGAACAACCAAATCAGGACTCAATTTAGAGGCACAACACACAATTTTCGCTTAAAATTCTTAGATTAATAGGACAACACGGAAATTCTTTTCATCCTATAATTCGATGGATATTTTTGAATTAAAAGTTGAATACCTACTTTTTCTGCATGGATAGCATGTGATACATTCATGCTATGTATCTAAATAGAAAATATCTAAAATAATGCGTACACACAGAAAAACCTGATCCAACCGCTTATTCCTCAATTTAATGCTTGTAAAAATTTCATCAGTGTTAACGAAATCTAAGGTCAAATGTCTTAGATGGACGTGTCGGAAAACTGCAGTAAGGCTTGTTGCATAAGAGCTTCCAACGAGCCTTCTAGTCACTTTAATTCATATTTTCTGTCGTATCATCGGTAGCCAAATGCCGGTTTCTTCGATTCTCTTCGATAATCGTTTCTAGCACACACGAGGTACTTTAGTCAAAAATTTGCTGTCGATATTGGTGGCAAAAAAGTGGATTTTGACCAGATAGAGATGAACGGACCAACAACTTCACCTGGTTTTGTTTACACACCAGAATCATGTTTTTAAAAAACCCAATAACCATATTAACAACAAAAAACTAGTTTTGATTTTGTACTGAAGATTAAATTGGAATTTTTCAAAGGCACCTTCATCATATAATTCCGCATACCTAAATACATCTGCATTCATACCTATAGTAGATGGCTTCCTACATATATTTTTTTTATGAGTCCGTGACTTTTCTTCAATAGTTTTAGAAGAAAAGTTGTGATTTGATGAGAAAGCGCATTTTACCGGGCAGATGATGCATGAAGTCAAATATACATATGTATTTATGTATGCAAGCAGGAATTCTAGATGCTTCGTTTCCTCCAATGAAAGTTTGATAGGAAAACAAAAGGGTGGCAATAGTGTGAAGATACCTGGCTTCACCTCTCTCTTGAAGTTTGATTATCGGTTTCCCCATATTTGCTGAAAGCTTATTATATATACATAATTGCAGTGGGATCTTTAGATGAAAAAAGTTTCAAACCCCTTGCCATGCAAAAAAGGTAAATCTAGAATAAATATTTTACAACGGATAATTACAAACCGAGTTTGCGACATGCGCTCTTAATAAGCTATCAAAAATGTTTGAATTTGGTTTAATTTTCCACATTTTCATACTATTTAACTGCCTGGGAAATGAAATCTAAACCTGAAAGAAAAGGCTAAAAAATGAAATTCAGATTTTACAGCATTTTTTGCTTAGCTTAAAGTTGAATATTAACAAGAGTTTATTTGAATGAAAAGTAAAACAAGTCGGAAACCGGATTTGCACTCTTCAGGTATAAAAGAATTCATATTTTTCTTTTATGAGAAACTTTGTATGTGCAGCTTTTCCGGTTATGCAGTCTCTATTCATTTAATGATACTAATCACTAGTTTTTTCCCATATTTTCCAAACCTTGTTAGATATACAGTTTTCTCCATTATGCTAAGATTTTTCAATAAGATAAAATTCCGCCCCATTTCCCCCTCTTTTCTCTCTTTCCCAAATCGGTTTACTGGCTGTCTGTCTGTCTTTTTTGTTGCATGGTGTTCGGCGACACGTTGAACACCATTCGCGACCCGCTATCACCCGCGTATAGAGCAAGATCGAGCTAATAACTTTCTAAGCAAGGAGCCGACAACTTTATCTGGGCCTCTTATATTTTGCAGCATTCTAGCCAGTAGTAAACTCACTTCAGGTACTTTTGTTTCTAAACTTTCAAGGTCCAGCTGAAGTTTAGTTTCTGGTCAATCATGACACCTAGATATTTAAACACTGGTTGCACGTATATAATCTGCTCTTCTCCTCGAATATCACCTTGTCGTGGTCGGGGAGCCTTTATTATTTTACTACTACACTAAGGGTATCCAAAAACATGAATATTGAAGAAGAAGTGACAGACTTCGAATCCACCCAAGACCATGAACAATCAGGTCGAGGCGCAGATTTTGGAGACTTCATGAAATTCATGTCCCCCTACGGAGAAATATGTAGAAAGCATCCTTTTCGACTCAATAGAAACTTATATTTAGTGCTTACGGCGAAGCCAACCAGAAAAGAAAGTACGGCAATTCCCAGCTTGGGAGAAACTGCGGCCTGCCCATCATGCACGCCACTGCAGCCCAAATCTACCCGTAAGCGGAAGAGGAAAACTTGGCAAAAAGGAAGTTCAGTGACTAAGAAGCCGGACTACTGGCTAAATCCTGCCTGCCAGACCTTCAGCTTTACCCTTACTGGGAAGAGCAGAAGAAAGGGAAGCTGGTGATATAGACGCTACTGGTTTAACGCCGATATGTGAAAATGGACCCAAGCGGACACCGTGAACCTGGAAATGCTCCAAACTGGCAGCCAAGGAAGACGCAGCGGAAGAAAGTGAAACACCTTGCGTATGAGAATATGAACATGGCTGCACCACTAGGTGACGTAATGTCCAGAGAAATCGGACGTAAGAAAGCAAAATTTTCGGCTGAAGACGAACTGCACACCTCGGTGAGATCCACCCTGGACGCACCAGACTCCATTGACAGCGGTAATGAGTGCAAGAAGCGTAAGACAAAGAAATCTGAAGTGGACAATACCTCATTGTGCTACGGAGAGTAGGACCAGCATGCCGGGAGGTGATCAAATCAGCGAGAGAGACCTCAACAAAGTTGGTCCCTCCAATAGGAATACGGACACAAAAGCAGGAAGGAAGGCGATGTATACACTAGCTGCAGCCTTATTTCTTATCGCCGCCGTGGGAGTTTCCTCCAAGGCTGACAAAATGTGAGAAGAACAATTCTCCGAGAATGCCTGTGGAAAAAAATGCGGAAGCCTGGAACGAAGCGAAGATTTAACAACCAAGGTTTTTGTGATGGGCTCCGCCATTTCGAGGCCGGTCGGCCCAAAAGCACTATTATGACCACTGACTGCACAGGGCAGAAAATGTCGGATGTTGAATATCTGGTCCTCAAAGGAAGGCAGGGGACATCATCCGCATTAATTAATGGACGAGGAGTAGCTTTCCCCGAACAACGATTATTTGTTTTGAACGTATATATATACATATATATTTCGGGAGCGACACACACCATTTTTGAGTACAAAGCTCCTAAAAACAATTGGGATTATACACTTTTGCCATGCGATGCACTCTCTGGCCCAGGACTTGATGTCCTTATTCATAGAGGGCCAGAAGTATTTCTCGGTGACTAACCGATTTGACGTCCTGATGCCTGAATGCGCTAAGTCGTGAACCGCGTTGAACACTTCCTTGCGGAAGGTGGCCGGAATGTATGGCCGGGGACCCTTGTCCGAGCATTCGCAGCAGAGAGAGAAGTTCGAGGCGGAGATTGACAACTCTCGAAGTTTATATCTGGGATTGGATTTAAGACTCTGAAGTACTGCGCCTTGGCGATAGCCGAGAAGTCGAGTGAGGCGGGGATATTAACCTCGGAGACACGTAACAAAGCGCCAGAACCTCCTTGCCGGACACGTGCTGTATGTCAGACGTGAACTGGCTTCTAAAGCTCAGGTGTCGAAGCTGACGAGGGGACGCTTCGTCGGGCTTTCGTTTCAAAGCATACCTGAGAGGCTCAAAAGCGCGGCGAGCAGTTCTAGATCGTAAGTGCTGTAGTTCCGTTGAGCGGGGTTTAACTGTCTGGAGAAGAAGATTCACCTTTTGGTGAAGAGCAGCACCTACTGCGATGTCAGAGGCATCAACAAAAACGGCTAGGGTTGCGTCTTGTCGAGGAAATGCCAAGAGTGTAGCATCAACCAGATTTATCGAACGCGCGGACAGCCTCTTCAGACCACACGATCTTCCGTGTGTCCTTATTTTTGGGGCCAGACAAGTGCGCGTTCAAAACGGACTGGTGTTGGGCGGCCTTGGGCAGAAAACGACAATAGAAGTTTAGCATGCCCAAGAACCTCCGCAGTTTTCGGACGCGGGAAGCTTGAGATTGCTTGTACCTTGTCTGGGGCGGGCTGTATTCCGCCAAGGGAAATAAAGTGGCCGAGGAATCTCACCTGTATCTGGAGAAACTTGCATTTCTCAACGTTTAGGACTAAACCGGCCTCAAGGAGACACTCGAGATGGACTAAGTGCTCAGACTTTGAGGAAGAAGCAATCAAAACATCATCCAAATATACGAAACAGAAGTCGAGGTTTCGCAGGAATGAGTGGATGAACCTCTGAAAGGTTTGCACCACATTGAGAAACCCGAAAGTCATCCGTGTGAACTCGAAGATTCCAAAGGGTATGCATATTGGCGTCTTTTGAATGTCCTTTGGAGCTACAGGGATAGCCTTCTGTAATCCCCACAGGGGCGCGCCATTCGCCATTTGACTTAGGGACCATATGGAGTAGGGAAGACCAACAGCTGTCCGAAGGTCTGCAGATACCCTGTTCATCTTCTCTCAAAATTTCTAAATTTCCACAAGGGTCCACATCAAGGAAGCGGTAAGTAGTGTCCGGAAACAAAAGTCGTGCATAAGATCATCAGTTGCAGCGCACGTAATCGAAGGTTAAACCATTCAACGGGAAAATCTTGAGCTATTGCGTCATGCAAATCGAGGGGTCAAGTGGTCTCGACCTATTAATAGGTTGCAATGCGAACGCTCAATATATTTGTTGGGGCAGTAGCAAATGCAATCCCAGAGGAAAGAATCCTTCAGCTGGTCTCGTAACTGCAAACTCCTTTTTTTTTGGCCCAAAAGAAGTGAAGTAATTGACATAACAATCTGTACTTGAAAGGTGTTAGAGTTGGTTATAAACTGGCAGGTGCTAGACGAAGTCTCACTGTCAGATCAGCGCTACCAAGAATTCAATCTGACTATGGCGGGCAAACAATCTATAATACAAAGACGGAAAATGGATTGGACAACAATGAACTCCTTGCAACTCACTAGGGAACTAAGGACTCCTTCGACGCTTGAAGATGAATTGAAAATTTCGAATACCACACTTTCAGAGTGCTATGAAAAGATTATTCTATTTCCCGAGAGCAAAGTGATAAAATGACTAAACTTCCGGAACTTACAGCATGAATGTAAGAGGCTCGTTAAGTGTTCGAAACCAGACTCCTTTAGAGCGTACTGTGAGGAACTGGAAAGCGGAAGAGGGTCTTCAAGGCTGTGCAGTGTCCTTAAAGGGATAAGTCGCCGTAATTGAACTCTTTTAGAAAATCGGATGGTAATTTCACAAATTTCAGACTGGAATCATTACAAACCTTTTTGTATGTACACTATCCGAGAGAACTGGTGAGAGAAATGGAAGATGGGGGGGGGGGGGGGGGGGGGGGGGAAAGAGTGTGCACGTTCAACACATAAGTATTGCATTCATAGGAAGGCGCGTAGATCGTACCCAATAAATGAAAATCAACATGCTTACTAACGTGGGAAATTCTGCGAGTCTGCTCTTGACTCTTGAGTATCAAAGATTGATGATGCAATTCTGAAGAATGCGTATACGATGGGGTGTTCGTGGACAATAAAGAGGCGTTTGACTGTGCGCCTTTCCAAAAACTGGGTGATTTACGAACGGTTGAAGAGCGGGCACATCGCAATCTACAGCATTAATCAAACTGCGCTGAGGGAGTTGAATAGCGCTTTGATCACCTTGAATATCTATCAGTAATAAAGACACCGGTGTAACTCTATCTCTAGATTCAATACGGTGGAACCATTCTGGATGCCTAGTCACCATGGCGCACAGGGAAATGAAATCTCAGTTGCCTTAGTAAAAGAGGCTTCAAACCCTTCCAATTCCGGAACCGGAACCAGCAATTTGATTATCAGTACCATTGGTTAAGATTACCTTCATAAACGGGGACCAAGCTTTCCAACAGTTCACAGAGCCTAAATTCTCCTAGAGACACCAAATTTTTCCTGCCAGAATCCAATATGCACACCCTAAAGTTGATCGTGTCGAAAAGCAAGAAGACTTGCAGAACTATTCTAGGCATTTAGAGTGGACGTAATTTATTAGCTGGACATATATCTAGAGTAAAAATTACACAAAATTATACGTGTCCCTCATGAATGAGGAAGCGCAATCCACGGAGCATTTTCTATGCGAGCGCATACCTATGGACGCATCAGACATCAGATTGTTGGTGAAGATGTGCTCCAATTGCAACGGGAAGGATCACATTCACTAACCGACATGCTACGGTTCATAAATGAATTCGGGATATTCCGCTAGACAAGGGAGCCCAATACAAGGAGCTATCGCGGGCTGAGTGTTCAAAGGCTATAATTTCTCCTTCACTACTGACACACATATATGTTCTGCTGGCCAATTCTGATCTTCTTGGAGGTTTGCTTTCTCCGTTTGGTAATCAAAACTGCGAGTGTAAGTAAGATCAGCGTTCTCGAACCGGGATCTATTTTCCCTAGTTTCTGAGGATTTCACTCCCCTTGGTGTATTGAGCTACGATAGTCACTCCAACGTCATCTGTGAAGCCAATAATGGTCACTTCTTTGGAAAGCTGCAAGGTCCGAATTGGATTGCACATTATTATCCACAGAAGTAGACCGAGAGCAAATTCTTATGGAACACTACACCTTGTCTGGTACGTTTTTGTTCCTTGCCCGAATCGTAGCACAACGTGGTCTCCCCAGGAAGTACTCAATAACAATTAATATCAGATATTTGGAAGAGCCTTATATGGCACATCAATTATTTTTCATCACCTCGCAGTATTAAAAGCATTCTTCACTTTGAAATTAATCAACCGATCGCATTGATTGTGAATCTCACCTTTCCGAATCCAAATTGTCTATTTGAGAAACCACCTTCGTGTTCTGCGATCGGTATAAACCTATTGTAAGTGACGGATTCTAACAGTTTTCCGATGCTACCTAATAGGCATATATGCCTTTAGGATAAATAGGATAAAGGATCACTCAGAAGTTTATTTAGCTTCTGTTTTGCCCGCTTTTACGCACGCCCTCCCTATAGTACGAAATCTATAATACTTCATTGCATAATTTCTTGAAATGATTTTACTTTTCTAATAAGCTGGTTGTAGTTCACTCTCCGCGTTTTTGCATTGGTTGAGCAGCTCTTTAAACGCAGACTGGTTTCTTCCACATTTGCTGCATCTCCTGGTTTTGAACGTGAAAATGCTTCGAATAATATCCGACCTCTTAAATTTCTTCTATGAATACACCAATCTTCGACCCGATCGTTAAAATCGCCTTTAATTATTGGGTTGTGAGAACTTGCTTCGGAGCTAGCCTTCATCAATACGAATTCATCTAGTGTGAGACTTAGCGCAGTATAGCAGCTGAACATAGCAATAGGTATCTGTCTTCTGGGCTATTGATAGTGTTTTCGATTGCTCGGTATCCGCGGGTACCTTATTGGCACTTGTCGTTTCCATTTACTACCCAGATACCACACGGGAACTCAATAATGTTGTCATATGATGATCACGTCAATTTAAGCTGCCTGTCAATGATTCAAATTCAACTAATGGAAATTAATTTACGAAAAGCTGAAATCGCCTTTTTGAAAGCCAGACATCTGCTACTGCCTGTGATATGCTCAATGTTACTCTCCAGAACCTGTCTGCCTAACAGACATTCGGAGTTTCCATTGCAGTTTTTGGCAACGTAACCTTCTTTTCCGCATCTTCGGCACAACTCAGACTTATCATACTACTAGAAGAGTTTCTCGCTATATGTCAAAACTTCAGGTATTTGCACCTCCTTAGCGATATCTGTTCTTGGAGTAAACAACCGATGAAAATTTGGCCAACAGCTCGTTATCAACTGCGATCGATGCATTTTGTACCTATCTGAGTACCATCATACACGTGACGTAGTTTTATCACATTGCACTTAACGCCGAATGTAACCCAAATATGCCTTTAACGCCTCGCAGATTTCCGCTTTTGTGGTGATTTCATCCAAGTGCCCTCACTCAGTTACCATTAAGCTCTCACCCACCTTTGCCTCTGCTGCCTAACCTAGTGGTAAGCCTTTCGATCTTCTCGATTTACAACTTGCTCCATTTTTTTCTATTATGTATCTTAATGGATTAAAACGGTAACAGGAAAGTATCGAACCGCATCAAATTGCATGATTTTAGTAGAGTTTCAGAGGGGAGCAGAGACGTGTACAACTTTTTTTCTCCACATGTTACATACTTTATTAGGAAGTCAAGATATGAATCACTGTTCCTAACAAAGAAAGCGGTAGCGCTGGACTAAAATGGGAAACGTTACCTACAGCGGGATGTTGTTAGCCTGCGATGTAGTTGGTTACCGTTATGTGTTGATATAAATATCCAACCAAAAACTGTGCCTCGCGTTTTGGTCCTCCTTCCACAACATGAGGGATCACGATTTGCCAGTTGGACAAAGGTGGTAACCTCTATAGAATTGATGGCGGTAGCCGGAAAAAAGAGTTGCCTACGAAAAAATTATCTTAGGGCAATATATCGGTGCCTACCGGTTGGTAGACTATTTATCTGTGCAAGAAACGTTTTGAAAATTAGAAATATGAGTTTGTAACGATATAGAGATTATCTTCGCCAAGAAACCATTCGATGTTGTGTTTACGAGCCCAGCCGATTGCAGCGTTAATGCCAAACCCATTGCTCCTAACATCTCTGGATGTTGGATGACACTGAGCATTTTGTTGAACATCTGCTTGAATTATTGAAATTATCCAAGGAACTGACGGTCTGTGCCTGTGAAGGTTTGATTGGTTGAGCCTGCGTGGGGCGCCGGCGACTAATGGTGACAGCCGAGTAAATGAAGGTGTTGTTATCACGTATGAGATCTGATTTCTATGGAATGGTAGACCTCGTTTTTCCGGCGTTTTTCCTGACCATAAAGTGAAATGGTCGTTGCCTCAAAGTTTACGCATTTGCTTCCTTCATCCTCCGCCTACCCGACTACTTAACCCGTTCTCACCATCACATTTAACCCAGCAATATTAGATATGGCAGTTCAATGCCAAATTTCCACCAGTTGTGCTCCAGATTTGACTTATTTAACGCTAGCCTTTTTACCTCATTTCTTCATTGAAATGAAGGTTTCCATGTTTGACATTAGAGATGGCCTGAACCACTAGGTTCCCAACCATCTCCACCGCAGAATAAGTGTGGCCGGAATCACGAAAACTAATGAAGTGGCTTTCACCGAGGGAAGAGTGTATATAAACAATTTCCTCCTCTTGTTCGTCGCAGCATGGTCTACGATAAGTACCTCCTGATCTTTAAGTCGAAAGTCGAAAATTACGATTTCTGGGAATGATTTTAAAATTCTCTGCAGGCTCGACAACAACGACTGAAAAAATTCTAGCGCTTGCCTTTTTTTGGGCTGTCTGTGGTGACTGAATCTAGTTAACTAATGCTAGTGGCAACTGAATGATATTTACTTTAACTATAGCGGACCTTGGTGCTGGTTTTGACTTAATTGGTTGGAACTTTTCATTGTTGTCTCTATGAGGCATGCCGTTTGTATTTTGAAGTTTGATCTAAAATTGAAGAGTCCTGAGTCCACTACTTGATAACCGACTGGGCTAATTACTGAAAAACTGTCTCTCAGATCGTTAATTACTGAAAAACTGTCTCTCAAATCGTCAGGCCATGGATCCTCGTTTTGGGCTAAGCAGTTTCGTTGAAGACAGAAAGAGGGAGACAGTTCATATTCACTTTATGATGAACCGGGACATAACTGCTTTTTAGCAAAAAATCAACCTTCTTCCGTTGGGTCGTTACTTTGATTGGTTGGTTTAGATTTGCACAATGCTAATATCCTGAATATCCTAGTAAAGCAGCCTATTCAATATAGCTTTTTAAACCAATTCCATCGACATGATATGATATGAAAGCTTTTCCATAAGTCACAAAAACAAAACTGTCACTCCAAAAAATTTGTCAGTCACCTTATTTTTAGAGGAGAAAGTACCTATAAAATAAACATTTAACAGGTTTCAGCAATTCTATCATGAAATTCGAAATCCTTCAAAGTACAACTTGACTTTGTACATTCAAATGAAAATGTTTGAACTTTGCAGTATATCTACGCTTGAAACATCCCCTAAAATCACAAATATGTGGTCAGTCTCTATTATTCGCATATGCTCTATTTTGAGTTTCATGGACATAGAACAGAATCCATTCCAAACCGACATTTGTACGATATGAGTGCCATAACTTTACACAAATTTACACAAATAGTGCAAGGCCCGCATCGCTAATAATTAAAGCAGTGCAAATAGAGACATGGCGGAAGTAAAAAGCTAAAATATTTGTATTTTCCGGTGAAGTTGTGAAAAACAAGAGTTCATCGTGCTTCGTGCTAGGAGTGGAAAGTTTGCCGAGGAACAAAAATGTAAAAAAATGAACATTTTCAAATGTACACATTTAGTCGCCAGTAGTGCCAATTTCGTCCTAAGTAATTATACCTGGTCCTAAGCATGTCGTGTACTACATACAAATTGTTACCAAATAAACGTATTATATACATTTTTTGCCGCATGGATTAAAACATCCGAACCATTTGGAAGTCATGTTTCGATTAACAACGCAGTGGCGAGTGCATTACACTCATAATGCTTTCTTTTCCTTCATAAATCTAAAACAATAGAAGAAGACATGCTCTGGTTCCTCGGGGATCCTCTTCCAGCTGGGAGAGTTAGGCGAGCTGACTAGCTTAAATTTCTACAGGTATCTGTTGTATCCGCCATGCTACATGAGAAATTGGTGATTGGTAATTTACCTATCTCTGCATCCAGACCGAAATGTTGGAAGTCAATCTGTGGACCCTTCGATCCCTTACAACAGTTCTCATCATTATCATGATTAACAATTCCTCTCTTTTGGTGTTTTTTGCATATAGACAGAGGAAGAAGCCGGCCCATCATATGCGTGCGTCATCTTATCGGCCAAATGCCGACCGACGTCTTCAACTATAGTGCGTACCGCATCGCCCGAGATGTTACTGGAGGCAGACCACACTATGCACTGGTATGCACTGGAGTTCCCTAAATTTGGAGCAGTATAAAACTCGTCTTTTTAGCTGTAAACAGTATTGATTTTGGACACCTATAAGTACGCTGCAAATACTAGTCGAGGTTCCACCTAGCATCTATCATAATTCAAAGGCATTTGATTGCTGGTTTTCAAATGGTGATGTGATTTCCACTCTGAAGTGCTCATCATAAAGCGTCTAAAGGGAACGACCGCCTTTAGACGCTTTATGATGAGCACTGGCCCTGTTTTGTCTCTCACAGTCTTCCACGCAGGCCAGCAATATTTTTTTCAATGACCTGTATATAGGAGTGATTGCTTTGATTGAATATCCACTCGAAAACATCCGCTGAAGTTCTGCAAATTTAGTCGTCGCTATTTCATCGGTACAACCCACTACCGTCGCCTTCCTACTAACTTGAACGTTGATCACATTTTTTCATAGTGTTCCATAATAGTGATTCCAATACAAAGTCCTAAAAACCGAGATAATATACTTCCGGGTCGATTGCCGTATCGTACTATAGAGTTTTCCTGTTAGATACCTACCGATAATGACAACCAAGTCGCCAACAGGTTGTAAACTAACCGTCGCCAGAAGGATTGCAATTAGCCGAGTTGAATCCATTTTGAGTATCAAAGCTATGCAATACTTACTGATACAACCGTTTCCGTATATTGTATTCAGCCAAATTACTAACCAAATTGTCCCAGACTCTCTAAAATAGGGAGCAGCCTGTTTAGGTTACTGGCCCCCGAAATTTCTCGATAGTAGCTAGTAGGCAGGTAGTTCCCCAGGAAGTATTCTAGCTTGAGGAAACACTACTAACCTATGTCATTTCCAAACCTCAGAAAACAATCAATCCACTCCACAAATATATTCCGCCTCGACTTACCAGCCAACTTAACGGCTTTGTTTAATATACCGTCAAGGTTCGGTATTTTGTTTTCTCAAGCCTACTGTAAATCTTCAGCACTTCTTTCCTCTTTACGGCGGGTATTACTACCATGTCTAAGGACTTATCGAGATTATTAGCACGTTATTTTGTTGCTATCAGGTAGCCGTTATTGGATTTAATTAGTAAATGCGCTTTTACTGTAAAATGCCAAATTAATCACTTAAATGATTTCTGATTGGATAGTTTCATCAGCTTACACACCTCTGTGACGACAAGTATTTTTCAACTGATCGCCCTTCTAATAATAGTTACGGAATACTGATTGTTATCAAGGGAAATGCCTCAGTTGAGTAAGGAAAAATTTAAAGCAGATATTTATCGGCCCACAAATTGGGCAATTCGTTAAAAACTTCAGCAATGCGATAGTTAAGCGAGCGGTCTGGACTTCTTACGTGGCACCGGCTAGAAATTTTTTGGAAAAATACTCTTTACTTTGCGAAACAAATTTGGAAACATCAAGCCTATTAACGTGCACGTCCAACAGAGAAGATTACAAGGCCGGAGATTTTTGAAACCTGCCCTAGGTTATCATATTCAAATTTATATTTGCAGATTTCAACAGCCAATTGATTAGCCGGCTCCTATATGTGGTTGCCAATCACACTTCCTAAATATACAAATTGGTCGACGGTTTTCACGCTCCGCCCATTAATATAGATAGGATGAGTATGATGACTCGTCAGACCATTCAACCAAAATCCATTGCACGGCGGGACAGCAAACAGATGCCATCATTGTAGAGGAAAGAGGTCATCGTCCATTGAACTTCTCCACGTCCTTCAGACAAGGCAGCATGACAAGAATAAATAATATCGCTGACAAGTTACAACCCGGCAAACTCCATTTTCGTCCTGAAATTCCTTTGCTGTAGGACTTGATATTTTGCATCATCATATGATGATGCCGTTCTAATGATAAGTATTAATTTCATCAATTTCATCGGAATGCCTATCCTGGGTAGCTCAAGTCAGATACACTCCTTGTTCACATTATTAAAATCCTTCTCGAAATCGATTAAACGCAGAGGAAGCGAAGATCCAACCTCCATGCACAGTTCCAAAATGATCCACGGGAGCTTGATGTGGTGAATGCAGGAGAGCGGGCACCAGTCTGCTCTTTATCAACTAAGTTTTCAAGGGGGTTTTTAATGCGTTCCAGGATTATTTTAGTTATTACCTTTGCAACAACGAGGAGCAAGCAGATACCCCTCCAATTGCCGCAATTAATTGATATCTCTAAAAGCGTTCTGGCGTAATGACCTACGCCATCGCTCCATCTCGGGCAGGGTCTTCCTCGTCTTCTTTTTCTACCATAGATATTGCCCTCATAAACTTTCCGAGCTGGATCATCCTCATCCATACGGATTAAGTGGCCCGCCCACCGCAACCTGTTGAGCCGGATTTTATCCACAAGCTGACGGTCGTAGTATCCCTCATAGATTTCGTCGTTATGTAGCGTCCATCCTCATGTAGGAGGCCAAAAATTCTTCGGTGGATTCTTTTTTCGAACGGGGCTAAGAGTTTGCAATTTTTTTTGCCAAGAACCCAGATTTCCGTGGAATACATAAGAAGTGGTAACACCATAGTCTTGTGCAGTAAGAGCTTTGACCCTATGGTGAGACGTTTCGAGCGGAACATTTTTTGTAAGCTGAGATAGGCTCTGTTGGCAACAAACAACCGTGTGCGGATTTCATCGTCATAGCTGTTATCGGTTGTGATTTTCGACCCTAGAGAGGAGAAATTTTCAACGGTCTCAAAGTTCTAGCCACCCATCCTTATTATTTTCGTTTGACCAGTGCGATTCGATGTTGTTCGTTCTTTCGTTTTTCACGCTGACGTTGCCACCATGTACTTCGTCTTGCCTTCATTAATGTGCAGCCCAAGATCTCGCGCTGCCTACTCGATCTGGATGAAGGTAGACTGTACATCTCGGGTTCCGCGTCTGGTACAGTTGCTCCCTGTCTTTTTCGAGTTCACAGACCTGTTGGTCCTCCCAGGCTTCCTTCTTCCCTCTGTGAAGTCGTTTCTTCTTGGTAGGTCTCTGCGCGTGCCCACGTTCTTTGATTATGCAACATTACTCGGTATTTTGCATTCTTCCGTCCCGTTCCTAGCTTCTTGCGGCTGGGGCTAAGTATGTATGTGGCCGTATCAACACTTTCCAGGTCATTGTGAAGATCATTTGTTGATGCTTCACCTCCAGGACATATTTTAGTTGTGGCTATTACGGCATCCGTTTCCCCCTTATAGGTGTTACGGAGAAGTTTGTTGTGAATGGCTTCAGTATTCACTCTCACCTGATTGTTGTAATTCGAGCCCAGAGCACTATGCCAACGAGATAGTGATCCATGTCTATATTGGCCACCATTATCAAGGCTCAGAGGTGGTGGCGTACAATCAGCACGTGGTTAATTTGGTTGAAAGTGGTCCCATTGTATGTTTTTGGTTCGCCTTCCGCACAAACCAGGTACTTCCAACTACCATTTCGTGCGATACTGCTAATTGAATAATCCGCAATCCGTTATCATTAGTATCCCTATATAAGCTATGGGAGCCGACGTATCGCCTGAATACGGGCTCCGTCCATACTTGTCTGTTCAAATCTCCAAGTATGATTTTGAAATCATACTCGAGGCAGGCTTCGAGGGTCCGCTCAAATGCCTCGTAGAAGGTATCCTTCTCCGACTCTGCAGTCTCCTCTGTAGGGGCGTGAACGTTTTTTTGAGGCTGACTAAGAAACCTACTCCGAACATATAGGTCTTCCGTACAGGGTTGTCAGCTCTACCCAACCCGCAACCTGGAAGACCAATTGGTACAATTTATCCCGTTTTTAGGCGCGGGAGACTCGTCTTCATCCTTCTCCGTCTCATCACCACGTGGAGGTGAAGACAGTGTTTGGTAGTAGAGCTGTTGATCTTGGTTCAGCAGGCGTTTCCCAGATTTTATGCTCCATAGTGGGTACCAATCCACGTTTCGCCCTGGGGTTTATACTGCCCTTTGACCGCCCTAATTTGTATAGTTTTCCTTTTCTGCTCAGAGCAATTATTTGTGGAGATGACCTCCCGTCCTCTCGAAGTGCAATGCTGGTAGTGCGAGACTGTTTTATTTGTACGAAAAGGTATGCTGCATTCATCGAAAGGATAACTAATTCAAAGTTGTAAATACAAATCCATCAGTTACAAAAATAATATATAACACTCACAAAACCTGCTTCATTCCAATTCGTACTGATTATTTACAATTGGAATACGGAAGCTATCAATTACTAACATTTACATACAAGGCTAAATCCCTGGAGTAGAATTTAAACAAGCAAAGCCCTTACTTCAAAGTGGAAAAAATCAAATAAACAATTAGATTAACCAAATTTATCACTGCCAGGACCATACACTGTTTTACAGTTGACAACACTACCATCCAGAATCTCCAAAGCATCCTATCCTCTGTGATATCCTCCATAAAATATTTCACTATCATTTCCAGTAAACGGATACAGTATCCGACCCATCTTGTAGTTAGCTTGTTTGGATAATAAATTGCCATAAATTCTGGGGACACTGGCTTACATATACACATGCACACAAATATGTTGTGTACATTCCATATCGTCGTTTACACCATATCAACGTAACCGAGAATGAATTGAACAACCCCATAAACAAAATTTAGCCTTTGTAAACGACCATTCTATCGACTGTCGGACGAACTCGTCTAGAGTCTTTTTCAACAACGTTCGTGGCCAGGATAAAGCTTTTCGATTAAGCCACAATATACGATTTAATATTCGTTCAAATTGAACTTATCGCAATTCGAATCACGTCCCCTATTTGACTTATAGGGAGAATTATGGCCAATAATCATTGCAGGCAGCGGCGCGGTGACGGGTGGAAACCCGGGCTTTTGAGTTTGACAACCCTTTTTCCTTCCCTCCGATTTAAATTTTATGTTGACAAATAAACCGTTACGGAAACCAGATCACGTCTCCTGGAAAGGAGCAGAGAATAGAATCTATATCTGGGCAGGAATTGCGTACCGATTCTAATTCGTAATTCAGCTCGCAAGGGCTGTGACCCGATATGCAAGTGAACCTACGTAAGAGGCTGATACTTGGCGGAGTACAATAGATGAAAACGGGTTGCAAAGGCCATTGTGAGTTGTAAAAGCTTAAATAGATTGGCAGAGCGCCATTCATGCTCTGTAATAAAAATTTGCTTCTAAACGGGCTTCATTATTGTCTGTGATATCCCCACTCAGTAAGGAAGGGCTACAATAGAAGCAGCCTGAATGTGAGCATTAAGAGTCTTTGAGGCCATCAAGGAAGTGAATCCTTTGTTGAATATCGAGGCAATTGCTGCTTGATCAGATATCAATCTGATGGGCATAGGGGCAGCCTGACTATTGACTAATAAGCTTAATCTGTAAGGTCATTCATTTTGGCATGGAGAAACGGAAGTCTATTGGCCCGCATGTAAACACAATCACATAGCATAAACTATTTAAATTTTCACGAATAATTTGCTGCAAATACGTAATCGTATGCAATATGAAAATACATGTTTGCACTGAAAGCTACTGAAACACAATAAGTTTCAGATTAAGCTGATAATAAATAATAATAACTTCCCTGTCGATAGGTATAAAATTCTAATCCATCCCTCGTTTATCTTTATCTTCTTCTGAAACATTTTCAAGATACAAATCCCTATGTCGAGCAATACGCCATAGGATACAAAATCGATTTATGAATTTATTGGTGACCCAGTATGAATTAAAAAACGCGAAACCGCGACGAAAATTAATCAACACAGCACTAGGGACGGTGCTTCCAAAAAAGGTTTCTTAAAGATTCATTGTTACGTTTTGCGCTAGTCAAAGGGAGCAAAATTTACTAGGATGAAACGAGATAACGAATTACCTTCGCATTAATGAATCTGATTAGATAGAGTTGACATTTCTGTCTTCCCAAATCAACCCTCAGGAGCAGATAGCAGCAACTTTACGATGAAGAAGGAAATTTACCTTTGATGAATCATTTCTGTTGGTTTTATTACTTTGTGTGCTGGAGTGTGATGTAATTGGTTTATGACCTCCCGAATGGAATACTTTCCTTTGGTTTTAATCTCGTTTACGTTCGCGTCTGTGCACTAATAATTCGTCAATCCGACTGTGTTCGGTGTTCATTCACCATTCCTTGAATTAAGGACAGAAGCGCCTTTTGTTCCGGTGGGTGGCTTTTGTTGTCATTGTCTAGGAAATGGTTGGTGGTATATCACCCTGAATGCATAGGACATTAATACCAGACACCAATTGTGTACCAACTTTAAATTGCATTAAGCATTACGGAATTAGGTAAGTTTACCTTAAGTTAACCGCTGATTAAAGAACCAGTGGACATTTTTAACCTTTATGGTAATTTCATCTGCGGAAAATCCGCATGGATTATAATGTGCGGCTTAGAGTGAGGAACGCAGACGTGAAAGTGCCTCGCTCTGCGAAAGTGGACGAAAGCCTGAATTTAGTCGACCCCGCCAACGAACTGTTAGAAGAGATGAAGATCGACTTTTGTATGGAGATTGACGGGCCCCCTACCCAAACAGATCATGCTGATATCTCCTCGGCTTACATGACTCCACCAGAAGAACTATAATAGTTTTCTTCTATCATGGCAGCATAGAAGACCAGTTTGACCACGTTATCAAGAACAAACTCCCCGGTGCGCAAAATTGATAACATTGCCACAACAAACGAACTGGAATTAAAAATTCAAGGCATTCTAAACCGCTTTCAAAGTCTCGTGCCCTGCAAAATACAGGAAGAAGACATTGCCACCGGAATAAAGATTTCTAGAGCCTCAGAAAGCTGACCAAGGGGATTCTCAACATCTGCTATAGGCACAAATATTGGCAGCCATACAAGGATTGCCCGAAAAATTACAAGTCAGTCATCAAGACTGTCAAGAAGCGCTCCTTGTTGGACTACTGTTAGAACATTGAAAAGCACCGTCGAATCTACGAGACCAAGGAACATAGCAGTCCATCCTTTCTGAAAAAGTTGTTGGACTCCAAGATGGAAACTTCTGGTGAAATCCTGAAGCTGTTGGGGAGAGGACTGTGAATTAATTAGTTTAGTTTGGTGGGGGAAGCCGCAAGCATTAAGATCTTTTATTAATCCCATTGTACAATTCCCGGAGATCGCCTATCCAATGACCTCTCACTTACGGTGTCCGCACGTTTTTCGGATTCTCAAAACATTCTTCAAAGACAGAGAATGCGCAAGCTCTCCATTGAAGAAAATCTTAAGGAGGTATCTTCGTCCGAAATCTGAATATGCCGAGCAGATGCATACGAAGTGCAGGGTCATCCCCCCTCCTGCTCTACCAGTAGTAGCGATCACGAGTTAAGCTCCTTTTTGCGAAATTCTCAATATTAACGCAGATATAAGCGTTTAAAGTTTTTCCCCAGATTCCTCCAAAAATCAGAAATTTTCCTGGCACCTAGACCCCACAGCCTATGTACCATTTTGAAGCTCAGACCCTCTACTAGTGGTAGTGATCACGAATTAAGCTCCTTTTGCGAAATTCTCAATATTAACGGAGATATAAGCCTTTAAAGTTTTTCCCCATATTCCTCCAAAAATCAGAAATTTTCCTGGCACCTAGACCCCACAACCTATATACCATTTTGAAGCTCAGACCCTCTACCAATAGTAGTGATCACGAATTAAGCTCCTTTTTGCGAAATTCTCAATATTAACGGAGATATAAGCGTTTAAAGTTTTTCCCCAGATTCCTCCAAAAATCAGAAATTTTCCTGGCACCTAGACCCCACAACCTATATACCATTTTGAAGCTCAGACCCTGTACCAGTAGTAGTGATCACGAATTAAGCTCCTTTTTGCGAAATTCTCAATACTAACGGAGATATAAGCGTTTAAAGTTTTTCCCCAGATTACTCCAAAAATCAGAAATTTTCCTGGCACCTAGACCCCACAACCTATATACCGTTTTGAAGCTCAGACCCTGTACCAATAGTAGTGATCACGAATTAAGCTCCTTTTTGCGAAATTCTCAATATTAACGGAGATATAAGCGTTTAAAGTTTTTCCCCCGATTCCTCCAAAAATCAGAAATCTTCCTGGCACCTAGACCCCACATCCTATATACCATTTTGAAGCTCAGACCCTCTACCAGTAGCAGTGATCACGAATTAAGCTCCTTTTTGCGAAATTCTCAATATTAACGGAGATATAAGCGTTTAAAGTTTTCCCCCAGTTTCCTCCAAAAATCAGAAATCTTCCTGGCACCTAGACCCCACAACCTATATACCATTTTGAAGCTCAGACCCTCTACCAATAGTAGTGATCACGAATTAAGCTCCTTTTTGCGAAATTCTCAATATTAACGGAGATATAAGCGTTTAAAGTTTTTCCCCAGATTCCTCCAAAAATCAGAAATTTTCCTGGCACCTAGACCCCACAGCCTATATACCATTTTGAAGCTCAGACCCTCTACCAGTAGTAGTGATCACGAATTAAGCTCCTTTTTGCGAAATTCTCAATATTAACGGAGATATAAGCGTTTAAAGTTTTCCCCCAGATTCCTCCAAAAAGCAGAAATTTTCCTGGCACCTAGACCCCACATTCTATATACCGTTTTGAAGCTCAGACCCTATACCAATAGTAGTGATCACGAATTAAGCTCCTTTTTGCGAAATTCACAATAGTAACGGAGATATAAGCGTTTAAAGTTTTTCCCCAGATTCCTCCAAAAATCAGAAATTTTCCTGGCACCTAGACCCCACAACCTATATACCATTTTGAAGCTCAGACCCTCTACCAGTAGTAGTGATCACGAATTAAGCTCCTTTTTGCGAAATTCTCAATATTAACGGAGATATAAGCGTTTAAAGTTTTTCCCCAGATTCCACCAAAAACCAGAAATTTTCGTGGCACCTACACCCCACAACCTATATACCATTTTGAAGCTCAGACCCTCTACCAGTAGTAGTGATCACGAATTAAGCTCCTTTTTGCGAAATTCTCAATATTAACGGAGATATAAGCGTTTAAAGTTTTCCCCCAGATTCCTCCAAAAATCAGAAATTTTCCTGGCACCTAGACCAGACAACCTATATACCGTTTTGAACCTCAGACCCTGTACCAATAGTAGTGATCACGAATTAAGCCCCTTTTTGCGAAATTCTCAATATTAACGGAGATATAAGCGTTTAAAGTTTTTCCCCAGATTCCTCCAAAAATCAGAAATCTTCCTGGCACCTAGACCCCACAACCTATATACCATTTTGAAGCTCAGACCCTCTACCAGTAGTAGTGATCACGAATTAAGCCCCTTTTTGCGAAATTCTCAATATTAACGGAGATATAAGCGTTTAAAGTTTTTCCCCAGATTCCTCCAAAAATCAGAAATCTTCCTGGCACCTAGACCCCACAACCTATATACCATTTTGAAGCTCAGACCCTCTACCAATAGTAGTGATCACGAATTAAGCTCCTTTTTGCGAAATTCTCAATATTAACGGAGATATAAGCGTTTAAAGTTTTTCCCCAGATTCCTCCAAAAATCAGAAATTTTCCTGGCTCCTAGACCCCACAGCCTATATACCGTTTTGAAGCTCAGACCCTCTACCAATAGTAGTGATCACGAATTAAGCTCCTTTTTGCGAAATTCTCAATATTAACGGAGATATAAGCGTTTAAAGTTTTTCCCCAGATTCCTCCAAAAATCAGAAATTTTCCTGGCACCTAGACCCCACAACCTATATACCATTTTGAAGCTCAGACCCTCTACCAGTAGTAGTGATCACGAATTAAGCTCCTCTTTGCGAAATTCTCAATATTAACGGAGATATAAGCGTTTAAAGCTTTCCCCCAGTTTCCTCCAAAAATCAGAAATCTTCCTGGCACCTAGACCCCACAACCTATATACCATTTTGAAGCTCAGACCCTCTACCAGTAGTAGTGATCACGAATTAAGCTCCTTTTTGCGAAATTCTCAATATTAACGGAGATATAAGCGTTTAAAGTGTTTCCCCAGATTCCTCCAAAAATCAGAAATCTTCCTGGCACCTAGACCCCACAACCTATATACCATTTTGAAGCTCAGACCCTCTACCACTAGTAGTGATCACGAATTAAGCTCCTTTTTGCGAAATTCTCAATATTAACGGAGATATAAGCGTTTAAAGTTTTTCCCCCAGATTCCTCCAAAGATCAGAAATCTTCCTGGCACCTAGACCCCACAACCTCTATACCATTTTGAAGCTCAGACCCTCTACCAGTAGTAGTGATCACGAATTAAGCTCCTCTTTGCGAAATTCTCAATATTAACGGAGATATAAGCGTTTAAAGTTTCCCCCCAGTTTCCTCCAAAAATCAGAAATCTGCCTGGCACCTAGACCCCACGACCTATATACCATTTTGAAGCTCAGACCCTCTACCAGTAGTAGTGATCACGAATTAAGCTCCTTTTTGCGAAATTCTCAATACTAACGGAGACATAAGCGTTTAAAGTTTTTCCCCAGATTCCTCCAAAAATCAGAAATTTTCCTGGCACCTAGACCCCACAACCTATATACCGTTTTGAAGCTCAGACCCTGTGCCAATAGTAGTGATCACGAATTAAGCTCCTTTTTGCGAAATTCTCAATATTAACGGAGATATAAGCGTTTAAAGTTTTTCCCCAGATTCCTCCAAAAATCAGAAATCTTCCTGGCACCTAGACCCCACAACCTATATACCATTTTGAAGCTCAGACCCTCTACCAGTAGTAGTGATCACGAATTAAGTTCCGTTTTGCGAAATTCTCAATATTAACGGAGATATAAGCGTTTAAAGTTTTTCCCCAGATTCCTCCAAAAATCAGAAATTTTCCCGGCACCTAGACCCCACAGCCTATATACCATTTTGAAGCTCAGACCCTCTACCAGTAGTAGTGATCACGAATTAAGCTCCTTTTTGCGAAATTCTCAATATTAACGGAGATATAAGCGTTTAAAGTTTTTCCCCAGATTCCTTTTTGCGAAATTCTCAATATTAACGGAGATATAAGCGTTTAAAGTTTTGCCCCAGATTCCTCCAAAAATCAGAAATTTTCCTGGCACCTAGACCCCACAACCTATATACCGTTTTGAAGCTCAGACCCTGTACCAGTAGTCGTGATCACGAATTAAGCTCCTTTTTGCGAAATTCTCAATATTAACGGAGATATAAGCGTTTAAAGTTTTTCCCCCAGATTCCTCCAAAGATCAGAAATCTTCCTGGCACCTAGACCCCACAACCTATATACCATTTTGAAGCTCAGACCCTCTACCAGTAGTAGTGATCACGAATTAAGCTCCTTTTTGCGAAATTCTCAATATTAACGGAGATATAAGCGTTTAAAGTTTTTCCCCAGATTCCTCCAAAAATCAGAAATTTTCGTGGCACCTACACCCCACAACCTACATATCATTTTGTATCTTAGACCCTCTACCAGTAGTAGTGATCACGAATTAAGCTCCTTTTTGCGAAATTCTCAATATTAACGGAGATATAAGCGTTTAAAGTTTTTCCCCCAGATTCCTCCAAAGATCAGAAATCTTCCTGGCACCTAGACCCCACAACCTATATACCATTTTGAAGCTCAGACCCTCTACCAGTAGTAGTGATCACGAATTAAGCTCCTTTTTGCGAAATTCTCAATATTAACGGAGATATAAGCGTTTAAAGTTTTTCCCCAGATTCCTCCAAAAATCAGAAATTTTCGTGGCACCTACACCCCACAACCTATATATCATTTTGTATCTTAGACCCTCTACCAGTAGTAGTGATCACGAATTAAGCTCCTTTTTGCGAAATTCTCAATATTAACGGAGATATAAGCGTTTAAAGTTTCTCCGCAGATTCCTCCAAAAATCAGAAATTTTCCTGGCACCTAGACCCCACAACCTATATACCGTTTTGAAGCTCAGACCCTGTACCAGTAGTAGTGATCACGAATTAAGCTCCTTTTTGCGAAATTCTCAATATTAACGGAGATATAAGCGTTTAAAGTTTTTCCCCAGATTCCTCCAAAGATCAGAAATTTTCGTGGCACCTACACCCCACAACCTATATATCATTTTGTATCTTAGACCCTCTACCAGTAGTAGTGATCACGAATTAAGCTCCTTTTTGCGAAATTCTCAATATTAACGGAGATATAAGCGTTTAAAGTTTTTCCCCAGATTCCTCCAAAAATCAGAAATCTTCCTGGCATCTAGTCCCCACAACCTATATACCATTTTGAAGCTCAGACCATCTACTCGTGGTAGTGATCACGAATTAAGTTCCGTTTTGCGAAATTCTCAATATTAACGGAGATATAAGCGTTTAAAGTTTTTCCCCAGATTCCTCCAAAAATCAGAAATTTTCCCGGCACCTAGACCCCACAGCCTATATACCATTTTGAAGCTCAGACCCTCTACCAGTAGTAGTGATCACGAATTAAGCTCCTTTTTGCGAAATTCTCAATATTAACGGAGATATAAGCGTTTAAAGTTTTTCCCCAGATTCCTTTTTGCGAAATTCTCAATATTAACGGAGATATAAGCGTTTAAAGTTTTCCCCCAGATTCCTCCAAAAATCAGAAATTTTCCTGGCACCTAGACCCCACAACCTATATACCGTTTTGAAGCTCAGACCCTGTACCAGTAGTGGTGATCACGAATTAAGCTCCTTTTTGCGAAATTCTCAATATTAACGGAGATATAAGCGTTTAAAGTTTTTCCCCCAGATTCCTCCAAAGATCAGAAATCTTCCTGGCACCTAGACCCCACAACCTATATACCATTTGAAGCTCAGACCCTCTACCAGTAGTAGTGATCACGAATTAAGCTCCTTTTTGCGAAATTCTCAATATTAACGGAGATATAAGCGTTTAAAGTTTTTCCCCAGATTCCTCCAAAAATCAGAAATTTTCGTGGCACCTACACCCCACAACCTATATATCATTTTGTATCTTAGACCCTCTACCAGTAGTAGTGATCACGAATTAAGCTCCTTTTTGCGAAATTCTCAATATTAACGGAGATATAAGCGTTTAAAGTTTCTCCGCAGATTCCTCCAAAAATCAGAAATTTTCCTGGCACCTAGACCCCACAACCTATATACCGTTTTGAAGCTCAGACCCTGTACCAGTAGTAGTGATCACGAATTAAGCTCCTTTTTGCGAAATTCTCAATATTAACGGAGATATAAGCGTTTAAAGTTTTTCCCCAGATTCCTCCAAAGATCAGAAATTTTCGTGGCACCTACACCCCACAACCTATATATCATTTTGTATCTTAGACCCTCTACCAGTAGTAGTGATCACGAATTAAGCTCCTTTTTGCGAAATTCTCAATATTAACGGAGATATAAGCGTTTAAAGTTTTTCCCCAGATTCCTCCAAAAATCAGAAATCTTCCTGGCATCTAGTCCCCACAACCTATATACCATTTTGAAGCTCAGACCATCTACTCGTGGTAGTGATCACGAATTAAGTTCCGTTTTGCGAAATTCTCAATATTAACGGAGATATAAGCGTTTAAAGTTTTTCCCCAGATTCCTCCAAAAATCAGAAATTTTCCCGGCACCTAGACCCCACAGCCTATATACCATTTTGAAGCTCAGACCCTCTACCAGTAGTAGTGATCACGAATTAAGCTCCTTTTTGCGAAATTCTCAATATTAACGGAGATATAAGCGTTTAAAGTTTTTCCCCAGATTCCTTTTTGCGAAATTCTCAATATTAACGGAGATATAAGCGTTTAAAGTTTTCCCCCAGATTCCTCCAAAAATCAGAAATTTTCCTGGCACCTAGACCCCACAACCTATATACCGTTTTGAAGCTCAGACCCTGTACCAGTAGTGGTGATCACGAATTAAGCTCCTTTTTGCGAAATTCTCAATATTAACGGAGATATAAGCGTTTAAAGTTTTTCCCCCAGATTCCTCCAAAGATCAGAAATCTTCCTGGCACCTAGACCCCACAACCTATATACCATTTTGAAGCTCAGACCCTCTACCAGTAGTAGTGATCACGAATTAAGCTCCTTTTTGCGAAATTCTCAATATTAACGGAGATATAAGCGTTTAAAGTTTTTCCCCAGATTCCTCCAAAAATCAGAAATCTTCCTGGCACCTAGACCCCACAACCTATATACCATTTTGAAGCTCAGACCCTCTACCAGTAGTAGTGATCACGAATTAAGTTCCGTTTTGCGAAATTCTCAATATTAACGGAGATATAAGCGTTTAAAGTTTTTCCCCAGATTCCTCCAAAAATCAGAAATTTTCCCGGCACCTAGACCCCACAGCCTATATACCATTTTGAAGCTCAGACCCTCTACCAGTAGTAGTGATCACGAATTAAGCTCCTTTTTGCGAAATTCTCAATATTAACGGAGATATAAGCGTTTAAAGTTTTTCCCCAGATTCCTTTTTGCGAAATTCTCAATATTAACGGAGATATAAGCGTTTAAAGTTTTGCCCCAGATTCCTCCAAAAATCAGAAATTTTCCTGGCACCTAGACCCCACAACCTATATACCGTTTTGAAGCTCAGACCCTGTACCAGTAGTCGTGATCACGAATTAAGCTCCTTTTTGCGAAATTCTCAATATTAACGGAGATATAAGCGTTTAAAGTTTTTCCCCCAGATTCCTCCAAAGATCAGAAATCTTCCTGGCACCTAGACCCCACAACCTATATACCATTTTGAAGCTCAGACCCTCTACCAGTAGTAGTGATCACGAATTAAGCTCCTTTTTGCGAAATTCTCAATATTAACGGAGATATAAGCGTTTAAAGTTTTTCCCCAGATTCCTCCAAAAATCAGAAATTTTCGTGGCACCTACACCCCACAACCTACATATCATTTTGTATCTTAGACCCTCTACCAGTAGTAGTGATCACGAATTAAGCTCCTTTTTGCGAAATTCTCAATATTAACGGAGATATAAGCGTTTAAAGTTTTTCCCCCAGATTCCTCCAAAGATCAGAAATCTTCCTGGCACCTAGACCCCACAACCTATATACCATTTTGAAGCTCAGACCCTCTACCAGTAGTAGTGATCACGAATTAAGCTCCTTTTTGCGAAATTCTCAATATTAACGGAGATATAAGCGTTTAAAGTTTTTCCCCAGATTCCTCCAAAAATCAGAAATTTTCGTGGCACCTACACCCCACAACCTATATATCATTTTGTATCTTAGACCCTCTACCAGTAGTAGTGATCACGAATTAAGCTCCTTTTTGCGAAATTCTCAATATTAACGGAGATATAAGCGTTTAAAGTTTCTCCGCAGATTCCTCCAAAAATCAGAAATTTTCCTGGCACCTAGACCCCACAACCTATATACCGTTTTGAAGCTCAGACCCTGTACCAGTAGTAGTGATCACGAATTAAGCTCCTTTTTGCGAAATTCTCAATATTAACGGAGATATAAGCGTTTAAAGTTTTTCCCCAGATTCCTCCAAAGATCAGAAATTTTCGTGGCACCTACACCCCACAACCTATATATCATTTTGTATCTTAGACCCTCTACCAGTAGTAGTGATCACGAATTAAGCTCCTTTTTGCGAAATTCTCAATATTAACGGAGATATAAGCGTTTAAAGTTTTTCCCCAGATTCCTCCAAAAATCAGAAATCTTCCTGGCATCTAGTCCCCACAACCTATATACCATTTTGAAGCTCAGACCATCTACTCGTGGTAGTGATCACGAATTAAGTTCCGTTTTGCGAAATTCTCAATATTAACGGAGATATAAGCGTTTAAAGTTTTTCCCCAGATTCCTTTTTGCGAAATTCTCAATATTAACGGAGATATAAGCGTTTAAAGTTTTCCCCCAGATTCCTCCAAAAATCAGAAATTTTCCTGGCACCTAGACCCCACAACCTATATACCGTTTTGAAGCTCAGACCCTGTACCAGTAGTGGTGATCACGAATTAAGCTCCTTTTTGCGAAATTCTCAATATTAACGGAGATATAA